>NW_024061960.1:7945000-10425128 GCF_006381635.1 Hibiscus syriacus | reverse complement strand
GGTAGAAAAAAACCAGAGACTCTAGGGTTTTGGTCTTATGGAGACTAACAAGAAAACAAGGATCGGATAGCAAATGGTTCCATGCTTTTGAGACAAGCTTTAATATTGTTATTGATTTCGTGTCCAGTTTTATTAGAATCTTCACTTAGATGTCCCAATGATCATAACATACCTCATTCGAGATGTTAGGTTTTTACTTGAAAGTGATAGCTCCATGATTTCTTATGCTCCAAGCAACACAATGCGGATGTTTACTATGACCTTGAGATGCCTGCAACTGCCTATATACACTTACATATTCGTGTCCACCCATAGGCCTAACATTTCAAGTGGTAGTTCAAACCTATTTTTCAACCTATATTGTTTTAGGGTTAATTACACCTTCCCGTCCTTAAATTATACTCAATATTTAAATTGATATCGAACTTCAAAACCTTGTAATTGAGTACTAAAATCAAAGCTGTCTCAAAAATTTTCGGGGCCCTCAGCAAAATCTAAAAGTATGCCCCTATAAAACGAAAACATATTTCAAACAATTATTTTAATATTTTATTAATAAACCATATAAACATAATTAAACTTTGTCAAACATATTGTTTTCATTGTTTTATTAAGAAAACAATTTATACAACTAAAACAATAGAAACCTATTTGATATAATATTAATATTTTAAAACTTAGGAAAATTTAAATTTAAATTTAAAATTTTTAATATGAATAAACTTTTTTTTTGTTAAATTGTTTTTTAATTATTTTTCTCGTATTTTAATTTTACGGGTCATGAGAATAAAATCCAACAATATGTGGACCAAACTTGAAAGCAGTGGAAAGGCCCATTTCAACCCATCACCCTTAAACCCTAACCAAAAACCTTAACTCCATTTCTACTACGTTCAGCTTCTCTCTCGCTTAGACACTTCAGTCTTCACTGGGAAAATGGCTTGGCGCAGTGCTGGATCCTTCTCTCGCTCTGTCATCTCCGCCTCCAGGGCTCCTTCGCTCCGCTCCCCTCCACCGGTTCCCCGTCTCCGTCCCCCAACATCCTCCGCTCCTCGTCTCCAGTCCCGCCGCATCTCTTATGCTCCTTCCAGGTCCTTGCTTTAAACACCTCTTTTGACTTCTTATTGGATGAAACAAAGAAAAGAAACGGATAATTGCTAGTTTTCCGGTGAACATTGGTTCCCTGTTTTTCTATAAATGATTGGAAATCGCTGTTTGTGTAGATTTATTAGCTGTGAAAACAAATTCATGACGTGTTCTTAAATTTTAAAGCTCATACGAATCAGTGAGACTTGTTCAAGAGACTGACTTGTATATATGGATATATTAGTTTGCGGACATTTTTCTATTGACAACATGAAGCTTGAATGTCTAAAAAGGTTTTGGTTTTGTTATGTTTGTTTCAGAAATTTGGGAGAATTGGGATGCTTCCAATCATTCTTGCCTCTGAATAGCATGGTTCCCACAGCTCGTCTTACGTCACACTTGACTGTTAACGTGCGGGCTTGTTGTGAGCTGTCCCATGGTACCTTCTGTCGAACTTGTCAGGATCGCTAGTAGTCTCTTTGTGAGTCTTACTATTTGTAGGTTACATGAATACGAAAACGGAGTTTCTCCCAATTGTTGTTATTCACTTCTCTTGAGATTTGAATAACTTCAAATTTGCAATATATATATATATATATATATATATATATATATTATATATATATATATATATATGCTTTATAATGCTGTTTAATAGGACGAAGAAAAGGAATTGGTTGTCGTTATAACTCTTTATGTTGTGGTGAATTTACATAAACAGGCATAAATAAGGTGAATTTGTTTGTTCTTTAAATTCTGTTAATGAGAAGCAAATGGGATTGGGATTTATAGGGAGGAATGGAAAAGATGGGTGACGCACGTCGACTTTCAATCAGCTAAAGGAGAGAGAATTATACCAAATTGTAGGTTTACATTTTTCTTACTATTATTTCACCTTTTATTATCAATATATAGGCAAATGTACTTAATCAGCTGTCATACAGAGTAACTAGAAACAAAAACCTTTTATATGGGTTTTACTTTTCTTTTGCTTGGCATATTTTAGCCCCTTTTTCTAATCTTTTTGCTCTGAATAATTAGCTCTTTAATATGTCGGTCCCTCAGTGATGCCATTGTCTTAGGCTATATGAGAAAAGAAAGTCCTAGCATTTCCTTGTTAAATAAGTCATTTATAGAATGCTAATTCCTAACTAGTAACTATGTTCCTGCAGCGCATGAGCTGTAATCTAGATATGATCCTACCCCTTCTAATACTTCTCGATGAAGTAACCGTTCTCTGATTTTAATTCATGTTTTATTGCTTGTCAGTACTATATGTTTTATTACACCATACTCTTTCCGTATGTTAAATTATAATAATTAAATAAAATAACAAGTCTTTATTTATACTCATCTAAACTCAGGCAGTGGGTATCAGATATGGGTAAGTATATACCATGACTATGCTGAATTGTCTCTATTTTTTTTTTAATATTTGGAGGTGTCAAACATGGGGTGTTAGGCACGAATACTTTGAAAAAAGTTAAAGTTTGGAGTAATGTATTAGACCTTTTCTTGTTTAACTTTAGCTGTTCAAAAGTATTTGATCCTTGTTGTGCCGTAAAACATTCATGCCAATGATGTAGTACTTTGTACTTAATTGAATGTCATGTTGGTGTTATATACTGTCAAATATTGGAAATGGTTGGAATGTTGTTCAACTATGCACCTGTTATCAAACCATAAATGTTGTCATGAAATATGCACAGTTCATCAGAATGCGTACACTTATTGAATGCTCCATACCTGAAACTAAATTATTCCATAATGTGATCCCTTAAAACATTTTGTTCCTTTTCCAGTGTCGGGCTCTTGACCTCCTTGTTTTGCCCGACACTAAATGATTCGAAGGTCGAATAAATGTTTTCTTGCACGACGAATAAATCTGATGTCGTGGTTTAAGATTTTATTCAAAGTGATTGAGAATCTTCTGTGGATATAACTTATTGCGTTTCCATTGCAGGTACTTGAAAGCCCAACAGCAGAGTGCAATTGGATGAGTGTGCAAGAGATTAGTTTGTTGCTTTTGGGAGTCGGAAGCCAAGTCCTCTGAGTAAAAAAGTCTTTAAAAAACATGTTATTTAGTGTCTTCATGTGATGCCTGCTGCATGGTATTTGACACCTTTAGCATATAAGTTCTGTTTTATAATATTTCGTTATGACTTTACATTTCACAAAAATATCAAATTATGCTTTTTCAGATTATGATAATAGATATTCGGATTTACCTTTGTTAACTCCCCCCGGAGGGGGGCTATGGGCTATATGCCAACGCCACTGCTGCTTATCAGTTGGATAAACTCAAAATCCAATAACAATGAATACAAACAGATATCCTTCTTTTCTTTAACCTCAAGTAACAAAGTTACTTCCCTTTGCCCAGACTGGAGCCTGCTTTCTTCCTAATCCTGTCTTATAATGTTCATTAAATTTAAAGCTATAAAAACCAGTTTTTCTTTAAATCGATTGCCTCAATACCCTTCTATTTCAGCAATTTCGATTTCAGCCTCTAAAATCCAGTTTTTCTTCCAAAAAGCCGAAGCTATGGCATTTTCTCAAACTCTTTTGGCAGCGGTTTCGTGATTAATGAAGGGTGGTTGAAGCTCCACCGAGTATTTTCAAACCATTTGCTTACCTTCACAAATAAGAGAAACCCAAAGTTAAAAGGAAAACAGAATTATGCTAATGACGACTTTCAAGAAAATAGTTCGTTGAGAGACAATGGCATTAATTGCCCTGCAAGAAGAGAAAGCAAATACCTGCCGGAAAGTCATTTCTAGCTCTTTACCTAATCTCTCTTTTGTGGCTCGGTCGGGATACTGATTTTCCTTGAATGATTCATAAAGTCTCTGCAAACCAAATCATCCACCCAAATTAAATCACTACATTTAAAGAAGAAAAAAATATAAGCTTTTAGTCGAGTTGGTCTCTGGTAGGGGCGAGTAAAAGTAGGTTTAAATCAACATAACCAACACTTTTGAGTTCAACATATAAACGTCGGTTAACCAACCGAACCAATCGGTTTTAAGCCTATTTGGTTAAGACGGTCGGTTAATTTCAAAGTTGATTGGTTAAGTGATTATTCGGGTTTTTAACCAACTGATGAATCCAATTGCTCTCCCAATTTCTTTATCATAGTCATATAAGCCACCATATTTACCTGCTTTTCAGTTTCTCCAAGCCTTCTATGTGTTGATGAACTCGCTCTCTTACCACTTGAACCAGAAGCAGGAGTGCCACCCTTTAATTCAGCAGGAGACAAATCTGAGTCCTTCACATTTGAGTTCTGCCGCGATTTTATCCTAGGTTTCTGCTCGGCCTCTTCTGAAATCAGCTTTAAAGCATCGGAAATTAACACGCTCCTACTTGATGAAGCATTTCCATTTTCTGGTGCTGAAGAGGCTTCTGTGGTAATTTTCTTCCTTTTTCTAGGAGTAATGGTATCACTCCAATCTTCATCATCACTGGAACTAGAAGGAACATTGCCATATGTCTCCTACATATACCCAAAAGAAAATAAGCACGTCATGAAGGAATGACCAAAACCTTTTAAATGACTGAACCATCAAAAGGACCCAAAATAGAAGCCATTTTGGAGAGACTCCAATGCAAAAAAGTTCTATGAACTATAGAGGATCTTGGAAAGTATTCTAAATGGTGTAAAAGAAGAACCATGATCGATAAATATGCCAGAAGAGAGAACCTGTCTAAGATAATACTTATTTGAAATGATACTTACATCGTATAACCTTTTGTAGTCCAACTTGTCAGTGATTCGTTTCTTAGAAAGAGCAGCAGCATCCTGTCCAGAAGCAGATTCCATTATTGATACCAATTCATCACTTAAAGGCTCCTTTCCAAGTTTAGGTAATTGCCACAAAGAATCTATGGCACCACTGTTAGACGCAGGTCCATCTTTTTGGGAAGAAATTTTATCTTCTAATATAGCACCAAGATCTTCAGAATCAGATGTAAAATCTGAACTTGAACGTTCCGGTTTAGCCACATTATCATGATCAGGACCATCAGGATCATACTCATCATCCTCTGAGTCATCCGATGGAAGCCCTACACATGGATCGACATTAGCTGATACTTCCAATTCCTCAGATGTAGAAGTGAAATCAGATTCATCAGAACTAGACTCGTCTTCTTGATCCTTCTCATCAGTTTCTGAATTATCGGCATTATAATCCTCATCATTGGAATCATCTGAAGGTAGTCCAAAGTTAGGATCCTGATTTTGTCCATCTGCAGCTACTGCTGCCTCAGGAAAGACCTTCTGTTCATAGGAAGGGGCATGGTAAGGACATAATATAGATGTAAGTAATAACTGATAAAAAGGAAGAAAATATGTTTATTGACCTCCCAACGGTCAGTGAAAGAATAACTTGTTCCTTGAGATTCATTAACCAAATCGATACAATAAATTTTGCAAACGCATCCAGGGCAAAACCAACGTTCGTCACCAGGGGGAACTGTAGCAAAAGGGAAATGGATGTAAAAAGAAAGCATTAATGACAATGAAATCAATTCAAAGCCCACTACAAATTCATTACTGTAAATCAGGCAATGGAGAGTATTACTGTCTTCTTTTAACAAAGGTGGTTGCAGACAATATTGATGGAATCCACGGTCACAAACACCATCGCAGAGTATGATATCATTGTTGGCAGACAGGTCCTTGGACCCACATTTTGCACAGAATATCTGCAATTCAAAGATTTCATGTCTAAGCATTTCTAATCCAAGAACAAAGTTATCGGCAAAAAGAAAATACAATAAATGCTTATAACTACATCTTCACTGTCAATTGCTCCTTCGGAATCAAATAAAGATTCCGGAAGCCTTCCTTCAGAACATAATTTATCAATGCGTTGAAATAGATCTCTAATTTTCAATTTGCGTCTAAGAATTTCAGATGAAGCACGTTGAAGCTCCTTTTCTGGCTTTAACTTTTCTAAGCTGCAGGTTACACAAACAGTCCAAAGCAACAAATGTTAGTAATCCATGGGGAACTGGACAATCAGATTGATGACAGATGTAAAGCATCAATTTCAGTCCAAAACAACCTATTCTCTACGTATTAGAGCTGAATTTATCCTTTAAATCTCCACGATACACAAAGTAATATTATCAGAGTTATAAATCTATAATACCTTATATAGATTATAAATTTATAATATCTTCTTGTGGAATCAATCTAAAAGTGAGTATATTTTTAACACTATAATCATGTAAACAGGTTTACTTCACCATTAATGATAAACTTAATTTTCAAATACTTTTTTCCAATTTGATGAATACCATCTCTGGAAAATTGCAAACTAAAGAAGGCTCTTTAGTAAGTCTTTATCTCGTGAATTGAATATAGCAAAGATAAAACCACAGAATGAAATGCATACTGAACCAATTACGCTGATGGTGAAAACAATATCAGAAGAAAATGAAAAAAATGAGAAAGATTAATTGTAAGCTAAACAACTATAAGTATACACTATACAACCCTGATCCTTGAGACTAAGTTTGTTCATGATGATGAAGATTCAATGCAAAGCCTTTATGACATTTTGTGACATCGTTATAATCTTGTAATATATTTTATTTAAGATCAAGATAAACATTTTGTAACATTGCCATAAGAATTAGCTCATAAACACCATTGTACCTTAGTCCCTTCCAGCCTTCAGTTGAATATGCTGCAATCAGGCTTCGCTCATAGTTTATTCGATTCAATAAATACCTAAGATGTGACCTGATTCTCGTATATTCATCAGAAACTTCTCTTTTTCCAATCCTTTTATTGTAGTCCCTACTTTTTTGCTGCTCACTAGGGCCAACATCAGCCAAATTATTGCTCAACTTACTAGCTTTAGATTTTTCTTGTGATTTTGAGCGCAACACCCTGTCACATTTTGTCAAAGTTCTTGGCATATATTTTTTCCTTGTATTTGAAGTTTTTCCATCCCTGCCTTGGACAGAATTCATGAGTAAATTCTCAGGCATTGTTTCACGTTGTTCCACACCAGAATTTTGGGCCATGACTTCAGAATGGAGCCCTGGTTGTTGAATGCAAGGATTTTCTGAAGCAATTTCTTGAGGCATTCGTAAGGGGTCAACATGATAAAAAGCAATGCTAGAACCTTCAGGAGGTGACTGCAAATGTTTGTCGCAATTACTCTGGTTCATAACTTCAGGATTCAATTCCAAGGCCATATTAAAGGTGTTAGTGGAAATATCATTAGTAATTTTTATTATATCATTTGATGAACTTTCAGAACCAAGTTGTAGTCGCTGCTCTGTTGGTTCACCAGGTTCCTTACATGTATTTAAAGAACCAACACCAGCTGTTGGCTCCGCACAGCCTAGTAAGGGACATGAAAGTTTATCAATCCGGGTGTACTTGCCGGAATCTTCTGAAAACATCCCTAAACTTTCAGTAAGGCCACAAACCAAAGTGCAGTCTTCTTCAAGCTTATTTTGAACAATATCAGAATCAGGCTGATGCTTCTTTTCTGAAGTATCTCGACCAAATCCAGAACCATACTCATCTGTCTTCCCTGATACAGATTCTTGATTACAAAAACATTGATCAGTAGGATTATGCTCACTCTCACCCTCAGGAAGCAATCTCATATGTTCAGGGGGAGAATTCTTATCCATATATTCAAAAGATGATTCGTGAATGCCAGAGCAAGACACACCAGTGGCAGTTTCAGCGAATTCATTCCGAGCTATTGCATAACTATGCTGATGTGTATTTTCTGAAAGTTCACTATTTAAATATTCACCAACTAATTCATGGACCTGCTCTGATGTGCTTTCTTTGGGGGGGAAATGGTTTCCATTTTTACTCTCTGTTAGTGGTGGAGAAAAGCCCATATGTTCAACCTCGATCATATCAGGTAGAAGGCTGCAATGAAAAATACCACCACCCATATTACAATAATAAGTAGAGGATTTTAGGATTAACAAATAAATAATAAAGTTTGACAGAACAGATGGTAAAATTATTCAGAAGACAAAATCCAAAGATCCAAACATACAACTGAAAACCCAAAACTGCAAAACAAGTTTCACCTAAATTGAAAACAAAAACAAGTCTTACCAATCACCATTTGTGAAAATGTTAGCAATAATTTTTAAGAATGTTTCGTGTTGCATTCAATGAGCCAGCAGCATACAGCCTACAACCCAATTAAGGTAATGAAACTTGAGATATGGAATATTAAAGGGATCAATATTAATTAACTAACCAAAATAAGTGTAATGTCAACTATTAGCAGTCTAATGCTAAAGCAGACCTAAAACTCTCACAAGGAAACACAATAAAAGGAAATAACAATGAATATGGCAAGAAATCCTAAGACACTAACCTTCATTAGAAACCGAATTATTGCCAGTTTTACTACTTTGCTGTTCATAGGTTACCAATTAGAATTCACAGGACAGAACCATTTATTTTTCCCAGTTAGCTCCTAACAAATTTGATTCTTTGTATTTGTACTCTTGAATACGAAAAACACTACAATAAGGAGAAAAGGGAGAGAGAGAGAGAGAGATCTAGTTATCTACCAATGTAATATATTATGTTATTATAATAAGAAACTTCAAGAGATTTTATTCTTTTTTTGACAAAACTGATAATCAACTCGCTCAAAAGACAAATTTGAGCCTTGCTTCCCAAATAGAATTACATTTTCGAACAACTCGGAAAAGCGAGAGAACAGGAGGGGTGATTTCACTAATATGGAACTGCCATAAAGCAACCAACCAACCGTGTATCAGAAAACTTATTTTCCCTTTTGAGAGAAAAACAAAGGAGGCCTGAACCATGCTAAGCAAAGCTAAAAGCTGCTAATGAACCTCGTCAAAGCACTTCATACAACAGACAATTATATTAATTACTTTTATTAGCTTGAATGTGTTGTCAAGGAGCCCGCCTTTGCCTTAGCATTATTCAAAAAAAGTATCCCAGACCCTTTCAGGCCAGGCTCATTTGATCAGGGGCACCCCTAGTGTGCCTTGGCATGCTTTATTGTAAGGCGATAGGCATAAAAAAGCCTGCCTGATTGAATTTCTCTTTAATTTAATTTATTTTTCACCTTTTCTTTCATTTGATATACTTTTCTAGTAAGAAAAGGAAAATATCGAACTCTATACTTCATAATAGTTGAACATTCAACAACAAATATTGACCATAAGGAAATCATGAATGTTGGCCGATAAAAACTTTCATGCTTTGTGAATAAACTAGACTTCACTTTAGAGTTAATTACATATCTTAAGATATATATCACAAAAAAAGGCACACATATACGTATTGTGCTTTACTTCACTCAAGCTAGCGCTTTTTTTGCGCCATCAGCCTGAGGCAATATAAGGTTTAAGTGCCTAGAGTGCGCCTTGCGCCCTTGACAACATTGCATGCAGCAATCAAATTATTTGTTATAATGGATTAGCGTTTGACCAAAATGAAGGCATGATAAGCAACCAAAAATAGGCCGCAGAAGTAAATGGCAAAGCAAAACTTTAGTTTAAAACAATGTAAGAAATCAAAATATCACCGGAAGTTCAAAAGATAAACTTAAGAACAAATTGTCCAGGGCAGATTCCAAAAAGAGAAACCTCATAACAAAAACTATCTCTTCGACACAAGGTCATTGCATTACCCAACTTAACTTTCTATTCCACCGTTACTCATGCAATAGAAAATGTGCAATTTTGAAAATGTAAATCTATTGAATTCACTATCAATCCATCATTAATCAAAACTAGATATTAATTTAACTACACAGATTACCAATCTTTTCAGCATTTTAACACATAAATCTCCAATATCCAGGAGTTATTTTCTACATCAAACCCTAGATGATTACATCGTTCAGTACAATTCGACGAAGAAACTGCTCATATCCAGATTAAATTGGATAAGCATTCACCGGATTCAAAACTTAAGGTAAACAAAACATGAAATGAGCACACAAATAGTAACATAAGCTAAGATTATCAGCTCCGCGTAGAAAAATAAGGGGAAGTTCGAACACCTTTTCGTCCTTTTATATCTTTAACCTCGGTCTTCTCAGCAACCAAACGAAGATTAAAAAAAAGTAAAATAAAAAACCAAAAAGTATAACATAATTCAAAAAGTTTCACTGAGATAGCATTTCAAATACTTTGTTGGACAAGTGAGAGAAACAAAGTGAAATAGATTCGAAATTATTATCACTCCACTACCTCACCGAGTTTCTTTCTTTCTTTCTTTCTTTCCAACAGAAAATATAATGAAAATTGGAATATAAAAAAGGAAGTTATAAAATAACTGACCTTGAATCTCGCGCGTTGTGAGACATTTACAGAGGGAGATATAAGGGGAGATTTTAGAGCGCGGTGATAGAAAGAAGAAGAAAGAAGGAAACGAGAATAAGAAAAAAGCGATGGGGTGTTTGCGTAATAATGAAAATGTCGATGCCCTTTTATAGGTTCCAATTTTATGAAATGAGAAAACATAAATAAAAAAAATATTCCCAGCGTTTTCTCCGAAAAATCACCTTTTATCTATATATTTTCTTGTCAGACATCTTTCAGACTTTACACCACATAGATGTTCTCCTTCAACGCACCTTGTTAAATGTATAAAAAATTTAGTTGTTAATTTTGTAAATATTTTTAAAATGATGCCTATTATTTAATTAATTTTTGTTAGGGTGATATTTGTGTAAAAACGTCAATTTTATCTATTTATTTTTTTATATTACTTTTTACAAAATGTTTGTTTACTTTTAAAATTAATGGTTTAAAAATATAAAAAATAAATTTTTAATTACAATTGATATTCAAATGAATTATTATTCACTTTTTTTAAATAAATAAAAATACAATAAAAAATTAAAAATGAATAAAATTCAATAAAAATATAATGTAAAGCTAAAAAAATATCACATCTTTATTTAAAATATTCTTTCTAATATTATTTTTAAAAATATAAAATAAATATTAAATTTTAATTTTATTAAAAATGAATAAACATTATTAATTGTTGTTAAAAAATAATTAATGAATAATAATTCATTTGATCCCTCAATTGTAATTAAAAGTTTATTTTAGTCAAGTTTATGATTGTTAAACAGTCGTGGGTGTGGAAAGCTACAGGAGTCGAATGAAAATTCGATCGTACAAAGTTAATAACTTAAAATTGTCTAATTGTTGTCTAAATATCAACTCAATTGTACCACGAATAAACATCCGATCAAAGAGTTGATCTTTTCTGCCCAATCTTCACAAAAATTGTTTTGTCTCATCATTTTTTCTTGCGTATGAGTTCCTTTCTTTTTCAATTATTTTCTATTGAATATAATTGCCCACGTGCACACAGAAAAATCAAAAGTAGAGTGACTTTTATTGCAAAAGTCAATTGTAATTAAAAATTTATTTTAATATTTTTAAATAATTAATTTAAAAGTTAATAATTTTTTCAAAAACATATGAAATTTATATTTTTTAAAATTATAAAATATTTATTATCATCATCATCATTTTGTAAAAGAAATAATAGTTATAAAACTTTTATAAAATTATTCATTTTTTAAAATATTTTTAAATATTATTTTACAAATTATTTTATATCTCGACAAATTTTGATTTTTACATGAAATTACACAATACGTATATTCTTTTGAATGAATGTTATAAAAAGAAAGGAGCTCATACGCGGGAGAAAATGATGAGACAAAACAGTTTTTGTGAAGATTAAGCAAAAAAGATCAACTCGTTGATCGGATGTTTATTCGTGGTACAATTGAGTTGATATTTAGACAGCAGTTAGACAATTTTGAGTTATTAACGTTGTACGATCGAATTTTCATTCGATCCCTGTAGCTTTCCACACCTACGACTGTTTAACAATCATAAACTTGACTTTAGGTATTGAGAATAGAATATTTTAAAATTAATTGTTTAAAAATATAAAAAATATTAAAATAAACTTTTAATTACAATTGAATGATCAAATGAATTATTATTCATTAATTGTTATTTTTTAACAACAGTTAATAATGTCGATTCATTTTTAATAAAATTAAAATTTAATATTTATTTAATATTTTTTAAAAATTAATATTAGAAATAATATTTTAAATAAAGAGGTGGTATTTTGTAGCTTTACATTATATTTTTATTGAATTTTATTCATTTTTAATTTATTTTTATTACATTTTTATTTATTTTTAAAAAATGAATAATAATTTATTTGATCTCTAAATTATAATTATAATTTTATTTTAATATTTTTAATATTTTTAAACAATTAATTTTAAAAGTCAATAAACATTATTAACTGCACAAAAAATAAATAGATAAAGTTGGTGTTTTTACACAAATATCACTCTAACAGAAATTAATTATATATTAAGCACTAATTTAAAAATATTTACAAAACTAACACTCGATTTTTTACACATTTAACAAGGCGCGTTATAGGGGCGCGCCTTACCACACGTGTCGCTACATCAACATAAAACGCGTGTTAGATCGAGAAATATAATCTGAAGGGTGTATGACAGGGAAATATATAGGTAAAAGGTGATTTTTGGGAAAAACGCCAATATTCCCAACATCTATTAATTAATTGAATGATAAATATAATATATATATATATATATATATATATATATCTCATTTTATATAAACCCGAATCTCTATATTCACCTTCAAATTATAATGTATCTCTATTTAATTAAGAAAAACTTTATGTCCCGTTTAAGAATCTAATACTACTAGATTCCATATACAAATATATTTATTTTAATAATAAAATTATAATGATCAATATTAATATAATTATTATTACAATATTCAATATAATATAAACTTAATTACATTTACACATATTTTATCATATAATTTTGAGATTTTAGACCGTGTATTTATTTTGATATAAGAATTAAAAATTTTGGATAGAAATATGAATCAAGCGACCTAAATGCTTAAAAGAGACGTTTGTTATTTCTTAAAAGTCTCAGGTTCGGACACAACATTTACAGATTTATATGAGTGTTCATTGTCAAATAATTAAGAGTCATTTGCACATGTACTATCTTACAATCATTTCATATTAATAAAAAATGATAGAAAATACTTTTAATATGAATACAGAAAATATCATTAATAACTTTTTTTATTTCTTTAAATAATTAGTTTGATTTATTTTTCAAATATAATCAAAATTCATATAAATTAGTCGGTAATGGAAACTTAAAAAGGAAAAATAATGTCTGTTAATTGGGCCGTAGGGAAGGCTTTGCTTTAATAGTTTCATTTCATGATTCTCTACATTACAGAGCTGGAACTGTAACATTGGTCATTGGGCTTAAGCTTCTCTCTTTTGTCTTAGCTCAGTCGCTCGTGTTCTCTAGTTCGGTTAATATTATTAATTTATATTTTTCTAAACTTGAGTTTTTTAACTTATGATTAAAAAAATGAAGATTGAATTAGTGATTATAAAACTTAATGTGACTTAAATGTGGAATATCAAGTTTATTAGGTCTTTAAATTAAAATATATTATATGTTTAAACATATTTAAATTTTGGTCTTTAAGATATGATACACTAAAAATCTTTAAAGCTCTAGGTAACTTATCCATTATTTATATATATATATATACTTTATTAAGTAGAAATAATTTTATAAACTCTCTTCAACACGTTATCTATAGTCTTAACCAATAAAAATCACTTAATTCATTATTCTTTTCCAATCATAATTAACTTTCAGATAATTACTCACTTCTGTATTTATATAAAAAATATTTAATGAAAAACAACATCGTAAAAATCTACTATTGAAATGCATGCATGCAATTATGTACAACGAACTTGTTATGTTGCTTTTTGAATAGTTTGGAAGATTACAAGGTAGTATATATATGTCTTGTAGACGTTGTTGCTCAAATCCAAGTCGTATACGAAAAACAACATTTTTTTATCACTAAAGTTGTTTGATGAGTTCGTTCTATCTCGCTATTTAAATATATAAAGAAGAAAATAACAAAGTGTTTTTTAAAAGGGATTTTGTATGAATTATATGAAAATAATTATACAAAACAACGACTTCTAATGTGTCTCATTACAAAACCTTCCTAATTATAATATGGAGGAAAAAGAGTGTACCACTCTTAATCCTTTATTATTAATATAAAGTATAAAGGAGGTAGTACTATAAAGATAGACTATAGAATAATCAAATCATATGCTTGCAAATCCTCTTTAACCTCTGGTTTTATTGCATAAATTTATCAAATTTGGATGATAATGATATATATATATATATATATATATATATATATATATATATATAGTTAGGATTCAATTACATAATTTAAAACTTTTTAGTTTTATAATTTTTTAGGATCGTTGGATTTAATAAATCAAATGTTGGGATTAACTGTAGGAAATGAAAAGATATTCACTGGGGGAAAATAAGGAATTAATTTTAGCATTTGATTTCTCCCTCATCGATCCTAAAAGAGTTTTATATTAGGTGTAAGTGAATCATAACCCTTATATATATTGTGAACCCCAATGACTACAAATTTTAAATCAATCATTTCTTTATATTGACTGTCATTTGATTCAGGGACGAAGCTATGTTTCGTCTCGGAGGCACTGTCCTCCTATTTTTTTATAGTTTAAATATGTACATGGATAAATATCAAATTAGACATTGTAATTTTAGTTTATTTTAACTTTACATCCTCATTTTCTATGGTTAATTATACTTTATCCTTCTCATTTTCTATAGTTAATTATACTTTGCTCTCTTGAACTGATGTCCTTCCGTACTAGTTAATGATATCACAGTTAATGAAAGAACAGAGAAAGGAAATCCTAAAGTGTGTCTAACATTATTAAGAACGAACAAATATCCTCTAACCCATTGTGTGTCCCTCCACTTAGAGACACCTTCCCTTTGTGAATTACACCTTTGGTGGATAAATTCAGGATTAGAATTGAAATAAAAAAAATATGTAAAATATGATTTAATGTGTAATATAATAGGTAATTTTGATTTAATACAATTATAAAGAAAGATTTTGATTATATTAGGAAAATAAAATTATTTGTATATGCAGAAAGTAAATTTAAAATGTTTTTATATCACTTATATTGTTAGCAGTTCATGAAAGTTGGATTACAATCAAAATTTGGTTATACAAAATTACAATTACATAAATTAAAGTTCATACGTTATTATAATTAATTACCGATTGGTCTAACACGATGAGGTTTTAGGCTTATTAAGTAAAGTTAGGAGTTTGAATTATGTGCTTATGAATGAAGCATAAATTGAGTTGGAAAAATTATCCCCCATAATGAGATTCTACAATACTCGATTCGGATTAATTGATCAATGAATTGAATATCGATGATTATATTAAAAGAATTATTTACATCCTCGTGCGTTAAATTAATTTTTTTTAATGTTTAGTTCTGATATTTATTCAACCAATTAGGAAACTTCAAATCTCATCCCTTGCGTATTTTCTCTCTATATATATTCGTTGGATAGAAATTATGTACAATTTATAAAATTCATTAATTTTACACTAAAATATAGTTATTATATGAATTTAAATAGATGATCTAGACTAAATTAAATTATTTACTTTTTGTGTAAATTTCAAAAGAAAAAATAATGTTAATGCTCATAATTTTAATTCTCTATTTGGATTCATCTAATTACTATATTTTTATGTAAAATCAATAATGTAAAAAATAATAATGTTAATGCACACAATTCTAATTTCATTTGTCTATTTAAAAAAATTAGCTGACCTTATTCCCGTATGTAATGGGGTAAGGGGGAGGTAGAGTAGTAGGCTGCCCCCAACGCAAGGTTGAGAGCAGCTTCCGTGAAAGACCTCCGATATGAATTGTCTATTTAGATTCATCTAATTATTATATTTTTATGTAAAATCAACAATGTTTATATAGTATAAGTGTATTCTATCCCATATTTGTTTGAATAAATTTAATTTATCGGTTCTATTTTTTTTTCAACAAAGGCATTAAATCCAACCAAATCTCAAATCAGAAAATGACAATGTGAATCACGTTCAATCCATTCGAATAAGGAATTATGAAGGTTGGAAATGTGAAACTTGAAAACAATGCTAGTCTTTGTAATAATCCATTGAAGACTTGAACCAAAAGGGTAATGATATTGTTTGTGGAATTACATACATTCTCTATTTATTTAAAATATATTTAAAACGGATTGGATAATAAATTAAAAAAAAGTATTCATATTTTGATCCGAATTATATCGTATATATTTTTAATTGAATTATATCATATACTTAATTAGTATAAGTAACACCAACTTAATTAAACAATATATATATACACACACATAAATAATTAAGACATGCACTAGTTTTATCTTATGTCAAAATTGTTCCTTCTTTATCGCAAAAAATGCAACCTTTTGTAATTACAATTTAAAATTATGGATTAATGAAAAAAATAAGTGCTTAAATTATATTTTTGTGACGTGTCTAAAAATAAATTTAGCATACACGTGTCTAAAAATAAATTTAGCATACATGTGTCGAGCTAATAAAATTTTATTTTATTTTTGTTTTGAAATAACAAAAAAACTTATAATTATAATTTATTTATAAAAAATCTCCAATTTTTTTTAAAATCGTAAAAAAAAAACTCTAAAATTTAAAAATCCTTAATTTTGAATATCATTTCTAACTATTGTCGGGCATCTCTGGTCACTGTCTTTATCGTCAAAAGACCACTCATATGTCGTTGCCCACTCACTAACCGTTCGTTACCCAAAACCCTAAATACCTAAACTCCTAAATTTCTAACTCTAACCCTAACCTTAAATTTAAAATCATGAATTGCAATTGGGGCAGAGTGAATGGAATTCATGAGGAATTAGGGGGCAGAAATGGAATGCAAATTCAGGGGATTAGGAGGATAGGACTGCAACGTAGGTGAGGGCAGAGAGACTGTAACACCGGGAGGATGCAGGATTAGGGAGGAATAGTTTTTTTTAAATGGTATTTTTTTAAAAACAATATTTTAATATATATATATATATAAAAGCATAATACATATCCCTTAACATAATTTTTTTAACAATAATCACGATGTAAAACACCTAAAAATATAACGATGAAAACGTTAGATAACTATTTATAACGAAAAATCCTTTACGCATTTAAAACTAATTTAATGTATAATTTAGACACATATTTTTACATAAAACCTAAAGCTATTATATTGTGATTTGATTTGAGGAAAATTCAAATTAAGAGAATTATAAAAATAAATTAATAAAATAATAGTTTTTTAAATTACATCAAACCTGGGAGAAAAAAGGAAAGTGAACTCCTCACCGATAAACCTGAGGCAATGGTCGTGTGACGTAGGATCAATTTGAAAAAAAGATAGAGCCACGAAGCAATGTTGACTGCCAGTGCCAACGCAAACCAAAGTGCGGGAATTAATATCGAAAAAAATGGGTTTCCCTCCCGCGGTTTTAACCCACGTGAAAACCGCGGAACAGGAAGCATCCTGGACTCCCGGCCCCGCCGGGACGGCGCAACTGCTCCATGAAAACACGTGCTTAAAAGACTTCAATGGCAAGCCAAGTCAAAAATCATTGGTGAACGAAAAAGGAAAAACGCTTTTGACCAACAAACTTCTTGCCGGTTCTCTATTTCCTCCCTTGTTCCTTTCTTCCACGTTTGATCCACTCCCCACTTTCTCAAAAAAATATATATATAATTTTTAAATAAGCATGTTTCAAAGTACGTACTCTTCCAACTTCCAAGTCACAGGTTGGCCGTATTATTTCTTAAAACCAGGAATTTCATTATAATATTGTGTTATTAACGGTTACTTTCGCAAAACATCCCTAAACTATTGTCTATATTATAAATTAGCCTTTAAAACTTTGAAACATTATAATTGAGCCCTTAGAGCGACAATATTGTATATGCCAAAGCCCTTTCGTTAGTTTAGCCCTCAATTGAGATGTTAAATGACAATTTAAGTACGAATAATTTGGATCTAACGTGTTGAAAATAAAGTCGCTAAAATTTAGAACTATTATTTTCAACACATTATATCCAATGACAGAACTATCAATGAAGTATGAGAGGCATTGATCCATCCACACTTTTTTTTGTTTAATGATAGTTTTTTTCTTTGTTAGTTTGTATATTATCAAAATAAGTTTTGTTCCTCTAAAGTTTAAGATTAAATACTTATTAGGTCCTTAATAACTTTGAAGTTAGAAAACTTAGCCGTTTTACTATCCAATTATGATTACATCCATTATTATATCTAAACTATCTATGTAGTAACTAAATACAGGTTTATGATTCGATCCACATCAAATTTGAGCTGACACTTTTAATGTCCAGACTAACGTCTAGGCTGAAAAAAATTACTTAATTGATACACTATTGATACTTAAAGACTCAATTAGAACATTTCAAAGTTTGAGAGACTAATTTATAATTTAAACGATGTTGATTACGTCTACTGCAATTAATCCTATTATTATTAACTAAAAATGATATAAAATATTTGAAATGTAATATATTAAAATACATATAATTGAATCAAAATCAATTGTTAGGGTTCATGAGGAGCAGACTTTGAAATCCCATCACTGAGTTGTACTTCTCGTACGGCCCCGTTTATCCAACTATTCTGCATAAATCCAACGTTTAAAACTTTTTTTCATATTAAACGGGCAAAATAGTATTTAATCCCTAAACTTGAAACTTTTTTCAATTGTCTCTAAATCTTTTTTTTCAATATTAGTCCTTGAAGTTAAACAATTTATATTTTAATCAATTTGATAATGCGATACTGTGAGATGATAAAAATTTCGATTTTACTCATTAAACTAAATAAAAAAATGAATTAAATTAAACAATGTTGTAAATTTAGAGATTATATGTTGTTCATCCCTATATTAAGTTATAATATATTTGAGTTTAAATATACTCTCGAATCTGCTATGGATAATACCGAGTGAAGAAATAAAATCCCAAAATAAAAATACGTAAATACTCGCAAATAAAAAATTTTAAATAAAAAATCACAAATAAATGAGAGAAATATCTCTAGTCAACACGATAGATATAAGAGAATTTCATAATGATATATCAAATCCTACGATCCTAGTTATATCTATAATAATACATCGTTTCCAAATGTCTCCTCATCCATTATAAATCTTTATTTTTTTATTTAATTTTTCATTAAACAGATTACATATATTTTTAAAAAATTAAATTATAACAAAACTAAAATTATAAAATAATTCATAACCTTAAAATTGTTATAATAATAAAAATATTAATCAAATAAAAAATATATTTATATCCGAGCGAAATTATAGACGATATATCTACTTTATTGTGGTCCCCCTTGGCCCCTGCCGTGCCTTATAAGGTTCTACAAATAAAAGGAAAAATTAAAAAGGACTTGGGACTTGTATAATGTTTTGCCTACCTTTATTTTTCTAACGAAAACCTAATTGAGTATTTTATTTTTATTTTAAAAACGGTGAACAACCCGACTCATATCCATCCATACACATAATATATTTATTACCTAATTATTGATTCGTTGGATCTAAGTCGGTCAACAACCCGACTCATATTCATCCATACACTTAATTCTTTGAGTAAGTTTGATCAAACCATCTCAATTGTAATAAAATATTATTTTTTTTATTATATATTTTTTAAAAAATCGAGAATAAATCTTATAAAAAATTGCTTTTTATAAAAATCTAAGAGAATGTTTAGCAATGTCTCGATTCATAAAATGAAGGTCGATGTCAAAAATGATATGAAGTAGAATTGAAGTATGAGTTAAATTTGTATGAATTAATGACGAAAACATTTACAAACCATACACTTGCTCCTTGTTCGCAAAATTGCAAAATGTTACCAACTTAGAATCGTACATCTTTAAATGTCGTGTCTCCAACATTAATTCTTTTGCTTTTTAAATCAAAACAAAATAAAAATAAAAGAGCACTAGTTTTGTAGTATACGAAAAGAACACGTGATCCCCACTCAACTTTGTTTTGCCTTTTCTACGATACCTCAAACCTTCAATAATAAAGTTATTTACCTTTTCTTAGTCCTTAGAATTTGTTTCATAATAATATTTTATTTTTTAAAGAATTTTGTAATTTTATTATTTTTCATTATTTTATGAATTTTAAGATTTCCCCAAAATTATAAAAAAAATTAATATTTTTTTTGGAATATAAGATTTGTTGGTTTAAAGATGCAAGGGTTCTATTATTGTATATTATTACCTATAAATTTGATTGGTAAAATTTTAAGATCTAATAACCTTAATAGTAAAAGAGAATATTGCTTTATTCAGGAGATTTAAGTTTGAGCAGATATATTTACATAGTGTATGTTGTTAATAGACTAAAAAATTATGAACATATATTATCTTATAATTACCTCAAAGTATTCAATATAAATTACAATGATTATATTATTCTTTGTTTTGTTGAGTGAGACTTAGTTTTATTTTAAAGTCAAATATATTTAAGAATATGGGTTTAAATGTGTTTACATATATATTATCATCCCCTTATGATTGCTTTAGATATTGTATAAAAAATAATTTATAAAGATCAATTTGATTATTTTCAAAATTAATAGGTATCCAAGTAGTATTTATACCCATTATTATCATTAATGAAAAACTGTTTGTACTTTCAACATTTGGACTAATTATTTTTGGCCCCCCAAAAGTGATGAAATTAAGGGACGGCGGAGCATCATAATCAAGGGCAAACAATTTTACCCGAAAGCAGCCGCGTGGTTATGTGACGCGTAAAATTATTTAGTTCTTTTCACCCCTTCTGTGATATGCTGACATGGCGGTCACCTTAACCCCACATGGCTGCCTCATTTGATGCCATGTCTACGTGTTGTGGCCCCACCTTGTCCCCTTCCCAGTCGACAAAGAAATTAAATCTCCTTTAAACTTTTTTTTTGAGTTTTTATTCATTTTTTTCTAAATATAAAAATAAATAATTATTTATTTATTCAAAACAAGTCGTTAAGCCTCCTTCCAAGCGAGTCCCTGTCTTATGCCGACGTGGCACTCCCACTTCCCCTATTTAAGCCCCACTAATCTTCGTCCTCATCACACAGTTCACAGTTCTCTCGTATCAAAAAGCTTTCCTTTTCTCCATTTCCTCTAGAACAAAAATTTAACAAAATTCAAAGCTCTTTTTCTGTTATAAATGGCAGTCGGTTCTGCAATCTCATCGCCACTCGGTCCACCGGCATGCGAGAAAGACGCAAAGGCTTTGCGGCTCATCGAGGAAATGACCCGAAACGCCGATGCCGTTCAAGAACGAGTTTTAACCGATATCTTAGCCCAAAACGCTCGAACCGAATACCTTAGCCGGTTCAAACTCAACGGCGCTATCGACCGTGAGTCGTTCAAGTCCAAACTTCCCGTTATTACTTACGAAGACCTCCAGCCTGAAATCCAGCGTATCGCCAATGGCGACCGCACCGCTATTTTATCGGCACACCCCATCTCGGAATTCCTCACCAGGTTCGTATATAAATGATAGTATTTCGAGGAATAATATATAATTATATACATAATAAAATTTTGAATATTTATATATATTCTGGAAATTTGTGCAGCTCCGGGACTTCAGCTGGTGAGAGGAAACTGATGCCAACGATTAAAGAAGAGCTAGATCGCCGTCAGTTGCTCTACAGTTTGCTGATGCCAGTAATGAATCTGTAAGTAAATATTTTAAAATTGTTTGCATTGTTTATTTTGTTTAATTTATTTGGTTTAATTAATGGAAAGCGGTTTCTATGTAAACAGTTACGTGCCGGGTTTGGACAAAGGCAAGGGATTATACTTCTTGTTCGTTAAATCAGAAACAAGGACACCGGGTGGTCTCTTGGCTCGCCCGGTTCTAACCAGTTACTACAAGAGCGAGCATTTCAAGACCCGACCGTACGATCCTTACAACGTTTATACCAGCCCCAACGAGGCCATCTTGTGTCCCGACTCATTTCAGAGCATGTACACTCAGATGCTTTGCGGTCTCCAGGACCGACACCAAGTTCTTCGTGTTGGCGCGGTGTTTGCCTCGGGTTTACTTCGTGCGATCAGATTCCTCCAGCTTAACTGGGAACAACTCTCCGTGGATATCGAAACCGGTGACTTGAATCGGAAAATTACCGACCCTTCGTTGAGGGAATGCATGGCTAAGATATTGAAACCGAACCCCGAGCTTGCTCGGTTCGTCCAACAGGAATGTTCCAAGGAAAGCTGGGAGGGGATCATTACAAGAATTTGGCCCAACACGAAATACCTCGACGTTATCGTAACCGGAGCAATGACACAGTATATTCCTACCCTGGATTATTACAGCGGTGGGTTACCTAAAGCCTGCACGATGTACGCTTCGTCCGAATGTTATTTCGGGTTGAACCTTAACCCCATGTGCAAACCTTCCGAAGTTTCGTATACCATCATGCCGAACATGGCGTACTTCGAGTTCTTGCCCCACGAGCCTAATTCATCCGGATTCACCCGCGATTCGCCCCAGAAACTCGTCGACCTCGTCGACGTGGAAGTGGGGAAAGAATACGAGCTGGTGATCACAACCTACGCGGGACTATGCAGGTACCGAGTCGGCGACATTCTCCGAGTCACGGGGTTCCACAACTCTGCCCCGCAATTCCATTTCGTGAGGAGAAAGAACGTGCTGCTCAGCATCGACTCGGACAAGACCGACGAGGCCGAGTTACAGAAGGCGGTCGAGAACGCTTCTCAACTCCTGCGCGAATTCAACACCAGCGTCGTCGAATACACGAGTTACGCCGACACCAAGACCATCCCCGGTCACTACGTGATATACTGGGAGTTGTTAGTCAAAGACCCGACAAACTCCCCTACAGACGAAGTCCTGAAACAGTGCTGTTTAGCCATGGAGGAGTATCTCAACTCGGTGTACCGACAAGGCCGAGTGGCGGATAACTCAATCGGACCGCTAGAAATCCGCGTGGTGAAGAACGGAACGTTCGAAGAGCTGATGGATTACGCCATATCGAGAGGGGCATCCATCAATCAGTACAAGGTCCCGAGGTGTGTTAACTTCACACCGATCGTGGAATTACTGGATTCTCGGTTGGTATCGGCACATTTCAGCCCCGGTCTGCCACAATGGAACCCTGAAAGGAGGAGATGATTTCATTTCAGCGGTTTGTTTCGGCATAGCACCGACCAGATTAAATGACTTGGTAATTGTAGATTCTCTTTGTTTCAGGATTAAACTAGTGTACAAGTTGATTAGGATGTTTCAGGGTCAGGTTTTGTAATTTTGGATTCATAGGATTTCTGAGCTCAACCTGATGTTTGTCCTATGAATTGTTTCTTTCATGTAATGGAAAGTAGATAAGGTTTCTGATAAGAAACTTCATTGTTGGGATTTATTTTTTAAAATAATTCATTTCTTTATCTTATTCATTTATATTACAATATTTAATTAGTTTAAATATTTCTGTCTCTTTATAGGACAATTCTAAATCTTGATATCGAAGATTAAGAATCCTATACATATTTTTCTCAAGCAATATTCAAATATGACAAAATAACATGTTAGTAATTATTTAGAAGTTGATATTTTAGGAAGTGATAAAAATTTCTTAATCTTTTTTAATAAAATCTTAGATTATTTTCATTTGGTAATCAGATAATTCAATTTCTCATATGATATTATTTTTGTCACGACCATCACTTACCATAAACACCACCATAAAAAAAATTATAAGTCCTTAGTCGGATGTCAAAAATAAAATTTAGTGATTACAAATTTAGAATCATACACTATGAACAGTGAAAGTCTAACAAATTTAGATGTTGAAACTTCTGATAAAAATATATGAGAATTGTCAGAGAAATTCAGTAAAAATTCATTTGAGAGCATCAACAAATGGTCAAGTGATGAAGATTCTACTTCACACAGTAAAAACGAAAAATAATATGGAAGAAATTACAAGATTGTGATACGTGTTACTTTCATATGAAGGTGGAGTTTTCGAGATGGAAAGATAATGATCCAAGTCATTTAAAAAAACCCTAAAAATAATCTGAAGTGAAAATAACTTCAGTTTAACTATATGCAGATGTTATTTAGTGGTATGATTGGTTTGATCATGTCATGAAATTCCTACACAAGAGTAATTTAAAAGGGATATTCTTGCTCGTTTTGGGATGGAAAACTTGCTAAAATGTATTCAGATCTCAAGGGTATTTTGAGTAACAAAATCTATTCGAAAGATTATCAAATCGAGTTAAGGATCGATACGAGAGACATGTGGTAGGAACAGTCATTGAAGGACTTAATCCTTACATTCAGTGTGAAGTTAAATGTCGCCAACTTCATACTATGATGGCTACAATTTCTTTTTCACAATTACCCGAAGAGAAGATCCATGCAGGAAAGCGTCAAGTTAATAGGAATATTAGTAAGCAAACCGTGAGCAAGTCAATTACTATTGCTATTTCTAATCACAACTATAATACCATAAAGCTGACTCAAGAAGAGCGTAAAGAACGCCCTGCAAAAGACTTATATTGGAATATAATATATCAATTACTCATGTTTCACCACAACTCCATGAGAATCAGACGGCATTTTAGAAGTCAAAGGTGAAATAAAGTTGGATATAATAGTTTTGTTTAGGAATGAAGGTAAGTAAATTAGGCAGTTTCCGGCCGACATGAACACTTTCTCGACAGTTCACTTTGTTTGGCTTTTCCCAGTGAATTATCAAAGATTGTCTCCAACCAACACTATTTCGGCATGATTGTCGATATGTAAATTCACTGAATCAGAAAAAGGCAAGTCAGGAATTCCCAGCACTGTCATTATACAAAGGAGAAAGAGATCAGTTACTTTCAGCAACTTTCCTTCAATCCAACCAAATAATGCAGAAAAAAGAAAGT
The DNA here is from genome assembly GCF_006381635.1 of Hibiscus syriacus. Taxonomy (NCBI): domain Eukaryota; kingdom Viridiplantae; phylum Streptophyta; class Magnoliopsida; order Malvales; family Malvaceae; genus Hibiscus; species Hibiscus syriacus. The sequence goes on along the minus strand of NW_024061960.1, from coordinate 10,399,984 downwards.
AAATAATTAGTCTCCAACTGATCAGTCCATTTACAAGGATTGGTCCCCCACCATTAATTATGTTTTACGTATACAATGAATTTAAATGTTACATATCGACATAAACAATTTAGAATATGAACTATATTTTGAAGATGTTTAATGTAATTAACCCAAAATTTAATTAAGTAATGGACTTTGGATTGATTTTATCTGTACCTGCCCCGGCAACAAATTTTCAGTTGTTTCAACAAGCGGTGGGTGAGCCATTTAGAGGATATGATTGTATGATAATGCAATCATATTTGGTATGTATACATATATAATATAAAAGTATATGATATCTGTTGTGATGATTGATATGCATATAAAATTAAAATTATATTGATTTTTATTAATTTAACTATATAAATATAATTAATTAATTTTTATGTTTATATGTTACATGTATATATTATATAATATATATAATAATTTGTAGTTTATTATTTTATAATCTAGTCCCTTGAACTTGATTAAAAAACAATTTAATCTCTCTACCATATTATCATTCAACATGAACTGCCACTTCAATATTTATAAATTGTGACATTAGTATCATAACAGTCAATAATCAGTTCCGTTGGTCAAAGGGCCAACTTATATTTTTTTCCCCATTTAGATTAAGGACCATATTAAGTTAAAAAAATATTTCAGGAGTCAAACTAGTATTTTCAGGAAAGTTGAAGTACCTCATGTACTATTAATCCAAAAAAAATATAAAACGCCAACGAAACTGCGTCGAACGGTGACTATTTGACCGGTTGATGGAGTTAACGTTGACAGTAACGTTTTCCGATTCCCTTCTGCTAAAACAATTGTAGTTGCCGTTACTGCTCTCGAGGGAAAGGAAAGTGAAAGAAAAGAACTTGTTTGGCGCGAGAGAAAGCGAGAGAGAAAGAGGAAGTAGTGGCGGTGGCAAAATAATTCAAGCAGTTATGGCCACTTCTCTTTCCTCTCATTTCTCTCATCTTCCTCCCTCTTCTTTCTCTCCCCAAACACCTTTTTCCTTTCCTTCCTCTCTTCGTTCTCCCAACCTTGGAAAATTCCCGAATACCCCTCTAGTCGCTTCATCTTCCAATAATTTCAATGCCTCCAGCTCTAATCCTACTCCCTCTAAGGTCAGCTTTTCCATATCGGATTCATTTTTTTAATGGATTTGAAGTGGTGAGAATTCGGCTAATTCGTCGATTTTGATCCGTTTTTCTGATTTTAGTTTAACAACTTCTGCTTTGCTCAGATGATAATGCAACGCTGACGGAATTGCTTCAGAAATATTTTAGATTTGCCTTTTTTTTTAAAAAAAATGTGGCTAGATGTGCTTATTGGGACGAGGAAAATGGTGAAGCCTAGAGAACTGAAACTTATGTGATATTACATTTTAGTGTTGTCTTTAACTTCCAAGAGATTAAGTTCTTCGGTTCTGCCATATAGATTACTCTTTAAATTGGATGCTCATGTTATGTTTATAGATATAGGCATATAGCTGATGTGAATTATGTTTCGCTAATTAGATAAGCAACCTTTCTAGTTACATACTTCTTAATTCTCTCTTGAAAATGTGGTACTGAAAAGAATTGGAACCTCTTCATGAACTGTTGTTGGGAGGCAATTTCTGTCCTGTAGTCTACAAGCATTTTCATGTGGACGTTCTTTTGAAGTTTGCTTCAGTTTTTGTACAGAACATATTCTTATTGAGATCATTGAACCTGTCGAATGAATACTTTGGTGGATATGCATATACCTTAACTGTAATATTTCCACTTAAAAATTAAAACCATTGCCAACTTGAAGTGGTGGGTTATTTATGAATGAACCGCATTTTGTGAAAGGACGAGCTTAAAATTCCAATGACAGTTTGGATGGTAAGCTGGGATGCTGACTCTCTTGTTTTCCTTTCACACGAGAATGCTCCCGTTTATTTGCCATCACCATGTTTTTCAGGCTATTCTGAATAATTTGACCAACATATTTGAGCTGTTGTTCACTTGCTGTGAATCCTTGTATTGACCAGATTTAACAAAGATAGGAAGTGGTTATACGTTTCAAATTAATGGATACGTGCGTTATATTCAGAAGTGCTTTTCTGATAACAATTTAGAATTTGACTTTTAGCATCTTTCAGAAGTCGGTCCTCACTGTTCTGATACAAGATATAGAACCATTGGATATTAGCCTTATCCATAAAGATGTCCCCCCCACAACTGTGGATGCCATGAAAAGGACTGTTTCAAGCATGTTGGGTTTACTTCCATCTGATAGGTTTCAAGCCTGTATCGAGGCACTGTGGGGACCTCTGTCAAAGTTGTTGGTTTCTTCTATGATGACTGGGTATGTTCATATTCTACATGATATGTACCATTGTAGTAAATGCTTTTATACTGGTTCATCTCCAAGAGGGGAAATCCTTTTCCAAGGGCTTCAAATCTCTCTGCTTGTCTCTATACGTGCATGTTGACTGGCACTTGAACTTGAAAGTCTAAGTCACTGGGTTTATAGCTTTCGTGTTTATATTTCACATTTACATCCCATTTTTTTCTTAATGGGGAAAAATCAATTTCACATGTGAATGAAGAATGTGTTTAATTTTGATAATCTGATGCTAAGATCACAAGTTTAAAAGTTTGATGTACCAAAAGACATGCAGAGTAGCATTTCCCTTCAAATAGATGCTTGTCATCATATTGGGAGTATCATGAAAAATGATTCTTCTTTAATTGCAGTTATACACTGAGGAATGCTGAATATAGATTTTGCCTTGAACGAAACTATTGGATTATGCAAGACTTGAATATTGAGATATTATTGATTTGCTATCACATATGTACAGCATACTTATATACAGCAGGAGAATTCAAGAAGCATGGTATCAATCGCCGATGGTCCTGGTTCTCTTTGCCTAGCTTCTGCTCTGTAACGATTGCAACAATGGAGTTTCCTGGCCAAAACTCGAAGACCTTCTCCCATAAGAAGGTCAACGTTATGCTCGATGAAATGAACTTCCTTCTTTGGAAGCAACAAGTTCTACTGACTGTTCGCAGCCATAGGCTGGAACGACTGCTCACTGGTGCAGTTTCCACACCACCAGAAACAATTGTTGATGATAACGGTGTTGCTCAGATCAATGAAGAATATGAAGAATTTGTTGCACAAGACAGTGCCCTCGCCTCATGGCTTCTTTCCACCATTAGTGCCCCTCTTCTTCCTCAATTTGTTGGTGCCGAATCTGCCTCAGCTGTTTGGAACACTGTGTTGCAATTCTTTTCTGCACGATCAACCACTGCGGTCATGAGCCTTCATTATAAGTTGCAGTCCTTGAAGAAAGGTGGTGATACTATGAGAGTCTATCTCACACGAGTTAAAGAAGTCTGCGATGCCTTGGAGTCGTGTGGCAGCCCGGTTCCTCCTGTTGAACGCATTGCCAGTATACTAAAAGGGCTCCCACGCGAGTATCAGTCCTTTGTAGCTGTTATTACTACCATGAAAGATACTTTCAATATTGATAGCGTTTATACCATGCTTCTTGATGCTGAAATACAGCTAGCTGGGTTTGATGAGCAAATCGAAGTCATACCAATGTGCGCGCATATTGCTCAGGGTGAAGAGCGTGGTGCTTCCTTCCCTAATAATCGTGCGGATTCGCGATCCAGTTATTCCACAAACTCTCGCGGTGCTGGTAGAGGTCGTGGCAAATCACGTTTTCAATGTCAATTGTGTGGCAAGGTCGGCCATCTTGTAGATCGATGCTGGCACAGATTCGACAAGGAATTTTCTTGTGTTACATCTGAGAATCGGATGGTTTACAGTGGTGATACATCTTCATCGTCTGCCAACATGTGTAATTGCTGTGGCAAAGGACGTCCTAATTCCTCTGGGGTGGCTCAAGCTAACGTGATTAATTCTGCTCATGGCTCGGATAGGTGGGTGGTCGATTCTGGGGCAACACATCATGTTACCACAGAAGCTTCAAATATCCTGGAACCTTCTGAATTTAGTGGTCCAGGTAAATTAATTGTTGGCAATGGTATGCCTCTTAATGTTAATCTGGTTGGTAGATCTTCAGTTTCTTCAGCATCTAGAGTCCTTTTGCTTAATGATTTATTGCATGTACCTCAAATCACTAAGAACCTTCTTTCGGTCTCGAAGCTTGCTAAGGACAATGATGTTTACCTTGAATTTCATGCCAATCGGTGTTGTATCCGTGATGAGAAGACTGGTTGTTTGCTGCTTCAAGGTGAAGAGAGTGGTGGACTTTACTCGTTTGCGATTAATAATGATGCTCCTGCTGCTTGTATGGCTGAGGTGCATGCTACATATGTTAAAGATTCCGTCGATGAGTTGTGGCACAGGCGTCTTGGACATCCGGCAGCTCCTATATTAGCTAGTTTGTCTAATGACCTTGGTTTCAAATTAAAATTCGATGTAAACAAAGCATGTACTGCTTGCTATATGGGCAAGAGCCACAAGTTGCCGTTTAATGAATCAAATATTGTTTTTTCTACTCCATTTGAACTTGTATTCACAGATCTGTGGGGACCTCCACATATTGCATCTAATGGTTTTCGATACTATGTCTCGTTTGTTGATGCATTCACTAGACATACTTGGCTCTATCTCCTGAAAAGCAAAGATGAGGCTGTTGTAGCATTTAATTTGTTTCAAAAGCTTGTTGATAGGCAGTTTGGTTACTTGATCATGGCAGTTCAGAGTGATTGGGGGGGGGGGCGAGTTTCGCAGCTTGTCTCCTCTCTTGGCCAAGCAAGGCATTGTCCATCGGTTGAGTTGTCCACACACCTCCGAGCAAAATGGTGTAGTCGAACGAAAGCACCGTCACATTGTGGAGCTTGCACTCGTTTTACTTGCTCAATCTGCCATGCCAATCAAGTATTGGTCTTATGCAGTTGTATCTGCAGTTCATTTGATTAACAGGTTACGTAGTAAGGTTCTTCAAGGGATGCCACCTTTTGAAAAGCTCATGCATAAAAAACCTGACTATAGGATGATGAGAGTATTTGGCTGTCAATGTTTCCCTAACTTGAGACCATTTCTGAATCACAAACTTGCTTTTCGGTCAAGAGCGTGTGTGTATCTTGGTGTAAGCCCACAACATAAAGGCTATCTATGCCTGGCCCCAGATGGTCGAGTGTACACTTCTCGTCATGTAGTTTTTAACGAATTTGTGTTTCCTTTTTCAGGTGCTGATACTAATACTGATGCACATATCTTGAATGCACCTTCCACGTTGTCACCATCGCTAAGTATAGTGGCAGATTCCAGACAGCCTTTGTTCCAGGCCACGCATCATCAAGTCTCCCAATCAATATCAAATGATGCAAGGAATGATGTTGAAATTTCTAATAATGCAGTCAATGGTAATGAAGTTTCGATGCCCTTGGAGTCTTCGCCCTTGGAGCCTTCGCCCTTGGAGTCCTCTAGCAGTGCAGGTTCTCCTGCCGTGCATTAACATGAGAATTCTTTCTCTACTCAGCCTACTAATGATGATTCTGATCCGCTCTCTAACCAGGACGATGTGATTAATGCTGAGCTAGACTTAGCACCTCAAGAAACTGCTCCTGCTTCTAATGATGAGCCATGTGCACCTCAACGAATTCACCACATGATGACTCGCAACCGATGTGGTGTGTTCAAACCAAAGGCATATGCTGCGACTTACGATGATTATGTCCCCAACTCAATACACGAGGCTTTTCAGATGGAACACTGGAAACAAGCAGCTTGTGATGAGTATGATGCTCTGTTAAGAAATAATACTTGGATTTTAACTACCTTGCCAGATGATCGAAGTGTTGTTGGGTGCAAATGGCTGTTCAAAGTAAAGCACAATCCAGATGGCTCGGTGCAGCGTTATAAGGCACGTTTAGTAGCCAAGGGATTCTCGCAAATACCTGGTTGTGATTTCAAAGAAACGTTCAGCCCTGTCATTCGGTTCTCGACCTTTAATGCAATCCTTGCAGTTGCAGTCAACAATGGCTGGACTCTAAGGCATGTAGACATTAATAATGCCTTTCTTAATGGGGATTTGCTCGAAGAAGTGTACATGCAGCAACCCCCCGGTTTCGAGAAAGTAAATGAACATGGTAAGCCGTTTGTTTACAAACTTCAAAAGGCATTATACGGGCTGCGACAGGCACCCAGGAATTGGCACGATAAATTAAAACAAAATCTGGTACAAATGGATTTTATGGTGTCTCGTGCTGACCCCTCTTTATTTCACAAACGTTCACCTCAAGGTTTCATATACGTACTCATATACGTCGATGACATTGTTATTACAGGAAGTTCGTTGACTGATGTGGAAGAAGTTGTGGCTATACTCAAGGACAGATTTTCACTGAAAGATCTAGGGGAGTTACGATACTTCTTGGGAATTGAAGTCAAACGATCTGGTCAGAATGTTGTCTTGAGTCAAGAAATTTGTTAAGGAGCTCTTAGAGAAAACTGGTATGGTAAATGCTGCTGGCTGCAGTACACCTATGGTTATTTCCTCCAAACTCTCACGTGATGAGGGGGTATTGATCACCAATGCAAGCTTAATATGCAGTATGCCTCTTCCTCTAATAGAAACCTTGCCTATGGTTAAGGTTTGGAACATCGAAGTTCAGAAAAGTCAAACTTTGATGTACAAGAGATGTTGTCCGACAGTACAAAAGTAAAAGAAATTCCGAGTTTGTCAACTGAATTTGAAAAAATCACTGAGAACCACTTCAAAGATTTTGAATTTGAAGGCCTGGGTCAAATGTCCCCTGAAACTCTCAAGTACATTCTCCACTTGCAATCTCGTCTAGCTTCAGTGAAAAAGGTATGTTATATAGTATATAGAGGAGCCTTCCTAATCCTTTTTTATTATTAAATGTCACAGTCTCTTCTATGATCAAAATTATTTCTGATTTTAAATGTCTTTCTCCCAACATCGCTCCATTAGTTGTATGTTTCGAGAGTTAACTACCATTGAAGAATTGCCATGGTACGGAAATGTCCGGCTTTTCAAAATTTACAGTCCAGAAATGTTCCATGTTTGATCAATGATTGAATTTTACAGATTGCATTATGCTATTTATACTCCACCAAAGAAATGAACCTTCTTTAAATTGGTGAATATCTCTCAGTTTCCTTTTCATTTAATATGAATTTATTATAAATTTCAATTTGGTCGATTCGATTCCTTATCATCAGTTTAGTGGGATGCATGCTCATATCTCCTTCTCTTTTTTTCCTCTATTAAAAAGGAACTGCATGAAGCAAAGAGGAACAGTGATGCTCTGCAAATGCAACAGTTTGTTGGGGAAGAAAGGAATGATTTACTTGACTACTTAAGATCACTTCAACCGGAAAAGGTTTCCCTCGATCTCTTCAACTTTTTAGAACAAATTAATTAACTAATATCCCATTAACGTGATGCCATGTTTGTAAAGTCTCTTTACAAATAATACCATTCAAGTTCTTTGCTTTTTCTCCGTTAATATGAAGGGAAATTTGGCATAAATAAAAAGCACTTCACAGTTTCATGGCTGAAGTTGTATAGGAATTGATATTTATGAACCAGTCTAGCTAATGCTTAGTCTGCCACTTGAATCTCCTTTAACGAACTTCTGTCGTAGCTTCAACCGTCATGGCTAATAAAATTGTAACATAATTTCAGGTAGCCGAACTTTCCGAACCAGCATACCCTGAATTGAAAGAAACTATCCACTCTGTAGTCCATGGTCTCCTTGCCACCCTTTCTCCAAGGATGCATTCCAAGGTCACTCCTATGTCAGAGAACTGCAAGTGGAACTGTAAATAAAGATTGTTCCGAAGTAGTTGAGGATACTTCGCTCCAGCCGTCAATTTCCTTAACTCGAGACCAGAGACGGACCCATGAGCCTTCGTAGCCCCAGGGGTGACACTTGTGGAGGGCTTACTTGGGATACCCCGGGCATCATGAAGGTCCACCCCTGGATGATAGGTTGCCGGGATACCCCGGGCTCCATGGAGGTCCGCCCCTGCTCGAGACTATCTTGCTCGTCTTCTCTTCTGGTCAGTTCTGCTCTTCATTTTTTACCCACTCCCTTATAATCCCAGTATTTTATGCACTTCCAAAATATACAAAATGAAATCTGGTTTATGGTGTCCAAAGAAATCGTTTCCGTTCCAATTTTTTTGCAGGTGCTCGTAATATTATTATCGATATTGTTTAAATTCCGAATGCAATATTGATTTGAAACGAAACCGATTACATGAGCATATGGAAAATTCCATGTGTAATGCGTTAGAATGGCATGAAATTATTTCCAGATACACAATATCTAAGCAAGTTCTGATACCCTAAATTCTTCCATGAAGGTGTTTGTTGCTGGGACACTACCTTATAGGACATGAGTACCAAATGGAGGTGATGGAACTTTTATCCTTACCGATGATAAACGGTTGTCGTGGTGAGCACAGAGCACGTTGGTTAGTGTTGTTATTATTATAATACTATTTATTATTATAATTTAATCAACAAAATGAATAATAGTTAAAGGTGTTATTATCTGTAAATCGTCATTTATTTATTTATGTCAAATTAATATTTATTTTTAATTAAATTTGTCTCTTCAAAAAAGAACTAAATCATGTTAAAAAGATGTTAAACAAACCCTAAGTAATGCTTTGTTAGTACGAGTGCTAGATTTTGCTACGTTAAAATCATCCACGATTGAATGCCTAATTCCTAAAATACTTATACTGACAAATTTAGTATTATCCTTGTAATTATAATCATTATTTTCAATCAAAATTTACTACTATACCATTTATAATAATATCAAATCGAGCATTGTTTATTAAAAAAATATTTCTATTTATTAATGTAATGAATAAAATATTATTAGATAATCATCCTTATAAATACTTAGTATTATGGCACGTGTGAAAATAAAAAGAAGAATAAAATAAAACTTTAACCATTGCTAATAAGATAATAAAAACATTCATGATGAAAAAAAGGTAATTAAAATTTAAAACTATGAGTATGTTTGAAATTTAGTCTATATACTTAAAAAAAATTATAAATTAAATCATTTTATCTTTTCCATTTAAATATTCTAATTAAATCATTAATATTTTCCAATAATTATGCCATGTAAGCATTTTTTACACCTCAGCTCTTCATAATATTATGCCATGTGACTATCTTTAAGAAAATTTTCCATTGTCAATGAGGAAACTCAAATATTTGTTCAGTGAACAAAGAAAATTTACCATTGTTGGTAAAGGCTGGCCAAAGGTTAGTGAGCATTGTTGATCGTTGAGCGTCTTGAAGCCGTTCCATGGCTTCCATCAATGGTTCTTCCACAGATAATCAAGCAGTAACAAGAATTTGGTACTAACAGCATCAAGCAAACACAAGTTCTGAACCTAGCAATGAACTGGTTCACATAACCAATGACACATCAAATAAAGCATGTAAAATGGAGCAATAATTATTTCTCTCATATCGGCGAGGATGGTTGTTAGAACTTAGAAACGGAGGAGAACAACAAGAAAGAGGCACAAGCTTAGCAGATGGTTTTGGTTTAAGGATGAGATGAAGAGCCGATGTGTAAAAAAAATGCTTACGTGGCACGATATTATTGGTAATGACCATATGATGTGATAGGAAGAACTTACCTAATAATTGACGTTTTCCAAAATATATATATATATATATATATAAATTGAAGTTTCTAAGTACAAAAAGTAAATCTTTGAAAAATGGATTGATGGCATATTATATTTGAAGAACCAAGATGAAGTTTCCAATGGCATAGTATTTATAATAACCTCAAAAGTTGCTCTCAAGATACTCATTAGCAAAATCTGTAAATAATAATGGAATAACGGTTAACTCAGCTCTCCCGGTGTATGATTCGATGCGAAATGGATAAGAGTATAAATAGTACAATCATGTAGCAGTTAACCATTTTGGCATATATAAAAATTACAGCAAAATTAGATCAAGTATATATCAAAATGACTGAATGATCTCATACAACAAATATTACTCTCTTAATTTGCTTTTAATACTTAAAAAAGATGGAATGATGATGATGAATCCTACTGACGTCCATTTGAAAAACATACATAGAAAGCTTATGAATTGAAACAAACCTGCAGTTAATCTGAGTCGGAGGAGTCCGGGTTATAGTTTTGTCGGACACTCCTTTTGTTCTGTGTTCCAGGCTTCAATGATGATTCACCTTCGGAGAAGATGACTTGAGCTTTAGCCAATCTATCTTCCAAATCTTCAGTGGAAAACTCATCCGTTCCACCAAGCTCATCAAATCCAACCTGCAAGAGAAACCCTCGTCAACTATTAGCGACCGTGGAACCAAAATGATAAAAAAATCAGATGTTTTAACATTTATAACTTAGATGTTGGAAATAAGATTAACAATACCACATAATCATCGACTTTGGCATTTTTTATAAGGGCAAGTGTAGGAAGAACAACAATCTTGAGCCTCTCAGCCAAGAATGGGCTTTTCTCAGCATGAATTTTTACAAAACGGGTCTCTATATGTTGCTTTGCCAATGCACTCAAGTGCTTGTCCATCACCTGCGATTCAACTCAAACAAGATGAATTGTTTTGCCTTATCTTAATCTCCAAATCTACTTCAAAATAATGAAGAAAAAAGTCATACTAATTAGTTTCTTTTCGATTCCATTAGTTCATTTCTTTCCCCATTTTTTTCTTATTTATTCAGATAATTTCAGTGTTTAATGAGGAAATTAGAATAAAGTTCAATTATGAATTCAGCCCTTTACTTTATGGAAACCGACAAATTATTTACTTTAATTTGTCAGAAACAATTAGTTTAATATGGAACATATTAACAACCACAAATAGTTCAAGTTAGGGGTGATCGTTCGATCAAGTCGAGTCGAATTATAAAGTTTTGAGTTATTCGAATTGACGAGTCTTATTTTATAACTCAAACTTGATTTGAAATTTTTCGAGTCGGATTGATTTTTTCGAGTTTATGTTTAAATTTAATTGTAAATATTTATAATATTATGATACTATTTGCTTCCAATTCAAATGGTTTTCTATAATCATATAGAATAATATCTATTTCTTTATATTTTTTCATATGTCATATACATATATCATAGTGGGTCGAGAGATTCAACTCAAACTTGAAAATCAATCCACTAATTACTATAAAATTCGAGTTATTCGAGTTGCATTTTATAATCGAGTTTATGAAATTACAACTCGAATTCAAGTCAAGTCGGAAAAATCGAGTTTTAGTCGCCCTTAGTTCAAGTTTGTGTTCTCTAACATCGTGACTCATGTCTTATTTCTCAATTCTAGAACAATATGACAACCAAAATTTAACAAATTATTGTATAAAACTAACTTCTCAAATTTCAAAAAGCATTCGAACGAAATTCATAATTAGACTTTCAAATAACTATGAAAGAAAAAAGAAGACGATATATACAAGGCGAGTACCTTGCAGGGCCAGTTTTCGCGGTAGAAGTGGCAGACAACTCGCTCACTAGCTTTAACGATAGAAAAGAAGTCCTTTTCAGCTGGAATCTCAGAATATTCGCCGTGGCCTAAACCGATCCAACGGCTCCGTTTCTCCGCCATTTTCTTCATCTGCTGCAATCTCCGCTCTCTGATAGCCTCCAGATCGTCGTCGTCGATTCGATCCAACGCCGCAATCTCTTCATCGATCTTGTCCTCCACAGCCTTCGCCACCGTCAATACCTGCTTCTCCAGGATCTGAACAAAAAAAATAGAAGACAAATTAAAGATCCACAACCTGAAAAGGAAAGCTTATGGATTTAAATTGAAGTTACCTCTTGAATCTTTGAATTATCCATTGATCTCTGTCAGTCTCTCCCCCTCGCTGGAATTTCAAAAATCAGAAAATTGAATTTGGGAAGCGGAGAGTGCGTGAGAGATGGGGATATTTTTTTCGCTTCAATTTCTGAATATACCGGGCCTAATGATGAAAGCGACGCCGTTTATGTTTAGAAATTTGGGTAAAAGGAAAATGTTAATTGCTCTAGACCTCCCACAAATTATACCTAAATTCTATATTGGTGCTAAAACTTAAAAATATTTTAATTTCAAACTATTAGTATCATTTTAATCTACTTCTTTTATTGGCCTAATTATCATCTTGAACAATTGAACTATTTTTTTAATACGTCTTATCTAAGTTATCTGTATAATTAATGTATAATATTTAAACTTTATTTAATGTATTTTGTATATATCGGTGTCAAATTTAAATTAATATTTAATACTTAAACTGACAATTATGAGCATATTTAAGTTTTATTTAATATTCGAATCTATGACTTGATTGACAGAAATATTTGATTAAAACAATATGATTTAATGATTTAAATATTTTAATATTTAAATTATAATTTAAGAATGGTATAGTGCAAGGCTTTTAACCTTGTGGTCGTAGGATCGAACCCCACCGTGGGCAATTCATAATTCTAACTGCCGGAGATCTTTCATGGAATCTGCTCTCAACCTGGCGTTGGGCAGCCTACTACCTACCTCCCATATCCCATTACATATGGGAATATGGGTTTGACATTTTTTTATGTTGATTTCTAAAAATATTTTTATTATGGATTTATATGATTTTAAATATTTTATTTAGACATGCCACTCAAATTAATATCATTAAACTTAAATTAAATAGTAATATAATCTAATACAATAATAATAATCTTAATCCTTAAAACTTATAGAATTTACCAATTTAATTTCAATCTAAAACAAATCAATAATTTAACCTTTCCTAATTTAAAATTACATAATTTTAATCATTGTTAATCTCTTAAATTGTTTGTTTTCAATTAAAAATATTATATTATTTTTCTTGTATAGTGACGGTTTAAAAATCCTTAAATTTATTGCAATTTATTATTATTTATATTTTACAATAACCATTTTATGACAAAATAAGTTTAATGACTACTTTATATCAAATAAAAATTTAATGAGAGAAAAAAATCATTTTGATATAATTTAATAATTTCTAGTGTACCTTACCCTATTTTTTTAACTTGAGAAAATCAAAGTAATTTTTATTAAATAAACTTGACTGAATTTAAGTTAAATCGAATTTAAAAACACAAATTTAACTTTGTTTCCGGCTCTAAAGCATGCAAATTAAACTTGTTAACGAATGAAAATGACAAATCATGTGTTACGTGCATGCATGATTAGTAATAACAGAAAAGTTTAGTACAAAAATATCAATAACCATTGGCACAATAATTAATATAGCTTGTAAGAATTCATGACTTTAGAACAATGAGAAAAGGATTAAAGTCCCAACGGTTGCATTTTCAAGAACAGGTTCCAAAGTAACCGACGGTCCAACTCAAGTTACTTAGATTATTATTTATATATTGGATTCTTATTCTATATACTAACAATTGAGCTGTTTAACTTCACAAACCAGATTTAAAAAATAGCCACATATTGACACGTGGCGATTTTTTAATTCAGTTTGTGAAGTTACAAAGCTTTATTGTCTGTATATTTGAAAATAATCCTTATATATATTTTACAATGCTTATATTTGTTAGTTTAATATTTACTCTGTTCTAACCTGTGAACTGTGATTGTTCAACATATTGAAAGGGAGCTTTTGTATGTGTTACACAAATTAACCTCCCATATTATCGAAAGGGAAGGCGCTCCCACCAGGAGAAGATTCCTTGCTACACACTGAAGAAGCCAGCAAATTGACCTGAAAAGAAGGGATCTCGCCATCACTTTCAAGATCAAGACACCCTGCTATATAAAGAAAACACGCCGAGATATACTATACCTTGACTATTTCGGATTTCGAGCTTGGTCGAGTATAGGCAGCCAGGATGCTCATGTTGAAAGGCTGGGAACATTTGAAATTGATAATAACAAGTGTTAGATTCTACCTTGAATGGAAATGCCAAGTTTGTAGACCACCAAAAACAATATTTCACCCATAAGATATAATGATAGTCACTAAAATATATGGATTTAGTTATCATGGTCCAACAAGCTGAAACATGATTCAATTCGGATTGTTATTAATATAGGAAACTTCCTAGAAGACAGGCTGCTCTTTAAATGATTTATAAATTATAAGAACGACAAACATGGTAAACCTACATCTTATTTACTGCAGAGGGCATGGTCCTAGACATGTAATGAATGCTCCATTTAACAAAGAGCAAAACAAAACGTAAACTAATCGAGAAAACGAGTATTCGCAAAAAAAATTCAAAATATATTAAGTTTTAAACAAAAAGTGAACTTACCCTAAAGGGATCCCCCCTCAATGATTGCACAAACATTGAACTCCCTGGAGCTTTTCCCTGCATAAGTGAAATGCATTAATATCCCTCTCTTTTTGGTGATACACACAAACACTGACCTCTCCGAAGCTTACAATTTTTGGTCTATGCTGGGCAAGTGTCTCTACACTGATCTATATTTCGTAAATTAGAGATCATTGATATTGGCCAAAACATGTGCAAATTTAAAGGCACGTTACCTCCAAGGAAATGTCCCTGAGACGCCTCCCAGTTTGAGCACAGCAGATACGAACAACATGTTCGTCACAGCTCCCACTGATAATATAATCTTTACCATTTAGATAATAGGAGCGAGTGTAATTCTGCGAGCTTCCAGTAGAAGGTATATTAAATTCCAGGTGAAGGCTACCATCAGCAGCCAGAAGCTGTTTGACCTGTCAATGTCAACATGTTAAATAATACTAATATGTACTTCAATATGAAAATCAAAGTAAAGGCTTCATTTAAATGGCATATACTTAGAAAAGGAATAAATGTTTACAAATTACAATTAAAATAGAACGTAATGCAAATTTTAAATTGTAGAAAGAAGATAGCCAACTTGAACCAAAAGGCCCAAATGCAATGATAAAAAAAAGGCACATTTCAATTGAGTTTTGCAAGTCTTGGCCAATGATTGTCAAGTTATAGATTCTCGTAGAAGTACAATATGGTGGCACTTTCACAACCACGAGAGTCCGTACCCAAATTATGACCCTACTGAAGTGGAAATCTGTAAGACCTGTCAGCTAACTTTGCATTAGTGACTGCTTAACTTGAATCCACCCTCTTGCACACGTAAGAAGCAACTCTAAAATGAAATATGTGTGAAAAACGAAAATGACTATCATAAGAAAACCACAAGCTTTACTCACGGAATATCTTTCCCGAAAGCAGTAAAATCGTAGAAGGAATTTCTATCTAAATTTATTCTCACCAAACATTGGTTTTATATACTGATCAAACAATTATTTTCGAGTCCATATTTTTAAGGACCAGGTTTACAGTTTACTCATAGACCAAGTATGAAACTCAATGTCTGAATACAAGGAAAAAGTTTACCACGGACACTGAAACTAATACTATTATTTATTACAAAAATTACCTCATTGTCAATGGCTGAGACGAGAAGATAGTGATCATCTGGAGAGAAGCAGATCATCACATTTCCTTTAGAGCTTGAAGCTGTGTAGCATGGCGTTGTTGGCTTCTGTCTCAAATCCCACATTTTAACATCCTGATCAAATGATGAAGTGGCGAAAATATTTGGGGAATGGTTCGAAAACTTGACTACATTAATGTGTTCTTGGTGCATATCAGTGAACACTTGGAGCCGTCTTCCGCTGTTGATATCGTACAGAGCCACGTTTCTTGAGTACCCACTTGCAAGAAAGAGTTCATCCGTAGAGTTAACATGAACAGATGTTAATTGGTCAAACTCTTCAAAGTTGACAGAGCCATAACCACCATGCATTCTGTTGGAAGTTGATGGGAAATGCTGAACATCATACAGCTTCAGTGAGCCATTATCTGAACCAGCTATCAGCTGAATGAAAAAGGTAAAGGAAAAGATTTTAATACAGTCCATAACTCAATGAGTTGGCATGGACGGATGAAATTTAAAAGAATTGTTAAGATCTCTAAAAGCGGTAAGTGTGAATTTTCTACTAAAACAATAAATTTCATAAAAGGAAAAGGAAATAAAGTTTTATAGGGAAATGCGTTTATGAAATTAGAGAGCACTAGAATTTAACCTCTTAGGAGTACATCATGGTATTTACTCACCTTAGAGGGATACTTCTTGAGCCAACAGAGCCCCAACACACTATTCATTGCTCCAAGTGAAGGAATGTAACTAACAATTTTCTGCTTTTCATGGTTAACAATAACCACTTCACCATCTAAAGTTCCAAAGACCATTAGGCCGGAGTTAGTTGGATGATACTCAAACTGCCTTGGACGAAAGCTCTGGATTTCACCTCCCACATTGCTGCCTGTGAAAGACAGTGAATGCAGACATGGCCAAGCTGAAGACCCCATTTTTGCAGCACAGAGAGATCGGGTATAAAAATATTGCGACTTCCCAGCAGGATCCAATGGCATTTGCTTTGGTATTCGTAAGTTAGAGTGCTTTGCTCTAAGTTCACGCTTCAGCAATATACTAACAACATTTTCTTTATCGTTTCTTCTATAAGGAAGGTATTCAAAATGTTTAAAAAAAGTTACATTAGCCATTTCTCTGTCAATATTTCTGATACGTAAGTTATCCAAAACTTTCAACTGCGGTATTGAAGCTATCATGTATTCCCTATAATGTTTCTGAAAGCATATCGGTGAAGCATGTTCAGAAATGTACTTAAACGAAACATCTGCAACATTCCTTGAGGAAGCACCTTCAGAAGACTCTTCTCCATTTTGATTTGATAATGCAACAGAAGAAACCTGTCAAATGAATCAGAACGACATTAAACAAGACAAGGATAATCCATTGCTCCACCTCCAGAGAACAACTCTCACAGTCAATCACTCAATTAGGAATTTAGATTGAACACCATAACTAAATCCTAACACGATATCCTCATGCATTCCCCAATCTAAAGCATTTGGATTGAACACCACAAATAAATCCCAACATATTCTCATTCATTTCCAACCTATAAAATAAAGGAATTACCACCTAATATTATGACAAAGATTATGAAATGATAATAATATACTAAAAATAATAACTACCAGCGTTAAAATAACTTCAAACTTTGGAGAAACTAATAACTTCCTTTTTTTTAGCACCTTAATACCTCACAAATCATCAAAACAGATCAAGAAACCAGTGATTAGAGGCCATAGATTCACCTCACTTATATGATTAATTTCTCTGTTCCACCCAGGAGGTGGATTGGATGACAAGTCCATGTCAGAATTCTCTATGTGAATAGAAAAATCTATTTCGCTATCATCTGAAGAGTCCTCATTTGTGCTTTGAAAATTCTGATTCATACTGAATGGAAGCAAATTTCTTATTGCATGTTCAGTCATGACATCAAGATCTACAAGTAAATCAAGACTAGCAGTTGCCAGCCCAGGTAAAGATGCACTGCTCAGCTGACTGGGTCCAGTCTGATAATAACCAATGGATGATCCAGAGGATCCAACATCATTGCAGCATAACCAATTTTGAAACCTAAGCTCCTCCAATGACTGAAGTTTGGAAACTGCTGCAATTGTAGTCCATAAGTTGGAAATTCTGGTCTCACACATTGAGAGACAAATCAGATTCGGCATGCAAGAAAAACAATCCTCCCGGAAGCTACTGAGAGTAGTGCTATAGTCAAGGTTAAGGGAGTGCAGCCACATAAATTCACCGACCAAGTTGAGCTTTCGAAAATGCGAAGACCTCAAGTTTAGAACTTGGCACTGTAGACCTCGATGAGAAAGATCCCTGGTCGTATAACTCAAATTAGTTTAAAAAAATCAAAGACACATAAAACGGTTTAGTTAACTTCACAAAATTATCCGATAGAACTAAAGCTACTATCTTAACATGCATAATCTAGATAGCACAAACACTTGGTGCAGTAATTACGAAAGTATAACATAACTTACAAAACGATAACTTAAGAAAAATAGAGAGAGAAGGAGAACCTAAATTTAACATAATATTTTACCCCAAAAAATCATCATTTTCAAGCACCTTCTCAGAATTAAACAACCTAGGATCGTATAGCAATCTATATATCAAACAGAGTTTTTATAGAGGGGGCAGGTGAGGGGAATAGAGAAGGAGAAAAAGAACCAAATCTTTCTAAAGACAATTTGACAAAATTATATCTCCATCTAAGCCAATCCTAATATAACTAAACAAGTGATATTCCCATCTAAGCCGGTCCAAATATAACTAAACTACAAGTGAAAAACCCATCTAAGGCAATCCAAATATAACTAAATGATAAGTGATATCCACATCTTGGTCGATCAAAATATAACTAAACGACAAGTGATATCCCTTCTAAGCCGATTCAACTATAACTAAACGACAAATAATAGCCACTTATAGCTAAAGGAAAACTATATGATCAAGATCTAGAGGGTACTTTAATTTCTTTGACAACATTGACTTTTTTCCGCAAGGATCACCTGCATGCTTCTTCCAAAAGCATTCATAATATACGGTGAGATTATGTACCCCATTAAGGAAGTTTATCTTGAAGATGCAAAATAAAATAGAACAGAAAAATCATCAAAATTATTGAATGAAAATATGTGAAATATATACTCAATCTTACTCTTAACTAGCATTAAAAGGTTGTAGGTTCTTTAAAAAATAGAAATTAGCTTAAATTCATTTATCCTTTTTCTAGTCGAATTGATTCAGGATTTCATCCTAATATCCTCTGGCAACTATAGAAATACGGAGGGAACTATCAAGAAAGGAAGCCCATCTAAATCTTCAGTAACTGTTGTTTCAACAAGATTACACGATATATCGATAAAATTAACTCATGACTATACAGTACTCACTGGTTTCCTTATAATTCAATGAAGAGTTAAATGTATTTGTCAATCTCCCGTTATGTTGATTATCATCTTCACTCCTTGATTTTTATCATATGGTGCAACTACAATGACCCCCCTACCCTACCCTACCCTAGTTGAATTTTGAACTTACCATAAATACCTTAAGATTCATACAAACCTGCACTCTCTTTGTCCCTACTAGACTGTTGTTATTTAGAAAAAAATGTCAAATGAATATATCACCTTCAAAATATTGTACCAAGCAATTAACAAAGGAACCAAGTTATTAGAACTCATAGAACAAAATTCAAAAATGAGAATTAGAACCTCATCTCTTTTCTACCACCACCTTCTTACAATTTGAACACATCCAATTATTGCACTCGAATGCTAACGTCAAAAGATACTTTTTCAAACAAAACCATTAATATTGAATCATTCAAAATAAAACAAAAGGCAAATACCAAAAATAACCGAATGTCGAAAATATTCTACTGCAAAGCAGATCTCCACTAGTACAGGGAGTGCTCTTACGTAGGACATTAAAAATTCTGACACGTTTAAACAAGTATTGAATCAGATACTTTGCTGGATATTAATGCATAATAAACACTGTTATACCGCAAGAAGTCTTTCCCAAATGATAAATCCTGGAGATCAACTATTCGAAGTTTCTGACCAATAGATCGCATCAGTAACAAAGCATATTCTCCACTCAATGCACAAGATGATTCATTGAGCACATCAACAGCTTCAATCTCAGATTCACTGATTCTCATAGTCACTTCAAGGAGTGGGTGAAAATCAATATCCTTCATATGGTCCAATAAAATCTCCAGTACACATACCTCATGATGGGATCTAAGAACATCAGCCTGAAATGTTCAACCAAAAAAAGATATTTATCAGATTTAACTTGCACAGCCATCAGGAAAAGAATTATAGACAGTCACCCAAAAAAGAAAGAATCTTGATGTTCTTCAGCACAAGAAATCTAAGGCGGAGTGAAGAAAATGCGGTTAGTGATTATCATATTTAACCATAGAAATTGATCTCTCTTCACCACATTTGATAAAGAAGGATGCGGTCTTTCAAGCCAAAACTTCAGATATGATATTAGGTTAAAAACATTCAAATTAGACTTTATATAACAGCTTGCCATCTTTCACCAATGAGACTTGCGCAATAGTACCAAAGGGTGTCAAACCCCATGCCACCATAATAGACACACCTAAAGGATTCACCAAGAAGCATCACTCCATGTGTGATAATAGATGAATAACCATAACAACATCCCCGGGCTTTAGATGGACGATTACCCACACTGTGAGCAATCAAACACTTTGTAACAAGACTGAACCCCCAAAATCCAACTCCTATAACATCTCGATCACACTATTTCTAACAATAGAAATTATTCCTTCCTTACCTACTACTATCTGAAACAAGTCTGAGCAAAGAACTTGAAAAGATTAATCATAATGCCAAACATTTTTCTTGCTCTCTCAGTAGGATAACTAAAGCACAACTCACAAGATAACGCAGCTGTGAAGAATATTCAACTTTCTAGTTCTTAAATTCAACATTGCAATTGAAAAAACACCGATAGCATGACTGATTGATCAGAAAAATCACAAGCCTGTCAAGCCAATTTGAGGTTCTTCGTCCAGTGATCAGTAGCTCTGATGGAGTTTCCTCCAAGAACATTAATCTAAATTCTCAACACTCAGAGTTAATTACAAAGCATTGGAAAATATAAAAAATACATGCAACTTCATACGACTTAGTCATTAAAATTTAAGAATTACTTATCAGGACAAACCTTAAATAGAGCAGATAAAAATACAGTGCTCGGTGTAACAGCATGCCTCCTGCATGATTCAATGTATCTGCAACCAAATTCATCAGTATCAAAATTTTAGAAAAAATCTATACGACAACTCAACGGAGAAGCGATTCATAATAAAAGGCAGGAATACGAAGAAAGCAATACGATTAGAGGGGAAATTAAAGAAGTGATCAATAACTAAGGTTGCATGTTAACATCTGATCATTTCGAGCTAGAAATTTTAGGTTTTCACGAAAAGAAAACTTAAAATCTAGCAAGAAAAACAATCAGTAACTGAGACGATAAAAGTGAAATCCACCGCATAAAGAAATAGATTTAAGATATAAAAAAATGATTAAAACCAAAAACTAAGACTTACATTGTTGCCAAGGCTGAGATTTTGATGGGCATAGCGATTCAACTCTTCGAAAATTTTAGATTTAAGATATAAAATAATTAGTGAGAAAAGTAGCAGCTAACTTTTACATATTTGTTCAAAGATTTATGGAGTAATTGTATTTGGCTGCTTTAGTTGAACATATAAGAGAAAAATACAGAGAATCAGATTGGCAATATTGGAAAAAAGGAGGATAAAAATGCAAAATGGGTAACGCTTAAGTTACTAATTTACTTATCTGTAAGACTATAACGCATGAGTGGGTTAGGCCCCACACTGTCAGCTCCTCCAACATTTTTTCATGACCTTTTTATATTTTATTAATCATGAAATATAATAAAATAATAATTAAAGTTTAATGGCAAATTATTAATTTAAAAGTTAAAAATTTATAAATGGATACTAAAATTTATTTTATTGAATTTTAAAATTAATAAAAAATTAAATGATGAAATTCATTTTTTTAATTTCAATATTCATAGACTTTAAAATATTTTAATCAAAAAATAAACTAACATGTTATATTTTATTTCTTTTTAATTAATATATACTCATATTATGTTATTATAATTATTTATTAATTTGATATGATTATAATATATTATTTATTTAAATATTTTTAATTATTTGAGAATAAACGCTTAAACATCTCTACAGATGTTATGCTCAAATCCAAAACTTCTAAGAATAACAATCATCATTTGGCCTAGGGGTGTAAACGAGTCGAGTCGAGCTCGACTCAACTCGAAAACTCTGAAATAGAGCTTGACTCGACTCGAAAACTCGTGAGCTTAAAATTTTCAAGCTCGAATCGAACTCGAAATCCTTAACTGAAGCTCGTGAGCAGCTCGAAAAGGCTCGAAATGAAAAAAAAAATCTTAAACTTAACTCGATTGAAGCCTCAAACTCAAACTCGAACCTGAACTTTAAATACATGAAAATCTTACTGTATTTTAAAAAAATCAATACATAAATATTAATATTATTAGTGATTTATTGTTAAAAAAATAAAATTTTAATATATTTATATTTTTGAGCTACTCACGAGCTTTTCGAGTTAAATATCAAGTAGCTAGTTTCGGTTCGTTAAGGACTCGAGTCGAGCTTGATCTCGAGTCGAGTCCATTCGATCCGAGTATTTATTGAGCCTTGATCGAGTCGATCTCGAGTAGCTCACGATCTGTCTCATCTCATTTACAGCCCTACTTTGGCCATTAAAATATATATAATACTAAAAAATTACATAAAACTTAAGAATTTAATTACATTTAAATAAAATAATTTAATTATAAAAAATCCAACGACTTGAGTAAATTTTTTATTAGTCTAGAATATGTAATGATATATGTTCAAAAGATTTCAATCATTTGAATCTAAATGTTTATATCCATTCATACACGACATTTGAATTGAGACGTCAAAGAATATCAAACAAAAAATAACCGTTGAAGTCGATTGGTTCGTATATAATGTTTAGTAATTGCTTGACCAGTCTTAAATGTCATGATTAATGGCCCAATGTTCAACCTCAGCTTAGCTGCCTCATTGTTTTGCTTTTAGGTTGGGCTCGATTCACTGACCTGTGGGACTGTGGGCCTCTTTTCTTCTACAACAATCACTATCAAATCTCGAATTTCTCATTTTATTAGGTTAACTATTTGAGTAATCATTTAATTGTAGAATAAATTTTAATTAAATTATCAAATTAATATTTTTTAATAAAATAATTAAATAATTTATATATTATTAATTGTATCACTAATTATTAATCATTAATAAAAACACTAACATGATAAATATATTTTTAATAGAAAAAAGAGCTAATTTTATTATTATAAAAAATCCAATATTAAAATGAGGGCTTACAACTGAAATCATAAACTAAATACATATTAAGGATATTCTTCTATAACCATTAAGACAAAAAAAATTAGTCACTTAAGATCATATATAAATTAAACAATGAAAAGGTTAAAAACTCATTCAAAAAAATCGAATAATATGTAGACATGAACAAATCTGATTGGTACGCAAACAAACCACAACATGAGATTAAACTATTAAAAGACCACTGACAAATGCAAATCAGAGCCACGTATCGTGAGAAAACCATCTATAAATGCAAGTTACGTATCCTAATCTAATTCGAGAGCCCAAAACATAGAACATCAGCAGGATAACAAATGAACATTATCTTAATCAGTCGCAACAATGTCAAATATAAAACTAAAAAAATAAATTACAAAAACAACCAAACAAATAAAAAATAAAATAAAAAAAACATTTCATGAAGACAGAAAAAATCGTACCATAAAGATAGAATTATTATATATAAAAAAGTAAAAATACTAAATAAAAGTAAAAAAAAACGGTGATGACAATCAACAACAAAACTAATATCACTGTCTACTAATCAAAAAATAAAAAGAAAGAGAACAAAGGATTCTTTAGAGAAAATAATAAGCGTTAGGGTCATTTTAATATGATGGCTAAATAAATTTATATAATCAAATAAATGAAATAAGAATGGAAAATGGGTAATAAAACATTAACGGGGTTAGCGCATTAACTAATTTTGACAAAATCAGTTTAATAATCTAAGTGGATAAATTATTTAGTTTAATAGGATAATTTGGAAATTATTTTGGGATCTGCAACGTTTGTTACAACATTTGTAAAACTTAGTCACGTCCATGTGACAAGTTTTAATTTTTTAATATATTTTATAGAACTCATCACGTCGACGTAACAAGTTTCACATGCACTGTAACAAATACCTAAAGGTGTAATTGAATCGAGCTTGAACAAACAATGGTGTGTTCATGTTTGTTCGTTAATTTTTTAGTTAATTTTTTAAGGTTTTCATGTTCGGTTCGTGTTCGTTTATTTATATTTGATAATGTTCGTGTTAGTTCGTTTAACGTTCGTGAACATGTTCGTTTAACGTTCGTGAACATGTTCGTTTAAATATTCGCGAATATATTCGTTTAGCGTTCATGAATATATTCTTTTGACATTCGTGAATATATTCATTTAGTTTTCGTTTAACTTTATGAACATGTTCGTTTATATAACAACGCAAGCATTAAATAAAAATAGACAGTAGTGATTGATGTTTCTATCCACTATATCAGGTTAAGAGTATGGTTTTCTCAGGCGAGAGAAAAGTACAAGTTTCCAACTTTTTCACGATCTTCATAAACAATGTTAGCAAAAGGATCAGTGTTCCAGCTCTTAAGGAAGCATTTCAAGAGTATGGTGTAGTGATTGATGTTTTTATTGCGTATAATAGTAGGAAAAGGCTGTACGCGGATTCTACATTTGCATTTGTCAGGTTCAGGAAGAAATCTGAAGCGAACACAACAATTATTAGAGCGAATGGTAGGGTGTTGGATGGTTTTAAGATTAAAGTGTTTCATGATAAGGTGTTTGCTTATAATAATATGAGGGGGTTACAGTTAAGAGAGACGTTAAAGTATGGAAGCCAGCGTTAAGGGATTTAAGATCTTTCAAGGAAGTTGTGGGAGGAGTAAAGGGCGGTGATGGAGATTTTCATGAGATGGAAGGGCGAAAACAGGTTATGCAAGGGGGTCATTTGAGGGGTTAATTTATTTAAACATTGGAGAGGATAGAGGGCCAAATCTCTTCAGTAGAGACAAGGCATCCAACAGAAATATTATCATTCCTAAACAAGCCTTATCGTGGATGGAGTGTAGTTTGGTGGGTAAAATCAAGAACAGTTTCAATGAAGACATTGTTCAAACAGCTTTTAGAGCTGAAGGATTTGATGTGAAGGTTAGCCCTTGGCACGATTTATTAGTGATTGTTCAATTTCAAGATGGTCAAGATCGTCAAGCGTGCTGGTCATGTCGAGATGAATGGTTACAAACATGGTTTGATGAGCTAGAATTACTGGAAGGTTTTGAGAACAAAGTAAAGGTCAAGATTTGGGTTTCGTTGAAGGACATTCCATTAGCTATATGGAGTGTGAAGTTTTTTTCAGATATTGGTAGCCGGTGGGGGAAAGTTCTAATGATCGACGACGAAACTAAAAACCATGATCGTTTCGATGTTGCCAAGATCCTGCTGGAAGTGAAATATGAGTCAATGATTCCAGAAAAAGTTCTCATCTTTTTCATGGGGATTGTTTATACAATCAAAATTAGTACTGAGTTGCAGGAGGAAACCAGAACTTTCATAGATGGGACATTAGTGGGTGGAGGAAAGTGTTGTTCACCGATCGTGAGAGATGATGAGGATTTGGCTTTCGAGGATGAAAATGTAGCAGGTCCAGTTTTGGTGAAAGGGTGTAATGTGATGGAACTAGTCAATCCAGTAAGTCAGATGAGTGTTCAAGTCAACGGTGCGTTGGAACATGGAGTGAAACAGACAGAAGCTTTGGCGGTGCATAGTGCTGATTCTGTAGACAGGCTTCACGATGTCCCTGTAGTTTCTAATTTTGGGCCCGGGTATAAGGTCGTTGATGACAGTTTTGGGTTTATGTCAATCAACAGAGATTTGGATAATTCTTGGGTGGAAAAGTCCATTTCCCATAGCTCAAGGCTCCAGGACGTGCAGATTGAAGAAATCTCTTCTCTCAAATTAGCTGATGCAGCAAATTTGGTCGGTTATCAAGAAGGTGATTTTGGGTCTCCCGGGTCATTTAAGCATCAAAGTAACGCTATTCCCATAGTTTTTTCTCGCAAACACATAATGAAGGGGTCGTTGCGTCCGAGGTAGAAAGCTTCTACAAGAATCACTGCTACTTCTAAAAAGAAATCAATTGGCTTCGATTTACATGTAGAGCAAAAGGGCAGTGGGGTTTTGAATTTGATTGGGTGTTCCGATGGAAAATCAACTTCTGGTTCGGAAGCGGAGGTGTCTCTTTCGGTGGGTGAGGCTTTGGGTGTGAAGTTCTCTGGGTCGAGGGTTGACGCGATCAAGGGTCTGGAAGCGATCGAGAGAAGGGGTAAGTCTTGATCAAATGTTTCAGTCTGTTTTTAATAGAATGATGTGTGATTAGTTAATATGGAATCAAGTTTGTCTGTGTTATCATGGAATGTTAGAGGATTGGGGAAACTAGAAAAATTAAGAGATGTAGCTAGGGTGTTGGAAGCGAATAAGGTAGGAGTTGTGATGTTACAAGAGTTCAAAGTTTCAGAGGTTAGTGGCAGTTTAGAAAGAAGGTTGAAAGGGAAATATTATAAGGAATTGGCGTTTTCGCCCGCCGAAGGAGCTTCAGGTGGTCTTATTTCTTTATGGGATTGCAATGCTCTTCGAGTAATTGATCAAATTGTTTTAAGAAGAATTTTAGCCATTAAAGGAATTATGGTTATTAATAACAGGGAGATAGGTGTTATTAACGTGTATGGTCCGAATGTGCAAGGAGATAGGAGAGCTTTTTTTGCGCAACTAAATTCTGTTATTGCTGTCTTGAACATTCCTATTATAGTCGGGGGTGATTTCAACGTAGTTAGATCGGATTCTGAAAGAGTTGGGTCTCTTGATCAATCGGCTGCGTCGTGTTTGTTTGAGGACTTTATTTATGCTTGGGGGTTAATTGAAGCTCCAGTTGTGGGTAGTCTGTTTACTTGGTTCAGAAGTGGTGTTCAGGTGGCGGCGAGTAGGCTCGACAGGTTTCTTATATCAACTGACATTGCCAGTATGTTTCCCCTTCTTACACAATCTTCTCTTCCTAGGGGCTTATCCGATCATAGGCCGATCATTTTAAAAGATAATAGGGTCAAGAAGTTTTTTAGGCCTTTCAAGTGGTTTAAGCATTGGGAGGATGATTCCATCCTCGTAGATAAAATTAAAAGATTATGCGCAGTGAACACAGGATTTGGTTTGTCTCATATTCTTGATTTGGTTAAGAAAGCGACAAAGGAGAGGGAAAGAGAAGTCAGACAGTTCAATCCCGAATCTGCGGAAGAGATTCGTAAGAAGATAGATATTCTTGAAAATAGAGTTGTTTCAGTTTCAAGTAGCAGTTCAGATCTATCCAAGATGATTTCTTTGAAGGCGCGTTTGTGGACTGTCTTAAGGAAGGAAGAGCGTGAATGGCTGCAGAAATCAAGGCTTCGTTGGTTCAAAGAATGCGACAAAAGTACGAAGTTTTCCACCTCTCTGCTATCTCTAGAGGCCGAACTAATTAGATTCCGAAAATCAAGGTCTCAAATTCGGTCTTTAAGAATCAAGTTGGAATATAACGTGTTTTTGTTAACTATTTTCGGGCTGGATATAATGATGTTTCTACCATTCCTCTGAAAAGTTTCGACATCTCGTTGAAGAGATTAAATCCGGCTTCTCGTCGTTTTTTGGAGCTCCCTTTTCGGAAGAGGAGGTATGGCTAGCAATCAAATCGTCAGATGGGTCGAGAGCTCCAGGGCCGGACGTGTTTAATTTAGATTTCTTTAAGAGGTTTTGGAATGATATTAAAGGGGTAATTATGTCTTTTATGGATGATTTCTACTGGGGCAGAATAGTCGATTTTTCATTAACAAGTCTTTTATCGCCCTTATTACAAAGAAGGTTGAGTCTATTTCTCCTGAAGATTTTAGACCTATATCTTTGGTGGGTAGCCTGTACAAGATTGTTGCACGAGTATTGACCAAGAGGATGGCGTCTTGTATCTCGGAAGTTTTTGGCGAAAGTCAGTTCGCTTTCATTGCCGGCAAACAAATAACGAAATGTTCTTTAATAGCAAACGAAGTCATAGATGGGCTGTTCAAAAGTAAGAATCCAGTTGTGTTGTTCAAGGTGGATTTTAGTAAAGCTTATGATACTGTTGACTGTTGTTACTGATACTTAAGAAGATGGGTTTCGGTAGGCGATGGAGGTATTAGATTAAAATGTGCATCTCGTCACCTTTGATTGCAGTGCTAGTAAATGGATGTCCGTCAAAATATTTCTCTATCAAAAGAGGGCTTCGTCAAGGTTGTCTGTTATCGCCATTATTATTTAACATTGTTGGTGAGGCGCTTAGTGGTTTGTTTTTTTAAGGCAATCGAGATCGGGTTGTGTAGTGGGGTGGAAGTAGGGGTCGATGGGACTGTGTTATCCCACATTCAATTTGCCGACGATTTACTTATTTTTTCTGAAGCAAAAGAGTCGTCGATCTTAAATTTCAATCGTTTGCTAAAAATCTTTGAACTGGCAGCCGGGTTGAAGTTAAATTTGAAAAAGACCATGCTTTTTGGGATCAATGTGGACGAGATGATTGTGAAGAGTTGGTCATATAAGATATTGTGTGTTTCGGCAAAGCTTCCTTCGACTTATTTGGGGCTTCCGCTTGGCCAGAAGAAAAAATCTAAGTCCATTTGGCAGCCCATATTGGATAAAGTTAGGAATCGCCTTCAAAGTTGAAAAGGTAAACTCCTCTCATTCGGAGGTAGATTAACTCTTATTAAATCTATTTTGGTGAATTTGTCGGTGTACTATATATCCATTTTTCATATTCCTAATACTATTGTTGATTCTATCAACAAATGCATATCAAATTTTCTGTGGAATGCTAAGTCGGAGAGGAGTATTCACTGGATTAAGTGGGATAATGTTTGTGGACCAAAGTCGTACGGGGGTTTGGGTATTGTTGACGTCAAAACGAAGAATCGTGCTTTGCTGAATAAATGGATTTGGAGATTTAGCGAGGAAGTTGATAGTTTGTGGAGGAAAATAATTGTAGCGATGTACAATTACGATAGTGCTTCGATTCTTCCAAAAACAGTATCCATTAGGAACTCGTCTTGGGTGTGGCGTGGCATTATCAATCATGTATTTTCAAATGAGGTGGATCTTCTTTCTTATTTAAAGTGTGTTATGGGTGATGGTGCCAAGATTGAATTCTGGACGGATAGATGGACCGTCATGAATTCACTCAAAGATTCATTTCCGAGAATTTTTGCTATTGCTACTAGAAAATTCGGCAAGATTACTAATTTTGGGAGGTGGCATCATGGTGTTTGAGAATGGAATATTCAGCTGAGACGACCTCTTTTTGATTGGGAAAAGTCTTTATGGTCTGATTTTTTATTTGTTCTGAATAAAGCTGTTAGCATTTTTCCGGGTAAGGATCGACTCAAGTGGAGTGGTGCGTCTAATGGTAGGTATTTAGCGAAAGATTATTGTGTTAAGTTGGAATGTTGTGGTAAGTCGGAAGATCCTATATGGAGATTGGTTTGGTTTAAGTTTGCACCACCTAAGGTAGACGCTTTTGTGTGGAAAGCAGTTCATCAAAGGATATCAGTTATTACAGAGTTGCAAAAAAGAGGAGTTAGGAGTATAGATCAGCCCGAATGTGTGTTTTGTAAATGCGAACCGGAATCTATAAACCATGTTTTATGTCATTGTGGAGTTGTATGGCAAGTATGGCAACGATGGTGCAAGGTGTGGACAGTGAACATGGTAATCCCCAAGAATGTAAATCAACTGCTACATATTTGGTTCTCGCAAAGAATTAGGAAGCGTGGTAGGTTGGTATGGCATCTTGGTTTTTTTGGACTGATTTGGGTATTATGGTTATGCAAAAATCAACTTCGATTTAAGGGTGTTTCGTTTACAGTGGATCAGATCTTTTCTAAAGTTTTATTTCAGGTAGGGGTCTGGTCTAATATTTATTGGCCTACCTTGATTCCATACGTGCAAGATTTTGTTCGTAGCCCCGAGTCTTTCGTTCTTGGATGATCGCTTCTGCTGTTATGTTGTATATTGTTTTTCCAGTTTTGCAATTTTAGTTTGTTGATGGTACTGTAATGTTTATGCAGTTTACCGCACCTAATTGGTTTGATATTCACATGTGTTAGTTTACTTGCTTTTTGGTTGTAATGTGGTACATGGTTTTTGTTGTTATGGTTCAAGTTTTAGGAATTAGGTGCGATTTGTGTTTTTGGGTTATAACGTTTTTGTCTGTTCAAATTGTATTCAGGTATCACCCCATGGTATACTCTTTTTCCTCCGATAGGTTTAGGGAGATTTTTTAACGAGGTCCTAAGGGTGATGTACTTTGTTATGTATCAATACAAGGTACCCTTTTTCAAAAAAAAATAAAAAAATAAAAATAGACAATATTTAGTGAACATGATGAAATCAAATTACCAAAGCTATGCCAATAATTTCCAGTCAATTAGCGGCAAAACTTTAATATCCCAAATCTCTATTAGTCGTATAATAGTCTTGAGAAATCCTTTGAATCTAACCAACAGAATAAAATTAGATACTAACCACAGAATCTCCATTACCCATAATATGCTTCAAAGCAGCACAACAACAAGCCAAATCAAGGTTCATTTGAATCTAACCGCAAAATAAAACTCTTAAAATGCTGTCAACCAAGCCTCAGATCATAGATCGAGTAATCATGAAACTAAAATTAAATATTAATTCAAAGAAAACTCCCACACACAAAAATCAAGAGATAAAAATAAAATAAAAACAGAGATTTGTATTTGTAAAGCAAGTAAATGAAAACGACCCACGCGTATAGAACTACCGTTATGATCGGGACGAGGCGAGGAGCACAAAAACATCGACGGTGTAGAGCACGGTGTTGCAAAATAAGGTTTATGGTTGACAAAGTTTATGAAAAGGAGGAGGGGAAGAGACGAGGAGGGCGGCTGAAATTAGAAAGAGAGTGAAACTGTGAACGGAAAGTTTTTTTTTTTTTAAATAGGGGAAATGGTGAAATTACGCTAATGGTTCTTAAACTTATCAAGATTTATATTTTAAACTTCAATTTTTATCATATATTCAATTTAGTATGTATATTCACTAATATTTAAAATGTAAAAAGATAAACGAGCTCATAAACGATATTGTTCGTGAACATAAACGAACCGAACACACCTCTATTCTTGTTCGTTCAGTTATTAAACAAACATAAAAATCATGTTCATGTTCGTTTATTTACTTTAATAAACGAACATAAATAAACGAACATGAACGAGCTTTAACCGAACGGTTCACGAACAATTCACCGAACGGTTCACGAATAATTCACCGAACGTTTTTTTCATTTACCCCCTATAAATACCATAGATCTCGAAATAATTTCCAAATCGCCCTATTGAGCTAGATAATTTACCTGTTTGGATTATTGGGCTGATTTTGCCCTAGGTTAAGTCCTTCTATTGATAATAATAGGATAACATTTTTATTATCGGATAAAAGATAAAGAATATAAAAACAAGATTGAGAGGATTTAAACTTATTTAATTAGACCATAAAACAACAGAAACCGAAAATTTTCAAAATCCAAATTTATTTTATTTAAATTAATTCAATCTAAAAAATAATCACATATATTTCAATATAAACAAAGTTTTGTTAAATAACTTATTTGGATAAATAAAAATATACATAGTACGAAATTTGATCATTATGGGAAACACTTTTTCTAACTAAAATTATTCAATTGTAATAACAATAATATAATATGAATCTCTCTCAACATATATATGAAAGGGAGAAAAATAAAGCCGGAAAGAATACAAGCGAATGATGTGTGTATACATATATGGTAAAGTAATCAAGTATTCATGGTAGAATGTCCCATAAGAGACTTAAGCAAATGAAGCAATGGAATAACAAACTATCAAACCTAGGGTGGCCCATCCCAACACCAAGCTCCCTACCATCCTTTGTACGCCCCACATTTGATCTGCTCCACTCTGCAATTTTCAATGTTGAAAACTAACGAGTATTAATCCCGTATCTTCCACCATGAAATTTTGATCAATTAAGGGTTTAGTCGTATACAGATTTAAAACTTAATCCCGCATAGGTGATTGTAAATGGAGAAATAAAGATACGTGAAAGAATAAGAGAAAATGTACCGTGTCAGTTCCCGATGGACCTGGCGAAGAAGCGCCAAGGGTAGGTGCTGGGGCCTCAGTTGGAGGAGTTGGTGGGGAGCTCAGTGGTGTTTGTACGGGAGACGTAGCTGGAGACGTAACCGGGACTGCGGCCGGAGGAGAAGCCAAGGGAGCAGGCGGTGGGGTAGCTGGAGGAGTTGCAGGTGGTGGAGTTGCTGGTGGAGGAGAAGCAGGTGGTGGAGTAGCGGGAGGGGGAGATGCTGGTGGAGGAGAAGCAGGTGGTGGGGTGGCGGGAGGTGGAGAAGCAGGTGGAGGCGGAGTTGCTGGAGGAGGAGAGCTAGGTGGAGGGGTTGAAACTGGGGGTGGAGAAGATTTCACTGGGGGAGGCGATGAAGTAGGAGGAGGAGAAGAAGCCGGCGGGGGAGTGGTGGTCGGTGCAGGCGGTGGCTGAGTAGTTGGAGGAGGAGTGGAAGCTGGTGGTGTGGGAGGCGCCGTCGTGGACGTAGGAGGATTACTAGGAGCTTGACCCAAAACCGATGCAACCGCAATGCAAAGCGAAGCAGATATAAACAGAGTTCTATTATTAAGAATCATGTTGAAACAATGGTGAAAAGCTTTTCCTGCGAACCAACTGCGCCACAACCCTTAAGATTTGAAAGACAAAGGATGAAGGGCGAGTGTGAGAGAGGGAATAGAAGGCAGTATTTATATAGTTCAAGAATAGATCTTCATCATCATCCAACAAATAATAGAATTTTCTATTAAACTAAATATTTTAAAATACAATATAAAATATGATAATTGTTAGTGATACTATTTATTAAACTCCTTTTTTCAGTTGAGATCATTGGGGTATCTAATAATTTAAAAATGACATCTAAAAATTTTAAATTATTTTTTTAATAAAATGAATATATAAAATTTTCTTATTTTCTCTGTTTTCCTTAACGTATTAAATTATATTTAATAACTTATTTAAAATAATAAATATGCAATGTCAAATGTATCCGCTCCGGTTGAATCATATGGTATCTGAAAGATACTAAAATTATCGATCCAACTGAAAAATAGTAAAAATAATATTTTTTAAAATATTAATAATATTATTATTATGTGAGTTTTTTTTTTGTAATTTTTATATTATTAAAGATTACTACTTAGTAAAAATGTCAAACGCGTGAATATAATTTCATGATTAATTGGAAAATGTATTTATTTATGATAAATAAATTTATATACGGTTAGATCTTGAATTATTTTAAAAAAAAATTAATAACAATATTTATTTAAGAGATTAATGATAGTGGGCCTCCATCTAATGTAAATATGTTGAGGTGGATATCATTCAATAGTTAACTGGCAAATGTAATTTGCAAGCTAAGTTAAGGCCCGTCTCTCATCTATTTAACAATAATCCCTATTTTTGCTATTTTCTAATTTGCTTTCTTACTTCTATTATAATCATGAAAACATAATTTAATGAATTATATTAGATTGTATAATATTATAATAAAAATTAAAAAATATTTTTTATCGTAAAACTATGCTAATTATTATCTTGATTATAAAAATAAAGACTTTAAGTTTTCAAAGATTCCTAAAATGACTTTAGAATTTTATTTTAAGAAATGAATTTTAGAAAAATATATTAAAAATTATGGTGTAAAATTAAATTATCAGTAGAAGATAAAAGAATACTTAAATTATATAAGAATTTATTTTTTTTAGAAATGTATTGATTATCATTGGTTTGGACTTTGATCTTTGAATCAATTGGTCCCATGATCATGATTTCGTTAACATATGAGAATACGGTCAGCTAATTTTTTTATTAGTAAATAAACAGAGGAAAATTAATTAACAAAAAACCATCATAAAAAATTAATTGATACATTTTGAAATTTAAATCTTAATATCTATTAATAGCGATTTAAAAAATAAAACCGGTCCAAAAGCAGCTTAGAAAGGAAGGGACCCCTCGGTTCAACGATCATTGTCTCCGGATATAAAATGATGTAAACCGGTTAGCCTCCTTCTGTTGGGCCATACATTTCTTTCCAGAAGATGAATTGAATTTCGTAGCAACTAAGGTTACTGTCAGTGAAGAGGAAAAACAAAAATGACATGAGATGAGAATGTTGAGACCGAAACACTTGTGTTTGTGACATCGGGTCTGTGTTGCAAGGTTTTTTTTAGAGTAAAGTTCCGTTTCAAAGAACCGGTTTTGGATGAGACTCGAACTAAAGCCCTTGTTCATTTGTGGGATAAAGAGTGACCCTTTTAACCTTTCCATTTATGCAACATTGGACATATTTACAAATTATAATATTAAAAGTAAAATATTGGAATGGTTCCTCATTAGTTGCCTATCCAACTCAGTTGGTAGAGCACAAAGTTCTTAATCTTGAGGTAGTGGGATCGAATTCCACGATGGATAATTCATAATTTAGAGGTCTCTCACAGAAGCTGCTCTCAACCTGGCGTTGAGGATTGCCTACTATCCTACCTCCCCTTATCCCATTACATATGAGAATAAGGGTCAACTAATTTTTTTTCTCCTCATTAGTCATTTGCCTAAATTAAGAATTTGCAAGGAGTCAACAACATTCACCTAAATGACAAATTTGGTTTTGGTAATAACTACAAATGTGTTGTTATGGGGGTTAAATTAGGAAAAATGCTTAAAAATAACTAAGGAAATAGAATATACATATTTAAGATTATTTAGAGAAATATGGTTTCATCAATCATATGATTAAAACCCCGTTCATGATTCACCCTTTGTTCATACACCTTAAATTGAAACCATATTCAGGTTGAGATAAAAAGAAAAAAAATTATGATTAAAAAATTTGCGGAGAAAAATAAGTAAATCTAAAGACATAGGAACATTTAGTGTGCGGAACAAACTAGATTTGAAGTATTTTGTATAAGAATAAGGGTAAATTACAAATTTATTCACTAAATTTTACTTTTTTCTCATATTTTATTTATTATATTTTTAATTTTTTTTCAATTTAATCACTAAACTGTATACATTAGATTCTTTTTGTCACTCGATCATTAAATTTCTAACAGCGATATGATGTGGCAACTAGCACCAAAATTACATAGTTTTGAATCTTATAGAAAATTAAATTTATATCAAAACAACATAGTTTTAATCTAAATAAAAATTTATGTTTTTCCCCCTTATTTCCTTCTTATTCCTCCTCATTTTTCTCTTAAACTTCAATAAATTCATATTCCAACCACCACGCCAGCCGCTATATTAACCACTGTCGGCAACATTCGCTGGAGACTAATAACCAAGTACTGCAATTAAAAAATTTGAACATCGAAATAGCAAAAGATAAGGAAAAGAAATGACTGTCTCAATTTCAGCTAGGGATGGGTATGAGACCCGAACCCGACGAGTTTTGATTTAACCCAAATTGGTTGGATCGATTTTTTTAAAATCGAGTTTGGGTTGGGTTATTTTTTTTTAAAGGTGATGTTCGGTTCGGGTCGGGTCGGATTCATGTTTAGTGTGAAAAATACTCGACCCTACTTGACCTAAAAATAATAATTTTAGTTTATATAGTTAAGAATAATTACAATAATATATCTCTATATATATTTTAATTAAATCACTACTTTTATTGAATAAAAATGATATTTTTTATTATTTCAGATCAATCGGATCAATTCAGGTCAGATATAAGGTATATATTTTCGGGACGAGTCAGGTCAAGTGAAGGATGTAAATTTTTTGAATCGGGTCGAGTTGACAGAAACCCGACCCAAACTCAACCCATGACATCCCTAATTTCAAGTAGAAACTCGACAAAAGAATAATTTTTTAGCACGGTTGAAAACTAAAACATTTGGTTTTGGACTTTTGGTTGCTCCATTGTTAGTTAGTGGCAAGGTCATTTAAGCACCCAATATCTCTTCCATTCTTTTATTTCTTCTACCGTATTTCAACCCCTAAACTTCAAAAGGCCTTTTTTCTTTTTCTTTTTTAATGTTGTAGTGTTGGGATTGTCTTAGAAAAGACGACTAATATACGATTAATATACGATATTATCGGATATATTAAAAGATATTTAATAAATTCGGTTTAGCGCTACTTATTATGTTGACAGACTAATAATGTTTTAGGTAGAAAACATGAAAAACTATTAAAAAATTTGATAACCGGTAAACTTTGGTTATTGGTAAGTATCGATACATATATACAAGTGTCCATACTTATTTCACTGTACAAAACATTAATTTAAGGTTATTTTTTACTGAGTTTTAAGATATTAATTTAGTAATTATACACGTCTAATGATTTATTTTATGTTACGGTATATATTATTATTAAATTAAAAATAATAAACATAGATATTACATATTTATTATTATCTTTGGTTAAAATTGTTAAATTTAAATTCTAGATAATATTTTATAAAATATCAAAACAATCAAATAATTTGTTTGGTAAATGAAATTATTAAATTAATATTGTAGGTGGAAAACATGAAGCACTATTAAAAATTTTTGAAACATAAATTACATAACTTTCAACAAAGTATCGATACATTTTTATAAAAAGTATCTATACTTTCAACATATCAGGTAAATTTTACCGGTTTTATAATAATGTTACCTGATATGTTGAAAGTATCGATCCTTTTTATAAAAAGGATCAATACTTTACAATATAACATGTAAAAATATGATGTAATAGGTAGCGCTTATATAATAAAATAGGTTAATTACTGGAAACATTATCAAGCACAATAACATATTAGGTACCGCTTATATAATGTAATAGGTAGCGCTTATATAATGTAATAGGTAGCGCTTATATAATGTAATAGTTAGCGCTTATATAATGTAATATATATCGCTTATATAATAAAATAGGTTAATTACTGAAAACATTATCAAGCACAATAACATATTAGGTACCGCTTATATAATGTAATAGGTAGCGCTTATATACTAAAATAGGTTAATTACTGGAAACATTATCAAGCACAATAACATATTAGGTAGCGCTTATATAACGTAATAGGCAGCGCTTATATAACGTAATAGGCATCGCTTATATAATAAAATAGGTTAATTATTTAATTTGTTATTACAATATATTAGGTAAACGCCTAAAATATTACTAATGATAACATAACCGGTTATTTACTGGAAACATTATCAAGTATAATAATGTAAACGGTAAAAAAAATAGGCATTACTTATTACATTAAACTAACTACCGAATATGTTGAAAGTATCGATTCCATTTAAATAAGTATAGACACTTTTAGAATTTAAAAGAAAAACAGTAATAGCGCCTACAAACATTAAATACAATAAAACAATATTATTTATTAACAAAATAATAATATTATTTTTAAAATATTAAAATAATTTATTTAATATTATTTTTGTAAATATTATTATTAAAATATTATATCTATAATTTTATAAATAAAAAAATTATGATTATTATATTTTATTAAAATAAAATTATTATAAATTATATTTTTTATTTTTTATAATAAGAATAATATATCATTAATTATATTATAATGAGAGAATAATTAAACATATGTATCGATACATTTTTTAAAAGTATCAACACATATTTTATAATTATAATGTAATAGGTAAATTTATAATGTAACTGGTATACAACAATAACAAAACAGGTAAAAATTACCGAAAACATCATTATTTTAACAAAACAGGTAAATCGCTACCGGTTTTGTTATTTTTTTACCGGTTTTGTTATTGTTGGGCATTTTACCGGAAATGTTAAAAAACATTGATGTTTTAGGTAAGAATAATAATGTTTTAGGTAATTTTTACCGGTTTTGTTATACCCAACAATAACAAAACCGGTAAAAATAGACTTTTTAATGATAAAATTAATAAACACAAAATTTTCAAATTAATTTTAATTTTTTAGTTTGTAAGTTGTCACAATATAACTAATGAAAAAAGGACACGATATTTCTATTTCGATATTAAATTTCAAATAAAAAAATAAAAAAAATATATAATTACAACATACTTTTAAAAAATAATCATAATGAAGTGATGACAAATAATTATAATTACACTATAATTATAAACATCAAAATAATAAAATAATATATTTATTAACAAAATAATAATAATATTTTTAAAATATTAGAATAATTTATTTAATATTATTTATATCAATATTATTTTTAAAATATTATATCTATAATTTTATAAATAAAAAATTATGATTATTATATTTTATTAAAATAAAATTATTATAAATTATATTTATTATAATAAGAATAATATATCATTAATTATATTATAATGAGAGAATAGTTAAACATATCTATCGACATATTTTCTAAAAGTATCGACACATATGTTACATCGAAACCGATAATTATAATGTAATAGGTAAATTTACAATATAACCAGTATAATATACCGGTTTTATGAGAGAATATGTCTACATAATGTATCGACACAAATTTAAAAAGTGTCGATACATTTTGTCCAGAATGAATGCTAAACGAGGTGCAAGCATAAAGTGTCGATAAATTTATTAAAAGTATTGATCCCAAAACATCGAAACCGATAATTACAATGTAATAGGTAAATTTACAATGTACTCGGTAGAAATATATCGGTTTATGAGAAAATAGATCTACATAATGTATCGACACATTTTAAGTTTGTGTCGATACTTTTTTCCAGAATGAATGTCCAACGAGGTTCACACATAAAGTGTCGACACATTTATTAAAGTATCGATCCCAAAAAATCCAAACCGATAATTACAATGTAATAGGTAAATTTACAATGTACCCGGTAGAAATATACCGGTTTTATGAGAAAATAGGTCTACATAATGTATCGACACGTTTTAAGTTTGTGTCGATACTTTTTTCCAGAATGAATGCCCAACGAGGTGCACGCATAAAGTGTCGATACATTTAAAATTGTATCGATCCCAAAAATATCAAAACCGATAATTATAATATAATAGGTAAATTTACAATGTTACCGGTATAAATATACCGATTTTATGATATAATAGGTCAATATAAGCGCTACCTCATATGTTATTGTACTTGATAATATTTATAGTAATTAACCTATTTTATTATATAAGCGCTACCTATTACATTATATAAGCGCTACCTAATATGTTATTGTGTTTGATAATGTTTTTTTTGGATAAGTAAAATTTTATTCATCTAAAAGAAAGCAGCAGGGCTGATACAAAGAACAATATGACTACAATATCAGCCCCCAATTGAGGCACAACTGACTATTTACAGCATCAGACCTATTCATATGACATATATGAAGCTTGATTCTAACAGTCTCACTAATTCTATTTACAATTAAGTCAGTCGAGCGAGTCACTCCTCTATGTTTGATAATGTTTCTAGTAATTAACATATTTTATTATATAAGCGCTACCTATTACATTATATAAGCGGTACCTAATTTGTTATTTTACTTGATAATATTTATAGTTAAATGATATAACATAATCGGTCTAAATTTTAACCGATCACGCCATTTTTTAGCCGCCGAACAACATAACTACCTAAGAAAAATCGAAACTTTGAACTGAATTCTCCAAGAAATTCTTTTTCTACAATCTTAATTCTCAAAACTTCATCTTTTATGTTTTTTTTTTCGTGGGTTAATAAAAGAAAGAAATTACAACTTTGGGTTCAATGGCGCGGGTGAAGTCTCCAAGGCTCTTTGTGAAATCTTCTTTAGACACCAATATTTATCAACATGGGTGTTTAAAGTTGATATCGAGGTAAAATAAGTATTTGGTCATTGATTTTCGACGAAGGTGGTCGACACTGGTCAATATAACAGTCGACGCTGTGGTTGGGAGTGGGTTCATTAACGTTAAGGAGAAATATAAAAAAAAAAGGAGGAAGAAAAAGAAAGAAAAAAGAAATGATTTTTTATTTAAATCAAATTATGTTGTTTCGGTCTAAATTTGTTTTTTTTTTATAAAATTTTAAACTAAATCGTTTTGGTGTTGATTACCACATCATAATACGGTTAGAGAATAAATGGTTAAGTGACAAAAAAATTAAATATATAAAGTTTAGTAATTAAAATTAAAAAAATTAAAAGTACAATAATTAAAATATAAGACAGAGTAAAATTTTGTTCTGTTTTATTAAATTTTTATATTAAATTGTTTTTTTAAATCTTAATATTAGATAGAAAATATTACGTTGAATTGAGCTGTGATTATTCTTCTAGAAAGTTCCCATTTGTTTTGGACTTCGGTCATAAGGAAATGGGCTTGGGCTCTTTAGGATCCAAGGATGATTTCGTAGTTTCTAAAATTATATAAAAACAATCAAAATAATTTGAAAATAAACCAAAATTCATAAAAAAAAGGTATAATTCCTACGTTCTATAAAAATAAGAATATAATTATTATATTTTAATCTAACAGAATTTAATCGTTCTACTTCTAAAATCTAGAAAAATAGTTCAATTCAAACCAAAAACAAACAAGATAAGTTAATCCAATTGGTTAGCATAGTTAGCTCTTTTCTCTGCATAGAGATTTTCAAACTGTCGATTTGGTTAATAATGGAACATAACTATCTAAATTTAAGTTAATTGAATTTGTAAAATTTTAATTTTTAATTGAGTATTTCCCCAAAAATTATTAATTAAATTGAACTAAGTTTTGTTAATTCGATCAATGTTCGAACTAATAATTATTTTTGAATAATTTTAGTTTTGATTAAAAAAACATTTCAAGAAGTAATAAATTGAAATAAGTTTATTTCTTTTTTGGAAGAGAGGTACTTTGTATTAATAAGGACACAAAGTACACCACCCCAAATACCTCATTAAAAAACCTCCCTAAACCTATTTGGAGGAAAAAGAGTGTGCATTGAGGTGGATAATTATAGAAAACTAGAAACTTCAATTACATCAATCCAAAGTGCACCCCAATTAGACCATCTAATTAAATCTGACCAATACTAATAAAATCGACCTGATTTACATACCCCTAACATTGAAAGCAAACTGACTAACACAAGACTACAAAGAAACAATAAACCAGCTGCAAGGAACTAACATGGAAAAACAACAAAATCAGCGAGCCGCATATGAGGAGCAAAACTAACACAATGGCAGCAGTCAAATAAAAAGACCCCATACTTCGAACAAAATCCTATCCAAACTCCTATCTGCAACAAAATAATATTAAAGATTCTACCGTGAATAATTACCCTCGAACCTTGATTTGTTTCTGCACAGCCATATATTCCAAATCAACCCGAAAATCCAATTTACCAAAACCCGAACTTTCCTTCTAATTTCTTTGAAAACCATATTTGTATTAACTCATTAACTTTCATGGGAAAAACAATATTGACTTCCCACACATTACACCAGTGTTGCCAGACTTGCCAAGAAACATAACAATGAAGCAGCACATGGTTTTGATTTTGTATAGCATTTACAGAATATGTAGAGATGATGAACGTTGCAAAAAATACCTCGCTTGACCAATTCAGTAACCACTGGTAGTCTTTGATGCATAGCTTTCCACACGAAAGCATAAATTTTAAGCGGTACATACTTAAATCAGACTAGATTCCAACTTGGATCTGCCACTTTACCAACTAAATCCAATTTAGTGCAATAGTCCTTTGTATTATATTTACCATCAGAAGAGTCTGTCCACTTTAAACTATCCGATCCTGGACCAGAACAAACAACTCTTTCCAGAACTAATTTGAACTCACTCTAAATAGCCAATTCCCAAACAAATAATTCTCTTCTCAGCTGAATCTTCCACTCCCAGACACCATGAACCCAATTCCCAAACTCAATAATACACCAGATTTTTACATCAATCCCATATATTATAGGAAATGATTCTTTTAAAGAAAGAACTTCACTCCAAAATCTGACCAGAAATCAATTCTGGATCCATTGCCCATAAACAACTTACCTCAGATAAGAACCTATCCTCATACAAAACAACCGGGTTATAATGTCACGCCACACCAAGAAGATTTCCGATTGTTGACAGCTCTAGGCAGAATCAATTCTGGAACATAGGTATTCATCGCAACTATAATCTTTTTCCACAAACAATCACTATCCTCACTAAAACACCAAATCCATTTATTCAATAACGCTCTATTTCTAGACTTCACATCGAAATACCCAAGCCCCCATGAGATTTCGGACCACAGACATTAGTCCACTTATCCAATGAATCCCTCTATCAGACTTAATATTCCACATAAATCTAGCTATAAGCTTATTAATTAACTCAGCTATGCATCTCGGTATTGAAAATATGGACATGAATATACCGGTAAGTTAACCAAAACAACTTTAATCAATGTTATTCTACCCCTAAAAGAAAGCATTTTACCTTTCCAACTTTGAAGTCGATTTATGACTTTGTCAACGATAGGTTGCCACATCAATTTGGAATTCTTTTTGTACCCTAGTGGAAGATCCAAATACGTGGTAGGCATACTTGCCCAACCACAGAGATCGATTCAGCCCATCCATTAACCCTACTACTTCCACGTTAATCTCATAAAGCTTTGTCTTCTTTATATTTAGCTTAAGTCCAGTCGCAACCTCAAAAATTTTAAGCACACATAAAATGTTTTTAATTTTTTCAACCTTTGCTTCCAAAAGAAAATGAGATCATCAGCAAATTGTATGTGAGACACTCCAATACAAAGATTGATCCATCTCCTCCATCTTCTGCCAAAGCCTATTTTTTTTAATACTAGACTCAAAGAATTCCAGTCGACTGTATCATATGATTTACTGAAATCTGCCTTAAACAAAACAACTTCTTTTTATTAGATATATTCTTATATCCATTCTCCAGTTTTTCCCTGTTGGGTTGGAGTTAATATTGAGATTAAAATAAAAAAATTAGGTTTTAAATATCACAAAGTCATCCATGAGATTTGAGCTTAAAACTAAAAATATTAGTTATATATTAAAATTTTGATTAATTTGATTAATAACTAGTTTTAAATTGAGTTAAATATTAACTAACTTTGGAAAAAATTAAACATCATCAATCAAATACTTTGACGACCAACCAATTAATTTAACCAAAATTTAATTCAATCAATTAATTTAATTTTAACCAAACAATAAACATCCCTACCTCTAAAGCAATGAACCTAAAATGAACGATTTAACAATTTAAACGTAAGAGATTAACAAAAGAAACGAGCGATTTAACAACGTGGAAATATAGAAAATCTTAAGGTGTTGAAATTAAATATCAATAGAAATACCTAAACTATGTGGAAATTTAAAATTTTAGGGATGTGACTAGACCTCCAGCACCCCCTCTCACCATCCCTGTACATTACCAATTCGGGGAGAGGATGGTTTACACAGGGTTTG
The DNA here is from genome assembly GCF_006381635.1 of Hibiscus syriacus. Taxonomy (NCBI): domain Eukaryota; kingdom Viridiplantae; phylum Streptophyta; class Magnoliopsida; order Malvales; family Malvaceae; genus Hibiscus; species Hibiscus syriacus. The sequence goes on along the minus strand of NW_024061960.1, from coordinate 10,356,650 downwards.
AATCCACAATTCTTGTCGCTACAACTATGGCTTTGTTAGCAACTAGGACACTAGGTGTGTTTTCTTGATTATATGCTCTGTGGTCTTCGTTGTTATGAGCTATACTGATAGGTTCTTTCGTTTAAGAGCCTTATTGCCGGTTATCATTGTTATGTGGGCTGTCGCCTTACAGACAGTTGATAAAACAGAAGTTTTGGAGCCTTGAAAACCAATTCCTTAAGTTTAATGTCGTTTCCTGCCTTTTGGGTATTCATCATAATGACCTTTAAGCTCTGCTTTCTGATTAATAAGCATTTTTGGGAAGATGGCTTAAAGATTTTTTCTTCATGCTCGAGAAATGTTTAACACACTCGTATACATGTGTGCACTTCTTTATTTTTAATTGAGCTGATCCCGACAAGGTAACATTGTGACTTGTGATTGATGCATGTGACTTCGGTTGTGAATGGAAGGTACGCGAAAATGGTAGTTAGGTTTGTTCTTATCGAACCTTACATCCTGTAACTGACTTGGTTCTTTCTTGCGATTTCTATAGGACCCCGATAACAAGAGGGTTATAATTTGTGATGAAAAGCTGAAGAAGATATTCGCAGACAAGATCGAGTTGAAATTCTCGAAATCGCCAGGTTGATTAATCCTCACTTTCTTTGATGGATCCTAGAGAAAGAGAGGGACAAGAAGTCAGTTTGCAAATAGGAAATAAGATGTTCATGAGCCTATCTTTCTGTTGAACATACCGAAGAAAACAGTGCCTTTGTGCCTTTTTCAATTTGCAAATAGAAGTACCTTGTTAAGGGCTCTGTTTCTGGAATTCCTAATATGTAGAGACTGTTTTATGCAAGTATTATTAGCTCCTCTCTAAGTTTATGCATGTTATTAAATCTTTCTAAGGTCCTGGAATTTTGCAGTAGCCGTCTGTTGGCAATCAGTACCAAGTAGGCTATGCTTTGTTGATCTATAGCGCCAAGGAAGCTTTAAGAATCTTTTGTTAACAATGGTGACCATCAAGTGGTATCGAGTTTGCTCGCCATTTTGTATCAACATGGAAGATTATACCTAACAACTTTTAGATTATCTATACGATGGTGTAAATCACCTTCTCTTACCGACTGCTAATTGTATATCAACAATTCAACATGCGGACTTAATATATTTATATTAGAGAATGATCTTTTAAAATTTTAGGAGATGAAAACAGATTATTATTAATAAAACCCAGTCCATCCCTGTGAACATGGAAGATCATAATACAAATCTACTTTCATTAATTACTAAATAAATATCTCAAGTGATGATTGAAGGCAAAGGTTAAAAATATTGATCGGAGTCCACTTTCAAGGCTGACATGGAAAGCTTTAATTGGTCATAGTTTCTTAATACTCCATTCCTAACCACAGAAGAATCTAATCTCCCTTTCCCTCCAGAAATATCCTGCATATATTTATTTGTGTCGACTATTGGACCCCAAAGAAGTGTGGACTCTGCAAGTATCTTCTCACAGTGATAACAAATAGCACACCAACTGTTTGATAAAATTACCAGCTGACCCTTTTTCCTGCCTCTCCGTTTTATCGATTGGCTCTTCCGTAGATAGTAAAGCCTGCAACTTTCTCATCATATCTCTTAAATGGCAGAGAGACTCGCTCTCCCCCTTCTCCTTCCGAGTCCCCCACCTGTTGAAACCCCATTTTTATACCCATTCCACCAACAGAACTCGACATTACAACCCAATTCACCACCTCCACCGGCTCCAGTCCTTCAAGACCTCCTCCTCCGACATTACTCCAAGTCCCAACAACCCATCGACCCATAAGTCCGAACCCGGACCCGTCTCGGCCGCTCACGTGACCTTAACCGTGGGAAGCGTTGGACTCATAACAACCTCTCTGCTCAAGGTCAGCAGATTCTCAACTCCTTGATTGATCCTTCTTTTGATTCCAATAAACTTGATGCTGTTTTAGCTGAGTTGTTCGAGCAATACCAAGAAAACCCAGATGTGGGGACGATTTTTTTGACTGCTGAAGTGCTGGGAATTGTTAAAGCTTTGGGTTTTTACAAGAAATCTGACTTGGCTCTGGGTGTTTTTAATTGGGTTAAGGCTAGAAAAGACTTTTAGTCCTGAATAGTTCGGTTGGTGCTGTTATTATTAGTATGATAGGAAAAGAGGGGAGGATTTCTGTGTCTGCCAATTTGCTTAATGGCTTGCACAAAGAAGGTTTAGTCTTGATGTGTATGCTTATACTTCTTTGATAACCGCGTATGCCGGCTGCGGGAGGTATAGGGAATCAATGGTGGTTTTCAAGAAAATGGAAGAAGAGGGCTGCAAACCTACTTTGATTACTTATAATGTGATTTTGAAAGTGTATGGTAAAATGGGCATGCCTTGGAGTAAGGTCATGGCTCTTTTTGATGGGATGAAGGTTGATGGAGTTGCTCCCGATGCTTATACTTATAATACACTTATAAGTTGTTGTCGTCGAGGATATTTGCATGAGGAAGGGGCTTTGGTTTTGATAAAATGAAATCGGCTGGTTTTAGGCCGGATAATGTTACTTTACAATGCATTGTTGGATGTTTATGGGAAGTCTCGGTGACCTAAGGAAGCTATGGAGGTTTTAAAAGAGATGGAGATTAATGGGTTTGCCCCTAGTATTGTGACTTATAATTCGTTGATTTCTGCTTATGCTAGGGATGGTCTATTGCAGGAAGCAATGGACTTGAAGACACAGATGGAGGGAAAAGGATCAAGCCTGATGTTTTTACCTATACCACTCTTTTGTCAGGATTTGAAAAGGCTAGAAAAGATGAGTCCGCAATGACGATTTTTGAGGAGATGAGAAGTGCTGGTTGCAAGCCAAATATTTGTACTTTCAATGCTCTAATTAAGATGCACGGCAACCGTGGAAAGTTTACCGGAATGATGAAGATTTCGATGAGATCAAGGCATGCAATGGTGCACCAGATATTGTTACTTGGAATACCCTACTGGCAGTGTTTGGGCAAAATGCTATGGATTCCGAAGTGTCAGGAGTATTCAAGGAGATGAAGAGGGCAGGGTTTGTACCAGAAAGGGACACATTCAACACTTTAATCAGTGCATACAGTCGCTGTGGTTCTTTTGAACAAGCCATGGCTATTTATAAGAGAATGCTGGAAGCTGGAGTTACCCTGGACCTTTCTACATATAATGCTGTTTTGGCAGCATTGGCACGGGGAGGGCTTTGGAAGCAAGCTGAGAAAATACTGGTTGCTTCATGTTTATGCCAACGGGAAGCTGGTAGATCGGATGCATGCCCTTGGAGAAGAGATATTCTCTGGTATCATCGAACCTCATGCCGTGCTCCTAAAGACCCTTGTTTTAGTTAATAGTAAATGTGACCTTCTTGCGGAGACGGAGCGAGCTTTCTTGGAGTTGAGGAAGAAAGGATTTCCACCGGACATAACTACTCTAAATGCCATGCTCTCTATTTATGGCAGGAGGCAGATGGTTTCCAAGACAAATGAGATCTTGAACTTCATGAATGAGAGCGGCTATAGTCCGAGCTTGACAAACTACAATAGTTTGATGTATATGTATAGCCGCACTGAAAATTTTGGGAATCAGAAAATATTTTAAGGGAAGTTCTGGCAAATGGAATAAAACCAGATATAATTTCCTATAACACTGTTATATATGCCTATTGTAGAAACGGTCGAATGAAAGAGGCTTCACAGATATTTTCGGAAATGTGTGATTATGGTCTTGTCCCAAATGTGATCACTTATAATACCTTTGTTGCAAGTTATGCAGCTGATTCCATGTTCGAGGAGGCCATTGATGTCCAGTTCGTGATTAAGCACGGCTGTAAACCAAACCAGAATACATACAATTCCATAGTCGATGGATACTGTAAACTTAATCGTCGGGATGTATTTCCAAGGACGAAAAATTAGATTATCAGATCGCATTGTGGAAAAATGGTCATAGAAGGTTGTCATCATTTGTCGTGTTCATCAATTTGAGCACGCAGAGAAAGCAGAGACGTGATCTCGTTGTGCATGATTTTGTGTGTTTCCTTGAGGCCGGCATGTGGCCTAGACCGGAATTTACCTATCCATGTAGCTGCCCGGGGGGGAACTTTGTAGTATATAGTATATAGCTGATGAAACAAGAGGAATGGGAGGAAGAGGGGGACTGAAAATCTTTAGAAAGGTATATACAATTGCCTTTTTATACCAGTCAAATAGAAAATTATGTGCAATTAACACATTGTCTCTGCAAAATTTATCTCAAGGAATGTTTGATAGGCTTTTCTGCTCATGCAATTAATTGTTCATGATTACTATATCTTTGCCTTTTGGATTTCCTGATTTGATTTTAGTCAAACATGTGTATGAAATAGCATATCCGAGTGTCGAACACCGATCCTTAATGAAAAATGAAAAGTACCAAAAACATTAGTATGAAATAGCATACAGGCAGCAGGATTTGAGGGATCCACACCTAGCTAGTCCAGATGACAAAGTCCCCGTCACTTGAGCAATTTGATCCCTTTGATGGTTTCATTCCAGTTCCGTCCCTGCTCGTCGGGGTGGTTAACTCGGCTTCGTACCACCAGCTATATCCCTATTAAACCCCTAAGAAAATGACATTTCTCATGTACTAGCAAACCCAAGGCGTATGCCGGCAGGTCAAACATGCCAACTGGACAAACCAGCTAATCAAACTGCCAACCCAATATTCTGTATTACAGAAAACATAAAAGGATTAGAAGAATGGGTTGGTAGATAAGGATGTTTCTCAGGGAGCTGCGTTTTCCACGTCAGCATAATCATATGCTGATGTGGTTTCAAGCTGGCTAAGGCTTAATCTTTTAAGATTAGGTTGAAAAAAAGACCAATTCTGTGTCTCCATTCAATTATGGAAAGATCGTTGCATTCATGATTCATCAATATCCATATTCCATTTTCCTTCTGAATAAACAAGTGGATAAGGTCGGTTATTTTGTATATAAATCCCCACACGTCACTTCATCAAAGAAGATGATTATAGAAACAAATTACAAAGCAGACAGAGTTTCAGATACCAGATTTCAGCCTTCTTACAGAACTGCAAATCTATAGCTAAGGCAATACAATGAGTTGGTGGTGGGCAGAGTCATTGGTGCTGCCAAGGTAAAATTCAATCAGATTCTTTTTTCTTTTCTTTTCATCTCATGATCGAATCTGTTGCCTTTAATTCAATCAACCCTTTTCCATTTTGCAGAAAAGAATGGAAGAACATGATGAACCATCGAGATACAAGAGTGTTGCGCTTGTAATCGGCGTCACGGGCATTGTCGGCAACAGCCTCGCTGAGATTCTTCCATTATCCGATACTCCGGGTGGACCGTGGAAGGTCTACGGCATTGCTCGTCATGCCCGCCCTGCCTGGACTGATCATTTACCTGTTGATTACATACAATGCAACATCTTAAATGAAGAAGAACACGAGATAAACTATCGAAGCTCAATGATGTCACCCACATTTTTTATGTGGCGTGGGCCAAGAAATCAAGTGAAGCCGAGAACTGCATTGTCAATGGCACTATGTTACGCAACGTGTTGAAAGCTGTAATCCCGAATGCCCCGAAGTTGAAACATATATGCTTGCAAACCGGCCGTCGACATTATACCTGTCCGCCTGATTCATTTGGCCAGGTTCAGGTTCAGCCCCATGATCCTCCTTTTCGTGAGGATCTTCCGAGACTCAAGTTGTTGAACTTTTGTTATACGATTGAGGATGTTTTGTTTGAGGAGGTTAAGGGAAAGGATGGATTGACATGGTCAGTTCATAGGCCGGGTCTGATTTTCGGGTTTTCTCCATTTAGTTCGATGAATATAGTTCGTAGCTTATGCGTTTATGCGGCGATATGTAAGCACGAAGGCAAGCCATTGAGATTCCCGGGGAACCGTCAAGCGTGGGATGGGTATTGGGATGCATCCGATGCGGATTTGATCGCAGAACATCAGATATGGGCAACAATGAACCGTCACGCGAAGAACGAAGCCTTTAATTGCAGCAATGGAGATGTGTTCAAGTGGAAGGACTTATGGAAAGTATTGGCTAACCGGTTCGGTATTGAACATTACGGATTCCAAGAAACAGATGAGAAGCTGAGCTTGGCTGAGATGATGAAAGACAAGGGTCCGGTGTGGGATGAGATCGTGAGAGACAATGGTCTTTTGCCAATGAAATTGAACGAAGACGGAGCATGGCAGTTTGCCGATTCGGTGCTTTCCGGGAAGTCATTGTTGGATAGTATGAATAAGAGCAAAGAGCACGGATTCGTCGGGTTTAGGAACTCGAAAACATCCTTCCATTCATGGATTAATAAGATGAAAACTCACAACATTGTTCCTTGATTTGAGATTTGACTTACTAAAGTTGTATTAAAGGGGATTGATTATATTTGTTGATTTGTTTTCACCATTTTCGTCTATTACAAAGATTTTAGAGTTCTGAAAGCAATACTGCAAGCTGCTCATCAGACACTTCAACACAAGCCCCCAATGATCCAGCAAGCCTTGCAGTCAATTGATACTTGCACTATACAACAACAAAACAAAGAAAAATCAATAAAAAAAATAAAATTAGTAAATCCAAATAAGGAAAAATATCTACAAGAATCTTACACAAAGCTGTTCTCCTCTGTTAATTATATCATAAAAGAATGAATAACAAGCACAATAGTCTTCAGCAAAACATAAATATTCCTCCTTTCTTCTAGATTCTCCAACAACCTAGTCCAGCAAGCGACGAGGGAAAGCAAAACATTGTTTAAGAAAATTTTCCTGGGAAGTTAAAATTTTCCGGGAAAGTTTGCATAAATAAGAATGAACCTGAAAGATAGAACGACCACTGGGTTCACCAAAGATTTTCTTGACACCCCTTTGATCCATTATCCTGATTGCTCTCTCAAAGTTTTTCCCAAACAGCCAACAGGAAATGCAAGCTACGATGGAAAGAAAAATTAGTAAAAAAAAACACCCAAGAAGTTAAAGATTTCAGGGAAAATGGGTATAGCTCACATTGATAACTGCTCCTCGTTTACTGGCCAATTTGAAAACGAAACGCATCAGAAGATAGCTAAAGTTTGAGACTACAGATAATATTGAAGGGGAAAAAAAAGACCTGAATGAGTTGACTCAATTGTTTTCCACACGGATTCGGCAACCAAATGACTTGCACTCATTCTTTTCTTGGGCTGGTTTCGGCTACTTCCCCAGAAAATGATAAACGGCAAAACAACCAACTTTGACGATGGCCATATATGGACAGAACTTTGTGTGTCTGTGTCGTGTATTCCTAAAAATAATAATTTTTTATAAGATTAAATCATAATTTTATGTGAACATAAATAAAATAAAATCTTCTAATTTTAATAAAATGAAATTGACAGAAAAAGTTGATTTATTTTTTAAAAATAGTTTGAATGAGTATATTCTGTTTATAATTTATTGTTTATCGAAAACTAAATAGAATACTACAATAAAGCAAGTTTTTTTAATATATATATATAATTAAATTAAATCATTTAATTTAAAGTGGATAGACTTTTCCGTTACTATGATGATGCGAACAAAATAATATTATTTTGGTATAATTATTGATATTCAAGACGAAATAATTTTAAGTATTGGATTTTAAAAATATTGATTTTGTAAACAAATTTTTATACAAATTATTTTTGACATTAAATGATTTCGCCTGCCAGTGACAACCAATTGTCATTCGTCATTCAAGACAAGATCGATATCAAAATATTCACATTTTATTTATATTTTTTCATCAGATTGGTTTTCCACAAAATATACTAAAAATCGACAAAAACTTATCTAAAAGTTAGGTGTGCTAATACTCTTATATCCTTTGATTGTTATCTAATGAGGTTGATTTTTTGGTATGTTGTTTTTCTCTTGAAATAATGTTTCTCAACGTTTGAATTTTCGAACGAACACTCCAAACTTCTTAAATACGAGAAAACCTTCAAACCTCTAAGAATTGTAGTTTTTTTTAATTTCATCAATTTTGAGTGACTTTCATGGAAAACAAATTATATTTTTGATACTGATTTTAATACGAAATACAACTGATTACGAACAACGATTCACTACCAACGATAATCTAAAAAGTACATAGCCATAGAGTGAAAAGCTTGATAGTTTAATGACAAAATCGATATACCCTTTAAGTTTAATGCCTAAAAAGATATTATTTTAGACATAAATAATCGTACTAACATAATAGTGTATTGTTCATATTATCACATCATTTAGATTTTAATGTTATGATAGTATAATAAATGTCAAAATACAAAATTTAATATTATAATCGGAATAGATAGAAAATTAATAATAAAAACAATTATATTATCTAAATTCAATGATAACGGGACAAAAAGGAAAAAAAAAATATAGCAGGCATCCTAACATCGAATCAACTGATTGTCACCTTATCAGTTTGGTTGGTTAGTTTGACTAACAAGTTAGGTTAAATGGCTAATGGTAGTTGCCAAAATCCCAATGTCCTTCAATTTAAGGAAGCTGTCTCACAAATTTTATTCCTACATCTTTTTATTTTGATTTTGACACAAAATCTACAGCCTAACTTTGTCGTCTTGTTGCCTCGATTTTTTTAATTGAGACACCTTTATTCTTTGTGATTTATGAAAACTGATTAACTAGTTCAATTATTGGTAAATATGAATTTAAATTGCTGTATATAAATGTTAATTTTCTAATACTTTGTAAATAAACTGTTAATTTTCGGTCTAGTGAATTAACACTAAAGTTTAACAATATTACCAAATTAAATTAATTTCTCAGTTTTCATAAATATGGGTACCAAATTCTAAAAAACTAACATAGAGAGACTAACTTTTCAATTTTCATAAGATATAGGGATGGAATTTCTAATTTGACCAGAGGCAACTTTACACTAGAAAGTAGAGGGTTTAAAGCAAAATGTGATATAAACAATGAACATAACGGGAATCAAACAATAAAACAATGTTGTTTTGTTTGCCTTTCATTTCTGTGGGATGCATCCATATCAGCTTCAAGAAGATTAAAAGTCGAGAATCAACGGATAAGATCAAACCGGAATCGGAGCCGGTAGAACTTCCATCGGAAACCCCTCTAGTCGCCTGCTTCCGTCGGAATCCAGAATCCTCCTATAGCCAGCCCTTCAGTGACTTTTTGAACCAATCCCACCTATCGTTTGATGAACAAACTTGCAAGAAAAGTTAGTGTACTAGACCTTATAACTCCTACTGTATTCAAGAAATTGTTTTAAGTATCCCTTCTTCATCTCCGTCTGCGTTGTACGAGTAGATATCGATCGGTGCCGTCGTGCACACCATGGCATGTGTTTCACCACATTATTCGAAGAGCCTCGGTGTTGATCGAGATAAATAACAATCACAGTTATGTCGTCATGGAAGTGGCGTCTTATTCCCTTTTCGATTTTCTTTATATCGCCGTATCTCATCTCTCTTTTCTTCGCGACTTCTTGAAGCGCAGCTCTTACCAGTCTCTTAGCGATACCCTGCAAGTAATTCAAGCAAGTTGAAAAATCAATACCAAGATTGCTATAGAACCGTAGTCTTTTTGTTAATCGATAAGACGAACACGGATACTAACGGCTCTGGGGTTTCTAAAAACGATGTCGACGGCAGTTTCGTCACTCAACTGCTCCCATAGGCCATCCGATGCAAAGATCAGAAATAGGTCTTGTGGCTTAAGCTTCCTAATAAGGATGGAGGGTTCGGCTGTAATAACCGGTCTTTTAAGCGGAACAGGGTTTCCGAATTGTTGGAAGATTGGATCTCTATAAAATCAGGCTTCTTCAAGTAAACATCACCAATGGACCTTGACACCTGAAAGAAACAAGAGAAACACGGAAAATCAACGATAATCGTCACAGTTTTAATCTTAAAATCAATGCTGAAGTTAAGTGAAAAGAAATAAACAAATATTGAACAAAAAACCCGAAAATGAGAGAGAAAAAGGCTACATAGTTGCATAAGCTCGGCATTATGGTTCAAGGGCTGCAATTCCCCAACTTCATGCATACAAGCAATGCCTGGAAAGAAATATGTGCATGCGAATCGAATTCGTCGAATCGAAACATGAACTACCCTAACCTATTATAATTGAGTTACCATTAGATTTGTTTTGTACCTGGATTATGCCCTTAATCCTCCAAACTCCACGAGTATACACCACTATGTGAGAATCATCCGGATGAAGTGCCTCGACCTCCTTCCTGACTTCCTCAACTCCGACATTGTGATCCGTCGACAGCCTCTCTGCCACCACCTTATTCTTCTTATCCTCTGAAAATCTCTTGCCGAGAACTGCTCTCGAGTCACCAAGATTCGCCACATATAACACATCATTCGATATCGCACCAACTAGACAGCATGATCCAACCGAAGCAATTTGAGGCCTCACAGGCAATGATCGCTTCACCAAATGCAAAAACTCCTCTTCCGTAGCATTGAATGCCTTCTTTATCACGTCTGCAGACAACCCCCCTTGCTCTGTAGCAAATTCTGCAATTAAGACAAATAAATTAAGGGTAAGAACATAGAAATTAAGAGAATAACAAGCTATGCTTTCCATCAATATGTTGATGCCCAAATTCCATCATCAAATGCATAATAAACATGCATGATAGTCACTTATAAGCTTTGCGAATAACATGAACAGACAATACATCCTGCAACAATCTCTGGATGAAAGAAAGAGACTTACCTAATCGCGGATTCATAAATATCTTTTACGATAACAACACAAAATTTTTATAGGAGGATAACCATAAATCAAATTTCAGGGTGTAAATATACACTTGTTCACCCTAAACCACACATAAATCAGCCACTAGGCTTACCATGAAAACCTCTTTGCCCAAACATAATAATACTAAAATAGTTATTGAAGAATCCATTAACAAATATGTATAGGTTGTTAATTGTTAAAAAAAATTCTGAACAAATATTAAATTATATTCATAGCAGACTATTCAAAAATAAATAAAAAAAATAACTATAAAAAATTTCTGAACAAATATTAAATTATATTCATAGCAGACTATTCAAAAAATAAATAAATAAATAACTATCGGATGAAAATGAAAATATTGATGCTTTTCAATGATTCCATAGATTATCTTGAAGCGTGCATGCCATGATTTCCACCCCATACACATAATCATTCTATGCACATGCAACAACAAATCAAAGCATACAATAAGGGGGGAAATTACACGCAAAGGCAACAAAACAAAGATGAAGACAACTCATTTCCAATAATCTAAAAGAACCCAGAAAAATGTTGAAAGGGCATAGAATAATTACTGTGAAGAAAAGGGAAGAGATGCTTGTTGACAAATCTGGAAGCCTCAGGTCCACCATGACCATCATAAACACCAACGTAGGTACCAAAAGGGGATGTAAACACCTGGCTTTGATCTTCAAGGCTTTCATTCGCTTGAACAACGGCGATAGAGTAATCACCGGAAGCGTGAGGTTCAAGGTCAGTATGCCACATGAGACCATCCCCACCGGCCCTCAACCCAAAGCAACGCTCGAGCGGCCTAGCGAGCGATCGTAACACCATCGTCATCGTGGTCGACCTTTTTCTTTCTCCGAATTCTTCTTTTTTTCTTATTCTCTTCAAACCCCTTCGTTAATACGTATATAACGACCCTTCCTTCGTGGTTTCCTTGTTAGATTATTCGTTTTGTTGTTTTGGATGATTTGGTTTTTCTGCGATGGGTTTGGCTGTACAGATATAGTCTTTCAGGGTCTGTTCACTTTGGGGGGGGGGTTTCCCTTCCTTTTTGTTGTTGCTGTGGTTTTTCGGGTTGGTTAATGAATGGTTTGTAAATATATAGTAAGAGATAATGGCGGAAAAGAAGAAGATGCCGCGTGATGAGGAAGATGACCATGACCAGATGATACTGCTGTACTCTACGCGTTAAGTTTCCTTTTTTTTGCCCTTTTATTTCCACCCTACTTTTAGCTTTCATTTCGTTTTCATTGTTAAAAAAATGCATTTTAAGATTTCCCACTCATGGTCTAATCACATATCTCATCCCTATCCTTTATGAAATTTAACAAGCGATACGCATAATTTAAATGGATAAATTTTACCAATTTATTGAATAAATATTGTTAAATTCATTTATTTTAAGACAAGTTATATTATTGATAGTCTAATTTTTGATTCTATCTTTCTACGAGGAATCGATAATAATTTATTAAAATTTGATTATTTTTTTTTATTTTATGAAAATCGAAAAGATAATTCACTTGTGGGTAAATACGTGAACTTAATCTACCGATTCTTATTGATTTGTACTAATTTATTGTATATGAATTATTGAATGATTGATTTTTGTTAATATCGCCGTATGGTACATTGAATTGTTGATTTTTAGGTTAGAAATTTAATGCCAGGGTATGACAACTATCTAATTAGATTATCTTATATTTTATAAGTTCGATAATCGAAATAAATTAACTTTTACGAAAGAGATGTAGGAACCAAATAATTTTAGTGGTTAAAGAATTAATTATTATTTTTAAAGGTTTTATGTTCAAGAACAACGTCTGCATGTTTAAGCGTTTATTGTCTAATGGTTGACAATCTTTCAAACAGATACTACATTGTAATAAAATAAAACTTTTATGAAATAGATAAAGACTCGTAATTAAACCAATCGTTGACTTACATAAAAATGATTTAACAATAATGTTTAACTAGGGTTTTTAGAGTAAGTTTTTATCTCGTTAATGCCCAACGTCGGTTGAATGGCCATGCTCACATTCAGTAAATGGTCACTCTAACGTCTGGAACTCTCACCCCAAAGCCTACGGCCCCGGCTCTTGCGCCTGGTATTTCCTTCTTCCCTCGCTCTTTGAATACCTTTTCATGTAGTACTACGGTCTCATGTATTGCAGACAATGCTTCCGTGGCAATGCCAAGGAAATTGGATTCATCAAGGTACACTTCTGATTATTTTAATCATAATCTTTGTAATTGTTTGTTTAAACAGCTTCTTAATTGTGTGTGTGCATATTGTCTTCTTTGCAGTACCGCTGAAGAGTTATATATGGTGTAAAGTCACATGCCTGCAAACAGGGTTGAAAGAGATTGGAGTTTGTGTATTGTTGAGTTTGACTTGAAAGTTTATGAGTTTGAAATTGTCTAGTTCAATTTGAATTCGAAATAAGCTCAACTTGACTCGAAAGATTGCAAGCTTAAGATTTTTAAGTTCAACTCGAAATTGAAAATTAAAATTCGACTCGGGCTTGAAAAAAATTTGTACTCAAATTATTTTTAAATTTAGCTTGATTGAAGTTCAAACTCGAGTTCAAACAAGAACCTTAAATATAAGAAAGTCTTATATTGTATTTTATAAAAAGTATATATAAATGTTATTACTATTAGTAGTTTAATTTAAAAAACAAACAATTTAATATATTATTTTTTTAAAGTTGTTTGTGAGTTTTTCGAGTCAGATTTCAAGTAGTTCGCTTAAACTCATAAAGAACCCGAATCTAGTCCATTCGATTTGAGTATTGATCAATTCGAATTCGAGTAGCTCGTGATCTATCTCGTCTCATTTACAAATCTATCTGCAAAGATTGAGAGAGTTTAAACTTCGTTTAACATGTGATCCAGTTGATTGAGTATTGGTTATAGTATTTCAATAGATATTAGGGTTTGAGTTTCATTAACAATCTCGTTTGATGTCATATCAAAACAAACATTTTCTAATTGGAAAAAAAAACAACTTTAAATTTGCTAGCATCATTCCACAAGTCAGCTGACTAAATTGCAAGCTGATTAAAAAATAAGACCCTTTCTTAGTAATCCGATTAAATTTTGATAGATTATTTTATTTATGAAAACTTGTTAAGGTAATATAGATTCATGAATATAGTTAAGTGTATTAATCAGTGGCGGATCCAGAATTTAAGAATGAGGTTCAAAATTTTAATTTTTTTCTTAAAAATAATGGGTATGCAAAAATTGTATTTTTTTTTTCCTTTTTTCCTTAACACATTAAGCTAAATTTAATGACTTTTTCAAAATAATGAGATGTACTTGGTCCCTATGGAGGCTTAGTGCATCCGCCACTTGTATTAATCGTAATATTTTACAAAATTATTTTGCTACCTACATGTATGTTTATACATACTTCATATTCTTCATTGATTGAAGTGGTATTGATGTAAAGTTTAATGTATACTTCTGATTGAAGAAATGGGAAAATTGCGTTTACGTCGGTGAAAAGTACTTAATTTTTTTGCAAATAAAATAAAGGTTTAATTGTAAAATTGAACCTTTAATTATACTCTTTTTTAGTTAAGTATTTATTTTCTTTTATCAGGATAAGTATTTAATTTTTTTTGGTGGGAGGGTTATAAAAAAGTCGATAAGAAAGTGAGATGTGAGAAAAATGATGTTTTAGGTATAATTTATTATTTAAAAATGATTTAGTACCTCAATGAGAAAAATATATCATTTAAGGGTCAGTTTTGTTATTGAGCCAAAAACAAATCTAAATACTGAGGTCATATTCATATAATATATGATATTAAATTACCACTCAATTATCGTGAGAGAATTTATACAAAATGCAGTAAATGAATAACTGATACATTATTTCGCTCTTTATTTCATACTAATAATATATAAGGTTTGATTTATGATTCGGTGTATGAACTATACTTATTTTTTATTTTGGTATCTAAATTTTCTCGATCCATTTTTTTCATTTCAACTTTTAAAAAAATATAACACGTGTCATATTGTTATTGAAGATTCATATTTTTAAAATAAAATGAAATGATAATTATAATTTATAAAATAAAAATGCGTATTAAAATAAAAAAGTAATATAATTTAATAGAAAAATCGTAAATAAAACCTTGTGACATATTATGTTTCTTTATTGATATCATTTTTATTTTTTAAATTATTTATTAATTCATTGACGGTATATATTATAAAAAATAATTAAATTTTAGAGACTTGTATTGATATTTTTGTAAGGTGTTACTCTTTGATTTTGATAGTTGTGTGCATTTCTAATGTTTAATTATATGCATTAATACATACACATCAAACATTAAGTACCCAAAGATTTTCTCATCGGCTCCAACATAGAAAATGTAGGTTGATTTGTAACATTCACCTAACACCCCCAAAGAACGAATAGATTTAAATCCATTCTTTAAAAGTACCCCTAAATTATTAAGTTTATGGTTGGTTCAAGTTGTAAGCAGTTTCATATCGCTTAAACAATGTCTCCAATTCGAGTTATTGTGTATGCAAAAAATCCCTGCTGGAAGGCTCAAACCACCAAAATCAACTTGATATCGCTTAAACCACAGCGACGAACAAGAATTCAACGATGTTTCCTTCTCCGCTCCCAAAACGGTCTCAACCTGTGGACCGGAGGCGGCCTGGAGGTCAAGTGTTGCAAGGGAACAATGTTGATTCGGCGGGATTATCAGCTGCTACCAAGATGTTAATCACTTCAACGAGGAGTTTATCCGTTTCGTTTCAAGGTGAGGCCTTCTCGCTTCCGATTAGTAAGACGAAGTTCAAAGCTGGTTCTATTTTGACTACGAAAGCAACTCCCGAGAGGCGTAGAGCTACTCTGGTGAGAGATCACGGGGAGAACTCGAAACCCGTCCATCAGCACCGCTGGCCTGTGAGAACCCGGCAAGGGAATTCGGGTTCGAGTCCATTGTGTAGGAGTTTGGATTATTTTGCTGAAAGGAATTTACTAGGTGGATCTGGTGCAGTGCTGGTTAAGTCATTGCAGCAGTCTTTGATGCTTGATGATAGCAGTAGGAGGATATCTTTTGAAGCGGGAACTTAAAGCACCACTAACGTGGCCTGCCTTCCGCTGCCATTGTTTCAATATGATTTTTTTTTTCAGTAAAGAATGCATAATTTTAAGAATCGCGATAGGCTTAAAAGTTGCCCAAAGCTTATGAAATGTATTTGGCTGTGGTTAGGGGGCATTATTTGATTTGTGGATTGTGATGATGCATGGAAACATCGCCACCCCCATCAATTTGCACTAAAATAAGAGCAAAATTGGGTTCATTTGCACTAAAATAAAATGACTATTGGTTTCACAAAGAGACCAAAATCGACAAGATGAACATCAAGGAAAATCAATTTAATTGGTTCAAAATTTAGATTTCAGTGTTAAATGATGAAGTTGCTTAGCTGATTGGCACTATAATTAGTTGTGTAGTTAGCAAGTTGTTAGAATGGTGGTTAGTTGTTATGTTAGTTACCAAGCAGTTACTTGGTTATAAGCTGGCTGTAAACATTTGTATAAATAGCAGTATGCCTTTAGCTCAATAACAAGATAGAGTATTGGTTCATTGTATTGACCTCTTTTGTTAACATTCTCATATGGTATCAATCGCCATAAGATCCTGGAGCCATGTATTTCTTGCTGCGAGACTTGTAGTGTGCATATTAAGCTTGAAAGGTAGCTGCTCAACTATTTGGTATGAGGTTCTTGATTGATTAACAGATTCTTTACGTGGTTCTTGTTCTTTTCTCTTCTGGATGTTATGATACAATGTTCACTAACAAGAAAATCAATGTGGTACTTGATGAACAAATTTCTTGTTGTGGAAACAACAAGTTTTGCTCACGGTGCGTAGTCATAGGCTTGAACGCCTTCTCACCGGTGCAATGCAGTCTCCTCCAGAAATGACAGTTGATGAAGATGGCAGCTTGATTCCAAATGAAGCGTATTATGACTTTGTCGCCCAAGATAGTGCATTAGCGTCATGGTTACTATCTACTATTAGTCCACACCTTTTGTCACAGTTTGTGGGAGCTGACACAGCCTCATCAATATGGGCTACGGTGTTGCAATATTTTGCAACAAGGTCTTCAACCTCGGTGATGAGTTTACACTGCAAACTTCAATCTCTCAAGAAGGGAGAAGATAGCATGCGAGTTTACATTGCTAAAGTCAAAGAGATTTGTGATGCTTTGGCCTCGTGTGGAAGTCCTATTCCACTTGTAGGACATATTGCCAGTATTTTAAAAGGTCTACCTCGGGAATATCAGCCCTTCATGGCTGTTATTACATCGAGTAGTGATATGCTGCCCTTAGATAAGGTTTGTACTATGTTGATAGATGCAGAAACTCAAATTGCTGGTTTTGCAGCTCAAGAAGAAGTAGTGACGGATGCGGCTCACGTTGCTCGTGGGGCTGGCACAGGTGATTACACCAAACGGTCTTATTCGAATTATAATAGAGATCATGGATTCACTGCTCGGACAAGTGGCAGGACAGGTGGTCGAGCAGGTCAAGGGCGAGGTAGACCACGGGTTCAATGTCAACTGTGTGGTAAAATTGGGCACTTAGTTGATAGGTGTTGGCACCGTTATGATGAGACCTTTCAAATAGTTACTAATACTCAGTCGAGGTATGATGAGGAGTCTGCTCAAGCTCACACTGCTGCATATGACAACTGTAATTGTATGTGCGCCTCGAAAGGGTCTCAGTTACATGCTTCAACAAGTGCCAATACTTCTACAGCTGAGCAGGATCAGTGGATCATTGACTCTGGAGCCACTCACCATGTTACTCCAGATGCAGATATGGTAACTCATAAGACTGGATGCAGTGGTCCAGGTAAGTTAATTGTGGGTGATGGTGTCTCGTTATCTGTTGGTTTAGTTGGCAGTACAGTCATGGAATCTGCCTCTAGAATACTGCTTGTCATGATTTACTTCATGTGCCTGGAATAACTCAAAATTTGTTGTCTGTATCCAAGTTTGCTAGGGACAACAATGTAGTGTTTGAATTCGATGCACAAGGCTGTTGTGTTCGTGATGCAACTAGTGGAGAGGTGATTCTTCAAGGAAGAATGCAAGATGGACTCTATATGTTTCCTAGTAATACTGTCTCAAATGCTTGTAAAAATGCGTGTGTAAATGTTGCTTCAGCTAGTAATGCTTATAACCTTTGGCATAGAAGGTTAGGACATGCAACATATGAAACAGTTGCAAGTGTATGCAAAGCTATGGATGTTCAAGTCAATAAAAATGTGAATAAAGTTTGTGAAGCATGTTGCATTGGTAAGAGCCATAAATTGCCCTTCTGTAACTCTAAAACTGTTTATTCTAAACCTTTTCAAGTAGTTTTCACAGACATTTGGGGACCAGCTCATGTAGCTTCGAATGGTTTTCGCTACTACTTGTCCTTTGTTGATGCCTACTCAAGGCACACTTGGGTCTACTTTCTGAAAGATAGGTCACAAGCTCTAAACACATTCAAGGTGTTTCAGCAGATGGTAGCAACTCAGTTTGGGCTGACTGTGAAGGCTGTGCAAAGCGATTGGGGTGGAGAGTATCGCAGCCTGTCAGCCATGTTGCTAAGAGAAGGGATTGAGCATCGTGTTACCTGTCCGCATACGTCTGAGCAGAACGGTGTGGTCGAGAGGAAGCATCGACATGTCATAGAACTCGCCTTGGTTCTATTAGCTCAAGCTACTATGCCATTGCGTTATTGGTACTATGCAGCTACTACTGCGGTGTTCCTCATCAATCGACTCCCTACTAGAGTTTTAGAAGGGCTGTCACCCTATGAAAAGTTGTTTGAAAAGAAACCGGATTATGAATTTATGAAAGTTTTTGGGTGCAAATGCTTTCCTCATCTACGGGTGTTTCAGCAGCACAAGCTCGAGTTCCGTTCACAACCTTGCACGTTCCTTGGCTATAGCCCTCAACACAAAGGCTATATGTGTCTAGCAACTAGTGGACGTATATATATTTCCAGACATGTTGTCTTTGATGAGTTTACTTTTCCATTTGCAGGCATTGGAGAGTCGAGTAACATGAGTCAAGTCAACAAACGAAAATCTACTGAACTTGAAATTGTTGTTGACATGAGACATTGAGTGGTAACACAGTTGGTTCGAGTCTAGGAACAGATTCTGCTGATAAGGATGTGGCTGGATTGTCTGAAACAGTTCCACAAGAAATGATTGGTGCAAATGAAGATGTTATGCATGGAAATTCTGGTCATGTGGATCAGGATTTATCTGATCATGGTGAGTCTTCACTCGAAACTGCTGCTCGTGAAGATGTGCATGTAGGAGGTGCCACAGCTGAAGTTGTTGAGTCAGCAGATCTGAGGCATCCTGTGGCAGTAGTTGATCTTGTTGACAATGCTACCTCCTCGAGTGATGGCAATGGTGTTAGTGTGGTTAACCGCCATTCGATGATGACGAGGAGTAAGTGTGGTGTATTTAAGCCAAAATTGTATGTGGCTAGTTATGCTGACATGGAACCCCTTAATGTTCATGAAGCAATTCAATCACCTCACTGGAGAACAGCAGTGCTTGCTGAGTTAGAGGCGTTAAGGAAAAATGGTACGTGGACATTAGTTAAGTTGCCTGAAGGACGCTCGGTCGTGGGGTGCAAGTGGCTCTTCAAGTTGAAGAAGAATCCTGATGGCTCTATTAGCAGGTATAAAGCGCGATTAGTAGCCAAAGGATTTTCTCAAATGCCAGGGCACGATTTTGGAGAGACATTCAGTCCAGTCGTTAGATTTACGACGTTGAATGTGGTCCTTTCTCTGGCTGTTACTAATGGCTGGCAATTACGTCAGGTGGACGTGAACAATGCTTTCCTGCATGGTGACTTGCATGAAGAAGTGTACATGCAGCAGCCACCAGGTTTCGAGCGAGTGGCTGCAGATGGTAGTCCCTTGGTGTGCAGGTTAGAAAAGGCTCTGTATGGTTTACGCCAAGCCCCTCGGAATTGGCATGACAAATTGAAGAACTGTCTTCTCAAAATTGGTTTTAAAGAGTCTTCAGCTGACACCTCGCTGTTTGTCTGCTGGAAAGAGGGTAACTGTGTTTACATACTTGTGTATGTAGATGATATTGTGTTGACTGGGAATTCAAATGAACAGATTGATGAAGTGGTGAAAATTCTTGGGAAAGAATTTGCCTTGAAAGATCTTGGTGACTTGCATTATTTTTTGGGCATAGAAGTTAAACGTTCTGGCAGTTCGTTGATTCTCAGCCAAAGGAAGTTCATTCTAGAATTGCTAATGAAGACAAAGATGAGCACTGTTAATCCTGCTTCTACACCAATGCTCGCATCTGCCAAGTTGAGTCATGATGCAGGAACATTGCTACCAGATGCATATGAATATCGAAGCATTGTAGGTGCGTTGTTGTATGCGTGTCACACTCGCCCGGACATAACCTTTAGTGTTAACAAAGCAGCACAATACATGCATGCTCCGAGACAAGAGCATCTTGCTGCTGTTAAAAGGATCTTAAGGTATTTGGTGGGAACAATTAACCATGGCTTGGTCATTGCACCAGCTGTAGCAGGTTTTAATATAGTAGCCTTTGCTGATGCTGACTGGGCTGCAAGTGCTGATGATCGCAAGTCGATCTCAGGTTACTGCGTGTATGTTGGTGACAATCTCGTGATGTGGAACTCCAAGAAACAAAAATCAGTGTCCAGATCAACTATGGAAGCTGAGTATAGAAGTGTAGCAGACGTTACTGCTGAGACAACATGGGTGGATTCTCTTCTAAATGATTTAGGCGTTGCAAGGCAGAAAACTCCAATAGTTTGGTGTGATAACAGCAGTGCTGTAGCTATGACAGCAAACCCAGTTTACCATGCCAAGAGTAAGCATGTTGAACTCGATGTTCACTTTGTTCGAGAGAAAGTAGCATTGAAGCAAGTGTTGATTAACTATGTGCCTGGAAGTCATCAGGTTGCTGATGGATTTACTAAGCCACTAGCTGCTGCTCGGTTTGAGGTGTTTAAAGCCAAGGTGAATGTGCAGTCTTTTCTTTGGAGGGAAGAAGAAGAAGCTGGGAGAATGTTAAATGATGAAGTTGCTTAGCTGATTGGCACTATAATTAGTTGTGTAGTTAGCAAGTTGTTAGAATGGTGGTTAGTTGTTATGTTAGTTACCAAGCAGTTACTTGGTTATAAGCTGGCTGTAAACATTTGTATAAATAGCAGTATGCCTTTAGCTCAATAACAAGATAGAGTATTGGTTCATTGTATTGACCTCTTTTGTTAACATTCTCATATTCAGCATTAGTAATTTTTTAATAAATACCAATACCTACTTAAAAGGTATAATATCAAAATTAAACCCACAATATTTATCAAAATTGTTATTTTGATCCATATTTCTTTTAGTATTTTGACTCTCAATATTTGATTTTAGGGAAAAAAGACCCCTAACGTGTCTTTGAATACTCACTCGGACTCTTTTTCTTTTTCTCTTGATCATTTTGACTATCAATATTTCATTTTAATTTAAAAAAGACTCATATTTTGGAGCGTTACTCATTTATTAACTAACCGTTTCCATCTACATAAGAATATTTTTATCTTAAAATTAAACGTAAAAAATAAATCAAAATTACTGCTCAGACAAATAGTAAGAGTTTTTTTAATATTTTGGCTATTTAAAATTTGAATGAAAATTTACTGGTTTAGTTTAAAAATGACCCTTTAGGGTGGCCAAAGGACAGACTCCCCACCGTTTCCCCCGTGTTTGGCTAGTTCTGTTCATGGTTCACGTTGCAAAGTCGTGCCCACTTGCACTTCATCAACCCTAAAAGGAACAAACGTTCCTCACTCGGATACTTTTTCTCTTTGATGAATTAAAAATGCGAATAAAACTTGGAACATAAATTACACAATTTAAATTTTAAAATAATATTATACAAATTTATTTATTTTTTCATAGGGAGAAATTCGAAATTCTAGAAAATTGATCGAACTTCTTCACCGTGCCGAAAATAGAAACAAAATATTACATCTCGTAGAGTAATTAATAACAAAAAATTACAGAGAGAAAATGTGTGTGGGGGGGGGGGCGGGGGGAGTTCTCAGATGAACAGTCTCAAAAGCTTATTTCCGCCGCCGCCATCATTTGAACTTCTTCCCACCGTCGTCGTTTCGGACTCTTCCGACGATATAGAATTTCTCCTTCTCTTCACCGCTCTATCGTTTCCGATCATCAAGCAGAGATCAAGATCAGTTGTTTTAGGCTTAACAACGTCATCAAAACCTTTCTTTATAACGAAATCCTCCACTCTCGACTGAGAACCGCCGCTGCCAGCTCCAACCGTTTCTGCAACATCTTCAAACTCCGACGACACCAAAACCCCGCCGCTGAATTCAGGCAGAGGCTGCAACGTGCCGCCTCTGAGCACCGTTTGCACCGCCGACAGGCAGGCGTTCCAATTCCCCGTCCACAGCAAACCCACGGCTCCACTCACGGGATTCACCGCCCGCCCCACTGCTTCAAATAAAAGCGATTGGAACAAAGCTGCAAACCCAGGAACAATATCAAAGGAAAACCCAAAAAAAAAGGCAATGATTTTTTCCATTGTTTCAAGGACTTAAAAAAGTATTATAAAAGGAATTACCAGGTCTTTGAGGGGCGGCGACGGAGGAGAGGAAGGACATAAGACCGGCGCGGCCAAAGAACTTAGCCACGAAGACGGTGGCGTGTGCTTGTGCTTGAGGATTGTCTATACATTGCAAGCTTTGTCTAAGCACGCAATCTTCACTGCATCCTTTTCGTAGAACTCTGCAGCCATTGCAACTCATTTTGAGAGACCTCTCAGCATAAGAAGAAGAAGGAATAGAAAAGGGGTTTTCTGGGTTGAAAAGATAGTTGGAAAAGGAAAGATTGAAGCCAAGAAACGAAGGGATCGGTAACCCGGGTAATATATAGAGAAAGAGAGTCGTGTGGAGAAATGTGGCTTATAAAATGATGGGTTTAATATCCCTTTAGTCTCTGTATTATTTGTAATTTTAAAATTTGGTCCTTTACTTTTGTTTTAGTGCATTATTTTAATATACACAAATATGATTCAGAAATCAAACTTCAATTGATAATATCAGGGTGAAGCTAAAATGATTTCAAGATTCTTAATCATCCTAAAATAGTACAATTGTAAATGGATATTTCTAAAAATTATAAGTTAATACACGATAAAAATATATTTTATCCATCCAAAAACGAAAAATTTATGATAAAATCTTTATAAAATTATAATTTAATACAATAATAAAATTAAATTAATCCAATAATTTTATTTTGACTTTTCCCATGAATAAATGTTATCGATTGGACTTTCATTATTAGACTAGACAAGTAGAGAGACTAAATTCTAAAATTACAATAAGTACTTGAGTTAAGCAAGAATTAAACCTAAATCGACGATATTGGATATGACTAGTAACCATGGTTTACTTTTTTTATCATGATAGTTAACCATGGTTAGATTGGAATTTGGGGGAAGTAATGATGATATAGTTTTTTTGGTGGGGGGATTTGGGGGTTCCAAAGAAATGGGTGAGAGAGCCGGCTCCGGTTCTCCGCGGATGGGAAAGATTGGGAAGAGATACGAGACAGCTGGCTAAGCCGTTGGATTCTGTGTCGTTGATGTCTACGACCGTAGGTTCTTTCCTTGTCTTCTTTTCTATCAAGTCAATGTTTTATTTCACATAAATATTACATCATATACATTAATATAATATTTAAATTCTTATATAAAAATAACTGTAATTTAACAACATCAAATATTATTAATGTGAATAATTTTTTTTTGTTGATCGTTGATGATTTTTTTCTTTAGTTTTGAAAAGAAAATTGTAATTGATGTGACAATCACTACAGCAAAACTGTTTTGTAGCGACGTTTATAATCCAAACACCACAAAATAAAATTTTAGAGACGTTTCATTAACAAACGCCACGATAGAATAGTAATTTAATGGCGTTTTTAGCATAAATGCAACAATAGGGTTTGTTTGTAGAGATGTTTTTTCAATAAACGCCGCGATAAAGAGTACTTTAGCGGCGTTTTTAGATAAATGTCATAATAGGGTTCATCAATAGTGGCGTTTGTTATAAAAACGCCACAAAAACATGTGCTATAGTGGTGTTTTTTTAAATGCCGCTAAATACTCATATTTTAGTGGCATTTTTATATAAATGCTGCTAAAGATTGTAATTTAGTGGGGTTTTTATATAAACGCCGCTAAAGACTTGTACTTTAGTGGCGTTTTTTGTACAAACGTCGTTAAAAACAAGTTATTTAGTGGCGTTTTTATACAAACGCCGCTAACGACTGTACTTTAGTGGCGTTTGTGTTTACAAACGCTGTTTAAGACTCGTAATTCAGTGGCGTTTTTATATAAACACCGCTATAGACTCATACTTCAGTCGCGTTTTTATACAAACGTCGCTAAAGACTTGTACTTCAGTGGTGTTTTTATACAAACGCCGCTAAAGACTTGTACTTTAGTGGCGTTTGTAAACACAAACGCCGCAAGTTTACAAACAAGTTTTTTTAATGCTTCATGTGCAATGCATGTGATAAATTCCCTCCTTAGTTGTCTCTATTTTGCTCAGCTTCAAAATTCCTCATTTCCCGCTCTACGAAACCCTAACCTTCCATCGGTTTTTCCTGCATCAGTCAGTCCACTTTTCTCCGTTTTTCATAATTTATAGAGTTTTTTGGCTCCCATTTCGATCTCAGTAATCCTAGTGTTTTGTTCGAAGTCCGGTGAAGCGGGATCAATGGCTTCTTCGGTTCAAAATATGGGTTCTATTTCGTACCTCACGCAACGAGAAAATGCTGAGGTTGATGAGACTCGCCACAATTTTTTCCCGTGTAAGTTTATACCTTTTTTTTAGTGTGCAATTTCAAAAAGAGCTTTTTCTTGTTGTAGGTTTATAAACCAAGTTAAGATAACTGTGTTCTTGCTATTTGCGGTCCGGGAAACAATGGAGGTGATGGTCTGGTTGCTGCTCGTCATTTGTATCACTTTGGGTATAAGCTGTTACTATCAAACTCATTGATATTCTTTCTGGGTTCTTGATTACCGTCCTTGGTTTTTATTTTTTTTCCTCCATGAGTGCGGCATTTAAGGATACATGGGTAATTTTGGGGATTGACTTATTGGTACCCTATAATTTGTTATTATTAGCATTCTTAAGCGGAGTTGCTATAGTTTATTTTAGTTGCGAAATTGGGATTATTGATGTCATGCTCTAGAGCTTATTTGATGAACGTTTACCTGTTAATGTCTTTGATCTTGTATTATTTTAGTTAGACTCATAATTCTTTTTCCCATCAAATTCATGATATTTCAGGTTTTATGATTGATTTTTCTGTAGGATGGTCTCATACAATAAACAAGGATTTATAACCTTATAAGAGAGACTGATAACATGGCTCATAGCGCCGCAACATGTGGTGAGAGGGCAACCATATGTTGATCGGTCCATATTGGGCTATGAACATTGAGCTATTCGACATTATAAACATGGATCCAGGGTATATCATTCTTTCTATTTGTGTCTGTTGACCTTTTTGCTATACTTTTCTAATTTCCGTTCTCTAATGCATTCTATTACCTATTATTGTTATTTTTAAATTGTTGTTTGATTTACTCAGAAACACAAATATTTATACCTATGGTACCAATGAATTCTGCAATGTGGGTACTTTAAGTATTCTCAAACTTGTAAGCCTTGTTTGTCGAATCTCTATTTAAATTGTTTTAGGCAAAATTTGTGACCCCGTCCATCTTTGAATTGTATAATATATCTTTAGATGGGACACTTCTCTGTGATTCAGGTGTTCTTCAATAAGGAAAGAGGTGGAGTTCCGATGGAGTTTGCTTGTTTAACATGATTTACTCCGCAACTGATGTAGATAAGAAGTAGGCTTTCCAAATTTGGTGAAAAGGTAGCTTGGCTCTATAACTAGAGGCAAATTGTCATGACTTGATTTTTCCAAGAGTTTTAAAGGGAAAGATGGTTGAAGGGGAAAAATTGTATATTTCAAGTATGCAAGATTTATTTACCATGAGTGAGGAGTGGAGCATTTTGACAGACACTCAGTTAGAGTGTACACTTGACTCAATAATTCAAGATGCTACAGCCCGACTATTCTGAATTTTCTTGGAAGTATATTGTTTGGTATATATATAACTGGGTAATTTCTTGGGGTTGTACTTATCCCTTTTACTATTAAAGCATTGAAGGATTTGAAGTCTAAATATGGGTGAAAAATGTTTGAAATAGAATAAAGATATAGTCTGATGATATGGAATACAAGGTGTATATTAGTTTCATCTATTTAATTGTCTGAAGTATGAATTTGTGTTCCAAGGTTCCAATAGACCAGAAGCACCATATGTTATGAAAGTTGCATGGTTACGCATTCCCATGATTGGATTTAATTCATTACTTGCTTTGTTATAACTTCATATCCTCTTATTCACACTCCACGATGCATAGTGGGTCATAGCTTATTTGATTGTCATTCTTCATTTTTCTAATGTAGACATGCTAAGGATGCGTTGAAAATCCTCAAGAAGCGGCTGGGAAGTAAAAATCAAAAAATCCTAGCCTCTTATTCACACTCCATTATGTATGATACTAGGTTTCTGGTTGTAAATTTAATGTTATTGAACTCTTATTCGTCATTTTTAATCTTTCAAGAGCACCAAGGCCACTTTTTCGACGAACTGATCCAGAAGTTGGTTAATTTACATAGTTATCAACGAGTGCAACAAAAATCCCCTGTTATTGTGTCTGTAGATATTCCATTCAGATGACATGTTGACGAGGGTGACGTTGGTGGTGAAGGAATTAAACCTGACATGTTGGTATGTTTTTTTTTCTGCCTTTGATTCTTCAAAAACTTATTGTTGTTTAAACTCACACATAGGCACCCCATTATATCAAATATCAAAATAATGCAATTTTCTAATGTGAAAGGTTTCTTTGACTGCTCCAAAACTATTTGCAAAGAAATTTTCCGGGCCTCATCACTTTCTAGGTGGTAGATTTCAAAACTATTTTGCAGGTGATTAATAGACGCACTCATTGTTCTTAAATCTCTCAATAATCTTCCATCTCTATGTTAATTTGTGTTTCTTTCTGGAATTTAGGAGAGGAGAGACCAATCAGTTTACTATGATGCTCACGTCGTAAAGATTGATTGGAAAATGCAAGACATACGAATGAGCAATGAAGACTAAATTCTAGTGAACAATATTTTTTTTAATTGAAAGTGAAAGAACCTAGACTAAATTCTAGAGAACAATGTCAAACTACATTACATTTAATTTTAATGTTTATAAATTTTAATTTATTTTGTTCTTAAGTTTTTTTCTGCATAACTTCTGTCTTAATTAAAATGTATGGTTGTTGTTAATTAGATAAAGCTACCTGATATTAAATTTAGGTGATGTAGAGCATAAATGAAATATGCAAAATCAATTAATCTAAGCTAAAGAAAGGTAATTAGCGGCGTTTGTGGATACAAACGCCGCTATAGATATTGACTTTTTGTGGCGTTTGTTCCAAAACGCCGCTATAGATATTGACTTTTTGAGGCGTTTGATCCAAAAACGCAGCTATAGATCTTTCTTTTCGCGGCGTTTGTATCCAAAAACGCCGCTATAGATATCGACCTTTTACGACGTTGGCTCTAGTATGGCCGGCGCTTCTTGCGACGTTTTTCCTATCGACGCAAGTGCTTTTATCGACGCTTAAAAACGCCGTTATAGGACAAAAACGCCGCTAAAACTCAATTTTGCTGTAGTGAATCTTGATCGGTGTTTCTCTACGAGAGAGAATTGATATGATAAAGAAAAGAATATTATGTATTGAGATTACGAAGGACTTCGTTCCCTTCTCGGTAATAGCTATTAAGTATTTGTGGTAGTTTTAGTTGGTGGAACCAAAATATGATCAATATAATTAGTTGTATGTCAACTGAAATATATGTGATCATCAAATATTATTATTTTTAGGAGTGATCATCAAATATTAGATTTCATTTATTAGGTCACACGAGTCTGTAGGATGTCTTGTTTATCTATTATGGTAGATTCAAAGGTTGGGCGTTTGCTTCGAGGATGTGAACTTTTTTAGAGACTATGATAAACGAATGAATTTATTTGAAAGCTCTGAGTGACGGAATATTTATAGTTTTTGAAGGTTATTCTTCGTAGACATAATAAGAAAACAAAATTAGTTAATCGGTTGATTAAATCGATTTGATTAAGTAAACCGTTGTTCCCAAACACGGTTAAGAAGTTAGATTGCGATAAGGGTGTACTTACAAAGTGGGCTGTACTTACAAAGTGCGGAAACTAGGAAGGGTGTGATGTGAGGACGAAGATGACGATGCTATATCGATCGACACGTTGAAATTTTAGTCACCCTCCCCCCCCCCCACCGTGGTGGCATCTTTATCCCATCCATTCTTTGCTTTGGTCCCATCCATGGAATCGAAGGACAATTGGGGTTTGGGATGTGGCTTCGGACATTCCATTTTAGGGTCAGTTTTTAGTTTCATGAATCTGAATTTATTCACATTTCTGTATTCCTCTCCTTGTAAAACTCCAATTATTTACTTAATTCTACGTCCAAACAAAAATAAATTGAACTCTTTGTAAATGTGTGGTATCTTTTGATTTAAGAGTTTAAGGATTAGTTTATCAATTGTATTGTAATGAACGCAGCTGAGGACAATTTTGACTGGTTTTGTTTTGTGTCTACGAGATAAACGTACATGCAAAGGTACAAGCCGGATAGAAACTTTGGTAATTAACAGCCAGTTTTGGTCAAATTCTTTTATTAGTCCTTCTGATGTTAAGTTAAATTATGCTACATACACCTCTAATATCCGTGAGTTCCAGATTTAGTCTATGTTTAATACTTTGATTATTTTGAACTCCTGTAACTTAGTCATGTTATTCATTTATAGTTTTAGTTGAGGATTAAAATTTCAAAATTCAACAGATACAATAATTAAAATTGATCAAACTCATTGGCGGAGTCAATATAAAACGAGGGGTGTCAAATGATAGCCTAAAATTTCTAAAAGAAAAAAAATTCTTTATATAAATTATATATATATATATATATATATAATATAAATAAAAACAAATGACACTACTTTTAGAAAAGGTTTTGATACTCTTAAAAGGATTAAGCCTATATATATTTTTTTCTAAAAATTATATAACTTTATTTGGATATTACAATTTAAAATTATGAATCAATAATTTAAAATTTCTAGCTCCACCCCTTATTAAATTAGAATACATAAACTAAATATATAATTTATACATAGTATGAGGACTACTGACAGGATTTTACCACTAATGTTTTTGTTTAATTGTATAGGCTCTTACATTGTGACATTCGGCTAAACTTTTTGCCGCATCACAGAGTTTAATCATGTCTTGCTCTCAATTGTAATATATGCGGAAAACAGGGTTAATATATATATATATATAAGAAGTGAAAAGTAAATAAATATTCTATAAGTGAAGTTTTATTGTTGTCGTGAATTACAATTAGTGTGTATTTTGTTATTTTTTATTGTTAATTTTAATTAATTTTTTCTCATGATCTTAAAATTGTATAAAGTTAAAAAAAAAATATACTTTGTAAATAGATCATGTCCGTGTATATATATATATA
The DNA here is from genome assembly GCF_006381635.1 of Hibiscus syriacus. Lineage (NCBI taxonomy): Eukaryota > Viridiplantae > Streptophyta > Magnoliopsida > Malvales > Malvaceae > Hibiscus > Hibiscus syriacus. The sequence continues at coordinate 10,327,049 of NW_024061960.1, read as the reverse complement.
TATAAGATTATTAAAGATCGTATATAAATCTTGATCCATTGTCCAGTGGCTTCCATTAGTTTCGATTATCATATTACTGCAAATGTTTGCACGATGAACATGGCAATGGCACCTTGTATTTCATTACATGCAAGACAGCCAAACGTCAATGAACGTTAGAAAATATTTGGTTTAACATAAAGATTTTTTTTATGGAGACAATGACTTTTCTGCGAATTTAATTACTTGAAATATAATTCCAACGATGAAAATGCTAAAATTTGTTTACTTTCTCGGGAACCTAAGTGCAAACATTACAGCTTACTCGGATCTAAGAAACCGAATGCCTTCTATTTCTGGATGGACTTGACTTTGCTTCTTCAGGTTTGGCAGAACCGAGGCTTTCCGACGAATCCGAACCACTGTGCTCACCCCGGGCTGCTTTGCTTGATCATATCTTTGTAAACATCCTCTTCGACTTCATCGGACCTTTCTTTTTACTAACGGCGGCCTGGTCAACGCCATTTTTCGTACTCGCTCCTATCCCATTGCTCAACCTTAAGGCAGGTAGTTCGGCTCTCAGAGCCCTGAGCTCCTCAGATGCAGACATTGCATCCCACTCATCCTCTGGATCGGTCGCTGCTGATCTTGAGCTCCTTCGAGGACCGCTATTTGGATACTTCAGGGCTTTGGGTAAGTCAGGAGTGCTACTGCCCGATGAAGCTGCAGCGGCACGGGATTGCTCGAAGAAGAGAACTTGAATGACTACACGCAACGGAGCCTTTCGTTTTGCACAGCATGCTTACATGCATCAGCTGATAGTTTCTTGCAGTCCATTAACTTGCATAATCTTTTTCTCTCGCTCTTGCCGATCCACGGGTGCTCCTGCATCGAGGTTTATATATACACCAAAGTAAAGAAGCTAACCGAACTGGTTTACCTTCGTAACAATAACAGTTGCAAGTATAATGTAAATACCGATTTGCTATTCATCGAAAAATATGAGTTTTGGCAAGATTATCACCTTAAGATACATGTCGATGGCTCGATAAAGTCTGTCATGAGAAGGCCGAGATATGTAAGACACCGTTTCAGCAAGATCTACAAACTTTGACAAGGGTAAGTTGGAATCCTTTGCGATTTCAGCAAGGTATGCATCCATCAACTTTGCCACAATCAGCTTGGAGGCATCTGTTAAGATTCCAGGTCTTCGTATTTCCCGAATCTCGTATTCTTCTGATTTGAATTCGGGAGTCTGTTCTTGCATTAGAAACTCTTTCAATATTTTCTGCACCGTATCAACATCGTACATTTCGTCTTCTCCTTCTGCTGCTCTTATCAAAAGATCATTCACGGAAGCTTCCTCCAGTTGTTGTCCTATTCGTCTCCGCAGCTGTTCCCTAGCCATGTTTCCCGAGTCGACTATGATAGCTGCTTTCAACAGATTCAGCAAGAAACTGCAAGATACACTTCCTTTCTTCGCAGGCAACAACCAGATCATTGTATCAACTGTCGATCGATACTCTCCGATGTCCCCAGAGTGGATTACACCTTTACTAACACCTCGCAACCTTTGGTAAGAATAAGCTTTCAAAGCTTCTCCTATCAAATCAAGGGACAGTATTCCTTTGGTTTTTATACTCGTTATAACACGCTTAAATAGATCGATTTCAAGTTCACACAGATCCTCGACCCACCAATCCTTTGGCACCGGTCTACTTTTGACGTCATTACAGTTTGGATCATTCCCATTCTCCTCCAGTAACTTCCTCTGGTTATAAGTGTAGGACCAATCAACCTTAGAAACATCGATGCAAGCATTGGAAGCTATGGCATCGATGCAAAGACTGGCCACTTTCAATTCCTCGGACAATGGTAACAAAGATTTTGTAGTCTGAAGAACAACGATCGAGTCCTTCCAGCTGTGGAAGATGCTGGAGTCGAGAAAGATATCAATCTTGTAAATTAGGTTCCCTTTTTCGATGGTCTCATACATTCCTAAGTACTCAGCTGCGCATCGAGTGGCAACAACGTTGTGAGCATTAAGGTTGACAGCCATGCCATAACAAAATTTGGCACATATCTCAAACGAAACCGGACCACCGGGAATGTCAGAAATCTGAACCTCGTTGCAATTTTCTTCAATACCACTTACAACCAAATTTTGTAAGCGGACACTTTTCGAAAGAAGAGGAAACTGCATATATGTTCATCCATTAGCCTCAGAAAACTGAAATGAACTTTTAAGATAAAAAAACGGGCAGAGCAACGTAAAGATTGCTCGACTTAACCGAACTAAGGAATAATGCAATGAATGCTTGACCATATACAAAGAATTTACATTCAACCGGAAGAAAAGGCATACCTTGTGCAGATAAAACTTAACATCCCCAACGGTGACTGCAATATCGGTCGCTAGCTCACTCGCCACATACCTGAACAAAGGTAAGTAGGCGTAAAAGCATCCACTTTTTTCAAAACTCACTCAGTGCAATATAAAGACCATATTAAAAAGGTGCCACAGAGGTTGTGGTTCAATTTGCAGACCATATACCTTCTCTTTTTAACCTATTAACATTCGAAAACAGGAACTCTTTGAATTGCTCACAACATGAGTATTGTACTGCAAAGGTACTATTGTTAGATTTTAACAAAACCAGCAACCTATACCAGAGTCTTGTCTATGGTATATCAACCTGTTTAATAAAAGTGAATTAAATTCGCATTAAGCAGAGGAATTAATACTCGTGATGTCCGCATTGCCGTGATGTATAAGCGATAAAGTGTCAAACACCGAATTTATTTGACTAATAAATAATGTATAGGCTATGTCCAAAGAGTCAAAGCAACAAAACTGAATGAGAGAAGCAAGAGATTGTCATCGAATGCTCTTAAAGAAAATACATCAAACAACACATAGGAGACATAGTTCTTTTGGTTTATTCGACAAGGCTCCAAGAGATCTCACCTCACGTTATTCCCATCTCTTCGAAACATGTCCGGCTTCGATCCGAGCTTCATAAACTTCATGTTGTCAAACCAAAAGATCTCCTTCCTTCCCACTGAAACCTGAAAAATATGATACCAGACAATCAACAACTCAAATAATATGCAATGAAAAACACATAACCCCAAACCGAGAAAAACTTGCCAGAAACAGTAAGGGAATATTACCCCAAATGTGGGGACCGAGTTTCTGAGTTCAACCAGGCTTTATGTGATTCAAGATGAGATTTTTTTTAACAATTTAACAAATAGATAATTGGCAAGTTGAGATTTTTAAGTAATAATTTGAGAAAAATAGAGCCATGCGAAGCACTTGTTTCCTTTGTTGATGGCAAACCCCACCGAGTCCGGTGGCACCGAGTCAGCTTAGGGGGGGCATAGATGACGGACTCGTTACACTAAATAATTCCCCACAAGCACCAATCTGAGATACACTAATCAATATAAAGTTGCAATTTTTATTTTCAAGTTGAAATCTGGGAATCCTGCAACGGGAAAACAGCATCTTGGTAACAGTTGAAGACATCACCAAAACGGTAGACAACAAGCATCAACCTTTATTATTTTTGAAAAAAAAAAGCCTGGGAATAAATGCAAAAAGGGGATCAATAACAATACCACCCACAAAGTTAAAATCTGAGGAATCAACCAGAATATATTCATAGATATCCATTTTTAAAAAATATGAGATTTTTATATGTTTTAGGCTTTTAGAACCCCAAAAAAAAGAGAGTACAAGACAATCCCCGAGCCACTCTCCGTGTAAACCCCAACAAATTCCAAGACAAACCCTTTCAGCAAGGAAACAAGCAAAGCCTGTGAAAAGTAAATCCCCTTGAGAGCATATAGAAGACTCAAATGGAAAAAACAGAGCTTACCCAGAAGTTTAAACCACAAATGCAGTAAGTAGAGGGAATTTACACAAAACCCATAGTGACCAGAAACTAAAAGGAACCAACTTTAAAGTACCCCTTAGTTAATCAAAGTGCCATGTTATATTTTTTCTGTAAGTTTTTTTTGGGGGGGGGGGGGGGGGACTGAGCTGTTGCAAAAATGTACTGACAATACTATGACTTTCCCAATCAATAGACACAAATAAAACTTTAGGTTTGTTGTTGCTTGGTGTGTCTCTTTAGGTTTGGGGGTTGCCATTAACACGCTCAACGTCTAGCTCAGTTATGCACGCCAACGCTGTCACTTAGCTTCCCAGTTTGTTGTTGCCACCCTCTTTTTTATATTAGGCTAAAATATACTGGTAGTCCAAACTTTTAGGTTATTTGTATTTTCGTTACCTAACATTTGAAATTTGCAATAAAGTCACTAAACTTTTAATTTGTTGTTATTACAATTATTGTCGTAAAAAAACTGATATAACATGTTAAAGTATATTTTTAAATACAGTCACTGTTTTAAATTTTCGATCTCCTTTGTCATAGAATAATTCCTTTTTTCCCTCTTAATTCTTTGTTTAGGTTCAATTGAGGTCAAATAAAAGTCTTGAAATATCGTCTTTCTATTGATTCTATCGTCACTAAGTAATTTCTCCGATTAAAAAATCAATAAATATTTCATTAACTCTGTCTCTTTCTTTTGTCGAATCACTATGCGTTGTTTCCTCTACAGGAAATATATATATATATATATATATAAACACAAATATATTTCATTAACTATTATCGACTTTTTTTTTAATAAACTAGCATATGTATTCCACCGGAGCGATTTGTTCGTGTCCTTATTCTTCCATGTTCATCAGTGAAGAACTCTTCATAACACAACCATTACCTGCAAATCCACTACCAGCTTCGAAGCCCTTGATTGCATGTACTGACATTAAAGGCTTAGCAAGCTCGGCCTCGAGCTTATCGAAAACCGGTTAACCAAGCCCCTGACATATCAGAATATTGCATTTCAGTTCTAAATTTAAATCTTAAACTTTAAACTCTAAACAGAATACGAACGCGTGGGGCATTCTTCACTATGCATGTGACAACATCGCCGATAGAATCGCCTCTTGCTCGCACAGTATCGATAGGACCATCATTTTATCGGTGTATTCAGGATTTGGACACCTTACGATACTACTCTCTATCTGACAACAATGTAATCGACAATCGTTAGATAATGCATGCAATGAATTGGTCAAAGAAGACAAAAGTTGCCAGAGGCAAGCAGGAACCTGGTCTAGAGTTACAGTGTCATGATCAACCAAGCCATCTGGAAGCACAACCTGATGAACTTGTGAGACAAGCAAGAACCTGAAAGACGAGACAAAAAACGTTTGATGTGGAATTCAGGTTAATTTCCACCAATAATAACAAATTCACCTTGAAAACTATTATCTAGGTGACTAGTGTGAAAACGATTGTACTAAAAATCACACCAAGGTAGATTCCCAGGAAAGAGAAGGGGTCACAATGGTCCCTTTTAAAACCCATTTTCCTTAGACAGAACTACCAAGACAAGTAATTTTAATATGACAATAATTAACAACAACTATACCCGACAATAGCTATTAAATAGACATAAAGAGAACACCAAAATTTAACGAGGTTAGGCCAAAATTATGCCTACCTCCTCGAACACTACTAAAATAATATTTCACTAGTAGAGGAAATATTACAAAGAGAATGGAAGAATACAAATAGCCTTTAATATAGAATAAGACTTATATTTGTGGGATGTTAAACTAAGGAGGAGGATGACTATATTTATAACAAAAGAATTTTCCCTACTCCTTATACAAAATCAATGTAGGATATTTGCCAAAAACCAACAAATCTCTACCTTGGCAAATTCCACACACGTCTCTCAAAAAATTCAATCTTCAGTAGTGTCTGCAAATTCATCTTTCAATTTGTAACAATATTGACCAAGTCTAAACAATGTTTAAACTTGACCGCAGTTACCACTTTTTTCAACATATCAGCAGGATTCTCAGTGGTCCGAATCTTCTGGATTATGACTCCACATTCTTCTAGAATCTCTCGTACAAAGTGATATCGAACATCGATATGCTTCGTCCTTGCATGGTAAACTTGGTTCTTTGCTAAATGAATAACACTCTGACTGTCACAGTGCACTTTGATGTGCTTTTGTTCCATTCCCAATTCACCAAACAACCCTTGAAGCCAAATTGCCTCCTTCACAACCTCTGTAATTGACATATACTCTGCCTCTGTAGTAGACAAAGCCACTGTTGACTGTAAGGTGGATTTCCAACTGACTGGTGCTTTTGTAAATGTAAACACATAACCAGTAGTTGATCGACGCTTGTCCAAATCACCTGCATAGTCTGAATCACAATACCCAACTACACACTGACCATCTTGTTTGTCTTGCTGAAAGACCAAACCAACATCTACGGTGTTCAGAATATACCGCAGAATCCATTTCACAACTTCCCAATGCTCATTTCCAGGATCATGCATATACCTGCTCACAACCCCAACTGCTTGTGAAATATCGGGTCTCGTACACACCATTGCATACATTAAGCTACCAACAACACTTGGATACGGAACCTTTGACATGTATTCCCGTTATGCATCATCCTTAGGTGACATGGATACACCGAGCTTGAAATGATAAGCAAGAGGTGTACTAACTGGTTTTGACTTCACATTCATGCCAAAACGTTTTAGTACCTTCCTCAGATATTCTTTATGAGACAAACAAAGCCTCCCCAATTTCTTATCCCTTGATATCTTCATGCCTAGAATCTTCTTTGCTTCACCAAGATCCTTCATCTCAAACTCCCTGTTCAATTGAGTCTTTAGTTTCGCAATTTATGTTTGACTCCTAGAAGCTATCAGCATATCATTAACATAAAGAAGAAGATATATATAGGATCCGTCTTGTAGCTTGCGTAAATATACACAACGATCATATTTGCTTTTTGTGTACTTCTGCCCTATCATAAACTTGTCAAATCGCTTGTACCACTGCCTTGGAGATTGCTTCAATCCGTATAGCGATTTTTCTAATTTGCACACCATCTCTTCTTTTTCAGCAACTTTGAATCCATCTGGCTGAGTCATGTAGATTTCCTCATCCAAGTCTCCATGTAAAAATGCAGTTTTTACATCCATCTGAACTAATTCCAAATCCAATTGTGCTACCAAAGCCAACAAAATTCTAATGGAGGAATGTTTTACAACTGGAGAAAATACTTCATTATAATCAACTCCCTCCGTTTGAGCATAGCCTTTAGCCACCAATCTTGCTTTGTAGCAGATGTTATTATTGTCAGGAAATCCATCTTTCTTTGCATATACCCACTTGCACCCAATTGCCTTTTTTCCCTTCAGAAGACTAGCTAGTTTCCACGTCTGATTCTTTTGAAGGGATTGCATTTCTTCATTCATGGCGATCCTCCACTTTTTATGTTTTGAACTTTGTACTGCTTCATTAAAAGTGGCAGGAACGTCATCAATTGCAATTGGTGATGCAAAAGAGACCATATCAGCATAACGAGCAGGTTGTCTAATAGTCCTCTTTCCCTTTCTTAGAGCAATTAATTCATGTTGTTGTGGAGGTTCTTGGGTCTGAATCTCTTCTTCATCTGACTCTTCTTCTACCATAGGAGAGTCAACATCAGTTTCTTTACTGGCTGGGTAAATTCTGCTTCCTTCAAACTCCACCTGTTTGGGAGTTCCATCTGTCTGCTCCAATTTTTCTGAAGTCACATTTCTCAACATGGTAGATTCATCAAAGGTAACATCCCTACTAAAGATTATTTTCTTTGTTTCTGGACACCAAAGACGATAGCCTTTCACACCAGAGGTGATCCCCATAAAGATCGCCTTCTTTGCTCTTGGATCCAGCTTCGACTCCTTAACATGGTAGTATGCAGTGAAACCAAACACATGTAAGGAATCATAATCTGTAGTAGATACTCCAAACCATTTTTCTAATGGTGTTTTACCACCAATAGTAGTCGATGGTAAGAGGTTGACAAGGTGACAAGCATAGACCAAAGCCTCAGCCCAAAATTCTTTGCCTAACCCAGCGTTAGACAACATACACCGAACCTTCTCCACTAATGTTCGGTTCATACGCTCTGCCACCCCATTCTGTTGTGGTGTACTTCTAATAGTGAAATACCTGACAATACCTTCTTCTTCACATACTTTCAGAAATGGATCATTTTTGTACTCTCCACCATTGTCTGTACGGAGACGTTTGATTTTTCTGCCTGTTTGAGTTTCCACCATCTTTTTCCATTTAAGGAAAAATCCTAGCACCTCATCCTTTGTCTTCATTGTATACACCCAAACTCTCCGGGAAAAATCATCAACAAAGGTGACATAATAGTGTGTTCCTCCCAATGAAGTTGTCTTGAAAGGCCCCCATACATCTGAATGAACATAATCCAAAATACCTTTAGTATCATGGATTGCTGTTCCAAATTTCACCCTCGTCTTCTTCCCTTTGATGCAATGCTCACAAAAAGCTAATTTGCAAGCCCGAGCACCCTTCAATAATCCTTGATCTATCAGCAATTTCAAGGATTTTTCACCAACATGCCCCAAGCGCATATGCCATAACCTGGTTGTTTCTGACTCCTGTTCATCAGTAGAAGCTATCACTGTTGATGTCCCAACAATTGTACTACCCAGAAAGTAATACACATTGTTTATTTTCCGGATTCCCTTCATTATCACCAGTGCACCAGAGATAATCCTCATAATCCCATCTTTTGCCCTCACTTCTAGACCTTTTGACTCTAAGGTTCCCACAAAGATGAGATTTCTCATTAAATCTGGTACATAATGGACACCTGTTAAGGTTCTGATTGATCCATCCTGATTCCTCAAGCGAATTGAACCAATCCCAAGTGTGTCAAGAGGGGAATTATTTGCTGTGTAGACAATTCCACCTTTTAGTTCTTTAAAATCAAAGAACCATTCTCTATTGGGGGTCATATGGTGGCTACAAACTGAATCTAACAGCCATGAACTGGAACAACTGGTTGATGGCGTAGCAGCTAATGCGAAATCTGAATCTGCATCATCATACTCGACCACATTTGATTCTGAGACAGCCTTTCCCCTTTCAGGTTTGCCTTTGTTCTTTAGTTTGGGACATTCTTTCTTCCAGTGCCTTTTTTATCGACAAAAGGCACATTCATCTTTGCTCAATCTGGACTTTGACTTCGATCTCCCTCTCCTTCCTTTATTCTGACTCTTCGAACGGCCTCTAACAACAAGAGCTTCTGCTTCGACACTTGTGTTTTCTTGTTTGTCTTTCTTTCTCAATTCATAACTATACAAGGCAGCAGTTACTTCACTGAGACACACATCAACTTTCCCATGAAGTAGAGTAGTTTCAAGATACTCAAACTCATCAGGAAGTGATCCCATCAACATCAGAGCCAGATCTTAGTCTTCAAAAGTCACGTCCATATTCATCAGATCAGTCACCAGCTGATTAAAGCTAGTAATGTGATCATTCATAGTGGTACCTGGTACATAGTTGAAGCGGAACAATCTCTTTTTCATGTTGAGCTTGTTCTGACCGCTTTTCTTCAAAAATTTCTCCTCCAGTGCTTTCCACAATTTACTTGCAGAAGTTTTCTTAGAAAAATGTATACTTCTGCTCTCTAGAAAGACACGATCGAATAGTACCACATGCCAATCTATTGATCCTCTTCCATTCTTTCTCCTCAACATCATCTGGTTTCTCTCCTTCAATAGCAATGTCTAGACCCTGCTGAAATAGGGCATCTAGAACCTCACTTTGCCACATGCCGAAATGACCGGTGCCATCAAAAATCTCCACTGCAAATCTAACATTTGTCACAGCTGTTGACGACAATGTGGATGTTTTTGTTGCGTCTGTCATTTCTGCTACAAATTCTATTTAATAGTTGCCAATTATCCCAAGGAATTTTTTTTCTGATGTGGAAGATCAGCCTAAGTTGCAACCACAGAGCATACTAAAATAAACCAAGAGCGCTGATACCAATTGTTGTGGAATTCGGGTTAATTTCCACCCAATAATAACAAATTCACCTTGAAAATTATTATCTAGGTGACTAGTATGAAAACGATCGTACTAAAAATCACACCAAGGTAGATTCCCAGGAAATAGGATGGGTTACAATGGTCTCTCTTAAAACCCACTTTCCTTAGACAGAACTACCAAGACAAGTAATTTTAATAGGACAATAATTAACAACAACTATACCCGACAATAGCTATTAAATAGACATAAAGAGAACACCAAAATTTAACGAGGTTAGGCCAAAATTATGCCTACCTCCTCGAACACTACTAAAATAATATTTCACTAGTAGAGGAAATATTACAAAGAGAAAGAAAGAATATAAATAGCCTTTAATATAGAAGAAGACGTATATTTGTGGGATGCTTAACTAAGGAGGAGGATGACTCTATTTATAACAAAAGAATTTCCCCTACTCTTTATACAAAACCAATGTGAGATATTTGCCAAAAACCAACAACGTTAACAAGGACTACTCTTCCTATGGTTCCCCCCACCACCAATTTGAAACATACCTCAGTTCCTGAAAATTGCTTCAGGATTTTCTTAGCAATAGCACCAGGGATAACTCTTCCTATGGTTTCCCTTGCAGATGATCTGCCACCTCCCTTCAAATTACAAGTCCAAATTTACAGATCTGCATCTCTTTATAAAACTTGGGCTGAATTTGATACTAAAAAGTGTTTGCCTGCACCTCCCGGACACCGTATTTCGTGTCGTAAGTGAAATCGGCATGAGACGGCCGATAAGCCATGGACATTTCTTTGTGATCTTGTAAGAACATCTCCTCTCTCATCAGTGTTTGGTACAAATACATGGATTGGTGTTCCAGTAGTCACTCCTGCAGTTGTGCCATGATTTACACAGAAAAAAGAAGCAGAAGAAGACAGTAATGGTAGTCGGTAGTAATTTGAAAGAAGATTTAACCTTCGGAATATATCCGTCGCCGTCCTTGGGGTTTGACCTATCCTCCTGCAAAAATGAAGCACAAAATTTGTAAAAATTCTTAACAATCCACAGATCAAATATGAAGAACTGAACATGAACAACGAGATCGGTTCAAAATCAAGAACCTCCGATCAAGATCAACTTGCAGATCAGCTTCTGAGAGAGGAATCCTGGGAGGATAACAATCAACTATATAGCCAAGACCACCTCCATGAGATTCTCCGAAAGTTGTAACACGGAAATAATTTCCAGACGTGCTACTAGCTGCCTGTATCTCTGTTAGGTTAGAACTTAGAAGCTTAACTTACCTCAAGACTTGAAAAAATTTGCAGAAATCGAAATTTGAAGCTCAAATAAGAAAACTTACCAAACTTTCTTGGTTTGATTGCAAATTTGCAATGCAAAGAGAGGAAGAAGAGAGACTTTGAATATACGAGGAAAGATGAGAATTGGGATTAGTAGCTCCAAGGAAAGGCTTACTTGTATTAAAAGAAGAAGCCATGGGAAGCTTTGAAAATAACTGAGCTGCTGGAAATGTAAGTTATGGTGGAAGACGGAGAATTATGGTAGTCGATGGTTTTCCTCGAGGCTTTTTATTCATTCACTCACTCGACACGTCACTATTATATTTACACGTGTTTTAAATTTTAAATAAAATATATATTAAATCATCTTATATTTTTTTTTTGAGATAAAACCATATTTCGATAGTTTAGGCATTCAGAGGCTCTTTTTTTTATTCACTTTATACCTTCTTTATAGATGAAGTTAATTTTTTCTTTTTTCTTTTATTTTATTTAGTCAACGATTACGTTGATTTTGATGTTGATTGTTGACCGTTAATTCTTTCTTCTCTTTATTTATTTTTTTATTTTTTATAAGAATAGTTATTTTTATGACATGCTTATCTCTGACTTTATGACACGTTTTTATTTATCTTTGTGACACATTTTTTATCTTATTTTTTTATCATTTAGTCACTCTTTTTATTTTATGTCTTCTTATGATTGGATTTGACAACACCACGACTATACGAGGCGATGCTTATTTTTAATCCAATTGATATGCTCTGTTATGTACCATCGGATTGAATTTGGATACGCGTTTTTACGATCATGAATAATTTTTCACGACGCTCGGCTTTGATTGACAGTTATCAATGATCTTTCAATAGTTTAATCTCCATTTGTAGTTCGTTTGAAGATGCAATCATTTTGCTTGTATCTATTTTTTGTTCGAGTCTTTTGGTTGAATTTTTAACATTTTCCATGTATGTACTTATATGATTTAAAGTGGTTAGTTTCAATATTATAGGAAAATGTTCAAATTATATATTTAGTTAACGATGATAATTATAAATTCTTATTATTATTTTAGACATTTGTGATTTTTTAAAAAGGCTAACGATTTTTATTAAAAAAAAATTAATTTAACCCATAAATTTAACGAAAGATTCCTATCGTCTGTCTTCGTCATCTTGACCGCCAGTCCACCAATATTATTATCACAATTATTATTGTTTATTTTAATTCTTTTTCTTTTTCAGTTCGAAAGATTTTCCCCTTCACATAAAAATATTCATATAAATTTTCTCACTTCTAATCATTCATTCACCAGAAATCTCAAATTCTTGAATACCCATGTGTCTTACTAGTAAAGTGCTTGTCGAATTTTAAAAATTCCAATCACTGCGAAAGAAAGAAAATATCAATTTTAATAATAACAATGTCAAAAAACTATTACTTTTATTTCAATTTATATATATTTACAAATTCGACTTGGTGCATCCGCCCTGATATAACTGATGCGACATTGATACTTGAAGATTCAACGGAAAACATTTTGAAGCTGGGAACGGGAACCAGCATAAAAACAGGACACCATAGTTTGAGGACTGGTAATGAAATTAAGCACCAACTATATGACACATTTATGTAAGGTGTAGGCTAGGGGAAGCAGGCATACGGATTGAATCGGGAGCTACACCCCAAACTCATCAATCAATTAACCCTGCCTTCAAATTATTGAGTCTTGTGACAGAAAAAAGAAACAGATTTTCAATTTTTCTTTTTTCACTGCTTTATAAACTTTGGGGTTGGTACAGTACGGCTTTTATTCTGGTCAGACCATCAGACTCGCTCAATTCGTATGAATAAAGAACCCCCCCCCCAAAAGCATTAAGCCACACACATTTCTACACACCTCTTCCGTTGTGTAAGCATTCAAAGAAAAGAAAAGAAACCCTTTTCTTCTCTCTTCTTCTTCTTCTTCTTCTTTCAAGAACCGCCATTGAAGATGCCTAGACCGTGTCCAAGGTCTTATGTTTGTGAGACGAGAGCTTGGCATAGTGGTGGACACCAACCCATGCGAGGTTCCATCGTTCAAGAAATTTTCAGGTTAGTTTCCCATTTCTTTCATGTATTTAATAATTTAAAGTTGAATTTTTTTAATGTATCTGGTTTTTGTTTAGAGCTGTAAATGTGGTTCATAGCTCTGCAACTAAGAAGAACCTGGAATGGCAAGAGAAGCTCCCTGTTGTTGTTTTAAAAGCTGAAGAAATAATGTATTCCAAAGCCGATTCTGAGGTTAAAAAAAAGTACTTTTTTTCTGCCAAGCCTTGAGCTTTGTGTTTTAATGGTGTTCGTTTTGCGTAGGCTGAGTATATGGACCTTAAGACTCTGTGGGATCGAACAAATGATGCCATTAACACAATCATTAAACGTGAAGAGAGTACTGAAACTGGGGAGCTTCTTCCTCCTTGTATTGAAGGTACTGTCTTTTTGCTTTGCATGATGATTTCATCTGTTAGAATTTGAAGCTAAATGTGTATATATTTGCAAATTGGGGTTCTTTTGTTGCTTGATTGTCTTTGATTATGATCAAAAGTGTTGCTTGATTCTACCTTCTTGTTGGTTTAGCTGCTCTGAATTTGGACTGCACACCGAGAAGAACCTTGAGGAGCCAGCGGAATTGTAATCTGAGGTGTTACCTTTATCCGGGACCTCAAGAGGCCGAAGGCATTGCTCGAGGAAATGTCACAGAGAACTCGCATTGCACGGCTAGTTATTCCGGCATCGCGGAACCGACAACGATGAATGTGACTCATTTGGGGTTTGCATCTGAGAATGGTTCTCTTGCTAGTAATAATCCATGCTTACCTAACTTGTATTCGGTTTTTCCTCTGTTCAATGGAAACCACCTTAGATTCGAAGTGCCGTGGCATGACTTCGGGGTCTTCCCGAAGTCGATTTCTAATGCGGTGGAGCCTGCGAAAACGAGTTACATTCATAACGTCTTGTTTTCCGATGCGGACTCTTCCAATGCTTCTAAGAACCCACATGGATTTTCCTGCGATCTATCTTTGAGGCTGGGGCCTATTTCAACACCTTGCTCGAGTGTTGGAAATGATCAGGCTTGGGAAACAGGGAAAAGTTTATCTTCCTTTCTTTGGGGCAACGGAGATGATCCCTCAAACTCGACCTCAAACGAACGGAGCTTTGAAGGTGAGAACGAAGATACAACATCAAGAAAGCGTAAGACGATATATGGTGGGGCAGCTGATTAGCAACTTCATTTCCGATCGATGCCATCAAAGCTTCCCTATGGTCATTTGACCGGAAGAATGAAAAGTGGAGGATCCTAGACTTCCCCTTAAATACTGCACCTTAAAGACGATGCATGTAGGCTATTGCTGCCTGTAAAACTATATATATATATACGACCATATGGTAAGCTATTCCCTGTATGATAAGATGATGTCAATTGCCCGCGTAAATCGGTAAAGCAAAATTGGTGGATTTTTGTACCGTATGCTCACAGTTATGAAAAACCAAAGTGCCTTCCAACAACTCTCATTCTTAACTTGTTTGGAATTAATTTGAAGGTTTTATAATTAGCTTGTTATAAGGTGCCTTGTCTTCAAAGCCAAGCAAGAAGTGTTGAAGACGGTTTAATTCTGCCTCCAGTCCTTGTACTCTTTAGACTTTCAAAATTTAGACTATCTACTTCTAATTTCCAGGAATTTATCTATCAACTTTGAAATTGATAACACTGTTGATAAACTTCTGTAAAGAAATTTAGACCAAAATATTATCAATGAGACTTTAATTATTAATATAGGCAATTAGAGAGGCTAAATTCTCATAATTAGACCTTTGAAGAAATATAGGTTAAATTGTGAATTTCTTCCTCTATTTCACAATACTTGAGAAATTAATCTTAATTGGTCAAAATCTTTGTTAATTCTATACGTATATATATTGTAAAAAAATATTTTTAGTCCATTCAAATTTAATAATAATACACGACTAGATTTTTTTTATAGGGTACAAATTCAAATCCAAATAAATTGAAGTTGATGGTTAATTTTTTTTTTATTATTAATCCGAGATGATTTATAAGATAATATATGTTCATAATTTCTTTAACTTATTTACAATGTATAAATATTGTTAACACAGAGTTACTCAAATTTAAAACTTTTATGAAGAACGATATTATTTTTTTACAACTAAGATCATTTGATGGATAAATATTGTAATTTTTTTATTATAATTATTAATGATTAGGAAATATGATCCATTGATGGTATTGGTACTATTGCCAACCATGTGCATTAAAAGCATGTAATATATGACCACATGGGATGGGTTCCATGTTTCAACCGATAACCATCAATCTAACATGGGTCTGGTTTTCCCTCTGTAAAGATATGCCGCCGCCGTGACTGGCTCTCTCTTTGCCGGCAGCCTGCTGTCTCTTCGCTGTTCACGCGGCATGACTTCTGCCTTGTTATTAGCCAGCTCTCCCTAATGCCATTACTTTAAGAAAAGAAAGAATAATATTATACTCTATCATCCAACTACAACTTTTATTACAGGAAAGATTAGGGATGGTATCATGGCAATGAGTTGGATCATGCCAGATTTTTAATCCACTTAAATTTGATTCAAAAATTACAATCATTAAATATATAAAAATATAATATTATATTATATTGATCTTCTTCGCCTTAAATATAAATTCGATATTAATATTAAAAGTTTTAAAATAAATCTTAATTTTTAAAATAAAATTAATTTAATCGAGTCAAATCAAGGAAGAGATTTAGCCTTCAATCAAATCATATTAATTAAATTACTTGATAATTATAAAATTAATAGTATTAATTAAATTAATATTCAAGCAATAAATATATAATAATTTAAAATATTAAGACAAAGAAAAAATAACTTGACTTTTGTATAGTCTTTCCTATGAAAATTAGGTAACCTAAAAAGCACAAAAATATAATTTAAATGAAAATTATATATTTTATTGGATAAAAGAATCAATGAATTAGGCAACAGCTGACTATACAAATGGAGAATGAATTTACTCAATAAAACTCCCAGAATCGATGGAAGTAAAATAAAAAATAATATTTCACAAATAAAATCATTTCATGTTTAATTCTATTAAGTCCCCCAAAAAAAGATTAATGTTGTGCTAAAGAATCAATCATGAAACGTGGTTTCTTTGTCGGCAATGGACTCTCAACCTCTTGTTCTGTAAATCTTCCATCTCTGTTTTCCACGCCCAACTCCGGCAAAGCGGGCAAGTTCAGGTCAAAGGCGAATTCGACTTGATTGGTTTGGCTCAGCGCGCCACCTTCCGACACCGTCACTCCGCTGAGGCTGACGCTACCACTCTTGTTACTGTTGCTGTTTCCGCCTTCATAGTGGCGGCGTTTGTGGCCTCCCAAGGCTTGGCCTGTAGGGAAAGCCTTATGACAGATAGAACACGTATGTGCTCTACCGTTACCTCCAGTTTCGCCGCTGGTGGTGGTGGTGCTGGGGATAGATCGATTATCAGCAGCTCCGTCGGTGGAAGGTTTGCGGTGGCTGGCTTTATGACCACCCAGAGCCTGGTAAGATGGGAAAGCCTTGTCGCAAACACTGCACTTGTAAGACAACTTCAAACCCGGCGGAGCAGCTCTCGCTTCCGACGAAGGCGAAGATATGCAGCAATCAGAAGCGTTGTTTCCACGAGCTAGCATGATGAGACAGAGAGCAAGGTATTCCTCCTCAGTCGTCAGCGGTGGTGGAGAAGATTCGTTATCGCGTTGTCGCTTTGAGCGCTTGCCTTTCTTCCAGGACTCTACCTGATTGCTGTTGCCGTCGTCGTGAATAACTTCTTCGTACTTGTTAGTGGGGAAAGGGGTGGCGGCCATGGGAGGAGAACTCGGAGCTTCAAGAGTCATGATATTCAAGAAAGTTTAGAGAAAGTGAGATAATTAAATTTGGGGAGTGAGAGGGAATTATATAGAATTTTACAGTGAAGTCGGTCAACGACGAGGAAGAAAGGTGTGTGTGAAGACTCAGCCTTCTTTTCACAGATTATATATGACTTGTTCCAAGTCAAAACATCTTCTTATCACTTTACTACTGCTATTTTACCAACTTTTTTATTATTAATTACAATAAATTTCTTTTGAAGTCCCTGTATTTCATATTATTTTTCTAATTTAGTCCCTAATACGGAAGTTGTCAACTTTTTTCCGACTTAAATTCTTCATGTAATAAAAACTGAATTATGCTTTTGGTCCTTTTAAAATGCCCATTTTTGAACTTAGCTCCTGTATTTTAATTTATAGGTAAATAATTTTATCTTAGATTACTCGTTGTCGACAGTCACGTGTGTTTTGATTATATCTAAAGTGATCACTCATAAAGGGAAATTTTTTTTCTTCAATATTATCTTTTCACCTACATGACTTGAACTTAAAATTTTATTTGATAGGCAACACAACAAGTATTAATAATTCTTTTATTATAACAATCAATTAAGTTGTGACATGTATAATTTAATAAATTAATATTATATTAATCAAAATAACAATCAATCAAATTATGACACGTATAATTTAATAAAATTAATATTATATTAATAATTTGATTGATTGTTAAAATATTAAATTAACACATATATAAGTTAAATTAATATTATATTAAATTTTAAATATGAAATTGATATGGGAAAAAAGTTAAATACCAAACTAGGAGAAAGTGGTAAGTTTATATGGTAATGTGTATATTAAACCTGGTTTTTTCTTAGCTGTTGAACGCGCGTTTGGTTGTTGATTGCTTGTGTTCTAGAAAGACAGCTAATTCCTTTAGAATCATCCATTGTTTGGGCACGTGTTCAACTCTAATACCCGACCATTATCCACCCTTCCTCCTTGCTTTCTCTAAAATCAACAAATTTCCATTGGTTGGTGAAATAAATATTGTTAAATTATATTGTTTAAATTAATAAAGTGGTTATTTTTAAAATTAAAATTCATATTTCAAAAAGTAAAGCTTTAATAGTGAACAAATCATAATAGAATTAAATCTGTTAAATAACCAACCAATGAATCTTAGATGTGATGGTAAAATAAATTAAGTGTCTAACAAATAAATTTATATTCAAATAATAAAAATAATATCATAAAAAAAATCGATTTTAAATATCATTAAACGAACATAGAGATTTGTATTTGAAAAAAGCACAGAGGGTATTTATGTACATTCTTTACGGAGTGGAGCTCAGTAGAGTGAAGTAATAGAAGTGTATAACGATGTGTAGAAATTGTAGCTTGTGCGAAACCATCAAGGCATACGGCACGTCACCCGCAATTCGATCAGCATTACTCACACGTGGCGCTTTGCGGATCCCTTTTGAACCACTTTCACAGGTAATGACATAACCGACAAGTAAGCTTTGATATTATCCACATCAAAAGACGTCTGTTTGTTGGGGGTCTCCACTAGCACGTCACGTGGATCACTCATTCAGTCATTGTTATCGTACCACGTGTCGGTTTATCTCTAGACACGTTGGAGAATCCTAGTGGAAGTAAGGCATGTTAATCTAGAATGTATGTCTCGTTTGGGTGGGTTAACGTGCGAGTGTTTGGCTGTGATGACTGGTAGGGTGATCTTATCAATGACCTGTGAACTGTGAAAGTTTCATTTCATGACCGTTTAGAAGCATTAGTTATTTAAGAAGATGCTCCTTCATTTGGATTTCCATATAAGAAGAAGTCATTCAACAAGAAAAATATTGTTGCACTTACATCCTTAAATGGCGAGTTTGAAAACAAATAAGATGAAGATGAATTATTAAATTATTTAATTGTTAATGAATTATTAAATTATTTTGAATTATTAAATTATAATAACAAACTATTATTAAATTATCGATAAATTAATTAATTTTAATATTGAAGATTTACTGAATTATGACCAATTTGATGGCTGAATAAGTTTGGGGATTAAAATTGTTAGAGTTAATTTTATCATATGTCCCCAAGCTATAGCTCTTATTTTAGATTGGTCATTAAACTTTTGAATATTTCAATTTCATCCCCAAACTATGACTCTCATTCTAAATTAGTCCTTAAACTTTTGAACATTTTAATTTCATCCCTAAACTATGACTCTCTTTCTAAATTGGTCCCCAAACTTTTAAATATTCCAATTACATCCCCAAATTCATCCAAATGTGTAATTAGTTTCGACCATAGTTTAACCTAAATTTTTTTTTTCAAACATATAATAATATAACCTGGCTTAACGATTTTATTAACAAGGTATGTGATTAGTACATGTGTGTAGTTTGAGATGAAGTTGGAATGTTAAAAAAGGTTAAGGATCAATTTAGAATGAAGGTCATAGTTTAGGGATGAAAATGAAATGTTTAAGAGTTTGAGAACAAATTTAGAATGACGGTCATAGTTTAGGGATAAAATTGAAACACTTAAAAATTTAGAGATTAATTTAAAATAAATACCATACTTTGAGGACATATGATGCAATTAACTCAAATTGTTACTATACTACGTCTCATCATCATTTATGTAAAGTCAATGAGAGAACTTAACAACGAGTGACCAAAATAAAATGAAACATAATGTTTCTTTTAATAAATATGAGGTGAATACAAAGTAGTATCTGTTAAAAGACTCTCAATCCTTTGACAATAAATACTTATTCCCCTGCATACATAATGTTCGAATTCAAAATCTCCATAGATAACAACAAATCTCTTAACCACTAAGATCTCTTGGTTCATGATATAATTTAAAAAAATGGTTAAATAATATGTTTGACACCTACCTATTATTTAGTTTCTGTTTTGCCTACTCAACTATTATGTTTTTAAATTATACCTAATGTTACATTTTGATTCTGTTTTGATTACTCACTGTTAAATATATTAACATTGATGTTGACGTAGTATTTTTTTATTTTTTATAGTGACACGTCAATATCAATTATCACCGTCAAATTTTTAATGGTAAGTGACTAAAATAAAATCAAAACATAATGTTATGCATAATTGTAAAAATAATAATAATTAAATAACCAAAAAAGAACCTAAGTAACATGTGAGTGACCAAATAGTTAGTTTACCCTAGAAGTTAATATATTATAAAAAAAATGGGGATCTGATAATTTGAATCGGCAAATATCGAAAGTCGAAGAAGGATTTTGTTTCTGTGCAAAGAGAGTCGTCAACTCACTGAAAATCGTCACTTTTTTCTTGTTAATTTGGAATGTTTTGCTATATTCGTCATCTATTTCTTTTACGTTTTCTCCGGTCTTCTTTTTATTTATTCAATTTCTATAATCTGAAGCTTTGTACGAAGCGTGATCGAACTCAAAGTGATCGATCTCTTTCTTGCTCACTGCTCTATGCAATGGTGGTCTGCAAATGACGTAAGGTACCATTTTTTTAAATATTAATTTGACTCTATTTCTCGATCTTTTGGTAAGTTTACTGGCACTCACTACTCATAGCTACAATTCTTCGCATCAATATATATATATATATATATATTAATTTGCTTTTTTTTACAAATTTGTATTGGAATTTGTAATTCATCGCTGGGTTTTTATCTTTTAGGTATCTATCGTTTCTTTTTTTTTCGTGAATTTACGACTTTGCAGATATTTGTTGTCTTAATTTAAGGTTTATTAATTTGAAAATTGCGAATAATAAATGAATATTGGAGAGGACATTGACCTTTATATTTGGAGGTTCAAATGTAACGTATTGTAGCTCTATGCGTTACGAATTTAGTTCAGATTACACGAGAAAATTTGTAGAGCTGATCAGCTGATTTTGGTTGGATCAAGATTCATAAATGTTTATTTGTGTAAGCCTCTAATTTTTATTTTTTTGGTGTTTCAGGGGACAAAATTATATTGTTTCGTGCACAAGGTCCCCGTTTGTGGGGAATGCATCTGCTTTCCTGAGCACCAAATATGCATCGTAAGTTTATAAATTCTTCTTACATTGGACACAATACTTACAAGCATTTTGATTTGATTTGGACGAGGTGCGGTTAAACTGCATTGACATCTGATTGATGCACAACTCTTTTTTTATTTGATAAGTTGGAATTGCTTAAAAAAAATACTTAATTTATGATTCATCAGTGCATTCATTTCTCTAATTATATTCAATATCTTGAAAAAGCTTATTTATGCATGTTGTATTTTAGAGTTATAAAAGGATTATGAGTGGAGGTGTCGTATAGAACTTTGTTTTGAGGCTTATAATGATTTCATTCCCCTTTGTTCTAGATACGTACTTACTCAGAGTGGGTAATAGATGGAGAGTATGACTGGCCTCCCAAATGTTGCAAATGCCAAGCTGTGCTTGAGGAAGGGGATGGCTCTGTAACCACTCGGTTGGGTTGCTTACGTATGTGTTTATGCCTGATGTAGATGCTAGATACTGCCTTTTCTTTAGCATGTTAAACTTGTGCTGTATGATCTTACAGTTTTTATTTGCTACTTTAGATGTCATACAGACAAATTGCTTGGTTTCACATGTCAAAAGTTTTCCTCCGCACACTGCACCTGCTCGATATGCATGTCCTTCATGTTCAACATCTGTAAGTTCTCAAAAACCTCTTTATTTTCAGCATGAATCATATCTTTCAATGTTCATGATCGATAGGGATGATTAACAGTAATAAAACTACTGCCATAACCATACTGCTCTAAAGTTTGGAACCTCTCATTTAAGTAGTTCTTTTTTTTTGGGGATAAGTAATTTATTTATCCAAAAGAGAGCAAAATTTTGCAAGATATTACAACTTTACAGTTGAAGTTGATGTTGAAGTTGATGTTGGTCTCTCATTTATGTTGTAAATGGAAAAAAACTCCTCTGCTGATTGGCATGTTTCTGAATTCTGATATTCCAGTAACTTCATTTGTTTGAATTCTTTCAATGGGCTTGACAAATGCAGAGGATAGAGGTTAGCAAATTGAACATGTAATTAGCATTTCTCTAATGTGGGAGGAATTTGTATGATTTTTATTCAAGACCGTATGATTTTCTTTTGGCATTTGTCAATTGTTCACTTTTATGCTTGTATTGCAGCAGTTATGTGAAATGGTCTTGGTTATTTGTGCTTTGGCTTGTCTCATTTTGCTATTATTTTCCCAGATATGGCCTCCCAAGAGTGTTAAAGATTCAGCATCTCGTCTTCATTCACTGCTGAAGGAGGCTATTATGCAGGTGAATTCATGTTTGATTTGGGCTGTTACAAACAATGGCTCCTCATTCTGAATGTAAAATGAACTTTGGGTTTTCATTTTTACTTTTTTGTTTTCAATATTTTGGTTATCAAACTATTCTTCCACTTTTCCTTAAGTACACCTTTGCTTCTTTGTCATATTTGCCCATGGGTGCTTTGGAGTCCTACTCTTGCCACTTGCCAGTTGTAAATTGTCATTCAGTTGTTATCCTTTTCAGCATGTGCTATTCAAGCTTGAATTCTCCTTTCAAGGGTTGGCATTAAAGTTGTGGGATTAAACTATTCCCTGGTAGAGGTTTCTGAGATGGACGGCATTTATTCTGCTAGGACAGTTTGACCTGTCGAATTCATTATTCAGCATTCAGCTGAACCAACTACTTCCAATGAATGTTATTGTAAAATTTTGGCCATGCATGTTTGCTATGGCCAAACCTGTTCTTTCCTTGTTCACTAAGAGTATTGAACTGCAGGAAAGTTACTAAAATCTCATTTCCTAAGCTATTTCAAGCTTCTAAAAATTCAACTTTAGATACTAGAATGTCGTAGATCCCAGTTTTGGGGTGCCTGCTCAATCTTCTAATGTTTCAAACTGCTGAAGATCATCTGTTGCCTCTGAAATTAACCTATGAATACGTCTGAATCATCTGCAAGTAGCTGTGAAAGAAAAGTGAATTGGTTTGATTGGAGTTTTGGCATTCCCTATTGCAGATTTTTATTGTAGTCCCCATTTTAGGATGAATGGAGCGTGGATTCTTATCATATTGTGCATAAATAAAATTTAAATGACTTGACTTGATATTGCACAGACTGGCATGGAGAAAACTTTGTTTGGAAATCATCCTGTTTCTTTGCCTATAACAGAACCCCGTGGTCCTCCACCTGCATTTGCTTCAGATCCATTGATAAATGTAACCGGAGGAATAGAGTATGATGGGAATTCATCACCCTCTGTTGTAAATGATGAAGGATACTCGGCTGCTGCAGGACCTTCGAACCTTGCAGTAACAGAAATAATGGAGATTGATGGTCCTAATTCAGCTGGGAATTACATTAAAGCTTCGAGTTCTGTTGCCGTAAGTCTCTTTTATTAATTATTGGATGTGTATGGACTTCTTCAAATCATTTTATGCTTTGTTTTGCTTGTTTGCATGCGTCAATTCCAGTATGTTGGTTGTTTGCTTTCTTATCTCGGGTGTTTTATTCTATGTTGCAATACAACCCAGCCTGTGGCTACAACATGAAAGAGTACAGTTCGTGTTGATCAGCAAAACTCTGAACTCTCGTATTATGCAGATGATGAAGATGGAAATCGTAAAAAGTATTCTCGTAGGGGTGAGTTAAAAACCCTTGGTTCATGAAGTCAGTCTCCTCTCTTATTGATTACAACCTTTCCAATTTGTTCTTGCTGTGGCCTAATACTTCTGGTCTGACTTTTTCTTATGTATCTATCCAAGGTGGTTTAAATCTAGAAAATAGAGATGTATGCCTAAATCATATGAACCATTGTATTCATAAATTCTTTTTGTAGGTCCACTTTATCTTAAGTTTCTCAGAGCATTAATTCCCTTCTGGTCAAGTGCATTACCAACTCTCCCAGTGACTGCACCTCCGCATAAAGACTCACCAAATGCAGATGGCGGCCGAGAAGGTCGTATGAAGCACCAACGATCAACACGGATGGATCAGAGAAAAATCCTTCTTGTCATAGCAATCATGTAAGTCTGCACCACCTTTCCCCCCCCCCCCCCTCTATATGAATATCCAATGCCATGCTAACCAACCTACACGTGCACACATTGATGGATCTTTCTCTTGTGCACTCGTTTACCCATTTTTTTTTTCTAAGCATTCATCTTTCTTTTCATGCAAGCATCTGTGCTCGGAGTCGGGATTTGTGGGTGCCGCAACTGATATCCGATTGAAATAATATGCAAGATCAAATACACGTAAAGGAATTTTTTTTCTATTTACACCATGTATAACAAATTATGTTGTGCAGGGCCTGCATGGCTACTATGGGTATTCTCTACTACAGAATTTCACAAAGGGCTCTGGGCGAGGATGTCGCCGATGAGGAGCAGCTGTAACCAATTCACATGCTTCTGCAAATCCTGTTGGTTACTGCCATGGTTGCCATTTTCTCTGCTCATCGTCTCCCCTCGGTCACAATATCCGAAGAAGAGCATCAGTGGAAGAAAAACAAGTAAGATTACGGAGAAATTTATTACCCATAATCTTTCGACCTCTTTTCCTATGTGTTGGCATCTAAACCCTGATTGAGAGATATAAGAGAGTGATTGTATATCTGAAAATTTTAAATTCTTATATAATTCATATATTTTTATAATTTTTATTTATAATCTAATTCTGTATTTCCTAAAATTTTATAATTTTATACTCATAAAATTTTATAACTTTTTAAAAATTCACCCTTAATATAAACTTATGCATTTGTCCTTGTCGACATGAAAAACCATTGTTTTACATGTTATTTGTATTGTATCATGAGCGAGGAGAGTACATTGCAATAAACTAGTAATTAGATATAAGAGAATGAAGTTTAGAATTATATGGTACTTTAATTTTGATAATTAATCCTTAATTATATATTTAGACTATACGTAACTATCATCGTCTTCCATGCAAGCTTTTCACTAATATTCCTCTTTAAAAAATACAAGATAAAGAATAGGGTCAAGGTTGAGAAATATTAATTAATTTCTTTATTAAAATTATTTATTTATTTCGATTAATATGAGATAAGTATAAGATAATATATATTCAACTGTAGTTCTCAACCATTTGTCATTAAAAATTCACATTTTTGACGTTCATGGTACTTGAACTCGAAACTTAAAAAAATAGTTATTTTATAACCGAGGTCGTTTGATTTATGCTTAAATATCTTTTATTTAAATACTAATATATAGTTTACGCGTAGGGTTGAGAAACTAATAACTTTTTTCTCTATTAAAATTACAATATCATTTATTTTTTGGCCTAATAATATCTTTTTCCAAATATTAATATATAGTTTACGAGTAGGATTGAGAAACTCTTAATTTATTTCCTTTTTATTGCTATATTAACATTTAAAGTAAACAAGAATCAAAGGATTTCTTTTACAAGTTTATTTATTTATTTCATAAGTTAGATTAAGAAATAGTAAAATGTCTTTGGTTAATATTTCAAAATATAAAAACTAAATAATGAGATATACGTCGATTCCTTAATTAATTCCATTTGTATAATTTTTAATTTTTAAAAAATAAAAACTAAATAATAATAATAATTTTCTCTATGTTCATATCATAATTTAAATATTAATAGAATTCAAATTAAAACTGTGAACATAATATTTGCGCATGTCATTATATTTTATTTAGCATACAAATTCCATGAGAAACAAGTACAGCCTGGAGATATACCAACATGCGGTATTAGAGTAAAGTATTATAACGTTTATCTGTAATCATTAATTTAATTATTAATTTAACTCTAAAAACTGATGATTAATGAGATAAGATTGATATTATTAATATAATTATGCTAACAAAAAAGAAATTGTCATCTGGAAACAGAGGTTTAAGACCCAAATAAAAAAAAAACCCGACATGACCTGGCAATGAACCAAGGAAAAAAGTAAAGGTATAATTTGAATTGCAATCCCTGTACTTTATATAAATTAAGAAATTAATCTAATTAGATAACATTGATAAACCCGATTATTAAACCGCTCAGTCGAAAAGCTAGGGGGCTGGTAGAGGCCTTGATTCCCCTAAAATGATGAAAATGTATACAAGTCTTTCTGTTATAGGTTAATACGTTGTAAAATAACACTTCGGTCCCCTAATACAATGATAAACTTGTATTTTGGTTCTGAAAAAAATTATAATTCAATTTCGTCCTTAAAAAAAGTTCCCCCCTAAGATCGTTGACTTGATTAATCAGTTTCGTTTAAGTTTTTTACAATTTTTCTCACTGAATTAAAAAAAAAACATAATATTTAGTTACTTTTGTTTTTATTTAATCAAGATATGGTCACTAAGGGTTAATTATCGTTAGACCTTCAACGGATTGCTGGAGTGACGCGATGAATTTATAAAATTTAAAAGGTAAAAACTACACAAAAGGTCACCAATGTTTGAGTAAGTTTTCGTTTTCCCACTAAAGTTTCAAAAGTAATAAAATGGTCACTAAAACATCAAATAGGTCATTGAACAATGATTTTATATCTAATTTACCCCAAAACTTTCTAATTTTTCCAATTTTTCTAATTTTTATATATATACTTTTTAAATTTTAAAAAAAAACTTAGAAATTAACTTTTTCGGACATGAAACAATCGAATATTTTGAATGATAAACAAAAAATTAAAAGCTTTTTGGGTAAATTAGATATAAAATCGTTGTTCAAGAACCTATTTGATGTTTTAGTGACCAATTTATTACTTTTGAAACTTTAGTGTGGAAAATAAAAACTTACCCAAACATTAGTAACCATTTGTGTAGTTTACTCATTACTCATTTTAACTAACAACAATTCGTTAAAAGTCTAACGACAATTGACCCTCAGTGACCACATCTTAATTACATTAAAACGAAAGTGATCAAATCTTAATTAAATAAAAACGAAAACGACCAAATATAATGGTTTTTGAATTCAGTGAGAAAAAGTGGTCCGCTAACCTTTTTGTCCTAAAATGAAACGTCAAATCATTAGTTGTATTTTTTTATCATTTGAAATTGTAAAAATAAATTAAAAGAATCAAATCATCTTAAACATTGTCTTTTTGAATGGAATTAATATTAATCTTAACTTGGTTAATCTTCAACTTCATGCAAAAACAAAATCAAATTCTTTTTAGCAATCTAATTCCAACAAATATATGGAATCTTAAGTTTGAAAAAAAAAAAACAAGACACTTGTCAGTAAAGAAGACAAAGTATCCCAACATGAGATAACAATGTCTGGTTTGAGAATTTCAGCTGCCAATATACTCATCTCCACGATCTTGGCCGACCCTTTTCCTCAGCTGTCGTTTTCATTCTCTTCGTCAACACATACTCTGTTTCTTTATTTTATGTTTATGATATTTTTCAAGCTAAGACCTCCCCACGTCTACCCATTGCCAGGTCTGATTCTCTTTCCTTTCCCCTATTCACCATAAATTTTTTAAATAAATCTAAACGAAATTTGGGTCATAAAATCTAACATTTTCTTTATAAACACCTTTCTAACTTGGATATTTACTATGAAAGCGATATTTATTATGAAAAAACCACTTATGTTATTTGTTTCGCTTAACTGATGACATTTATAAAAGTTAATGATCAAATTAAAGTACATGAACTAGATTTCAAATTACAGTATAATAAAGGATTAAGAGTTTCCAACAAGATGATTTTACTTTTTTTTTAAATTTTATATAAATAGGTGATCTTGATAGATTAAATATTATTATAAAAAAATTAAGATTAAAGCAGTAGAATCATGGACAAAATATTAGTCATGTGACAATGTCACATCAATTATCATTAATGACAGATAATAACAGTGACCAAAATAAAAATTAACTAAACTTTCAATGACTCCAATGCAAGTTTTAAAAGTTTAATGATTAAAATCCAACTTACCCAAAAGTTTAAGTACCATTAATATAGTTTACCCTAAATATTATTAAATTTCATTACGTTTACAAAGAATTGCACTAGTTATCAGCAGTGAATATTCACAATAATAGAAGGGAGCAGGCAATCACAAAACAATGATTGTAATACTGCTATATACAAAACTAGCCTAAGATAATATAAAAAGAATACATAGAGGAGAGGACTACAATTTCTGACCACTCTTCTTGGCGAAGAACGATTCAATTGGCAGATGCTTGACTTTTGCTGGAGATGGCTTATGCTTCTTACGCCTATTTTGGTTCCCAACATATTCCTTTGGCATAACTCTACATGTATAACAAGTAGATGAAAAAACCATTAGCAAATCACCAAAGGGAATATGTCCCAGTACAATAAGGACCTCGCGTTACATGTTTCGTTGTGCGATTTTGAATAACATAACCATGGCGTTATATAAACGTCAAATCTTAACCCTCACGACATGCATCGATATTAAGTGAAGAGGAGAAAAAGAGAATCAACATGGTTGCAGGCTGAGAATTTTAGTCACATTCTGCAATGATGGTTGCTGATTTAAATCATCAAATAAGAGCTATTTACTATAATACCACTTTAAAAATTGCAGTACCTTTGCCTTGGAATCAAAGCATTTGAGCCTGTACCAGATTCCTCCTCCTGAAGCCGCTCGGCAAGATGAAAATCAGAGTGCTCTTGTCTTTCTTCAATAAAACTTGAAGGTAATTCAGTCCCACACAATGAACACTTGTAGTCATCCACCCAAAATAACTTGTGGTCATCCTCATTTCCAGAGGCACTAGATTCTTTGTTTGATCTGTCAGTATTGCTGTCCTCCGACTCCCTCTGGACAGAAGAATCATCTTCCGACACTCGTGATAATTCTTTTTTAGGAGATTTTGCGCTACGCTCTTCCACATCATCAGTCTTCACCTAGGGAAATAGACATATTATACAACCAACACTTGGATCAAGTATTGTGACTAATTGAAGATCTAGTCTAGTTAAATAATTGGTATACAAACTTCAACAAGTACCGTAGCTGCAGTTTTGTGGCTAAAAAGTTCACCAGTTTTGTCCATTTCACAAGCATTTTCGTAGGAAATGCAATTGCTGTCATCTATATCTAATAAATGATTTCTCTCAAATGGAGCTCCAAACTCATAGTGACCCGTCCTGTGGCTGTCAAGAGAAATGCTAGTTTCCTTTTCATTCATGAAATGGAGATCACTCAAATCCGAACCAAAGGAGCTTTGATCATCCCCAGTTCTTTTAGGATAATCTCCGAATATTAAAAATTTGGTGAGAGTTTTTTGTGTAGGGTCAACAGGTATATCCCCCTTATCTACATTGAAATGAGACACCCGCAGACCTAACAGCAAAGAACACAAATGCGCTGTTATATTCTAAAGCCTAGAACACACAGACAAAAAGTCTACCCATATTTTCTTTCCTGCTCCATAGCCATGAAATAGACAAAAGGCAACAAATTAAAGTTTACCTATCAGTCTCAAAGAAATAGGGAATTCAGCCTTTAACAAGTTTGAAGCATGTTTTAAGATGTCATCACTCGAACAAATATATTTCTGCAAAGTGACAGCCCTTGAACGAACCTGAAACGAAAAAGGGAAGGCCCTAATATGATATGAGGAAATAAAACCAATAATGGATAACAAGTCATCAAGTTTAAGTTGCCGAAAGATAAAAGAATCTAAAACCAGCATTGGCCCATTTCAAATATATAACCAATCATTCCTTTACATTTTGCCCTTACTATTGAGCATAAAAGGAAGGAAAAGGAATAAGGTATAGGCTTCATGATTGTACCTCAAAAGATGCAGTTTTTAATTTAAGAGTCAAAGTTCGTCCAGAAAGACCCTCTTTCTGCATGTCAGCTGACAGCATCTCTGAAATATCAGCTGCAATACAAAGAGAACAAAGCTAACTGCTGAAATAAATGATTAGTCAATTTTGAAGCCAATACCATCTACATTAGAAGAGTTTTTCAAAATATCCCAAGACAGAGTCCAGAGAGGTGCATTATGTAATCCATCTTAACAATCTTATCAAAATGCTACTGCTAAAAAATTGATACTGATTCCTCCAATAAACTATTATTATAATCTGCTGAAGCTCAACAGTTCAAAAATCATTTTCAACTTTAAGGAAGTACTAAATACATGATCATGAAAACCAAAACAGAAAAGAAACCAGCAATCTCTGGATTCAAAGGAGACAAAAGAAGAAAAAAAGATGTGCCTGTTTACCTAATTTCTGATAAAGCAATGCAGCATCCTCTGTTGCTGAAAATGTTCTCTCGCTGCTAATACTTTTTCGAAACCTGGCCTCAGGAGTATCCGTCCCTCCAAGCCCCAATCCAACAGATAGGAAAAAATCTAAAATCATTAGCAAAAAGGGTCAGAATCCCATGAAAATCATCCCCATTACCTCTGTATGCATGAACATATGTTTACTTAGATGGACACTTTACCCTCTTGATTATTAATAATTTATAATTAATTCAAGAACTTAGAAACATCATGCTCACTAATATTTAGATTAATTATAACAGAACTCCATATTAATTACACCTGATGATTATAACAAAATCACTTCAAATCAAGCATCTATCAGAAAAGGTGATGGTAATATGTACTATGACTGCCTAATGATACAGTCATATTCATACAGACAGCTCTAATTAAAACTGAACCTCAACTGGACTCACTAGGTTTTGGCATGTTGATCTTGATCCAGTAAACTGTAGCAATAAGACAATGCAGGAGGATTATCCCCATTTCCAACCATATGTGCAGTTCCATACAATTTCCTATCATAATCACTCATTTTTTAACAGGAGAGACACCTTATTATTATGCTAACCTGCTGAAGAACGAGAAAATAGGGCACAGAGGAAACTGCCTTTCTGCAGCATCTCTTTACAAGTGCTGATTCCATGAACACCCTTTAAAATATTTTCCGTGACCTTGCCTATACCCCCAATCTGCAAACCCAGTTTTTTCAATGTCCAGTTGTATCAGATAGACATCATGAACAGATCAGAAATAAAAATTCTGAAACAAGAGTTCAAGATTGGCCAATCAATGAATACCTTTCGAATAGGAAGCGAGGATATAAATGTCATAACAGCCATGCGGTCATTGGGTAAAACAAACTGCCCATTTGGCTTGTTAATATCTGAGCAAACCTGTGTGTTGGGAGGGGGGATACAATACAATCAGAATGGGCAATAAAGAAAGGTGTAACAACTAGCTGTAACAATAATATGAAATGTCCTGCTAGATTGCTTTGCTTTTGATTATTTGATTAGCAAGAAGAAACTTTGACAAGCAAATTGAATTTGAAATATTATGTATGCCAATAAATAAAATCCAAACAAGTCGACAGTCAACAACAAAGAATTGTCCTGTCTCTATTCTCTATCCAACATCACTGATGAATGCAACAACTTGAAGAAACAACTTCCAATGGGAAATTTTAGAATTTTCTGCATGATATGCAATATTCCAATTTTGGTTTGACAATGTAACAATAGCAAAAATTATTGTGTTGACAATTTGAAAATGCAACTTGCCAACAGCAACGGTTTGCCAAGAACACACAAGACAACCTTAGCAAGTAAGCGATTTGGAGCCACTCCCGCACTACATGTCAAACCAGTCTCTTCATGTACTCTAGATCTGAGTTCTTCAGCAATCTAAACATATAGGAGGACAGGATCAGCTTAAAAGCCAGTCACTTAAACAGTCAGAAAAACTAATTCAAACTTACTTCTTCACCAGTAATGCCTCTTTCTTTGCAAACCCTAGTAATATCAAGGTAAGCTTCATCCAAACTGGCAGCCAAGAAATTAGGATCATAGTTCCGAAAAACTAACATGGAGAAACATGTGCAATATAAAATATCAGCAAACCAAAACCCCAATATGCATCAAGAACTCTGTTAAAAGCAAAATATCTAACCTTCTCTAGTTAAACCACTGTAATAAGTATATTTATTGAAATCTGTGGGAACAAATATCAAGTTCGGACATAATTTACGTGCAATGAATCCAGGCATAGCAGCACGAACACCAAATTTGCGAGCCTACAGAGTGAATGAAACTTAGCAAGAGTAATTTTACCAGCAACAAATCAGATTTTAACAAGTTAATCGTGTAAAGCGATTTAGACCTCATAGTTAGCAGTGGAAAGCATAGACATACTACCAACAGCCATTGGTTTACCCTTCAATGAAGGATTGCTCAAAGTTTCAACGGCCGCATAAAATGCATCCATATCTACATGTAGCCAAATCCTAGAAAGCTCACGTGTAGCTTCAAGCTCTAATATTCTCTTCTCCGCAACCTAAGAAAACAGCAAATCATTTATCTACCTAAACATAATTTCCAAATTTCGCAATTTGTATAAATAGATTACAAGAAAGGTAGAACTTAAAAGAACCTTTTGATAATGAGATAAATCTGCGGCGGAGAGCTTCGCAGCACGAACTCGCATATGCTCTATTTTTTGCCGAATGAAGGCCTCTTTTCGCTCCTCATTTTCGAAGTATTTCGATCCTTTGCTCATCTCATACACTACTCTTTGGACTTTCTCTTTATCAACTCCTTCCATTCCTAAAATTTTAAAATAATAATAATTCAACTAACAGTCATCAGATCTTCAAAATTTATCCGTTAATGAAAGAAAAATTCGAGGTGAGTTAACAAATTAAATGACATATTGACATTGAAAAATACCTATAAATCGAACAACAGAGAAAGCGAGAAGCGATTTGATGATAGATCGGAACTTAAGAAAAGAGAAGATGTTAGTAAATTACCTGCTTTGGCGTTGGTGTAAACAGTGTGATAAGATTGCCATGGCCGCTGCTTATCGCTCGCACTTTCGCTACCTTCCATGGCTTGCTGGAGAAGGGAGAGAGGACTCGGAGGGAAGAGCCTTTTGGGAAATAGAGCGCCAAAATGTGTAAAAATGGGAAAATAATATAAATGGAGTAAAAATTAAAAGGGGGTAAAGGTATTTTGGAATACCTCTTATTTTTTGTTATGCTTCTTTCTCTTTGTTCTCTTCTTCTCTCTCACCAGCCCTCGAACCAAGGTCATGTGGTTTGTGCGTTCTGACCGAAGCACACCAAAGCCAACAAGCCGGAACAAGGGCCGGTGCCCCTTTTGGCTCGTTAATTATATAAATAACTTTATTTGTTTTCTAACAAATCAGTTTTTTTTCTCTTACGAAGTTTAAAATACTGTTTTATTTTGAATATTGAACTTTAGCTTATTTATGATGTTTTGGTACATGAGTCGAAATTTAGTGTTATAAGAGTTATAATAAAAAAATTATGAATAAATTTATCTTATAATTACTTCATATTATTAAAAAAGCGTTGTATCCTCAACGATAAATCATTGTATTTAAGAAGATATTAAAATATTAATGTCATGTGTATTATTAAAGTATCGATAAATTATTATGTTGTTACAAATTAAAGCGACAAATAATTTATAGGTTCAATAATGTTTAGTCAGATTAAAATTAATAATTGTATTATGCTAAATTACAAATGTAGTACTTATAGTATAATTTAATTAAGTTCTAATCGAATTAACTAAGCAACCTTTGTGGTAAATGATTTTTTGTTATTTCTTAAGATCCTGGATTCGAGCACAAAAAATACTAAGGTTGCGTCAACCTTGCAAACTGCCACTTATGTCTGCTTCGTCCTTATCTTTTCACAAATTGTCGAACGGCCAAAGGCCAATAGGTAATCAAACATCCAATTGCCACGGTCGGTCAAACGACCAAAAGATCGACTGTAACAGTCGATCATAGGGATTTTTAGGGATTTCAATGTTTTATATTTTAGGGATTTAATAGAGTAGGCGACGACTAAGGTGGTTGTTCGTTGATGACCAGCAACGATCAGGACGGTGGTGGCAGCGACGACTGAGGTTTGAATTTAGGAATTAAAGTTTTTAATGTTTTGAGTGTTTTTTGTTTAGACTTAAGAAAATTTTAGGGTTTTTAATATATTTTTAATTTTTAATTTTAAATAAAAATTTCAAAATTCTATAAACGTGACATGAGATAGATAACATAATTTTTTTAATAGTTGTTACGGTCGAGACACTTAAAATGATAACATTAGTAACATTAGGCACCTAGATTGACAAAAAAATAGTTTAGACACTGAAATGAGAAAATTAGTATAATTTGAAAACTTATTTTTATATTAAACCAATAAAATATAAAGAATAATTTATAATTTATACATAGTATGAAAACATCTCTTCCATTATCAAACTTCTTATTTTATGCATTTGTAACTAACAATGAAGACGTAAGAAAAATGACTTAATTATAATATAATAATAATAATAGAAAATCACCATTTAGTTTGCAACAAAATGTGCAAAAGGAAAGGTATTTGATAATACCTCTAAATTTATAAGAGACCAATTGTATACTCTACCCTTTGAGGATACCCGCCCTCGAACCTGAGACACGTGACTCGTGTACTTTGAGCACAAAGCACAACAAGCCAGCTAGTCGCAACAAGGGCCAGTGTAAGCTTCTGGCTTCGTCAAATCCTTATTCGCATGTTTTTTTATTTCTTAATTTTCTTTTTACAAAATCCACCCTGAAATGAATAATATGTTTTATGAATGCTTATTCTAAATAAATCTTTTAATTCCATTATTTTATATTTTTCCACTCGTTCCAGGCTATTAAGCTTGAGAAAGGAAATTTGTATACGTTTTTCAGGTAAATATTACAACATGAAGCTCTTTTACTGTTAATGTTTAATCTGTCAGATTTTACTGCGATAAAATAATCTGTAATTAATTGATTGTATTATACATTATAATTCTAATGGTTCATTACCTCGATTCGAATACGACCCTTTCTATGAATGAGTACAGCACAACCGAAAACAGTAAAGATCACACAGGCACTGCTTAGAAATACAAGAAGATACTTGAGAAGATTCTTTCCTTTCCAGGTAATGAATCGCAAGACCCTTTTGGTGCTGCAAAACCAAACCTTGTTTACATGAGATCTGTTTTTGGATGTCCTAACAACTTCAATAATATCAGAAATAAAAACAAAACAAAATTATGCTTAGATCGATGTCACGTTGGAAAACAACTATTCGTGGTTGGAGTCTCTCGATCTCAAACACCTTTACAGTCTTTAGTGTTTGAACATGAAACCTCTAACGATAACAACTATCTCTTTAATCATTGAGTTGATTTTGTTCGTGTTTAATTATGTACGGAAGTTAGCCCAATTGTATAATATTGTTAAAACTACTTCATTAAATCATTGATTTTGAGATTAACAATTTAAAGATTTATATACAAAAGATTAAAAAAACTCAGCCTCTAAACTATTTATATGCAATAAGTAATAAAGAATCAATCATTCAAATTTATTTGTTTATCAACAAATAGACGAATTTCTTGTGTTTCGTAAAGTATAACGAATAAATTATGAAGAAAACGAAGTATAGGGACTAATTCTAAGTTTTATGGAGTAGAGAGAAACATTTGTAATTAAACCTTTATTTTAAATTTTATTTGGTAAATTAGTCTCTCTAATTTTAATTATCAAAATTTGGTTCTCATACTTTATTGAGAATTTAATTCAATTTCATAACACCGTTAAACCTTGCCTTTAAATCCTTGATCTTGAAATCAATGTTCAACAATTTGTATGAAATAAATTAACAAAAACAAACTGTTCAAATTCAAGTGTTTATTGATAAATAGACTAATTTCTTTGGTTTAGTAAAGTATAAATGGATAAATTATAAAAAGTTAAAAGTATAGGAATTAATTCTAAGTTTTAAGAAGTTAAAGGCTACATTCATAATTAGACATTCTTTTTTAAAAAAATAAGGGTAAAATACACAAATGATCTCCCGATTATAGGGTTCTATTTTGTTGAGTCTCTTGACTATTAAAAGTTACAAAAAAATTCATTGACTAGAGGGTGTTACTTTCTCGAGTCTCACGACTATTAAAAGTTACAAAATGATTCACCGACTATTAAAAGTTATAAAATGGTCACACAACTACTCATATGTTTCAAATTCATTCTTTTTCGTTAAAAAATTACGATTTTCTGAGCTAGACGTTAACCTACTAATTGATATATGATAAAATTATATTACGATGTTTACTAGCATTTTCGTTGCTTTTAAGCATTGGCTCGACCACATAATGTTTTAAACACTAACTCAACAACATAATGTAATGGATATTCGATCTATAAAATACAAAAAAATGTTATGGGATCAATTTTTATCATATCTCAATCAACAAGTTAACGTATAGCTCAGACAACCACAAATTTGTTGACAGAAAAAGATGAATTTAAAACATATGAATAATAGTGTGACAATTTTGTAACTTTTAATAATAGAAAAACTCGAAAAAACAATACCATATAGTCCATGAGTGTAACTTTTAATTGTCAGAGAACTCAAAAAAATAACAATCTATAGTCGGGGGACCATTTATGTAATTGAACCAAATAATAAATGGAAAAGGCTTTATTATTACATTCTTCTAATTTAAATTGCGAGGGAATTCAATCATTTGTAAAGAAGCGAGGGAATTCTTTTTTCGACGGAACTTATCCGCTAAAAGTTGAAACCCTAATTTTCGTGAATTTTATTCTCATTCGAAAGAAAGATGGGATTATGGGAAGCTTTTCTCAATTGGCTTCGAAGGTAAGTTTCTCTTCCTTGTTTAATTTCCGAGAAAATAAAGCTAAAGAACTAAAGAAATTTTAATTTTGTTAATTATTGTGTTTATTTGCACGTTTAATCTGACCGAGCTAATGTTTAACGAAAAAATTGATAGATAATGTAGACACCCGTTTTTGTCCGGTTTTTTTTTATCGTTATTTTATTATTATTATTATTATTATCGTTATCTTATTATTTTATTATTATTTATTATTACATATTTTTTTTTTGCAGGCCAAAGCCTAATACAACAAGGCCCAACCAAGGCCCAAACCCGAGCCCATCATATGATAACCCAACAAAATTAGGGTTTCAAAACCCTAAATCATCATCAGCCGCCGCCGCTCAAGCCAAGTTGCACTTCCCACCGCCGTCGTCACTGCTGCCGGTCCATCTCATCGTCGCCGTCATCATTAACAGAGGCCGAACAGTGATAGAAACAGTAAAAAAAAAAAAACAATCAACAGAAACCAAATCAATATCAACTTATCATATACAGTAACCTAAATCCGAAAACCCATTAAAATAACACCCAAAAATCCCGAAAAATCTGGACTTTATTCACCCAAATCAGAGAAATCAAATCCTATCCATAGACCTCATCATCTCACCAAACGAAGCAAAAATCAACATGCAAAGCAAGATAAAAGGAAAGAGCAAAGAGAACAGAGGGGAGGCGGTGATAACAAAAAAAAAAAAGAGACCATTCGGGTTTGACAGAAAGAGAAAAAAAATCAAAGCATAAAAACAAAAGGAGAGAGAGAGAGAAGATCTCACCGTGGGTTCGAAGCGGTTGGGAACACCAAGAGTCGCCGGATTCTTGTTGCTTCGAGAGGTAACAACCTAAGATTTAGGGGTCTAGCTAGGTTTTTAGGCTATAAAGTTTAAGGTTCTGGTTCAAGGGAGAAGAGAGGATTCGTTTGGGCTCGTTTTCACTTCTCCGGCCGCCGTGCGCAGCCGTCGGCCCCGCCGTGGGAGCCTCCGGCCACCGTGGCCGTTCTCTCGTTGTTTGAGAGAGTTGGGAGAGTTCTCTGGAACTCTCTCTCTCTTCATTTGTTAAAATGAAGCAGCAATGAGGGGAGGAGCCGTTTTGGGGGTTTGGGTGGGGAGCAAAACGCAGCCGTTTTGGGCACCCCATTCCCGTGTTTTCAGAGTTTTAAAGGGCTAATGGCGTGTTTAGTCCCTGCAGGTTGAGAAACTCACCCGTGTCTCTCATATATTTAGGGTAAATCGCACTATAGGTCCCTTGCAGTTGTAATCTATTTATTTCAATCATATACTGAAAAGTTTGCTTTATTATATTTTGAGCACTTATGTTTCTGTATTTCCATTCTAGTCCTAATTTCTTGTGTTATGATTTTGTGGGTGTTTGAGTTTAGCCATCATATTTGCAAATATTCCATTTTAGTCACTGTTTATTATTTGATTTAATTACTGTTCGGCCCTCTATGTTTCTGTTGATATTTTAATTTGGCCTTAATATTTATGCATGTTACATTTTGGTCAATCTTACAGTTTATGTATTTTGTATTTTGTATACCATGTTCATATAGTTTATATTTTGGTCACTAGATCCTCTGTTGCTAATTTTTATAAATTTGTACATTGTATTCTGCAGTTATATATTTTATTTTAGTCCTATTATTAAATGTAATGTTATTATAGTCATACTTGACTTTGGTCCCAATGTTTGTAATAATTTCATTTTAGTTCTCTATATTATTTTTGGGTTATCTTCATTTTGATACATGTATTATTTAATATTTGTAATTCGGACTTTGGTTTTTACTGTTTAGTCCCATTAGTTTTTATTTCTTTATTTTGGTCCCTAAATTTCTTTTTCTTCTGTTTTTAACCTATTCAGTTTCTGTATTTGCTATTTACTCCCTTAAATTCTTGTATTTACTATTTCAGTACATCAAGTTTCTGTTTTTCTTCCTTTTGATCCTTGTAATTACAAATATTTACCTTTTGATAATATTATCTTGGTTTATAATATTTTTTTATTTTATTTTAGTCATTTATGTATGATTTTATTGCACTTATTATTTGGTTGTTTGTAGTATGTAAATGATGTTTTTTAGTAATGTAAATATTTTATTTTGTATTTCCAATTACATTTATTTTCATTATATTTTTATCTATATATGAAATATTCGACTATATTTTCAAGAACACGTATGCATAGAATGGGCGTGGAAAGTACCACTTGGTCGAAGTGGTACGATCCGATACGGCATTTTAACGACATAGGAACTTGCAACAAGTCGATTATATTTTACTAATTAATTTATTTTAATAATGTAATGTGTGTTTTTTAATATTTATTTCATTTTTATTTGAATGCAAGCGTAAATTTCATTTTTATTCGATTCGCATTTTATCAAGAGGGAAATATTCTTTATGGATAAGAAATAGTCGAGTTAACTTTCCCGATGGAGGATTACTAATTTCGATATTTCTTTTCGAGTTAAAGAATTTTCTGTAAATAATTAACTCGAAGCAAATTGATTAAATTTCAATAAATGGATCGTGATTTAACTTTATATTCGATTTATAATTTCCATCATCACGACGATATGTAAGCGATACAGTACCAATTTTGGACGCTGTGGGGGTGCTAATCCTTCCCCACATGTAACCGACTCCCGAACCCATCAAATCGATTTTCTGGTAAACGTAGACCACTTTTGTCTTTAAAAATGATTTTTCTTAAAATTATTTTGAAAGACGTTTTTAGGTATTCGACCTGCCTAATCTAAAGGTCGATGGCGACTCTTTTCAAATTTATTCAAATCAATTCAAAATCACCCATTTTTTTAAAAAATTAAAGTCGTAATCGTTTTTTTAAAATAATATTTAATTGTTTCACAAAAAAAAATGGTTATGACAGCTTGGCGACTCCGCTGGGGACTTTTTTAGAGAGTCAGGCTGTATGTCGTTTACATATTGTCATCTTGGTGGAAATTATGATTTCTTGTTTTAGTTAATTTATGATCCGTTTATTGAAATTTTTAATTGCTTCGTTTTTTTGTCGTACTAACATTTTATTTTTGACTTTCAGCTTTGTCAGGATTTTATCTTTTTTTTCCTTGTTTTGTTTTCCTTTTGGGTCGAAGGTAGGTATGTTCCTCCTCACACACATCACTCGCATTGGCATAACATAAGCTCTAGACACGAGCTTCGATCCAAATTAGTTGGGGTGAATGCTTTACTCTCGTAAGAATTTATTCTTCGTATGAGTGTTAGCAAATAACTCATGGGATACATACCTTATACCTTCGTAGGAATTTATTCCTCGTATGGGTATAAGACAGTGAATCCCCTCGAATTGAACTCGTTCCGTTTGAAACCTGTAATGGGTGAGGATTGAGGGTTTGGCAGCCCAAGGGGGCACCGACATCAAGGACAATTCGAGTCCCTTCTTTCCGTTAGAGCCGAAACCAAGCATATAGTGAACCGTCGAACGATCACCCTAGATATAGTCATACCGAACCTCTGTCCGTTAGTAGGTACCCAAAATAGGTGTACACAAAGGATGAGCGTTTCTAAACCCTTATCTTTTGCTTTAAGTTTGTAGAATCTGTTTTCTTTTCGAATAAAAGCATGCGAACTAGATACCATGCGGTTAGGACCAATTTCTTGAAAATAGATCATTGTGGGTAGAAAGCATATCCGGGTAGGATTGCTATATATCGAAAGCATGTTCGGGTAGATATCATGACGGGGTAGGTGTTATCCATCCATCAATTTTTACATGTACTAACTTATTTATACTAACTTATTTTTCTCTTTTGTTTGTGTATACTAACTTATTTCTTCTCTTTTGTTTGTGTCATTTTGTCATCTGCATTGCATTGCATTGCATCATCATAATGCAAAAGTGTTGATCCGTAAGGGGATATTCGAGAGAAAATTTTCACAAGAAGAGATAAAAGTTTTCAATCAAGCGATCGCATACACAGACATGCATCGAGGGCTAAAAAGAAGTCCAGAGTACAAGAATGAGATTTTCTCGAAGATCGTGCATCATTCGAGACTGATATGATAATCCACTGATCTAAGGAGTAATCCAGCAGTAGATTCTCATCCACAATTATTCCATCGTTAACCATCAGGGAGTGAAGCACAAACTTCAGCATAGCCGAGGCATTAACGGAGTCAGATTACAGAGCGCTTGAGGGGCATCATTATTGAGGACGAAGATCCGATATGAAGCAGTGATCCATTCCAGGCTCACCATCTAAGCGAAGACATGTCTGTAAAGTGGACTGTCTTGTAATGTGAAATTTTTTATCTCTGGTGGGAATTGTTCTACGGTATTTATCGTTGGGATCCACATTTCTGTATTTGCATTTGCATCGTTGCATTTTGCATAACATTCATTTAAGCATGTTTACATGCATTAATCATACCTTGCTGGAAACTTTGAGGAAGCACTTCTAACTGTGCAATTGCATTCACACAGTACTGAGAATGGATGCAAAATTTGAGGAATTAAAGAAAGAGCTGAACGAGAGTTTGCAAAAGATGCAAGTTGAGTGGGAGGTTAAAATGGAGCAGATGCAAAAGACCACCGTGGATCGTATCTTACAAAACCAAAAAGACCTAGTTGACCAAATGGTAGCAAAGATGGCTGAGCTCGACCAAGAAAAAGGCAAAGAAAAGATTTCATTAACCCGTGAAACAGTAAAATGTGTGAAAGCACAGGCTAGTTCGCAACCAATTATCTCGCCCAACAGGATTCCTAGTTACCTAGCGACGAGAAGAGCCAAGAACGAGATCCCAGATAATTTGAAACAGTGGTGCAGAGAGACATTCCATGGAATGAGAGGACCAAACTCTCACAACGGGATGGATGCAACAGAACTAGTACTAGTTCCTGACCTGATGCTCCCGCCCAAATTCAAGATGCCCGAGTTTGAAAAGTACAGG
Organism: Hibiscus syriacus; assembly: GCF_006381635.1. Taxonomy (NCBI): domain Eukaryota; kingdom Viridiplantae; phylum Streptophyta; class Magnoliopsida; order Malvales; family Malvaceae; genus Hibiscus; species Hibiscus syriacus. Next base: position 10,285,175 of record NW_024061960.1, on the reverse strand, counting down.
GGAACCAGTTGCCCCAATGCCCACCTCACGATGTTTATTCGAAGAATGACTGGATACACTAACAATGATCAGATGTTGATCCACTGCTTTCAAGACAGTTTGATTGGATCTGCTTCAAGGTGGTACCACCAACTGAGTCGTTCTCAAGTCCGCTCCTGGAGGGATTTGGCTAGTGCTTTTCTGGGCCAATACAAGCACATGATTGATATGGCCCCCGATCGAACAATGCTTCAGAATATGGGGATGAAGAATTATGAGAGTTTTCGACAGTACGCACAACGATGGAGGGATATTGCATCTCAAGTGCATCCACCAATGACTGAAAGAGAGTTCATCACTATATTCATAGATACATTACAGTCTCCTTATATCGACTACATGATAGGGGTTGCCACTAAGAGTTTCTCTGACATTGTCATGTGTGGAGAAATGATTGAAAGAGCTATTAATAATGGCCAGATATGTGGTACTAGCCATACTGACATTGAGGAAAGAGCTGAGGTCAGTCTAGTGGATTTAATTAATCTGGGGACCGTGTCTCATAATGATTTTCGTAAAAAGACATGCATCAATCCAATTCCGATGACATATGAGGAATTGCTCCCAGCTCTAATTGAGAACAACCTGGTGATTCCAGTTCAATCCAAACCAAGAACTGACCCATATCCTGAAGGCCATGATATTAATGCCATATGCAGCTATCACATTGGGATCTCAGGGCATACCACTGAGAATTGTAGGGCATTAAAGTGCAAGGTCCAAGATCTGATCGATTCAGGGACATTAACGTTCAATGTGTAATGGGGCATTCTGATCGGAAGTCGGTCGGGGCATCCATCAGGAGATTTTGTTGCATTCTCATGCATGACATCTTGTTTGAATTTGTTTTTCTTTTGTTCTTCTTATGTTTAAATTTTTGTAAGTCACTTGACGTCCGAACATTGTAAATAAAATACTTCCTTAAAAAAAAAAAAAAAATAATGACAATGAGCAAATTTTAATCTTGAATTCTTTGAATATCATTTTAATTAAAAGCATTTTAATAATTGAGGTTGTAAATCTTTGACAAATGACAAGATTGAACCCTGCAAAACAGTGACCCCTTGATCCTAATCCAGAGGTACACCAGAATACATACCATTTTCTTGCAGGGACCGAGCTAGTTTTCTGTTCACATAAAGAGTCAATCAAAGGGTTTGGCATTCAGGTATGTGTTAGGAGCGGATAAAATGGGGCAACTAGCACATGAGATTGCAAAACTAATTAGTTATTATTTCTGTTTATGCCGTTCAATGATGATCATAATCTTCTCAGATGGAATGGTCAAGTAGATGAATCTAGTTTAGGTCAGTTGCTTGGGAATTGAACTCTAACGATGAGATTTGCTGACCTTCAACAAACACCGAGACTATAACAGGTTCTCCTCAGCGAGCTTAAGAAATGGAATCCGTAAACAAACAAACAAAAACATATATGTATACAATAAAGCTGAGCTATTCCGCTAAAGCAATTGGTTATAGAGGAAACTCGAAAACCCTGGCTTTATGAATAGATTACATTCAAACCATGACATTGATCGGGTACTTGGCAATCCGGTGTATGCTCCACTGTGGTTGTCAAGTCGAAGACTTTGTGACGACATGAATAATTCAGCTAGCCGAACAAAGGCAATTATAAAATATATGTATAATAAAGCTGAATTCAGCTAGCCAAACAATGGCAAATCAAATCAAATTTACTAAAATAAGGAGTTTCGGTGAATATGGACTAAGGGAGTTGAGGAACACCTGTTATAGTCGAACTCACACGAACACTCAGAAATCTCATTTTTAGATCGATATTTTTGCACTACCTTGACTAGGAAAGTCTACGAAGCTTGAACAAATGGAAGGTTTCAGAGACTTGAAATAAAAGTGTTCTAAAGAGTTTAGCAAGTAACTATGCTAGTTGTGTCATTTTGTTCGCCTCCGATTAAAGTGCCAAATCAAGAAAGAGGGGTATGTCATTACCTTCACGAGGACCAATGGATGAAACACACCTTAGAATTTAGGTAGCCAACCTCTAAACCCACCTGTCGATCTTGATATTTGTCAAAGATTTGTAACTATCAATGATTAAAAGAGCATTTGATTCTTTTGATATCCAATGAATTCATGTTTTATGATTGGATTCAATTGTGAAACTTAGAAGGAGGCAATATTTTTCGAAATTTTGAAAATTCAAGAAGAAGAAAAACATTTTCAAACAAGATAGTCTCTCGGGAGGCATATATTGGAATTCAACGAAGATCCCTCTGAAGCTCAGGATTGAAGCTGGGGCAAGAGAAGCTAAATTTTAGGGCAAAATTCGATGGAATAAACAAATGGTCTCAGGTCAAGGTTAGTAAGAGTACACATTGGTGGAAATACAGACAAATTGAATCAATGATAGAGTGAAGACTACTCTCGCAACAATTCTCCTTCCAGATTGAGAAAACATACATACACATACATACATAATACATAACATTTGCATCAAACATTTATCATCATATATATTAAAGACATTTTTCTCCTCACTTGGGGACAAATTGGACAAAAAAATCAAATAAATTTCATATTGACATCTATCATAACATCCAAGATAGTTAGTCAAAAATGCATCATTCTGATCTTTTCAGGAAATAAGAGCTCGGAAATAACCAGGTGTTTTCAACCTGAAAGAACAATGCAATCCACATATTTGGCTTCCTGAAGTCAACAATCAGATCTTCTGAAGATGTTTCCTCAACATGCAGGAATCAATAGACAAACTTTGAGCTATGAGATTATTTTCTTTAAAAAAAAATATATAATAATAAAGTGTCGTTTCACTTGAGATCGTTTCTCAAAAACAAACTTTGTCTCGCTTGAGACAATTTCTCTAAAAACAAATGTTGTCTCATTTGAGACTATATCTTAAAGCAAATTTCGTCTCGCTTGAGACATCATTTTCTCTCATAATACAAATTTCAAGGTTGTTGTACTTAAAGCAAAATTAATATCACTTGAGATTTTCAAAGCTGGTTTATCTCGCACGAGACAGTTTCCCCTTTTAACAAATCCTGAAATTGTTTCATTTGAAACAAAATAAACACTTTTGAAAACACCCTTGAGATTATTTCCACATAAACAAAATTGACAATATTTGAATCTTCTAAAACAAAGTTTTGTCTCTCTTGAGACAGTTTCTCTTGAAAAAAAATCTTTGAGTTAGTTCCTTTTAAATAAAATCTTGGAGTTTGTTCCTTTTGAATAAATATCTTTGAGTTGTTTCTTTTGAAAAATCTTTGAGTCTATTTATTTTGAAACAAAGTTTTGTCTCTCTTGAGACAGTTTTCCTTTAAACAATCTTTGAGTCTGAAACAAAGTTTTGTCTCTCTTTAGACAATTTTGTGAAAAAAAATCTTTGAGATTGTTTCTTTTGGAAAAAATCTTTGAGTTTGTTTCTTTGGAAACAAAATTTTGTCTCTCTTAAGATAGTTTCTTTTGAAACAAAAAAATCTTTGAGTCTGTTTCTTTGGAAACAAAATTTTGTCTCTCTTAAGATAATTTCTTTTGAAAAAATCTTTGAATCTGTTTTTCTTAAAATAAATTTTGTATCTCTTGAGACAGTTTCTCTTGAAGTAAATCTTTGAATATGTTCATTTTGAAAATCTTTGAGTTTGTTTCTTTGGGAACAAAATTCACCATCTTTGAGTCTGTTTCCTTTGAAACAAAACAAACATCTTTGAGATCATTTCCCTTTAAACGAATTTTGTCTCATTCGAGACAGTTTTCCGTTAAACAATCTTTGAGTCATTTCCTTTGAAACAAAATTTTGTCTCTTTTGAGACAGTTGCTTTTGAAACATAACATCTTTGGGTTTGTTTCTTTTGAAACAAATCTTTAATTTGGTTTCTCTTGAAACCATAACTCCTTTAGATGACCAGATCTCCTCATCACGTATGAGCCGTGTCATTCCCCAGACCAGATCTCCTCATCACGTAGGAGCCGTGTCAACCATAGATAACCAGCCGTCCTCATCACGTAGGAACCGTGTTATCACCTTTAGATGGCCAACCGTCCTCATCATGTAGGAACCGTGTCATCCCCAGACCAGATCTCTTCATCACGTATGAGCCGTGTCACCCTTAGATGACCAGACCTCTTCATTGCGTATGAGTCGTGTCATTTCCCGACCAGATCTCTTCATCACGTATGAGCCGTGTCACCCTTAGATGACCAGACCTCTTCATTGCGTATGAGTCGTGTCATTTCCCGACCAGATCTCTTCATCACGTATGAGCCGTGTCACCCTTAGATGACCAGACCTCTTCATTGCGTATGAGCAGTGTCGTCCCCACCAACAGAACTATCCATTTTTTTTTCAAACCAAAAAGAGGAGAACCAGACAAAAAACGTGTTTTCTTGTCGTCTTTGCCCTATTCTTGTTAACACAAGAATGTGCAAAGAGGGGCAGCTGTAGACACCCGTTTTTGTCCGGTTTTTTTTTATCGTTATTTTATTATTATTATTATTATTATTATCGTTATCTTATTATTTTATTATTATTTATTATTACATATTTTTTTTTTTGCAGGCCAAAGCCTAATACAACAAGGCCCAACCAAGGCCCAAACCCGAGCCCATCATATGATAACCCAACAAAATTAGGGTTTCAAAACCCTAAATCATCATCAGCCGCCGCCGCTCAAGCCAAGTTGCACTTCCCACCGCCGTCGTCACTGCTGCCGGTCCATCTCATCGTCGCCGTCATCATTAACAGAGGCCGAACAGTGATAGAAACAGTAAAAAAAAAAAACAATCAACAGAAACCAAATCAATATCAACTTATCATATACAGTAACCTAAATCCGAAAACCCATTAAAATAACACCCAAAAATCCCGAAAAATCTGGACTTTATTCACCCAAATCAGAGAAATCAAATCCTATCCATAGACCTCATCATCTCACCAAACGAAGCAAAAATCAACATGCAAAGCAAGATAAAAGGAAAGAACAAAGAGAACAGAGGGGAGGCGGTGATAACAAAAAAAAAAAGAGACCATTCGGGTTTGACAGAAAGAGAAAAAAATCAAAGCATAAAAACAAAAGGAGAGAGAGAGAGAAGATCTCACCGTGGGTTCGAAGCGGTTGGGAACACCAGGAGTCGCCGGATTCTTGTTGCTTCGAGAGGTAACAACCTAAGATTTAGGGGTCTAGCTAGGTTTTTAGGCTATAAAGTTTAAGGTTCTGGTTCAAGGGAGAAGAGAGGATTCGTTTGGGCTCGTTTTCACTTCTCCGGCCGCCGTGCGCAGCCGTCGGCCCCGCCGTGGGAGCCTCCGGCCACCGTGGCCGTTCTCTCGTTGTTTGAGAGAGTTGGGAGAGTTCTCTGGAACTCTCTCTCTCTTCATTTGTTAAAATGAAGCAGCAATGAGGGGAGGAGCCGTTTTGGGGGTTTGGGTGGGGAGCAAAACGCAGCCGTTTTGGGCACCCCATTCCCGTGTTTTCAGAGTTTTAAAGGGCTAATGGCGTGTTTAGTCCCTGCAGGTTGAGAAACTCACCCGTGTCTCTCATATATTTAGGGTAAATCGCACTATAGGTCCCTTGCAGTTGTAATCTATTTATTTCAATCATATACTGAAAAGTTTGCTTTATTATATTTTGAGCACTTATGTTTCTGTATTTCCATTCTAGTCCTAATTTCTTGTGTTATGATATTTTGTGGGTGTTTGAGTTTAGCCATCATATTTGCAAATATTCCATTTTAGTCACTGTTTATTATTTGATTTAATTACTGTTCGGCCCTCTATGTTTCTGTTGATATTTTAATTTGGCCTTAATATTTATGCATGTTACATTTTGGTCAATCTTACAGTTTATGTATTTTGTATTTTGTATACCATGTTCATATAGTTTATATTTTGGTCACTAGATCCTCTGTTGCTAATTTTTATAAATTTGTACATTGTATTCTGCAGTTATATATATTTTATTTTAGTCCTATTATTAAATGTAATGTTATTATAGTCATACTTGACTTTGGTCCCAATGTTTGTAATAATTTCATTTTAGTTCTCTATATTATTTTTGGGTTATCTTCATTTTGATACATGTATTATTTAATATTTGTAATTCAGACTTTGGTTTTTACTGTTTAGTCCCATTAGTTTTTATTTCTTTATTTTGGTCCCTAAATTTCTTTTTCTTCTGTTTTTAACCTATTCAGTTTCTGTATTTGCTATTTACTCCCTTAAATTCTTGTATTTACTATTTCAGTACATCAAGTTTCTGTTTTTCTTCCTTTTGATCCTTGTAATTACAAATATTTACCTTTTGATAATATTATCTTGGTTTATAATATTTTTTTATTTTATTTTAGTCATTTATGTATGATTTTATTGCACTTATTATTTGGTTGTTTGTAGTATGTAAATGATGTTTTTTAGTAATGTAAATATTTTATTTTGTATTTCCAATTACATTTATTTTCATTATATTTTTATCTATATATGAAATATTCGACTATATTTTCAAGAACACGTATGCATAGAATGGGCGTGGAAAGTACCACTTGGTCGAAGTGGTACGATCCGATACGGCATTTTAACGACATAGGAACTTGCAACAAGTCGATTATATTTTACTAATTAATTTATTTTAATAATGTAATGTGTGTTTTTTAATATTTATTTCATTTTTATTTGAATGCAAGCGTAAATTTCATTTTTATTCGATTCGCATTTTATCAAGAGGGAAATATTCTTTATGGATAAGAAATAGTCGAGTTAACTTTCCCGATGGAGGATTACTAATTTCGATATTTCTTTTCGAGTTAAAGAATTTTCTGTAAATAATTAACTCGAAGCAAATTGATTAAATTTCAATAAATGGATCGTGATTTAACTTTATATTCGATTTATAATTTCCATCATCACGACGATATGTAAGCGATACAGTACCAATTTTGGACGCTGTGGGGGTGCTAATCCTTCCCCACATGTAACCGACTCCCGAACCCATCAAATCGATTTTCTGGTAAACGTAGACCACTTTTGTCTTTAAAAATGATTTTTCTTAAAATTATTTTGAAAGACGTTTTTAGGTATTCGACCTGCCTAATCTAAAGGTCGATGGCGACTCTTTTCAAATTTATTCAAATCAATTCAAAATCACCCATTTTTTAAAAAAATTAAAGTCGTAATCGTTTTTTTAAAATAATATTTAATTGTTTCACAAAAAAAAATGGTTATGACAGATAACTTATGACTGAATTTCAAGTTTCGCTTTCAATTTTTTAAATTGGTGATTCGGATCAAGTATATAATCGAGTGGGATATATGTCTTGTGGTTGTTTTCGTTTATTGGATTTTGCAGTGGAAATTATTTTTTTGTTGTTTATTGGTTTTTTCTTTCCTTTAATGCGCTATTATTTATTGATAGGAACAATATTTTTTTATAATATAATTATAACAGATAGCACTGTGATAGTTGCCTTACAAGAAAATTTGTAGATTGGAGAGTGGATTGAAATTTGAAGTGATAGTTAGGTGTTAATTTGTTGATGTCTGGTTAGGTTGGTTGATTGTAGACGTAATTGCCTAGATATCTGTGAGGTTTCTAAACCATTATGGTGAAGTGCTTGGTTTGGTTAAAAGACGGCTAGAAAGATGTCGTTTTTTTCATCCAAATCTATGTGCTTGGCGTTTTTCATACGTGAAATACGTGTATGTGTCATTTTGGAGTTACATAAGAAAATAATGTCAATTGTGGTGAGTTCCAGTTTCTCCGGTATTGTTGTTGGGAAAGGGGTAGTTGCACTTCTAGGTGGTAGCAACAGCTAAGTTACAGGTGAGTAAGATTAATAGGGTATCTTGCTGACGTAATTAGAAGAATTAATCACATACAAGGTTCTTGAATTAGTTATTGATTAACAGAATAACAGATGCTTTTTGCATTATATGTTTTTCCTCAATGGCGTAATACGGTAATCATTCAGTGCCCTCCGTCTTTGTTTTCTTCTCAAGTCCAAATTAGCAAGTAGCTGAAGAGCAGTTTCAGTCATGTATTACCCAAGCAATAAGGAATTCTAACCTAGTGTGGCAAAGGGAGGACTTTAGTTGTTGGTGGTGCCTGATGGTTCTGGCAAGAGGGTTTTTTATTTATTTATAATTTTAGGAGAGGCGGGGTGTGATTGGGTGAGGCAGCCCTATATTTATATTGTTTCCTCTGGCCATTTTCCTTTTTTGCATGCTTTTTATGTATATTCAAGGAAGGCCTTACAAAGTTTAGACGAGCTCTTGATGCAGGTTTCTGATTGACCTTTCTTTGTACATATTAATCCTTTCTTTTTGGATTAAATTCCCTGCATAGTAGTTAATATTTTCTCTCTCTTTCTTGTAGTCTCTTCTTCAAGCAAGAAATGGAGCTATCTTTAGTAGGCCTTCAGAATGCTGGTAAAACATCCCTTGTCAATGTCATTGCAGTAAGTGAACGTATTTGTGAGTTTGTTCCTATTCTTTAGCTTGTTCCTGACAACTGGACTTCTTTTGTCTGTATCTTGCTTCAAGACTGGTGGATATAGTGAAGATATAATACCGACGGTAAGTGATCTGGCAAAGTGCCAATACCAACATTGATTCTTGAGAATTTGTAATACACATGCCACAAGTTATTGTTTGGTGGGTTCTGTTACTTTTTATTTTCATGACATCTCTTTTGTTTGCAGGTAGGATTTAATACGAGGAAGGTAACTAAAGGAAATGTTACGATAAAGTTATGGGATCTTGGAGGTCAACCAAGGTTTCGAAGCATGTGGGAGAGATACTGCCAGGCTGTTTCAGTTATTGTCAAGTAAATCATGCTTTTTTGGCGACCATTCTCTCTATAGGATGAATTTGGAAAATATTACGATGTTTAATGTGTCTTTATTCAAAGAAAGTTGTTCCTATATCAAAATTATAATTGTTATGAGAATATACAGGTTAGATTTTAAAGGATATTAATCTCAAGTTTCCTAGAAACAAAACCTGTTTGTTTGTTTTCCAGTGATCGTTTTCTACTGGAAATCACAAGAAAATGTTCTCTTTGTTAATTCATAAATGTTCGTATCCTAATTGCCTCCATCTTATTGTTGGTCTTGAACTTACCTTGTTTTCTTAAAAAGAAGCCTATCTGTAGACAATGTCCTCTGTCCATCTTATGATAGCATTCAACTAAGTCTGTTTTCTTGTACCTCCTCTTCCCTCTCCATGATGCCGTAGTTTACACTTATGGTCATTTGATTTTCTTATCTTCCAGTTCACTATCATAAACTAAATGTATGAGCAATCAGTAAATTGTTAGGTGAAAATAGTTCATGAGAAATCAGTAAATTGTTAGGTAAAGAATGAAAAATGGTTCAAAAACTGTAGTGGAGGGCAATGAGAAGTTAGGGAAGGATCTATATAACTTGGTTCTCAGGTGAGCTTATATCCAGCATGCCCTAAACACGTTAAGGGATATGCTTTGATTGTTTACTTTCCACAAACTTTGCAATTGGCAACCTCACCACTCCATACCACCCGCTCTTATAGTTTCCTTTTGCCTTGCAAGATCTGCATATTTGTCATGTAAGACGCAAACATGGATTATATGATATCTTCCAGGTAGAACATGCATATCTGCAATATACAGTTATGTTGTGGATGCTGCTGACAACGATAACTTATCTGTTTCGAGAAGAGAATTGCATGACCTGTTAAGTAGACCCTCATTAAGTGGCATTCCCCTACTGGTTCTGGGAAACAAGATTGACAAATCAGAAGCCTTGTCTAAGGAGAATTTGACTGAGAAAATGTAAGTGCGTGCACCGTTAAAAAAGTAAACCTTAGTGCTTAAACAACGGTAACCTGACATAACCAAAGCTGAATCTGTTTTTTCTCTGTGTGTATTTCCCCCACATCCTAACGCAAATGTATTTTTTTCATTGATGTTTTCTGGTGGACTCTGCAGGGGGCTGAAATCGATTACAGATAGAGAGGTTTGTTGCTTTATGATCTCATGCAAAAACTCTTCCAACATCAATATGGTGATTGATTGGTTGGTGAAGCATTCAAAATCGAAGAATTGAAGTCACAAAAGTTTCTCCATTGTTTGTGATTTATAATCGGCTATGGTTGCTTGTTTCTTCGTCGAGGGTGTTCGGTATATGACTTTGCCGTCTGTCTGGCTAACAGGGTTTATCGATGCGTCCAACCGACACCATTGTTGTAGGTTTTCCAACTTGGTTCGAATCATAGGTATTATATATAAATTTGTTTGGTGGGTGAGTCGGGCATAAACTTGTTTGATCCTTTCCGTCTACAGATATTGATGGTTTGTAAACAAATAGCAAGGATTTTGATGCACTTTTAGTTGGATTCTTTGAATTGCCCGCCTAGCTCAGTTGGTAGAGCGCAAGTCTCTTAACCTTGTGGTCGTGGGATCGAGTCCCACGGTGAACAATTCATAATTCTAACTGTCGGAAGTCTTCCACGAAAATTGCACTCAACTTGGTGTTGGAGGCAGCTTACTATTCTACCTCTTCCTTATCTCATTACATATGGGAATAGGATTAGCTATTTTTTTTTAGTTGGATTCTTTGGGAGTTGGAAACATATAGGTATACATATTTCGATGAGATTTAAAATGTTGTTTCAATAACATATTCATAAATTTATAAAAAGACTCTTAAGATGTTATTTCAATAACATGTTTATTTAATTGTGATTTTTTAATTAAAAATTCAATTAAAGTATTGTTTTATTATTATTATCTATTTCATTAAGAGTCAAATTATAGTATAAATTCATACTTTAATTTTAATAAATTTAGTTTTTGACGAGTTTTAAAATGATTCATGGTGAGAGAAACAATCACACTCATAAAATACGACTCAAATAAAATATCCAATTAAATAATAAATGTTAAAATAAAAAAATTAATGTACGAACTAAACGACCTCAATAATTAAGGGATTGTTATCTTTTGAGATCTTAGATTCAATATAAACTTCCCTTTATTTACCTTTGATATATATATATATATATAAACAAAGCTAGCCGTTGCTTACCATCTTCACTTGGTTCACACGAGACACGGTTTTGAGGGTAGCCTTTGGCTGAATTGGTCAGCAATAAAGTAGCAAATGAGAATGATTTTAATTGGCTAATGCCTACATCACGGTTCTTGCTGAGTCATAGCCGAGTTGGTTCATCCATGTCTATTGCTGAGTTAATTTGTCCCATGGTTTTTTTGTCTTCTTTTTTCCTAAATATTAGTCAAGTTTTCTTTACCTTTTGCAATTTGCAAAGGTGTTTTACATTGGCAATGGGTGTTGTAAGTGGAGTGAGCTTTACAAATAAGATTAATCATGGTTTGTTTCAGCATTTGCTTGCGGAAGTATAAAGATCCAGAACTAACTATACAACAGATTTGACACAAAAACTACAGCAAACGGATTCATTTCTATTGAGAATGGCATGGAAAACAAAGAACTACACAACAGATTAATCCCATATGGAAACAAACAGTTCCTATCCCCCCCCCCAATATACATTCTAGTTTCTATGTTCTCCGGCGTCCCAAGCGCAGAGGTATTCGAAATGAATAAATATCAACTGCAATCCCATAAATATTCTCAAAAAGAAAACAAAAAGCAACAATCCCTGCATTTGAAACCATCAGCAAGAAAGGCTGTTAATGGGATCTACTATACCGAAGCGGACCTCCTGGCAAGGAAGAATCCTATACATACACAACCGAAAAGGCATCAAGCTTTCATTTTTCTCTCCTGTGAGACTGAATAATAAGGATGATCACCGGTTGCCTGCTACAAACAGGGATGATCACCGGGTGGCGGCTACATAGTCATTTGAACTCCTCAGTGCTCATTTTGTCAAGTCATCAAACCATCTGCATATTACACAAACAGCATTTTGTATGATGTCATAAGCTAAATGACTAAAGAATAAACTAAGTTGAAAGGGAATGACAAGCAATGAGAAGTCCCATATATGCAGCACACATGTTCCTTGTGCAAAAAATTCTACGTTAGTGGGTGTGAGCATGGAATGCAAGTGAACAGTGTATTTCTCTCACATCCCATCATGACATTCCATCCATCTGATATCTCCTACATCGGCATACGTTCATGTGCAAAATAGATAATGACAACAGACAGCAATTTACCACTTTCTGATTGTTTCTTCCTTTTAGAGTTTTCATTGCTGCTTCAGCAAAAGCTTGTGCTGCCTCTGCATCAGCTTCAGCAACCTCTGCCTCTCTTGCTGCTTCTTCAGCTTCTGCTATTGCAGCTTCTGCTTCTGCAACTGCTCGAGCAGCAGCTGCAGCAGCTTCTTGTGGTGTCATATTCCTCATCCTAGCTAACTCTAAATCGATCTGAGATTTGGTGACGATTTTTATATCATCCCTATCAAATCGAGGAGAAACCCTTTGCCTTGCCTCCGAAAATAGCATGGAATGATTCCTCCTCCTGTCAGAAAATGACAGAGCTGGTGCAATCCTATACCTGCGTTTCACCTGAAAGGAAAAGTATTGAATTAATCAAAACCGTATATCAGGAAACACCACACATTATTTAACCAGACATCAATATTCTAGAAACGGGTAGCACAAATTTGGTAAGGCAGTACTAGGACTACCAAGAAGTATTTGTGAGTTAGACGGTGGAGTGTGATCAGGGTATGATACCTTAATGCCTTCTCAGCGCACATTAATCAACTTCTTCCAGAAATTTTTTAATGATGCCATAGACACAGATGCACAGTGGTCCTTAAGATTAGATTTTCACACACAAATAAAAAACTGCAAACATTTCTGCATTATGAAGACAACCAGACTATTCACTGTAATAACTTAGTTCACAATAATCACTTTTACTGGTTCCAGGAATTTTAATGATGCCATGAACACACAGACCCATAGTGCACCTTAAGATCATATACAACCCTTTAATCACGTATATAGCTTACAACATCTCCAAAATCCTAAACTGTTTCCAAAAATCATAACAGAACACACGCCCACATGCAACATAATACATGCAAATAATATATTTCGTGAAACAAGATATCTACTGATTTCTCAGGCAACAGACTTCATGACTTGGAATAAAGTAGAATCAAATCTGTTTCCATGCAGCATATAAATTACCTTAATCAGTCTACCACAAGCTGTTAAATATTTCAACTTTGCTGACAAGAGCCTCTTAAAGTCAGGAGGTGCCCAATATTGCTCCTACAGAAATAGAAAGAAGGGTAAATTATGCCAACAAAGTGAACACATTTCCTGAGACGTACAAATGCTAAAGCGAACAGGACTACCAAAAAGCATATGTGCTAAACATGGTGGGTGCTGTCATCACCAAAATATGAGGTGGAACATTGCATCAAAGAAAGCAGAATAAATTGATGAAAAAGATCAGCAAGTTATACGAAGAAACTCCAAGTAAACACATATTTCCAGAAACATATGAATGCTAAAGCCATTGGGAGAACAACTTACAGAAAGCATATGAGCTAAACATAGTGAGTGCTGTCATCACCAAAATATGGATGGAACATCATATCATTTTAAGTCCAAGAAAGCAGATTAAAATGATGAAATTATCATTTTGATATGTTAACTGTCACCAAATTTCTTGTGTCATGCAGAATTGGCAGGGTTCTATATTTGAAAGTAAATAAAACTAGCAACACCATACACAAAAGGCACACAGCAAACTGACAAAAGTGATAACTCCTTTATTCCATTTCAACCACCTTAAAATTCAAACTATATAATGGAACATTTATTTGACGCCAGTCTTTCCTCACATCACTTTCTTCTAGTCTTTATGATTGCTAAGAAAAGGCATTGATGGCAGTTAAAGAATAAATAGAAAGGTAGATATCAACCAATCATGTGGCATTTTAAAGTTCTCATATCTCAAAATCAGATATGCTCCACTTTTCTCTATTTATTACAGACCTTGACCGCTATACTTTTTTTAAATAGAAAACATAAAATTGAATTATAAAACATGAAAACTGCATCTAAACCAGACCTCAATATATGTGGCAATATTTGTCTTATTTGAACCACCAGGCTCCTTCAAGCTTGTAATCGCTTCCATAATGAGGTTATCTAACCTACAACAGTGAAGAATTAAAGTCAGAAGTGAAGTAATACATTATGCAAATACATCAAACAAAAACAAGAATGATGTCTTACCTGACAATGGATCTCTTTGTAGAAGGAATCTGCAATGTAGTGTTGGGAGCTGTGATGAGCTTAACATCCACTATTTCTTCATCACTTGGAGCAGCAGCAAGCTCCGTAGCACTTTCCTCCTGTTTAGGAAATCTAGATGTCCTTTTCACAGCTAATCTAGCTTTGTCTCGAGAACCCCATCCATTGGCCATCACACTCATATTTCTCCATTTATCCTACAAATTGAAATGAAAAATAAAATGAATTGCTAGTACAAAACCATGCCTATGCTACTCAAACCCCGGTGTAAGTGCATTACATAAATATGTATCTAAGATGGGTATGGTTATATTTTCTAAGTTTTCCTATGAAATTAGGGGATCCATAGAAGGTTTTTTTTAATAAATGATGTATTATAAAACTTAACCATGAATGGCATCAGTTACAACCGCCTCAGCTATACAATCAGGAGATTCATGTTCAAAATACAATGGAACATCCAAAGAAATACCAAAGGAAGCAAGAGTGTGTACCGGCATTAGCAGAGTGCCGAATAGCACAAATCTGGATGTGGGGATCCTTAGAAGTTACATTAATATATCCATGTGACATATACTAGTGTTCGGACACTAATACTTTACGAACAATGAATAGTCCAAGCAACATAGACTAAAGGTACTAGTCATCAAGCCTTGATTAAAAAGAAAGCTATCAATCGAATCATTTTACAAAAGTAAAAGTAGCAAACCTTAAGATCTACATTGGAACGCAGATACAAGACTCCACTAAATTCCGGGTCTTTCAATATCGTCCGCCATTTTCCAGCACCATGTTTGATGACTCCATCTTTTAACGCGGCCTCTTCTTCAGGTGTCCATTTCTGCTTAGGAGCACCCATTTACAGGAATATAAAAGAAAACACAGCCTTCAAATTTAACAAGCTGCAAAAGCCATTTCCCTCCATATTAGCAGATAAAATCAAATCCAAGAATTGTTCTCTCATAAAATAACATTGGAACAATTATCAAACATCTTGTGCTATAATTGAATATATTTAGCTAATTCCTAACAGATAATAACGTGCTAACAAATCAACAATGCATGGTTCCAATAAAGGACCATCATCATCAAATTAATACTAATTCAAATAATAAAGCCAGAAAGAAAAGCCAATTCCACCCACCGTGTTTCTAAAGATAAATGATAGTACACAGACAAAAAAGAAAATTAATCAAAATTACATAGGGATTTGAAATAACCAAAACATAAACAAAGAAAATACACATGGCAAAATTTAAAAAAAAAATCAAATCCCCATATGTTGCATAAATATCTAAGACAAATAGGGGAAAAGAATATTAATTACCGTATAACAATTTTGCGGGTAATTTGAATCGAAGAACGGGTATTGAAGGCTTGTTTTTTTTATAAAAAAAAAGACGGGAAATTTTTAAAAGAATTAATTAAATTCAATTATTCTACTATGACGATGCTATGCTACAGGAGATTTCACGGCGATTCATGGGGACGCTGTGATTTTCTGGCTAACAATTTTGTTAGGGTTTCTAATTTATTTTTCAATTTTATTTTGCCCTTTCTCTTTATGTTGTTGTTTATCAAACACGACTCTAGGTTTTACTCGTGTCACGTGTGGAAGAACGCTGTGATCCCTGAATGGATCTGGTATCGACACGTGTCCCGCGAATTTGGCGGCTTCGGAATTTTGATTATACTAACAAAAGAGTAACGAAGATTTGGTAATTTGCTTTTGGAAATTCAATTAAATATGAACTGTGATATATGAATTCTGATGATTTTATAATTATTTGTGAAAAAAGATAAAATAATTTTTATTCTCAAATTCAATATTTTTTTAACATCTTAAATTTTATGATTTTTTTCGGTAAATCAATTTATTACTCAAAAAAAGCAATGGCGGATCTAAAAATAATTTTTATGGTGGGTATATATACATTAACAACATAATTTTTTTAAATAGAACGGGCACAAATAAAATTTCAGGGTGAGCACAACCAGTAGATAAATAATCGGAAAAAATTCAAATTTTAAGATGAGCACAAATAATTTTTCAAGATAGGAACCATTAGTAGAATAGATAACTAATCGAAAAAGTTCAGATTTCAGGATATACTCGTGCCTCCTTTCAGCCTTCAATAGATTCGCCACTGAGAAGCGATCAACTACTGCATTCAATTAATTTTATGATATTTTATTATTCTTTTAATTTATATTTTTAATTTTTTCTGATGATGTGTAACATTATTAAAAATATTTAAAAAAAAGAAAAATATTAAATTCAAGATTTTATGTATACAATAAAAATTATAGACTAATTATATTTTCAAATTGTTAAGTTTAGATTTTAAAATTATATTATTTCTATATTTAAATTTGATTGTATTTTATTTATACAAACTATGTTAATATCATTTTTTTTGGAAATTATGTTAATATCATTTTAAGTTTAGTTTTTTGCATGTATGAATATTTACTTGACATTAAAACAATAATTTTCTTTTAGTGTGTATGATTGAATTAATCTAATTTTAAGGCATATAAGAGATTATAGTTTAATACAATAAAAATAAAAATAAATAATTCTACTAGTAATTCTAAGACAGAATATGGTTTTTTTCTTCGTCTTCCTTTTTTTTTCTCTTTATATATATAATTTTAATTATCTTTCGATCATCGTCAACCGTCCTTTCAACATTCGATCACCAAAATTCAATTTTTAAAATTATTTATTAA
The DNA here is from genome assembly GCF_006381635.1 of Hibiscus syriacus. Classification (NCBI taxonomy): domain Eukaryota; kingdom Viridiplantae; phylum Streptophyta; class Magnoliopsida; order Malvales; family Malvaceae; genus Hibiscus; species Hibiscus syriacus. The sequence continues at coordinate 10,268,170 of NW_024061960.1, read as the reverse complement.
ATTGAAAAATTCTAATTTTAATAATTAAATTAAATAAGAATGAGAAGAAGAAAAAAAGTTAAGCGATGGATTAATAATTATCCTTATTTTTTTTATTGGAAGATAGAGAACAACATATTACAAAAGAAGGTAAATAATATATTTTAATAAATATTAGAGTTCGTGACAGCACTTTCATTGCGTGTGGGAGATTAATAAGTTGGATACAGTAGATTTTGATTTTAGAAAACCAAATTACAAAATTCAATCCATGTATTTTTAAATTTTTAAAATCAATCATTAATAAAAATATGAACAGATAAACTAATAACTAAATAATTAATTAATTAGAAAATGAAATATCAGAATTGGGTTGCTAAAATAAAGGGACAATGCACCATCCAAACAACAATTACATGGACAACAAGGAAAAAATTCCTCTTTAAACTGAAATCATACGAATAACGCTTCAAAGGGAAGTCGTTTTATCCTAAAATAAAATGTTGAGAACCAAAATGATCAAGAAAAAAAATTATCGTGTCATCCAGACGTCTTTTGACATATAGTATAACATTCACCATAAAAAAAAATCACAAAATTATCTAACCGAATCTGCCACGGCAAGCTGAGTAATTATTGGATACAATTCTAATTTAATTAGTCTTCAATTGCAAGGGATTGTTTCATCCTTTTGTGTACCCCAAAGGCCCAAGTCAACTAATCTAGAAGACATTAATCGAGTGAGGGGCTCCTAGATTTGATAAATAATCAAAATAAATTCGATTATTTTATGATTAGTTAAATATAAGATAATTCACGGATCAAAATACAAATTGTTTTTCACTTCACGTGTGATTCAGTCGATCACTTAAGATAATATAGATTAAAGTTAAAGAACAAATCACAAGAGTTTAAATCCAAGCAAAGGGCCGATTCAATTATTAAAGAAAACAAGAAGAAAGAAAAGAGGAAAGATACATGCGAAAATGAGGAGCATTTGATTCAATTAAGGTCGGCAAAAGCTCGGTTCTTCAGAAGCAAGCATCCAGCAGGCAGCAACAGCACAGAGCAGCCAAACTGCACCGACAAATAATACAAACGCCTTATGATTATTATCAACGTCAAAAGATTTGATTGATTTTCAGAGTTGAAATTTCAAATGACCCAGGAATTGAAAAGAAGAGAGTAAAATATATTTCTCTATGACCAAAACGCCCTGATTTGCAGAACGGAAGACAATATCAAAAGCTTGGCCAAGGGGTGTTTATGGGGACTTTCACGTTAAAAAAAACCTGAAGAATTGACTGTTCATGTGAAAACTTGAAGAACTGACTGGTAATTTTTATCGGGAATTGCGAAAGAATCGTAGATCTGACATGCAAACCGTATATACGCTACAGAAAAACTCCGTACAGTTGTACTATACAAGGAAATCCTAAGACTTACCAGCCTTCCATTAAACCAGTGCTCTGCTGTTTTTGAGGCGGCGGCCCCCTGAGCATATTGAGGGGCATAAGGAGGAGGATATCCCTGAGGAGGATAACCTTGAGGATATCCTTGCTGTGGAGGATATCCCGGTGGTGGATAAGCGTCCTTCGGATATCCTTCCGGTGGATAACCTATCAATTTCAAAAAGGGAGAAAACAATCAGATCCACCAGATTACCAGATCTATTCAATCGCAATGCAAAAAAAGGGACAAGAATATATAAATTAAATATGTTTTTCAAAAAGGAGAGAAAGTAAAAGAAATTAAACGAAGAATCTGGAGTTGACCTTGAGGAGGGGGAGCACCGACCGGAGGCTGTTGCTGATTGTAATAACTCATTGTTTTCTAACTGATTTTCCTGCAAATAGTTTCAACGAGAAGTATATTTTCTCTCTCCCCCTCTGTTTCCTTTCCTTCTCTTTCCGGGAAAATATTTTTCCTGATAAACAACGCTTTGTGTGAACCGAAGGGAACTGGATATATACATATATGTATAGAGAACTGTGTATACCATTTTTGAATTCTTTTCACTGTTGTTGAAGTTGTGAACGATTTGTCATTTACTTTTTTGGCAGGAATTACGAAATGGGCTGTCCACGAAGATTCTTTTAGTGCTTGCTGGCGTTGTGATCGTAATTAATAAGTGGAAATAAGAATATCAATATATAAAATTTAGGATAAACTACACTACTAGTCATCAGTTCATTGCCTCTTTCTATTTTAGCCACCAAACTAAGATATGATTCTTTTAGACCCAGGATTTTTTTATCAAAACATTTAATAATCTTATAATCAATTAGGTACTCGATAGATGCATTTTATTCATATTATATCTTTTTAAAATCATTTCAGCATAAAGTGTATCTATTTAGTATAAAAAAATATACATAAATTTTGAAATTCCCCTTCAAAGTTTTAAAGTGCTGCGACAGCATGTGGTTGTTGATGTGGCATTACAGCCCATTTCGATGGGGAGAGATGCCTTTACGATACATCCGTTCCTATAAAAACACACTTTTCAATTAGAAAATAAAATGAATAATTTAATATAATACTTTGCCTTGGAAATTAGGCCAGAATTCCTTGTCCGATGCGCGTTAAAATAACAAGAAAGTTTATTCCTGAGTGCCGTAAACTTAAAAAGTAAAAGGGAAAACTACATATTTAGTACCCCAATTACCACTTTTAATCTGTTTTAGTTATCTAATTGTTTTTGTTTTCAAAATTATACTCAATGTTACGTTTTAGTTTTATTTTGACCACCTGTCATTAAAAATTAACATAACCATTGACGAGAATTTTAAAAAAATAAATTATGATGTGGCATTATTTTATGGTGACTCATTAGTATCGTCGTTAACTTTTTAACGGTAGGTGACCAAAATGAAATAAAAATATAATGTTAGGTATGATTTTGAAATAAAAAATAGTTTAGTGACTAAAATGAAAAAAAATGATAGTTGGTGTACTAAACAGGCAGTTTACCCGAAATAAAATTAACCCACTAAATATTAAATAGATTAAAATTATTGTTGTTGTAATAATTATAAAAATGTAGATTGTATCACACATTAATATATAATTACCTTTAATTTAAAATTTTGAGATTCTTTTTGTACAATTATAAATTTCAACTTCAACTTAATATTTTTTTTATATTTTTCTTTTGTCTAATTAAATTTGATTATTAACTTCGTAAAAGTGAAATGTGACTCTAATAATTTTTAAATCAAAATTTTATTTCTAAATAAAAGAATTTTTTTTAAATGTCAAAATTTTAACGTTATTGACATAAAATATCATGTGATAATCTATGTATATTTTGTGAAACTTTTAAAATATTTATATCTTTTAGTTTTATTTTTTTAATAAATTGACAATTTTATTAAAAAGAAAAATGATTAAAATTATAATAAATATAAATATAAAGTACACACGTTATTTTGACTTTTTTTATACATTGACACAAAAATTAATCGCTTAAAATCGTATAAAGATTAAACAAAAAATGTTAAACACCCATCTAAAAAACTCGGATAAAAGATACATACAAATCTGACTGCATCGATAAAATGAATCACAACAAGAGATCAAACTACTAAAGACCACATATAACCGCAAACCAAAGTCGAGTGTCGTGGAAAAATTATCTACAATCACAAATAATGTATTCAAATCTAATTGAAGAATCTAGTAGGAGAATCTAAAGTAAAATAAATCAACATAATAAAAAATAAATATTTTTAATTAGTCGATAATACAAATTTTAATATTTATCAAAAGAATAAAAAATAGCCACTCGATAACTTTTGGGAAGAGGTTGGGTTTGATTTGAACCCATACTCTCTTTCGGGAATATTTTGGTCAATGGTATATAAAAATGATCGAATGTTCTATTAAATATTATAAAATAAATAAATAGGCAATTAGCAGATATATAGTTTTAAAAATAATGGATAATATTTTTTAAAAGTCAAGTTAATTTTTTTATTAACCTGCTTACGTAATATTTTTATTAACGCAAATAATTTAAAAGTTTCACTGAAAATAAAATAATTTATCCTTAACGATTAATAAGCTTGATATAAACTTATTATATTTTGTATTTATTATTTGACCAATGTTTTTTATATTATAAAGTTCAGTAATATCAGTTATCATGATGCAAAATAAACAAAGCAAAGTTGTCTACCCCAAATGATTTTATGTTCTATAAATCTATGTGGACTAAAGTCTGCGTTTGAGACTTTGAGCCACCAAATTAATTTTATTCATTTAATATTTTATAAATTCATATATTCTTTTTAATATGATTTAATTGAAATCTATAACTTTTGAATTGAAATCCAACTCGATATTTTACGTCAAAATTTGTATATGACCTGACATATGTATACATATAATTTATTTTTTTAGGTAAAATAAAGATTTAACAAAAAAATAAAATGATATATTATTGTAATTATTTTTAAATATATAAATTATCATTAAAACATTAGATCGAATCAAATTGAATTTTTTACTCTAAATTTGAACCCGTCCCGACTACACTAAAAAAAACTTAAAAATTAACTCTAACTTAACTTGAACTCAGTTTTTCAAAATAAAAAATTAACTCTAACTTAACTTGAATTTTTCGAATCAAATTAATAATATTTTATGAAAAGATAAATAATTTATAATAAATTGAAATTTAATAAAAATATATGCCATCATATAGTTAGATATTTGTTACAAGAAAGCAGTGGCGTGGAGGAATAAAAAGTGGGGAAAGCGTATGAATGCACTAAAAATGTGACAGCTTAGTCATTTTGTGATGTTTAACTTGTTGGAATTCGTACGTATGATTCGTAATAAAAAAAATAATAGTTTTATTTTAAATTAAAATTTTCAGATATTAAAAAATTAGTAATAATTTATGCTCACCTGTTATTAATTATTAAATTTTATGATATTTATTAATTTGTTGTAACCGGTAAATATATTGTATATTAATTTATTCCTTATTTTCTTTTATAAATATTAAGTTTTGGTTCATTCTTTAATACACGAAAGCAATTTGTTTCTTCATTTCCTCACCCTTTTACAAATTATATTTTCCTTGAATATAAAATACTTTTTTAGCTTCATATTTTTTATTCCAACGTACAAATAAAAAAAAGTTATGTTAATTTTAAGTAATGTTTATTTTACGATTATATTGATTAAAGTTAAATAATTTTCAATTTATTACGATTTAATAAATTTAATATACTTTATTTATTAGTATTTATTAATATTAACACATTTGTTTTGGGAAAGTAAATACATATTTACCAACACGTATCTATTGCATCTGCCTAACAACTAAATAATATACGCTTTTTATAAAATTTATGTTATTAAAGATAACGTTGAACAACCAACGATAAATTCATTTAGTAAGATGATGTATTAGATATATTAAATAAGATTAGGAGTTAAAACGGTGACGTTTGTGAATGAAACAAACTGAGTTAAGATAATCGCCTTCTTCATATTAGACCTTTGTGGATCTGATCTAAATTAATTGATTAATAGTTTATATATTTGTGATTATATAAGAAAGATAATATTAAACAAATTAATTAATATATATTTTTTAAAATAAAAAGAAAAAATATTATTAGGAGCGATGAATAAGCATATTCAACTATATTATCATGTTGATAATTAGTTATATTATAATACAAATAAGATATAATTAGAGTGCTGACAAATACTTATCAAAATAAGATAATTAATTAAAAGATTAAGATCAACAAAAGAATTAAATAACTCACAAATTGGAGAGAGGATGAGAAACCTAATCCTAAAATAAATTAATTGAACTTCATTTATCATGCTATTATTCATTCATGAATTGTTACGTCAATGTTACAGTTAATTAATCAACCAAATTATATTTTCCTTCAAAAGAATAAAATCGAGAAATTTGGTAAGTTTAGGGGCTAAAAGATAATTTATTCCTAGAAACAAACTTCAAACCCAATCACAAACAGGCGATCCAACTCAGCGTGATAGAGGGCTTTAGGTTACAACAGGAAGTCCAAAATCAGAGGGCAAAGTTGAAGTACACAGCAGCAATGGCGGAGGAGGCGATACTAGGCTACCCACGAAGAGATCCCAGGCTCGGAACAGTTCGCAACCGAACAGGGTCTCCTACACAACGAAGTCGTCAATGTCATCGACAGCCTGCACGGCTTCCTTTACATCGATGCCTATGACATCAAAAGGGAGACTTGGGTCCTCACCCACGAGGGTAAAAAATATGCCGCCGAAGGATCTCCCGAAGTCCAACTCTTCTTATCTATCCCTCCCGAAGGCTCCATTCCTAAAGATGAACTTCAGGCCAGTGACTTTCGCCAATTTCTAATTCATTCTCAATTTTGGGTCTTCAAATATTGGGATTTGTATTTTAGCAACTTAACATGTAAATTTTTTTTTAACCTTGAGTTGGTACAGAAAAAGCTAGACCCTTCGGTTTTCAAAATCGGTTGCTCACAAGCTGGTAAAAACAAATGGGTAGAAATGGGAAAGCTAGTTTCCAGAAAGGTAATCGTTTGTGTCACATCCCAAAATAGAGTTTAAATTTTTCTAAAAAAAAATCAAGGATTAAATTGAATTTTAATTTAATTTAGAGATCAAAGTGAAATTTTAATTAAATTTAGATTCAAATTCAGAAAGAAACTAAAGATGAAGGACCTATGGCATGATTTTTTTATTTTCCTTTTTAGGTTTATATAACCCAAAATAAGGAAAAAAATCAAATTATTTTATTTTCTCTCTCTTCGATCTTTTCCACTTATATAAAGAAATATTTGATCGTCGATCGTTGATCTGTTTTCGACATTTCTCGTATAATCTTGTTCATTGCGTCGTCTCGGGTCCATCAGTGTCTTTCTAATCTCCGTTGTTGCCGACGTGTGAGTGGGTGAGGAATATCAAGTTTTAGACATTTCCAAATCGAGCTCTCCGTCGTTCGCCGTGTTGAACCGAGTTTAGTATGTGTCTCAAAACCCCTTAAAACACACTTATAATTTTTTTAGAATTTTTCCGACCCTCGTAGTCCATGCACGCTCTCCCACGATCCGCCCCCACGCGTGGGAAAAATCCACCGACTAGTGGACTGCTTAGAAATTGGCCAATCAGACCTGGCCCGTGTCTGACCCGATCCGCTAACCCGACCCGCATGCCCGATCCGACCTGATCCAACGTTAACCGACCGTTGACAGTTGATCGTTGACTTTCACCAAAAAGTCACAAAATTTCAAAAATCATATTTTATATTTTTCGACCTCCTGAGTCCAATTCCAAAATCCGTTTTGCCAAATTCTGAACCGAAATCCCAAATTGATCCCGTTAATCCGAAAATGTTTAGTGTTTTTTGCATTTTTGCTTAATTTTTTTAGGATTTGATTATGGAATTGATTCGAGAATATATTTGTATAAAGATACTCGTGTTTCACCTGACCGAAGGTCAGTTAGATCCAATGTTTCACGTCCATCAGATTTGCTTGTTTCACGTTCTACGAGAGTTTCCCGTAGGTTTCCGTAAATTATTTAAATAAAAGTTAATATTATTTATGTTAGGATTCCGATATAGATTTTTTGATTCGTAGGATCTAGTATTGTTGCTGATCGTGATCAACAGACTTAGTAGAAGACTTCCCTATCAAACTACTCAAACTGATACATGTGTGTTTCCTGTTTGTGTTACATTACTGTTTTCAACTATATGTCTGAACTGCTTTAGATTTCTGATAATACTAAATATTTTTAAGACACAATACCTGATTTTCTGAACAATGTTTATATGATATATAATTTACTATATATTTCTGATATGATTTCTTGATTATCGTATTTTTGTATCATATTTTTTAAAATGGAATATTTCATGTTTTAATGAATTAAACTATCGTTTTCATTCAAATACATACATGTTATTTCTATCATTGGGGGTATTATTGGAGGAAGTATATCAGGTCCAGTCTATGACTTGCAAGACCTTACTGCAAACTCCTCGACTTTGTGTTCAGGGTAAGTCCTTACCGCTCGCTCATCTGCTTTGTGCACAGGATAAGACCTTACTGCAGGCTCCTTTGCTTTATGCACATGATAAGATCTTACTGCAGGCTCCTCTGCTTTGTGCACAGGGTAAGTCCTTGTTGGGTGTACAGGTGGGTGTATGGTTCTAGGGAACCTACACATTCTGGTGATCGGACGGGGTAGTGTTCTTGTTTTTAAAACATGTTTGATAAACCGATTTTACTGAAATATTGTATCTGTATATTTTTATACACCGTAAGGAGCACACTGAGCTTTTTAGTTCATTCCGTAAATGTTAACATTTTCATATAATAGCATACTAGGATAGCAGACTTGGCATCAGGAGGATCGACTACTCTTACTTTTGTACTATTGTATATATCTATATGTCTTTGTTATACTTTGGTGACACATGTTTTGCTATCGTCTTGATATATTTGTATTATCGGTATTTTGTTTTTTAATATTTTATATGGTTTCTTTTATATATATATATATATATATATATATATATATATATATATTTGTGTGTGTGTTTATCGTATGAATCCTTATTATGTATAAATTTTATATCATATTGTTATATAAATTTTAACGTTGTTTTAAATATAAAAATAATTTATGAACGTGATATGTGACTAATACACATTGCAGATGTACTTTTTATATAATAATTTTAAGTTCTTTTTATTATTTTCAATATAGATATATTATTTTCTTCAGGAGGTGGTCGCTCCTGTCCTCTTGGTGCAGTGGTTAGGATGGAGGTTGAAGGATTCGAAGAAAGCAAGAGGGCTACTTAATATGGTGATGGGAAAAGTATGACAGTTATATTGATTAAATTAATGATGTTGAGCAGCAAGCGGTTCCATGGTCTAGTGGTCAGGACATTGGACTCTGAATCCAGTAACCCGAGTTCAAATCTCGGTGGAACCTTGGATATTTATTTTTTACTCCTGTTGAAATTGTTGGTGGGTCTTCTCTCTCGTGAAATCAAAGTGGATGTTGTCAATGGAATACATGATTGTTTATTATATACAAGGGATTGACTGGAGCTTAGTGATCAAATCCGTGGCACACAACACATCGGTGACGAGTTTCAAGACCTGGTCGATGCCTCCACGAAGGTAAATAACCCATGGAACAACATTCTCATCTTCTACCAACTCACTGGAATCAAAACCATCATGTTCTTCAAGATCCGGTGATGATGTCTCTCTTAATGTAGATGATCAAAATTTAATATTTTTAAATTTGATGAATACAAATATACAAATATAAAATGTATGTGATAGTTTACACAGAAATATATTATTAGTTACGAAAGAACCAAACAGACGTGAAGCTGACATTTTTTTTTGAATTAAAGGAAGACTATTACAATGAAATACTAGGAGCGAGTAAAAGCAGGACCATGAAGGTCTCGAGCAAGATGAGGTATTATCTCCTGGGGAGGTTCAATGTATATGCATGGTTGATCATTTGAAACGACGGTAGATTTTGCAAGGAAGTCTGCTGCAGCGTTGGCTTCACGACGTATGAGAATGAAATTAACCTTTCATTGTTTTGAAATAAGACTCGCGATAGATCTGACAATAGACACTGGGCTAGATGCGGCTGTTTAAGAAGTCACGAGTGTTAGAGCTTCCGCACAGTCCGTTTGGCATTGGAGGTGCTCGAGTCTTTGGGACCACGCTAATTGAAGTCCTTCAAGAATTCCCCAGAGTTCAGCTTGTAATGGGGAGGAAATATCAACCGCTTTATTAAATCCGACGATCCAATCTCCATCCTTGTTTCGGATGATGCCACCTGCCGATCCTAGAGAGGAAGTATGATGAACTGCACCATCCGTGTTGAGCGTAAACCAGCCAGCAGGCGCCGGTCGCCATTGAATAAGTTCCGGGTGAAAAAAGGCAATACCGGTCGAGGAATCAGGCACAGTAGTAATGAAATAATTAACCCAGTTTTTGCTGTGGTTGACTTTTATTATGCACTTTAACGAAAACGACAGGACAAGATCAGCATAAAGAGCGTACGAATCTTTGGCCCACACCATATCCTGATTTGGTCTCCACTGAATCTCCCAACATTAGATTCATTGTGTACCATGAAAAAAAAACTACCAATCTATTTTTTTTCTTTTTTGGGTTTACCCCTCAAATTTCATAACTTAAAAATCATCTATATAAAAGACTAAATTTGGTACCATTTAAAAAAAATAAAGACACTATACGATAAAAAAATATACTGAACGAACATCGATATGAACGAATTATGCCTCGACGATGATCAGAGAGTCGTTGTGGGTGCGCTTAGTTTCAAATTATCCGGTTTACAATTTGCATGCATGGTTCATGTCTTGCTAGTACATCGCACCTTTAAAATCTTACACAAGCCACGTGTGTTATCAACTTTTGAGGGTGTCTTACATGCAAAATGGGAATCACAGCTAAAAGAAATAGTTAATTTATTATTCGAATTTAAATAGAGATTATAATATAATTTATCGTTGTTTTAAATGAAAATATGTTCGCAATTGCAATTTAAAGTCGATAATTTATAAGTAGCTTTCATACAATTATTGGCATGTGCCACCGTATATTCCTTCCTATGTAGGTCTATAGCCTTTTGTCATTCCCCTCCTTACTAATTCAACCAATTGCACAATATTCGTTGTCCCAAATTTCACTTTGTTTAAAGATATATAACACTCAAAAAGGAAAAGAAAACTTTAAGCTGACATAATATAATATTTTATGTAGGGTGATATGAATTTAAAAAATAATATTCAATATTCAATGGTACAAAATTGGATTATTAATAAAAATATATAAAGAAAGTACTTAAACTACATGGAGATTTGAAATTTTCAGATGATACGACTGCAACTCCAATACACCTCTCGATCTATTCATGATTGCTGGGTCTAAACCATGTAAAGTGACGCCTTCTTGATTTGGGTTTTTTGTCATCACGATCCAGTCAATGTCTTAAGAATATAATTTACGGTTTTTAAAGTTTTTGCATGACTACAAATCTCTAAAAGTTATATCACTCTTGAATGTATCTCTGAGTTGGCACTCATCTTTTTGTTTTTATTTAATATCAAAAGGTATATGAAAATATGATTAACAAATCGGTATTTTGACTCCGTCTACTAAAAAAAATGTCGGATTTACGAAGTTATTGGAAGGGAGAAGGACCAGTTGGGAGAGAGAAAGGAATCCAAAGATATTACCTTGAATTGGATAAGGATTCCCCAAATGGTGTAACTTTCAACCAATCATCACGGTGAGCATGTGGTCATCGTCCATGAACATGACCGGGCCCCCCTCTGCAACTTGTGTGTGAATCCAGTCCTGGCTGTGGCTTTAACCACCCATACATTCACCATCCCCCTTTGCTAATCGAGATCTATACGACCGACAATTGCAAAGATACGAAGGAATCATCTTCGCCGTCATCGTCATCTAGTCTTTTCCAATTGCAGATATTTGGTGACGGCGTATAGTAGTAGGTCCATTCATAGGTTGGGGCTAACTCTATAAATCAACTTGCAAGCCATATATCAATGGTATATCACTCCACCGTCCTACACCAATTCCTGATGCTGTTGTGGATTTTGACTTGTTATTCCAAAACCAGATATTTAGTCCCTCCATCCCCTCGAAACCACAAACCACGTCGTTTTACGGATTCGAACTTACATGAAGTGAATTCAGGTATGGTCATGGATGTTCATGATTGAAGGTACAATTATTACTGTACTATAAGGCAAATGAAATTGAAGAAATGGTGGGGTAGCTTTATATGAACCATATGGATAATTTTACTCGTATACAGCAGTATTCTGGTTTACTCATCTGGTGTCAGCATTTGATGTGTTATGTGAATTTTATGGACTGTTTGAAAGGGATATTATCGCATCAAATAATTTACCATGTCTTGTCGTAAATAAAGACATGAAAGAGCCATTTGAGACCCAAAAGCCATAAATGCATTGATCATGATTTGTAATTCTCACATTGCCATTATAAACTAGCTCATTGATCATGAAAAATATGTATTTTTTTTTACATATTTGATGTTGATACCTCGATGGAACATTAAAACAAAACCGATAATTCAAGAAAGATTTAGATTCAAAATGTCTCCATCTGATAATGAATATTCATATACTTCGACATATGTGGTGCTATGGGTAGATGTACGGAGCTCCCATAAGGAGTAATTGCATCCTATTATTTTAGAAAAATTTAGTGTAACGACGGGAGAGAAAAGAAAAAGAAAATTCTTATACTCCTTAAAAAGAAAAAATAAATAAAATTTTAAACTTCAATTTTTTAACTTTTAAATTTATCACTATGTGGTGTTCAAATCTTAAACTTCAAAAAATAATAATAATTTCTTAATTATTTAAATCGTTTGATTCATGTTATAAAACTTTAAATTATAAAATTATATTTTAGTCCTCCAAAATGGAAAAAAAATCTTTTTAGTACACCCAACAGCCGTAGGAAACACGTACAATTGTTGGAGGAAACATACATGATTATTACGAAATCAACAAGCCAGCTCGTATGTTTAGAATGTGTTTTTTTCTCGAAAGATACTCCATATTTAACACGGCGGTGAACACGTGGAATTATAGTACGAAACATTAGATTTTACCTTAGTCTTAATATAAAAATAACTGTCTAAATTATACTAACTTCAATTTTAGGTTTTTAATTTTTTTCAATAAAAATAGGTGTCTAACATTCTCTTTTAAATGATTAATATTTCTGATGTTACATTTTTAAGTGTATGAGCTATCATGATCATTAAAAATATATTATTATCTAACACGTGTTAAGCATATAAATTTTTATTTTTTTAAAAAAATAACGTTAAAAACCCAATAATTTTTGAATTTATAGATAAACCCCAAAATCCCAAAAAAACTCTAATTTCATTCTCTTACCATCGTCCCCGTCAAAAACGTTGTCAGTCGACTGAAACCCCAACGACGTGCAGTTGCCCAAACCCCCATGCTTCGTGTGGTTATTGCAGCCGAAAATCAACGATCGCAAGTGGATAACCTCTTTCAACCGGTCGCAAAAATCTTGTGTTTACACGACCGTTGCATGTTCAACCGGTCGAAAAATAAGGAATTTTGGCCATTGGGTGGTTGTACGGTCAAACAACGTTGGTTGTTTGACCAATTGACGTCGTTGGTGACGGTCGATGATGCTAAGAGGTTAAAATTAGGGTTTTAAGAGATTTTTAAATTTTTTGTTGACAATTTTATAAAATTTTGAGATTTTTTTTAAAACAAGTTATAATTTTAAGTCTTTTAATTTAAATAAAAAATATTTGACACGGGTCACTTAACGATCAAATTTAACGGTGTTACAGTCCAGACACATCAAAGTGTAACATTAGAAATGTTAAATACCTAATTTTTTTTAAAATTCTTTAAACATCAAAAGTTAATTTTAAACATTTATTTTTAGCTTATGATTCGAGAATGCACCCGATTAAGCTCATGCAAGTATTATAATCGGGAACATGCAAAGTTCAAATTAATACCATGCACATAGAAAATCTCGACATTTATTTGTTGGATTATAGTATAACAAAACGTTTGATATGTTTATTTTTTTTATTACTTATCACAGTTTTTCAAATAAATGTATAGTAAATAATAAAATAAATTTAAAATTAATAAACTAATAATAAAAATTATAGATAATAAATTTAACCTGCTACAACATTTTTAACATGATGAATTAACATCTAATAAATCAAAGATTACTATCTATAAGAGAATACTTTAAACCAAACGTGTGAACATAATTTTAAAAGGACGATAATAATTTTTTCGTAAATCAAACGTCTAATATAATATTTAAAATAACATGAATGGTCGGAATAATATTATTTATTTGGGAAAAGCTCACGTGTGGAAGCCTTAATATACAGCTAAGGAAAGACGCTACCGGTTTTATTATTTTTTTTTTAACAAAACCTGTAAAAAATTATCTGAAACATTATTATTTTTACCGATTTTGTTATTATTAGACACTTTAGACTGCTGTACGGTAGAACTTCCCGATTTATTTATTAGCAAATTGTTGGGTCAACTAAAAGTAATTTTATTGAGGATTAAGATAGTTGAAAAGGGTTTGCCTCAAATCAATCAGTTCATAGAACTTACACATGATTATGAAGGCAAAGAACATCTTTTGACTTGAAAAAGAATAAGCGAAAAGGAAAGGATTTGAATGCCATTACGTATGTAGTTACTGTTAATACAAAAAAATTTACCTTTTTCTGCAAAATTCCGGTGCTTTGGATGTTGTAGATACTGATTCTTATACATTTCATCTTCGTCATCGTTTATTTTTCTTACAACATTTTTGTGGTTCCTAAGGAGACAAATCATGTAAAATTCTACAAATATGGTGTCCAGAATTTCTACCCCAACTGGCCTTGTACCCCCACATGGCCACCCACTGCCTATAAAGACCAGCCATTGCCGACTCTCTCCCATCATACCATCTCTTCTTCGACAGCCTCTGTAGTATCGTAAAATATGGCATCGAGCTCGATATCGTTCCATGGTTCCGGTTCGTGGACAGCCAAGCAAAACAAGGACTTCGAGAGCGCTTTGGCTGTTTACGATAAGGACACACCCGACCGGTGGCACAATGTTGCCAAGGCCGTCGGAGGGAAAATTGCAGAGGAAGTGAAGAGGCACTATGAGCTGCTGGTGAACGATGTGATGAAAATCGAGTCGGGTCAAGTTCCATTCCCCAAATATAGGACCACCGGCAAGAACACTCGAGGTACCAGTTACACCAACGTTAATTACATTTATTCGAGTTGAATCTATAACTTATTTTTATCTAAAACTCGTCGATATCTAATTACAAGCAGGAAAATATTCGTATTATTTTATATTTGAAGGCTCATTATTGTTTTGACATGCAGGATGAAGAATCTGATCAAGCTGAATAAATGAGGAACATGGCTCATGCACCTTACGACGAATCCCCATTATGCTGCTACGTAGAATTAATGATGCTACTAATTATATTATTTACAATAATCAACGCTTAGCGATTCCCATAATATTCTCTTAATTAATGTTCTAAGTTAAGTCTTGTTGTCTTCTTATCATAGATATGCATAATCATTTTTATAAACACGAATTAGAACCGTTTATGATTTAATTATATTTCATTCGTTTAAGCATATAAATAATTCGTATTTCAATCATATTAGACATACACATATATTTTCACATCGAGAGCTTTTAAAACATATCACCTCAAATATCATATGATAACACTATCATCCTACAATATATTATGCATAATATATATATGCACGAATATAAATTAACCATATTTATTAGTTGAATTAACAAAGCTAGCATGCTTTTAATTTTATATAAATATGAACCATCACGACACATGTCGTACCGTTTTATCTCATACATGTACGTATATAAAATGCGCTCACCTTATTCCCAAGTTTCCGAATTCATATTTTTATGATTTTATGTTTAATAAATATATAAAAAATAAAAATATTATTATATTTATGACTAAAAATTTATTCAATAAATAGTAGTAGACTGTAAACTCAAGTTGACGAAAGACGAGCGAATTTTTTTTTTGTTGATGAAATTGTTTAACTTTTTAATTTTTTAAAAAATTAATTAATTTATCATTTATCATTTTATAGTTTGTGATATTATTAAATTTAAATATTTTAATTTTTTGAAAAATTTTAAAATTTTTTATTTTTAATATTAAATTCTTATTTTTAGTATTTTTATATTTATTTTAAAAATATTTTAAAATTTAAATAATTTTTGAAACTTAAATAAACCTTCCAACTTTCAAGAAAAAAATTGAACCTTGAACTTTATAAAAGAATCAATTAGTTCTATCTATTATGTTATCATCTAGTGTGGATTGTCACGTCAATATCATAGAATATTATATCAGTACCGCAATAATCAATGACAATTTACGTTAATCGAAGAACTAAAATGAGTTTTTTTTTTCAGTTCAAGAGTCAAATTAGATATAAAATAACATGGGCTATATTATTTTTAAAAAAAAATTGAAGGGCAGATGCCATTAAACCTAAATTATAATATTGATAAAAATATTAGTTAAGTTTGTGGTATGATGATAAGAAAAACAGTTAAACTCTGCTGAATTGGATCTAATATAAATTCAGCAAACAAAACTTTTTAAGAAGGATGCCAACACTAAACCCCCAATCCAGTAGCCCCATTTCCATCTTACTTCTTCATCTGCTTTCCATAAATCCATCCATAAGTCCCTCCATAAACGTTAATTCCACCGTTTACCGTATCATCGATTCGGTCCTCCCCATGTCGATCCATCAACACCGCCATGTCTAGGAAAACATGTTGCACTTCTCTAGAACTTGTCGTCTCCAAGGTTTCACCACTCAGTTCTTCGCCGACTACAATCATCTCCCTCGGTGGCTGAAAATCAATCATCACTTCCCTCAACTTAACTCTCAAACCAATCATCATTGCCACATTATGATGTTGTTCGAGTCTGGCTTTGATGTTCTTTACTGTTGCAGCAATGGTGGCCATATCAGAGTTTATTTTTTGCCCTAATGGACTCTAGAAGTTGTCCATCGTGGTGGGTGGCCTTTGCCTCTTGTTGAAGATTGGCGACCTGTTTGATGCAATTGTTGATCAATGTGATAATCTTCAAGTATTTAGAGACGCTTTGTTCATCATTTGTTTGATCCAATTGGACCATTTCTATGTACCCCATGGAACACTTGGTCTTCAGGTCATTCAAAAGCTCTACTTTCTCTCCACTGCTGCTGCCATTCCCCTCAAGGTTGATTCTTTTTAAGTGTCTTCTTCTTTTGAATGATTTATTGATACCCCAAGTTATACTTCTTTTGAATGATTTATTTTGGTCTTCAGGTCATTCGAAAGCTCTACTTTCTCTCCACTGCCGCTGCCATTTCCCTCGAGGTTGATTCTTTTCAACTTTTTTCTACTTTTGAATGATTTATTGATACCCCAAGTTATAATATTTAGTTGTGTTTTCTCAAAATTGGATTTTAGGGTTCATTGATGTTACGAGAAGAGTCCAACTGAAGCAATGAAGTGGATGCAATTATTTGTTCAATCCCATGAAAACAAGCTCCGATCAGAAACTGCTCACTTAAAGAATCTGAGTGCACTAGTAACCCTTAATTTTGAATAAACAACACTCAAAACCAACAAAAAAGTACTAAAATTGCATTAATTGTTTAATTTTATCCAAAATTGCATCTTCCAAAACTTAAGCTGTTCAGACATGCATGCGCCCCCCTTTGTTTTTGTTTCCTTTCATCCCTGGAGCCTTGCCACCAGATCCTTTACCTTTATTTGCTTTTCCGTTCTTTCCCTTCTTCGAACCACCTTTTCCTGGTTTACCAGTTCCTCGTGCCCTAGCATCCTTTTTCATTCTCCGATCAACAAGGACTTTACCCTTGCCGGCCCTAACTTGAACCCCTTTCTTTGCAACCACATATTCCTTTTTGGGCTTTTTGGGAGTAGCCTTCTTGTATAGTTGTTCGATTTGCTTCCTCTTTGATCGTTCAGATATGTCGGCTTGGTCTGATATGCTGTTTGCTTTCTGGCGCACCTTATCAAGCTTTTTCATTGCAATACGCTTCTTTCGAGCCTTCGCCTCTGCAACTTTCTTAGCAGGTCGAGCATTGATTTCTTTGAACTGTGCTCGCATTGCAGCAATCTCTGCCTTTGTAACAGGCTTAATTGGTCGATGATGCCTCTTTTCCTCATCTAAGAACCAATTGGGCAAACCATCGTCATTAAACATATATTTATTATAAGCATCGTCGAGAATTTGATTCCTCTGCTTTTTCCTCAGCATCTTCTTAGCACAAGCTAATATCTCAGCTTTCGTCTCAACATCATCGTCCTCTGAGTCATCTGAAGACGAGTCATCACTGGAATCAGTAGCTGGAGCTGGAACAATCTCAAACTCATCATCTGCCTTAGAAGCCTGGAGTTTGATGCTTTTCAGGCCTGCAGTATTTGTTGCTTTCTTTTCCTTGGCCTTGTCAGGCATATAAGTTATCACATCCTGCTTTTGCTTTACTTTGGACTTCTTGGGAATACCTGGCTTTTCCTCTCGGTTATCGAGCTCCATTTCATTGTCACTGTCATACTTCCCTAAATCCCCTTGCTCTACAACTTCAGCAAAAATATCCTGACCAAACCATCTGTTTGTAATCTCCTCCTGGGTTGGTCCTTCTCCATCATCAAGTGGTACCATAGAGATGTCGATAAATAAGGGAGAACAAGAGGTAGGTGTAGAATAAAGTTCTTGCAAATCAGAAGCTAAGAAAAATGACGTTATGAAACTATTTTGGAATGTAAAATATAAAATTCAATTTAAAGATATGATCGCATGTTACTCTTTTTGAGTTGAAGTCGATATGGTGATCCAACATTTTTTAGTTCAATCATACCTCTAATTGTTCATAAGCTTGTTTTGAAGGCTTCATCTGCTTTGTACTTCCATCCTTTTTGGCCGCGTACTCTTCATACGCGTGATCAAGGATCTCTTCTATTTTTTCATCATATCTAGCATTAAAATTTCAAGGTTAACATGCAGAAAATGTTAGAAATTATACATCTGTCGTGAGAAGCAGACACTAACCTTCTGCGTTCTTCATCAGAGTCAACATCAATGGATGACTCATCTTCAGTGCTTACTTCTCGATTTTGTTCATCTTCGCTACCCCTGAAGTCAACATTGCCATCATCGTACTCGGTCGAATCAACTGCCGCAAGATCTTTCTTACCCTAAAAGCAGTAATAGATTAGCATCAAATAAAAGTTTCTACCAATGTTGAAAACTTAAAAGACAACCTAACTTTTCAGGAACTAACAAAGAATCATAACTGTAAGAAACAATTTAAGAAGAAGTATGCAAGGTAGTGATGACTTCATTTAGGAAACCTAAAATTTTAACAGATAATAGAAGAAACTTCCTTTTCAGCATTTATATAGTAAAACATGCCCGAACATCGTTTAGGTTAACAATGTATGGTAAATGGAAACGATGCTAATATTAATTATAAAAAAATACTAGACATCAACTATGCCTCTGGTTCAAATGTCATAACTGCAAGCCATATGTTCACTGTTGTTTTAATTGTCTTTTATACTTTCAGTAATAAATTGCACTTCCGCAAGTTACAAACATTATTGGAGTTATCCAGTTTGAAGTCTTCGTAAAACAAACCTTAATGGAAGAAAGAGAGAACAACTCATGATCAACGTAACCATCTTCAAGGGCATCAATTTGCATTCCTGTTGCCTTCCGTGATTTGTCCTGCAAAACAGCAAGGCAAGAAATCAGCAGCTAATCGAGTTTGCATGAAAAGATCCTACAGCTAACTGAAACACCATAAATATCTACCACATCTATAAAATGGAAGTTTAACTTTTTCAAAAGAAAAACAAGGTATCATTCAATTATTATATTGTAGATATGTTATCATTGGTATAATCACAAAATTCATTCCATCATAGTTTCCGACACATGGTAACATGCACTAGGACATAAGGTATCATTCAATTATTATATTGTAGATATGTTATCATTGGTATAAACCTTCGCACGTCTTTTTGCAAGCAGCTTCTTTTCTCTTTTCTTCTTACGGTCCATGGCATATGTGAGCTCCTCCATCTCATTGAGTAATTTATCATCTTCGTTCTCCTCATCCTTTTTATCAACATCTGTAGCAGTGGTAGGAGGAGTAGCCTTTTCTGAAGGAGACAAAGCTTTTCTCAATTGCATCCGCCATCTACACAAAAATCAAATATCGAATCAAGGTACTCAAGTCATGTAACACACGTAACATTCATGCACATAAATCTAACATTTTTTCCCATCAGATGAACAATTGGAATTCAAATTAAGTTCCCACTCACAGTAGTATGCACCTAGTGCTCTGATTATAGCTTTACTCACATATTTTCTTATTATCACAAATTGTTTAGACTTAAAAATCTCAAAAGGGAAAAACTGAAAACAATTATGTTTCTTACTTCAAAAGATACTTGAAATCCTGTTTTCGTAGAACACGCAAATCATCACAAAGAGCTTTGACCTGTCAAGACAGTAGTAAAGTAAGTAACGACAAGTTTCAAGGCAAGTAAGACTAGAAATATTGAAAAGATAATCACCTCTTCTGAGGTAGAACTGTGATCCTTAATAGGCAATGAAGCTGGATCCTCAAAGGTTATGGTAGTAACCGAACCAAGGATTTCAAGAGGAGAATCAGACCAAATGAAGTCAGCAGCAGTAGACACCTTCTTCGAGATTATCTCCCTATCTTCATACCTGTGGTCGGCATGTAGTTAGAAACAAAGTAAACACTTGAAAATATTTACCAAAATATGAACAAAGTAGTTACATTGCTGTATGATAAAGGTAAAACTTACCCATCTCGGTGTCTCTTTTGTTTACTTACCTAGGTGGTGTTTGGTTCAAGGATTGTGGGATTTTCATGGGATGGGAATCCCACATTCTCATGTTTGGTTGGCCGGGAATCTCATTCCCGGTAATGTTTTATTACTAATAGTAGATTTTTTTGGGTATATTATCGGGAATGTCATTACCTCCCTTCCCTTAGGTATTGTAATATTACCGGCGTTTTGGACTAAAATGCCCTTAAATTTTTATTTTTTAAAAAAAATATTCTTCTTCTGTCATTGAATAATAAAAATTATACGAAGGTTAAATTTCAAATTTATCCTTATATTATTTTGGATTTACAAAAAAAATCTATAATTAAAATTTTATTTGAAGTTTATGGGTTAAAAAAATTTATTTGAAGTTTAGGGGTTAAAATTTTTTTTACCCTTTCATTAAACCTTTTTTATATTTTTAATTTTGTAAAAAAAAATTATATAAATATTATGAATTTAATTTTTTAAAGAAAATATATAAATATTTTACAATTTGTAATATTATACAAATATATAATAAGAACAATTTGGTCAAATATACATTTCAATAATCTTTTATTTCTTTAACCAAACACAATAGTCTTACATTCCTGCTAAACCAACCAAACACAAAATACAACATTCCCAGTAATCCTATTTCCTAATAATCTTTTATTCCCCTGATAATCTTTTATTTCCACTGGTAATCTTTTATTCCCACCGGTAATCTTATATTCCGTGAACATAACCTTCTTTTGTGGTTCTATTAATCCCTACAAAAATCTTTTATTCCCTAAGTACATCAATCACCTACATCAAGCATGTGCAGAAAGAAAAACGATTAGAATAGATACAATCAATGGGGGAAAGGAGAGAGTTTGAAACATAAATGAAACAAAAACCTTCTTTTGTGGTTCTATTAATCCCTGAAACAGATGCTTGAAGTCAAGAAGACGTGGATCAATCTTTGCAGGGGCTTTATACCTTAGCCCCAAAACATAAATCTCAGCTGATGCTGAACGACTAGCTGCAGGTTTATCAACTTCAACCTTCTCAAACAACTGCAAACCAAAAAACGTGTGAAATTAAAAACATAACCTTACAGAGAGTCTCTACGGTTCTGTTTACTGTTTGTCATCTGTTTGAGACAATAGAGGACGGAACTGTAATCTTGAGACCTAAAAACATTGGTAACAAAGGTGCCTTTAGGGGCCAAGAACTGGGTAGCCAACTTAACGGAATCAATAACCAAAGCATTTTGGCTCATTGCCTCTTGAGCCCAAGCTCCACCAACATTAGGGGATCCATCATGCAAAACAACGTCAAATGCCATAATCCCACGCTCCTCCATGACCCGTTTAACTTTGGACTTACATTCAGATTTGGTTATGTCTTGTTGGAGAGCGACTGCACCTCGTATGGGAGCCATAGGAACGAGATCAAGACCAAGTACGAGGCTGCCAACAGGAGAACGCTGCACGGCCACTTGCATCCAACCACCGGGGGCTGCACAGAGGTCGAGGACGGCGTGGGCTGATTTTAGAAAGGAGAATTTGGAATCGAGTTGGACTAACTCCATGATGCTCTGGAACGGTAGCCGTGTTCTTTGGCTAACTGGTAGTACTTATCTAACCTATGCTTCCCTTTCACTTTACCCATATCCTCTCTTCAATCGAATCCAAACCCAACGTCGAACAGCTGATGGAGAAGACGAAAACGAAAATATGGCACGCTAATATGATGTTAAAAAGAAACTCCTAAACCCTAAACAGAAAAAAGCTAAACCTATAGCTTCAAAAAAATGTTCTCCTTTCTCATCAAAGCAAAGAAAACGGGGGGAGACAGAGTAACAAACAATAGGATCCAATACAGAAAATCAAGTAGAGCAGAGTAATGCAAAAACAGAGGAAGAAATCAATTTACCTCATCTGTAAGGAACTTCAAGGCAAAAGAGTGACGGTGGACGAGTGAAGCGAGAGATATGTATATGAAGTAGGCTTTGAAGGAAAATTTATAAAACATTGTCCGGTAAACTACATTCTTAATCACTTAATTATATAATCACTCTTATTTCAGTCACTAAATTTTCGATTACCACTAAACTAATAAATTATATTTTAGTCACTCTATGATGAAATAGATTATTTTGTTATTTTTATTTTTATTTTTATTATGATATAATAAATTTATGAATATTTAATATCAAATAGAATTTAAAATAAAATAATAAAAATAAAAATCCTTAATTTCATCCTTAAATTCCAACTTTCAATCTTTAAACCCCTACACCACCATCCAAAAATTTATAATATATTTCAAAAATCTTAATTTCTTTTCTGCTTTGATAGGTCTCCCCAAAAATCCCCAAGGCGGCTTTGATCCCCAAAATTTTCGGTAGGTTTTACAATCTAAAGTCTCCCCAAGCCATCATTCATATCCTCAAAAATAATAAAAAATAATAAAAAATAATAAAAATAAATTAAATTAAATTTTGACTATTTTCAATTAAATAGGCATTAAATATATATTCATGATGACGAAATAAATTTGATAGAAAATTTTGAAACTCATCGGTCGTCAATGATATCATGACAAGAACTAAAATATGGGCAAACTGAGAGAAAAGAAAATAATGGTGATTTTTTTTATAGAGATAAAAAAAACCCCATTATTTTAGTGTAAAATTAACTTTTCTAAAACGACAAAATGAGAAAAGTTTCATGATGAATCATATAATGTAGCCAATAAAACACAGAATATCAACTGAAAAAGTATGACCAATCCAAATTAGCATGAGTCATACATCGCTAGTTATAGTTATAAAAGAAACCATGGTCCAAATAATTCAGTAATAATCTTCGTTACTAACAATTAGCTGCTAATATAGAAGAGCAGTGGAGTGAAACAATAATTTGTTGTATGCATTAATGGACAATAATCTCAAAAAACTTCGATCAAATGTTGACAATGTGTATAAACACTGAAGTTTCAGTAATGGATATCAGTATCTTCTTCACAGGGACAACTGAACTTACGTTTGTAGTAACTGCGTATTTTAAAAAAAACCCACAGACAACATAAATGCATCTTCTCCAAAGGTGAAAATCTACGATAACAAATCATTGTCCCTATGAAACGACCAAGCTTCAATCCCCACGGGCACGGCTGCTACTTGCAGAAGCTTTCTTACCGGTATACTTCTGTCAAAGAGATAAGGACGGATATTATACTTGCCTATTGCCTCTAGAACAGTAGAACTTAAAGCAAAAGGTGCTCATTGGTACAGTTGCAAATATGGTTTCACAAGCTGACCTGCTTTCCGATGTTGAATGGGATATACTTGTATTTGATCATGTGCCCAATCTGACGCCTCATTGTAAGAACGAAGAGAACGACCCAATAACAAAGCAATATAGGCCAAAAGACGGGAACATCGAAAACTGAAAAGAAAGTCATGAAAAATGCTATGCAGAAAGCCTTTGTCATGGAGTACCTGGAAAAAAATCATAAAACTCGAGTATCATATTCATACTTTAATGTCCATTCATTTAGCACCAATTCATAATTTATCACAAGCAAGACAACGAGCATCGAAGATGACAAAATACGATAGACAGATAAAGAGCAAATGGTTTCGAGCACATTCGCCTAAATTTCCAGAATCAGAGACTCACCAAATAGAATGACAAAGGTCAGAATCTATGAGATAAGTTTTTGTCCAAAAACTTTTAAGCCATGTTACATTGCAATTAACCGAACATGTTAAAAAAATAAAGAGAATTACCTACCAAACCTTTATTTACATATATATATCTATAACTCCATTATGAGATTCAAAAAGATAAACAACAACAAAGAGAACTAAATTTCAAAAAGATAAACAGCAACAAAGATAACTAAGACCTAAATTTCAATTGAATACAAGCTACTATAATCATACCCGCAGTAAAGTAAATAATCCTTTTTCTTTCATGAATCAACAATCATGAAATGAAATGAATGACCACACCATTTAACCTGGCAGCACATGTTTTCAAGCGTCGTTTCTCCTTTTCGTAAATAATAAAGGGTATGTTTCCATCTATCTCAAAAACCAGACAGTGGTTGTGTTTGCCAAAATAGATCAATAAACCTTGAGTGCAGTGTTCCCTTTATAAACCATATGACAACAGATTTTGGCAGAACACATAAAGGAACAATTACCACATCATTTCAGGTGAGAAGTGAACGATAAAGTTTTCAATTACCAGAACTTAAACTCGGGTAGCCTACGGATAAACGGCTTGAATTCATCTGAACCTTTCGTCGGCAATACAGGTCCATCAGAACCTTCAAGTTCAGGATCAACAAGTGGAGACAAAAAACCAATTAGCAAATTCAGCAGGTAGATCCCTAGGCCATATGAGACGATGTAAAACCCTTGAACATAATAGACCCGCAAACAGTAGATAGCTGCTACAACAAGGGTTCCAATCCACCTATAAGTCGAATGAGGAGTTGACTTATCCAGATAGTACTGATACATTCTCCAAGCATCGTGCCCCCATTGAGGCAACGGTGATGCCACTGACACACCACCTCCTCCAATTCCCTCCATTCAGTATTAGCTTCAAATTCTACGCCAAAGGAGAAGAACACCAATCAACTTAAGCACAAAGATCCATTAAGTTCCCAATGAAACATAGTTACTATCAAGCATCACAATGAATGAACACGCACCAACAGAAGACAAAGCAAACTAGCTAAGTCATTTCAATAAATGAATCCAATTTAGAGAAAAACCCTAATTCTATGGTTGTAAACCAAGAAAATGCATTAAAAACTCTATGGTTTGTAAACCAAGAAAATGCATTAAAAACTCAGGACCAGAAGCTAAGAACTGAGATTAAAAACCTCCCACAAAAATCAATCACACATCACAAAAAAAAAACAAAGCTACGAAAACAAGATGAGATCCCAAAAGTCTACTTAAGCTTTCTCACCGACCAAACAACAAATCCTAGTGTTTTTAAAAGGAAACAACTAAGCTTCAAAACCCAGATCCAGAAACAAAAAAAAAAGATATGTATTTACATAGAAATAGCATAAAATCGTTGAATAGACAGGGGAATCTACCATGAACATTAACAAAAATTATTGATAGCTTAGAAAACAAGTTAAGATCTTTCTGAACAATCAATATAAAACTTAAAATAAGAAGTTTAAACTATAGAAATAATGAAATAAATAAAAGAAAACCTCGAAACGACTCTCCGTTGTTAAGCTTTGGGCTCTCTGAGTAATTCCTTTTTTCTTTTTGGTGTTTTATGACAAAGATGAAGCAAAGAGCCGATCAACTAGCAGATCTATTTGGAGATGGGTATCTATGTTTTTTTTTTCCTCTTCGTTTTATATTTTTAACTTTTTCTAATTGTTACTGCGTTGAATTTTAGTTTTACCGGCAGTGAAAAGTCTTGAACACGTGTCGTTGAAAAAAAATAGAATAGCCGATTTTACAGATTCCCAACCGGTTATTTAACTGTTCATTGTAAAATTGGTTTTGAAAACTGATTAGACCGGATAGATAACCGGTTCTCGGTTCAATCGGTCGAACATGCCGGTCAGATTCGATTTTGATAACATTGGGAAAAATAGATAATTAAGGATGTTGAAAATTTATTTACAAAATAAGGTTAAAAAGAATAATAATTGGTAAAATTATTTTCAACTGTTGATAATTTATGTTAAAATTAAAAAAAATCAGAGTCAAAATTAATTATAATTATCAATGATTTTAATATTAAATTCAAATAAATATATATCAAATTTAAAGGGAAAATATTAAGGAAAATATTGATAATACATTTGAAAAAAATTATAAACATAAATAAAAAATTGATGAATATGTCTATTATTAATTTATTAACGATTCTTATTAAAATATAACCAAAATTAACATAATATCAAAAATCTAAATATGAATTTTCAAAGTTCTAAGAGACAACCATTATCCGGAGAAATTATATTGATACTGTAGTTAGAGATTTTATTTTTCAAAATATTACACATTTAATTTTTATTTTTAATGTATTACATTTATTAAAGTAAAAGTGAAGTTTGGAAGCTCGAATTAAATTATTTAAATAGTTAAAAAAATTATTATTATTCTTAAAGATTATAAATTTGAATAAAAATAAACTGTTAAATCAATTTGTTATCTGATCGATTTTAATTTTTTTCACAAATATAATAGATTGTAAAATAAAAATAGATGTACAATATTTTTAAAATTAAAAAATTACCGGTATTATCTCTTCAAGAACCTTAGAAAAATATTCCATATGTTTGATTGATGTTTTTTTCTCGAGAAAGAAGAAAGCATTTTCTAGGAAACCGATGAATAAGAAATGAGCGGATATTTCATAGGACGACGTGGACAAAGGACACCCATTCCTTTCTTTTTCTTGATGTCGGAGTATCTATAGATAATTAATTATGTAATTAAATAAAAAATATATTTAAAATTAACTAAGAATGTTTGAAGATTATTTCATTAAAAATAGATATTTAACATTTTTAATATTATATTTTTTAGTAGTTATATAGTTAACATCGTTAAATGATACGGGTAAGACATAAAAATTAAAAAAATAATTTTTATAAATTTAACACGTGTCATTTAATAACTAAATTTAACAACAGACATTTAAAAATATAACATCAAAAATATTATACATTTAACTTTAACAAAAAATTCTTTAAACATTTAATATTAAATTTAGATATAATTCATACAATAATTTTTAAATTAAGCCAAAAAATATTAGAAAAAAGGACCAATTAGAAAAGTAAAAGTTAATGGGACCCTTGTTTGTCCCCAGCTCCAAATTCCGTCTGCTCAACGCTATAAATATATGTGGCTCTATGCAATGGCTGTTTATGAAGCTTTACTCTCCTCCATTTGTGAACCCAACATCCCTAAATTATGTGTTTCACTGTTCATCTTTTGCTTTTTCTTTGTGAACCCTGAACTCAGTTATCGAGGTGAGTCCAATTCGAGTTAACTTACCTACTGAATTTCTTGCTTTCTATGAAACTGCTTACTTTTATTAGTATGCATGTGAAGTTTCAACTTTGTTCCTGGAAAAGATTGATGTTGTGTTGCAAAGTAATTGGTTTGTGCAGATTTTGTTGATCTCTTGACTGCTAGATTTTGCTTGGTTTTATTTGTTTTTTTATTGCAAGTTGTAACCCTGTGTTGAAACCTAATAGATATTAATGTCTGACTGTGCTTGTTGAATTGCAGTTTCAGGTATGGTACAGTGAGCTTTTGAGACGAAATTCTTTGTTGGATGGATAGTCGGGAGCATATCGGCCGAAAACCGTCCTCCGAGGTTCACAATCGACAAACGATGCTTGATCATCCTTTGCTTTCCAGGCCGGAAATGGTAGTGAAATCCGGGAATATGGTGGAGAGTGCTAAGTCTTTGAACAACAATGTGGGTACTTCGATCATCGGTGAGGCAGTGAAGTTCCGGATCGATCTCAATGATGGCTTTAACATTGAGTACGATGGTTCTAAGTAAGTTGGCTTACCCTGAATTGCATGGAAAGGGTTCTCGGACAACTCACCGATTCTTTGTTACAAAGAAGACTGGGGTTAAACATGGTTCCCCGAGAACCGAAACAAAACATGTTCGGAATGTTCTTGAGTTTATCTCCCGGATTCAGTTTCCATAGTCAGCTAGGACAGGACAATTTTGTAGATGTGTTTGTTTAAAGAACGAGTCATTGGCTGAAATTGATGCAATGGAATTGGATGTTTTGCAGAAGATCCATCTTTCAAGTATGTGTTCATCAGAAAAGGTAATTCTTGCCTATTTTACTTCTTGTTGGATGGTTTACTTGTTTGGTTTACAGACCGAAAGTGTTGATGATCATGTTTTTGATGTTCTGTAATGTGTGTTTTGTTGAAGACAATGGTTTGGTTTCATTATCAACTAATCCCAATAATTAGCAGAATAACAACAGAGTTCATGTGAACCCCTGAATTACCTGATATGATCAAAGAGCTTCCGGCATTTTCGGCAGTGGTGAACTTGATCAATGATGCAGGGATAAGTACCTTGAAAACCCAGAGTTTAGATGTAGAGCATCTTGTTTGCCTCGCTAAGCAGCCCTCGGTTTCGTCTGCCGCTGCTGGTTGAGATGTTCTTGGACAGGAGCCAAGCTGCTGCTGATGTGTTAAACGACTCAAGTCGAGCATTTCAGAACCCACGGTAGATGGAAGCCAGGTGAGACCAGAACCGGAACTCAATCAAACCGCAATGCTATTAAAGAATGGAGACTCTTCCGATGGTATGAGGAAGAATAGAACGGCGACTCTTCTCGATGATTCAATGAGGAAGAACCGAGAATCATTTCTTTCAAAATCTTGGATTCATAGATGGTGTCGTCGGAGAAACAAATCTCTGGACACAAAGCCTGATGCTTTAGTGCCATGTGAGCCAGAGACTTCAAAGGCAACATTCGATGAACTCCGACAGAAGCAATTCCCGAGTATTGCGGCTATGGCTCTGATGGGGAAGGCCATGAACGGTTTCCATCCTTGCAAATTTCGAAGAAAGGGATCTTCAATAGTCTGGAGCAATTGAAGGAATTAAACCTTAAATCTTAAACCCTAATCGTTATCATCGATATTATCGTAACATCAAATTTGTAGATTCGAATGAACTTAATAACATCTCTACTAACTTAAAAGCGCAGTATCATTCATACTTTTATTGATTATTTGATGAACTGTGGCATCAAATGGATAAAACATAATCAGCCATACAAGCTTTCTACTCTACTAATACAAAGAAAAGGAGAACTGCAAAGCTGTTCATGTATCTTGAAGCAACTTATTTTCTATGAGATCCAGCATCTATTTTACACTGCATAAAGAACTTGTAATTTAGATATATATAGTAATTGGATGGAAATGCAGCTTCTTTTCTCTCTTTTCGAGGCAAAATACCTAGTTTGCAGTATGCTGTATCCGATTTTCAGATCAGAATCGACGGTTCATGGTTGCTTTCTACGAAGCACCTTCAATTCCGATCATGGAGCTGCTCGTGGAAGTCTCTGAGATTCATTTTTATATAACTGTTCCATCTGCTATTGTTGCCTTCTCCACAACGATGGTTATACCGGACCGGATATAAAATCCTTCTTCTGGCCTGTCGGCTTCTTGAACATCCTAAGGAAGAAACAGCAATTAGTCGATACTTCGAATAATGCAAGCAATGGTTAGAGTGGAAGAAAAAGGATGATATGCATACATCTTTGTTCACAATGACCACATCTTGTCCTATTTTAGCATTCTTGTCGATGATGCAGTTCCTGATTTTGGTATTGCGTCCGATTCCGATCGGGACCTTACCGTACGCTAGTAGAGATGCAATTTCGGGTTCAGTTTGGTAATAGTCTGCTCCCATCATTACCGTGTCCTGTAGATTGGAAAGGAGTGAACGTAATGAATCAAAAGCGTAAGGGTTGAAGAAAATCGGTTTAGCCTAAACCGGGAACGGATGAAAATTCACCTGAAGCTCGACACCGTAGTCTAAACGGGAGCGTTCACCGACTATAGAGTGTTGGACGCTACATTCTCGCAAGAAACATCCATGGGAGATTATCGCATCTTTAATCTGCATAAACAAACCAAAACATGAGAAGGGAGCAAAACGAAGTGCCACGATTTTAATCCAAAGTAGACAATCTGTACCCTGCATTTATCGATTTTTGTTGGCGGTAAGTAGCGAGGAGACGTATAGAAAGGAGTTTTTGGGTCGTAAAACTCGAATTTTGGTAACTGCAAAGACGAGACAAGTTTTTCAGCATTACAATGAGATATGTATATGCAACAAGACTGAATAGAGGCAGTGCCATTGTCCGGGAATAATTGAAAGCATATAACGATAAAACCAACCTCTTCAGTGAGGGCCAAATTGGCTTCATAAAACGACTTGATCGTTCCGATATCCTCCCAGTAGTCCTTGAAGATATATGCCTGCAGAATTTAGCAGGTACAAAGAGTAATCAGTTGCCTTTGACATTCAGAAACTCTTGAAGAATACAAATGACATGAAGCTTCTTTGGTAGGGGTCAGTTTTGCATTTGAGCCCATAAAGAAAAACAGCTTTGCATTTGAAGCCTTGTGATAAACGAACTCATCGCTTGTTTAAAGATAGATGAATGTTCCATTTTTATAGCTCTTACCTGGACATCATGCTCCTTCACTGCAGCAGGAATGATTTCAGAGCCAAAGTCGTTCGAAGTCGGATATCTCCATCTCAGAAGATTTAATAGCACGTCCATCTTGAAGACGTAAACGCCCATCGACGCAATGTAAGGGGACCTCAGGGCTTCTTGGGGAGACAACCCTAGAAGTGTGGTATCTGTTTGCTACAGAGAATCATGAAGTAAATAAAATAATTTCTCACTGAAAAAGATGTGATAACTGATAATGTAAACGTCAGAACATGTTTACACAAAACTTAAAAGGTTCATAAAATGCTTACCATTGCTTTCAAATCAGCACCCTTTGGTTTCTCAGCAAACTGGACGATACGGCCCCTGCCATCCATCTTCACCAATCCGTAATCAGATGCACGGCTGTAAAATAAACCATTATCCATGGTCAGCTTTTTAGATGTACTAATAGGGAATAATTAGAAACAGGTAATATATCAAACGAGAACTACGTCATTAAAACGAGAGAAGATCGAAAGACCTGTTGTCCACAGGCACACATGAGATTGTAATATCAGCATTGTTGTCGACGTGACTCTGTTACGCATTGCAAATAAGTTAAGCTTTCAGCAATGCCAGAAAACATGAGAGCAACCGAGTAAAAGTAATCAATACCTGTAGAAATTCCATATAATCCATTCGATAGAGATGATCCCCACACAAGATCATTACATTCTCGATGTTCATCTTTGCATCCTATACGAAAAAAAAACTTTATTCGTCACGTTTCCGGATGAATGAAACGTGAACTACATGAAGGAAAATGAAACTCGGTTTCTACCTCAAATAACCATATGAATTGCCTCACAGCATCTGCGGTTCCTTGGAACCATTTCTTCCCTTCCTCTCCCGACGTTTGAGTGGCTGCAAGAACCTGTTAAGCATGTGAGCTTTGTTAAAGTACTCTAACAATCAACAAATCCTTATTACAATTACTACAGATCATATAGAATTGAGTACGAGAACTCCTTAATGAAAGATCGACTTCTGGTTTGCACTAGTTAAACTAACAAAGAAGGTAACAGTTCAATCTTTACTAAACACAAGGATATCATACCTCCACAAAGCCATCTCCGAAATTTATACCATTGCCGTAATAGGTACGCGAAATGTGGCGATTGAGGGAAGCCGAGTTGAACTGAGTCAAAACAAAAATCTTGTTTAACCCACTGTTGATACAGTTGCTCATCGGAATGTCTATCAGCTTATAGCATCCTCCGACCGGAACCTAAACATCATATTCACATTTTTAAAAAAAGGCATTCGCCATGGTTAAAACCGAGACCAAAGAATTCAAATCAAGTTAAAAAGTATCAAATTCAGCACCAAGCATGAACTAAGATCGTCACCATAAGAGAATTTATATACACGTGTGTGTGTGTGTGTGTGTATACTTACAGCAGGTGTAGCTGCCCTTTTGGTAAGTGGAAAGAGATGAGTCCCTGGACCTCCTCCCAATATGATGGAAGCCACATTTTTTGGATCGACTCGCTGTCGCTCAACTCGCCGGGGTTGAACGGTCTAAAACCAAAAAGATAAACACTTTACCAAATAATCATTGCAAATTATTCATTTTTTCAACAGTAAAACACTAAAAAGATCAACATACCACGGCTTCCCTGGGAGTGTTTGATGTAAGAACAGCAAAAGCACCAGATTTGATCTTTTGCTGCTTCTTATCATCAGCTCTCAAGCTGTTTGTCAGCTGATCGACCCAAACACTGTTGTTATTAAGACTCCCTCTTGTTCTCTCACCTAGAAATGTGTTATCCCCATTGCCATAGCCAGTTTTTCTTGCATTCAACAAATGAGAATTGGCTCTCAAGGCCACACAACAAGAATCCATTGAAGCTCCTACCAAATGAAACCGAAACAGATAGGTAAGGAACTAAATCAAGTGTAGATCACATAGAACAAAAACAAAAGAAAACCCAAAAGTAAGTCACTGAAAAGAGGCTAAATGATCGGATCAGATGAAAGTAATTAAGATTATAAACAACCCACATCGTAAAACTCACAAAAAATCAAGATTCACAAACACCCGGAATCAAAAGAATCATCTTTTAACCAAAAGGAAGCATTTTTTTAGGATAAAACAACATACACCAAATGAAAAGTTGTGGAATTTGATTCAGAAAAAAGTAAATCAAATCACCTCTTTGAGCAATGTGTTGCTTAAGTGGTTTATCAAGCTAAAAGCTTCACTAAAGCTTGTGAGCACTTCACGAGAAACCCGGTTATTTATACGATCATAAAAATTTTGTGGCAGTGTTCTCAAATCCAAGTTTGTAGTGGAAAGCTCTCGATAGCCGAACACCTGTCCATTTTCAGCTTTCAGCTCGTGAATTTTAAAAATATTATTCAAAAAAGAAAAGAAAATTCAAGAGGTTTGAGATATTTTAAATCCATTTTCTGCTCTCTATACACCAGCTGTTGATCTATTTCTTTGATTATTTTTGGTGCTGGTGATGAAAACTTCTTTCACGGCTGTGCCGGCATCTTGGAGGGCTCATTTTTTGACAGCTGACAGCGACATATTTCCCACCACTTGGATCTGTTAGGCTGTCTGTTATAATTTTTAGAATAAATTATTTATTTATTTTATGATATAAGTTTTTAAAATTATATTTTATTTTTATTTTCATCAAATATTATTAAAATTCAATAATAATATTAATATATCACTATAAAATAATTCTCATTACTGAAAGTTCAATCATTACTAGTATAATTTACCCTATAAAAAGTAAATAAAAGGAATTCTATTATTGATGCAAAGAATATCTTGAAATAAGGAAGAAATAATCTATGGCACTGAAACATGATGAAAGCAGGCATATTTTAAACAAGGGAAAATACAATTACTGATGAGATTGAATTGTGGGGCCAAGTAGTTCATGTCCAAACATGTAGATTTTTCCTCAATCATGAACAGTAGTACCAAGTACCCATAGAGGTTGGTCATGACCTAACCCAATGGACGGTTCTCATTTCATGGAGCACAAACACCCCATGTTCTTGCCTTGACCTGTCACGTGTGCCCCCTCCTCATTTCATCCTCTATTATTTAATAGTATTCTCATTCGATACATAAATATAAATATATTGATAATACAAGAAAAACGGCGGGTGTATATATCACTTTAAGATTTATAGATTTTTTTTTATGTAAAATTAATGTCACTCACCTCTTCGAGATGCAATCTTGTGTCGCCTTTGTTACGATTGACTACATTGCCTATCTCACCCACGAAGTGTACAATTAAATAGTCGTTCTAATATCACTTGCCATGATAGAAAACGTGTTTGATAAGATGTGTAACATTACCATTTTTAAACTCTATGACTTCTTTTTCCCTTTTCAATGTGAGATTAATAACTCATACCCTCTTCAAAAAGTGTCATATTCTCAAATAAATTGGAGACAAAAATCGAAATAACAAATAAATATATTTTTGAGATTTATCCTTTCTTTGATTATCAGTTACATTGGTTAATGATTTTGTTTCAGAATATTGATTCTGTTCGATAATAAAATTAAAAATAAACAATAATTAATTTTTTATTTATTTAAATTATTATTAATTTTGGTTCAGTTTCTCGTACAAAGTAATGGAATATCGTTTTACCCAACTTAGATGCTAGAACAGTGATACCGGTTCAAAATCAAGATCTAAATGCGAGTTAACCAGGAGTGACAGTTAACCACAACGAGAAGTCGACGAAATTCTGTAGAAGAATTTTCAAGATGTGATAATAAAAGATATTTTTTTGCCTGACAACAATAATTTTTTCTAAGTTATTAGTTTATCGGAGATCTCAAGATATAGGTTCAAAGAATTTAGAAAGATTTATTGTGGTCAGATAGAAAAATATCTTTTATTGCCACATCTTGAAATTCTCTCCATTGAATTTCGTCGACTTCTCGTTGTGGTTAACTGCCTATTGACTTGCATTCAAATTTAGATTTTGAACTGATACTATCATTCTAGTGTCCAAGTTGGGTAAACCAGTATAGTCTCTAGTCTCCATTACCTTGTATAAGGAGCTGAACCATAATTAATACTACTATTGAGATCGCTATCCCTTGCCTATGCTATCACCGAAAAATTAAAGAAAGAGAAAAAGAATTTTCAATGTTTAACCTAAAAAGTTAGAACCATATTTATAGAGGTTCTCAAAAAAGAATTTACTAAAAAAAGTGTTATTCAGTAATATTCAAAGTCTCAAAAGATAATATCTTTTAATAGGTAATATTTTCTAATTTAAAATATTGATATATTTTTAATATTTTTAATATTCAAAATTAAGAAATAAAAAATATTTTTTAATTTGAAATATTAAAAAAGATATAGATGTTTTTAATATCTTTTTAATATTTAAACTAAAAAATAATAAATATCTTTTAATTTGAAATATTTAAAAGTATATAAATTTAATTTATTAAATTCATCAATAAATTTACTTTCAGTATTCCAACATTGATTTTGTGAGATATGGAGCATGAAAGTATGTATGTATGTATGTATATATATTATTTAAATATATAAAATATTATAATTAAATCATATTCGTCTCGAAAATATAATAATGTCTAACACTGATATACGAATTGGAATAAATTTTGAGAACTATTTTTGACAAGCTGCAAAAACATGGAATGTGATTGGTAACTTAAAGATAACGAAGAGGGCAACATGCCCAACTGTGCAATCCCATTTGAGCAAATAAGTCAAAAACCATCTTAAGAAACAATCCAAAGCGATGTCTAATGAAGTGGGGGCGAATGCTCCTCTTGACCGTACACGTGGCTGTTAATTAACGGACGGTAGTTCTAATAATTTGATTAAATAAAATAGAACCCTCTGATTTGTCAATCAATAATTATTCATAATAATCTCCACTTGATGGTTTCGAGTTTTCCTATGTGGGGGAGACCCGCAGATGTTGAAAGATGATGAGAAATGGGCATTAACCCTTAGGTACCCGTATCAACATTTATTACATTTAGTGGTATTTTTTAATTAATTATTGATATCTAATTTATTAATCGATTAATTTAGATTAAATTTTATAAAGACTATTATAAGAACGATCATCTCGATCCAATTTGTTTCATTAAAAAACCTATGATTCGATCCTCTCAATCCAGATTGTCTCGTTCAAAAAACTAAGATTCGGATAGTGGATGAGGCCGAGAATGGAGAGATGGAAATAAGATAATTTTCCAACTCAATAATAAAAGAGAACAAAAACAACACATACAAACATGTATGAACAATTGGTATCAAATATTCATAAAACAATATATTATACACAGACAAAAACGCACATATGTGACAATCCAATATGTGGTTTAAGATTAAACACGCAACCACAAATCAAATTCTCATTTAGAAAACAAATTTGGGAAAGCTCGGTAGCCAAAACCATGCAAAAATCAACCTGAAAACAAGTATCCATTAAACCATAACAATATCAACAAACTATAGGCTCACAAAGGATAGAAAGATCCCACTTGAGAGGGAGTTCTTTAGTAGTAATAATAATAATTTATAGCAATCTCATGAAATGGAAATACTACATAGAACTAAATACGCAAAAATATAACAAAACATCTAGGTGTTTGTTGCCCTTGTGTAAATCTGCTGGCTCGAATGAGATGAAACCAACCGGATCAATCCTTTTGCCATCAACTCCCTAATGGCCTTCCTTGCGAGTGATCCGTTAATCTGTGCAGCGTATGTAAAACCATATTAGACATGATAACAGAATACTGGATTTCGTTTAATGACATTGATGCATGGATCTACAGGCCAACATATATAGAAGACAGCAAACTGGATTATTTCTTAACTCCCAAATAGGCTTGATGAATTCAGTATTTTGCTCCTGGAATGCTCCCCAATAAGAACAAACATAAGTCCACAAGGATAGGGGGAGCACATCCCCTAGACTAAGCCCTTGTGAGTAACATCCCAACCCTACCACATATGCATAAGTATGCATACAATAATATGACGACAAGTTTATGAAACCCTCTCCTATTTGTGTATTACTTCAAATTTGGTCAAATCACATTGCACTCGATTCCAATTCGAGTAAAGTTTGATATAAATTCACCAGAGAATAACCAAAAAACACCAGGATAAATCTCTGAAAAAAGAACCCCTATCATCCAATTCTAAAATGGGTGCCCAAATTCATCTATCCATAGATCTCTAACTCCAGACAATTGACAACAACAGATAATCAAACTAAAACCATATATAATCATAAACGCAACACATCCAGCAAAAACTACATGCAATAAGAAAAGGAAAATACAAACCAAAACAAATGATAAGACATACCCTCAAACGATCAGACAAAATAGAGGGAGTGATGAGCTTATATTTAGGAGCCTCAGATAGAAGCTTATCATAGGTAGCTTGGTCAAACAGCACCATGTTGTTCACCTTCTCCTTTTGCTTTCCCTTGCTCCACTTCTGTAATTACCAAACAAACCAAAAGAAGAGAAACCCATTTCTTATCCAACTCTGAAATGCATAAAAATCAACCCCATTAAATAGAACTTAAAGGAACCGACCTTCTTCTTTTGCTTGCCACCTCCAGATTTTGCTGGCTTGGAGGAAGGAGGAGGGGCCTTGTCTTTCTTTGGTGCCTGCAAAACAAAAGTAAAACCAGAAAATTTAAAACAAACTTTGAGCTAGGACTTTGGATTTAATGATGAAGAGACAAAGATAATCAGAGAAACATACCATCTGATTCTAATCTGCTCAAGCCTCAATGTGAACGTGAGGAAACAGTGGAGGCGCAGTTTAATGGTTTTGAATTTGGGGTGCGACGGAGGTTTTAACTATAGGGTTTGGTCGCTGTTGCCCTAGATAGGGCTACGCCGTCGTTTATTTCAGTTTTCATTGAACCGGTGTCGGTTTTGGGCCGCTTAAATCTTTCCAAGCCCGTATTTAATAATATAGATTTGTTTAACGAAAATATTTTATATAATAAAACTGTTGATGTGTTTGTTAAGTAAATTTATAAAATAATATATTTATTTTTTTAATCAATTATATGTTTTTATCAATTTAACCTTAATTAGCATAATAATAAATTTAATCCTTATTATTTGAGAGTGTTGGCATGTAACCTAACCAATGGTACAATTGCCAAAAAGAACATTTCATTACCTATTTACTAATTTATGCTGATTCTTGCTCTCGTGTTATTGAATCAGCTCCAACTTCAAATTACTCCGTCAATTTTTTTATTCGATATTTAATTTATTGATTGATTAATTCATATCAAATACTATATAGATTCATTATGGGGTTACTCTCCCAATTCAACTTGCTTCATTCACAGCGTTAGAATTCGAACTTCTGATTTTATTTAAAGGATCTAATGTCTCATCACAATAGACCATCCGGTTTAATTGAATAAGAAAATAATTTAATGTTTGTTTAATTTGTCCCCAATCCTTGTAATCTTCAAACTTTTAGAATTTGGCCCCTCTACTCGCATGTACTAAACTACGTATTTAGTGGGAGGGGCCTTGGCCCTCCAATTTGTTGGGCCCTATTACTTCTTAGCTTTCATTCTATCGATTTAAATAATTTTTATATTTTTATCCATTTTAGATTTGTCCCTAAATTTTTGAATCTTCTAATTCAATACCCAAATCCATCCAAATATGTCATTAATTTCAACCATAATTTAACCTATATTTCATTCTCTCAACATATAATAATATAGCTTCACCTAACGGTTTTATTAGCAGGATATGCGATTAGATAAATCGATAGTTTGGGAAAGAATTGAAATGTTCAAAAGTATGGGGACCAATTTAGAATAGGTTCATACTTTGGGAATGAAATTATAATATTCAAAAGTTTGAGGACTAATTTAGAATGAGAGTCCTAATTTGGGGATGAAATTGAATGTTTAAAAGTTTAGAGGCCAATTTAAAATAAAAGTTATAGTTTAAGGACATGTGATACAATTAACTCTTATTATTATTATTTTGTTTACAACTCTTATTATTATTATTAGGGTAAAGTGTATAAATAGTCCCCTAACTTTTAGGGCGCTTGCATTTTGGTCGCTCGTCTTTTGAAACTTGCAATACAATTATTAAACTTTTAGTTCATTTTCAGTAAGGTCTCTGTCGTTACCCCCTATTAGTTTTTGCTGACATGACATTAACTCCCGTTAATCCCCTTTTTCTTTTTTTCTCATTTTCCTTTTTCTCTCATTTTTCTTTTTCTTCTCTCCTCACATATCTCTTCACATTCTTTGATTTTTCCCTCTTTTTTTCCTTGCTTCCATCTCTCTTCACATTCTTTGATTTTTTTTCTTTTGTGTTTTTCACTTCAAAAAAAGATTGAAAGGATTAAGGGGGAA
The DNA here is from genome assembly GCF_006381635.1 of Hibiscus syriacus. Classification (NCBI taxonomy): domain Eukaryota; kingdom Viridiplantae; phylum Streptophyta; class Magnoliopsida; order Malvales; family Malvaceae; genus Hibiscus; species Hibiscus syriacus. Next base: position 10,228,935 of record NW_024061960.1, on the reverse strand, counting down.
AAACCCTAGAGTCCTTTTCTTTAAGGTAATTATCTCCTGATATGGAAATGAATAGAGCCCTTTTCTTTGGTTTGGGTTTAGTTGGGGACATAGTTCATCAAGACGACATTGCTCCAAAGAGACCCAATTGTGCTAATAATTTTTGTTCCGTTAATCTAGCAAAAATCCTTAAACTTTGTCTTTTTTTTCTTCATGTTCCTCATTTTTTTCCCTTGGGTTTTGTTTTGCTTTGGTGAAAATGGATGAAGGTTGAAATCTTGACTTTTGTTTTTGTACTTGATGTTTGATTAAGATGTTTTGTGTCGATTAATAGTTTAATTGTCCCTTTTTATGATTCATTTGCTTCAAATTTTGACTTTGTCTTATAGTTCTTGTATTTTTTTTAACAATATATAGTTCTTGTTTGATTGCTGGAAAATGGTGGCATTTTTTTTATTGTTTTAGGATATGGTTTTTGGACCTTTGGTCCAAATGGGAAAAGGGTTAACATTGTTTTATTTTTAATTGCTATGAGTTTAAGCTCCAGAAGAAGAAGAAGAAGTTATGGGTTTAAGCTCTTAAAGAAAAAGGAGGAGGAGGAGGTTAACGTGCCACGTCAGATAAACCTGATAGGAGGTAACGTTAGGGACTTTACTGAAAACGAACTAAAAATTTAGTGGTTGTATTGCAAGTTTTAAAAGTTGAGTGACCAAAATGCAAATATCTTAAAGGTTTGGGGACTATATATACTTTACCCTTATTATTATTATTATTATTATTATTATTATTAAAAAGCATGGATGTTATGGTGGAAGGATTTTAAGTGGATAAACCTAAAATAAAGGAAGCAAACGGAGCCCAAAGATTAAATTCCTCGTACAAGTGGGAATTGTATTCCTTTTTTCTTTAATAACGCTCCCTGCTAATATTTTATTGTTCAAATTTAAATTAAATAATTTATATATATTATTTTTAAATTTTAAATTTATATTTTTTTCGAGGTTATCTAAAATTTACATCTATCGACCAATATATTTATGTCCATCATTTAAAGTTAGTAAATTTCAAATAATTTTCATAATTTAAACTAATTCTTACTAAATTAATTTTCATAATTTAAACTAATTCTTACTAAATTAAACATAAAAATCAACATTCAAATAAAAGGATGAATATAAGAAATATTTTTTATTGAAAAAGTTGATGTTCCTCGTCTCTTGAGTCATATATATAGCAAAACAATTCATATTAGAAGCAATAATTGAAGAAGATAGGAACAAAACCAGGAGAATAGAATTCAATCCATAAGCAACAACAGAGTACCATTCCCTCTGTTTTTTCTGTTAGAAAATCATCAGTTTCATCTCTCTTCTTCCACTTGCCTCTCCAGAAATTCTTCTTAGCATCTATGGTTATGTCTCTACTGAAAGGGACACTCGTCCAATTCTCTTTCAAGTGACAAATAAAACCCAGTTTTTTCCCTTGGATTTTCTTTGTTTTGGATTCGTAAAATGGATGCATTTGATACAAAACTCGAGAAGCGAAACGCGATCTCGAAGCAGCATCAGTTGTATAAGATGGCAAATTTGTCGAGGTTCGTTGAAGTATGTATTGTTCTAGTCTTGATCTCCAGCTTCACTACTCATCTTCCCGTGGCTGCCGAGTATTTCCGCGGGTTATCAGTTGTTCTAGCCAGTCCTCGGTTCGTGTTCGTAGTGACAATGTTATATATATTTTTACATGTATAAGTAAAATTTATAATATTGCTAATAAAAATGTGATTCAAATTTGATAATAAAAAAAAATTGAAATGAAAACAGAATTAATGAGGTAAATTAAAGATCAAACCACAAGACAATCAAATTATTTAATTAAAGACCAAAACGACGTATAATCCGAATATGGTATCCAATAAAATCGACCGTTAATTTACACACTAAACTCAAAACAAATGCACCAAAGAAAGTGCTTTCACCGAAGAAACTTGGGTCTTTCAAAATTTATTTCAAGAATGTGTTGGGCAATTCAGATAGTAAAGGATTCACGTAACATGAAAACTCAACAATCAAAACGATAAATATAAACTTGCACAACAAGAAACTACAGTATCCTAAATCACCTTAGAACCACCAACATCGATGCCGAACTAAAGGATTTCTCACTACATATCATCCTCAAATTGTATCCAACTAGTAGCAAACTTTTTCTTATTTTGCTATCAGTTTAAGTCACCACATTGCCATACACCACATCCGGTAATCGGCCCTGGAAATATTACACAAAATAGTCAGTCAGACGGCTAATAAAATCCTTGTATTGAAACCATTTGCTCATTACATTTTAGCAGAGCATCATTAGCTAGGATGAATGCAATTTCATGGATCGAGCTCTTGCTATAATAAAATATTTAACCTAGATCTTGATGCACTCATTGTAGGATCGTAAATTTACCTTAAAACTGAGCAGATGCTACCCAAAAATTGGACTGGAGCCTTTGGGTTTACCGAACCTAAATTAGAGCTCTATACAGCCATTTTCATCTCTATTTTCTTGTGAGGATCATAGCCTATGAGTTTGAAATCGGAAGCCACAAAGGAATCGATGTTCTTTTTCTCGGGATTGATCTCCAAGATCTGCATTTCAATATTGTAAGAATACTTCCCCGCACGGTTTTAAGATAACTAATTATACTCAACTGGAAAAGGCTTTGGCAGTTTCTGAAGCTGCTCTTGTAGGGGCCTAACATGAGTGCTATAAACATGAGTATCACCAAGCACATGGATGAAATCACCCGGAACAAGATCTGATGGACAAACAAAATTACGATAGGTTAGAGAATGAAGCTGGACGAAGTCAAACAGCTCTAGTGTCAAGTTCTCTTTTCTGTTCATTTTTTGCTCATTTGCTGTATTTGTTCTCTGAAAGTGCAAAGACTAAAATCCAAGAGATGAGGGACCAAAGCCACTCTTTTATACACTAATTGGTAAAATAACTAAAGATAACCACATAATATAGTTCATTCCAGCAATTCAATCATGCATAAACATAGTATCGATTTCAGTGGCAACATCGTACCACAAACATGAGCAATCATGCATGTTAGGAGAGCATAAGATGCAATGTTAAATGGCACACCCAAGCCCATGTCACAAGAGCGCTGATACATTTGGCATGATAATTCCCCATTTGCCACATAGAACTGCAAAACATTCATACTGGAAAGGCTTACTTTAAGTACAAAAGAAAGCGAGAGAAAAAAATCACAAACCAATACTAACCTGAGCAAACATGTGGCAAGGCGGAAGTGACATAAGTTTGAGATCAGAAGGATTCCAGGCCGAGAGTATAATCCTTCTATCATTTGGATTATTCTTGATCTTGTCGATAACATCCAACAACTGATCAAATCCTTGTCCAGTGTAGTCAGCATGCATGTTAGTATACCTGGAAAAGATCAGATACAAAACAAATGAAGCAACACCATCGCAGAAAAATGAATTGCCAGAGAAAAGTGGGGAAGTTGAAATCCACTAACCTCGCACCAAAATGCCTCCACTGGAACCCGTACACAGGTCCCAAGTCACCCTCGTCTCTGCCAGTCAACCCAATACTGAGATTGGTGATTCAAAAGTAAGTTAGTAACAACAGGGAAAAACAGTACAAATTGATAGCAAAAAGGTTATAGAGATACCTGTCAAGAAACTCCCTGGATGCATTACCGTCCCATATGAATGCCCTTTTCTTGAAGAACCTGTTAACAATGCAAATATTTAGAATGGAACTCTATTCAGTCAGATCAGCCATCTTCTAAATAAGATCAATGTTTTTGGAATAGGGAAAAATATTGAAGGCCCATAGAAATGCTAAAAGCCAAAGATAAACTCTACAAGAAACTGATATAATATCAAGAGATAAATGGAGAATAGAAGCAATGCCTTCATTTATAGGAGCATAAAATATGTCAAACAATGTAAATGGAGCTTGTTATTCAAGAAATTAACCTTGGCACTAGTTGAGCCACTGATGAACCAGAGCAGCTCTTCAACAACACCTCGCCAGAATACCTTCTGGAGACAATCAATACAAATGCAATTCAATTATCTTTTTTATTAATATTGAAATATTATATACAGGAGCCATAGCTCCATTATGATGCAAGTTTGTAATTGTTAAATAAAACTAACAATAACAATATACATGCCTTGGTTGTTAGAAGTGGAAAAGTTTTCCGCAAGTTGAATCGCATCTGTCAAATACAGAATAAAAAAATTAAAATAATCAGCAATCACAAACTTTAAAAAATATTGCTGGAAACCAATTTCCACAAACAAAACAGACAGGATTTTAACTTAGAGGTGCAGATCACCTGGCAACCAAATTTTGATAAAGTACCAGTCCCGGTCCTGTCATCCTTCAGATTACCATCAGAGATGATGTCTTGAATCATATTCAGATACAAGTACTCCTCGTGTTTCTCAAAAATCATCTTAGGCAGGAAAGAGAAATTCTGTATCTCAAACTTAGAGGAATCTAGTTTATTGTCAAGGACCTGGTTGTCATCCACGTTGATGTGTTCAACAGAAGAGGTTCTCACACGAACATACGTTGTGAAGCAATACCGGATGTTGTTCTCCACTTGAGGAAATGATGAGTACCAAGGGTGGAATACTGAGGAATCAATGGCAGGCATAAAAGTATCACATTCAATGCTCATCTCAATTTCTGTAAGGTGAATAGCATCACATCCAGCAGCATTAAGGGATTCCCTAAATCAAAAGGTAGAACATGTGAGACAAGAGGGGAGGAAAATAACATATTAAAATGTATGCTTTGTACCTAAATATCTGGCCACCCCCTATTACAAATACTTTCTCGATTGAAAGACAATAAGGAGATGCAGCTAATAATTCCAAAGCAGATGCCATGCTTCCACATATAACAACATTCTCAGCAGTTGCAATATCAAAACTCCCAGAACGAGTCAGAACAACATTAAGACGACCTGGAAGAGGCCGATATTCAAGGGGTATACTTTCCCACGTTTTTCTACCCATTATGACTGCATTCCTTTTCCCAGGGTCTGCCGTAGTCAGAGTAAGATCTTTGAAGAATTTGAGATCAGAAGGCAATTTCCAAGGCAACTTCCCATCCTTACCAATACCCAGATCTTTAGTCGCAGCCACAATGATCTGGTAAGTTCGCCGTGGATCCAGTAGGACCTCGACATTTCCATTTCCGTTTCCATTAGCAATGCTCATCACGGTGTTAGCAGACATATTCGAACCAAAAACAAAATCAGAAACTCAATTACTATAATATCAAATCCTGTCAGAAACAAGACCAAAGTAAAAAATCAATAACATAATAAGAAGATAAAAACAACAGAACCTGCTTAGACAACTCTTTGATCATAGTCAAACCAATTTAGACAACAGTCAGAAGAGAAATTAAAAATATCCGCCAAACAAAAATCAGTTTTAATCGTTCACCGTTCTGTTTCGAAAAATGAATCTAACCGTATAATAATAAAATAATGCCACATAATACATATTCAAAAAAGATATAAATCAGAGCCAGAGAGATTCGATCTATCGATGCATGTGAGAGACAAAAAGGATAGAAGAATAATAATTTAAAAAAAAATAAGAGCAGAGAGAACAATTGTTTTTCAAGAAAAACAAAGGGAGAAAATTCCTAAATAATCTTAACAAATAATGAAGACACTTAGTTGAGATTTTACATAGATAATCAAAAAGAATAAAATCATCAATAATCGCACCGATACCAAACATTCCACTCTTTTTATTAAAAATAAATAGTACTCTTTCTACCAAACATTCATGGAATCAGGAAAAACCAAACCAGCTATTAGATCTAGCTTAAGGAACATTATAATCAAAATTTATAAAATAAACAAAGAAAACCTTTCCAGAGAGAAAGAGAGAAATGCAAATGAAATTACCGGCCGTTCTGAGACGGAGACACAAAATATTCAATCAGCAACCAGGAAAGGTTAGTATACTGCAAGTTAATAAATTACGAGTAGAATAAAGAACAGAGAAATTAGGGTTTCTTTTGTACGGGTTTCTTTTGTTTTTTAAATGGGAGAAATGGGGGAAGTTGAGTGGAGAATCAGTATTTAGTAGGTATAAGAAAGAGAGTTTTGTAATTTTGAAAGGAAAAAAATAATCCAAAATGCATTAGTTGACGCGACGCGGAGGGCCGCCGAGGTAAATTTTAAGGATAAACTACACATTTAGTATTTAAACTATTATTTTTGTTCCGGATTGGTACCTCACTTTATTGTTTTTCAAAATCATACCTACACTCAACTATCTTCTAACTCTTATTTTGATCACTAAAATTTAAAAAAATTCAATTTAATTACTCAACTTTCAAATTATTCCTATTTTAATCACACTAATTTATTTTATTAATAAACTTTTTATATTTTATATTTTATATTTTAAAATTAAGTTTAAAATATGATTTAAAAATATAAAAATGAATTATAAAAATATTAAATTATAAAAGTTTAATTTAATATTTACTTTTATATTTTTAAGATTTACAAATTGTATTTTTATATTTACTTTTATAATTCAATATTTTTATAATTCATTTTTTTATATTTTATATTTTAAATTATAATTTAAATTTAATATTAAATATAAAATTTTTAAAATTATTTTTATTGGAAATATTTCATTAATTAAAATTTTAAATATTAGATTTGTTTAATTATTTATGTGATCTTTTATTTTATAATTTGTTGTAAACTTTAAAAGACAAATTTTTGTTGTAAACTTTAAAAAGACAAATAATTTGTTTACTTTTTTATCATTAACAAACTTATAAAAGAAAAATATAATTTTTTGTAAATTTTAAAACATTGGAGACCTTCAGCCCAGTGGTTTGAGTGCTTGGTTGCTCATATTCTCTCCTTAATGTTGGTTTAAATCTCCTGGAGTGCAAATTTATCTTTTTATTTTCATTTTAATTGGTGTAAATATTTAATTAAATTTATTTAATTGAATTAAACTAATGACTAAATTGATAGAATGTATAAATATTAATGACCAAATATTAATTATGCCAATTTTATTAATAGACACATCATCATCTCCGTTAAAAATTAACGACCGATAACTTGATTGAAGCATTTAAATAGTTGGGTGGTCTTATTGATTAAATTGAAACATTTGTGGTCAAAATGATTTTTAACTATAGTTTGGTGGTATCTCGTGTAGTTTACCTTATTTTGTATGGCATGACATGTTTATTATTATATTATTAATATATAATTAAAATAAAAAAAATCAAACTTATACCCAAATCCAAAAAGTACACCATAAATCATAAATCACAAACTTTGCATATATTAATAAAATAAAATAGAGTGATTAAAATAAGAGTAATTTGAAATTTAAGTGATTAAATTAAAAAAATTTAAACTTCAATAACCAAAATAGATGTGAGAAGATAATTGAGTTATTAATGATACAATTTATCCATAAAAATGTCACGTACATAAATTTCGTTAAGTTTATAACAACGAGTACCAAAATGAAATCTAAACTAAATGTTAGTTATGGTTTTAAAAAAAAATTAAGTACCAAAATAGAATAAAAATAATAGTTTAGGTATTAAGTATGTAGTTTATCCTAAATTTCAAGGGTAATCTACACCCAAGATTACTTAATTATAGGTTTAGTAACAAACAAATCATTTTTCTCTAGAAGTTATAAACATGTCATTCAATTCAAATATTGTTACAAACAAGTTATTTCATCGTTAAATTTGAAATAAACGTTTAAAGTGACTAGATATAATAACATTTTTAGTCCCAAAACTTATATATTCCATTGTCTTTTTTTCTAATTCTAAACAATTCATAAAGTTAACCATTCATATTTAAAAATTTCATCAATCTAGTCTTCTTTTATGATATTATCAAATTAAGTGACTCACCAGATCAAAATATTTTTGGTACCTAGATGAAAAAGGTGGTTACTTTAGGTACTTACCTTGATCAAGAAATATTTTAAGTACTAAGACGACAAAGACGAATACTTTAAGTACATATTTTGACCAATAGATAATTTAAGTATTTAGATAAAATAATTGGTATACTTTATGTATTATTTTTTAATTAAGCTTATAAGGTTTTAAAATTTACAAATCAATTTAGAATCTGAATTGTACTTTGGGGCCATCTAATGTAATTTGACCTATTTTATATAATAGTTATAATTTAATTTTTTTTTGAAAATGTTTATAGATTTTTTTGCCACGTAAGATGCAACAATAATTAGGACGCCCTTTGGTTTGGTATGCCATCATTTACAGGTAAATGTAGCTTTCACTTTGACAATGGTAAATTCAATTACAATATAACGTTTATTTTACAAACAATTAAACAAGATTTGGGATTAGCCTTGACCTTAATTAAATTTATGCTCCCCAACATTTTAAGAATTTTCCAACTTGATCCCAACTCATTTTTTACCTTGACATTTTTAACCTTTATATATAGAGGATTAAAAAAGTTGGTTTACCTTTTTTTATAATTATCAATATATAAATTAACATTAAAATTAAAATTAAACAAAAGTTAGAGGATGAATTAGGATTTTTAAATTAAAAATAGTACAAGAATTCAATGTTCAAACATCAAGTAGATCGATTAAATTTAAAATTTCAATTTAACCATTAATATTTGATCTATTGACTAATTATTTCATATCAATTTTGCAAAGGTCAATTATATGCTTAATCTTCTCAACCCAGTTTACTCTATTCGTAAATATTATAATTTAAACTATTGATTTTATTTAAGGGATTTATTGTCTTACCCAGGGGTGTGCAAAGATACCAAATCTGAATAATCCGATTCGTTTATCCGGTGATCGATCCAAATATTCGGATATTCAATCTGATTTTCTTCACGGCCTTTCAAAATGGGATAATTAGGAGTTGAATCACTATTTTATACATGTTTATCCGTGGAATTTTATACATGCAACTTTGAGCTTATGATTTAATTCATAATCAGCTAATCCAACACATATAATTATTGAACGCTACCATTCAATAACTTTTTTTTTTGAAAGGGATATACTTTGCATGTTATTAAGAGAATAAAACATACATAAAGTAAAACACGAAACGCGAGCCTCGTTAAAAACCCTCCCTATATCTAACAAAGGAAAAAGAGTGTATCATGATCATGAGAAAATAAACATCGATACAGCCAGGCATACAATACCAAAAGTCACCCCATTAATCCATAACAACTACCCATCGCCCAAGAGTAACCGAAACCAAACAGAGAGGAAGCCATGACACCATAGAAATTTCGGATCCAATCCGATAATCGAATTTGCACACCCTTAGTATTGTTTCACTATACCAACTAGTTGTTGGTAGTTAAATTTTATTTTAATTGCGATTACAAGGTAGTATATGTTCGAAATATTTCTTAACCATTGACAATGCACATACACCATGCATATGTTGCTGCTCGAATCCATAGCATCTAAGAAGAACAATACTCTCCTTTAATTATCGAGTCAAATCAAAGGGTTTAAAAATAACATAGAACTCTTCATATATTTAAAGCGGATATAAAGCATAATAATTAAGAAAAATTGAAAAAAAATAGCACTAAGAAATAGAAAGAAAATAAGAAATTATTAGTGGAGAACTCTCATGCAAAGCCAAATTGACTTTTCTCCAATCTCCCTACACCCAACTCATTCTGGATAATAAAAACAATTGTATAATTAAAAAATGCATAGTACAAGGACCATTTATGCACTTTGTCATTTTAATTTCAAACTTCAACCCAGCCTTGGTGGTGAATAGCTTACACCTAGGGTTGAACTTAGCCATGCACTAAACGACATTAATGAAAATTAACAATAGCTTTATTTTGGCGTTCATTGATACATTTTCTCTTAATATTTGTTGATGTATAATAAATGAGAGAAAGACTTGTTGTGAATGGGAGTAATTATTTTTAGGGTAAATTACAGATTTGATCACTTTTGTTTGAATTTTCTAAACTTATGGTCACTGGATTAAAAAAACACAATACATATTCACTTTTATGTTATTTTAATTAAGATTTGGTCATTGAAACGTTGTCTTCCGTTAGTTTGATGACGTGACACGTTAGTAAAAGGGTCTAATTTTTTACTTCAACCCCTGAACTTTAGATAAAATATTAATTAGGGATCATTTTATAAATTCAAAGTAATTTAGGGACAAAGTTCTAATTTACCCTTTTTTAATATACTTTTCTTCTTCCTCTACCTTCCTCCAACGATCTGTGTAAGGCATTGAAAGAACAATGAAATCTCTTCTTCTGAAAATAATATCACGGGTTTCATCCTCCGCCGCAGAGTTGATAACACCAAAAGCTCCATTCTTTATATGGTCTTTGAATCAAACACATAAAAAAATCCAACTTTATGTGCTCAATAACAAGTTTAAAATCACAAATTGGGACTATAAATGATGGCGTTAGACGCATAGTTGGAGGTCTAAAAGAAGTGGCACTTGTGTTTCCTCAACCTTGGCAGCCAAAGACAGCTAAATCTCCCATCCATTTGGAACTTAAAGCTTAAAATGAACCTATCAAAGTAATTAACAGCAAGAACCATGGTCAAGGCATTGACCCCATAGTGTGCCTTAACCTTGAAAACCCAGTCCAAAGCTTCTTTACGAGCTGAAACTAAAGATTAACTCATCGACTTCCCAGACCAAATCATGTTCATTAAGGAATAACGGTACAGCAAATGCCTCATCGAGAATCAATGTACGGGCTTTGAAATTGTTGTTGTTGTTGTGTCTCTTCAGCTTGTAGAGCCATAGCCTTTCACAGAAGCAGCAAATAAATTATCCTTTCATTATAATAACAATAATATCATGAAAGACAGAACAAATCTCAACCTCATTTTTCACTCTTTCATCAGTAAGTAAACACTGTTATAAGAAGAGAAAGAGAAAGAAATTAAAAAAGACAAAAGAGAATGAGAGAGAGAGAGATGAAGTAAGAGAAAGGAATTCAAGCAGTGGAATTCAAGAGATGAAGTAAGACTTAAGACAGTGGAATTCAAGCAGAAGAAGATGAAGTAAGAGAAAGTTAAGTAATCTTTGGAGGAAAGAGGTGTGCGGCGGCGAAAGTGAGGAAGTAGGAATGGCAACGGGGAGGGTTTTGCTCCCATCCCCGAAATGAATTCCCGTTCTCGTCCTCGCCCCGTTTCCCGTCGGGTTTAATATCGGGACACTCAGGGATTTTTTGCTCCGTCCTTGAACCTGACCCGAAATGTTATATCCGAACCCGACCCGATCATGAGAAAAAAAATTAGGGTTTAAGATTTAAGATTTAAATGTTTAGGGTTTAAAGTTTGGGGTTTAGGTTTATGATTTAAGGTTTAGGGTTATTTTGAGAAATTTATCAATAAATCAACCAATTTTTATTTTAATAATTATAAAAGTTAGGGTTTAGGGTTTTAATGTTTAGGGTTTGTATTATATAATTAATAAAAATATAAAATATTATATATAATTAATATAAAATATATAAAATTATATATGTATAATTAATATAAAATATATAAAATATTATATATATATAATTAATAATATATATATATATATAATTGGGTCGGGGCGGGGATACCTTGCCCCGAACCCGAACCCAAAAAAATTCCCAAATTTTACTCTGATACCCGACCCGAACTTAGCAAGGTTTCGGGTTTCCCTGTCGGGTTCGGGTCGTAGGGGAGGAAGAAAAAGTATACTAAAAAAGGGTGAAATAAAACTTTTTCCCTAAATATTTTGAATTTATAAAATAGTCCCTAATTAGTATTTTATTTGAAGTTCAGGGTTAAAGTAAAAAATAAACCTTTTTACTAACATGCCGCGTCATAAACTAACAAAAGTCAATGTTTCAGTAACCACATCTTAATTAAAATAAAACGAAAGTGACTATGTATTATTTTTTTTGTATCTAGTGATCATAAATTTATAAAACTCAAACTAAAGTGACCAAATATGTAGTTTACCCTTATTTTTATGACATGGGTGGAGAATTGATAAAAAGACTTAATAAAATATGGTCATTAATGATTTATCTTTTTCGATGTGGATGAAAAATCACAAAATAATGACTAATAATGAGACTAATAAAACTTAACCTAAAAAAAACTCGAATTAGAACCTTCCTAAATGTAGAGCCTTCTTTTAGGAGGAGAGAGAGAGTTCCTCTCTGTGCAAGAAGAAAGAATATTATAGGTGAATTTATCAAGGGATAATAGTGGTCGTTCTCCGTAGAAATTTTAGATTCGAGCAACTAATTGTATGTATTGTTAGTAGTTAAGAAATATTTTGACTAGATATTACCTTATCATTAAAGAGAAAAACCGAGAGATTAAGTTATAACGAAAAGTGTAACAATATTTGAGTAAATATTCCATATAAATATATTCCGTTTCGTCTAAATGAGTACCAAAAAAGTATAACACAAGAATTTTGTGTTATTTTTAGACCTAATCAAGATTAATAAATACGGTTTAAGAAGAATCTATCTCGAGAAACAACTAAATATGTGAAATATCAATCCATTACGTTTATATAGACACATTGTCAATAAGAGATTCTTTCGGTGAATTTATATGCACATCCTCCCTTCCTCCATTAGTTTATCCCTTAGCCTCCTTTCATATGGTATTAGTTTAGCCACATTCTTTCTGAAAATTTTAAATTATCATATATTTTAGATTTTTTTAATTTTTTATTGATAATTTATTTTCGTCCATTTAATTTTATATATTTATCTCTTCTAAAATTTTAGAAGTTCGCCTATAATATAAAATATTGCATCCGTCTAGGGTTGTTTATGATCATCACAATGTTTATTTCTTTGATCTTTACATGTTCAAACATGACAGCCCTTTTGTCTTGCAAGAAATTTTTTAGCATGTTTGGTTTTGATATACCAATGGTTTGTCTTTTTTTTTGCAGATGTTTTGATATGATTATGTAGGTGTAGAACATAATTGGTCAGGTCATAGACATATTTTGCACAGGTTGTGTTCGATCCAGTAGCTGAAAGACATTGCAGAAATTTGTGTAGGCTGTAGTCATGGCTGACACTTCTAAAATGGGTGAGTCCTCGAATATAAAAAATGCATACGGAATATTGGCTATGGTTGATGTCTAGATATGACAGATCTGGGAAGAACCCGGATTTCGGATATGACATTCGTTGATCGTCAATGGTTGGGTTGTGCAAAATCGGATTTCGGATTGGACTTATGAGGTTTCGAATGTCTTGTTTACAGGTCTTGAAAAACCGGATGTAGAGAACAACGAGGATGAGAGGAAAACGAGGCTTGGTTCTCTTAAGAAGAAGGTAATTAGTGCCTCTAGCAGGTTTAGACATTCCATTCAAATGAAGTCTAGGAGATATAGTCGAGTTATGTCCATCGTTAGCATAGAAGATCACCTTGATGCCGAAGAGTTACGGGCTGTCGATGCTTCCCGCCAAGCACTCATCTTAGATGAACTACTACCTGTAAACATGATGATCATCATATGATGCTAAGGTGGAAATCTTTCTGTCTTTTTCGTTTCTCTAATCCTTACAAAAGATCGAAAGGCTTTAGATGATTAAAATTTTTATTCGACGATCATGATACAGGTTTCTAAGGGCCAGGAAATTTGATGTTGAGAAATCAAAGCAAATGTGGGCTGATATGCTTCAATGGAGGAAGGATTTCGGAGCTGACACAATCATGGAGGACTTTGATTTCAAGGAATATGCTGAGGTGGTTAAGTACTATCCACAAGGATATCAAAGAGTCGATAAAGACGGACGACCGGTTTATATCGAAAGACTGGGTCAAGTCGATGCTAACAAGATAAGTGACCACGATCGACCGCTATCTGAAGTACCACGTAAAGGAGTTTGAGAGGACCTTTGCCTTCAAGTTACCTGCTGCTTCAATTGTAGCAAAAAAACACATTGATCAAAGCACCACCGTATCGGATGTTGAAGGAGTGGTATGTCATATTTGTTACTGTTTTTTTCTTCTCTTTAACCAGTCCAAATCTCGCTTCATTGCAGTTCTAATCCGGCATCATAATTTAACTTTCAGGGACTTGAAAGCTTGAACAAGGCTGTAAGGGAGCTCCTACAGCGACTTCAGAAGTTTGACGGCAACAATTACCCCGAGGTAGTTATTGCTCCATAAGATCAATTAATGTTCCCTTGGATTCTCGGTTCAGTCGTGACGAAAGCTAATTGAACGCTTTTTTATGTTTGCAGACTCTGAACGGGATGTATATCATCAATGCTGGCTCTGGATTTAGGCTCTTATGGGGGCACAGTTAAATCTTTTCTTGATCCCCAGACCGCTGCAAAAATCCATGTAAGTATTAATCACCAAATTTACTGTAAAACCGGATTCGGTTTTTGATTACATAAGGTTGCTAAACAACTTTATGGTATTTTTTCAAGAGGTTTTGGGTAACGAATACCAGAGCAAATTGCTTGAAGTAATTGATCCTCAGTGAGCTTTAAGAGCATTAAGAGTTTCTCTTAGTATATGTTCTTTAGACATACATATATGCGCGTGCGTGTGTGCATGCATACGCATATGTAAACATTTCTTTTGCTGTGGCTTTTCAACAGTGAACTACCAGAGTTTTTGGGAGGTAGCTGTACCTGTGCTGATAAAGGCGGTTGCATGCTGTCCGACGACAAGGGTCCATGGAACGATCCCAAAATATTAAAGGTATTAGCCTAAACATAGAGTATCTTGAATAAGACAAGTGTCGGATATTGATACGGTGTTCAGCATGATAATTGGTATAATAAAATGGAATACTTTCATTTACATGAGCAGAGGGTTCAAAATGGTGAGGCCAAGTGCACAAGGAGAAATACATCAGGTATCGAGGACAAAGCATTCCTAGAGGTATTCACTACTAGAAAAAAGGCTTTTTCCGTTCTCAACATTCACAAATTATCCTAGAACTAACTTGTATCATGCGTCTACAAATTGAATGCCTACCCTCTTCGATGTTGTAAAAACGAAGACGAGTGATTCCTTCAACGCCGAAAAATCGGCTACAGGCACTGCTGAATGGCTTGCAGAGAATGCTCCTTTATATCATGTTGCTGAAGTAAGTTTCACTCATTATCATGCCAATGTCAAGAATGGAAACTAATCAAACACTTTGCATTTCGGTTTTCATGTTTCATGTTATCTTATGTAGATCTCTGTCTTCTTTGTATATTGCAGTCTCCCATCAATAAAAACTGCCCGGATTCCCTTGCCTATGACAAGGTAATTCCAGTGGTTTCATGACGTAAATCCAAGGCAGATGAAAGCTTTGCCATTCCAAAGGTAATGGGAAGGTTACTAAAAGAATGAGCAACCAGGTTTTTGGAGGAATCATGGCATTCATAACGGGAACCGTAACCATGATTCGCTTGTCCCGAAACATGCCGGAGAAACTAATTGAAGCAAATGTGCATGGCAGTCAAGTTTATCACGCTGACATGAAGAACGCAGACCATGCTCCTCCGTTACCACTGCCTATCACTAGTGCCGACTACTTTTCCAAAATGGAACGCATGGCTGACCTGGAAGACAGGGTGAGCGTTCTCATGGAGAAACCGGCAACCATGCCACCCGAGAAGGAGTTACTGAATGCCGCTTTGAACAGGGTCTGTACCCTTGAAGAAGAGATATCTGCAGCTAAGAAGGTACATACATACGCATATGTACGTACGTATAGCAACAAATGTACTCCAAATTTACATTATCAGTTTCACCTTCTGTCTTCTGCTTATGCAGGCACTTGAAGAAGCCCTTGTTAAGCAGCAGGAACTTCAAACCTATATTTGATAGAAAGGCCAAGAAGTATAAGTTTGTAAGTTATCAAAGTTTTTCAGTGCCTTGACAGTTGAGACCATGCAAACTTCAGTTATATTTTGAAGGTTTTTCTTTTCTCACATTCCATTTCCTTTGATTGTGATTGCAGAACCCATTACGCTGGTACGGTGACCGATCATGACCAATCTTCGATGTCATTGGTGGCATTGTTGTATTCAGCCCCACAGATGAATTCCCTTGGTGTATTATTTTGTATTGTAAATTACTCGATTCCAAGACTTATAACCTTGGAGATTTAGCATTTTACTTGCATTGTTGTGTATACTTTTAACAATTATTGCCTCAAACTTTAGAGAAATGCTCTTGGTCAGTCCATGTTCTACAAATTAATTTACATACATACATAAACATTTGGTAATATAACCTGAAAGTGCAGTTCACTTTTTAAACAACGTTTTCTTTTTCTTTCAATCCACTTTGTTCGGCATTTCATGTTTGAATTGTGTTCGTTCATGTTTTGAGTTAACATCTAAGCTTACATTATGCATGCATTAGGAAGCTTACAAGGTTTTGGAAGTCGTAATATCGAAGTTTATAGATAATTTAGCAAACCGAACTTTTGACAACAGAGCCAAAGGCAACATATATTTGAAATCTTTGTAGTTAAGAAGTGCAGCAAATCAAACATTACATTGGAAAAGAGAGTCAACAGACAGAGAGTTTGATTACAGTTGTGCATTTCCGTGCGGAAGGGCTGGTATTCGGACAGACGAATACGTTGTTGCTTAAAGCAGTATAACCTCCACGAGATTGACATAAGTGGTTGTATTTTCATCGGTACAGTGGAAACGGACTCGCAATAGGTAAGTGGCTTTTGTAGGATCACCATCAGCAGCAAAAGCATATCACCAGCAAAACTTCTTTTTCTGAAACAGAGGGATATATAGTCATAAGTTACATGTCGTAATACGATAAAGAACATCAAATGTAACCATCAAGAGTACATAAACAATAGGAATATTAGATGAAATGGCGTACCCTCAGTTTGGCTTCCTCCTGACTGTCGATGTAAGCAAGCAGTTCTTCTTGCCTCATCAAAGCTTCATGAAGAGCCTATTCAATACAGTGCACGTACACGCAAATGAAATGAAACTTTCAGAAAATGAAACCAGGAAAGACCAATAAATATTCCCCTAGAGATATTGAGGTTTCCGGAAAACTCGGGTGGCCTGGAGAGCCACTAAAGCCTAAAAAGCTAGGGGTCTTTTATGTTTATCAAATGCCTACATCCATAATACAACAACTTCCATAGAAGATTTGTTACCAAGTTTGCATTAATGTAGAATGTAATGTTGTAGCATTTAATGTATATGGCGCTATGTAAAAAATTCAATTCCTCTTGGAAGGGTTGAGGGAGTATTGAGAGAAATGTGAACTATATTTTGCAAAAAGATGATAAAATTAAGAATGCTGACAGTACCTTCTTGGTAGAAATAAGCTCTGCTTCTAGGGCATCGACACGACATACGGCAGCATTCAACAATTCCTCTTTCTCATAAGGCATCTCAGATGGCTTTGCTTGTAATGTATCAACTTTCTCCTCAAGTTCACCCAATCTTTTGAGCACAGAAGATAAAAGATCAGCCTGAGAAAAAGGAGGGGTCGGAGAAGGTGGACGAGACTCAGCCTGCTGAGTTGCATCAGGGGTATGTTCAGTAACATTTTGACAACGATCAGAAACTGTGTCAGGAAGCTTTCCAGTTATACGGCATGAAACTGAGTGGAGAAGAGTGTAAAGTGTCATCAAGAAAGCCATGATAGTCAACATAATCCGAGCTAGAATTCCTTCTCGGGCCTTGGGAGTTTCTGACAACATTAATGCACCTGTAGTGCAAAACAGCATTTCAATTTCTTAATAAAAGGCCTAAGCAAGTTTTTAAGGAAAAATAAAGTGTCTAAAAGACAACAAGGTTATATTTGTTAACCTTTGTGAGTAGAAAACCTCTGAAGGGAAGTTTGTTTCTTCCAAGTAGAATCAACAGCTTTGTCAACCATAGGAACATAGTCATCATATCCCAAGAAGTTACCAGCATAGCTTGTTTTCCCAATGACCTTCGCCTGCATAATTTGCAAACAATATTAGCAACTTGGAAATAATGCCAATGATACCAGTGTTGGACACGACATAATTACATTAATAACAAACAAAAAGAAAACTGCAAATGAATGTGAATAGATGATCCAGAGAAAATGAAGTAAAAACAATTAGTCAGCGTGAAAGATTAAAAGGTTCCAAAAAAGAAAAGAAAAGAAAAGAAAAAACCCACTTCTTCGCGAACAGGAGTCAGCCGAAGTTGTGAAAAACTCTTCATTGCTTTCGGGGATGCAATTTCTTCGGCTTCTGATCCAGATTCTGCTGTAGAAGTATCACTACCTTTAAGCTGCTTCATACCGCACAAACGCAATGATATAATGCAAAAATAGTACTTCAAAAACAGGAATATCAAGATTTTCCAGAATAGACGAGCATCGCAGGAAGTTAGAAAGATGGCATACCATTGGATACTGTGGCTTAGCATAAGCAATAACTTTTCCTTCACTATTTAAAACTTTTACAACTTGTCTGGCATGTCGTGCCTCGCCATTAAGAACCATCTGAGATAAGATACACACAGCAAAGTGTTTCCTCATTAAAGCAAGTACACTGATGAAGCACTTGAAACTAATGGAATTAACAGTTTAACACTATTAAATAAATACCAAGGTCAGTTTATAACCTTCAAAATTTCTGGATTTTTCCAAGGCCCCTTATCAGACCGAAGGCAACCTCCCTGATCTGCACAAGTACAGCTACCACCCAAAAATTCTGGCAACTCACTGAATGGATTTGAAGTATCGACACAAACTTTTAGACAAATGCAATCGTGAAGTAAAATATAGTAAAAGACACACATATATATTGAAAGGAGACAAATGATAATGAAAAGTAGATAGCAAAAAGGAGAAAATGAAGATAAAGAGAACAATTTATCATGTCAGGAAAGTTCGAAGACCCTTTACCTGGCATCAATAATCTCAAGCAATTTGCTCTGGTACTTGTTTCCAATAACCTAAAGTCATTCCATAATATACACAACACATATTATAAATCACCAACAAATAGATAGAACAGAAGTCGAAAGAAAAAAATTGTTGAAAACTATTAACTTACATGTATCTTGGAAGTTGTTTTGGGATCTAGAAAAGACTTCACAGTGTTCCACAGCAGCCTAAATCCAGGTCCAGCATTGATGATAAACATTTGATGAAGAGTCTGCAAAAATAGAAAAGACCACGTAACGAAATTTCAGCTCGATATTAAATAAGGCTACAAGCATGAGTTTGTAATTCATATAAGCACAATGAGACTGAAGACCTCAGGGTAATTGTCACCGTCAATCTTTTGAAGCCGCATAATCAGGTCCCTTGCAGACTTGGTAAAATTCTTAAAGCCCTAATACATATATGAAAGAAAATAATTAGGAGTTAGCTACTACTAAGCAGCCAAAAGCTCAGAAATTAAGATAGAAACAAATAATTGCAAGAAACATACCACACCATGAACATCTAAAATTGTCGTGCTTGAATCTATATGCCTCTTTGCAGCAATTGTACATGCAGGAAACTTCACAGTGAAGGCCCTCTCAAACTCCCGGACATGGTATTTTACATACCGATCCATAGTTGTAACTTGCATGAGTTTGTTGGGGTCAACTTTTCCCAACCTTTCAATATACACAGGTCTTCCCTCCTTGTCAACGCCATGATGACCATGAGGGTAATACCTTAGAACCTCATCCAACTCATTGAACTCAAAATCCTGAAATATAAATGCTAAATGATGTAAAAAGAGACATGGATTACAAAATATACTACACTGAGGAAAATTATTAACCATAATTACCTCCGTGATAGTGTCAGCACCAAATTCCTTCCTCCATTGGAGCATATCTGCCCACATGTGCTTAGCTTTATCTAAATCAAACTTCCTTGCTTTCAAGAACCTACACAAGAGTAAGGTTACATTCTAGTTATTACTTGTCATGGTACTCAAGTTGGTGAGGCAAGTAAATAAGAGGAAGGGAGCAGAATGAGGGGGAGAAGGCTTCAAACAACAAGAAAAATAGATATAATCTCAGCGAGCAAAAAACAAATATGCGTTTGAAAAACATGCCAATTTTTTTCTTACTGATTTCCCTAACAAGCCAAGTTAAATCAGTGTAAAGATTTTAACAACCATGGAACATACCATTCACAATCCATTATGGAAATTAATATATACTGTCGATAGAATATTCAGAACTAGGCTGTCAACTCCAGGCTAGATATGGGAAATTGGGAATTGCAGTTTCTATAAACTTAACACTATATTTTGGGAATAGGAAATAAAATTAAGAAAAGAGCACCTCAACATCATGTGATAGTCATCGTGCGTTTCTGGAAGCAGTTCATCCATAATCAGCGCTTGTCGAAATTGATCAACAGCTTGTAGCTCTTCAACATCACGAACATCTTCAATCGATACAGAGCTTACACGTCCATCAGTTTTCCTTCTAGTACTCTTCTTTTTGAGAGAATGCTTAAACCTAGTAGATGCATTTATCGCTTTCTTCTTCAAGGATCCAATTCTTGTGCGCCTTTCATCCTCTGAGTTCTCGAAATCAGATTTCCTCTCCCTCCTCTCATCACTACCTGAAATCCCCTCAAAGCCTGCATCATTATAAACGTGCATTGTTGTTATCAGATCTTTCAGAGAAAAAACAAAACAAAGATACACAACAAACTGAAAATCAAACCCTAAAACAAAAGGGGGAAAAACGCGAAAACAATTACCAGAATAAGAACTCACATATATAAATATATACAAATGCACTAATAATTAAAATATAATAATGTTATATTTTTTTCCAATACATACTAAACATGACCGGATTCCTTTCCTCTGTTGCTAATCGAGCTTGATTCATCTACACACTACCTAATTTTTTTTTCTAAGTAATCAAACTGAAGCTATAGTAATTCAGTGAAACCCTAGAATTAACAAAAATCAGCTCAAGAAACAAAAATTAATAATAACTCACAAGGTCTAGCGAATCGATCGAGTGGCCCCGACATCTGCGCTTCCTCACGAAGAATCAAGGTTCCGCAGCCGATAAACTGACCGTCCGATCTACTGGTTTCAAGACAGGTAAAAACTTAGCCGCGGACGCGCCTTATCAAAACCGCATTACCATCAGTAATCAAGATAAAGAACAAAAAAGTAGATCAGAGATTCCAAAATTTCAGGTGCTTCTGTGAAATTAATTACAGATGAAGGAATGAAGAAAAACACAAATAATTAATTAATAATAAGAAGAAAAATTGGAGTAATAATAATACCTCAAACAAAAACAGTAGTGAAAATAAGAATTGTGTTTCGTTATCACGGATCACGAGCTTGATCCGACGGTCATAAATGCGTCTGACGATAATTTTGACCGCTCTCCCATACTGTAACGGAAATATATACTACTTGACAAAAAAATACAGAAAAAAATGGGTTGTAAAATAAAAATAAATAAATTAGAAATTCCCACAGGGAGAGACAGTGGAATTTGGTTGGGAAATTTTCTAGAGAATATGAAATGAAATAAGGTGCGGGATATATAGAGGTTCATTTGGGGACAAAGGGTCCCGGAACCTTAAGATTGACACGTGGCGAAAGGATGGAGCTAGAGTGCATGTAAATAAGAATCTGCCGGCGGAAGGTGAATATTACACCGACGAGGAGCTTGTTACAATTAAGGTTAACAAAGTTGGATTTGATTAACAAAAGTTATTTTTAAAAAATAATTTTATTCTACTTGAATTTTTATATTTGATTTGATTTTTTAAAATAATAAATAAGTTTTGAATGATAAAGTATGACTCATCAATTCGGCTAAAATTTTTTAACTCGACTCGACAAGAATCGATCAAGTACTCTTACCTCTAATTCTTCTTTCATTTTAAGTCAATTTTTCATCAAATTTGATTTACATGCTCTTTTACCACTATATTATATCTATATAACTTAAATTATCACTTCTTATAAAAATTAAATATTTTTATAATTTAGTCCCTTAACTTTATATTTTATTTAATTTAAATCTTTAATGTAATATTTTTATAAATACTTTGTTGCTATCAGTTCCTTCATTCATTTATACTCCTATCAGTATTCTATTCTCATAATATATTCTTTAAAAAGTAAAAATGTAAATATATTTTATAATCTTATATGATAATTTATTAAATTATATTACAATGTGAAAAATATGAATATATAGATATATATATATCTTACATGGTTCGAAAAATTATTAAATTATATTAAGTTTTACTATAATATTATAAATATTTATAATTATATTTAAACAAAATTTTAAAAACTTTATTTAACTAAAAAATCAAATAAAATTTGAATTTTAAAATATGACTTACTAAATATTTACTTTTATATTTTTATAATTTATGTTTATTTCTATTTTATATTAATTTATATACATTTTACTTTATTGTATTGAACCAACATCAAATTGATTCAACCGTCTAGAGCAGATCCATGATTGTAATTAATCCAATTCTTACAATATCGTCTGGCAGTAAATGTAGTTTGGTAAAACGGCAACGTAACTATAATTGGGCAATGATTCGGTTTAAATGCGATTTAATTGATCTGCTTCTCTTTTCACCTTTTGTGTTTGTTTTTTGCTCTTTATTTATTTTTATCTTCAATGGGTTTCTTTTTAGTTTTTAATGAAGTGTTTTACACTTTTACCAAATTACTATCTTAATTTTTATTAAAAATTTGAATGAACTGTAATATTATATTTTTTATCTTATATGTAATAATACAAATTATAATTACAATTTAAATTATAAAATCAAATAATATAATAATATTTAAAATTACATCAATTTAAATATTTTTTTTTTAAAACTATCGAGTGATCTCTATAGTTAGAGGAAATATTATTTTTTTTAATATGTCATGAGTTTGAGCAGTTGTATCTGTAGGATAATTACGTGTTGTCAATGACGATTTTTTTAAAAATAATAAATATTATATTATAATCATTTCATGTTAATTTTTTAAATCGATTTTTAAAATCATAATAATTTTTTAAATATGTCACAATTGCGTAACTACACATATTTATACCTACCTAAATCCAATTATCATAAAACTATAGATTAAATATTGTAAAGACTTATTATAAGAGTAAATTTTTAATATATTTTTATTCACAATTTTAAAATTCAAACTCTTATTGAAATACCTATTATCACATCCTTTAAACTAATTTATTAATATATTATTTTAAAAAATGCAATAAAGTTTCATGATTTCGAGTTGTCCTGTCTAGAACACCATGTGGTTTTCAACAATGATATATCTAATTTTTAATGAATAAACAAAAATAAATAGAATTCTAAACCACATATTAAGTACATAATCCGACAATTCCTGTACGAAATAACATTTCATCTACGAATTATTATTTATTTTAATGATTGTCGAAAATAATTTTAATCACCTCATTCGCATTTTTAACATATATCAATTTCATAAATTTAATTTAAATTTTACAATTATATTTATTGTATACATTAAATTTAAGTATCACACACCTCAAACTGTAAAAGAAAAACATTATGTCAACAAGTATTGACACAAGTGGTTGATATTTAGGAATTTGAGTTTGTAAGATCAAGTTCGAATCTCACCACCATAACTCCTGGTGGACAATCTGTAAAGTCCTATGTAAAGTCCTATAGATGTAAATGTTCAAACCAGAACCTCTCGAGAAAATAACATTCATTCTAACCATTGAAACCAATTGATAAGTTTTATAATGTTTTTTTTTTATAAATAAGGATGAATACAATGCATTATTTGTTTAAAGACTCAATCATTTGACAATGAACACTTATAAGGACAGAGCCAAGATTAAATATTGACAGATGTCAAAATATTGGACTTTTTTAAGAAAAATACAATGGCTTATTTGAAATTTAAACTCATAATTCAGAAAACAATGCCTAACTTTTTTAATATCTAAACTTAGAATAACCTAAATTGTTATTAGATCAAAGAAAATTGAGAACATTGGATTATCATTATCTAGTCCAACCCCTACTTAATTAAAATTTTAATAAATTCTTCTAATTTTTTTAATTTAAATACTTGTTTTTATATGAACTAAAATACTATTAAATCATAAATTATTGAATATATAAATTTTTTACAGGGGTCGAAGTTCCTTTGGGCTTCAATAAAGCTCCGTCCTTACTTGCACTTCTAGTAAAGTAGTACTCGAACTCAATACTTTAAAAGATAACAATAAAATTTTTAATCATTGAGATTATTTGGTTTAAAGATGAGTAGTTTTGACAATCAATCAAATATGTTTACTCTTTGATGATAAGAATTTAAACACGTATGTCAAATATAAATAATATTTATTTTTAATCATGGGTTATATTCTTATCTGATTATTTATCTATTATATATATTCAAGATAGAACTCTAAATAGAGCAACTACATTTGATCGGTTATCCAAATTGCTCATCTTTATTATCTTATATTCTCTTAGGTCATGGATTTTAAATTTATTAGGAGCACTCATCTTCATTTCTTCAGAGTATCTATTTACCTCTCATCTAAGTATAATTAAGATTAAATTTAAAATTTATATAAGAAAATAGAACTCAAACTAAAATAGAAAAATATGTGTGTGTGTATATAGGGTTGTCCATGGACAGTTAACCATATTGTTTAATCTAAACGGTCGATTAATCGTTATAATAATTATGGGATTTTTCTAACTATAACACGTAGGTTAACCTATTACAATTATTTTTCAAAAAATAACACAACATGAATGTTTTAAAGTTTCATAATTCATACTATAAAAAAGTGTAACACTTAAATACTTACACCAGTGTAAGCATGTACATCTCTAAAAAATGTTGCATTTAACACATACTTACAGCAGTGTAATTGTGCACATTTTCCAATGTGATTATAAATTTAATTTATTAACGGTTAACTGTTTATCAAAATTCGTAACCGTACCTTTAACTGTTAACTATCATTTTTAGCGGTTCAATTAACCAAAACCATTTACATTATCAATTCAATTAATTAACATGTTAAATATAATGATTATATCAGTTAATGATTACAGTTAACTGTTACGATTTTTTTAACACCCCTATATATATAAAAGAATATAATAATTTAATAAAAAAAAGAAAATAATAGAATAATAAATGTAGTAGGTGTTAAGTTGTACAGGTAAGAAATTAAGACGGTATGGTTCACCAAACATCTACAGCACAGCCGTAACAATAATATAAATCAATGAAATATAATGTCAAACGATCCAGATATTTAGGCATTAAATACGACAAAGTAGTTGATATATATATATATATAAATTCGAGATTATATGCAATATTAATAATATATATAAACTCGGTCCAAATCCAACCGAACTCGTTAAGGACTCATCTCATATTGCATCAACAATGTGGATTTCTAAAAATACCGTAATGGTTGGCTCGTGAGCCCAAACTCCAATGAGCCGCTGGATCCATAAGAAGATGTTATTTTGGGCCTTAAATGAGGATACCAAAGTAAGGTAATAAAATAAAGAGAATTTTTTTTTGGGATTATAAAATACATAGCTATTAATACAAAGTAATTTTAAATATTTTACACAAAAATTATTTTTATACGTAAAATAATTTTAAAAATTCCAAAACGACCCATTTTTATGGGAGAGAAAAAGAACACTTTTTTCTTGGTCAAAAGTTGTTGGATAAATATTAAATATAAAGTTTAATTAGTTTCATTGCATTAAGACGATAAGTGGATATTTTGTCACAAAAGATTGACAGATAAATTATGCACATGGTTTAATCATATATATATATATATATAGGTAATATTAAAATGGGTAAATTGCATGATTGGTCACTTTTGTTTAAATCTTGTAAATTTTTATCACTGAATTCAAAAAATATAATATTTGGTCATTTTCACTTCTATTTAATTAAGATGTGGTATTGTTTGCTTTTATTTAATTAAAATGTAATCACTTACCTTATCAACTTTTAAATGTTTAGTCGATTGAATTTTGATTGTCGTTAATGAATAAAAGTTAGAAAATTAAATAAAAGTGACACGTTTTAATTAAATAAAAATGAAAGTGATTCAAACATTATATTTTTTGAATTCAGTGAGAAAAAAAGTGTACAAAACTAAAACGAAAATGACTAATTATATAGTTTACCCAGTTAAAATTATTAGAATCTGTGATCTGAATTTACCCGGTTAAACTTTGTATGTAAATCATATAATAAATATGGAAGAACTCAAAAATATTATTCAACCTAAACTTCAATATATTTAAAAAAAAACTTTTGAATGTTTTCCAATAAATCAAATGTACTTTGGAATATATTGAATGGTCAATATGTAATTTTAATTTTTGTAGAATTATTATTAAAAAAGACAAATTAATAAAATGAACAAAAATATCTTGAAGCTCTCACAAGTGAAAAGCACAGGCTATTTGTTTGATTAGACATTTTCCGCAGTGAAAACTATTGGGATGTTTTGTACCCTAAAATTTTAAGTTATTAATTAGACGATAACATCACTAACGGTTGTTAATGTGGGATATCTAGGGATGGATATGGATCGGGTTTGGGTTAGGTTTCGGCCAATTCAATCGACCCAACAATTTTACATCCTTCACTCAATCTAACCTGAGCCGACCCAAAAAATATATACCATCCACCCGATCTAATTTTTTTGAGATAAAATCCGAACTTGATCCGACCTACAATAATAAAAAAATTATCTTTATTCAATAAAAACAGTGATTTAATTAAAGAAATAATATATAGAGGGTATTATTGTAATTATTCCTAAATATATATAAGGTAAAATTATATTTTTTTGGGTCAATTATTTTTCATCCTAAACCAAAATCTGACCCGACCAGAATATCACCTTTTAAAAAATTGACCCGACCCGAACATGATTTTAAAAACCGATTCGATTGGGTTGGGTTGGAACCCGTCGGGTTCGGGTCTCATGCCCATCCCTAAGGATATCGCACCAAAATGACGTCATTTTGATACGATTGTTTTGATGCCTAAAACGAAATCATTTTAGACATTGAATTTTAGAGGTGTTTCGATTTTATCACTGAACTTTTAAACATACTACTTCATGGACACTACACTTTTTGACCGATAACCAATCACAGTCTGTCATTGATCATCTTTCACAATAAGATCAGTACAAAAAAGTTTGCATTCACTCATCATTCTTTTCGTATGATTAGTTTTCTACAAAATTCACTCAAAATCAACGAAATGAAACAAAAAAAAATCTATCATTTATTTATATATTTGGACATTTTCTTAGATTTACGAGATTTAGAGTTGCTTGTTCAAAAAATTAAAAAGTGAAAAGTATTATTTCGAGAATACATGATTTTAAATGAATTTTCATCAATTTTGAGTGGATTTCATGAAAAACCAATCATAGAAGAAGAAAGAGGGATGAAATACAAACGTTTTGGTATCGATCTTACAGTGAAATATGACTGGTGACGGGCGATGCTTGGTTGCCAATGATAGCCGAAAACTACAGTTAACAAACTATTTAAAAATTTAATGGTAAATTTGATACACCTCTAAAGTTAATGTCTAAAATGATGTCATTTTAGGCATAAAAACAACAATACCAAAACTACGTCGTTTCGATCTGACATGCCACGTTAGCAATTGTGAGCTATGTCATCATCTTATTACTGACTTAATAGCGAAGTGATAAAATCGAATGTAAAACTAAAATTTAGTGCTATAATTGAAAAAATTAAAAAATTATAAGTATAAACGAATCACTGGATAAAGTTTAGTGCTATCTAAAGTAGTTTTTCCTTTCCTTTTTTAAATTAACTATCGATACAAACTAAACGAATTCCATAATTAACGATTTATTGTTATTCCTTAATATCATAAATTCAAGTATCATATATATAAATAGTATATGAGTATTTATTATAAAAAATACAAATATTTAAATAAATAATAATCTGTATTCCCAAAAGTAATAATAAAAATAACCAAAAACTAGATCCAACTCTATCATGACCATCCCTATTTGTAATTGTGTCGTGCTTACTTGACAGTTTCGTGAATTTACTGCACAACACAGAGTAAATTTAAAGATTGTTGCTTCCCAGCTGGATCTGCCCACTTGTATTCCCTGCTTTCTTTATCTAACACACATGTCCAATCAACTTTTTCATAAAACTTTTAGTAATTTTTCAGAGCAGATTCCCAAAACCATTTTTACTTGCTTCTCAGTCTGAGGTTTTTTAATTTTAATTTTCTATTTTTAAATCAATTTTCCATCAACTTGCAGGTCCTTTTTCCTTCTATAAATCAAAGCTTCATTCATTCAATTAACTCCTCTACTTCCTCTTCCCTTCCTCTTCAGTCTTTTTATTTTTCCAGATTCCTCTTGTTCAATCTCTTTTGATCCAGAAACGGGTTCTGGGTTTTTCACTTTACAACCCAAAACTTGAAAATTTTTTGGTGTTCAAAGATTTCCTTTTTTTTTTTGTGATTTTCAAGGAGAGTTTTGTTTAAAACAACAAAATATTGATGCCCAATCTTTTGTTCTTGATGTTTGAGATTCATGTCTCCAATTCTCAGTGAAATCTTCCTTTCTGGGTTTATGATCAATTCCACATTCATCCGCAGGACCCATCTCGTTCAATCTTTCTCAGTTGTTTTCCTCTACTGGTTGTACTACGTTTCATGATTCTTCTTCTTCCCTCTCAAAATCTATAAAAATAAATAAATTTACGACTACTACCATTAATCTATCTTTTTTTTATTAGCTCTTTACTACTTATTATTATAAATTTATAATCTCTCTTGATCAATTCCATGGCTTCCTCAAGTGGAACATCATCCGGTTCACTCACCACAAACTCGGGCTCCGAGGGCGATTTACAGGCATTAATGAACGAAAGGAAAAGGAAGAGGATGATATCGAACAGGGAATCGGCACGGCGGTCGAGGATGAGGAAACAAAAGCATCTCGATGATCTCCAGGCTCAAGTAACTCAGCTCCAAAACGACAACCACCAGATCCTGAATCAGTTGAACATCACCACCCAACATTACTTGAACGTCGAGACCGAGAACTCGGTGCTCCGAGCTCAGGCCAATGAGCTTAGCCACCGATTACAGTCCCTGAACGAGATCATCGGGTTCATCAACGGCGGTACTAGTAACTCCGATGCCGATGGGTTTGGTTTCACAGAGACGACTGATTGCTTCTTTAACCCTTTGAATTACTTGAATCAGCCGATCATGGCATCGGCATATAACGTGTTTGAGTAAAATCTGCATGAGAGGCCGATTTGAAAGAGAGAAGATAGGGATTTTGCTGTTTTGTTATTTTAGTAGATTATTATTATCAGTAGGGAGTGGTGAGAAATAAGGTTATGTGTCGGCACACAGACTGGTTGTTGTTGTTGGCTCTTTTAGTTTGTAAAGTGGGGTTTAATGGTATCAACTTATGCAATGCCTAACAAAACCCTTATTTAATGTATTTGGGGTGTTTTTAAGTGTTATACTATGCTCTTCATAATTTTATTTTTCATATTTCTGACTAAAAAATTAGTACATATCGTATAAATAATTATTTATCGAATGATTTTATAAGTATAAGAGAATATTTTAGAATTTTTATAAGAGAATATATATATATATATAATAAAAATACTTAAATTAGAATCACTTATAAGAGAAACATATTATAAATATATCTTTTAAATAAAATATTATTATTTTAAATTATAAATATTTTTTTATTAATTTAGATGAATATATGATAATATTTATTCGAACATGTGATTTCAAATGATAATAATAATTTCTTAATTACTAAATTTCTATAATTCGTGTTATAAATAATTATATTTAAATATATTTTATTTTATAATTTTAAATGATACACTAATAACAATACTAATCAAATTAAAATTAAATTATTATTATATTTCTTTTGAATGTGATAATTTCAAGTTTAGCCTTTATTAATATATTGAATTTTATCAAATAATAAATATTTTATAAATAAAGTTAAATGCGAGAATTCTTTTCGTCGACCGTCTTCAAATAGAATACATGCATGATAATTTTTTAAGATAAACTACATATTTAATATATATATATATATTAAATATGTAATTTATTTTTTAATCTTATTTATGACATTAAAAAGACGTTGATATATCATACAATAATATATATATATATATCACTTTTTTTTTATTAATTTATGATGATTACAAGTTAATACATGTTCTAAAGATTCTGAATCATTTAACAATAAAAACTTAAACACCCTTGCATTCATTATTAATTACAGTAATGAAAAATTTTAATTACACTCATTTTCATCATATTTATAAATTATAAATTATAAATTTTATTATTAATATATCAAATAATTATATATATATATATATATATATATATATATATATATATATATATATATATTAACCAAAATAATTGCAGTAGCAGCCTTGTTTGTGTTTGCTTGAGTGGTTTTGACAAAATTGTAAAAAGGAAGTGTGTAGCTGTGGATGGTGGCTCCTTTGTTTTTTTCCTTGGTAAATCAACAGTTTATAAACCTCTGATTATTGGAATCTCAATCGCTTTGCTATGACAAAAATCTCTACTCGCTTTCATACTTCAAAGCTCATTTGATAAGTAAAAGGATGGCATTTTTATTTATAACAGATGCTTAAATACTGTAATGACTCATTTTAAATTTAGCGACAGATTCAAGAATATTTTTAAAATTAAACTTATATATATTAATCATATAATTTTTTTATTAACCGAATATAATTAATAAAATAAATAATTATACGAAAAAAATGTAAATTTTAGAACGAATATTTATCCACCTCACGTCTTAATGGGTTCGTCAGTGACTCAATTCAACTTACCCAAGGTAGATCATATCATGTGAAATTCAAATTATATTTGTATAGTATTATTTTGTGTATTGTAAATCAAATCAATGGCGATATCAAATTATAAAATAAATTAAAAGAAGAGATAAAATCATATAATTTTAGAAACGAGACTATGCATGAAGAAAAGTAAAGAGAAGCCTATATTTTAGTTAACTGTTGAGGTATTCTAACATTCATTATAATTATATCGAATAAATTAAGTAAAATAAACATAAAATGGTAGTTTTTTAATAGTCTAGAGTGGTTACAAAATATTATATGATTTTAATATCTCTTAACCATTGACATCATACACATACCCTACAAATATAATTATTCAAATTCGAAACATCTAGAGAGAATAACACTATCTTTAACCACTGATGTCATTGTATGAGTTCACATATAAGTTTAATTAAAAAATAACTTAAAATTAAAAATATCCATGCATCATATTTAATAGACTATTACTAAAATCTAAACACTTTTCAAAAAAAATTCCCACAATTATTTCCCAAAATTTGTCATTAAGTTGGAATTAATTGAATAATGTGATTGTGTATTGTGAGGTCATAAAATCGTTGATTGCATAAGAGACGCAAAGGAGAAAAGAGATCATCCCATCAGATTGGAACACTGAAAAAAATGGTAAAAATAGGAGAAAATAGCAATTAAATTTAGAAAGTTGATTAAATAAATAAATAGAAAAGCTGACACAGTAATAGAAAGACGGATTTAAAGTTAAAAAAATAAAAAAGTAAATGAAAAAAAGGTTGAAAAAAAGTAATAGAAAGATGGATTTTTTTAAGAGATTGCTGTAATAGTGGGAAGTGGTTCTTATTGCAAAAAGTTGCAATTTTGAAACTCAATCGCACGTGCAGGGGACAACATTGTCTTCAGCAGGCGTTACTTAATCACATGTTAAGGTACCTAAACTGAAAAAAGGTCTAATTTTACTTTTAGTCCCTATACTCTTTTAATTCATAACTTAAATGATTTTTTAACTTTTTTTAACAATATATGATGAATACAAGGTAATATCTCTTTAGAATTTTCTTAATCTATTGACAATGCACAAACATCCTACAGACGTAATTGCTCGAACCCATGACCTATAAGCAGAACAACATTCATCTTTATCATTAAGACAACTTGATGGGCTTAAAAGTCGAATTATTTAACTTCAAAGTTAAAAGAGATAAAAATAACTATACGAGTTAGGATACACTTACATAATATCTTTTTATTTTTTAGTTTTACACAACTTTACAACAGTAAGAAGTAAAAATAGAAGGTTGCGATTAACTATTTATTTTCTTTTCCAATGAATATTTACTCATTTCCTACTGTTAATCGTTGTTTTTTATTTCTACTCATCTAATAACCCTAAATTTATATAAAATTAAAAACTTTTACATTATATAATTGAATCATATTCCTAAACATATACATTTATTTGCTCCCTAATTACCCTTAGCATGGGATTTTTAGTCACATAATCTAATGTTCATAATTATGGTTCCGTAAGCACTCGTGAAGCTAATAAATTTATTTATTGGTAAATGTGGAAGATTGTTAGGCAGTCAATTATTAAAACGAAAACACATGGAAATAAATTATTATTTTTTATTAAAAAAAACTCCTTTGAAAATGACATTAACACGCTTGTGTCAAGTTGTCTCATAAAATAGGAGTGGGTGACATAGTCAATAGGACTAATTAGGAGCTAATTTTTTGGGAGGTCACAATTCAAACCATGACACCAACTTTGACATTAAAAAATCAAATTATGTATTTGATGATTATATTAATTAAAAATATAACAAATAATGTTATTATTTGATGATTGTATTAATTACAAATATATCATAATTGCTTTCATTAAAAATAAAACAAATAATATACACTTAGAGATGATCATAGGTCGAATAAGATAACATTTATAACTTATCTGACTTGAAAATATTATTCTCCCCTCATTGTTTAATTTGTTTCTGAATTTAGGGTTTCCATCTGATCCAACACACTGTCCAATTTTTGACACTTAATACCTAGCTTGACCTGATATTAAATACCTATCTTGATATTTTATTGGCTCGTTATCACTGTACTAATTATCATTAATAACCATCTCTCTTATTATATATCAATAAGAATTTTAGGAAATTTGAAATGGATTATTGAAGAACCATCAAGTGGGGTTTAGTGGTTAAAGAGACTGTTATTCTCCTAGAGGTAATGAGTTCGAGTCGTTACGTCTGTAAGATGTATGTGTGTTGTCAATAATTAAAAAAAATTCTGAACATATATTACTTTATAATCATCTCAGACTATTCTGACCGAATCATTGATTTGGTTTCCATGACAAACAAAGCATAACACATCCTGATTATACTATATATATTTTACTTTTCTTATAAAAAAATATCCAACAATATTTAACCTTTTCTAAAAAGATTTCTTTAAAAAGAAGCTTCACAAAACAAAAGAAACCCATTCTTTTTTGTTTACTTTTTTCACATTTACTCTCTTTATGTAACCATTATTCGAATCAAACATATAAAAAAACAGTTTTCTCGATTATTTTATTTCAAACGCACACACTTTACATATATATATATATATATATGTGTGTTTATACATATATATTTGATTTGAGATTCTAAAAGCATGTGGCCAACCATGCTTTTGTATGGCTCGCGTGATCCGAGTAAAAAGGTGTCGTGTAATGTTTGGTTTTTGTTTAATGGTGGTGAGATTAATTAGGCTTTAAACAAAAATTAATCATTTATATATGTGGATGCTATAGCTTTGTTGTTGTGGTAGGCAATGATATTCTAAGACATTATCGACCTAATATTAGTTTTTTTAAGCACAAAGAAACAAAAGAGACTTAATTGACAATGGTGTCTTATTCATTAAGCATCAATGGTGGGTGTTGATCAGATTCTAATTTAATATTAAACTTTTCATTAAGTGAGAGACTGAGTGGTGGATGGTGAAGGAGAGAGATTTTTTTTTTTTGTTACAAAAAAGTTTAGGTTAAGGGTGGCTCTAGGGATGGACATGAGTCGGGTTGGGTTAGATTATTGGTCCACTCTACCCGACCCGAGAACAATGACTCCTCCACCCGAAATCTGACCCACATAATATATACCCTCCACCCGACCCGAACCCGACCCGACCCAAAATATTATTTTTATTCAATAAAAATAATGATTTAATTGAAAAAAATAATATATAGAGGGGTATTATTGTAATTATTTCTAAATATATAAGGTAAAATTATTTTTTTCCCGGGTTGGGTCGGGTCGGGTATTTTCACTCTAAACCCGAATCCGACCCTACCCGAACACCACCTTTAAAAAAACCCGACTTGACCTGATATGAACCCGATATTTTTTTTAAAACTCGACCTGATCGAGTCGGGTCGTAACTCGTTGGGTTCGACTCCCATGCCCATCCCTAGGTGGCTCCCCCAATCCAGGGTTAGAATATACTTAAGAACCAATTGAGATTTATAGATTTCCCACCAAAAGTGACGATGATAGGAGAAATCTTAACCACTTGTGCCAACACTCTTTGGCAAGGAGAGATCTTATTTTAAGTAATATATTTTTATATTATTATTATTATTATACTAAAAAATAAAACAATATATAAATATATATTTATTTTTAAAAGAATACTCTCGAGTGTTTACAATATAATATTTATTCAAAATCTTCATTGATAATGCATACATTCTCTGCTAAAATCTAAAATATCAAAAAATAAAAATAGTCATTTTTACCACTTAAACCGTTTAACCAAATTCAAAATTTAAACCTTTATTAATTTTAATCATAAATCAAAATATCCACAACCTTGTATAAATGGAACTTCAATCAAAACATTCAATGTTGGGTAGCCCTTTATGTAGTTATAGCCTAATGAGATTGGCCTTTCATGGAATGACCTAATGGGCTCACGAATTACAAAATGAACCAATGGACCTAATTTTTTTAAGCGGCACTCTAAATTCATTGGCCCAATTATATCACCTTACCAAAATATTAACTTTGAGTCTCGACACTCGAAATTCCTAATCCCTGTATGGTATTTACACTGTACATAGCTAAAATAATTAAAACATATTATTTTAACATGATTAAATTAAAGAATAAGAATTAATTCTACAACTTATATATAATATAAAGACTATTAAAATTTTAAATGAATAAATTTAACGATACGATTTCCTATTATTTTACACATGTCATTAGATATTAAAAGTATCATGAAAATAAAAGTATATATACAATCATAGTTGTATTTATAATTTGATAAGAAATATAGTTATAAATACACACAATAACCGATTATTAAATCAATTATATAAAGAGGTAGTTGTCCCTTATAAATAGGTCGATTTGTATTTTTTCTTTTTTCGTCAGAGATTTTATACTCAAGAGAAACCTAATTTCTATTAAGATCTCAACCTTCAAGACAATTTTTAATATCTCAATCTTTTAGGTAATATCTGACAATGGGTTCAAGTACGCTTATGCAAATATAGTATTTTATTCGTAATAATTTGATTTGATATATCCTGATTAGATTTTATGTTTATTACAATTTAGTTCTAATTTAGACGATTTATCATAAATTATTATAAAATATATAAATGAACAAAGATTAAACCTTCAACTTCATAATTATAAGATAGAATGAGTACACACATATGTCGACAACAGGTCCATTGTTATACAATATTTTGCAAGATCAAGTTTCCATTTCGTTGACCAACTTAATAAGTACACATACCCATAGGTAGGTAAATGGCAAAGCTTATCTGCTAGGTGGAAGAGTGGCACCAATTCTTTGCCACCTTTGTGTTTCAAATCATGCACCATGTAATATAAAAATAAAGACCTTTGTGTTCTCAAATACTTACCTAAGAACGAGAAAGAGAAATCTCATATAAATATCATGAAATAAGGTTTAATTCTATTCACGAAGATTTCATAAATATTTCATTCTCTGTGTGTGTATATAGGGTTAAGACCCACTTGTATTTAATTTTATATCTTTTTAAGATTATTGAATGTGTGGAAATAGACAACTAAAATTATCTCTATTTTTTCCTATAAATATTTTCTTATTTCATACTAATAATATAAATATTCTATTTTCACTCATTTTATGTCTCATAGTCATTTGTTAATGGTAATAATCCATGACTCCCATTCTTATATTATAACCTAGTTCAATCACTGTAGATGATCAATTATTAACAGTGTAAAGTGAGAAATTTTACTTGAGTCGAGGGAAGAATATATGCCCTAACCCTCACTTTACTTAAAACATTATTAAAACTTTAAATCTTTTAAAAAAGTATAAATATAATATCTCACATTGCATGCTTTTTCACTCCTCTTTATTCCCCTCCACTGTCCGTTTTAGTTGTGTTTGGTGCGTTGTTGTTGTCGTTAAGGATAATTGGAAGCACTAATGTTCCATAAAATCTTATTTTAATGCAAACCTAACCGGTCCATTTGACATGGTCCTTAGGGTTAGACCATGAAAGACTCCCCTAATTGCCACACATTTTTACATGTTCCCATTTTTAGCCCTAGTAATATGGTTGACATCAAATGATGGTACAAGTAATTTACGGGTCCCTAGATACTGTACGAGTTGCATTTTGATCACATTTTTCTTAAAACGAGTAAAATTCTTTTAGCACATTAAAAAACGAGGGCTTCAAAAATAATGTGTCATATTCGGGCTTCAGAGGTGTTCCTCCTAACAATGTCTCTCCTTAGAAGTACAATGCATCTCACCTTCACCCAATACTTGCTGGTTATCATATGTAATTTTCAAATAACATTGCATATTTTGTTAGAAAATAATACTGCTGCAAAATAATACCGTTAGTTCTGACTAACAAATAATAATTGAATAACAGAAGAAATGAAATGATTTTACCAACCAATAATTTTATCATATGTCATTTTCAAATAACATTGCATATTTTGTGTGCAAGGCCTGCCAATTGCCAAGAGAGCAGGTTAACTTGGCTGATTGGGAAATGCAACGGAACAGGCTCAGAAAACGTTATCGATCCACATCTTGTCGGTTCCATCAATCCAAAATCAATGAAGAAGTTTGCCGAGGCTGCGAAGTGCTTGGCCAAATACAGTGCGACAGACCTTCAACTGGGGTATGTTTTGTGGAACTTGGAGTACGCCTTGCAGCTGCAAGAGGCATTCACCCAAGGAAAATTGGACAACACCAGGTCATCGAATGCCAGCACCACTTCCCAACCTTCTATCATGGTGCCATCAACCGGTTCTCCGGTCAATAACAACTGCCGTCCGGTTTCCAATCCGGAAGACATGGGTCCAACTGAAGTTCAAGCCAGCGGTGATCACTCCGGAACTCAATTCCAAAGCATGAATGGTAGGTAAAACAGTAAACCACGGCTTGATAAGTTGGATATAAATAATTTTACCATTGTAGATGAACTCGGGCAGGCATAAAAATGTATACCAACCAATACTTTTGTGTAAATTAACAGTCAATTATACAAAAGGATAGCAAATGGCAGTTCTGTAAACATTCAACCATTGATAATTTTCATTTAACATTGATGTTAAATCTGAATACTTGCAAAGTCACAGCCCTCTGTTAAAATTTAAAACATGACAATTACACGTTGTAACACTGGTACACCACAAAAACGGAATCAACATAACAGTTAGTAACATCTAATCAATCAAAATACTATAGATTCTGTCCTAACATGTAACAATTTACGGCCTACAAAAAGAATTACCATTTAGCTTAACGATTACAGAATCAGAGGTGAGATGATGTCCACAAACTAGATGTAAAACCTCTTAGACCCTTCTCTTCTTGATGAGTGATTCCCAGTCGTCGGGTATAAAGAGTTCATCATCCTCATCATCAACATCAAGCTTTTCGGGTTTCTTCTGATTTTTACTTTCATCAACCTCAGACAGTTTTCTTTTCTTCCTGGTAACGGTTTCAGTCCCCTCTGATGTTTCCTGAATTTCAACATCCTTTTCACACTCCAGAATCTCTTTTGATGGCAAAGCGTTGGATGTACTTTCACCATTTCCAATAGGCTTATTATTATTGTCCTTATCAACAGGTGCTTCTACCCATCCAGAGAGAACCATTCCATCGGGTTCTTTCTCCTCGTCAAATTCTTCCCTGTAAGCACAAAGAGCAAATTTATCAATGCAACTTCATTAGCAAAATTGATGAGTCGTTTGGATGAAGAAAAAAATGAGTAAAATTTTACGGTATGGACACAATAAAAGGATTTTAAAATCAAGGTAAATACAACAAACCTATGCTTGATATTGATACTGCATGAGAACTCCTGTTGAAGATCCTCTACAGCGAGAACAGTCCCGCTAGTAACCGCAGAAGGCAGCTTAGATAAAGCCTGTGAAAAGAAATCAATTGCAATTATCGTACTACCTTTTGTGCCAAAGTGCAACACCTGTGATTTCAAGACTTGAATCCATACGTAATTAATCGCACAAAAGGCAAATAGATTCATGTTAAAGGATTTGATTAAAATGTACGGGAAAAGAATGTTACTTTCTCAAGGTTTGCAGCATAAATTGCTACCATATCCTCTTCGAGATCTTCACCAACTTCATAAAGAATACTCGCCCCTTGCATAATTACAGGAAAGTTCATGCCGAGCTTGCCTTTAACAATCTTTTCAACAAAATCCCGCAACTTAGAATGGTGCATATTAACCTCAAGGGATAGCGGCGTCTGTTTTAGAGATATTAAAGTAAGCAAGATTCAAAACAACCACAAGAAATTCCAATCAGACATCCGTTTTAGAAATACCTCTGAACAAACGTAGCAAGATTTGTTAGGCTCATAGGGTTCTACGGGCATTAGAAGCAACTTTCTTGAAGGATGTTCCAGACAATACGTCATCCTGCATATAAATCGTATTATACAAAACTGAAATATATAATTACTTTGTATTTAGGAACCTCAAAATAATCAAAAGAATACAAATTCAACTGTGAATTAAAGAGACTGAACTAAACCTGTAATTGTTGTTATCCTTTTTTAAAACCTTAATTGCTTCAATCACAATCAACCCAGCTATGATAGCGTTTGTTGTCGCGACAGCATGCACAATATTACCCGCAATTCCTTTAGCTTCAAAAAGACTATGTAAAGGAATCCCAAAAGAAGAAGCTCGGATATTTGCAGCGGCAGTAACAAACTCCACAGCCAACTGATCGTCTTTATCAAAAGTAAGGTTCCCTATATCCTGCCAAATTATAAAACAAATCAATCTAACTTGGTAGGTGGAGATGATATATCAGTGTTTCAAAAGCAAGAGGTTATCACTGACCTTTCTTCTCTTCAAGAAAAATAATCTCAAAGCTTCAAGGAAGACTCTCGAGTTTTCAGAAAGACTCCATATATCCTGAGGATTCTTCAAGCTCAGAGATGCCATGACCGAAACATCATCAGTTGCACTATCTTTTTCTGTGTCTCCATTCTCTTCAGTCATTTTCACAGGCAGGACGTCTTTACTATATATAGGTCGTGGTTTGTTTCGGTTTTTCCATGTTTCTTCATTAGATAGAGCAACTTCTATGTTATGACCAAATACGTGATCATATATTCTTCTTCCATAATGTTCAATATCTTCATCTTTTCTATGTTCAAATACATCTACTGAATGTTCAGACGAATTCCCAGTATCACTAGAGCGCACATTCAAATCATTTTCCTGATTCTTGTCCCCAAACAACTTAGCAAAAAGCAGGTCCTTAGCCCACACGATACAATGAACAAACTACAAGTCGAACAATACAGTTAGAAGTTGAGGCATGACAATTTTTAGGCAACAATATACCTAAACATGAGATCATAACTCTAACATAGTGACTATTGGTTGCTCAAAGCCAATACAAAGAAGGAAATGACTCCCACTCCACTCCACCCAAAAGAAAGTCTCAAAAATGAATCATTACCTTTGATGGAGTGCTCGTAATAGTGCAAACAGGATAAGTCTTTGGGGCAGGTTTTGGCTGACACTCGTAGCACTCTGTTTTTCCCTTCGAATGTACAGTAACCTACATCCAGGATAGTTATAATCATACAAAATGGCCATATTCAAAAACATTCAGAAAGAAAACTAATAACATAAAGCAATGCAAAAGCCAAGCAAAAGAAGGCATAAAATCAAAGCATAAGTTCATATCGACTGAGATAGAGAGGAGCTGAAAAGAAAATGAAACACAAAAGTTCCAAGGCTTCAAGCTATTTAAGTCAAATAACCAAAAATATTCAAGTCAGACAAGACTTCAATGAAACTAAAACCTTCAGAACCTAAGGTGATGTTAAGGTTCAATTAATAAACCAGTATAAAGAGAAAAAGGAATAAACATATGTATGGTACCTATTTGATAAAGAAATTTATGGAGCCTCACAATAGCACTTACCAAGAGAAACAAGCTCTGTCCAAACAGAGACTTAAGAAGCTACTTATATGTAGGATAGAACAGGTCACCTGTTCCAGGGTGAGTTCCTTCAATACGTAATTATTTGCATAAAATAGCAAACCTATGATTATTGGACATACAGCATGTAAGATCAACACAATTGAGTGGATTCGTACATACATGAAATAAGAAAAAATAGATGAAGCACAAAAATAAGCAATCCAGGCACAACCTAGTTAAAAGATAAGAACCAGAAATATTATAGCTAAAAGACACGTAAAAACCTAGATTACCTGTCCCAAGAACCCTGTGGTCCCACTTTCAACCAATGGGACATCAACCGCCAAGCAAAGACGATTTACATGGCGCCTTGCATCTAAGTTATCCAACCCATTCAACACGACATCAAACTCTTTAAAGAAATCAACATTGAAGCGAGACTCCTTAACATTTGCATGGTATGGTGTAATGCTTATGTTGGGCCTGAATCTTAAAACTGCATCTCGAGCAACCTGATAAAAAAATTGAAATACATACTATTGAGTTAAAACTACCAATTAAAGCAAACAAGGAAAAATGCTAGTGAATGTACTTGCCTTGGCCTTAGACTGCCCAACATGGGATTGTCTGAACAAAAATTGTCTATTCAGGTTGCTGACTTCTATAGTGTCCATGTCAATCTGCAAGCAGATAAATATATTTGCAAATAAGTTACAAAAAAAATTATATCAGTTACTTAAGCCGGTAAATAAGTTGTACAACAATTGACGGTCAAAACATCAGTTCCAGCACACATCATCAACTTGAACTCACAAGACATAGCGAATAATATTTTTTAATGATAGCAAAAGACAAAACCCAGGTAAACCCTTAGATTCACCATGTATAATTGATAGCTTCCCTCTCACAGATAACTAAACCCCAGCACATCAAGAACATAATATCAGCACCTGCCACTAACTTAGTTTATCCATCAAACTTTTGTATCAACGTAACCAGCCCCATTCTCAAGGAACCATAAAAGTAAAGAAGTAACTATACTACCAATTGAGTCAGCGTAAGGGCAACATCATACTACCACCATCAACATTTACCGCTAGTTAAAACTTTTGGTTCCTTCAATTTTGACAATATGTGCTCCCAGCATGATGGCCTGTGTGCTTCTACAATTTCCGATGTCCTACAGCATGTATCAAAGCACAATTGGTATCACCTTGACTCCCGCTATCACCACTACCAATTAATTGCATCAAAACCACCGGAATTGATTATATGTCAAACATATTCTGTCAATTCTTCCTAACTAAAACATGCATCCATAATCTCCGGTAAATTAAATCTCTAGAATCATCACCCATAGGGAGAGCAGAAAATCATTTGACAACAATTTATGATGATTATCTAAATAATTATTGTCAAATTATAGACATAGAGCGGCGTCTACATGCACCATAAACGAAACTTGAGCCCCATGAAAAGTAAATAACCCCCGTGAATTCTTCTAAAAATAGTTTGTCGTACCAAATTCTAAACGAACGAAACTGGACTGTTTAAAATTTAAACCCTAGAGGTAACAACAATGAGGGAGAATTTACATCCCCAAAAAAACTCTTTTTAAGAATTGCTTTAGTAAGTAATCAACTTACAATATGAATATCTTGAAACCCAGAGAGGGCAAGTGTCTTGAGAAGCTCACATCCAATCCCTCCCGCCCCTACCATAAGCACTTTCGCCCTCTACCATCCAAAAGAGGAAAAAAGGGTTAAATTATAGTTAAACAAAATTCTTAATTTTCCTTATGGAGTATTAATTTCATACCTTAATGGCGGATAACTGTTCCTCAGAAGCCATTTCGAGGGACAAACCAGAGATTCACAAGAAGAATAAGGACCCAGAAGTAAAGAAAAAGAGTGAAATTGAAATCGATTTCCCCCCTTCCTTTTTATAAGAGAGATATTTTCGTGGGGGTTGTGAAGAACCGAACACGGGACGTCAAACAACGATTAAAGCCATGGGCGGCTAAAGGAAAGCATAATATATAATAAAAATTACAAAATAATAAAGGGAAAAAATCCTTTTTTAACTTTTTTCCCTCTCTTTCTCGGGAGACCAAAGAGATTTTGAAAAGTGGCTGATGGGCTGCTCGCCCGATACCGGCGGTGTTTAATTTAGCTCGAATTTGAATGGCAGGTAAAGGAATGTTTGGATGTTGCTATTAAGCTAGCTTCTTTAGGGTTTTATGCCTTCAATTATTAGGACGACAGACTAGTTGAAGAACGAAGACCCAGATTCGAAAAGTCTTAATTTTTAATTGCTTTTAATGTAATAAAAATCGTAAATTTAAATTGCTTTTAGTATAATCATAATATTTTAGAAATAATTTGATTTAAATTTATAAGAGTTAACCTAATATAAAAAAATATTTTGAAATAGATCGAGATCGAAGAAATTATTTAGGGTGCATTTGGTTCACGGAATGTAAGATTACTATGTTTTATTAAAGAAATAAAAGATTATTAGAATGTGTATTTGACCAAATTGTCCTTATTATATATT
This sequence comes from Hibiscus syriacus, assembly GCF_006381635.1. NCBI lineage: Eukaryota > Viridiplantae > Streptophyta > Magnoliopsida > Malvales > Malvaceae > Hibiscus > Hibiscus syriacus. The sequence goes on along the minus strand of NW_024061960.1, from coordinate 10,185,854 downwards.
TATTTTTTTAACAAGTCTTTAAAAAATTTAAATTCGTAAAATTTATATATTTTTTTTACAAAATTGAAAATATAAAAAGGTTTAATGAAAGAGTAAAATTTTATTTTAACCCTTGAACTTCATATAAAATTTTAATTATAGACTTTTTTTTGTAAATCTAAAATAGTTTTAAGATAAATTTGTAATTTAACATTCGTATAATTTTTATTATTCAATTACAGAATAATGATATTTTTGAAAAGAAAAAAAGTTAAGGGCATTTTAGTCCAAAACGTCGATAATTCAATAATATCTAAGGAAAGGGAGGTAATGTCATTCACAGTAATATACCCAGAAAATCCACTATTAGTAATGTAAGATTACCGAAAATGACATTCCCGACCAACCAAACGGAGAATGTGGATTTCATTTCCATGAGAATCTTACATTCTCCCAACCAAACACATCCTTAGGGTGCGTTTGGTTCACGGAATGTAAGATTACCAGTGGAAATAAAAGATTATCAGGGAATAGGATTACTGTGAATGTTGTATTTTGTGTTTGGTTGGTTTAGCAGGAATGTAAGATTACCGTGTTTGGTTAAAGGAATAAAAAATTATTGGAATTTATATTTGACAAAATTGTCCTTATTATATATTTGTATAATATTACAAATTGTAAAATATTTATATATTTTCTTTAAAAAATTAAATTCATAATATTTATATAATTTTTTTACAAAATTAAAAATATAAAAAAGGTTTAATGAAAGGGTAAAAATATTTTTTAACCTCTGAACTTTATATAAAATTTTAATTATAGATTTTTTTTTGTAAATCTAAAATAATTTAAAGATAAATTTGTAATTTAATCTTCGTAGAATTTTTATTATTCAATGACAGAAGAATGATATTTTTGAAAAAAAATAAAAAATTAAGGGCATTTTAGTTCAAAACACTGGTAATGTTACAATACATAAGGGAAGGGAGGTAATGACATTCCCGGTAATATACCCAAAAAATCTATTATTGGTAATAAAACATTACCAGGAATGAGATTCCCGGCCAACCAAACATGAGAATGTGAGATTCCCATCCCATGAGAATCTCACAATCCTTGAACCAAACACCCTCTTAGAGATTTAGGTTGAAATCGAATGCTAATATATTAAATAAGATATGAGGGGGAAATATTTCAAGTTTTTTTTTTCTTTTAAAAAGTTATGATATATAAATTATGTAAGTTTTCATAAATATATTTATTTTAAAGTTTACGAGTGTTATTTAAGATTTAAATTTTATGATTTATGTTTATAATTTATGATTTAACGTTCAAAATTTATTAAAATTTATTTGTAGAACTTATAATTTTGAAGTTTAAAATTTAAGATTTAAAATTTTAAAAAATAGAGATTTCGATTGTAGATTTTGAGAGATAAAATAAATAATTTGAAAGAACCACAGCTTAACATAAAAAAATTAAAATGTTTTACTAATCAAATATATTTAATGAATTAAAATGTAATTAAGTTTACATAAATTTATATTGCAATGTTTAAACACGTCTCTTAGTTAATCTTGACCAAAATATTATTTTTTTTGTGAAAATTTCAATTCAGAAAGACTTTGATTATTTCATGCTATTTATATAATTTTTTATTTTAATGTGTTTAATAAAATTGATATAATAATAAATTTAATCATTAATAATTTAATTTAAATATTTAAAAATGAACTCTTAATATTTTATTAATTTAATCTATATATTATATATATTTTTAATTTTTTTTTAAAAAATAATGTTGAGATCATCAATTAATAGCGCATCTTAAAAACTGGGCTATAGTTGACTATCTGTGGAAATTAGGAAACCAGAAGGTTAGATATACAACAACGCAAAATATTTTCCAGGTTTTTTCTCTTCATCGCCCCATGAACTATATCATTCGATCTGTAACATTTATTTTTCACCATGAGACTTAAGACTCAATTATGAGTGCACAGTTTCAATTAGAATTTAGATTTTTTTTGGGTATAATTAGTAGTAGAAATTTTACAAGTCTTAGAGGTTGTTCTTGTTGATTTGTTGACAGTAATGCTGAATCGTGGAACAAAGTTAAAGGCATTGCATGTACCTAAAAAATACCCGGTTGTAGTCCTAGTTATTTTTCTGGTATCAATCTCAGTAGCGTTGGTATTGCTTTTCCAGAAAAAATGATGCAAAACCATGGAATAGGTTTGAGTCTTTGGTGCAATTTGATCCTAGACGAGAGTTCCGGAATGGTACGGATTTGATATGACAAATACCCGATTCGCCTAAGGCTGTTCTTTTTCTAGCTCATGGATGCAGTCTTAGAGCTGTTGATTTTTGGGATAGGTCTAGTGAATGCCACGAGTGTGTTGCTTTGCTGGAGGACAGGCTGCTCGTGCTTCATGCTCTTGCCCGTAAGTTCGCCGTCTTGACTACGTGCGGGGAAGTGCTGGACGTTTGAGAAGGAAAGTTTGATTGTTGAAGATATTATAACATGGTGGGTTAAGAGACACAATCTTGGAAAGCTTTCTCTTGTGGCTTTGGGAGCTTCTTCGGGTGGGTATTTTGTATCAACGATCGCGAATGACTTGAAGTTTAGTAGCATTACACTTATGATTGCCAAAGGATTGTTCGATCACATGGACATCACAGAGGACTATCCACCAACCCTTTTCGTGCACATGCCGAAAGATACAGATAGAAAACTGAAAATTACTTAGTTCATGGGAGTTTTGCGAAATAAAGGGGTTGATGTTGCAGAGATTGAATGCATGGAGTTGCCTCTGTCACCGACCTTTTTGTCCGACAGAATCCCATGTCTTGACCAGACCATTTCTGCTAGATTGTTCGATTTATTCAAGGAGAAAGGCTTTGTCAATCAGAAAGGGTATATGAAGCAGGACGGATGTCCAACGCATTGGAAAGATGCTCTCCGGGATACGAAAGATTAAAGATTTGGTGCATCATGTTGACGAAGAGTTAAATCTTGCGTTTGCCTACCATGAAATGACTAGTTTGCAATCCGACGAGATTTTCAAATGGTTCGAATCTCATATGACTTGAGCAGTGCGCAATTGTGCCGCATTCTCCATTCTCTCCATCCAACTTGAGTACGGACTGATACACAGCTCGCAGTATCGATCCCTCGACTCAAGCTGGACTAAATTGTTTAATGTTCGAAGTTTGTTTTCGAACAACCAAAGACCCTGATGAAAACTACTACCTTGACTGAAACCAAACTGCAACATCCACCATGTATTAGGAAATTTAGCTGTATGTGGGAAATAAAACAATCTTCATTACACTGAAAACTCTACTTCAAGGGGTCTGTTTACTTCTAGTAATAGGATTTATCGAAATATAATATCAGATTACTAATTACGGGATATGTTACATTATTTGTTCGACTTATTTGGCCAAAATGTATGTTGTTTGGTTGGTAGAAGATTAGAATATGCTGACATTCCAAACAATTTCTTGATAATCGAACGTTAAAGATATTTTTTTGACCTTCTATCTTTAAATTTTTATAGAAACCTCCATGAATTTAGGCCCATGAAAACATGGATAGAAAAGTATTTCGGGCCGTACATTTATTTGGAGCCCCAGTCTAGGATCCATTTCCATTCCGATCCGAACTGGCTCAAGTGCTAAACCTCACTCCACGATGCTGAGGTTTTTGGGATTTTAGTTTTTGGTTCCTAATTTCAATCAGCAGCCAAAGCATCAATGGGGAAAAACAAGAGACCCGAATCCGAACACTCGCCTTCAACAGTCGAACTTGCCTTACTCTTTTACCAACTCTCAGGTATTTTCTTAAACTGGAAAATTAGCTTCAATACTATGCTTTTAGTTATGCATTTATAAGTAGAAATCAGTAGTATTTTTGTTTTCGTTTTGTTTTTTTGTTTTTTTATATGTTTTAATGCTATTCTAGCTTGAAGAAACATTTAGCGATATTGTTCAGAAGAATACTGATATGGTTCTTAATATTGTTCATAGGGTCAACTGAACATCGGGGTTTCGGTTTCGTTCAGTTGTAAGTTAAACTGATGTTTGTTTTTATCTGTTGTTTTGGTTGTGGTTGTTTTTCAATGTAGTGGTATTTTGTTTTACAAACTTTGTTAACTCAAATGGTTGGGGTTATTGCAATAATTTTTCATGCTCTGTTTGGTGATAAACTTTTGTGTTTGCACATTGTCATGTACTTGTATATTTTTCTCAGTGCTGTTATGGAAGATGCCACCCGTGCTATTGAGCTGAAAAATGGTTCTTTGGTTGGAGGTCGGAGAATTGGGGTTAAACATGCTATGCATCGTGCTTCGTTGGAGCAGCGACGGTCTAAGGCAACCCAAGATTTGTATACTTCAAAGCAGTTGTGGAATTGTATGTATATGTTCTCCCAACTTTAAAATGTGGCTGCCTCAGATGATGCTCTGAAGACAAAGAATGGCAGGATGGTTTTACCTCGACCGTGGACGAGCATGGTTCAAATCTGCCAAAGCCAGATTACATCTTACAAAGTTTTCTTATTATTCTAGTTATTTGTTTTAATTTTCATTAACTACTTGTTTTCTCTCCTGATTTTATATTTTGAATATGAATCTAGAGAAACCTGAGCGACCTAGAAAAGCAGCAACACTTTGTGCGGGTCTAGCTGATAAAGAGAATTGTTCTGAAAAGCAAAGGTACTAAATTCTTTTTTCCAATCCATTTGACAAACTACGCTTTGTAATATCAAATATTGGAATTTTATATGGACCTCTAACATCATTGTCTAGTTCATGGAAAGCAATGTTTAATTTATTTTCACTTATGAAATGAATCCTTAGAGAGCTTAATATTTTTTCCACATCATATTAGAAACATTTTATTTTATGCATGCTTAGTTTTTTTTTATATTGTAAATTATGATATTCACTTTCTGACACGTTTATATGCCTTTTCTGTTCTCTTGTCAATATTATGAAGGGTTGCTAGGACGGTAATATTTGGCGGCCTTAGTAATACTGAGATGGCTGAAGCTGTTCAACGCTGTGCACAGGAGAGTGGCACAGTTTGCGCTGTAACTTATCCTCTTCCCAAAGAAGAGCTTGAACGACATGGTAATCAAATATGTTGTTCTTTGGTACCATTTAGCTGAACTCTTCTTCTTTCCCCTTGAAGCCAGAAAAATGAAAGCTCAGTAATAATGTTACATTTGAAGAGTACTTACGATAGTTTTGTCAGATATATAGATCTTGCCCTTAACTGATTTTCATCTACTAGTCAAGTATGCTTATTATCTTGTTTTCTCTGAGCCTTTGCCTGTATATTCCAGAGATAACTGAGTTGGCTTAACCTTGTCGATCCAAAATATCGATTATCAAATAAAGAACCTATATTTCCCATTGTTTATAAAATTGTAGAAGATAATCGCTAGTTGGCTTATCCTTATCGATCCTTAATTATTTTAGCAAGTCAATTGCATATGTGCAATCAGTTGCTTCTGCCATGCATGGTTTTCTTATAGTTGGTTATTTATTAACATTGTGAATGATGATTAATTCTCTGCTTGGATTTTTAAGTTATGTGTATGCTTGCTCGTTACACACATGCATAGGCACACATTTATAAGTGTAATACATATATATTTATATAAAATATGTAGTTATTTTTCTAATATTTGTTGAAGTTAGTACCTTTTGTTAGTGGTAACTAATTTATGTCTTCTATTTAATCCCGTATTCTCTTCCATGGTTTTTCATCCTTTAGTAATATTTCTTTTATTTTTACTTTAATTTTGCAATAGGATATCTATCTCATTACTAGTGGTTTTTCAGGACAGCTGAATGAAATAGAGAAGGAAAGTGATAGTAGTAGCATTGATATGGAGGATGAAGGTGAGAATAGTCATGGCGATAGTGATAATGATGGTGGTATTGCGCCAGATGACTCGAACATGTCAGATATAGAAAGGATGCCAATGGCAGTTGATTTTGATAAGGAAGTAGATATTGCAAGAAAAGTGCTGAATAACTTGGTCACATCCTCTTCTAAAGATTCTCTTTCTCTCCAGGATGATGCTGTTCTTCCCAAGAGGGACGACATGTTGACGGAAGATGAAACCATTAACATGCAAAATAAGTTACCCACTGAATCTGCAATAGAATCAAATGTGACTAAACCTGAAGAGTCCAGCAAACATAAACAAACAGATGGAGAAGATGAATTGCAGAGAACGATTTTCATAAACAATCTTCCATTTGATATTGACAATAAAGAAGTGAGAGAAAGGTTTTCGGGATTTGGGCAAGTGCAATCCTTTGTTCCAGTCCTCCATCCAGTTACCAAGTATGACTCATTTGAATTGTTTTTCTTTTCTTTTCCCCTTGAATTAATAAACATGAATGGTTTTTTTGCTCCCATCGGCAGGTGACCGAGAGGTACTGGTTTTCTCAAGTTCAAAACAACAGATGCAGCTCTTGCAGCAGTTTCTGCAGCAAATGCTGCATCTGGTTTGGGTATTTTTCTCAAAGGTAGACAACTCAAAGTGTTGAAGGCATTGGATCGGAAGTCAGCACATGACAAGGAAATGGATAAGGCCGAAGCTGAGGAGCATGGCCAACGTAATCTTTACCTGGCAAAGATTGCTCGACTTTACAATCAACTAAATTTCTATTTATTTAATGAGTTCATAAGTATAGTTTTGAGACTTGTTTTTATGATTTAATAGGAAGGTCTTATAGTTGAAGGGACTCCAGCTGCTAAAGATGTTTCAGCTAGCGATATGGAAAAGCGCAAAATGTAAGTATTTTCTTATTGGTTTCCACTGGTTGTTCATGTCATATGCTGAGCTAAAATTTCTTCTGTCTCTGTTGTTGCACATTGCAAATGAGTCCTATTATGTTGATTGCTTAGTAGTTAAGAGGTTTTTGGTTTGGCCAGGAATAGTTTAAAAGAATAATCAAAACAGAATGAGTAGATAAGAAATAAAACCTGTTAGATGTTGTTTACTATAGTATTCTTCTAAAGCTTTTCGGATGCCTTGCAGGTTGCATGAGAAAAAGATGACCAAGCTTCAGTCTCCAAATTTTCATGTTTCAAAAACAAGACTTGTTATATATAATTTGCCGAAATCCATGACCGAGAAATAATTGAAACAGCTTTGTATCGATGCAGTTACCTCAAGAGCTACAAAGCAAAAGCCTGTAATACAACAGGTTAGTTAAAGTTGCTTATAAAATGTTTATTTCTTTTAATTCTTTGTGATAATTTTCTGCATATTTAGAGTACTCTTGCAACTCGAACATTACTCATGCAGATTAAGTTCTTGAAAACTGTGAAAAGCGGAAAGGTTGTTATTAAAAATCAGTTGCGTGGGGTTCCCTTTGTTCAGTTTTCCGAGCATCAGCATGCACTTGTTGCCCTGAGAGTTCTTAATAATAACCCTGGTAATGCCCCTCATTGCTACATCTCATGTGCTTGATTGGCTATATTTTCAACACAAGATTTGTCCTGTTTTTGCTTTTAGCTTACATGCGTTCTGCATTCATGGGTGGTTTGTCCATAACATCGAAGGGGAAAAAGTTTACTCGAGGGCATTGTTTCTTTTCTGTTCTAATCTTTAATTGTCATTGATTGTTCGTAGAAACATTTGGCCCTGAGCATCGTCCCATAGTGGAGTTTGCTGTAGATAATGTGCAGACATTGAAACTAAGAAAAGCTAAGTTACAGGCACTGCAGCAGGATGCTACCGATGATTTGAATAATGCAAACCAAAATGCCGAGTCACGTCCTTTGGATGATCTCCCTAACAAATCCAGAAAACGGAAATCTATAGATGGCGGAAGGGCAACAAAACATTCCAAGTTTAAAAAGCCTGAGATGGAAAACACAGTTGGCACCGGTGAAGGCCAAGCTAATAAGAAGTCGAAGCGAAATCCAGCAGGTGAAAAGACAAAACCATCTCATTCGGAAGAAAGATTGGAAGGCTCCAACAAGAAGGACCACATTGTAAATCCGAGGATCGCAAGAGTGGCCAGAAACCCACCGTTCGAAGTTCAGATAAGGTTGAAACAAACGTTACAGATACCTGCAAATCAAAGTTCAAGGAGGTGGCAGCTGTTTTCAAGCCAAAAGAGAAGACGCGACAAGAGCAGGCAAAGGGGCGGGATGCAGAGACAATTTCAAAAAGAAAAAGAACAAAAAAGAATAAAGATCCAGCAGGGCGGGATGTGGTAGACAAACTCAATTTGCTAATCGAACAATATCGATCAAAATTCTCACAGCCAAAATCTGAAGCACCTGATGTTGAAAAGCAAAGTTCTAAAAAGCTTCGAAGGTGGTTTCAAGCTTAATATCATTTTAGCTGGTTTTAGCCAGGTAAGTAGCATATCCTAACCGATCAATCTTTAGAAAAAAACAAGAACATTTGTCGATGCTGTTGCAACTGCTACAAGTTTCATACATACAGTTGTTATCAATGACATTTTCACGAGTTCACTGACTTTCAGCTAATATATCTCCCTACGTTTGTTGCAGACATTGCTTAAGGATGGATAAAGAATGTCGAATCATATCAGCCATCGAAACATTCACCGTCAAGTTCCACACAACAGACGAGGGTACCCTTTCCAACTCACAATTCTAGGAACCTCTCCTTTGACAGTTTTTAATCTTCAAAGAGCATGGCATGCAGGAGAAGATAATGAAACAAAACAACTTGATGTCATTTTCTTAGTTTTCTATTATTTGCTATACAGTCCAGAGCTTGCATGTTAGTGCAGTGGGTATGGACTAAGAGAGAAAAAAAGGTACACTAAAGTCAATAGTGCAATCACAAATTTTAGATGGTGGTGGTTGAGACATGAGATGCATCATGGATCCATGTTAATCGATCATTGAAATATCGAGTCGGATATTTATTCTTTTCTTTATCCTTGTAATAGCTGAAAATTCTCTACTTGTAACTCACTCAAGATGGAAAATTAATTATAGACCCTCTTTTGGCTTTCATTTTTTTTTACAAATAAGAGGATGATTCTATCAAAGTCGTCAATATTTATAGACAGGGATGTGCATATGATCCGAACTTGATGGGGTTTGGTCCGATTTGATCTTATAAGGTTTATTTTCATTAAATATTTAGGGGTTGAGTTCGAGTTTATGATGGAAATATCAATAATTATTGTTTAAACAATCAACGGTACATATTTCAAATGTGTGTGAGAGTTCAGTATCTCTTAAGTTCAAAATTTAAGTCCTGTAAATGAAAAATAAATGAAAAGATGGTTTTGGTATTCGTTTAAAAGTTTGATTGGATTCATCATAGGATTTAATTAGAACACATGTGACCACCGAATAAGACACCTGTCTCTAATCCTTGATAAAACGAAAACCATATTCCATAAATACATATATAAAGGTGCAACATTGGCATTCACATGGGGATGAACTCAAGTGGGTCACCCATTGCTCCAAAAAGCCAACTCAAATCAGCACTAAAGTTCCCCCCCCATTATTTCTCTTCATTACTCCTTTTCTGTGTAACATGTTTGACTTTGATTAATTAGAGATAATATTAAGAAAAAAAGTTTCAATCATAAAATAAATGATTCGTTTATTAATTCCATTCTTTGCTTCGTATTTAAGGTGATGCATGCTAATTTGTTATTGTATTAATCTTTAAAGTTTAATCCTTTGGTTCTTTTGTTTTGATAATTGAATTCGATTGATATTATCGCAAATAACATTCGTTAAATTGGATTAAATATCTCAATTTTTTTTTCAAAAGTTCGAATTTTTATAACATTTTTAAGAGAAAAAAATAGCACTGATATAAAGTGAAATCACGAAACAAAAACCTCATGCTTTACATCAATGGTGAAATACCACAACTAACAAATTGAAAATCCACATCTTATACGTGTTATAATCAAATCCCAAAACTGAAAAAAAAACGCTTTTTTTCTGTTACAAAAATGGTGTGCTAAAGTTAGAAGTTGGAACATGGGCTCCTCATGAATATGATTATATATATATTTGTTTTCATCATATACTTTTAAGTAGTTAAAGAAATTATTATGTGGAAAAGCAAAGACAGATTAAAAATGGGAAAGAACCAAAAGAATCCTCAACCCGAAATCTTGTTTCAATTATTTGTTTTCATTTTGTTTATCTTTCCGGGAAGCATGATGAAAGACAAAATGGGTTTTGTTGTGTAGTAGTAGTAGTAATAGTAATGACAGCACACATTACTATATAACAAAAATTGTTTTCCCTCCTTTTTGTCACACTTCATCTCATTGTCTATCTCTTTCCAGCTTGAAACAAATGGAAGCTAACTCAGCTTCTTCTTCTTCACACTACTGGTTTTCTCTATGCATTTCAATGGTGTTTCTGAGTCTTAATTTGACTCAGTGCAATGTTACTTACGATAGGAAGGCTCTTCTCATTGATGGGAAGAGTAGAATTCTCTTTTCTGGTTCCATACATTATCCTAGAAGCACCCCTGAGGTAGTGTACATTAATTTTCTCGGAAAAATTCATCTCCTTCCCCAGAAATTTTCTCGGGAAAATATTGATTGTGTGAATGGAATGCAGATGTGGGAAAGTCTTATACTCAAAGCTAAAGATGGTGGCTTGGATGTTATTGATACTTATGTCTTTTGGAACCTCCATGAACCTTCTCCTGGCAATGTATATAGCTTGCTCCTCTTAAAGTTCTTTCTTTTTAATAAATAAATTCTTGCCTTTTTTCTTCTTACTATTTTCTTATGAATTTCCATTTCTGTTTTCTGGGTGTTAGTATAATTTTGAAGGGAGATATGATTTGGTTCAGTTCATCAAATTGGTCAAAAAAGCTGGTCTTTATGTTCATCTTCGCATTGGGCCTTATGTTTGTGGAGAATGGAACTTTGGGTAATGAAAATGATCACTCTTTGTTTGTGGATGTGTTTATTTACTATATCTCATTGATGATTCTTCTTTTCTTTTTTCTCCCAGAGGATTTCCTGTTTGGTTGAAATATTTTCCCGGAATTAGCTTCAGAACAGATAATGAGCCTTTCAAGGTGTAAAAGTAATGCAAATTATTTTATTTTCATTTGCTTTTCTTTTACAAGTTTTTTTTTTCATTTTCAGCAAGAAATGCAAAAATTCACCCAGAAAATTGTCCAAATGATGAAGGATGAAAGCTTGTTTCAGTCTCAAGGTGGCCCTATCATCCTCTCTCAGGTTTGGCCTTAGCCTATATGTATGTATGTATGTATGCATGTAGCAACATGTTGCTGCTTGTTTGCAGATTGAAAATGAATATGAACCTGAAAGCAAGTCATTTGGACCAGCTGGTCAAGCTTATGTAAAATGGGCAGCAAAAATGGCAGTCGGGCTGAACACTGGGGTTCCGTGGGTTATGTGCAAGGAATATGATGCTCCTGATCCTGTGGTAAGCAAAATCCATGCATGTGTGTATGTATATGTGTGTGTATCTATGTATGTGTGTGTGTATGTATGTATGCATGCATGTATGTATGTATGTATCAACATTTTATGTTTGTTTGCAGATAAACACATGCAATGGTTATTATTGTGATTATTTCTCTCCAAACAAACCTTACAAGCCCACATTATGGACCGAGGCATGGACTGGCTGGTAAGTTTTCTCATCCGTCATCTATGTTGCTCGGAGTTGGGCGTAAGTGTTGGACACGTGCATGTATCTGGCACGGATACGGCTAGATTTATACGTATGTAAGCTTACGAGCTATTACCCTTTCTGTGTAAAGGTTTTCAGAATTTGGTGGCCCCAATTACCAAAGACCAGTTGAGGATTTAGCCTTTGCAGTTGCCAGATTCATTCAAAAGGGTGGCTCCTTTGTCAATTACTACATGGTCTGTTCAACTGCTTTAATCCGAGTTGCTCGGAGTTTTCACCGTGTTCGACACATATCCGAACATAGATATAAGAATATGGTTCTTTAAACATACTATATCTTTTGCAGTACCATGGAGGTACCAACTTTGGAAGAACTGCTGGGGGACCTTTAATTACCACCAGCTATGACTATGATGCTCCGATTGATGAATACGGTACGAGCTTTAATCGGAAAGTAGTACCATTCCGGCATGTACTCGAAGTTTCGAATATCAAATCTTTTTCTAAACTAATGGTGTATTGTAATTTGACAGGCTTGATTAGGCAACCGAAGTATGATCATCTGAAGGAACTCCATAAGGCTATAAAGTTGTGCGAAAAATCTCTGCTTACTTCCGATCCGAACATCGTCGCTTTAGGAAGCTATGAACAGGTTCCCGGAAATTCATTCTCGAATCCTTTGATGCTTCTTTTGATTGAATGTGATTGTTGCAACGGTAAATATCGTCAGGCACATGTTTTCTCGTCCAAGTCAGGCGGCTGTGCCGCATTTCTCTCCAACTACAATTTGAAGTCGGATGCAAGGGTGACTTTCAATAATATGCACTATGACCTTCCCCGTTGGTCCATTAGCATCCTCCCAGATTGCCGTAATGTTGTTTTCAACACTGCTGAAGTAAGTGATCGATCTGCATTCTTCGGTTTTGGTTAATGTAATGAGACGATAAAACTAGATGCCATCTCTCTTTTGCAGGTTGGAATTGAAGCATCTCGAGCACAAATGGTTCCGACGAATGTGAAGCTGGAATCCTGGGAGACATTCAATGAAGATGTACATTCGGTCGAGGACGAATCACCGATGACTGTCAGGGGTCTCTTGGAACAGTTAAACATGACTAGAGATACCAGTGATTATCTATGGTACACAACCAGGTAACTAATGAATGATTGTTCATAGTTCACATCTTGGAATCGAATCAAAGGTTTTCAATAACTGATTAGGTGATTCTTTCCAGTGTACAAATAAGTTCGTCCGAATCATTTCTTCGTAACGACACGCCCCTCACCCTCAGTGTGCAATCAGCAGGGCATGGCATTCATGTTTTCATCGATGGACAGCTTTCAGGTACATTATTCAGCTTCTCATTTCAATGCAAATGAAGTTGGTGTGTTGATCAAACTGAAAAACCTTTTCAACTGCTTTAAACTTACAGGATCGGCCTTCGGAACTCGGCAAAAGCGAAGGTTTTCTTTTACAGTAAATATCAACCTGCACACTGGAGAGAATACAATCTCGATTCTCAGTATAGCAGTCGGATTGCAGGTCGGTTCTTTGAATTCCATTCTAATGTGTCAGCACCATACTGAAGAACATCCATGTTCGATTTCCTTTTCTGCTTTCATGTTCGATTTTTCCTCTGTTGTTGTAGAATATTGGTACACATTTTGAGACATGGAACATAGGAGTCCTAGGACCAGTTGTTCTACAAGGACTAGATGAAGGAAAAAAGGACTTAACCTGGCAGAAATGGTCATACAAAGTTGGCCTTAAAGGAGAAGCCAGCAATCTAGGTTCTCCGACCTCTATCCGATCAACCGATTGGATTCGAGGATCATTGGAGGCTCTGAAACAACATCCATTAACATGGTACAAGGTACGAAAAATTTGTTACGTATTTATATGTGTGTGCGGGCATTCAATGTAGCTTAATCTAACCTTTACAATCCTTCAGGCATTTTTCAATGCTCCGGAAGGAGACGACCCCTTAGCTTTGGACATGTCTAGCATGGGAAAAGGCCAAATATGGATAAACGGACAGAGCATAGGCCGGTACTGGACTACTCCTGCTAACGGTAATTGTAGCGGATGCAGCTACGTCGGCGCGTTTCGTCAAACCAAATGCCATTTCGGTTGTGGCAGTCCAACTCAACAATGGTAAGTACCTACAAGCAATACGGCGACCTGTTCCGAAATGCTTCGACTTATGTTCTGAAACGTGTGGATGTTTGTTCAGGTACCATGTTCCGAGGTCCTGGTTGAAATCAACCCAGAATTTATTGGTGGTTTTCGAAGAAATCGGGGGAGATGCATCGAAGATGTCGCTAGTAAAACGATTGGTGACAAATAAAGGAATATAACTGTACTCGATTGGAAAAAGATAAATATTTGAATGGCATTCAAATAATTTCGAAAATTCATTTAAATAGAAAAACATAGAATGCTTACTAGAGTGATGTTTCTATCATTAACAAGCATATTAACTTTCTTCACAGAACTATACATATACAGTCAGGCATGGAAGAATATCTACATGGCTTCTCGAATTCTATATACCAACAAGAGTACACACATAAATGAATTGTAACGGAAATTAGGGCGAGACCAGAAAAACAAAGAAAAAGATCGAAAATTTTGGGGTTTTTTTTTTATTTTTTTCCTTTTAGGAAAAAATGGAGAACAGCATATTTTGCTCATTGAGAAGCAGAAGACTCATCAGCAGGATGCCAGAATCTGTTGAAAAACCACATTGTATCGGCTTCGACAGGGTTTCCGTCATGGTTGCGGTGCCAACTATAATAAGCATGAGTCCGGTTCTTGATATCGAGAACAGCATGACCGTAACTGGATTCTCGATACGCTGAGTGCGCCGGTTGTGGCTCAATCATGCTACAAATACGGGGAAAAAATGAAGACATTGACAACTGCAAAGTTGAAACAATCATGGAAGAAACAGGAAAACCAGCATATATATGATAAAAGAAAAATCTGTACTTTGATGCTAAGCCATCCACGTTCCCTCCATCACCGACTGTTATGTACACAGGTGCCGATCTATCCTTCACGGTAGTGTAAATACCGTTTACGACATTTGATGCAATGTCTGATACGCGTTCCTGTAATGGTACATAAATCAGTAATCAACCAACTTCAGAGCAAACTCGTTCCACGAACATTGATTAGTACATGATAAAAACACTTTGAGTCGTTATTTAAATCATTGTACTCAAATATAGTAGATACTAGCACCAACAAAGAGCTTACAGATCGTTCATAGGCATGGACATGACCGGAAAATACAATATCAACTTTATACTTCACAAAACTGGGCTCATATACTACTCTCATGGTTTCTCCTTCCATGAAAGGGTAGTTGAAGCTATTATACCATGGGGCATGCATAAGAACGATTAACCACGGTGTTTCTCTCCTGTTAACTTTTGGTAGCTCCTGTTGAAGCCATTGGTACTGAGGAGTGAATCTACCTGCCGGAAAATTGCAGATCAGATGAATCCAACAAGCATATCTGCTAGTGCTATACCATTCGAGTCCACAATTATGAAAATTATATATATATATATATATTATTTACCATAGGCCCGAGTATGAAGACAAGACTATGATGTATGCTGAAGCTCTCTTGATCGAGTACCAGAAGGGAGTAGTACTTTTTGATGCTAGATAAGGAACTGGATAACGATGTGTGTAAGGCTTGAAAGGCTCCGTTTCTCCCTGCAGCAGAACAATAATCATGTTATTATCGACTCACTCTTCCATGATTTTTGAAAGTTCGATGATAAAACAGTAGAAAATAACGACAAAGCATGACTCCGTAGAAAGTAAGATCATTGTGTTTACAAGCTAATCACGTCAAGAAACAATGAATGCTTACAAGTTCGGGGGCGAAGTCAATTTCATGGTTTCCAGCAGTCCATATCCACGGTTGATATGCAACACTTCTCTCGATAAGCCTTCCCCATGTATCCCATCTTACATTATCATGATTTGGATATATATCTGCATACGAAAGATCTCCGACATACAATACTGTCTGACCTTTCCTTGGGTTTTGTTCATAGTGAGTAATTGTGCTATTTGAATCAAAAGTCTGCCCGAGATCCCCTGTATAATTATTTCCAATTCTAACACATCAGGCACATAAGCAATAGACGTTGCACAAAACATCCACATATAGAGCAGAAAAACCAGAGCAACACAAACAAGAGAACCCCAGAACCATTTCATTTTCTTGAGGATCAAGTAATAGAATACGGGGTTGAAAATATAATCAAACATGTAATCAACAGTAAAGGATGTTATCTTTCCTTTCTAATTATAGCTCGAAACTAAAATCAGTGACCTCTCGAACCAGGAGAGATTATACAGACTGTGGACTAATTGCAGCAATATCTTAATCAAATCAAAATAGTAAGCATGCATTCGCTTAATCACTTACCAATGATACCAAATGTGTATGGAGCATCGGGACTTACTGGAGGAGGAGTTGTAAACCAGAATTTTCGGTTCGAATCACTGTCACCGATCTCATAGTAATATTTGGTATTGTACTGTAAACAAACAAATAATGAGACTCAGAGTTGAAATCCAAGTATCATAATCTTAGTCCATACTTTTATCCAGAGGCAAACACTACAGATTATATAGCCTTACAAGCAAAAACCAGGATAACCCTAAAGTTATGAATGCTGCTGAAAAATCAACACAACCTTTAAGGTTTTATCCCCGGATCTAAAGAGAGCCTAAGGTGCCTCTTAGGTCGCTGACGAACAAATCCGTGCCGATGAAGAGCAATGCGTCTTCAGAGCCGAGGATAAAACCTTTGATGGTGCACCAGTTCTTCAACGACATCCAATGAGGACAATTCATAACTTATGTCGACGGATTGTAATGAAAGAGGAAGGAAAAATTGATGGTACATAGAATTCAACATTACCTCCAAATTTCTAATGATGCAATGATGAATGTAACCAGAGGTGTACTTGTGGAACTTATAAGTCTTGACTTCCCCCTCAGTTTTTCTCTTTTCATTGCTGTTCTCTTTCCAGAAAACCACTGTATTTGAACCGGGTTCATCCTGGGTCACCCATGAAACAATCACAGCTTTACCCACATGGTCACCTTGTGTTATGTGCACCTTGAAAAATCCATAACCCCCGCATTACAAACATCCAAGTAAAGTCAAATTTAGATAATACAAAACAACCAAATTTAATCCTTTACTTTTAATCTCATGAATTTGATTTCTCTATTCTTCTGATCTACTAACAGAATTTCAATTCATAACATCGTCAAACGAATTCCATCAAATTGAATTTGATATTAT
This sequence comes from Hibiscus syriacus, assembly GCF_006381635.1. NCBI lineage: Eukaryota > Viridiplantae > Streptophyta > Magnoliopsida > Malvales > Malvaceae > Hibiscus > Hibiscus syriacus. The sequence goes on along the minus strand of NW_024061960.1, from coordinate 10,168,866 downwards.
TATCAAACAAATCAAAATCAAATCAAATTTCAAATATACTAAGAGTATTCCATTGGGAGCACAGTGAAACGTATAAACAAAATGTAATAACTACCCACTAACACTGACCTGTTGGGGTGCATTGTGACCGGAGGGAACCCGGAAGACATCACTGTGAAGAGGCATGTCACCGGTTTTCTCCGGTTTCCTGGCGTAGATGCTGGTCTTCCCGCCATTACACAAATCCGCAGAGCTCAAAACCAAAGCTACGAAAACAATGGCAACGACACACGGTGGCGAAGAAGAAAACAAAGATTTCGTCGACGTCACCCTCATCGCCACCATTTTTAATGTTATACATAATCATGGGCTTCTCTGTTGTTTATATATCTGTATTTATATATCATTATTATGAGTTTCAATTTGAAATATATATATATATATATATATATCAATATTCAGTTATTTTCAATAAGAAAACGGGAGAATTTCAGTCAATATTCTAATTAAAGAATTTATGTCAAAATTAGGTATCAACAATCTCAAACCAATAATAAGATAAACAATAAATAAATATTTAACTAAATAATGACCAAAATAAAGAAATTCCAACGATTCTAATGTTAAATATCACTATTAGTCTTTATATTAAGAGTTAGAAGCTTAATTTTTGCAATTTAATTTGATTATTTTTAATCTAGGTTATTAGATTTTATAATTTTTAATGTGTTCTTAAAGAATTAAATTATCAATTTTTGTAAAGGAGTGTAATTTCATCTTAGGGGCATGTATAGACACTATATAATATAATTATACGTAACCATGGTAATTATACTAAAAAGTGTTTAATTATTTATACATGTTTAAATGACAGTGAAATTCTGAGTTTTATGAACATAGATGAATCGAACATATATGCCAAATTCGAATAGTTTAATAAATGAAACTCAAAAACCTTGAGTAAACATACAAAATTCGAACTTATCTATTCCATCCTATACCCTCCAATGGTACAGATCAAAATCAGGAAATAACTGAAAGGTAAATTGTGGAGTGGGGGTAGGAAAGGGAAAATTTTATTGGTTATATATTTTTCTAAAGTTTCATCGAGAAGACTCATCAACTGGATTCCAGAATCTGTTGAAAAACCACATCGAATCAGCTTCGACGGCATATCCGTCATGGTTACGGTGCCAACTATAATGAGCATGAGTCCGGTTCTTTATGTCGAAAATGGCATGTCCGAAACTGGCTTCTCGATACGCTGAATACTCCGGTTGCGGCTCCGTCATGCTACGATTGCAGGAAAAAAGAGAGATCCACATCAAAGCCTTGCAACAATCATGCATGAAACAAAAGAAAAAGATGTATGATATGATAAAAGAAACAATCTTTACTTGTTTGCTAAGCCTTCAATGTTCCCTCCATCGCCAATAGTTATGTATATAGGTGCAGATTGATCCTTCACGGGACTGCATATACCGTTCACGATATTGTATGCGACGTTTGATATGCGTTCCTGTAATGTACAGGAATCAGAAATCAAGCAATTTTGGAACGATGAGGATGATAAACAATCAGTTTAAAAGCCGTGAGTGAAGTAATAGTAGTGATACGGCTAAAATAAAGGCATTACGGATCGTTCGTAGGCATGGACATGACCAGAGAGTACGATATCAACTTTGTGCTCCACAAACCATGGCTCGTACATTACTCTCATGGTTTCTCCTTCCATGTAATGGTAGCTGTAGCTATTGTACCAAGGGGAATGCATAAGAACAATTAACCACGGTGTTTCGCTCCGGTTAACTTTCGGTAGCTCTTGTTCAAGCCATTGGTTTTGAGGAGTGTATTTACCTGTGGGAAAAAAGATTGCAGATATTTATCTGATGAATCCAGCATACATCTCTGCCATACGAATGGAGTCCGCAAATATGCAAAGAGATTCTTTACCATAGGCAGAATATGAAGACAACACTATGATATAAGTTGAAGCTCGCTTGATCGAATACCAAAATGGAGCAGTGCTTTGTGATGCTCGATATGGAACATGATATCGATGAGTGTAAGGCTTAAAAGGCTTCGTTTCTCCCTGCAGCAGAACCACAATCCTGTGATAACAGATTCACCCTGCCTAGTGATTACAAGTTAATCACGAAATGAAAGAACAAAGGCTTACGATTTCAGGGGCGAAGTCGATTTCGTGATTTCCAGCAGTCCATATCCACGGTTGATATGCAACACTTCTCTCGACAAACCTTGCCCACGTATCCCACCTTACATTATCATGATTCGGATGGTTATCTGCGTATGAAAGATCCCCAACAAACAATACCGCCTGACCGTTCAACGGGTTCTTTTCGTAGTGAGTAAGTGTGAGATTTGAAGCATAAGTCTGCCCAAGGTCCCCTGCATAACCATTTCCGATTCCAAATCATCAGCACGTCCAAACATAAGCCGGTATCTTCTGATCGGCTACAAGAGAATTTATGTGTGCTCCCTCGAATAAGAGTCCTTTTCGAGGGGGGGAAAATCCTTGCGAAGCCGATCAACAGAGTACAGTTCATGCTCAAGACACCAGCACAAATAAAGAAGCGGTAACCATGCCGATCGACAAGTCGGCACGGTCGAAAGCAGTAAGCAAAGATTCACTTACCCATTATACCGAACGTGTAAGGGACATCAGGGCCGACTTCAGGAGGAGTTGTAAACCAGAATTTCCGCATCGAATTACGATCACCAACCACATAGTAATACTTGGTGTCATACTGTTAACAAACAAGAGACTCGGAATCAAAATGCAAGCATACACAAATCGATCCGGTACAATAGTTTTAAAATGCCTTGCACGGCGACACGAGAACGGCATCAACAATATAAAAATATAGTTATTTTTAAGAAACAAATCACACAGTAACATCCCCAGAATCCGCCGCAATTTAGTACTATTAATAGGAACTAAAATTAAAACACGAATCGATGGTTATGTTACCTCCAGATTTCTGATGGTGCAGTGATGAATGTAACCAGAGGTGTAATTGTAGAACTTATACGTATAGACTTTCCCCATAGCCTTCTTCTTCTCTTTGCTGTTCTCACTCCAGTAAACCACTGTATTCGAACGGGGTTCATCCTGGGTCACCCATGAAACAATCACGGCCTTTCCGATATGGTCGCCCTGTGTTATATGAACCTTCAAAAAATCCAAACAAAATCCGCATCACAAAACATCAAAGTACACTCAAATTTTCGCATCGAAACACAGAAGGAAAGAAACCCACACCTGTTGAGGTGCATTGTAGCCGGATGGAGCTTGAAAGACGTCACTGTGAAGGGGCATCTCCACGCTTTTCTCCGCTTTCCTGACATAGATGCTAGTCTTTCCTCCAATACATAGTAACACTGAATTGGAAACTAAAATTGAAATAATAACAATCGAACAGATCGAGGAAGAAGATAATGGATTCATTTTCTGTTTGATATTCAACGTACTTATACTACTGTGAGTCGAAACAGGAAATAAAAACATTATCTTTCTGTTATTTTCTCGGGAAAATACAGGGCGATATTCCAGTATGTATACAAGTAGAGTACGTAGATATGTCAACTCTTTGAAACACATAATTTAAATAAATAAACTAAAGGATAAAATATTGTTGACTTTATGCACCGAAAGTGTGCATAATAAATGCAATTTTTGATGGTGCTTGGAAAAAAAAGGAGTAGCAGCTATTGCTGAATTTTGAAAATTGTAGAACCTTAATTTTAATCATTGTAATTTAGGATATTTACAAATTAGTCCTTAAAGCTTGAACTATAAATAGCCTAGCTCATTTAGCTTCAAAACCATCCCAAAACATTATAGCTTTCTTCCAATACTAGAGAGATTTTAGAGAGTTTCTTGAGAGTTGCTTTCTCCTTTTTATCTAGAGAGAATTATCACTGTTTTCTCCTTGGTAGATCGAGAGAGGTTGTAATTCCTATTTTCTTATAGTGAAATTCTTTTACCGTTGCTCGTGGTTTTTACCCTATATTATTCAGGGGTTTTCCACGTAAATTTTGTGTCTCTTTTATCTTCATTTTTATTTTCTCAAGTTATCAGTTGCGATTTTGCTCTATCCGATAGCCGTCTTCCGCAACAATTGGTATCCGAGTCAGATTTGAGTGTATAATATCTGCTTATTGTCTTTGTGGTTGCCACCAAAAGGTGGATCCTCCAACATAAGAAAATAAGAATGTATTACCCATTCTTTGAGGTTCTAGAGAACTATTCACGATAGTAAAATAGTGGAGCTATCAATAATAGAAGCTATGGCAACAAAATTTGATATTGAAAATTTCAATGGGAGAAATTTCTCACTGTGGAAATTGAAGATGAAGGTCATCCTGAGGAAAGACGAGTGTCTAGCGGCTATCAATGAAAGGCCGATGGATTTCGCAGATGACAACAAATGGAACGAGATGGACATAAATGTTATGACAAACTTTCATCTAGCATTAGCAGATGAGGTATTGTCAAGCATCGAGGAGAAGAAGACAGCTAAGGAGATATGGGATCATCTCACCAAATTGTACGAGGCCACATCGTTGCACAATAAAATTTTCCTTAAGAGGAAATTGTACACTCTTCAGATGTCAGAATCTACTTCAGTGACGGAGCACTTAAACACACTGAACACTTTATTTTCTCAGCTTACATCCTTAAGCTGTAAAATAGTAGAACAAGAACGTGCTGAACTTCTACTTCAAAGTCTACCGGATTCGTATGATCAACTCATTATCAACTTGACAAACAATAATGTCACCAGTCTAGTCTTCGATGACGTTGCAGCTGCTGTTCTACAAGAAGAAAATCGGCGCAAGAACAAGGAAGACAGACAAGTAAATCTGCAACAAGCAGAAGCGTTGACAATGACGAGAGGGAGATCAACAGAACGTGGCCAAAGCAGCAGTCACAAACATGGTAGATCAAAGTCGAGGATCAAGAAGAATTTAAAGTGCTACAACTGTGAAAAGAAGGGTCACTTGAAGAAGGATTGTTGGAGTCTAAATAAAAACTCCATTCCACAAGGCAATACCGCAAACACTTCAGATGATGGAGATGCACTATGTTGTGAGGCGTCAACCACCGTGGAAGGAAGAAAAAGATTTGCAGATATATGGCTCATTGATTCAGGAGCAACATATCACATGATCTCAAGAAGAGAATGGTTCCATCAGTATGAACCTGTCTCAGGAGGATCTGTGTATAGTTGCAATGATCATGCCTTAGAGATCATTGGCGTGGGAACCATCAAATTGAAGATGTATGATGGAACAATTAAAGTTGTTCGAGATGTGCGGCACGTGAAAGGTCTAAAGAAAAATTTATTATCCTACGGATTGTTGGATAATAATGCAAGCAAGATTGAAACACGGAAAGGAATCATGAAGGTGTTCCGTGGAGCGCTTGTGGTGCTGAAAGGCGAAAAGATAGCAGCAAACTTGTACATGCTGAAGGGAGAGACTTTGCTAGAAGTAGAAGCCTCTGTTGCCTCATGTAGTTCAGATTCTGCAATGCTATGGCATCAGAAACTTGGACACATGTCAGAACAAGGAATGAAAGTCCTTGTGGAGCAAAAGCTACTTCCCGGCTTAACAAAGATATCACTTCCTTTGTGTGAGCATTGTATAACAAGTAAGCAGCACCGGTTGAAATTCAACACGTCAAATTCTAGAGGCAAAAATGTTCTAGAATTGGTTCATTCTGACGTATGGCAAGCACTAGTTACATCCCTAGGTGGAGCAAAATACTTTGTCTCATTTATTGATGACTACTCTAGGAGATGTTGGGTGTATCCTATTAAGAAGAAGTCAGATGTGTTTTCAACTTTCAAAATCTTCAAAGCGCGGGTGGAACTTGATTCTAGAAATAAGATCAAGTGTTTCAGAACAAATAATGGAGGAGAATACACAAACGAAGAATTTGATGACTTTTGCAGGAAAGAATGCATCAAAAAGACAGTTCACAGTGGCAAACACTCCTCAACAAAATAGAGTGGCAGAGCGGATGAACAGAACCTTGTTAGAAAGAACAAGAGCAATGTTGAGGGATGCAGGCCTAGAAAAATCATTCTGGGCAGAAACAGTCAATACCGCTTGTTATTTGGTGAATCTAGCTCCATTAACTGCAATAGAGCTGAAGACACCAATGGAGATGTGGACTGGTAAACCTGCTGATTATTCAAACCTCCATATATTTGGAAATATTGTGTACGTGATGTACAACTCCCAAGAAATCTCAAAGCTGGATCCAAAATCCAGGAAATGCAAATTCTTGGGGTATGCTGATGGAGTCAAGGGGTATCGCTTGTGGGATCCCACTGCCCGCAAAGTGATCATCAGCAGGGATGTTATCTTTGTAGAAGATAAGCTACAAAGAAAAGAAGAAGATAGTAGCGCTGAAAAGTCAGAGACTACGCAGATACATGTGGAAAAAGAGTTTGAACAAGGAGATTCTTCTGAAGCAGAACCAACACATGATGAACAAGAACCAAAGAGTTCTGAAGCTCCAACAACTCGTCAATCAGATCGTGTGAGAAGACGTCCCAATTGGCACTCAGATTATGTTATAGAAGGTAATATTGCATACTGCCTTTTAATAGATGACGGTTAGCCATCAACATACCAGGAGACAATAAACAGCTCAGATGCTTCACTGTGGATGATGGCAATGCAAGAAGAAATCGAAGCCCTTCATAAAAATAATACATGGGACATTGTGCCACTACCACAAGGAAGGAAGCCAATTGGTAACAAATGGGTCTTCAAAATCAAGCGAAATGGTAACGATCAAGTTGAGAGGTATCGTGCAAGACTGGTGGTCAAAGGATATGCTCAAAAGGAAGGTATTGATTTCAATGAAATATTTTCTCTTGTGGTTCGACTAACAACAGTTCGAGTAGTTTTAGCAATGTGTGCTACATTGAACTTACATCTAGAGAAACTAGATGTTAAAACAGCTTTTCTTCATGGAAATCTTGAAGAATAGATTTATATGCTCCAGTCTGAAGGTTTTGAAGAAGAAGAAAAGAAGAACTTGGTTTGCAGGTTGAACAAATCTCTGTACGGTCTAAAGCAGGCGCCGAGGTGTTAGTATAAGAGATTTGATTCATTCATTATGTGCCTTGGATACAACAGACTTAATGCAGACCCTTGTGCTTATTTCAAGAGGTCTGGTGATAACGATTTTGTTATATTGCTGTTGTATGTGGATGACATGTTGGTTGCAGGACCCAACAAAGATCATATTGAAGAATTGAAGCACAACTGGATAGAATTTGAAATGAAGGACTTGGGATCAGCAAACAGATTCTAGGGATGCAAATTCACCGAGACATAAGTAATAGGAAGATTTGCCTTTCACAAAAGAATTACTTGAAGAAAATCTTGTCACGATTTAGCATGCAAGATTGTAAGCCAATTTCTACCCCTCTTCCTATTAGCTTCAAATTATCCTCCAGTATGAGTCCTAGCAGTGAAGAAGAGAGGATGGATGTCTCGAGTACCGTATGCATCAGCAGTGGAAGTTTAATGTTCGCTATGATATGCACAAGACCAGACATTGCACAAGTAGTGGGAGTGTTTAGTCGGTACATGGCTAGTCGGTACATGGCGAATCCAGGCAAAGAGCATTGGAATATTGTAAAGAGGATCCTAAGATACATCAAAGGGACCTCAAATGTTGCATTAAGTTACGGAGGATCAAACTTACTTATAAATGGGTATGTCGATTCTTACTATGCAGGGGATTTGGATAAAAGTAAATCTACTACAGGATATGTGTTCAAAGTTCATGGTGGAGCTGTAAGCTGGGTTTCAAAAATTGCAGTCAGTTGTGGCTACATCCACAACAGAGGCAGAATATGTAGCAGCTACACAACCAGTAAAGAAGTAATTGGTTGAAGATGCTATTGGAGGAGCTTGGGCACAATCAAGAGTTTGTGTCTGTTTTGACAGTCAAAGCGCCTTGCATCTAGCAAGGAATCCAGCATTTCATTCAAGGACAAAACATACGAGTTCAATACCATTCATTCGTGAAAATGTGGAAGAAGGACGGTAGATATGCAGAAGATCCATACCAAAGACAACATAGCAGATTCATGAAGAAGGCGATCAATACCGATAAATTTACTTGGTCGATCCTCTTGTGGCCTGTCAGAGACGTAAGCAACATGATGGTACAAGGTAGAAAGAATGGTGTGAAGATATGATTGTTTCAATCAAATCTTCAAGTGGAGATTGTTGACTATGCACCGAAAGTGTGCATAATAAATGCAACTTTCGGTGCTGCTTGGAAAAAAAAGGGCAGCAGCTATTGCTCAATTTTGGAAATGGTAGAACCTCAATTTTAGCCATTATAATTTAGGATATTTACAAATTAGTCCTTAAAGCTTCAACTATAAATACCCTAGCTCATTTAGCTTCAAAACATCCAAAGCATTCTAGCTTTCTTTCAATACTAGAGAGATTTTAGAGAGTTTATGAGAGTTGTTTTCTCCTTTTTATCTAGAGAGAATTATCATTGTTTTCTCCTTGGTAAATCGAGAGAGGTTGTAATTCGTATTTTCTCATAGTGAAATTCTTCTACCGTTGCTCGTGGTTTTTACCCTATATTATTCAGGGGTTTTTCACGTAAATTTTGTGTATCTTTTATCTTATTTTATTTTCTCAATTATCAGTTGCGATTTTGCTCTATCCGATAGCCGTCTTCCGCAACAAATATTTGATATGTCATCATTTTGTTAGTTAAAAATAAAATATATAGGTCTAATGTTTAAAATCAATTGATTAATTCAAATTTGATTTATTTAATATTAGTTTAATAATTTTCAAAATGTTCAAAATTTATATTTAAAAATTTTTAACTACATATTTTACATTTTATTTTCTCAAATTATCAGTTGCGATTTTACTCTATCCGATAGCCGTCTTCCGCAACAAATATTTGATATGTCATCATTTTGTTAGTTAAAAATAAAATATATAGGTCTAATGTTTAAAATCAATTGATTAATTCAAATTTTATTTATTTAATATTAGTTTAATAATTTTCAAAATGTTCAAAATTTATATTTAAAATATCTCAACTACATATTTTACATTTTTAAAATTTTAAAAAAATTTTAAGACTTTACTTATTGTTTGATTGTGAATTTTGTTAAAAAATCATTTATTAGTATTGTTGTTAAGATTTGAAAGATTGAGGTTGTTGTATTAAAAATTTATTTTTTTCACCCTGGCCATATCATAAGATTAACTATGGTAAAATATTTATTAAATTTAATATCATAAGTTAATTATTAATAATTTTAATAATAAGATTAAAAATAAATATACAAAATTATTATTATTATTATTATTATTATTATTATTATTATTGGAAACTCATATTTTTAAATATAACGGGATAATAATTTAGGGTTTTCATTTTTCTTTCTAAGTTATTGTATCTTGGGATTTTTTTTTCTCTTTATTTATTTAAGAAGGTGGTATCGCCTGTCTTTGATCCAAGCGGCTATTAGTTATTATTTTCTTTATATTGTTTCGAATATCTGATTTTTTTTTAAAGTAACATCATATTTCAGTTTTTATTTTACATATCTGAAATTTTTCATTAAAATAAACTCATATTTTTTACATTAAAATAATTCAATAACTTTTTAAAATTCTACTTAAGCATTTGACTTATACCCAAATATAAAATAAATCACTTTAGATTAAATAAAAGTTATGTTTTTTTTGGAATGAAGGGTGTTCAAAATAATCTATTACCGTTAATCGTAACCGTTAACTAGTATAATTGTTATAATTTATAGATTAATATTCGATCGTTAAGATTAACGGTTAGATTACCGAGCCGCTAAAAGTTTCGATTACAGTTACAGATAAGAATTTTAATAAATGGTTAAACATTAGTTAACGTTAATAAATTATAATCAATTAATTATATTTTTTGAATAATAGAATTAGAAATAAAATTAAAATGGTTCCTTCCTATTTTTTTAGTTATCATGTTTATCTTATATAGGAGTGCATTGAATCGAACGTAGATGAAAAAAATATTGATTTTAAATTATAAAATATAAATATGCACGTAAAATTTTAAACTAAAAAACCGAATATACCTCCTAATATATATTGCTAGATTGAAATGTATAATTGGCACATATATATAATATATAATGTTATTATAAAGACAACGCACAATTTAGTGATAAATATGTTACATGTGTCATAAGTATTAGAGTGTTATAGGTTTAAAGTGTATATACCATAAGTTATATTTATAACTTGATGGACATAATTATAAATATTAATAGAGTGAATATATTCATTTTATATAAAGAGGTAGTGATCCCTAAAAAAATATATCAACTTGTATTACTCGTATCCCGTTTGAGAGGTTTACGGCAACAGTAAACCCAGATAGGTTACAATTTACAAAATTACAATTTACAATTACAAAATTTAATAAACATTATAATAATCGACCGATTAAGATACAGGTTACACCCCTAGTGGGAATACCGGCTCTTGAACCTTAGGCTGAAAAGTTAATTGCCAAAGCACTTACCCTTCAAGGACAATAGAATCACAATAATAATTATTTGATTGTAAAACTACTTTTACACTGTAAATCTTTGACTTGTTTTTTTTTTTTATATATATTCCCCACTCATGGTCCATATTAATCATGAGATTCAATTTTCAGTCCTCTTGTGGTTTTTTTTTCCTTTCACTCGCCTTTCACAGCTCGTGCGGATCACCTTCAACATCCCGTCTTTGTGTTAGGAATGACGGATCAAATATTTATAATGTTTCAATTATTTGAATCTTTAAATATGTCTATTCGAGTATTTATATCCGTAATCTATACGTGAATAAGTGATATGAAGTTAAATAATAGATTTGATAGGTTTTTCATCCGTAATTAACTTCATAATGAATAATAATTATATCTATATCTGTAAAAATAAATCAAATATCTATAAATATTGAATTCATAATCTGAATTATCATTTATACTAGAATGTGAGCAACACGCTCTAGAGAAGCGATGAAGCAAAGAGAGGAAGAGGAGAAGCAGTGGAGCTGAAGCCCCTCGTTGAATGACCCATAATGGTTGGTCCACGATCGCTTGCAATCACAATCACAATCACAATCACACTTGACGCCCGTTTCGTCAAAGTGCTCTTATTCCTATTCCCTTTCATCAAAGGCTCTCTGCCTCACGACTCACATACCTTTGATTGGTTTGTTTTCTCTTTTTTTGCATGTACTATTTTACAATTCTTAAAGGTTTTCTTTAAATTTTTTAAGGGTTTTTAGACTTAAGTTAAAGAGTAATTACATCTCGACCTCAAATAGAATCCACTATCACACCAATGCTTCTTGCACTTTGAAACCTTTTGTTAAATATACGCTAATAATGATATGGAATCATGTTCCTTCTGTTGGCAATAATTGACATTCAAAAGAGCTAGAATTGAGCACTTTAGGAATGAAAAAAAAATGACGGTTATCGGTAGAATAAAAAAATTAGATTATGACATCAATTATTTTTAAAATGACGTCAATACTTTTTTTTATAAAAACATCAAATTTATTTATAATAATATTATATATATATATATATATATATATTAAAAATTTGAGGTTTCAATTGCCATTCCTACTCCACTTATAGTATTGTTAATCAAATAAAATAAAAATACTAGAAAAAAAAAGAATGAGGTGCTAACTATAAAATAATATATCTTTTGGTATATTGAGTGAACGCTGGAGAATTAATATTTAAAATAAGACCAAACTTTTGAGATTTGTATTCATAAAGGAAATCAATTATTTTAATCAAGGTAGGATCATAGTTATGATTTTTTTTTCTAAAGTTGTATTTTTTTATTAAATGTATTAAATTTGAGTTATAATTTTATCATTAGATTAATTTATAATTGATTTTAAAAAAATAGATAATTTTTTCTTCATACTTTAGGAAAGACCACTGCTTGCCCCAAACTTTATGCATGAATAAGGTTACACAATTAAGATTTCTAATGCACTCGTGATATGTATGACAATTAAGATTTCTAATGCACTCGTGATATGTATATACATATAACATTTATAAAACTGTTTAAATATAAAATTAAATTATTTTTTTAGCCTCAATTCCATCATTATGCTCATTTTTGCTCTTTAATTTTATTGTATTCTTTTTAGCTCTCAAAATTTGTAATATATATACAATTCTTTCTACAAAATCATCAATAAGTAAGGTAATACATGTTTCACCGAGTAATAGTATGATGAAGAATCAACCAAGTAGATACAATCTTTGTTTTGGACAAGGTGCTATCGTTGAACTTTGCTGCTAAATCATTGACCTTAAAATTCAGCAGGCCTACGATCTATGTTCAAGAAATTGGTAATAATCAGCGGTATGCACAAATCAACAAAAATTAGCAGTCCCATATTTATATGCAACAAATTATCATTCAGGTTCTTGTATTTACCAACAATCGGACTATCATTTCAATTTCCATAGAGTGTGAGGATCAGATTCTGATAAATTTTTTTAAAAAAGATGGATTAACTTCTCATTTTTCGTAAGAGGGATGGAATTCAGATTAGACCACTCTGTGCGCATAGGAATTATGGTTTAGCGAACACCGAAAAGGCTGTGCGTGTCTTGTTGAACTAGAAGCTGGGCTTTTTTCTTGGGCCCATTAACTCTCAACTAAACGAAAACAAAGATCATCACTATGCATCATATAGCCCATGGACTGAACATCTATTATTCAAAAATAATTAAATTTTTATTTACCAAGAAATTCTATATTTTAGGAGTTAACTAATTGTACCACTTTTTTTTTTTTAATTTGAATTTATTATATTGGGTATTACATAGATTTATTATAGGTGCAATTGTCATGGACCAAGTTGAAATAAATTTTTAGTTTTTTGGGACATTAATTGAGTATAATATTCTTCATCCGTCATCCATCTGAGTCGGGTTTAGAAAAAATATAACCCGACTAAAAAATTGATCTTATTTTTTAAATTATATATATATATATAATTTTCATTTTTATTAGGTAAAATAGAGGCCTAAATGAAAAAAAGACATAGAGAAGATTATAATCATGCTTAATAAATAAAGATCAATTATACATTATTTTCAAGAGAAGTATTATAATCATGCTTAATAAATAAAGATCAATTATACGATTATTTTCAGGTTGAGTATGTATCTTTTATCTTAAAACTCTACCGAATTCAAAATAAAAAATTCTTTAAGGTCGAGTCGGTTAAAACCCATCGACCATACTAAAATTTGAATCTATGACTTTATTCTTATTATCTCATCATGTTAGACAAACATGATAATTGATACCCAAAACATGTTTATAATTCATAAATAATTAAATACCAAAATTTAATTTTTTCCCTAAAATAGATAATAAATAAATAAATAATTGTTGAGATTCGGATGAATAATAAATCAAAGAGGCATTGCCCGTGAAATCCTGCAGAATCAAAGGGAGGATAATAAGCATAAACAGTGGGTTGTACAACCAACCAGTGGTACCAGAATCTGTAGTTTCTAAATGCCATCAATGACTACTGTATCAACCCATAAACCAGGGCAAAATCTTCGTTGTTCATATAAATTATCAAATTAAAATTAAAACTTTATGGTAAAAGCGGTTAAACCAAATTAATTCTTTACAGGGACTGAAACTAAAGTTTTCCCAATTAATAAAGAGCTAAGCAAAATTGATTTTTGTTTTAGTTTTTTTTTTACTTTTTAAGAGGTAATATGTATTTTACATTTAACCGAGGGGTCCAAGATTTGAAAGAATGGCTGAGTAAATGATGTGGGGAAAAAAATTCCCAATATAATCCACATCGGGTATTTTCCCATCTAGGGTGAATTGCACGTACCAATTAAAGACTCAGGTGCTCTACGCATCTTCAAGCTAAATATGAAGACTCTACGACTGCATGTCGTCTTTAGGCAAATAAAGAAGGCCCCATGACTGCGTGGCGTCTTCAGGCAAATAGAAAAGATTCCAAGAGTGCAAGACGTCTTTAGACCAATAAAAAACCCTAATTCATAAAATAATATGGTGGATATTTATATGAAAAAATCATTTTTCCACAACCCTATATGGCGAGGAAGCCACAAGATCTCTACCCACATATTTTTTGGATCATTATACTTTTATGAATCCAATATTAACCATATTTTTAATTATTTTAGTTAGAAATTATCCTCCTATATTTCGTATGATCCAATCTGAAAATTAAAAGAAAAATAAGAAATATATGGTGAATATAATTATACAAAGATTGTTAGATCGAATTTGTTAAAAATGCAGGGTGGAGTCTCTTAGTATAGTACATGTTTATTTTTTAGGGTTTTTTTTTATGTACGTACACTTATAAATATGCAACTAGGATTATTAGAAATTGTGTGAGAGATTTTTCACAATTTCTCTTATAATTTATTTAATATAAAAAACAATCCTATCTATATTTTTTTTTCATTTGAAATTTTTACATAAATCTTGTATTTTATTTTATGATGTCATTTATCTATCTATTATTATATTTCAAATTTCATAATAAAATCATATTTTTAATAACAATGAATGTTCATACATTATGATGTTCGAACTTGAAATTTCAATAAATAATAATTTCTTATTTATTAATGTTTAATTTGTGCCTGAGTATATTGGTTGGATTCATTTGCTGTAGAAATAAGTAAGAAGGGACGTACGAAACCAGGGCATCATTAAGCTTCCCGTGCTCAAATTTAAACGAGGGATACACAACTTTCACTCCGTAAACTTGATAGCCTCTTCTAATTTAGTCCCAAATCCTTTTCCGATTCACATTTCCAAATTAATCCCTGAACTAAAATTTTCAGCCATTTTGATGATGCAGACAAAAAATAGGAGTAATGTGGACAAAACATTACCAAATTCAGGGACTGAAAGATGATTTATAGCTTTAAACAACTATTCTTACTAGCAAGTATACATATAGGTTACACAATTGCTGTAGCAGCAGCAGCAGCCCTTAGGGTAGGGTAGGTTGAGTAATTAGTAAATGGGTAGGGTTTATATCATCACCACATTGGATTTCTCTCACAAATAGTATCATATCATAACCCTTTTTGAAAGCCAAACAATAAACAGTAAATGTCTTGAATCACATCGGTGTCACTGTGAAGCCTTCTTTTCATCCCAAAATTACAGTTTTTTTTCAAGGTAAATCTCGTTAATTTTTACCCTAAACCCCCAACTTACGACCACTTATATAGACAGAGTTACGTTTTATATATATATATTAGCTTCAGAATCGTTTAGAAAAAGAAACGTTTGTCACTTGTTGCCATAGCATAAAATCATAGTTAATTACATAAACAACACAATCTTTCATTTAAAATCCGGAGTTTAATTCAATTTGTTAGAACAAACAACCTTTTTTTATCTCTAAACAAAAGAAATTAAGTATTACATATTGAAAAGAGTGAAAAATATTAATGTGTATTTATGTGTGTTTTTTCAAGTGCTTTTGATTAGCACTCAAGGTTTCTTAATTAATTAAGATCATGCACCTTATAATATGCACCAAAATGTATGGTTCGCCCATAATGTTTTTCTTAATTATTTCAAACTATAAAAGGAAAGCCATCCTACAAGGAGAATAAATGAGGAGTCCACTCCATATGCATTTAACTTTATCAAGGAATTACTTCGATTCTAGACACATTTATGTAGAATACAACCATTAATATATATCTTTCAAGTACAAGTATATATTCCACTTTTTATTTTCTATATTTTTCCATTAGGGGCATCAATTTTTTCTCTCATTCGAAACTCTCAGTTGTCCAACAATCACGAGTCGACTTGAATCAAAACCCTAAACGGGAGGACAAAAATTTTCCCCAAAACTCTTTTTTCATCTAAGAATATAATTATTGGGGCATAATTTTTCATGCATGGAGTTAGTGTAATTATTCCTTTACCATAAAAAATAAAAGCTTGCATTGCTTTCTAATTAAAGTCATTATCATTTAAACACCTATTTAAAGATGCTTCCCCACACAAAGTATTTAGTTTTACCATCTCATAGAGCTTAGCCCATACTTTTTAGCCATATAGCTATGAACGATTCCCATGCCATAATTTTTTTTAATTAAAAATGTATGCCGCACCTAACCAAGGGTTTTATATATATTATCACACACAAACACAAAGAAAAGATCCCATAAAGTTTGTGCACAAGTGCATGGAGATGAACTTGGCAAAACATAATGCAAAAATATCCAATGAATATTTAAGTCTTTCTATGCAAATGTGCCAAACGATGTTTAGATGCGTCCGGTGATTACATAAATTTTGATTAAATTTAGAGTTGAATTAGGTTAAACTATATTTCAAAAATAAATTTATTCGGTTTCATTTTAAGATTTAAACTCGAAATTTTACTTGTGTACATTAAACTCTTATCATTCGATCAATATATATTTTACGTACCCTAATTTTGATTCCAAAATTAAGAATATATATGCACATGTGTGTGTAAGGTAATCATCTTAAACATGTTAACAAGTGCTTTAGTTTTGTTTTTGTCAGGCGGTGGGATGGTTCCTAAACCAGCAAAGAACCGGATAAACAGGAAGAAAGTGGCTTTGAAGTTCATAAACAAATCAAGAAATATATCAAAATGCAGATTCAAGCTCAAACTTCATGTGGGAATATGAATAAAATAAGCGAACAAGAAGACAAAACAGCAAACCCCAATCTTTAGTTTCGCCTGCAGTTCCAAAATATTTCGGACAAGGTCATATAATTGCAGGCTTTGGAGTTTTAAATCACTTAATTATCTCCTTCTTCTTTAGTTTTGTTGGTTGAATATATCAGATAATGCACCTACTGTGCACTAGGGCAACTTCAATGAGCTGCTGTAGATTAAGATTTTCTCGAGAGAAAAAAGGGTTTTTTTCCTTTCTTTTTTTGATTGATTTCCCCCCGATTCCCGTATACAAGATGTTTGATTCTTGTTTTCTTAAGATTTTGGGTGGAGGAAAATTGCGTACCGGAAGATGACATGAAAGCACTAAAAGGAGATGCGTAAGCGAAAGGAAGCAGGGTTTCAGCTGCAACTACTGAAGTTGGAATGGTGGTGGTCGTGGTGGTGTTAGTCGTCGCCATCGTTAGATCGGCCACTTGCATTGAATTGATTCGGCGGTTGCGACGCGACGGCTGAGGAGGAGTCTCCGGGAGGAGCATTCTCCGAGTGAGTAATGACCTTGATCTGCTCCTTGATCATAGAGAAACCCTTGAATACGTGTCCTCCGATCGTCACCGCCGTTCGATAAGCGTACTGGTCGGCCGCGTCTTCGATGGAGCTCACTCGTACACAACGGAACGTCGCCGGCGATGTCACTTCCACCGGAAAATACCCCACTTCTAACCCTAAAAAAACACACACCCCATAAAGGAAAAAAATAGAAAATAAAAGAAATTTCAAATCAATTTACACCAATGAATAGTTCATGTACTTGTTCAAAAAAACCTCACTCCCCAAAAGTAGAAAAAAAGAAACAAAAAGAGGGAGAAGAAAGCTGCTAGGGTTGCAATGAACTGTGTGTAAACATATAATATATATGTGTGAGTGTGTGTATGTATATATATGCAAAACAATAACAGCAAAAGGCAAAGGTGGTGGGTTAGTGTTTTTACCTGAAGAAGGATTATTTTTCCTAAGCCGTTTAGGGTTATTAAGCAAAGGGATTGGGAGAGAAGAGAATTGTTGTTGTTGCTGCTGCTGCTGCTGTTGATGATGGCGGTTCTGTCTCCGATAAGCCGGAACCCAAGTGCTCTTTACGTGTGTCCGACACTCGAATCCTTTGCTCCGGCAACAAGTCCTGCACCTCATGTAACCACAATCTTTCTTGGCTATATTCCCACAATCTTGACACCTTGTGCCCCCAAGGCCTCCTTGCCTCAACGACATCATCATCAACCATAACACAAAACACCCATTTTTCTTCTTTCTTCTTCTTCTTTCAGTTTCACTAAATCTCGTTTGCTCTTTTTATATACATATATAAGTATGTATGTATACATGTATAGTACACTGAGTGACAAGGTGTAGGTAGGTGGTAGAAATGATGCCTTTGTGGTTTTCTCTCGATGACCTTTGTCTGTTTGGGTTAATTAGACATTGATATTTTTGTTTGGGGTTCATGGCTATTAATTTTCCAGGGAATCTCTCTGTTCTGAATTCATTTATTTATTATATAAAAAGATTAAAGAATTCAAGAATTAAGAATTGGGATCACAGTAAGGTTTTAAAGGCCGCCATAGGATCATCTACTCAAACAAAATGTTGTTGAATTGATGAAATCACTCTCTCGGAAGAGACATTAAAAAAATAATATATATATATATATATATATATATATTTTTTCTCTCATTTTATGTCTTAGAAGTGACATTGATCACGAAAAGTTGGGAAAATATTAGGAATTAAAACAAAAACAAAACCTATTCCGCCATGTTTTTTTCTCTTTAGATTATATTAGAGAAAACAGATGTAATAATTTAATGTCCAAACCAGTGTGGGGTACATGGTCACGGTTGCATGATAGGTTGAATAGTAAAGAATTGGATCTCTCTCAAGACATGTAATCAAGAGTTTGATATTATGAACGAAGAAAAAACAGATAATTTTTAATTCGACATAATTTAATTTTAGATATAATTAAAATTCATATGATTATTGAATATGAAAGCTTACGAACTGTGAAACTGGAGAAGGAGGTGGTCATTTGATCTAATAGCTCGTAAAATAATGTGATCAAAACTCGTGTGATTATCGAATATGGAATATCTATGTATAAAAAGAAACCTGGATGGGGTGGTCCATAAGCTCTCCAATTGAGCTCTCTCAGGTATAAAGAAGAGTGGGGGGTAAAATTTAAAGAAGTGAGGTGACATATTTCACTTTAGAAATGTCCTTGCATCCCCAAAACCCGCCTCTACATCCCATCCCACTGTAACTTCAGATTAGGGCTAGATCCCCTTCACTGCCTCAAACCTCTCTAAAATTTTGACCTATTTACTTAGTTCATGTAAAGATATAGAGTGGTGTGTGTATATATATATATATCAATAATACTAATTACAATGTAAAATTATTTAGTTTACATTAAATTTAATATTGTTAGATTACTAAAAATAGATAAGTGAGATTAATAATAGAAAACAAGATATTTATTAAAAAAAATAATGAGTTAATCTCGACCATTTTTTCACTCATTAACATTTTAAATTTGTGTAAAATTAAAAGAGTTTTACACTATGTAAGTTTTACACTATGTAAATGGATCATAGTTAATATAGGGTTAGGTTCCGCTTACATTATTTACACCTTAAAATTTTACACGTGTTCTAATTGTTAAATAAATGAAATCGGATAACTAAAATTAAAATATATAAGTTTTATACGATATCATTAGATCATCTTTCTCAAGTTTTACACCTAAAAGTTTTACCAAATTTCTCTTGAAAGAATAAAAAACCGTTAATATCAGCACTTCATGAAAACTGAAAATTTAATCTTTTTATTTTAATTTATCAATTTAGTTATCGTATTTTATGAAAATTAGGAAATTATTCCAATATAATAACACCGTTGAACTTTGATATTAAACTACTAACCTAGAAAATCAATATTCGAACGATTATACTAAGGAACTCAAGGAGTTGTTCCAATGACAGAGGGTGACATGTTCTTTAAATGATTTAAATTCAAATAATTTCTATAAGATACGTGTAAATTTATCCCAAAATATATATATATATATATATAATAAATACTATTATAAAACTATCTCGAGAATGATAAAATAAAATAACAAAAATCAACTGTTCAATTTCATGTCTTTGTCAATAATTATGAATCTATTATTTTCATAAAATACAAAAATAAAATTTTGATAAATAAAAAATAATGCATGAAAGAAAAAGACCCAAAAAGACTAAGACATTGACCTTGCAACTGGTCCAAATCTTACCAGTCTTGGGATTTAAGTTTTTCACTGTCTCAAGATTTTTATCGAGACCTACACAGCTTTAATATACGGTTAATAAAAGATATTACAGGAAATGTTAATATTTTTTAAAATTTTTAATAAAGCGATACTTAAAACATTTTTTTTCTACTGTAAATGTTAATATTAAGCGTTACATAAAATATTATTTATCTACCGGAATTAGGTAGAAATTAACATTTCTGATAAAAATTAATATTTTAAATAGCGTTTTATCAAAAATATTAAAAAAATATTAATTTTTGATAAAATATTTATTAACCGTATATTAAAATTGTTGTACAGCAAAACTACCCTCCCTATTTCCTTAGTTTTGGGGGAAAAAGTCTGCCACTCTTTCTTATCAAAATTTATGTTTAGATTCTTTACAACATTATTCTTTTAAAAATTAATTTTCAGTTGTTTATTCTAATTATTTTATTTTAATATTTAAATTTATTTTTTTCAATTGTATTTAAAAAAATATATGTTATACTTTTTATGCTATTTCTAAATGTATTATGTAAATAAACTCGTTAAAGAATCGGATATCACCAACGGGGTTGATTCAAAATGGTAACTAACTTGATATCGCTTAAGCATGTCTTAATTTTGAATTTGTGTATACAAAAAATTCTCGCTGAGAGACTCATCTACCAAAATTATGTGTGCGATCTAAATCGGTCTATTAATAACGAAGAAACCTTAAGAACCACAAGGCATATATATATATTGAATATCCATTCAAGTCGAAGTTTCATTCAAAAAATAACGAGATAAATAAAAATACATTAAATCAGGAAATTTAAAAACGAAAAATAGCACTAATATTATACTTTTTAATAATATGAATTGACCTGAAATAAATTTGAGTCGATCATTATAAATATAAGCCGACTTTAATAAAATTTGAGATTCATTTATTAAGTCAGATCAAACTTTAATAAACATGAAGTATGACAATATTATACATAAATTTAGTCGAACTCATAAATGTTATTAGGAATAAAATAAATTAAATTAAGAGAGCCATCTTTATAATGAAACTATGTAGTAATCGATCTAAATTAATCAATCATTAAATCAAATATTAATAATTAAATCGAAATAAACAAAGCAATTATGTTTATCCAAAAAAATTTATGATTATAATCGAGGACGAACACAAGATTTTATGTTAGGGTATGAATGTCGGAGGGACAAATTTATAAATTTTATGGATGGCAAAAATAATTTTCAATAAAAATACATAAAACAAAATCTAAAAATATAATATTTTTAAATTTTCAGAATGCAACTGTCCCGCTGTCCTCCTTAGTCCATCTATAGATATAATGATAGTAGTTATTTGAAATTTTGGATACTAATAGTTAATTAAATATATAATTTTTATATATAATTATAATATCTGATTTATTAAAAGTATAATTTGAATTTAAAATATAATAAAATAAAAATAGAGTAATATTAGTAATATTATATTCTTATATTATGCTAATATAAGAATAATATAAAAATATTAATAAATATTTATAATTTTTTAAAAAAGGAAATTAGGTTTGTAATTGTAAAATAAACTTCAAAAATATATTTTAACCAATTCATGAAAAATGTAAATAAAAGTATAACCCCATGTGAAAATGTCTGAAGATAAACTGTACGTACATCACCATTTCCTTTTGGTTCATTAGTACATCCCCGTTTCTAGCAGCTACCTATGTTGAATTGACCCATCTTTATCCAAAAACAAAGTAAAATAAAATGGAGGGTCTTCATTAAGGTTGGGCTGGTTTTTTTGTAATAATGCGGTCGAAAAATAAAATTGTTTGAATAGTATATTCGAAAGATTATTTGTTCGAATGAAATAAATGTTACGTTATAGAACAGATTACATTGTACTTCCCGCGTCTCCCCAAAATCGCAAACATGCGACTCCCCCCTCTCTGATCACCATGCATCTTTCTCCCAATTTTATACTACATTGCAAAATTAAAGGTTGTAATAAGCATTCAAAAAGACTAAAATATTAAATATGCAATATGGGGGAGGGGGGTCGCATGATGATCTGGGGGAGTCGCATGGTGTATCACGTCACCTTGGGAGACGTGAAGATTTCAATGCGACTCCGTTCTATACTATAACATT
This sequence comes from Hibiscus syriacus, assembly GCF_006381635.1. Classification (NCBI taxonomy): domain Eukaryota; kingdom Viridiplantae; phylum Streptophyta; class Magnoliopsida; order Malvales; family Malvaceae; genus Hibiscus; species Hibiscus syriacus. The sequence continues at coordinate 10,146,584 of NW_024061960.1, read as the reverse complement.
CGTCTCATTTGAATAAATAATCTCTCGGGTGTACTATTCGAATAATTTTTTCCACTATATTATTGCAGAAATTCATCCAAAAGATTATATATTAATGGATAAATATTATTTATATAATCATCGATATTCGAGATATTCATTAATTTAAATCAAATTTTATAAAAAAAATTATTATAAATATTAATGTTATTTTCTCTATTCATAATGTCGATTTTTTTTCTTATTTAAATGACAATCTTATCTTGGTTGGGGTGGATTGCAACAAAGAAAATCAAAATTCTCCCCAACAATAAATCAAAATATTTGGATAAATATTATCTTTACGATCGATTCTATTCTATATAAAAACGCTCATTAATGATTATTCTTTCACTAATCGTAATTCTCCGTCTTAATCAAATATATAAACCATTCACAATTAACGAGATCAATTTATTTATTTAATATAATAGATTTAATCGATCAGGTTTCCCTTGATTCTAAATTATACTAGAAGTCATGAATATTTTAAGTTTAAAATCCGTTGAATAAACTATGTTTTGGAAAATGGCAAAGTGAACCGATCTGTGAGAGCTGATGTTTGGAAACGATGAATCAAAATTTGCCAAAAATATGTGGGCAAATTGTACGGTCAATTTTGCTGTGCCCAACACAAACTTTTGTTTACTCCCGAGCTGATTTTGGAAACGATGAATCAAAATTTGCCAAAAATATGTGCAAATTGTACGGTCATTTTGCTGTGCCCAACACAAACTTTTGTTTACTCCCAATTTTATTCCTTTAATCATTCTTTAAAATATCGAATTCCAATTTAGCGATGAAGTTTTACGGTTTGGACATCTTAATATACGATTAAAATTGATGTTATCAATTTTGTTATTATTTAAATAATAAAATCGATAAAAATTATCTAAAATTATTATTTCTTCCTAAAACATCAAATTTTTTTTAACATTTTCAATAAAGTACTAACAATAACAAAACGATAAAAAAAATAAACGGTGCGCTTTTACGGTTTTGTTAACAAACCCGTAAATACCCAATAATAACAAAATCGGTAGAAATAATATTTTCCGGTAATTTTTTTACCAATTTTGTTATTTAATAATAAAAAAATTAATAACTTTTTTAGCCGTATATTAAGACGCCGCACGTGATCATTTCCTAGGAAAATCTCCTCCCTTGCAAATAATCTAAACCTTGATTTTGATATTCTAATTTTAAATTAAAATAGGATAATTTATTTAAAAAATTTAAAAATCTAAGATAATTATATTTATATTTTTGAAGATGATGAATGACTATAGAAGACATTGTTTATTTATTTGTTTGTTTTATTTTTAAGGAACCCTACTCTCATCTTTTAGGTCAATCTATGTATAATAATTTTTTTTAAATGAGATAAAAGAGGTGTATATGATTCGGACTAAATTAAATGCTTAATAATATATATATATATATATATATATATATATAATATATATTCTAGTTAAATATACATATAATACATATTAATATAATTTTTTTTAAAGAAACAAATAAAAAATAAAAAATATTTTGAGGACCCCAAATAAATTTCTTTGAAAAATTCAAAGACTAATGGTAATTTTTCAAAATTTTGCCTCAGAAGTATTGAAAACTATCCGACATTGATCAGCAAAATGCTCTTCGAATCCCTAAAACCCAAAATAAAAATCATTACCTTTTGTAATCTCTAGAATGATCTTCCCCTTATAATACTAACATACTTGTAATCTTTAGAACCCTAAATAAAAAAACAATTGTGCTTAAACGTACATTGAAATATTGCCTTAATTTTTACAACCAATTATTTAATATTAAGGGTAAAGTACATTGAAATGATCTTTTGGCTCATTGAAATTTTAAAAGTTATAAAATGATCATTAAACTTATCGAACTGTTATAAAATAGTTAAAATAGTGACAAATTCTGATAGTTCAAAGATTATTTTGTAATAGTTCTATTAAATTAATGATCATTTTATACCAATTTGAAAATTTTAATGACCATTCTGCAACTTATGAAACTTCAATGAAAAAACAAAGATCATTTCAACATAGTATAGTGACCATTTGTGTACTTTACCGTAGGATTAAGAAGTCTACCAAGAGACAATACCATACCAATGATATAGGAAAAAGGCATTTCAGGCATTTAAATACGTAAAAATACCATGGAAACTTAAGAATGTATCAGAGGGTAAGCAAATTTCGACACACAATGACATGTAATAGTCCTATATGAGACCAGTATATACTTTAAACAAGGGCCCTCTGACTAATTTTTTTGCCCATGAAAGAACAACAAGAATAGCCAAAAATCCAAAAATTCACCGACTTGTTTATTACATGTGAATATTATAATGAAAAGCTGAAGGCAAAAAGTAAAATAAAAGTAGATGGTGCAAATGATAAATGAAACTCGGATATCAAATTTCCTTCGGCACTTACTTTACCTTTTTTTACCTGCAGATAGGAATCAGTCGTCGTGACTGGTTCGGCTGCTCAAAGGTCAAGCAAGGTTGAAAAAACGAGCCACCATAAAGGTGGATTTAATCATCGGATTTGCGAAGGAGAACAGAGCAGTCCTGAAGCATCAGCTCCAACAACGGCCAGATCACAGACCGTACACAACTGTCCTTCCTGGGTAGGCATGAAGCGAGTGGTACAGTAAGGGCAAGATACATCCTTCTGTCCTCGGTAAATTGGTACATAAGTTGCTCCACATGTGACAAACGGGTTCCTGAAATCATAGTTCAACTGGGATGCATCGGTCATGTTCCTCTCAGCAGCCTGAAGTACTTGCCTCGCTGTCTTTGAGTGGCTCTCATTTGTGGGGTTTGTTTCTAGAAGACGCCTGGCAAAGTTGGCTGCCGTATCCAAGTTCTTTGCCTTGTAGCAGACGGTCATTGCATTTAGCAGTGCAAGTCTGAGATGAGGCAATTGAAGGTTGCAGTGGGTGAAATAGGCAGCAAGCTCCTGCTGCCGTACTGGATTGTCTTTTAACTCTCTACGCTTAAGCTCCATCTGCAGACCAAGAACATACTCCTTTGCGATTATAATCAACTCCTTGACTTCATCAACTTCCCTCCTTGACTCCACGACAATCAATGGAATTGTATGAAGAATGCCGATGAAAAGCCGAAGAGCCTCAGTAAATTTTCCAGCTGTTGTGGCCTTGTATCCGGCCTTCAGCTTTTCATCCAGCTGAGAAAAATTGAATACAAGAGCCGGTGGACCCCTGACATTAGGACTAGCAGACTCACTCCATCCCCTCTCAACTGCCAAGGCCACCACTGGAGCAGATGCCAATGCACGAAGATAGCTATGGCTGCCACTGTAAAGATCGAGAAACATGGATTTTAAAGGAGCAAAGTTTCTTATTCCGAGTTGCCTGCTCAGCAATCGCATAGCTGTATCAAAATTGCCAGCAGCTGCATGATCGGCAGCAAGTGACGATCTCTGTGTCCAAATTTGACTCACAGGCATACCAGGTGTTGGTGCCACAAAAACAGAAGAACGAGCATTGGAAGAAACCCTCGGTGTCTCTACCTCTGGGGGGTGTTCCAAGTCTTCAAGGTCCCATCCACCCTCTTCGTTTCGCCCCCTTCGCCATCTTCCAAAATTGCAGTAACATCCCCATTCTGTAAGCCATCAACATCGACAATGTCAAGATCTTCACCCCAATCACCTTCTGCACCCTCCCTTCATCCGCAGCATCCCTACCAATATTATCAAATCCACCATCAAATATGCCTTTCATTACTCTCAGCAGGGGCCAATCACCACCACACATAACGGGTGCTGGAGGCATCAATAAGGAAGCTTTTTTCCCTTCTGGCAACGAAGGGACATCATCTCCCAACTCAGCGCTAACCTTTCGGCCACATCCTGTAGCCCATGGACTGATGCTGTAGCAAAAGCAAGAGGCAAATGGCCAGCATTCTCCAAGATCTTTACACGTTCTTGGACATCACCAAGATACAAAGCATTGTGAAACTGGCCCATAACATCGTTCTTGACTTCCGCAATTTTAAGCATCTTGGATAGCTTATCCAGGTTACCATTTATGAGATAAAGAAAAGACAACCTCTCAAAGTTCTTGGTCTTCTGGTAGGCATATTCCACTATACCAGCATTGCCTTGGCGAAGGGCTTCCACACCCAACCTATACCAATGATCTTTGTCATCAATCTCCTTAGCTGATGCAACGGCAATTTGGATGTTCCCACTCTCTAGAGCCAAGTTAAACCGAGTTTTCTCATCTTTGACAAAATGTAGAGCCACTTCAGGGAACCCCTTCTGTTGTAGATAAGCAATCACAGCGTCACCGCAAAGCTGGGAGTTTCTTATCATGCTCATAACATGATCATACCTCTTCCGAAGCAGAGAGAGCTTGAAAATGTATTCTGTAGCATCAATGACCAGAGTCTTATTCTTTCCGTCACGGTCCAAGCAAAATATTGTATTTCCGGTAACCTTGGTTATGTATATTGGATCATCGAGAGTTCTAATTATTCCACTATCTCCATTGGGAAGGCAGTATTTTATATGGTTTAGAGTGGTGTAAATAAAAACACCATTTTCATCCCAAGCTCCACTCTTAACACGAATTGTCTCGTGAAAAGTGCACTGGTGGACAAGCTTCTTGCTAGTAATGATAATGGAATGCTTGCTGAGCAAAGCAACACTCTCCATGTCACTGGACCAAACAACATATTTCACAAAAGGAGTTTGTAGATCACCAATAACAAGCCTCTGCTGCAGATCAAAGACAACCACTCTATCATCTGATCTACACAACAAATTACCTGTTCCAGCATAAAATATTGCATCTGTAGGCGCTGGGAGATCACTCTTTTTAACAACCTCGTTTTTAAGATTCTTGATCAAAACTTGGTTGTTGCTTTTGTCAAGTACAGCAAACCGGTTCCGAGCCACAAATATAGCAGAATTACCAGGACCTCTCTTAGCCTCCTGCGAGTCACTCTTACCAATGCTGTCTTTTGGTATCATATACAACTCATAAGTCCCTCCATCAACATCAGAGCAGATAAGAACAGCATTTTCTGTAGGACTATAAGAAAGAGTCCTTGGAGATTGATTTAGGCTTGTAGAACCAGGCCGTCGAATTGGAATTATTTGTGTCTCTCTTTGAGTCGAAAAGTCATAATACCTTAAAAATCGGTCCTTGGCATAAAACAGAGAATCCCCACTCACTGCAAAAGCTGGTCGTTCTCTCTCTAGCTTAAATACAATCATGCCACTGTCATGTCCAGCTGCCAAAAGATTAATATCAGGATGAGCTGCAAGAATCCAGAACCTGTCATGTTCTCGACGGAATGTTTGAAGTCCAGTTCGCTTTGTTGCATCCCACACACGAATGCTTTTATCCTCAGAATTAGATACAATGATGTCTTGTTTGGCATGGAACATAACACATGACACATTATTCATGTGTCCTCTCAAGGTATCCACTTCCCAAGCCTTTGTATCTGAAAAAAAAAGCAATTTACTCAATCCCACAACAATTCAAATACCAAGGGCCCTTGTATAAACTTGGGGGGGGGAGAGATAAGTTCTTATGAATATTCTAATTCGTAAATAAGAGTGCGTAAAAAACTTTAATATCTAACAAATGCAATATAAACGGAGGTGGTACAGTTCCTGCACTTACCATTCATGCGCCACAATTTCACTTGGCGATCATCGGCACCAGAGACTATCAAAGGTAAGGTCGGATGAAATGCAGCCCAATTTACTCCTCGGTCATGACCTTCCAACACATACTTCACAACGGCATCAACACCACCAAAAAGATCGGTGTTCATCTGGCTCAACCGTAAAATGTCATCTGCTGGGGAAGCAACCTTCTTTTTCAAGGAACCAATATCCCAAACTCGAACAGTTTGGTCAAGGGAGGCCGACACAACAAGGTCTTCTTTAGGATGGAACGAGGCACACATAACATAATGATTATGACCAGTCAACACAGAGATGCAAGTTCTTGACTGCCAGTTCCATATGCGAATAGTTTGATCATCACTGGCACTCACAATCCATGGATGCTCATGATGAAATTGCACGGTACGAATATAATCAAGATGTCCAAGAAGAGTGAAAAGACATCTATGCAACTTGTAGTTCCAGACCTTTATCTTGTAGTCATCGCCTGAAAGAAATAAAGAAAAATACTATCATTTGAATAGCATGGCATCCATGCTTTGCAGCGGAAAATCATAGCACAAATGGAAATATTGAGCCAATTTCAAATTCAGACTTTCGTTGCCCATGTTGAGCAATTCTAGGAAATTGCAAATTACGTAACCTTATTATCTATTTATGATTCCTTAATTTTAATGATATATTCACCAATAGGAGTGAAATGTAAATTAAAGTTGTAAATAAATTGTTATGAAATTCGGTACATTCCTATCTAATTGTATCTACATATTCTCACCATATATATGCTCAAATATTCAAAACCAATGAAAATCAACCATTAAACAAATCATGGTTTTCTTATAAAGATTATGACTCTCGTATATGTACTAGCAGTTGGGCAGTTAAGGTCCTTCATTCTTCAGTTAGAATGATAAATAAGTTCAACCAGCTTTGCACAGTGTTAATGTGGAAAGGCAAAGGGTGTGACAAGGAAGCAAAGGTGAGATGGGACATAGTTGCTATCCTAAAGGGAAGGCAAGTTTGGGCTGAAATGTTGAGGACTTGAGAAGCTGCTTGTATCTTAAGGCACATCTGATCTTATATTTTGCAGATCAGACTCTCTTTGTGTGACATTGTTGTAAACTTACAACCTTAAAAACAAGAGTTTCCGGCAGATCTTGATCCCAAATTCTTACAGTTGGCATTGGACAATGCTCTTGTATCAAAGTATAGCGACTGGTCCCTGATTTCTACTGGCCTCAGCTCAGGTATCCATATCAAGAAGGTGAAGGTCTAAACTCTAAAAAATGTTCAACTACTTATCTCCATAACAAATCTAGATCCAGTAATATCATTCACATCGGATTTCTGAAACGCCATACAGTTACAAGAACGAAAGAACTCCGGAATTCAAGCTAATCCAACTCAATAAATATCCAAAATTTGACAATTCAAATCCATAGATCATTAAAATAATCAACGAGATTTATTAAGCAGGGATAAAATTGAGGTGAAGAGAAAAGAAATCCGAACCTCCAGAAACAAACAATGGCTGAGACATGTGGAAATGAACACCGCGAACAGGGCCATCATGTTCGTCGAACCGATCAATCAAAGTCCCCATTCGGTAGTCCCATAACTGGATAACGCCACTGTGGAGACTAGATAAGATCCACGGCTCTTAGTGTGGAAACTTAGTCCCTTCACTCTATTACTCTTCGTCTCAAACTTCGTCAACATTTTCTTTTTCTTTATCAAAATTTCCTAACTCTACAAAATCAAATCAAATCCAACGTCTAAAAATTAATGATCCGCGTAGCCAAACAGGAAGAAACTGATTTGAAGATTAAACAAAAGATATGAAAAGAAATTACCTCAGATCTGATCCGGCATCTAAAATTAAGAACAAAAAATGAGAAGAAATTTATATTTGAGTTTAAATGAAAAGGAAAACGAAGAGATTTGGATCCTTTCCCTCTCTATGAAATTCTGATTTTAAGATCTGAGCCTGGAAATCTAGGAATTTTATTACTGTTTGTACAGTTGTTCTCCCTCTCTTTAAAGCTTTTACGACGACGTTTCTATGGGTTAAATAGGTCTTGTTTTGAGGGTACCATCGAGGAAAATAAACATTTCCAAGAGATTACAACATTTGTCTGATCTGAATTTAATTAAATGGAGTAATAATAATTTTATCGATTAAAATGTAATATTTTAAATTAAATATAATAATTTTATTTAAATGATAGTGAATGTGAATCTGATAATGACACAACATTTTAAAAACGCCATATCATATTTAAAAATAATATTACATCAATTAATTAAATTATTGTACGGTTATTTTTAATAATCTGTTAAGAAATTTCAATTGAAAATATGTTTAAGATTATTATTATTTACATTTTATATTTATCAAATGATATAACTGTATCCAATATTTAACTATTTACACAATAAAAATAAAAATATTTTTTATAATTTATACTTGCGCTTAATTTTTAAAACACTTAAACATTTTATCATTTTTAATTTAGTGAGCAAGCAACACCTAAAGTATTCAATGTAGAGTAACCTTCGTGCTCATTTTTACCCCAACTTCACTCAAACATTTTAGCATTTTTAATTTTATTTGTTCCAATTTTAACTTAATTTAAATTAATCATATCTCAAAATTATAAAAAAAATCTCATTTAATTTGTAACACTAATTCAATAAAAATATATTAGATATATTATTTAATATTTTATAATTCAATAAAAAGTATAGGAAACTTAAAAATTTAACACTATATAAATAATTATAAAAAGAACTATACAAATAGATGCTAACTCATATATATATATATATTATGTATAAACATAACACATTATGGCACTATGCTACTTTTGAACCATTTCTATTACACAAGAGAGAGGGATCTTAGCTAGCTGCAAATCAAAGATATACAGAAAAAGATGCACGGCATGCGACTGTCGGGCATGCATGATCGATGGATGCCGAAACTAAGATGCTCTCACCTTCTTTGCTTCAAATCGAGTCAAATCTTTGGAGTAGAGTATGCCGTTTGGAGAAAGAAGACGTTGAAGAGCGAGGAAGAACCGAGCCTGAAAAAGTTCGAATTTTAGGACTAAAATTATCAGATATCAATGGCCCCAAATGCAAATGTTAAGAGAGGTTAGTCTTACCCATTGAAACCCCACGAGTGCAAACCAGCAGCCTGCCAAACCAAATCCTCTAGCACTCAAAAGCTGGAAGCACAAAGTAAGGATCATTCTTATGAAGTAAAGAGTAGTCGATAAGGGACAAGGAAACCGATCTCTACCGGTAGTACAAGCACACCAAAAGCGACGCATCCACTCATTGACAAGCTTATAAATCTAAGATCTCGTCCCGCCTACAAATGCAAATGGATTTGTCATGATAAAATGTAAATTAGATAAGTTAGGACAAGTTGTCCTCGATCGTGTACGGACGACCGACAAACCAAGGTATTGTGATCGATGTATTCAAAAGTTTAAATTAAGGAAACATACCAGCAAAGTGCCTTCAAGGCTGACAGTGCTTGGGGTGATAGCTAATGCAAGAAAGCAAGGTAACAGCACCTTGTGCAGCTACATGGACACAATAATTAAATTGCAAGGATCAAATATTGAGAAAGATCCACATGCCATTGATGTATAAATATATATATTTTTTTATAAGAATGTTAGGCCTCATTAAAAAACCCCTTCATGATTAATGGAGCTTGAAGACAGTTCCTTAATCAGCAGAAGGAGGAAAAGAGTGCCCTAGGATTTCATTAATTATAAATAGTACATAGGAATACAACACCCTAAAACTCCCTCAAGGAGATAGATAACCAAAAAGAAAACATCCCTAAAGAACAACATAAGGATCAACCAATACCAGCCTTAGCTAGGGCATCTGCCTCTTTATTAGCTGTCCTATTAACCCATCTAATAACACCTTCACAATCTCTAAGCTTTTGAATAATGTCTTTAACAGTGTGAGCATAAACATCAGGACATAAAACAACCTCCTTAACCCAATAAACTGTCACTCTCAATAATCAAACGATCCTTAAACCTCTGTTGAATAGAGTCAAAAAAAGATAAGCCCTTTAGGATAGCTTTCAATTCCATGTAGGTAGGAGGCCCCGGACCAGCAGACTCTTTGATGTATAAATATCCTTTTGCTCATATCCTACACCTTTAATCCCAGCCGAATAGAATGTGGGCAAATAGTAAATGATTTGGGTTTGAATTTATTGGCATTAATAGCAGAATTACAGGATAATTGATCTCATGTGGAACCATTTTGTTCAAAAGATGCAGCAAAATCTCAAATATTTAAAGCAGTAACAGATGGATTGGTGAAACCGGTAAGGTTGGCAAGAAACATGAACTGACCTCATGTATGACCTTTATATCAGGTGTAAATATATTGGGAAAAAAACAAGGAACTGATGTCGCAATAATCCCTAATAGCAGTCCAAGTGCAGCGCCGATAGTGACAAGTGATTTTAGCAGCATTCTAGCCTGTTTGACATGATAAATAATTCATCACATGTTAGGGGACTGCATCCAAAATGAAAGATTCCGTACTACATATCAATGCGGAAGAGGCATAAAACCAAAGTTGAGGTAACCAACCTTTGGCAAACTTCGATTGACTCCATATATCAACTCGGGCATAAATGACTGTGCAGTTTGAGAGAGAGGCTCACCCAACACCCCGCACATGGCAAATATTTGAAGCATGACCTGGTGAGAATGGTTATTGAATTTCAAAGATGCAAGATAAAAGCAGAAAAATGACAAGAATCACTAGTGAGTAAAATCTAACCTGATGAGCAGCAACAGTGTGTGTTCCCATGGATGTGGCGAAATATATAAGGAGAGAGTAGAAAACTACCTAAATAGAACATCGAAGTGTCTCAGATGAAAGCATATGGTTGCAGAGTAAAAGATATTGCTATTAAATGAAGTTAAATGTAAACCTTTGACATCAAAGTTACAACTACTGGACCAGCAATTGCTAGCACGCTCAACAGTTCATTAAATGATGGAATGGAGATTACAAATGCATTGTACCCTTTCTTGTTTAGAGCATCGATCATCATATAAGCTGCAACAACCTACAACATATGCCGGTAAGTGGCAATGCCAAAGAGTATTTCCCAGTCAATGAACACTTGTACAAATGCGAAATTTGGGTTCATTCAGCACCTGTGAAACCATTGTTGCCCACGCCGCCCCAGCAATACCATAGCCTAAATGCATGCAGAGGACAACATCAGAGTGTGAGAGAAACAAAAAGGAAATGAAGCAACAAATACATGCAATCATGGTAAATCAACAACGGAAAATCCATCAGCAATCAGGCTAGAATGAATCCTACTAAAACAAGTATGCCAGTATTGGACAAAAATAATATTGCAGAGTACGTAAATGGATATGGACTAAAATATATCCCAAAAAATAGATGATGAATACTAGGATCATAAAAGATCCAATAGCTTATTAGCTGACATCCTTGGTTGTAGCTGGAACATATAGCATAGGAGCCTTGCAAAAGCAGTTTCATTTCACAAATAATAATAATAATATTAAGCTTTCTGTATACATCCCATATTACAGTTTGCCGATAACTCAAAATGCATCGCAAGTTCATTCGAACACAATTCACTGGGAGGAGAAAATAAAATACATCACACCTGGCACTTTGCGCCACCCATCCAACTACAACTGCCGGCCATGCTAAACCTCTAATCTACATGCAGAAAAGACTTTGTTTCAATTCAAAGGCAATGGGAATAATCAAGACGAGAAGAAGTAATAAGAATAAAAACTAGACAGATCAGTTCAACTTGTTGCTCCAAGAGGATAACTAGCTGTAGGAATAACTCATAAAAGATGGTAATAATAGGATGGATTTCAATAACAGATGTCAACCAAGCAGATGCAAATAGTAACGGCTTCAGTTTCATAACCTATTAAAGATGGAGAATATTTCAGGAGATAAGTGGACCCAGTTGGCCAATTCATTAATTTGACATCCCATTGGATAGATATAACCTATAGCCAGAAAAAAAAATTAAGAAATCTTCAAAATAAGTGTGCTTCAGTTTTCCGAAAATGAACATTCTCTCAAATTCTCTGAACCGTGAACAATCAAGAGGAAAGGAAATAGAACTGATTTAAAGAAGTACGAATTTCATTACTAAAGTTACCTTTCCGTCTAACAAATTCCAAGGTTTATGTGCATAAAAGGAAGAAAGCCTACTAAGAGAGAATAACTGAAAGGTTAAATAGGAAATAAACATTGAAGAAAGTAAACCTGAATATATGTGTTTCCAGCAGGTACAAGATGTGCATTTTTTGGCCCAGAAAAAACTGAAATGATCAAATGGCAGAATGAATTCATTTTTATTTGGATTCTTGCCATCTATCATAAGTGGAAACCATAGATACAGCCAGTCAACAAGGTCAATAAGCATCCTGCATTTTAATTATCTGGAACTGACAAAAAAAAGGCTTTACCAGTCATTTTTACCTGTTAATGCCCACGAACCAAAGCAAAATGTCAAGATAAGCAACAAGAGGCCGCAAAATAACCCGATAAAGAGCAGGATAGATATTTGATGCTGCACTCCATCCTTATCCTACAGCAAGGAAGTATTGTTAAAGAATTAAGCCTAAAATGCAGCCTTAAACATGGTGAAGCAAATAGAAGCAGATTATACAAAATATCCATATACTAGAGTACCCTTGAAAGAGGAAGACCCACAGTGTGGAAGTAGTTAAATACAATGAAATAATAAAGTAATAATGCGTTACAAAGTTGCAGCATTTCTATGAACATATGCATAAAAACTCAATTTCAGTACTATTGCTATATGAATTATGATGGACTTCAATCCCCATTTTTTTGATTAAATCAATCAACAATCGTGTTGAGTCATAAATTTAATCCTGAAGTTATATCTATAAAAATTTTAAAATCCAGTTGATATTACTTTAATGGCAACTCAACTGAGGTTAACATTACAGTTACCACTGATCAAAGCAATAACACCCACAATAATATTAATGTTCAAAGAAACTAACCCGTCTAGCAAGTGAAGTAGCCACCATATTGGAAGTAGCAACTGAAAGGAACATAAAAATATAGCCTATATAATCACAAACAACCGTTGCAGGACCTGCATAACCAAATTGAATCAATCATTTAACAATTTTTCATCAATCAATTAGAAAAAAAATTAAAATTTTAAAATTCTCAAGGAATTCATTTAATAAATCACCTAAAGCGGCGAGCTCGACCGAGCTTCCCTGACCAATAACCGCAGTATCAATGAGACTCATCAAAGGCCCGCAAAGCCAAAGTCCACTAGCTGGTCCAGTAAACATTACAATCTCTTTCATTTGCATCCATATGCTCTGATTCGCTAACCCCTCTGCCTTGATTTCCCGGCTTATCTCCACTTTTGTTCTCCATTCTCTTCTTCAACCGAATCTTCATTGGTTTCATGGTTCAGTTCCTGGCCACAGCCAATGCAGTGACGGCTTTGGTTTCTGGGCCTGAAATTGAGTGTAGAAGAAAATAAAAAGGAAGGGTGGAAAGGAAGGGTGGAGAAAGTAGGTCTTTTGGGGAAATGAATTGAAGGAGGAGAGGGTTTGAAGTTAGGGTTTTGGAGAGGGATCAAAGGAGGTTGAGTTAGTGTTTTCATGGTTAACATATTTTAAGCATAGAAAGCTGCTGAAGTTTGGACTTCGAAATGTTTTGAGAACATCTCAAGGATTGCGTATCTAAAACTTACACTGACAGAAGCAATAAGCCGTCGCGATAGATTTTAGGGTAAACTACATGGATGGTCACCAAGGTTTAAGTAATGTTTTTTTCAACACTGAACTTTTAAAGTTATAAATTGATCATTAATATTATTGATTTGTAATAAAATGGTCACTCCACTGTTACCTCTGTTAAATTGATGACGTGGAAACGTTAATAAAAAGTTTAATATTTAGCTTCACCCATAAACTACTACTAATAGGTCCTTAAATGATTTATATTTAATTTACCCTAAAAATTTTTCAATTTTTTTCAAATACCCAACACTACCACCACGGAATTCCTCCCCTCCCCTCCTCTCCTCTCCCACCTCATACTCTCTGTATGTATTTTTCCCACTGAACCTTGACGACTGCTGTAGACGTTAGAGCCAGTGACTATATGAAGATTTATATTGTTTTCAACTTTTAATACATTTTAAGCAATCTGCTTAAGTTAATCTGAAACAGGGGATGAAGGTCCAGGGTGGTCAACAACATGGAAAACTGATTTGTAGGCTCATCTTCACGATAGTGAGCATGCTTATCGCATGGTCAGGCATTTAGTAAGTCTGGCGGATCCAACTCATGAAGCTGACTTTGAGGGAGGACTCTACAACAACTTGTTCACCGCACATCCTCCTTTCATTAACGTTTCCATATCATCAATTTAACGGAAGTAACGGTGGAATGACCATTTTGTTACAAATCGATAACGTTAATGGCCAACTTTTAACTTTTGAAAGTTCAGTGAAGAAAACAAAAACTTACTCAAACTTGTGATCATCTATGTAGTTTACCCTAGATTTTAGATAAAACAGTAGGTTTTTTTTACACAATTATACAATGAGCTCCTAAGTGTGCCCAAATTGAAATTTTATTTGTGTTTATCATAATAAAAATTTATGTTATTAATATATGTGTCCACCCTCAAAAGTATTTTTGGATCCGTCACTGTTACAAGTTGACAATCGTCGTTGTTGTCTGGTGGCGGTGGAGATGATATTCACTGTTGAAGAGGTTATTAAGTGTTTAAATCAACATATTTAATACAACAAGAAAGGAGAGGAGAGGATAAAAAAGTCAAATTGTCGGTCAAACATGTTCATTATATAATAATGTCTAGTGATGCATGTGGGTAGTCATCGCCGTTGTATGGTGGCAGTGGAGATAAAAGTCATTGTTGAGGGCATTATTAAGTGTTTAAACAACACATTTCATTCTAGGAGAGGAGAGAACAATCAAGCTGCCGGTAAAAACGTGCTATGTCAGCCGATTAACATGACATGTTAGCATTCCGCCATTCTAGTAACGAATGTTAACATCAAGTGATCGGTTTGTCATAAATCGATAACGTTAATGATCAATTTATTATAAATCGATAATATTTGTGACCAATTTATTATTTTGAAACTTCAATGAGAAGAACAAAAATTTACTCAAACTTAGTGACCATTCGTATAATTTACCCAATTTTTAACCTCAAATTATCAAGTTATGCTTATCACACTCCTAATAAAATTATCATAAAAATTGTTTATTATCGTGTAAATATATATATATATATATATATATCATATAATTATATGCTATGACATGAACAATAATTAATGTGAGTTCTGTCCTTGTTAAAGGTCGATGGCTCCATCAACGACCCTCCAAACGTGTGATCAGTAACAATTCAAAAAAGTATGTTCCAATCCCCCACAAATTTGTATCGGTTCGATCATTTAAGAGGGGGAAAGCATCAAATTAAAAAATGACGGTCCAAATTGGCTCAACGTGCAAGACTTGTCGTTAACGTAGACATGATGGCTTCTTTCGTTCATGTAGGTTGTACCGTCCCTTGCTGCAAACAACGGATGCAGTTTGTTCACAGAAAATCACGTACTTATCTTGAAATTTATTTATTTATTTTATATAATTTTTATTATTAATATATATATATATATATTCGTCTTTAAAAATATTTTCTGAGCCACTGACAGCGAATGTAGCAGAGAGTAGCGACGACGTAGTAGTTGGCAGCAACCACACGCTAATCTAAAATAATTCGTGCCACCCAGCGAAGAATGGATTGTTTCTTTTGAGTAAATTACACTGATGGTCCTTTTTTCTTTTGTTATCTTGTTTTGGTTGTTAATTTAAAAAAAAGTTACATTCTGATTGATTTTTGATTTATATTATTTTGATCATTTGATAGTTATTTTCAATTAATTTGTTAATGTAATAAGTTAGTAAAAATAGTTAAATTTTAACTTGATCCTTGAATTTTAGTCATAATACTAATATTTAGATAAAATATTAATTTAATTCTTAAATTTTAGATGAATTATTAATTTAACACTTGAATTTAGTTAAAGTCCAAGTCGTCGTCCGTTACTCATTACCATCGTCGATCATCGTTGATTTCCGTCACTGATCTCCTTCAACTATCGCTATCAATAACGTTGAACCTCAAAATTTTAAATTCACTTAATCTTGACTTTCTAAACACACATTCGATGTATTTTTTTTACCAAAATAATTGTCCTAAACTATATAAATGTTATTTAAAACCTTTCAAATTTCTTTAAAAATAACATGTGGGTGCTCTTAATTTTCTTTCCACCAGAGGGTGACACTTATCATCTTGTGATTGGTGGAAAATAAATCTATTAAAATTAGGACTAAATTGATAAAATATATAAATAACATTAATTATACTAAGTTTTTTAACTATCACATCAGCTTCTTTGTTAAAGGTTAACGAATAGTGGCTTGATTGAATGTATTTAAATAGTTGAGTGACATGATTGAAAAAATTAAAAGATTTGTTGTTAAAATGAAAAGGACAATAGTTAGGTTGTTAATTGTATAGTTTACCCAAGAAAATTTACGGTTAATACATCACCCAATTCTTGTGTATCAAAGAGTGGACATCCAAACACGCCTTAAACAGCACAAAAGGATTGAAGGGCTACAGAGCCTGAAAGTCAAATTACTGAATAAATATATGCCAAATTTCAACACCTGTTTTTTCTTTTTTTTCTTTTTTTATCAAATAGAAGATTTAATAATATAAATATAAATATAAAAAGAACATAAACTTAAAAGTAATGTATATTTTTAAATCATATTTAAATTATATTTAAATTATAAATTTAAAATAAATTAACTCAAAAAATATAAAACAACTGATCAGCCTAGTCCAAAAACTTCCCTTTAGTTGAAAATTTAACACTTTCAGAGCCACAGCCTTTTTGTCTATAGAGTCTTGAAGGCCAGGTCGAAAATGAATTAAAAGATTTAAGATTTGACTCAAAGATATTTTTACCTATGAAAAATTGTTTAGCTAATCAGGGTCGCCAGAAATTAGGCCAGAACCAAGCATCGTTTCAATTAAATTATAAAAACAAACCCAATTAGTATTTCCCCATTAGAGATCCACCCACCTCTGTTTCTCCATATACCCAGATTTTATTTTTGCTGTTTTGGTTTTGATTTGAAGATAAATTTTCATTTAATGGGGAGTTTGGGAGCACTTGTGAAACACCCAGATGATTTTTATCCTTTGTTGAAGCTCAAGATGGCTTCGAGGCATGCCGAGAAACAGATCCCATCGGAGCCTCACTGGGCTTTTTGTTTCTCCATGCTTCACAAAGTCTCTCGTAGTTTTGCCCTCGTTATTCAACAGCTTGATCCCAAGCTTAGAAACGCCGTAAGCAATTAGCGTCTGTGTTTCCCTGGTTATTCATTTGAGTTTTATATGGGATCGTCTGATTTTGTTAAAATTTCTTGTCGATTTCTATGATTCTTGTTCTTGGGTATTGATCATAAATGTTAAGACTAATTATTGTTCAATTTGATGCTTCATTCAACAGCTTGATCCCAATCTTGGAACCACACATTTCAGTGTTTTGATTTTCTAATCTCAATTGTTCCATTTTTTTGGTTTTGCAGGTCTGCGTATTTTATTTGGTTCTTCGGGCCCTTGATACTGTTGGTTTGTTCTTGAGTCTTTTAACCCCTTTTTTTCTTTTCTTTTTCATGTCATTTTCTCAGTATGCATAATTTATCACTGATTCTAAATTAGTAGGAATAATTGCTACATATTTGGCTTCATTGCTTGCTAGGTTGGGTGTTAAACTATAATCTATAAATTGCATTTCCTTTTCTAGTTGCTAGATAAGAAACCAATTTTAAACTACCATTAAATCCATGTGTTGGTTGATTTGTCTGATGTTTTTTTTGCTTGCAGAGGATGACACCAGTGTAGCAACGGATGTCAAAGTTCCTATCCTTGAAGACTTTTATCGTCATATATACAATCGAGATTGGCACTTTATGTGTGAGCATTTTGAAAATTCTCCTCCTTCAAAGGAGGGTTCTCTTGACACTTCCCTGGAATAGCAATGTATCACCAGAATCGGGCTCATTTTATTGCTGAAAACTTCCTGGTTTGTTTGCTTATATAGCTTTATCTCTTTTCTTCAGGTGGTACAAAGAACTACAAAATCCTTATGGACCAGTTTCATCTTGTATCTACTGCTTTTCTGGAACTTGAAAGAGGGTCAGTTATTTAATTTTTTCCTGATCTTCCTCATTTATGAAGATTTCAATGCGGTGCTGATTTATTTGTTTACTTTATTGGATTTTGAAACCCCCCCCCCAAAAAAAAAATCAACAATTCTCAATTGATTCTGCAGTTATCAGGTGGCAATCGAGGACATTACGAAAAGAATGGGTTCAGGGATGGCAAAATTTATTTGCAAGGAGGTTTGTCATTTGCAATATTTATTTTCACCTTATTATTATTTATCAGAAATATATGAAAACTGGAATGAACTTTACAAATGGGTTTACCTATGGACATTTTAATATGAATTTGCTATATCTGTCATGAGTTACTGAGTGCTGACCTATACCTGGATGTATGAATGAGAAAAAGAGGCTTTTTGCTTTAGATATTTGATTATTGAAAATGAATTTTTCGTTTACAAAGTATCAAACTCGGGTTGATATCTTCCAGATTGCTTCTTATCATATATAAGAACATGACCTCTCTAGCTTAGCCTAATCTGTGCAATATGTATGCATGAATACAAGTCTTAAATGTGTTCATATTATCCTATTTATGATCCTAGGATCTTGTATTGCAGGTAGAAACAGTCGATGACTATGATGAATATTGTCACTATGTAGCAGGGCTTGTGGGATTAGGTCTTTCTAAACTTTTCCATGCCTGTGGGTCAGAATATTTGGCTCCCGATTCTCTCTCCAATTCAATGGGTTTATTTCTTCAGGTATGAATGAAGCAACATTTCTCGTGCATGGATTTTGACGGTTGTTTAAAGATATGATTCTTGTGTTTTGGATCAAACAAAATGGCAGAAAACAAATATTATCCGAGATTATCTAGAGGATATTAATGAGATACCAAAGTCGCGCATGTTTTGGCCTCGTGAGATTTGGAGTAAGTATGCCAACAAACTCGAGGTATGCCTCTGTTACATCTTCTATCCTAACTTCCACTTAAAAGTCGTAACCAAATTCCGTTTGGGTAACTTTTAAATGCGTATGAATCTTTTTTTTTTTGGAACATCTTTTACGTATGTGTTTCTTATATTATATTTTCACCCGTAGGACATGAAATACTGGGAGAACTCAGTCAAGGCTATGCAGTGCTTGAATGACATGATCACTAATGCTCTAATTCATGTGGATGATTGCCTGAAGTACTTGTCTGCTTTGCGTGATCCTTCAATCTTTCGATTTTGTGCTATACCTCAGGTTTGGGACAGTATTTCATCACTTCTTTTCACTCCTGTCTATCGATTGAGTTGCACGTCATCTTTGTCAAATTTTGATCTGTTCAAGTTTATCTCTATTTTCCTCTGGTCCTTCAATTACTAGGTCATGGCTATTGGAACACTAGCTATGTGCTACAACAACATTGAAGTCTTCAGAGGTGTAGTGAAAATGAGACGCGGTAAGTTCATTAGTCTTCGGACTGGTTTTCTTTGAAGTTTAAATCTCAGAGGCACTGACCCTTAAAAAGGGGTTTGAAGTTCTTTAAACTTGTTTATGTAAATCGAATATGCCATTTTGTGTCCAGCATTACTTGAATTTATCTTTGGCTGTGTTTACAGGTCTCACTGCGAAAGTCATAGACAGAACAAACACGATGGCTGATGTCTACGGTGCTTTTTATGATTTTTCTTGTATGTTGAAAGCTAAGGTATGCGGTTCTTCTTAATATTTCGATTACGATATACCAACTTATACCCGAGCTCAATAATGTCATTGAATGCATCATATTCATATCCCATCCTGCATTATAGGTTGACCATAACGATCCCAATGCACAAAAAACGTTGAGCAGACTAGATTCAATCCTCAAGACTTGCAGGCACTCTGGGGTCCTGAATGAAAGGTCTACCAAACTTCCATATTTATGTACTTTATTTTTGTTATTTTCGTATCTTCGTACTTAAAAAGACATTTTTGACCAGGAAATCTTACATTATTCCGAGTCAGTCCAATTACACTCCACTTCTGGTGAGTTTACCGTGACCATTTCCCGGCGTTCTTTTATCTATATTTCTGAGGATATGTATTGATTATAACCCAATGCAGGCTTTCATACTTTTCATTATATTGGCCATTGTTTTGGCTAATCGGAGTTCCAATCGGCCTAACAACTAGTAAGTTTTGTCACTTGTATAATGAAATAATTATCATTTGTACATAAGGGAGTGCCGGTACTTTTTTTAATTTTCATATAGTTCAGATATTTTCTTTATATTTTTAAAATTTTCATATAATTTAGATATTTTATTTATATTTTTTATTGATGCTTGCACCTCGAAATTTTGTGATTTCACACAATATAACTTTTTAAAAATTCGCATTCTTTTTTAAAAAAATAATGTGTCCGTCCTTATTGGTACCGCTAGTAAAAATAACGGATTTCGCCGTCATGTGATGGATTCTTAGTCCCTTAATTAACTTCTCCCCGTTCTCGTTTTCCTTTGTGCAGGACCGTGCTTTGTTGTTAGAGGAATGTCTCGTTAATCATCCTTGGAGTTTTAGACTCAAAGATAATATAAATGTAATAATTTCTTCTTTTAAAAAAGGACTATTATGGTATTTTAAGTTTGCTTGTCGGAGATTTTAAAACATATA
Organism: Hibiscus syriacus; assembly: GCF_006381635.1. Taxonomy (NCBI): domain Eukaryota; kingdom Viridiplantae; phylum Streptophyta; class Magnoliopsida; order Malvales; family Malvaceae; genus Hibiscus; species Hibiscus syriacus. Next base: position 10,125,898 of record NW_024061960.1, on the reverse strand, counting down.
TCATTCTGAGTGTTATGAAAAATGAAGTCTTTGTTCATGTATATTTGTAGTCCGGTGAAGCTGATTTGACTATGTTATTTTATAAATTGCCATAGAGCCATTGTTTGATGGTACGGATTATTATTTGGTGAAGGAAAAAAAGGGTAAATAGGGCTGAAAAGAGCAATAAAATATTATGTACTATATAATAATTGAACAATAAAAACATGTTTCTTAAAGGATATTTATGTAATTTCCTAAACAATCTTTAACAAACATAAATATATTCATTAATATAAATAAACTGAACAAGTTTTAGCAAATAATTAAGAATGTTGTTAATTACATAATAATTGATAGAATAAAAACAAGTTTTTAAACATAAATACTTAATCATAATTCTTATGTTTTAAATATTAAATAACCAAACATAAATATTAATAATTTTCTCATAAATAAAATAAACACATGAATAAATATTAATTATATAATGATTGAATAATAAAATAAATTCTACGAGATTTAAGTTACTATACAAAACTTCAAATGAACATAAGCGAGATTTGGTCATCAACATAAATAGACCGAACAAGCCTTGATTGTGTTCGATTCATTCAATAAACAAATATCAAAATCTTGTTTGTGTTTCGTTTATTTAAATTGAAAAACGAGTATAAACAAACAAAAACCAAACCACTCGAGAACTATTTATCAAACATAAAGAACCCTAGGGATAAACTGAAATGTAAAAATGTATTCACATGTAGGGAAGAAAACTTCTATTTGGGACGAACTCTCCAACTCGAATACACATTCAAACACAAATAAACCACCAAAAAGGAGAAAAGATGCACATACAAAATCAGTCTTCCCGGACACCAACAAGCAGAGGAAGTGTTAGAAAACTAATGCTACTTTGCTTGCAAGAACACGGTCCCTTCTTTCGATGTATCCGAAAGGAAACCAACCAGCTTTCCCCTTGCATTCACCCTCAGCCCAGCCATTGTTCGTCACCTGCCAAAACCCCACGAGTTTATACAAAATGGATCCTTGGATTTATACTAGATTCTAGGAAATCATATACGAATGTAAAATTGTTAAAACTTGAGTCGTCAAACCTTTCGCACAACTACATAATCACCAACTGACAAAGATAGGTCCTTCTTTCGATGTCCGAAAGGAAACCAACCAGCTTTCCATTCACCTCAGCCCAGCCATTGTTCGTCACCTGCCAAAACCCCACGAGTTTATACAAAATGGATCCTTTTACTAGATTCTAGGAAATCATATACGAATGTAAAATTGTTAAAACTTGAGTCGTCAAACCTTTCGCACAACTACATAATCACCAACTGACAAAGATAGCTCCACATTGGATTCACCGTTATACGTGTGCATAACCTGTAGTAATACATCAATTAGTTGGCCACCACACAGATTAAAGTAACTTGTTGATCCCAATGTGCCAAAGCTATTTACAAACAAGTCACAGACCTCGCCCAAAAAGTAGCCCATGCTGTCTGTTGATCCATTAGTTGTTTGAGATGCATAAACTCCATTGACTTCCTCATATGATGGAGGTGGAGGTGGAGGCACAGTGTCTACACTCGGGGTAGGAGGTGCTTCAATTCGTTGTCGTTCGGATCTCATCTATTAAGATGGAGAAAATTATATGGAAGTAATATTGCACGGTAAGTTTCAGCAAAAGAATATTGAGAAAGGATTCAGTAGCGTAGTTCATACCTCGGCATCAAGCAGATCGAGTATCTGAAGGACTCGTTGATGATATGTACGTTCAGCTTCAACCTTCCGGTTCGAGATAAAATAGGACAAAATATTAAAATTAAGATCCCAGACATCCAAAATAAAATTGAGATCTTACACAAGGAAATTTGCGTTACCATAGCAATAAGTCTATGGAGTGTCAACCTCTGCTGTTGAGCTTCAACAGCAGTCATTGCTGCAGCAGCTTCTTTCCCCAATATTGCCATGTTTGACTTTAGATCTTGCAGTTTTGTTTCCGCAGATTCCAGTTTCATGACATTCTCGGGATTTCCTGGTGTTTCCCTCACTCTTGCTTGGCGTTTCGAAACCTCAATTGCCTGTCATATGTTCGAGGGTGTAAATATGTAGTACAATCAGCCTCTCAAATTTAAAATTTCATAATCATCAAATGCAAGGGGAAAGTATTACTCCATAATGCATTGTATAGAAAAAATAATTTCACTCTCGTCAAATCTCTAGAGAACACAAAACATCACGAATAGACCCGCAATAAGCCAATCTTCAAAACTATTAGCTGGCTTTCCAGCCCTTCACGTGCTAATTGTTTGGAACTATATTTTCATAAATGAGTGTATAATGCTAAGAAAGTAAAACAGACAGATATTCAACCAATCAGCAGGGCATTGATAGCCTATAAAACCTGTGCTTCAGCTTCTTGTCGCATTCTGTCATAACGCTGAGCAAGATGTCTCGCATCCTCCAAAGGAGCTCCCATTACCATTGCTCTTAGTGGCTCGGCAACCTAACATTCAAATCATCAAAAATTTATCCAGATGATTTCTTATGGCTCGGCAACCTAACATTCAAATCATCAAAAATTTATCCAGATGATTTTATGGCCTATTATAATTAGGGATAAATATAAATAAATGTAAAAATGAGTAAATCCATGTACAGGTCATCAAACAACCGATATTAACATAGAAGTTTTCTTCCATGTATTCATCAACTTAACAAATTAACTTTCAATGGCTTTATGCTCTGGCAATGAAAATACTAAACCAACCTGTGTCCCAAGAGCCTTTAGCAGATTTCCACGTTCTTTCTCCATTTGAGCTCGGGCACGTCCATAACCTAATGCAGCTTTTGATAATGTATTACCACTGGTACAAGTATTTTCAGAACCATATTTCCTGCTATCATCAGACAACTTTGTCCCTGTCAAGAAAAGATGTACATGACAGAACAACGTCAGTTCTATTGAATTCAAAGTGGAAACTTTTAAAAATAAAAAAATGCTTCACGAACTCGCCTATTTCAACTTGTTTTGACCCAGTGACAATATATCCTTCGACACCGCGGACGATATCCCTTTGAAAATGCTGAAACACAAAATTGGCGAAGGTAAATGATGAGAACACACGGGGCAAAATTTGATGCAGGAGAACAACTTAGCAACCTTGCCAGCACGAGTCGAGACATAAAGCTTCTCGAGCTTCTGATGTTGCTGGAATTCTGCCTCATCAGTAACTACATTGTCTGAACCTCCATATCCCCCGAACTGTTTGAAAACAGCCTGAAGTAACATTCATGGAGGAAAAGAGTTAAAAGAATAAATTCAAAAGAACAAGAACATAGTAACGCATTCAAGTTAAAACAAGATACGCTCTCCCCGTAGATGGCAATCTGAAACAAATAAAACATACTGAGGAGTTTCTAACAGATTCCAAAAGGGAAAAATAAATCAAACAATTTACATTTGTTTCCACTTTTATCACTCGATTGAAACACAATATTTAAAAAGACTAGTGATTCCAATTTCAAATTCCATCCTCCAACTTCAAAAATTTCAATTTAGCTAATAAAATAACATTCAATAGCTCATCATTTTCAGTTTAATACTCGCACAACAATTACTACAATTATTTCCGACCTATTTAGATCCGATTCACGAATCATAAACACGCTAGAAGGCACGTGGAAATAGATCCGACACTTAGCTGAAAATGGAACGCTGATTCGAAATTATGCAGATTAAAAAGAAAACCAGATCGACGACAAAACGAACTATATATATGTGTGTGCGTATGAAAAATGTATAGAGATAGATCATGTACGAAGCTGAGAAATTGGCGTTGACCTGGATCTAAAGCAACTATGAAGAAAAAACAAGTTCGAGTTCGAATTAGGATATACAGATAGAGGGACCTGTTGTTGGCGGGCGACTTGTTCTCGGAGCCGCGTAGCTTGTTTTCTGATCGCTTCCATTCACCAGATAACAAATCGGAGCTTTTATCCCGATGGATTCAAAGAGCTATAGACGGATATATCGGCTAACACTTGCCTTTGGATTTGGGGAATTTTGATATATTTATTTATTTTGCTGTTTTTGAGAGGGTGAGGGTGGTTCAGTGAAAGAGCTTTTGGGTAAAATTTTGTCACACTAAGATTTTGAATTTTTTTGAAGTCTAGAATCTGAAAGTAGGTTGTTTTGGTGCACAAGTTCCTATTTTACCCTTTCTGAACTTTTCTTTTATTCATTAAATTATTCTGAAACGGTTTTTCATTATTAAAATTTTAAAAATTACAGAATAATTATTGAATTTTATCGTATTATTATAAAAATAACCATTAAATTTATCATTGTTTTATAACACGTAGTGATCATTTTATAACGATTTGATAAGTTTAATAATTATTTATAATTTCTGAAATTTTATTAACCAAAAAACATTTTAAACATATTTTTATAATTATTTGTATATTTTATTTTATTTTTCAAAATTTTAAGTTTTAAACAACCGATCTCCGTCTTTGATTCTATTTTATATTGAATATTAATACTGGAAATGCACTTAGTTTTTATGCGTTGTTTTTGTTGTCTCTCTCTTTTGTGGATAGAAAGACCAGTATCGTTGTAGGTTGAAGTCTCGTTCATTATCACGTTTCAGAAGTTTTTTTGGGGTGAAAAATAGGTAAATATTCAATGGAATTAATTAAAATTAAATTAAAAAATTAAGTTAATTTCGTTAATGAGCTCTATTTTATTATTCAAATTATATATAAAAAATCAAATCAAATTTATAAAGTTGAGCTAAATTAAATCAAATTGTTTGATTTTTTAAATTTAATTATAAATTACTTATAATATTATGACACAAATTAGTTAAATCAAATCAAGTTTGTTTATATTTTTAAAATATTTGAAATTAACCTGATAAATTATATGAACAATAAAATCAAACATTTCCACTCATCGATGGGGATGGATGTTTCACTTGGACCCGACCGATCCAGTCAAATCAGATTTTTTATTTTGCAACTTTTGGATTTAAATCAGGTTAGTTTTTTATGGGTGAGTCCGAGTAAAGATTTAGGGTGAAAAAATCTAATTCAACCCACACAATATTATAATTATCTCTTATATTTTTAAGAATAATTATAATATATCTTTCTATTTTATTTTTTAATTAGATATTTATTTTACCTAATAAAAATAAATAAATATATATATATAGGTCTGGTCGAATCGGGTCGAGTGCGGGTTTTGTTCAAAATATTGGGTCGGTTTCAAGTCGAGTATAACCCTCCTAAACTTAAAGATCGGGTTGGGGGGAAGGATTAATTTTTCTGGTCGAGTTCGGGTGGGTTAAAATTCTGACTCGATCCGACTTATGCCCATCCCTAATCAGGAATAATAAAAGCAAAAGTCAAGCAAATCATATAGGAAAATATTTCACACATTTTTGTATATCAACTTACTACAAAGGTAATTAGCAGTCCTATATTCTACACCTAACTCCTTTGTCTTTCCGAGAATAGCATTAAAATTTGAAACATACCAAGTAAACATGATTGCACAGAATAAATGGTGCTTAATACTAAAAGAAGCACTAATAATTGTTCCGGTCAACTAGGAATTGTCTTCCCTGGCCAATCTAGACATTTGTGCTATGACAATAAAGTAACTCTCACCCTTTTTTTCGACGGAGTATTCAAGTTGCGCTTTTTTTTTCCGGCCGAGTATTCAAGTTGCCCGTAAAAGAATGAAATTTGGTATTCATGGAGATGTTATCATTACCGTAAACAGATGTAATGCTACATCAAGATGCGGAGTACGGCTAAGCCGACGGCTGATATGGAGACCAGAGAACCTATGCAGTACTTAATCAATCACATCATATTTTGCAGCTTCCAACTGGGCTCTTAAGGCGTGAATTTCCTGTAGACGGTTCAAAATGACAGGTTAACATCTGTATGTCACCCCCAACACAAAGATCTTCAAATGAAAATAAACAAGCAAGCCCACCCTATCTAACTTGTTCGTTAGGTTGGTAGTTTCTGCATTTTGATTGGCGAGTTCATCACGTATGCGGCTGAAATCAGTTAAGAAAGTAAACGCCTGAAATAACAGAATAAAGCAAGTGGAGTAATGGAGAGAAGCAATTGAAAACTAACTCTACCTACCCTTTTTCAAGATTCAAATCCAGGCGCTGCCCGGCAGTGACCTTGTCAATTTCATACCTGTTTGAAAGATCAGTTGTATAAAATCAAGCTAGTAATTTTTAGAAAGTAAGAAACATTGACTTGTACCCTACAAAACATGCCTTAGTTCACTTCGCATTTTTTCTATATCACCATTAAGCTTTTCAGTTTCACGTTGCAGCATAGAAAAAATGATACTCCTGCATTAAAATGAAGAACCTGTAAGTTAACCAACTGATGGTCCATTCTCAATGATAATTAAGAACAGATGAGTTAAAACTTCAAACTGAAGAGAACATTTAGAATTACTTATTCTTTGAATCACCATGACATCAAATCATAAGGAAAGAAACCTTCTCACTAGGGGCCAAAATGTTAAATGTAGATCTAAACCAGCTCAATGAGAAGAGTTCTCTTTCAATTCCAACATGATCTGATGGAAAAACCGCCACTGGACTCTCCATCTCATTTACACTCTACTTCATCTTAGAATAACTTCTAAAATAAAAACTCGATACGTTGTCAACCACCAAACATAGTTCCAAAACCTCACTGATACCCACCATGGAAGCATCTTCACCTGGATTTTCAAGTATGCATCTAATTTCTACTCCCAACTGTACTGTTATCTAACCTACTCTTGCCATCGATACAAAATTTCTCATCACCGCCATGATATAATAAAATTCAGCTGCAAGATAACTTGTTCTCTACCTCCAACTGAAGGTCTAGACAATCCCAAATACTAGCCTCAGTAAGAGATTGGTTGAAGTATTCACTTCTTGTGGAACGGAAAGATAGAGATAATGAAATGCAAACATGATAAGACAATTCTTTTTTTCAGCTTTGCCACTTAAAATTAAGAGTACCTGGGAACTTTTTACTTCAGACTTAAACTTTGACAAATTGGCTTCTTGAAGCATCTCAGTCTACAAAGTAAAACATAGAAATAACTTGATATCAACTTGCTGATGAAGATCATACATAATTGAGACCATCAAAAACAGGAGATAAAATAGTAAACGGTACGAGTACAGAAAACAAAAGTAAATGGAGATTAATAAATATATCCTTCACCTTCTGCATTTCTGCCTTTGAAACAAAAGAATGGGAAACATTCTCCAAGCTGTCGTTTAATACTTCGGTGATTGCTCCTGTTATTGCCTCTGCTTGTTTTGATGGCACGCCTTGCGCTTCCAAACTTCGAACCTATGTCCAAATAACTCAAACATAACGAAAGAGGCCAAACAAATGAAGTAATTCATTTTCTAAAATTTTCAAATAACCAAATCTGACTCGAATAAAGTGTAATACCTAAAAAGAAGTAATCGGGATACAAACTCGGATCGATCTTACTAATTATCAATAAACACTAAATCATGTTCATTTTACACCGTATTCCTGAGTTCTCTCGGCAACTAAACAGAAAGTTCTGAGAAAATAGAAGGAAAAAGGAAAGGAATACCAGAGCTAATGTATCGACGAGAAATGCACGCTTTCCGTTGGATTTAACTAGTTGAGAAATCTGGCGGTATCCAACCCTGTTAGCAAGGGAACTCGAACACGCATTAAACCCTAATTGAACCACGCGCTTATGCGTGCTCATTATTGCCTTCGAAATCAGAGATAAGGGTCCCAAAAAAGATGAAATTTCAAAATAGATTACAAAGAAAAAGAGCAAAACTCAATCATTTGTCTCGGAACTGAATATTGCGAAAGAAAGAAAGAAATCGAATTTTGAAGGAAATAAAATGTCCACGTGGAAAACGAGGATTAACTACCAGTCTACCAACCCGGCGTTTTCCCCCAAAAATCATATGTGACATGTATATTTATCGATCTAATATCGATCATACTATATTTTTTGATCTAACACCTTTAGTAGTAAATCGCGCCCCTGCACCATGTTATATGCTGATTTGGCGTCACTAGGGGTAATGTGCACCCCCTGAAACGCGCCTTATGCTGACATGGATACATGTGGATAAAGCGCAGGTAAGTGTGTAATTACACATAAGGCGCGGGGCAAGGGCCGCGCCTTCCCTGTGAATCTGACACGCATCAGGAAGGCGCCCTCCCTACGCACAACTGATTCAAACGTTTGAGGAAGTATTTCGTAACCTGATCAAAAAATGTATAACTTACTAACTTGTTTTCTTTGCAAAATTAAAACGATCGAAAGAAAACAAACTACATCAGTTTCACTTACCCATGCCCACAATTAATTGACGCTCATCATTATTCTTGTACATTCCATGGTAGTTCGCAGCAATGTGTCGGAGACAATACCTATGTTGGACAAATGGTGGTTGGCACATTGGACCCAAAGACTCCATTGTTGCTTTGATCCCAGCTCCGCGATCTGAAATGACACATATGTTTTCCCTCATGATAATACGTGCACGTAAATTTCGGAAGAAAAAATATCAAGAATCTGTATCTTCTCATTCGACAAGAGCAAAAGCAACTAGAAGAATGTTGCGATTGTCATATTTGACAACTGCAAATAATAAAACTTGCTTGTATTTTTCATACAAGAAAGTCCCGTCGATCTGGACCACAGACTTGCAGTATTTGACAGCATTAACGCACTATGGGTAAGTCCAAAAAACTCGATAGAATTTTGCATCGATCGCGGAGAACTCGATCATTATGGTATGCATAGGAAGTTTCTAAGTCCACAATTGTCCCAGTATTCAACCTCTGCACCAGCCTAAACTAGCCTAGAAGTTCGTTGTAAGATGCATCACATTCGCCATGAAGTTTGAGAATGACATTTTGTTTTGCCAACCAAGCTTTTTTATAGGAGACAGTGTACCCATACTGCGACTGTATAGTTGAAATCAACACAACAACAGCTATATAAGAGCTTGTTTTTACCATGGGCATGATGGCTTGATATATCACTTCAGAGTCCAAGTTGGGATGATATTGGTTGACCCCTCCAGCACAACATGTGTGAGGATCGTTGTATACTGTTAGTTCTCATCTGTTGTTTTTCCTCTTCCTTTTCGACACGCGAACCATCCAATTACATCCATTTTTGCGTCGGGCACAGTAGCATACATATTTTTCTGTCGTGGAGCGGTCGACTCTCGATTGAACTGAATTACGGATATTGTAATTTTTTATAGCCATCATCGCTTATTCTTTTCTTGAAAACTCCATGCCTAAATATAACTCACCATAATTTATTGATGAGTAATATCCATAGTCACCGAGATGAGGCATATCCGCAAATTTTGGCCCATACATTGCACCATAATCAGGTTCATACATGTGTGCTGGAGGGTCAGTTTGTGTCACATTTGCTGGAATTTTATCCACATCATCATCGGAGTTGCATTGCGGTGATTCTGGGTGAATGAATAGTCCAGTCTCAGCACCATCCGCACCATGCTCACGAAGCGATTCTTCTGGTGGAGATGATGGTTCCTTTATGCTATTCACATTTAGGTCGAAGAACCTACTACTTGCACGCATTCCCCTTGAACTGGAAGGCATATCGACATTCAGATCGAAAAAGCTCGCAGTCGAATGCCTCTCCCTAGAGCTTGAAGCTATCGTGTCAAATGGAAACTGCACATATGGTTGCGTCGATGGTATCTTCATATTAAGGTCAAACGGATTTGCAGATAAATGACTTCCCCTTGAACTGGACGCGATGTTGTCATACGGATTGTTCGTCGACCCATCTCGGTACATATCGTAAGGAGTTGCGGATGAATGTCTCCACATTATGGCATTAAAATCATAACACATTACTGTCGTCGGGCTGTCAACTTGATCAACTTGTTCAGCCTACCCATAGTGGGAGCTTAATGATTGACCCCGAACGGCACGCACTTGAATAAAATTTGCATACATCTCAATATCGGCGTCTGAATAATTACTTTGAGCTTCAACCATCATTTCAACATCATCATTGTTCAAAAGTTCAAACGCTGTATAAGTTAATGGCAACAATGATGTTGGAAATCTGTACTGTAACGACGACATTTTTCTACTACTTCCAACATGAATCTTCCTCGAAATCTTCGTTATCAGCTCTTCAAGAGTTATGTTTCTCTTCAATGATATTTTAACACGCTCATTTGATACGAAAACAACGTCGGTTTCATATTCTCGAATTTCACCATCATAATAAACAATAGTTGAAAGTTGCATCATTCTTTGAGTTTAAAAGTGCGGCAATATTATATCTGCAAAAAAAAAATAACTGAAACAATGCTGATTAAATAAATAATATATAAACAAAAATATAACATAATAAAATTTTTACACATAAACGTAAATAATTTAAATAATATAATTTTATATTATTACATGTACCGTAAAACTATTTCGATGTATATTCCCGCTTTCTAATTTTACAAACACATAAATTAATTGACAACAATTAGTATAATATTTTTTCAAATAATCATAATAAACAATAAATATAATTAAAAAAATTATCACAAAATTACCTTATAACGAAAAATCGAACGAACTTCTGAATAAAATATGAGAAAATTGTCAGAATTATTGACTCGTTGACGGAATTGTTGTATTAATTTATAAGTTGAGAGGAGAGATATGAGGAGATGTGAGAAACTTAATCGGGGACAAGAGTATTTATAGCTGGGAAAAGTTACAAGGCGCGGTACTTGCACCGCGCCTTATATAATTATATCAATTAAAGGTATGACGCGACGCCTGCCCCGCGTTATATATAAATCAGAATTAAATGTAAGGCGCGGCCCCTGCCCCGCGCTATACCCCTACGTGGCGTAAGGCGCGTCCCAAGGGCCGCGCTTTACACACGTATATCCATGTCAGCATAAGGCGTGTTTCAGGGGCCGTGCCTTACCCTACGTGGCTCCAAATCATCATATAACGCTTTATTGCTAAGGGTGTTAGATCAAAAAATATAGTCTGACCGGTGTTAGATTGGTAAATATATCGGTCACCGGTAATTTTTCGGGAAAAACGTCACCACCCCCACCCCTAAAATTCGCTATTTTATTTTTTTTTAAAAAAAATTATATCGACTAGAATATGATTATACATTTATGATAAGTAGGTGTCATGTCAACTAAAATCAGATTTTAACACCACAAATTCACAATAACTCGTTATAAAAATATTCACTTAAAGGGTTAAAACTACGAAGGAAAAGGTTTTACAAACATAAATGATTCAAAGGAAATACAATGTCACGAAATTTCCAAATGGAAACCGTACAGACAACCTACTCTAACCTGCTCTACATATACCAAAAATGTTAGGTGTGCAGGTAATCACACGATGCCCCTTTCTTGCAGTGCCCATTTTCATGGAATTTGCACACTCTCTGTCCCTTAAGGGGCAACCTGGAACCACCTCCGCCGCCAAATGATGATTGCCTACTCCAAGGTTTTGCTCCACCGAAACCAGATTCACCGCCCTGTGAGCTCCTACCTCGTTGATCCGGAAACTTGTCTCCATTGTGATTCTGTTCATTTCCCCACATGCCGCCAGTATTTCTAGACGGTGCAATGTAACCAGGATTCACACTTCCCGGTGCTGCTCCTTGACCTGGTGGAACCCATACAGGATTTGCATTATTAGTAATGTTAGGTCCTTGTCCAGGTGGTGCCCATCCTTGCATTGTATTCCCAGGACCAGTCCAACCTAGTTTTGCATTCCCTGGTACTTGTATTTGGCCAGGGGCAGCCCAATTTTGTAAAGGATTAACAGAAGCTGAACCCTGATAGTTCATATTTGTGTTTGCAGGATTCTGATTTCCTGGTGCCTGTCTCAGGGTATCACCCTGGTTATCAGCGACGGCCATGCCCCAAGGTAAATTGTGTGGATCAGGAAGCTGAACATTTGACTGAACAGGAACGGCAGGCCTCCAGGAATCCGATGGCATCGTACTCGGTTGACCAGGAGTTGGAAAGACCCCAGTGGTATTTCCTGTGCTGAAAGGAGCAGGAAATTGACCGGTTTGCGATGCGCCATTCCAATGACCATAAGGAGCAAGTTGAGCAGGAATGGCAAGTGAAGGATTTGGTTCTAGCTTCTGAGTTGCAGCATTTGTCCACCTTTGAGTTCCAGCGGCAGGTATGGAGGATACAGAAAATGATTCTTGCCTTGAAACTGAGACTGAACCCGGTCCATGAGTTTCAGCAGGACTGTGGGAACTCAAAGATTGAACCAAATTCTGGATAGACGTAGCTGCATTTTTTATATCAACACCTAGATTAACTGAAGCTGGAGCATTGAGCTGTCTCCCGTGTGATTCACTTGACACCATCGTATGTGAATGCACTACAGGAGCAGCAGGGCTCCCACTCTCTGGAACAACAGTGGGAGGTTGCAGCCCTACTGCACCCCGTCGGAATGAATTAGCTACTGGAAGAGAACCCGATGATTGTGCAGGGGTAGGAGACCATTTGTTTTCAAACGCTTGACCCCTATTCCCATCATTGGTTTGGTTCGGAGTGGGAGAAGGTAGATTTGTTTCAGAGCCCAATGCATCTCGAGAATGCTTCGGGATCTCAAGTGAAGATGGAGCGGGTTGAACTGGCGAACCCAAAACACATTGAGGACTCCAAGCTACGTGATGCTGATCAAGCCTTGATCTTTCTCCAACTTGGCTTTCCATTCCTTGCTTCAAGGTAGCTCCAACTGGATTCCCATACCAGGCCATATGCACCCTCGGCAGGCTATTTTCTACTACCGGAGGAGGGTCTTTCTGAAACTTTCTAGCCAAGGCATCATTCAAAAGTATAGAATCATCTTGCGTCTCATTAGTTTTCCATATTTTTAAATCGGCAGGGAAATATCCAGTGTTACTCCACTTCCGCAATTGTACCATCGAAAACGGTCCTTGAACTTTACCAGATGGATCCTGGTAATGCCACATTTTCTCTGATTCATTAATTTGGCTAGTTACTCCCGTGGATGGGGGTGTTGGTGTAATTTCTGATGCAACCTTCAAGGATGGTTCCTGGATTAGAACAGAGTGGCTATTCCTCATCCTAAGTTCTGAACTCAAAGCAGTTTTCGGCTTGCTCCAACTGTTTGGTTGTTGTGTTTCTCTCTCCCGTGCAAGACTCCATGAATTTTCATTTCCCATTTCACTAGCTCTGATAGAATCATCCCCTTTGCTTGTAAATCCTTTACCCGATACGTTCCTGCTTAATTCCCGATTCATGCTAGAATAATTCCTGTTCCCACTCCAAGAATCAGTTGAACTGTGACCTCCCTTCCTTGGAGAAATTGGTTCTCTCCCTCGCCTGCTAAAACCACTACCTCTTGGCCTCAAATAATTATCTGTATTAACCAAAACATTATCAAACACAAAAGACAAACAAGAGATAAAAGAGGACACAAAAAATTTCACAAGAAAAAAGGACCTTGTTTCTTATCATCTTCCTCCTCTTCTTCTGATTTGTAACTAGGATCCATGTTGGGGTCTACATGTATCTCAGGATACTCCTCTAATCTACGCTGTAGCTCTTCAGGTGTCTTTAAAACCTGCAGTTTCTCTACACATTCTCTAAGCGTGAACAAAAGTCAAGGGCTACGACGAAACTGTCAGATTCATTTTCCTTAAAAAGAAATGCATGATGCACATAGAAACTTTAGATGGTCATTTAGTGTATTCATAAAAAAATTATATACCTAATGGTTATAAATTATAATGAATAATGTTAAAAAATGAGCGTCTGTAAAAGAAAAACTACTATAACGAGGCATCCTACTCCAAATCCCCAAATTTGGACAGTTCAAAAAATTGAAGGTCTCCAATAACTCTCCCTTTCTAACCTACAAGATGTTCTGGACAAAGGTGAGGTTTACTGGTTGTTGCAATCTGTCAAAAACTAATTGATGTGCATCCAACTGCAATTTAAGAGAATAAAACGCAGAAGCTAAAATCATGAGAAAAGGATATTCCTTTCTACGTCCTAAATCACTGGCTCGATCACGAAGATGGCTGAGTCGTGTTATCTCCGATTCTAACCACTGCATTTTGATAACAGAGAAATTTTGGTTATTCTTTTTTAATAACACAAACTGATACAATACTACCAATGATACTACTCAAGCAGATCAAATTAAGGAAAAAGATCATGATCCTCTTTGCACATTAATCATATTTAATAAATTTCTCTCTTTTTCACATGACTTCCTTTTTTGTACAAGATATCATACTTAATCAAGAGTACCCAACAGACAAAGTCGTGCTTCATGATTTTCAAGATCAAAGAATATAATAAATAATCAGCAATTCTCAACAAATAAAAATGTGTCTTCAGGTCTATATATATATATATATATATATATATATAATATATATATATATATATATACACACACACATATATGATAGTTGAAAGGAGAGAGGTTTACATCTTTGACTCTGACTGCCTGGATTGCCATGGCCTTTTCCTGTATATCTCCCTGCAGCAATCAATAAATTTTGTAAAAATGACTTCAAATAAAATTTAGAACAAAAACAAATGATAACTGTGGATAAAAAATGAAATATTATAAAACAAGAAGTGAAAATTACCACAGTCAGACGGTTGATAAGTCCACACTTGATGCTCTGACGCAACCGCTTGCATTCATCCTAATAGATTAATTGGCTTAGCATATTCTTAACAAAAAAACAACAGTTTATAAATATATAATCAAAACAAAAAACTGCCAGAACTAGATTCCAATATATATATAACATAATACTGCTGATATTGACACCTTTTATTCCACATGAACCAGAGAAATAGGATTTCCATATTTACAAGCAAATAAAATAAATTAAACATGCCTCAAGCTTCTAGTGACAAATGTTGAGTTTTTTTCTAGTACATGTATTTGGCAGGTTTCTAGAAAGGGGATTCTACTTTTATACCCGATATTTTCTTTAAAAGATCATATTGTACTTTAGTAAGAGAAAAGGATGTAGAACTCCATCAAAGATGCAAATAGTCAATAACGGAAAAATAAAATGCAATTCCACACTCAGCTAATAACTACCTCAGTGAACTCTTGATTTGATATAATATCAATTGATACCGCCTCTGTCTTATTCAAATTTAGAATCTCCAGTAGATAATCAGTTGTTCTTTTGCCAACTTTATAAGGTTCAGCAACTTTGTTTGTACCTGTACAGAAAATCATAATGTTAAATAATCTTATGAGATTTAGATACTTTTTCTGACGTAAAAACAAGCAATGGTACACAGTTTCCAGGTATTCACCAACAACTTGCACTAGTCTATACAAATCTTGCTTTTGACCAGCTCCAGATATTCGTATTCTCACAAAAGCGTCAACAACCTTGTCATGGAATGTTTCAATATCTTCAAGCAATTCCTCCACCAAATTTCGTCGCAAATAAATTAGATTTATATTATGCATATCAATGGCAGCATAATCATCCACATTCAATTGAAGTCCCCTTGCATCACCCTTCTTACGAGTTTTACGTTTCTTATCTTTTCCGTTCTTAGTCAAAGCATCAGAGTTCCAATCAGCCTCGAGTTGATTAGTTTCTGCATCAACAACACTCCCTTGGAAATCATCTCTCTGAGAATCCTCCTTGGTGAAAAATATGTGAGGGTCGAGAAGATTTAACATTTCAATATGCCCCACTCTCGGTTTCCCAAACAGATTCTTAAGCCTTGTGTCACAAATGACATAAGACTTATTGCGATGATCTCGAAGCTTGTACTTTTGAATGTAATCCAATATAAGTTGACTGAGCTCCATTCGAGATAAAACAGATTTGTCCCCTTCTCTCATGTTCATAACAACTTCCAAGAGCTCTTTTGATGCCCACTCAGCATTTTCATCTGTAGATGCCCCTTCACCGCTAGCTGCCACGGTGCTTGGTGAATCATCCTCTCTTGCATGTGCCTTTGATTGACTCCTAGTCTTTCTTCGCTTAGAAATGGTTACTTCCACATTCCCAGAATAATTATCGGAGTCAGACCCTCCAGCATCATTAAAATCATGAAGTTCATTAGGCGATTCCTGTTCGGCAGCACCTTTCCAGGGATTTTTCGCCTGAGCAATTTCATCTAAAGTTATACATAACCTCTCTTTTAAATCAATCCAATAATCCTTGAATAGATATTCCCAGCTACCTCGGTCATCAAAATCTATTTGTTCCTGCAAAAGTAACAACAAATATAATGTAGTATTTCCACCAAATTGACACAGACAGAGAGAGAGAGAGAAGCCACTAATATACCCCAAAACCCCAGACAAGGAATGAATCAGCAATTACATGTTAACACAGCTACAAAATACTTAATTATGAGTTATGACTGTTCAATATATTTACTGTATGAAAGGCTTCTTGATTTCCCTCTAAGCTCAGGTTCAGCACAGCGTCTCTCAATATGAAAGGCTTTTAACATGTGATGTTCTCTGGTGGACACTCTCTAATCTTTTCCAAAGGAACTAATCAACAAAAGGAAGAAACTATTGAAGAATGCAACTGAAAACAACGCCAGTAAGAAGGCCATTGACTACTAGTTTTCAAAGATTATGGAACATTTAAAGCAACATAGACCTGAAACAATCCATAATGAAGCATAATAGAAAGCCCTAATAAAACAGTCTAAAGAGACCGAATAACACCTACCCACCCCTCTCCCCCCGGAAAAAAGCAACCACCCATAGGCAAAAAAGATCTCAAGAACGACACTTATCATTTTGACATTATATCAGGAAAGATAGTTGATGCTATGAGTTCGCCCGTTACATATTTACAACTTACCACATGAATAATCCTATTAACCTAAAAAACTAATCAAAAGAAACTAAATTTGAAACACAACACATCAAGAAATGGAAATAAGGTAACAGTATAATAGTATCATTTTCGCCTGTTACATATTTACAACTTACCACATGAATAATCCTATTAACCTAAAAAAATAATCAAAAGAAACTAAAGTTGAAACACAACACATCAAGAAATGGAAATAAGGTAACAGTATAATAGTATCATTTCTTCATTTACCTGCTCCTTCCTTTCAATCAACATGACAAGATTCATGCATGGCTCACAGAAGCCTTTGTTACCTCTTACGCATAGGATTACAGCATCTTTGATGCATCCCTTGCATAAGGAAAAGGTACATGTGTAACACATATAATGAGCATTCTTCTTGCAGTTGCTACACAGATGCCAACCTAATTCAAAGAAATCATAACTCGAATTAGAATAGAGATGTAAAAAGTAATACAATACATTTTCTCTGTACATAAAATCAAAGTTGATAAGCATAAATTACACATATACAATAAGCAAGAATGTAAACGGATCATACCACTGTGTCAACTAACATATTTTTTACCGGCAGCATTTTAACATAAAGTAACAGCAAACGCAGTCACATTAATAGGCAAACAAGTAGACATTCCTGATTGCACATTCCACATTTTGAACAAGCACACTTGCATAAAGAATTCTAAAAGCTTATTAACCAGTCTGTCTTTCTTCAGACAGAAAAAAAAAACTGCATACAAATACAAGATGCAACAATGATATAACCTTCAAGTGAATATTTTAGTGGACCCTTTTCCACACTATAGAATGCACATCATTCTTTGATGATACCAAAGCGTATAACAAGCATATAACAAGGTTATCACTCGGTGGATTATGCCACAAAAGTTAGCTTATCCCACTGAATGCATCCTGAAATTTACATAACCAGTTCTGTCAACTGTCTTGGCCATTGTTCATTCAAGCCAAAAGATCCATTTTCCGTTCTAGTCTTTTTCTTTCATTTTTCACACAAAGATTACACTCCTCAGTCCTCACTGCATCTTCTCATACTCATGAGCATGTAATAGTTGAGCTCTCTCAAGGAAAATGTCACTGATTGGAGTTATGAAAGAAGAGTAAAGAAAAAATTCTAAGAAAAGATCCAAAAAGGTTTATAGAGTGATCGCATAATAGTAACCTCTAGTCCCATAATCATTTAACACAAGCCACTGAAATTGCAAGTTCTTATTCCTTTTAGCGCATAGTTTAAACAAACAAAATAGGAGCTGGTTGGCTCAAGTAAAGGGCATTTAGAGCAGATCCAAATTGCCTTTTGCAAAGATAGCTACAAGCCATTCTCAGTCATCTTCACATCCCAACAAAATTGATCAAAAGTCCAATTCAGCATCCATTGCACTCCACGTGAACTATCAACGGTACATAGCAGTAAAAATATTACAATTTTAAAGTTGTTTGACCCCAAATGCACAATTGCATGCAAGCTGATATCTGTCACTTGTACATGAAATTCAATCAATTTGCAAGTTCCAAAACTGAGGTGACAATTTGCTGCTCACTTATAAAGTTGAAGTACAACAGTTGCATGGTTCTTCCCTTATGTCTCAACAAAAAGGCAGGTAACCAAGCTCTCAGAGTCTTGGCCAGTTGTATTACAAATATAAACATTGAAGTCACTGGAAAGCTCTGCCTTTGTGACCTTAATTGAATATTTTTCCTGAGAGAAAAGCATCTGATGACTAAGAGATGATTGCATTCCAGGATAATAATTACAATGTGCAATTTCACTACAAATCCAAGCATTGCCAGTAGCCATTGTCTTGACTTGGAATGATAGGTGAACCCTAATTACTACAGAGAGATACTACACTTCAAATGTTCTTTTGAGTGCCATTAAACCAATTCGAGAAGAAAACAAAACTTAATGGTGTGCTGGGAAAAACTAAACATGAACTTCTGGTGCCTTCAGAAAAGCCCCTTCCAGCAAGTTTCACTGTCATTTACATCAAATAAGTAACAGCTTCAATAATGCTGCAATTAAACACAAAAGGAGAAAGGGATATCAAAGTTCAAAATTTCGGTGCTCATGTTCCTAAATCGGTATCAGCCAGCTAGCAAACAGCAATTTCCACCCAAATATTGCAAAACCAATCATAAGCAGACAATATGCTTGAAGTAAAAAAAAAATAGCACCGCCGTGACAAGCAACGTATTGGTTCATAACTTCATATTCCACGAGGCCCTAAATAAACTCAGATATTAGAAGTTAGAGAGTGCAATGAGCAACTTACCACAATTCCATTTACCCCTTGATTGAAAGAAAGCTTCATCACGACCAACACAAGCAGAATGGTAAGCCTTTGGGCAACCCCTATGGAGGAAAAACAACAAAAAGCATAAGACATTGAATATACATATACAACTTGCATGAGAATTGGTTTTGTTAGACTCACCTGCGGTCACAAAGAACAAGGGCACCACCATCAAAGCATACGAAACAGACATCCTCTTCTGCCTTCTTCTTAGATAAAGCTTTTTCCTGAACCTTAGTACTTGAAATCTTTCTCCGCTTCCTCTTGCCACCACTAGCTTTACTACTATCCTCTATCCCCTCTGCGCCCTCCGTCTGCTCTGCTGCCTCAGTTTCCAACTCTTCCGTCATGTCTGGCATATCAATGTCATCTGCTGCTTCCATTACCTCTGCAGTATCCGTCATCTCGGTCTCAGTCCCCTCTGCTTCGTCAACATCCTCTTCTATATTTCCTAACTCTGTATCTTTTTCGTCGTCCAATTCCTCTTCCATTACAGGGTCCTCCTCAGCCTCGGCCATATCCGGACCTGCTGCCCCTACATCATGAATATCCTCCATATTTTCAGTATGCTCAAACACATTATTCACCGTATTTTCTTCCATGACAGGGTCATCCTCTGACTCGGTCATATCAGTTCTTAATTCCTCTACAGCATGAATATCATCCAAAATTTCAGTTTGCTCAGCCACATTATTTACCCTTTTTTCTTCCAAAGTTTCACCTTTCTCAACCGTGTGAGTACCAGTTTCTCCCGCAACCTCAGTCGGAACTGCAAGATCAGCAACGGGTTTCTCCAGAAATTCACTTTCCTCAGCAATGTCATCCACCCCAGTTTTATCCATAATCCCACTTTGTTCCACCTCATTATCCACCAGTAATTCACTTTTCACAGATACGTCAGCCACCTCTCTTTCCTCCATAGTTACAGTTTCCTCCTTAACCACATTTTGCTCTGTTAAATCATCCACTTCTGCCCCGATTATTTCTTCCTTAATCAAAATTTCCTCCGTCGCACCATCCACCTCTGCCTTATCGTCAGTCCCTCTTTCACCCAACCCGTCAACCAACTCTTTCTCCTCTAGAACATCTAGTCGGTCATTTACGTAATCAGCTACCTTTTGCTCGACCGAGTTACCCGCTTCCTCAGCCGACTCAACAACTTGTTGCTCCGCCACAGAAACCTCAATCCCTTCCGCTGTAACTCTTTCATCCGACAAATTAACCGCATCCTCCATTTTTTCCATCACATCATCCACTGTCGCATCCTCCACCAATTCAGCTTTCTCCCCTTCCATGCGGCCGTCCTCTCCATCACCACCTTCCTTATTACCATCAACCGGAGACGAACCTTTTATTTCAACGCCAGCACCAGTCTCATGCTTCTCCTCCCCGACGATCAAATCCCCGCCGCCCTTTTCATCACCAACAGCCACCTCCACATCAATTCCCTTCCCCTCACCTTCCTCTTCCTTTCCAGCAACAGGAGACGCAGCTGACGTAGCAGACTCGAGCTCGGAACGTAACTCAGTGCTTTGATTCTGTAACTCGGAGTCCGTAGCTGTAGTCACCGGGGCATCGTCCAATTGAACAGAGGAATCGACATTGGGGACGTGGTGAGGCTCTTCTTCCTCGGTATCCATACAAGGAAAAATAAAATCAAATGATTTGCAAAATTAAAAAGCGAGTGAAACCCTAGAGATTGAAAGCCCTAGGGTTTTGAATTCTGGGTAAATCCGGGCGTCGTTTTATCGTCTATTGATTTTTTTTTAAATATTTTAATTTTGCGAAATGAAAAGAAAGGGAGAGAGGGAGACGGTGTCGCCGTTCGCAGAGATGAAATGAAAACACTAGTAGAAACGAGCTAGCGAATATTTTTATTTTATTGTCCTAAAGTGAAATGACGTAATGACGAATCTGTCCTCACGGGCCTTTGATAATTCAATTCAATCCATCATCCCAATAAGGTTTTCCATTTGAATTTGGGACTTTCAATGGGTCATGATTGCTGAGTCATTGGCTTTTTTCTCTTATGAAAATCCATCAGTCTTGTAGTTTTGATATAACCATCGATATTCGATTTATAAATCAATTAATTCGGATTAAATATTATAAAGATTCATTAAAAACGATTTTTTTAACTTAGTTTATTCAATTTATAATGTTAGGATTTGAACCTCAACCTTATTTAAACTACTTAACGCATTGTTCCATTTAATGAACTAATAAATAGTTATATATTTAACTATATTAAAAACAATCTATATTAAACGTACATTAAATTATACTATATATATTCATAATCAAACCGATCCACTTAATTTATATTAATCACTTATAAAACTAAATTAATCATCATAACCAACTAGGTTGAATTGACTAGAACAAAAACTATATGGATTAAGTGAGTTTGAACAGACTTTTGTTCTTATATTTATAAAATGTGGATTTAGGTAGTGAAAAAATTTCTTGTATTTTTCAGTGTAATTGATTTTTCGAAAAATAAATTATAGTTTTTAGAAAACTGATTTCGGAAAGTATCTCTGAAGCTTGTATATTATTGTGTAATTTATTTTCCGTTATTTGATAAATTTCTCTAAAATTATTTTAAAATATATTTTTAGTGAAACAAACACATTACAATCTTTTTTTTATTGAATTAATTTCATTATTATTAAATTTTAATATCACTCATAATTTTTTTATAATTATAGGTAATATAAATAATTAATGTCGGTTGTGTTACAAATACATTGTTCTTCAAACTATTCAAAAAATACATTGTTCTTAATAATTACGAAGCTATTTATATTTTGTTAACAAATTATATAACTTTTCAAAAAAAATATTAATTTATTTTCAAGTTAGTACTTAAACTATTAATTTTATTCCATTTTGGTATTTAAACTTTATTTATTTTCAAAATCATACCTAACATTTAGTTTAAGTTTTATTTTTATACTTGTCGTTAAAAACATAATTGCGATGTTGACGTGTCATCATTATCTTGTCATCGTTTAAAAAAAATTAAATGGAAAATTAACAGTTCTGTTAATTTTTTAATAGCAGAGTACCAAATTGAATCTCAAACTAAATGTTATTTATGGTTTTAAAAAATAGTTTGGGTATAAAATAGAACAAAAGTAATAGTTTATGTACTAAATATAAATTTACCCTAAATTTTACTGCATGGAAAAGAATCGGTCATTACTCATTTCAATCCACTTCAAAAGGAAAAATAAAAAGGATAAATCAACAAGCACGGAGTCCTAATTTCAACAACCAGATGAATTCCTGCTTCGATTTTATTTCCTTCTTATTAGGTACTTAAGATAATCCAAGAGGAGCCGTATGCAATGTGGAACCAACAAGTCAATAATCACTATCATTAATAAATTTGAATAATTATAATACTAAAATCAGTATTAATTACCCTTAATTTGGTAGAATAATGAATTAAATATTATCTAAATAATATTCCTTAATATTATAAATATTATAAAATATAATAAATTTAGTTGAAAAAATCATCTCATAATACATTTTATTGTATCTTATCAGTAAAATTAAATTTATATATTTTCTCTACTTAGTATTATATAATTTTGTGTGCGTTCGAACACATCGATTAATGACATTAACTTTATCAAATAGTTTACATATAACTTAAATTGAAACAATGTATAGCAATTTTTTTTAATGGAAAACTAATTTATACATGTTTTTTTAATTAAAAATACATAAGGTTTCTTGGCTACTTTTTATTTTATTTTTTAATATATTTAACTTTTTTTTTCATTTTATTGGCCAATTATGCACAAATAAATGGGTAAAAATAGGGGATTTGGCACTTCTAAATTAATAAATAAATCTTATGGAGGTGCTCAAACTTGAGTGCACGTTTGAAGAATGTCTTCTATGCACTAAATACTAATATTTTATTTTGTTAGTTGCAACTATGGACCTAACACACTCTCAAATTTCCACATATTAGTCATTATGGTTGAAATTGATTTTTAAAATATTTAAATAGTAGTTGCAATTTTTTTTAAGATGGAATTTGAGAAAAAATATTGGATTTAATTCTCCCATTCGTTTGTTCCATACTTCAATTCAGAATACTCTGCTTTTTTATCTCACAATCATCACATAGTGTATCATTTTCTAAAAAAAATTAAAAAAAAAAGGAAATTAATCATGTTTTTTGAAACAAAATAAAATACAATAAAATTATAGAAAGAGTCTACAAAATTAGAGTGGACTAAAACATATTAATTAATTATATTTTTGGGTCCCCTAACTCCAATATATCCACCAAATTATATATTTTTCTAATCAAATATTTCTTTCATAATCATTAAAATGTACAAATTAACAATTTAATAATAAGACAGGATTATCTAATTAAAATATTAAAAAATTAATCAAATAATTAGGAGAAAAATAGATACAAATAAGTATCAATACCGACCCTAAAAGAGAAACATCATAAAACTAACATAAAAAGACGCAATGATAAAATTATCCTCATTGATTGTATAAATGGTTACTTTACATCATATTATTTAAAAAAAAATATTTTACCCTCTAACGTTTCAATATTTGATTAAAATAGATCTTATTAGATGAAAATAATTGACTTATAGTCAACCCATGTTACTGATGTGGTAGTTAAAATTGTGTCAAATTATTTACGTGTCACGTGCTACATTATCATTTTTGCTGACGTGACATATATCATATCGTCATTTTAAGTGATATAACATATGTCACGTCATCACTTTGAGTGATATGATACATACTACATCAGCAACATGGGTTAATTGTTAGTCAACTAACAATTTTCATCAAATATGATATGTTTTGACTAAAAATTAAAACATTAAAAGTTAAAATACTAAAAAAAGAACAATGGATCAAAGTGATCATTTATATAAACATTGGGCATATTTTTGTTATTATTTCATATAAAGATACATATAACAATGATAGAATGTTAACATTCTGGTTTTATTATAATTCAATTATGATTTGTATTTTTGTAATTATGAGAGTCTATTAATAAAATATAATCGATCTATGAGTCTAAAATAATGATAGATCAACAAGATAACTAAACAAACGTAAGTGTTATAGTCAAATCAAATCAAACTTTGAGAAAATGTAAGACATACTACACTAGTAGACAAAATAATATGTTATAACAGTAGACAAAATAACATTAAATTCAGATCTGACTCTTCTCGATAGCACTAATATTTAAATAATTTTTACTATATTTTTTAGTGTTTGTTCCTTCAATCCAGTTGGATTTTTAGTAATAACTACCATAATAATGTGTTCAAATACAGAATATTTATTGTAGAAAAAAGCAATGTCTTGTTAAACTATTGTCAATAACTAGATTGCTCAACTCATCAATGCGGTGCTATGGTGGATGCAGTAAAGGCAGACAAGGACATATCAATTACAGGGATTCTAAGCTGACACGCATACTGCAGCCTTGTTTGGGTGGCAATGCCAGGACTGCAATCATATGTACTTTGAGCCCTGCACGAAGCCATGTTGAACAAACCAGGAACACTCTTCTGTTTGCTTGTCATGCAAAAGAAGTTACTACAAAAGCTCAGGTCAATGTGGTCATGTCTGATAAGGCCTTAGTTAAGCATTTACAAAGAGAGTTGGCCAGGTTAGAAAGTGAACTCAGGAGTCCCGTGCCTCCTTCCTCAAACAATGACTATGCAGCTTTACTGTCTTTCTTCAGATCGAAAAAGGTAACCGTCCCGTTTGGGAAAGTTAGAAAGGATGTCAAGGGGTCCTCTTTAATGAACAAAATTGATTTTTTATAGTATAGAAAATTTACGCAGCATATTCAACTACGCCTCTTTATCTTGTCTAGCATCATAACTAGTGAACAAGAACATGGTGAATCATGCATTACATGTTAGCTGAAATTTTAGTTTAGTACACAGATAGATACTTTTGCTTGTGGAAAATTAGGCTGCAAGCAAACTTTTGTTTTCTGATTAAGAGGCCTAAACACGCGGCAGTGTCTGACATAAAATATAGAAGGGAGGGCTTAGCCATTTACATTTTACATGTTGCCTAACGTTGATTACATGAATTTGCACTTGGAGAAGGAGGTAAGAGAGTTGACCAAGCAACGTGATCTTGCTCAATCTCGGGTCAAGGATCTGCTAGGGATGATTGGAAACGATCAAGGTTCAGGACAATCGGTTTGTGTTATTGCCTATAATATTTTTACATGTTATGCTTTTCAATGAATCTAGTTCCTAGTGGCAATATTATTCACTATTTTCTTTTTGAAATAATTATTTACAGTTCTTTCCCTTCTCTGAACAGGCAGGAATCAATTACCGTGATAAACGAGCAGGGGATTCATGGGAAGATGACTATTCAGATTCAGAGTCATCATGTTTGACTGATTCTAATCAATTTGATAAGTGTATTAGAAAATTTAATCCAGTCCATCATTATGACAGAGAGAGGAGGCATCATCACGAGCCTTCGAACAATCACGAAGATCATTCCATGACTGATGAAAACTGCAAGGAGGTTCAATGTATTGACACAGATGGAACGGGCAGGGGAAATAATGATTCTGAATCTCGTACCATACCAAATGGTGCTAGTGAAGGACAATTGGCACTGACATTAAATGGATATGTGGATGTGGTTGGTCAGGAAACAATGTCTACCCCTATGACTGGAGACAGAGAAGCGAATCATATTCAAGAAAGCCTGAAGTTTAGTAGGGGCAGGAGTTGTGGGGCAGATGTCATGGGTGTTACATCTTCATATATGGACAGAGAACATATAGAAAGCACCCCCTCTAATGGGTTTGAGAAAAGCTTTCCCAGAAGACCAGACGGTTACAAAATGAAAATTCCTTCATTAAATTATGGTGCCTATAGAGGGATGCACTCCAGGAATGATTCTCTGTCTTCTCTTGGGAGTGCTTCAATCCAAACTTCTGCCGATGAGCAAATTACTAGCATCCATAATTTTGTTGCTGGACTGAAGAAACAACTTGACAATGGTCAGGTGAGAATATGGCTATGTTTTCTCCCTTGTTGGTGGAAACTTCAATATATGCACTCGGGCATGTCTCATTTGATTTCTTTGCAAATGTGTGGTACTTTCTTCATAGGTTCAGGGCACTGGCCTAGAAGCAGGTGAGTCTGGAAGAGGGTTGGATCCAATGCAAGAAGCACCGGGCACTCCTGCGGATTGGCCACTGGAATTTGAGAGGCTGCAGAGAGCCATAGTCGAACTTTGGAAAGCTTGCCATGTTTCCTTGGTTCACAGAACATATTTCTTCCTCCTATTTAAAGGTGATCGAACTGATTCAATTTACATGGAGGTGGAGCTTAGGAGACTTACCTTCCTCGAGGAAACATTTTCTCAGGGAAATCAAGCTGTAGAAGATGGTCACACTCTCACACTGGCTTCGAGGTTCTCTCTCTCTCTCTCTTGCAACCAATGATTGTCTAATGACCTTTGAACGGCATATCTGCAAAGTGTGTTTTAGTTCTCATTTAGTTTTTATCACTGGTTTGAAGCTTTTTTTTTTTTGTAACACCGATACTGTTTTATGTTTACTCTCTTCTAATCTGTTAACTTGTCGACAGTGTGAGAGCTCTTCGCCGTGAGAGGCAGTCCTTGGCCAAACTGATGCGGAAAAGGTTTTCAGAAGAAGAAAGAAAGGACCTATATCAGAAGTGGGGCATTAAGTTGAACTCGCAGCAGAGAAGGCTGAATCAGCTGTGGAGCAATGACAAGAATATGAATCACGTCACGGAGAGTGCTGCCGTTGTCGCGAAGCTGATCAGGTTCGTAGAGCAGGGACATGCCCTCAAGGAAATGCTCGGGCTTAGCTTTACTCCACCGCAGACCAGACGGAGATACTTTAGTTGGAAAAACAGCATGGCATCCCTTATATGAACCTGCACACAGCCATAGAGGTAATTTCTTGAAAGTCATATGCCATGATGTAGCATTGTTGTAGTGATTGAAATTTTTATCAGATCGCAATGACCATCAGATAGAATGGTGTATGAATGTAAATCTTAAGCCAAAAACTGGCTTGATGAAATTGCCCGCGGTGGATTCGGGTTTTGGGTGTATTTATTTGGATAAAATATTTTCCCTCAATTTTATGATATCATCGTTATGGTTGTTCATCGTTTCTATTCCATTCATCAGGATATTCAATATAAAATCGAACAGTTAAATGATCACTCTAATACTATTTATCATAAGATCATTACTTTCTTCTTAATAGGCATGTTATATTGATAAAATGTCAAATATAATATTTATATATATATTTTAATAATTTGGGTTATTACAATTTATAAGATAGTATATGTTTATAATTTTTTTTAATCATTATCAAAGTACACACCCTTTCAGATATAACCGTTCAAACCTATGATCTTAAGAAAATATAATACTCCTTTTAATCATTAAAATCATTTAATAAATTCTGATATATATACTTTTTAAAGTACAATGTAATACGTTTACTTTGATAAAATATTTAATATCCCATTTAAATTATTATTATTATTATTATTATGATATTTATAAATTTTCGTTAATTCATTTGACTCTTAATAATAGTGTTGACCTATGTACCACAATAATACAAGAAATGTTACTTTAAATATTGTATTGGATATTTTAACAAATTAAGTATCACTTTAAATATTTTAAAAAATTAAGTACTATATTATATATTTAATTAAAATATAAATATCATATTTAAATTTTTTAATATATTAGATATTTTATAACAAAACTATACTATATTAGACATTTTATTAGTACGTATCACATCAGATATTATTAAAGTCTGTGATAATATATCTAAAAGTTAAAACTTTGGTTGAAAGATGAAAGAGGATAAAACGGTGTCGTTTCGTCTTCAACAGGTCCGTGTCTACATTAACACTTCCCTATCTGACTGAGCTGAAGCCGAGTGGGGTAAAGGAGACACAGAGAGATAGAGAGAAGAGTGTAGTCTAAGAGAAACCAAACGCAAAAATAAAAAAAAAAAGCAACCGAAATGAGCGGAGCCACGACGGCGGTGTATTTAGCTCGAAGAGCGGCGCAAAAGGAGAGGGTCCGGATCCTCTACCGCTGTGCCCTCAAAGACACCCTCAACTGGGCCGTCCATCGCCATATCTTCTATCAAGATGCAACTCCTCTAAATTTCTCAGTCTTATTTTAAATTCAATTGAATCTCTATTTTTATTTTATTTTATTTTATTTTATTTCTTCTCTATGTTTAGGCCTCTGACCTTCGCGAGAAATTCGAAGCCAACAAGCATGTGGTTCGTCCTCGTTTCTCATCTTCACTTCAAATTTATTTTATAGTAATCTTGAACGAGTATTCGTTCTTAAATTTTCTTTTTACCGCTTAGTGATTTGCTAAGTTCCCAGTTTTTTTGTTTCTATGATGATAATTTGAGCTTATTGACCTTCTGCATTGAACCTATCAAGGAGTAAGGACTTTGTAAATGGTGATTATCGTAGTTGAATGGTTTAATTTGCGACTTTTTTTGGTTTTGCATTTTACAATGTGGTTTGTTTTTGCAGGAAGATCTTGACACAATTGACAAAATGATAGCTGCAGGTGAAGCAACTTATGATAAGTGGAGGCATCCTGATCCTTATATAGGTACGCCTAAGAGACATGGTTATTATATGAAGGGAGAGTTATGAATTGGATTTTGAATTTTATATCCTGTCTCAATAATCGTTGTGTGGAAGGGATTTGTAAGTTGTTTTGAACCTTTATTTTCAAACAATTGAGAGGTGATTAGCTCAAAATTTTGATAAGGAGAATGAAATCTTGATGGTAAATAATTAGTTATTATAGGATTTCAGTTTCTGGTGATTGTTTGATGATTCAAGTGGACTTTCAATTATTGTGTGAAATGAGACAAGTGAGGGCCACGTTTGCAGAAGTAGTTGAAGATATATATGCTACCAAACTATTACTATGTCAATTCACTTCTCATGGCTTTGTTGCATCGCTTTTCCACTTACCAGACCATTACTATATTAATTCGACTCTTCTATTTGTAAGTGAATTTTTCATTTCATAAGTTCATTTGAACATTTTTTTCTTCTAACAATTGAGAGGAGAATAGCTCAAAATTTTGAAAGTTGAACGAAATCTCGTCAATAACTAATTAGTTATTATAGGATTTCGTTTTCTTCTCAGATGATGATAGTTTGATGATACCAGTGAAATTGATTGTGTGAAACAAGACAAATGAGAGCCAAGGTTTGCAGTAGTAGGTGAAGAGAAATGCTACCACACTACTACTATGTCAATTCACTTCTCATTGCTTAGTGGAATCTCTTTTCCACTTACATTCTTGTGTTTGTTCCACCAATAGTTGGTTATTGACGATTACGTCTCGCTTTTTGTTATGACATGTGACTGATTGACTGTGATATAATATAGGTAGGTTTCTTATCTGGTGCTTAGTTTCCTGTTTAAAACCTATTATGCTGTTTGAAGCTCACATATTAAGTTCATTTGCAGTTCCTTGGGCTCCTGGCGGTTCCAAGTTTACTCGAAACCCTTTCCCACCTTCTGGGGTAAGTGTTAATTTAACATTTCTTTATTGCATTTCATGCATTCTGACATGCCTCTTGGCTGTTGTTATTCACTGTTCATATTGTTTATCAACCCATTATACAAATTATATTGCAGATTAGAAGAAGAAAGCTAGTAAAAGTAATTAGTGCTATTTTTCTTTTCTTGTTTTACTACTTGATAGCAGATAGTTTGGTTATTTCTTCCTTTTGGTAGGTTTTATCTTTAACTTGATCGAGCATTAAAATTTTATGTATTTTGCTGGAGAAAGGTGGGGTGAAGTGAAAAGTCTTCTTGTTTTGTAATATGCTTGCAACCTCCTAATATATGCCACACTGTGTTGTTTTGATTTGTTGCTTACCTAGATCATTTGTGTTCTATCAGAGTATTGTTACTAAATTTCTGATTGGCCATGTTGCTTTTATCCGGTTCTGATTGTTCACTCTTGATGCAGATTGAGATTGTGTATGATTATGGTCGAGAAGAGAATGATTAAGACATCCATCTTTTCATATCCCAAGCAATAAAGGTTAGCCATATACTTCATTTAGATTTTTTTCTTTTTTCAATAAGGGGTAGGGGTTGTTCATGGATTGAACCCGGGATTGGTGTCACTGAACAGGTCCTTTCCTACTCCACCTGTAGTTCAATCAACTTACTTTATTTAGATTTACATCATTCGTTGTATAATTTCCTTAGAAAAGTTTTGGTTTGCCTCAAATAACTTCCTACTATGGTTGGAAGCAGTTCCCTTGAAAGTTTAGTTGCAAAAATCTCTTGGATTTGTGCACAAAATGCATTTTTATGTCAAGATCTCAGCTTCTCTTGGCACGTTGTAAGTTTGAAATTGCATGACTAAACTCTAAAGAGGGTTTCTTTCTCTCTTTGTTAGGCTAGGGAGATTTCACTGTTGGAAGTAATAAAAGTTATTTTTTTTCAATTCTAGCTGGCATTATTGTAGTTTATTTAGGAAGTGATTAATGTGTTATTCCATTGAATTGAATTTATGGCCATGGGATAATTCTACATGTTCGTCTCTTCTAAATTCGAATGCCTTTTGCACTAAGGTCCGAATCCTTCCAAAGCGTTCTCTTTACTTGAAAATCTTATACGGAATCACAGAGGCGGTGATAGAGAGAGCCTCCCTTGCCTGCTCTGCCCATTTGGTTTAACTTAAATGTTGAAACTCTTAATTTTCGGTTGATGCAGGTCTAATGGATCCTTGAGTGTGTAACAAGGGATCTTGGACAGCGACTACTTTCCAATCTTTCAACTGAGATAAGACTTCTATTAACATTCATGTTGATATTTCTTTGTGTCTGGTCTTTTGTGTAATAAAAGATCACTGGTCGGAATATAGGTACTAGAATGCTTGTTGACTTGGTACAGAATTACAATCTTTAATCTTTCTTCTGACAAACTATTTTTCTTTAAATTATATATGCCGTTGTTCGTCATTCCGACTACTATGTTAGAATGTTAGTTGGCAATTGAACCTGAGGAGGTATTTGGGTCTGAGAACTGGTTCCCTTCACAAATAGGACCAAAAAAGAAACCGGCTTTAGTCACGGTTGTTATGTAATTGCCTTAGTGTTTTACTTGACATTGTTATATATACCCTGTATTAAGAGCAATCCCCTAAAAGGATAGGAATGGTGAATTTGGGATTTGGAAGTAATCCCTTCTTCACCTACTATATCATAAACTGTAATTTTAGGGGTAATTGTGGAAATTGAAATAGGCTCTTTATCATCAAATTCAATGCAAACACTTCTATCATAACCTTGCAGCTAGAGCTGGGTATATGGGCTAAGGCCCGCGGGCTACCCGTTTAACCCGCGGCTCGTGCGGGCTTCGAGCCTCAAACGCTAAAGCTCGTTTAAATTGCGGGCTTTTTAGTCTTGACCGTTAAACCCGCGGGTTTAATGGGTATAACCGCAGGTAGCCCGCTTAATTTAAAATTTATAAAATTTTAGAGAAAATAAACTTAAAGAATTTTATAGAAAAAGAAAATAAATTACCTATAAATATGATGTTACTTATAACCATTGTAGTTCTTAAATTTATTAGGGCGTTTGGTATAATTCTACCGTTGTTTGATATTTTTTATTCATTTACAATGTATCAAATTATTTTTCATTTTAAAAAATAAAAATTAAAAGATTTATATAATATTTTAGTCTTAGAAAATTTACATCGTTATCACTTTGATATTTAAAGATTTTTTTATTTAATTTTGACCTTTATTTTTTTCATGAAGTATGTTATCAATTTCGTTCTTTAATTATAAAAAATCACATGATATTATAATAGTATATCACATGACACGTACTATTTGGATTAAAAATAAAAAAGAAAAGTAAAAGAAAAAATTGAAAATATACTTTTCAAAATTGAAAATATATTTTTCAACTTTTAAAGACTTTTAAAGGCATTTACAAAATAAATATATATTAATAAATTAATGACTTATATTTTATCAATTTTAATATAACCATATTTTTCAAATTTACTTTTATACTATAAGTATTTTATTTTATATTTTCATATTATGTTTTATTCTTTCTCTAAAGTATCTATAAAATACAATTATTATGACCACTTGACAACTTTCTTGTTAGATTTGTATAATGTTTGATTTTGTTGAATTTTTATGTTTGAATTTCTGTTTGGATACACTTCTGTGTCTTCATATTATAGCCTTGAATAATTGTGTTTTATAAAAGTATAATGTGTTTATTGTTTTATTTGTTTTTCAATTTGATGATATAAGTGAATATTGTTTTTTTTTAAATTTGAGTTTAAGTAATTATATCGTTATATATATATATATATTAATGATTAAAAAAATTTAAAAAATATTATTTTATAATCATTTCCAGCTATTTAAAATAAAATTTAAATATTATTTATTATTTTGACGGTGCTATATTATTTTTCAAGGTGCTAGATCATTTTTAAAGGTGTAGCAAGTTATAACATTATTTTTTATTGCATTTAAAGTATTTAAATTATTGTTATTTAACGGGCCGCGGGTAAGCCCGTTTAGCCCGCGGGTTAAATGAACGGACCACAGGTCTTAAAATTCAAAACCGTTTATAAATGCGGACTTTTTAAATCGCTCCGTTTAAGTTCCATTTAAGCCCGCACTATCAAAATCCGCAGGCTAAACGGGCGGGTAGCCCGTATACCTATCTCTACTTGCAGCATCTGGGGCTTGGCTATGGCAAGGGATAATTATATTTACTTTTCCTGCATAAATCAACAATACCACTTGTTTTAAACACAAAAACCAAGCTAATGAAACCAAATTCACATCACAAAAAATAACTAATACTTCTTTGCAATAAAAATGGATATATTGATAAACTTGACCCTGAATTTTTTTTCAATTTGACTCTTATTATGTTTTGCATAAAATTTGACTTATAATATTTTTTTTATAAATAACTTTGATTTTTTTTAGAGAAATTATTTGATACAGAGATTGTATATAATTTAGACTCTTTTATTTAAATGTTATTTGACATATTTAAATGATCATAAATTTTAAATCTTAAGTTAAAATCCTAAAACTTATAATCCTGAATCTTAAATAAAAAATGACATAAATATAATAGTAATTGTAGAATATCAATATCTCAATTGTCTGTTATCAGTATATATATATCAAATAATATTTTTGTTGATTCATATTATTTTTATTTGAATGTTAAAATTTGAAACATGAAATGGATAAAATTCATTGAATTGTATAAAATTATTTATATTTAATATATAATTTTAAAAATTCATCTAATAGGAAAAATAATAATATATAAACCCGCCACAATTAGCGACTTACCTTACTCGGTTATTCCTCCATAATGGCGGCTTTTTCATTCCCGCCCTCCGCCCTTATGGCGCTTAATCCCAGACTTCATATCTTCAAAGCCTTTACGTGATCTCGATCGCCCTTCAAGCTAGGGATTCAAATAGTAGTTGAGTAACGAAATAACGATTGTTATACAACGATAATGATGGTGTCTGAAACTATTATTCCAAAAAATAATGAAATCACATCAGATATATTGCAGTTATAATTAGGGGTGTTCAAATTTTCGAATTAATTCGGTTAACCGAGCGAACCGAATTAATTCGGTCGGCCACCGAATTAGTTCGGATAGTTAACGGTTAAGATTTTTTTTTGGAATTCGGTTAACGGTTAATTCGGTTCGAAATCGATTAATTAACCGAATTAACCCTTAAATATTTCTTAATATTTTTTCACCTCATAATATGTTGCCCCCACTTCATTTATTTTAGAGAAAATAACCTCAGTGACCAAAAATGCATTATAATATACGATTTTAACCAACTTTTTTTGGATTTGCCAAAATGACCAACTAAATCGCAATGCGATCGATAATTCGCAACGCGAACTCCTGTATCACAAATCAGTTTCCAAATTCGCAACGCGATTCTGACTATCGCATTGCGATTTTCCAAATTCGCGTTGCGATTTTCCTAATTCGCAATGCGAATACGTAAATCGCAATGCGAATACGTAAATCGCAATGTGAATATGTAAATCGCAACGCGAATCTGACTATCGCAATGCGATTTACATAGCGCCATTCGTATCGCAACGCGTATTTTTTTTCAAATTCCAAACACGAATATATTAATATATCCGAACACTGAACCGTCCATAGTATATCCTGTAATCGTAACTCATAACCTAAAACCCTAAATCATAACTCAGTCTCATTTCCATCTCTCACTCTCTAAGGCGACATCCGTCCCCATCTCCGACGAAATCAGTCCACATCTCCGACGATATCAATCTCCATCTCGGCGAAATCATTCACGGTCAGAAATGGAAAATCAACCAAATCAACCACCGAGGGTTAGTTTTTTTAATTATTTTTATTTTGAAAATTTTGCATTATTATTAGGTTTTTCATATTGAAATTGATGATAAGTTTACTGGTGTTTTTAATAATAGATTAACCATTTCACTTATATTGCTTATTAAATTCATTCGATTGCTGCCAATACTGCTAAACTGTTTAGTCTTTAACCCTGTGAAGTTAGTATTTGTCTTTGTTTTGTCTTTTGGTTGAAGTAATGCAATCCATTCAAGTTTCTTTCAATTTTAGTATTTGAAACCGAGAATGACTATCGCAATGCGATTCTGTCGTTGCGATTTTCATTTCGCGTTGCGATAGTTAAATTCGCGTTACGATTGTCATTTTCGTGTTGCGATTTTCATTTCGCGTTGCGATTCTTGCGTTGCGATAGTCATTTTCGTGTTGCGATTTTAAGTTTCAGAAACTATTCTTCTTCTGCAAATTGAAACTTGAATGAATTGCATTACTTCAACCAAAAAACAAATACAAATATTAAATTCACAGTGTTGCAAATTTAAGTTTGAAGAATAAACTACTACTCTTTATGTTTATTGTTCTTGTTATATCTTCACAGTGTAGTTTTTGGTATATCTAACTTGGTATGTTTATTGTTTTTGTAGAACTTTTATTCGGCTCAATTGACCTTAAGAAATAAAGTAAGCCTGGCCAAAACAATTGCGTCGAAGCTTTCACCTGCATAAAAAAAATATTTGAGGATACTTGCTTCGGGCCATGGCTGAAAGTACAACATCCGGGTGAAGATGCTATGTTGACCCATCTGTTTCTTCAAACCATGACTAGCGATCTACCAGAGACTATACAACGTCGTGATGAAGAGATATGGTTTGATTTTCCACCGGCGTATACGTGTTTTGGGCGGGAGGAGTTTTGCTTAATCACCGGTCTACGCTTCGGACACGATGATGTAGATCGGTATACTAGACATATTACCCGCCTATCATAGTTTTCCCGGGTTTTTCCTGAGCTGTCAATGGAGAAGCCGAATTTACACGTGGAAGACTTGACGAGATTATTGAATAAGAAAGATGGTTTTACTTGGATGGATGATGTCGATGTTGTCCGAGTATGCCTTCTAATACTTTTGCAAGCCGGCTTTTTAGGCAGAGAGGCCCGACAACCTATTTCTAATGATATAATTAAATTGGTAGAGGACCTAAATGCATGGAACATGTTTCCGTGGGGTTCGTATCTATGGAAAGCTACATGGAATAAGTTGTCGTCTGCCTTTGATGATCGAAAAAATTTGCGTGGCGATGGTTCCAAATACACTTTGTCAGGCTTTATTTGGGCCTTTAAGGTAATAATTTTTATATAATGTTTCCATAATGTTTGTTATTATATTGTTTGTAGATTTGGATATTTGAAGTCTTTCTCGCCATGCAGACATATGCATTAAAAACTTCTAATGATATTCCTAAGGCTATTTCCTGGAAGAGGAAACGGTCCTTGTAGCAATGGGAAGATTTACTACCGTATACTACAATAAATAATGTAAGTTAACACAAATACTACCATATGTTTATAAACAAGTTATTACTAGTACACGTTTAACTTTGTTTGAGCTTTTATATTGTTAGGAGACCAACACTCCATTACAGAGGCTGACACCCACGGAAGCTGAGCTTGCCACTGATTGGTGGCAAGCTAATAAGCGTTTTTTTGATGGCACGGATGATGAGCAACCACCACTTCGAGAGCCATCACCTCACCCAGAGCCATCACCTGATCGACCCGAATATACACCTCCACAACGAGAGTCATCACATATTCTGTCACATCATCGAGCCTCTTCTCCACCATTACCTCATGATAGGCGACCGACAAAGATGCCACGACATTTATCTCCCTGTTCTCCACCTCCACCTCCACGGGATGAGTTAGGGGAGTTACATAATGAGGTCAATGTCTTGCGTGAGGAGGTCGGTACTTTACGCGATGACAATGGTGCATGGCGTGTTGAGGTGTCTACTTTACGTAGTGAGGTAGTAGCATCGTTGCAGAACGAGGTTCATACTCTACGCAACGAGGTAAGTTTAATATTTTTCATATTTAACTTGATGATAAATTTACTCGTAATTTCACTTAGATTGCTTAGTAAATTCATTCGGTTGCTGCCAATACTGTTTAACTGTTTATTCTTTAACCCTGTGAAGTTAGTATTTGTTTTTGGTTATCTTTTGGTTGAAGTAATGCAATCCATTCAAGTTTTAATTTGCAGAAAAAGAATAGTTTACTATCATAATGCGAAAATGACTATCGCAACGAGAGAATCACAATGCGAAATGAAAATCGCAACAACAAAATCGCAACGCGAAAATGTCTATCGCAATGCGAATTTGACTATCGCAACAAAAGAATCGCAATGTGAAATGAAAATCACATTGCGATAGTCATTTTCGCATTGCGATAGTCATTTTTGCGTTGCGATAGTCATTTTCGCTTTGCGATAGTCATTTTCGCGTTGCGATTTTAAGTTTCAGATTATATTCTTCTTCTGCAAATTGAAACTTGAATGAATTGCATTACTTCAACCAAAAGACAAATACTAACTTCACAGTGTTGAAAATTTAAGTTTCAAGAATAAACTACTACTCTTTATGTTGTCATTGAACCTGCACTAAACCTATATGTTGTCCTTTTAAATGCTTATATAAGTGCTTACTTCTGGAATGTTATCTGATGCATTTTGTGAACAATGATATAATAATGACTTGGGTGAATACCGTGCAAGTTTGAAATATATTTGTCTTTGATTTCACTGTTTAATATCATGTCTGTTTATTTACTGATTTATGTATTAATTTATTTTTAGCGGCCCGCTAAGGTGGATGCTCTACGTCGGGTTTTTCTTGCAAGACGGAGTTCACGCATCAAACGGCGTGCACGTGCCATTACGTCTCCGTTCACCCAATAGTGTGAAGAATCCGTAAGAAAAAACCCGACTCACCTGTCATCGTTCAAGAGGCCTCCCCTATCGTTCAAGAGACCCCTATCATCCCTCAAGAGTCCCCTCCCACCGTTCAAGAGGTCACTGTCATCGTTGAAGAGGTCTCTCCCAACATTCTAGAGCCCGATTCACACGGCGTAATATATCGAATTATTGAGAAGCTCCCTCACGTGCCGGACATGATGGATGACTGTTGACTTTCGTATAAGTTACCGGCCAGTACCATTCCGGCAGATGAAGTGGAGAGGAAACAACTACCAGAAACAATTCTAGATAATACCCTTTGGGCTAAGACTGCAGTTGATTTTTATCTACATGAGCGGAGTCAAGGGTGTTACTCTGACATATACAAACTCAACGATGATATGCATTTGTTGATTGAACGATCTTTGTGGGGTGTATTATTAGGGGTTGAAGACAACAGCTATTTCAATGAGGGGTAAGTCTTATATTTCTTCTTATATTTCAGTTTGATTAATTTTTTTTTTAAATTTATGTAATTCACTAATATATGTCTTTTTTTTTGTAAAACAGCATATTGATGCATGAGTGACACATCTTCTAATTGTAAGGAAATTGAAGAAAAATATAAAAAAAACGCGATGTACAATTATGCCGACGCCTTTTCACGTAGTTCACTTGAAGAATCAATGACAAGAATCATATGTGTTGGCTAATGGACAAGCTAAATTTTATCCTGCATGGTGGGAGGTCAATAAGGTTATTGTTTATTTGTTTAAATATTTTAAAGGTGTTCATAAATAAGTGCGTAATTTGAATTATTACATTTCGATGCAGATGTTTATCCCTGTTTTGGAACGTACTCATTGGCTTCTCGTCGAGCTTCAGCTCCCATCCCTAAAGACAATAGTATATGACAACATGATAAATTACATATCATTGTCTGATTTGAGAGATATTATTAAGTGATGGAGCTCTCATTTGGCTAAATTCTTGGATGCAATTAATTATTGGACTAATTCTGGAAATAAGAAGCCAAAGAAGTTCAATGTTACAGTTATCAGAGACGAGACTGCGCCACAATAAACGAAGGAAGCCAGAGGGGATTGTGGTCCTCTCGTATGCATGTGCTTGGAGCGTTAGATGACAGGAAGTACACATTTTCTACCTCTCACCGATAGAGATAGAGGTGCAGTAGGCTTGTGGTTTCGGTATTTTATGGCTAGAGCGATATATGCGAGACGCTGCCTACATGTATCCGCGTTATGAAAGTGTCCATAAACAATTTGTAAGTCAAATGCAAGTGTTGTTAAACATATATACTCTTTTTGGTTTGAAAATGTTTGGTTAAGTAGCTAGAATTCAATAATTTGTTGTTTGTAGGTTTTAGATGTGTAGAAAGTGTTGTTGATTCAATGTTTGGTTTCTGCAGGTTAATCATGAAGTGAGCTGCGTGAAATGGATGTATGGGTGCAAAAGTTGATTCAATAATTGATGAGGAAATAATTCTTATTATTATTTTTTGATTGTTTAATATATTTGTAAAATATGATTTGTAAATGTTGATTTGTTTAATTGATGTGTACATAATTATTATTTGTGCTTGTTTAATTGATTGAAATGTAATTGTTGATTTGTTGATTTCAATCTGCATTATGTTGAATGCAAAACAGATTATCGCAACGCGGAAATGACTATCACAATGAGAGAATCGCAATGCGAAAATGAAAATCGCAACGCGAAACTAAATTCGCGTTGCGATTTTCATTTTCGCATTGCGATTCTCTCGTTGCGATTTTCATTTCGCATTGCGATTCTCTCGTTGCGATAGTCATTTCCGCGTTGCGATAGTCAAATGAATATCTAATAAGTGATAACAACTGAACATATCATAACAATGTTCAAACTCAAGTTATTAATACATGCCTAACTGAAAATGTTAAAAGTTCACACATAATACAACGTTTGCATTTAAAAATCACCTAAGTTAACAGTCCCAAAAGGTGAAGCCGGTTGTGATTGGGATTTTGATGAGGATCCATATTTTGGTAGAGGAAAAGATGATTGTGATGGCACTGGTGATCCACATGTCAACCTTGTATGACCACTTTTCTTGCACCGACTACATGTCGATCTCTTCTTCTCTTCACCCTTAGACGGTATACGATCGTGACTTTTTGGTCGGCCAGGTAGCCTTCTGTCCATGGCTGGTGGCAAAACTGTTTGTAAGTCATCTGGTATGTCCCACTCAGAAGGATGTGGAATAGGGTAGACAATCTCGACATAAGTTTGTCGATATACTTTTGTAGTGTTGCAATCCATAGCGTATGCGCTTGAATCATCTTGGTTTAGATGAAGAGCAACTTTTATAACATGGTCACACGGATAACCAGATGTTTGCCATTTCATACAAGTACACGTCTTTACAATTAGATCGACAAGCCCATTTAAGTTATTATCCAGTACTTCAAACAAAGTGTTTGAACATGGTTCAACTCTCCATGACGTTGACTTCACAACACGTTTCGTTATCTTTTTTCAGTCCATGGTGTAACACGATGTTCCAATGTTCCTGTAAATTTAAATAAATAATACTTAGTAAAATATATGATAAGTTACGAATTTAAAGAAATAATACCTGCATGGTTTCTTTTCTTGTAGTACCACTGTTGAATATAGGCTCGAAAAAACTCCATTAACATAGTAATGGGTAATTTCCGGGAATGACGACTTAGAGCGTTGATTGATTCTGCACTATTAGACGTCAATAAACCATAGCTTGCTCCAAGTTGATGTACTCTTGACTATCTTTCAAACCCAACATCTTCTAGTGTTTGAGCACACTGAGGCAAAACACGTCTTAAACAGTTTATATGCTTATTAAAATCCACTTCCCGATAAGCTTTTACAGCCTTCCAGTATGTACATTTGTGATTTTTTATACCAGCAGACCTTGATTTTAGATTTCTATACAAATGAACACCACAAAGTCCATGAAAAGCATCTGGAAAACACCTTCTAACAGCGTTGTCAATTGAGTTTGCCCTATCGGATATGATTGTCAGATTGCTAATAGGACCTATGCAATCCCTAAGATGCCCCATAAACCATGTCCATGAATCAGAGGTTTCAGATTTGCCAACCCCGTAAGCTATTGGCAGTATCCCATTGTTAGAATCCATGGCTACTGCTAATAAGTTTACTCCAAGGTATCGACCTTTTAAATGTGCTTCGTCAACTATAATAACTGGGGGCATGCAAGTAATAAACGAACGAATCTACAAAATCATATACACAAGAAATATAATCATTTAAATGTGAAATGCATGTAACTAACAAAAATGAGTCAACAAAATTATATTGATTTACTAACCGCAGCACCAATGGCGATAAACAACAACTCAAAGCGTCAATCTCTATCTATTTTGATATGAGCTACCGACCCAGGATTTTTCAGCTTTAAATTGTGACAATAAGCCGGCAGTTGGGCAAACGATGCTTCTGGCGACCCACTCAACAATTCCAAGGCATAGCATTTGGCTCTCTAAGCTTGAGAATATGAGATACTAATCTTGAATCGAGCATTCATGTCAGTCATAATTTCATGTCCCGATATACCCTGCCATTCAAAAACATTAACTCAGCCAGAAAACCACCCAACACCTTTTTGTTTGCCTGTCTATGGTGAGGAAAAACTTGGGTTCTTGAACGTGTATGTTTATCAATAAAAGTCCTAACTTGAAACATTTCGCAATCTTTTATCCTCTTTGAAATCATACGCCACGTACAGTTTTTGTCAATCATACACCTTGTTTCGAAACGATCTTTGCTTGATTTGTTAACTTTTAGTTGATAGCCATCTTCCACACATTTCGTATACAAAGCTATCTTCAAGTCTTCCTTTGTATCAAAACAATCATCTTTCTTGATACGAATAATTTTTGTGTAACAATCAACTGCTATCTTTACCAACTCTTCTTCAAGTATCTGAAGTAATTCTGGCATATTCCAATTATACTCCCGTGGCATTTTCTTCGGGGACTTTTCTTTGGGGATTTTTTCTTCTTCTTTTTATTCTTCAGGGTTATATGAATTACAGAATGGATGTTCAACATGTTCATTTACAGTCGTAACTTCCTCCTCATTATCATCAACAACATCTTCCTCTGCAACGGTTGTTTCATCATCAAAATTCGGGTATTGACCAATATCAAAATCATTACACGCAGGGTCTGTTTCTTCTTCTGAAAAATCATCAAAATTTGAGTATTGACCAAGATCAAAGTCCGGGTATTGACCAAGATCAAATTTTGAATACTGACTAGTACTCACAATTTTTTCTGTTGGCTCATCATCGTCTAACTGGTCAATACGAAAATCGAAATTTGGTGCTGAAAGTTGATTGGGATTTGGATTAGGGAAAGGTTGTGGGTTTTGAGATTGTGTTTGGTATTGGAAATGTGGTGAAACAATATTTGCTTGGTGATGAAATTGTGGTGGAACCATTAAATTTTGAGCACCATAAACTGGGGTTAAAAAACTTAGTTGATTACTAC
Organism: Hibiscus syriacus; assembly: GCF_006381635.1. Lineage (NCBI taxonomy): Eukaryota > Viridiplantae > Streptophyta > Magnoliopsida > Malvales > Malvaceae > Hibiscus > Hibiscus syriacus. Next base: position 10,083,610 of record NW_024061960.1, on the reverse strand, counting down.
CCGCTACTGACCCAACTTCACTACTTCTAGGTTCAACAACATACAATGTAACATCATCACTTGAAACACTAATATAAGCAATGAATCGTTCAACATCTTCATTGTCGGTTAACAAATAAACTTTACCATTTCTCTGATAAGATAGCCTAAATCCACTTAGGGGCTCTAAATTCAATTTATTTGCAACATGTAACATTAGAGTTTCATAAGTTAACTTTTTTAATGACAGTTTTAGTTAAAGATTCATGGGTAAAGGCATATATTGTAAAACACCATGAACATTCTCCCATGACCATCCAAAACACAAATCTATCCAAACATGATCAACATTAGATGATTTCATTATTGTAAATTAATTTACTAAACAAACGAGCTGCGAAACTAAAACCTGTTGCCGGATGGGGAAGGATGTCGTTGGATATAGAAACGGATGTCGCCGGAGAGAGTGATAGATGGAGATGGAATGAGTTGCGATTTAGGAATTTAGGTTATGAGTTGTTGCTGCTGCGTAGTTATATACCCAAAACATTTGTGTTGCGAAACTAAAACCTGTTGCGAATTCATAAATCGAGTTGCGAATTTGAAATTCAGTATTGCGATAGTCAGAATCGCGTTGCGATAGTCAGAATCTCGTTGCGATAGTCATAATCGCGTTGCGATAGTCAGATTCGCGTTGCGATTTACATATTCGCATTGCGATTTACGTATTCGCATTGCGATTTACGTATTCGCATTGCGAATTAGGAAAATCGCAACGCGAATTTGGAAAATCGCAATGCGATAGTCAGAATCGCGTTGCGAATCTGGAAACTGATTTGCGATACCGGAGATCGCGTTGCGAATTATCGATCGCATTGCGGTTTAGTTGGTCATTTTGGCAAATCCAAAAAAAGTTGGTTAAAATCGTATATTATAAGGCATTTTTTGTCACTGAGGTTATTTTCTCTCTATTTTATGTGCTCCTCGGTTATGGGCAAGGTATGGGCAAGGTGGAGCATGGGTAAACTTTACATTCGAGATGGACAAAAGTGTATAGTAGTATCTTAAAAAAATCAAACTTTATATTCGAGATGGGCAGGTGGTCCAGGTGGAGCATGAGCCAGCGCATGGAGCATCGAATCTCATAAATGATTTTTTTCGAATTAGTGGAGCATGGGTGAGACAACAGAATGGGGCTACGAGATAGATAATAGTTGTAATATTATACATTCAAACTTACAGCAGAAAGTTACGATAATTAATTTTTCTTCCCAAACCGGCTCATTGGTTCTCAACATGTCTTTGTCTCTGTCACCTCACAGAATATGTTCTAGCGTTAGGAGCTATTGATCCATCAACAGTGGAGTCTTCATTCATATATTCCATTTGTGCCGAACTTTAATTGATGTGTTACTCTGTTGTAAGTTGGACATCTGTTGTAAGTTACACCCTACATCATTGTTGAACCGATTTACAATGAAAAATTGACGCTTTTGACAGTTTGATGCAAGTTCTGGACTTTTTGTTTCCTCGACTTATTATTTCCTTGCAGATGTTAGATGCTTCAAAGACACTTCTACATGCCGATGAGCTCAAGAAACAATTTAATGAAGAGGGTGATTCTTATTTATCTTTCATTTTATCATTGTTCCTTTCCCTCTTTACATTTTCTTCTTTCCCAGTTCTGCATGCTTGAATTTGGCCATCTCATATTTGAGGGGTTGGGAAGCATGATGTTAGTCTTTTGTTTCTTCACCGTTTGCTCTGCAACTTTATATGTTGTATTTTGTAAAACTCTATAGGCTTTTAACTCATATTCCCTGTCTTCCTATTAAAAAAATTAATTGTAAGGGTGTGTTTGGTTGGGGGAATGTGAGATTTTATGGGAATGAAATCCACATTCCCCTGTTTAGTTGATCCGGAATGTCATTCCCGGTAATCTTACATTACCAATAATAGATTATTTGGGGTATATTACCGGGAATGTCATTACCTCCATTTCCTTAGGTATTATTGGATTACCGGTATTTTAGACTAAAATATCCTTAAATTTTTTTTCTTTCAAAAATATCATTATTTTATCATTAAATAATAAAAATTCTACGAATGTTAAATTATAAATTTATCCTTAACCTATTTTAGATTTACAAGAAAAAATATATAATTAAAATTTTATATGAAATTCAGGGTCTCATTAAACCTTTTTATATTTTCAATTTTGTAAAAAAAATATATAAATTTTATGAATTGAATTTTTTTAAAGAAAATATATAGATATTTTCCAACTTGTTAAAAAATAAATATATAATAAATACAATTTAGTCAAATATATATTTCAATAATCTTTTATTCCTTTAACCAAACACGATAATCTTACATTCTTGCTAAACTAACCAAACACGAAATACAACATCCTCAGTAATCATATTCTCTGGTAATCTTTTATTCCCACTGGTAATTTTACATTCCGTGAACCAAACGCACCCTAAATTGTTTTTTAATTTAAAAATATTAAATTCTAAAATTCTAAAAAAAACCTTGCTAATTCGAAAATTAACCGAAATTTATTCGGTTCGGTTAATACTTTAAAAAAAAGTTCGGTTCGATTAACGGTTAAAAAATTCGATTAATTCGATTAAAGATATTTCGATTCGGTCGACCACCGTTTTAACTAAATGAACACTCTAGTTATAACGGGCCGCAAGCCCGCTATTGTTATGTTATTTAAAAAAATTCAATTTCTTTAAAAGCAATTACTACTATAATATCTACAATAATCACAATAGTATCATGATAAACACGACTGTAATTTTATTTTATATCTTTGCTTCAAATTCCGCCGCAACACCCAAACTGATAATTGTTGATGTATGAGATGAATGACAGTTTGTGATGTTTTATGACGGCTCACTCGTAATTTAAGTGGAGAAATGTTAGTTATAATGGTCGAAACCTTGAACTTGTAGATGTTTGAGAGTAGAAATGAATGCTCCGATGATCGGAGCTTTTGATGGGAAACGATCTTTATTTTGGAAGAAAGGAAGAAGATCGGTCAACTGCTGGTGAGAAATTTAGTGCGAGTTATTGACATATTATTATATTATTATTTGAATATAGCATTTGTCTCTAAAATTAAAAGGAAATAGATAAAGCGTAGCAGGACTGAAATCATAATTAGACTAGGAAAAAGGGTAATGGTGATACGCTGTTTTTAGTGTGGTTCCCTAATAAACACGTCCTCCTTTTTGTTCAACTCTTCAATTCTCAAATATACATGCTATCTGTTCCACTACAGTACAAAGCTTTCCTTTTCAGGAATCAGCTAGCAGCTTAAAAGTTTGCTGGGAAAAGAAAACCCCACGAAAATGGAGGTGATTTGCAGTCCCTCGTCTCTGTCATGGACTCGTTCCATCTCTCATTCTCTTCACATCCCTCACACTTTCTCTGTAATTTCTGAGTACTCCCAAATTCACCGTTATTTGCTTTAATTTCCGATTTCAAGTCGTAACTGTTGTTTGATCTTTCTGGTTTTTTGGTTTTAGGTGGGGGAGATAAGCAGGTTCAGGGTTTCTTGTAGTTCTTCTCAGTCCCAGAAGGTTTGTTCTAACGAATTACCACTTCTGTTAACTTGAAGGTTACTTTCAGGGACCATAGTTTTGTCATATTGGTTCAATTACTTTCCTTGGAGATATATATTCTTTTTGACTCTTTATAGGTTGTTGTAGACAAATCGGTTGACTGTATCAGTGACGGGAGCTACTGGTTTTATAGGTAAAAGATTGGTGCAAAAGCTTCATGCAGGTATCAATAGTTATTATTGAAGATTGTTTGTTGATTGGTTTCAAGTATTTTTTAGCAGCAAATTGACTTTTTACATAATCGAAATGCAGACAAACATAGTGTTTGTGTTTTGACACGGTCCAAATCCAAAGCTGAGTTAATATTTCCGGGTAAGAAGGCATGCTTTACATCGATTTCTACATGTTGATTATCGAAGTTAATAGAAATTTTGTTGACAGAAAACGGTGAATCTTTGGGAGTCTGAATCAAGCATACATATAAGCGTGTGTACATATAGATATACTTATTATATATGCACCTACTCATCTTTTCCCCCATTGCTTGTAGTGAAGAATTTCCCAGGAATCATAATTGCAGAAGAGGCTGGGTGGAAGGATTGTATTGAAGGATCGAATGCGGTAGTAAATTTGGCTGGAATGCCCATAAGCACAAGATGGTCTGCTGTGGTTGGTATTTGAAGAATTATCTTTCATCCTAAATTTTGTAATATGTTGCGAGATAGACACAGGCGTTTTAGCCCAATCGGAAAGAAATTGTCTAGTGTATGATTTGCTATCATATATGGCTGCACAATCTAAGGATATATAGTTGTCAGCCTGTTGTGCACAGACACACACACACACGCATTGTTTGATCGACGACATTGGCTATGTGATGCATTGGATATTGAGTCTTCAACAACTTTTACGTTAAGTGTCTATTAAACTTTCGATCAATTATAGGTCTCTGTTAACCACTGTTGAAATGCATAGGGTTGCATCTTCTCATGTATCCCTGACTGCTGTTTGTTCCATCATATGTATTGCAGATTAAAAAGGAAATTAAGGAAAGCAGGATCAGAGTTACGTCAAAGGTTAGCCTTTTTCATTTTCATTACTACTACCTGCATGTTGGAAACGATGACATTCCGTCGCCTCTTAACTGTTTCTCCATTGCTCTTTTTTGTTGATGTGAAGGTTGTAGATTTAATAAATAATTCACCTCAAGGATTTCGGCCTACTGTGTTAGTTAGTGCAACAGCTGTTGGTTATTATGGTTTGTTTCTACCTTCATTTTTTTCCCTGCATACCGTCATGAAATATTGGTCTAGGATGATCAACTTCAGCCGCTGTTAGGTTCCTCTGATGTGCTTAATTCCACCCTTTTTCTCTTGAATGCTCAGGCACGAGTGAAACGCGAGTATTCGATGAGAGCAGTCCATCAGGAAATGATTACTTAGCTGAGGTAAGAAAGAAAAAGATAAACTTAGCCGAGCATTGCTATCTCCTTTCACTAAACCAAGCTACTTGCTCAGGTTTGTAGAGAATGGGAGGGAACAGCGCTTAAAGTAGATACGGATGTTAGATTAGCTCTTATTCGCATCGGAGTGGTACTTGGAAAAGATGGTGGTGCTTTAGGTATAACTGATGCTCTTCTTTTGCTCTGGCTCACCCACATATACATGCCTGTTATGATTAAAATCAAAAGGGGTCTAAGCCAGTCTAGTTAACCTTCTTTAATTGTTTACTTTGCAGCTAAAATGGTCCCTCTCTTCAAGATGTTTGCCGGAGGACCTTTGGGCTCCGGAAAGCAATGGTATGCTATGATCTCTTAGAACCGACCCATCCACATTTGACATTTTTATGCTCTGCCGAGGGATCTTTCCTCCTGCTCGTATTGCTTTTGCTTCTCGAAGTTTTGATCATGTTTCTTATATAGGTTTTCCTGGATTCACTTGGATGACATAGTGGACCTAATATATGAAGCTTTATCCAATCCATCTTATAAAGGTAATCTTCGATGCACAAATGTATTTAAGTTTTTGTGGCGAATAAACCATGGGTGTGGATGAACTAGATCATTGTTTCTTCTCTTCTCCCAGTTGTTTTTTTTGTTCATTCAGTTTTCCGTTATATTATTACAACTGTTCATCTTCCATTTTGCTTTACCTGAATGCCATATTTAGGTGTTATAAACGGCACTGCACCGAATCCGGTTCGATTGTCGGAGTTGTGTTCTCAATTGGGAAATGCCATGGGCCGACCATCATGGCTGCCGGTGCCCGACTTTGCCCTCAAAGCAGTATTAGGGGAAGGTGCTACAGTGGTAAGTGCCCTTTCTTCTTGACTACATTAATCCAAAGCATACGCATTTGGTTTTCAATTTCTCATTTTTGCAGGTTCTGGAGGGACAGAAGGTGCTTCCTGTAAAAGCCAAGGAACTGGGTTTCCCATTCAAGTACCCTTATGTCAAGGATGCACTTAAATCCATTCTTAAGTAGAATTTTATAGGGTTCTTTCATTTTTGTTATTAGAGGGTTTTAAAATTCGGGTCAATATTGAGAAAATTCATTAGGAGAATAGTCCTCCCAACTCAATTCCTCTATTCACATCGTCAAAATTTTATCATTGATTTTATATAAAAGATCTGACATTTTATTTTACTAGATCAATTTATAATTAGTAAAATCCAAATTAACTTGTTCAACCTTTTAGTAATTGAAGATGCAATCTAAAAGCCACTAACCATAGATTTAGATTATCATGAAAAATTAGATTGAAAATGCAATCTTCGTAACATGTCAATGTACATTATCACTGTTATTATGATCAAGACAGTCCCACCAACCATGGATTTAGATTATCAGGAAAAATTCTGAATACCTTTACTTACCTAAAAGTGCAGTTATCTATCATTTGGCATAAAATCTACAGCATCATTGTAATAAAAGCCATGCCTATATAAGGGGAGGGCAGTTTAGATTTCAAAACCGACTCAAACCCAATAGGGGAAAGGGCACGCTATGCTAACACACACCGTGATTGCATAAAGAAACCGTGAAAAGTATACATAAAAATTGTCAGAACACTGGGTGTTAATCAACGAAAAAAATGTCCGATCTAAGTTAAAATCATGGATATAAAAGCAGGCAGCATATACCTGACACCAGCATCACCAACAATTCCAATTGCCATTCCAGCAGAAAGACCAGCAAGGCCACAGGCAAGACCGGAGGAAATATGGCATAACCATCGAAAAGGTAATACGATTTGGCCTTAGGATCGATCCCGGTACTAATAATAACAGCAATAATCAACCCATAGATACCCAAAACACCAGCCATAGCAACCGGTACAATAGATTTCATCACCACCTCAGGCCTCATCACTCCCATTGAAGCCACACCCACACCGCTCTTAGCAGCTGTCCCATATGCAGCTCCCATACCTAAATCCACAAATTGAAACTTCTTTTTAAAATTGTAAGTAAAATTTCAGTTCGATTTAATATGCTTTTTTTATTTGATAAAATATAAGGATAATTGAATGTATATATAGGAGGATTACAAAATGGGTTATTATTTCATGTAACGTGAGTAAAAAAAAATATTCCATAAATATATCTATTTAAATGATCATAATCTTAAGTATAAATCATAAACTTTGATTCTCAAAATATATTATCTTTATCTCAAATAAAACACATGAAAATATTATAATTTTACTTTTAAATTTTTTTTTCAATATATGATCGTGATTATTCTTATTATGATTAAGAATATAGATTTACTCATAATCTAAAAAAGGAATAAATCTCAACTGAAAACTTTAACTTGTTTTATAGGTTTTCTCGTTGGTTATAATTTAAAGAGAAATACATTTTAATAATTTCACAAGTAAGTCGGCATCAGTTAAAAGGCCTAAGCAAGAGAACTTTAACGGTTTGAAACGGCATCGTTTCTGAATCCGTGAGGAAACAGCCTTTCCCGTCAAATCATTAATGGAATAGATTGACTAATATTCAAGTGGGCCCGGAATTTTCGCTTTAGTCGTTAATGATTGACAACTGCTTAAACTTAAATGGATAAGCTTTCCACTACCTTTCCCTCTTGATGCACCTAAAATTTGCCACGTGTCATATAAAGGTAATGTTCACCGGTCCGGTCATACATTATGAGGATGCCGTCAACGTTTATGGCTCGTGCCACCTTAATAACAAGAGGCCTTTGTACAAAAATATTTTTATTAAATAATTAAATTACTAATATTATATTATAGTTATTAAATATTAGGTTGTGTCGTGGAGCATAAGGACAAAGTTACAAATTTTATGCAGAGAATTGACAAAATTTTATAAAATTTTGAGGAGAATCAGTTAAAAAAAATATGATGGAAGTACTAAAATTGAATAAAAAACTTTTTAAGAGGAATTAAATATGTATTTTTTCTCATTTAATAAAATAATTAAAAAAGACTTAAACTGTATTTTTTTCATTGAATCAAAAGACTTAAATTGTATGTTTTCCGCTCCAAATATCAACATAATGATAATTATAATAAGGGTAAAGTACACAAATGATCATTAATTATAGAGTATTATTTTATTGAGTCTTCTGATTATTAATTGTGATATAATGGTCCATCGATTATAGGATATTACTTTATTGAGTCATCCAATTATTAAAAATTATAAAATAGTCACCTGACTATTAATATGTTTCAAACTCGTATTTTTTCGTTAAAAAATTGACGACGATCTGAACTCGTTAATCTACTGATTGAGATATAGTAAAATATGATTCCAGAATCTCGAGTGACTATCATATCTCAGTCAACACATTAACGTCCAGCTCAGATAACTATTATTTTTTTAACAGAAAATGAAAAGTTTGGAACATATGAATAGTCAGATGATCATTTTGTAACTTTTAATAGTCGAAGAACTCAACAAAGCAACGCCCTATAACCGAATGACCATTTTATAAATTTTAATAATCAAGAGACTCAATAAAATAACATTCTATACTCAATAGCGTAATATATACTTTACCCAAATAATAATATAATATACTTGGTTCATGAAAGTTCAAAATTTGAGCTGCAAGTCGTATAATGAATTATTTTACTAGCCAAAATATTTAATATATATTAATTTTAAAATATAATAAATGAAATTAATGCAGTGAAGCATTATTGGACCCCCAAACTTTATTAACTTTTGTCTTCATAATTGTTGTATTATTTAGTGTTTTGAAAGGTGTACTATGATGGGAGAAAGATGGGACAAGACCATTTATTTTTTTGAACTCAATAATTTTCTCTTGTCACATGAATTAGTAAATAATCGGGTAAACTACATTGACAGACACAAATTTTAGGCTGCTTTCATTTTAGTTATTGAACTTTTAAAACTTATATTATAACCATTAAACTTAATGTACTTTCATTATGGTCACTTCTATTAAATGTTGACGTGGCATGTTAAAGTCTTATTTCCCTCAAGATTTCTAATTTTTCAAAATTTTCAAATTCGCGGTTGTTGCAAAGGCTGATTTTTCAATGAGTGGAACAGTTGTCAGTTAATCCCAACGATAAGGAAACTTCGTTTGATTTGAAAATTAACATAATTGAGTTGTAAGTTCATCAAATGGTTAACAGTTTTAATTTTTTCTTTCTATTAAATTGTTGCCTTCTTTTGTTGTCATTTCTATCATCGTTTGGTGATTTCTCGGATTGAGAAGTTTATCAAACTACTATTCTTCTTCTCTTTCTTTTTTTTCCTTTCTTTCTTTCTTTTAGTTTAAACTCATTGAAAAACCTTTATAATCTCCTCAAATTTCTATCAAATCCAAACCGTAACCAAAAGTTAAAACTTATTGATCTATTATTGTTAATCGTTTAATCACCTTGAAATCAAAATATGTTAATATTCTGGTGAAACGAAGCCTTCCTATTGTTGTGATTGACGACGACTGCTATGTTGATAAGAAATAAACTTTGATGATGACCCGTCAATTTAAAAAAAAAACTATAGTGTTTTTTTAAAGATTTTATTGTGCCATCTCAACATTTTTAAATAACAACTAATTGCAGTGATCGTAATGAAAATGAATTAAAAGCTTAATTATTGTAATGTAAAATTTTAAATTTTATAGACTAAATTGAAAATGCTTTAAAAGTTTAGTGACTAAAGTGAAAATACCTTAAATGTTTAATGATTATGAGTATTAATTTACTCAAGTAAATATACTTGTATTGAAAAATGTCAACATCGTGTTCTTTGATTTTATGGTGATTAACCTTTTGTAATTGTACTTTATGAAATAATTGTATTCATATTTTCATTCTTCATCAACTTTTTATTAACAAATTCTTCGCTAAATTTTACTCTTCAAGTTTCATAAGCGTTTGAATATTTCTATCATTTCATAATTGATTATTATAAAATATAATTAAATTAGTAATTAAATGTGTTTATATAGTAACTTTATAATTTTCTCTAAAGAAAATTAATCAATTATTATTTTTACTGTCTTTGCTGTTCGGAAAATACTAAGATGGATGTCTAAAGAATTTTAACTTAGGAGACAAGCAATCGGTATGATTTGCTTACTACTGTAATTAAAGTCGAAGACAAGTAGGCAACTAAAGAAAGTACACTGACCTTGGATTCCACGTTTGATTATAATAATATATTTTTAATTAAAAAGATTTAAAGCTGTTGTAATTCTTTATATTTTTTTCTCGAAAATTTAATAAAGTTTTTAACATTTTATACATTTAATTAAATTTTTTAATGTAAAAAATTAAATAATATAATTTTTAACTGATAGAGGTCATTGGTTGTTACAGTGTGAATATAACAATTCTCGGTGCTGTGATATAATATATGAAATATGATGCGCAAGACGGTTATCGGATAGAGTAAAATCGCAACTGATAATTTGAGAAGATAAAAATGAAGATAAAAGAGACACAAAATTTACGTGGAAAACTCCTAAAAAATTTAGGGTAAAAACCACGGGCAACGGTAGAAGAATTTCACTATGAGAAAATAGGAATTACAATCTCTCTCGATCTACCAAGGAGAAAACAATGATAATTCTCTCTTGATAAAAAGAAGAAAACAACTCTCAAGAAACTCTCTAAATTCTCTCTAGTATTTGAAGAAAGCTAGAATGCTTTGGGATGGATTTGAAGCTAAATGAACTAGGGTATTTATAGTTGAAGCTTTAAGGACTAATTTGTAAATACCCTAAATTACAATGACTAATTGCATAGTTTTATCATCCAAAATTTTCAACAATTTGGTGGCCAAATTTGACTTATTTTGCCACCAAATTGCCACCCATAATGTTGACAATTGATGCAATTTGGTATGTCAATTTTCAACAATCTCCCACTTGAAGATTTGATTGGAACAATCATATCTTCACACCATTCTTTCTACCTTGTACCTTTCATGTTGCTTACGTTTCTGACATGCTACAGGAGGATCGACACCAGGTAAATTTATCAGCATTGATTGCCTTCGTCATGAAATCTGCTATGTTGTCTTTGGTATGGATCTTCTGCATATCTACCGTTCCTTCTTCCACCTTTTCACGAATGAAATTGTACTGAACTCGTATGTGCTTAGTCCTTGAATGAAATAATGGATTCTTTTCTAGATGCAAGGCGCTTTGACTGTCACAAAACAGAGAGACATACTCTTGATTGTGCCCAAGCTCCTCCAATAGCATCTTCAACCAAATTGCTTCTTTACTGGCTTGTGTAGCTGCTACATATTCTGCCTCTGTTGTGGACGTAGCCACAACTGACTGCAATTTTGAAACCCAGCTTACAGCTCCACCAACAACTTTGAACACATATCCTGTAGTAGATTTACTTTTATCCAAATCCCCTGCATAGTCAGAATCTACATACCCATTCATTAGTAAGTTTGATCATCCGTAACATAATGCAACATTTGAGGTCCCTTTGATGTATCTTAGGATCCTCTTTACAATATTCCAATGCTCTTTGCATGGATTCGCCATGTACCGACTAACCACTCCCACTGCTTGTGCAATGTCTGGTCTTGTGCATATCATAGAGAACATTAAACTTCCCACTGCTGATGCATACGGTACTCGAGACATCTCCATCCTCTCTTCTTCGCTGCTAGGACTCATACTGGAGGATAATTTGAAGTTAATAGGAATAGGGGTAGAAATTGGCTTACAATCTTGCATGCTAAATCGTGACAAGATTTTCTTCAAGTAATTCTTTTGTGAAAGCCAAATCTTCCTATTACTTCTGTCTCGGTGAATTTGTATCCCTAGAATCTTGTTTGCTGATCCCAAGTCCTTCATTTCAAATTCCCTAGCCAGTTGTGCCTTAAATTCTTCAATATGATCTTTGTTGAGTCCTGCAACCAACATGTCATCCACATACAACAGCAATATAACAAAATCGTTATCACCAGACCTCTTGAAATAAGCACAAGGGTATGCATTAAGTATGTTGTATCCAAGGCACATAATGAAGGAATCAAATCTCTTATACCAACACTTCGGCGCATGCTTTAGACCATACAGAGATTTGTTCAACCTGCAAACCAAATTCTTCTTTTCGTCTTCTTGAAAACCTTCAGGCTGGAGCATATAAATCTTTTCTTCAAGATTTCCATGAAGAAAAGTTGTTTTAACATCTAGCTGTTCCAAATGTAAATTCAATGTATCACACATTGTCAAGACTACGCGAACTGTTGTTAGTCGAATCACAGGAGAAAAAATTTCATTGAAATCAATACCTTCTTTCTGAGCATATCCTTTAACCACCAGTCTTGCACGATACCTCTCCACTTGATCGTCACCATTTCGCTTGATTTTGAAAACCCATTTGTTACCAATTGGCCTCCTTCCTTGTGGTAGTGGCACAAGGTCCCATGTATTATTTTTATGAAGGGCTTCGATTTCTTCTTGCATCGCCATCATCCACAGTGAAGCATCTGAGCTGTTTATTGCCTCCTGGTATGTTGATGGCTCACCGTCCTCTGTTAAAAGGCAGTATGCAATATTACCTTTTATAACATAATCTAAGTGCCAATTGGGACGTCTTCTCACACGATCTGATTGATGAGTTATTGGAGCTTCAGAACTCTCTGGTTCTTGTTCATCATGTGCTGATTCTGCTTCAGAAGAATCTCCTTCTTCAAACTCTTTTTCCACGTGTATCTGAGTAGTCTCTGACTTTTCAGCGCTATCATCGTCTTCTTTTCTTTGTAGTTTATCTTCTACAAAGATAACATCCATGCTAATGATCACTTTGCGGGCAGTGGGATCCCACAAGCGATACCCCTTTACTCCATCAGCATACCCCAAGAATTTGCATTTCCTGGATTTTGGATCCAGCTTTGAAATTTCTTGGGAGTTATACATCACATACACAATACTTCCAAATACATGGAGGTTTGAATAATCAGCTGGTTTACCAGTCCACATCTCCATTGGTATCTTCAGCTCTATTGCAGTTGATGGAGCTCGATTCACCAAATAACAGGCGGTATTGACTGCTTCTGCCCAGAATGATTTTTCTAGGCCTGCATCCCTCAACATTGCTCTTGTTCTTTCTAACAAGGTTCTATTCATCCGCTCTACCACTCCATTTTGTTGAGGAGTGTTCGCCACTGTGAACTGTCTTTTGATGCCTTCTTTTCTGCAAAAGTCATCAAATTCTTCACTTGTGTATTCTCCTCCATTATCTGTTCTGAAACACTTGATTTTATTTCCAGAATCAAGTTCCACCCGCTCTTTGAAGTTTTTGAAAGTTGAAAACACATCGGACTTCTTCTTAATAGGGTACACCCAACATCTCCTGGAGTAGTCATCAATAAATGAGACAAAATATTTTGCTCCGCCTAGGGATGTAACTTGTGCTTGCCATACGTCAGAGTGAACCAGTTCTAGAACACTTTTGCCTCTAGAATTTGATGTGTTGAATTTCAACTGGTGCTGCTTACTTGTTATGCAATGCTCACATAAAGTAAGTGATACCTTTGTTAAGCCTGGAAGTAGCTTTTGCTCCACAAGGACTTTCATTCCTTGTTCTGACATGTGTCCAAGTTTCTTATGCCATATCATTGCAGAATCTGAACTACATGAGGCAACAGAGGCTTCTGCTTCTAGCAATGTCTCTCCCTTAAGCATGTACAAGTTTGCAGCCATCTTTTCACCTTTCAGCACCACAAGCGCTCCACGGAACACCTTCATGATTCCTTTCCGTGTTTCAATCTGTCTAGCATTATTATCCAACAATCCGTAGGATAATAAAATTTTCTTCAGACCTTTCACGTGCCGCACATCTCGAACAACTTTAATTGTTCCATCATACATCTTCAATTTGATGGTTCCCACACCAACGATCTCTAAGGCATGATCATTGCAACTATACACAGATCCTCCTGAGACAGGTTCATAATGATAGAACCATTCTCTTCTTGAGGTCATGTGATATGTCGCTCCTGAATCAATGAGCCATATATCTGCAAATCTTTTTCTGCCTTCCACGGTGGTTGACGCTTCACAGCATAGAGTATCTCCATCATCTGAAGTGTTTGCGGTATTGTCTTGTGGATTGGAGTTTTTATTTAGACTCCAACAATCATTCTTCAAGTGACCCTTCTTTCCACAGTGATAGCACTTTAAATTCTTCTTGCTCCTCGACTTCGATCTACCATGTTTATGACTGCTGCTTTGGCCACGTTCTGTTGATCTCCCTCTCATCGTTGTCAACACTTCTGCTTGTTGCAGATTTACTTGTCTGTCTTCCTTGTTCTTGCGCCGATTTTCTTCTTGTAAAACAGCAGCTGCAACGTCATCGAAGACTAGACTGATGACATTACTGTTTGTCAAGTTGATAATGAGTTGATCGTACGAATCCGGTAGACTTTAAAGTAGAAGTTCAGCACGTTCTTGTTCTCCTATTTTACAGCTTAAGGATGTAAGCTGAGAAAATAAGGTGTTCAGTGTATTTAAGTGCTCCGTCACTGAAGTAGATTCTGGCATACGGAGAGTGTACAATTTCCTCTTAAGGAAAATTTTATTGTGCAGCGATGTGGCCTCGTACAATTTGGTGAGATGATCCCATATCTCCTTAGCTGTCTTTTTCTCCTCGATGCTTGACAATACTTCATCTGCTAATGCTAGATGAAAGTTTGCCATAGCATTCCTATCCATCTCGTTCCATTTGATGTCATCTGCGAAATCCACCGGCCTTTCATTGATAGCCGCTAGACACCCATCTTTCCTTGGGATGGCCTTCATCTTCAATTTCCACAATGAGAAATTTCTCCCATTGAACTTTTCAATGTCAAATTTTGTTGTCATAGCTTCTATTATTGATAGCTCCTACTATTTCACTATCGTGAATAGTTCTCTAGAACCTCAAAGAATGGGTAATACCTTCTTATTTTCTTATGTTGGAGGATCCATCTTTTGGTGGCAACCACAAAGACAATAAGCAGATATTACACACTCAAATCTGGCTCGAATACCAATTGTTGCACAAGACGGCTATCGGATAGAGCAAAATCGCAACTGATAATTTGAGAAAATAAAAATGAAGATAAAAGAGACACAAAATTTACGTGGAAAACTCCTAAAAAATTTAGGGTAAAAACCACGGGCAACGGTAGAAGAATTTCACTATGAGAAAAATAGGAATTACAACCTCTCTCGATCTACCAAGGAGAAAACAATGATAATTCTCTCTTGATAAAAAGGAGAAAACAATGATAATTCTCTCTTGATAAAAAGGAAAAAACAACTCTCAAGAAACTCTCTAAATTCTCTCTAGTATTGGAAGAAAGCTAGAATGCTTTGGGATGGATTTGAAGCTAAATAAGCTAGGGTATTTATAGTTGAAGCTTTAAGGACTAATTTGTAAATACCCTAAATTACAATGATTAATTGCATAGTTTTACCATCCAAAATTTTTAACAATTTGGTGGCCAAATTTGACCAATTTTGCCACCCATTAATGCCACCAAATTACCACCCATAATATTGACAATTAATGCAATTTGGTGTGCCAATTTTCAACAAATTAGACGCATTCTTTCGAATCGATACTTAAACATTAATTTTATCAATATTTTTTGTATTATTATTATTTTGATAAAAACCGTTAGTTTTATTAAAAAAATACTCAAAATTACAATGAATGTTTATTATCATAATCGTAAACTAAATATATAACTAAGATATTTTTCTATAACCATTAACACAAAAAACTAGTCACTTTAGATCATACAAGGACCGCATAAGAAAATTGTTAAAAATCTAACCAAAATACTCGAATAAAAATATATATTAATAGATCTTATTGTATCGGCAAACAAACCATAAAAGATAATGAAAACTACTAAAAGATAACCGATAAACTACATATCAGTGTTGATTGACGCGAGAAATTGTCCACGAATACAACAATGTATCTCAATTCAATCCGAGGGGATAAATCAGAGAATATCAACATTATAACAAATAAGCATCATTTTGATTAGTTGGGTGTTGACGAAAATAATGATCAAATGATCGAAAATATGCTAAAAGACATAAGAAAACGTGTTGAAAGACAAAATAAAACATGTCATAAAGACAATAAAAACATGCTACAAATGCAAAATTATTTAAAAATAAAACTAAAAATAAAAATAAAATTTTAATATAAGAAAATAAGTGAAAGCAATAAATATCGACGATCAACGATCAACAATCAACATTAAAACTAATACCACCGTCGATTAAAAAAATAGAAAAGGGAATTAGCGGCGTAAGAAAGAAAACCTAGGGGAAAAACCCTAGAGAGCGAGCATATTTTTACAGTTATTATTTATATATTATTCAATAAATAAAACTATATATAATCATAAATCAATATACAAAATCTTTATCATTCTACTTATGGTAATTCGTAATCATAATTTATTAATTAAAATTTAATAAATATTTTATTTTGCCTACAACCGGGTATTACAAAATCTAATATTTTTGTATTAGGATTAATTTTGTATTCATATTTTAATTTATTTAACAATTATGAAAAAAGATTGAACATAAAAAAATACCGACGCTAATTGAGATAATTTAAATTGAACATAAACTATTTACGTCTTGTGTTATAGTATAATTTTATTCAACTAAAATTATCGTGTTCACATATATATATATATATATATATATATATATATATATATATATATATATATATATATATATATATAACTTTGATTCTTGTTCTTGAAATATTTTCGTATAATTGTAATTTATTATTGTCTGATATATTGAAATTCTTACCATCTATATATGATTTTCTTCGTTTACATTTTTTAACCAAATTCACATGTCATTATAATTTTTTCCTTTATTTATGATAATTATAAAGTATTGAAAAAGTAATATCTAATAATTATAGAATTTTAATTTTAATACTTAAATCTTTTTTCACATTACTCTATTTCGTAAAAGCTAAGTATAATGTAAAAATTAGTCCTCTTACATTTATTAAAATGTTCTTTGGTCTTTATTTTTGAACATTTTGACTACACATGTTTCATTAAGGTAAAAAAACTCTTAATGTTTAACCAAATTGTCAACTAGCGATTTCCATCTGTATAGAGATCTTTTTGCTTCAAAATAAAACGTTGAGGGACTATAATGTTAAAAAAGGATAAAAACCAAATTGATTATTTAATCAAACATTAATAAAATTAC
Source organism: Hibiscus syriacus (assembly GCF_006381635.1). Classification (NCBI taxonomy): domain Eukaryota; kingdom Viridiplantae; phylum Streptophyta; class Magnoliopsida; order Malvales; family Malvaceae; genus Hibiscus; species Hibiscus syriacus. The sequence goes on along the minus strand of NW_024061960.1, from coordinate 10,066,314 downwards.
TTAACATTATGTCAAAATAATAATAGAGTTGAATATTATTTTGGCTCTAATTGCATCACGTGACACTAAAGCATAATATATGTTAAATTAAAAATTCAAAAGAATCATAAAAAATAAAAGACAAATAAAAAAAATCATGAATTGTCTATTTAATAAATTGAGTTTTTAAAATGTTTTTTAATTAATTTTGTTACAATATTTTCAAATTTAATATATAATATGTGCTATGTGGCACATCCTTTGATTGTTATATGATTTTTTTGTACTGAAAAAAATCGATTAGAATAACATGCATCGTGATTGGAAAGTTTATCGGTTAAATTAAACGAAAAATTATTTAAGTATTAAAATATAATAAAATTCAATATTAGGGGCCAAAATAACATTTAACCCATAATAATATATGGAGTACATAAATAATAAACAATGTCGGGTGTTTGAAGTGAGAGAAAAAATAGAAAAATAAAATAAACGTACATATTTAGTACCTAAATTATTTTTTTGTCTTATTTTGGTATTTAAACTTTTATTTATTTTAAAATTATACACAATGTTTATTTTTTATTTCGTTTCGATACCTTACAACATGACACATTTTTATGGGTAAATTATATCATTAGTCAATCAATTATCTTCTTACTTTTATTTTGGTCATTGAGGTTTAGTTTTATTTAATTTAATTATTTAACTCTCAAATTACTCTTAATATAATCACTCTAACTTTTAATTTTTATTATATATTAATAAAACAATAATAAAAAATGTCATGTCACAAAATAATTAATAAAATAAATTAGAGTGATTAAAACATGAGCAATTTGAAAGTTGAGTAGTTAAATTGATTTTTTAAAACTTTAGTGACTAAAATAGGAGTGAGAAGATAGTTGAGTGATAAATGATATAATTTACCCATAAAAATACCATGTTGTAACAGTTTTTTTTTAATTTTTAACAGTATGGTACCAAAATGAAATATAAACTAAATATTAGATATGATTTTAAAAATAAATTAAGTATTAAAACGGAACAAAAGTAATAATTTAGGTACTAAACATGTTGTTTACCCGAAAAAAAGTGCTTAATAAGCTGTTGAGACTAGGGGTGTAAACGAGCCGAGTCGAGCTCGAGTATTGCCGAGCTCGACTCGAACTCAAAAACTTTAAATGTAGGCTCGACTCGATTCGAAAACTCACGAGCCTAAAATTTTCAAGCTCGACTCGAACTCGAAAAGGCTCGAACTCAAAAAAAATTCAAGAGCTCGATTGAAGCTCGAGACTCGAGCTCGATTGAAGCTCGATTTTGAGCTCGATTCAAGCTCGAACTCGATTAAAGCTCGAACTCAAACTCGAATTTGATCCTTAGGGGTAAATTAGCTTTAGACCCTCTATATTTATGCGTTTTGTACAAAACAGTCCCTCAATTATTTAAATTTTAGCTTAAATTAGTCCTCACATTTAGATTTTTCTTAATTTAGTCTCTGTTTAGGATTGTTTTCTTTAATTAGTTGTGTATATTTATTTTGCATGTTGATATGTTTATGTATAAGTATGTGAATAATTTATTTATGAGCCACATAACATCATTTTGCATAATTTTAATGTTACCTTCATGGCATAACTTAAACTCGAACACATAAACCCTAAACCCTAACATATAAAACCTAACCTCTAAACTATAAACCTTAAATCCTATTATATAAACTTTAAATTCTAAACCCTAAACCTTATCACATAATTAGTTATGAGGTAAGTACAATATAGTATCTTGATATTAAATGCTCAAACCTTGATATTTATGATATTTGAACCCAAAACCTCAAAATATAACAATAATTTAAAAAATTAGTTATTACAGATATTTTCATTAGAAATATATTAAATATTTGTCATTAGAAAAATAATTTTTTTTATCAATTTAAAATAAATATAAGAATATTTATTCAAAAATAATTTTTAACCATTTTCAATTCAAGAATATTTATTCATCAATAATGTATTTTTAATATATTTTTAATAATGTAATTTTAAAAAATATAAAATTATAATATATTATTTTTTCGAGATGTTCACGAGCTTTTCGAGTTGAATATCGAGTAGCTTGTTTCGGCTCGTTAAGAACTCGAGTCGAGTTCGAGCTCGAGTTGAGTCTATTCGATCCGAATATTTATCGAGCCAAGATCGAGTCGATCTCGAATAACTCGCGATCTGTCTCGTCTCATTTATAACCCTAGCTGAGACGAAGGTGATGAGAAAGAAAGAATGGTGAAATGAGGTCGGAATCAAATTGAAATGCAAATCCCAAATGCAAATTTCACGCGTTAAGATGAAAAAGGGGTATTTCGTTTTTCTACAGTGAGAAAACAAAAAGGCATATTTTTTCTTCTTTTTTCTTTTTGTCAAAATTTCTAGAGCGAGAGAACACAAGCACAATACCATCAACACTTTATCTTTTCCCTCTTATTTTACATTAAAAAAATGATTTTATGATTTATTCTCCGAGAAACAAAGAGGGAGAAGTGTTCTGTGTGTGAGAGAAAGGGAGAGAAAGCGCCCGCTAAATTTGGCTGGGATTTTACAAGGTACTTGAAACACACTACTAAATAATCTCAATGGGTTTCTTTGCTTATCTTCGTTTACTGTTATCTTGTTCTAATTTCGGTTGATTTGTACTTTACTTTTGTTTTTTTTTGTTTCTGGGGTTGATTTTGTTGCTGGTTTTAGTTTGAACTGAAATGGGGTTAAGCTTGAATTTGCTGATTTTTATCTTTTTTGAGCTGTTTTTGTATTGAAGGCATGAGATTTATATTTTTGCTGTATTATTGTTGGTAGGAAAAAATGGGTGATAGTGAAGAAGGTAATACTGATGTGATGCAAAGGATCCAATCTTCATTTGGAACATCATCATCTTCAATCCCTAAGCAACCTTTATCAATGAGTCATCTTGAGATACCTCAGTTGAATCCTAATCAAATGAGGTCTGCTAGGCATTTCTCTCATTTTGGCCAAAACTTTAATGGTAGTGGTGGCGGCGGCGGCGGCGGTGCTGGTGATGGTACTAATAAAAGAGTTGGTATACCTCCTTCACACCCTAACCAGATCCCACCCATTTCTCCTTATTCACAGCTCCCCATGTCCCATCCGTCGAATTACCGAACGGGTTCTCAGGGTTTAAGTCCGGGACCGACTCATTCCCGGTCTTTGTCGCAGCCCAATTCGCTTTTTACGTTTGATTCATTGCCCCCTTTGAGCCCTGTTCCTTCTCGTGATTCTTCGTATATGGCTGTTTCGGATCAGATTACCGAGTTGTCTATGGAAGATAGGGATGTTGCTTCGCATTCTTTGTTGCCACCCTCACCTTTTTCCAAGGGGAGTTCTCCACGGGTTGGAGAGAGTTTGCCTCCTCGAAATAAACATAGGCGGTCCAATAGTGATATTCCGTTTGGATTTAATACCATAATGCAATCTTCGCCGCCACCTCTCGTTCCGTCAAGGGGTTGTGGTTTGGAGCAATCCCTGTCTGGTATGGAAAATTCGGGAGTGCCTAGGCCAGCTCAGCTGGTGAAAAGGGAGACGAGCTGGGAAAGAGGCAACAATGGCAATGCTGAAGGAATGGGTGAGTGGAAATCAGAAGGGGAAGTTGAGGATGATTTGTTTTCTGCATATATGAATTTGGATAATATGGATTCCTTGAACTCTTCTGACGATAAGAACAACGGTAACCACAAAGATTTGGACAGCAGAGCAAGTGGAACAAAGACCAATGGAGGTGATAGTAGTGATAATGAAGTGGAAAGCAGTGAGAACGAGAGTGGGAATAGTGCATCACGAGGTGGAATGAATTCTACAGAGAAGAGAGAAGGGATCAAAAGGAGTGCAGGAGGAGACATTGCTCCTTCTTCTAGACATTATAGAAGTGTTTCCATGGATAGTTTCATGGGGATGTTGAACTTCAGTGATGAGTCGCCAAAACTACCACCTTCACCCGGAACTCGTCCCGGACAACTCTCACTAAGCAATTCAATTGATGGAAATTCAGCATCCTTTAGTTTGGAGCTTGGAAGTGGTGAGTTCAGTGAGGCTGAAATGAAGAAAATTATGGCAAACGAGAAACTTGCGGAGATTGCAATGGCTGATCCAAAGCGTGTGAAGAGGTATCCTACTTTTCAAGTCTTAACTTTTTGATCATGCTAAAGCATTGCACTTAACTTATTGGTTGGTCCTTTTTAAGGATTTTGGCTAATCGTCAATCTGCTGCCCGTTCCAAAGAAAGGAAGATGCGGTATATTTCAGAATTGGAGCACAAGGTTCAGACTCTGCAGACTGAAGCTACCACATTGTCTGCTCAACTAACACTTCTACAGGTGGAAAATTTAGAGCACAGAATGCTATTTATATTTCCTATTTTTCTTTACCGTATACTCTACTTTAAATTGATGCAGAGAGATTCTGTTGGGCTTACAAACCAGAACAATGAGTTGAAGTTTCGTATTCAGGCCATGGAGCAACAGGCACAACTTCGAGATGGTATATTCCGATTTCATTTTCTTAGAACTTTAGTCTTCTCCTTTTGACAGAAAAATTTTTCAATTGTAATTTATGCAGTTACCAAGATCAATTGGATATATATGGCAATTTTGCTCTTGAATTAGCATGCTTTATTTTATTTTTTTCACTTGTGTTAGATTATAGCTATTAATGCTTTATTCTTCAAGTCATAGTATCTCATTTACTGTTTTTCGTAATACTGCAAATATTCATCTTCTACTTTTACGGTGCCATTGAGAATGAGAGATTCTTACAGACATTTATGCACGTGCAAGTATATAAGATATTCTCATCTTTTATAGGAAATGTATGGAACTTTTAATCCTTTGTTGTTACTCCATTACTGTCTGATTTTAGGATCAACGTACCGCATTATATTTCTTTGCATTCTCTATCATACTTATTATAATTGTCGTTGAAGATGTTTATTATGGTTGTTTGTATAGCGCTATTTATCTATTAAACCTGCTGAGTTTCATGTTAGCTTGTCTCAGAGGTGGAGTTAGTAGTCTGCATATTTGTTGTCTTCATTTATAAGTGAAAATTTATGCCTCAATAACTCGACCCTCATCTTATTGTGTTGCATTTGGACAGCTCTAAACGAAACATTAACCGCAGAGGTCCGGCGGTTAAAGCTTGCTACTCAAGAACTAGGTGGTGAAGCTGATCCGACTAAGGGTATGGTTTCACAGCGGCTTCCTGTTAACCAACAGATGTTCCAGCTACACCAGCAGCAGCAGTCTTCCCATCAGTTCCACCACCAGCAGCAGCAATCCCAACAGCTGAACGGGAACACAATGACGAAATCGGAGTCGAATCAGTAGCTCGTGACTTCTCGAAGAGTTGAAAAGTCACAGAGTGTATTTCACTATGTTATTATTTCATATTTTCATCTGCATCCATTCATTGGTTTTCGATGTCCAAGTTCAACTTGTTTGTGGAGTGTCATGGTTGTGGTAAAGTTCAACCTGCATTGGATATCTATCTCGGAATAAAAATAAAATATATAGCTAAAATAGTTATATTCAAATTGGAATGTAAGCATTAAGTTGACATGATTTGTTGCGTTAACAAGATTTGGCTTGTCCAGTTTGTTCTATCAGTTGAGTAATCTTATGTTTCATTTCAGGCTGTTGATTTCTTGTTTACAAAATGAAGTAAAACGCTTTGTTTTATTTTATTTTCACCTGTGTTAGATTCATCTGTAAGGTTATCCATGTATATATATATATATATATAGAGAGAGAGAGAGAGAGAGAGAGAGAGAAGAAATCTGGTGAGGTGTGAGGCTTAATATTGTCGTTCTCCCCATGGAACAATTTGATTGCAGCACAGCATAAACAACAACCTGGCCAATACAATTTTGTAAGCAAACATCTAACACAACGTAAACACTATTTTTCCATCTTCTCCTTCAGTGGAGAGCAGATATATGTCTTCCTAGTGGAAAATTAAAGATGGTTACTGTAACTTCGATTAACCGGTACGGAAAATGACTATAAACACATCATTCGATTGGAATTTCTTTCTTTTCATGAATTCCTATGGTCCCATTTTTCTTGCCAATTTCACCTCTAACAGTAAATGAATTACCTTCTTCCAAAATTACTTCACGTTACAAGCTAACTGTAAATGAGTAGAATTTACCATTTCCTCTCTTTATATATGCAAGTAGAAAGGGTGGTTCCCACTATCCAATATATATCTATATGAATTAGCGAATTCATTGAGTGACCTCAATGATAAAAGAGAACTTTATTCTCCCATCCGGGTTCGAATAGTTGCATTTGCAGAATGTGGGTGCGTTGTCAATAGGGCAAATCATTTACTGATGGATGCGTATACTAACATATAAAGGAACAATTGATTGCAGCACAGCATAGACAACAACCCATGTTTAGGAGGCTGTAGCACATACTTCAGGAAATCTTCAGGAGGCTTTTCTTTTTTTTATTTCCATTTTTAGTGAAGTCAGCATGGAATAGAAGGTCAAGGTCGCCTTGTTACATGTTTCCTTCATTGTCTGATAGATTACATGTCTCTAAAGTTGCCTATAACATTAATAACCAAATAGTGCAACTCTTCAACTGTGAAGAAGCCTTTTAAGGATCCTAATCCTCAATATTTGAATGGGTTCTTAGTTGATTGTTCCGCCGGACCGAGTTCTCAAACTATTCTTTCAAGTCTTCACCATGGAATTCTTGACAGTTCTTTGGAAGACAACATCAAGTGATTCTCATAATCTCCTTCACCACTTAATAATAGATGAACATGCTTTCCTCTTTATATATATATATATATATATATATATATATATATACTAGTAATAATAACTTCATTGGCAACGCCTATCTTTTTATTCTCAAGTATTAAAAGTCCTTAACTTTTGCTTTCCAAGTTTTCGGAGATCTTCCACTTCTTCCCATTTAGAAGCATACATCTTTCGAAATCAACCACGGCTATAGCTATCCACCTACCAAGTATTGTTAGCTGGAAGAAAGTCCTTAAGTGGAAATTAGAGACAATGATTACTTCAACTTCTATCATGTAGTAAAGAAGATGACATTTCAAAACACATTCATTTGGATTTTTTTTTCTTTCAGAATTATGTACTCATCCGCCTTAATTTGATCTCTAATTTAACTACAAATGATCTACCTTTTAATTCATACTACATGCCAAGTTATTAGAGCTGCACTCTTCATTTTCTTCGGGATACATGCGGATTGGAAACAGGTTCATCAGTAAGGTTATCCGTATATATAGTAACACATACGCTGTAAGGCTTAATACTGTCTTTCTCTCCCTTTGGAACAATTTGATCGCAGCACAACATAGGAAACAACCTGGATAAAATGCAACCAACTGGGTTCTGGTGAGGACAAGTTGTAGCCTGTAGGACACACTCCATATGCTCTTCAGAAGGTTTTGTCTTGAAATTCCACCCCCTATTAAAATCAACTTTTTTATTTATTTCATTATTGAGTGAATGCATCAAGCAATAGGTGGACAAGATCACTCATGTTCCATGTTTTCTATCGTACGGATGATGGTATGTCTCTGATGGTGCCTCTATCATTAATGGTAAAGTATTACGACTCTTCAAACTGTGGAGAAACTTATTAAGGGTAATCAAACTCTTCTTTGAAGTCTTAGCCATGGAATTCTTGATAATGAATGGGAAGACAATACCATGTGCTCCTAAGGAAAAACCATGCCTTTCTAATTACTGATCAGACCCCAGCAATTGCCCCTTCACCACTCGTTCCACATCTACCACTTAATAATAGATCAACATGATTTCCTCTGTATCCTATACATCTATATATACAAGTAAGATTAAGTTCATTGGCAACACATATCTTCACAATCTCAACTACTAAAGATCCTTTGATTTTCAATTTCAGTGAGATTTTCCTCTTCTTCCCTTTTAGAAGCATAAATCAATCGAAAACAAACATGGCTATCCGCCTTCCTCGTATCATTAGCTCGAAGAAAGTTCCCAAGGGCTACTTTGCAGTTTATGTTGGAGAAAACCAGAAGAGGTTTGTGATACCAGTGTCCTTCTTGAACCAGCCTTTATTTCAAGATTTGCTAGGCATGTCAGAAGAAGAATTTAGACATACTTATCCTACAGGCGGTCTACGAATTCCCTGCAATGAAGACATATTTGCTGATGTTACCTCTCGCCTAAATTGATTGCGAGAGAATTAACACAAATCAGCCAATACAATTTTGTAAAGCAAAAATCTAACACTATGTAAACAAATTTTCTCACCTTTTTTTCCTTGGTGGTAGAAATAAGTCTCCCTAAGTGGAAAATCAGAGATGGTGGTTACTGTAACTTCTATCTATCAGTATTAAAATTACATTTCAAAACACATCCATCGTTTTATTTATTTCAGAATTCCTTATTGTTCCTTTTTTTATTGTTAATTTCATCTTTAATTTACTGTGAATGATCTACATTGTTCAAAATTTACTTCATGCCAAGTTACTTAGACTCTTCATTTTTCTTAAAATATCTATTATAACACCTACATCCGACACATATCAGGATACGAGTATGACAATATGATCTTTTAAACATATACATATTTTTTAGAAAGAGTTAAATATACTCGTGTGAGATATATACTCGTATTCAACATTCACCCTCAAGTCCATGCAATAAACTACAAGCATTTCATTTCATAATTTTCGAAGGAAAATTTCCTAATGCAGATTTGACCATGAATATATAATGTTATGAGTTCATTTGACTAAATGGGATGCCTTTACCATATACTTATAATTTGGTAGAACTGTAATGACTAGGATTTATCGATCTTCTTTATATTTTCAAGTAGAAAAAGTGATTCCCACTATCCAACATATATTTTTATGAATTAGCTACTAAGAAGCCTTTGAGATGACATATTCTGCCATTACACCATTTTCAATGACATAAGAGTGGTAGGTTTTATGGTACCTGTTGTTCATGCTGAGAAAACTGTTCGGAGGGTGACAACAGGTGCAGAAATAAACAGAGCCAGGCCACCTTTCTGTTTATGTTGGTGATCAATCCAAAAGATGCAGTTTATAATTACAAGTTCATTCTTAAAGCACTATTCATTTCGAGAACTTTCATGACCTGGCCGACCGGCAAGGTACTCTCAACTTCCCTATGTCGCATCATACTAGTGTTGTGCTCATTCGCTGGTATTTTCCTCTTCGGATGCCTTGGAGAATATAGTTAAGCTTGATGGCTGATGTCATTGAATCTGTACTTCAACACATTACACCTAATTTCCTTTTGATCTGACATATTATCTCCCCTTATCCCAATCATTAAGGGAAGTATGAACCCTTTTTTCTCAGTTCAGAATTAGACTTTATATTTATTAATGAATAGTCAATATATCCAGAGAACTCAACAAATATGCCATCAGAAATTTTAGATTGGGAACGGGATCATCTATAAGGTTACCAATGTTATATATAGCAACACATACCAAAAATTTGGATGAGATGTAAGGATTAATATTGTCTTTCTCACTCATGACACATTTTGATTGCAGCAAAGAATAGATAACAACCGGGATAAATTGCAATTGATTGGGGTTCTGGGGAGGACTAGTTGTAGCCTGTAGGACATACTTCAGCCGCCTTTCACAAGGGTTTGTCTTACAAGATGCTCATCAAGGAACACATCAACGGTCACCCATGTTTTGATAGAAGTCAGCATGTAGATAGGAGGTCAAGGCCACACATGTTACATGTTTCCTGTCATTTATGACAGACTGTATATGTCTCAAAGGTTGCCTGCAACATCAATGGCGGGGTGTTACAACTCTTCTACTGCGTTTTATGGATCTGAAATCTACCATATTTGAGTGGATCCTTAGTCGGTTGTTATGCCGGATGGAGTAGGCAAACTATTATTTCATGTCTTCGCCATGGAATTCTTGATAATCCTTTGGAAGACAACACCATGTGATTGGCCTCATGAAGCCATGTCTTTCTCATTACTGATGGACCCTAGAATTTGCTCCTTCACCAATCATTCAACGTTCTCTACTTAATAATGGATGAACATGATTTCCTCTCTACCCTATACCTCTATATATACAAGTAAGAATAAGTTCATTGGCAACACATATTTTCACATTCTCAACTACTAAAGATCCTCACCTTTGCTTTCCAAGTTCATTGGCACCCGACTTCCCGTTTTCCGATCTTTAGCGCCAACAAAAGTTTGATTTATGTATTCACTCTTATGAAATGGCATTCAACAAATCTGGAGCTATTATCTTATTCCTTTAAGGTCTCCTTTGCGTTGAAAAGAAGAAAAAGAATCCATCGGCAGCAATCTCAAGCTTGCAGACATGTCGGTTTATTATTTCTGCATCTACATCTGTATCTAACTATGTCTATTTACTTTCCATCTAAGTCAAATATCCAACTGGTCCTTTCCAATTGTAGGGCACATTGTTTGTCAAGCATATTACAATATTATTTTAGTATTTAATCTTATAGAATAGTAGGAATAAAAGACCATGCTAGACCTCTTATGCAATATCCTACCAATGCCACAAATTTCTGCACTTTACAGGGTTTTTATTTATCAACATATTTTATCAGAAATCACGGTAATGCAAGTTTCTTTACATCACAACTCTCTCAAAATCATCCCCAGTCTGTCCCTTTTCCTTTATTTCTATGTCTACATCAAAGTATCTGACTGTCCCCCCTCCAATCTTCTGCTAGCCCTGGATTGCTCTATTTTGTAATTTGTAGGCCACATTGTTCTGTCAACATGCAATAATATGATTTTCAAGCCCTTAATATTTGTGCAAGTATTGGAAGATAAGACCATGTGACACCCTCTCCAGGCTCCAGCAATGTCCTAACCCATTGTTTCATAGCCACTCACTCCAAGATCTACAAGATTTTCACATTATATCATTATGTATAGATTATTGTGTTTTTTTATCACAAGACACAACCAACTCGGTTCTTTGTATTACAAATTCAAAGCTTTCTTCGAATTTTCACTCTCTCTCAAAGAAAAACATAAAGGAAAAGCAATGGCAATTCGTCTTCCTAGTGTGGTGATGAATATCCTCCGCCGATCTTCTTTAACAAAAAACAACATATGTTCAACATCCTTGGATGTACCGAAGGGTTTCTTTCCTGTTTATGTTGGGGAATCCCAAAAGAAGAGATTTTTGGTTCCTCTATCCTTCTTGAATCAACCCTTGTTTCAAGATTTGCTAAGTAAAGCTGAAGAGTTCGGGTTTGATCATCCAATGGGAGGTGTTACAATTCCATGTCACGAAGATGCATTCTTGGATGTTATTTCTCACTTGAATTGATCTCAAGTGAAGCCAACTAACACTGATTTTGTACATCGACACAAAGCTTAATTCATTGTAAATAGTACGGCTTTTGACAAGAGGAAGTAGTTCCCTTATCATGATTAAAACATATTGAATCTTTCTTTTCAATTCATGTGTAGTTCTACTATTCATTTTTCCAATTTTTATTTGCCACAACATCTATAATTGATCACCAACCAAACTATCATTTGAAAGAAGAAAATGTTGTTGGAATCCAGCAACATACAAAGAAAATTCATCTTGGCATCTCACGTGCTTTATTTAAGATACCGAGTCAAGTAACCCCCCCCCACCCGCAAACTCATGTACTTTGTATTTTCATTATAAATATCTAATAATTTGTAACCGGATTAGTTGAACACCCCTACTGATGACCTCGAGACACTAATGCTGAATGGGTTTGCAATACTAACAACAAACTCGAAGAACATATCACTTTTTTTTATAATAAAAAGAAAGCAAACAAAAATTATAGAAACGATATCCTTATCAACTATGGTAGCCACCTCACTTGGAGGAGAGTAGTAATGAACTTCCCCTACTGCTTTGCCCCTAACCAATGCTGCAAGTCTATCCAGCTACAAGATCTGCTTCACGACGAATGTGACTTATTCTTACATTCCAGTCTCGCTGCAGTAATTCCCGGATCATGCCTACAACCGCACCACTATCAACAGCCCGGATATTGTTGTTGAAGAACATATCACTTTAATGGTTCAGCAACACATAATCTTCATTAATTTTGCTGCTGGCAAGTTCCTCCAGATGGTTTCACTTTTGCTCCAAAGCACAAATCCAATGCTTATGATCGAGCAGAAAATGGGTAACATTAAGGATGGGATATTCAATTACTCATTGAGATTAGGCTCAAAAGCATAAACATCGTATTCTTACAATGACAAACCAGCTATTTATTTGTTTATTCTTCTGGCCTCTCATGGATGTCAAACTCATATATAAAAACATCGTTTATCGGCAAAGAACTCTAAACCATATATATAAATGAAAATTAGTCTTTCCAAAGAAAATAACGAGGCAAAATTGCATAAGCTTTAGATTGTTTATAAGCAAAGAAATCGAAACCATCACTCACCACACAGTCGTGACTGAAACATAGCTAAATCTTGTTTTGCTTATACATTGGATCGATTTCTTTCTCGATATCGATATTTGTTGGACCTTTCACCCACCCTCCATCAATGGAATCCATAGGTCCATTCAGTCCATCATCCAAGAAATCACCAACTTTTTTCACTTTAATCTCCCTTGGCATGACAGGGTACTTCCCAGAGAAGCACGCATAGCAGAAGGTTTGGGAATCACCGGCCAACATCTTCTTCAAGCTATCGATTGAAAGAAAAGCGAGTGAATCACATCCGATAAACTCTCGAATCTCCTCCACACTCATTCGGTTCGATATCAACTCCTCTGAACTCGGTGTGTCCACTCCGTAATAGCAAGAGGCGATGATCGGTGGGCTTGCGATCCTCATGTGAACTTCCTTAGCTCCTGCTTCCTTGATCAGCCTAACAATTTTTGAAGATGTGGTTCCTCTTACAATCGAGTCATCAACAACCACAACCCTTTTACCTTCCAACACGCCGCGAACTGGTGAGAGCTTAAGCTTAACACCAAAGTCCCGAATCTTCTGTGAAGGCTCAATGAAAGTTCTTCCGACATAGTGTGACCGGATCAGCCCTTGCTGAAATGGCACCCCTGCTTTGGCTGCATAACCAAGAGCAGCGACAACCCCAGAATCCGGCACTGCAATCACGACATCACAGTTGACTGGAGCCTCAGTCGCAAGTATTTCTCCAAAAGCATGTCTTGAATTGTAAACGGACCTTCCAAAGACAACAGAATTAGGCAAAGCAAAGTAGATATGCTCAAAAATGCATTGTTTAGGTTCAGGGTGAGGCAGCAAGCAAAGCGATTGAACCCCATCTTTTTTATCCACCACCAAAACTTCACCAGGATTCACCTCTCTTTTGTATGTCGCCTCGATCAAATCGAGGGCACAAGTCTCCGAAGCAAATACAACAGCACCATTACTCCTCCTCCCCATAACCAAAGGCCTAAATCCATGGGGGTCACGCACAGCAACGAGCTTATCCTCGGTCACAAACACCATCGAATAAGCCCCTTCGAGCTTCTCACAAGCATCAACAATCCTCAAGAAGAAAGGCCTAGCCTTCGAAATAGCAATCAAATGAAGCACAACCTCAGTATCAGAACTAGTATTAAAAATCGAACCATTATCCTCGAGCATATGCCTCAAAGCTCTATAGTTCACCAAGTTCCCATTATGCGCAACCCCAACAGACCCAAACCTGTAACCAGCAACAAAAGGCTGTACATTTTTCAACATAGAAGAACCGGCAGTCGAATATCTCACATGTCCAATAGCCATGTCACCAGGCAATTGACTAAGCTTAGACTCATTGAACACATCAGAAACTAAACCAACACCGGTAACAGATTGAAGAACATTGTTATTCACCGCTACAATACCTGCACCTTCCTGTCCACGATGCTGAAGCGCGTGGAGGGCCAAATAGCAGAGCCGTGAGGCTTCAGGGTCACCGAATATACCCACAACACCACACTCTTCACGGGGCTTATCGTCATCATCACTAAAATAGGGCACAAAATTCTCTTCTGGGTCACTTTTTTTCTTCGAAAAGAATTCGGAGATGGGGTTTTTAGAGGAGATGGTGAACTGAGGTTTCTGGTGATGGAAAACGGGTTTGGAAGGGAAAGAAGAGGGGTTTTGAAGGGTTTTTGGGAATAGAGAAAAGGGGTTTTTTTCCGGTTGGTTTAGATAAAAGGAGTGGCTTTTGGATATGGACTTTGATAGTCCTGATGAAGAGGACAAAGTAGAGATGTTGGCGGAGGCTGCCATGGATGCTTGCCGTTGAATTCTAGGAGAGGATGGGTGGAAGTAAAACGAAGTTCGAGAAATATGGTTTATAAAGGGCAGACCATGTTTTCTCTCTCTAGGTTTTTTACGAGAGAATCAGATGCAATGTGGCCGAGGTGGCACCACGAGATTCTCAATTCAATTGAAGGTAGTTAAAATATGATTTAAGTCCTTGTATTATTTCTACATTTGTAATTCAATACTTCTACTTTTCTTTATCAGAATTTAATTTCTCTATGTTTTAAATTTAAGAAACTCAAATCTAATACTAAATACTTAAAAGTTAAAGATATCAATGTTTACATACCAAATCATCACATACTTAAAAAATAAAACACATCAAATTATTTGATGGAATTAATTAGAAAAGTGAGCTTCAACATTTCAAAATGTAAAGAAAAAGAATTGGCCAAAATATTTAAAGGGATTAAATTGCTAAAATAATATAATATAGAGACTTTCTGTGGATTTTAACCTTATTACGCATGACCACGGACAATAGATCGGTTTCCTTTTTTTTTTTGTTTTCTTTTAATACTTGGAATGTTCAATTAATAAATCAAACTTTGCTGTCAAATTTCTTACCCAATTATAGGGTTATAATTATTGAATATCCATATTTTATTTATGTACAATGTCTAATATAGTATTTTTAAAGTATTAAAATTAAATATAACTTAATGAACGTGCCATATATAGGTAAGTGTAAATAATTTCTTTAGATAAGTGATATTAATTTTGATATTAATTTTTGGTTTTTTATGTTTTATTAAAAATTAAATTAAATTATTTAAAATATTTTATTAAAAATTAATAAATAATAACATCTGTATTTTTTTTATCTTTATACGTCTTATTCTTTTATATTTATAAAATTAAATTTGTCAAATGTATCAATATTTGTCATTTTCTTTATTTTATATAATTTGACATGCTATCAATTTACCTTCTAAAATAATGAGCATGATCAACACAAAATAAAATTAATGGAAGAAAATGAATATTATTTTTATATGTGACGTTGATTGATTAAAAAAATAATAAATAACTTGTAAGTATTGAAACTCGGGGGTTAAACTCGAGATTTAATTCAACTTTTTTAATTTTAAATTGTACCATTAATTTTTTTTTATATTTGAACTTTTAAAATTTTGAATTTATAAATTTGTTGAATTTATATGAATATAATCAAAAAATAATTATTATAAAATATAAATAAAATTATAATTTTAATCATTACAAAAATATATAAACTGATCACTTAGAATGATTGTAGACAGAATCCACACATAATAAGAATTAAACCATAATAATCTTAGACTACAAATCCACAAACAATATACACTACAAATCCACAGAATTACACATAATAAGAATTAAACCATAATATACACTACAAATAGTATAATTCAACCAATAATGGGTCGGGTCGGGTTGGGTTTTTGGGCCACCCGACCTGAGAAGAAAGGGTCCTCCACCCGTGACCCGACTCGACAAAATTAAGGTTTCACCCGACCCGACCCGAATATATGACTTAGAAACCCGACCCGACCCGAAATAAAAAAATATTTGTATTCAATAAAAACAATGACTTAATTGAAAAAAATTATATATAGAGGGATATTATTGTAATTATCCCTAAATATATAGGGTAAAATTATATATATTTTTCGGGTCAGGTCGGGTCGTATTTTTCCACCCTAAACCCGACCCGAACCCGAATTTTTTTTAAAAAAAATCCGACCCGATCGGGTCGGGTTCGAGTTGAGTTGCCATCCCTATTGATATCGTTTAATTAATGTCTAAAGTTCGAGTACTTGTGTATGTAGAAAATCTCTGTTTGGAGACTCACACACAAAAATCAGGTGTACGATGCAAGTTGATTCATATTAGTCAAAATAAAACCGAGAGGGGAAAAATCGTATAATTCATAAAAGAGTAAAAATCATAAAATTTACATATCTCAAGATTAATTCAACTTTTAATTCTAATGTTTCCATTCTTTTTTATTTATTTATTATATAGATTTTATGATATAACATAATTTTATAATAATTTTTTTAGGTTGTCCTTCCGTTCTTAAGGCTTCGATTTGATTAATATGGATTGATTCGGGTCGCACATTTGGTTGTGGTGAGTCTCCCAGTAAGGATTTTCTGTATACACAATGACTTGAACTCGAGACTTAAGCGATATCAAACTGCTTACTACTTGAATAAACCCGTTGATAATTTTACAATGAATTTTATTGTTTGATGATACGCCACTTTCAAAGTGTGTCACATACCCGTATATCATTTTTATTGGTTGAATTATTAATTAATGGACATAATTAATTGATTAACATAAATGTTATAGAAGGAAACCAATTATTATCTTTTACTAACGAAAGGCCTCAATCAAATTTACTTTAATTTATAGGAACTTAATTAGGTTCAGTTTGATTTAATGGGGATCAATTGATTTTTTTAACCTTTTTACCATAAACTTTTTAAACCCTTTAACCATTTATTTTACAAACGCGTTGAAATTTTCAAAACTGAATATTATTGTAGAATAATTTCATGAATTAAAATTTATTCTATATATTAATAAAATGATAATTTAACATAACAAAATAAACGAAATATAATAAACACATATCAAAATAGCTAACATTATATTTGTAGTTGAAATGTCCACAAGATATCAAAATAATCGGGATATTGACTATCGGAGAGCTAGAAAGAAAATTTTGAGATGTCTCGAATGGACAAAGAAGTACATACTTGAGTACAACGATCATATATTTTGGAGATGATTGACTACTCTGAATCAGATTTGTCGATTCACGTAAATCAACATCTATTATATATTTATGTTTGTTGGTAGAATTATATCTGGGAGAATTATCAAGCAAACCATAATTGTTACGTCCTCTACGAAGATTGAATTCGTTTTGTGCTTTTAGGCTACCTCACACAGAGTATGATTGAAGGGTTTAATTTTTTTTTTATCTTAAACTAGTGGACTAAAGCTCTAGATCATTAATGATATATTGTGACAATTCAAATGTTGTCTTTATGATTAAGAATAATAAAAATGAAAGTAAACATATCACGCTTAATATATACAAAGAAAATTTCAAAATCGTACTGATTTTTTTTATACAAATAAAATATTGTTATATAAAATATATGAATCTTAATATTTGTAACTAAAATCGTGCATTAATCTGATAATTACAACCGAGCAAACTTACAGCAGCCTACGAAGGAGGTGAGTTAACTATTTCACAAATATCCATGTTGGATTCCACAGAGAAGAACGAGCAAAAACGTCGTCGCTTTAATACAAATCTCCATAAACATTTAATAGTCATTCAACTTTACCATTTATTCAATTTTTGTCATTACAGTTTAAAACGTTACAATTTAATTACTTAACTTTTGAATTATTTATGTTTTAATCACTGTACCGTTAAATCACAAGAGATGTGATTATATGAATTATTTTAATAATATTTTATGATATCATGATTTATTTTAAGTTAAAAACATATAATATACAATATTTTCTTTTATATATTAATCTCAACAATAATTCATAAAATTTAAGGTGTTTTCATGTTAAATGAATAATGTATTTGTGTTAGGAGGGAGAACGAGTTTGATGAAAAATATTTACGATCCTTCAATCATTGATGGTGATCGGAACGACAGATGACACGATAATTGAATCTAAGTAAGTTCACCATAAGAAAAAAATGAGAGAAAAAATTAAATAAAAAATAATTTTGATAGGAATCCAAAAATAATATTATTTTGATTTAAGTTTACTTTTTTATATGGAGTCGAAATGATATCATTTTAGTATGTGATCACCCCTTTTATTATATTATTACATTGTTTGTTATTTAATAATAGAGTGACAAAAAAATAAGTGCAATTTGAAAGTTTAATAATTAAATCGAAATTTTTTAAATTTAGTGACTAAAATAAGTAAAAGAAAAAGTTGAATGATAAAATTTGTAATTTTTCCCACTCTATTAGACTCCAAGAGTGAAAAATCTCTAGTCTCGTCCCTTCTCGTCATCAGAGCTTGTTTTTTTCCGTCCGTTGCCCAAATCTACAAACAAATCAAGGCAAAGTGATGGCGCCGACGCCTCCATGTCCACACCCCACCACAGATCCTAGCCGTCGTAATTTCTTTTTGCTCTGTTCGTTTGGATCACAATGTTGAAAATTCATTTTTTTAAATAATTCATTCGCTTGAGATTTTTTTTACATCTATCGAACAACTGAAGTGTTACACCATTTTTTGTTCGAAACGAATTCCTGGTTTAAAATTCAGCCATGGAAGGACCTGAAACGAGCTTGGTTGAAGTAAGAGAAGAGCTCATGGTTTCCCCAGGTTGCGAAACCCTAAACCCTTGTTCAAAAACAGCCCATTTTCTCAAACCCATTTCCGGTTCCCTCGAAACCGAACTTCCCAGGCTTCCTTCGCAACGCCTTTCGAATCTGGAACAATCTTCTTCTGAACCCAAAGATCTGCCTTTAAGTATCGGTTTCCATGGGTGGAGATGCAGGGCAAGTAATTGGTCCATCTGGGTTGACAAGATGAGGGTTTTGCACGAACCGACTTGGAAGAAAGCTGGAATCTTCGAAGCCATCTTGAATTCGACTTACCAGATTAAGCGAAACATTACTTTAGTTCTTGGGCTAGCTGAGAAATGGTGTTGCGAAACCAAAAGTTTCATCTTATCTTGGGGTGAAGCCAGTGTTACACTCGAAGATGTGATGATTCTTGGTGGGTTTTCTGTTTTGGGTTCCCCTGTTTTCGCCCCGCTGGAAACCGAAGAATCGAAGGAAGTCGAAGAGACTTTAAAGAGTGCGAGGATCGAAATCGTGAGAAGCAAAGCTAAAAAGGCCTGCCCTCATTTGTGGATGCAGAGATTCATGGACAATGGCAGCGAATTCGAGCACGAAGCATTTCTCGCCTTTTGGCTTTCGAGGTACGTTTTCACCAATGCGCACGAAACAATTAGGGAGCATGTTTTTTCCACTGCAGTTCATTTAGCTAGAGGGACAAGACTTGCTTTAGCACCTGCTGTGCTCGCTAGTATTTATAGAGACTTGTGTTTGTTGAAAGATGCAATCACTGCTTCCACCAAAATGGAGAAAGATGAGGTGTTCAAGCTTACCCTTTGGTCACCTTTTCAATTAGTTCAGGTTTGGGCTTGGGAGAGATTTACAGAGCTGAGACCTCAACCGAATCCGATAGCAAAAGGTGAGCCGAGGCTGGTTCAATGGCATGATGTGAGCTTCAAGGTTGAGAAAGTGAGGTTAGCTCTAGAGTCAGCTAGTGGAAGTTTCGAATGGCGTCCTTATACCGTGCAGATCGATAACTGGAAACAACCTAAGTTTTATAGAGAGAATGAAGTTTGTATATGGACCACCGCGCGTCTTGATAAAGAACTAGAGTCCTTCGTTCGATGCTTGAAGGTTAGTGAGCTAGTGGGACTTGATTGCATAGAACAGTACCTTCCTCATCGAGTTGCAAGGCAGTTTGGAATGGATCAGGATATTCCTGGTTGTGTTCCCCAATCACAAAATTTGACTCATGAGATTGCCTGGCTTAATTACTGTGAATCACTTACTGGTGTAAAATTATACATTCCATCCCGGCTCTATAAAGCTGGTGTTACAGCGCGGTACTTGAAGTGGTGGAAGGATTCGGTTTTGGAGAGCAAAGGCACAGCGAAGGGTTTGAAGAAATCAGCAAAGAATCCTAAAGGGAAGCGAGGGGAAAGTTCTTCTGGTTGTTCTGGCTTTCATCAGAAAATAGAGAGTTTCCATGGAAAGATGGAAGCTAATGATACATCAGTTTCTCCCAATTGTGCCGTGAAGATCTCAAAGAAACAAGGAGACCGTGTCAACAAGACTAAGAAATCAAAGAGTGTATCCCAGATTTTGGAAGAAAAGCAAGTTCACGACAATGACTCTACTTCTCCTGCCTCTTGCAGAAAGAGCTCTAAGAAATCAGTGAAGAATCCGAAAGGAAACAAAAATGGCAAGGAAGAATCTTCTTCTCCCGATGTTCCTCTTGGAAGTTCGAAAGAATTAGCACAAACTTTGAAAAGAAAGAAGAGAGACAACAGCTATTATGCTTCTCCCGATGTTCATTTGAGAAACTCGAAAGAATCAGTTCAGACTTTGAAAAGAAAGAAGAGAGACGACAGTGATTCGGCTTCTCCCGGTTTGAGTAAAAAATGCATGAAAAAGTCCACGAAGAAATCTGAAGGAATAAAGAAAGATACTCCTGTGTCTGCCTCTTCTAAACATGCTTTTGGAAGCTCCAAAAGACCAGCATTGGCTATGAAATATAAGGAGGAAGGTAGCAACGATGTTGTCTCTCATGTTTTACCTTCAGCGAGTGCAATAGGATCACCATGTACCCTAGAAAGAAAGAACGGAAATAGTTCCTCCGACCCTATCAGTCTTGAGCGCAACTTTAATGGAAAGGAAGCTGAGGATTCTACCGAGGATTATAACCCAACTATCTCAGAAATGTTGAGATCCTGCAAGAAGCGTCGCAATATTATAACAGAAGATTCTGACGATGATGGAAACCCATCAGGCCATTCTCAAGGTCATTCTTCAACGATTGCAGACGACGAAGTTGTTAAATATTTTGAGCCGTTGGCAATGTTGGCAGAAAAGGTCATCGAGGACGAAGCCTCTCTAAGAGTAGGGGAAACTTTCAAAGGTCCCCACAAAGAACAAAGAGAACTAGAGATGGTGCAGGAAGAAGTTGCGATGGGAGAATCAGAAAGAACAACAGAACACGAAAAGGAGGACAACCCCGAACAACCAGTTCACGAGATGCCAAGCATCAACGGTGTAGAAAGAGAGTGCAGTTGCTATGCGGTCGACATACCGGGATTAACACTCGAAGCTCGGATTAGCAGGCTTGAGAAACTGGTTGAAGAGCTAAAAGCAATGAGATCTGCTTGCAAGTAGTTTCTTGCCATTAGCATTAAGATGTACTTTACTCATTTTTAATTTATATGATTAGAATAATGCTTATGATTTTCTTTGGTTGGTTTGATTCAGTGGGAAAGAATACAGTAAACTTGCTAAGCTGCTTTGGTTTTGGCCAAACATTGTATGTAAAACACATGTGATTATTGATTGGTATAAACTATGACTGCTATGAAATGTGCCTGGTTATTTGTAGTTTCATTTACTTTTTTACTATAATTTGATATATATATATTTTTACTTGGTGATCGTGTTTTGGTTGTGCCGTTTTCTTCTGTTTCTTTTCTTTTCATGCTTGTTTGCTGAGTTTCTTTCTTTTAGAATTGGGTTAATTTTTTATTTATAGAAAACGAATTTAGGTTCGGTTGGGTCGGATCATATTTTTTTAAAAGTGATATTTGGGTCAGGTTGGATTCGGGTTTAGGGTAAAAATACCTAACCCGACCCGACCTTGAAAAATATATAATTTTATCATATATATTTATGAATAATTACAATAATACCTCTTTATATATTATTTTTCAATTAAATCATCGTTTTTATTGAATAAAAATAATATTTTTTATTATTTGAGGTCGGGTCGGGTTCGAATTTTATCTCAAAAATCGAGTCAATTTGGGTCGGGTGGAGGTTATATATTTTTCGGGTTGAGTCGGGTCGGGCGAAGGATGTAAAATTTTCGAGTCAAGTCGAGTCTCATGCCCATCCTTAATTGCATTTCTAAAATTAAAAAGTTTATCCAAATTCAATTATAATCATTTTTACTTGTATTTATATAGATAAACAACTTTTAATCTAATATTTTTATTAAACAACCGACCAGAACAGTTTAGTTGTAATCAAAGTAAATTACTTAATTATCTTAAGACTAAAAATTAGAAACACTTGATTTGAAAAGCAAAAAACTTTAAAAATCAGACATAATCTTTTGACAGCAGATTTTATGCCATGTGTGATGACAGATTGAGCACGCCCACTTCTGTCATATTATGAGTACCTGAAAACAGTAATAAATCTTTTTGATTATCACATTAAACAAAAATAAATAAATAAATATGCTACTACTCCATGATTAAACATCCATGACCTTTTACCAAAAAAATAAAGATCCAGGGACCTGATTTCAAAAGTTGCTTAACTTTTTATAGAATCATGGGACCTGGAAATAAATAAATAAAAGATTATGGATTAGATGGTATTAACAGTTGGTATGATAAATATAATTTATATGGAAGCATTCTTCACCAAGAAATGAGTGTGATAATTGCTTTGTAGAAAATGGGATTATTTTACGATATAATTTTGCTTTCGGTCACTGTATTCTTTATACATTTGAAATTTAGTCTCACTATTTTTAATTTCCAGTATTTAGTTTAATTCAGGGACGTATTAGTCACACAATAAAAAGTTCACTCATCCAGTCAAAATAGAAGATATATGGTGTGTGAAAATTTGATTTTAACCATTGAAGTAATTCGGTTAATCGATTGATATCAAAATAGTTTCAGTAAGATCAATTAATAATACTTTAAAATTTTAATTATTGATTAATTTAATTTTAAATCAATTAATTAATTGAATTAATAAAAATTTCAATATTTAACTAACATACTTTTAATTTTAAAATCAGATCCCATCAACGACCCTTAATCTTTAAAACTAATATTTATATTTTAATAACAAATTAAGTCAACCTAAAAGGGAAAAAATAAAGACTAGAAGTAAAATATATCTAACAGAAAAACTCAATTTTATTTTATTGCTATTTTGAATCAAAATTAAATAATATTAAAAATCTAATTAATTCAAAAATTGACTGAATTAACTAAAATTATTTTTAATTAATAATTTTCATAAATAAATCAATTTGGTTAAGATTTAAGGATTTTAAAAATATGATTAACTCAATTAATGTCTATTTTATTTTATTACTATTCGAACCAACCGCTTGAACACTCTTTAGGTAGTCCTAGTATTAGAAGGGTTGAACTTAAAACATGCAGTATAGGGACTACCATGATAAATTAGACCTATATGAAAATAGTGATTAAAGTTAGGGGTGTAAACGAGTCGAGTCGAGTCGAGCTCGAGTATTGTTGAACTCGACCCGAACTCGAAAACTTTAGAAGTAGGCTCGACTCGACTCGAAAACTCACGAGCTAAAAATTATCAAGCTCAGCTCGAACTCGAAATATAATATTGAAACTCGACTCGAACTCGAAAAGGCTCGAACTCAAAAAAAAAATCAAGAGCTCTATTGAAGCTCGAGACTCGAGCTCGATTGAAACTCGATTTTAATCTCGATTCAAGCTCGAATTAAAGTGACATATTACTTAAATAATCTATTATGTTGGATGAAATGTGATATAATCTCAAAAACTGGTATTTTCTTAAGTTCGTAATCTTCCTGTCAGGTTTTTGTTCTGGTTCTCTTTGTGTCCTAACCAAATAGAACTGGTTATTCTAATGTTTAATTTAAACTTCTAAGTTGTCTTCACCACAACAAACATCAGTTCCAGTTCTGCCAAAAGATTAAAACCATGAGTAAATATACCCAATTAAAGACTTTGAATTTCATAACATTTTCAATTTGATCCTTTATTATATTTATGGGGATAAAAGTAACTTTTTAGTCTTTGAATTTTACAATATTTTCAATTTGATCCTTACATTTTTTTGTCCATGTCAATCTCTGAATTTGACAATTTCTAATCTTTTGCTGACATGACATAATGAGATTATGAAATATGATCCAATACCAGTGTTTTCATGTCATCAAAATGATTCATAGTCTAATTTAAAAAATTAATCTGTATCAAAAAATGATTTAAGGGCTAAGTTGAAAAAAGTTATCACAATTTAATGACTAAAATTACAGTGCTTAGATTGGAAATTAAAGTATTTGAAATTATAAGCAAGCCAGGCCTACGCCATTATTCCCTTAAGCTTGCTATACCATATTATTAATAATTACCGGATCTGTTACTGTGTTAAAGGAAAAGGATAAAAGATAATGGAGAGACAAGAAATCATAGGATCATGTAAAAGAACAAAACATGAAACACCCACAATATATGCTTGTCATATATTGTTTATTACCTTTTGGTGCTTTGTTGTTTTAAATCATTATTTTGTTAGTTGAGCACTGCATGAGCAACGTTGGTGTCTATATTTTCATATATTCATACTTTGGTATTGCTATTTTGTGATTTTATTGTTTGTCATTATTTCATAACATTCCTAATTACCACCTAACTAAATATCCAATAATATTAGTAATAAAGGATTATGTCATATATTTCTAATCCATGAATAGATAAAACTAGGTCAAATGATTCGATAAAGAAATAGAAAGACCATCTGACAATGAATGTTTAATATTTTTGCATACCCGAAACATTAAAGATAATAATCATCACTTTAACCAATGAAATCGTTTGATTTGTACCGTAATTACTAGCTAGTTAATGGTGATTTGATGCAGATTTTCTCCCTAACCTGGTTAAAATTTAAGAAAAGTGTCAATTTCTATTAGGAAAAAAAATTATAGTTTAACAATTTTACATTCTTCGTATATGTTTTATAATTTATATTCAATACTTGTGATTATTTCTCTCAAGAATGTTGCCTTTAAAAGTTACGTGTTTCCATTTAGAGTGCAATTTGTCATATTAATGTACCGATAATTTTAAAAGAAGAAAAAATAGTTTGGAGGAAAATTTATTATTATTGGTTATTTCCCTTTTATAAGAAAGGAGGGAAATAGGTAAATTTGCACATTTATTTATTTTTAAATAATTTTTATATAGAAGAGGAAACTGAAAATTCTACATATTGTTGATCATTTAATACTTTTATATATGTATATATAAATTGGTTGAAACTATATGCTTATATAATGTTATTTTATGAGAATAATACTTATTTTAAATTTATTTAAATAAACGATACATAAAATAATTATTTAAAAAAATGTCATTCTTTTAGTAAAGGTGTGCTATGTCGGTCTCGCTTTTTCACAAGGTACGTTTTGGAGTACATGTCTTTATTGACGCGATAGTAATTTCGGATAAATTTTTTAATGTTTATAATGAAATGAAAATAATTGAACAAAATATTAAAAATTATAAAAATATAAAACACACTTTATGAAAAATGTGGCTTACGTGACTTGATTTTACTAAAAAAATGTAATTTTTTAAAATGGTTCTTTTAAATATTATTTACCTAAATATTTATTTTAGTTTAAGTTATTACATGATAATATATGTTTGATGATTCTCAATAATTCGACAATAAACGTTTAAATATCCTTATAAGCATCATGCTCAAACTTAAAATCTTTTTAAATAACAATATTTTTTTAATCATTTAAATTGTTTGATTCGTACTACTTAAATAAAATTTAAATGATTATTATTCACATAAATAGCCATGTATAACTTACTAACAACATACATTGCATGGTCATGGCACAATCTCGTAATTATCTCCAACACCAATGGCGGTTTCTTTTATCCTTGACTTTATAACGCTTCCTTTCTCTTCACTCTAAATTCAACTTAACAATTCGTTACCACTCGTTCGTTTTTTTCCCTACTAGTATTTCTTGCTCATCTTTTTCTTTTTCTGTCACTCTCTCGGGAAAAAAAATGCCTAATGGGGTAGGAAAGTGCCAGAAAATCAGTCACATTGTTCGAATCCGACACATGCTGAAGAAATGGCGAAGGAAGGCCCGCATGACGGCCAACAGCAACCTCAACAGAAAAGGACAGGAGCCGTTCGATGTACCAGCAGGACACGTGGTTGTCTGCGTTGGGACCGGTCTCAGGAGATATCTGGTACGAGCGACGTACCTGAACCACCCAATCTTCAAGAAACTCCTCGTACAAGCCGAAGAAGAATACGGTTTCAACAACGTCGGACCGTTGACCATCCCATGCTCCGAGTCGTTCTTCGAAGAGATTCTCCGACTCGTGTCCCGTTCCGACTCATCATCATCGAACTCGGGTCGTTCGAGTTTCTCCACTTTCGAGGATTTTCAGAGGCGCTGCCGCCTTGGCTTGAAAAATAAACGCGAAAGTTTCAGCGGACCTCGACCGGTGTTTCATCCGGTTGCAGATAGATCAGTCTACTAAAAGGATAATAATACTTCTGGGTTGAAACAACTGAGTCACCCGAGTTGCAAGAATTAACAGCCATGATTTAAAATTTAGTTTGGTAGTTTATTTAATTGTAATATATTATCAGTCATAATTTTAATAATCATTTATATCTCTTATAAATGCAATGTCTTTGACTCGTTTTAAGAATTATAAATACCAAATTAAGAGAATATGCCAATTTGAAGGGTCAAATGTCATTTCAACCAAATTAAGTGTACAAAATTTGCAATTAGTGAAAAGTTGTGGTTATTATATTTAAGGACATAAAATAATTATGAAAGGGAAGTTTTTTTTTTTTTTTTGAAGGGAAGCTTTTTTTTAATCTTTCATAATTGTAAAATCCCACTCTTATTGACAATTTTCCCCATAAATAGCTGGTGATCGATATATTTACTGATCTAATACCGGTCAGATTATATTTCTCGATCTAACACCCGTAGCAGTAAAGCGCGCCCCCTGAACCGCGTTATACGCTGATTTGGCGTCACGTGGGTATAGCGCGCCCCCTGATCCGCGCTATACATGGGTATCTGACACGTGTGTTATAGCGCTATAGCGCGGTGCAGAGGGCGTGTTATACCCCTAAATACACGTCCCCATCTTCCTATAAATACCCTCATCCTCAATCATTTTTATCACATCAAATTCTCTCAAATTCTCTAAATTTCTCTCAAATACTCTATCTTTTTAAGGTATATTTTATAATATTTTTACTATTATGTATTTACTTTATTTAATATTTTACTAATAAAATTCTTTTGCAGATATATAATGGAAGGCAGTCTACTTCGCTCGGATGGAAATCATATATCTCTACACTTTGCTGATACGGTAACATTTTAACGTTTTAATTTAATTTAAATTATTAGTAATATTTAGTTGATTTATTTAATGCATGATTATTAGATTAAGAATTAAATATCTCGACACTTTGCTAATACGGTAATATTTTAACGTTTTAATTTAATTTAAATTATTAGTAATAATTAGTTGATTTATTTAATGCATGATTATTAGATTAAGAATTAAATATCTCGACACTTTGCTAATACGGTAACATTTTAACGTTTTAATTTAATTTAAATTATTATTAATAATTAGTTGATTTATTTAATGCATGATTATTAGAGTAAGAATTAATTTTTGTAATTAATTATTTTTAGGAGAAGGACCGTGTATTAGATCCTTTTATTAGGAATCTTAAGTTAGTGATACTCAGCCGTGTCTTGCCGTATTTAGTAGGGGCTGGATTCGGTTACATAGGTAGATATCAGGGTCACTGTAAGATAGAGCCAGACCTGATTTCTGCCTTAGTAGAGCGGTGGAGGCCGGAGACCCACACATTCCATCTTCCGTGCGGAGAGTGCACGATCACGCTTAAGGATGTTTTTATGCACCTGGGGTTTTTGGTGGATGGAGATGTGATATCGGGGATAGCTTCCGGTTCTTGGACTACATTGTGTCGAGATAGTCTAGGACGTGTCCCGGAAAATTTTATCGGAGGTAGGATACCGTTAAATTGGTTAGATGCCAATTTTCGGGAGTTGAGTGCAGATGCCTCTGAGGATGAGGTTAAGATGTATGCACGGGCATGTATACTGCAGTTGATAGGAGGGTTGTTGATGCCGGACAAATCGCGCAACCTAGTTCACTACATGTGGTTGTGACATCTTAGCGACTTTCGTCTCGCCGGATCATTCAGTTGGGGCTTGACAGTTTTGGCTTTGCTGTATAGGGAGATGTGTGGAGCCACTGACTACAGACGTAATACTATCGGCGGATGTCTCCTGCTGCTGTAGTATTGGGCATGGTATCGATTGCCCTTTTTATGTCATGTTGTGAAGAACCCATTATTATTTCCACTACTTCTGAGGTAATTATAAAACTGATTTTGTATATTAATAATTTTATACAACGTATAACAATTTTTTTCCTTGAATAGGTGGTCTACTGATAGGAAAAATTATCAGGAGCTACCTGATGATTTAGAAAAAATTAGGGTGCTAATCGATCAGAAGGCTGGCACACAAATATGAATTTTAATGTTTAAAAATTGATTTTAGATTATAGTTATATAATTAGATTATTATTTTGATAAAAATTATATATTTTGTTTTAGTTTGAATGGGTGTCATGTTCTACTAATGATGTGAGGGCGGGGTGATCCCACCTGAGTTGAGGGGTCCATCAGATGTTTGGATGGCGATGGTCCCTCTGATCTGTTATGCGACCGTCGAGTGGCACTCTACTGATCGCGTGCTCCGGCAGTTTGGTTGTTTTCAACCAATTCCGGAAGCACCTCGCAATATGGATGAGTTGCATAGCTTAGATAGACGCGACAAGACATATACAGATTGACTGGTAAGGCATCATGGGTGGGTCGTGTTGTGGGAGGATCGACATCGGCGCCTTCCCCGTAGAGAGCCCATTTTTGATGACCTCTTGATGTATACTGAGGATTATTATAAGTGGTTCAACAGTAACCGGAAACCGTTTCTACTTCCCGAGGATACACGAGGGCAGACCTTTCCACGACGTCGACAGAGACGTTCACCGACACAGCACCATCGTCCCCCGACTCGTGGACGGAGAGTAGGTGCTTCCGATTCATCCTCAGCTGCACCATCAGGACCTTCCCAGCAGCCACCACATCCATATATGATGCCGCAACCATATATGATGCCACCATCGCTTTTCCATTACCAGATGTCGCCGCCGCCTTCACCTGGTTTTATGACCCCGCCACCGCCACAGATGACCCCTCCTGGAGGCTATTATGGGTCTATGTTTGTAGATCTGACTTGGGGTTCATATACTGGATATTTGGCGGGTTCAGCCTCATCACCCATGGCCGCAGCACAGACACCTCCTGTACAGTTTTCATACTAGTTTTCGCAGGCCGGTGGAATAATCAGTCATACACCTCCAGGGTCCTTATTCTATGGAGGTGCTTCATCATCATCAGCTCCTCATCAACCTAATGTACCTGCTCAGGACGACGATGACGATGGTGACGACGACAACGATGATGACAGCGATGAGTCAGAACCAGTGATACGAAGAAATCCTCCTCGAGACCGACAGCCACCGCCCTACGGAACACATTCGTGACGCAAGCATCGATAGATTTTTTTATTATATTTGTATTTACTTTATTTTGTTTAATTGTAATTTTTTATTATTTCTCATTTAATACTTACTTTATTTTGTTAAATTTGTTGACTTTTTTTAATATATTTTAGTTAATTTTGTTTATTACCATTAATATCAGTTATTGTAATTTGGTTATCATGTACCATTTAATTCTTATTGTAAGTTTGTTGTATTTAAATACCAAATTGTTATTAGTTTGATAAAATTTAATGATTGTGTTCGTTTTTTTAATCTTCATCAGCGATTATCGAATGACATTAACTTGAAGTAAATGCAAATTAAAATACAAGAATCTGTATCTTCTCCTTTTACAAGAGAAAAAGCAACTGGAAGAATGTTGCGATTGCCATCTTGGACAACTGTCAATAATAAAACTTGCTTGTATTTTCCATACAAGAAAGTCCCGTCGATCTGGACCACAGGCTTACAGTATTTGGCAGTATTAACGCACTGTGGGTAACTCCAAAAAACCCGGTAGAATTGGCATCGATCGCGAAGAACTCGTTCATTATGGTATGCATAGGAGGTTTCGAAGTCCACAATTGTCCCAGGATTCAACGTCTGCACCAGCCTAAACCAACCTGGAAGTTCGTTGTAAGATGCATCTCATTCGCCGTGAAGTTTGACAATGGCATTTTGTTTTGCCAACCAAGTTTTTTTATAGGAGACGGTGTACACATACTGCGATTGTATAGATGAAATCAACACTGCAACAACTATATGAGAGCTTGCTTTTACCATGAGCATGATGGCTTGGCATATCATTTCAGAGTCCAAGTTGGGATGATCTTGGTTGACCCCTCCAGCACAACATGTGTGAGGACCGTTGTATACTGTTAGTTCCCATATGTTGTTTTTCCTCTTTATTTTCGATACGCGAACCATCCAATTGTATCCGTTTTCGCATCGGGCACAGTAGCATACATATTTTTTGGTCAGTCACCGAGATGAGGCATATCCGCAAATTCTGGCCCGTACATTGCACCATAATCAGCTTCATACATGTGTGCAGGAGGGTCAGTTTGTGCCACATTTCCTGGAACTTCATCATCATCGGAGTTGAATTGTGGTGATTCTGGGCGAATGAATAGTCCAGTCTCAGCACCATCCGCACCAGGCTCACGAAGCGGTTATTCTGGTGGAGATGATGGTTCCTCCATGCTATCCACATTTAGGTCGAAGAACCTACTACTTGCACGCCTTCCCCTTGAACTGGAAGGCATATCGACATTGAGATCGAAAAAGCTCACAGTCGAATGCCTCCCCCCCCGGAGCTTGAAGCCATCGTGTCAAATGGAAACTACATAGATGGTTGCGTCGATGACATCTCCATATGGTCAAAGAAATTTGCAGATGAATGCCTTCCCCTTGAACTGGACGCGGTGTTGCCATACGGATTGTTCGTGGACCCACCTCGGTACATATCGTAAGGAGTTGCGGATGAATGTCTCCCCATTATGGTATTAAAATCATTACACATTACTGTAGTCGGGCTGTCAACTTGATCAACATGTTCAGCCAGCCCATAGTGTGAGCTTAAAGATTGACCCCAAACAGCACGCACTTGAACAAAATATGCATACATCTCAATAGCGGCGTCTGAATAATTACTTTGAGCTTCAACCATCATTTGAACATCATCATTGTTTGAAAGTTCGAACGCTGTATAAGTTAATGGCAACAATGATGTTGGAAATCTGTACTGTAACGACGACATTCTTCTGTTACTTCCAACATAAATCTTCCTCGAAATCTTTGTTATCAGCTCCTCAAGAGTTATGTTTCTCTTGAATGATATTTTAACACGCTCATTTGATACGAAAACAATGTTGGTCTCATCTTCTCGAATTTCACCTTCATAATAAACAATAGCTGAAAGTCGCGCCATTGAGTTTAAAAGTGCGGCAATATTATATCTGTAAAAAAATAACTTAAACAAACCTGATTAAATAAATTATATATGAACAAAAATATAACACAAATTTTTTTTACACATCAACGTAAATAATTTAAATAATATAATTTTATATTATTACATGCACCGCAAAACTATTTCGACGTATGCTCCCGCTTTTCAATTTTATAAACATAAAAATTAATTAAAAATAATTAGTATAATATTTTTTCAAATAATGATAATAAACAATAAGTATAATTAAAAAATTATAACAAAATTACCATATAACGAAAAATCGCACGAACTTCTAAATCAAATATAAAAAGATTGCCATAATTATTACTCGTTGACGGAATTGTTGTATTAATTTATAAGAGAGGAGAGATGCGAGGAGATGTGAGGAGAGATGCGTATTTATAAACATATAAGGCGCGTTACCTGCACCCGCGATATATGTAATTATTATATAGCGCGGATCAGGGACCGCGTTAAATATAATTTTGGTACGGCGTATAGCGCGGCCCCTGATCCGCGCTATACCCCTACGTGGCGTATAGCGCAGATCAGGGGGCGCGCTATACCCATGTGGTGCCAGATCACCGTATATCGCGGGGCAGAGGGCGCGCTATACCCACGTGGCGTCAAATCAGCGTATAGCGCGGCCATTGATCCGCGCTATACCCCTACGTGGCGTATAGCGCGGATCAGGGGGCGCGCTATACCCACGTGGTGCCAGATCACCGTATATCGCGGGGCAGAGGGCGCACTATACCCACGTGGCGTCAAATCAGCGTATAGCGCGGTTCAGGGGGCGCGCTTTACTGCTACGGGTGTTAGATCGTGAAATATAATATGACCGATGTTAGATCGATAAATATACCGATCACCGGTGATTTTTGGGAAAAATCGCCACTCTTATTAGTACTTTCCATATAGATATATAACATTCATTTAACCCATCTTTTCCTTTCTTTTTCTTTTATCAAATTAAAGGAAATAATCACTAAAGTTATATCGAATTAAATATAAATATTAATTAATTATTTAATTAATTTTTTATTATAAAAATCAATACCTAATTCTTTTATCGATTAATTCCAATCATTTATTATAAAAATCTATTATAAGAGCAGTCATTTTAATCTAATTAATTAGATTCATAAAATCATAATTTAAATTATTAATTTTAATTACATTTTTAACAAGTTATCATACTAAATCGATGAGTTAATTGCATCGCATGTCCTTAAATTAGTTATTAAATTTTTAAATATTTCAAATTTATCCCTAAATTATTACTATCACTATAAAGTAGTCTTCAAACTTTTGTACATTTTATTTTCATACTCAAACTATGACCTTCATTCTAAATTGACCCTCAAACTTTTTGAACATTTCAATTTTATCCCAAATTATGCGTATATACTAATCATACCCTTTGTTAATAAAATTGTCAGACCAAGGTATATTATTATATGCTTGAAAAAAAAATAGTTTAAGCTATGCTTGAAGCTAATTACATATTTGGATATTTTGGGATGAAATTGAAAGATTCAAAAGTTTGGGGACCAATTTAGAATGAGGGTCATAGTTTGGGGATGAAATTAGAATGTTCAAAAGTTTAAGGACTAATTTATAATAAAAGTAATAGTTAGAAGATAGAATTGAAATATTCAAAAGTTTAAGGACCAATTTAAAATGATTATCATAGTTTGGGGACATATGATGCAATGTAGTAATTGATTTAATCAAGGTCTTTTAGTAGTGTAACTATTGTTTGTAATTGTAGGTGAAGAAGATAGGTAAACAATAAGAGCTCATTTAGTTTATTTGTGGGCATGCTATGAGCTCCTACGTTCATATGATACAATTAATTCATATCAGTTATATTTTAATTTCTTTCTTCTACGAGTTTTAGATGTGATAACTTTAAATTATTATTTTTAGAATGATCCTATTTAAAAAAAATTAGCCTATTGATAACGTACATATCCTACAGACACAACTATTAACACTTAGACTCTCTAAAAAAATCTCCTTTAATCATTAAAACCACTCAATGATGTCCCAAATGAGATTTTTAGAAGTAATTAATCCCATTGAGACTGATATCTCTATAGGGTTTAGACCCATGCATGCTTGTCTTCAACCTATCATCGACAACAAATCCACAATTTTCTTAGGAAGAACACGTATCTATCAAAAAAATTTGATTTTTCTTTTTGATTAATTACTTAATTTATTGATGATGCCTACTTTAAAATCTTATTTATATTCATTTGATTTAAAATATTCATCTCGTTCAAAAAATCATGTCGTTATCGTATATATCAACTTTAAAAAATATTTATGGTCTCTAGTTACCTATCACATTGTGTCCAGTTGTGGAGAGTAAGATTTGAAGTGACAAAGGCTCATTTCATGAATTTACTTAGAGAGGGACCATTGATTGGGGAGACAAATTGCAGAAGAACCATGCACCCAACTGGGCCCTTTGTTTTTGAATTTCCAACTCATTTTTCCTTCAATATTTTATGCAAAACCCTTTCTTAATCAGTATACCCATGTGCCTTCTGTCATCAACTTTATCAGCTGCTGCTTTAATTCTTCTCTTGTAATTTTTGTTTAAATACTTTTGATTTAGCTACATCGAACAATATGATTGCAACACAGTTTATTAATTGCAGCAGCACTACACATTAGCAAGCTGAACCACCAGAAAATGAATGCATTTTTTTTCTTTTCCAAATTTATAAAAATACATAAATTTATAATGATCGTTATTTTTTTATATAGTTTAAAATTCATCTGTTGATATTTGTACGGAATCACTTAGACAAAAGAAACCTTGTCATACGTACTTGCTTACGTACCCACATTCCCTGTCAAACAATGTTTCTGTTTGTCCACGTTTCAACGGAAATGTATAAAAAAAAGACAACTTTACCTAGGTTAAGAAAAGATTTTTTTATTAGAAATGTTAATATTTTTTAATATTTTTAATAGAATAATTTTTAAAATATTATTTTTTACCGAAAATATTAATATCGGAATATATCTAAAATGTTAATATCGAAAATATTTATTTTAAATAGTAAAATTAATATTTTCAATAGAAAAAATAATATTTTAAAATATGTTCTACCAGAAATATTAAAAAATTATTATTTCCGATAACGACTTTTCTTATATTAGGCTAAGTTTCAATGTTTTTCTAACATGTCCTTTACTTTGATTTCGCCAAGGTAAAGGTCATATAAGTTTGCTTATTTTGCCATTTCAAAGATACGTATATTATTATATTTTGAAAATATTGTATTTAAGATTTAAATTTTAATATACACAACAAACTTAATTAGATCAAATTTGCAGGTAAATAGTTTTATTGGTTTTTATGATCAAAATATCAAATTAAAATTTAAACTAAAAGCCATATATAATTTCTTAAAAAAAAGTAAAGTTGTAAGTATTAAAACAGAATAAAAATAATAATTTAATTACCAAACGTGTAGTTTATACTTTGTCCTAATATAATCATAACTCATAAAACCATTAAACTTCTCTCACAGCAATGTTAACAGCCATGAACAGTGAAGAAACATACTTTGTACAAATTATTAAACCCAGAAAAAAAAACTTCATAGTTCTTGGGCTAAGTTGGAGTCACATCAAGGAGAAAAAAAACCCAGATTAATGGGTTCAAAATAGTAGGGGGAAAAAGAGAAGAATCGATGTTAAAAAAAAGAGAAAAAAGAGAAGGTATATAAGATGCTTCTCTCTTCGCCATCTTCATCTTCTCCAAAAGGAAAGCTCCCATTCTCCTAATAACAACTAATTGTCTTTTTTTTTTTGGTTCATCTAAGCATGGAAGTGAGAGATCGAAAAACGACTTCTTCACAAGGGATGGTGAGTCCCATATCGTGGTCGAACCCGAACTCTTCCTCGGCTCGTCGAAGCAAGCACTGGAACTCGGGGTGAGTCAAGAACGAGATGGGGACAATGTACCTGCTCCTGTTCTCGCCGACGTAAACGGCGAAGTGGCCTTTGGGTACGTCGTCGTAGCCGCCGTGTTTCTTGCCTAGACTGGAACATCGCTTCAGGATTTGCTTCAGAACGGCTGTCTGAGGGAGCTTGGATGATTTTCTGATCGCCATTGTTGAGTTGTTTGAAGCAAAGGAAGAGGAATGAGAGGGGGTATTTATTTACGAAGAGAGGAGAGGTCATGTGAGAGTGTGGGGGCAGTGCTATAGGACAAGGGCAAGGCCATAGCCGATGGACAAACCACGGGTCTTGAAATTATATTACACTGGTTTGTTGGATCCATTTATTTGATGGAGTAACATCAGAAATTATACCATTACAGATCTAGAAATACGTGTGTGTATATATATATTAATAATATATAATTTATATATATAGGTGCCCTCAACTGCTTCAAACCGCTAAAACATGTTTTTCTTCAACCATCACTTGAAGACTGTAATAAACTGCTCTCTTTTGGAATCTTTGTACCTCATAAATTGTAATAAATCAACAGTCCCCTAAGTCATGTTTTGTCCATTCTACCACATGCTTTTAGTATTCTATAACTGATATAATGGTACGGGTGTGATGCATAATCCTGTAAGGACATTCCAAATACCGGAAAATCATGAAAAAAAGTTGAAAGAATCATGATTGTGTTCATGGTAGTTCAACCAGTTACTTCAAAAGAAAGTAGGAGGAAGGTCTCTAACTCTCTATGCAACTTGCTGGGTTTGGATTGGACCCACTATAGCAAAGAGATTAAAGGATAGGGCAGTACCTGGTATCCACAAAGCCGAGATGATAATGATAATGACACCATGGAATTATACTGAGATGATATTGAACATCAGTGACAAGACCTATCTAAATGCCAGAGTTGATGACCCCATTTTCATATACATTTATAATAAGTGAACATTTGTTAATGTATAAATAATCATTGTGTATTTATAGTTTAGATGGGGAGTTATAGTCGTGATTCTGATGAGTTGTAGAAGACAATATTTAGTTTAGTTCGTGAAAAAAATCATAATTATAAAGGGGAATAATCTTTTTTTGAATTGTATTACCACATTTGTGTGTGTTTTATTTTTACGTATATAATATGTTAAAAATTCAATAACGCCTAAAATCACTAAAAATTGAAGTATATTAACTGAAGGTAATTGATATTAAAGTTACTTGCCTAATAAGATAAAGAAATACCCTATTGGTATCCTAAACTGTTTAGTTTGAATGGTTAAAATAAAACCCTAAATCCTTTAAGAATCGAAAGCCCACGAATTCTCCCTCCGCACCTCTTCTTCTTCTTCAGGGGTGTAATCGTTCTTGATGTGGAACGTCTTCCGAATCCGCTCCGTCGTCTTTCCCCTCATCATGTCCGCCACCGTTTTGCACATCAAATCCAACAGTTCCTTTATGTTCAAGAAGTTCGCAGCCTGAAATTCATGCAATTCTCACTTTCAAATCATATACAAGCAAGTTTGTTGATATAATTTGTAAATACAAAAGAAGAACTAACCATGGTGAGGTCGAAGATGGTGCCTTGATCAACGTTGACGAAATCCGCGTCCCAAACTTTGAGTTCATTCGAGTTATTTTCGTCGTTGGTTGCAACATCGGCGTGCCTCTTGCAATACTCAAGGACCTTTGATAAGGTCTTACCGGAGACGGTAGGGACGGGGATTTCTTCGTCGGCACAATTGTCCTCGATCATGTTCTTGATCGTCTGCGAAGGAAGCGCCACTGCTTCGACCACCTCAAAAATTTCTCCGTCGAAGCTCTTCAATATTATCTTCTTCGAAGTCGACGACATTGGTGAATGCAAAAACGAAATCTAAAAAGAAAGAGAGCGAAAATCTGAAGTTGACAGTGTATTACTGATAATCACAGGCTGAAATTTTGTGGGGAAATTGTTTGGTATTAATTGAAGGATTTAGCACACAACGTTAACCTAATTTTACTCGGACTAAGCTATTACAAGTTTACAACGAATTAAATTACTTTTCTTGCAAGTAAGAAAAACTACGAAAAAATATTATTATTGTTTTGTTATTTGTTATTTTTATTAATTATTTTTAACACTATTCGCTTAGACTAAATATAAAATAGTTGGCTAAATAAGAAATTAAAAGCAAACTTATTGGTCTGTTTTCATAATAGAGTCGGTTTATACATTAATTTTTTTTTAATTTTATATTATCAAATATATTAAAAATATAAATTTTATATACTAATTATCATCAATCTATCTGTGTATATATATATATATATATTGTGAAAATCTTGTAAAAATCATGCAAGTATGGAATGTGTCCTACAGGCGACAAGTCCTCGCCCGAAGTTCAGAGCTCGACGGATTGCATTTTAGCCTGATTGTTGTCAATGTTCTGCTGCAGTCAATTTGTTTATTTTCGAAGCTGTTATTACCCTCTGGATAATCTGCTTAATGGGAACAAGATGTAAAGGCAGAATATGTTATTCCCAAGGCTTCTTAGTAGCTAACGCATACAAATAAGTATGGGCAGTGGGAATGATCACCCGTTCTACTCACTAATGTAGAGCAAGTGGTAAATCATATGAAGTGATTTTGGAACAATGTAATTCATTTACAGTTCAGTTAAAGATTAAAATAACAAGAAGAATGGAACCATTAGAAATTATGTATAGGAATAAATTCCAATTAAATGATGTATTCACAGTCATTTTCCACGCTGGTTAATTGAAGTTACAATATCCACCATCTCTAATTTTCCACTTAGACGGACTTGTATCTGCTCCCCAAAGGAAAAAAGATGGAAAAAAAGTGTATACATAGCATTAGATGTTTGCTTTACAAAATTGAATTGGTTGATTTGTGCTAATTCTCTCACAATCAATTCAAGAGAGAGGTAACATCAACAAAGATGTCTTCGTTGCAGGGAATTCTGAGACCGCCAGTAGGATGAGTATATCCGAACTCATCTTCAGACATGCCTAGCAAATCTTGAAACAACGGCTGGTTCAAGAAGGACACTGGAATCACAAACCTCTTCTGGTTTTCTCCAATATAAACTGCAAAGTAGCCCTTGGGAACTTTCTTAGAGTTGACAACACGTGGTAGGCGGATAGCCATGTTTTTTTTATAGATGTACACTTCTAAAAGGGAAGAAGAGGAAGATCTAACTGAACTTGGAAAGCAAAGGTAAGGATCTTATGTAGTTGAGAATGTGAAGTTATGTGTTGCCAATGAACTTAAATCTTACTTGTATATATAGATGTATAGGATACAGAGGAAATGATGTTCATCTATAACTAAGTGTAGGGTGTGGAATGAGCAATTGCTGGGGTCTGATCAGTAAAGAGAAAGACATGGCTTCATGAATGGAATCACATGGTGGTGTTTTCCATTATCAAATATTCAATGGCTAAGACTTGAAAGAATAGTTTGCCTACCCCTTCTGGCAGAACAAACCGACTAAGGACCCACTTAAATATGGAAAGATTTGGATCAGTAAAAGGCTTCTTCATAGTTGAGGAGTTGTACTAAGCCATTAATGTTAAGAGGCAACCTTAGAGACATATACTCTGTCGTACAATGGCTGGAAAGAAACATGTAACATGGGTGGTCTTGTAAGACAAACCCCTGTGAAGATTGCCAGAAGTGAGTCCTACAGGCTATAACTAGTATCCACTAGAACCGAATCGGTCGCATGTTGTCTGGGTTATTGTCTTTACTGTTCTGCAATCCAATTGTTACATGAGGGAGAGGACAATATTAAGCCTCACAACTCACCAACTTTCTGGGATAACCTCCCAGAGGAACCTATTTTCAATACAAATTTCTGATGGCATGTTTGTTGAGTTCTCTGCATATATTGACTATCTATTATTACATATAAAGATCGAGTCCAAACTCACTGTTAAATGATTGGGATAAGGGGAGATAAGACGTTAGGTCAAAAGGAAATTAGATGTAATGTATTGAAGTAGAGATTTGATAGCATCAACCATAAACTTCAGGTCACTTTGACTAAAAAGTTGTTACATGTCTTGTTCAACAATTATGCTCAGAGAAAGCTAAAAAGCAATGAGTATTTAGCAGTACTTTTACTCTATCTCAAAATGATCAAATTTCTATTTGATGTTTCATTCACTCGTCTGTATATTTACTTGCAAATACATGAATGGAGTTGAGAGAATTTTCATTAACTAATGGTGATTAACCCATAGAAACAAACAAGTAAAAAGAATCACATGGATTAGTCTATATCATCATTTATAGCTACACTCTATAACAGATTGCAATCTCTACCCTGTGTACTTTTTGTTGATGTACAAAATTTGTTAGTCTTCTCTTAAGATCAATTCAAGTGAGAAATATCATCCAAAAATATGTCTTCATGGCATGGAATTGTAACACCTCCCATCGAATGATCAAACCCAAATTCTTCTGCTTTTCTTAGCAAACTTTGAAACGAAGGTTGATCTCTTCTTTTGTGATTCCCAACATAAACAGGAAAGAAGCCGGCACATCTAAAGATGTTGAAGATCCTTTGATTGCTGTTGAAGCAGATTGGCGAAGGATATGCTTAGAAGCACTGGGAAGATGAATTGCCATTGATTTTCCTTTATGTTTATCTTTGAAAGAAGTACAAAATTTAAAGAAAGCCTTGAATTTGTAATATAAAGACATGACTTGGTTGTGTCTTGTGATCAAAACACACACACACACACACACACGTATATATATAATGTGAAAATCTTGTTAATATCATGCAAGTATGGAAATGTGTGGCATTGCTCGGGCTATGTTAGTATAATGCTTAAGAAATATCACATGGCTTTGTCTTCCAACTCTTATACAAAATTAAGGGCTAAAATAATGTTGTGGTCTGTTTGTTGACAAGAAATGTGCCTACAATTGGAAAGGACCAGTTGGAAATTTAATTTAGATGGGAAAGTTAAAAGATAATAAGAGTAATCTGTAGACAAACCCTTGTGAAGACCGACTGAAATGTGTCCTACAGGCGACAAGTCCTTGCCTGAAATTCAGAGCTCAACAGATTGCATTTTAGCCTGGTTGTTGTCAATGCTCTGCTGCAATCAAATTGTTTATTTCTGAATTTGTTATTACATAATCTGCTCAGAGGGAAAAAGTGCAGGTACTTGCAGGCCTATAACTCTTATTTAACGAGAAGTTGTGAAGGCGAAATATGTTATCGCCATGACTGCTTAATAGCTAACTCATACAAATATTTAGACAGTGGGAATGATAGCTCTTTCTACTCACATGTATAGAGGAAATCATGTGAACGAATTTTGGAACGATGTAATTCATTTACAGTTGAATTAAATATGAAACTAGCAAGAAGAATGGGATCATAGGAAATTATGTAAAGAAATAAAATTTCCGTACTGGTTAATTGTTACAAAATCACATCTTTAATTTTCCACTTAGGGAAACTTGTATCTGCTCCCGAAGGAAAAAAGATGGAAAATAGTGTATACATAGTATTAGATTTTTGCTTTACAAAATTGTACTTGCTGATTTGAGTTAATTCTCTCACAATCAATTCAAGCGAGAGGTAACATCAACAAAGATGTCTTCGTTGCAAGGAATTCTGAGACCGCCAGTAGGATGAGTATATCCGAACTCATCTTCTGACATGCCTAGTAAATCTTGAAACAAAGGTTGGTTCAAGAAGGACACTGGTATCACAAACCTCTTCTGGTTTTCTCCAACATAAACTGCAAAGTAACCCTTGGGAACTTTCTTTGAGCTAATGATACGAGGCAGGTGGATGGCCATGTTTGTTTTCGACAGATATATGCTCCTAAAAGGGAAGAAGTGGAAGATCTCACTGAACTTGGAAAGAAAAGGTAAGGATCTTTAGTATTTGAGAATGCGAAGATAGGTGTTGCCAATAAACTTAATCTTACTTGTATATATAGACTTATAGGGTAGAGAGGAAATGGTGTTCATCTATAATTAAGTGGAGGGTGTGGAATGGGTGGTGAAGGACCAATTGCTGGGGGTCTAATCAGTAATGAGAAAGACATGGCATCATGAATGGAATCACATGGTGTTGTCTTCCAAAAGGATTATCAAATACTCAATGGCTAAGACTTGAAAGAATAGTTTGCTTACCCTTAATGGCAGAACAAACAGACTATGGACCCACTAAAATATGGAAAGATTTGGATCAGTAAAAGGCTTCTTCATACTTGAGGAGTTGTACTACTTAGCCATTAATGTTAAGAGGCAACCTTAGAGACATACTCTGTCGTACAATAACAGGAAGGAAACATGTATCATGGGCGATCTTGACCTTCTATTTCTTGGTTACTTCACTAAAAATGTTAATAAAAAAGAGAAATTTTTTATTTTAAAAGTTGTTTTGATTTGGGTTGGATCTTGTAAGACAAACCCTTTTGAAGATTGCCAGAAGTGTGTC
Organism: Hibiscus syriacus; assembly: GCF_006381635.1. NCBI lineage: Eukaryota > Viridiplantae > Streptophyta > Magnoliopsida > Malvales > Malvaceae > Hibiscus > Hibiscus syriacus. The sequence continues at coordinate 10,024,269 of NW_024061960.1, read as the reverse complement.
CTACAGGCTACAACTATTATCCACCAGAACCGAATCGGTCTCCTGTTGTCTGGGTTGTTGTCTATACTGTGCTGCAATCCAGTTGTTACATGAGGGAGAAGGACAATATTAAGCCTCACAGCTCACAAAATTTCTGGGATAACCTCAAAGAAGAACCTGTTTTCAATACAAATTTCTGATGGCAAATTTGTTGAGTTCTCTTGCATATATTAACTATCCATTATTACATATAAAGATTGATTCCAAACTCATTGCTAAATGATTTGGATAATTTCATTTAATTATGCTGCTAAAATGTGAAGCCATTCTAAAGGATGACATGTGATATTGTTTTCAGGGTGATTGAGCAGTGTTAATTAATATGCAAAAGAGTACTTGTAGTCTATGCTTCCTTCACTTGAGATTGAGTGTTGACGATTGATGATCAGAGGCCATTAGTGTCTCCAGGTCATCAGTAGCGGTGTTCAAAAATATCTAACCCGTTAATCCAGTTAAAAATTATTAGATATTTATAATGAAAATATATGAATATACGGGCCGGGTACTTGACTCAGTATCTTAAATAAAGCATGTGAGATGTCAAGATGAATTTTCTTTGGATATTGCTGGATTCCATCAACATTTTCTTCTTTCAAATGATAGTTTGGTTGGTGATCAAGTATAGATGTTTTGGCAAATAAAAAATGGAAAATGAATAGCATAACTACACATGAATTGAAAAGAAAGATTCAATATGTTTCAATCATGAAAAGGGAACTACTTCCTCTTGTCAAAAGCCTTTGTCTTGGGCTAAAACAAAGACGAAAAACTATTTACAATGAATTAAGCTTTGTGTCGATGTACAAAATCAGTGTTAGTTGTCTTCACTTGACATCAATTCAAGTGAGAAATAACATCCAAGTATGCATCTTTATGACATGGAATTGTAACACCTCCCATTGGATGATCAAACCCGAACTCTTCTTCAGCTTTACTTAGCAAATCTTGAAACAAAGGTTGACTCAAGAAGGATAGAGGAACCAAAAATCTCTTCTTTTGGGATTCCCCAACATAAACAGGAAAGAAGCCCTTTGGTACATCCAAGGATGTTGAGAATACGTTGTTTTTTGTTAGAGAAGATCGGCAGAGGATATTCTTTGCCGCACTAGGAAGACGAATTGCCGTTGCTTTTCCTTTATGTTTTTCTTTGAGAGAGTGAAAATTTGAAGAAAGCTTTGAATTTGTAAAACAAAGAACTGAGTTGGTTGTGTCTTGTGATCAAAACATAATAATCTATATATATATAACGATATAATGTGAAAATCTTGTAGATCTTGGAGTGAGTGGCTATGAAACAATGGGTTAGGACATTGCTGGAGCCTGGAGAGGGTGTCACATGGTCTTGTCTTCCAATACTTCCACAAATATTAAGGGCTTGAAAATCATACTATTGCATGTTGACAGAACAATGTGGCCTACAAATTACAAAATAGAGTAATCCAGTGCCAGCAAAAGATTGGAGGGGGGGCAGTTAGATACTTTGATGTAGACATATAAATAAAGGAAAAGGGACAGATTGGGGATGATTTTGAGAGAGTTGTGATCAGGGCTTCAAATCGCGGTCGCGTTTTCGGTCATTTCGTTTTTACCGCGATTGCGGCCATAGCGGGCGCTATTGCGGGTGTAGCGGAAGGCAGCGCTACTGCAAAATTGTGGGTGAGCGGGGCGCTATTTGAAACCCTGGTTGTGATATAAAGAAACTTGCATTACTGTGATTTCTGATAAAATATGTGGATAAATAAAAACCCTGTAAATTGCAGAAATGTGTTGCATTGTTAGGATATCGCATAAGAGGTCTAACATGGTCTTTATCTTCCTACTATTCTATAAGATTAAGTACTAAAATAATATTGTAATCTGCTTGTTGACAAACAATGTGCCCTACAATTGGAAAGGACCAGTTGGATATTTGGCTTAGATGGAAAGTAAATTGACAGAGTTAGATACAGATGTAGATGCAGAAATAATAGACCGACATGTCTGCAAGCTTGAGGTTGCTACCGTTGGATTCTTTTTCTTTTTTTCAACGCAAAGGAGACTTTAAAGGCGGAAGATAATAGCTCCAGAATTTTTTAATGTCATTTCATAAGAGTGATTACATAAACCGAACTTTCGTCGGTGCTGAAGATCGGAAATCGGAAAACGGGAAGTCGGGTGCCTAAGATTTTATATTTAGTGCTCTTAGCTTGGCCAGAACATGCTTTGGACATGAAACAAATATATAGAAGCAAAATGTTGGATGCTATAGGGGAATTTTAGACTAGATGTATAAGGGAAATATATATGTTATCCCAAAGGCTTCTTAATGCTTAACGCATACAAATATATATTCGACAGTGGGAATGATAACCCTTTCTACTCACATATATAAAGGAAATCATGTGAACTAATTTTGGAACAATGTAATTCATTTACAGTTATATTAAATATGAAACTAGCAAGAAGAATGGGATCATAGGAAATTATAAAAAGAAATAAATTCTCTGCACTGCTTAATAGTTACAGAATCACCATCTCTAATTTTCCACCAAGGGAGGCTTGTATCTCTTCCCCAAGGGAAATAAAGATGGAAAAAAGTGTTTACATAGCATTTGATGTTTGCTTTACAAAATTGTATTTGTTGATTTGTGCTAATTCTCTCACAATCAATTCAAGCGAGAGGTAACATCGACAAAGATATCTTTTTGTTGCAGGGAATTCTGAGACCGCCAGTAGGAAGAGTATATCCGAACTCATCTTCTGACATGAATAGCAAATCTTGAAACATAGGCTGGTACAAGGACACTGGTATCACAAACCTGGTTTTCTCCAGCATAAACTGCAAAGTAACCCTTGGGAACTTTCTTTGAGCTGATGATATGAGGTAGACGGATAGCCATGTTTGTTTTCGATAGATGTTTGCTTCTGAAAGGAAAAAATAGGAAGATCTCACTGAACTTGGAAAGCAAAGGGAAAGATCTATAGTAGCTGAGAATGTGAAGATAGGTGTTGCCAATGAACTTAATCTTACTAGTATATATAGATGTATAGGGTAGAGAGGAAATGGTGTTCGTCCATAACTAAGTAGAGGGTGTGGAATGAGTGGTGAAGGACCAATTGCTGGGGTCTGATCAGTAATGAGAAAGACATGGCTTCATGAATGGAATCACATGGTGTTGTCTTCCAAAAGGATTATCAAATATTCAATGGCTAAGACTTGAAAGAATAGTTTGCCTACCCCTTCTGGCAGAACAAACCGACTAAGGACCCACTTAAATATGGAAAAAATTTGGATCAGTAAAAGGCTTCTTCATAGTTGATGAGTTGTACTACTTAACCATTAATGTTAAGAGGCAACCTTAGAGACATATACTCAGTCGTACAATGACAGGAAGGAAACATGTAACATGGGCGACCTTGACCTCCTATTTCTCGGTTTCTTCACTAAAAATGGAAATAAAAACAGAAAAAAATTAATTTAAAAGTTGTTTTGATTGGGGTTGGATCTTGTAAGACAAACCCTTCTGAAGATTACCTGAAGTGAGTCCTACAGTCTACTACTAGCATACACCAGAACCGAATCGGTCGAATGTTGTCTGGGTTATTGTCTATACTGTGCTGCAATCCAATTGTTACATCTGGTGGTTAACGGGAAGTTGCTGCGAAACCATACCCTTAGTTGGATCAGCTTCACCACCTAGCTCTTGAGTAGCAAGCTTTAACCGCCGGACCTCCGCGGTTAATGTTTCGTTTAGAGCTGTCCAAATGTAACACAATAAGATAAGGGTCGAGTTATTGAGGCAGAAAATTTAACTGATAAATGAAGACAGCAAATACTGTTAAATCAAAATAGAGTAAAAACTCTAATTGATTGAGAAGAAGAAAAACTCTCTTTAGAATAATCTCACAAAATTGTAAAAGGGAATAATTTTTAAGAAATCTTTCAAATGCTTATAATTAAGCTTTGATTGATGGATGATAAAACTCAAATACAAGTAATGCATTTATAGGTTACAAGAAACAATCTAAACCACTCATTAAAATAAGCACTAAATAATCTAAACCATTGAAATTAAAATATGAGAAAAATACTTAATTTTCACATAACCAAATTAATGTAAGCAATGACATCAAAACTAAATTGATGTAAGCAATAACATCAAATTAATTTAGGTGTAAACTTATTTAGGATAATATTGAATTTTCAACACTCCCCCTCAATGTTAGCCTCCATTCTTTGAATCACGCGATGCTGGCGACGGAAATGTTCAAACTTTCCAATACTCAAGCTTTTTGTAAACAAGTCAACAATTTGCTCATCTGTCTTGATTTGCCTCATCTCAATCTTTTCTTGCAAAACTTTTTCCCTAACAAAGTGGTAATGTACTTCTACATGTTTAGTTCTTGCATGAAAAACAGGATTCTCCGCCATCCGAATTGCCGATTGGTTGTGACAATACAATGGAATTGCATAATCTACTGGTTAATGTAGATTATTTATCAACTGTATCAATCATGTACTCTCTTGAGCTGCCATTGCTGCTGCTCGATACTCGGCTTTAGCGGTTGACAATGATACTGTTGGTTGTCTCATGCTACACGAAGAAATTATTCCGGAGCCAAGCTTAAACACATACCCAGTTGTTGATCTCCTGGTGTCATGATCTCGTGTATAATCAGCATCACAATAACCAACTAACTTGCAGTCTTCACCTTTCTTGTACAAAAGACCATAGTCAATTGTGGTCTTCACATATCTTAGTATTCGTCGAACTGCTTCCAAATGAGGCTTCTTTGGATTTTGCATATATCGACTCATCACACCAACTGCATAAGAAATGTCAGGTCAGGTCAAAGTTAAGTAGATCAAACTACCTACCAATTGTCGATACATTGTTGCATCTTCCAAATCTTTTCCTTCATGTGCACACATTTTGACATTTGGTTCTATTGGCGTTGAAGTTAACTTGCATTTGAGCATTCCAAACCTCTTCAACAAATCTTTAGCATATTTCTGTTGACACAGAAATATTCCTTCGTGTGTACGATCAACCTCTAGACCAAGGAAGTGCTTAAGTTGTCCAAGTTCCTTCATCTGGAAACGAACTGATAAATTCTCCTTTGTCTGAAGAATTTCTGCCTCATCATCACCAGTTATGATTAAGTCATCCACATACACTAGCACGATAGCTAGCTTACCTTCATTGACTTTGACAAACAAGCTAAAATCTACAGGTGTTACTGAATAGCCACTTTTTGTTAGAAATTCAACAATCTTACCATATCACGCTCTAGGTGTTTGTTTCAATCCGTAGAGTACTTTTCGTAGCTTACACACATACTCAGGATGATCTTGACTCTGAAAACCCATTGGTTGGGTCATGTAGATCTCTCGATCTATCTCTCCATGAAGAAAAGCATTCTTCACATCCATCTGCCACAAATTCCAGTCTTTGTTGGCTGCAAGTGCAAGTAGGACTCGTACGGTTGTAAGTTTTGCCACTGGACTAAATGTTTCATCATAGTCTAGTCCATATTGTTGAGAGAAACCACGAGCTACCAATCGTGCCTTGTACCTCTCGATTGACCCATCTGGACGACGCTTTATCTTGTAAACACATTTGCAAGATATAGGTTTCACATCTTTTATCTTTGGCACAAGATCCCAAGTTTGATTTTGCTGAAGTGCATCGATCTCTTCTTTCATAGCTGTCATCCACTCAGAACTCTGCGATGCTTCTTCGAACGTCTCAGGCTCTCTTACTTCTTCAAATTATAAATGCATTGACATATTTAGGATTTGGCCTTCGTATTCTTGTTGACCTTCGGAGTTGAGATTGTGGAATTGATTCTTCTGTTTCACTAGACCCACCTTCTTCATTTGGTTGTTGATTCACGCCAGTTTTCCAAGGATTCTGAGTCACTCTTTGTTTGACATCATCGCTATTTGGATCCTCTGATTCATCTGAACTTATTTGGAGTTGAACAGCATACTCCCCCATCTTTATAGTAGCTTGTCTCCAAATTATCTCGAATCTGGCAATACCTCATTCTATGAGACCCACCAAGAAGATGTTTCATCAAATACCACATTTCGTGACGTGTAGCATCTTCCACTAATTGGATCACAACATTTCCACCCCTTTCTCTGGCTGTCATATCCCACAAAGATACATCTAACAACTTTCTTGTCAAATTTTCTCCGTAAATGATCAGGAACAAACACATAACATACACAGCCAAATACTCGAAAGTAGCTAAATGTAGGTTTTATGTTCCATAGTTTCTCAAAGGGTGAAACAAATCCTAACCTTGGTTGAGGAAGTCTGTTGATCACAAAGGTTGCAGTCCTCATTGCTTCAGCCCAAAAACCTTCCAGGTACATTCTTTGCATGTAGTATACTTCGACAAATTTCTGCAAGATGCCGGTTTTTTCTTTCCGCTACACCATTTTGTTGTGGCGTGTTGGCACAAGTGTACTAATGACGTATTCGACATTCCCTTAGGTATTGAGAGAACTCGTTTGATCTATATTCTCCTCCGTTGTTTGTGCGCAAGCAACATATCTCCTTTCCCACTTCTCCTTCAGCTGAGTCTCTGAACTCTTTAAACTTTGAGAAAGTGTCAGATTTTTCTTTTATAAAGAAAACCCACACATACCTGGAGAAATCATCAATGAATGTTACCATGTACCACATACCACTAATTGATTGTTGCTTAACTGGTCCGAACACATCAGAGTAAATCAACTCCAACGATTTTTTTGCTTTAAACTTCGACTCGTCATATGGTAATTGGTGTGCTTTACCATACTGGCATCCTGCATAGACTGTGTCTGTTCTCACGTCTAGTTGAGGAAGCCACTTAAGCATCGACTTCTTCACCATCACACTTAGCTTGGAATAGCTAACGTGACCTAACCGCATGTGCTATAGATCTGGTGTCTCATTTTTCCTTGTCCTGTCTACATATGCAGACTCTGCTGACATCACGTAAATTGACTCCAAACGTCTTCCCTCCATTGTTGGTGTTTCTGAGATTTTGACGTCACGATAAACCTTCACGTCTTGGGGACCAAATAAGACATAATGGCCTGATGATGTTAGTTGAGCCACATATAACAAATTTTTCTTCATTCCTGGGACATGGTAAACATCTTGAAGTTGGACTTGGTTAGTATTATATCGAGGCGTAAATATTGTCTTACCGATGTGAGTTATCTGTAACCTTGAGTTGTCAGCTGTCACCACCACATGACCTTCATTGTACTCAGACAGGTTTTGCAACTTCTGTTTGTCACCCGTCATATGATTTGAGCAGCCAAAATCTACGATCCAATCATTCTTGTAGTCAATCCGTTCTGGTGTTGTTACCGTGAGAGCTAATTCTTCTTCCTCCGTAGCAAATAACACTTCAACATCCCAACCATCTTCACTATTCTCCTTCGAACTAGAAGTAGCAATATTACTTTCAACAGGTTTTTTCTTGGTCCAACAGTCTTTTTCCATGTGGCCCATCTTCCCACAATTGTAACACTTGCCATCGAACTTTCTACTATTACCGCGATTCTTGGAAGCTCCCCCTGAATGGGGGGCTCCCTTTTCTTGGTAATTTTTCACCTTGTCACCATCCTTTTAGATCCACTGTCAGTATACCGCTGAAAAGTGCCTCCACTTTTGCTGGTGTAGAGCGCTTCTTATTCACCCTTCAGCGAGACTCCTCCCATTTGCTTGGCCATGGCTTCTTGAACTGCAAGCAAATTTTTTAACTCAACAAGCGATGGTTGTGTCGGCCATCCCTGTACAGCGGCAACAAACCCTCGATATTCGGGTCTCAACCCATGGACAATTATTCTTTTTATCCTGGCTTCCCCAATAGCAGTTGTCGGATCTAATTCTGAAATTTCGAGGCATATCGACTTCACCTTGTGAAAGTATTGGGTAACCACCATGTCGTGTTGCGCCATTGATAGAAGTTCATTCTCGAGAAGTTGCAATTTTGTATCGTTCATCTTCGAAAAGAGTATAACAAAAGTGTCCCATGCTTCCTTTGGTGTTTTAACATCCTGGATGTGCTCCAACATTTCTTCTTCAATTGTGGTCTTTAAAGCAAACATTGTTTTGTCTGCTTTAATTTTCCACTTTCGCAAGATACCATTGGCATCTTCTACCGCCGGTTGTGTAACTTCACCACCACCGACAACCTCCCAAAGGTCTTGACCTTGTAAGTATGACTCCATACATGTTGCACACGTGTTGTAGTTTTTATTGTTGAGCTTCTTGATTCCTCCAACTACTTGAAGATCACCCATCTTAACGGCAAGACTTTGACTACACCGAACAAGCTTGAGTAACAAACGTGCAGAGTACTAAATTACTCTAAACACAAAGAAGCTCCACAAGGTTTGTAATAACCCCGACAATAACTCAAGAAATATTTTCTGATGTGGAAGATCAGTTAAAAACTGTAACCACAGAGCATACTCGGAATTTCAAGAGACCTTAAAAACGTGGCTCGGAAACCAATTATTAAATCAAAATAGAGTAAAAACTCTAATTGATTGAGAAGAAGAAAAACTCTCTTTAGAATAATCTCACAAAATTGCAAAAGGGAAGAACTCTTAAGAAAGCTTTCAAATGCTTATAAATAAGCTTTGATTGTTGGATGATAAAACTCAAATACAAGTAGGGTATTTATAGGTTACAAGAAACAATCTAAACCACTCATTAAAATAAGAACTAAATAATCTAAACCATTGAAATTAAAACATGAGAAAAAATACTTAATTTTCACATAACCAAATTGATGTAAACAATGACATCAAAACTAAATTGATGTAAGCAATGGCATCAAATTAATTTAGGTGTAAACTTATTTAGGCTAATATTGAATTTTCAACAAATATGCAGACTACTAACTCCACCTCTGAGACAAGCTAACATGAAGCTCGGCAGGTTTAATACATAAATATCAAAGAACATCTTAATAGAGCTATACAAACAACCATAATAACCATGGACAATTTCACTTCCCAGTTCCTATCTTCGACGACAACTATAATAAGTATGATAGAGAAGGCAAATAAATATAATGCAGTCCGTTGATCCCAAAATCAGATAGTAATGGAGTAACAACAAAGGATTAAAAGTTTGAACCATACATTTCCTATAAAAGATAAGAATATCTTATATGCTGGCACGCGCATAAATATGTCTTAAGAATCTCTCATTCTCAATGGCACTGTAAAAGTAGAAGATGAATATTTGCAGTATTACGAAAAACAGTAAATGAGATACTATGACTTGAAGAATAAAGCATTCACAGCATACAATCTAACACAAGTGAAAAAAATGAAATAAAGCATGCTAATTCAAGAGTAAAATTGCCATATACATCCAATTGATCTCGGTAACTGCATACATTACAATTGAAAAATCTTTCTGTCAAAAGGAGAAGACTAAAGTTCTTAGAAAATGAAATCAGAATATACCATCTCGAAGTTGTGCCTGTTGCTCCATGGCCTGAACACGAAACTTCAACTCGTTGTTCTGGTTTGTAAGCCCAACAGAATCTCTCTGCATCAATTTAAAGTCGAGGATAAGGTAAAGAAAAATCGGAAAAATAAATAACAGTATGTTTGTTGAGTTCTCTACATATAACTATCCATTATTACATAAAAAGATCGATTCCAAACTCATCTATAAATGATTTGGAAAATGTCATTTAATTATGCTGCTAACATGTGAAGCCATCCTAAAGGTGTGATGATAAGAATTAGGGCCTAATACAAAAGGATGACAAGTGATATTGTTTTCAGGGTGATTGAGCTGTGTTGATTAACCCATATGCAAAAGAGTACTTGTAGTCTATGCTTCCTTCACTTGAGGTTGAGTGTTGAAGACGGATGATCAAATTTCATTAAAATTTACTTGTATTTGGATCATTATACTTTATATCGTATTTGAATTTGTTCGACACATTTAATCTAAACAAAATGAGGAGTCCAACTCCATATAACTTAGCATGCTGTATGAAGTAATTCTAGAATAAGGTAGATCATTTGCAGTTAGTTTTAAAGATGGAATCAACATGAAGAAATAAAAATATATTCTGAAAGGAAATAAAATTCCGACCGATGTGCTTTGGACTATCATTTTCCTCACTGATTAATAGAAGTTACAGTAACCACCATCTCTGGTTTTTCACTTAGGCAGACTTATTTCTGCTCCCCAAGGCAAAAGGGATGGAGAAAAATGTTTACATATTGTTAAAATGTTTGCTTTACAAAATTGTATGGGATGATTGTGTTAATTCTCTCACAATCAATTTAAGCGAGAGGTAACATCAACAAAGATGTCTTCATTGCAGGGAATTCTTAGACCACCAGTAGGATGACTATATTCGAACTCTTCTTCCGACAAGCCGAGCAAATCTTGAAATAAAGGACGGTTCAAGAAAGACACCGGTATCACATACCGCCTTTGGCTTTCTCCATCATAAACTGCAAAGTAACCATTGGGAACTTTCTTAGAGCTGACAATACGTGGTAGGCAGATAGCCATGGTCGACTTTGAGTAAGTGGAAGATCTCAGAGAACTTGGAAAGCAAAGGTGATGGATGATCCTTAGTAGTTGAGAATGTGAAAATAGGTGTTGCCAATGAACTCATTCTTACTTTTATATATATATGTATAGGGTAGAGAGGAAATCATGTTCATCCATTATGAAGTGGAGGACGTTGAATGAGTGGCGAAGGAGCAATTGCTGTGGTCCGTCAGTAATGAGAAAAACATGGCTTCATGAGGCCAATCACATGGTGTTGTCTTCCAAAGGATTATCAAGAATTCCATGGCGAAGACATGAAAGAATAGTTTGCCTACTCCTTCCGGCATAACAACCGACTAAGGATCCACTCAAATATGGTAAATTTCAGATCCATAAAACGCAGTAGAAGAGTTGTAACATCCCGCCATTGATGTTACAGACAACCTTTAAGACATATACAGTCTGTCATAAATGACAGGAAACATGTAACATGGGTGGCCTTGACCTCCTATCCACATGCTGACTTCTATCAAAACATGGAAATAAAAGGAGAGAATTTTTTTCTTAAAACTTAAGAAGGAAAGGATCTAGAAATTGATGGTCCCTTATTTATTTATGGGAATCATTAACAGTAGTTGAACAGTAACAAGTAGCTGTTAAAGGCAAGAATAATTCAGAATTTACATGTGCCAGCTCAAATCAGTCGCGTGTTCCTTGATGATTATCTTGTAAGACAAACCCTAGTGAAGGGCGACTGGAGTATGTCCTACAGGCTACAACTAGTCCTCCCCAGAACCCCCATTGGTTCCAGTTTATCCAGGTTGTTATCTATGCTGTGCTGCAATCAAATTGTGTCATGACTTATGAGTGAGAGAGACAATATAAATCCTTACATCTCATCCATATTTTTGGTATGTGTTGCTATATATATTGATAACCCTACAGATGATCCTGTTTCCAATCCAGATTTCTTATGACATGTTTGTTGAGTTCCCTGCATATATTGACTATTCAGAAAGATACGATTTTCTATATAGGTTTATCATCATTATTTGTTGCCTCTCATGATCCACTCAAAACTACAAGAAAGTTCAATGAAGGCTTCACCTGCACATGGAATTAGTGAGACATTCAACCCAAACTCCTCTTCAGCCTGATTTAGCAGTTCTTGTCACGATCAACCGACCGGCGGTCCGGCAAGATACTAGAAATAGCTGGTGCTTTAAGAATGAAACTGGAACTATAAATTGCATCTTTTGGATTGGTCACCAACATAAACAACAAGATGGCCTTTGTTTATTGCTGAACTTGTTGTCACCTTCAAATAATTTTTTCTGTTAATTCAAGATTTGCTTTACTCGATTCGACCATCGATTATTTAACCAATTGAACATCTTTATTTTTAGGTATAGGTTTGAGTTAGCAAGCATTGCCCCAAGATCATACCATAATGACACTAAGATTGATACTAAGTGTTAATAATACATTTATGTTCTTACACATTTCATACTTAATTAGATATGATATATATAAATATGATACATGAATCATACGATATAAGAGGTTATTGAATTATTGTTATTATTTAATGTATCAAGTTTGAGCGGATGATTAATTTCAATCCGAAACATAATAAGAAAGTATCTAGTCCGAATCGAGTCTCACAACTTGAAATCGTTTCTCAGAAACGCGTGGCGATTCAGGCACGCCATGGACATCTCTAGCATTCTACACGAGCGCTGCACGGTCGTCGGAGCTACTTCTACTCTCCCGAGAATGCTTTTGCTAGAAAAAAAAAACATCTTTACCAAAAACACACATCGGCGTTGATTCTTTTGCCGCTGGGGAGACTTCCGGGACACAGAAGACGCTAAGCTCAAAGGGAATCTTAAAATCGGTAGCCATCACAGTTTCCCCGATGAGGAAACGTTTATAATTGGAGTTTTCTGGTAACAAAGCTTTCAACGTTTAGTCTAATTTGCATGTTATATAGGAATGTTGAATGTACATAGTTTTATACTAATGAAACCCTTGTTCTTTGACTTTGAAATATGTTAAACGATAAATCTCTATCCTTTATTTTGATGGGTGATTAATGTAAAGGAAATATGTACAATCTCAGTTTCTAAACAAGTGAGCTACTCGTAAATTCAAACTTTGAAAATGGCAAGTTCTATAGTTAGTTTACATATGGTTTCCCATACACGTCCGATTACAATACAATGCGTTTGGCAAGCTGTTGAAAGATGATCCTTTCTGCACACAGTAAATTGTAGTTTGGAATAGGGAAAGAAAGAAAAGGGGTTTTAAATATTGAAAATTGAATTTTGAACTTATATTAAACACCATTTAATGGTGTCGTGTGTGGGTTACTATATTTATGTGAACGGTTACACAAACTAATACATGTGATATCGTGTTTGGACGGTTACATAAAGATATATGATGTTGTGCATGAACTAATATTTGTGAATTGATACATATAATCTGCATTTAGACAGTTACATAAATTGATACATGTGATGCGTGTGTACGTGTACGTGGATAACTATATGAAGAATTAATATTTACGATATCACACGTAGACAGTTACATAAATTAACATACTATAAAATCACTTGAGCATAATTACATGACTCGGTATCTCGTGTGAATGTTGTTTTTACACAGATGAATACAAAAACCATTTTAAGAATAGTGGGTTTGGTTTAGGGCCACAAGGAGGATATAGGGTTCAGATAAGGTGAATTAAGAGAAGGGTGAAATGGAGAAGAGAACAAAATCCCAATATACCATATGGAGGGGAAGAAGAGGGACACCAGGGTTTTGGTCATAGGGTAATGGGAGAAGAGGTTGAGAACTGAAATCATGACTCCATTTTCTTGCTTTACAATGCAACTGGTATTGACTACTGTTAGGTAGCTTGAGTTGGGATTCTAAAAATGAATGATGTTAATATATTAAGGAAGACTTGAAAGGAAAATTTTTGTTAAGGCCCTACTAAACGAAAAGAATTACAGAATACAAAGGTTAAAACTGTACACAAGAATTGAGAAGAAGAAAAAAGGGGCACAAGAAAAAGATGTTTTGGAATGATTACCAACTACCACTCTAAAGGGTAGCTGCCAAGCTAAAATTGACTAATCATTCCAAAAACATTTACAAACGTATTGCCTAATAATAATCCTACTGCTCCCCTCCCACTAAAACTCAAAACCCCTACAACAATTTCTCTCATCGATCCCACATTGCCTGGAATTTTGCTGGTCTATGCTTCAACCAATGCATCATCTCTCTGTCCAGTTGACTATTACTTAAAACTGCATCTAGCATCGGACTTCCAAAGATTTTCGGACTCATTTTGAATGTCCATATTCGGTCCTTCGGCCACGGTCTCTGCGGTTGCTTCTCCTGCACCAAGAAGAACCATGTTTAAATCAGTAACCATGGGGTTCCCCGGGCAGGTTCCTATTGATGGCAATAATCCATCCAGTCAGATTCTATTGGTTCTCTACATACAAGTTAATTGTGGGAACTCTACTTTTCTATTTGTGACATAAATGATCATTAGCAAATCAAAGACCATCCAATTCACATAACAATCAGGTTAGATATTCACATAAACTAACAAATTCCGCAATGATGCAAAAAAAGCATCCATGTAATCCAAAGAATGATCATTTCGAAAGCATGCGGAGTATCCTCCAAACTATATTTTCAAAGAATTTAAGACAGCATTTGAATCATTACAATTGGATGAAAGAAGCTTACCATCCATGATAGCATAAATTTGACAGTCTTCGGTCCATAAACACGATGCTTCGATGGCTTCTGAATCTTGGAATAGAAGCAACCGATGTCAGGTAATGACAAGCAACCCCTACTTACATTAAACAGGCTGCTATCGGGATCAACACTGGTCTGGTTATACCAAAAAATCAGCTGCCCCAAACAATAATTTTCACCATATGTCTTGCAATATTCCTGAAGTCCTGTGAACTTGTCGGAGTACTTGGGGCTCAGGTCAAGAGGACTAATGTAGACCGGGGGAGAAGTTACTGCTTTGTATTCCTGTCCATAAAATTGATTGATTACATCAAATGATAAACAATACAATAGCATTCTCTACTTTACACTGCCCCCTCTCCCTTTCACACACAAAAAAAGGTTTATACGAAAAATAATAGTAAAAAGACTCACCCGAACTCTTATGAAGCACTTTGTGTAAGCATAAATGTGTATTAAGTCAGCTGCAGCATCATGCCGGCACTTGTATGTACACGGGAGATTCCGAACCTCGTCCCTCAACCTTCAAAACATTAAAATGATTAAAGACCAAATCTTTACTGAAATGAAACAGCACGGGAACACCTTTAACAAGGACAATGCCCTCACCATAACAAAGATTTCTGAAGTTCTTTAAGAATGTTGTCAGACCATGATGGGCAATGGGCTTGAATCTTGGACCTCAAATCATTGAGCATTTCGTCTTCCACGTGAGGAGCCATGCTCTGAAGAAGCTCTTCGACAAGTGATCCCTTGCCTTTCCAGAGAAAGGATACAGCTTCTTCAGGACTGAGTCTCTCTATTGGAGGAGGAGCCTTTTTGGGGTCACCAAACACGCATCTCATAACATACCTCACCTGAAACAGCACCAAAGATGATAACATAAAGATACTGATAGAATATGATCAGAATAGATATGATTTTCTCATACTACAGGATTAACCTCTATATAATTTGATATCATTAACTGCAATGTAATGATTTCAAAAAATAAAGATGACTACCATCCAACCATTAGACAAAACAAAAACAGGAGTAATTCATGAATTCCAAAAAATTTAGAACTCGAAAGTTTTGAAGCTTAGCTCCTCAAAATAATAAACACGAGGTTGAAGTACAGATTAATATTTTATCATGTAGGATAATATTTGAACATAAGTTACAGCCAAATATGTTATTCAGCGACAGAGTGTAATCACCTTGTCAAGAGTAATAGCCAAATTCTGAAGCCTCTGGTTATAGACGCCCTCAGCCTATCTCATTCACAGAAGTATACAATGAGCATTTAAATTTTAACAGTAAGCATAAAAGCTTCAAACAAATATAAGCAGACATGAGCAAAGGCACAAAGCAACATACCTGAATCTCAGCATCGTTCCTCTCTGCATTAAGAGATATATCTATATAGTATTTCCGTTTCTCTTCCAAATTATGCCTAAGAATTTGCTCAGGGAGCTTTGTTCTCTCAAAATTTATAAACCTCACCTAAACCAGAAAAGAGGCGTCAGGAGCCCCAAAAATGAGATAATAAAATGACATGACAGCAAATCAAGGACATACCACACGAGCTGAGTATGCAACCAACCAATCAGGCAATCCACCAAGCAAACAGCTGCCTAGGCCAGCCCTCCCTAACTCAAGGTAATCTTCTTCAGATACAGAGTTTAGTTCACAAGCTTCTAGCATTAGCTGTTGTCGATCAAGTATACCATGCCACTCCTTCAATACCTGATGAACATCATATTGTTTTTATATGCAATAAAGAATTATCATTTTTGTTTTTTCTTCACAAAAAAAATATCATGAAAATGTATACCTTCTGAAATGCACCTTCACCAGTCAAATTCAAGTAGCTGCCACGGCAAACTTGACTACCACAGAGACAGACAGATGCTTCATATTCTTCCTTGCTCTGATAAGATAAGTATCAATCATGAGCCATAAGAACATAAGAATTATCTTGTTGGAAGGACAGAAGATTCAAACCTCTGTAACCGAGTTATAATCAAATGTAATCTCCTCGCCATATCGTATTGAACGTAAAGCATAGATTCCAATTTGGTACCGACCATCTACAGCAGTAACTCTGCATCAAAGAAATAGTAAATGATAGAGGAATTAGAGGAAACACAGTCTTGGTACAATGAAAGGAACTCAATATGTAGCCATGCTAAGTTCGTTGAGGATCATAAGTTACAAGCAGAGGGTAGGAATAGGTCATGCCAATAGCTTCATGCATCAAAAAAAGATCAACAGAAGCACTAAACTATTGAATAAACAGATAATAGAGGGATATTCAAACTACAATTTGTCCTAAAAGAAAATGGATAAGTTATATGGGACCAAGGTAATGATCATACTAGCAAACAGTATCACAATAAATTCTAATGGTCTAACATAGATACTACTTTCTTGATGTGGTTAATCACTTTTCAGCTTTTAGTATTCCAAAATCCTTGCACGAGCTAACGTAAGCATACCTTACATGCAAAATTTCAAAACAGAGTCCAGCCAACAGGTTAAATATGCCCAGCGATCATACAGGTGACAAACATCAAGTATATAATTTTATTAACATGAAGCATAAGAAAATGACACTGATGAGCATAACACTCCATATTAAAAAAATCCAAATTATTAAAGTCTTGAAATTGCCAAGATAGGGGGGCAATGGTGAAAGAGTGACAAAATAACTGGATATATTGCTTTAAAATTCAGCAGAGACCAAAAAGAGCAACAGAATATACTTACTTGGCTTCACAATTAGGGTGACAAGAATGACAAATTCGACTGGCATAATTTGCCTTGTGCATGGCATCAACAACTACTAAATCATACCCAGCAGCATCACCCTGATACATAAGAGATGAACAACAAACAATTTTAGAAAAACAATTAAATTAACTAACCACAAAAACACTTGCCACAAGAAGTGTTAAAGTGGAAACCTTTGGCCTCTCAAGGTAGATGTTGTAAAACTCGGGAGCTGGATCCTTGCTGTTATTCTGCAATATTCGTATCCCATCTTGCTTCTCAAACCATTTCCAAACAGGATAAACCTATAGAAATTAAAACCCGTCAAAACAAAAGACTTGAAAGAGTCTTTAGTCAAAAGCCACAAAATAATAAGAGTTAAAAATAAAATAAAAAAACTTTTTTTATATAAAGAAAATATCATTTGCAAAAAGGCGTAGATAAATGAAACTGTTAGTAAACTTATCCAAATCCATACCTCTCCCAAAAACTCTACAACAAAATCTTCTTCACTAAAACCACCTTCCTTGTTGCAGAGAACACCCAGACCCTAGTGAAGCATAGACAGTAGAAAAATAATGTAAATATCAGCATCATAGAACAAAGGAACAAGAAAAACAACATAATGTTATTAAATATGAGGATAAAGAACAGAAAATAATGCAAGAGATATGCAGGACATGTATACCTTTCGATAAGCAACATAATTGTCATCAGGACGAGCATCAATGGCTTTCAGTATACCTAGACACATTTTCATTGTTCGCTTATCACAGTCCACCTCAGCAACTCTTTTAATTTCTTCGACAATGGGCTTCAATGGATACATCATTGGGGTGTTCCCAGTGCCTGTGAAGTATCTAACTTGCTTATTCAGAGTTCGAAGGAGAACATCTTCGATAAATGATTGCTTATCCTCTAAAGGCCATTCCAACTCCTCCGGCATGGAATCAAGTAGAAGGTTATGAGTATAAGGATCAATTCCATAAACTTCTTGCTCTATAACTTCATCTCCAAGCTCTTTTCTGGGTTTATAATCTTTGACTTCAGGAAGTTCCATATCCAACTCCTCAGTGCCAGTTCTCTGAGCATTGAGCTTCTCATCATAGTCCTCTGGCAAGGATACCTGCATCTTACCCCGCACATCCTCCTCATCAGCTACAACAACATACTGATCAATGACTTCATATTTCCTGGTGACAGGAGGAACCAAACTGGCTTTGGTCATGCGAGCACCCCATTCACGATCATCAGTCATAGAATCAAAACTATCACCAGCCACGAAGTATCCATCCCCTCTTGACTCTCCAGACCGGCCTTCAGACTTGAAATCCAAGTCACTCTCAGTATCTGAAGCTGTACTCTCAACCTCACTCTCACTTTTACCATCCTCAGAGGAGCGATCAAGTTCATCAGATGTTTCACTTTCTGAGTCAAGAGATCTCCTATTAAGTTTGGACAACCGTTTTCTAATTTCTCTATCTGATGCATATTCCCCGTAATCAAAACCACCATTAGCAAAAGAAGGGTCATTGCTCTTGTTCATGTACTTCCTTTCGGTGACTGCCTTACCAAGTTTCTTCTTGTACTTTGAGAACCCAATAGATGAGTCATCTGTCCAAGACTTCAGCAACTCATCTCTTTCATAAGAAGAGGTCATTTTAGCACCCTCTTCTAAACGTGTGGCAAGCTGGATAAATAAAGTAATTATGCGGTTCATGTCCCGAGCACCACCACGATTCTTTGCTCTACATCCAACAAATTGGCATACAAACAAGAAGAGTTAGCTTATCATCAGATATGCTGAATGTATGGCAGTAAAAAACAAGGCACGAGAGAAAGAAGGTACAAACTTAACAGTTTATGTTCAATAAATAAAAATAAATATTAAAAAGGAAAAATGAAGGGAGAGGAAATTCCCTAGGCATATAAAGAAAACACATTTTAAAATAAGGAAGAAATGATATAGAATTATACACAGCAGCCTTCGGACAATCAACTGGGTAACACATAACCACAAAAGTTAACAAATGACTAGCTTGGATGATTCAAAGCCTTTGCAACTTAGAAATATTCTTCAACACAAGTTATCAAATGGAGAAGAAAAAGGGGTAAGAAGATTCTACTTTATGGCATCCCTGCACATTCGGCTGATGTCCTCTTTCACATAACCCAGACCATGTCCGATGTAATAACCATTTTTCATTTTTTCCTCAATTTCCGCAACCTAATAACCAGATGACAGCAAAATTTAAGGACTTTTGAACATATTGTAGGAAACAAAAAATGCACATAAAGAAAGAACAAGATTCACAGTACCTTGGGCACGAAAAAATCCGATGTATTCTCCTTCATGATGTCCCATAGACTAGAAGCAAGGAATTCCTCCATTCTCTTATACCCATTTTCAGATTTTTTAATGGCCCATCGCCTGATACGAGCTTCCCTGGATAAAATGGAAGAAGACTTCCTGGCATCAAATAACTTAGAACGCCTATATAAACTTTGGCGAAATAATTGGTTTGTAGAATCTCTTCTATCAACACTTTCAAAATAACTCTTCAATTCACCAAAATCATCAATAGCATTCCCCAGGCCTGTTTTAAGGCCAGATGAAGTTTTCTCTGTAATTTGTTTCAGACTCCTTATTTTAGAGTTAGACTCATCCGAGATAGTCATAGTATGCAAACTTGTGCTCTTGAACCACCTCAGATTGGGAAATTTGACCATCAGTTCCCCAAACTGGCTGCAACCTCTGATATCTATAGAAGACAGACTTGGAAAAACACGAAGAAAATCTTCAAGTGTGCTTGGACTTATGTTTGTGCAACCAGTTAGAATCATGGAATTTATCTTTTCTTTGTTGTAACAATTCTGCAAATAGAGGATTATATTAAACCAGATGTGTAATTTGGGAGGGGGGGCGGAATCTTATGCAAGTAATTTAGGCAACCATGAAATATACCATGATTTTCTGCACTATAGAGTCACTGCAACTAGGACCAAGAGATGACAAGTCAATCTGCCTTGCAATCCCCTTGTAAAATCTAACAGCAGCTCTCCAGTGTTTACAAGTCAAAGAAGCAAATGCAAGGGATTTCATGTCAGGTCTCAAGGAATGGAAGACTCGTGCCAGCACATGTCCATCCAACAAACCCCAGCTTCCCATCTCAATAACGGAACATGGACTCTCTTCTTCATGGAAGGTTGCATCACCACATAAATCTTCAAATGCAGGCTCACCCTTTCGGAGTGATTGCAACTCATCTTGGATGTCATACTCTTCTTCACATACGAAAAAAAAGAATAAACAAATGTCTCCTAAACTTTTACCAAATTATGGAAAATTTTGAAAATTCTTCCAACACTCTTATTCACCAAGATCTAGAAGGAACTGAGGGCACTTATCAACTTAAATGTTATCACGTATATCAACATGCACACACACCCTAACAACTTAAATATATGATAATAGGCATAGCAATGCAATGCCAAAAAGCCAAGAAAGTGGGACATGGAAAAAGGAAATGACGGAAAAAAACTAGCCTATACTCTAAGAGAAGATTTACTAAAAAAGCATCATGAAGATAATTATGATATTAACCTGATAAATGTCTATATATATATATATTAGAAACAGTAACGAAATTTTGCAAAATGCCTCAACACTTCCCGATAAACTTGTGAAAAGCTCTAGAATCTCATTCTAAATTAAAATGTCTCTTTGTCAACCAAGACCTAGACTCATGTAGCAATTAAACTTGCTAGATCATACCTGATTTTTGGTAAATATGCTTGTCCATCTCTTTCTTTGGCTGTTTTGCACTAATCCATGGGTCTAAAACCTCATTTATGGCTGCAGCAAATTCTCGACTCTTAAATGATTTCATTACCAATTCATGAAGCTTCCCACATGTATATCCAATAAATTGGGGGTGTAGCCTGTGAAATGAACTGGAACTTGCATTATTATCACCAACAGTGACACCTGAGTCTAAAAGCAGTGTTCGAGAAGAATCAGCAGATGCTGCAACATTGACAGACCGATTCCATGCATTGGCTTCAAGACTACTAGCAGCCGAGATGATCGGGACCCAAACTTGATCATATTTACGAAAAGCGCTGCTATGTTTTGGGATAACTCCTTGATCTACCAAAACCTGAAGTTCAGAAAAAGATGAAGGTCCCCTCTCATGCCCAGCACCATCAAGGTAGTACCACTCACCCAAGTGTAACTGCAACTCATAAACAGTACAAACATGATCTTTAGGAGTACTTATGGGTGCAAACAACTTCCATGACCCTTTCAAGTGTTGATCATTAACAGCCTTTGATAACGAATCACTTTCTGCAGATGATTTCTTGATATCACTAGTTGTAGAGTGTGACCTGGCGGATCTTGAAGAGTGTCTATCCTTCACTCGAGCTTTTATGCGAGATCCAGATACAAATGAGCTCTGGTCCTGAACAACACATGCATTTATCCTGACTACTGAAAGCATGGTTCCCTTCACTCCTCTCACAGCAGACGCCTTATCATTATTTCTCTCTTCTGTAACCGAGAAAGCCCAAGGAGGGAGGTCAAGCCTTTTGCTATGAAAAGGATAGTACAGGTCATCTTTCATTTTCCAGCGAGGATCCTCATACCCGGAATTTGACATATGACATAAAGGGTAACCATCATTAAGAACGATTTTTTTCCTAGATGATCTATCCTGAGCAGCTTCCTCATTCCTCTTCCAGTCCCCACCCTTGCATGACCATCGACCAGAAAACCAGTCACTAGGGTCACCACAAGAGGAACAGTCGGATATTGCAACAATCCTGGGCTCTGCAGCCTCCTTTGAGTTGGTGTCAGAGTAGCTAGATAATTCATCAGTTACTTTATCATGTTGATCCACTGTGCCACTCAAAAGCCAAGTGAAACCTGAAATAGCAAATATAAGGAATAAACTTACATCACAAGATGGTGAGTAAATGCTCAGTTACGGTTATTTGCTCGATTTGAATTCATCTCAATGTTATATATTGTTCAGAAAAAACTATTGTACTGATTCCATTTCACTTATTCAGCCTCCTATTCCGCTTGGTAAATCCTGATCAGCCCAAGTGCACATAATATCCCAAGAAAACCAAATAATAAAACTTCAGAGGAAAGAAATTATTTTTGAAAATTCAAGATGACATAGTTAATACAAATCTTAGTTCTGCATCAACCACAAGAACTTGAGCATACATGCAGACAAAATAAATACTGAAATATATCAACTAAAATTCATATATAATTTTTTTATAAAAAAATGTTATCTGAACCAAGCAAGTAAATTATGAGCTAAGAAATAAGAATAATCCTTATTAATTGTAGGAGGTGACAAGAATTGGATATCCCAAACTGAAAACTGCTGTACAAGCTCAAAGAACAAAAAGACAATTTCTTAAATCAACTTGAAAGCCAATCTCACGGATATTAGAATATAAAACCAAGTTGAACTAACGTTATTTTCCAAATTCCAGCTGTTTGTACTTGTCAAATTCAAATATATTATCTCACAGTAGAAGAAAGGGGGAAGAATTAAATGCTCAGAGGTATGAATTGAAATTGAAACTTGAAAGTCACGTGTTAATAGAAAATTGTGATTTGAATGATAGGGTACTCCAAGAAATACTTACCATCAGAATTCCTCCACCCTTGCCATTCTGCATCATCGAATGTCATTTGCAGAGCTTCTGCATGATGAAAAAATTCCAGAAAACAGGAGGTAAATAAGAAATCTCATCAAATACACATAATCATGTACATGTCAACATTCTGAAAAGACATCTACACATATAAGTATCTGCATATTGGCATATGCACAAACAATTGCTTAAAGAACTGCGCAAAAAAATTAAGTGCAAGAAAAGCATGGGTACATAGAAACAGAGAAGACTTGGCACTGGAACCAGAAAGGGAAAATGAAGAGTAAAAGAAACGAAGTCTGTGATGCATACCCCCAACCATTTCAAGCTCCTTGCCAGGAACCATGTTAATACCGTTCAACAGAGCTCCAACCCTTTCATCAATGTGAAGATCTTCTAAGGAATCAGTTGCATCTGCACTGTCATCTTGGAAGCTCGTCACGGTCTCGTAACAGCTGTGAGTTCTCAGTGGCCTGGGATCTCCAGTTTCTATCAGTAAGTTACCAGGAGCTTCAGGAGGGCTAACCAGCTGTGTTACTGAGTCAGATACAATGGATGGGAAACTCACAGTCAATATGGGAGAAGCTGCATTTTCAACGGTCATCCACCTATCACTATCTAAATGTTTGATAAAATGATCAGACAAAAGAACCCCTTCTTCCACAAGTTCCTTAAGGTCACATAATTTTGAAGGCCCGCGTTCAATACCAAAAGTATCAAGATAAATCCATTTACCAACGACTGACTCGGCAACCACAGGAAGGTGAGGTGGCGTGTCACATATGTCCATATCTTCTTCCATTGATTGCAGCTCTTCAGGAGGTGCCCCATTAACAAGAGGAGATTCTTGGCAATTTGCACTGGGACTTAGAGATTGATCTTCTTTGTGAGACTCACAAACACCATTTTTGTCATCTAATTCATTCAAATTGAGCAAATTGGCCCTATCTTGAGATTCCTTAGCTGAGGAATGCAGTTCTCTTCCAGTATGATCCCTCCTGACTTTATCTTCTTTCCCTTTAGAACCATATTGTGAACCACGCTTCTCATTTGAGGCACCTTTTTCACTTGTGTCTCTTTGATTTTTGGTCTTATTCCGATCATGCGGAGAATGTTCCGTATAGCTGGGGGTCCGATCTCTGCGATCATGAAATCTAGTTCGATCCTCTGGGGACCGCCCTGCAGTAATAGGACTTCTTTTCCTATGATCATAGTGATGGCTCCGATCATATGGGGATCTCTCACGTGCATACAGGGATCTCTCACGAGCATATGGGGATTTCTCACGAGCATATGGGGATTTCTCACAGGCATATGGGGATCTCTCTCGTCGAATTGTGCTCCGGTCCCCATGATCTAAATTCCTGATCCTATCACGTGGGGACCGCTCAAAATATCCTGAACTATGTCCGTGCTTATCATAAACAATTCTAGATGACAAAGAGGATTCATGATGTCTTGAAGAGTACTTCTCCAATGAAGTCATTCTTGATGAAGAAGAATTTCTATAGAACTTCTCAACAGAGTGGCCTGAATAGAGCTCTGGGTGGGACCGACCAAAATCATCAGAGAGCCTCCTGCATTTTGGACTTGCATAGTCCCCATAATCTCCATAGTACTTGCGGTCACTGCAATCTGAATCGGTACAGTGTCGCTTCAACCTATTACCAGAAGAAGGGTACTCTCGCCCATGGTTCTTACCGTTGCTGTAATCACTCTTATACAAGCCTTCCTCATCCACAATCTTTGAACTGATCCTAGAAGTCTTGTCCTGGCTAGTTTCACATCTGGAAGAATTTTTTCTATGCAGGGTGCTTCTACTGAATTCCTTCCTGCGATAAAGATCATCAACAGAGTACTTTCCAGAAGGTGGTGTGCGTTCCATCTCATATTTCCAGCTTCTTTCCTTTCCTAACTCATACTTCCGATATTTATTGTAACTGTACTCATCCTTCATCATGTCCCCCTTATGCCATCTACCAGGAATGAATTCTCCTTTCTCTAGGTCATCTTTGGCGCCTTGCCATAACCCAAATTCTCCCTTTTCAGGTTCCCCTTTCCTTCCTTTTTCCAGAACCATCTCCACCTTCCCAACCTCCCCTTTTCTCCATGTACCCGTAACAATGTCTCCATTCATCAGCTCCGTTTTTTTCTTGGAAACAGTGTCCCCTTTCTCCGGCTCTGCTTTCACCTCAGAAACAATCTCTGCCTTCACTACTTCCACCTTCCTACATTTCTCACTAGCAATCTCTCCCTTCTCAATTTCCCCACTCTTTGTCTTGTCAGTCCCAACTTCCCCATTATCCCCTTCTCTGGGCCACTTCAAAGTTCCCAGTTCACCTTCTTCCACTTCCTCCTTCTGCCCAGAGTTCTCACCTTTATCATTCTCTTTACTGTTTTTCAGTACCGCCACACTCTTTTCTTTAACTAGCAATTCACTCTTTCGTGATTTCGCTGCAGCGGCTGCTGCTGTCGATCCCACTAACACCTTCTTCTCTTAACCACCACTACTTTCTTAACCTTAATCAATTTCTTCTTCTTCTTCCGCGGCGGCTGCTGTTTTGGTTCCTGTTGTTGCGGCTGCTGCTGTTCATGTTCCGGCTGTTGCTGCTCTGCGTTGTCTTTGATATTGCCAGGCTTTGAAGTGCGCTCATTGTTGGGACAATGCGTTTTTTCTGTAACTGGAAACATCTCCATGATGTGCTGATGTTGATGCTGCTGCAAAGGCATGCACGCAACTCCATCGCCCATGGAAGTCTCCACAAGTTCCCCCCAATTTTCCAACTTCTCTCAAACCCTAGCTGTGTCTCCTTTTCCCGGGGCTATCGATGCTCATACTTCACAAAACTTCTTTCCCTCTTCCAACTCCTCAAATCTTCCCCTCTCCCGGATACACCTAATTCAACACAACAAAAATCACCACGAAACCACGTCAACCAAATCAATGCAGGGTTTCACTAAAAAGAAGAAAGCAAAAAATCGAGAAGAAAAAACAAAAGCATTCGAAAATCCACACGGTTTCTAGGGCTTGGAACGCCGCGGAATTGACAAAAGAAACAATGTTTAGAATTAAAGAAGAAATCAACAAGAAAAAAAGAATCTACCGAGAGAACGAATAATCGGGAGGCAACGAAAATCGTGGGAGAAAGCTACTAAATCAACGAACGTGAAGAACAGATCGACGACGAAACGACGACGAACTTCAAGAGCTGCGGAAATCAGAAAATCTTTTGCGCCAAACAAACAGAGAAAAACAATAGAAATTAGAGAAAATAAAAAAGAAAGAGAAACAATCTATCAAATCCCTCTTCTCTATTTATCTATGTGATTTCGTAATGTATTCTCTCTCGCCTTTGTGTTATATTGGTCTGAAAGACGAAAACCTTCGTGTTGTAAATTGTATATTTCCTTTATTTATTTGTTTAAGCCTTCTTTAATTTATGATTGTGTGAAATTTACAGATTTAATAGGCCAATTTGTTAAAGTATTAAAATACCCTCGTAGTTGTTGTTAATTACGATGGAGATAGGGAGAACTGAGGAAGGAGAAGTAGGACCGTATGTTAAATCGTATAAATACTGATGAGGACTTTTTCGGAATGTTGAACCTTTTAGCTCTCTCCCTCCTACGCCTTCAAACTTGGAGTCCATAACCAATTGACTCGATTCTTTTAAAAATATATTATCAAATGAATTAATTGTTTAAATTCTGTGAAAATATTAAAAAACGTTTCCGTAATATGACAAATAAAAAATATGCGATAATAGTTTAATTTTACTATAAAATTTTAAAAAATTATTATCAATGTATAAAATAACCATAAAATTTAAAAGAATTAAATGATATAGACCTTGATTTATTTTATTTAAAAGAATTAAATGATATAGACCTTGATTTATTTTTTATTAATAATAAAGTGAATACAAGTTAATACATGTTTAAATTTTCTCTATCATTTAACAATGAATGTTTAGGTTGAATTTTTCAAATAATGCACCTGGAAAAAAAATTTGTTCAAATAAGGCACTCTCGAAATTATTTCGTGAAATAGAGTGAATGTTATAGTAAATCCGAAGACGCATTGGAGTTCAAGCGACTTACTGGGAGAGACGCATAGAGTGCAATGTGTCTCCCATATTTTTTCACTATGTAAATGTACAAAGGGTAAATTACACAATTAATTATTCATATTTTTATGTTAGTCGTGTAAATATATATATAAACTTTATATCTACTAAATATTCAATTTAAATTGGTATTACGAATATATTTGACATTAATTTAATTATAAAACTATTTTTATTTAAAATACACGATATATTATCATAATGATACTATTTTGGACAACAATTTCAATTAGAAATTATGTAAGCACGATGTTGGTTTCTTTAGTATACAAATTCAATGCTTGGACTCCAAAAAAAATTACCCTTTGTACATTTATGAAAAAGTGAACAAAATACCCTTTAGTACACAAGTTAAGTGATTAAATTAAAAAAATTAAAAGTACAATGAGTGAATTTGGAGAGAGAGTAAAGTCGAATGATTAATTATGTAATTTACCATTTGAAAATATGGGAGACGCATGGAGTGCAATGCGTCTCCCATATTTTTTTAGGCTAAATTACATAATTAATCATTTAACTTTACTCTCTCTCCAAATCCACTCACTATGCTTTTAATTTTTCAATTTAATCACTCAACTTGTGTTTTACTCCTATTTTGATCACTCATCGACCATTGTTCAAGTTGTTATATGGAAGCCAATTTGATCCATCAGCTCTAGCATTGAATTTGTGTACTAAAGAAACCAACATCGTGCTTACATAATTTCTAATTGAAATTGTTGTCCAAAACAGTGCAGTTGTATTTAATTAATTTGGAGAGAGAATAAATTTAATGATTAATTGCGTAATTTATCCTTTGTGCATTTCCATAAAAATAAAATTGGTTAAAAAAATATGGGAGACGCATTGCACTCCATGCGTCTCCCCCAAATTTATGTATAAGTCGCTTTGACTCCAATGCGTATTCGGATTTACTATAACATTCACTCTATTTCACGAAATAATTTCGAGAGTGCCCTATTCGAACAAATTTTTTTTCAGCTGCATTATTTGAGAAATTCAGCCGAATGTTTAAGTATCTTTACAAACATAATGTTAAACCATAAACCATAAAGGGATAATAATAATCTAATACAAAGAAAAAAATTATTTGATTTAGTAAATTAAAATCTATATTGATGCATTTTTTAAATATGAAAATAATCTAACAAAAATGGCACATCAAACTTAATATATGTTAAACTGTATTTTGATATAACAATTTAAGGTAAAATGTTTTTGGACTTGAATTGAATTTGTTCAAAGTTTTCAAAAATAATTCAAAGTCCTTAAAGCTTGGAATTGAGCACAAAACAATTTTCTGGACAAGTAGTACTGATATTGTTCTTACAATATCGATACCTCATGAACAGTTCTGATACTGTTCATATGGTATCGATACCAAGGTAAGGGAAGTATCGATACTCACTAGGTAGTATCGATACTACCAGCTTTGCTCAAATTCCATAATGCAAAAATGGTATTGATATCCAAAGGGGTACCGATACTACTATGAATAGTAAAATCGATACCATGAGCATATTATTGATACCATCAGGTCCCAACGGCTAGTAACGGCTTGTTGATTTAAATATAACAAATGTAGTACCGATACTCCCTTTAGGAGTATTAATACCCCTTGGTCTGTGCAACTTTATTTTGTACGAAAATTGATCCCAACGGCTAGAAACGACTACAACAACATTCCAACATATAAATATAAGTTGAAGACACTTAAAGAAGTGTTAGAACACCTATCCAAGCAATCAAACACAAGATAAGTGTTTTTCACTCTTTATTCCAATTCTCTTATAAATATTATGTTCTTGTGAGCTTTCAATTTGTAAACACCTTCTTTTTTAGATGTTTTATTTGTTTTCATTCTTTTTCCTTGTAAAGGGTTTTTTTGTTCTATTTTAGCCAATTGAAAAGATAGATAGTGTAAATGTTA
Source organism: Hibiscus syriacus (assembly GCF_006381635.1). NCBI lineage: Eukaryota > Viridiplantae > Streptophyta > Magnoliopsida > Malvales > Malvaceae > Hibiscus > Hibiscus syriacus. Next base: position 9,995,431 of record NW_024061960.1, on the reverse strand, counting down.
TATCTTTATCCTTGAAAAAGAAAGAACAAATTAGTGAATTTGTTAGAAAATCTTTAGCGATGAGCTAAAGTAGTGGAGATAGACTTGGTTGAGAAGAAGAACCACTATAAATCATTGTGTTCGTTGCTTATATTTTTCTCTCTTTACTCCTTAAATAAATTTCTATCAATTTAACCCATTTGTACTTTTTCGGTTGTCAATTGAGTATTTTCATAAATCCCAACAATACTCATTATCCTCATGTTTAAATTAAATATGATAATATAATTCTCGTAATAGTTTTTCACAACACAAATTATATATAAAAAAATTACTTACAGAATCAAAACATAACCACAAAAATTACAGGTGAATGAAGACAGACAGCGTCAGCAGAGAGAAGCATTTCCATCAGAACACGAAGTTTATCAATGTCAGTGTTGGCGTTGACCGTCGAATGAGATTATGAAAGTGTGTAGATCAGATTTCTTTTTCTTTTTTAAGAGCTTTTTAAGTACGAAGGTAAACATGAAATTGATTGATCAGAGAGTTTTGGGTAGGGGAATAATTTAGGAGCGTCTGAAATAATAATGTCATCATTGTTGAGTGACTAACGTTTATTTCATTTTAGTTTGGTGCCTAACGTTTTATTTCGTTACTCAAAATGGATCAAGTCATGACGGATCGTTAAGTTTAGCCATTAATCAATTAAAAATACTACATGACATATTTTTTAATATTAAAAAATGACACTCGTTAACCTTAGGGAACCAAGCAGGGAGGGTTCATTCTGATTAAAGGTTTTTAGCGACGGAACTTACCAACAACAGTCACAAGGATCGACAACGCTCATGGTCACCTAGTTTTGGCTTGAAGCAACTGAAAAATGGGTGGAAAATGGGTTGTCAAAGTCTCCACGACCAACGGAGTCGGAGTACAGCCCTAACCGGTCATTGTGACCACTCCCACGCAAATTCCTACGACAACAAGGCCAAGAACGACCATGGGTCCTAAGCAACGTCAAGGTTTCCGTTTCTTTTCCAAACATAACAAAAACGGTTTAATATTAAAAAAATATTTTCAAAAATCATTTTTTATTTTTAAAAATATGTCAGTGACATTTTTAATGGGTTAACGGACAAACTTAACATTCTGTCACGGCTTGACCCATTTTGAGTAACGAAATAAAACAGTAAGCACCAAACTGGAACAAAATAAATATTAAGCACCAAACTGAAAAAATAGACATAGGTTGGACACCTTTTGTATACTTTAGCCTTTTTTTCAACAACAAAGATAATTTGAGGTCCCTTTAGGTTCTATTTGATAATAGTAGTTTATTTTTTTATTTTTTAGTATTTGATTGATATAAAATAAATCAACTGATATAATTTGTTTTACTAATTAACATAATTTTTATAATTTTTATAAAGGGTTTTACGGATTTGTATTTTGTAAAATATTTTTTAAATAATAATATTGGTGTAATTAAATATTAATTAAACTATTCTAATATTTTAAAATATTATGAACGTATTTTATTAGATTTTAGGGGTTATTTTACTCTAATTTTCTTTATTTTTCTTATGTCGTTAGTTTTTCTTTTTCTTCTTTTTTTTATAACCAACTGCAATACAAGTCATAGCGTTGATGGTCGATATTCATTATTTTTTTTAAATCTTATAATATTGTATCTTTGTTTTTTTAATTTTTAGTAATTATACCTTTATGGCACGCTTTCTATGCCTTTTGTCACGTTTTCAGTCATTTGACTATTATTTTTCGTTTATCTTTTTTTTATAGTTGAATTTGACATTGCAACGACTAATCAAGATGATAATCATTTGTTTTATTGTTGGTCTTTCTTGATTTGGTCTCTCAAATTAGATATAAATATGTTATTTACGTTCATGTATAGTTTCTCACGTCGCTCAATTCTGATTTATTGTTTGTCGGTGGTCTTCAATATTTGACCCTTTTTGTAGTTTATTTGTTGATGCAGTCAGATATGTTCATATTTACCTTTTATTTGAGCTTATTGTATTAGATTTTTAATATTTTCCTTATATAATCATTTTTTGATATTAAGTGACTAGTTTCATATGTTAACGATTATAGAAAAATATTATTATTATTATTATTATTATTATGTGTTTTAGTTTACGGTTGTGGTTGTAGATTTTTATTGCGATTTAATTTTTTTTCTATTTTTAATAAAACTAATTGTTTCTACTTATAAAAAATATTTTAAAATAAAAATATTATATTTTTTATAATCAATAGTATTATTTATAGAAAATAATTTATAAAAAAAATTACGACCAATAAAGAATGATTTACATGGCATCATCTAAACACAAAAATAGTTTTCAGAATCCATTTTTTTAAAAATATTTCACGAAATAACTTTCTAAAAATCCAAATACAGTGAATCAAATGAACCTTAAAATAGTTTTTAAATTGATAAAAAAAGTCACTCTAGCATTTTAATTAGCGAAAATTGTCACTGAATATTACAATACCGGTAAAAGTTAAAATCTTATATAAATTGTAGTATATATCCACATATAATATTCATGTATGATAATCGAATCTTGAATTATTTTATATATTATTAATGAATTATATTAAAAATATATTATTTAAAAAATTATAATATTTCATCATTTAATTTATTAATAATATTAGTATATTATAAATATAAATTTATAATAATAAATATTTTTTAGTAAAACCCAAATCCATTATCATACCCAAAAAGACCTTATCCGTTAAGAATGTTATAGCCCTCATCTAAGCCCATATCCAATCCAAATTAGGTTGTATCGGTCCAATCTTTTTCCTTTCCTTTTTCCATAACCCTCTAGACCCTATCATCGTCCTTTTAATTGCCTCACTGGTATTCGATCTATTGACCAGCTAATTCAGATCGGGTACTGCAGAAGTGAGGGTAACCCCTCTCAACCCAATTTGCTCCATTCACAAACGTCAAACCCCTGACCTTGCTTAAGGGACCTCGTGTCTCATCCCACTAGACCAACTGGTTGTTGGTTATATTCGTATTTTTTAATAATATGAAGATGCACCTATTCGAATTTGAATCTTTTAAGAAAAAAATAATTTTTAACAATTTTAAACAACATTCAATATTCGCATGTGAACTTTAAAAAATTATATTAATATACAATCACATACGTACAGGGATGGACCTAGAAGGGGCAGTCGCCCCCAAAAAATTTAAATTTCTTATATATTATATATATTTTATTTGTATTTTATATTAAAAATATATTTTCACTACTAAAATTTTATAAGTTCACACATACTTAAAAATTTATAAATTCACCCCTATTAATATGAAATCCTGCGTCCGTCCCTGCATACGTAGATTTGCAACGTATGAACTGTGTGTCAAAGAAAGAGTAAGTCATTGTTTGAAGCTGAAAAGGACAACAAAGAAGCAAAGATATAGTTTCAAAAGAAAGAAAGATATAGTTTCAAAAGAAAGAAGATGAAACAATGGTTGTGGCTAGAAAAATGAACGATGACGGAGGCTGAAAAGAAAGAAGAATCCAGAGTAAACTAAGGAGAAGAAAATGATAGAGGAAAATAAGTAAACATGTAACGTGGGAAACAGTCTAGGGGAGCCAAATGCTTAGTCTCACATTAACGTCCAGCGATCGAATTGTTATAAATCGATATATTAGTTCAAATCGTTAGTTTTAAAACATCAATGAGAAAAAGATAAATTTACTTAAACATAAGTGACCATTTATATAGTTTATCCATGTTTTTTTAATTTTAAGTATTAGAATAGATAATTTAAACATACTTTTGTGTTAGTATAACATGTAGAAAATATATAATGTACATTAATTTATTTGATTGATCCTAAATCTTAAAATGATGGGAAGAGCCTACATAATAATTTCTCCCAATAATGCATGAACAAACCCAAAGATGAAGGGATTTGAGTGGGTTGAAAATCTAAGAATTATCTCTTAAATATTCGGGTGCTGGGTGCACGGTTCTAGAGACTGGTTATCAAAATAATTCTTGGCTTCTTAATAAATAAAAAAGAAAAGATAATATAGAGAAGCAACGTCGATCCACAGGGACTGTGGTGTTTCTGATTTAATAAAACTCTTTCTTGATTTTAGAAGGAGATAAAATTCCAAATGAAGTTAAAAATGTATAATAAAATAAATTAAATAATAAAAAAGGTAAAATAGTATAATAATATATATTAATAGTAATAAATATAAAAGAGGATTTTAAAAGTTGTTTTTAAAATAAAAAAAATAATAATTTAAAAAAAATAATTAAATAAACAAATTAAAGAGATTGAGATAAAGAGAAAATTATTGTGAAAGCAGCCTCATACTTCAGCTTCGCCTCAAATTCCTCAGATCATCGAAACTGATTTTTACTTCAAGATTCACGTCGGCTTACAAGGACAATTCTTCGATGCCAACTCGGATTGCGTCGTTTTAATACTAACTTATTTCGATCTCAGTTTCCTATTAGCAAACAATTTTGCTAAGTGTGCTCTCGGGAAGTTGAATATGTTTCAATAAGCAAATCTTCTTCAAACGTTAACCATAACAATATCAAGACCAATGTCGAAATCGTTTTGATTTGAAAAGTGAGCTCAGAAAACAAAGAGAAAATCCAAAGCGATTTAAATATCTTACAATTCTCACGTTTGGAATTAAGCCTTCACTTTACTCTTCGGCTTGAAAGAAAATTAGCTAAGCATGACCAAAATCATACTTAACATAATAGAAAAATATGCAAAAAAAATAGAGAGAAAGCTAAAGAGAAAAAGAAGATTTTATTCTCAAATGAGAGAGATACGTTTTTAGACTCACCCTTAAAGGGTATTTATAACCTTCAAATTCCTAAAAACAAACTAAAACATCTTAAATCCTAATTAAAACACTTAAAACTATTTAAACTAAAATACCTAAAAAATAATATAATATTCTAATTCTTAATTAATATACTAAAACCTGTTTAAACTAAAATACAAAGATAAAATATAATATTTAAAATATTATCCTCAACTTGAGTTTAATTCAAATCCGAATTCTAGACAACTTTCCGAAAATAAAAAAATCTGCAGAATTATGCCTTTTTTGATTCCGAAAATGAATTAAAATGAACAAAAAAACCACAAAAATCAATGATTAAGGATAATTTTAAAGTAAAATATTAACTAAATTAAGTAATTATCATTTTGGCAACAAGAAAAATGGAGGGAGAGACAAAAAGATAACCGGCAAAAAAAAGTTGAATTTTAAGTCGACATTTAAATTACGATTGCGACCAAATTTTAAGTTACATCGTGTTTATCGTGATTATAGTAATAGTAGTGTTATTACAATTATTGTAGTTATCGAAATTGTGATAATACTATATAACAACTATTGTTCCGATAGCAAATTGATATTTAAATACCTGGTTCTAACCTTTACAAGAGGTCATCTGCTAAGAAAAACTCACTGTTTTTGAGTAACCTATACCACTTTTTATTATTTTAAATGAAAGAAAATAATCACTAAATTATTACACAGAAAAGTACTTTCTTTTAGCAGGAATGTCAGGTTGAGGTTAAGTGGTCACACGACAACTGCCTTATTTTCTCCAGTTAAATTACCCATCTTATTATAATCTCTCTTCCTTGTCTTTATACACACTGTGTGTCTGTTGCTTGTTGCACTCCTTTTTAGTAGAATTTTTCAGGGGCTTTATCTTTGAGAACCCCCCCCCTACATTGGTGCTGCACCTATTTGATTAATGTTCCCCTCATTTTGCAGAGCCAAATTAGAATCTTTTTAGAATTACTGGTTTCTGTTTGTCTTCTTCTCCATCTAAAGAACCTCGCATCCTTTTTTTTTCATCATTTTCTGATACAAGTTCCTAAAACAAAGAAAAAGACTCTTGATTTGAGGCGGGTTTTATTTATTTTGGGCCATGGAAGCAGCTTGCTGTGATCTTGAAGCAGATATTAATGGAGTGGAGACATTCCTGCTAAACAAGGTAATAATTATGTTCTCTAGCTGTTTGTTATAAAGTTCTCTTTTTTTAGAGGGTCAAAAAGACCATCCTTTTTCAAGGGGTTTCTTAGTCAAAATGCCAACTTTGTTTTTGTTTTTCATTCAATCTTCTTGTGTTTGTTTTGTTGTTGTGAACTCATAATGTGTGATTCAGTGCATCAAATTCATAGGTTTTAGCCATGGTTTTTGCATTCTGTGACTGAAATTTTTAACATTTAATTTCCCACCTACACTGCAAAGATGTGGGTCATAAGTTCAATTAGCCCCAAGTGTGTAGTGCTTTCTGTTTTGTTTTCTTTCGCCTCCCCCCTTCTCATTTATTGCTGTTTGTTTCGGTGCTCAAGTTTTGTTTTCATTCACAACTTTTGTGCTGGTTTGTGCCACTAAGGTTGCTTTCATAATCATGGCTATTGAATACTGTTCATCTCCCTTTTTTGCTGGGGATGATTAGTTCACATCTTTGCTATTTATTAAGGTTCGTGAATTCACCATCTAATTCCTCATTTTGTCTGGTGATTGGCAGAAAATTATATGCTCATTCTCAGGCAGGCTGAGCAAATTACTTAGCAAATCCACAGGTGCCAACAGGAATAAAGTGATCTTCCATGATTTTCCTGGCGGGGCAGAGAATTTTGAGCTTATAGCAAGGTTTTGTTATAACAATGGAGAACTCGATATAACTCCTTCAAACATTTCGTTGTTATACACTGCTGCTGAATTCATGGAGATGAATGATTCTGTGTCGGGAAACTGTAATCTATTAGAAAAAACGAAGAAATGCATCGAAGAGATCGGGTACTGGACTTGGCCTGATCTTTTGGTTGCTTTGAAGCATTGCCAAGATTTCCAGCAGGTTGCTACTTCTTCGGGGATTCTTGAGAAATGTTTGGATTCCATCGTTGGGAGGTTGGCTATCACAAGTGAAGCAAGTCCTTGTGCGTCTACCTCGTCTCCGGATAGCTCGGGATTTCGGATTTCCTGCGATACTCGAAGTACGGAGAGTTTGAAAAACAGTTTCTCTCGAGCGAATTGGTGGTTCGAAGACCTTTCTGTTTTGAGTCCCGATCTGATCGAAATGCTGGTAAAATCTATGATTTCTCGGAAGTACAATCATGTGATCATCGGTCGGTTCCTCGTCTATTACCAGAAGTCGAGGTTTTCCACCACATTGTCTGATGAGAAACGCAAAGTTCTAGAAATTGTGATCGATATGCTTTACACTCTTGATCCGAGTTGCGTTCCATGCAAGAGTTTGTTCGGGATTCTTCGTGTGGTTCTGGGTTTGAACATAAGCAAAAGTAGCAGGAACAAGTTGGAGAGTATGATAGGTTCTCAGATGGATCAAGCAAAATTGGACAACCTTCTAATCCCATCCCCATACGGGACAAGTTATTTGTATGATGTGAATCTTGTCCTTCGGTTTCTGAAAGCATTTCTGCGTCAAGGAGGCTGGCGGTCATCTCCAACGCGAACGAAGAAGGTTGCTAGCCTGATGGACCTGTATATCACAGAAGTAGCTCCGGATCCTTTCCTAAGATCATCGAAGTTTCTAGCTTTGGTGGTGGCCTTGCCGGATTCTGCCAGGGACTGTTGGGATGAATTGTACCATGCCATGGACGTTTATCTGGAGGTACTACTTTGAAACGTTTTATTATAAAATTTATCTGGTGCATTCGGATTAAACATTGTTTCAATAGGTGCATGCAGGGTTGTCTGAAGAAGAAAAACTGAAGATATGTTGTGCACTGAACCACGAGAAGCTCTCTGCGGATGCTTGCATACATCTTTCTCAAAACACGAATTTCCCATCGAAAAGCGTGGTTCAAACGCTCATTTCCCAGCAATTGAAGCTCAAGAACTTGATGCAGGGCACTAAGAACACTGAACTCCACAGGGAATCCCCTTGTAAATTCGCCGAAAACCGAGGCAAGGCAAAGAAAGGTGAAGGTAGTGAACAAATCGTCTTTTATTCCGGGAAATTAGATATACCGGCCGACAACGAGAACCTGAGAGCACATTTACAAGGGATGCAGTGGAGGGTGATTGAATTGGAAAAACTGTGCAAGAAAATGCAGAACCAGATGGCTAGACTCATTAAATCCAAAGTATCAACTCATGGCACTGCAAGATCCTTGCCTAGGCTCTGTTCATGAAAAATCAAAAACAAAAATTTGCATTAATGTTTGCATCTCTAAATTATTTCCTTTATCTACGTATAGCATCGATGTATGATTACAATAACATTTTTCTTTTTCTTTTCTGCATATATATATAATACATTGGAGAATGATATATTGCTTTGTACAGCAGCTGAAAAAGAGAGAACTCTTACCTGTTTAATGAACAAAGTTTTTTTTTTTAATTTCACTCCGATTTTACGAAAATAATATCATCTTTAATGTTCGAATTTAGATTAAATTTGTATGTATTGTGCTTCAAAAATTGGGTCTTTGTCCACAGTCGCTCTCGCACAGGCAAATCGTAACGCAAGCAAGCTGGCATGTTTTTCTTGTAAGGCATTATTAGTAATGACTTTATACCTTAATGGTGTGTTTGGTTCACGGAATGTAAGATTATCAGCAGGATTAAAAGATTACCGGGGAATAAAATTACTGATAATATTGTATTTTGTGTTTTTACAGTATTTGGTTAAAGAAATAAAATATTATTAGAATGTATATTTTACCAAATTGTCCTTATTATATATTTGTTTTTTAACAAGTTGAATTATACTATAATATTACTACAATTAATTTATATATTTTATTTAAAAAAATTTAAATTCATAAAATTTATATAATTTTTTTACAAAATTGAAAAGATAAATAGGTTTAATGAAATGGTAAAATTTTATTTTAACCCCTAAACTTCTTATAAAATTTTAATTATAGATTTTTTTTTGTAAATTTAAAATAGTTTAAAGATAAATTTATAATTTAACCTTCGTAGAATTTTTATTATTCAATTACAGAAGAGGGATATTTTCGAGAAAAAAAATTTAAGGGCATTTTAGTCCAAAACGTCGGTAATCCAACAATACCAAAGGGAATGGATAATCACATTCCCAGTAATATATCCAAAACAATATATTGTTAGTAATAAAATATTACCGGGAACTGGAAATGTTGGCCAACCAAACGGGAGAATGAAGATTCAATTCCCCCGGTAATAAAATATACCTTCAACCAAACACCCCTAACTCTTACCTTAAAACAACAACAACAACAAAACACTATTCTCATATGCAATGTGGTAAGGGGGAGGTAGGGTAGTAGGCTGCCCCCAGCGTCAAGTTGAGAGCAGCTTCCGTGGAAGACCTCCGGCAGTCAAAAAATTAAAAATAAAGATAAAATGCAATGCATGTATAAATAAATAAATAAATACATAGTTGAAACAACCTTCATATGCAGTCTACATATGCGCGTCTGTAATGGGAAGTAATCATTACAAATAAATCCCTGAGTAAAAAGGCTCGACATATAGACAGAAACGTAAGATCCAACTAAAATTAAAAAGAGGAAACCTGAAGAGAATGATACACAGAAGTCAACGATAGCAAGCAACAAGAAGAAATAAAGTCAAACGGGTTAAAACCTAAACTAAGGTAACACTTCTCCGCTACTCTAGTTTTAAACCTTTAAAAATTTCAATGACAGAAACGTATAAAAAGTAGAAGTCATTGAAATTTATACAAAGACATTAAAAGAAGAAAGAGATGATACACCCTATGAATGTGACCCGCACTACTCGACTACATTAATCTTAAGTCATCATATTTTCTTATTAGAAGTCATGTCCTCTAATTCGTCCTTAAGCTATGAGGTTTAATGTTAATATATTTGTCTTTGTTGAGAACTAGTCAACTAACAGAACCAAAAATCCCACATATCTCTTTAGATTCCGAAAAATGTCAGTTTAACAGTTGACTTGATTGCCCCACTTTAATTTGATGACGGTGGACCATGCAATTTGACAGTACATGCACGCACCACCTCTCAAGAAAAAGTTATAAAAGAACCACGATGATGTTAACGATTCAGTACCCATAAGCTCTATATTTTTTAAATACGATTTCAAATTGAAATCTTTTAAATTAATATGCTATGATTTTATAAGTGAAAGATAATTAAAATAAGGTATACAATAATTAATATCTTGAATATAATTCATATTCATGAGGACATGTGATATAATTAACTCATATATATATATATATATATTTAAATATTACACCCTTATTAATTAGATTAAGTTATCTAATTTGATTTAATCAGTTTAATTATCAATTTAGAGGGATAAATTGATTTAATTTTTAATTAATAATTTGTTTTATACCCAATCCAATCCAATTCACTGCCATTACACAATACCCAGCCCAAGTACTCAATCCAATAAATAAAATACCCAAAAATGTTTTATATACCAAACCCAATTATTGAATTTAACCTAAAAACTAAAAAATTCCCAAAACAAAAATCGAAATCCCCTCAGCCTTGTAATTTAACCTAAATTACCCACTCCCTTCTCTCCGTCCGTTCACGCACGGTCACACCCAGCGGCCACGCCCGTCTCCCACACCTGTCAACCATCTGCTATTCTGCTCAGCTCTTCCCATCCAGCGACAAAGTCTTACTGTTCCATGTAATTGTTTGTTTATATTTTAAATTTCTACAATAAAATGCTTCTGTTGGTTTCATTCTTCCTATGTAATTTTTTATTTTCATTTTAAAATAAGGGTAGCAATTTTGATATGAAACAAATATGCCTTGGTGGAATAGTAATAAAAAAGTATTTATATTACTTGGAAGGTAAACTCTTTTTTTCATTTTCGAACTTGTTTAAAATACTAACTACACCTCCATCGGTTTATGTAATCTCCGTGTTCACAAACCCTGGAATGTTGTGGAAATTAATGTGGAATATGTATGGCAGATGGGGGAGCTGGCAGTTGACAAACATGTTCAGTACATCGTATCTATTGATAAGGTAAGCTTTAAATTCATTGAACTTTCGTTTTTGATCTACAATTCTAAAATCTTGTTTATCCTAGGTTAAGTTATGTGAAGTTCATAATATTTGGTTGTTTATTGTTAGAAAAAGGATAGTTTTGAATCGGTAGTGATGGACCATCTTAGAATGAATGGGGCATATTGGGGATTAACAACCTTAGACCTTCTGGGGAAGCTTGATTCCATTAACGCAGGTGAAGTTGTTTCTTGGACCATGGAATGCCAACATGAATCTGGTATATCCTAAAGCTTATGTTTTTAGTGTAAATAAAATAATAATATATATTTAAGTTAATTGGATCTTAAGTCATGATAGGAAATGAGGTTGATGATTCTTTCTTGTTCAGGTGGTTTTTCTGGCAATATCGGGCACGACCCACATATATTGTATACTCTTAGTGCTGTGCAAGTGCTTGCTCTTTTCAACAAGTTAGATGTTCTTGACATTGATAAGGTTGCAACTTGTATCCTATCTAATATTCTTTTGATTCGATCACTCGCTCTTCATTGGGGAGTTTCAATTTATCTGTTATAATTTTCCATTTTCTGGATTTCTTTTGACAATGATAAAGTTGCATTTTGTGTCGTATTGTATATGTTTTTATGAAATTATCTACTCTTTGCTGGCGAGTGCTATTATTATGTTACAATTATCCATTTTCCAGAATTGTTTTAAAATGATTTGCATAACTCTGATTATGCTGTTCCAAGTTTTGTTGACTGGTCAGAGTTAGCTATTTAAGGGTAAAGTGTCTTCAGGTGCTTCTTGTTTTTTCTTAAGTCTGTAAGTTAGATATTGCTGGGCTGCAAAACGAAGAAGGATCCTTTTCAGGTGACATGTGGGGTGAGGTGGATACACGGTATATGTTCTTTCTGGATTATATATATTTTATTTTCTGATTTATTATTTTCATGTAAATCTTTTTGTACTAAATTGATTTTCTTGGTTTAGGTTCTCTTATATTGCCATCTGTTGCCTTTCAATATTACGTTGTCTGGATAAAATCAATGTTGAGAAGGCTGTAGGCTATATTCTGAGTTGCAAAAATCTGGACGGTGGCTTTGGATGCACACCTGGTGGCGAGTCTCATGCAGGGCAAAGTATGTTAATATCGTTGTCCACGTGGACGTGTGTAAATTTTTACTTGCATAATCATCATAGCGAAGGTTGCTCATTTTTATGGTTTTAGGTTGATTTACCAATGAGCTTAAAATAAAGCACTCTTAGTAAGAATGATAGATAATCTCTGTTGAAAAATGGGTTGATTTTCTTTGTGCATAATGACTGCAGTTTTCTGTTGTGTGGGTGCTCTTGCCATAACTGGATCTCTACATCATGTTGATAAGGACCTTCTCGGGTGGTGGTTATGTGAGCGGCAAGTCAAATCTGGAGGTCTCAATGGCCGCCCCGAGAAACTTCCTGATGTGGGTATTTCATTGAAGTTTGATTGGAATATTTATCTCATAATATTTTCTTCTTACCTTTTCTCACTTTTCGTCGTGGGCGAATCCTTTTAGGTTTGCTACTCATGGTGGGTTCTTTCTAGCTTGATCATGATCGACAGAGTTCACTGGATAGACAAGGAAAAGCTCGTTAAGTTCATATTGGACTGTCAGGATCTGGAAAATGGTGGAATTTCAGATAGACCTGATGATGCCGTCGATGTCTTCCATACATATTTCGGAGTTGCCGGTATCCACTGTTGTTCTGCCTATTCACCGGCTATTGTTTTATTTTTATTTATTTTATTTATTTTATGAATTCAACGTTCATAATTCTTTTTATGATTCCTGCTGTCGATGTAGGACTTTCACTTCTCGAGTATCCAGGATTGAAAGCCGTTGATCCAGCTTACGCTTTACCCGTCGATGTCATAAACAGAATTTTCTTTGGCAGATAATTGGTTTTGCGTTCTTCCTTAGAAAATTCCATATTTATTGTCACTCCCCATGTTAAATGCCAAAATCTTTGGTTCCACTACATTTTTACATATACAGACTGAACACATAATTTGCACCGTCAAACATATGAATTGTTGAATCTGTAACAACAGCTATTTGTGACTGTTAATTACAAACATATAGTAGGTCACAGCTCTCTTAATTTTGTCTCTTCTAGTACAACGTTAATTGACTGTTTCCACTTTGGTACTTGAACTTTACTAGGTAGGTTTTCATACTTAAAATGTCATTTAAAATTATACATTTAAATCATTGTGACATATCAACATAAATTTCAATGCTTATATATATATATATTGCATTATTTTATGCATTATGTGATTGTTATTTTATATGTTGTGCTATAAAAGTTTGCTTTTTCTGGCAAAGGTTCGGGGTGTTAAGTTTTCATTTAATTGAATAAACTTGTCATTTGTTTCTGAATGAAAGAAGAAAGGCTAAACTACTATATCATTCTTCTAATCGTAAGAAAGGAGGTCCATGGATATCTCTATGAAGAACTCGAAGAATCTCAATCGGGGAGTCAAAAATAGTTGATGAACCATCTTTATTTGGATTTTGGATCATATTTAATCATATAATCTGCCTCGGTTTGCTTCCCTAGTGATCAGTCGGAGCTTTACATACCAGGATTTCTTATAAAGCTCGGCAATGACTATAATTGTGAGAAGGAGCTGGTTGGCATTCTATCCAGTGATGAGAGCAGGTTGAGAACCTAGCTGCCGTTCGTCTGCATTATCACACATTTGAAAGCATTTGTTCATGCTAGTTTGAGATCTTCGTATTCTCTCCAAAGCTCGGCCACCGGCACCGGCACGGGCACGAAAGATACTCAATAATGTGGCTTTATCTTCTATCCAAAGGTGGTGGTTTGCATATGGAATTTCTTTTTCTGTATTGAACGGCGGCTCAATAACTCCGAGGGCATTGTGATTTTCGATTCAGCACCTAGTTTTTGTACTTGTGTTGGAACATGTAAATGCAACGAAGTATCATTATTTATTCCAATATTACCTTTTTTCAAGAGAAAATATTATTAAAAAATAGGTAAATTAAAAGAATAAAAGCAGATCATGATGGATAAGACATGACACAATCTCATGTCAAATAACGTGCACTGTTATTGTCTGTGGAATGTGAAATGCTCAGTCTTTATAACAACTTTTTCATAATTTTTTCAATTGTCAGATATTCCTTTTATTCAATGAGCTGGCCTCATTCTCTCTACTCCCACTATATCTCACAATAATTGTTTCTAAAACCAAAAATTTACCTGTACGAATTAAGTGATTTCATTAAATAAAAATAAAATTACTATTTTAAAAATTTTGAGTTTGCGTATAATATTTATAAAAGTATATAAATGTTTATTATTAAATGATTGGAAGTAATTTAAATAGGTATTGTCTTGTAATTATCTTAAATTATAAGAATATAATTTTTTTATTAAATTAAGCATTTAATGCTTTCTCTATTATTATTTTAAAGTCAATTTCGTCACAGTCATTAAAATAATTCGTTGACCATTCAAAACGTTACACATATCATATTTATAAAAATAAAATCCCTAACATAATCCGCATCTCATAAATTCTAAAACTTAAATCCTTAAATCTCCATTACTCAAATTCATAACCCTTAATCTATGATCTTCGCCTCTTCCCTTGCTTTTATCGATATTTTATTTTATTTTTATTAACTTTTAGTATTATTTTGATTATTCAATTGTTTTACTTTTCATAATTATAATTTGCATGTCAATGGTGAATGTGTGTGCATGTTTACTTAGTTTAATTTAATTATGAAAAAAATAAATTATTAGGTTCTTAATTAAATAATTTGGGAAGATAATTTGATAGAATAACCTGTGTAGCTCTAGACATAAAGATTGCTTGAGAAGAGTTAAATAAAGACGCCAAACTTAATATGATTAAAATATCGTAAACCGTCATACCAGCATAGTTAATTGTCATGTTAAGATCATAACAAATAATATCAATAAAAAAAAGCTAAGATTAATATTATTAAAAATAGAAATAGAAATACTCCTTAATCCCCTGTATGAATATATAACCCTTAAAATTAATAGAAACATGAAGGTAGTAGGAAAAATAATTTTTTCAATCACCATATTATTTCTTGAACTAGGGCTTTTTATTAGTGTGAAGACGCCCTGCACTCCAGAGGTATTCTCAATTTGCTTGAAGACGCTAAACAGTCGTGAAGTCTTCTTCATTTGCCTGAAGTCGCCATACAGAGCACTTGACGTCTTTAAATTGATATTATTCAGTTCGCTCTAAATAGGAAAACAATCCCCGGATAGATTATATTAAGAATTAAAAAAATTCACTTACGTTATCTCAACCAGTTTGCCAGGTTGCTTTGCCATTTTTATTTTTGCTTTTCCAAAGCTAATCATATCTACCACATGGTTAGTTTGCATTAATCTCATCTCCCTTTCCATTACCATCATATTCATGCAAACCTCGTAAGCAACAGCTAAGCAACCTACCATTGTTTCATTCCACATTCCTCGTTATATCTAAGGAAATACAACCTAATATAAGGCGTTACTAAAAATGTTAATATTTTTTTAATATTTACGGTAAAATGTTATCTAAAATATTAATTTTTATCAGAAATATTAATATCGGACGCTACCTAAAATATTACTTTTTATACCGGAAATGTTAATATCGAAAATATTCATTTTAAGTAGCGAAATTAACATTTCCAGTAGAAAAAAATATTTTAGACAACACTTTACCGAAAATGTTAAAAAAATATTAACATTTCTGATAGCTCATTTCCTTATCCTTATATTAGGTTATCATACAACAAAATTACCCGCATTCCTCCGTATCCTAGGATTCTCTTATTATTTATAAAATAAAAAACAGTATAATTGTGCTTAATCATGTATTCAAACAATAATTAAGAAATTAAGCACTCGACTGGACTCCATTACATATTAGCATATTAAACAACGTCTAATATAAATATATTCTGCAACTCAAGCTAAATTTTATTTATGATTTTTTTTTTAAATTTAATTCAAAGTATCTCCTTTGGATCTATTTCTCAAACAACATCTATGAAATAAAAGGCCTTCAAAAGATCCTTTCATTAACTATGGTCTCTAAAATCACATTTCTTTCGATCAATTATCTTCTCTTGACATGTTTAGTAACAAGTTTGTGTGATCTGTCCAAATTAAATCTTTTGTCGTATGACTATATTCATTCAACCTACCAACCTCTGTTGACCATAGTCTTTAGGGTGCGTTTGGTTTACGGAATATAAGATTATCAGCGGGAATAGGATTACCGGCAGGAATAGGATTACCGGCGGGAATAAGATTACTGGGAATGTTGTATTTTCTGTTTGGTTCGTTTAGCAGTAATGTCATATTACATTGTTTGATTAAAGGAATAAAAGATTGTTGGAATATATATTTTACCAAATTGTCTTTATTATATATTTGTTTTTTAACAAATTGAATGCTATTATAATTTCACTATAATTAATTTATATAAATTTTTTTACAAAATTGAAAAGATAAATAGGTTTAATAAAAGGGTAAAATTTTATTTTAACCCCTGAACTTCGTATAAAATTTAAATTATAGACTTTTTTGTAAATATAAAATAGTTTAAGGATAAATTTATAATTCAACCTTCGTAGAATTTTTTTATTCGACGACATAAGAAGGATATTGTTGGAAAAAAAATTAAGTATATTTTAGTCCAAAACGCCGGTAATCCAACAATACGTAAGAGAATGGGGTAATCACATTCTATGTAATAGATCCCCAAAATACCACTATTGGGAATAAAGGATTACTGGAGGTTGGGCGTGTTTGTCAACCAAACAGGATAATGACATTTCATTCCCTCGGTAATATGAGATGATTTGAACCAAACACGCCCTTAAGATTTTAGGTCCTCCAATCAGTTATCTTCTCTGAACATTATTACTAACAATTCAACATAATCTGTCACAGCTAAATCTATTGTTAGACAAACATATTCATTCAACATGCCAACATTCGAGTAGCAATTATGACCTCAATATCAACATTGAAGGTCATATAAAATCCCTTATCCGGGAACCTCCTCTTCTTCTTTTTGTACTTATTTTCTTCATCTCTCCCTTCTTAAAAATAGAACACACTATCTATCCTCTTGAATTGATCACTAGCGTAAAACTACAAACTGTGTAACTCATCGCCCAACTCAAAAATCATAAACTATTTATAGCCACCTCAACTTAAATGCTATTATCAATAAAATTATTTTTATTTTAAAAAATGTATATTTTTTTATTCATATCAATATATATTTTGATGTATTTTAAACAATACCCTCAATGTTCTACTCGGACTAAGATACTAGAACCGTATACCTTTGAAGCACACAACATCCTTTTACTTTTATTCATTTTCAAATTAGTCCTTATTTCGAATGAAATGTCGATGTATATTTAATAGGCATAAGTTAAAGGTTAAAGATTTATTTACACACAAATTAAAGGTTGAGGTTTTTTGTAACAATTAAATTTTAAGAGCATAGTGAAAAGATATATAAAGGAAACTCATGTAGACTAAGTGAGATGACTATCCAGCTCAGTTGGTAGAGCACAAGGTTCTTAACTTTGAGGTCGTGGGATCGAGTCCCACGAAGGGTATTTCATAATTTGGAGGTCTTCTACGGAAGCTACTCTCAACCTGGTGTTGGTCCAGTCTATTTTCTTATCTCTCCCTTACCCCATTACATATGGGAACAAGGGACAACCATTTTTTTCATGTAGACAAAGTGACAAAATTCAAGGACTTGTTTTGTTATTGTAGTGATCAAATCCCTAAAAATACACAAAACTGAAGGCTTAATAGAAATTTAATATTTCCATTTTAAAAATAAGAAAACAAACATTTCTATTTTTTAAAAAAATTGACATTTTCTCAGAATAAATTCTCCCGCACTTTAAACGAAAAAGAATAATGGAGCTCTGTACAGTCCCAGCTGGCACTAACATCAGCAAAGTAACTAAATTAAACACACAAAATAGATAAAGCGATAAACATTCATTTATCCAATATCACCAACTCACCATCGCCTTCCCCGCTTGAGACTCACGCTACTCCCAGCTGCCAACATCCTTCCTCTCGTTTGCACGACGTGTCAACCAAATACGGCGAGTGAGTTTTACATCCGGATATGTGCGAATAGTTGTGATCGGTTTGCTCTGGGAATTGGACCCCGCCGAAATCAAGTGGTAGCGAGCAAAGTTGGAAGCTTTTTTAAACTCACACCAACAGTGACAATTGGGACAGCTAAGAAAACAGCTGTAGTCTGTCCACATGGCAGATGGTCCTTTCGCAAAGGAGAGACATCTCGTACCAAGTGGCCCCACCACACACAGAGTACCCGGATTTGGTTCAGCTACGAGGGGAAATTGCACAGTAACGGCTACATCTTTTTCTTATTGAAGAAAACAATAAAAACAAGTTTGTAATATTTTAAAATATAAATGCTTAATTCAGAATTTAGTCCTCAAAATTACAAAGTATGCTTTTTCTCCTATTCTACATTCTAGAGCTTTTGTGTATTAAATAAAAAATAAACCCATATGAGCACTTTCGAACATAGTACCTTACCTTCGAAGTTTTATATTATTTGAAAGGCGATAAATTTTTTATACATTTAATCTGTCATAGTCAAAATTAATTGATAATTAATCACATTAATTATGTCTGTCAACTTAAGAATAATCATAATGATACTAAACTTGATACAAACATGCACATTATCAATATATAAACCTCATCTATTTTATTATGAAGATCATCGGTAAATCATAGTATATTAATCAATTATAACCCTTACGTTCAAACAAAAATGAACATAACACATTTATTATCATGAATAATTTCAAGTTTTATTATTTTTATTATTTTCATAGATCATATTATTGAAATCTTCCTTATTTTACACATTTTTAATTCACATCTAAATAGCTCTTTGTTGTTATTGAATATCTCACGTGGGTAAACAAACTCCCGTGACGTGCCCGTTCCGATATGGCCAGCGGAATCAGTTCATTCGAGTGGCCCCCCATCTGGTTCTTGTGAGGCAAGCCAATGGAATAATTTTTGGCCTATAAAGAATGCCCCCACCCTCTTCATGTGAGTGGTGCGATCGAGTATTTTCAGAGTAGAAGCTGCCTCTCTCTCTCTCTCTTCTTCCATGGCCGTCTCGTTTAAAATGTCTGTCGTTTTGAGTTTCTTCGTGGGTCTTACGGTTCTGGGTTTTGCAAGCTCGGCTCAGTTCCATAAGCTTTTTCAACCCGGTTGGGCCAACGATCATTTCGTCTATGAAGGAGAGCTTCTTAAGCTCAAACTCGATAACTATTCCGGTAAACCATCTGCCATTGCAACCTTCATCAAGTTCTAAAAGCCTCTGTTTTCTGAAGAAAAAATCACTGTTTTCTCCATAATCTATCGTACGTCTACGGATCTTTTTTTTTATATAGATTAATGAAATGGAGGTTTGTTGAATATTTCAGGCGCTGGGTTTGCATCAAAAAGCAAGTATTTGTTCGGGAAAGTTTCCATGCAGATTAAGCTTGTAGAAGGCGACTCTGCCGGAACTGTCACTGCTTACTATGTGAGTATATATGAATTTTACACATTTTACTTCACTATTCGGTAATAATTCTCCATGGTTTTTATACCTTTGTAAATAAACAAATTTTTCCGGTCGCTGATACTAAAAAGTTAGCCTTTTTCTTTCTCTCATGTCGAGGCTAATAATGCTAAGCAGTAGCAGCTATCTACCACTCTCGTGAACTTCTTTATGAGTCAATTTATTTCGCCTTGTCCCCACCATGTTAATTCCCATGAAACCAATGATGCCGCAGTAAAGATGCTTTTATCTCCCTCTTAATCATAGATTTACTTTTTACTTAAATTTAGCTGTGAAATATTGTTTGCAGATGTCATCGGATGGTCCATATCACAATGAGTTTGATTTTGAGTTCCTGGGCAATACAACAGGTGAACCTTACCTTGTTCAGACCAATGTGTACGTTAATGGTGTAGGGAACAGAGAGCAAAGGATGAGCCTTTGGTTTGATCCCACCAAGGACTTTCACTCTTACTCTATCCTTTGGAACCAGCGCCAAGTTGTGTGAGTATTTTATATGTATATACATGTATTTTTTATGTTTAGAGTTATTATAAGCTAGTATCCGTTCAAAATTTGTTTTAGTTATTGATAACCTACGTAATCTCTCTAGACATGTTGCACGAACTTTGAATATAGGGCATTGATTGATTAGTTAATGTTTTGTGTTTGATCCAGGTTTCTAGTGGATGATACCCCAATAAGAGTGCACACCAACATGGAACACAAGGGAATCCCTTTTCCCAAAGACCAAGCCATGAGTGTATATAGCTCAATCTGGAATGCTGATGATTGGGCCACACAGGGTGGCCTAGTCAAAACTGATTGGAGCCATGCACCGTTTGTCGCCTCCTACAAAGGGTTCGAGATCGACGCGTGCGAGTGCCCTGTGTCTGTGACGGTAGACGAGATCGCCAAGAAATGTAGCAGCACCGGTGAGAAGAGGTTCTGGTGGGACGAGCCAACGATGTCCGAGTTGAGTTTGCACCAGAGCCACCAACTCGTGTGGGTGAGAGCCAACCACTTGGTCTACGACTATTGTGCCGATACTGCTAGGTTCCCGGTCATGCCGGTCGAGTGTGAGCACCATCGCCACTAGTGGGGTAAAGGCAAGCTATGGAAAAGGGGTTCATTTGGGCACAGGGGCAGTTGAAGAATCATTGCCATAAAAAAACATGTACTCCATGTGTTTCATATTTTGGTCTCACTTAGTTTATTCCACATTGTATGAAAATCTCATTAGATAAATGATTTAAAATTTTTAGTTTATGTTCCATGAACTGGTTGGTGTTCTTATCGGAGGCTATGGTATTCCTTTCTCGGTACAATAAAAATAAGGAAAACATGCTGAAAACGATTGTTGATAAATTGCATGATTGACATGCTAATAACAAGATTAGTTATTTATAGTAAAATTTATTTTATTTTATTTAAATAAAAATAACAACAATATTTTATTTAGGAAGGTTATGGCAATCTACTCAGAAAGGGATGCAAATGGGCCATTCTTAAGCGATTGAGGGTCGATTTCAAGAATCTAATGATTCAATAGGGGACCCTCCTTTCTCCACTCCTTATTCTCAAGAACAAAATTTTAGTATAATTATACATTCAATTTTCATTACTTATAAATTCTATTAATTTAGTACATATATTAAAATTTTAACTTAAAAATATATATTTTAAACTCTTTTTTTTGGATAATATGAATTTATTACCCAAAAAAGCAGAAAACTGTTACATGTGAACAGGAAATATTACAAAGACGACTTACTTATACAAGCAATAGCCCTCAGCAACACACAAAAGAAAACCAAAATAACATATGAGCACAGGAGAAAGGAGAAATGAATGCTCCATAGATATCACGCAATGTTCCAGCTAGCGCAGAGGGTAACATTCCTCGGATTTGTTCCGTTGATAGGGCAACCACTCAACCTAATACGTACAACAACTTTAACATCCTCCAGGATAGCAGTACACGGTCTAGGATTTCCCCTAAACAACCTATCATTCCTCTCCTTCCAAATCCAATACACGTGACTTGACAAAGCAAGTTTAAGCACTCTCGTGATGAGAGATTTACCCTTAAAACAGTGTATGGCCCAAGCTAGCTCGCCATCCCAGTGGAATTCTCTGCGATTCAACAACAGAGTTGCAGAATGACCTTCCAGAGATTCCTCGTATAATCACACTAGAGGAAAATGTGATTTCGAGTCTCAGGTTCCGAATTGCATAACAAGCATCTGTCATTATCGATGGCTAATCCCATCCGCAACAGCCTTACCCTGGTAGGAAGCCTATCCAGGATGGCCATCCATAGTATAATATTGTACTTAGGGATACGTCCAGAGAACCAAATTAGGTGATGCCACACAACCTTTGGTGCCACAGGGCGAATGTCCTCCCAAATCTGTCCTGTGCTAAGATCATTGCCTCGGTCAACAAATAAATTATGAACAGCAGGTCTCAACTTCAACAACCTCATGAAGCTCCAGCTAGCATTTGTAGGTAAGTTCAACTGCCAGAAGTCAGAGCTTTTAATTATATATGAATGAATCCACGCTACTCATAAGGAACCCTCCTCTGCCAACAAATTCCTAATTAGCTTAACAAAACAAGCTTTGTTCCAGCCAAGAATATCAATGACCCCGTGGCCCCCCTCAGACTTCAGAAGGCAGATCTGTTTCCAACTCACCCTAGCTCCCTTTGCAGGCAAGTCGGCTCCCTTCCAAAAGAAGCGAGTGCACAGTTGTTCCACCTTACTGATCACCACAGCAGGAAACATAATCTGCCTACACTAGTAGTTTGTCAAACTAAAAAGAACAGCACATATCAGTTGGAGCCTGCTAGCAAAGCTCAAATGCTTGTTAACCCAAAGATTCAACCGCGCCCTTATTTTATCAAGAAGAGGCTGACAGTAAGTTTCTTTGTTACCAGCGGGATACCCAAGTTCAGAACAAGGAGCTTCCCTGTTTTAAATCCCGTGATCACACTTATATCTTTACAATGTACAGCGGATAACCCAGCAACAAACATCTCACATTTGCTGACATTCAATTTAAGCCCAGATATATAGTAGAAAACATCCAATATAGTTTGCACACCGATAACAGAGTCAATTGAGACTTTGCAGAAAATGAGAAGATCATCCGCAAAGCAAAGATGTGTCAAGCCTATCCTTTTACATTTGGGATGGAACTTAAAGATGCCTTTAAGTGCTGCCACATTCAACAAATTCGATAAAACGTTCATAGCGAGAGGTAAGGCGAAAGAGGATCGCCTTGTCTGACACCACGAGCACCCCTGAAGTAACCAACGAGACTGCCATTAAACATGATCGAATAGCTCGGTTTAGTGTAACATGCCCAAATCCAGCCAATAAATTTCTCATGTAGGCCCAAAGCCTTCAGAATAACAATAATTAAGTCCCAATCAAGGGAGTCGAAAGCCTTTTGAAGATCTATCTTCAAAGCACATCTAGGGGAAATATTATTCCTATTATAACCCCTAACAATCTCTTGGGCGAGGAGAGTGTTGTCAACAATGCTTCTCCCTTTAACAAAAGCAGTTTGGTTTTAGTAACCATGCCGGGGAACACAACAGAAAAACGCCTAACCAAGATCCTGGTGATGGTCTTATAAATCACAGTGCAACAAGAAATAGGTCTGAAATCTTTGACTAAGCTAGAATTTGACACTTTAGGAACAAGAACAACAGCTGTGGAGTTGAAAGCAGGAAGAATAAAAGAATTATTGAAGCAATATCTGATAGCAACAGTAAGATCAACACCAACAATGGGCCAAGCTTTCTTGTAGAAAAAAGGATTATAGCCATCAGGCCTAGAGGACCTGTCATTACCCTATCCCCATAAGGCTTCCTGGATCTCCACATCGGATACATCACAGCATAAAACAATGTATGAACCTAGGGGGAGGGTGTAGTTGAGGAGTTCTTTAATTGTTACAATGTTACTGCTCTTAACATTTTCATCAGTCGTACCCAGCTGATTTTGAAAGAACTTGATCACCTTTTTAGCCATATCAGTAAAAGTGTCAAAGCCTGACACCAGATTGATCATAAATAACCCTTATTGTATTGTTTTTCCTTCTACTTGCCACCACCGAATGGAAGAAGCAGGTTTCTTGATCCCCCTCATTTATCCAGCTTACTTTGGCCTTTTGCTTATAAAAAAGTATCCCAGCTTCTTCAAGGGTTCGTAGCTTCCTTTCGACTTGAAATTCATCATTTACATTACTGTCATCAGATAAATTTCCAAGCTGGATACCCAACAACTCCTCTCTTTTCAGTTTCACCTGATTGGAAATATCGTTGAAATGATTTCTTTTAAAATTCTTGAGAGGACATTTTAACCTCTTGAGCTTTTGGAATATGACTTGAGCTAGATTACCCTCCACCGGAACCTGCCAAGACTTCTTGACGATGGCAAAAAAATCCGGGTGTAATGCCCAGAAATTAAAGAACCTAAACGGTTTAGGCCTGGTCACAGGGGCTGCTTTTTGGAGCCACACAACAGCTGGGCAGTGGTCCGAATCCCCCGGAGCGAGAAACTCAACATCAGATTTCGGAAAACCATCAATCAAAGATGAGCTCACCAGAACTCGGTCTAACTTGCGAGCTAAATATGAATCCTGCTGTTTTTTCGACCAGGTAAATAAGGGTCCAGTGAACGGGTGCTCAAAAACCCCTAAGTTCTCCACACAGTTTTAAAAATCTGAAATATCAGCCTGTGTAGGAGCATTAATGCTATCGTTGCTTTCCTCAGTGTTTAAGATTATATTAAAATCACCCCCAATCAGCCATGGAAGGTTATCATAATCCAGAGAACTTAATTGGTTCCATAAGTGCCTCCAAGCGTTACCATCATTCAATCCGTAAACTGTAATAACACATAAACTCTTTCCCCCAAAAGAGCCCTTAATCGAAACACTCTGATCATACACATAGATGACAGAACAAGCCAAATGCTAATACCAAAGCACCCAAATACGACCATTGATTGCATGACTATAGTTGCAACAGGAATCCTAATCACTAAAACTTTGGTTCATGATGTTATTATAGTTAACTTCCTTAACTCGAGTTTCCAACATACAAAGAATGTTTATTTGACAGCTTGCAGCCCAACTAATAACTTTTTTCTGCTAATGAGGATTATTGAACCCTCGAATATTCCAAAAACAAACTAACATGATATAATGGGGGAGGAAGAGGTACCGCCCCTATCCTCTATTTTCTTCACTTTGTCAACCTGCTCATTTTTCTTCAACTTTAAATCTTGAACAAGTTTAGACACTCCTAAAAAGGTTGCTCTCTGCTTCTTACCATCATCAGCAGGCAGCAAATTTTCAGGATCTATTGAGGTAAGGACCTCGAACTTATTTTTTAAAGCTCCTAAGACAGCCTTAGTTTCTTTCGCTGACCTACCCCGTCCTCGTTTAATAGGGGGTTACTTCCTGAATTCCCCACATGAGCAATTAGATTTGCCACATTTTCAAAAACTCTCCCAGAATCAGCAGGGTCCTTATATGTACAAATCTCTTCCACTAATGCAACATTGTTAGGAATAAGCTGTTCATGAAAAATCGATATCTCAGTACATAAACCAGAACTCATTCCCTCAGTCCCAACTGAATTATTATTAACATTTTTCTCCTGAGCTGGTATTCCTACAACACCAACACTCTTCCCCTCAATCCCAACTGGACTGTTGTTGACAACATCCTGTTTAATCACCTGTGTTGGGACTTTTGCCTTCTATATCTGCTCCTTATTCCTTCCTAAAGGACATAATTTTATCGAATGCCCAAACTTACCACATTCAACACACGTGGCATGTATCCAAGGTACAACAACCTTGATTCTGACTACAGACTCATCACACAAAAACACATCAACAAAATCTGGAATTTTCGAGCCAACAGGAATTTCAACACAGACTCTAGCATACTCAAGTCTCGCTCTAGAAGAAGTAATGGAGTCCATGTGTAAGGGCTTACCGATAGCACTAGCGATGTAGCTGAGTCCCTTCTTCGAAAATAATTCCAAAGGAACATTGAAGAGTTGGATCCAAATTAGCATTCGATCCAAGTCAAAGTGCAACTCCTTCAAATTCGGTTCCCATTTCCTGAGGAAGAGAGGCTTGTGAATTAACTATAATTTAAAATAATTATAAAATATATTCAATTATGAATTAAATAATGAATTTGTTTAAATGATTTAGGTACTTTTATTAAATAACATGAGTTTGAATTTTCACCAAACCATTTTTATATTTTTTCCATTAATTAGAATATAATATATATAATTTTGTAATCTTATACTAATTGTGGTATCTACACTAGTGGTTAGGACACCCTAAATTCTAAAACTAAAGTTAAGAAAAAAAACCTCTAATGAAGCAGTGACACATGTCATTATATGTTGATTAAATTTATTGAATTAAATTAAAATCAGAATTAAATTAATAGGATGTGTTAGTAATAAGAACAAAATATATAATTATACCAATTTTTCAGTTACCATGTTAATTATTCCATTAAATATTAACGATATGTGACTTAATTAAGATCGTCTAAACAGTTAAAATGATTTGGTTAAAAAACTGAAAGATCAATAGTCAAAATAAAATTGACCTAGAATTAAGTGGTCATGCGTATAATTTACCTTAAAAAATTAATAATCTTTATATGTACTTTAAACTTGGACCTATCTCTTAATGTAAGAATTTTTTATAATATCGTATATATGGTATTTTTATTGACTCTCTTGAGAATTATAAATATGAAAAATAAAAGGAAAATTTAAAATTTTTGGTAGAAGAGAAGTCGACAATAATTGTGGAATCAAAATGTATTGCAGGAATCTTTGAAAATGTTTAACAAAATTCGTTGGAAGTGATGGGTATCAGATACTTCTATCGTGCCCTTTCTTGTTACGATAATAAAAATTATAAAATAGCAATTACTACCTAATCCTCTATCCTTCTCGATTTGATCAAGAATGAGTGTTAGAGCTAGGGATGGGCATGGTCTCGACCCGACTCGACCCGATTTTTTGTGATAAAATCTGAATCCAATCCGATAAGACCCGAAATAATAACAAAAAAATATTTGTATTCAATAAAAACAATGATTTAATTAAAAATAATAATATATAAAGGGGTATTATTATAATTATTCCTAAATATATAAGGTAAAATTATATTTTTTCCCGATTCAGGCCGAGTTAGGTATTTTTCACCATAAACCCGTATCCAATCCGACCCGAACACCACCTTTAAAAAAACCTGACCCTAACCCGAACTTTAAAAAAAAAACCCAACTAAATAATATAAAAATAAAAATGCAGATAATATTTTTAATAAATTATACTCTTTTGAATAATTACGATAAATGTTAGGAAATTGTAATAATTTACATAATTTTATTGCTTTTAGGTAATAATTTAATTACGTAAAATATTATAATAATTTATCTAAATTTTATAATAATATACATAGTCAATTTTAATTAAGCCTATTTTTTAAGGATTTGATTTGAGGGTGATTTTATTTATTTATTTTGAGTGAGATGTAGGCCCTTTCTAGGTTCGTAGAATTTCATTCGAGTTCGGTCTACATATTGAGAAGAACCCCAAACTACGAATTTTTAAGGGCCGGTTATGACCCCTTAATTGTCCACCTTTTTTTACTCTTTAATGTCGAAAATGTTTCATTTATAAACAAATATTTAAATTTATAATAAGTCAAATTTTCTAGTGATATTATTGACAAAATAAAATATTTTTTTAAGAGTTAAGTTCGAACAATTATATATGTACAATATACATTGTTAATATGCTAATAAATATCTAAACGCATACTATCTTGAAATTATATAAGATTATTTAAAAAAGCTAAAAAAAAATTAAAGGTAAACTACATGTTTAGCATCCAACTATCACTTTTATTTCGTTTTGATCACCCAATTATTTTTTTCGATTGTTGAAAAAAAATCTAATGGTAAAAAAGCTCACTACAAAAATCAACTAAGTCATGAAGAGGAATTTAAAAGTATAAGGACTAAATATAATCCATGTTATAACATGGGGACCTTAAGAGGATTTTTACCAAGGTAAAAGAATTCATGAAGTTCATAAGAGTTCAAACCATTTATACTAAATGTGAAGTGAAACAGTTGTTCCATTGTTTTTCATTACAGATAAAAGATGCTCAATTTTGAGTGCACCATTGCTTGTGACCGGGGCTCCATCTCGGACATTTCTGACTGAAATAACTCGAAATGACCCTCGAATTCAGAAGCTCGATAATGGGAGCATACGTGACGCACCTTGGTGTTTTGTACTGGTTTATTGATGCGCCCTGCGTTAGAGCAAAGTCCATGAGCATGTCGAATGTGCCATTCTCCACTACCCTTATCTCCAATGGCCCGATGGACTTGTCCGAAACCCGCCCTTGCCGGTACACGCTGTGGAGCGATTCTTCGACCGTGAAGCAACAGTTCTCGAAAACCGACGGAGGGATCGAATTTGCATCGTTAACACTGAGTTCCCAGTACAGCACATAGTGACCGGGAGTCCCCGATGTGTCCGCGTAGCTGGTGTATTCCACCAGAGATGCTTCGAATTGCACGAGTTGGTTTGCAGCGTTTTTCACTGCGTTTTGCAGTTCTACCTCATCGGTTTTATCGGAATCAATGCTGAGAACAACGTTTTTCCTACATATAAAGTTGAACTGTGGGGCGTTGTTCTTGAATCCGGATACTCGAAGTATGTCTCCGACTTGATATCGATAAAGACCTGCCAACATAAAACATTTCCCTTCTCAGAAACACCAAAAACAAATAATGTATCGAATCAAACATGTTTTCAAGACCCTGCGTTACCTGCATACGTTGTGACAACAAGCTCGTATTCTTGTCCAAGTTCGACATCGACAAGATCTACGAGTTGTTTTTCTTCGTCATTCAGGGCCGTCGGTTCAGAAATGGAACCGGTTAACTCATTTTCTCTAGTCACTGGCAAGAACTCGAAATACGCCATGGTGGGGATAAGGGTGTAGGATACCTCACTAGGCTTGCAAAGAGGGTCGAGATTAATTCCGAAATAACATTCGGACGAGGCGTACATGGTGCAAACAAGGGGGAGGGAGTTGCTGTAATAATCCAGTGCTGGAATGTATTGAGACATGGTACCGGTGACAATAACATCTATGTACTTAGTGTTAGGCCACAGTCTAGTTATGATCCCTTTCCATGACCCATTGCTACATTCTGCCTCAACAAAATCAGCAATTTTGGGGTTCGGTTTCAGGATTTTCGAGACGGCTTCTCTTACAGAAGGATCGGTGATCTTTGAGTCTATAGTTCCGGATTGAATATCTTTACAAAGAAGACCCCAATGTTTTTCAAGGAAGTGGATGGCTCGAATGAAACCGGAAGCGAAAACCGCACCGACCCGAACGACTTCTTCGTTTTGACATAGACCGCAAAGCAACTGAGAATACATACTCTGGTAAGAATCCAGGCAGAGAATGGTTTCGTCTGGGCTTGTATAGTTGGTGTAGGGATCATTAGGCTTATTCTTAAAATAGGAGCTCTTATAGTAGCTGGTTAAAACGGGACGAGCCACGAGTCCACCTGGGGTCTTAGCTTCTGATTTAACAAACAAAAAATACATTCCCTTCCCTTTATCCAAACCCGGAACAAATTGATTCATCACAGGCATCAACAAGCTATAAAGCAACGATCTCCTCTCGAGTTCCTCGTCAATCGTCGGCATCAGCTTCCTCTCGCCGGCGGACGTACCCGAGCTATACCATTAAACAATCCCATGCAAAACATCATGGTTCATGATCATCTCCAAAAAGAACATACATAATTCAATATTCAAATACCATGGACTGACCTTGTTAAGAACTCTGATATGGGATGTGAGCAAAGAATCGGCGACGTATCACCATTGGCAATACGCTCGATATCCGGCTTCAAATCTTCGTACGTGATGACCGGCATCACCTTCTTGAATGTTCCTCTATCGGTGCACCCGTTAAGGCCGTTCCTTCGCAAGTACTCGGTGTCGGCGCTACGGGAGAGAATCTCGGATAGAACTAGCTTCTGCACTTCATCAGCGTTAATGGTAACGTCTTCGATGAATTTCAACGCCTTGTCGTTGTTTTCCACGACGATACCCTCATCGGATAAGGCTTTGGGAGCTTCCTGCATGGCTTTCTGAAGTAGAAGAAAGGCAATATGAGATGAATATTGAAATACTAATTCTGTGCAGCAAATGAAGCGAGGGCAAAGGAGATATATATAGACCAAATCAAACAGTAGGTGTAACCCACTAATCCCTACAAAATGTTACAATCAAACAGTAATCAATGCACTAACACAGGAAAAAAGAGAGGCAAAATCGTAAACAAACAGTATACTATTTTCTCTTATATTTTTTTATATAATAAAGAGAAAGGATCGTATTTGGCTTGGGCAAATCCTGGGGGGTAAACTTGCGTTGTTTTAAAGTAGAAAATGTTTGGGAAAAGTAAATTGACCACATGCGTGCATGTATTGCGGTTGTTATTCAAAAAACCAGCAGCGGCTTCAAGCTTCTGCTTCAAGCAAGCTTACGTGAATCCCTCTACGCAGACACTTCAATGTTAAGTATATTCATTGATACACATTGTGTAAATAAACATTTCTAGTTTGATTCATGCAATCATCTTTAATGCATTATATTTCGTAAATCTACATTCTAAGTTATAATTTAAAATCTTAATTAAGTCAAAAAAAGAAAATAATGGTTAAATCACCAAAATTTTGTAAAATTAATGTGGCTATCCACATGCATTTTATTATGTGAAATAGTGTCACAATTATAATTAAATTTCAGAATAAAAATATATATTTTTAAAATGATAATTCATTAAAAAATACAAGGTGACATAAATTATTATGTTATTAGAATAATATTACATCAACAATGAAATAAATATAAATTATTAAGTACGAATTAAGTGACCACAATGATTAAAGAAATGATTATTTCCTAAAGGTCTTAAGATCGAGTATGACGTTTGTAGAGGTGTTTGAGCGTTTATTGTCAAATGATTGAGAGTCTTTCGAACATTTATTAACTTATAAATTGATAGTGTTCTAAATTAATTAATTTGCTTGTTAATTATTTCGTGTTGTAGATTTATTATTGTTGTTTTGGTTGTATTGCGCTTATTTTCGTACATGATCTTATTTTCTAGAATTAGCAGTAAGAAGAGAGCATTATGCATTATTATTATTATTATATGATCATGGTTGGAGACATAGACACGACTCTGGCATGACACGGTCTGACGTGACAGTTTCTAGAAGGTCCAGTCAGCAGTATTTTTTAGAAGGTCTAGTTAGCACCTTCAAGAAGGGGATGAGCAGAGATATCTTAAGAGATTTATTTTTAAATTATAAAGTTTGAATTTGAAAAATATATAGAATTATCTTTAAGATTATTTTTTATTTTAATTTTCATGTTTATCTCTAGGATTTTAGAAGCTATAAATACCCCCTTGGGGTAAGAGTAAGGCTCAAAACACACTTGTTTTTAGTTTTGATTTAGGAACTTTCGGTTATTTGGTTTTATAAAAGTCTTTTATTCGTTTCCATTTTTATTTTATTTCAAGTTTTATTTTTAAACATGGTGAGTATAACTTCTGTCATGCTTAGCAGATTTTCTCATAAGTCAAAAGACTAAGTTAATCTTGTGAACATATCTGACTTTTTGTGAACACACTTAGCGGTGGTCCGCTAAGGAAAACTGAGATCGTGTTCGATTTTCAACGAGACAACATAATACGAGTCGGGCTTTTCCTAAACTAAAACTATTTTGTGCTAACGATGATTTGTTGTAGTTGGTTCAATTAAAAGCTGAATTTTTAAAGATTGACCTTGGGAAAATCGGTTACCAAAGTGAAAAGCAAATTACAAGGGTTGGGCCTTTTAGACTGTAACTGACGTGAATCCTGAAGTGAAAATTCATTTCGATTATCATAAATGAATTGAGTCAAAACGAGGCTTGAAACTAGTTTTTACCATAGTTATTTTCGATTTTACATTTTCAATTTTCTTTAATTTCACTCTTAATTACTTTTCCTTATAGAATCTTTTTTTCCATCAAAACCCCCCATTTTATTTTACTTTACTACAAACTAGTTTGTATGGATCATAGCCAACTCAAACTCAAATTTGTTAATTTTTTAACTCCTTGTGGATCGATCCTTACTTCTCTTTACTACGCTATTTCCTTTCTTATTTATTTTGTGAAGAAAAAATTTATTTGACAGTAAAGTGACGCTTGTCATAAATCAATACATGAATTATCATATTAATATCTAAAAAAGAAAGATTGAGATCAAATTTAAAACAAAGAAAAAAGAAAATTTTAAATTGATAAAATAATACAGAAATTGAAAGTTAAATATAATATCATATCACATTCACGGAAATAACATTATATATGAATTCCAGTTATCTCAGCTTATTTCTCTTTCTGGCATTAACTTGAAAATCAATCAAAAGATATATATTGATTTGAAGAGGGAAGTAGAGCCAGTCGTTCAAGAAACCGTGTCGTCCAAATCTTAGAGCATAGACATTCTTCTAAGAAACTGAATGTTATCGAAAACTACAAAATCCGAATAGTTGAAATTATTGTGTAATTGCAGGCATTATTAAACTAATAATGAACCCTTCCGTTTGAGGCTGATATATACTTCCATTACCGACAACAAAAGTAATTGCAGAATTCTCCGTTGCCATATATGTGTAAGCCTTTGAAAATAATGTCTCCGATCCATGTGGATGCCAATACAAATGTCGCTGTAGAGTTTCACTTTGGCTGACAACCACAGGGAACAAACAAACAAATGGTTCGAGCGTAAATAAATCAAATTTAAATGGATAAAATTGTATTTATAAATTTAATTTTTTTTTTATTTTTGAAGATATTTGTGTTCATGTATAAATTTTTTTAAAGATATTTATGTTCATGTATGTTTGAAATAAACCTCTTTATTTACTAGCCAAAGAAAAATGATGAAATTATTTCATTAGTTCTTAAACCCTTTTATTTTTTCATTAGTGTCTATCTTCATCGATATTTAAAATGTATATAAACCCTTGTCGTGAACATAAATGAATCGAACACACATATGTTCATGCTAATTCATTTATTAAAAAAACACAACGATTTTGTTCATACACATTTATTTTGTTTAACAATCCATCTGTATATAAACGATTTACAAACAATTTATCGGATGCTATGTTTATTTACAACTTTACCTAAATTATGCTCGAACGTTGCACGTGTTTAATCTGTTGAGTTAAAATTCATAATTGTGGACACATATGTATAATGTATAATGTTATCATAAAGTATAACACAAAATTAAACGACCAATTATGTTACACCTGTGATAGATATTAAAGTGTACATGGTATAAATTGTATTTATAATTTAATGAGTAACAGAATTATAAATACTTAACAGATTGACATAATATTAAATTTATATAAAGAAATAGTGGTCCTCAAGAAATATGTTAACCTGTATTGCTCTTATCCCATCAAAAAAATTTTACGGTAAAAGAAAATCTAACTTCTTGAAAGAGCGCAACAACAAAAAATTCAAATATTTAAATCTATTAAATAATTCAAGATCAATTTGGTATCTAATATTTTATTATTGATGATTTGATATTATTATATTTTAGTTAAATTTATGTTTATTCTTTATTTGATTCTAACCCATGCTTGGTACGTAACTTGGTGTTGAACCATATGTAATGGGAGTTACTAGGTGCCTAACCTAACCGGCTAGCTAGGTAGCTTGTCGATAGGATTATATGGTATACACTATCTTATATCATACATGAATGACCACAAAAGTTATAATCAAAATGCTGCAGCAGCAGCAAGTTAGATGTGAGTGTTGATTGATTGATGATGTTGATTAAACCGTCGTCGTCCAATTCGCACTTTCACAAAGGCAATAATGATCGTGTGTATGCAATTCATTTTCATCGATATTCGGAGATTGCGTACGCTTTGAGAAATTCTAAGATATGGAGATCATTTTACCAATAATTTTTTTTTAAATAAATATTTTATTAAGAAATATTTAAACTAGAAAAACCTAAATTGCTCTAAAAAATAATTTTATTTTATTTAATATAATTATATTAATCATTACATTTTTAATAATTAAGCAAATTATAATAATTGATTGAATATATCATATTTATATAATTACTCGTATGAAAGTGAGAGGCCATTTAACATTTAAAAGAATTTATTTATTAAAATTGAACATTTTATGAGCAAGGAAAGATAAGATTAAAAGAGTAACAATCAAGTCGTTGACTTCATGAGTGAGCCCCACATATCGCCCCCCTCTCCGGCTGTTTCCTATGCGATTGTCAAAGTCGCTTTCACATCCACGTGTTCAGAATTGGTTGGTTTTGGCTATATGCCGAGGCGGGGTTTGCCTTGTGTGCGATATTTACATTTGAACTTTTATATAGGGATACTAATTAATCCATTATCTACGTTTTAAAATCCAACACTTTGCCTCAGTGAACTCATTAATTAAGAGATATATTATTTGTTAT
Organism: Hibiscus syriacus; assembly: GCF_006381635.1. Taxonomy (NCBI): domain Eukaryota; kingdom Viridiplantae; phylum Streptophyta; class Magnoliopsida; order Malvales; family Malvaceae; genus Hibiscus; species Hibiscus syriacus. The sequence continues at coordinate 9,961,059 of NW_024061960.1, read as the reverse complement.
TATTTTAAGTTTTAAATTTAAATATTGTGTACGCAGAAATATAATCGTTTATTATCGAAAAATATTTTTTTAAAATATATATGATATTTTATTCACCATAAAACAATATTTAATATTTTGTCTGTTTTACTTTTTGTTTCTAAAATGTGACATTACATCTTTTTAATAGTGCCATGATTTTAATTTATTACTAATATTTTTGCATCTCAAATTTATGGAAACAAAAAAGAAGCGAAAGCATAAATGACTAAAATGTCTGGCCAAGGAGAAATATAGGGCTCAAGTTTGGCCAAGTAACTATTGTTTTAAGGGCACAAATGTTACTTCAATGATTAAGAAATTATTATTATTTTTTTAGATGTCAAATTTGAACACCACATATATAAAAGGATATGAACGTTTTGTGTCAGATGATTAAGAGTCTATGAAAAGATACTTCCTTGTATTCAATACATACTAATAAAAAACTATTACTTTTAAGATAAATTACACATTTAATACTTAAATTATTATTTTTATACTATTTTGATACTTAACTATTGTTTTAAGGGCACAAATGTTACTTCAATGATTAAGAAATTATTATTTTTTTTAGATGTCAAATTTGAACACCATATAAAAGAGTCTATGAAAAATACTTCCTTGTATTCAATACATACTAATAAAAAACTATTACTTTTAAGATAAATTACACATTTAATACTTAAATTATTATTTTTATACTATTTTGATACTTAATGTTTTAACGACGGATACCAGATTAAAAATTAAAATAAACATTGTATATGATTTTAAAAATTAAAATTTAAGTATTAAAATAAAAATAATAATTTAAGTACGAAACGTTAGTTTTTTATAAATCATATGCCTTTCCAGTTTCAAATCACATCATGTGTGATGGCTTGGAAAGTGATGTTAATATTATTAATTAAAGGTTGTTTTATTTGTGAAATCACTGCAATAATGATTTGAAAGGAAAAAGATCTCATATAATAATATCTTAATTTATTTTTTTGAGTACACGACTTTTCCAGAGTACAATAAAAAAATGTATACAACATTTGACATCTTTATGAAAACATATAGAAGACCATGTTTTCTGTATAGAGTTTAGGAAGATAAAAAAAAATGAAAACATGTTTTTCTGTATGTCTTCTCAAATACGTCAAGTGATTCGCTCGACTTTTGATTATCACTATAACGTTCACCTTATTTTGAAAAAAATAATTTCTCTAACACATTTTATGTATAATTTCATTTTTCCATTGCATTTGTCTTATAATTCTATTTATAATTTAAATTTTAATGTTACGAAAAGAATATGTGTTCTATACACTATAAATATAATAAAAATTCTGTAAGTGAATTCATGATGCTATAATCATTTTTAAACTTTTTTAAGGACACAAGCTAATATCTTAAACCCATTAGTGGGTTTTTTTATTTCATTCATAGTTTTCAACCACACACGGTGGACATGTGCATGTGGCCACTATACTTTAACTGACCTTCCCTAATTATTTTTGCTGTCTTTGTAGATATTTAAAGACATCTTCTTCAAACCACTTTAATGATCAAAGAACTTTTTATTATATTTTGAAGTCTCATGTTCGAGCCCCTTGTATGCTATACAGGAGTATGAAGATTCATTGTCAAAGAGATGAAAGTCTTTGAGCATATACTACCTTAATATTTACAGATTGAATTCAATTGTTGTAAACAAATAAGTCGTAATTTCGGATTTAAACTGTGGTTAATAACAAATTAATACATGGAGAAGAATTATTTTCAAGTTCAAATTTTTGAAAAGGAAAATTATATATATATATATATATATATATTTAAAGATAATACACCTATAATATATTTCAAAAACACATATTAACATGAATACGAACAAAAGTCAAGTAATAGTGATGGCGCATGCGTACAAAGGTTTTATCACTCTATATATAACCCAAAAAAAGTGGGGGAACTTCTTATAAATCCATTTGAAAACATTTATAATATATATAAAAGTTGTACGAATTAAGCGATCTCAATAATTAAGGGATTTATTGTTATCCTTTGAAGTATCGAGTTTGAACACTGATAAATACTATCTCGTATTCATACTAAATTTATATATATATATATAAAAGTTATAAAATATGGAGTGGCGTTGAATATGTGGAGACCCAAACAACCGAGTACAAATTGGTACCATTGTTCCGGACAAGACAACGAGTGTAATAAAATTGTAATTGACGTTCCGGATGGATGATTGCCACTGATATTGCACAAAGAAAATCAAATATTCAAATTCACTATTAGGCCTTTAACAGCACCAATCTAGAAAGGTTGGAATATCAATCTCCTTGAAAAGGCAATGTTTATTAGGTGCCTTTGTATTTTGGGCATTATTGACCTTTATGGCTAAGGTACCCATATGAATATTGCTCATATTTATCCCCCTCCCACGTCCATGTCCACGAACATATAGAATTGATCTTTTAACTTTCTTCGTAGAAACAAACCCGTCAAATACAAATAAAATTTCCAATTTCTTTGATTTCGTAGATAATTATAGGGTTGAGAGATAAATTTTTTATTAGAAATAATATTTTGGGTAAATTATGGTCATCAAAGTTTTGATTTTTTTAAGTTTATTCATTAAATTTTTAATTTGTACCTATTTTGGTCATTCAAATGTTAAATCACAAATACTATGGCTTCAATACCGAGTTTGAGCAAATTCACCTTCTCTTCCCCCAGATAAAAATTGTTCAAAAAAATGTATTAAATCATAAATGGAAGGGTAATATGATAGTCATGTATGGTGGTATAAAATATTTTTTTATTGACATGAAATTCATATGTCATCGACATTATTTTTCCTTCATTTCATTCTTTATTTTATCTTATTGTTTTAAATATAGAAGTTTTACAATTTCGCCCTTGTGTCACGTTGGCACGGTAATTATTATTCTCTATTGTCTTTTTCGATCACTCAAGATATTGACAAACTTCCCTCATTGTCTCATACCACTACATCAATTTAAATTTTACCTAAATCACTTTAAAACTCATAAAACTTAGTCCTACACTTAAAACTCATGAAGCCTCAAACCAATCTGGTCTATAATATTTATAATTCAATCAGTGTGAAATCAAGATATACAACTTGATTTTTCCTTCTCCATCTCTCTGTCGTTGAGATTTAGAAGAATATGCTTCATCATCAATAAATTAAAGGGATTTCAAAATTAGAAGGTTTTTACCAATTTTTTTTTTGAAAGTTTTGAGATCATTTTATAAATTTTAAAATAAAAATATTCAGTGATAATGTCACTGATGGCTAAGTGATGAAAATAAGAATATCGAAAGTTTTTTTTATATGAACACTAAGAAATGAATGTAGGGATGGGCATAGGTTGAGTTTTTGGTCCACCTGACTTGACTCAAAGACAAGGAGTCCTCCACTCGAGATCTGATCCGACCTGATGAAAACAAGTTTTCACCCCACCGACCTGAATCGATATATAATATAAAAATCTGACCCGAAATAAAAAAAATATTTTTATTCAATAAAACAATAACTTAATTGAAAAAAATAATATATAGAAATGTATTATTGTAATTATTCCTAAATATAAAATGTAAAATTATACATTTTTTCTGGTCATATATTTTTCACCTTAAATCTTAACCTAAACCGAAATTTTTTAAATAAATCCGACTTGATTAGGTTGAATCGGGTCAGAACCGTCGTGTCATTTCTGATAAACTCCTCGATGGACATGTGTGTTGGCTACCTGTCTATATCTATCAACTGTTACTAAACCTTTGTCTGTCAACTGCAATAGTATTTTTTAGGCCACCATTCATCCAATTTTTCATTTCGTAATCCGTATAGTGGTGTTAGTTTGGAATGTTTGGTTCAATTTGGTTACTATATTTAGTGATAATATAATGAAGCGCACGATTATCTATAGGAGAATGTGGGGGTATCAATTTGTATTTTTTAAAATTAAATTCAAATTTATTTATTTAAATTTAAAACTAAGATTAAATTATATATTTCTATCAACTGAGTTAAAATTCTTATATCGTATTACAAATTACACCAAAATTTCAGTATAATTTTATGATTCAAACATATAAATATATAACAAATTCTTTTGGATTTTGGATTTGTGTTATACGACTTCACATGAGTTTATTGGATCGGTATTAAATTATTGAGATTTGAAGGTATTTCTGTGAATTAACTTTGCCATATATGTTGGCTCTTTGAAATAATTAAAATGGAGTGGATAATTGATGACAGATCATTTGCTTGTTTATTGCTCAAGTATTCTATAATTCCTACTTGAACTTTTTTAGTCCCTAAGTTTATTAGTTTTATCAAATAATTAAAATAAATATACCTATGCAAATTGAAGTCGATGCAAATTTTATTTTCTTAAATACGATGATTATTTATAGTGTTTTGAGAAGATATTAAGACCATCAGACATCTTCGGTTGAAGACGCATGAAAAATCTGACATCTTCTTCAAATAAGTAAGGAGAAAATATTAGTAATCTTAGTGTCTTCCTAAAATATTGTAGTATTAACCTTATTTAGAAGAATACATTTTGCACCACCCCAAATGAATTTTTTTTTTTTTATCATTTTTCATTATCCTATGCAAGCAAAATTGCCATCGACGACCTTTCTTGCAGGCGGAAGGGGGACTCTGGGTGCAATACTGAAGGGTAAAACGTGGGGTCATAAAATGTAAATTGATTAGGGCAACAAGGTTTTAAATTCTTATAATGGTGCTTGGATGTTGGGTGGGAATTAACACTTGAATCCAGAATTTGAGATGGTATGACAACTGATAAGATGGATCGAGAAAAGGCTCGAGAATTTTTATCCGTTTTACTGACTCGTACACATGAATGAACAGAGCTTTTGTTCATTCATTGAACCGTTTTTCTTGCATGTTTGGTTTTCATCAAGTCCAAATTGAAATGCCTAAAAATGCATAGGTGATTTGAACTAATACCTTTTACCAAAACGTAAAGCCCTACTAGCTTCAGAGTTGACATATATCGTCGCTGTCATTTCATGCAAGCAAATTGGCTGGCATATGGGGACATGCACCTATCCGACAATGGCTTGCCCCTTGACTTGTGTAACATAAAATTACATACACGGTTAATATAATATTAAAAAAAATATTTTAGGATAAAATGAGTTATCATTAAAAATCTCATATAATATTATTGGTTGTAGTCGAAATTATTATTAATTATGCATCTTTTACATTATATAAAATAATATTTTAAATTAAAACCTGTCGTAATATAATTTATTCAGTTATAATAAAAGTTATTATCAATTATGTAACTTTGAAAGTAAACAAAATAATATTTTAAAATAAAATCCATCACAAATTAACTTTAGATTTCCCCTTCGAACAACAGAACTACCGGGAGACATCCTAGGTTTCCACAGTGAGAGATAAATGGGAGAGTCCAGCAAAGGTGGGGAGCACATTACTAGAGAAGTTGAGAATGTGAACATACGCTAACAGCTTATAACAACGGTGATCGGATTAATGGAGAGATCTATGGATGAGCCAAGCTTCCAATTTAAACAGTTAACAAGATAATTGTGAGTTTTTGAGGAGCATGTTTGCTTTATGTTTCTTTTCATTGTCTGTCTGCTCCTCTAAAGTGTATAAATTACATAAATGGGTGGGTTTTACTCACAAACCAGATGAACAAATTTGAGAGTGAACTTGGATAGAGATTGTCAAATTGTATCATAATCTATATTATAAAGCGGTGTTCTTAGGTTTGTTCCATTATTGAGATGTTTAGGAGAGTATGATTTGGAGATTTAGATACCAACATTGTTACTATAATCATCATACTTTCATTACCCAACCTGTTGTTCAAGACATATTTCATCCTTATGTCTATAGGCATAATATCAAAATTAGTCCCGACGTTTACTCGAATGATCACTTTTATTCTTATTTTTTAGAGCATTTTAGCTTCAAACGTTTTTCATTTTTGATCGAAATGACTTATATGAAAATTATTAGTTGATTAACGGTTAACACATGTTGCTGATGTGATATTTTCACGTATGTTTAATTATTAATATAATATTTTCACATATACTTAATTATTGATGTGACACATGATACGTCATCACCTTAAGTGATGTGGCATGTGTCATATAAATAATTTAACATATGTGAAAATATTACATCGGCATTGACCGTTAATTAACTAATAATTTCTATCTAGTATCAGTCATTTTGACAAAAAATGGGGCCAAAATAACAATTAAGACACAAGTTGCGGGTTAATTTTAACAATTTGCCATATACACATATAAATAAATAAAGGCTAGGATTGTTAAGGAAATAGGGTCCAAATTGCAGCAAATAAAAACAAAAAAGAGCTGAAAAAATCATTGAGTCTTGATCCTATAAAGAGAAGAGGGGGGAAGGGACATGATTATGATGTTAATGTTGTTGGTGTAATATACCCTGTTGTCCCCCTATATAGAGGGCCATGGATTTGATGCCTTTATTGTCACGTCTGTCGTACCCACAGCCATATCCTGTGTTTACCTCTACTGTTTCTGTTTCACCATTATCATCCTTTCTTTACGTACACTGTGTATTTGGAGAAATTTATTAGCACAAATAGTTGCATGCATTCGCCAGCTTTGTGTATTTCATGGACATTTGGAAATTATACTTTTCACAGAATTATCATGGTGATTTTAAAGTCAAACTGAATAAGATAAAATAATCATAAAAAGCGTGGCTCCATTCTCTCCAACGACTCCATTATCTGTAACCTTTTCCAGGCCCAGAAAAATTAGATAGGTTTTTTAGTGCACCTTTCGGTTGGGCCGAATAGATCCTTTCGAATTCAAGATTTGAAATAATTGCAAAACCAGGGGCAGTACGAATTACTAAATGTAGGAAAAAGTACACGAGGAACGACTAGTAAACAATTGAAATTGATTCTCGTAGAGGTGACTACTACCTACCATGTTCCAAAGTAACGGTTAGCTCATTCTGGGAAAATGTCTCCGGTTTGCTGGACGAAGAAGCTTTGCTAGAAGGGCATCGCCTGACCACGAATGCCGGTTGTTTTGGAGCTGGGACCGAAGCGTTTTCGCTGCCGAGCATGAAAAGTACCTGCGACATGGTGGGACGATCGTTGGGGTCTTCTTGTACGCACAGCAGCCCTACGTTCAGACAATTTAGGAGCTCGTCTGCTTTGCAACTCTCACGCAGTGTCTGGTCCAACAAGTCCATTGCCTTGTCTACTCTCCACATATGCCACGCCTGGGAACAATTGTACAACATACAGACAAAAAATTAAGTAGTTAATAAGTTAAAAGAGGGTTACTAAAATAGCACATACTAATATAACTTACATATCCTAGAAGGCTCAAAGATTTTTCAGGCTGATAAAATCCGGTGTTCCGTTTCCCACTCACGATCTCAATTACAACGACACCAAAGCTAAAGACGTCTGATTTGAATGAGAAAAGTCCGTCTAGTGCGTACTCGGGTGACATGTAGCCGCTGCATCATCGGAACTAAAGGTTCAAAGCTAGTTTATTATATAGTTGTACAATCACATTCAAGTAAAAGCAAAGCTTACTAGGTTCCCACTACTCTATTTGTGTTTGCTGAAGTTTCTTTGCCACCGAAGATCCTTGCCATCCCGAAATCGGAAATTTTCGGGTTCATCTCTTCATCCAGTAGAATGTTGCTAGTTTTTAGATCTCTGTGAATTATCCTCAGCCTTGAATCTTGGTGGAGATATAGAAGGCCTCGAGCGATTCCCAATATTATGCGGTATCGCATATCCCAGTCCAGCAGAATGCATAGATTCGGATCTTGTTAAGGTTTGTCATTTCCATTCAAGTACACATATTTTAGTGACTATTTAGTGATGGCCTATGAATTCATATATTTGAGAAGACACATTTAACTTACCAAATATGAAGGAGTCTAAGCTTTTGTTAGGCATATACTCATAGAGCAGCATCTTTTCATCTCCTGCAACACAATATCCTAATAGTCTAACAAGATTTCTATGTTGAAGTCTCGCAATCAGCACGACCTCGTTTTTGAATTCCTCCAAGCCTTGCCCTGAACCACTAGACAGCCTCTTCACGGCAATTTCTTGCCCTCCAGGAAACTTACCCTGGTGATATAGGTTACGGTTTCAAGCAATCGGTTTTAACCGAAAGAAACTAGAAAGATGGGATTCAAACAGTGGTAGAATAAGAGCATATGACCTTGTAAACAGGTCCGAATCCCCCTTGTCCAAGCTTGTTTGCGTTTGAGAAGTTCTTTGTTGCAGCTAGAATGCTTTCTAAATGAAAAAATGGTACCTCTATGCCACCTGTATCCTCTTCTTTAAGCCGTCCCGAATCGATCAGGTTTTTGACATGTCTCTCTCTGCCATACAAGTGAAGTGCAGAATTTCTTTGAATGCTTCCCCATATCCCTACATTTTAAATGAACTTACCTCCTTTGTTAACCAAATAGAATGATCCTTGAAACATCTGTAGAAAATTTTGTTGCTAATTACCTTCTCCCTTGGTCAGTTTCCTCCTCTTCAAGTAAACATAAACAATGGCGCTTGGCACGACAATTAGAACTACTATGCTAATGCAGGCTATCACGAGAATCAGAGATAAAGCCATCTTTCTAGTTGAAGACTTGTATCTCTTTTGTCCATAACCGTTATCTGCAGGAACAGAAAAGGGTCCTTTTATTAAATTTTAAACATGTAGACTTGAAACTTATATGTTTTGCTCGAGTAACGGTATCATTCTACCTTCAGTGCAATTTAGACTCGAGTTATCCCATCGGAAGTTTGTATTGCAGAGGCACCTTTTCTTCCTGTAGCTTGTTACATTACAAGTTGAATTTGGCCAATCTTTGCAATCTGTAGGTGAAGAGCAGGTTGGCTCCAATGGAGGATCCCAGCCTATCTCCACTTCATCGACAGTACATCTGCTAGTAACATGAAATGGAGATGGTTGCTTGAACTGAAAGAAATCATCACCCGAATTTCCTGCCTTGAAATCGTTTGCTTCGTTGGTTTGAATGATGAATTTTCGTGTTTCTGGATCTATGTTTGTCACTCTATAGGTTCCCCTGGGGACATCAAAGGTAACTTCACCTGAAGTGATGTTGCAGCGAAAACTGTAGTACATTGCATCACCGCATTTCGGTCCGGTACTAAGTGGATATGGAATCAGGTTTGTCCCACAAGTCTCGCAACTTCTGGTTGATTCTGCAGAAATAGAATGGATTTCAAATTCAGATAGAGGATAATCATAAAGAAAAATGTATTATTAACTTATAACGAATCATGAAATCAAGAAAATTTCAGAAGGAAGAGAATTGTACCTACATCAGAAACGGATAACCGGACATTAACATTACGGCCCCCTTGATACTCCTCCTGGATATTGTTCAGATCTTCCAACCATATCCAGCAAGCAGCAATGCTGCTACCACCTTGTTGCATAACATCAGGCTCTTCATAGGAATAAGCCTGGCATTGACAGTTGCTAAGACACTCGAATTTGCATTCCATTTCATTCTTCGCATTAAACTGAGAGTCTGGATTCCCGACTTCCATCATTTTCAAACTCAAGAACTTGTCGATCTTAGAATTCTTGTTGCATATCCTCGAGTTCCTGGTGCATCCATCAGAGTAATCCTGGTTATTCCAATTTGCAGGGGAGCTAGGTGAAAATCCTGGTAAACATTTACACATCAAGTCATTGTTAGTATTGCAGCTACCGAAATTTCCACACGCATTGTAGATACTGCATTTATCTCTAGGCTCTGCCCAAATTATGGACCAGATCTTATTAGAATCCCACTTGAAATACTGAATCTGTCCGGAGAAACCGATAATCATCCTTGTATCACTATATAACGATGACGTAAGATGAGGCATGGACTCGTTGTGGAGTACAACCGAGGTGAAATTCGACAAAAAGAAAGAAATTACCGATGGCATGGCCGAGGGCATACCATCGGGGCCGATGAATTTACCCGAAACACCACTTTTCCAATACCTTGTTGTTCTTTTCCAAATAATGAACTGATTTACCCTTTCTTGGTCTATCTCAAACGTGAAGTTCCCTGGAGCTGGATCATCCAAACTCTTCCATGATGTTAGTATCATGTCACCATCCATTTTCATGCCTGGAAGAAATGTATCAGTCGGGTTATCGAAACTTTGCCAGACAATGTTTTCTTCATGGATCAGCACCAGGTTCCCTGTATCACTCAGCTTGGCCTTTCTTGTTCCGCAAGGCACTGCTTCAATATTCGTCGACCAGAGAGATTTCCCATTTCGATCCAATACCTTGAGGTTTCCATCTTCTGCAACGACAAAGACTCCGCTATCATCGAAAAGCGGCTTGCCTCTATTGGCAACCCACACGACTGTTTGTGGATTTGAACCATAATACCATATCCCCAAGTATCTCCTGGTCTTAGGCTTGAAGCTTCCATTAGGAGTAAAAAATCCGAGTTCAAACTTTTTCCCTGGTGAAACCAAGCTTTCTCCTTCACCATCATTGATCGAAATGTTCACTGTGATGACATCTTTAGCAGAAGAACAACTGAAAAACAGCAAGAAAACAAATATAGAAGTCATTGGCTTTAAAAATCACTTGTGTTCTAACATGTTTATGCAGAGATTTTCATAATGTCTTGTGTATGGAAGAAGCAGCGTGGTGGTGATTTCCATTATCTAAAACTCCCCCACAAGAACAAGGGCAGTTAATACTGTGATTTAAAATATGGATTTTCCCTCGTGGAAAGGAAAAAAGTTTGACTTGGGGGGGTTACTCTTTTGCTTTTCCTGCACATAATCTTGGCAAAAAGAAAGCACCGCCAATGCTCTTTAACTGTTGCTCGTCGTATTGTGTGATTAAAGATTTGATTACTGATATCGCGGAACTCCATGAAGTTGCTGTTTTAAAATATTTCAGATTCATTTTATATTAAGATGAAAGCGACTCCCTTACACTATTTTTCAATGTTTTCGGCTTTTGTTTTAGAGACTGAAACCATCCCCGTCCCAAATGTGTGCCGGTCGCTTTCATCTAATGCCACCAACAAACCATCTCCCTCCTTATTTTCACTTAAATATTTTATATTCTTATTTAATATTTTTTCTTATTTTGATTTGACGTCTAAATTTTCGTTTTCGTTTTTTATTTTAATTATTTTTTAAATTATCATGTTTACATCATATGGCATTCATGATGATGCTGATATTACAACGACAGACATCATCATCTCGAAAGCCTAGTCTCCTATACTAATGATATTAGTACAGTTACTATACTAATGATAGAATTTGACACATGAAAAGGATCATCGGCCTTCGTCAAGAGATGCAGTGATTTCGGTATTATTATCCGCCTTACTAGACGTAGAAGCTGTGCTAGAAAGTGTTCTCGTCGTCAGAAAAGCTGGCTGCTTCGGAACCGGAAGGCTTGCAGTTTCGCTACCGAGCAAGACAACAACGTTGGACATGTTGGGGCGTTCGCCGGGATCTTCCTGCACGCATAACAGCCCGACGTGCAAGCACCTCAACACCTCACTCTCGTCGCAACTCGACCGCAACGTCTTGTCCGTTATATCCAACCCCTTGCCTTCTTGCCACAATCTCCATGCCTGCAGCATCATTTACAATTCCAATTCTAACACAAGAATACATGGCATGGTAGAATGAAACGTTCATCTCTACTTACATAAGCAATAAGGCTTGGTGTATTTTCCACATGATAAAACCTCACGTTCTTTTTCCCACTAATTATCTCGAGCATCACTACACCGAAGCTGAAAACATCCGATTTTACCGAGAAAACTCCTTCTAATGCGTATTCCGGCGCCATATATCCACTGCATTTTAAAACAATATTTAAGATTAGATCTGCAGATGGAAAAAGGAACTAATTTGTTCTGCTGCAATTAAGAAAAATTAGGAACTCACTATGTACCAATAACTCTTCCTGTGCTTCCTTCGGTTTGTTTTCCTTGGATCATCCGTGCAAGGCCGAAATCTGATATTTTCGGATTCATCTCTTCGTCTAGTAATATGTTACTAGTTTTCAAATCTCTGTGGATGATTCTCAGCCTAGAATCTTGGTGAAGATAAAGCAATCCTCTAGCGACTCCCAAAATGATGTTGAACCGTGTCCCCCAGTTCAATTGCAGGCTAAGTGTTTCGTCTTTAAAATTTGACATCGAAGACCATAACATGTATATCAGCTATATATTTGTGGTTTCTCTATGAGTCTGGATTGAATAAGACAAGGTTTCAATGACAAACCAAATATGAAAGAGTCTAAGCTCTTGTTGGGCATATATTCATACAGTAGAATCTTTTCCTCTCCTCGTATGCAGTAGCCTAATAGCCTCACAAGATTTCGGTGTTGAAGTTTAGCAATCAACACAACTTCGTTTTTGAATTCATCCGAGCCTGTCCGGAAACACTCGCCAGCCTCTTTATAGCAATTTCTTGACCTCCTGGAAACTTACCCTGGGATCATAGTCATTAGCATTTTGTAACTAAGAACAAATTATATGAACTTGTGAAATTCTGAAAAATGTACCTTGTAAACCGGCCCGAACCCTCCTTTTCCAAGTTTGTGTTCATCTGAGAAATTGTCTGTTGCAGCTACTATGCATTTGAAATCAAAGAAAGGTACGTCTATGCCTGTCCCGTCTTGTCCTTCAAAATGGCTCGACTCCATCAGCTCTTTAACACCTCTCTCGGTGTCGTACCGTTGAAGATGAGCTTTTCTTTGTTTTGCTGAAGTCAAAAGTGGATACAACAACCACCCTTTGTTAAAAACGGTCTGCACATGAAATACCATTTTCTTCCTCCACAAGTAAATGGGAGTTGGATATGGACAGTGTAAAAGATGCTCCAAAGTCCACACTTACCTCTCTTCTTTACCATTTTCTTCCTCCACGAGTAAATAGAAACAATGCTGCACAAAAAGACCAATGCAATTGGCAGAGATATTACAAGGATAAGAGGGAATCCCTGGCTTTTATTAAAAGACTCTTCTGATTGTTTGAGCACTGCAAGAAAACCAGCACAAAATAGGTCAAAAAAATGCCATGCCAAGAGTGCTTCAGAGGCTGGTGCTGTCAAATTAATCCTAACCTGGAGTACAGTTTAAAGCAGAGCCGTCCCAACGAAAGGTAGGGTCACACCGACACCTTTTTTGTCCGTTTCTTGTTTCATTGCAAGTCGAAAACGGCCAATCCTTGCAATCAGCAGATGAATCACAGATTGGCTCTAATGGTGGCTTCCAACTAATTTCTACTTCAATCGTACCATTCATTGGAGAATCGCTAGTGAAGTTTCCAACATCACTGCTGCAACTGCTGGTCACATTGAATGGAGATGATGGATTGAGCTGCAGAATTTTGCTTCCTGATGACTGCATAGCATTACAATCAATTGCTTCTGCAGATTGTATTTTGATAACAAATATGCGTGCCTCGGGGTCGACATTGGTTACAGTGTAGCTGCCACCGGGTGTCCTAAAGCTTAGTTGGTATGAACCATCATTACAGTCGAAGCTGCGATACATAGGATCACCGCAACTTGAATCAGTGCTTAGGGGATAAGGGACCAAGTTTGTTCCACAAGTTCTACAACTTCTAAACGTTGATTCTGCAAAGTAGAATAGATATAGTTAAATCAAGCTTTTACTTCTGAGCTGATGATAATTGTTCCTGCAAGAGGTCACAACTCTATGAATGCTGCAATTTGCAACATCAGATTGAAGAGGAACAACAATATGCCTTTTTTTCTGCATTTGTTAAAATAGTATGCAGATTGTCTATAGAATCCGCTCTAAATTAGCCAACAAAAAAGAAGTATTGATCTATGGTAAAAGTGAAGAGCAAAGTACCTAAATCAGACAGTAGCAAACGGACATAGATATCGTAGCCATCAACTTGATCGTCCTGAATATTTTTGAGTTCATCAGTCCATATTAAACATGAAAGTTGCCTGTTGTTACTGGAATTTACTGAATATGCCTGGCACTGGCTGTTACTGAGGCATTCGGCCTCACAGGCTTTTCCATCATCAACACCGAATGGTGATTCTGGATATTCCAATTTCATCCTTTTCAACCTTAAGAAGTAATCCCCGTGTGATGCAGAGTTTCTGGAGCAACCTTCCTCGAATTCTCCAGCATTCCATTTCTCTGCGAGTCTAGGTTTGAAACCAGGCAAACATTTGCATGGTAACTTGTTGTTGACGTTACAGGTGCCAAAGTTTCCACAGTAATTGTACTTACTGCATCTATCTCTTGGCTCCCACCATATCAATGACCTGTTTTTCATCTCTGAACCGAGCTTCCAGAACTGCAAATCTCCAGTGAAATTCATCACCAGGCTTTCATTTATGTGAACTCCTGAGTTATCCCCACTAAAATTCAAGTTGTTGAGTAATTCAAAGATTTCACCTGACCCCCGCCATGATCTCCAGTAAGTGATACTCTTGTTCATGACAACCAGTCGAGTTGCTTGCAAATCTTGTTTGAACGTAAAGTTTCCAGGTGCAGGATCTTCTTCACTGGTCCATGAAGTTAAAACTAAATTCTCATCCATCTTCATACCGACAAGAAATGTATCCGTTGGACAGTCAAAGCTCTGCCATAGGTTTATCCCTAACCCATCACTATCGTACATAATTAAGTTACCAGTATCATTGAGCTTCGCCACCAGCAAACCGAGGTTCGTACGTTTTAACCGGAGCTTCGTACACCAATAAATGTTCCTTTGCTCATCAGATATCCGGATGTTACCACCCGCAATATGTAGAATTCCAGTTTTATCTGGAAGTGGCTGTTTTCTATTAGCAACCCACACAACTGTTTGTGGAGTGGAGGTGTACCATATCCCGACATATCTCTTCACGTTAGAGCTTCCTGATGGGCCAAAGAACCCCAATTCATATCGATTTCCAGCTGAAACAATAGTTTGTCCATCAGCTACACTAAAATTTACTGTTATAGTATCTCTAGCAAAGCGGCCACAAAGAGAAGATAATATCAAAAGTGTATAGCAGGACAAGATGGTAGAGAGGAAATGAAGTACTATTGACCACCTCCCAGTTCTCCTGTAGAACATAACTTCTTTCCTATTCCCTGCTGCTACTTGTTATCTAGATCGAATTCGACTGCAGATTTTGATTTCCCAGCTCTACAGGGAATTGCTTTCAGAAATGAAGTTGCTGGTGTTTTTTCCAGAGTTTGTTTTATCTAAGCAGTTTTTTAAAATGGGATTAAATTAGTAACAATAATGATGAAGTGTTGGATGAATTTTGTATGATCATAAGAACTTATCCCCTCATTTTCCTTGGCTGTTCAACCAGTGTCTCGATATTGACAGTACATCTTTTCTATTTTGTCGGCAGCGACCAAGAAAACAAAAGAGTCCCTGTAAAAGAGTTACACCGGAACCTTTTGTCGTGATCGAAAACCAGGCAGCGATTCATAAAAGGAACTGGCTTATGGTTTAAAGTTTAAGCATAGCATTAAAATACGAAACCATCAACATAGAGACATTGGCCATTTAAAAATTTGTATCTATTCAGAATTTTAAAGTGAAAAAATAATTAAATCGATATTAACATAAAATAATACATGCACAAGAAGTAAAATTTAACGTGATTCAATCTTGTCTATCACCTCGGATGAGAAGAATAAATAATCTATTATAAATATAGAAATCACCAAATATACAAATACATGATATACTATGTGTCCTAAAATTCGATATATATACCAAAACTCAGAGTATCCCAAATTCTTCTCTCAATAACTTAACAAAATTCACTTTTGTAACATAAACCCCAAAGTTGTAGACTATAAAAAGATTATATCTCTTCAAAATAATTTCCTCATATGAATTCTCAAAGGCAATGATTTTTGGACTGTTCATATTGGTTCTTCTTTCAGCTGGAGCCTTAAGCGTATATTCAAACTTCGAACTGTGGCTTATCCCATTCTTACTGCTAGAACAGAAAAGAGTTCTGATATATGGGATGCTTTGTTTGATAAAAAACCTCAAGTTCCATGGCAAAAAAAATATCTGGTTCCCTCTTCACGTTCCTAAATTTAGTTTAATCACTTGGATGGCTTTACTTGATCGATTACCAACTAGAGATAGGATCTTCCATATGAGTATTATTAGTGACCGTAAATGCCTTCTCTGTGACGATCCTTGTTAAACAAGGGAGCATTTGTTCTTCTACTGCCCAATGGCTAACCAACTTTGGTATGTTGTTTTCTCCTCCTCTGGTATGCCATTCAATATTTATTCTTGGGAAGATCTTATCATGTGGGCAAGCACAAACTGGAAAGGAAAATCCCTTCAAACTTAGATAATGAAACTTGCATTAACAGCTCTTATCTATACTCTTTGAGACGCGCAACAAATGACTATTTCAAGATCGATCCAAAAACTTACAAGAACTATTTCTTAACATTAAGAATACTGTTAGAATTCAATTGAGCGATAGGAATATTAATAGGAATGATATTGTTAACATTACTCTATGTGAGCATTGGGGTATTGAATGATCTGATTCTTTTGTATAGGCTGATCATTGCTTCTGTCCTCTGATGATTTTGTATTTGTTACTGTTCTTGGATAATAAAATAACGATTTATCCAAAAAATATCACCAAGTACCCATCTTTAACAAATATAATTACAATAAAATTCAATTTAATTTTGAATGAAATTTTGAGTTAATATCTAATAATATCATTAATGCCTAAGATTTAAACAAAAAAAAATGGAATTGGTAATGACCTCACCTCAACGGGTTTTAATTAAGGAATGAATCCACCCAGTACCCATAGCCATTAGAAAATTTCAATTAGTAACGTCCCACCTTACATAATCTATTTATTTAAGTTCTTATGTAATTATTGATTTAAATTTTGAATCAGTATGCCAATTACATATAAATGTTAGTATCATATCAAGCTGTAATGGCATGAAGCATTCTTGGACTATTCATGCGCCAATGAAGTTCGAGGATTCTCGAAAGAGTAGATTTTTTCATAATTTATACGACTTATTTAAGGATCAAAGATAAAAGTAAATACCAACGAAGGTTGGCCTGAGTGGAAGGGGCTCTGGTCGCTTAAGCAAGTGGTTTCAAGTTCGAGTCCTTGTGGATACAGAAAATCTTCTTGGGAGAGATCCCCACCTTTCGTGCCCGACAATACCTCGGAGGATTAGTCTCAGGCGAAGCCTGGAGACACCTTGGGATACCAAAATAAAAAATAAAAGTAAATTATTAGTTTTAAAAATTTTAATATTAACTTTCATCTTAAAACTTGAAATATTAGTCTTCTACTAATTCTATTTAATTTGAATCGAGAGGATGAGAATGTTAATGCAAACCAATCTTGATTTAGTATTAACAATCACTTAAATTTTCTATTTACAAAATTTACTATTTTCTAAAGAGATATTTTATTATTTTCTTAAGATATTATTTTCATCACACCCTTTGGAAAACAGAAAAATAGCCAAAACCAATCGTATTATTATGGTGCTAAAAATCGCATCAAGCGATTAATTTGGTAAAATATTAAATAAGCTTGGTTAACGCAATTGATTGCCGTCCACTCCAGTCCGCAAAAATGAAAATATCGCCGACATTGCGGGACCCGAATAATATCCCCAAAATCATTTGCCCACCACGTGGATAAACCTCAGCTCTGCTTCTGATAAATGCCAGCTAAGCGAATCTGAATATCGACTCCCAACCGACACGTCACCGTCTAACCCAAGCTGCTTTTAAACTAAAGTAAACTACACAAGATGTCGTTTTATAGAGTATTTTAATTATTAAAAATTATAAAATAATTATTTATATATTTATATATCTTAAATTTATTATTTTAATAAAAAAATGATAACTGTTGAAATTAGATTTTAACTTATTAATTGAGAAATAATAAAATTTTATTTTAATGATATTTACGATATTATTGTTTCTTTTAAACACTGGCTTGCATTAACTCGAATGTATAATATAAACGAATATTAGATCCACAAAATATAACTCAAACGGTTTAAAAATTAGATTTTAGCATGTTTTAATTAGTAATTAAAGTCTAACTCAAATAATCGTAAATTTTTTAATTAAAAAAGACAAATTTAGGCATATTAACAATCGAATAGACATTGTATAATTTTTAATAATTATAGAATTAAATCAAATAACAACTTATAATCAAGGTATTATATGTATACTTTAAACGTTAAAATATATAAAATGAAAAAGAAAACAAACTCGATTTCAAGCAAATGCAACTGATTTCCAACACATTGCACCACACAAGATCTTGTTCTCTTACGTCGCGACACCTGGCAGTACGTTGCACCACACCCTTCGCCTTTCCACTCCCTCTTCACACAAAAAACCCTAGACTCCCACAGACCAAATTTTCTTCTCCTCCGTACCTTTTACTAATTTTCAATTTTATCCCCCTTTCTTTTTCGTCTTGATATAAATCAAATTTCGTCGTTCAAGTTTATTCATAAGTTGAAGTGAATGATAATTCGAAATAGGAACTGGGGGGTGAAAAGGTATTTTCTAGAAGAATACATCTATATATAATTTAAATAAGGAAAGTATAATAAATCAAGTAAAAATATCATGCGAGTAGTGGTTGGTTAATTGCGAATTGCAAAGGCAAACCCGTAATTTAAAGCAAAAGGCAAGGCTGTTCCTATAAGCCACTGCAAGTTGTTTGGTTCTTTTTCTTCTCTCTGAATCGCTCATTCTCTGTAATACACGAGAGAGAAAATCAGAAACGTAAGAATTCTGTCGAGAAAACGTAAGGAGGAGAAACTCGCTGGTGGATCGAGGGGAAATATATCTGTGTTTTGGTTTAAATGAGGAAGGAGATGAAGAGTTGTGAGCTCTGTAAGTTGGCGGCGACCACGTATTGTGAATCGGACCAAGCCAGTTTGTGCTGGGGTTGCGACGCTTTAGTCCACGGAGCCAACTTCCTGGTGGCGAGACACGTGAGGTGTCTTCTATGTCACGGTTGCCAATCTCCGACTCCGTGGAGAGCCACTGGTTCCAAGCTCGGTCACACGGTCTCCGTCTGTGAGAGGTGCGTTAACGGCGGCGATCGAGAAGAGAGCGAAGCGGAAAATGACGGTGACGGCGGTATCAACGACGACGATGGAGATGATTCCGATGATGACGTCTCAGTTGAAAATGATGTGGAGGACGGAGATAATCAGGTGGTGCCGTGGTCATCAGCAGTAGCGGATACACCTCCTCCGGCGTCCAGTTCTTCTAGTAGCGTAGATTATTCCGCTGGTGAAAGAGAAGTCTCTAGATCAACGAATTTGTTCTCGTTGAAAAGGTCGAGAGGAAATGCTTCAGATCTTCACCCACAGGTTTGTTTTCTCTATTGACCTTTGTTCAGTTTTAGACTCTTTTCGTTATTCTTTCTCCTTCAGATCGTTTAATCTCTTCCGTGAAATCAAAAGTTAATAATTCTTTTAAAAAATATTCTTAAACAGGACGATCCAGATCGTTTATCTCCTAAACGGAGGTACGGTTTACAGAAAAGAGGATGAATCCGTTTCGGTTGACTCCAGGTGATCAAATAAACAACAGATCAAACCGGTGCAATTCAGTCCGAGAAGCACGATTGAGTAGAGAGAGTCATTAGGAGGAAAAAAAAAAGTAAAGTGTACGAGAAAATCCAGTAAAAAAATCTTAAAAAATCGTTAGTAATTGTAATCTCTTAGCCGTCCGATTTGAGTTGATTTGCCTGCTATTTCTCATCGTCTTTAACCTACTCTAACAATAGTCATTGATAGGAATGTTGAGACCCCTGTAGGCCTGTAGTTTGGGTTTATTTGTACTAATAATCCAAAAAAATTCAAGAGTGCTAATTACTGCAAAAACAAAGTGTGATCTTTTGTTCTGATACTTTTCCAGATTAATGTTGTTTCTTTAGCAGCCTTAAGGATGTGTAGCAAGTGGAGGAGCAGATAGAGGGTCTGTGTCCTTGATTCTTTGAACGACATCCGCTAATAAAGCTGGCTGGCCATTCAGGCTATCCATCGTTTCACCAGCCCTATGGACGTCAGAATTTTGTCTGTGAAATGCCATGGACAATCACAAGGCACGTATACCAATTTGATTTTTTTTGGTTCTAAAATGTATTTTTGAGGATAGACAGGATTGTGCATGTCCATCACTTGTAATGCATATTCTTCTACTAAAACAAGCAAGTTGGGGAATGAGTGTGGTGCATGTATTTGTGTATTGCCTAATATGTAAACAAACATTTCATTTTATGTCTACATATGTCTTTGAGTGTTTTCTCTTAGCCAAGTTGAGGCACCACCTAGTGTGTGGGCCATTTTGCGACAGAACTTTGGTCATCGGCTTGATCCCTTCGGGTGGCCGATTGTCCCACTGCAGTTAGCCATCCCAAACTCGACTGTGTATCCATTTGTCAAAGATTTCCAATAACAATGCTCTTCCAGATTTCTTTTAATCTTTTATACCTTTGAAACAAATCGTGCAGGATAAAAGCATTCATGTCTCTATCCATCATTCTATTTCTATATGTAATTTTTTGGTTTGGTAGGGTAAGTTCATAAATAAATAAATAAATTATATATTATATGAAAGTATTTTTCAATTCGATAAAAGACTGGTTTAAACCATGAAGACTATTGGTAATAATATATTCTTAGCATCTTAAACACTACTATTAGTTTTATTAATTGTCCATAAATACATGTTTAATCTAATGATAAAACATGAGATTACAAAATAGATGAGAAATATAAACAAAATATTAAATTTCACTGTAGGGGAATTTTCTTTCTCTATTTTTTGTTGGCACGAGTTTTGTAATGCTTTAAAGTCACTTGATTCAAACATGTGACTGGAAGAAGATATTTGATGTTTGTTTAATAATTTCTAAGCAAAATATCTGGGAAGCTGATTGTCCGGCACCAGTCAGAATTGAATGCAATAAATAAATGGACTTGTATCCTTTTTTTTTCTTTTGGTGCACAGTTGAGATGACGGCCGGCCATCAACATCAGATGGTGGAAGCATATGAGGCTTCAAGCTCATTTAATTTCCCATTTACCAATTTCAATAATGCAAATGGTATATCATGATTGGAATCATCAACCCACATAAAATATAGTAAAAAAATCATGATCCTCAAACAGAAATTGTGGTTCAAAGGAGCTTGTTATTTCTAACCAGCCATTTGGATTAATTAAATACATTTGTAAATTGATTATTCAGCTTAGCATTTAGAAAATATAATTGAAACTGCTAGGGTCCAGTGTAGGGGCGAATCACTTGGGTGAAAAGACAGAGGATCGAGTGGTGGAGATTTGCCGTGGGGTGTGGAGATTTGTGGTGGTAATTGGGCGCCACTTAAAAAATCTCGGCAACAACCGTCGTAGATATAATGAGGATGTTTCATTGATCTTAGGATTCTGATGCTGACCATGACGTCACCATCATGGACAACGACATGAACAATACATATCATATATATGTGTCTTTTCAGGGTTGTCCAATTCACCGGTTGACTGTCGTTGTGGGTTTTGAGTGATGGGCGTTGCCTTGTATTTCACGTTTCAATCTTAGGCCATTCACTCGGTGAGGGCAGCTGTACAACTCAACTTTGTATACTATTATAAAACTCCACCAGGTTCAATGATAATACATTTGTTGTAACCTTTTAAGCCTGGATTTTATAGATAAAAAAGAAACGGTAAATTTATCAAAATAATAACTTTTTCAATACTTTTCTTATCAACATAACATTTAAATAATTTTTTTATCGAAATAGTATCCTTTTAATAAAGATACACTTGTGTGGAAGTATCTTTACTATCGTAACAAGTTATTCAGGTGTCTAAGATACATAATCATGCATGCACAAGCCGACATCAACACATGTGCATAGCAGCATAGGTCCTGTCTTCAATCATTCAAAGAGTATATGTTTAGAAGACTATTTAAACAAAATTCGTACATAAACAATGTGACATTTGAAAATATCAATTTGTAAATTTTGAATTGTCAAAGACAATTCTTTAACTCGATCAAACTTGTATCAATACGCCAGTTAAAGATAATTTTGAATACTGAGATCTTGAGTATACAAGGAAACAATAGTCAAATTAAGCTTAAGAACTAGTTTTGACAAATCAAAACCAATAAAATTTTACCACGATATTCTCGAATCTCACATTATTTATATAAGTTTTTTAAGGTGTTTAAATATAATCTTCTAAACATGCACTTATTAAATAATTGAAGATAAGATTTATACATACATGTCATCGTCGGTGTTCAACTAGTTCGTGCTTGTGCACATGCAATTATATATTTTAGGCCCATACCCCATGTGATATTTATTTTTAAATATAATTTATATAATTTTTAACTTAATGTTTTCATTTCTTTTCATTTTGATCATGAATGACATCATAATTAAAACTAATATAATCTGTCACATAAGTAGAATCGCTTCCTTTAAAACATAGATTTCAAAAGGCATTTCTATGTAAGCATACCTTTGCAAAAAGAGAGTCGTTTAAATAAAAAATGTTGTTTAGGTACTATTTTAGTAAAAAAAATATTTAAAAATGTGTTATTTTGATAAAATTACCAATAGAAACGTTAAGAATATTTGGCCTTAAGACGATATTTGGTTGTATGCATGAATGCTGCTAGCATTGTAGGGACCGTCAATTAGGCACTAAAAATATACGGTGCATACCTGCCTTATCTTCACCTATCTTTCGGCGTGCTATCTTGTATGCTTTTAGTCTTTTTACATATCAATCTTGTCCTGCATTTATGTCGCTTTTCGGTCCAAATTTGGCAAATAGACCCCATCTGACAAGGCGAACACAAATAGCTTTCCTAAGCGTGCATCAATAATGCCCGACTTTTAGTGACATGAACTAGCCATGGTGTTCCATCAAGTCTTTTACCTAATTCTTCAAACGATTCCTGTCTTTGATGCTACTAATATAATGCCTGCGCTCTCAAACCTTGACTAAAATGTCCAACAGCGGGATTTCTTTGGTGGCTATATGTTGATAAAGTTGCTCCGGCTACTTTATTAGGCCACCTGTTACATGAACAATGACATGCACATTCTCAAGAGAAACTGCAATCAACGAGGGTGAAATGTGATATTTGATCTGTAAACAGAGTAGCAGGTAAAATGGATATAATGGCCGATATACCGGTCATAAAGAAGTTGGGTGAAAAAGGGTCTTAACATACTGTTGAACAATAATTTATTGGGGACTGATTCTACTTTCAGTAAAATTACATCCCATGAGAGAGTTTAAGAATATTGAGATATAGTTTGTTGAAGAAATTCGAGGCATACTGCTTTAGTGATGAAATAAGCTTCGAAGGTCGAAATTATGCGAACATCATAATTCATAGGATCTACAAAAGTCTATGAAAGGTTCACTGGTTTACCGCAAAGTTGCTCCAACTCACTTTCCAAGAGTTTCAACAAATTTGCTTTAGTTCGTCGATAAACCCAAGCTTGAACATTACGATCCCAATCAAATCTGGATGGACCACTGCACAGAAAACATTACATCAAAGATAAAAAAGACAATTCGTGAAAGCTGACAAGAAACATGATTATCACTAAGAAACACAGAAGCACCCATGTAAGCTCAAGAAAAGAAGAAATGCCACCAGTGGTAAAATATCTTTGTTTTCCTCCAAATTGGTGGGACTTGATTCCCTACAATTCCTAGGCCTCATTCTTTATTTAGAGAAACAGTGGCATGCAAGAAGGTTCAAACATTTTTCTGGCCTTGTGGTGGCCGGTGGCCACTCTATAGGGAAGACGACAAAAAGGCAATGGCAACTGAAGATGACAAATAAATATTGAAAATTAACAAAACTGAGCTTTTAACCAGTCACTCTTTAAAGGGTAAAGAGCGGTATGGTTTTAAGTTCAAAATGGCATGTTATATATATTATGTGGATGTTCATGAAGAGTGCTGATTTAGGCCACTAAAATGTTCTACGTTTCTGTTTGTCTTACTTGAAGAGAGTACACAGTTATAGTTCGAAAATTTTAAGCAAACACCTTTTGAAATTAATAACACAGGCCTCTTCAGAAGGCATCGATATCGATTTTAGTTGTATCAATGATTTAGGGGCTACAACCCAACTATTTCATCACTTTTACTGATACATGTTCAAAACACAATCAAGTTCATGACCTGATAATTTTTCATTGTATCTTACATGAAAAGTTCCAAAACATAATAACATTATTCCGACAACTAACCCAACCCTTTCCCGTCTAGGCATCTACGTCTGAAGTCTTGGGCCGACCAAATTAGTAGCCACGTGAAAATTACATCCCAACTCTTTGGGCCAGAGCAGTATGGTTTGAAGTTCAAAATGACTAGTGTATATGTGTGAATTGATTAACTGATACAGATGTGCATGAGGAATGTTGGTTTAGATCACTAAATCGCTCTACATTTTTGTTTATTTTTCTTGAAGGGGGTACACACTTTTAGATTGAAACATTTAAGCAAACACCCTTGGAAATAACTAACAAAGGCCTCGTCATAAAGCGACAAAATCACGAAACATATTTTTCGTTGTACAGCTCACTTTTTTTACAAATATATACCCATCAACAATCTGGAAGATTAGGACTCAGCTAGTTCATAACACCTCTTCATTAGCATAAAAATCATGTAATCTAGTTTTAGTTGTACAGCTGACTCTTTTTTATAAATATATACCCATCAATGATCAGGAAGATTAGGACTCAGCTAGTTCATCACATTTATTCATACAATGACCATTCAAAGCTCAACCAGGTCCAAAATCTGATCATTCTTCGTTCCATTTTAAAAAGTAACAGCCAGCTGAAATCTTTTACACGAAGAGTTTCAAAACATAATAACATTCTCAAGACCAAATAATACAGAAGAAAAAAGCACCTTCAATGAGAATCAATCATGTCCAGCTCAAGGAGAGCCAAATATAAAGAAAACAGCACCTTCGATTCCAAAGAAGACAATGCTAAATCTAAGATTCTCAAGACCAAATTATACAGAAGAATAAGAAACAATTATACCTTATAGGAGACGATAACCAAATTTGCCGATTAGGGGTCTGCTTATTCATCACATAGGTGCCCAAACCCCCGAGTTTTAGTGTCAACACTTCATTCTACTAAATCCAAGCAATGTGTTAACTACCATAAAGAAGCCAAGTGATCTCTAAAGCCGATAAACAAGTTTTAAAACTTACCCCATAGTCTACATCGAAACCATCAAGTTCAACAACATCACCATATTCCTGCCACACACCCAAAACTATTTTTTAAAAAAAGAAGAATAAAAAAATGTTAATTTAAGGTTGTTACCTCTAATTTTTCTTGAAGGTCATGGATTGTAGAATTAGCTAATCCATGAAATTCATCTTCCGATAGAACCAAACTGTTTCCACAGTGATGATTGGACAAAAGAAAAAAAGGGTCATACTAAAAATGTTTTCTTAATCAAAATTATTAATGGGAAACCCGAAAGATTGAATATTTACCGGTAATCAATGGGTGCAGGTCCTTGAGAATCCTGGGGGAGATTAAGAGGGCCAGAGCAAATGCTTCTAGAAGAAGCGAATAACCGAGGAGAAACATTAGGCGTCGAAGCTTGTGGAAGAAGAAAACCCATAGCAAGTGGATGGCGCAAAGAGCGGAGGGGTGTCGAAGGCGGAGCTTTGAGAAGTTTAGAGATTCTCCTGAGAAAGGGTAGCCTGGAAGCCATTGTCGATCAGACTCTGCAAATCGCTAGTCCAGAAGAGTAAAGACTGAAATGCTAGGTGGGCTTTCCATCGTGCAATTTCCCCTTTTCTGGGCCGTTCTCGGTAGATGAAATAATTCAATCAATTTGGTTACTCTACGTTTTTGATTGTTAGTTGATGGATCACAAGTTTCAGCCCGAAGATTGATTATTTGATTAGGCTTTTGCCAGTCAAGTTTTAATTGGTATTGTTGCTGTTATAATATATATAAAGATTAAAATTTTAGAATAAATTATTGTGGATTGAGTTTAGTTGTCCTCTCTATCAACATCAGTGGTGAACAAAACTCGATTTAATTTAAAAAATCGATATTTTTGACTCAATTCTATTTAAAAAATCCGACTCGAATTGACTCAATTTGATTTTTTTTTAAATTTAAATCGAGTTATAAAATAAAACTCGAATAACTCGAAATTTATAACAATTATTGGATTGATTTTCAATTTTGAGTTGAGTCTCTAAACTTTATTTGATTTGGTTTTTTAGTTGAGTCAAGTTGTTGAAGTTTATATTTAAATTTAATTGTAAATATTTATAATATTATGATACTATTTATTCCAATTTAAATAATTTCTATAACCATATATAATGCATATATATATATATATATATATATATATATATATATATATATATATATATATATATATATATATATATATATATATATATATATATATATAAAAGATAAAAGTTAATTTTTTAAAATTAATAAAACATTTAAAAATCTGTTAACTTTATTTATAAAATTTAAATAGCTTTTCTATATTCCAAAGGAATGACTCAATGGCCTCTAAACTATTTTAGATGGAAATTACCAGACTTGTGCCATCCCTCGTTGGCATAATTACGTCCTTAATTGTATCACAATCTTTTACATTTTTTTTATTAATTATTAGATTTCATAAAATTTTGTAAGAAATATGAGATAAAGGACACATGTAAGATGGTTGCATGAAAAAAAATGTTCCACTTGGAAGATGTAATTAATGGCTAAGATGAGTCATTTCCACTTCAAACAAATGTTGCCATCGAAAGCGAAGGTTGGAGGAGATACCATAAATATGAAGACCTAACCCTACACAAACACGGCACTCTGCATTTAATGTCTTTGCCAATCTTCCTCATTTTTAATCTTTTTAACTCACGTCTCAACCTTATCAACTTTCCAATTATACAACCAACTATAAATTTTAATTTAATTTTTATACGGTCCGAATGATTATAATATATTATACGTTCAAAATCTTTTTCAATCATTAATAATACATACGCATCCTATAACTATTCGAACCCGAAATCTAAAAAATAACTAATAAAATATTTAGGGTGCGTTTGGTTCACGGAATGTAAGATTACCAGTGGGAATAAAAGATTACCAGTGGGAATAAAAGATTACCAGAGAATAGGATTACTGGAAATGTTGTATTTTGTGTTTGGTTGGTTTAGCAGGAATGTAATATCATCGTGTTTGGTTAAAGGAATAAAAGATTATTGAAATGTATATTTGACCAAATTGTCCTTATTATATATTTGTTTTTTTAACAAGTTGAAAAATATTTATATATTTTCTTTAAAAAATTTAAATTCATAAAATTTATATAATTTTTTTACAAAATTGAAAATATAAAAAGGTTTAATGAAAGAATAAAAATTTTATTTTACTCTTGAACTTCATATAAAATTTTAATTATAGATTTTTTTTGTAAATCTAAAATAGTTTAAGGATAAATTTTTAATTTAACATTCGTATAATTTTTATTATTCAATGATAGAATAAGAATATTTTTTTAAGAAAACAAAATTAAGGGTATTTTAGTCCAAAACGCCGGTAATCCAACAATACCTAAAGAAAGGGCGGTAATGACATTTCCGGTAATATACCAAAAAAATCTACTATTTGTAATGTAAGATTACCGGGAATGACATTCCCAGCCAACCAAACGGGGAATGTGGATTTCATTCCCCATGAGAATCTCATATTCCCCCAATCAAGCACACCCTTAACTAGTTTTAGCTGAGAATCATTGAATGTTGGTAGTCGATATTGGAAACACAAAATAAAAAAAAAATGAAATTATAATTGTTTTTCACTTAATAAAATATGAATCGACAGAATGTTCCATAAACTATCGAATAATATTTATTTATATTCGTTTATTTATGTACATGTACGTAAAGAATAGATGTACTTAGGAACATAAACTATGTTTGGTTGTGGATAGTTGCTTTATCTGCAGTATTCGCACCTGCAGATGGACGATGAGTGTTTAAAGTATGTTTGCTTAACCTTACGCCGTTCATTCGAAGGAAACAATTAACAAAAACTATTCATGGTTTTTACAAATTTATAGCTAACAAATACGAAAATGTAGTAGACAGGAACCAACGTGCTTGTTATTTATTGTGTTCTCTTTTTCCATCTTTATAGCTGAAGCAAGCAGCCTCACACGTTTTTAAGAGGGGGGGAGGGATACTAAAAGTCCTTTGCTTGATCTAATCTGGCTATTGAGAGGTAAGATTGTTTTCTTATTTTCTTCCTTTTTTGGTTAATGTTTCCTTTGTTTGCAATCTTTGTGCTTTCTTTCAAGATGAATAGATTAATGGGTCTTTCTTCTTCTTTTGTTTCATGCTATTTAGGTGGTTTTCCTTCTTGGAGTTCGTGCTATATATATGGGGATCTTTGTTGTTCTGAATCACCTGCCATTCTTCTTTTTTTTCTTCTGGTTTCATGTTTGCTTAGAATGAAGGCTAACGAATGATGGGATTAAATTATTCTGATTTTCTTTGGATTAGTTTCCATTGGCACTTTCGTTTTGAACCTAAAAGGTAGCTGATTGGCGTTGTGTTTCATATGTTGACCATTGGTTGATTTCATTATCTCTTTCCTTTATCTGGAGATTTTGTTCTTGTTCTATAATTGACGTTTTTGAGGATGTTTGAATGCCTTTTGTTTCTCTTCCAATTCTTTTAACAAAGAACCATTGCAATCCGATCGTCTATTCCGTTTTGATTGTTGCTTTTCGATTTAGAGACTAACAATATGCAGTTTTCATGTTTTATTCACTTGGCTTAGACTATTCTGCTTCAATATCTAGTTTGCATATTGTGTGATCCTTTTATTTTCTCTCTCTTATTGTCAGGCAGGTAGGTGTCTCTTATGCTTTTTAGGGATTCGGTTTTCCTAGTTGTAAAAGACTCTCCTTCACTCTGGCCGCTGCAACGAAACTGAAATTTTCTCGCACCTCAAGGTGGGTGTGGGGGGACAAGAAAGAGCTGATTCTGCTTTGTGTTTTAAGGAGATCAAGATCAAGCCATATCTGGAGACTGCGACGGGTTTCAGAGGGTCTTTCGCTTGATTATGGCTAATGTCGGTATTTGCTAAAATACCTTGAAGTTGATTGAAGCTTGTCATTTTTTTATGTTTGTAGAATTAGGTGTTTTCCTCCAGATTTTGAACCTTAATGATTCCGGTAGTTTTAACCTTATAGCTTTCCATGTAACACAAAAGGTAGGTGTTGTGTGGATGTGGTGCTAATCTGTATCACCACGATGGTTAGATTTTCATGCTTCAATGCTCACATTGGAAGCCAGAAACCAATGGTAAGTCCGAGATTTGCTTCTGGTTTTTGAAAACTTCAGTTAAATTTGGGTTGTATACTGTAGTGTTTCCTGACTCAAGTATCCGCTTGGCCATCAGAAAACTGTTCAGCCGTCTGTTGATGTGATGCATACGACTTTAGAAGATTTTTCTCAAGTTCAACCCCCTAAGGAGTCGATTAAAGCTACAAACATGGAGCAATTCTTGCCAGAGGTGGAAACGACTGCTGCGATTCATGACTATGCCAAACCTGTAACAGATTCTTCTTCTCCTTACCGTAGCTGGAAGTCATTTGAAATAAGAGACAAAACCCATCTTGATAGCAGTTCCAGGGCCCTTCAGAATCCGCACTATTTTAAGAAGAGTCTGTCCCTTGGAAGTGAACTTTTTCTGGAAGGAAGAGTTCCTCGACAAATTGATACGGATGACGAGACTAATCAAGGGTTTTCTTATGATTCCCACGAGCATGGGTTGGTTGAAGATGACAGAAAACCTACAGTAGAGAGCCAGAATGCTCCATGCTCAGAATCTGTTCATGTAAGCTCTAACCATGCCAATATTGAACCGGTTTTCTCTATAGGAGACCTTCAGCTTTCAGAGAAGGATGGCCACGATTTCTGTAATTTACCTTTGCATCATGAGCGTGCCAATGACTCTGGTTACTACACACCCAATAATGCACCTGGGATTGTAAAATCATGTTCGATGCCAAACATGGCTGCATCGTCACTCATTTCTGGAGGTCATTCTCCTAAATATTTGACAAATCGTTCAAGATCCTCCGAGGATGTACATGTTCTCAGAATGAGACAAAAGGAGATTTTAGTTCATGATGTTGGTACGGAGCTGATGCGACAACAAGAAAGAGATGATGGCATGCATAAATATCATAAAACTAACTTTGAAAGTTACGAGGGTTTTGAAACTTATAGCTGTTCTGCATCAGCAAAAGACTGGATAGTGCCAATTTCGGATGAAGTGAAAATCCTGCAAGAACAACCGCTGGTTCTGAATCAGAATGAATCGACTGGAAAGGATTTGAAGTTTAAGCGAATCGCAGATTGGGTAAATGATCTTCAACACATGAGCCCATCCAAAGAATCCAAAGACACATTTGAATTATCCCATCCCAGTGATCAGGTGAAAGTGGAACCTGCTGTCTTAAATGGTTTGACTGCTACAAAGGTCGATGTTAAGGTAAGTCCTGACATGGAAGCTGCTAAAAGATACATATCTTCTTTGAGTGCCTCAGCAACCACCGCTCAACTTTCAAATCATGGTCTGGTTGTTATACCATTTCTCAGTGCATTTGTCAGCTTGAAGGTGCTTAATCTATCAGGAAATGCAATAGGTACTTATCTTCAACTGCAAATATTTTGGTTCTGTATAAGTAGGCTTTCTCATTATCTGTATGTGTACTTCAGCAAGGATTACTGCTGGTGCTCTTCCTCGAGGACTTCACATGTTGGATCTGTCGAGGAATAATATATCCACCATCGAGGGTTTACGTGAACTTACTCGACTTCGTGTGCTGAATCTAAGCTACAATCGGATATTTAGAATTGGTCATGGTATGTGAAGCAAACTGCAACTTATGAGCTGTTCTAGTTTCTTTGCCATACTCTTTACCTTCCAATATTTTTGATCTTGTAAATCTACTTTCTGTCACATGATTTGTTGTAGGTTTGGCTTCTTGTTCCTCTCTTAAAGAGTTGTATTTGGCTGGAAACAAGATAAGTGAGGTAGAGGGTCTTCATCGTCTCTTAAAGTTGATGGTTTTGGATCTGCGTTTCAACAAAATCTCTACTACCAAATGTCTCGGTCAACTCGCAGCAAACTATAATTCCTTGCAAGCCATCAGCTTGGAAGGTAACCCGGCGCAGAAGAATGTTGGAGATGAATATCTGAAGAAGCATTTGCAAGGCCTTCTTCCGAATTTGGTTTACTTCAATCGGCAGGCTATTAAAGTGAAGGATGCCGCAGAACGATCAGTTAGGCTAGGCATCAGCAGCCATCAACTTGATCGTGTCTATAGATCAGAACACAGAGGTGCAAGGAAGAATAACCATGGTACTGGCCGGGCATCCTCTTCATCTCACAAAAGTCAAGCCACGGCTTCCCCGATGCGATCCAGAAGCAGGCATGGGCACCACCCTCCTCCTAGCGGAAAGAAGGCAACGACCAATCATCAGAAACATTACGTAGATCTCGGTAACAAACTGCTGAATTTTAAATTGGAGGTTTCCATGCGAAGGACCCAAAGCGAGGGAAGTCTGGGGCAACTGTGAAATCAGTTGCTTTGATTGCTTTCTGTTTCTAGACTTTGATATTCGAGTTTTGTTGATTTTAGTAACTGCAATAAATTGTCACTCAAGATACATTAGTCGATTCCTGTTCCTGATAAGTTCTTAAGTTCCTGCTTTCTCTCTCATTAGTAGCTGAAATAGAAGCTAAAATATCAAAATCCAGTGTCAAAAGGTTCGGTTATGCAGAAGTTCGACTATTAACGCAGATCAGGTATTAACATCGTATGTTTCTCAATGGTCTTTGAACCAAATGACCAGACTGCAGAGGCTGCAGACCCCTACCCTATCCAAAGATGTGGTAATTTGCTCCTTGATTATGCTAAATTACTAAGAATGTCAGAACTATGTCGATCCGAGACAAATGCAATAACCAAAAATAACTGCACGATTTTAAAGGAGAAAAAACCGGTATTACTACGATATCGTTAACATGATGTGCCAAGGCTTATTATTAAGGAACAACGAAAGAAACCCAGTACAGCAAACTACATACATTGAATGGTTAATTGTCGAAACTCGAAACAAGGCAATTAACAGTAAGTACAGGGAAACACCATGAGCCCTATTACTATCCATCTATACAAAGCATAAAGTTCATCACCACGCAACATTTTCACGCTTCTTTGCCAGCACAAAGTCTTCAAATATGGGATTGCTTTCCATCCTTTGCTGCAATATTAGTGCAGGGGACCATATCGGTAATCAATCATCCGCATCCCGTTATTCAAAATAAAAACCAACACTTGATCAGCAAAGGAGTTCACACCGGGTTAGAGACAAACCATACGTTTGAAAAAAATGCATTAAATACTACATGATCAATAAAGATTTTTAAACTACGAACGAAGGGTCCAACTCCATTCTCTGCTCCCCTAAAATGGGTCTCAAACAGATTAAAGCTTGGAGCCATATCAAATTACCTGAATAAGTAGGCACTCCGCACTCGTCATTGCTCTGAGTCATATTAAGCATCTGCTAACAAGAAATATTAACAGGGTGATGCTAGTAAAAAGCATAATTGTTTAAACTACAAATTATACTTAGGCCTTACATGTTTCTGAAGCCCTAGAAGAAATCACAATCATAACACGAAGCACATCATGTAAGGCCTGAATCCTAAAGTATTATGTTCTCACTTCATACAGTGAATAGCATGGGTCAGCTCGAAGATGCAATACAGACAAACATTTCACATCTCCAATGCCGTTGGCCATTTCGTCAGTTAATTCCAAAGGTCCAAATTATGATTTCTTGGCTAGTATGGTGCACCGGTCTTATCCATTCAATGGTTCAATAATATTTGATCATTTTCATCATCTTTTTCCAGCCAATACCCCAACAACCTAAGCAAAACCTCAATTCGGGCTGCTAATTCTTAGTTATTACTCCTCATAAATCATAATTAAGACATAAACTAAATAAGTTACTACAAATTAAACCAGTTGATTACCATCAAACGAAAACAAAATCAATTACAAATTCGGAAACCTAAACCTGTATGGCCTCCCTCCACATCATGATACTCTGGTACCTCTTCCGGTACAGGATGCAGCTCCACATCTTCTCCAACAATGCTCTTCTTCATCACCTTCTCTTCCTCCGGGCACCGCACCACCACCACCGGACAAATGCAGTGGTGGACGCAATAATCACTAACGCTTCCTAGGCTTCCTTTGTTGGGTCCCCTAGCGGCTCCAAACCCTCTGCTCCCCATGATCACCGCACTTAGCCCCAATCTCTCCACTTCCAAACACAATCTCTCCTTCATGTCATGGTCTTTCACTATGTGGATTTTAAACGGAATCTGAGCATCCACTAACAGCTGCGCCAGAGTATTAACCTTCGTCGTCGTGAAAACGTCAAAATCGTTCTCGAGTTTCTGCTGCGACTCCTCGTCGGAGTTTTCGCCGCTGATGGCAGTGGCGCTCTCGTGATTGTTAGTGGAGTTAGGGTTGATTTGGAGTTTGATGGAGCCCCAGTCGGCTCCGTAAAGGAAGGATGTCGGACGGACGTGGAGGAGGATGACGGCGTCTCCGGGACGAAGGTAGTTCTGAACGGCCCATCGGACGGCGTAAGAACTCTCGTCGCTTAAGTCGACTGCTATGGCAATGCGGCGCTGGGCACCGGTGACTGGGGTGGTGACGGTGGTCAAAGGGACACGTGGAGTTGTGGGTTGAATTCGGAGCGGAGCCAAGGACGGGATCTGGAGGTCCGGTTCCGATTGACGGTAGTGGAGTTGTGGATTCATTGGAAGATAAAACTTTTGGAAAACTGAAGAAATTGTTGACCAAAATCAGAGAAATTTCGGTGAGCTCTAAAAATGCAGACACGAGTAATGCGCTTCTTATGTTCTGTAAACTATGTTCATACGCCAACCCTTTTTTTTCCTTTGCTACTATGCTTCTCCCAAACTACGTTTTTTTTAAGATAAAGGTAAAAATACTCTTTACGTCCCCTCAATTTCAAATTTAAATAAATTAATCCTCCTAATAAAATACGAATATCAAAAGTAACTCTATCAGAGTACCTCTTAAATATTGTTAGATGACATGTATTATTCAATGATCTTATATGTATTTAAGTCGCACTTTATTTTGTAAACTTAATATTTGTACTTATTATATTACGGGAGTTCATAAAGCTTATGTTTTATTTGGTTTATGATGATGTTATCATATTTGTGTAAATAGTTTAAAAAATGATTAGTCTAGGAATTTTCTATAACATACAAGAAGGACCACATTAGAATGTTATAAGTTGTGTTTGTTGATGTTGATTGTCCTAACAATTTAGTTAATGAGAGGTTGACGATAATGTATTGTGTGTACCTTAAAAATTGTTTAGTGGCCTGGAGTTCAAAGAAACGAAATATAAATTATCAGTCAACTACATAGGCAAAGTATCACAGATCACAAATACAGTGACTGAGGTGATCTGGGACGGGTTGAGGCTCTTATGAGTGATATGGGAGCACGGACTATATTGTACCAACGATGTGATTCGATAACATCAATGGTATTGTAATGAATGTGAACTCTAATTTTCATGTTAAGTCCAAACATGTGGAGTTACACGTTCATTTTGTTCATGAAAAGATGATTGAGAAGAAAATTCAAGTCAGTTATGTTCCTTTCCGAACATGAAGCAGCTAATGATCTTACTAGGATGTTGACTAAGGCGAGCTTTCATTTGTTTCGCTTAAAACTGGTTGTCTCTATTGAGGGAAACAAGATTTTGGGAGAGCTGGGTGATTGCTGTAACAAAAAGCTATGGCTGAAGTTAATGGTTAAGAGTGGTGTTGATTGTTCTGCTTGGTTGTTGATGTTCAAGGGGCAGGGAGAATAATGTTTGTCAAGGCAGTTGGGGTTATTACTTGGTCACTATTTTTTATGAACTTTAGAGCTATAAAAAGGCATTTTGTGTGCTGGCCCAGATCACTTAATTTCTGATGGCCTATTGAAAACTTCCTAAATTCATAATTCCAGATTTATCTTGTTTCAGTACTTGATGTTCTATGTCCAGCGGTTACTGTTGACGGTGGTTCACCTGTTCTCGACGGCTCTCTGAGTCCATAACTCGATTTTGAGAACAATCAGTGCTCGATTTGGATTGGCGATATCTTGAATCTGCAACAACATGGGGCATCAACTGATTGAAGGCACCGATCTCCTCCAACTCCTGGACAGAAGATTGAATGGAATTGTTGATTTAGAAGAGCTCTCTGGACTTCGTAAAAGTAGCTTGTTGGCGTATACAAGATGATGAAATCCAAAGGCCATCAGTTGGGATCCTGGAAGGAAATTTGGATGTAAGGCTGCCTCCAATTCCACGATCTCTACAGGAAATTAGTAATGAGGAGGAGCACATATTTATGCTTACCGACTCAACCATAAGTGTTTAGCTTTTGCTGCTCCAAGTAAGAGCCTTGCATGAGTCCTCAGGCATGGAAAGAATATACTGAAACTTCATGTCTAAATTTAAATCCATAGCTTATGGTTGAGACGATCAAACACGATAATAATTAGACGATGAGATAGATAAATTTCTTTGTTCTTCATATATTTTATATGAAATCGAATTGCTGGCTGGCATAGATCTAGGAAGAAAAGTCATGGGCGGTAGCTTGATTTGGTTTAATGTGGGACAAGAGAGGGATAAATACAAGTCAAAGACGTTGGTTAATCCACCAATTAACTTATATTAGACTTTAAGCACTTAATTATCTTTTGTTGTGGTGGGTGGGTAATATTTATTGCTAATGCAATCAAGATCTCGTGCTCAATGACCTACTTTCTTTAAAATTATTTCGTATTCAAATTTAATAATTTTAATACACGATGATGTGATTGAAGTATAGTCTATATATTAAAATTAAGAATATTAAAATAATTAAACTTAACTAAAAACTGTTTACTCTGTAAAATAGAATATTAATAGTAAATAGAACAATGTGTACATGTCAAATACTACCTTTTTTCGAAAATAGTCAGTTAACATATTAACAATATTTAGTTATTTTTTTAAAAAAAATCGATAATCAACGAATTTTATTAAAAATATTAGGTTTAGTATAAAAAAATATTCAAACTATACCATTTTTTCATTTATGTATTTAAACTTTTTTCAGATCAAGTATTTAACGTTATTATTTTAAGTGTCTTGGTCGTACATGATATTAAAACAGATTGTTAAGTGACACGTGTCGTATTCGGATAATTTTGAATTTTTTTAAAATAAAAAATTTAAAATATTATTATATTGAAAAATCTAATTTCTCTAAAATTTAAAAACTTTAAATCCCTAAAAATTCCTAAAATCAATCATAAAATCCCTAATCCTAATCTTACCATCTCCCTTGCCGGCTACGACTATCGTCATCGCAACCGCCTTTTTCATCTCTCTTATCGATCGTCGTCGTCTTTTTCGTCGAGATGGCTGTCAGGACCGTCGTGTGTCGCAATTTGTAGTCGTTTGGTTTGTCAGGTTTACCATCGGGTGGGGGTTTTGGGTGGTTGTTCGACGGGAGGAGGCACGGTCGAGGACAAGTTCGATCGACAATAACAACGGCAAAAGCGATGACCAACATGAATATATGGATCGAGATTAGGGTTTTCAAAGTTTTAAAAAATTTTGACTTTCTTAAATAAAATATATTTTAAAGTTTTTTATTTTAAATAAAAATTTCAAATTTATATAAATGTCACACATGACACTTAATGGAATACTTTAATTATCGTTACGATCAAAATACTTAAAATAATAACATTTATAACATTAGATATTTGGATTGACCGAAATAAATTTAGACAACTAAATGAGAAAATTTGTATAATTTAGGCACTTTTTATGTATTAAGCCAAAATATTATATTTAATAACTATCCTATTATTAATACGTTTAATAAACTAATAATTAAATTCAATAATTTAATTTAATTTCTTGAACAATTGATGGCATATACAATTTAGTTTAAGGTAGATAGAGGGTTTAGTGGATAGTTCTACTGTAAGATAACCTTAATATATATCTAAGGAAATGTCCTATAGGAAATGTTAATATTTTTTTAATATTTTTGATAAAACACTATCTAAAACGTTATTTTTTTTACCTGAAATATTAATTTCGCTAACTAATTTCCGGTAGAACCTAATATTAACATTTTCGATAGAAAAAAAATATTTTAGATAGCGCTTTACCAAAAATATTAAACATTTTAAGTAGCGCATATTATTAATATTTTTAATAAAAAATAATATTTTAAACAATACTTTACCAAAAATATTAAAATATTATTAACAACATACTTCTTTAATAATATACATCGATTTAGCTTTGAACGTGTAAATCCAACAGCAGTCAATTTGACTAATGAACAGTATTTGCAACTTGGATGATGGCTGTCCAATCATTTCAAATTTGACTTTTCTCCTCTTTCATACTTGCCAAAGATGGTGGATATGGAACTAAAAAAAAAGTATCCAAACATAAGTTAAATTATCTATGGAAAATTTTACTTTAACGTTTTAAATTTAAATATCTAATAATTTTTATATTTTAAAGTTTAATAATATAATTTTTCTAGATATTTATACTAATTTCGAAGAGTCGATGATGACTGATAGCTGTGCTCGAAAAGGATTGCTCTTTGGTTTCCAGGTAACCAAAATGCTCATGTTCTGTAAGGAGATAAAACTGCCCCATTTAAGCCGTCACTTCCGCAAACATGTTTTGCTGCAGCAAATCCTTGACCTGTTCTTCCTCGTCTTACATTTTAACCAGTTTTTTTATTGTCCTTTAAAAATATCTGTGCTGTTTCCTCTCTGCCAGAAATCCACTTACAGCCACCGACAACATGAGGAATCCATGGCTGAAACTTTCCGTACTACTCTTTACATGGTTTTCTCTCAATAGCCAACTCTCCTTCGGGGAAGATACCATCTCAGCAAATCAATCTCTGTCCGGTAACCAGACCATTATTTCATCGGGCGGACACTTCGTGTTGGGTTTCTTCACACCAGGTAAATCTTCCAACTATTACATAGGCATATGGTACCAAAAGGTGTCTCAACAGACCCCAGTTTGGGTAGCAAACAGAGAGACACCGGTCCGGGATATCTTCTCTTCAGAACTAAAAATATCTGATGGGAATTTAGCTTTGTATAACGAGTCTCAAGTGCCGATTTGGTCCACGAATATTAGCTCGATCAGGTCGAGCTCTG
Organism: Hibiscus syriacus; assembly: GCF_006381635.1. NCBI lineage: Eukaryota > Viridiplantae > Streptophyta > Magnoliopsida > Malvales > Malvaceae > Hibiscus > Hibiscus syriacus. Next base: position 9,922,449 of record NW_024061960.1, on the reverse strand, counting down.
TAGTGGCAGTTCTTGAAGATAGTGGGAATCTTGTTTTACGAGATGGTCCCAATACATCGGCACCGTTGTGGCAAAGTTTGGATCATCCGTCACACACATGGCTTCCTGGTGGTAAAGTTAGCTTAAACAAACGAACCAATCAAAGCCAGCTTCTTACTTCATGGAAGAATTCAGAAGATCCTGCGCCGGGTCTCTTTTCTCTCGAGCTAGATCCCGCGGGAACCAATTCATATATCATCCTTTGGAATCGAACCAGGCAGTACTGGACGAGTGGACCTTGGGATCCACAGTCGAGGATTTTCAGCTTAGTTCCGGAAATGAGATTGAATTACATCTACAACTTCAGCTTTTATTCGGACGACAATCAGAGTTATTTTACTTATTCGCTTTATAATCCCGAGACCATATCTCGATTCATTATGGATTATTCGGGGCAGATTAAGCAACTGTCGTGGTTGGAAAGTAGCCACCAGTGGAACTTGTTTTGGTCACAGCCGAGACAACAATGCCAGGTTTATGCTTTTTGTGGCGCTTTCGGCAGCTGCACTGAGGGAGGTCTACCTTTCTGTAGTTGTTTGAGAGGTTTCTTTCCGAAATCGGAAGTCAATTGGAAGCTGAGCGATTTTTCTGATGGATGTGAAAGGACGACTAGGCTGCAATGTGAGGAAGATCCCGGCCTTTCTACCGGAAAGACCGATAAATTCCAGGAAAGCCCCAATGTAAAGTTGCCTCAAAATGCTCGGTCTATGAGCGTTGGGAGCATGTCGGAATGCGAATCGACTTGCCTTGCATATTGCAATTGCACTGCTTATTCTTATGATATTGATGGCTGTAGAATTTGGATGACAGAGCTCTTTGATCTGCAACAATATTCGGGAGATGCTAGCGATGGCAAAACAATATACATCCGGTTAGCGGCATCCGAGTTTCCAAGTTCCAGCAACAATAATGGGATAATTATTGGAGTTGTTGCAGGGTCAGCCGGTTTAATCCTATGCCTTTTAGTATTTGCAGTCTTTAGATGGAGGAGGCAGAGAGTGATAAATCCAAAAGTCGAAGGTTCACTTCTAGCTTTTGGATATAGGGATTTACAGAGTGCAACGAAGAATTTTTCTGAAAAGCTCGGAGCAGGAGGATTCGGTTCTGTTTTCAAAGGAACGTTGCCTGACTCGAGTATCATAGCTGTGAAGCAGCTTGAGAGCATCAGTCAGGGAGAGAAGCAATTTCGCTCGGAGGTCAGCACGATCGGGACGGTTCAACATGTTAATCTAGTGCGGCTTCGTGGTTTCTGCTCTGAAGGTACACGGAAGTTGTTGGTATATGATTACATGCCAAATGGTTCTTTGGATGCCCATCTTTTTCAAGAAGAGAATTCTAAAGCTCTAGCTTGGAAAACAAGGTACCAGATTGCACTCGGTACGGCTAGAGGCTTAACTTATCTTCACGAAAAATGCAGAGATTGTATTATTCACTGCGACATCAAGCCGGAGAACATTCTTTTAGATGCCGAATTCTGTTCCAAAGTCGCAGATTTTGGCCTGTCAAAGCTTATTGGACGGGACTTCAGCAGGGTCCTGACAACTATGAGAGGGACACGGGGCTATCTTGCACCAGAGTGGATTTCAGGAGTAGCTGTTACTGCTAAAGCCGATGTCTACAGCTACGGAATGATGCTGTTTGAGATTGTGTCGGGAAGGAGAAACTCTGAACAATGTGAAGAAGGAAAGGTTAGATTCTTTCCGACTTTGGTAGCTCGCGTAGTAACCCAAGATGGTGATGTCCTTAGCCTATTAGACCCCCAATTGAACGGAGATACTCCTGTGGAGGAGGTATCAAGAATATGTAAAGTGGCTTGTTGGTGTATCCAAGATGATGAAACTCACAGGCCATCAATGGGTCAAGTGGTTCAGATCCTAGAGGGTGTTTTGGATGTGAATGTGCCTCCGGTTCCAAGGTCTCTGAACATGTACGCACACAACTCGGAGCATATAATCTTCTTCACAGAGTCATCTTCAAGCCAGAGTCCTCTGACACGGAGTTACAATTCAAATGCGTCTTCTCAGGCTAAGAGCAACACATCATCGATGAGTTCATGAATCTCGAACCGCATAGTCTTCAAAATAAGTTAAGGTAGTAAGGTTTCATCATGTTAATATATAAAATTTCAGAGCTGTTTTTATATCAGTTTCTTGATACGCAAGCCACTGTTTATTAATAGCTGCTTTGTTTATGGAGGTTGGAGCATTGTGCTTGCATAAGTTGAGCGAAGCATAGCTTCCTAGGATGTGATAAATGTAATTTAGAATGGATTGAAACACCATTGAATCTTCAATGGCTCTGTTACATACAAATTCTGGTACCATTTTTAGAGTAAATATTATATATTTTAATCAAAATAATACAAGTTATCAAAACCATGTTAATTATAAACAAGAAAATTATTCCACTGTTGGAGTTTGGTGCATCACTGGCCTTATCATTGTTTAAGTTCAGATGAGCTCTTGCTTTGCAATGTCCTCCAAGAAAAATGAACAGCACAAACTTGTTATACGATTGGCATATGCCAATCAACATCAATTGATAAATGGCTATTGAAACTAAAGATGGAAATAACTGGGCGACACTCTGTCATGGTGTTGAAGAAAAGGGGGAAAGATAAGTGATTCCTGGGACTAATTTAGGGATTGAATGGATAGGAAGGGAAAGTGCCATGAAGACAGTGGACCATTCGGGGTGGACTAATGTTGAGTTTGGGCTTCGAACTATAGATGGCCATCAGACTAAGGGAGAAGATTTCCTGGCGGGTCACTGTAACACGGGCAAGGGGACTGCAGTCCAAGCTGAGGAGACCAACTGCAAGAGTAGGCCTGATGCTGAACAGCCCAATACCTGCTGAAAACAAGGAAGCAACGGTTTTGTTAGTGCTGCCAGCTGTATAGAATAGTTTCTGTTTAAATTTTTGTACTGAGCATATTAGACAAATGGTGTAAAGGATGAAATCATTCTGGCAATTTTAATGAAAAATGTTTCTGTTCTCTGAAATCTTTTCTTCAACTTCTTAAATCTCTTAAAATTCTAAGTAAATCCTTTACGAGCTGTGATAATTGGTAATCAGAGCCTGGTCTAAAGATCCAACGCCAAGTTGGGTAAGACAAAGAATAATCAACAAACGGGTGAGACGACTGAAAAAAAAATTGCATCGAGCAATTAGGAGGAAACAGGGAATGAAACGCAGATTCCGAAATGGTGGGAGGAACAGAGAGGTAGATGGGAGAACATAATAAAAAGCTTGGAAGATAGAATGGACGAAACTCAGGACTACTTGCGCAAATTTCTCAGCTGTTTTTCTAAGGTTGGTGAAGAATATGAACAACCAACTCCCTAGAGGCATGACTAGATAACATATAAACCTAGGCAGAAACAGGATGGAAAGCAACTTATACAAGTAACAGTATTAGGTGAGCATGAAAAATACTCCTTTAATCCTGAAGAACCCGGGATACTAGCATCCAAACCACCCACACCACAACTGCAAAATCAAAAGCTTGTTATAGGAGGAAGTAATCATCAATCAGAGAGCACTTCCTTATCTAAAGATCCCTACTTGTATGAGAAAAGTGTGCAGAATCTAACACATACACCAAGACCTAAAATTGAGCTACCATTGTTTGATGGGGATAATTCAAGAAGCTGGGTAAAAGAATATCAGAAATACTTTTCTATTTTCTCAACTCCTGAAGAGTAGAAAATGGAAATATTTGCCATGTACTTGACTGGTAAGGCTGAGAGAATTGGTATGATGAATACATTATGCAGAAAGAACAGGCGACTTGATAGGAATTCATGATAGATTTGTGCCATAGGTTTTGTGACAAGGAAAGTTTGAAGAGCTTAAGTCGTTTATGTTGCAACATAATCCATATTTAGGGGAGGATTACTTTGTATCCATGTTTCTGAGTGGATTAAAGGAGGAAATTAAGCACAGAATAAGGATGCATGAGCCTAAAAACTTGGATGAGGCTTACAGAAAGATAAGACTGTGTTAATTGGCTTTGGAAATTGAAAATAAAAGAAAATCACCCTCCATTAAGCACAATTACTCAGGCACATACACCCAACCTCATAAATTTTCCAGTGCCACTACCACTCCAAAACCTGCTGTGAACTCCCTAAACAGACAAGCACTGATTGATTATAAGAGATTTACTCATGGACATCAATGCAAAATCAAGCAACTTAATATGATGGAGGAAGAATAGGAGAATCTAGAAAGTGAGGAAGAGGAGAGTAAAAACAAAGAAATTAAAGTTAAGAAAGGACCCTAGCTATATCAATACATGCTTTTACATGCAGTGTGGGACACAACACCTGGAGGCTTCAAGGAGTCATCAAAGGAAAATCCTTGAACATTTTGGTGGATAGTGGAAGTACACATAACTTCATTATTCCTAGATGGGCTAAGGAAGGGATAGAAGTGGAACAAACCCACCACTTGGAAGGATTTTTCGATGTAAGCATTCCCCAGATGCCACGATTTCTACAGGAAATTGGTAATAACCGGATCACATATTTTTCTTCACCCACATAACCACAAGCGTCAGTTCAAAGGCACATGCCAAGTTTTAGCCGTTGCTACTCCAACTTATAGCCTTTCACCTCGGAATGAGCTCTTGAGCCATAGAAAGAATATGCTAAAATCACATTTAGCAATAAATAGCTTATGTCTACTTTAATCAATTTACAATGTACACGCATTCCACAAATGTAGCTGTCGAACCTAAGATCTCTAAGAATAACAAAATTTTCACTACTACTGACATCAAATACTTGATTTCATTAATAAAAAATTTTCAAATTACATCAAAGTTAAAGGTTAAAAAATTATATGCTATGTTTCAGACTTACATGTTAATGAAGTTGTATCTTTAAGTTATTAAAATCACATCAAAAACTTTTAAAATTATTTTAAAGTTTATTAGAACTACTGTTACCTTGCAAATTCAAAGATTTAATACCATCATATAATAAGAAAACGAATCTCACAAGCACACAAGGTAAAAATATTATACTAAATCAATTAAAGAAATGTTGACTGAGGGTATGATCAGTATTGTAAACCAGATATCGAAGGGTTTATTAATGAATTTTATTTGGACCAACAACCGGTTGGTTTAGTGGAATGAGACACTAGGTCCCTTAAGCAAGGTCAGGGGTTCGAATCCTAACATTTGCAAATGGAGCAAACTGGATTGGGAGGGTCAACCTCGCCTCTGCGGTACCTGATCTGGATTAGTCGATCAATAGATCGGATACCAGTGATTAATTAAAAAATAAATTTTATTTGGGGTTTTAGTGGTTTTCGTGCTATACTTTGAAAAATTCATGCAACGTGAAATTGAATCGATAACCACTTATGACTCAAAGAGAAGGATAAAATTGAAGAAAATTCTATAACGTTTGACGAACACCAATGAGCACTAGTTAAAAATCTATAGGTAAATTAATTAAATTAAAATATTAATTACATTATTTTTCATAATTGTCCCCTAAAGTATGTCATTACTATTAATTAAAAAAGTTTGGCCCATTCATATGGACCCGGACCACAACTGACGTACCAGTATGGAATTTTTGAGTCTTTAGACTAGGCTCGAAATTGGGGTGAATCCACTGGCAAGTAATAGAGCGAAACTGGAACCCCAGACATGTGGCTCAGTGTGGCACCACCGATAGTTACGTGCCTTATCTGCTTGCTGTGGTGGTCCTTATAGCCTTTGGTCATCTCCATGATATTGGGACGGACAAAACTCGGAAACGGTATCACCAACTGTTATGTATGGCTCATAAAAAGTCTCGTTGTGGGGTTACGAATTATGTGGGTTGGGGGTGTGGGGGCGCAGCCCCCGCGGTACGGTACAGGGTTGATTTTGTAATTATGTACCAGGGTTTTCTATTATAAATAGAGATGTAACCTAGACCTAAAATATCATTGAATAAAACTTCTAGCGCCGCCTAGGCACCGAGGACGTAAGCACATTGCCGAACCTCGTAAAATTCTCGTGTTCTTTCGTTTTCTTTACCCGTTTTCGTCAACAATTGGTATCAGATGTCAGGAGCAAAATTCGAAGTCGCGAAATTCGATGGTCAGGGTAACTTCGGATTATGGCAAACGAGGGTGAAGGATCTATTGGCGCAGCAAGGGATCTTGAAGGCTTTGCGACCTACAAAGCCGGCGTCGATGGATGAGGAAGATTGGGAAGAATTGCAGCAGCGAGCGGCAGGAACCATACGATTATGCTTGGCGGACGAGGTCATGTATCACGTCATGCATCTATCGTCTCCAGACGAAATTTGGAGGAAGTTGGAAAGTCAGTTTATGTCCAAATCCTTAACGACAAAACTGTATCTGAAGCAGCGGCTGTATGGGCTGAAGATGCAGGACGATCACGATTTGGCGCAACACGTGAATGTCTTCAATCAAATCGTTTCTGATCTGGCTCGGCTTGATGTGAAAATTGAGGATGAAGACAGAGCGATGATTCTGTTGTGTTCGTTGCCTTCCTCTTACGAACACATGGTGACTACTCTTACATATGGAAAAGAGACTATCAACGTTGAGGAAATTACTGCAGCCTTGTTGGCTCACAACCAGCGGAAGCAGAATGCAGGGGAAAGCTCTCAAGCCGATAGCTTATATGTCAAGGGTAATCGAGATCGTGGACGGAAGCCAGAGAAGGCAGGGTCCGGGAAGCGGAATTCCAGATCCAAATCCAGGGATAAGAAGACGATTCACTGTTACAAGTGCAAAGAGGCGGGACATATGAAGCGAGACTGTCCGAAGTTGAAAAAGCAGACCGATGAGAAGCGTGATGGCTCATCCAAGTCTGTGAACGTGGTCGAGGATGATACTTCTGATTGCAGTGAGGGTGATATGCTTTCTATTTCAACGACACAATTGACGGATGCTTGGATTCTTGATTCTGGATGTTCTTATCACATCACGCCAAATAGGGAATGGTTTTCGACATACAGGCCGGTTAATTCTGGTTCGGTTTATTTGGGTGATGATCGATGTTGCAATATTGTTGGTATTGGTGATGTCAGAATTAAGATGCACGATGGCTCCGTTCGGACGTTGAGTGGTGTTCGACATATCCCAGACTTGAAGAAGAATTTGATTTCCTTGGGCACTTTGCACAAGAATGGTTTTATCCCTAAGGCTGACGAGGATAGGGAAACCATTCGGATTGTTAAAGGAGCATTGATTGTGATGAAAGGCAAGATGACTGCAGGGAATATCTACAGATTGTTAGGGAGTACCGTTGCAGGTGGAGTTCACTCTGTTGAGTCCTGTGATGATACGACAAAATTGTGGCATATGCGCCTTGCTCATCTTAGTGAACGTGGTATGGCAGAATTACACAAGAGAAACTTGTTGCATGGTGTCAAAAGCTGTAAGCTCGATTTTTGCAAGTATTGTGTTCTTGGTAAACAGACTAAAGTCCGTTTCAAGACTGCGAAGCACACAACTCAAGGGATTCTTGATTATGTGCATTCTGATGTATGGGGGCCTTCCACGACATCGTCTTTGGGTGGATCTAGGTACTATGTTACTTTTATTGATGATTTTTCACGGAAAGTTTGGGTGTATTTTTTGAAACAGAAATCTGAAGTTTTTGAGAAGTTCAAGCTGTGGAAAGCTGAGGTAGAAAACCAAACAGGACGAAAAATCAAGTGTTTGCGGTCTGATAATGGTACGGAGTACACAGATTCACAGTTCCTACAATTCTGTAAGGAGCATGGGATTCAGAGGCATTTTACAGTGCGCAAGACACCACAACAGAATGGTGTTGCGGAACGAATGAACAGGTCGTTGAATGAAAGAGCCAGATGTTTGCGGTTGAATGCGGGGCTTCCCAAACACTTCTGGGCTGAGGCTGTTAACATGGCGTGTTACCTTATCAACAGATCGCCAAGGGCATCGCTGGCTGGGAAAGTTGCAGAAGAGGTATGGACTGGTCATGATGTTAGTTTTGATAACTTACGGATTTTTGGTTGTCCTGCTTATGTGCATGTACCTGCTGATGAGAGATCCAAACTTGATGCAAAATCGAAGGAGTGCATTTTTCTGGGTTACAAGAAAGGTGTCAAAGGATTCAAGTTCTGGGATCCAGTTGCGAAGAAAGTTGTGATTAGTAGAGATGTCGTTTTTGATGAACAGTCTATGTTGCAGCAGAAGCAAGACACGACAGTGGTAGATTTCGAGCAGTTTCCAGTTGAGAAACCAGAAACTTCTCAACCGACTTCTGGTGGTTCCACTACGGATGATTTGCAGGATTATAGTCTCGCCAGAGACAGGGTGAGACGGACGAATATAAAGCCTCCGAACAGATTGGGTTTTGAAGACTTGGTATCTTTTGCACTTACTGTTAGCAGTGATGATCCAGTTACTTTTCATGATGCCGTTACTAGTCAGGAAAACGACAAGTGGATGGCAGCCATAGTTGAGGAGATGGAGTCTTTGAATCACAATCGCACATGGGAGTTAGTTCCCCTTCCTGAGGGTAAGAAGCCGATTGGTTGCAAATGGGTGTATAAGAAGAAACCAGCAGTAACAGAAAAAGAGGGGGAGAAGTTCAAGGCTCGTTTGGTAGCGAAGGGTTTTTCACGGCAGAAAGGAGTTGATTATGATGAAATCTTTTCTCCTGTGGTCAGGCACACTTCAATCCGAGCAGTACTTGCATTGGTGGCTAGTTGGGATTTGCATTTAGAGCAGATGGATGTTAAAACTGCTTTTTTGCATGGTGATTTAGAGGAGCAGATCTACATGCGGCAACCTGAAGGTTTCACTCAACCTGGAAACGAGCATTTAGTTTGCAGATTGAAAAAATCTTTGTACGGGTTAAAACAGTCTCCGAGACAGTGGTATAAACGGTTTGACTCCTATATGATCAAGATTGGCTACAACCGATGTGAGTATGATTGTTGTGTCTATGTTAAGAGCCTTGATGATGGTTCTTTTATTTTTCTATTACTGTATGTTGATGATATGTTGATTGCTGCGAAGAACATGGATGATGTTATCGGTTTGAAAACTTTATTGAGTCAGGAATTTGATATGAAAGATTTAGGTGCTGCAAAGAAAATTCTTGGAATGGAAATTTACAGGGACAGAGACTCAAGGAAACTGCGGCTATCTCAACGGGGTTATGTTGAGAAAATGCTAGAAAGGTTTGCGATGAGCAGCGCGAAACCAGTTAGCACTCCATTGGCGAATCACTTTAAGCTCTCATCAGAACAGTGCCCTAAGACAGATAAGGAAGCTGAAAATATGGCAAAGGTTCCGTATTCTAATGCTGTTGGCTGCTTGATGTATGCGATGGTATGTACTCGTCCTGATTTAGCTCATGCTGTTAGTCAAGTTTGTAAGTACATGTCTAAACCTGGTAAGCAACATTGGGATGCAGTCAAGTGGATCTTTCGGTACTTAAAGGGTACTGTGGGACATGGAATTGTTTTTGGGAGTCAGCGGGATAATCCTTTGGTTGTAGGATATGTGGATTCAGATTATGCAGGTGACTTGGATAATAGAAGATCTACGACAGGGTATGTGTTTACTCTTGGTGGAGGGCCTATTTGCTGGAAGTCTACTGTTCAATCTGTCGTGGCACTATCTACAACTGAAGCTGAATACATGGCAGCGGCTGAAGCTGCAAAAGAAGCTTTATGGCTTACTGGTTTAGTGAAGGAGTTGGGTGTTCAACAAGGTGGAGTTCAGTTGCTTTGTGATAATCAAAGTGCTATTCACTTGGCTAAGAATCAGGTGTATCGTGCTAGAACTAAACATATTGATGTAAGGTTCCACAAGATCAGAGAGTTGGTTGCATCTGGAGAGGTTTTGTTTCAGAAGGTACATACTGATGAGAATGCCGCTGATATGTTCACCAAGCCAGTTACGACAGACAAGTTCAAGCATTGCTTGGACTTGTTGAATGTTTCGAGTTGTTAAAGAAGCAAGGTAACCCAACCCACATTGAAGTTTCCAAGGGGCAGGATATTCGCCAAGGTGGAGATTTGTTATGTATGGCTCATAAAAAGTCTCGTTGTGGGGTTACGAATTATGTGGGTTGGGGGTGTGGGGGCGCAGCCCCCGCGGTACGGTACAGGGTTGATTTTGTAATTATGTACCAGGGTTTTCTATTATAAATAGAGATGTAACCTAGACCTAAAATATCATTGAATAAAACTTCTAGCGCCGCCTAGGCACCGAGGACGTAAGCACATTGCCGAACCTCGTAAAATTCTCGTGTTCTTTCGTTTTCTTTACCCGTTTTCGTCAACACCAACTAGTCATGATCATGGCTTCCTTAACTCTCTCCCCTGCTGCTCCTTCGCAGGTAACACATGTTGGTAGTTTAACTTACTCTGTTCGAAACTTTTAGCTGAATTTTGGTGTTTTTATAAACACCTATGTTCAAGCAAGAGTTGCATGTTCCACCCTTCACAAGGATTTATTGTGAAACCAACTAGGATACTTGTGGTGAAAAAGAAGGGAATGAGAATCACATGCCAGGCCACTACTAGTATCTCTCCTGATAGAGTGCCGGACATGGGCAAGAGGCAGCTCATGAATCTGCTTCTGTTGGGAGCTATTTCACTACCCACGGGTTTCATGTTGGTTCCTTACGCAGCCTTCTTTGTCCCACCTGGGTAAACTTCTCTTCCTCCTCCACTCTTCTTGAGGGAATCATAGTGGTAAATGATTCATCTGATTCTTATAACAGGGGCCGAGGTTCCGGTGGTGGTACCATCGCCAAGGATGCAATCGGGAACGATATTATTGCTGCAGAATGGCTTGAAACTCGTGGCTCCGGGGACCGAACCTTGGCTCAAGGATTGAAGGTAAATTATATTATGTTAATCACTGCAACAAAGAAGCTGATTTTCTAAATGTAGTTTTGTTTATTGTTATGAACTTCAGGGAGACACGACTTACCTAGTGGTAGAGAAAGAAGTCTTGCAAATTATGGTATAAATGCTGTGTGCACACACCTCGGCTGTGTTGTTCCACGGAACCAAGCTGAGAGGTCCTACCCCCCGGTGAGTCTGCTTAACTGAAAAAAAAATCTATATTTATATCGAATATAAATATACTAAGCAAAATTTATTGTCTGTGTTGAAACAGTCTTTGACATTGGCTCATGTTGGAGTTGAAGACACAGACGGGAAGGTAGTGTTAGTTCCATGGGTGGAAACTGATTTTAGAACCGGTGAAGCTCCCTGGTGAGCTTAAACATCTACACCAACATTGGCTGTTTGTTTGGATTATGTTTGAGATTATATCCAGCCAGTATGTTTTGCAACGTTGCTAAATATCATGACATAGAGTTATGCCCTGTACAATGCAGATAGTAGGTTGTAATAACACTGCATAAACTAGTATTCTTGTTTTGTTTTTTCTTTCCTCTTTTTTTCATGGATTAGGGTTAAAAGTGATGGTTTCTCCTTTCATCTTCTCCCTTTTGTCAAATGCCATTTCTTTAAATTAAAAACAAAAATCCTTCCTTGGTGTCCGTGGCTGTCAGAAAAGGGAAGCAGCATCCTTTGGAAAGGGATACTGCACAGCGCAAAGCGACAACATTGGACCGAAATCCACTCTCCACTCACTTGAACATGTTGCCTCATATATGTATATTTTAAACATCTTTCTACAATAATAATTCAACTTTTCCAACATAATCTTTTCGTTTGTAATCTCGAAGTAGAATTTCCCCATTAAAAACCTAAATTAAATTGATCCAAACCCTTGTTAATAGTTTTTGATTAATATTTTCTAGGCGACCAACATACTTTTTCCTAGGGATTCCCTTCTTGTTAACTCGTTCTCCAAATCAAGCAAACACTTATTTAAACATATCTCCACTTGAACCAGTCTCGTTTTAAGAGTCCCAAAAGGCATCAGCTTTTAAAATTATTGGTTTCCATCACTCGAGGGAAATGGTGCAACCAATTGAAGGAATAATGATTAAATGGCATGCGAAAGTTGAATAATTTATAAACCGTTCCTTGTTCTCGACCTTGACTGTTACATAATGTCAAACATATCTGAAAACGAGCTGAAATTTACAGTGGACAAGAAGACAAAAACGACACCACAGTAGCCCATTTCTGTTTGTCAGCTAGCTTCGAAAGCTTCACGTGATTCCCAGACATTCTCAGATGACCACAAAAAAAAATAGTATCAATCGCTGGTCGAGGCTACCCGAATAGTAAAACCAAAATTATTGGGGGCAGAATCGGGAACGTAAAAGACGCCCAAAACGGTGACGACGTTGGTGCCGACGACTGAGCCTTCTCGAACTGAAGTGAATCAACGGCTAAGGGCATGTTCTCTTGATCCGGGCTACACTTGGACTCGTGAGGGTGCGCGCTGTACATTATGGCCCTCAGTACGGCGGAAACGGTGGGTATGTAGACCGTTTTGTTGCGCGCGAGGAGCCAAGTCAGTCCCATGAGCTGGCAGTCTCGGTTGAACATCTTGTTGGCTCTCTCGGTCGTGCTCCTGTCTTGCGTTCCGCTCTTGCTGTATCCACCTTTGAGCTGTAAAATATTGCAGAGCAAGAAACAAAGGATTTAGCTGCACGAAAGGGGAAAGGTGTAATTGTTTGCAGTGTAAAGGGATAATAGTCTCATTCATGCACATGACAATGTCGCTTTCATGGGTCTACCAGAATGCCTTTGGTCCCTTCCATAAAATGGCAAAAACTCCACCTTCAAACCACTCCTCCATCATGTGGCCATCACAAATTTGCCCATGGCCGTCTAAAGCTCTCAACTTTGAAGTTTTAGGTTGTGAAAAGTTCATTACAACGTAATTTTTTTTTTGAAAATCATATATCAGACCGAATATCAGTTATTAAATGCATTCTCATGAAACAGAGTGAGTTTTAAGATGATATTCTTAGAACTTATGTGTTCGCATGAACAGATTGTCGGGGTCATTAACTACGCAGCCAATATATGGACCCTGAGAAAATGAAACTTCCATTAATGACTTACCTTTTGAAGAGCACCAAGGCATTTGGAACACCCAGCATAACTAGAGTTCCTGCAATTCTTCTCCAAATTCTTCACGGCAGCCGTGGGTGTCGCGTTCCGGTGCCCGGAAATGTTAAACGCAGCCGGACAACTCAGGGAGCTGATCTGGTGTAGCCTTATCCCACAAAAACACAGAATCGCATCGCAACTCGCGTTCGGTTGAGGAATCCTCACTCGCTTGCTTAACAATGCGTTCTGTAACGAGTTCACACACTTTTGTGAATCGTCTGGCCTCATAGGCTGGTCTGGTAGTTCAGATTCCGTCGGAGCAGGTGCCGAGACCTGCAAAGCATATCTAGCGTGAGCTGCAAAGAGCCACGCTGCTAAGACGGGACAGCAGCGGCTTCTGTCTAGGTTGTGGCCACAGGCGTCGTTTACACCGCCGAATAGCTCGGCCGACAAGTCAAGCCGGCAAACTTGAGCTTGGGTTTGAGCAGGGAGTGCGGGGACCGTGTTCGGGGATGAGTAGCCTCCGGGAACCGGTTGAGCTAGGAAACCGGCGAGGGAATGATGGAAGATAGCTAAAGAAAAAAGTAATAAAAACGTGGAAATGAGAGAAAAAGAAACCATGGTTCTTTTATCCGATTTGTACGTCTAAATGATGAGGTTTTTGCCCTTTAGATGGTTGTTTTCAAAGGAAAGAGAAGGTGGGGAAGGCAAAAAGCAAAGCAAAGGAGAAGACTTTGGATCTGCTTGAATAATGATGGTGCCCTTTTCACATAGGTAAATGGGAAAGAGATTCAAAAGGAAGTGGTGCTTGGTGCCTTGCCCCGAACCTAAAAGTTTAAAACAATCAGCTGTGAGCCTGTGACTAGAAGAAGCAGCAGCAGGTTATAAAAAACAGAGGAAAAGTGATTGATAGAGAGAGAGCTTCGAAGAAACGGAGATGTGATTGGGCATATCTCTCTCTCTCTCTCTCTCTCTCTCTCTCTCTCTCTCTTTCCGGTGTTTAATCAGGGATTATAGACTAGTAGGAACTATCTTTTGTCGTCAAAAAAATGAAAAATAACAGAGTTATACATAAAAATATATGATAATATCCACACACACACACACACAGAGAGAGAGAGAGAGAGAGAGAGAGAGAGAGAGAGTATTGGCTTGAAGGAGTTGTCTCTAGTATACCATTAGTGACAGATTTGTTAAGTTTTCGAAAGTGTGAATGAAAAAGAAAAAAATCCCAGAAAACAATGGAGATGGAGACAAAATTTCCTGCTACGAAACAAGACCAAATCCCACAAACACCTTTCATCCTGTCAGGCCAAAGCAATATGGATCTTTTGAACTCATTGCATCATTCTACTGAGATTATTAGGCCCTTCATCCTCTGAAAATATTTTCCCAAATTCTTGATATAAAATGGATACATGTAATGCCACTCATTTCATGAATGCTTGAGAAGCTGCATTACCCCATTGAACTCTTTGCCATGGAGACATTGATAGCGATTGCTAGCATCCTCAACTTGATGCACCTAAAAAAGACATCCTTGCAAGGATAATCCAATTTCAAATATTTTCCAATTAAAAAAGTGGTGCAAGTGATCCATTCCTCTAATTATAGACGTTTAACTCTATAATTATCTAAGGATATTCGTGAGTCAGATTAAATCTACTTTATGCATTATATTAACATATTTAATGCTTATATAAATAAATTATATCAAATTTGAAATATGACTTTCGTAATTGATGTAAACTCCATTATATATGGAGTCCCACGGTGGGCAATTCATAATTTGGAGGTCTCCCACGATAGCGCTCTCAACCTGGCGTTGGGGGCAGCCTACTATCCTACCTCCCCTTACCCCATTACATATGAGAATAAGGGTCAGCTAATATTTTTCATTCCATTCATAAGTTCAAATTCATTTCTATACTCTCATAATTATAAAGAAAATATTAGTAGTTGAGAAAATGTCTAAAACTTTTTTATTATTAATCTTTGTTTATCTAGACTCTAATGAATGTTTTATGGAGAATATAATACCTACCGCAAGGGATTAGTTGCCACCAAGTCAAAAAGCAGCATGATTCGCCTTTTTCCTATTTTGAATTTACTGGTCATTGTAACGTTTGGGGCATTATCTTTTTTATATTATTTGTTTAGCAAACACTCGTCACAATTAATATTATCTTAAATTTAAACTAATTGAATGATTTTAATAATAACAAATATTATTTTTTTTAGAAATTTTAGGGTCCGAACAGATACTACACGAATTCATATAACATAAATGAACCTACATTTTTAACGTAAGTTGAATATATCAAAATTTTTGTTCAAGAAAAAGATATAACAAAACTTAATGGAATATGATTAATAAGGTTGGGTTAAAACTATTATTTACATAAGGTTTTACACACACATATATATTATAATATAATAAAATACATCACTAACTGTTAAATTATATTTTTTTGATAAAATTATTATTATTTTCTATTTTTATTTTAATTATTGAATAATAAAAATAACAGTGATATGGATGTATTTTTTTTTATTTTTTATGTCATGGACGATATTATGCCTTGATTGTAACACCCCCAACCCATACCCGACCCGGATATGAGTCAGAGATACTACATTGACTTTAAAACACAACTCTTAATAAATAATAGTAAAATATTTGATCTTATATTAAGAAAATACAATAATATACATACTGTAATATAAGTTTACCAAAATATTCAGAGCATACACAACTTAACCCTTTAATTACATGCCAACTGCTATTTACATAACAAAATGACCTACTGATTAAGTTGCTTCTGATCTGATGGTTGCAGGAGTAATACTGTCAAGCTGCTTCACCTGTCTCGTCTAATTCCTCGGATCCTACGTGTGAAACACTCACACGCTAAGTCATCGACTTAGTGAGGCAATAATAACAAGGCAATGTAATGTAATGAAAATGTCAGGATCATATGAGATGAGATGCAAACATGTACTTAATCAATGTAGTATACTTCATCAATATCCATACCTGTAAGCGTATGACTGTAACATTCATGAATATGTATTAATAAGTTTATTGGCCCATGATAGCATATTGAGAACCTAAGGTATCGGAGTAATGTGAGGTTGTGCACTATGCTGTCACCACAGCTCGTATAAATGCACCGAAGTGCCCCGTAGAATTGCATCGTAGTGCCATATAATGATGTCCATAAGGACCACATAGAATTCCTTAAGAATCATATACATATACTATGGATCAAGTATGTGTCTTTCAAGACTTCACACATGTTCCAAAGGATATACATATGTCCTAAAGAACCGCGTAGAATTGCACCGTAGTGCCATATAATGATGTCCATAAGGACCACATAGAATTCCTTAAGAATCATATACATATACTATGGATCAAGTATGTGTCTTTCAAGACTTCACACATGTTCCAAAGGATATACATATGTCCTAAAGAACCGCGTAGACCCTCTACCCTTGGCATGCCAACTATACCTATAGTTCTCATCTACATAACATGGGCTTTTACATTTTCACGTAGTCTATATCGCGTAGACATGTAATTTCTTACCTTTTCACATAGCTCATAATTTTTCCCACATATTCATATCATATAATGCATTTTCATATGAACTCATGTCATGTCTCATAATACAGAATATGCTCATGTATCAAGATATAAAAATCTAGACTTATCACAAGTCTAGAATGCAGGATATTTCTATAATCATGCTATGCATATGCACTCACCTATACTTCTTTGCCTTTTCCTCGATCGATTCTACTTGTAGATTGTTCCCGAACTCGAGTAGGCTCGGTATCTACATAAACATAATTTTCAAGATGATCATCAGATGTCTATGTCTTGAAATTAAGCTTTAATAACTTACTAATTTAAGGAATTTATAGCTTAGTCTTTCTTTCTTTTCTTTCTTTTTTTTTCTCATGGGGGAATCGGTTCCCCCCTGGGGGTATCGATTCCCCACTAGCATTCTGGAATTCATATTCGTTGAGGGGGTATCGGTTCCCCCCTGGGGGTATCGATTCCCCTAACCCAGAAATCCTATTTTGAGCTCGGAAATCATCCCATTTCAGCTCAAACATACATATTTCACTCTCTTTACTACTCTTAGCTTTCATACACTCACTTTAACTAATTATTATCCATTAAATACCTCTAAAACTTAGAAATCTAATTCTCCATGTAGAATTTAAGAATCTAACCCAAATTCCAATATGTTCTAATTTGAATTCTAACACCTTATACTTCTTAGTTAGCTTCTTGACAAGTCAAAAATCTTATTCAAACATCAAAAACTCATCCATATCAAAATTTCATCTAAAAACTCATTTTCCAAATCTATCTCTAAAACTCTTATCTTGTAGTTTTAATGTCATATAAGCTTTCCTTTAGCTTATATAACATCCAAACTTTCAATTCCAATCTTAAAAAATCAAAGAAACTACCAAGGTTCAGATTTTTACCTTTACTTGCAAGCTTCACGTTGGGAGAAGGAAGAGAAGAAAATAAGGAAGAAGGAAGAAGAAATGAGACAATTCTGGAGCCTAATGCCCACGTGGTTCTAATATAATCCCCAAGTAATATTTAATTATTTCATTTACTCAATTACTCTTTTACCCTCTTAATTCCCCTTCTTTATAATTAAATCCTACACCAAATAATTCAAATAAATCATTACACTCTTCCATCATATTACTTAAATCACCAAATGTTGAAACTTTGCAAATTAATCACTAACCCGGCATGGAGGATGTTACATTGATAGAATAATATCGAAGCAAAATAATATAGTATTAATGGTGGAGTCGGAGAGGGGTCGTTTTATTTCATAGGAGACGGGGGAGAAATAATCAATAGGACATGAAACAGGAAAAATTGGTGAGGAAAGACAACCTAATATACGTCTAAGGAAAGACGTTATCGAAAATATTAATATTTTTTAATAATTCTGATAAAGCGCTACTAAAACATTATTTTTCTACCGAAAATGTTAATATTGAGTATTACCTAAAATGTTATGTTTTTCTACAGGAAATTTAGTAGAGAAATTAACATTTTCAGCAGAAAAACTAATATTTTATGTAACGTTTCACCGGCTAAAAATTTCATTACGTAACGAAATTAATATTTTTTGTAAAAAAAAATAATTTTAAAGTAGCACTTTACTGAAAATATTTAAACAAATATTAATATTTTTAATAATGTATTTTCTTAAGTTATATATTAACCTGACGTATAATATAACTACCCAAAATGAAAAAACAGAAGAGACAGTAAAAAGTCAGAAGGAAGGGTTACCGTGTGGGAAGAATCCTATGGATTTTGACGTCTCCCTGTTGAACTCGTTTTACCCCAACGTTATATGCGTCGCTTGTGCTCACACAACAATGCTCAATACAAACTCATATTGCCAATGCCCCTTCCTCACACCCACTCAAACTCTTCTTCTTACTAATAAATTTAAATTAACTCACATGGATTCTGTCTATTTCTTTTATTACTTTAACCATATTTGTTAAACAAATTATAATTTGTAACATCTTCACCAAAATCTTCCAAGACATACAGTTCCTTGTGGGAAATGGACAGAGCACAAATGTCCAAATAAGTGAGCCTTAATCTTTCTTCCTTTCTTATATTCTCTTCGCATACACTGACAGCTTCAATTTTTTTACAAGAAAAATGACTGTCAATCAATCACAGCAATGCACGATTCAAAGAACATAAGCCATTATGAAGAAGAAAAAGATACTGATCCAAAGTCAAGAACAAACATCCAGACATAATCAATCAATCATAAAGTAATTACAACGAAAAGTTCTCTTATAATTAAAAAAAAAAAAACTAGTGACAGATCTCGTTTCCCTATGCTATAATATGTTTTATCTTTCTAAAACCTTTTCGTCTTTTAGCGTTTATTTTATTCACCATGCATGCACTTCATTTGTTGCCGTTGAAGCTTATAATTTAAACTTACATAGCTGTATTTAAGACCCGGATATGTATATTTTATCCAAGACTAGCAAGTGGGAGATATCTGATTCAGATATATATATATATAGCAGAAGCTTTGGTAAATGAGCTAAAAGGGTGTAACCATGGTGTCGCAAAGTCAGGTCGACGGGCCCAAACATTTTCCCCACCATTACCAGTTTATTCGAAGGTACGGTGTTCGGTTTTTTGCTTAGCCCCACCCTACTGATGCAAAGCCCACTATATCCGAAAGCCTGGTTTATTTTGATTCTACCGTTAGTACAACTTAGGCCTGTAAATAAGACAAAACATATTATAAGCTACTCGAATTTAATCATTTAAATCTCAATCAATATTTGAATTGAATAAACTTGATTCAAATTTTTAATGAGTTAAAAAGAACTTATTGATATCTAACTACAGAAAACAGTAAATTCCAATGCATAATCTGATTTGGTTTTCATTTCACATTCCCAAGCACAGCTTAATCTCTTGGATGGTTATCTTGGATCGCCTTCCTACAAAGGATAGGTTGCAACGATTTGGAATCGAAACTAATGATCAGTGCATTCTCTGTTCTAAAGCAAGGGAATCCAAAGACCACCTCTTTGCTTAATGTAAGACAACTGCTTCAATCTGGAACTCAATTCTTCAGCTCACAGGTATACATAAACCTCCTTTTATTTGGACTAATATGCTAGTTTGGGCATATAGTACATGGAAAGGAAAATCATTGCTTACTAGTATCTTGAACTAGTATCTTGAAGCTTTCTTGGTGCACCCTCAACTATACCATATGGGAAGAAAGGAACTGAAGACTTTTTAGAGGAATCTACATATCCGAGGACGAGATTCTAGACTTAATCAAGCAGATTGTAGGAACTCAACTTAATAATAGGAATGTTAATAGATTAGATAGAACCAACCTATCTCTTTGTAATTACTGGGGTATAGTATGATTTTTGTTGTAATTAAGGTCCCCTTTCTTTTGCTCTTTTGATTGTATTGGTTTTGTAGCAGTTTTATGCTATTCTTTGGGTAATAAACTTTTAAATTATCCAAAAAAAATAATATATTAATTTTTTTTAATTTTTAAATTAAATTATTAATATATTAAATGTTTAATTTTTAAATTAAATTATTAATAATATTTATTTGCATGAATTATAAATCTGTCAGCCAGCCGATCCTGCTGCAACGTGGATTAGAACAGGAGGGAAGCACGTAGCAATACTAAGTCATAAGTTAAAAAAAGATTGCAAACTACTTTAATTATGAATTCAGTAAAGCGTCGGCTCATTTACCAAAATATACCTCTTGCTTTCCTCCAAACTTGTAGCCTGTTTTCCAGATCCCAATAACACAGGTGGTTTGTACTCCCAAAATCCAGCCAGGTTAATATTTTTTAAAGCATAATCCGTGTGCCCACTGCCCATTTTTTTAATCCACCCACCATCATATTATCCTAAAAGTCCCACTCATTGCCCTCATCCATATGTCGTCACCATGGGCATTTAAGTCATATTAATCCAAGTAAGCCCAACCTATCCGCACACCAAAAGAAAACCACGAGCAAATAGCCTGTAGTTTCCTTCTTATCCAGTATCCATCCCTCTTCCCCACTCTATAAATAAAGAAAACCCTTTCAAACCACCCACCACCACCACCACAAAACCAGTGTGTATTTCTCCTATTTCAAGATTCAATATTCTCAAGATGAGTTCAAGTAGCAGCAGAGCGTGGATCGTTGCAGCTAGTATTGGAGCGGTGGAAGCACTGAAACACCAAGGAATCTGCAGATGGAACTATACGTTAAGGTCAGCCATCCAGCATGCCAAGAACCGTGTCAGGTCTGGTTCCCAGGCCAGGAATCTGTCTTCGCAATCCTCGGCTGCAATTTCCAAGGGACTAGGCAGGGACGACAAGTGTAAACAATCGGAAGAGTCTTTGCGGACAGTCATGTACTTGAGCTGTTGGGGTCCCAACTGAGACTTAATTCTTTAGAACAAACTTCCTTCGGGTGAATCAAACACACTGCGCCATGGCTGAGCTTTCCACGGGTGTGTGTGTGTGTGTTAATGATGTATATAGCTCACAAAATGATGTACGAGAGCTACACTTTGTCCATCATCTTATAACTAATGAAAACAAGTTTGAGAATTGACTGATATTCATTCTTGGTGCCTCTTTCAGTTTTGCAGCCTTTCTCTTTTAAGATTTTGAGAAATTTTGTCGACGTGTTTTAATTTTGTGATTTCTCTTTCATTAAATATATTGAATAATTAACACAGATTTCATAAGGTTTTTGCTGGTTTTTATTTTTAATTATTCACTCTAACTTAAGAATATTTTTTGCTTCATCCCCAGTAAGGCAATACTCTCTGAGTCTCTGTCCAGTCTATTCACTGTTAGACAAAAAACCAGTGTGCCCACTGGACCAGTTTTAATCATATGATCACGACTGTATATTATCCTAAATCCCACTTGTTGTCCTCGTCTATTTCTTGTCACCATGTGATTTTAGATGGGCATTTAAGTCATTTTGTTCCAAGTTCATCTAACTCCAAAAACAAAACCATAGTCGAAAAACCACGAGCAAAAGCGCAAATAGCCTCTGGTTTCTGTCTGTCTTCTAATTATTGGCTTTCTCATCCATCTTTTACTCCTTTCATATATATAGAATAGAACCAGCCCTTTCTTCACTTACCTTACCCCATCGATAAAACATCAAAATCCAGTCTCTCTCTCTCTCTCTCTCTCATACAATCTTCTCCTATTCCAAGATTCAATAATCACAAAGTATTTGCAAGCATGAGTTCAAACAGCAGAGCGTGGGTTGCGGCAGCTAGTATTGGAGTTGTAGAAGCATGGAAAGATCAAGGTATCTGCAGATGGAACTATACCCTAAGATCAGCCGTGCAGCATGCCAAGAACCATCTCAGGTCTGCTTCACAGGCCAAGACCCTCTCTTCTCAATCATCGGTTGCAATTTCCAAGGGACTGAGCAGGGATGATCACAAGTCTAGACAATCAGAAGAGTAGTTGAGGAAAGTCATGCACTTGAGCTGTTGGGGTCCCAACTGAGCCTCAACTCTCTTTAGTTCTTTACAACAAACATCAATCTGGTGAATCTTCGGCTCGTGACTCATGAGTGCAAGATTTGGTAATCTCAAACGAGGCTTGAGGACTGAAGGAACAAACACACTGGGGGATGCATGGCTGGGCTTTTCAATTGTATAATATATATAGGTATAGCTTACAAGATGTTGTAGGAGAGGAACTCTCTATCATTGAGCAGCTAATGGAGTCTTACCCTAATTGAGTTATTTGTTTTACCCTAATTTTACTAGAGCCGAAGGAGTCTTGAAATATACTTTATATTTTGATTTTATAAAATTACGTTCGATAAAAGAAAAAAGTGCAGGTGGAAATATATGTTGGATACAATAGATATTGTTTGTGTGTTTGAATTTGATTTATTTGCATGAATTGTTAGTGTGTCAGCCGATGAGGGAAATAGCTTACAAAATACAAATAACAAGGCAAAAGCAGTGTAAATATTTAACTACCAACTCAGCACGTTGCAAATTATTTGCACGTATGCCTCTTGTTTTCGTCCAAACCAGGTGGTTTGGGCTTTTAAGTTCAATTGCGTACATCCCACCTGACCAGAAAAATGGAAAACCATTGTGGAAAAACCACGAGCATTAAGCAAATAGCATGTGGTTTCTTTCTTTCCTTCCCTGATTTTTGGCCTTCTTATCTTTCATTATATAAACAAGATTCCCTTCACTTACCGCATCAACAGAACAAACATCAAAATCCCGTCCATCTTTCTAATACCATATTCTTCAATTTTAGGATTTAAGAATCAAAGTGTAGTTGCAAGATGAGTTCAACAAGCAGAGCATGGATTGTTGCAGCCAGCATGGGAGCTGTGGAGGCTCTGAAAGATCAAGGTATCTGCAGATGGAACTATACCCTAAGGTCAGCCGTCCAGCATGCCAAGAACCATGTCAGGAATCTCTCTTCCCAATCCTCAGCTGCAATTTCAAAAGGACTGTGCAGGAATCTCTCTTCCCAATCCTCAGCTGCAATTTCAAAAGGACTGTGCAGGGATGACAAGTCTAAACAATCAGAAGAGTCATTGAGGAAAGTCATGTACTTGAGCTGTTGGGGTCCAAACTGAGCCATAATTTAGATCAGTTACTTAGAAGCTGGAAGCAAAAGTCCATTGGGTGAATCATTTGACTCATGAGTGGTCACTCAAAACAAGGTTCAAGGACAGAGCGAACACACACAGCCGAGCCTTCCATGGGTGTATTTATGATGTATATAGATTACAAAATGATATAGGAGAGTATTTGTCCATCATCCTATAACTAATGAAATGAATTTTCAGAATTGCTTGCTTCTCATCCCTCGTGCTGCTTTCTCCGGACATCGATATACCTGTTTCAATTTTGATGCTTTTTCCTCAATTTCACAACTTTTTCCTCTTACGATTTTTTAGTCCAGGGAGATCGAAGAATTGAACCAACTTTAGAAATTATTGAGAGATTGAACATGTGTGGTATTGACATGGTGTAGGAAAATTGAATCAAGAACTTGCAAACTGTGCAAGTGTTTAAATGATATTGATATCTTCTGGTTATTAGTTCATCGCCGTTGTGTATTGGAAATTGGAATGGTTATACGTATAGTTATGCCCACAAGGGATAAATTCTGGCTATACGACCATTTTGTATCTTATCTTCTGCTTTTCAATTGATCTAGTGGCAAAATAAGTAATAATCTTGCGAGATATCATATTTCATGTCCAGATTCAGATAATGTAAAAAGCCGTTGCCATACTAGCACCTAGCACTCGACCCGCAAAACCAACTATAATCCAATCAAACTTTTCCTGTTGGCTGCCTCATTTGTTGTTATCGATTTGGTATTTGTAGACTTTTGTGTTCCAAAATTTGGGATGATAACTGTTGCAGAATTGAAGAAAACAGAGGAAAGGAAGTTGAAGCAGAGATGAAAAGCAAGAAATTCTCAAAATTATCTTCATTTAGTTCACGAGGACAGATAAATACTCTTCTCGTACATTTTTTATAAGTTATATACAATCATAACGACAAGAACCCACCCATGGAAAGCTCAGCCATATCCAAGTATGTTTTTTCTCAAAATCGTAGGAGAAAAAAGCTTCAAAATTGAAACAGGTATATCGATATCAGGAGAAAGCAGCACGAAGAATGAGAAGCAAGCAATTCTGAAAACTCATTTTATTAGTTATAGGATTATGGGCAGATACTCTCCTATATCATTTTGTAAGCTATATACATCATAAATACACCCATGGAAAGCTCAGCTGTGTGTGTTCGCTCTGTTCTTGAGCCATGTTTTTAAGTGACCACTCATGAGTCAGATGATTCACCCAATGGACTTTTGCTTCCAGCTTCTAAGTAACTGATCTAAATTATGGCTCAGTTTGGACCCCAACAGCTCAAGTACATGACTTTCCTCAATGACTCTTCTGATTGTTTAGACTTGTCATCCCTGCACAGTCCTTTTGAAATTGCAGCTGAGGATTGGGAAGAGAGATTCCTGGCCTGAGAAGCAGACCTGACATGGTTCTTGGCATGCTGGACGGCTGACCTTAAAGTATAGTTCCATCTGCAGATACCTTGATCTTTCAGAGCCTCCACGGCTCCCATGCTGGCTGCAACAATCCATGCTCTGCTTGTTGAACTCATCTTGCAACTACACTTTGATTCTTAAATCCTGAAATTGAAGAAGATAGTACTTGAAAGATGGACTGGGTTTTGATGTTTG
This sequence comes from Hibiscus syriacus, assembly GCF_006381635.1. Taxonomy (NCBI): domain Eukaryota; kingdom Viridiplantae; phylum Streptophyta; class Magnoliopsida; order Malvales; family Malvaceae; genus Hibiscus; species Hibiscus syriacus. The sequence continues at coordinate 9,897,560 of NW_024061960.1, read as the reverse complement.
TTTTGCTGATGGGGTAGGTGAAGTGGCTTCTTGTATATATAGGATAGGGTTAGGGAGGGAAAGAAGCCACATGCTATTGCTCGTGGTTTTGAGACGGTGGAAACAGCCAATAGTTTTCTCCTTGTGGGAATACTATTTATGGATTAAACGTCCATAACATGATGACTAGGGCCAAAAAGGGGATTAAGGATTGAATATAAATGATGATTGGGTGAGTGAAAATGGCGGTTTTGGTTAATAATTTCGAGGAAAGCAAGCAGGAGTATCATCATACAGAGATCCAAAGCCATTGGTACTGAGAGAAACCAGAAGGTTAACCAGCCACTGAGAATTGGATTATATCATCTCTCATTTATATAGTATACAATTGAAAAGCCCAGCCATGGATCCCCCACTGTGTTTGTTCGTTCCTTCATTCCTCAACCGTAAAAAACCCGTTGAAAGAGAATTTAATTACGGTGATACAGTAAAATCTAATTGTTTTCTCTTTAAAAAAACAAATGGGAGGAGCGTAGGAGCGTAGCTGATCTAACGGCTAAGATTTAATCAATACACACTAACGTCTACTTTTGGCCAACGGTCATATATTTTCCAAGAAAATAAATTCATCACATATTTCATTTCCCTTTAACCAAAATCATTCAACGATAACCAAAGTTACATTCCTTCAAAGATCCAATTTTGCTGCTCTTCTTTCTCTTTTCATCGATTTTAAGTGTACAAAGATGAGTATACTTCAATACCCAGATTCGTTTAATGTGCCAGAGCTTCTGGTTTGGAACAATGCGGCTTTCGACAATGGGGAGTCCGAAGATGCAAACCCCCTCAAGGATTCTTGGTGTAATCTTGATTCGGAATCGGTGAATCAGTCGCTGGAATCTGATGGAAGTAAAGAAAACCAGAGTCCCCTTTGGGTAAAATCCCCACTTTCTTTCAAATCTACCGCTTCTCTTGTTAAGCCTTGTTCCAAGAATGTTACCAGAAACACCAGAGAGCCATTTTCAGTGCAAACGAAGGGTGGGGTTTGCAAGAAAGAAGACAAGAAGCGTGATGAGAAAAAGATTGATATGGAGATTGAAGAGGTAGAGAAGGAGGTGGGTCGTTTGTCATCGAAACTCGAAGCTCTTCGACTCGAAAAAGCTGAATGCAATGCGAGAAGTATCGCGATGAGAGGAAGAATAGTGCCTGCCAAATTCATGGAGCCAAAACAGAACATCTTGGAGAAGAAGATCGAAGATCCTCTGTTTTCTAAACCGAAATTGAATCGAAGGGGGGTTAGTTTAGGTCCATCAGAGATTTTCTACGCAACAAAATCAAGGCAATTCATGAAGCAGGAATTCACAACTTCTGTACAGTCAATACAGAGTCGCCGGAAATCTTGTTTCTTTAAGCTTCAAGATATTGATGAAGGCAAGGTTACAAGAGAGATAGGCAAGAGCTTGAGTCTTAGCCCTCGGTCGCGTAAAACTGTTTCCAAGGTCATTGCTTCTAAGCCAGCAGCAGCAACGACAGTAGTGGCTAAGAGGAGTATGAAGAAAGAAGAGGCCGTTCTTTCCACAATTCAACCAAAAAGGCTCTTCAAAGATGTAGAGAAACCAGTAACAGCCAAGAAACCATTGAAACCTGGGAGAGTCGTCAGTAGCAGGTACAATCAGATTCCCAGTCAAAGCAATAATAAGCGTGTTTCGAATGAACAGATTGTTGGTTCCTGCAAGAAGGAGAGCAGAGAGAAGAAGAAGTGGGAAATTCCTAGTGAAGTGATGATTCCAGAGGGAGGATCGCAGGAAGAATCGCCTAATTCAATTGATATGATCAATGATCTGCTACCGAAGATTAGGACAGTGAGAGTTTGGGACGAAAGTCCTCGGGATTCAGGGCCAGCCAAAAGAGTGGCTGAATTGATGGGAAGGAAATCGTACTTTAGTATGGAGCAAGAAACAGAGGACTCTGTTTGTCAGGCTCTGAGTTTTGCAGAGGGGGAAGGGGAGGAAGAGTGATTCATTTCATCTTCTTCTTATTCTTTACTTCCGTTTTTTCAGCTGATGAGATTGGGGTTTGAGGATGTAAACCATAACTATTGTTATGGGCTAAAGTTACATTGGCTTTGAATACATCTGTATATGTTACCAATTAAGCTTTTCTATTCTCTTGCTTTTGGGTGAAAGGTTAATATATGTTTTTCTGTTTTTTGACTAACAATAATTTCTTTTGGCTAGGGCTTGTTTTATTTAACAAATTTATGTTCATTTTCTACTCAAACGAGCTTTACTCATGTCTTCTCTTTTCTTCACATTCCCGATAAAAGTTCACTCAATCCCCATGGTATGAATATATTAGCTCATATTTACGTTTTGGAGCTCAAGTGCTGTAGTGTCCTCCGTCAGCCATCCACTTGTGAAGCTTGATGGTCCCTAATCCTATCTCATTGAGCATCTAACTATAAATAAGATAATAGGAGTGCTTAACAATTCCTCAGATTGCACATTACGTGGTAGTGCATGTGTTATGGATTCTCCTCTCATTTTAGTTTTTTTCTCGTTGCAGAATGCAGTGGAAACGGCAAAGAAATGAGATTGGAGTTTTTAATGTTTACAAGATTCCCAGTAGTAATATGTGGCTGGAACCTTGATGTCCTTAGAGCATCGTTGTCGCTAATGATGACACTGCCTGATTTGTTGGCTAGTGTAATGGGAAGTTACAGTTTTGAGGATTCAAAATCTGTTGATGGATTTGGTAATAAATGAACTATACTTTTTGGGTTGAACTTTCTTTTGGATTTCACCTTTTATATGGCAGAAAATGAGATTTGAATCAAGTTATGACAGGCATTAACCATGTACTGATTCTTCCACTAATTCCAAACATAATTTTACTGCAAAAAGTCATGACAGTTACTATATAAGAGCAAGCCAGCTATTTAAAAAGCTCCACAACCATGACAGAACACTTAAAAACGTACGTAAATTAAAACTCAGGTTCATCTGTTTCCTCCTTGTTCTCTTCTCCACCACTGGATTCAGACATAAAATTACCGGAAACGTCGCCCTTGTGTGCTTCTGTTTCTGGCTCTTGTTCATATGCAACCTCTATATCTTCTTCTGTTTCATTTCCATTGGCAGAATTGAGTTCAGCTTTCTTCGGTTCCTTGACATACATGTTCATATTCTGTTTGATCTTGTCTGTTTCTTTAACTTTGACATGGTCTGTGCCCTGTGTACAATTATTGGCTTCTCTATTGACACCTTTGTCTTCTATTGCCACTGCCAGAGAGTTAATATGGTTTCTTTGCATCACAAATCCTCCTTCCACCTGATGGCTTGTCTTGCCGCTCATTTTTCTGTGTTTCACATCTTCAGTACCGTCATAGTTCTGTTGCTTGAAGTAATTAACTTTTCTATCATCCATTTCCTTCCTCCGACCTGGTTCGGTTTTTGTTTCGTCATCAGAAACTGTTCCATCTTCCCGGCTTATTATATCATCTTTATATTCCTTTGACAGTCTTCTGTTTGTCATGTTTTCAATTGCATCTATTCCGGAATTTACTTTCCTCTTTAGGGACCTGTTCCTAGCAAGAGTTCTCCATCTTTTCACCTTTGATCTGCTTAAATGGCCGATTCTCCCTGGTAATCTTGAAATTCTTGAATCGTCATCTGTTTCCCCGTTTTCCCTGCTTTCTTGGTGAGAATCTTTACGTTTTCCAAGCTGCCTTTCTAAGCTGCTTCTCTTTTCTTGTTCATCATCCAAATCATTGATCGTATCAATAGCATCTGCACGATTCTTTTCCTCATCTATTCCAATATTACTTGTATCTTCAGAAACCCCGTTTCTGGTATTTGCTCCCGATTTTTCAAGTTTCTGCAGCTGTCCACCTCTTTTCTCAATTCCATCTCCAACCCCTTCTCTTTTGTCTTCCTCTTGAGAAAAACTGGATTTAGTCTCATTTTCATCCCGACCTTTCGTCAAATTGTCACCATCCTTATTCAAAGATTCATGTACCGGCCCACCTTCCATGTGGCTGAACTCTATCTTTCCGTTTTGTTCCATACTTCCCATAACTGTCATATTTAGTTGCGAATTCAATCGGCCATCGGTACTCACTGACCGAACTCTTAGTCGGGGATTAAGAAGGTGCTTCAATTCCTCAATTTCAGCTTCCTTTTGCTTCAAAGTTGCTGTTAGAGCAATGACCTGAGGGTTTTCATTTCCTGTATTCATGTCTTTATCTCGTAACCGTTTGATCTCGTTCCTTTTCTCCTCCAGTGTAGACTCCATGGCCTTTTGCTCATCCTTAAGCGAATCAATTCTAGATAATGTTTCCATGAGCCTGCCATCAAGCTCCATCTTTTGGTTTCTAAGGTAGTATATCTTTGCATTTGTCTCTTCAGCTTTCCTGTTCATTCCTTTGGCGTATTCTCTTTCCTTCTGTGATAAAAAAAATGAACACGACAATGTCAGCATCTTGAATATGGATGGCAAACGGGCGGGTCGGATGTGAATACCCCTCCCCATTCCCATATTCACCTAATATTTTTTAATCTACCATCCGTTCACCACCCATGATAGGTACAAATTTTCAAATCCACACCCGCCCACGCGAGTACATTTTCAAATACATCCCCACACCCACTACCCACTAGCGACATACCCATCTAGACCCGCCTAACAGCAAACTAATGGGATGTTGGAGTTGGTTCCCAGACAGTTCGTGATGGGGTAGCAACGAATGCTTCAATTTGTCAAATGAGTGGCTCTACGAATGTTATGGAGACAAATTGTAGGGAACATGTAGTCGCAGAACTGGATTGTTGAGTTGATTTCGATGTTAATTCTCATAGTGCGCCTAATATGGGTTTTGAGGGGCTAAAAAACATAGAAACTGTTGTTTTTGATGTTAATGCATATAGTACGGCTAATTTGTGTTTGGATGGGCAGCAATGGCTAAAGAACATGGAAAGTGACGTGGTTAGTAGGATTATGAGTTTAATCAAAGAGCCGAATATTTCCCTAATTAAAGACTAAATATCCTTAATATTTGGTTAAATTATATGTTATGTATTATACAATATTAAAATTTATAAATTAATCTCTAAAATTACATCTAAATTTATAATGGTCCAAAATTTAATAGATATTTAGCTGGCCGGCGAATGTGGGGCGGGCGGATGCGGGCCGGGTAATGTCTCAAACCCATTACCCGCCCACCACCCACGACGGGTACCACTTTATAAATCCACACTCGTCCACTACCCGCTAAAATTATACCCATCCCCGCTCCAATTGGAGCGGATGCGGTACGGAATCCACGAAACTGTACCCGTTTACCATCCCTAATCTTGAACCTCGGCTGTGTTTAAAACCTATGAGGCTTTGTTACCCGGACACGGTGATACATATGCGGGTTTGACATGGATATGCTCAATTCTTTTAAACTTGTTCATATATATGGATTAAAGATCCTAAAAAGTAAACATAGTTTAACATAACAAAGAAAACTTTGCTATAAGCTCGTTTCATTGATTACAAATATTAAATTAATAGCAAAGCACATGGAAAGTTGGAAACAAATGGATTTTGAATTCATAAGCTGAGGCAGGAAGTTGTGAACCCCAGGCGATGACACCGTAAGCTGAGCAAGGCAATCACATGGCTAGACTTGGATCTCACTAAAATTTGAGAAAATGTCAAACCGTCCCAAGAGTCATAGTTATTCAAATTCAACAAGGCATGAGCCTAGTCAATAATATATTGCAAATAGGCTACTCGTTTATCACAAATTAGCTTAATGATTTCACAATGCATAAGACATTGTGTTTGATCACTGAACATTGTAAATCAAGAGAAACCCTCCATGAACAGAGAAAAAGTTACTCTTTTGGGCTTGGATCGTCAAAATAATTTACCAAAAAAAAGGTTAAAAAGTAAGAATAGAATAGAATAGAATGCATGATGTTATTGACTTGTCATCTTGAGAGAGTGGCACGTAAGAGGCAACAATGCATGCATGAAGGAGAGAGAAAAAAAAAAGGAAACCTGCAACAGCATCTGGAGAGAAAGGAGCAGCCGATTCTTGTCCTCGATGACAAGGTTAAAGATGCGCCGTTCCCTGAGCTTGTGCAGCACCAAAACGCCGAGCAGCGCCGCCCCGAACACCAAAAGCAGCATGAAACCATATGGTCTTCCCTTGTGGCCATTTCCATTCCCTTTGCGGGATGTTAATCCTCCCATTGATCTCTCGGAAAAGAAGAAACAATATGAAAGAACCGATCTCTCTTTGATCTCTCTGTTTGTGAAAGACAACAAAGTAAATAAAAAAGAATGCAAATGGAAGTTCAAGTGGAGCGGTGTTAACTTAAGGTTGGGTTGTAGAAGAAAGACAACTGTGTTCAAGGCGCCGATTCTGGAGAGGAAAGCATGCTTTCCGAGTTTCAATGTTAACAATTTAGTATATATATAATATTGAATAAATTATTATAATATTTTAAAAACAATAATATCAAATTTTATACGTAATAATATTATTTAAAAAATAATTTTTATGTGCCAAAAAGTAATTAAGTAATTTTTATAATTTAATAATTAATAAGAGTAATTTATATAATATCATTTTGAATACTATAAAATGATCTCATTGCTATAGTTTAAAAGAAAATATAATTTATCAAACCTTAATTAAAATTTCGTATAAGTAAAATTATTTGAATAATTTGTTAAGTTGAAATTAGTGGATAAAAGACGTTTGGATCACCTGATAATTTTTTAATACGTTCAGATCATATGATAACTTCTGAAAGACGTATGATCACATAGCGACTTCTGCAACATTACCAACTATCTTTACTATTATACATGTATAAATCGACGTGTGGTTCAGACATTTTTTTAAAAATCGTTGTGTGAATCAAACGTCTTTTACCGAGTACTGTAACTAACACCTTAATTGAAGAAATAATTTTCCATATATTTTGTTGGAAAAAAAGGGACAACACATTATTGAAGTATGTAATTTTATCCTAAGGACAAATTTGTTTGAATATAGAGTAAGAAAAAAATACTCATATAAAGTATAATAGAAGTTATTTTCTAAATTAAGATTTTTATTATAGTATTTGATGAAAGTTGTTAGGGCTATACGGTTCTGTCCAAAACCATGTTCATATACGTTACATGTTTGAAAATATCTTCAAATAAGGATGATATTGTCACGTTCAACAAGGACGGATGAGCATCGTTAATGATAAACACCATTAAATTAATTTATAAAATGTTAAATTATAAATTAATAAATGTATAATTATAAATTAATTAAAATTTAAATATAATATTTATACAAATTAGTTTTTATACATCTTATTTTAATTAGCAGTTATCAAGCCCAAAAGGTCCATCCAATACTTTACATGGACCCCCGTCCATTCCCATTATCAAAATCCAAACGAATGCCAAACGATTACCGCTCCAACTAAAGCCCAAAAGATTTCATCAATTAAACCCAAACTATACACACACATGATACTTCAATTGAAATAATTCTTCTATTCTAAAATATTTTATATATAAATTCAGGTGTATGATCCCGGTCGATCTGGATTAGTCAAGGCAAAATCTTGGGAACTGGAAGGGCAACTAAAAAATACTCTGCATCAATTCTCGTATTATAACATTCCTTTTGAATTAATCCCTAAACTTTAAAATATCATATATCAATCCTCAAATTATTAATATCATTTTTATTTCTTTCATTTAATACATCATTCACTCTATTAATTTGTTAAGAACTTAGAAATTGAAATCATGATCTTTAAAGTTATAATCTATTTTTTAAGGTTTTAAGATTTCAACATGTGAATTTCTAAAATATAATCTATTTTTTTTAAAAATTTACTAATTATTTTCTCAAGACTTTCAAAAGTTTATTATTTTCTTAATCAGTAAAATTAATTACATATTAATAATAGAATGATTAAAATAAAAAGGTATTAATAATTTAAAATTTGATATATAACATTTTAAAATTTAAAGATTAATATAAAATTGAGATATATAAAAAACATGATAGTGATTTACCGAAAATATTAAAAAAATAATAATATTTTCGACAACACATTTCCTTAACCGTATATTAAAACTATCATACTCCCAAAACATGACCTAAAAAAAAAAGCAGAGAATACACTACCTTACACGTTCAGATTCGCATAAAATATTTCCCACTTTGTGCAGGCTCCTTACAGTTGCAGCCTATCCCTCTACACACTACAATACAAATGTGCCCACCGTTTTCCCACACTAAATTAGAAAATTCTAAAATACAATATTTTAATATAAGATTTAAAAGAAATAAAAATCGATCACAACAAAATATTTATCAAAAGTATATCTTTTTAAATTGGATATGACAACTTTTTAGATTAAATATAATACAACAGAAAATATTATATTTTTCATAATATTTTCGGTTATAAGTTCTAAACCTCTGTAATATAATTTTTTAGTTATAATTGAAAATATTACAAATTGTATAACTTTTTAAATTGATCATGATAATATTTTAGATTTAAAAAAATCTTAAATTAAATTATCGTATAATAAAATTAACCCACTAAACTAAACTATTAGCTATCCAACTTCAACTCATCCAACCCATGTCCCATGCTCTTTCATTCATATATCTACAAGACACTCGTCGTTATATGATAATCATATTCGATTCGAATTAAATTTTAAATTAAAATAAAATACTTTTAATATTTTTTATTTATAAAATTTAAATTCAAAAGTTTATTTTTAAAAAAGTATATGTATTTTTATCATTCGATCAAACGAAATCATAAAATGAAGAATAAGTTAGTGGCCACTAATCATTCGCCAAAGTACCAATGAAACGTCAAAGAATATTGCACTAGACTAGAAAAAGCCAAGAGTGGTGTGTTTATTTCAAAGTGGTAGGCCAAGTATGAAAGATAAATTTTGAAGTGGTCCTTCCGAGTCAGATATCCAAACCCAAAGCTACCTCAGCTCATTAAACTCGAACCAAATTCTGTAGCTGAGTCGACCTCGGCATCTGTCCATGTGCCAAAAGTCATCCACAAATTTTACTAAAGCTTTCACCTTTTTTCTTTCTTTCTTTCTTTTTCCGTGGCGCCGATTTCGTATGCCTTTGTTGTTCCAAACTGGAAAAAAAAAAGGGTTGCAATCATAGTAATCAACTACATGATAGAAAACATTTAAAGGTTAATCAATTATTTTGACAAATCACATTAGCAATCAACCCAAGTTTTGTTTTGTCGTGAAATGAATAAAGACAGGAAGATAGAAGATGCAGAATATCTGGCCGAGCAGTGGCACAAGACATGTGGAGATTTACAAAGGCCGTGAATTATGCATGGGAGGACATAACTGCTACCAACACAAAATCTTGTTGGATTTGAACACGGGAAAAATGGAATCCAAATCACACCAAAGCTGAAACAATCCAACGCATATTTGAAGGAGGAGTAGCCACGCCATGAATTAAGGTGACAGACAGCAAACAGTTGAAAATGCATATGATCAGTGAAAATCCCAGAATTTTCTTTCCTGACATCATCATATATGTTTGGTAACAAAGCTCCAAAAAACCTAACCAGCAATGATGTTCTTTTTTCTCTGATTCAGATGAAAAAAAAGAAGCAGATATACCTTCTTGTTGTCTGGTGAGGCTAGCAAAACCGAAACCTAAGAAATGATTTATTTTCAGCCTTAGTAAGGAAGATTAGCAACTCCCACCCACAAGTGCTGTTAATGCAAATTAATTAATAATGTATTATGGGATGTTGTTTTTAGTAAGTAATTCTTGAGCACAACGTGTAGTTATGTAGCATGAGGACCACTGCATGCGTTCTACGCATCGTAATGATCATTGGGTTCATATTTAATACAGTAAAGAATGCAGACATGTGTACTTTGAAACTTTGGGAAAATACAATAACCAAAAGTAAGTTGGTTCATATGTATTCGCGCTCTAACCTTCGACTGCATAGCTAAGTCTGAACTTTATTTAAGGCCATGCCCTATGCTACAAACTGTATTATGGCTATAATTAATAATCAATTTGAGCTTTAACCGCTAACTGTTGAGTTTACGCAAAGTAGTCATTTGGTTTGTAGCAAACTACTTGCAATGATATCGTCAGTAAATTATACGGTTGGTTATTTAACTATAAAAAATCATTTTAATTACTGGAAAAGAAGCGACTTGGGTTGCTTAACCACCGCACCAAGTGTTAAAAGCGGTCGTTCACCTAGTTTTAGTAGATGATTTTTTTTAGTGTTGATTTTTTGCATATACAAATCTCAAACACGAAATTTACTTAAGTGATATTAAATTATTTATCACTTGAATCAACCCGTTAATAATTAAAATTCAAATTAATTACATTAACTTAAGACAAGTTGTTATAAATTTAAGGTAGCCGTCTTCATAACTTGGTGTAAATTAAAACATTGGATAAATGGTCGATTCAAAATCTAGATTGTAGCATATCTTTAAAAAAGAAAAATTGGATGGACACACATGCATTAATAACATAGAATTATTGTATAAGATGAACATAAATAATATTTTAAGATGGACACAATCAACAAAATAGATAACTAATCAAAGAAAATTTAAATTTAGGATGAACACATATCCATCATAGATTAAGAGATGATATATATATATATATATATATATATATATGAAAGATGAATGAAATAAAGAAATCAAGTAATGCTCAAGTGGGAAAGTGTCGATTGAATCAGCTTATCATGATGATTAGTATTTGTAGTTGTATATAATTTTTTTTATAATAAAGAAGGAAATTACAACCGAAAGAAAATACAACATTGGAGGAATAGGCTGAGAAACCCATAGAAGCCCAGACCGTAGAAACCCTTGACACGAACAACTAAGTTGGGAAAGATGAATAGGTTGCACCGTCACTATGGTCAGCGACATGAATGCCTCCAGAAGAGACCATGCCAGACTAAACCTCATGACATACAACATTGATACTATCATAGAATCAATTGAAACGCTGGAGAAATGAGAAGACACTGCTATCAACATTATCGGCCACCAGCAACAGAATCCGGAGCGGTGGCTCTAACATTCCACAACCATCACAACTAACGAAGGTCCACGGTGTTACCATAACCTCCGGTCAACTATCTCGGTGGTGTTTATAGAATTTTCAAACGAAAAAAATAAAGAAAATACATATAAGTCGGAAAGATCCAGCACTCGCCAAAACCGGAACAACGAGAGTAGGACCACTGAATAGGTTGCACCATCCCTTTGGTCGGCGACATGAATGCCTTCTTTAGCTGCAGCCACCAAAGGCCACCACGATTCGAAAAGGTCAGTGCAATGAACGACGCTGAACTCTCCTCAAAAGCCCGATCCCGGGACACCACAAGCCATCGAAGGCTTGACAACACCCATAACAAGATAAGTAACAGGGACCATCTCCGTCATGATGGGGTTATTAAACCACAGAAAAGTTGGAGAGAAAGCTGTCGGCCAACCAGCAAATTTACCTTAAATTTTGAATTTACACCGGAGAAATCTTAATTATAACTTAAGACATGTTCAATATTGTTATACCTTCCGGGTAACATCCAAACTCATTCATTTATACAAACTTTCAGGAATCCATATTTTTTTAATAGAGTATTGTAGTCTCTAAGTTAGTTAGAATGTATAACTAAGAACTCTAACAAACTAATATGATTTTTTATAACGAAATCTAAAACTAAATGATTATATTTAGTCTGTTAATCTACGAGTAATTATCTGATGTTTCATGCCATTAATTACGATTGCTACAATAATCTCTCAACCAAAATGAAAAGTTAGTTTTTTTCTTTTTACTCTCATCTCCTCTTTTGTACCTTCGTCTCTTTAACAACTATAACTCTTTACCTAAACCAAAAGAAATAAATTAGAATAATTCTCCCACGCTTAACGAGTACGGATTGATACTGTTAATGATGAACATCATTAAATTAATTTGCAAAATGTTAAATTATAAAGTATTTAACGTATAATTATAAATTAGTTAAAAATATAAATGTAATTTAATTAAAATATTGTATTTACGAAACATTAGTTTTTAGGGTAAAATATATCATTGACTACCTAACTATTTACCCCTTTTACTTTAACTACCGATTTTTCAATTTTGTCAATCGGGTCTCGTAACTATTTAAATATTATCAATCAAGTCACATGTCGTTAAATATTAACGGAAGAGATGACGTGACAATTAATAAAATTTATATAATTACACATTTAGTCCTCATTACTTACACATTCTATTAATTTGATCCTAACTTTTATTTAATTCAATAAATTTAATCCTCAATACGATGGTGACATGTGTCACTGTGTGATTGGATTTTTTTATTTAATAAATTTTCATCTAATCAAATAATGTCATGTGTCACGTATTGAATAAATGAAAAATAAATTAAATCAATAACCGCAACAGGTGGGGTTTGAACCTAGGACGCAAGCCGAAAAAAATATGCGCCCTAACTACTAAGCTAGACCACTAAATTAGTCTAGTATACAGAACATACTCTATATAATTTATAGTTAATGGTAATAAATGACATTATAAGGACTCGAACATGAAATAATTGAATAGTATGAAAATATAATATATATTAACAAATATTATAATTGATTAATAAATAAATGTGTTTTTATTTTTTTTAAATCATATTCAATGCAAAATTTAAAATAAAAGTGAATTTAATATGTTATACTTGAAATATATCATTTTACATATTTTAAATTAATAAATTGTCTTCATTATTCTAATTTTATTGAATTGAAATGTATCATATTTTATATTTTAAAATATTATAACATCGATCGGATTCTAATATTATTTAACAACTCTATATTAAAATATACTAATTCAATAAAATCAAGTTTACCCTAAAATTTTCTTCAAATATATAATGAATAAATAATAAAATATAAAATTCTTACTCTAACGGGATATAAATAAGTCAGTGCATAAGTTAAAATGTTTATTACGATAAGCCTTCAACTATAAGAAAAATTTTATGTCAACGAAGCTCTTCGTTATATTTCAATTATAAAATATTAAAATTATTTTTTTATTTTATATTTTTCATTAAAATGATTTAAAATATAAATAAAATACATTCACATATTAATTAGTCATAATATTTGTGTATATGTATCATATTAACGTATTATTCAAATATTCCATGTTGATGTTCTTATTATGTCATTTCCCTTTTTTTTATTACACCATTAACTATATATATTATGTTGTGATAAATTTTTCATTTAAATGGTGTAGCCTAGTGGTTGGGGCGTTTTCTTTTTCCCTACCAATTGCGGTTATTGATTCAATTTATTTTCTATTCATTCAATTGGTGACATGTGGCACCATTTGATCGGATGGAAAATTTATTAAATTAAATAGAAATATTAAGAAAAAAACATTCAATCACATAGTGATTCATGAGGATTAAATTTATTGAATTAAATAAAAGTTAGGACCAAATTAATAGAATGTATAAGTAATGAGGACTAAATGTGTAATTATACAAATTTTATTAACTACCACATCATTTCCTCCGTTAATATTTAACGACATGCGGCTTGATTGATAAGATTTAAATAGTTAGGTGACCCAATTGACAAAATTAAAAAATCGATAGTTAAAGTAAAAGGGTAAATAGCTAGGCGGTAAATTATATAGTTTACCCTAAAAACTAATGTTTTATAAATATTATATTTTAATTAAATTATATTTAAATTTTTAACTAATTTCTAATTATACATTTAATAATTTATAATTTAATATTTTATAAATCAATTTAATAATATTCATCATTAACTGTTCGACGAGAGCTGTAGAACTTATTTGTATAAGCAGATCTTACCTTCTAACCACGGTGGTAATGAAACCTCGTGTTTGAGGCCACTATTCAGTATTCACCGTCACGATGATAGATTTAGTTTTGCATTTGGGTAAATCGTAATGAAGAGACGACATGGATTGATCCTGCGTCGACACATAAGAATTTACAAAGTCCAATTTCACCAATCACTCAGCCGGTTGAAATGCCAGCTGCCAACAATAATTTTCCAATAAACACTAAACAGATAATGGATGCTTTCATAGTGAAAAGCTGCATACACACAAAAGGGGAAGAAAAAGAAACATTACAGGTAAAGATCCTTTTGTTTCCTTTCATTGGAGACATGGAATGTCGGAATGATTTCCATGACTCATTGTTGGCCTCCTTTCTTCTTTTTTCTAAAATGTTATTTGCCACTCGACCTTTGATTTTTACTTCATTTGCGGTGACTGCAAAGCAGTAATACGGAATTTCACCGCTCAAACTTGGGATGTTTGGTTCGAGGATTGTAGGATGAGAATCTTACATTTTTATGTTTGGTTGGCCGAGAATCTTATTCCCGGTAATGTTTTATTACCAATAGTAGATTTTTTTGGGTATATTACCGGGAATGTCATTATCTCCCTTCTCTTAGGTATTGTAACATTACCGGCGTTTTGGACTAAAATGCCCTTAAATTTTTATTTTTTTTCAAAAATATCCTTCTTCTGTCATTGAATAATAAAAATTATACGAAGGTTAAATTACAAATTTATCCTTAGATTATTTTAGATTTATACAAAAAAAATCTATAATTAAAATTTTACATAAAGTTCAGGGGTTAATTTTTTTTTACCCTTTCATTAAACCTTTTTTATATTTTTAATTTTGAAAAAAAAATATAAATATTATGAATTTAATTTTTTAAAGAAAATATATAAATATTTTACAATTTGTAATATTATACAAATATATAATAAGGACAATTTGGTCAAATATACATTCTAATAATCTTTTATTCCTTTAACCAAACACGGTAATTTTACATTCCTGCTAAACCAACCAAACACAAAATACAACATTCCCAGTAATCCTATTCCCTGGTAATCTTTTATTCTCACTGATAATCTTACATTCCGTGAACCAAACGCACCATAAAGGATTAATTATAGTAATCTTTAAAGGATTGTTCTAAAGTAATATTGATTTACACGAATCAACTTACCTTAGTGGTTAAAAAAAATCATTTTTCCTAGAGATCATAAGTTATAGCATTAGCGCCTATAAGAGTGATTGAACGTTTCAAATGATTAAGAATACTTATAACATATATTATTTTATAATCACCATTAATTTAATAAAAAATTAATATTTATTTTTCTCATATTACAAATTTGGCCGGTCAAAAGTAGTTTAAACTTACTAGTGATAGTCCAGCAAGAGTCGAACTCGGCAGTGTATTCCAATATCTGCAAGTGTTTAACAAATTCATGTATGAAGCCTTAACCAAGCATATTCGGTGTACTTTTTCTCTGCATTACATTCAATGTATTATTTGTACTCTTATTAAATGCACTTACATCGTTCTTTTATCCAAGTTGAGAGACCTTCGGCTATCTTATAGTTAAATAGACCTAAGCAATACTCAAAGATATTATTTTTAAAAAATATATCATATTTTAGGATAAACTATATATTTGTGAGGCTTTGTTTTTGTCACTCGACTTTTTTTATTTAAAATTATATTTAATATTATATTTTGGTTTAATTTTAATCACTTGTTTATAAAATATTAACAATGCTGTTGATGTATCGTAATAAGTAAATATTACATCATCATTGAGACAAATAAAAATATTGTCGGTAATTATGTTATTTTTTAATGATATGTGATTAATTACGTCGTAATAAAAATAAAATTTTAGATATAATTTTAAAAGAAAAAAATATTTAAATGTCAAAAGAAAATTATATAAGTAATTAAGTATGTAGTTTAGCTAATTTTCTATCATGAAATTCAATGAAAATAGATAAAATTATGGGATTAAACACATGAAGGAAGGAAAGAATCATTAATTTCTATATAGGAAAAGTGAAAGGAAAAAAAGGAAGGTAGTGGAGTGGCTTATGAGTTAAATTTATAAAGGCAGTATGACGCAATGCAGAAATGAAGAGGCACAGTGAAATTGTTGCATCACTGTAAAAAGAAAAAAAGAAAAAGGAATTGCAATTGCAGTAGAAAAAGAAAAGGGGAAATAGATTAGTATATAAATGTGAAGTCGGGCGACACTAGTTTCAATAAACAATAAACCAAAGGCTCCTGACCCCGAAAGCCGAAGCTCATCTCTCTCCGTCCCTCAATGTCATGTCATATCATGTCATGCAAGTAGCACCTAAGCTTTTAACCTCTCTCTCTCAACAACACTCCCTTCGCCCCACGACATTTGTTTAATTGTTTCTCTTTGGCCAGCTCATTCACACCCCCAAATACTTACAACTCCACCACCCAACCCTCCCCCCTCTCTCTCTCTATTTCAACGTATTCTCAACCAGATCTCCGGGAGTAATCCCATAAAGATGCGACCTTTTCCACCCCTTCCTTTGTTTTAGACTTCAGACCTGTTATAAAATCTCTTTCAACGTTACCCATATTCTATTTCTCTCTTCTTTGGGGTTTCTGGGTTCACTTTCTTTTCGGGAAACCTAATAAGGAAAAGAAGAGTGTTTGAGCGTGCGTGCGTCTGTGTTGGTTTTGTTTGATATCGTCTGGGGGGGATCTTGCTAGAGAGAGAGAGAGAGAGAGAAAATGGAGAATGAAGTAGAAAGAGAGAGTGGGTCGATGATCTTTAGCGAGGAGGAGTTGATAGAGGTGAGTGGGTTGAAGAAAGGAATAGATTTTATAGAAGTGACATGTGGGTGTACCAGTCATAGATATGGTGATGCCGTTGGCAGGCTTAGGGTTTTCTCTAACGGTGACCTTGAAATCACCTGTGAATGCACCCCTGGTTGCAATGAAGGTCTCTCTGTCTCTATCTCTTCCTTTAGCCCTTCTTTCTTCTCATCTATCTTCCTTTGATGCTGTTGGGAATATGGGTTTTGATTTTTCTTTTGTTGGTATTTAATGCGTGCTATGATCAAGTTGTGGTGGTGCATTTGACGTTGAAGGGTGTCGCTTTCTTATCTAATCGAGGTTTTGATATAATGAGAAGTGGATGGTGGGAGGCTTGACTCCTTTCGGGGTTTTTTTTGGTTCCTTATTGACACAGTTTATGTGTATGTTGTTTTGTCTCAAAGACTTGGCTTTCCTTGGTTGTAAGACAACAAGGTCGTGTTTTGTGCATATTTTGACACACTACTCCGTCTGTTCATTTGTTGGCCAAAGATCTGAGTTTCATCTTCAGAATAACACCCTCATTTTATTGCCTATTGTTGTGATTCTAAGGTCTTCGATGTAATCTTTTAAGAAACTGTTTTTACATACTTTCAGTTCTGTTTCTTGTCGTTAGACAGAGTAAAACTCATGGCGAAAACATGTGTCCGTATGGATTCTGCGTACGTTTTTTGTTCATTGTGATGGCATGTCATTTGTGAAGTGTAACTGGGAGGGTTGCCTTTTAAGCATGTTCATGCATTGTTTTACTAGGATATCTATATGTCTATAGGGGGACGAACGTCCTATTTCCTGCGTTCTTTTTTTGTGCATGTGCTTTTCTTTACATGATGCTACCTGTGAGTGTAGTACGAATTTGGCTTGGAGGTTCGAACAGTACTTCTACTAGCCAGATTCTATTATTTTAAGGCTTCAGCATATAACTCCATGATATTGCGTCCAATTTTGTCACGGTATTGTTGAGGAAATCAAATTTGGCAAAATAAAAGCTTAAAACATTTGTCAACTTTTACAGTTTGATCGGTGATTAGTGTTACACATGTTTCTTGTTCAAAGTATTTTTAGGTAGGAGTGGATTGCATGCCTATTATATGCATGTGAAGGAACCTTAGGTATGTTAGAAAACTGTCTCTTTTTTCATAAAAGAAGAAATAGTACCCATGTCAAACGAAAAGAAAACTTAGTTATACACTTCAATTTTCTGTTTTACGTTTGGTCATGTTGGGGCTTGTAAAAAGAGCAAGGTGAATTTGGTGGCAGCACTATATAGTCAGGTTCCTTACAACTAAATATAACTGAAACTGGCTTAAGCTGTCTGTACTGTTGTCTGCGCCTTCACTGTTTATTAGAACCTTCCCGTGTCTGGTCATATGATACCATCTTTTCAACTTACTCACATTGTCGTAGTTCCTTTTGCATTTTACTAACAAGTATGGAAACTTTTTTTTTGTTCATTTTTTCTTTTCTAATTGCGTGAATGTCAATTTCAATGGTTAGACAAGTTGACTCCTGCTGCGTTTGAGAAGCATTCTGGAAGAGAGACGGCTAGAAAGTGGAAAAATAACGTTTGGGTGATAGTGAATGGAGAGAAGGTCTCATTATCAAAGACTGCATTGCTGAAATACTACAACCAAGCATCTAAAAATGCCAATGGTACCAACAGATCCCTTAATGGAAGAGTTTGTCATCGGGATGAGTTTGTTCGCTGTAGCAGTTGTAACAAGGAGAGAAGATTTCGATTGCGGACGAAAGAGGAATGTCGGATTCACCATGATGCTTTAGCGGATGTGAATTGGAAATGTTCGGATCTTCCATATGACAGGTTTGTCTCCCAATTATTGATCTACTTCTTATTTGATAAATTTGACTTGGTTCTTTTCTACCTCTAAAAAATTCAGTTGTTAAAAATTTGGAATGTTTTTGTAGGTAATGCATGTGGTAGCAAATACGTTTTGATTCCAACATTTTTTTCATTATCTGTTTTCTATTACTTTTCTATCAAGAAACCTTTTCACGTGACATCTTTATATATGGCTACTGGAAACTAACGATTGATTCATTCTTTCCTTGCATTATGAACTATGCTTTGAACTTGTTTTTAATATCTGCATTTAACCCTTTCTTGTTTTTAATATCTGTGCTTTGAATTTGTTTTTAATATTTGCATTTAACCCTTGTTTTTAATATCTGTTGATTTAATGTGGAGAAAAACAATAAGTAATTTTGGTGAAAAATCTAGTACTGCATGTGAGAAAAGTTTTGGTTCAACCGCAATGCCTGGTTATTTGCATTAGGCAGTTTGATAACAATGCTTCACTCGATTGTGTGGCATTGTGTATTGCTTGTGCCATAATGAGAGGTATAAACATTACTGTTCCGTGTGGCAGTTTGACTGAAGCCTAATTCCATTGTGTGAAATGGTCATTCTATTTATCTATGTTCTCGTATCACTTAGATTGTGAGATGTGTCTTTCTCAAGGAAAGCTTGTAGATGTCTTCCTGATATGCTAGTTTTGTTTCACTGATAAAATTTTCTGGCTCTGTCCTGGGCCGTGTTCTTTTCTTTCTTGAATTGAATGTGGAGGGAGGAAGAGAGTTCCGAAAGGGCTCGGAGATGGCTATTGATAATATCTTCTTTATACTCAAATCATCTCTAATATGTTATGTCGACAACATTACACCTTTAGCTCGAAATGAATTTGTTTTCAACATCAGATTTTGGTTTCAGGATAACATGCGATGATGACGAAGAACGAGCAAGTCGCAGGGTATACAGGGGCTGCACCCGTTCTCCGACGTGCAAGGGTTGTACATCCTGTGTGTGCTTCGGGTGTGAAATCTGTAGGTTCGGTGATTGCAGTTGCCAAACTTGCACCGACTTCACTAGGAATGCCAAAGCTTGAAGAGGATGGGTTCTCTTCATTTGCTGCTTTGGTTTGAACCCACATCCACTTAAGAAGGAAAGCGAGCTGGATTCTCTCCTGTTTCGTGCCATTAGACTTTTAAAAATTTACCAGTCCCTCTGCTTATCGACTGGTTTTAAAACTTTTAATTTAATTGAACTTGATCCCTGCTTTCATATCTGCTCTGCTATTTTGTTTCTTTTTCTCACTAATCAAAGTCCGGACGTATGCATTGACGACTTCATATTTCTCAATCTCAACGCTGGGCTGTAAGCTAAGTTTTCATGGTTTTTATCTTTTAATAATAAGAGGACGGGTTTTATCCGTAATTTTTAATTAATTCCTCAATAATTATTTTTATTCTTTTTTTTCAAATGATGCAGCAATTTATTTAGTAAAATCGTATCATAATAATTAATGCTAGCAGTGTTGGAGAAACTAGTCTATAAGGATGGCAAACGGGAGGGTCGGGTGCGGATATCCATTCTCATACTCATTTAATATTTTTTAATTCATCACCCGCTCACCACCTATAATGGGCAAAAAATTTTATATCCACTCCCGTCCACGCGGGTACATTTTTAAATTTATTCTCACACCTATCGAGTCGAGCTAAAATATTGTTGAGTTCACCTCGAACTCGAAAACTTTAAAAGTAGGCTCGACTCGACTAAAAAACTCGCGAGCTAAAAATTATCGAGTTCAATTTGAACTCAAAAAAATTTCAAGAGTTCAATTGAAGCTCGATTTTGAGCTCGATGCAAGCACAAACTCATTAACTACCACAAATTATAACGTAGGATCTCCTACAGTGAAAAAATCTTAGGCGAGCGCCCCTCCCAATTGCAATGGAGGTCGCTTACCTAGGCCATGAACCTTGATTATTGTCCATTGACCTCATCCAGGTAAATATGTTAAAAGAATGTAGCTTCCTTTTATTTATAATGTCAAATAAGTGGTCTACTCATGTACTTTCCTAATGTGAGATATTGTTCCAGGAAAAGAACTATAAGTCTAACATTTGGTGGAAAGGTGAATCCGTAAAGATCACATTATAAAGATCAACTTACCATTATAAGTTGCAAGAAAAAATAGTTGCAGTGTTTGTTAACTTGAGAACAAACATTAGGTAAACACAAACATAGACATGACAAATAAGCAGAAACAAAAAAAAAAACTCCAAATTCGTTAACAAAACCATCATGGACTAACCTAATGGTGGAATGTTGAGAAACTTGGTGAGTAAAATATTCCCATATGCTGTTGTAATGCAGAGTTCAAGCTGCAAATCTCTTAAATCGGACAAGAATGTCTCCTATATAAAGTAGAAAAAAATACTTCTTATAAGCAGGTTAGGAAAGTTATTGGCTTTTATATAGTACTATATCTCACAAAGTAGAAATACTTCTAGCCTAAGTTCAAGATTATTAGAACAATATGGTAGTAAAATCATGCTAATTTTGAAGATGGAGTAATACAATGAAGTTCGAATTGAAACATGTACTATTTGTGAAGATGAAAACTAAAGTGGGTACTCCATGTCTTTCAGGTTTGACAGAGAATCTTAACAACCTCATAAACTAGATGAAAGTCGGTAAACTGGTAATGTGAACTACAGATGCAATCAAACCCATCACGATGACTGCTAAATTGCCCTCTTTGTAGACGACAAATGCAAGCTGTATCATCAAACCGATGAAATGAATATTAAATTCATATACCTCACATTAACACAAATGCATAAACGTATTCTTAATATTTGGTTAAATTACAAGTTATATCTTATAAAATATTAGTATTTATAAATTAGTCTCTAAAATTACACCTAAATTCATAATAATCCAAAATTTAATGGATATTTAACTAGGCAGGAGGATGCGGGGCGGGTACTCTTTTGCCATTCCTACTAATCTATTAGGCAGCAACACTAGTTTGTTTACCATTTTCTTTTTCATAAATAAATACAAATATCAAGGTGTAATAATTAATTATTGGTCTTATTTTGATTTTAATTTTCGCTCTACTTTACGGAAAATTTAAGAAGTGTATCTCTCTTACGTTAGTTTATAAGACTAGGTATTCAAGCTAGTCTATTATTGGCAACTTTGTTAAAGTTTATCTTTAAATAATTGGTGAGAGAATCAGTAATTTGATCATTTGTATAAAAAAATTAATAAAAAATAACTGTTCAACTATTTATATATAATAAATTAGCTTTTTCTAATTTAAATTGAAGGGTATTTTATTCTTATACTAATCTAAATCTTTACACTAATTTAAATTTTAAGGATGGACTTGAAGGGTGTTTTATTCTTACAAGTATTTAAAATTTTGGGATTTCACCCCCCAATATATATGTATAGTTGAAAGGTTGATGGCAGTTTTGGTTAGTGCGGCAGCCACAGCGGCAACAATCCTTGCAATTCAAGTGGCGGCAACCGCCAACCTTAAACACCGCCACAGCACAGCCGACCTCAGAATATTGAATACGGTTAACATCTTGTTTAAGCAGCAGCTACCTGATTTCCAACAAGATTGAGCGTGTAGTAATTAAAAAAGGGTGGCATGCATAAGGAAAGTGCGAGAGACAAGATCACAAGTTGGTTGGAAGAAGTCAGAAGGGTTTGTGTAAGAATAAAGCACCCTTCAAGTCAACTCTCTCTCATTCATTGCTGCGCTTCAACTCATCAGACATGTAAGCATGGGGCAACACTCTTCACCGGCTGCATTGCCTTCCCCTTGGGGTTGCTTATTTTGCTTTTCAACATTTTTTTATACAGTTGACTTCTTCTCCATCTTCATTTCCCAACAATATATATATATATATACACACAGACGCTGACTCTGCTCTTCGGTCAAGTCACGGATGGGACCAGTCAACTTCACTATAAGATAACATCAGATAAGATTTACTTTTTTTTTATAGTTAAAGATGATAATTTTCCATGAAAGTTGATGAAGTTCTTTATCAAATATATATAAATCAAGTTTAACATAAACTCAGGTGAATGAAATATCATATTGTTCTTAAATACTGTAAACTATATGTTGCCATTCATATCCATGGATATAAACAGATGCATTCATTGCTACATTCTGCCTATGCGCCAGTCTCAATTGATCCCACCGAAATGGCACTCCCCCTAGATTTAGGGTGGAGGGGAAAAAGAAGAAGAGAAATCGTAATTAATTATCTTAAATTACTTTTTTTTTAAATTAATAAAAGTTAAATTATTTTTTAAGTTAATTACCGATATATGATCTATAGATCGATCAAATTTACATAACCAGTGTAAAACAACTAAATCAGAGGGGAAGTAACCTTATGGGGACCATTCCGTGAACCTGAAAAATAATAAAAAATTTAAACGCTGTAATATTTATTAGCATTTAGTTGCCTCTGTCATTGCATTTACCTTCAGAATTCAATATGAGCAGCTAGTTTTGTCTTCTATAATTACAGAAGTGAGCTTTTCACTGCAACAAAAAACAAAGCCAAAACGCCCCCTTATGCTCTTCTTTCTCACATGCACATCATATAATTTTGCACAACACCCATGTCATTAATGTCTTCAACTGTTATTCCCTTCATATCCGTTTCATAACTCATGTCAAGATTTAAAATTATCCGACTTAATAATATCGTCTATCGTCTTTAACATTTGAATTTGTGTTTTTTAATAATTTAAGATGATTATAAGATAATATTTGTTCATAATATTTCTTAACTATTGATGGCGCACACACATCATACATATACAGCTGTTAGAACCTAGACACTCAAGGGAGAACAATAATCTTGTTTAAATACCAATTTTATTTACATAGAAAGAGAGGGAGAGAGAGATAAAGTGTGAGCTAGGTAGGTTGCTAGAATGGTGTGACTTAACCTCCTAACCAACTGCTAGATAAATACATTCATGCTCCTTGGGTTTTCTCTTAATGCATTCTTACATTGGATCACAACAGCCACTAGAGTTGAGTTCCCAACATGGCAGGGCATTGAAGCAGGCCATTGAACATGGTCGGTTCCTGAATCAACTTGCATTTTTTGTCTCTCTTTTCATTAATGATTCCTTTGAAACCTCACGTTCTAACCGCCCAAGTTGTGTTGTCCAAGGTAATTAGGTACGAAAGCCATAATAATCTGTAACAAACTACAATATTAACAGAAATATTAATTTTCATTAACAGTAAGTGTACAAACTACAAAGCAGAAATCTGCAACAAACGCGTTGTTTTCCTGGAACTAAATATTAAAGAATGAAGATCATACATATCATCCGTCTCTAATTCGCTGTTAGACCCTTGTCAAAGGGTCAGTCAGAAGAAGAAAAGCGGGTACCCCCCACGGATATTCATTCAACGGTAAGATCGAAGAATGGCGCCACAAAAAGTGCATACAATAGCCTTCCAAGATTTCCAGTAGAAGGGGACGTAGCAAAACCGGGTACGAGTTTTCATATCGGCTACACTGGCCCCTCCACCGCACCTCGAGCAGAACCCTGCCGCCGGCTTACTTTTGCTCATTTCCTTTGTCTGATCAACCAGAAAACAGAAACATACCATGATTTTGTCTTCTTCCTCTTCTCTTGTTTTTAGCTTCTCCGACCAGAATGTATAATTCTTTTGAACAACAGTGGGCTGTAATAGTTAACACTTGGCTGTTAATGATTAAAGGAAGTTACAGGGCGCAGATATATATAGGTGAGAGAGGGGAGGGTTAAAGGCCGATCAACTTTGGGTGTTTGAATTTGACTATTTCATTCAGGAGTATGGGCAAAAAGTAGCTCGATGTTTAAGTGTTACCAGTAGGCCTGTGCAGGTGTAGTGTAGGTGGATTTGAACCGTACACGTATAGAGATGGAAGAGATAGGGTGAGGTTGTAGGCGTAGTAAGCAATAACTAATTGGTTGAGGCAACGGATGATTTGTCTTTGCTGATTTTAAGGTCATTCGTATTCGAATAAAAATCTTATGTCCCGAAAATATGCTCCTAACTGTGCCCCGCCAATACTTTTATGACACGTGTCTTAATTTAATTTTACAGTAAACGGCATTGGTTTCTATTTAGATTTATTACAACCGTCGTCAACTTTTTCTTAAGACAAAACAAAGTAAACGGCTGCGACAAGAATTCTTGGAACAAATCAGTTTGGAAGTTTAGATTACTGTTTAAAAGCATTTTGTTTATTTGGGAAATATAGTCGAATAGTATTCTCATTAAATAAGAAACTAAGAGATATGCATATTAAAATCCATGAAACCAGAGTGTTTAAAATTGAGGAACTGGAGTTCATGTTGATTGCAAAAATATGGAGTTTGAGTTCCATACAACAGTATATAACTACGGGATTTAAAAATTATAGCGAATGCTATGCCAGAGTCTTGCCTACCTTTCTTCACAACCGTAATAGCCAAAAGATTGGTATCTTCCTGGTTGATTGCCAAATATCCTATCAACAACAAAAGTTTATCTTTGACTGAAGTTAAGGCCCACATCACTAGTCGTTATGGACCTTCACATCAATACTATAAAATATCATATTAATATTGTAACGGTTAACGATGAATATTATTTATCAAAGGGTTACATTGAGTTTTTTTTTTAAGTTTAAGGGTCACTGAGTGTAAAAATAATTCAAAGGCCATATCAATTTCCCCCGAAAAGTATAATGGCCTCAAGTACCCTTTTATCTTTTAATAACAATAGATGGTGATCGTAATTTAACAGGTAATTGTTAATTAAGATAATAACATGTCTTTATTTTTAATATTTTTTTTTGGTAATGAATGGAAACTAACTGTTGAAGTAATATTCTAAGACTAGGCCAACGCCATTCAATTATATTTGCCTAATATTTTAACTATGATTATCTCCATATAAATCTTCCTGTAAAATACTCTGCACCCTTTCCAGCGGGTTGGAAAACTCTAGACATTCTTGATTTGTCATATCTGCTAATTTTGCTAAGCAATCTGCTGCTCTATTTCCTTCTCTAGGGACATGTTCGAATCTTACAGTCCAATCCTCCTTCAAGAATAGCATTATGTGTTGCACCATTGTTATCCAAGTCTGTCCGTTCTCTGCTGCTTTGATGGTCTTTATGGCTTCCAAGCTATCCACTTCTATAATTACCTTAATTTCTGCTTCTAGGACTGAACAGGTACTTATGAATTTAGTGAACCCCATCATCCATGCTCTTTCATGGTTTCTAATGATTCCCCCGCACGATGCTCTTCCTGTTCTCATATCTCTGGCTCCATCCGAATTAATTTTCAACCTACCTTCAGGTGGTCGCTTCCAATATATTAATCTTACTATTTGTTGAGTGTGGGCTCCCCTTAAATGTTCTTTTGATTCTATTGCTTTACATGTATTTACCCAAAGGTATCTGCTTCGCTCCAACATCGTTCTTCTGTCTTCTGGAGGTGTGTCAAAAGCTATGGAGTTCCTATGTAACCATATATTCCATACTATTGTTGGTAAAATAGACTGCAAAACTACACGGTTAGCACTGACTAGAAATATAAACAGTAATTAAAAGGAGCAGATTCGTAAATCATGTTATGGTATAACCACCGTCTTAGAAACGAATTCGTCTCGATGTGTGTAATCGCTGCAATAGGCGGACCGCCCCCCGAGGTTATCACGGTCGCTCCGAATTCCGTACACCCGAAATCGGAGTGGACTGCCGGTGGTGTTGCTCTTCTTATCAGAAAGCACACACAGATAATATTTAGAAAACACTTGGAGAGTGAATTCTGAATGTTGAGAGTGTGTTGAGAAACTGAATATAGCTCTCTATTTATAGGCTAGAAATAGTATTAAAATCGTCCATAAAATTTCAGGATTAAATCTCTTCTTTTGTAACAGCTGAAACGTCTAGATAAACCTGACTCAAAAATAGTCCATGTTCATTGCATCATTATTCAGCTGTTATAACTCCCGAAATTATATCATGTAACCCCTGGAATTAAATCAAACAACTCCTATAACTTCTGATATTAACAGCTTGTCCCCTTTGTACAAAGCTGAAAATCAGTCTAGATACATTTTAACGTTTTTGATTTAATTTAGAAAAAACTGTTTAATTTCTAATAACTCTCATAAATCAGCTGTTGCCATTTAAATTTAAACAATCCTCAACAGCCTATAAATATCAGTTGAAATCTCTAACCACGACTACGAGCCGAGACGAGATGAGACGGACGGCGGCGGCGGCGATGCACGAGAGTCCCTTTGTTCTATTTCACTTAACAAGGAACTGGGAAATCCAAACCATAAATACCCATTCTCAATAATATTTTCAATACTACGTGGGATTGAACATTACCAACTACTATTGCCCCGAACATTATGTCCCAATGTTCCACCGCTCCTACAAATTCTCGTGGTTTACCGAGATTTAAGCTTCGCCATGAAGATGTCTCCATTTCTAGAAAATCCTGTAGCTTTTCTTTTTTGACAACTGCCGACCAGATTGTCACTGCCGAGGGACATGTACGCAGTAAATGATTTGTGTCTTCCACTGGCGCAAAGCATACCGGGCAGCTACTATTTCCTGTGATGCGTCGACTCTTCCTTTCCGCATTTGTCATTACTCGATTCTTTCCTTCAGTATGTTGTTTTCGGGTTTCATATGCTGATTTCACAGAAAAGAGACGATCCTCTCTTGGACTCCATCCTATTTTGTCATTTTCAAGCTGCTGCGTTGGTCCTTTTTTTGCTGCTATTTTCAAAAGTATATCCGTTGGCA
This sequence comes from Hibiscus syriacus, assembly GCF_006381635.1. Taxonomy (NCBI): domain Eukaryota; kingdom Viridiplantae; phylum Streptophyta; class Magnoliopsida; order Malvales; family Malvaceae; genus Hibiscus; species Hibiscus syriacus. Next base: position 9,870,101 of record NW_024061960.1, on the reverse strand, counting down.
GCATGTGCTCAAACCGAGGCCAAATCCAGTTTCCTGCTTCATCAGCCATGTCTGCGACAGTGGTTCGTTGCAATCCAATAGCTCATGCCGTAAGGTATTTTTAATATTATTATTTCATTATGATAAAATTTAAAAAAAAAATAATTAATTTCTTTAAAAAAATCAACAAAAATATAATAAATATTAGAAAACATTCTAAAAATCACTAATAATATTTTTATAGTTATAGACGTTATGTTTTATAATAAGTCGTGTGAATTTAAAAAGAATTCACGACCGAAATACTCACAGTAACCGTAATAACATTTGTTATACCCGCAATCGTGATAAACAAACGCGACAAAAAAATATAATTGGAAAATTAATTTAAATCTCTGTTTGTACTGGCGTGTAATTTTAATTCTTATTTTTTTAAATAATTTTATACAAAAAATTTAAAACATATATTTAATTTGATTTTTAAAAAACTTAAATAAAATTTCAATGATAAATTAATACTCATAAATTTAACTAATTAATAATTTTTATTCGACCCAGGTCAATCTAATAATCACATCTAATAATTTTAAATATACTCAAATAAAGATATGATATTTTAAAAAATAATTTCAAATGAAACTGTCATTTAAACAAATTCAAAAACATTAAATCATTATTTAAAAATACTTACAGACATTATATTCTTATTTAAGTATAAAGAAAAAACTTGAAGGGCTTACATAATATGGAGAGCCAGTACTGCATTTCACAAGGTATTTGCATTGGGAAATATGAATGCGAAAAGGGCGGGTGAATTTTAACAGCTTCAAAAGTACCAATAAGGAGCCTTAAAAAGAAGTCAATTTGATGAAGCTCTTCTTCGTTAAACGCGGTAGCTGCTCTTTGGCTTGTTTAAATCCCGAAAACTCCATCAAATACCCATCGGATATATATTTCCAAATCCTCCAATTTTGCAGGTCAGCTCAACTGTTCCCTGCAATGCATCTCTTAAACACTCTACATGTTCCTACCCAAACAACCCCTTCCAATAAACCATTACTATATGCTTCCCTATTGCAAACTTGCACAAATGTTCAAGCTTTCCTTCACGGGCTTCAATTCCATGCCCACGTGATTAAATCTGGTCTCGAGACGGATCGTTTTGTGGGTAATAGTTTGCTTGCTCTGTATTTTAAGTTGGGTCCTGATTTAAGAGATACTCGGAGAGTTTTCGATGGTTTGTTTGTTAAAGATGTTATTTCGTGGACTTCAATGGTTTCTGGGTATATTAAAGCGGGTAAACCTGAGTGTTCCCTTGAATTGTTTTCGGAAATGGTGGGTTTGGGAGTTGAGCCGAATGCCTTCACCATATCTTCTATAATCAAGGTGTGTTCGATTCTTGGGAAGTCGAGGCTGGGATGGTGCTTACATGGGGTGGTTATAAAAAGTGGTTTTGACTCAAATCGTGTGGTTTCGTGTGCGTTGATTGATTTTTATGGGAGGAATTGGCAGCCGAATGAAGCGTGCCAGTTGTTCGATGAATTGCCTGACCCGGATGCTATTTGTTGGACTTCTATTATTTCTGCTCTCACGAGGAACGATTTGCATGCAGAAGCATTGCGGTTCTTTTATTTTATGCAAAGGAATAATGGGTTGAGCCCTGATGGATTTACATTCGGGACGGTATTGACAGCTTGTGGGAATTTAGGGAGGTCGAGACAAGGGAAGCAAGTGCATGCTAAGGTCATTACCTATGGACTTTGTGGAAATGTGGTTGTTGAGAGCAGTCTTCTCGACATGTACGGAAAGTGTCGACTGGTTGATGAGTCTTGGCGCGTTTTCCATAGGATGTCGAAAAGGAATTCAGTTTCTTGGTCTGCATTGCTTGGTGTTTACTGTCACAATAAAGACTACGAATCTGTCATTAGAGTATTCAGGGAAATGGATGAATCTGATCTCTATTGTTTTGGAACTATTCTCCGTGCGTGTGCAGGTTTGGCCGCTGTAAGACAAGGGAAAGAAATTCACTGCCAGTATGTGAGAAGGGGTGGTTGGAGAGATGTTGTTGTAGAGTCGGCCTTAGTCGATCTCTACGCAAAATGTGGTTGTATTGATTTTGCACATCAGATCTTTGTGCAGATGTCTAATAGAAATCTGATAACATGGAACTCGATGATCTACGGGTTTGCTCAGAATGGAAGAGGTGAGGAAGCTCTAAGTATATTTGATGAGATGATCAAGGAGGGCATTAAGCCTGACCATATTAGTTTCATCGGTGTTCTTTTTGCTTGCAGTCATTCTGGCTTGGTAGATCAAGGCCGACATTATTTTAACTTAATGACCGGTGAATACGGGATTAAACCCGGAATCGAACATTACAATTGCATGGTTGACCTCTTGGGTCGCGCTGAATTACTTGAAGAAGCTGAAAACTTGATAGAGAGTGCATGGTGTAGAGATGATTCATCCGTTTGGGCTGTTCTTCTTGGCTCTTGCACAACCAGTGCAAGTTCCAGTACCGCAGAGCGGATTGGTCAGAAAATGATTGAACTAGATCCCGACAATCATATGAATTACGTTCTCCTAGCGAATACTTATAGAGCAGTTGGAAGATGGAACGATGCTATAAAGGTTAGGAAGCTAATGGAAGACAGAGGAGTGAAGAAGATTAAGGGCACAAGCTGGGTTGAGACAACCAGTAAAATGGATTCTTACCTTGATGTGGCTGGTACGGATATGCCTTGAAGATAACAATGTTCTGTGCTCAAGGGATCTCATCCCATGGTGAGAACTAATCAGTGCGGGTCAATTTAAACTGGTTCAAAGTTCATGAAATCGGGAATGTATTTGTCCAACATTTTTGACAGCTGCTGTTCCTCCAATTGAGTTCTTGAAGATTTAGTCTCCATTTGGATGCAAAAGTTGTCACTGTGCAGTGCGTTTAGACATCAAAAAATCTGAATCCACTTTTCGTCTGCGTTATCCGGTTATTATTATTCGAATCTAAATTCAAATTAAATATTATCAATCGAATACCCGAATCTGTCAAAGCAAAATTCAAAATTTTATATCACATAACGATATCCGCTAAAATTAAAATCATGGGCAATACTTATGTTTCAAATGATCTATTCCAGAATATGAGCATATGTTGTTCACAAATGATCTATTCAAGGAAAAACAAAATGAAATGGGAACAAAATCATAAATCATAATTAGTAACAAAATAAATAGTGTATCATGAAACAAATGGTTAGCATATCTATGTCTTCATTACATGATTTTAATGAACAATAGAATGATTAAAAAGTAACATACCCGAAAATTTCACTGTTCCTAGTCACAGCAATGGGATTCCTACATGACGACCTTAATAACTCCTCTTTCGCAAGAGCTTAGGATCAAGCTTGGTTGCACGATAGTAGGAGTATTCACTTGCTGCCCCTTTAACAATGGATGTATTTTCTCCGATCAACGTCTGACGGATCAAATTACTGCGACTTCCTTTCATAACCTAATTCATCAGGTTTATTGCCTAATACAAGTCAGTCTCCAATTGATTCGTTACTCGGACGCTCCCTGCGTATGATGTCCAATAGATCTTGAACGACTTCAGACATCGGTGGCCTGAATTCCGGTTCAGACTGCAAAATGAAATCGTGGTTAGACAGGAACACATAAATAATACTTGTACTATGAGGAAGAGAATGCCACAGTCCAAATTACATATGCTTATATAGCATATAGTTATGTGTGTGCACAAACACAGATAACATATTAACGATGCTATTCTCACCTGGACACATCGAGAAATGATATCGGCAAAGCGTGACAACGCTTTAGCAGGATATTCTCCATTGAGAGATGGGTCAACCATTCTAGATAACGCTTCGATATCATGGAGCTGTGGGACTGCCCATCTCACTAGAAATTGTTCACCTCTACTCCTATTCCTGAATAACATTTTCAACAAAATCAAATTAACCAGATTATCTCAAGTGGACACTAAATGATAACTTCAGCAAGGTTTCACCATTTACCTGTCATACGATTTCCTGCCAGTTAAGAGCTCCAACATAAATACACCAAAACTGTAGACATCACTCTGAGAAGTATAAATTCCAGACTCAAATTCTGGCGCTCCATAACCATAAATTGATTGTAGTTGTCCTGACAACTGAAAGTGGACCAGTTTTAGGTAAAGAAATGTTAGTATAAAGGTCAGCCACACTTTTTACTAATGCTATTAGGCGTTTTAACAGTAAAGTTTCCTCTCCCAGATATAGGGGCACCAGACAATTGAAAACTGTTAAACAATACTTCAGACTCACTGCTGTTTAACAATATTTCCGAGTCAGGCAAATTATTTTCCTCAAAATTATTTTACCCAGAAAATTGTTGTCATCTTTTTTTTTCGTTCAACTAATTAATAAGAATATGAAAACTATAGAGAAGCCAATTAAAGTTTTAAGCTTTACCAATTTATCATGTTCAAGAAGTCAACAATAAGATGATGACAAGCTCAAACCTACCTGACTTACAGAACCCGATGCTATTAATGGAGCCAAACCACAATCAGAGACTCGCACATCGAGATCATCGTCGAGTAGAACATTGGCAGACTTGAAATTTCTGTGTACAATAGGTGGCTGGCAAGCCTCATGCATATACCTTTTCATATAAAACAAGAAAATTAGGACTGAAATAGTGTGCACTAAAAATGAATAGTGTTTGTGTCTCAAGCAGGAAGAAACCATGAACGTATATCTGTTTAGTTATGTCAATATGAATATCTAAGAAATGCACGTGTTTTTTTCTTCTCCTATTTCTTGATGAAAATTGACAGGTACCTAAAAATGCAATTTTTTTCTGTCCAGCATAAAGCTAATTGGAACTGAAAGGTCACTTGCAAAAAGAAAAAAAGATTCATCACAGAACCTCCCAACTGCAGTTTTCACTGCTACCTTTTGACCTGACATAAATACTTTATTTTACACCCCATTATTAACTTAGATTTATTGTTTTTACAGTTTTAGTCTCCATAAACAAGCGCAGTTAGCTCTAACCAGCTTCAATTTCTTAATGTAACTCCTTAATAGCATCATGCTCAAGCATTTGCACAATGTAACTGATTATACCTGAATCTACCTATACAAAGACTCCAACCACAGAAGCAACCAATTGAAATTCTAAAGCTGGACATACTAGAATAGAAAGAAACAACGCCAGACCACTTACTCTAAGGCTCTAGCAGCTCCAAGAGCCATCCGAACACGGGCATTCCATGAAAGCTTCTTTCTAAACTCATCATCAGAGTGCAGCGCATCCTGCAGTGATCCATTGCTGCAATACTCATAGATCAAAAGCTTTTGACCATGCTCTGCACAGTAACCCATGAGCCTGACAATATTCACATGCTGGATTCGATCAATATTTTCTACCAGTTCAATAAATTCATCATCCTTTTGATGACTTGCAACTCTCTTCTCCAGTTTCTTGATGGAAAGCAGCTACAAATGCGTACAAGAAAATCATGCATCAGAATCTGAAGGTGCTTGATTCATTTATACCATTTAAAAGGTCTTTATAAGCTATAGCACCATGCCCAAGTGCAACTTGTGCATACATGCAGATGTGTAAAACAGGGTTAAGCAAATGAAGGAGCTGGGATGAAAAGTTGGAATTAGAATTTATAAAACTGACTAGCAATAGGTTATGATGCCTCAGATCTATATTTACCAGCTCATGTTAACTCGAAAGGTGTTAGGTCTATCATCGTAATTTTTATCATCCAATAGCAAGCCTATGACACAATAAATTCTTGGAGAAAACTAATTAATGGGACCATGCTTCTAACGAAATCAAATCAGTTTAAAATCAACAATTCTACCTTCCCATCCGGAAGTTCTGCCCTATAGACACTTCCAAGCATGCCACCCCCTAAAAGATTTTCTTGAGAAAAGCTATTCGTATATTGCTGAAGGGCTGCAATGGTGAAAGATTTCGCAAATGTAGATGTCTTTGGAGTTTTGGCAGAAGGCCTTGCAGTTACTTCATCAGGCACAATGGGTTTCACAATGACCTTCTCAGAAAGTTGTACAGGACGGGGTGGGGGTGGAGGAGGTGGTGGTGGTGGTGGTGGAGGGGGCTCCATCATCATCATATCGAAGCTAGTCATCCTACTCATGTCTATCTCATGGTCAAGTCTCTTTGGCGTTGTGCCTATCCTTTCCACATTTCTTTCTTCCTTGTTCTGTGGCTTTGCTAGCGCCCCCATGCTTCCCCTCTCTATTTGATTACCTCCCACTGGTCTTGTAACTGCCTCTTTCGGGCCTGTTCATAAAGTTTCAAAAACTATTAGTGCTCAAGTGATTGAAACCGGACAATAATAGCAAACAGTCTATTATCCAAATTGAAAATGAGTAAAAGCAAAGTCATTTGCCTTTCTCTGTTTGACTGGTTGTGGTGGGCAAGGATCCATCCCCAACAAGGCTCTCCCGGTTTCCTCTATATGCTCCTACTTGACGCCGTTTGAAAGCCCCACCAGCATCTTCCCTTCTTCGTCTACACTTTGGCATAAAAAGCAGAAGTGCTAACGCTAATATTATAAACAACAAAACACCTGCAATTGATATCCACACCACCCTTTTAGTAGTAAAGACATTCTTCTTCACTGTAGAAGTAGATCCCTCGGACGCAGAAGGCCCGTCGGCATGTTTCCCGGGTGTTTGATCAGATGTTGGTGTTTGACCAGAAGTTGGTACTTCAGAACGTGGAGGCGAACGCGGTGGTGCTAATGGTGATGTGGGAGTGGGACCAGGCAATGGAGCAACAGTGGAATTAAATGGGTTCCCATCGTTCCTGTGAAGAGAATTTGAACATAAAAAACATACAAGTAACATGAAGAAGTATACAAACAGTAAAATTGATTTTGTATGCGTATATATGGAAAGAAGCTCTTAAGAAAATGCAGGGCAAAATCCATCAACAAACGAAGATTAGATTTTGTTTATAAGCTATACAAAAATTTGGAGACTTTTTATGTTAATCAAATTCGGATGAGTGCAGAAATAAATATGCTCAGTTTTTTTTATTTTGTAACTTTTTCTTATATTTGATTACATACTTCATACCAAAAGCATGAGAGATTAAACAATATAAAATGTCAAAAGGAATGTTGATAAAGGTGCATAGATCCATCATCCAGATTTTAAAATTTTAAAATAATTGCTCTTATTGGTATTTCTCAAATGATAAGTAAGCTTACAAACATAGCTAGCGTCAGTATCTATGGCATTGGATGTGCACCAAACAAGAACTTTAATAATGTGTGCTTGCTTAAAATTGGCAACTAAAGATTAAACTCTTCAAAGGTAATGATAGTACAGGGCTTACTTGAAGCTTGGGATGCTCAGCATCTTCGCAGGAATGGGTCCGTTGAATAGGTTATTCTCTATGTTCCTGTCCAGAAGAGAATGAAGAATGTTAGCCAAGATTCCTCCAAGAAGCTTCTAAAACCATTCAAAACTGGTTCTTGTAACTTAAAAGAATTTAGTAAGAAACATTGATTCTAAAAATGCAAATGGAAGGGTAGAGAAAAGTACAAATCTCTTAGGGGAAGATCTTGTAAAACATCTAGCGTCCCAGACAGATGATTGGCCTGCAAACGTCTGCCAACTGAGACAGTTAGCTTTCTTGTTCATTCAGTTAACATTACCATTCTGAAAGGAGAACTCACAGAGTGGTTAGACTAGCCAAATTTTCCATTGATGGTGGCAGAGGTCCACTCAAATTGTTATTGGACAAATCCCTGTAAAGGAAGAATACGCCAATTATGAATCCATAAAAAGAACCAGGAAGTTAATTAAATTGGAATCCAGGACCTACAGATTGATCAATCCAGAAAGGGACTGAAAGGCATCTGGTATCTCTCCACTCAATTGGTTGTCGTTCAATGACCTGACAGCACAAATGAGTAAAAGTTCAGAATATATCCTGTTTCAAAGTAAAATCAGGTAGGCATTATCTCAGGAAAGGTAAAAACTTACATGGCTGTCAACATAGTCAAAGAAGTTAGTGAATCCGGGATGCTTCCAGTGAACTTATTGTCTGAAAGAAAACTGCCAAATTTAAAGAATGTTATGCAGTTGCTACAAGAAAAGATATGAAATCATGTGAGAATAAAACATACAAGTTTTGCATGGCAACAGGCAAATTGGATGGAATATTTCCTCCGATCTGGTTGTTGCTTAGATATCTGAAACAAGAAAATTTACAAAAATCAATGACATCGTCCCAACCATCGGACAGAAATAGTATCGTGTAGACGTCTAGTGTTCCAAAACATATCATACTGCAGAAACCGATAAGGTGACATCAAATGTTGGCCAGTAACAGCTGAAGGCAAGAAATTGGTTAGTAAGTAAAGAGAAAAACAAGACTTACATTGCCTTGATAGAAGCAAACATTCCTAGGTTGTCACCCAGTTCACCACCCAAATTAGCACCATTTAGAACTCTGCAAAAAACCGGCCGTCACATTAGAGAAGTAAATATCAGCAATACTGCAGAACTTTTATTAATCTAAAAAGTCAAAGAAGGGGGCATCCTACATGCTAATTATGTCTGAACCGTTACATTGTACGCCTTGCCATGCTTCACCACAAGGGTCTCCGCCGGAAGCAACCCATCCAGGGAGTAAGGGAGAGCCCAATGCAGCATATAAGCTATTAATCGCAGCAACTAATTTGAGCAAAAACAATGCATACAATTAGATATACATAGCTCCACATGATAGCTAGAAAGCATCATAAGAATTTGAATGAACCAAAAACGCAAACAGTAGAGCATCAAAAAATGTCGAAGCGAGAAGAGAAAAATCCCAGCTAAAGGCTTCATTCCTAGCAGAGAATACATGGGAACAGCTAAAAAGAGTAAAATTTTATGAAATTCAAAACATGTTCAGCATTCCAGCTATTTGACTTAGTCAAACCAGCTTTCGACAATGAAATAACCCATGTTCCATATCATTCATTTTCTTCCATTTTCCCACATTTTCTCAGTAACCAAACAGACAAAACCAAAAGATGAAAAAAAGAAAATGCTGCAAGATTAGCTTTACCGTCACTAGGATTGGTGAGTCCCAACGAAATCCTAGCTGCACAGATCAGCACAAACCCCAAAATGATGTTTAAATCCTTCCATTCCATACCAGATCTCGCACTACCCATTAATCTCTGAACTCAACTCCAAAAAGTACTCCAATTTCCAAATCTTTCCTTCACACCATTAATCACATAACAACAAACTCCCAATCTGAAAAAAAAAACAGAGATAATAAGTCAGTGATCTAAACTCAGACTGGTCTTAACAAAAAAAACTAGACTACTTTTTAAAAACAAATTAAAAAAAACTAAAAAAGAATCTAATTCGTATCCACTGTATAAAAGGCTCAAAAACATAAATACAATAAATATCTAAACGTATATGTAACAATATTAGTATACTTCAAATCATAAAAAAAAGGAAAATGAAAAGAATAAGCACCGAAGGAACTCATCGGGGGAAAATAAGAGGCAGAAAGTTTTAGATAAACGTTGAAGGCGAAATCACAAGTAAGTTTGGCCAATAAGGAAGAGAAAAAATGGGAAAGAACTTTCAGTCACAAAAGTTGATTTTATATTATATGTTTAAAAAAAAGTAAATATTGAAGTGAGAACTTAGGTGCTAAGGTTCCCACTTCCATGAATAAGTGGATGAAAAAAAGAAGATAATATATATAATGGAAAATAATGGCAGAAAAAAAGAGAGAAAAGTTACTGACCCAAAATGTGGAAAAAGGGGCATCAGAATTCAGAGGTTTTCTATATGAATCTATTTCCTTTTTTTATCTTTTTAATTTGTTTTATTTATAAAAAAAATGAGAAAATTAATACCAAACAGAAAGACCAGTGACGATGTGCGTGCTACTCATGTTCATCCCATCTTCTTGTTGTCTACCGTCTTCGCTATCGTTAAAAACGGAAACCGGACACGCGCTTCGAGACGCGCGTGATTGGTCGGAAACATGGTTTTTGCTGAGGTGTATCTATCTTTTTTTGTTAGAAACAGAAAACAAATTAAACAGATTTTTAGGCAGCCGGTGGGCGTCGTGTTTTACTATTATTTCTTCTCTCCGACTGACCTATCGGAACTGAACAGTGAACTCAACTCAAGGTTTTATCGGCAATGTAATTATTACAACTTCTCTTCATTAAAAGAAACAATGTGTTCTCTTAGTATATTTAAAACTAAAATAGAAACATAACGCTTCACTAATTTAATTAATTACTATTAATAAAGGACAAAAATGTTAAGTGGAGTTTGATTGTTAAAATGTAAGCATTCAAAGTTTGCAAGGTAATGTTACATTTGAGTGAAAGCCACCGTTTGTAAATGTACACTTTTTTCATTGTATGCGTGCACGCATGGTACTATTTTCTTTTAGGGTAAAATACATAAATAGTCTCCGGATTATATTGTATTACTTTTGTTAAGTCTTCTGGCTATAAAGTATTATTTTATCGAATCTTTCAACTATTAAAATTAAAAATGATCACTGATTATTTATATATTCCAAAAACACGTTCTTTTTCATTTAAAAATTACCAACCTTATGAGTAGAACATTAACTTGTTGATTGAGATATAATAAAATCATATTTTAATGATGTTAGTGGCACCATCGTTGCTTTCAAGCACTGACTCGACGACATAATGTTTCAAACATTGATTCGACGACATAAAATAAACAAGGAGTCAATCCATAAAAAACAACTCAAATAATTTTAGGATCATATTTATCATATCTCAGTCAACAGATTTACATCCAGCACAGACAATCACCATTTTTTTAATAAAAATGACAAACATGGAACATATGAATAGCCGGGTGACCATTTTGTAACTTTTAATAGTCGGAGGATTCAACAAAGTAGTGCCCTATAATCAGTGAACCATTTTATAACTTTTAATAGTTGGGAACTTAAGAAAGGTGTGCCATATAATTAAGGGACAACTTGTGTACTTTACCCTTTCTTTTATAGTATATCCTTGCAATATTTAATAAGTTGTTATTTAAAAATAACATTTTATATTAAATATAATAATTACAAATTTATTTTGATGAATTTTAATACACTGAAACTATTAATGTATTTTAATAATATGTTATTATATGTTTATGGTTTTTTATTGTATCAACAGAGAATTGTATATTTTTAATATATATTTAACAACTAAAAATATGTCTATATTGAATAATATAAAAATATACTTAAAATGTGACATGCATAATTTATGTGAATAGAATAGTAATATAATAGATTGTTTGTTAAAATATAAATTTTATTAAAAATAGATAAACGTGTACAATAATTTAACTAAAGTAATTAAATTCCACTTCTAACATAATAATTTTAATGGTAATGGTTGTAACCTTTTTATCGAAGCCCTAATCATACTAGAAGTTTATACAATTTTGAAACTTCGACAAGGAATATTATTTTCTCGGAAGATTGGTTATAAAATCTTACTTTTTATGATTAACTTGTCAAACAATAACATAACGGGTCACGAACCAAATTATTTCAGCGATTAAATGATGATTATATCTTTAGAGGTTCTAGATCCGAGCATTAGAGATTGTGAGAGTATTTGAGCTATCATTATCAAATAATTAAGAATATTTAGAATATATTATTTTATAATCAGCCAAGATTAATAAAAATAATATTAATGGGTATAATGTGTGAAAATTTTGGGATGTTTAGTGAATTGTTTTCTTTGTCCGTGTATATACCTCTCAACGGATAAAAATTTTCAGGAAAACGGTGTCGTAAAAGGTTAGTGTCAAATGTCAATGCCGTTTTATTACATTCTATAAGTCTAACAAAAGCTGTCATGCATCAAACAGAATCTATCCGATTGTCACCCACCAATTCTTTCATTGGGGCCGCCACCAACATGTCCCATATATTATGATCAACTAGAAACTGTTTGATTATGTTATTATTTAATTTAGAGTAAATAAATATAACATCATTTAATTATTAATTCAATTAAATAAATTATTATTTCTTAAATATAATTTAACTATCGAATTAAAATATTATTATAAACAAGTTATCGATCATTAAATATTAAATGAAATAGTGACGTGGTATAATATTTATTACCTTTTTTGTTTTAGATTAATGATTATTTTATCATTTTTAATAATTTAAAAATTATTTTATAACCGAAGGATATAATTAAAAGTACTTATAGTCGAGGGAATATCGGATTAGTTTATCCTTTATTTTATCATATAAAATGTTTGTATAATTTGTATACTTTCAATTCATTATTTTTTATTTCTTTTGTTTTGATCTTATATAATATTAACGTAAATGAAATTGTCACAATAACTTATTACGTAGATATAAATAAAATATACATTTTAAAAACACTTCCACGCAAACGTATCTTTATAAAAAAAAAATTCGCTTTGATCAATATCTTTTTAATAGAAAAAAAGAGTTTTATCATCATAATATGGCCGAATCCTCAAATTGTACGTACGCAATATGCATGATTAATGCACTTGCCAACCACACCTAACCCTACATTATTTGCCCTTTTCACTTATTATTCTTACGTCAAATTCAATGTTGTGGATCGTATGCTTCATTTAATTAAAGGTTCTTTTTTAATATAGGCACTGCTTGAATCTCACATAAATTCACAGCTACAATTGAGCATTTGCTTAACTAAAACCCCATTCCCCGTTTTCTCTCTCTTCCTTTTTCATTTTGGGGATTGAGAGAGAGAGAGAGAGAGGGAGAACGCCCCGAGGAAGTGGCCAACAATAACAATACCTGTTTTGGGCTCATGTCTATCAAATGATCTATATCATTGTCGAAAATATAATTCAATTAGTAAAAAGATAGTTATTATCTGTAAAAAGACAAATTAAGTAAATACGTAGATAATTGGACCAACCTTCTCCGGTTCATAACAAGTGGGAATGGATACATTGAACCCACGATTTTTTTTCCAACCGAATCCGACATGTGACGATCAGGTAAAAGCTGGACCCAGCGAGAGTTAAAAGACTGTACGCAAGCTGTAGAACACACAGAAAAAGAGAGACGCTTGCGTCGGTTGCTAACTGGCGATTGCAGTTGCACATGCTCCGGTGCACATGCAAATGTACATGTACACCTCTATGCTCATCACGTCATTCTTCTCCATCCATGTAATATGAAACCGCGTATAAAAATAATCATATAAATATTTGAGATAAATTTAATGAATTAAATGATTTCACTCATAAAAGATTTATTATTTTTTTAAAATTTTGAATTTAAATATCACGTATACAAATATCAAAAAATTAAGTTTTTAAAATAAATACTATCTTATATTCACTCCAACATAATAATAATAATTGAAACAAATCCCATAACATGTGGATTAACTATTTTAAAAATATAAATTAAAAAAAAATCAAGTAGACCGAATAAAGATTTGTGAGTAAACGCATGAACCAATCCAATCATTTAAAATAAAAATGAAAAGTAGTGAAATATTATTTTCTTGGTAGATTACATATTGATCATAAATGAACCTGTGAGTAATCGTACAAGCCCTGTATAAAGATAAATAATGTATTTATTAAACCATTTATTCTCGTGGTTCTAAATAAATGTATGTTTAATTTTAATTATTTTTATATTATAATGTTGATATGTCATTATCTTGTCATTATTAAAAAAATGTCACATTAATAATTATGTTTATTTTTTAACTGTAAGTAATCAAAATATAATATTAAATATAATTAAAAAATAGTTGGATGACTAAAACAAAATCATACAAATAGACGTGTAACTAAATGCGTAATTAACCATTAAACCAAAGCAATAGATAAGCTGAATTGGCGCATGAATTCTGATGGTAGTTTAAACAAATCTTTGAAAGCTCGAAAAACAAACCCGATCCAGTAGAAAATATAGAAAATATAGAAACCATTAAACCAAAGCAATAGATAAGAAGAACTGGACAGCCCAGTCTATTTTCTGAAACGGTATATAGAAAACATGCAAACGTGTTCAACAACGTTTATTTTGATGCTGATTTAATTTGTAGATACTGTTAATTGATTATTCTCAATAAATATATTATAATACAATATTAGACTATTCTTAATATAAATGGTCATTATCTGTAAAAATAATTTATTATTATGTTTTATTTTCTTAACTGTATCATTTGATTGAAAACTTTAAAAATCTATACAAAGTAAAAACCCTAATTCTTTCCTTTTTTTTAATTGTCGTTAGTCTTTTTTTTTTCTTTTTTTTGTCATCGGTGACCAACCTTGGTTGGTGTTGATCGTCAACCGCCAATATTAATTGTTTTTCACTTATTCTATTTTATTGTATTTTTTCTCTTTTTTTTTAAAATTTTTAATAATTATGTTTGTATGACATGTTTTTCTCTGTCTTTTTATACATTTTCGGTTGTTATTTTTACTTATCCTTTTTTCAGTATTGGATTTGACATTGCAACAACTGATCAAGATGACACTTATTTGTTATTATGTTGATATTCCCTGCTTTAGACCATCTGACTGGAGTTGAAAATGCGATTTGCGTTTGAGGATAGTTTTGTCACATTACTTGATTCCGATTTGCGGTTTATTAGTGATTTGTTTAATAGTTTGATCCTCTTTTGTGGTTAGATATGTTTGTATATACATTTTATTTGAGTTTATTTGATAAGGTTTTTTAACATTTTCTTTGTATGATCCTTATGTGATTTTAAGTGGCTAGTTTCTTGTGTTATTAATTATAGGAAAATGTCATTATTATGTGTTTAGTTTACTATTGTGATTGTAAACCTTTACTATAATTTGAATATGTTATATTTTAATAAAACTAACGACTTTTTTAAAAACTTATATACAAACTACTTTATTAAAATATTTAGTTATTACATACAATAATCCCGAATATCACAATTATAAAAAGCCTATTAACTATAACAATACAAGCTAAAAAATAATTTTCTTTCTTATTCATTGGTCACGGTTAATATATTTGTTTTTCATCTTTATGATTAATAATGACGTTAGTCTTAATGCTGTTTATCGATCATCGGTATTTATTTTTTATTTTATTATATTGTATCTTTACTTTTTCTAATTTTTAAATTTTTAATAACTCTACCTTAATGATACATTTTTGTGTCTTTTGGCACGTTTTTCTATTATTTTTCTTAAAGTTTGATTTCACATCGTTGCGACTGATCAATATAACACTTACTTGTTATCATACTAACTTTTCCTGCTATGGATCATCGAATTGGATTTGAATATGCGATTTGCATTCATGGATAATTTTTTTACGTCGCTCGACTCTTGTTTGTGATTTGTCAAAAACTAATATTTCAATAGTTTGATCCCCTTTTGTGGTTCATTTTTTGATGCGGTCAGATCTGTTTGTATATATCTTTTGTTCGAGTTTATTTGGTTAAGTTTTTTAACCTTTTCCTTAGATGATCATTGTGTGATCTTAAGTGGTTAGTTTCATATATTATTGATTATATAAAAAATGTTCTTATTATATGTTTAATTAATGATTATGATTATAAATCTGTATTATAATTTAAATATTTTCTATTTTTAAAAAATTAACCCCTTTTATAAATAAAAACCTAATTAACTTAAAAAAAATTGTAGTTGTAAGTCCTTGGATAGCATGGGCCGTCCTTATTTTACGAAAGGGAATTAGTCCAAACTCGAAGGGTGCGTTTGGTTCACGGAATGTAAGATTATCAGTGGGAATAAAAGATTACCAGGGAATAGGATTACTGGGAATGTTGTATTTTGTGTTTGGTTGGTTTAGCAGGAATGTAAGATTACCGTGTTTGGTTAAAGGAATAAAGATTATTAGAATGTATATTTGACCAAATTGTCCTTATTATATATTGTATAATATTACAAATTGTAAAATATTTATATATTTTCTTTAAAAAATTAAATTCATAATATTTATAAATTTTTTTACAAAATTAAAAATATAAAAAAGGTTTAATGAAAGGGTAAATTTTTTTAATCCTTGAACTTTATATAAAAATTTAATTATATATATATTTTTTGTAAATCTAAAATAATTTAAGGATAAATTTGTAATTTAACCTTCGTAGAATTTTTATTATTCAATGACAGAATAATGATATTTTTGAAAAAAAATAAAAATTTAAGGGCATTTTAGTCCAAAACACCGGTAATGTTACAATACCTAAGGGAATGAAGGTAATGACATTCCCGGTAATATATCCAAAAAATCTACTATTAATAATAAAACATTACCGGGAATGAGATTCCCGGCTAACCAAACATGGGGAATCCCACATTCCTTGAACCAAACACCACCGAAAGGTCTAATTCGTAAGACCCAAGCTCACGATAAGCACTATATATAAAATGACTGCTGCTTAATTTATAAAGTTTGTATGTATATATATCCCTCGGCAGTGAAAGGATCACCAATTCAAGGATTAATCCATGACATACAATAAAATAAATATATATCATAAGGTATTTTTCACAAATTACTTACATTGTATTTAGTTTTTGGCATAATACTAAAATTAGCCCCTCAATGTTCATTAAAATAGTTATTGGCTCGTACTTTTTTTTGAAGTATTTTCTCTCTAATATTTCCCCGAAAATTTGACTGAATAGTCACTTTGGCCCTTATTATTTTTCTAAAGCATTTTGGACGTAATCCAAAACCATATAATTAAATATGTTATTGAACTTAAAAAAAATCAATTTGACCCTTTAACTTGAGTAAAAAAAACCAATTTAACTCATTCGTCACGTTATCAGTCACCGTGGACCACCACATCAACATCATGAACTACCATATCAATACTATAACAATTAACAACAGAAATCGTTTATCAAATGGCCACATTGATTTTTTTTTTTCAATTTGAGAGTCACATTGAATACAATAATAGTTCGAGGGAGACATTAATATTTTTGCAAAAGTTTGATGACCTCAAATATCATTAAACTTATTTATTTATTATCATTTTCAACTAATAAATGCTATTTCAATTTCATTCACAACTTTTGCCGAGCAAGATACTTAATGTTTTTTTTGTTAATACTCGAATAAAAGGTAGATACGAATAGATCTGATCGTATTAACAAAACAATCATAAAAGAGATCAAACTATTGAAAGACCACTGACAAACAAAAATTAGAATCAAGTGACGTGAAAAAACTATCAACAAACACAAATCATGTATCTAAATCCAATTCGAGAGTCTAAAACAAGGAAAATTAGCATGATAACAAATAAGCGTCATCTTGATTAATTGTAGCGATATTAAATCCAACCCTAAAAAAAGATAAACGAAAATAATGACCAAATGACTGAAAACATATCATAAAGGTAGAGAAAATCGTGCCATAAAAGTAGACGAAAATATGTAATAAATGCAAAAATTATTAAAAAATAAAAAATAAGATACACTATAATAAAATAAAAGAAAATTAATAAATACCAACAATTAGCTATCAATACCAAAACTGGTGTCATACCGTTAATCGCAAACATGAAAAAAAAACTAACTGTAGCCAAAGAAAAAAGAGAAAATTAGGGCAACGCCTTCTCATAAATACTATTATTACCGCTTTTAACTATAAGAGTGCTGTTATTACTTATTATAATGTTTACATGTTGGAATTAGAAATATATATTTTAAATGAAAATTGAATAAAATTCTAGGCTTAAATATACAAAAAGTGTCTAATCTATGTATGATTTTCATTTTAGTGCCTAACGTTTCATTTCACTACTCAAAATGGGTCAAGTCATGACAGACCGTTAGTTTTCTCTGTTAAATGACACGTGCCACAATCTCATAATTTTGAAATTTACTTTTTTAAAAAATATTAAAAATATTAAAATATTTATATAAAAACCCTTATTTCTTTTAAATTATAAAAAACCTCAAAATCCCTAAAATTCCCAAATCCTAACACTAACCCCCGTCGCCGCTCTTTTCAGCCACGACCACTGCCGCCGACATAGTCCTTGTTATTATCTTAGTTATAAGTCGTCGTAGTTGTCTTCGATTGACCATTAAATCGCTTGGGATTGCAATTTTCATCCTAGGGTTCGCGGGGTATAATACGTCGATTGGCCATCGATCGACCGTTGATCAATAACGATTTCATAGGGATTTTGGTAGTCAGGGGGAGGTGAGATAGGATAAAGCTTCGTCGACAGCAAAGGGCAACGGTTGGTGTGGGTTTAGTGTTTGAAATGAAGATTTTTAAACTTTTGGGGTTTTTTCAAAATTTATTTTTTTAATTTTATATAAATTTTTGAAATTATCAGATTGTGACACGTGTCACTAAAAATGAGAAAACTAACAGTCTGTCACAACTTAACCCATTTTGAGTAACGGAATGAAACGTTAGGCACCAAACTGAAACGAAATAAACGTTAGACACTAAAATAAAAAAGGCATAAGTTGGACACCATTTGTATATTTAATCCTAAAATTCTAAGTCTAATAAAAAAAAATTCTAATCTGGCTGTCAAGTCCCTATAAAAATGACCTTGCTTTGAGATACCCAGAAGCATAACAAAGATACAACTTTTCTACTTGCCAAATTATATTCTGAGAAAACTATGCAGTGTAAAGAGGAGAGCGAAGTTTTCCGTCCAATTGCAACTTTCTCCAAAAACATATGGACAGATCAATTCTCTCCAACTGATGACTTGGTAATCTTCCATTCTCTCTCTAACATTTATTTTCTCACATTTTACAGAATAATTTTCTATCTTCCATATTTGTTTTACGATATTACATTCGAGATTTATGTCTGTTTTTTTTAATAATATCGTCTTTAAAGTTGAATCATACATTCCATCCCTTAGAGAGTGTAATATCCAGGGATTGTTGGATTTCACAAAAACATGTTACTCACAAACTGATTAAGTAATTTCTACTTGCTTGTTTATGACACACTCTACGTTTTCCAGCAATCTCAGGTATTTGATTCCTTAACCAAAGAAATAGATCCATTGAAAGAGAAAGTGAAGGACATGTTGATGGCTTCTGCAGCTGATCCCGTTGAGAATGTTAAGTTCATAGATACTTTGCTTCGCGTTGGTGTTTCATATCACTTCGAGAATGAAATTGAAAATCAATTGGAAATCATTTTCAAATCCCACCATAATCTTTTCGCCGAGTATCACCTTGACATTTACTCTACTTCAGTTGTGTTTCGAGTTTTCAAACAGCATGGCTTCAAAATGTCTTGTGGTATGAACAACAACATCCATATATGAAATATATCTAAAGAACAACTATTATTCGAGTTACATACAATTTTCAACCCTCCTATATCAGATGTTTTCAACAAATTCAAGGACATTAATGGTAAGTTCAATGACTTGATGAATGATGTTCGGGGAATGCTAAGCCTGTATGAAGCTTCCCATCTGAGAGTTCATGAGGATGAGTATATATTAGAGGAAGCCCTTGCATTGACCTCGGTTAACTTGAAGTCGTTGGCAAAGAAGTCGAGTGCTCATCTTGCGAAGCATATAACGCTTGCCCCTGATCAACCATTGAACAAATGCCCTCCAAGACTAGCTGCAAGGAACTATCTCTCTTTCTATGAGGAAGATGACTCCAGAAATGAGACTCTACTTAAGTTTGCAAAGCTAGACTTCAATCGATTACAGATACTTCATAAACAAGAGATAAGCCAAATCGCAAAGTTGTATATATAATATATACATATATATTCGTATTTGAGGATTGATTTCTTGATAACTTTTGCATGCATGTTTGCAGGTTTTGGGAGGACAATAAGTTTCGTCTGAACTTTCCTATGCAAGGGAGAGATATGTTGAGGCGAACACATGGGCAAATTCCGTATTTTGTGAACCTCGCTACACGCAGTGGCGGATAATTCTTACTAAGATAATAGTCCTTGTATCGATTTTAGATTACTCATATGATGCTTATGGGACACCTCAGGAGCTTCAACGTCTTATAGATGCATTGAAGAGGCCATGGGATATAATGGTTTTCTAATTCCTACCATGTTGTACTTAGTCATCTGCCAAATACCAGAGTTAAAGTTTCTGCATTTCTTATGATTTTCAGGTGGGAGATTGGTGCACTAGATGAGTTGCAAGATTACACTAAAGTTATTTGCAGGGCTGTGCTAGTCGTTTTTGATGAAATAGATGAGTTGGCTTTGAAGGAAGGAATATCTTACAGTGTCCCTTATGCAAAAGATGCCGTAAGATGAGTACTTATAGTGACGGAACTGCATTCATACTACCTGTAGACCCCAGTTTTTATCCGGGCCCAGCATCCAACACCCATTAAAGCCAAAGTAAAAAAACAAATAAACCCACACCACATTTCCACGTTTCTCACAAACACTACCCAACAACCCACTACCCCACTAACTAAAAAACAAATTCCTATTTTCTTTTTTCCTTTTCAAGGGGGTCATCAGAAAAAAGAAGGGGGTGGTTTTCTAAAAAGGTCACATTTTCCCTGTCAAAAGAGCCCATGGTTTCTCGGAGAACTTTTCCTTTTCCTGGAGGCACTGCGAACCATGTTTTGGTTTACTAGAATCTGGTTTTTGAGTGGTAACAATGAAGTCTTCAGCTCGACTTGACTCAGTGGTGTTCCAGCCCACACCAATTCGGACCAGGTGTGATTTGGTGATAACTGCAAATGGGAAGACTGAGAAAATGGCTTCTGGTTTGCTTAATCCATTCCTTGCCCATTTGAAGACTGCACAAGAGCAGATGACCAAAGGGGGTTTTTACTTCACTGATTCTTCAAAAATTTACATTTTTCTTACTTGCTCCGGCGCATCACTCGAAGTTGCCCACCAAGTATTTGATCATAATCTTCACAGTTTTCACGTTTTTTTTCTGTGCCTTTACGTTTACTATATCAAGTGTTATAAACGGCGTTCAGAAGCTATGGAAGTGGTGCCGCAGGGACCAGAATCCATCTGGGACGGTCACTGCCAATGTACCTGCACAGCATTGGCAACCAAACAGTGGTCTTCTTATGACTAATGATATCACATGTGTCAACCTGAAAGAAGTAGTGCCATGAATAGCACTCTCGAAGAATGATTCAAATGTGATGTCACCCACTGGTGGAAAAGTTTCTTTGTTTAACATGATGACTTTCAACGTGCTGATGCTCATCTGTGTGTGTGGAGCATTGATACATGGGAGAAAAGAAGCCGTTGCAATCCAAATCCCAACAGGAAAGGCACCTACAACAACATCGGGGAGGGAGAGGAGCTGAGACAATTGACCGACTCTTAGGCTTGGATACATGCATGGATCAAAAGCAGACCCTACAAGGCACAAGCTTGTCGTGGTGACAGTTTAGATACTGAGCAAGGCACCAACGAGTCCTACCATTCAAAAGACCGCAACATAGCTGGTGGATGAATTTATGCCTTCCAAATTATGTATCAAGCTTCTGTGGGTGCGTCGATGCTCACTGATTTAGTATTTTGGATCATTCTTTTTCCATGTCTAAGGTCCATACTGTACGGTGTGGATTTGGTAAGTAAGCTGATACTGCAAACTCGAATTTTATTCGGAGCTCGTATTGTTGTGCATATGATTGAAACAATTTTAACTGCAAATGCTTATTGTTTGTGTGCACTCTGTCAATGATGTTTTCCTAATCCGTGACACAGTTTTGAATGGCTTGTGGTTCCTTTTTTTTCGAATTGTATTTTTTTATGGATCAACATCTTCGTTTTAATCCAGTGGCCATGCTAGATTTATTGCTCAACTTGAGAATTTACATGGAGCCAAAGTTGTACTGTAAATATTAGTGCGGTTTTATTTGTTTCTAAAATTCAAAGATAAGTAACTTGAATTGGATTTTTATAACATAAATCCCAATGGTCCCATTTTGCCCATGGAAACCATGCACGTGGAGGAACCATGCAACCCCATACAACTTACATCATTTATTTTATTTTTATTTTTTTGATTATTTTTCTTTTTTACTAACTTTTATTTATTTTTGTTTTTACTTTATTTATCATTATATATTAATATTTTTTTCATTTTTATTTTTATTTTATAATCTAAACCATTTTTTTGACTTTTTTGAGATATTTTCATTTGATCAAAGATAAGTAACTTGAATTGGATTTTTATTTCAATTTAAATTTCAAATTTTCACAATTAAAGACAACCGACAAATCAATTGGTACCGAAAGGGCGGTTCAAGGGTGCTAATCCTTCCTTGACCGTAACCGACTCCCGAACCCGATTCACTTCTGGTAAAACGCAGATCAGGTAAGATGGTGTCCGACCTACCTAAATTTGTTTTAAAAATGATCGGTGGCGACTCTAATTCACTTATTTCAAGTCGAAGCCCAATTTCCGGGCCCAACCGAAAGACGGTTGCGACAGCTTGGCGACTCCGCTGGGGACAGGTAAGTGATTCAGGCCAAAATTAATTTTCGGTTGTCTTTTTTTGCGAAAATTTTAAATTTAAATTTATTTATTCGATTCCAATTATTTATCTTTGATTATTTTGTTTCAAATAAATAGTTGTACTGATGTTTTTTAATGATTTCAGATTTTTTTCAAAATTGTCATCTCTAAGCTCTAAACCCGAGCTCCGAACCCGTTTTAAGTGGGGGTGAAAGCGACGCATTCGTGTGAATTTATTCACCGCATATGCCTAGCAAGTAGCCTTCGGGATTCATATATCTTATGTCTTCGTGTGAATTTATTCACCGTGCGGGCATAAGGGAATGTGTCCTCTCGAGTTTAACTTAGTCCACACAATCTTGTAATAGGCTTAGGACTAAGGGTCTGGCAAGCCCAAGGGGCACCGGCAAGGAGAACTCGAGTACCTTTTTAGAACCTAAACCGGGAGAGTGCAGGGAATTAGAGCTCACCCCAAGACCTCATTCCAAACCCTAGGATGCTTTGTTTCCTGCTTTATTTTCTGTTCAAAGCATGCGAACTAGACAAATATGCGGCTAGGATTTGTTTGAAATTAGCATGCGGGATAGAAATCATGTCTGTGTAGGAATATTAAGCATGTTCGGGTAGATTATCATGTGGGGTAGGATTTTTTATTTTTTTTATTTTGATTTACCTCACTAACCCCTTTTATTTTTTATTCTATTTCATTTTGTTTTCATCATTCGCATCATTTAAAACGAGGTGTTGATCCACCAAAAATGTGTTTGTTAAACATGAATAATCTGCATTAATGGACAAAGGGATTATAATACAAAGAGATAAAAAGCTCAGAAGCCCAGCCGTGGTCAAAGAATACTCGGAGGCAAAGGGTGCAGGGGCAAGACGAGGAAAATGTTACTGACCCGGAGAGTCATTTCGAAAACTGCGAGATCAAGATGGCGAAACCCTAGCTAAGCTGGAGATCATTATTGATAAAATTCTAGAAACAAGTCGATAAACTTTGGGTGGAGGGCTCCGATAGCACTTTCATTTGGAACAAGCTCGACATAGAGTGAAAGCCGGTGATGCAGTCATTCGAGACCTTTTGGGGGCAAGCAGCTCGTTATTTGCATATTTTAGCCAAAGGAGTCGGAACGGTTTGACAGGATATTCAACCGGTGACAGACGGAGGCAGAAGACTAGTCAATCTATCAGAAGCTGTTCAGGGTCTATGCCTTCAAAATATTTTTGTCTCTTAAGACGTAACACTTTTGCCCCAATAAGGATTATTTATAATAACAGGTACATTTTTTGGATCAATGCCTCGAACATTTCATGCATCATGCATTCAGACATATTGTGCATTTTGTTATTATTATTATTATTATTTTTTTTACATTCGCATTATTTTTCCTTTTTTTTACATTCACATGTCTCATCAAAAATGAGAACATTTTGATCCTATGACATATAAGGAGCTTTACCAACAGTTGTTTGACGCACACGTGGTGTCACCATATCCAGAGAAATCCATGAAGCCCCGTACCCCGGGTAGTATGATGAGAACGCTCATTGCGAAAATCATAGCGGAGTCCCAGGGTGTACTATCGAGAATTACTCCACAATCAAGAGAATCATACATAAAATACGTAACAAGAATCGGATCGACTTTAACAACTTGGGGGCATCCAAGTGAGGAAGACCATTTCATCATTTGAGACATTTTGTTTAAATTTGTTTTTTCATTTTTTCTCAAGTTTTTGTAAGGACTTTTAAATAAATTTATGTTACTTTAAAGATGTTAAACAATGAATCACATTTGCAAACTTGCAATTCTTTGAATATCATTTGAATTAAGAAACTCTGTTAATGGTTCAAAGTTACGGATCTTTGACAAAGTGACATGATTTAAAAAAAAGGACTTTGACCTTATCCAGAATATACCCTCAAACACCATACCCTGCTCTTGTAATTAACCAATATACCCTTTTCCTTTCATAAGGTGCGGACAACATGGGGCATCATTTGCATATGACAATTACTATGTTTTTTATTTAAGACGTTCAATGACGATGATGATCTTTACAAATGAAAGAGTCGAGTAGGTGAATCCAGTTTAGGTCCGTTGCTTGAAAATTGAACTCTAAAGATGAGATTCCTTGACTTTCAAAAAACACCTAGGCTATAACAGGTTCTTCTTGACAATCTTAGGAAATTAAATCCGTAAAAGCTGAGCTATTCCGCTAAGGCAATTGGTTATAGAGGAAACTTGAAAGCCCTGGCCTTATGAGTAGATTACGTTCAAACCATGACATTGCTCGGACACTTGGCAATTCGGTGTTTGCTCCACTGCTCTTGTCAGGCCGAAGACTCTGTGATGAGATGAACCCTTCAGTTAACTTGATAAGAGTGATTATAATATTAAGCTGTCCCTCTAAAGCAATTGGTTAAACACCCCGGCTTTATGGATTCAGCTAGTCAGATAACGACAAATTAAATCAAATTTATCTAAGCAAGAAATTTTCGGTAAAATGGACTAAGGGAGTTAAGGAACACCTGTTATAGTCAACTACACACAAGCACTCAAGAATTTCATTTTTAGACCGATGTTTTTGCACTGCCTTTGTTAGAGGTGCCTACAAAGCTTGAACAAATATAAGATTTCAGAGGACTGAAATAAAATGTCTAGTAAGTGATCATGCTAGTTGTGTCATTTTGTCCGCACCCAATTGAAGTGCCAAAGCATGTTGCGGCATTTTAAAAAAAAAATGACATTTTTTACCAAAACCTTAGAAAGGAGGCCAAGCTAAAGCCAACCCATCCATTTGAACACTGGTCAAAGAGCTGTAACTCTGAAAACGTTAAAAGAGCTATTGATTCCTTTGATATTCTTTGAACTCACGTTTATAACTTGATTCAATTGCGAATAATATTTTACAGCATTTTTACCATTTTCTCTCATGAAACAAGAAAAATGAGAAAAACATTTTCAAACAGAACAATCTCAGATATGAAATGTCTGTAAAGCCCAAGCTCGAGAAGCAAATGGGGCACGATCGATTCCATGGACCAGATTGGCAGACAAAGCACGAAGAGATAACACATAATTCATTTATGTTGCATGCATCTTAGACATACTTAGGTGCATCACATTCCTCATTTTAGCATACATGATTTTTGCAGCTTTTAGAGTCAAGGATACTTGATTCGTAAGCGTCTTTAAAGAACGATGGTGGTTGCTTAGCTCGGCAGCAAGAAGCTACACTTCGACCAACTCGACAGATTGAAAATTTTCTCTCGAACTCACAATTTGCTCGAGAGTAAATTTCAACTTCACCACGAAGGATATTGGACTCCAGACAACGCAAGTTCAACTTCACGACGAAGGGACCGCTGGTTGTCAACGAACATTTCTCGATTTCAGAGTCAATTTCAACTTCACAGCGAAGGATATTGGACTCCAGACAACGCAAGTTCAACTTCACGACGAAGGGACCGCTGGTTGTCAACAAACAACTTCCCAATTTCAGAGTCAATTTCAACTTCACAGCGAAGGATATTGGACTCCAGACAACGTAAGTTCAACTTCACGACGAAGGGACCGCTGGTTGTCAACAAACAACTTCTCAATTTCAGAGCCAATTTCAACTTCACAGCGAAGGATATTGGACTCCAGACAACGTAAGTTCAACTTCACGAGGAAGGGACCGCTGGTTGTCAACAAACAACTTCTCAATTTCAGAGCCAATTTCAATTTCACAACGAAGGATATTGGACTCCAGACAACGCAAGTTCAACTTCACGACGAAGGGACCGCTGGTTGTCAATGAACATTTCTCGATTTCAGAGTCAATTTCAACTTCACAACGAAGGATATTGGACTCTAGACAACGCAAGTTCAACTTCACGACGAAGGGACCGCTGGTTGTCAACAAACAACTTCCCAATTTCAGAGCCAATTTCAACTTCACAGCGAAGGATATTGGACTCCAGACAACGCAAGTTCAACTTCACGACGAAGGGACCGCTGGTTGTCAATAAACAACTTCTCAATTTCAGAGCCAATTTCAACTTCACAACGAAGGATATTGGACTCCAGACAACGCAAGTTCAACTTCACGACGAAGGGACCGCTGGTTGTCAATAACCAACTTCTCAATTTCAGAGCCAATTTCAACTTCACAGCGAAGGATATTGGACTCCAGACAACGCATGTTCAACTTCACGACGAAGGGACCGCTAGTTGTCAACAAACAACTTCTCAATTTCAGAGCCAATTTCAACTTCACAACGAAGGATATTGGACTCCAGACAACGCAAGTTCAACTTCACGACGAAGGGACCGCTGGTTGTCAACAAACAACTTCTCAGTTCTAGAACCAATTTCAACTTCACGACAGAGGATATTGGACTCGGAACAGTACAACTTACTTGGATTTCAACTTCATGACTAAGGATATCCAATTCCAAGCTCAACTTTACAACGAAGGGGCCATCCGCGGTTTCAACTTCACGACGAAGGGAATCGTGCCAACCAAAGACCTTCGAGTTCGACTACGCTCAGCTCCGAGGCACATCATTTGCAGCATAGCTTAATTCGAGAAGGGCTATCTGCCAAAGACCTTCGAGTTTGATTACATTCAACTCAGATAAATCAATTTACAACGAGGAACTACTTTCTGGAAGAATTTTCAAGCTGAAATCTTTAAACCGAGAAAGAAGACAAATGCCCAATTCCAGAAAGCACCGGAAAAAACTGGTTGTCTTTTTTTGTCTTTGCCCTATTCTTGTTAACACAAAGATGTGCAAAGAGGGGCAGCTGTAGACCCCAGTTTTTATCCGGGCCCAGCATCCAACACCCATTAAAGCCAAAGTAAAAAAACAAATAAACCCACACCACATTTCCACGTTTCTCACAAACACTACCCAACAACCCACTACCCCACTAACTAAAAACAAATTCCTATTTTCTTTTTTCCTTTTTAAGGGGGTCATCAGAAAAAAGAAGGGGGGTGGTTTTCTAAAAAGGTCACATTTTCCCTGTCAAAAGAGCCCATGGTTTCTCCGAGAACTTTCCTTTTCCTGGAGGCACTGCGAACCATGTTTTGGTTTACTAGAATCTAGTTTTTGAGTGGTAACAATGAAGTCTTCAGCTCGACTTGACTCAGTGGTGTTCCAACCCACACCAATTCGGACCAGGTGTGATTTGGTGATAACTGCAAATGGGAAGACTGAGAAAATGGCTTCTGGTTTGCTTAATCCATTCCTTGCCCATTTGAAGACTGCACAAGAGCAGATGACCAAAGGGGGTTTTTACTTCACTGATTCTTCAAAAATTTACATTTTTCTTACTTGCTCCGGCGCATCACTCGAAGTTGCCCACCAAGTATTTGATCATAATCTTCACAGTTTTCACGTTTTTTTTCTGTGCCTTTACGTTTACTATATCAAGTGTTATAAACGGCGTTCAGAAGCTATGGAAGTGGTGCCGCAGGGACCAGAATCCATCTGGGACGGTCACTGCCAATGTACCTGCACAGCATTGGCAACCAAACAGTGGTCTTCTTATGACTAATGATATCACAGGTGTCAACCTGAAAGAAGTAGTGCCATGAATAGCACTCTCGAAGAATGATTCAAATGTGATGTCACCCACTTGTGGAAAAGTTTCTTTGTTTAACATGATGACTTTCAACGTGCTGATGCTCATCTGTGTGTGTGGAGCATTGATACATGGGAGAAAAGAAGCCGTTGCAATCCAAATCCCAACAGGAAAGGCACCTACAGCAACATCGGGGAGGGAGAGGAGCTGAGACAATTGACCGACTCTTAGGCTTGGATACATGCATGGATCAAAAGCAGACCCTACAAGGCACAAGCTTGTCGTGGTGACAGTTTAGATACTGAGCAAGGCACCAACGAGTCCTACCATTCAAAAGACCGCAACATAGCTGGTGGATGAATTTATGCCTTCCAAATTATGTATCAAGCTTCTGTGGGTGCGTCGATGCTCACTGATTTAGTATTTTGGATCATTCTTTTTCCATGTCTAAGGTCCATACTGTACGGTGTGGATTTGGTAAGTAAGCTGATACTGCAAACTCGAATTTTATTCGGAGCTCGTATTGTTGTGCATATGATTGAAACAATTTTAACTGCAAATGCTTATTGTTTGTGTGCACTCTGTCAATGATGTTTTCCTAATCCGTGACACAGTTTTGAATGGCTTGTGGTTCCTTTTTTTTCGAATTGTATTTTTTTATGGATCAACATCTTCGTTTTAATCCAGTGGCCATGCTAGATTTATTGCTCAACTTGAGAATTTACATGGAGCCAAAGTTGTACTGTAAATATTAGTGCGGTTTTATTTGTTTCTAAAATTCAAAGATAAGTAACTTGAATTGGATTTTTATAACATAAATCCCAATGATCCCATTTTGCCCATGGAAACCATGCACGTGGAGGAACCATGCAACCCCATACAACTTACATCATTTATTTTATTTTTATTTTTTTGATTATTTTTCTTTTTTACTAACTTTTATTTATTGTTTTGTTATTTACTTTATTTATCATTATTATATTAATATTTTTTTCATTTTTATTTTTATTTTATAATCTAAACCATATTTTTGACTTTTTTGAGATATTTTCATTTGATCAAAGATAAGTAACTTGAATTGGATTTTTATTTCAATTTAAATTTCAAATTTTCACAATTAAAGACAACCGACAAATCAATTGGTACCGAAAGGGCGGTTCAAGGGTGCTAATCCTTCCTTGACCGTAACCGACTCCCGAACCCGATTCACTTCTGGTAAAACGCAGATCAGGTAAGATGGTGTCCGACCTACCTAAATTTGTTTTAAAATGATCGGTGGCGACTCTAATTCACTTATTTCAAGTCGCAGCCCAATTTCCGGGCCCAACCGAAAGACGGTTGCGACACTACCCAAAAAAATCTACTTAATTACTAAAAGAAACTTAACTGACGAAATGAATCCGTCAGTATTGTAATGATTATATTGACAGAACCTTCTAATTGTCACTATCATAGGCAGATCCATAATCTAAAATTTTGATTCTGTCATTAATCAGTATAAGGTTAGATCAAATTATAATAATGTATATACGAGTCATTAGAATAAAATACGAGAACTTATCGAATGAATTCAGTTGTAAAAATAAATGTTGTTTTCTCTAGAGGACATGAGTTTGTCAATAAACTAGGCTAAGAACAAGAAATTGTAATAAGATTTCAAAACATGAAGTATTTTCATAAAACCAATTTTAAGTAATGTAAGATTACTTTAGATCGCAAATTATTAACTACTAACATAGATTTCTCCTATAATTATTGTATTTAGTAATTTATGAGTATATGTCATGCTATTTTTTTATCCTAGTTGACCTTATAATTAGCTCATTAGACCTGCGAAAAACTATCAGGCAGAGACGATGTGGTGCCATGATGATTATGTACCCACATTTGAGAAGTACATGAGCGTTGCAACGAAGACGTCCACTTATGATCTATCCTTAACAATATCATTTACAGCTATGGGAAAACGGCAGTGAGAGAAGCGTTTGAATGGCTCCGAAAGGAACCAAAATAATGAAGGCTTTAAATATTATAGGTCGTCTCATGGATGATATAGTGTCACATAAGGTATAAGACTAATAAGCAAATCTCTTTAAAATTATATTATTATAACTATACTTAATGTTACGTTACATTTCATTCAAATTGAAGTTCGAGCAATTGAGAGAGCATTGCCCCTCTAGTATTGAATGCTACATGAAACAACACAACGTCTCAGAAGAAGCTACGCTTAAAGAGTTTGAGAAAATGGTAGAGGATGCATGGAAGGAAATAAATGAAGAATGCACCGATGACTGCTTCCAGAGATCTGCTCATGCGACATTTGAACTATGCTCGAGTCACATATTTATTTTATAAACATGGAGATGGATACACACATCCAAAATATACGAAAGATGACATCTTTTCATTGTTCGTTGATCCAATACTTATTTAAAGATCGTTAGTGTGTGGATATTTGTTAGAAATAAGATGTAATTAGTAGTTAATTAACTGTTAATTTGTTAGTTCGTAATCTATTGGGCCATTCTTGATTAAGTTGGATATGAGTTATAAATACCCATCAATATAATAGACTTAAGAACTTGAACAACTTAATCTCATTCTCTCAATAACAAATGTCATTTGCATTCTATTTGGTTAACAAATCCTTAATACACTCACAACCGTTCATTTCTTCTCTATATACTTCGATCATCAGCCGTTCATCGATTTCGATTATCATGTCACATTTCTTACGTTCATTGATACATGTCACCTTTCTTACGTTCATTGATACGTATTTTAAAAGAATAACTATTCTTGGGATTATAAAATTATAATACCAATTTTATATTAATCATTAACGAAAATATTGTATTAATTTAAAATTTTAAAAATTTACCCCAAACATATAATCACGTGGAAGAATAACTGTCTAAAAGTTTATTTTTGTTTCTAAAAGCTTGTTTGAAAATTATCTTTTATTCCGAAAACTCTTTTATTTTTGTTCTTTATTTATTTTATATCAAAAGTGATTTTAAATCAAAAACAATTTTTGAAAGCAATGAAGAACTATGTATAAATCAAAATTTTGTTAACTGTGCCAAAATATATATCATTAAACAAGGATAAAAGCAGATACAAACAACAACATATAAACAACTGCAATAATGTCGGGTTCTAAATCAAAGTGCTTCTTCAAAATATGCAGGTTTCATATATATGATTAACCCTATAATATTATAATTTCCGACGAGTTGTCGACACACAACATGCATAGTCTACTCTATTATCTTGTTTTCTTGTTGAGTGGACCTACTTTTTTGCATTCTTAACGACACAAAGCTTTTGTTCAATCACCATCACCACCATCAACAACAACAAAAAAGAAAAAGAAAAACACATTCAGAACCTATTGAGTGATTTTAGTAATAGAAGTGGACGTGTTCTCTCACATTATTTGAATTCGAATAATTGCGGCAAAATATATATAAGTTAAGAAAATTCTGAATAGATCAAAGACTAATCACACAACTAATGCAATTTAAGAAGATCAAAGACTCTCTTTATGGCTTTGGAAAGGAAAGGAAAGGAAAGGAAAGCTAGAGCTAGCACAACCCTCCACTCTCTTTCTCACATAAAAGCACCATCATTTATTTATAAAAAAAAGGTAGGGACCAACCCATCCACTTCAATTTTTTCTTTAATCCATAAAATACTAATGCATGTTCCTTGTACATATGAGATAGAGCAAATAATACCTAGCTAACAAAATAATTACTAATGTTTTAAGCACTGGGCATATATTATGTCTAAACAAGATTATTGAATGTATTTGATTAAAGAAGGTCGCCATCAAACTTTTGAGTCCTTAAAAGTTTCACTAAGAAAATTAAAGAAGACATGATGCGTGGGGAAGATATTTTTTGTTTGGAAAATTTGCTTACTCCACCTATGACAATTACTTGGTGTAATCTATCTATGACACATGATCTTATGTTAGAAGTTAAACTTCTAAAATTTTAAAGAACCGAAAATAAATTATAAATAAAAAATATCTAAAATATAGGACAATTTACAATTTTCAGGAGACGATGGCCTCCAACCCTCTCCCTTGATCTATCCCGGGGTGTAATGGATATTTTAGATTTCATTCCAAGCCTCTTCCTTTGCTAATGGGAATTCATTCCACTCCCTCTACCTCCCCCAATTATATCAAATTGAAGAAAAGAATGCACTCATTAATAATATAAAAGAAGAAGAAGATAATTTTGTGGAAAAGTGATTGATCTTCATTATATTTATCACACGATACATGTAGTACAAGAATCATTAAGATAATTAATTGTGTTGATTAATATCTCAATCACTATAGAATTTTGAGACTAAATTTCATATAACAAGTTATATTAATCTATTAATAAAATGAAAAAAAAATCATAAATTTATTCATTTCATAATTATAGGTGTCCTGTGTATGTTTTATTATCTAAAAGTAATCATATTCAAATCAAGGATGGCATTCACATAAAATCATCTTAGAGTTTAAAGAAATGATTATAATTCTTAAAAGTTTCGGATTCAAATATGTCGTCTGCAGGAGTATTCAAACGTTTATTATCAAATAATTAATTTTTTAAAACATATACTATTTTATAATCATATCGTAATAATGAAAAAACAAAACTCAAACTCGGTTCAAATGCATGGGAAAGTAGTCCATTTCCATTTATTCCAACCGCTTGTTGGTGTAATCTATATGCTCTTATATATATATATATATATATATATAAAGCGTAAGCTATAAAATTACAAATAATGAACAATATATATATAAACAACATGACACAAGTGGATATATTATATTAGATTTAAAATTTAAAATTATGCTTCATTAAAAGTCATTACTATAATACTATCTAATATAAATAATTAATTTTTTTCATATTATAAAATAATTGAAATTTATTTTATTATATTTAAAATCAGAGTGACACCTATTAATTTTTTAAAAATAATTTTTACCTAGGGAAAAGATAATTTTATTCCTGAGTATTGAATCTCCAACCTAAGAAAGAAGAAATGTATGAACCGAAAGTTTTTAAACACATACTCTAGAGATTATTAACGACACTTGTAAAAATATTATACTTATATATCTTCTTATATTATATATATATTATTCTAGTTGTTTGAAATTATGACAGCATAAAGTAACGCAACCAATATCCAAGAATATTCAGATATGATATGGGGGAAAAAGGCATATATTCTCCAACTTTTTATAAGCCAAAGCATGTGGAATTCTGTAATGGATTCTTAGATCCAAATCTGCCCTTCCTTAACATGTGCCATTTATTTCTAAAAAGTAAAAGAATAAAAATAGTAATATTAATTACCCTCCAAAAATTTTAATTTAATAACTTAAAACAAATCAGATCTAATAATATTAAACATGATATAGTTATATATCATAAATATTATAAAATATAACACAAAACATGATAAGATCAAAAAATAATATAAATACATGAGTTATAAATTTGTGTCGATGATAGTTATAAAAGTTAATTCAACACTAGAATTATAAAACTAAATTTAAAATTAAGTCTAATTGTTTTTTTCTTTTTGTTATTGGATACATTATGTATAATTTATCGAATTAAACTTAGTATCAAAATTTATTTTTTTATTTTTCTCAAATGATATTTTTGTTCCTTATCAATTTGAATATCTGTCCTATACTTGCCAGATGAGTAATGATACTTTTTTTTGTTTTAATCATTATTACGTGATCTATAGATTGATTAATCCAAAACGACTATTGTAAATGTCTCATTTATGGGACGATGACCTAATTTGATCCATTCATAATGTCAGAATTTAAACATTTACCCTATTTTATGAATCTAGTATTTCATTTCATTAGAACAACTAATTATTTAATAGATGAGTAATGAAAGTTTGATAATAAGGATCCTACAGCAAAACTGTTCTACAGCGGAGTTTTTAACGGCGTTTTGAGAGAAAACATCACTAACTTTAAACATATTGCGGAGGTGGGAAACGTCATATGCATGCCTTGAATGTGGAGAACTACCAGGGATGATTGCTTGCATTAATGCTTTGGAACAACATCAAAACAAAAGAATTACTAGTCCCCACCTAGATTTTCAAACTAAAAAAAAAAACAAAGACATGACCTTGGTCTTGGTTACAACAACAATTTGCTCTTCCCCAAACTCTTCCATCCATTTATATGGTTTGTAGCACAGAGATTTATTAATGAACTAGGCTAAACCTGTCTGGTTTTTTGTTAAAGAAATGGAAAACGCAGACCGAGAGATCAGACAGGGAATCTAATAAACATAAAAACGGGATCAAACCTTGAAAGTCGAAGCCTTTTTTAAGCTTTAAGGGTGTTGGAGAAGGAGAGAATATTCTGGTGCTGCCACAGTTCAACAGCTAAACTCCAAAACATTTTATACTAAATAAAGACAGGATGCATTTCCATAACATGATTACATAATAATTAAACAAAAAGTCAGCCTTCACAACTTGACCACTACATGCCCACACTCCCAAATATTACTCACTGCCTTTCACCCAACACCTTCTTATACGTTTGCCTATCTTTTACTTAGGGTTAATACTCAATTTAGTCCTCCAACTATATTTGTCTTCTACTTCGATAGTACTTAATTTTTTAAAAATAATATTGGGAGATTATACAATAATATATGTTCAGAATCTTTTTTAATCATTAACAACACAAATCCTACAAACAAAGCTGTTTGAACTCAAATCTTTTAAGAAGAACAACATTTAAGGTCACTCAATGTGTATGGTACTTAACTTTCTTTTAAATATCAATATTTAGTTGTATGTGTCATGAAAGATATTATTTATCACATGTCACGTTCTTATTTGATGATATTATTAACCGTATCTTTAATAACTATCAGTGTAATTTTGATCATCTATGAAATGGGTTACTATATTTGAAAAATACAGTAAGACGAGCTTTTGGATCGTATCATAAGATGTTGTATATATTTTGCCGGAACAATGCTAATAAAACAAAAATAAATAATAATAATAATAATAATAATAAAAATGCCGATTCCACATGATTAGACGAGAAATACGAAAGCTAGGTTGGCTTTTTTATAGGGTATACAACAGAATACTTTCTTCATACTAAATAAAGTGCATGCAATATACATTCACAGTCCAAAAAAGACCTAAGTTTTGAACTAAAAATCCATCAAATGAAAAAGCAAAGATACAAACCCTAAAACGAACATTCAAGTTATATAAAAAACAACTTCCTATTCTTAATTTAATCCAGTGATCAATAATTGGAGTAACCCTAAAACTAACCCCATTTTAGCTAAATAGGAAGACTGGAAAGGTTTTTCTTTTTAGTTTCGTGGAAAATGAGGAACAGAAAAAAGGTGTTTGACGACAAGTTTGGCATCTCTCTTTGCATGTTACATTCATTCATTTAGGGACACTTCTTTCATTATTGTCTGAATTCATCTTTTTGACGGAAACAGCACAAATATACGTCCCCCCTATGATTTATATTATTGTTTTTTTATGAGAAAATGGTTAAGTTGGCCAATGATTATAAGCAGTGGTGGACGTAAAATTTTATATTAGGTGTGAAATTATAAATTTTTAGAAGATGAAAATATATTGTTAATAAAAAATACAAAGGAAAAATTAAAATTATATGAAAATTATATATATACTAAATCAGCTAACTTTTGTTTTGGAATTTGATGATAAATAAAAAACCCTTTCACTATGCTTTTATGATTCACTTTAAAGGAAAGCAACCCAAAGTACTAGTTAAATTACCCTAGGACTTCTTCAGTGTCATCTAATATTTATGGTAATTATCATGATCTTTTAGTTATTTTTCTCTAAAATTTACAATTATGTGATTAAGTTTGTCATGTTCAGTCAATCAAAAATATACACGACACTAATATTATACAACCTAAAAAAATAACAGAACGTTGTCGATTGTCGGTCGAAGAGTCGTGTACTCCTCGTACATTTCTTCAGGGTTGTTTTTTTTTTTTGGAATAATTGAAACTGCGTATACATGTAGGAGTACGTTTTATTACATATATGGAAGTGGAGTTAAAAGAATTGCAGATTGGAATGCAGCAGAGATTAGAAAAATGATAAAAAAAACGAAAAGCAAACAAATTATGAGATAATGATTCCAAATGGAAAAGGCATGGAGATTAGCTTTCTTAGGACCTCATCATATGTGTCATGATGCACCTTTGGGGTTCTTGCCCACCCATTTTCTCTTTCTTCAACCTCTTCCCTTACCTCCCAACTTTAACTTTTCACCGCCTCTTATTAATATATATATATATATATATATATATATATATATATATATGTATATAGTATTATATTCCACTCAAAAGCAGGTGATTATAATTAAATTAAATCAGTACTGTGTATTTGAGAGAGAGAGAGAGAAAAGAGATCCATTCCTTTGCATATATCAGCCTATGTTATTAGGGTTGAGAAAACCATAAGAAGAACTCTGAGTATAGTCCATTTTTGGTTGATTTATCTTAGTTTTTCTGGGATTTTTTTTTTGTTTCGTATTAAGCTTTAACAGCAAAGATGTTAGAGACGATGGCAGAAGAATCGATTTCGAATGGTTTTATTATGAATCCTGTATCTGGATCCAATCCTCCAGCTGTTGCGAAGAAGAAGAGAAACCTTCCAGGAACACCAGGCAAGTACTCTTCTATAATACTATATCTGCATATTTTTTCTCTTTTGAGGATCATCTTCATGGTCTATTTGTGTTTATGTTTAATACCAGATCCTGAAGCTGAAGTGATAGCTTTGTCCCCCAAGACTCTGATGGCAACCAACAGATTCCTGTGTGAAATATGCGGCAAGGGTTTCCAAAGAGACCAAAACCTTCAACTCCATCGGCGAGGTCATAACCTTCCATGGAAGCTGAAGCAAAGAACTACCAAGGAGGTGAGGAAACGAGTGTATGTGTGCCCCGAAAAGACCTGCGTCCATCACCATCCGTCGAGAGCCCTCGGCGATTTAACCGGCATAAAGAAACACTTTTATAGGAAGCACGGGGAGAAGAAGTGGAAGTGCGAGAAGTGCTCGAAGCGATACGCTGTGCAGTCTGATTGGAAAGCACACTCGAAAACATGCGGCACTAGGGAGTACAAATGCGACTGCGGTACCCTATTCTCAAGGTAAATCCACTATACCAAAGTGATCTTGATTCTTTGTGTAAGGCATACTGAAGAACTAGAAACTTGGTTATTTACTACTTGATGCAGAAGAGATAGTTTCATCACGCATAGGGCTTTCTGTGATGCCTTGGCCGAGGAAACAGCTAGAGTTAATGCAGCTTCCAGCATGCACAGCTTGGCTGCCGCCAGCAATTTCAATTACCAACTTATGGGGAATCCACTAGATAATGGTATATCACAACATTTTTCCACTGTTTTTTAAACCAGTTTCTTCAGCCAATGATGATACAATGGACCAAACTAGACGTGGATTTTCCTTGTGGATGGGACAAGCGTCTCAGGGACAAGAGATTCAGCAATTCGGTTCTTTGAATTCGGGACCGATATACGCCGATTCTCTGGTTTCGACATCGAATCCTCCTGCATTGGATTATCAGCTAAACTGGGTGTTTGGGAATAAGGTCTCTTCCGGTAATGCTGAAGATCACCAGCTAACAACAAGCGTTTCACTTCCTCTGAGTACTGTGAAGGAAAATGGACCTCAACTTGTGAGTGTCCCTTCATTGTTTAGCACACAACACCAGTCTCAGCAAACACCATCTTTCAGCATGTCTGCCACAGCTTTGTTGCAGAAAGCTGCCCTAATCGGCGCAACATCGACCGACACGTCATTCCTAGGAAGCTTCGGAACCAAGTGTAGCAACAGTCAATATGGGAACAACAAGTACAGTGATCTGTATGTTTCAAACACACCAACAACGACAACACTAGTAGGAAGTGATTTAGAAAACTCAGCAAACGGTATTTCCACTTTGAACCAACTGCAAATGTACCCCTCGAAACGCCGACGCATGCAGAACGAAGACGGCGGCGGCAGAGGAGGAGAAACAAGAGATTTTTTGGGTGTCGGAGTACAGTCCATTTGTCACCCATCTTCAATCAATGGATGGATATGATATTGAATGACTTTGCAGGGAAGAAAAGTGTTAATCCTAGAGCAACTATTGAAGAGAATCATGAAGGATGAGATCCATGCATATTCTCTTCAACCTTTGAAAGCCATATTCATCCCTTTTAAAAATTATGGTTTTTTTAAACTTTGATAAGAAGGGGATATGATATGAACTAGTGGGAGCAAAAAAAAAAAACTTTTGGAGCTCCATTATTGCATTAATTATTTCATCTCCATTGTGGTGGTTGTTCTGTCGTACTAGATTTTTTTTAAAAAAAGTATTTACATATCCATAAAATAAAACAATCTTTGATTATTCAAGCTATTTACAAAACAGGTTTTCAACTGTTCATTGAAATAATATAATGCAGCTTTTCCCCTCAACAAACCATGCATATCCATCGCTGTACATTAACAAGACCAGCACTACAGCAAGCAAAATAGAGAGAACCAAAGCATCAATAATTTTCCCCAGTACCAAACTGAGCTTGGGACAAAAGCATGTTCATATATAGGTAAAATGCGTACGGAAAAAGAAAAAAATTGTTATTTCTCTGCCCTTTTAAAGATACAATGGGGTCAGTCAAGTAAAGACATGAGAAACACAAGAGGACAATGGACAAGAGTTTTACTTTGTGGCTTATTTGATTCAAACGGGACATTGATACTTGATAACATAGTGTCGTGGCCCCTTATTTTGATCTCTACTGCACACATTTTCATTTGGAGTTGACAAATATTTTTATGGTTTATAGAGGTTGAAATTCGAATTTTTAACCTGTTATCTCATCCACTATGAATTATTGACCTAGAAAATGATTGAGATTTGATTAAATGTATATATTCTCGCATGAAAACCTCACTGTCATAACCAATGTAATGCCTTTACACTTTACTCTTTTCTCTCCTGTTCTGAATAACAACCTTTTGCACCCAATAAGAGAAAAAGCACGAACCTTCATTATCAAGCTGACTCATAATTTAGACATAATTTCTTAAAAAATAAAAGATCATTGTCACTAATATATCACTGGCACAAAAGTAAAAGGAATATAGTACTAACCATGCAAGATAACAAAAGGCATCTTAATCCTTAATGAACTTCTATATTAGGTTTAGCTTTGAATGCTAATCTAATGAGTCAATAAATTCAAACTTGTCATCAAAATATGGTTTTAATGACAAAAGAAAGGGGGGTGTCAAATGTAGAAGCTAATGTTATTGATATTAATTTTTTTGATTTGAATAAAATTATTTATAAATGACATACAAACTATTAATTAGAAGAAAAATAGAACCCACTAAACGATCTTAGCGGGTGAAGGGAGTGTTGTTTTTCCTAAAGGTCTCGGATTTAAACAATAATGTCTGTAAGATATATGTTGTCAATGATTAAGAGATATTATATAATTAGTAACACTCGTCCACCCCACATGCACCAATAACTCTTATTCCGAACTCCTCGATTTCCTCAGTGATTATATATACTAATGTTCATCAGACTGTTTGCAGCAAGAATTGTGGACTTATGTTTCGAGCACTTGAGTCCTTTTTTGAGTAAACTTGCGTTTGTTCAAACATATGTAACTATGAATATCAGGTAGGGATGAACCGAGGGGTGTTAAGGGTGTGGCCACACCATTTAAAAAATTTAAATTCTTAATATTTTAGGTTTTTTTATATATTTTCCATTCATTATTTAATTTCTTACCCCTTAAAATTTTGTAATTTTACACCCCTAAAATATTTAATATAACTTTTTAAGTTCGTATCTATTGATACAAATTTCTACGTCCGTCCATGAAATTATTTATATTCTTTCATGTGAATTTATATTCGGAAAATGGATATTAGGTGATAAGTATGGCTCATAAATAGAGATGTAACATAAACCTATGAGATATTGAATAAAACTTCTAGTGCCGTCTAGACACCGAGGACGTAAGCATATTGCTGAGCCTCGTTAAAATTATTGTGTTCTTTCGTTATCTTTGCCCGATTCTTCAACATTAGGTATAATCTTTCACATATGAGTGTGAAATTATCTACCGTAAGCATTGCATTTCATTATAATATCATCAGAATGCATTCATGGAGGTTAATTTAAGATGAATGCTCTACATGGATAGCATGGAAGAAGAAAACAGAAGGCGATGATCGCTTAATTTTTTGTTCATTTTAATTTCAATTTTTTAATTTTGTTAATCAGATTACTTAAATATTTAAATTTATCAATCAAGCTACTTATCATCAATATTTAAGGGAAGAGGTGACGTGGTTGTTAGAAGAATTGATATATTAAACATTTGATCCTCAATATTTTTATATTCTATCAATTTAGTCCTAATTTTAATTCAATTAAATAAATTTAATCTCCAATTAGGTGATGACACGTCTCATTGCCAGATTATATGATATTTTTATTTTAATTAATTAAATTTAATTTATTTTGTATCCAATTAGGTGATGACACGTGTCACCCAATAGTTAAGTGGCTTGATTAAATTAAAATTAAAATTAATTTTTTAGACAAAAGTCACTAACACTACGATTTTATTTTGGTCATTGACCGTTAAAGAATTAACAGAGATGATAATGTGACCTGGTATATTAGAAGTGTATTTTTTTTTTTGTATGAATAGTTTAAATATAACATGTTAAAAAGAATATATATATCCTTTTAAATTTTAGTAACACTCTTTTTTTCTTCTCTACTCCACATCAGTTTAGAATTAATATTGAATGATTAAATTAATGGTATTGTTGATGAGATATGATTAATTCAATATTGAAACTTTAAAGATTTGATTAAAATATTTTGAAGTTTAGAGATCAATCTATAATCTAAATGATTATAGTTTGTAGATGTTTGATGTAATCAACCCATGAACCGTTCCAGAAAAAAAAAAGTTATCATCTTTCCCATCAAACTTTCATTCTAAATCTCACCTACATATGGAATCTTTTACATTTCTAATCATCAAATCTAAGCTTTTCCCTTTGATTTTTCTTCTGTTGTTTGAATTATTCAAAACAATTGAGCCTATCAATCACCAGGAACATGAAAGTTTGGTTGGAATGAAACGAGCTACTTTTTTTCATTGATTAAGTTAGTAAATGAGCACACCTACAATAACCCAAAAGTCCAGGCACTGTCGCTCTCAAGCAACAGACGCCCTTGGGAGTTGGGTCCATCGCCATTCATTACTCTAATTTCCTTGTGAGAACCACAGCCATGAATATGATAGATTGAGAGAAAAAAAGGGCCCATTCATTACTCTAATTTTGTAATTATGTACCAGGGTTTTCTATTATAAATAGAGATGTAACCTAGACCTAAAATATATCATTGAATAAAAAACTTCTAGCGCCGCCTAGGCACCGAGGACATAAGCACATTGCCGAACCTCGTAAAATTCTCATGTTCTTTTGTTTTCTTTACCCGTTTTCGTCAACACTTATGAAGGGCGGCAGCCGCTGTTGGCCGACGCTCCGCTATCTGCTTACAGCTAGCTATCTTCACTCAACCAGCAGAGCTGAACTCTTCTCCGATATCTGACGAAACCATGGCTGCCAAAACAAATGTCGAAAACAAGGCAAGATTCAGAATTAGCCACTCAAGCTTTGATGATATCCCTTTGGATAATTGTTCCAAGAATTTCAACTATTTGTACAATTGTCCAATGTCTTTCTCTATGGTGGGTCTAAACTACTAACTAAACTATACTAGCTTGATCAGAGGCTTCATCGTCGTAGCAGTAATAAGGGGAGAGCTTTCCGTCCTTACCAGCATTGAACTTGTTCTCCCCGCCGGCTTCTTGCAACAATTTGACCACCTTCCGCATTGAAGGGCGGTTAATGGGGAGAGCGTTAGTGCATAGGATACCAATATCAAGTAACCTGCAAATTTGTTCCTTGTAGGTAGAATCCAGCCTGGGGTCGATTATTTGCTCGGCACCCTTTCGGTTGTAGGTAGAGGAGATCCATGTCACCATGTCTTTCTCCCCGAACTCTGGATCTGTCGGGGGTTTACCGGTAGCTAACTCTAAGAGGATGACCCCGAAACTGTAGATGTCACTCTTCTCATTCACTCTGAGTGTATATGCATATTCTGCATACACGTGAAGACAATGAATCAACAAAGTTCATGTTATCATGTTATCATGCCAATGTAGCTATTTATCCTTGCCTAAACCGAGCAATTTGATTCGATGAACGGATCGTATGATATTAAATACGGTGGGATTAAAAAAAAGCATCAAGAAGGAACAAACCTGGTGCAATGTAACCATAGGAGCCTGCAATCACAGACATGGATTCTACTGCTTTTCCAACTCTTTCAGCAAACTTGGCAACTCCGAAATCCGCAACTCTGGCACCGAATTCTCCATCTAACAATATGTTATTCGATTTCACGTCCCGGTGAACAATCGGAGGAACACAATCATGATGCAAATAGGATAATCCCTCGGCTGCATCTAAAGCAATCTTATACCTAGTAGGCCAATCTAACAAGCCTCCCTTGCTGCTATGCAACAAATCCCCAAGCTCCCATTTGGCATGTACTCATAAACTAAAAGTTGTCCATCTCCTGCATTGCAACAACACCACAGTCTCACGATATTCTTGTGTCGGATTTTCCCCAGTGTTTCGACTTCGGTTTCAAACTCATCTCTCTCTGTATCAGCAGCACTCAAAGAATCCCCTTTCTTGACTCCGCTGATTTTTTTCACGGCCACTGCATCACCATTACTAAGCACAACTTTGTAAACTTTGCCGGAGGCTCCGCTTCCTATCACATTCTCTTCCTTGAGGCAATCCGCGATCTCGTATTCACTAAAACCGATCTTATGAAATGATCTCCACTTCGTTACAGTAGCTATTTTCTTGTTCTTTCTGAAACTCCGGTACTTCATGTAGAACCAAACAACCCCTAAAACAAAAACCAGACCGGCAAGTAAAAAAATGGAGGTAAGAATCCACATACAGTTCCCATTCTTCGATCGATTTATCTTCGGGCAAAGACCATCCAAGTCGCCACACAATCCGGGATTCCCGACGAAGCTGTTCCTGTAATTTTCCTTGGTATAAAGAGGAGGGAGCTCCCTGAAAGCTGGTTATTCGACAAATTAAGCACATTCAGCTTTAAATTCTGCAACTCAAGTGGAACTTTCCCGGAAAATGAGTTACTTGAAAGATCAAGATAATTAAGCACAGGCAAGCTACCAATATCACTAGGGATACTCCCAGATAGCCTATTGTTAGCCAAATTTAACTCATTCAAGTTCATCAACCCCTTAACTCCTTCGGGGATCGTTCCATTGATCTTATTTTCACTAAGATCAAGCTTAACCAACTGGCTCAATTTTACCAAAGATCTAGGAATCTGACCCGTGAACCCATTTTCACTAGCAGACATCTCTACCAGTGTCTCCAAAGACCCGATTTCGTCCGGTAACGATCCGGAGAAACGGTTGTTGGAAATTGACAGAATGGAGAGATTGTGAGCACTTGAAATCATCTTCGAAATTTCTCCACCAAAGGAATTTTCAGCAAGCTCGAGTAAAAATACTTTGGGTAGCCCCCAGAAGCCGTCTGGAAGCCGACCCGAGAAACGATTGTGCTTGAGCCGGACCCGGCCTAAACTCGTGCATCTGCCTAGACTTTCCGGGATTTTGCCTGAAAATGAATTGTAAATCAAAATAATATCTTCTAGCTGCCCTTTTGCGCACAAATTCTCTGGAATTTCACCATAAAACCGATTATAAGACAAATCCAAGCTTTGTAATGGTGAGTTTGCACCAAATTGACTTGGCAAAGGCCCACTGAGTTTGTTGTTGAACAATTTCAGCTCGTGCAACTTTTCCGACCGAGTTATGCTCTCCGGTAAAGTCCCTTCAAGCCTGTTGATATAAAGATTCAATGACTCGAGCTGTAACCCGCATAAACCAGTCGGAATAG
This sequence comes from Hibiscus syriacus, assembly GCF_006381635.1. Classification (NCBI taxonomy): domain Eukaryota; kingdom Viridiplantae; phylum Streptophyta; class Magnoliopsida; order Malvales; family Malvaceae; genus Hibiscus; species Hibiscus syriacus. The sequence goes on along the minus strand of NW_024061960.1, from coordinate 9,825,825 downwards.
TCCCAATTAGCTCATTCATGGACGCGTCGAATCGCTTCAACGCAGTTAAATTCTCCATATTTAACGGCAACTCACCGGACAGAGAGTTGTTATACAACTCAATTTGCTCAATGCTTTTCAATTCGGAGATTGAACTAGGAATCGACCCAGTAATCCGGTTGAAGGACAAATCAAGATTTCGAAGGTGAACCAACCGACCGAAACTCGATGGAATTTGTCCGAAAATATTACAACCGGCAAGAAAAAACTGTTCAAGATTTGTTAAATTGCCGAGTTCACGCGGTATGTGAGTAGGAGAAAACGGGTTATAAGCAAGGTCTAACTCTTTGAGAGTCGAAATGTTTCCAAGTACAGCAGGAATGGTTCCATCGAGGAGATTTCCCGCCAAATTTAGATACTCCAGCCGCTGAAATTGTCCGAAACTCGCGGGAATCTCGCCGGAGAAGTTATTCCCAAAAAGGAATAGTTTTTGGAGTGTGGGAATCTTGGCGAGGGAGTAAGGCAAAGACCCAACAAGGAGGTTCTGCGAGAGATCGAGGGTCGTTAGATTTTGACACTCGGAAATATCAACGGGTAGTGATGAGTTAATGGAGTTATTGAAGAGCAAGATGGAGCGAAGCGAAGGAAGACGACAGAGAAAAAGCGGGAAAGGCCCGGCGAGTTGAAAGTCGGAAAAGTCGACCGATTCGACTTGACCAGTGCTTGAGTTGCAGGAAATGCCGCGCCATTTGCAAGGAGTGTCTTCCCGATGGTTCCAGGAGGAAAGGGCGTCGGTTAGGTCGGAAAGGCTTTGCTTGACCTGCAAAAGATACAGACCTTCCTGGTTCAGAGCAAAAGCATACGTCAGAGGATTCAAAAACACCAGCAAGAAAACCATAATCATCGTTGCGGTTTCAGGGTCGGGTTTTGATTTGGGGTTCGGAGCGTTGGAATTGGAAATCAGTTTAGTTGCGTGGGTTGTTTCTGATAAAGGGGGGAGGTACGCATGGAGGAATGGATATTTTAAGGGAGGAAAGGTTAGGGCTTGGGTGGTGGAGTGGGTCCTTCTGCCATTGCTGAGGTGATGTATCAGAGGTAGGATGGGGCTAAAGCGAAGTTTGGATAAGTTTTGTGTAGTTTAAAAAGTAGTTTGAAACTTTTGACAAAAATGGTTCCAATGTGGGAAATTAAAAATTTTCGGGGAATTTTTTTTTTCTGTGCGGCAAAAACGGTTAAAAAATGGTGTGACTGATTAAACAAGTGATCGGTTAAAATTTAGACCGGTTATGTTATATCATTTAACTAAAAATATTATCAAGCACAATAACATATTAGGTAGCGCTTAGATAATGTAATAGGTAGCGTTTATATAATAAAATAGGCATTAAACCGGAAATATTATCAAGTACAATAACAAATTAGGTAGCGCTTATATTGACCTATTTTATCATAAAAACAGTAAATTTAAACCGGTTACATTATAAATTAACCTATTACATTATAAATATCGATTTCGATGTTTTCAAGATCGATACAATTTTAAATGTATCGACACTTTATGCGTGCAACTCGTTTGTGCTTTATTTTGGAAAAAAATATCGACACATATTTAAAGAGTGTCGATACATAATGTAGACCTATTTGCTAATTAACCGATATATTTTAACCGGTTACATTGTAAATTTACCTGTTACATAATAATTATCGATTTCGATGTTTCGATGATCGATACTTTTTTAAAAATATATCGACACTTTTTAAAAATGTATCGACACTTTATGCGTATACCTCGTTTGCCATTCATTTTGAAAAAATGTATCGACACAAATTAAACAAAGTGTCTATACTTTATGTTGACATATTATCTTATGAACCCAATATATTTCTATCGGTTACATTGAAAATTTACCTATTACATTATATTTATCGACACAAAATCTAATAGTGTCGATACTTTATGTTAACCTATTTTATAATTAAACGATATATGTGTACTGGTTACATTGTCAATTTACCTATTGCATTATATCATTTGTCATTAAAATAGTCTAGTTTTACCACATACATTGTAATTTTACATATTACTTTAAAGTTATTGAATTCTGTAGTTATTGTACATCCTGAATATGTCCTACAAATTTAATATTGTACCCACCCTTCAACTACCACCACTACCAATACCACATCCTATTGAAAGCACCACTGAAACATGTTGTTCAATGAATTTTTACTTACATACATCTCCATCAACTCCTGATGGGACCACTGAAATTGCACAACAAAATTTTTTCCATGGATCATACTAATGCAGACAATGTTAAGCCAACTGAAGAATGCAATAAAGTACATAATGTTGATGAATCTGACATATTGGTTGGTAAGCTCTTCTCTTCACGTGATCAAGCTTGGTACTTTTACAAGGAATTTGCACGGGAACATGGGTTTAGTGCACGTCGGGGAACAACACGGCTTGACATGGAAGGGAATGTGAATACACAAGAATTTTGTTGTTCCAAATAAGGGTTTCGAGTATCAAAAGTCAATACCGTTGATCGTCAACGTGCTCATACGCCAATCACAAGAACAAGATGCAAAGCTAGAATCGTAGTTACAACAACAAATACAAACGATCAATGGGTTATAAGTAAGTCTTATCAGAAACATAATCATGCATTGTGCACACCTGCTATGACACCATTTATGCGTTCTAATAGAGCTGTAAGTAAGGCTGATATCGATGAGGTAACAACATTGAAAGAGGTCGGTGTTGGCACGTCACAAGTAATGAACTATTTAACGCAGCAGGCAGGGGGCTATCATAATGTTGGATTTACACATAAAGACCTCTACAATGCACTTCAAAGAGACAAAGCAAAGGAAATCGTCGATGGGGATGTGAATGCGCTTATTGCTTACTTTGATTATAAGAAACATAATGATCCCGGGTTTTTTATGACATTCTCAGTAGACGAATCAGGGGCGTTGCATAATCTTATTTGATCGGATTCTACATCTAGATCAGATTACATATGCTTCGGTGATGTAATTGCATTCGACACAACGTACAAAGATAATTTGTATGGTCGACCAATTATGTCTATTGTCGGTATCAATCATCACCATAACACAATTGTGTATGCTATTGCAATAATCGCTGACGAGACGTCCCAATCTTTCGAGTGGGTGCTACAGAATTTTTTAGAAGCCATGATGAAAAAATCGCCTATTTCAGTTGTCACCGATGGGGATAGGGCAATGCAGAGGGCTATCAAATATGTTATCCCTAATGCTAAGCACATATTATGTTCTTGGCATATTTCTCGCAATGCACAGGCTAACATTGGTGACCCAAAATTTACAGCAGCATTATCAAAATGCATGGTTTCCTGGTGGACAACTGACGAATTTGATATTCAATGGCGTTCAGTTGTTTCAGAGTTCAATGTTGAAAAACATCCATGGGTGATTGAGAAGGGAAATACTCGATACTTATGGGCACAAGCATATCTAACCGGTCATTTCTTTGCTAATATTCGCTCAACATAAAGGTGCGAGTCTATGAAGACATATTTAGATGTTGTTCGTGCAATTGAAGATGAAATTAGTAGAATGCGTATGAACGAGTTGAAAGCGGATTACTTAAGTTCCCAGACGAAGCCCTTCCTGATCACAAAACTGGTTGAATTTGAAAGTCATGCTTCTGAGATTTATACGCGCGAATCTTTTCGTGCGTTCCAATAAGAACTTCAACGGGAGACATTGTACCGGATTCAGGAAGAGATTGAGTCATTATCAGATGAATGTCAATATTTTTATTTGAAAAAGTACAAAGAAAAAAATAGGACATTTGAAATTAGTTTTGATTCTTGTACGGAAACCCTAAATTGCTCATACAAAAAATTCGAGATAATTAGACTTCCATGTCGCCATCAACTTCACATTTTTAAGCACTTGGATTACACATATTTGCCCGGGTCTTTGATTCAAATTAGGTGGACTAAGGATGCGAAGGCTTCTGCACCCAGTTTTGTTGATTTTAATGTGCCTCCTGAAATAATGCAAATGGCAAGGTTTGCTTCTCTACGTGCAACAGCAAGTATGTTATGCTATGCTACATCAAAGACATATACGTCTTTCAAAACATCAAGAGATGAGATGAAAAGATTAACAGAAGAATTTGAGAACTCGTTTGGTTTGAATGATTCAGTCAATCGGAGCAGTGTATTAAACAACGTTCGTGACCCTCAAAGAAAACAACGCAAGCAAAAAGAAGTAACAAAGAACAAGGTCGAGAAGAAAATTAGGCGATGTGGGTTCTGCAACGGTGAGGGACATAACAAACTAACATGTCCTCAAGTCAAGCTGGGTTTGAATACAAGCACGCAGCCTACTTCAACTGATTTTTTTGAAGACGAAATGGACTGGTCATTCAGTCCCGCACATGATGTTAGAGACATTTGGAATAATGTAGACAACGATCTCCATATATCCTAAGTATCAACATGACTCATACTGTGTATAGGAAACATGTACAACAACCTATTGTTATTGCAAATTAACCACATCATTCAATCATGTTTGAACATTACAACTATATTCGTATAAAATTAAAAACAATTCTTCAACAACTGAATACAACTATTATATGTAATAGTCAATCATGTACTCCTTATGTTGTAGGGATTCAGTCCCTAAACCCTCAAAAGAAAGCTTGTCTTACCAGTTCGTAGCTTACCATTTGGACCCTGAAAGAGTGTTTTATTGGCTATGCAGTCAACATGATTATGAGCTTCCTTTATCATTTTGCATTCAGTCAGACTGTAGAGATTTGAAATTTGTAATGAATTAAAAGATCTTAAACACTTGAATCCAATTACCATTTCAAGAACAATTACATGAATACATTGATACTTATTGGTCGCTTTCGATTCTCTTCAATGTTGATACGTTGGGGCTCCATTTGAAGGTCATCACCGTCGGAGTGTAAGAGTTCTCTGCCTTTAGGGTTTTTCGTTTTGGGTTTTGTATATATAAGAAAAAAACACGCGTAATTTTCAAAAGTATCGACACTAATTTAAAAAGTGTCGATACATTCTGTAGACCTATTTTCTCATAAAACCGGTAAATTTAAACCGGTTACATTGTAAAGTGACCTATTACATTATAATTACGGGTTTCGATGTTTTTAGGATCGACACTTTTTCTAAATGTATCGACACTTTTTCGTGAACTTGTTTGGAAAATTTATTATGGACATAAAGTGTCGACACAAATGTATAAAGTATCGATACATTATGTATACCTTTTTTTAAATAACCAGTAAATTTAGACCGGTTACATTGTTATGTTACCGATTACATTATAATTATGTGTTTCGATGTTTGTAGGATCGACACTTTTTATAAATGTATCGACACTTTGTTCGTGCACGTGGTTTGGAAATACATTCTGGACAACATGTATCGACACAAATGAATAAAGTGTCGACACATATTGTAGACCTATTTTCTCATAAAATCGGTTACATTGTAAAGTGACCTATTACATTATAGTTACGGGTTTCGATGTTTTTGGGATCGACACTTGATATAAATGTGTCGACACTTATTTGTGAACTTGTTTTGTTTGGAAAACACATTATGGACACAAAGTATCGGTACAAATTTATAAAGTGTCGATACTTTATGAATACCTCTTTTCTCATAAATCGGTATATTTAGACCGGTTACATTGTTATTTTACCTATTACATTATAATTACGGATTTTGATATTTTTAGGATCGATACTTTTTATAAATATATCGACACTTTGTTCGTGCACTTGGTTTGGAAATACATTCTGGACAACATATATCGACACAAATGAATAAAGTGTCGACACATATTGTAGACCTATTTTCTCATAAAACCGGTAAATTTAAACCGGTTACATTGTAAAGTGACCTATTACATTATAATTACGGGTTTCGATGTTTTTAGGATCGACACTTTTTCTAAATGTATCGACACTTTTTCGTGAACTTGTTTGGAAAATTTATTATGGACATAAAGTGTCGACACAAATGTATAAAGTATCAATACATTATGTATACCTTTTTTTAAATAACCAGTAAATTTAGACCGGTTACATTGTTATGTTACCGATTACATTATAATTATGTGTTTCGATGTTTGTAGGATCGACACTTTTTATAAATGTATCGACACTTTGTTCGTGCACGTGGTTTGGAAATACATTCTGGACAACATGTATCGACACAAATGAATAAAGTGTCGACACATATTGTAGACCTATTTTCTCATAAAACCGGTTACATTGTAAAGTGACCTATTACATTATAGTTACGGGTTTCGATGTTTTTGGGATCGACACTTGATATAAATGTGTCGACACTTATTTGTGAACTTGTTTTGTTTGGAAAACACATTATGGACACAAAGTATCGGTACAAATTTATAAAGTGTCGATACTTTATGAATACCTCTTTTCTCATAAATCGGTATATTTAGACCGGTTACATTGTTATTTTACCTATTACATTATAATTACGGATTTTGATATTTTTAGGATCGATACTTTTTATAAATATATCGACACTTTGTTCGTGCACTTGGTTTGGAAATACATTCTGGACAACATATATCGACACAAATGAATAAAGTGTCGACACATATTGTAGACCTATTTTCTCATAAAACCGGTAAATTTAAACCGGTTACATTGTAAAGTGACCTATTACATTATAATTACGGGTTTCGATGTTTTTAGGATCGACACTTTTTCTAAATGTATCGACACTTTTTCGTGAACTTGTTTGGAAAATTTATTATGGACATAAAGTGTCGACACAAATGTATAAAGTATCGATACATTATGTATACCTTTTTTTAAATAACCAGTAAACTTAGACCGGTTACATTGTTATGTTACCGATTACATTATAATTATGTGTTTCGATGTTTGTAGGATCGACACTTTTTATAAATGTATCGACACTTTGTTCGTGCACGTGGTTTGGAAATACATTCTGGACAACATGTATCGACACAAATGAATAAAGTGTCGACACATATTGTAGACCTATTTTCTCATAAAACCGGTTACATTGTAAAGTGACCTATTACATTATAGTTACGGGTTTCGATGTTTTTGGGATCGACACTTGATATAAATGTGTCGACACTTATTTGTGAACTTGTTTTGTTTGGAAAACACATTATGGACACAAAGTATCGGTACAAATTTATAAAGTGTCGATACTTTATGAATACCTCTTTTCTCATAAATCGGTATATTTAGACCGGTTACATTGTTATTTTACCTATTACATTATAATTACGGATTTTGATATTTTTAGGATCGATACTTTTTATAAATATATCGACACTTTGTTCGTGCACTTGGTTTGGAAATACATTCTGGACAACATATATCGACACAAATGAATAAAGTGTCGACACATATTGTAGACCTATTTTCTCATAAAACCGGTAAATTTAAACCGGTTACATTGTAAAGTGACCTATTACATTATAGTTATGGGTTTCGATGTTTTGGGATCGACACTTGATATAAATGTGTCGATACTTATTTGTGAACTTGTTTTGTTTGGAAAACACATTATGAACACTTTTGCCTTTGTTTTGTACCCCCAAGACGGCTGCAGCAGTCGATACCCCCAGAGGGAATGAATAATCGCCATATTTAGCAATACATTGTTTGACATCAAATTGCTCCATCAAGGATCGACACAATTCATTCCGAATTGGTCGATCCTTTACTCCTATCAATGATCCAAACCCAATTTCACTCAGCACATTCAACTGATCATTCTTTTTAAGGTGTTCAATTAATGAATACACCCTTTTTATGCTGCACCTTGTCGACACATCCTACATTTTTTAACAATATATAATGTTATTGTTCTTATATATCTTGTATCGACGTATTTACAAGTTTAATGAATACCTTCTTTTCATGTGCTTTCCTCCGTTCTTTGTATTCTTTACTATCATTCCTTGACAGTGTGATGTAAGGTTCCTTTTGAGCATCACTCATCGAATTCCATTTCGACCTCACATCTTTTTTCACCTAATATTAAGCACAAACGTTTCTTAATCAATACATTAACACTAAATAATACTCAATGTCAATTTCATTTTACATACCGAACCGCTGTGTGTGCCATCTTCCTTCATCCTTTTGCATTCGTCTATATTGTCAACATTTAAAATTTGTAATCAATTTAAAGTTCCTAAATACTTTAATCCAATTACCATTTCAACAATAATAACAAAAAGAAATTGATATTTACTAGAAGTACATATATCCACCCTTTGGTTGCTTTCCACCCATTGACTTCATTTTTCCTTCATATATCAGTTTACGCAAATCAAATCAAATACTTGTATACAAAAATCGATAACCACTCTTGTGGTAAAACGGTTGGTCTTCAATAGAATTTGAATGGCCACTACAACAAGTGTCGGCATATTTATACAAACATCAAATATCATTTTCTACCTATAATATTATATACATGTATCCATATTTATTTTCTACCTATAATATTATATAATAATCGGTCCCAAAACCTCCCTATTTCCTTCAAATGAATGGGAACACTCAATACTCAAAGTATCGGCACATTTATACAACATATAATATCATTTTCTACCTATAATATTAAATAAAAGTATCGATATTTATCATCAACCTAGAAGATCACTTTTTACATGTAATCGCTCCCAAATGCTTCTTTACTTCGAAAACCCCAAACAACAACACATAAAAACCCTAATTATTGTAATAATAAAAAACTAGGGTTTCAACAACGTACCTTTCGATTTGAAATGCAGTAACAAACAAAACAAACTTCAACGTAGAAACGCCTTCTGAAATGTAGCAACAATTACGCTTCGATTTCAAAAACTCTATCTATTTTCAGAGAAAATTTAGCTATGCCTTTATATTTACACCGGATATGTTATTTATATTTAATCGATACAATTACATAAGTGTCGATACTTTCGAGAGGATATTTACCTATTTCTCTTAAAGTGTCGATACTTGTTTACACGTACTTATTAAAGTACCGACACTTTCAACATAACCGGTAGCGCTTTACCGGTGTTGTCATTTCGATACCGGTTTTATTATATTTTTACCTATTATATTGTTATAGATCGATACATTTTCTTAAAGTATCGACACTTTTTAGGCGCTATAATTTCTTCTCTTTTAAATTACGAAAGTGTCGATACTTATATTAATTTATCGACACTTTCAATATATCCGATATCTTTTTACCGGTTTTATCATTTCGAGACCTCTTTTGTCATATTATTACCGGATACATTACTATTGATCGATACATTTGTATAAAGTATCGACACTTTTCAGGCGCTATAACTTCTTCTCTTTTAAATTACAAAAGTGTCGATACTTATATTAATTTATCGACACTTTCAATATATCCGGTAGTTTTTACCGGTTTTATCATTTCGAGACCTGTTTTTTCATATTATTACCTGTTATATTGCTATGGATCGACACATTTTTATAAAGTATCGATACCTTTTAGGCACTATAACTTCTTCTCTTTTAAATTACAAAAGTGTCGACACTTATATTAATTTATCGACACTTTCAACATATCCGGTAGCGCTTTATCGGTTTTATCTTAATGACACCGATTTTATCATATTTTTACCTGTTATATTGCTATGGATCGATACATTTTTAATTTGTATCGACACAAACCGACAAGCTAAGTTTGTCGGTTGCCAAATTTTTTAATATTTTCTTCATGATTTCCACCTATAACATTGTTATTACTCGATATTTCAAATAGCGCTAAATCAAATTTATTAAATATATTAAAATGTATCCGGTAACACCATATATTGACCGTATATTAACCTGCATGAGACAATCCCAAAATTCCGACAGTCTAAAAGACAGTACTAATCACATTGCTTTTTGGAAAACAATTTATTTCCTCTGCATAATTTTACGTATACTGTTACTGACATATGTGTTTATAATTAGGTTAAACTATACTTTTAGTATATAAACTATTACTTTTGTTTCATTTTGGTACTAAAACTTTATTTTTCTCAAAATCATACTTAACATTTAGTTTATGTTTCAATTTGATATCACGTTATTAGAAAATTAACTGAACTATGACATGGTGTTTCTTAATATTTTTCAATGATGATGTGACGTTACCTTATGGTGACACGTCAACATCACCGTTAAGTTTTTAACGGTAGGATACCAAATTAAAACTTAAACTAAATGTTAGATATGATTTTAAAAAAAATAAAACTTCCGTAAATCATAACAAAAGTAATAGTTTATATACTAAATGAATAATTTACCCTTATAAATACATTGCCATGTGTTTAAATATTGTCATATTTTAGGGTAAACTAAGTATTTAGTCATCAAATAACTTATGTGGTTTCGTTTTGTTCATATTATTATTATTATTTAAAATAATATCTAACGTTACGTTTTTATTTCGTTTTGATCATATATTGTCAAAAAATTAAACAAAAGTATTAATGTGGAATTTTTTCAATGATAATGTGATATTACATGTGGTAACATATCATCATCATAGTTATTTTTTTAACCTTGGGTGACCAAAACGAAATGTTAAATATGATTTAAAAAATTGATGATCAAAACGGAACTATAGAAACAAGTGGATGACTAAATACAAAATTTATCTTATATTTTATTTGAGAGTTAAGAGAAAAACTATAAAACTTAAAATTTATGGTGTAAGATTTGAATGAACAGATATAAATATATATATATATATACATATTTAACTAATAAATAAGATGCATATTTATTTTTCCAATTAGTAAATATATTTTATAAAATTTTATCCATCAATATGTTTGAAATTCGTAAAATTACGGGCTTGGGATGATTAAATGCATAATGTGCGTCTATTTATTAAAAGTTGAAGGAATTTAGAAATTTATTAAAAATAATTATAGTCTTTGGGAACAAAAATACATAATGGTAAATATGAAAAATGGGTAATAAGACAGTATACTCTCTGGTCTATGTGAAGGGGATACCAATTATTTATTTTAATATAGTTTATTTATAATTATTTTAATATAGTTTATTTATAATTAAAATCATCCATAGATAGAGTGGTGGAACTGGAACCAGTGAAGATTGAATTGTAAGAGGGCAGAAGGTGGGGTCTAATTTCCATCTTCTCAATTGTCAAGTGACGATAAAGCTTAAATGAAAAGTAGATGTTGAATGGGTCAAAATTGTAGGATTCCTAACGATGGTAGTTAGTTATGGGATTCTCATTACAGCTAATGCGAGTGAAGTAAGGAATTTCCACGCACGTGAATAGGCAAAAGCAGGGGGGTCGAGGGACAACGCTACATGCTGATGCTCATTACACTCCCTCTACATCTTCTAATTGTTTTTGTTTGGTAAAAAAGGGGGAAATTTAGAGATTTTGATACCCCAAACAAGAGACAGCACAGTGCACTACCACTCGTTTTCCCAATACTTTCTACCCTATAAGAACCAGCAGTTGGCTGATTAATAACAACTTTAATCACCCACTTGAGTCATTTTCAACGGTTAGATCTAACATTAATTGTTTAAATGAATAAGGACAATAAATCGGGGATTATAATCAACTTAGTTGCATTGGTTGAAAATAGTGTTACATCAATCAAATACAACACAATTATAGGCAAAGACCACCGAAATTATGCTCTGTTGTTTGCAGCTAGCAGATCCGTGGGAAGTTTTTGATCTGCAGAACTTAGCCCAACACGGTAAAAATGTAAACGCAGACGTGCAATGTTATATATTGACTGCCTTCTGTCTGTATGGTTAGGAGGGGAAATGCCCGGAATCCGTTGAGTGAACTAAGTAAAAGAAAATTAAATATTATTTTTAAAAAAAATATGAATTTGAATAATTATTTATGTAAAATATGTGTTGTCAATTAATTAAACTTTTTTAAATAAATACTTTATTATGACAGCTTGAATTATTTGGGGGAGAAAAAACGTGGCCGATCAAATCAAACCAAATTATTTGGTTTGGTTTTTCTTCACCTACATTATAACAACGTATTTCCATCATTCAGTGTAGTGCAACTGCAAAAGGACAAAGATGTAAAGAAAACAAATTTTTCTTGCCCCGACAAAAACTTGTTATTTTAAAAAAATTCAGATTACAATTAGGGTTGGGCATAGATCGGGTTTGGTTGGGTTTCGGCCAACTCGACCCAACTCGAAATTTGTTTATCCTTCACCCGGCCCGACCCACCCCGAAAAATATATACCCTCCACCTAATCCGAATCGATCCGAATTTTTGAGATAAAATATGAATCCGACCTGACCCGAAATAATAATAAAAATATTATTTTATTCAATAAAAATAGTGATTTAATTGAAAAAATATATAGAGGGGGTATTATTGTAATTATTCCTAAATATATAAGTAAAATTATGTTTTTTTGGAGGTCGGGTCAGATCGGATAATTTTTATCCTAAACCCGAACTAGATCCGAACCTGCATTTTTTATATATAAAAAATCCGACCTGATCGGGTCAGGTCGGGTCGGAACCATGCCCATCCCTAATTACAATATATTTTTTCCAAAAAATTATTTAAGTAGACTATATAAATAATCATCTTTTAAACTTTTATTCTACTCATTGAAAAAATATGTATTTTGGTCACCACCACTATTGGATAATTTGCTCATTTTAATCACCCTGCAGTTAAGGGTAAGATGACGTGGTGTTTTTAAAGTGGAGTAATGACAGATTTAGTCTTCAACCTTTACAAAGTCTCATAATTTAGTTTTTAAACTACAAAAATTAATATATATATATATATATAGGAAAGCATAAAATTTTTAAAAATAAAAATTATTTAAAAGTTACTTTTGGTTAACCTATAGCACTTTTTGAATAATTAAGAAAATGAATTTTAAATATTAATTTTAATAGTTTTTTAATAATTTTATTCTTTTATTTTGGTATTATTTTTTTTATTTTAAAGATGATCCAATGTTATGGAGTGTTAGGTCATTTATATAAGATTATTGATAATAGAACAAACCAGATTGAAAGAGCCATCTACATTATTGAGATTTTACAATGTTTTATTTGTATTAATTAATCAATGTGTCAAACTTGATGGTTATGAAAAGATATAATAATCTTTTGATAACAAATTAATTTTATTTAAACGCAAACCAAATTACATTATACCAACTAAACCCAACCCAATACATAACCGAAACCTATATAATAAAACCTAAATATCCAACCAGCATGTCAAATTGTTGTATTAATCTGACATGTATCTGTGCACATCGATTCATATAATTTGGCTCAAACATCTTATATTTTAAATTAAATTCAATGTTTTTACTATTGCATCAAATAATAATCAGTAGATTAATTATTACATCTAATTAATCGTTTTTATATTCTGTTCGCATATAAACATTTTATAGGTAAGTAATCGAGGTATATTTATCTGTATATATAGCTTTTATTATTATTATTATTATTATATATATATATATTATTGAATAATATGTGATAATTATAAGGTAATATTTATTTATATTTTTTTTCTTAAAATCATTGATAATATACACACATCCAATAAATACAATTGTTTGAATTCAAAATCTCTAATTAAATAATATTATTTTTTAACTATTAACACCGCTGAAAAATATATATTTTTATCCATAAATCCAAAACACATCAACATTAATGCATAGCAAACATTGTGTAAGTTTGAATATGGCTCCCTCCCACCTGACTGAATGCCATTTTCCCTTCTTTATCATTCTGGAAATGGACTTTTAAAATGTCAAAATGTTAGGCCCCCAAAAGGCAGCTCCAGAATAGGAAATATTATTGTGGGGTTGAGTTTCAAGCTTTCCGACCATTAATTATGCCAACAAATTACCATCTAAATTCTTCCTTCAACATTAAAAAAAGAAGTAGCACTCACTAGGTTGCAACAAACATGTTTTGTTCTTTCTAACTAACTAATCATCTCATAACTATAAACCTAATTTAGCTATTAACCTTGCCCATAAATATTATAGTGTATAGTGTATGAACAACATACTTGATACATGTATTAATAGTTAGGCATTCTAAAGAGAAGCACATGCTACATATGCTACTTTTTCATCATTATTTTCTTCCCCCACCACATATCTCGTTTTCCTCAATTGGCGCAAGATTTTCCGGCCATGACCGCGGGAACAATGTCTATAAAACAAACTTGGTAACTAATGGCAGCTTCCCACCATCAACTCATTTCCTCGCCATGGCTTCCGTTGCAAAGCACATTGTTTTGTTATTCTTTATCGTGCTTTCTTCCTCCGTCCGGATTCAAGCCAGGGAGGGTAAGTTCTATAGCAAGATCATCAACCTCGGGGCCAAAATTTCTGCTCTAGTGGAACCTACACCATCACCGGCAGTAGCACCAGTACTAGCACCCGCAACGGCACCCGCTAACATCGGTAGCCAAGATCCTTATTACGGCCTTTATGGTCACGGCTCGGGCATGTTCCCCCTTCAAAAGAGGGTGTCACCACCAGCAACACTCCCACAACTACTTCCACTTTCGAAAACGATCTCTTCGCCGAGGAGTTCGCAGATGAAAAATACGACTCCGGCTACGAGAAAAGCAGCTACAACAACAACGGCTACACCAACAGCAACTACAACGACAATGGATATAAACTCAGCAAGTATAACAATAATGGTTACGAAACCGAGAGACAAGGAATGAGTGACACCAGATTTGTGGAAGGTGGTAAGTATTATCATGATGTGAAGAACGATAATTACTACCCTACTGGATATGAGTATTCATCGAGCTATGAAGCTAGTAAAAATGGAGGTTACTATGGAATACAGAGAACTCAAACGAGTTCAACTCGATGGAAGAGTTTGAGAACCAGGAGAGGCAAGAAGAGTCTGTGCCCTAGACAGGGCCGTGGCTAGGTATAAAGGGCTATGTGCAAATTCTTATAAAGGGTCCTATTTTTTAGATATATTGACTTCGGGGCTCTATTTTTATACTTATTAATGGGAACAACCGATAGATATATTTGATTTAAGGACCTTTATTTTTATACTTATTAATGACAACAACTGATAGATATATTTGATTTAAGGACCCTTATTTTTATACTTATTAATGGCAACAACTGATAAATATATTCGATTCGGTGCCCCTATTTTTTGGGAGCCCTATGCGGTCGCTCAGCCATGCCCCCTCAGCCACGCCCCCTAGATATTGATTAATCATTTTACGAGTGAAAGAAAAAAAAAACAGAGTTTGGGATAGTGGTCCATATGTTTTGAAGACGAGGGAGACTAAGGTTTGTGGAGAGTCTTTCTTGTGTTTATTATTGTTCTAGCGTCGGTTGTGTTTTGTTATTTATGCTTTACAAATCAAAATGAATATAAGACCACACAGTTTCACATACTTGGACTTGATTTCGACTTATATGTCGTATCAATTTTATCAATTAAGAATTAAATTTGATGAATTTTGAAAACAAGATCTATATATATAAAATTCGAGACTAAATTTAATATCATAATTGATAACATTGTCATATCTATTAATTTCAAGTGGCCGAAATAAAATAAAAACATAATGTTAATTAAGAAAATATCAGTGACTAAAACAAAACAGATTAATAGTTTATACTCTTTATCCATTATTAAACTATCTTACTCATCCGAGAATTTTTTTCTTCATATATTAGTGCTTTAGTAACAAAAATCAAAGGAAGGATCAAATCTATTACTTTTGGATTTGCGGGGAGAGAAGCAACATGGTGAAAGTCATATGTTAAACCTTTTTAATTCTATTGGCATTGTTTGAAATATTTATTCATATCTTTATCCCTCTAAAATTAAAGATGTAGTATATAAAACGATTTTTAAATTTATTGATTTTGTTATAAAATTGATAATTGACTTATTTTTAAATTTCAAACTATAGATTTGTATTGACTCGACACCTTAAAATTTAATTATGTTGGTGACATGATATTGATATGTTAAAATAGTAACATCATTGAATGTATTATGTCATGATCTGATGAATTTTTAAAATACCACATCAATATCATGTATCGATTTGACAAAAAAATTATAATTTAAGTACCAATTTAAAAATTAAATCAAAATCTAGTTACCAATTTGAGGTAAACGAGTTTAGTATAAAATTATAGGGTAAAATATGCGTTTAGTATTTAAACTATATTTTCTAGTTTGTTTTAGTACCTAAACTTTTAATTTTTTCAAAATCATACATAACAGTTAGTTTTTGTTTCATTTTAGTATCTCGCCGTTAAAAACTTAACGGACGTGGATGGATAACCATTCCAAATAGTGGACCAATAGAGAATGATGGATCGACCAACATAGTTCAATTTCAGGCCTATCGGATAGTGGACCATAGGGATCAGAGGATGAATAAATCGAAGAGTTCGTCATCAATTTGAGGAGATTGAGGCGTTTCCTGGTGAAACGAAGGCCATAATCACGTTTAGGGGTCGAAAAGGTGCCACTTGAAAAGTTTGGGCTCCATCAGTCAATGGATGCGACGATCGATGACTGTAGAAGCAACGGTCGTCGAGCCTGTCCGTTAAGTTTTTAATGGTGGGTAATAAAATGAAACAAAAACTAAATGTTAGGTATACTTTAAAAAATGAAAGCTTAGTTATTAAAACGGATAAAAACTAATAATTTAGGTACTAAACGCATAATTTAGCCAAAATTATATATTAAGTCGAAAATTAAGAGTAAAGATGAGGTGGACCTCTTATTGGGCTTTATTTAACTAAACCCAGTCTATCAAGTCGAGGCGAAATCTTCTAGCCGTTTGGACCTTGCTTTCCTCTGTTGTATTTCTGGTTCTAGGGTGTAAGTTCGTCTCTCCAAGCCATTAGGGTTTTTCTTTCTGAGGACTGAGATTCTCTGGAGAGAGAGAGAGAGAGAATGAAGGTGAAAGTCATATCGCGCTCCACAGATGAGTTCACTCGAGAACGAAGCCAAGACCTGCAGAGGGTGTTTCGTAATTTCGACCCCAGCCTACGATCCCAAGAGAGAGCAGTCGAGTACGTCCGTGCTCTTAATGCCGCCAAATTGGACAAGGTACATTCACAATTCAGGATTGAATTATTTTTTTTTATCTTTTTTATATCTAAATTTCACCCACTTTTTGATTATTTTGTTTAGATTTTCGCAAACCGTTTATTGGAGCAATGGATGGTCATAGAGATTCCATCAAGTGTATGGCTAAGAACCCTAATTATTTGAAAGCAATTTTTTCTGGTTCTGACGACGGAGGTAATTTTTATATATTTAATATCAGTAGTACCAAATTTTAATGAAGTTGCTGCGAAAGATTCTAAGTTCTCATCTCCCATCATTACAGATATCCGACTGTGGGACATAGCTTCCAGGTATTCATAGTACATATATATATATATATATATATATATATATATATATATATATATATATATATATATACAATTTTTGTTGCATTACTACAATGATTGGTAGCAATTGTGAAGTCAAATATCAATTTAGTAACATTTTTTTCTTCACCTTTGATAGATTTTTTATAGTTTGTAGTTTGTTGCATTATTATTTAAAATGAATCGCGGTTGACATTTATTTTTGAAAAATTGATTTAAAGGCAAACAGTTTGTCATTTTCCTGGTCACCAAGGTGCTGTACAAGGTTTGACAGTATCGACAGATGGAAGCATTCTTGTGTCATGTGGAAGTGACTGCACATAAGACCCAAATTTTAATAGTTTAATTTGATTTTCAATATGGTGTGGAAGTTGGTTAAGCTGGAATTTAAACACAGTTTCTATCTGAAAGTAGCAACTAAACTTTTTCACTTTTCTATTCTGTTTGGGTTTTCAGTGTTAGGCTCTGGAATGTTTCTGATGCCAATCTTGCTGATTCAGATAGCCTTTCTGATAATTCAGCCAAGGTTTGTCTCTTCATATATTGTTGTATTTCTGAAAAAGCAATAGGTTTTGGTTATAGTTCTTCCTCTCTTAATTCCTTCTCCTAAACCCTGACCTGTCCCCTTTTCACTTTCTATCTTTTTTTTAAACCAAGAATTTCATTGCTACCATCCTAATCTATCTACAACTTGTATTGTTCAGCCGCAAGCAGTTTACGTTTGGAAGAATGCATTCCGGTAAGGATCACGACTTGTCAGAAAATATCTATATTCTTTTGGCCTTTTCTTCTTGTGGGCTATGGTTTCTGTTTTTTTCTTTCTTCTCAGGTGTAAACTGTAATATTTACCTTTTTCTTTTCAGTGCTGTTGATCATCAGTGGGATGGTGATCTCTTTGCCACAGCTGGTGCTCAAGTAGATATATGGAATCACAATAGGTTTTGATCTCCTTGCATCTTATTTTTTTCTTTTCTTTTTCTTTTTCTCCTTTTTCCTTCTGCATAATGCAGATTTATATATTTGTTTATGAGTTTGTGGCTTTCCTTAATTAGGTCTCAGCCAGTGACACGTTTGATTGGGAGCAGACACCACAATATCTATTCGATTTAATCCAGGAGAGCCAAATATCTTGGCAACATCAGCTAAGTACCTGTGGATGTTTGATATAAATTGAATAATGATGCAAACTGCAGAGTTCAAACCGTTTGATTTTCTAATCGTTGTATGCTCTATCCAAGAAAGTTGAAATAGATGACTGGAACAGAACAATGATGTTCATATTGATAGGTCAAATTATACTAAACATAATCTAGCATCTCATGTTTCCGTAAGTCATTTTCCAAACTTTTCGCTTCAAAGCATAAATACTCAAAATAATATTACTGGCCCTACCAACTTCCTTTTTATCATACTGAGCATTGGAACTGGTGTTTCACTGTTTCTTATGTCTGCTCCCTTGTTGGAAAGGGCGATTCTCTTTCAACTAGAGGAGCTGGCTAGGAACAAGGGTGTTATTCTTAGTTGCTGTTTAGTCATTCGTAGTTGTTTTGCTCTTTAATGAAGCAAGAAATTTAGCTAGAGCCTTTCTGGGAATAATTTTTTTCAATGTGATTGCAATTTGTCTATATCATGTTAATCAGCTATGCAGATTAATGTGCATTAATCTAGGTTTTTGTATCTTCTCATTTTCAGTGTTTTAGTATGTATTATAAAGAATTTATGGTTATTTGCATTCATTTTTCTTTTCCTGTTTTTAGTGACCGGAGCATAACATTGTATGATCTGCGGATGTCATCCCCAGCAAGGAAAGTTATTATGAGGGTAATTCTTGATACATTGTGTATGAAAACAGGGAATTGGTATTCTTGTATGAAAACAGGGAATTGGTATTCTTGTATGAGAGGATAATCAAATAATTTTTATTGCAAATATGAACCTTTTGTTCCCTTTTTATTTAATTATAAATGGTGGTGGTTTTCCTTAAAAGAGATGTATAACTTGTTAAATGCAGATCTAATGCGGAATACTTTCTTTTAGTAGTCAATGGTTGGAATTTTGCTTTTAGTGATTGCTTATCAGTAATACTGTAAAATCGATGATTCATCAAAGGCAATCTGATTTTTATTTTGTTACAGACGAAAACCAATTCTATTGCTTGGAACCCAATGGAGCCTATGAACTTCACTGCGGTAAGGGCAAACAAGTTGGAGTTTCTTTTCTTAAAACATATGGTGACATTTTCTTACGGATGCTTCTGCCAATTCTTATATGTTATTTGATATTTTTTGGCAAATAAAAGGAGAGAAAAAGGAACGAATTATTTGTTCTGAAGATCTCTTTTAAATGCAGGCAAATGAGGATTGCAATTGCTACAGCTATGATGCTAGAAAACTGGAGGAGGCCAAGTGTGTGCACAAAGACCATGTTTCTGCAGTGTACGACCTGTAGACTTGTTGCTTGTTTAAGTAATATATTTTGTTGAAAATATTAAGTTCTCTCCTTTTTTCCAGAATGGATATTGATTTCTCACCAACTGGTCGGGAATTTGTAACGGGATCTTATGATAGAACTGAGTCTTTCTTTTCTCTTTTTTGTCCACTGTTTTTGTTCACCAGGGGCATTGTTAGTGTCTAAACATTTTTTCTACAGGTCAGAATTTTCCAGTATAATGGTGGTCACAGTCGAGAAATCTACCATACAAAGAGAATGCAAAGGTTTAATTTCCAACTTTTTAGATATAATAAGGATCTAATAAGGAATTTTCAGTTTATTGAATCTGTTATTAGTTTCTGATTGCTTTCCCTCTCCTTTTAGGGTGTTCTGTGTCAAGTATAGCTGTGATGCCAGTTATGTCATTTCGGGAAGTGATGATACCAACCTTAGGGTCTGGAAAGCTAAAGCATCAGAACAATTGGGAGTAGTAAGAATCTCTTCATTTGACATGATTCATTGGGATTTCTCCACTTGAATCATATTTCCTAGCTATTGTGAAATTTGTTGAGGCTGTCTTATCAACTGAATTAACGTTTATAGCAGAGAATATTTGGTCTGTTTAGGGTCCAAACTCTTTCTTTTGATTCCAATTTTCAGTTGTAGCTGCTTTAAGATGGGATCTTCTTGGATATTCATTGTCACGGTCGGATCCTATTCCATCTCACTTAAGTATCTCATGATCATCCATTCTTCTGCCCTATGCAGGTACTTCCAAGGGAAAGAAAGAAACATGAGTAGCTTGAAGCTGTTAAGAATCGCTACAAGCACCTGCCTGAAGTCAAGCGTATTGCGAGGTAAAATTGAAACTGAAGATTTGGTTCACATTTATAAACTCGTGACAATGTCAATAAAATGTCCATATTGCCGTTCCTTTTTTTTGGTGTTTACCTAGTCTGGGCATTTTAAGGATTTTTGAACTGCACTTAGGAAATTTTTATCAAGCCCTATTTTCACCTCCTGGTATTTTTTTATATTAGGCCAGGTTTTTGTTTCCAGTGTACTGTGTTTTCATCAACTTAGAATGAAACATGGAGCAGGGGACTTTTTTAATGTTATCTTTGATGAATACAAATAATGTTGTATTAAGTTTTTAATGCCACTGTGTTGGTTATGATTGTGCAGGCACAGGCACTTGCCAAGACCAGTTTACAAGGCGGCCAACCTCAGACGCACTATGATTGAAGCAGAAAGGAGGAAAGAACAAAGAAGGAAAGCTCACAGTGCCCTTGGAAGTATAGTGACTGAACCGGTTCGTAAAAGGAGAATCATCAAAGAGGTCGAGTGAGTTGCATGTAAATGTGTCCTCAGAAACTGCACTTTGAACAAAGATCAACACTGCGAATCTGCAGTTCTCTGTTGATTATCTATTAAGAGTTTTCTCAATCAATTGACAATGAATGTATATATACCGTACCATACAAATGTAATTGCTTGGACCTAATTTTTTTAAAGAGAATAATACTCTCTTGAACTACTGAGGAGGTCGCTTAATGGGTACTAACTTGTATTATCAAAATGCTACAGTGAACATTAGTACAGTTTGAAATGCAGAATCAAGGCCAATATAACAAAAAGAAATCACATTAGTTGCAAAGAGAGAAAATTCATTACTTAACTTTAAACATACAACAAATGCCTAAAACCAACATCTAAGACGGTTGCAGCATACTGCCCAAAATCACAAGTCAAGCGCAAAAGCAGCACCATTTGGTGTTATATTGTAGCATGAAAACCCTAAACGTTCTACATCTGGAGCACCTCTTACAACTGCATGAAAATACCAACAATTCCTCACCCGGATATTACACTTCGTAAGACATAAATTATCCGTTAAGGCCGTTGCTTACGATCATCTTCTTCTTCATCATCAGAATCACCACTCTCCCGGAAACGTGGATTCTTCTCCTTTTGAATCAAAATTATGGTTTAAAATGTGCAACAGAATGTAAAAGTGAAAACGACATTGACACTGGAAAATGCAATTAGCATCATATCATCTTTTATTAGTTTAATTTTAAATTTTCTTCCTCCTTTCCTAAAAGCATTTTATCTTAAGCATTTTATCTAAAGCATCCATCTGCACCCCAAAGTGTCTCCTGACGGCTCATATATAATTAAGAGCAAGTAGAGGTACAATAATAACTCAAAAATAGTGTGGTGAAGCATTACCGGTCTAGAGTCATGGTCAGAGGCTCTCCTGGATTCATGATCCGTGGATCTCTTTGAGGACTCGCGTAAATAGCGGTCATCCTCTCGGTGTCGCTTCCGATGGTAATCTGCTTTATAAACAATCAATCAAGTCCATGAATGGCTTAAGCAGGTGTCTACATGACAAGAATGATTAGACATGCAATTCAAAGATAAATACCTCTCCCATGACGATAAGGACCACCATGCCTTCCATCTGTAATTATATAACATGTCAGTATGTTTTATCTTTTCTCCGAGCATATAAACACCCAAAACAACAACAAATGCACATGAATGGACAGAGAATTCTATAAACACAAAGTTAAAATGGTATCCAGGAGATTTTTTCTTCGGTACAAAAGGTTAAACCATGCAGGGAACAAATGATGAGTAGAAATGAAATTTGTATAAACTAAGAGAGCCAAACATTTTCCCCCTCCACTCATCATCTTCCAGTTTTCATTTGAACCATTAGCTTATCTTTTTCTCGGTTCTTTAATATAGAGCATGCGGACTAGAGTCTATAGATCCATATTTTAAAACGAGCAGAAAACAATAGGCAACTTCATGGTTTTATGAGACGAACAAAATGCAAACTATGTAGATCTATAATCAGAAGTATGTAGGAACTCACACTGAGGGGCCATAACAGGTGGGAAAGAGCCCAAGGACCCAGCACCATAATCTACAAGCTGCCTTTGTGCTTCCAACTCTCTTTGAACTAATTTTCCATAGCCACCTCTACGTATAGCGCGTTAAGGTGGGAGACAATATATAGACAAAAAAGCATTCTGAAGACATCACAATGCTTTATTTAGGAATCAATGATCGTATTTCTCAATGCATAAGATCTCACGAGCGACGAAACAAGTGATTATCCAAAATTCTGAACTGATATTAGACTTCAGTATTAATATACTTATGCATCTTATTTTAGTTTCGGAACAAAATAAGAAATTACAAGAATCAAATTTCAAACAAACAGTTGAAAGGATATCAGGATCGTAATCAGTTCGATATTCATCTCGTACCTGCATAAATGTAAAACGAGAAATAGAAGTTTAGCAATACTCTTCATCCCATTTTACATATCATAGATCCATATTATACTAGTCCAAAACTATACATCCAATTCTACAAGACAAAACAATGTAAATTTTCATCAATATATGCATTGAATCAAGCATTTGCAAAGTTGCAGGCAAAACAAAAAGAACTTACTTGGCCGCCGCTTCGACCACGGCCCCATTGCCTTCCTTCAACAAATCCCCAATCGAAATCTACACGAATCGGGCGGTCGTCAAGAATAGTCCCGCTAATATATTTAACAGCATCCTCTGCATCTTCCCTAGAATAATACCTGATGTAAAAAAAAACGCAGCAACCAATTAAGAGCTGTAAGATGAAAATTAGCAAAATTTACGGGGAAAAGAGAGTTACAAGACGAAGCAAAATCCACAAGGTGTTTTAGAGTTCTTGTCAAGGCCCATGATTATTTTCTTAATTTCACCGGCTCTGGAGAAAAGCTCGTAAACTTGTTCTTCGGTAGTGTAAAAAGACATGTTTCCAATATAGACGGTGGTCGAATTGAGGAGTGTTTGCTCGAATTCCTCTTGAGTGCCATTGAATCTTCTGTCACGGTACGCTGAAAGCTTAGCTGGGTCCTATAATTTTAACACCAAAAAATTAGAGAAAAATTATCATCTAGTAATTTACATTGAAAGCAGCTGTGAAGCAAATAACATACCTTGAACAGAGAAGCCATTGCCTTCTTCAAGAGCTCCCAAAAAATCGTTTGGTTGCATCTAATGAATTATAAAGGTCGAGGCTTTTGCCCTTTCCTTTGCCCTTGATGAACACTACAGTAAAGTAGGTAGCCTTCAGCAGGATAATAAAATATTATTGGGCCGTAACTTTTACGAATAAAAAAGGGTTCTTTCTTCTTTTTTTTAGCCTTTGGCCCATTATCGTTTACCCGCTTCGCCTTGACTGGAAAAACTTCCAAAACCCTATTCCTTGCAGCAGCAGCAGCAGCAGGAAGAGAAAGGTAAATCTTTTGATATTTCGGTACCTAAATCATCCCGAAAAGATGCCAATGACATCGTTTTTGGCCGGCGCAAGATCAGTTCTCCGATCAAGTTTTGCTCGCAACGCTGCAGCTGGACTCGCCCCAAAATCCAGAGCTGCACCATCGCTGTTTCGTGTCTCCTCAAGGATTCCTCTCTCCAACTCCATTTTCAGGTTTGCCTTTCAACTTAAAATAGCAGCAAAAAAATCAAATTTTTTTACTATATATAAAGGAAATTCTCTCTTGGTTTTGGGTGTTAAAAGGTGTCCGGTTGAAGCGAGTCTCGGTTTGCAATCGGTGCTGCCGTATCACTCTGCGACTGCTTCGGCTTTGACGAGTTCGATGCGCTC
Organism: Hibiscus syriacus; assembly: GCF_006381635.1. Lineage (NCBI taxonomy): Eukaryota > Viridiplantae > Streptophyta > Magnoliopsida > Malvales > Malvaceae > Hibiscus > Hibiscus syriacus. Next base: position 9,801,195 of record NW_024061960.1, on the reverse strand, counting down.
TGTTTCTCGCCGTGGCTATGCTTCGCTTTCGGAAGGTATTGTGATTTCAATCTTTTACATTACTTGCTTTCTGGTTTGTTTATTATTGAGCTTCGACGAGAACTGGATTTGCTACAACTTAGGTGCTTTTCCTTTTTGTTTTGGCTCATTGGTTCTGCTTAACCTTTTGAGTTCTCTTCTTTGGTCTTGTTGGATTTCTGAATGATTCCTACATCTCCTGTTGCAAGTTGAAGAGATTACTTTTTATACTTTGTGTGCATTTGAGGATTGAAATTTGAAGTAATAGGAAGGATCCATTTGAAAATCAAGTATAAAAATATACATCTGTTGTCTGTTTTGTAGTGTCCTTGCATTCAATAGAGAAGTAGTGGTTTTATCAATTTGTCTGGTAGAAACTTCTCATTCTTAGCTATCTAGGATGTTACTTTGTCGGTCTTTTCCTCGGCTCGATTTCTGGTAAGTTAGCATCTCCAATGTACATGTTTGTAGTCCTAGGAAAAGTAAAGAATTTGTTTGTAGAATCTCGTTCCGTATATTCGTTCTTTCAAATTTCTCGTATCGTGTTTCGTGGATTAGCCTCTGAAGGTTCTTTGATGGGCATAAAGAAAGCATCTTGGTAGAAACCACCTAACCAATAGAACAAGGGTTAGCTGGCGCCAAAAGAATCACTGGACTTATTGTTTTCTAGCTTTTGAGCTACGGATTGCATGTTTCTTAGACTAGACATATTATGCTTTTTTATTTATGAGAAGTGATTGAAGACAACATAAATTGGGCGTTTTTCCTGAAATTTCACCGGTGATCGGTATATTTATCGATCTAACACCTGTCATATTATATTTCTCGATCTAACACCCGTAGCAGTAAAGCGCGCCTTCTGACTCGCGCTATATGTTGATTTGGCGTCACGTGGGGTATATCGCGCCCCCTACACCGCGCTATATGCTGACTGGGTTACACGTGGTTATAGCGCTCCCCTGCTCCGCGCTATACCTATTTATCTGACACGTGGGGTATAGCGCGGTGCAGGAGGCGAGCTATAGCTTTAATAACCCGGCCTTTCACACCCCACCCTTCCCTATATATACCTCATCCTCAATCACTTTCATCACACCAAATTCTCTCAAATACTCTCTCGTTTAAGATTTATTTTATAATATTTTTAATATTATGTATTTAATTTATTTAAGTATTTTACTTTATTTAATATTTTACTAATATAATTTTTTTGCAGATATATAATGGAAGGTGGTCTACTTCACTTAGATGTAAATCATATATCTCGATACTTTGCTGATACGGTAACATTTTAACGTTTTAATTTAATTTTAATTATTAGTAATAATTTTTGATTTATTTAATGCATGATTATTAGATTAAGAATTAATTTTTTGTAATTATTTAATTTTAGGAGAAAGATCGTATATTAGATTTTTTTTATTAGGAATCTTAAGTTAGTGATACATAGCCGTGTCTTGCTGTATTTAGTAGAGGCTGGATTTGGTTACATAGGTAGATATCAGGGTCACTGTAAGATAGAACCATACTTTATTTCTGCCTTAGTAGAGCGGTGGAGGCCGGAGACCCACACATTTCATCTTCCGTGCGGAGAGTGCACGTTCACGCTTGAAGATGTTTCTATGCACCTGAGGCTTCCGGTGGATGGAGATGTGATATCAGGGATAGTTTCCGGTTCTTGGACTACTTTGTGCCGGGAAAATCTAGGACGTGTCCCGGAAAGTTTTATCGGAGGTAGGATACCGTTAAATTGGTTAGATGTCAATTTTCGGGAGTTGAGCGCAGACGCCTCTGAGGATGAAGTTAAGATGTATGTACGGGCATGTATACTGCAGTTGATAGGAAGGTTGCTGATGCCGGACAAATCGCGCAACCTAGTTCACTGCATGTGGTTGCGACATCTTAGCGACTTTCGTCTGGCTGGATCATTCAGTTGTGGCTCGGCAGTTTTGGCTTTGCTGTACAGAGAGATGTGTGGAGCCACTGACTACAGGCGTAATGTTATCGGCGGATCTCCTGCTCCTGCAGTCTTAGGCATGGTATTGATTGCCTTTTTTATGTCCCGTTGTGAAGAACACATTCGTATTTCCACTACTTCTGAGGTAATTATAAAATTGATTTTGTATATTAATAATTTTATACAGCGTATAATAATTTTTTTCCTTGAATAGGTGGTCTACTAATAGTAAAAATCATCAGGAACTACCTGATGATTTAAAAAAAATTAAGGTGCTAATCAATCAGAAGGCTGGCACACATGTATGAATTTTAATGTTTAAAAATTAATTTTAGATTATAGTTATATAATTAGATTATTATTTTAATAAAAAATTATATAAGATTTGTTTTAGTTTGAATGGGTGTATATTGTACTGATGATATGAGGGCGGTGATCCCACCTGAGTTGAGGGGCCCATCAGATGTTTGTATAGCGATTGTCCCTCTGATCTGTTATGCGACCGTCGAGTGACACTCTACTGATTGCGTGCTTCGGTAGTTTGGTTGTTTTCAACCAATTTCGGAAGCACCTCGTAATATGGACAAGTTGCATAGCTTAGATAAACGCGGCAAGACAGATACAGATTGGTTGGTGAGGCATCATGAGTTGGTCGTGTTGTGAGAGGATCGACATCGGCGTCTTTCCCGTAGAGAGCCCATTTTTTATGACCTCTTGATGTTTGCTGATGGTTATTATGAGTGGTTCAACAGTAATGAGAAACCGTTTCTGCTTCCCGAGGATGCACGAGGGCAGACCTTTCTGCGACGTCGACAGAGACGTGATCCGACACAGCACCATCGTCCCTCAACTCGTGGACGAAGAACAGGTGCTTTCGGTTCATCCTCAGCTGCACCAACATGACCTTCACAGCAGCCACCGCAGTCATATATGATGCCGTCATCGCCTTTCCATTACCAGATGTCGCCGTCGCCACCGTCTTCGCCTGGTTTTATGACCTCGTCGTCGCCGCCGTCACAGATGATCCCTCCTGGAGGCTATTATGGGTCTATGTTTGCAGATTCGAATTGGGGTTCATATGCTAGATATTTGGCGGGTTCAGTCTCATCACCCATGTTCGCAACACAGACACCTCCTGTACAGTTTTCACACTCAGTAATGTCTGGGTTTTATGAGTTTTCTCAGTTTTCGTAGGCTGGTGAGATAGTCAGTTATACACCTCCAGGGTCCTTATTCTATGGAGGTGTTTCATCTTCATCAGTTCCTCATCAACCTAATGTACCTGCTCAGAACGATGACGACGACGATGATGACAGCGAGGAGTCAGAACCAGTGATACGAAAAAATCCTCCTCGAAACTGACAATCATCGCCTTGCGGAACACATTCGCGTCGCAGGCACCGATAGATTTTTATTTTTATTATATTTGTATTTACTTTATTTTGTTAAATTGTAATTTTTTATTATTTCTCATTTAATACTTATTTTATTTTGTTAAATTTGTTGTACTTTTTTTAATGTATTTCAGTTCATTTTGTTTATTACAATTTAATATCAATTATTGTAATTTGGTTATCATTTACCATTTAATACTTATTGTAAGTTTGTTATATTTAAAATTATATTCAAATACCAAATTGTTATTAGTTTAATAAAATTTAATGATTGTGTTCATTTTTTAATCTTTATCATCGATTATCGAATGACATTAACTTGAAGTAAATGCAAATTAAAGTACAAGAATTATTATTTGATAAACAAATACATCATTTCCTCATCAATTGTTACTTGATGACAACAGAGTTAGACATGTTTTTCTAGTATGTCTCGGGTTTCTACAATGTCTACATCTTCTGTCTTGTCTAGATCTTTCTCGAATATTCATATCACAATGAATTCGATTGGATTTTGGACGACCACACTCCCTCAATAAACTCGGATTTGGTACAATCGGAAGTCAATCTTGAACCTCATCAGGGCCTTTGTCATTACCTATGGGGGGAAACTCAAATTTGTATACCTTAAAAACTTCAGATAGTAGGTATACGGGATTCACAAAATGGTTATAGTCTTGACGTGTATGCGAGCAAGTTGCTATCACATGAGAGCATGAATACTTCAGAGCTTGAAAAAACCTACAGTCGCACGTTCTGTCCCTTAGATTTACTCTTAACGACACAACTTCAATCCCTTGAAGAGGTCGCGGTAACTCTGTATTTTTTCCCTCGTGATAACATGTGCACGTAAATTTCGGAGGAAAAAAGCCCAAGAATTTGTATCTTCTCCTTCGACAAGAGCAAAAGCAACTGGAAGAATGTTGCGATTTCCATCTTGGACAACTGTCAATAATAAAACTTGCTTGTATTTTCCATACAAGAAAGTCCCGTCGATCTGGACTACAAGCTTGCAATATTTGACAACATTAATGCACTGTGTGTAAGTCCAAAAAACCCGGGTAGAATTGGCATCGATCGCGGAGAACTCGATCATTATGGTATGCATAGGAGGTTTCGAAGTCCACAATTATCCCAAGATTCAACCTCCGCACCAGCCTAAACCAGCCTGGAAGTTCGTTGTAAGATGAATCTCATTCGCCATGAAGTTTGACAATGGTATTTTGTTTTGCCAACCAAGCTTTTTTATAGGAGACAGTGTACCCATACTGCGATTGTATAGCTGAAATCAACACTGCAACAGCTATATGAGAGTTTGCTTTTACCATGGGCATGATGACTTTGCATATCACTTCAGAGTCCAAGTTGGGATGATCTTGGTTGACCCCTCCAGCACAACATTTGTAAGGACCGTTGTATACTGTTAGTTCACATATGTTGTTTTTCCTTTTCATTTTCGATACGCGAATCATCCATTTGCATTCGTTTTCGCGTCAGGCACAGTAGCATACATATTTTTCGGTCGTCGATCGGGTTTACTCTGGACTGAACTGAATTACGGATATTGTAATTTTTTATAGCCATCACCGCTTTTTCTTTGCTTAAAAACTCAATGCCTAAAGATAACTCACCATTATTTATTAATGAGTAATATCCATAGTCACCGAGATGAGGCATATCCGCAAATTCTGGCTCGTACATTGCACCATAATCAGCTTCATATATATGTGCAGGAGGGTCAGTTTATGACACATTTCCTGGAACTTCATCATCATCGAAGTTGAATTGCGTCGATTCTGGGTGAATGAATAGTAGAGTCTCAGCACCATCCACACCAGGCTCACGAAGCGGTTCTTCTGGTGGAGATGATGGTTCCTCCATGCTCTCCACATTTAGGTCGAAGAACATACTACTTGTACGTCTTCCCCTTGAACTGAAAGGCATATCGACATTGAGATCGAAAAAACTCGCAGTCGAATGCCTCCCCTAGAGCTTGAAGCCATCGTGTCAAATGAAAACTGCACAGATGGTTGCGTCGATGGCATCTCCATATGATCAAAGAAATTTGCAGATAAATGCCTTCCCCATGAACTGGACGCGGTGTTGCCATACAGATTATTCGTGAACCCACCTCGGTACATATCGTAAGGAGTTGCGGATGAATGTCTCCCCATTATGGCATTAAAATCATTACACATTACTGTAGTCGGGCTGTCAACTTGATCAACTTGTTCAGCCATCCTATTGTGGGAGCTTAATGATTGACCCCGAACATCAATCACTTGAACAAAATGTGCATACATCTCAATAGCGGCGTCTGAATAATTACTTTGAGCTTCAACCATCATTTCAACATCATCATTGTTCGAAAGTTTGAACGCTGTATAAGTTAATAGCAACAATGATGTTGGAAATTTGTACTACAACGACGACATTCTTCTACTACTTCTATCATGAATCTTCCTCGAAATCTTCGTTATCAGCTTCTCAAGAGTTATGTTTCTCTTTAATGATATTTTTAACAAGCTCATTTGATACGAAAACAATGTCGGTTTCATCTTCTCGAATTTCACCATCATAATAAACAATAGTTGAAAGTCGCGCCATTCTTTGAGTTTAAAAGTGCGGCAATATTATATCTGCAAAAAAATAACTGAAAAAACATGATTAAATAAATTATATATGAACGAAAATATAACACAATAAATTTTTACACATCAACGTAAATAATTTAAATAATATAATTTTATATTATTACCTACACCGTAAAACTATTTCGACGTATACTCTCGCTTTTCAATTTTACAAACATAAAAATTAATTGAAAATAATTAGTATAATATTTTTTCAAATAATCATAATAAATAATAAGTATAATAAAAAAAATTATAACAAAATTACCTTATAATGAAAAATCGCACGAACTTCTAAACTAAATATGAGAAGATTGCCAAAATTATTGACTCGTTGACGGAATTGTTGTATTAATTTATAAGTTGAGAGGAGAGATGTGATGAACTTAACCGGGGGAGAAGGATATATATAGTCATACAAGGCGCGGTACCTGCACCGTGGTATTATGGTATAATTGTCTAGATACACAGATATTGTAACACCCCCAACCCATACCCGACCCGGATATGAGTCAGAGATACTACATTGACTTTAAAACACAACTCTTAATAAATAAATAGTAAAATATTTGAACTTATATTAAGAGAATACAATAATATACATACTGTAATATGAGTTTACAAAAATATTCAGAGCATACACAACTTAACCCTTTAATTACATGACAACTGCTATTACTTAACAAAATGACCTACTGATTAAGTTGCTTCTGATCTGATGGTTGCAGGAGTAATACTGGCAAGCTGTTCACCTGTCTCTTCTAATTCCTCGGATCCTACGTGTGAAACACTCACACGCTAAGTCATCGACTTAGTGAGGCAGCAATAATAAGGCAATGTAATGTAATGAAAATGTCAGGATCATATGCGATGAGATGCAAACATGTAACTAATCAATGTAGTATACTTCATCAATATCCATACCTGTAAGAGTATGACTGTAACATTCATTATTCAGTATTAATAAGTTTATTGGCCCATGATAGCATATTGAGAACCTAAGGTATTTGAGTAATGTGAGGTTGTGCACTATGCTGTCACCACAGCTCGTATAAATGCACCGAAGTGCCCGTAGAATTGCACCGAAGTGCCCGTAGAATTGCACCGAAGTGCCCGTAGAATTATGTCCATAAGGACCACGTAGAATTCTTTAAGAATCATATACATATACTATGGATCAAGTATGTGTCTTTCAAGACTTCACACAGGTTCCAAAGGATATACATATGTCCTAAAGAACCGAGTATACCCTCTACCCTTGGCATGCCAACTATACCTATAGTTCTCATCTACATAACATGGGCTTATACATTTCCCGTAGTTCATATCGCGTAGCCATAGTATTTTCATACCTTTAACACATAGGCATCTCATTTACATACCTTTATCATATAGTGCATATAACTTTTTCTGCATATTCATGTCATGCAATACGTATAATATGAATTCATGTCATATAATACATTTAATACAAATTCATGTCATGTATCATAATATGGAATGTAATCATATGTCAAATATGGAATCTAGACTTATCACAAGTCTAGAACTGAATATACTACTATATTCATGCTATGCATATGCACTCACCTATACTTCTTTGCCTTTTCCTCGATCGATTCTACTTGTAGATTGTTCCCGAACTCGAGTAGGCTCGGTATCTACATAAACATAATTTTTAAGATGATCATCAGATGTCTATGTCTTACAATTAAGCTTTAATAGCTTACTAATTTAAAGAATTTATAGCTTAGTCTTGCTTTCTTTTCTTTCTTTCTTTTTTTTTCTCATGGGGGAATCGGTTCCCCCCCTAGGGGTATCGATTCCCCTCAAGCAATCTGGAATTTCATATACGATGAGGGGGTATCGGTTCCCCCCCTGGGGGTACCGATTCCCCTCTAACATTCTGGAAATTCATTTCGTTGAGGGGGTATCGGTTCCCCTTGAATGGGTACCGATTCCCCTAACCCAGAAATCCTATTTTTAGCCCGAAAATCATCTAATTTCAACTCAAACATACATATTTCAATCCCTTTACTACTCTTAGCTCTCATACACTTACTTAAACTAACTATTATCCATTAAATACCTCTAAAACTTAGAAATCTAATTCTCCATATAGCATTAAGAATCCAACCCAAATTCCAATATGTTCTAATTTGAATTCTAACACCTCCTACTTCTTAGTTAGCTTCTTGACAAGTCAAAAATCTGATTCAAACATCAAAACTCATTCCTATCAAAATTTCCCTAAAATTCATTTTCCAAATCATTCTCTAAAACACTTATCTTGTTGTTTTAATGTCATATAAGCTTTCCTTTAGCTTATATAACATCCAAGCTTTCATTTCCAATCTTAACAATCAAAGAAACTACTAAGGTTCAGATTCTTACCTTAATTGCTAGCCCCACGTTGAGAGAAGGAAGAGAAGAAAATAAGGAAGAATGAAGAAGAAATGGGAGGTTCTGGAACCTAAAATCACACGTGGTTATCATATATACCCCATAACATTTTATTTTAATTAAAATTTTCCTTACCAATGACCATTTGGTCCTCATCTTAATCTCATATTTACCAACCTTTATTTTTAAACTATATAATTATTCTACTTTAATCACCAAATGTTGAAACTTTGCAAATTAATCACTAACCCGGCATGGAGGATGTTACAAATCTCTCCCCCTTAAGAAAATTCGTCCTCGAATTTTTCATTGCACGAACAAATGAGGGTATTGATGTCGCATATCCTCTTCACGCTCCCACGTTGCTTCTTTTACTCTGTGATTTCTCCACAATACTTTGACCAAAGGAATAATCTTGTTCCTCAATTGCTTAACTTCATGTGCTAAAATTTGAATCGGTTCTTCCTCATAAGTCAAGTCAGAACGAACCTCAATCTCTTCTGGTGTCACGATATGAGAAGGGTCAGATCTATATCTTCGAAGCATTGAAACGTGAAAAACATCATGTATCTTTTCCATTTCAGGTGGTAAAGCTAGCTGATATGCTACCGGTCCTACTCTCTTTACAATCTCATAAGGTCCAATAAACCGAGGACTTAATTTTCCTTTCCGACCAAATCTCAACACCTTCTTCCATGGAGACACTTTTAAAAACACCTTATCTCCAACTTGAAATTCAATTTCTTTCCTTTTAAGATCAGAATAGGACTTTTGCCGATCAGAGGCCACTTTGAGGTTATGCTGAATTTCTCGAACTTTCTGTTCTACATCTTGAATTAAATCCGGACCAAGAACACTTCGGTCTTTGAGTTCATACCAATTTAATGGAGTACGACATTTTCTTCCATATAATGCTTCATAGGGGGCCATCTTTATACTAGACTGATAACTATTGTTGTAAGCGAACTCTGCCAGCGGTAAAAACTTTTCCCATGATCCTTTAAATTCCATTACGCACGCTCTCAACATATCTTCCAATATCTGAATAGTTCTCTCTGATTGCCCATCAGTCTGAGGATGAAAAGCCGTACTAAAGTTTAAACGAGTCCCCAACGCTCCATGCAAAGATTTCCAGAATCTAGAAGTGAATCGAGGGTCCCGATCCGAGACTATGGAAACAGGTACTCCATGCAATCTAATAACTTCTCTAATATACAGCTCTGCATACTTCTCCATAGAGAAATCCGTTCTAACAGGGAGGAAATGCGCTGACTTAGTTAATCGATCAACAATTACCCAGATTGATTCTCTTTTGTTCGGAGTCAAGGGTAACCCCGAAACAAAATCCATCGTAACATTTTCCATTTCCATTGAGGAATGAAAAGCGGTTGCAATAATCCTGATGGCACTTGATGCTCGGCTTTGACTTGTTGACAAATCAAACACTTAGACACAAATTCTGTGATGCTTCGTTTCATCCCTGACCACCAAAATCGATCCTTCAAATCCATACACTTGGTTCCACCCGGGTGCATCGTTAACGGACTGCAATGAGCCTCTGTTAATATCTCCTTCTTCAAGTCGTCATTGCCGGGTATTACAATTCTTCCTTTACAATAAAGATTTCCATCTGACTTAATCTCAAAGTCTTTAATCTCTTTGTTCTTTACTTGCTCAATTCTTTTCAAACACATTTCATCTTTACCTTGCAATTCTCCTATTCGTTCCAACCATGTTGGTCTAAGGATTAATTCTGCACAAAGACCACCGTCTCCCGTTAAAGATAATCTTGCATCCATAGCTCGTAAAGCTGCAAACGTCTTTCTACTCAGAGCATCTGCTACCACATTAGCCTTTCCGGGATGATAGTCAATTATCACATCGTAATCCTTTAAGAACTCAACCCATCTACGTTGCCTCAAATTCAATTCTTTTTGAGTCATCAGGTACTTCAGGCTCTTATGATCCGTATAAGTAACAACGCTCCCCATAAAGATAATGACGCCAAATCCTGAGAGCGAATACTACAGCAGCCATTTCTAGATCATGAGTGGGGTAATTCCTTTCATGTGGTTTCAACTGTCTCGATGCGTACGCTACCACTTTTCCTTCTTGCATTAATACACACCCCAACCCGTTATGGGATGCGTCACTGTATACTACAAAATTCTTGCCAGATTCCGGTTGAACCAATATCGGAGTTTCCGTCAAAATTCTCTTTAAAGCTTTGAAACTTTCTTGACATTCAGAAGTCCAAACAAATGGTACGTTCTTTCTCATTAGCTTTGTTAGAGGCAGCACAATCATAGAAAAATTCTTAACGAATCTTCGATAGTAACCGGCAAGTCCAAGAAAACTCCGAACTTCAGACACATTCTTAGGAACTTCCCAATCCATTATAGCTTTAACTTTCTGAGGGTCTACTCTAATCCCAACTGCCGAGATCACATGTCCCAGGAAAATTACTTCCCTTAACCAGAACTCACATTTGGACAATTTGGCATACAACTTTTTATCTCTTAAAATTTGCAAGACGATCCTCAAATGTGTGCTATGTTCTTCATGGGATTTCGAGTACACCAGTATGTCATCAATAAAGACAACGACAAACTGGTCCAGATAGGGCTGAAAAATCCTGTTCATGAGATCCATGAAAGCAGCAGGTGCATTCGTTACTCCGAATGGCATTACTATGAATTCATAATGACCATATCTCGTTCTGAAAGCTGTCTTCGGAATATCTTTCTCCTGGATCTTCAATTGATGATAACCCGAACGTAGATCAATCTTTGAAAATACCGAAGCTCCTTTTAGTTGATCAAACAAGTCATCAATGCGCGGAAGGGGATACTTGTTCTTGATGGTCACCTTATTGAGCTGTCGATAGTCAATGCAAAGACGCATTGATCCATCCTTCTTTTTAACAAATAACACCGGAGCTCCCCAAGGCGATACACTTGGTTGGATAAATCCCTTCTCTAGCAATTCTTGTAATTGATTCTTTAACTCTTGCAATTCTTTCGGAGCCATTCGATAAGGTGCCATTGCAATCGGAGCTGTTCCCGGCATTATTTCTATTTGGAATTCTACCTCTCTATCCGGAGGTAATCCTGGCAATTCAGCAGGAAAAACATCAGGGAACTCTCGAACTATTGGAATTTCCTCTAACCTTTTCTCTTGAGCTCTTGAATCAATCACATTTGCCAGAAAACCCTGACATCCTTGTAGCAATAATTTCTTGGCAGACATCACTGATATTACATTCGCTAACGGATTAAACTTTTCACTGTTCACACTTATCTCTATTCCGTCTGGACTTTTCAGAGTTACCTTTTTCAATCTGCAACTAACATCTCCATAATACCGGAACAACCAATCCATTCCCAGAATCACTTCAAACTCATCAAAGGGTAATTCCATCAGATTAGCAGGGAATTCAATTCCCTGAATCTTTATGGGACACCCCTTACAAACTTTATTCACCCGGGCACTCTGGCCTAACGGAGTTGTGACTATAATCTCATTACTCGTAGCTTCTAAGGGAATCCCCAACTCCTTTACTAACTTACTTGTAATATAAGAATAATTAGAACCCGGATCAATCAGTACCAATACTAATTTATCATACAACTGAAAAGTACCTGCTATAATATCAGGGTCATCACGATCTTCACTTGTCTTTAGGTTGTATACTCGAGCAGTGGATCGAACTTCAGGTTGAGCAGAGAATTCAGACGGGTTCCTTCCTCTGCCTCTTCCTCGTCCTCTTTGTGAGAAAGAACCAGCTCTTCCAGATGGTGCCGGCTCACCAATAATCAATGGACAATCACGGACAAAATGTCCAGCCTCTCCACATCGAAAACAAGTCCCAGCAGCCATACGACAAGTTCCATAATGGTTTTTCCCACACTGCTGACACTGTCTCCCTTGACCCGGAGTAGATCTCCCAACACCAGATTCCACTGACTGCGTCTGTCTAGGTCTTGCCTGACTTGCTCCCCTAGCAGACGATGCAACTGATTCTGATCTAGCTTGTGATCGAAATCCCGAGTCTCTTCCCCTTTTTGTTGGTGTTGAACCAGAATAAGTAGTCGTCCTCTTTGATGTCTGAACTCTTGAGTCCCCAAATCGTTCATTCTGAGCCCTTTCAAGAGCTTTTGCACGATTAATCACTTCCTGGAACGAGGACAGGTTTAATACTGTCAACATTTCTTTAAGTCTAGGGCGCAAGCCCTCCACGAACCACTCGCAAGCATCTTTTTCAGTAGGCACCAGCTCAGCTGCAAACCTGCTCAGCTTATTAAACTCACATTCGTACTCATACACAGAGCGGCTCATCTGCTTCAAACTCATAAATTCCTGCTTCATTTGGCGGATAAACTGATCTCCAATATACTTGCTTTTAAATTCATCTAAAAACAAAGACCAAGTCAACTGGTCGGTTGACATCCTCATGGTGACATTCGTCCACCATATCCTCGCCTGACCCCTTAATAAAGACACAGCTCCATCTAATTTCTCCACTTCGGAACAGTGGAGACCATCTAACATGATTTTCAAATCATTCAACCAAAGATCCGCTGACACCGGACCTTCCTCAGCTTCTCCCTTAAATTCGGGAGCTCCTAAACTTCTCAACTCTTTTGCTACATTAATTCTTGGAGTTAGTGGAGCAGGAGGTTGAAGACGCGTCAGAATAGCGTCTAACGTTCTAAAGAACGTATCTTGATCTTGCACAGGCACTCCTTGAGATGCCTGTTCTTCACCTTGCCTGGCCAGGGCAGGTGAATTACTGCTTTCAGCATGCCTATCTTCTCCCGCTTCACTTCGGGAGCTATTATGTTCGGACATCTAATAAGAATAACCACATTATCCTATTAGCAAAAACAGCATACTCATACTATACCAGATCAGAAGTTCTCACTATTTGTTGGCATGTATTCCATTTAAAGACTCCATAGACTCTGGTTTATGCCTAGAATCGGCTAAACCATAGCTCTGATACCATTAAATGTAACACCCCCAACCCATACCCGACCCGGATATGAGTCAGAGATACTACATTGACTTTAAAACACAACTCTTAATAAATAATAGTAAAATATTTGAACTTATATTAAGAGAATACAATAATATACATACTGTAATATGAGTTTACAAAAATATTCAGAGCATACACAACTTAACCCTTTAATTACATGCCAACTGCTATTACTTAACAAAATGACCTACTGATTAAGTTGCTTCTGATCTGATGGTTGCAGGAGTAATACTGGCAAGCTGTTCACCTGTCTCTTCTAATTCCTCGGATCCTACGTGTGAAACACTCACACGCTAAGTCATCGACTTAGTGAGGCAGCAATAATAAGGCAATGTAATGTAATGAAAATGTCAGGATCATATGCGATGAGATGCAAACATGTAACTAATCAATGTAGTATACTTCATCAATATCCATACCTGTAAGAGTATGACTGTAACATTCATTATTCAGTATTAATAAGTTTATTGGCCCATGATAGCATATTGAGAACCTAAGGTATTTGAGTAATGTGAGGTTGTGCACTATGCTGTCACCACAGCTCGTATAAATGCACCGAAGTGCCCGTAGAATTGCACCGAAGTGCCCGTAGAATTGCACCGAAGTGCCCGTAGAATTATGTCCATAAGGACCACGTAGAATTCTTTAAGAATCATATACATATACTATGGATCAAGTATGTGTCTTTCAAGACTTCACACAGGTTCCAAAGGATATACATATGTCCTAAAGAACCGAGTATACCCTCTACCCTTGGCATGCCAACTATACCTATAGTTCTCATCTACATAACATGGGCTTATACATTTCCCGTAGTTCATATCGCGTAGCCATAGTATTTTCATACCTTTAACACATAGGCATCTCATTTACATACCTTTATCATATAGTGCATATAACTTTTTCTGCATATTCATGTCATGCAATACGTATAATATGAATTCATGTCATATAATACATTTAATACAAATTCATGTCATGTATCATAATATGGAATGTAATCATATGTCAAAATATGGAATCTAGACTTATCACAAGTCTAGAACTGAATATACTACTATATTCATGCTATGCATATGCACTCACCTATACTTCTTTGCCTTTTCCTCGATCGATTCTACTTGTAGATTGTTCCCGAACTCGAGTAGGCTCGGTATCTACATAAACATAATTTTTAAGATGATCATCAGATGTCTATGTCTTACAATTAAGCTTTAATAGCTTACTAATTTAAAGAATTTATAGCTTAGTCTTGCTTTCTTTTCTTTCTTTCTTTTTTTTTCTCATGGGGGAATCGGTTCCCCCCCTAGGGGTATCGATTCCCCTCAAGCAATCTGGAATTTCATATACGATGAGGGGGTATCGGTTCCCCCCCTGGGGGTACCGATTCCCCTCTAACATTCTGGAAATTCATTTCGTTGAGGGGGTATCGGTTCCCCTTGAATGGGTACCGATTCCCCTAACCCAGAAATCCTATTTTTAGCCCGAAAATCATCTAATTTCAACTCAAACATACATATTTCAATCCCTTTACTACTCTTAGCTCTCATACACTTACTTAAACTAACTATTATCCATTAAATACCTCTAAAACTTAGAAATCTAATTCTCCATATAGCATTTAAGAATCCAACCCAAATTCCAATATGTTCTAATTTGAATTCTAACACCTCCTACTTCTTAGTTAGCTTCTTGACAAGTCAAAAATCTGATTCAAACATCAAAAACTCATTCCTATCAAAATTTCCCCTAAAAATTCATTTTCCAAATCATTCTCTAAAACACTTATCTTGTTGTTTTAATGTCATATAAGCTTTCCTTTAGCTTATATAACATCCAAGCTTTCATTTCCAATCTTAACAATCAAAGAAACTACTAAGGTTCAGATTCTTACCTTAATTGCTAGCCCCACGTTGAGAGAAGGAAGAGAAGAAAATAAGGAAGAATGAAGAAGAAATGGGAGGTTCTGGAACCTAAAATCACACGTGGTTATCATATATACCCCATAACATTTTATTTTAATTAAAATTTTCCTTACCAATGACCATTTGGTCCTCATCTTAATCTCATATTTACCAACCTTTATTTTTAAACTATATAATTATTCTACTTTAATCACCAAATGTTGAAACTTTGCAAATTAATCACTAACCCGGCATGGAGGATGTTACAGATATAGCGCGGTTCAGGGGACGCGCTATACCCCACGTGGCGCCAAATCAGCATATAGCGCGTTACAGAGGGCGCACGTTACCCCACGTGGCGCCAAATCAACGTATAGCGCGGGTCAGGGGCGTGCTTTACTGCTACGGGTATTAGATCGTGAAATATAATCTGACTGGTGTTAAATCGGTAAATAGACCGGTCACCGATGATATTTCGGGAAAAACGTCCATAAATTGAGGATTAATACTTATTTTTTGTGTTTTCCTCTACATGCTTTATTGGTTTTGATAAGAAGCCCATTAGTTCTGAGATAATATCATCAACGGCTACTGTTGTTTTTATTCAACAATGATGTAAGTGTAAACTCATGCTTTAGCGTAGATTGCATCTTTTTCATTGTAATGTTTCAGATATGTTGAGGCAAGATCCTCAATGCACTTATAATCTAACTGTTTCATGTAAACATTTCAGTTTATTCAAATTGATATAAGAATAAATTCAACACAATCAATCCCTAAGCATAGTCTAATTGTCTGGATGGTTTTTCTTGACACACTTCCTACTAAAGAAAGGCTTCATCGCATGGGGCTTATCACTGATTTCCATTGCGTTTATTGTGGTGTTGTTCTGGAAACAAGGAATCACTTGTTCTTTGAATGTCCTGCAGCAACTTCTTTATCGACAACTCTTTTCTCCCTTAATGGCTTGCGGTTTAGACATTTGTCATGGGAAGCTCTCTTTGATTGGGCTTGTGTTTATTGGAAAGGAAAATCCTTGCTTACTTCTACTATGAAGATTGCTTCGAATGCTTTAATCTACATCCTATGGGAAGAAAGAAACAAGAGACTTTTCCAAGGTCGATCTAGAAATGTTGAAGAAATGTTCCCTGCCATCAAGGAAATTGTTGGGTTACACTTGAGGGGTAGAAATATAAATAGATTAGAGTGTGTAATATTACTCTTTGTAATCATTGTGGATAGTTGAGTTTTGTTTGATTGCCGGTTATTTTTTTGAGTTAGGGCGATCTTGTAATCAGAATTATGATTGTTTTGTGCAGTTTTATGCTCTTTGGGTAATAAGAAATGAATTATCCAAAAAAAAATCAACACAATCAATAAGGAGCTTAGTTACAGTTTCTATTCAATCAAGCTTGTAATGATTGTGTGTGACAAATAATCCTAGCAGCGGAGTAAGTTTAATGCCAACACAATTCTCCCTTCTAAGAGAGTGTCTGTTTATAACATGGAAGTTGAGCTGGTAAAGAGCCAAGTTGAGTTTCCTAGTCTTGCCAAACCTACCTAGACCAGTAGATGACATTACACTTTGGCTCCTAAAAACTGCTACTACTTTTTTGTAACACTCCTATACTTGGATCAGACGTTCGATGGAGCAGGTTAGAGGTTAGTTTGGTTTAGTGAACAAAAACAAAAGAAACGAATGCCTTATTATTATACATGTCAACAAGAATGCATCATGTTAGTGTTTATTGGGAAAATCCTACTTCATTTAGAATGACTAGAGAACCAAATTAGTTTTTCTTTGATTCCTCCTGCCACCACCAACGCCATCTGTGACTGCTCTCATTCCACTTCTTCGGTCTCCCCTTTAACCGAGTCTTGCCCTAGATGTTGCCGGCAATACCGGATTATTGCCACAGCTATGAACGCTGTGAGAAGAATCATCAAAGTTAGCCAAAATAGAGGATGAAAACAACCTTACACATGATTTGATTGATATATTCAACTTACCGGTGAAAATACGGGTTTTTACACTAGAGAGATTCCAAAAGACTGTCGCTGCCGAAGCTGCCACAAGCTTTTTATGAGAGCAAGCTCTCCATGCATCGATGGCCAATTGTTTCATGTACTCAGCTGCATACCCACAAATTCATTTCCATCACTAAATTTCAAATACCAGAAAAAATCTTCAAATGTTGGGTGGTATAATTGCATACCCTTCTGGTTTATCGGGCCAGAGTAACAAGTGTTACAGTTTTGGCATGGTGAAGCTGATAAAAAATCCTGCTCCAATGCAAACAATGATTCCGCATCAAAATTTTAGATAAACACAAACTTCATTAACAGAGATTCAATGAAAAATTATATACCAAATGCACAAAGTCTCCACAGGGTTATAATGTGGCCATACTCGGCTCCGAGGAAAAACAATGGAGCTACCTGCAATCAGAAGAAAATCATGCTTCATATATAGTTTTCCATTTTGGTATCATCATCAACCAATAAGGGAAATTTTTATTTTGGTAATCACCTTGAGGGTCATGGATGGTTCCCCGGAGAAGATTTTTCTTATCACTGAAATTGCAAGATTTGTAGCTGGAAGTACCAGTTTAGCTAGTGTCAGAAAATCTTCTTCCTTCAGCTTGAATTCATTTCTCTTCTCAACATTATAACACACTGAGTTGGAGAAGAAGGAACGCCTAAAACAGAAGACCAATGTGGGATAGCACATAGAAAATGCTACAGGCATGAAGAAAAATGTCAGAGTTAGTGTAAAACTGCAAAATGAAAATCAATGGAAGATGAAAAGAGCAGGAGACATATTACCTAAAAGTAACACCTTTGGTAAAGCAAGAAGATAGGAAGCACAGACATCCGAATCCAAACCAGAGACTTGATTTTGCAACATCCGTCCACTTGACCATATCAGTAATCATCTCCCCGATCCGGTCAAGATTACTCTTTTCTCAATCATCAGCTTCTAAAACCATTAAAACCCAACGAAATGTCAAGAATTAAGAGACAAAAGAAGCCAAAAACCAAGATACATAGAAAGAAAAACATAGGGAAATATGCATACTTGGGGACAAACTCGAAGAAGAAAGAGAAGGGACCGAACTGGGTTTCTCCTTCTTCGGTTTCCCGCTACTCCTTCTTTTCCTTGGTTTCATCATCTCCTCCCCCAAAACCAAATTCCTGTCTTCTCTCAATTCCACCTCCATCCTCCTCCTCGACCTTCTACTGTTCTTAGGGGTCCCATATCCCAAACCACCCGTCTGGGCAGCCCTGGTTTTGCGATTCCTACGACAACCACCACCGTGCTCCGCCGCGGAAACTTCCTCCGCCATTTCGATCCTATCGGCAAGTCGGGTTCTTGATTTTCGCAGGGGAGAGAAGCAAAAGTTCGTGGAGAGGCAAAGAGCTGGTAGAGGATCTAAGAGGAAGAGGGGACGGTGAAGCTGGAGTAATTACTTTCTTGGGGGAAGGCGAAATGTGGTCCAAAGAAAGAAGTGGGATATTTGGTCTTTCTGGTTCTCCGGATTCAGCAACGGAGTAGCCGATTCTTGGTAGACGAGATGCTGATTTGGACTGAGCGTTTGAAGGTGGGGTCGAAATGGGATCCATTATTTGATAGATTGCTGATTTTCTTCGAATTTATTACGAGCTAAATTTCCGGGAACCGGTGAGAGAAAAGTCGAAGAATTAAAAGATGCGACGAGGAATCTTGGGGGTTGCGTTGAAGAAATATAGAGGGATTGTTGAAGAAATGGAAAGAGCCGTTGGAGAATATTTGATTTCTCTTTTGGAATTTTAAGGAAAGGGAAAGTGGGACCTCTCCTCACAACGGTAAGAAAAATGGAAAGGCCCATCTTGCTTTTCCTTTATCGTTGGTCCAACCATTTACAAGGTTTGAACTCGTCTACTGTATCTTATTTATTTATCGTCTTATATGTCGAACATTATGTGTTTGATTTTTCAATACGTACATTCTTTAATTTCATATAAATTTATCTTCTTAGATAATATGCAAATTTTTTAATCTCATATAAATTTTGATTATGCAATTCGCACAACTGTCGCATGGATGTTGACTTATCATACAATCGAGGGTGACATGTTAAGATGAACGAGTAAAAATATATTTAATAAAAAATATAAAATTGACACGTGGTACAAAATATATATCACACGGCAGCTAGCGGTTGATATAAATATATTTTAAAATAGATATGCTTAAAATTAATTTTTTTATATTTATTATTTACTTTATTAAAAATGTTTATCTTTAAGTTTTTATTAATGTTTTCGTACAAAAAAATTCTATTATCAATATATATATATATATATATATATATATATATATATATATATATATATATATATATATATATATGTCTGAAAAATCATCACTGTATTCTATAACTATATTTAAACTAGAATTATTTATTATATGTGGTGTGGTCCCGCGCTTAAGGTAGAATTATTTATTATAACTGTATTTAAACTAAATTATTTGGATAATTTAAATTATTAGGTGTAAATGATGGTTCACTTTTTTTTCGCCGTAACTATGAGATTAATTGTTTATTTTTTAAAATCATATAGAGTAAGTATATTTGGTTGGTTGAATAATTTGTCTATTTTTGTTCTCACCTATTTTCTTAGGTCATGAGTTATAAATTCACTAGTAGGAGCATTCTCATTCTTTTTCCTAGAATCTCTCATTCCCCTCCCCTCTAAATATAATTAAGATTATATTTAGAACTTGCAAAAAAAAATCAAGCATGTACGTTAAAAAAACATAATATTGAAAATGTCGATTAAAGAAATCATGTTGGTTTGGTTTTTTTAGTATTTTAGCCATTAACGATTGACTAAATAGTTATTTCACCTCTTATTATTTTTCCTTATAGCATTTTAGCCTTCAATATTTCATTTTTAAGGCAAAAAGACTCATATTTTATATCGTTAAGTATTTATTAACTAATGATTTTTATTGACGTATGATCTTTTTGTCTAAAAATGAAATGCTATGGCCAAAATATTAAAAAAATACGGCTCAAAATGACTATTGAATTGAGCTTAGGAGAATTTTTGTCATTATACCTGAAAATTAATCATTTTTATTGATATTAGATAATTTTTTTAATAGTATGTGATGAAAAACTAATATCAAATTGTTTATAAGGTATTTTCTGTGAAAGATATACCTCGATTGTTAAAAAGCTAATAATAAATAAGAATATATATATATATATACATAATTGTCGGTCTAAGTCTAGATGAAATAGAAAATTATATCATTAAATGCAAAATGGATCAACGTTTTTTTGTATTTAACCCGTCAATTATGATGAATAATATATGCAATTATTAATATTTTCGGACGGCAAATCGGAGATTAGTTGACAAGGACGAGGGAGTAGGCGTTTTTTTGTTTTGGTTAACGATGATTTAAGACCTTCATTTAGCTGACCAAACTCAACGACATTATGGTTGAAGAGTTGAGCCAAGTAGATATTTAATTTCACCTAAAACTTGCAAAACCCTGCCTTATTCTTTGTATTGAGACGCCATTTGCCACCACCCCAATTACCCATGGAGATAGATCGAAGAACGACCGGAAGTGATCATTTTCTAAAATTTAATTTTTTATATAATTTAATTTTTAAAAATATTATTAAAAACTTCATATAAAATTTTAAGTTTATTACCGTCACAAATTATTCGAGCATGAAGAAGAAAATGCAGGACCCAACATAACGTCATGCTTCACTTTGCATTACAAATAATTGGTCTTTGCAAAATTCAGCCCAAGGCGTAGCAGTGTAATTTACTTCACTTGACCGACTCCACCTAAATTGCGAGAAAATTCAATTCTATTATGTATAGGCTGTTGCTTAGGCTAAGGCTTGTGCTATTGGCATGACTACTTCAAAAGCAGATGTTCAGTATTTTGGACACGCTGATCATTTAATGACGGTCACATGCTGCCGGGCCAGAACAATGCCGCCCATTTTATATTGTCGAAAGATATTGAATCTGAGGTGAAATTGGTTAGATTTTTATTTTTTGGTTTATTTGATTTTGAACATTAATTATATTATTTTTAAAAAAACACCGTCTGTCCATTATTAATGTAATCAGTCAATATGATATGGCTCCATAAGAAGGTATCAATGCTTATTGATTGGAAAGTGTAATGCAATAAAATATTTATTAAAAAATATTTTTTGTTATTTTATATTTTCTCGATAAAATTTAGGGAGGCTAGAACTAAATTATATCTTAAATTATAAATAATTTTATCATCCTATTAATTTGTAATTTCTCAAATATTTAATGGATTTAAAAGTAATTGACCCTTTCTAAGAATCACAATGCCTTTGCCCCCGTCAAAATCAAATTCAAACTAACATTTGATAAATAAATCTACATGCATGAACCCAATTACTTGAATAATAAACTGATTGTTGTTATTCTATGAGTTTTTCGATTTGAGCACTATGAATGTCAAGAGCACGAGTGTTCAACGTCAAATGGTTGAGAGTTATTTTTAAACAAATATTATCTTATGCTTATCCCGATTAATAAAAAAAAATTTGACATAAATTGAAATACACGTCATTAATATTTTAAGAGTTGTGTAAGAGATTTCTAAACTAACAAAAAGAAATATATATGTCATTAATATTTTAAGAGTTATCTTTGAAATATATTGTCTAACATCTCTCAAGTTTGATTATCAAGACCTTCAAAAACAAAATGGTTTTTTAAACTAGCAGTTAACTATATGTTAAAAAAATCAAATTGAAATAACCCTTGTAATTTGAGGATTGGGATAAAATATTTTAACGTTTAAAGATCAATTTAGAATCAAATCATAGTTTGAATATTGATATAAAATATCTTGAAATTTAGAGACTAATTTAAAATAAAGATTATAATTTGAGGAGCTATTATATAATTAAATTTAGATCCTAATCTAATGACCGAAATGATTTCAATTCCACATATACAGAGTTAGGGAGATGTGCAGTCAATTAGGTGTTTGACTGAGGCGCCGCCCAAGTTAGGAGACAATGCGATACGTTGTACGAGTGTTTGTGTCACGCGGAAATTTCGAGACAAGCGGCGAGGTAGTTGATGTTATGCCGGCTTTTGCATTCACCGCTTTGCACTTTCCCTTCACGCTTTTCCCTTTTTGAGTGGATTTCACTCTCCACTTAATTTCAAGTTTCAACCTCCAACAGCCCACGTATACCCCAATCCAATGATACTAATTCAAATTCAATTAATTAATAAATCTACTATTTATGGGTTAGTGGGGAGCGCGTTGAGCACGACCGTTTTGGGAAAGTGGGGAAAAATGACAACCCTCCTTCGATGCTTTTAAGTGATGACTGATGATCAATTCAAGTGACTGACAGTATCAGCTAATATTCGGAATTTACTTTCCTACACCGACAGTTAAGAGAGAGAAGAGCTTAGGATCAAAGTCACAGATGAAGCGACGCGTGTCCACTGCGCTTCTCCCTTTTGTAGCTTCTGTCATCTGCTCCTGCTTCTATTTATTAAGACTGATCCACACGCATTTGACTCAGAGCAAAACAAAGGGGGAAAGAAAGCTGTTGCTATGGCTCCCAAAGACAAAAGTGGAAGCAAAATCTTGATGAAAGCAAACGTTAATGGAAATGTTAACAGCAACAAAGAGGTGCATTTTAGGGGTGTAAGGAAGAGGCCATGGGGGAGATACGCCGCCGAAATCAGGGATCCCGGCAAGAAGAGCCGTGTTTGGCTCGGTACTTTTGATACGGCTGAGGAAGCTGCCAGAGCTTATGATGCGGCGGCACTTGAGTTTCGTGGACCTAAGGCTAAGACCAACTTTCCTTTACCGGATGAAATTATCAACTACGTGAGTGACAACAAGATCCGGAACCAGAACCAGAACCAGAACCAGCAGAGCCCTAGCCAAAGCAGCACGGTCGAGGAATCGTCCAGCCCAACGGTGGCGCGTGAACTCAACACTGTGACCGGAGCAGTATCTAGATTCCCTTTCGCGTACCACCAGCAGCTGGCTCTGACTGGTGGAGTTGCCAATGGTAGGTTTGGCGGTGTGGCTCAGTCGCGGCCGGTTCTCTTTTTCGAAGCGTTGGCGGGAGCTGAAGGAGTTTCTCGAGTTTATCCCGTTCGGTTCGAGCCTGTCGGTGTTCAGTTGGGTTTGGAATTCGCCGGCGTTGACCGGAGTGAACCGGACTCCTCATTGGCCAGTCCTTGTAAGGCAAAGATACCAGCCCCTGCTCTCGACCTCAATCTTCCTCCTCCGGTCGATGCTTGACATTTTTCAATCTTTTTTACGGCGTCATCTTAATCCTCTACATCTGAAGACGTAGGAAGCTTAGAAAAAAAAACAAAAAACTGATATTAATCCGTGTATTTTCTAATCTTTTTAGCCACGGTTTAATCCTTACTCTGATGTAAATAACGACAGTAATTTGTGTTCTATTTTAGCAACCTAGAGGAAAATATTATACATTATCCTAGATGTTTTTGGTGTTTCCTCTCAATCAAGATTAACCATCACTTTATTTCCAAGATTAATTTTTGAAATATCAAATCTTTATTATTCAGTTCTTGGCACTTCAAATCTTCTTATCAGATGATGGATACAACCCAATAGCTTAAAATAGGATTCAAATAAAGAGAAAATGACTCGGCAACCGTTTCCCCAACCAATTCATACTAACAGTGACGATATTAAAAAAAAAGGAAACAAAGAAAGCTCCAGTTCAACGTAAAAAAAGCAGCGATCAGGCGAATAAGACGCGTGTTGGCACTTGACAGATGGTGGTGGCTTATGGTAATAGCCGGCAAGCGGCAGGCACGTGTACTTTAATTAGATTTTGGTCGCCCAATTAAATTGAGGGTCGATTAATAAAAAAAAATATTTTTAAAAATATATATAGATACATAATTTAAATAAAATATTAATATAATAGAAAATAACCTAAGTGACCAAAAATTCTATATAATATACGATTTTAACTATTTTTTTCGGATTTACCAAAATGACCAACAAAATCGTAATGCGATCGCTAATTCGCAACGCGATCTCCATTATCGCAAATCAGTTTCCAGATTCGCAACGCGATTATGACTATCGTAATGCGATTTTCCAATTTCGCGTTGCGATTTTCCCAATTCGCAATGCGAATTAGGAAAATCGCAATACGAATACGTAAATCGCAATGCGCATCTTACTATCGCAATGCGATTTACATAGCGCCATTCGTATTAACGCGTATTTTTTTTTTCAAATTCCAAACGCGAATTTTTTTCTTAATATATCGGAAACTGAACCGCCCACAGTAATCGTAACTCATAACCTCAAACCTAAAATCACAACAATCAGTCTCATCTCCATCTTTCACTCTCTACGGCGAAATCCGTCCCCATCTCCGAAGATTTCCGTCCCCATCGCCGGCGAAATCCCTCACAACCATTCACGGTCAGAAATCCCTCACAATCATTCAGAAATGGAAAATCAACCTCCGATGGTTAGTTTTTTTAATTATTTTTATTTTGAAATTTTTGCATTATTTTAGGTTTTTCATATTGAAATTGATGATAAGTTTACTGGTAATTTCAATAATAGATTAACCATTTCACTTAGCTTTCTTATTAAATTCATTCGATTGCTGCCAATACTGCTAAACTGTTTAGCATGTGAAGTTAGTATTTGTCTTTGTTTTGTCTTTTGGTTGAAGTAATGCAGAAGAAGAATAGTTTCGAGAATGAAAATCGCAACGCGGAAATAACTATCGCAACGCGAAATGAAAATCGCAACGAGATAATCGCAACGCGAAACCAAAATCGCATTGCGATTTTTATTTCGCGTTGCGATTCTCTTGTTGCGATAGTCATTTCGCGTTGCGATTCTCTCGTTGCGATAGTCATTTCGCGTTGCGATTCTCTCGTTGCGATAGTCATTTCCGCGTTGCGATTTTCATTATCTCGTTGCGATTTTCATTTCACCAAAAGACAAAACAGTGTTGCAAATTTTAGTTTCAATAATAAACTACTATTTATGTTTATTGTTTTTGGTATATCTTCACAATGTAGTTTTTGGTATATCTAACTTGGTATGTTTATTGTTTTTGTAGAAATTTTTTTCGGCTTCATTGACATTAAGAAATAAAGTTAGCCTAGCCACTACAATTGCTTCGAAGCTTTCACCTGCACAAAGAAAATTATTTGAGGAAACCTGCTTCGGGCCATGGCTGAGAGTATAGAATCCGGGTGGAGATGCTAATTTGACCCCATTTGTGTCTTCAGACCATGACTAGCGATCTACCCGACAGTATACAACGTGGTGAGGAAGAGATATGGTTTCATTTTCCACCGGCGTATACTTGTTTTGGGCGGAAGGAGTTCTGCTTAATCACTAGTCTACGATTCGGACAAGATGATGTAGGCCGGTACACTCGTCATATCACCCGCCCATCATGGTTATCCAGTGTTTTTCTTGATGAGTCAATAGAGAAGTCGAACTTAGACGTCGACGACATTAAGAAATTGTTTAATAAGAAAGATGGTTTTACTCGGATGAATGACGTCGATGTTGTCCGAGTATGCCTTCTACTTCTTTTGTATGCCGGCTTTTTAGGAAGAGAGGCCAGACAACCTATTCCTCATGAGCTAATATTATTGGTAGAGGACCTAAATGCATGGAATCTGTTTCCGTGGGGTTCGTATATATGGAAAGCTACCTGGACTAAGTTGTCGTCTGCCTTTGATGACCGCAAAAGTTTGCGGGGGCGATGGGTCGAAATACACTTTGTCAGGCTTTGTTTGGGCATTTAAGGTAAGAATTTCTATATAATGTTTTCAAAATTATAATTAATTATTTAACAATTACTAATGTTTGTTATTATATTGTTTGTAGATTTGGATATTCGAGGTTTTCCTCAGCATGCGGACATATGCATTAAAAACCTCAAATGATATTCCTAGGGCTATTTCCTGGAAGAGGAAACGTCTGTTGGATTGGGAAGACTTAATACCATATGCGATAATAAATAATGTAAGTTAACACAAATACTAACATATATAAACAAGTTATTAATAGTAGACGTTTAACTTTGTTTGAGTTTATATATTTTTAGGAGGCCAACACTCCATTACAGAGGATGACACCCACGGAGGCTTAGCTTGCCACTGATTGGTGGCAAGCTAGTCAGCGTTTTCTTGATGGCACGAATGATGAGTAGCCTCCACTTCCTCCACTTCGAGAGCCATCACCTCACCCAGAGCCATCACCTGATATTAAACAAAGACAAATATGTTTCAAACTTGCATTGTATTCACCCAAGTCATTATTCTATCATAGTTCACAAAATGCATCAGATAACATTCCAGAAGTAAGCACTTATATAAACATTTAAAAGGACAACATATATAAACATTTAAGAAGAAGAATAGTCTACTTTCGCAACACGAAACTTACTTTCGCAACACGAAAATGACTATCGCAACGCGGAAATGGCTATCGCAATGCGAAATGAAAATCGCAACGACAAAATCGCAATCCGAATAAGTAAATCGCATTGCGATTTTCATTTCGCGTTGCGATTTTCATTTCGCATTGCGATTTTGTCGTTGCGATTTTCATTTCGCATTGCGATAGCCATTTCCGCGTTGCGATAGTCATTTTCGTGTTGCGAAAGTAAACTATTCTTCTTCTGCAAATTGAAACTTGAATGGATTGCATTACTTCAACCAAAAGACAAAAACAAAACCAAAAACAAATACTAACAAAAATAGTTTAGCAGTATTGACAGCAACCGAATGAATTTATTAAGCAATCTAAGTGAAATGGTTAATCTAAGTGAAATTACGAGTAAATTTATCATCAAGTTAAATATGAAAAATCTTAAACTTACCTCGTTGCGTAGAGTATGAACCTCATTCTACAACGATGCTACCATCTCATGTAGAGCGGCTACCTCACCGCGTAAAGTAGACACCTTAACACGCCATGCACCATCGTCTTTGCGTAAAGTACCGACCTCCTCACGCAAGGAATTGACCTCATCACGTAACTCTCCTAACTCATCCCGTGGAGGTGGAGGTGGAGAACAGGGAGATAAACATCGTGGCATCTTTGTCGGTCGCCTATCTTGCGGTGATGGTGGAGAAGAGGCTCGATGATGTGATAGAATAGGTGATGGCTGTCGTTGTGGAGGTGTATAGTTGGGTCGATCAGGTGATGGCTCTGGGTGAGGTGATAGCTCTGGGTGAGGTGATGGCTCCCGAAGTGGAGGTTGCTCATCATCCGTGCCATCAAAAAAACGCTTACTAGCTTGCCACCAATCAGTGGCAAGCTCAGCTTCCGTGGGTGTCATCCTCTGTAATGGAGTGTTGGCCTCCTAACAATATAAAAGCTCAAACAAAGTTAAACGTGTACTAGTAATAACTTGTTTATAAACATATGATAGTATTTATGTTAACTTACATTATTTATTGTAGTATACCGTAGTAAATCTTCCCATTGCAAGGTCCGTTTCCTCTTCCAGGAAATAGCCCTGGGAATATCATTTGAAGTTTTTATTGCATATGTCTTCATGGCGGGAAAGACCTCAAATATTCAAATCTACAAACAATATAATAACAAACATTAGTAATTGTTAAATAATTACTTATAATTTTGGAAACATTATATAAAAATTCTTACCTTAAAGGCCCAAATAAAGCCTGTCAAAGTGTATTTGGAACCATCGCCATGCAAACTTTTTCGATCATCCAAGGCAGACGATAACTTATTCCATGTAGCTTTCCATAAATACGAGCCCCACGGAAACAGGTTCCACGTATTTAGGTCTTCTACCAATTTGATTAGATCATTCGGAATAGGTTGTCTGGCCTCTCTGCCTAAAAAGTCGACATGCAAAAGTATTATAAGGCATACTCGGATAACATCGACGTCATCCATCCGAGTAAAACCATTTTTCTTATTCAATAATATCGTCAGGTCTTCCACGTGTAGATTCGGCCTCTCCAGCTCAGGAAAAACCCGGGATAACCATGATGGGCGGGTAATGTGTCTAGTGTACCGACCTACATCATCGTGTCTGAAGCGTAGACCGGTGATTAAGCAAAACTCCTCCCGCCCAAAACACATATACGCCGGTGGAAAATCAAACCATATCTCTTCATCACGACGTTGTATAGTATCTGGTAGATCCCTAGTCATGGTTTGAAGAAACAAGTGTGTCAACATCGCATCTCCACCGGGATGTTGTACTTTCAGCCATGGCCCGAAGCAAGTATCCTCAAACATTTTTCTTTGTGCATGTGAAAGCTTCGACGCAATTGTTTTGGTCAGGCTGACTTTATTTGTTAAGGTCAATTGAGCCGAATAAAAGTTCTACAAAAACAATAAACATACTAAGTTAGATATACCAAAAACTACACTGTGAAGATATACCAAAAACAATAATAAACATAAAGAGTAGTAGTTTATTCTTCAAACTTAAATTTGCAACACTATGAATTTCTTATTTGTCTTTGTTTTTTGGTTGAAGTAATGCAATTCATTCAAGTTTCAATTTGCAGAAGAAGAATAGTTTCTGAAAATGAAAATCGCAACACGAAAATGACAATCGCAACGCGAATTTGACTATCGCAACGAGAGAATAAAATCGCGTTGCGATTTTGTCGTTGCGATTTTCATTTCGCGTTGCGATTCTCGGTTGATTTAATAAGCAATTTAAGTGAAATGGTTAATCTATTATTGAAATTACCAGTAAACTTATCATCAATTTCAATATGAAAAACCTAATAATAATGCAAAAATTTCAAAAAGAAAATTATTAAAAAAACTAACCATCGGTGGTTGATTTGGTTGATTTTTCATTTCTGATTGTGAGGGTGGCTCTGAGAGATGGAGATAGACGGATTTCGCCGGAGATGGGGACGAATTTTGTCAGAGATGGGTGAGAGAGTGAGAGATGGAGATAGGACTGAGTTGTGATTTTAGGTTTTAGGTTATGAGTTGCGATTACGGGATATACTGTGGACGGTTCAGTGTTCCAATATATTAATATTCGTGTTTGGAATTTGAAAATAAAATACGCTTTGCGATACTAATGGTGCTTTGAAAATCGCATTGCGATTATGTATTATCTCGTTGCGAAAGTCAGTATTGCGCTGCGAAATTAAGTATCAAACTGCGAAAGTCAGTATCGCGTTGCGATTTTGTATTATCGCGTTGCGATTTTCCAAATCCGCATTGCGATTTTCCAAATTCGCATTGCGAATTAAGAAAATCGCAACGCGAAATTGGAAAATCGCATTGCGATAGTCATAATCGCGTTGTGAATCTAGAAACTGATTTGCGATAATGGAGATCGCGTTGCGAATTAGCGATCGCATTGCGATTTTGTTGATCATTTTGGCAAATCCGAAAAAAGTTGGTTAAAATCGTATATTATATGAGATTTTTGGTCAGTGAGATTATTTTCTCTTAATATAATCATGTTAAATATTAAAATTTTGCCATATAATTTGATAAAATATATATTTATTATTAAATATAATTAAATGACTTAAGCGTAGTTTACTCTGACATTAATTATGATTTGGATTAATGAATTTGGTGTTAAAAACGGGATTAATAGGAGGAAAAGGTCGTCTGTCCTGAAGCTGTTGGACAAACAGTGAATGGCGGCAGTAGCGGGTAGCGGGTAAAAAGGATTCCACACGGAAACAATAAAGCAGCACGTCACTCGGGACCTCTTTTCGATTTCAGAAATTCGTTTCCCCCGTGGGTCCCGCTGTTCGTCGGCGAAATATGTGGAGTAGATTTCGCACCTCTTGTTTCATGACGGTACCGTAATTACACGCGACTTCAATAATCATACATTTCATTTCATTTTTGTCAAATTCTGTAGTTAGACCTTATTTTTCAAATAATTTCGTTGGTGGGAGCGTTACCTTTGGTTCCATCTCGTAGCGCGTGGGATTCAAAAATAATGTTAGAGGGAGAAAGGACGATGGGCGGCACGTGAAGGGGGAGCGGTTGAGTACGGCGCCCAAAAGCCGCAGAAAGAAAAGAAATATATGGTAATACATGTATTTAATTATTTAACTATTATTTTGATCATTTAATTTTTTATTTTAAAAATATAATTAATGTTATATTTTAAATTTAAATTTAATTATTTATTATTAAAAAATTAAAGGTAATACTTACATATTATTATAAGATAATATCATAATATTATTATTAAAAAATATAAAAAATAAAATATTATATTAATTATACTGTTATTTTTTAATATTAATTAATTAAAATAAAATTAAAACGTAAAGATAATGATGATAACAAAAGAAAATAATAAAACGGAAATAAAATAATGTTGGGTAGTTAAATACAAAATTTAGCCAAAAACAGTGTGACGTGTTGGAGTGTGAAAAGGCAGAGTGTAAAGCATGGCCGCCGCTGTGGGTGTATTTGTTTGTTTTTTGGGGGTCATTTTTTGGGTGGTTGTTCAGTGGGGTCGGTTCCCTTTATTTTGTGTTGTTGCATGTTTGCGAGCCAAGTGTCTGGGGCACGTCGAATGCAACCGTCAATCGTAAGGAAAAGAAGAATAAGACAAAATAAGGTGAGTGGGCGCGGCTACTATTACCAAGTGCTAAATTGCTATCAAAATCATCACCGCCCTGTTTGGGGGTTGGGCGGGGGACTCGTGGCCCTATGACAGCGAGATGCCGTGGCTTTGGTGGCGCACGGACCTTTTTGCCTATCTTTATTATCATGCCTTCATTTTGGAAAGCTCGTTTCAACACATCACATGAATGTCAATCCCGTAATTTGGCTATAATAAAATCATACACTACACCTGTTACTCTTCCATTTTTTTACAAAATTTTAATTCTCAAGAAAATTAAAAAATCACAAATCGGTAACTGCAGTTAGACGTTATTTTTATTTTAGTCGTTAATGTTCCATTTTATTTTCATTCTAGGCACTACTGTTAATTTTTTTGTAAATTTATTTTCGTCACTCATCTTAAATCTTATTATTATTTTAGCCATTTATTTTATGTAGAGTTTTTACTTTTTAAAGAAAATATTGGGTGTATTTAAACACTAATTATCCAAGATGCATAGGGTCAAAATTTATTAGACAAATGTTTGATATTTTTTTAATTAGAGGACAATATTTCATGAAACAACTCAATCGGTCTTAAATGAATAATAATAAACAAATCCGGTTCATGTGTAAATATTTTAGTTGTTGGTTGAAAATAAAAAAAAAATACATAAAATTCTCGTTACAACCGAATTTAACACGGGTGATTAATCTATAATAAAATCTAAAATAATTTATTTTACAAAGTTTAACGAGAATGACTAATGAAAAAAATATATATCTAACGGCGATGGTGCTAAATTTACATTTATTATTATTGATGATCAAAATAAAA
Source organism: Hibiscus syriacus (assembly GCF_006381635.1). Classification (NCBI taxonomy): domain Eukaryota; kingdom Viridiplantae; phylum Streptophyta; class Magnoliopsida; order Malvales; family Malvaceae; genus Hibiscus; species Hibiscus syriacus. The sequence continues at coordinate 9,769,355 of NW_024061960.1, read as the reverse complement.
ATTTATGAAAATTGGCTGACTGATGTAATTTACCGTAAAGGAAATCATTGAGTAAACAATGTCTTATATGAAATTTGAGTAAATGGTGGTCCGACACATTTAATATAAAGTTTTGATTACAAAAATTGAAATGGAAATGCACCGTAGAAGATAGTTGGGTTTAGAAAGCGGCTAGGACCACCAATTGGGTTATCAATGCAGATGCAAGGGTTGAGCATGTATAGATCGAGGGGTGTTGAACCTCTTAGGAATTTTAGATTTTTTGTATTTTTTATTGACTAGTTAATTTTGTATCTCGTAAAATTTTATAATTTCACGTTTTAAAAAGTTTTAATATAATTTCTTAACTTTATATTTTATAATATAAATTTTTGGGTCTGTCTCATTTTCTTTGTTTACATATATGGTTCATATTTTGTGATTTTGGTCATGAGTAATGTTGGGTTTATGATATAATGATTACAACCTTTTAACTTTATAAATACAACATAAATGATTATTATATGGTCTAATTTAAAAATTAATTTATTTTTTAAAAAATATGCTTTATTGGATTTATGTGATTTTATTAACTATATATATGTGATAGCTTTATAGGTCTGGGACGTGATCGTACTTTTTAACATTTTAAAATTTTCAATATAATTTAATTTTTTATTAAAAAAATAAATTTTATACTCTTAAAATTTTTATATAAGTTTTCAATTTTATTCCTTTAATATAAAATTTTACATTCGTTCATATACAAAGCCACATGTGTATAGGAGAGAAACATATAAATTAGAGAACAAAAACCTGAATCAGTTTCAAATGTTTTCATAATTTGATTAATTTCTCTAACAAGGCTTATATTTGTTACACTCTTGTTCATATTCAATTCAATTATTAATCTTAAGTTTTAAATAATTAAATATATTTAATTATTTATTTGATATAAATTTTTGTTTTTATTATTGAGCTCGCAAAAGTACTTAATATATATATATTTCTTATATGATTTATTTTTTCTCTTTTTTCATAAATAATTACAAAGAAAGTATATAATACTTTAAATTAAGTAATGTAGCCATAAATTAAAAAAAAATAGAAGTGATCCTTTACATGTATACATTGAATTCATCATTTGGTTTAATGTAGCCATAAACATGGATTTGACTCGATGCATGATTCAAGCAGAAGAAATACAAAAATATATACCAAGGCTCTGCAATTAGCACCAAGAAAATCAAGTACTTGGGTTGTTTCTGCAATGGATTTCACGTTCTCCCTTAACAAATGACGACAGTTAGGGGAGGGGGGGAAATTGAAGTCATGGATGTGATCTAAAACAATTTGCACTTTCTTTTTTGCCCTTTTTTGAAAAGGCCATCAGTACTTGGTCATGAAATTTATACAATTATACAATGAATACACAAGAATTTCGACGGTTTTAAATTTTGCTTATGTTGTATCTCAGTCATCTTCTGGAAATGGAACCAGGCAAAATGTGGGCACTGGACTCTATTCTCAACCTGAAAAATATATGTATACAAGTGATTTGGGTTGATATAATCAAGGGATAAACAAAACGAAACCGCAAACTCGGAAGAATTTTTGAAACGATATCTTGGAAAAGAACTAAAGTTTGGATGTTCAAAGTTTACAAGTTGATTCTGTGTAGGTTTGAAGGAAATACAAATCCTATGAGGTAGAAAAGCAAAACCCGTTTCTTCTCACATGTCAAGACTGGCATCAAGTCGTTACCTCAATGATAAAGTGGAAAATTTTTCTTTAAGCTGTCGGTAACGAACGGCGGCAAGTTGGGCATTCCATCTTTATGTCCATCCACCGTTGCAAACAACCGGAATGAAAGAAATGATCGCACGGTGTTACCTGTTAGAGAAATGCAGTTTAAATCAAGTCCACCGGTTCAAGAAAATGATCTTGAATATCCCACCAATTGAAGAATAAAAAAACACAACAGTATACCATGCAATCTCTTGAACGTTGCGTAACATCAATGGCAGTCATACAAATGACGCAGTCTGTGGTATGATTTGTTTCTGGATCAAATCTTCTGTAATAGCTATATTTCTCGGGTAGTATCTGCAAACCAAAAGTTCATAGTAAAATCTTCATAACTAGTCCTTGGAAGCTTCAGATAAATTCTAACACACTTGAGAAAATGAACATCCAAAATTGCCAGCAGGTCAAGCTCATATCACTATAGAACAAGCAGGTTGTAAAAACGAACAATACACGATTCACTGAATTAGAAATTTAGAAACGGCTAGAAAGGAACAATCTACAGTGATAACAAGTTCCACAAGAAAATGGTTCCCCTATCACAAGGGAGGGTTGAGAAGAAAAATGAATTCGTTAACCACAAGAAGACCTTCATTATAACAGTCCTAAACTAATCACAACCAACCCTGGCCTACGCCCCCAAGGTGTTTTCAGTCGAGTCGGTATTATTGGCAACAGAAGTGCACTTACTCAGGTTAATGAGTTATCATAAAAGAGTTGAAGAAATGAATAAAAAGGTTATACATGAAAAGAATAACAAAACTGCAACTGACCTGACGAGGAATAAACCATCGAGATCCAAGATAGTGCTGAAGAAGAAGAATGGATGCTTGAAGTCCAATGAATACACCCAAACAGATACACCAGCTCTTGTCAGGCTCGATTCGCATGAAGTTGTGAGGACATCCAAATATATATAATGGAATTGCTAGCCGAGTAACAGTCATGCCTAAGATGTAATGAGGATGCAAAGGTTTTCTTGAATCACGAATGACATTGGTGATTATTTGAGGTATCCAAAAGGAGTACAGAAGGAGAAGTATGGGCCGCAAAAAATTATGAAACTCATACATGATCAAAATGCCTCCTAAAAGGATCCCATCTGCAGATATTTGTACTAGTTAGATCAGAGCAATGCATCAACTAGACATAAACTTCATAAATTAACAGATTCCAAAAGCAATTCATAGGATATAGTATCATTGAAAAAGTAAGGGCATTGAGCAGCTAACATTGAGGACCGTTTAGAACAAAGAGGGATCAATTGCACTCCCTTGATCATTTCTCAAACTATTTCTAAAAGTATCGCTCGTAAATGATATAATTTCCTTTTAGTATGTGACACCCATAATCCACTTTAGACTTTCTAGCATCATTTCCTATGTTAGAAAAGTAGTGCTTATGCCATCCACAACCCCCTTTTCCACTCTCTCTATACCTTTCAGTTTCAGGTTCAGGATGATGTTCTACTATAACCGTAAAGACGGTCAAATTAGTTTTTCAAGAAACCATCTTTTGGCTTTTACTAACACTAAGCTTCCTACAGATTTACAATTTTACACCGGCCTGGTCTATGGCTGTATTATCCTCTAGGTTTTCAGCTCTTCTACCTATGGAAAGAAAAAAAATTAAGTGACCTTGTATTATCAGTCAAGATAATAATGCTAAGATTTATATAAAGATACTTGATTTAAAGAGATCAACTAGATTTGCTTATTTTAAATAGAGATGCAAGGGAGTGCAAGATGGACATGTAATCTTTTCCCAGGTATATCCTATTGATAGAATATGGTGTATGAATAGTGAAATTTTTAAGAGCATCAAATAACTGGGAACACTATCAGGATTAGACCGAGTATCAAGGACAAGAAGCATGATTTATGAAAATCCATAGAAACAAAAATAATGATTGTGAATGGTGGCCAGGTAAGTTTATGCAAGAGAAAAAGACAATAATCATTTGTCTATACTCCATACATCACTTTTGGCAAATCATATGTACAAAAAAATTCAATCCACAAATGCAAAAGCTTTTCTGGCACTTACAGAAACGGCTATATAGAACAGATAGCTCGCGCCTCATTGTCTCCCAGCCTTCACCGTTATTCATAGGCCTACTTGCCTTCCATATTGCGAGAAGGTACCTCATCTCAAAAATGGAGAAGACTACAAACTTGAAGAATGCCGCCGTTGCAAAAGCATTAAATAAGGATTCTGCATAAAGAAATGCAACATGAACTTAGTAGACATAGACCTTTGAAAAGAGCAGGGTAGTAGAAGAGATCTATTATTCTTTGTTAAGCCATCAGCCTACTATCAGGTGCAGAGCAGATTCAATGTGCGCTTTCAAATGAAACCATTCACATTTGATACTGGACAAGACTTGCCCACAAGTAAAAAGGAATAATCTTTGAAATTTCTAGCAATCATTTTTAATCTGAGAACTATAGTGCCCATAGTCCATACCGAGACCAATGCAAAGATAATTCATCAAGTTCTAGTCTTGGATCCCCGTTCTGGTTGCAAATAGAGTTCAACCACTTCAGGGAATGGATATAATTGAAAAGGAAAAGGAGAGACCTTATGTTCTTTATATATTTATATCTTTGCAAACATATGTCAGATGAATTAAATAATATTAGCATTTCTTTGGGACAGTAAATTAATCCTCACCAACCAGTATTCCTGCAGTGAGATGTAAGAGGCAAAGATAAGCATCCATGATAGCTTGTAGACCAATCGTTAAAATTGAAACTTTTGCAGCTCCCTGATAAATAAGAGTAAAAAAAAGCTTTTATTAATCACTAAAGGTTAACGCTATATCAAAATATAGCACCCATGCAAAATAAGCTTGTTCGGTTATCCTTTACAATATATATACTTTAAGTTCTTACCGATTGTGTGTTGCTATGTTCCATTTGTCTGATTAACAGAAGGACTTGAAGGAAAGAGACCTGATGATAAACAATTAAGGAATACAGGCAAAACAGACCAGTTATATTGCATTGAAAATGACAAGGGACGACATATAAAGGATACAAAGGTGACCATTAAGGTGTAGTTAACTGCTTTGTTGTAATAGACTTCAATATTGACAGAAGTCGCATTTAATAGTATAGGTGAGAAACAATCTCCATCATCATCCACTGTAGGACTCTCCATCAATCCTTCGATGTGATAACGATCATGATCTCCATCTATAAAAGGTCAAAAAACTGAATTTGAATACTCATAATGTCATAGTAGATAGTAGTTAGTACTATCTGTTCCCAAGAGACATTTGTGGTCAACATTAAAAAAATTGTAGCCGTAAAAAGTGACCCATGTATAACTCGCGAAATTAACTTGGTCTTTTGCCTGCAAGAATTATCTGGTAAGTTGCTTCCGGTTGATGCACATTCCAATGACATTTTGAGATTTATTTTGTTCCAAAAAGATGAACGAGAGCAGCTATATAAATAAAACACCATCTCCCAGGACATTTCATAAATTAAACCATCAGCCCTTAATCCCAGACACAATCCAGATACCTGGGAACCCAATTGTTTGCAATGACAATTTACTGATTAAGCCTATGAGGAATAATTCAATATTTCTTCTTGAATTTCTTAATTTAATAGATTTGGTAAAAAGTGATTCCCATACGCTGGACAAGAAATAGACCAGAGAAGAATGTAATAGTACAAGAAGAGGATGAGGCATGATGAATGATCTAAGAAGTTGAGATAACTCAAATACCATTTTGGCTTGATGAGATGCGCGAAATTTGGGCAGCAATTTCTATATTGCAATGTTTCTCCATCTCATAAATCGGTGCTGCAATAAAAGAAAACAACATTCACCATATTGCATACTTAACTTGAGCTTAAGCAAAGCAACATAGTTATAAATTACAATATTTTCTTCTCCATATTTTGTCACGTGGAGAATCTTGGAACACTTGAGATGAGAAAACTCCAAGCTGTTCAAAGACATTGCAAGTTAGTAATCACAATAAATAAACATCTATAAAAAAGGACCACAAAAACTGTTTGCTACACACAATACTAATTCAAACATTAACTAAAAAGCAACTTATGGACATAGTCATCCAGAGCCTACTGCAAAATACGCGGTTATAAATAAAAGCCCATAACTCAGAAATACAAATTCAAAGTCTTGCAAGACCAAAGAGACCTCAGGCTGAAGTGAAACATGAAAGGAAATTATTTATTTTAGCCACGTATCAACTTTCTTCAAGTTAAAAAGCCAAAAATCTAATACATAGGATAAATAGCCCCAATCCGAGACTGTAACTATATAGATAAAGTAGCAGTCGACTGTTTTGTCCTATTGACCAGACACTCAGATAATACCATTACTCTAAAGAAAAACTTTTGGAGACAAAAGCAACAAACTAGCAAAGCATTATATGGGGACTTCTACATTTGAACCCACTCTCAAATTCCAAATATGATGTAGAATCAACATTAAATGCTAGTGCCAACCTCTTAGCCTAGTGGCAAGACTTTGGTGTTGTGTGAGAAATTGGGTTCAATCCCCTAGCATCCCTAGCTCCTTCCCCCAATTATAAAAAATAAATAAATATATTCCAGCGAACCACAAATGAGTATGATACGAAGCACTACCAAATGGTATGGGTTGGACAAAATATAATCTTCTTCCTGACTCAGCTCTCCCTCCTTTCCACTGCAATGGTGTGCCAGTAAAATATGTCAGAATTGAAACACAATGAGCATTCGCAAAATGTCATCTTAAAAGAGATATGCATGGACGTGAGAAAGTTAACAAACATATTTCATTTGCCTTTGCTGGTAATTTGGTGGATTTGAGTTCTGAACCCCCCCCCCTCTTCCCCTTCTCCCAAAAGTTTCCCAAGTCAAATAGAATCTCTAAAAATTAGGTAAAAACGGTTTGGAATACTTTTATTTGCACCCTTTTGTTGCAGCTAGTCGACTAGTATGCATTTCTTAGTCAAGCAACATCCAATCAGGATGAAAGCACTTTTAATGAGCAATCAACATATTCCAGATTTACCTGTTAGCTACCATTCGAAGCTGTCTGAAAGGCCATATATATACACCCTCTACCCTTATCTGAGCACCACCAATATTGTGTTTGTTATCAAACACGTCATGGAAAATAATTACACCCTGTTAACGCCACCACGGATGAGAAACAAAGTCAGATAATAATTAAAAATGGTAAGATACAGCCTACACTATTAAGAAGCTATAGTCTTTATAGAGAGTGTTCTTACTACAAAGAAAGGAATAAATATGATTAGGCAAAAACCTAAAGAGGATGTAAGAAAATCAAACTCAATAAGATAGCCAGGGTATCATCAGTGTCATGGAATTTCTTATCACTAACAACCAAATCATGTCTCCGGGCCAACTATAAAAAATATCTCGTGTGTGTATATATTTTGCATCTACAACACAGTTCAAGTATCCTAACAAGTTCACAGGGCAAGCAAAATAAGAGTGAATTTCCTTAATATGATCAAGAACCCCCTTACCTGAACATAATGTACACCAGTTATTTTTGTTGGTGTGCTAACTAATTCAATGACTGAATCACCAGCTGATTTCCTGAAATCGGCAAATTTGGAAGAGCTATTCATAGACTCCAGAAATTGCCAATTGCCTGCAATTTCCAAGTCAAACCAACAAACAATTGTCAACACAAATAAACTTGCTTAATGAACTCGATGATTGAAGTTAATCCATTCTATTTCAGTGATAAACTAAATACCTCAGAAAAATATTTTTGGAAGCTAGACAATTCATTAGTTTCCCTCATAAATAAGGCTTCTTTTTTTTTCTTTAGTCATCAAGAAAAAATTGACACAAAGCATCCGGTTTGGTAAATAAATTTGCATTTCCGTTTTACTTTGAGTGTTCATGGAGTGTGGGTTTTGAGTCTTTGGCAAAAGATAATTTTACCAATATTTTCCAGTAAACTCATCATCTAATCATGAACAACTGAAGTGATATATAAAATAAAATACAGTGTTGGAAAAAAAGAGATGAAGCAGGCAAGACAACACAAGCAATCAATCACAAAACCGCATGCTACATCAGCCATATGCAATAAGATCCAGAAAATACCCCCATGAATCAACTCAAATATGCATATGATTGAATTTGAGAAAATTTCCTTACCTCGATAAGTTCCTGTTATGTTCCATGCATGAAATGGACCCAATTCGCTTTCATCTTTTCTAACAAACAGCCACTACAGGATACAATAAGAATATCAAGAAATCTACAGCACCCAAAATGAAGAGGATAAGGGGTGAAGAACACATGGAAATTTAAACAGCGGCAGAAGACCCAATTTTTTTTCTTAATAATTTGCACCAGACAAACAATTAACTTTAGATCAAGGTGGTCAAATTTTTCAAAATATTAAACGATCATAGAACCCCAAACTTCGAGCATTGGAAATTAGCTCTCCATTATGAAATCTACACATAAACGCAACCTAATTTCCGGTTCCAACCACATATGTTATCTGGGCAAGATTGTTAAATTCCATCATCAAACTTGACATTTCCCATTTCCATTTTGCAGCATTTCATTATACATAAAAAAAAACAATAGCTAGTCAAAACCTATAAAACTGCAATGAGTAAAGCACTAATGCGGGAAAAAAATCCAAATTTGACAAAAATCAGAAGCACAATAAATCAATAACAACTATGAATTTCACATCCAGAAGCAAAATAAAAATTTCATCTTTGCTTAATGGAAAAAAGAATCAAATTTAACAAATAGTTAACATCAAAAACGAAAAATCATATGGAATTAAGAAGCACCAACCTCATCCCCCCATGACCGAGCCCTCCCTTATTGGTCTCAATCCGCCACTGGCTTTAACATAACAAAACCAAACCATAATCCAAAAACAACCCTGAACACAAACCCTAATCTCCTCCTCCTCGAAATCCACAAAAAATCCAAATATTCCCCGGTGATCATATCAAAACCCCAACATCCCATTTCACTAAAAACAAAACCAATTTGCTTTCTCTTCAAAGGAAAAATAAATATCCAATTTCAATTTCCAACAAAGAAAGCAAATATGTTCAGAAACTGATTTAGGTGGTAGATTATCCGAGAAAATAATACAAACCCACTGCACATCAAGGAGAGCGCTAATAAAAGAGATTGCTTCAAGTAGAGCTATCTGAACCAACAATAACCAAATATCAAACAGTAGAAAACGAGAGCTCAACAAACTAATCCCCCCTTCCTTCCTCTTCTGGTGTATATAAAATTCAATTCTTTTATAATTGGTTTAATTGAAGCAAACCCGGCAAAGAACTTACACCAGAAACAATTTTGGACCCAGAGACAGGAACAACACACTTATTCAAAAATATTATTATCAGAAAATACGTGAAGAATACATAAGAAAATTTTAATCTAAAAATAGCTTGGCTAAGTGTTGGTTTGTTGTTGTTGACATGTTTGCTTAAGTTTTGGTAATTAGAAGTCGAGAAAGAGAGTCTCCGCCCTCTAGGTTTTAGTTGGTTCCGTTACGCGCTATGTAGCGGGTTGGAGTTACGTACCAATCAGGGAGAGTCAACCATTATGGTTGGGTCATTACCTTTTGAATAAACTACACTATAGTCACTGACCTTCTAGGACAATTTCACTTAATCAATGTAATCTAAAATTTTTGTTATAATCACTATTGTTAAGAAAATTTTTCATTTTGATCACTAGACTATTTAACCATTAAAAAAACTAACGTGACATGTTAAAAAAACTTAAAAATTAGAAACTTTCATTTCTTCTTTTGTCTTTCTTTCTATTATCAATCGATGGTTTATTCGGTCAAAAAGATCATCGAACTACTCATCTTCTTTTTATTAGAATTAATCGGCGAAAATTAAGCTTTTATGGAGTATGTTAATTTTGAAATCTTGAATTTTTTTTAGAAAGAAGACTTTAACATACTACATTGACTTTTTCTAAACAATAGTTAATGACAGTGACCGTAATAAAAAGTGAATTACAAGTTTAGTAGTTATAATACAAGTTTTGAAAATTTGATGATTAAAATGAAATCATCCTAAATATTTAGTGATCATCAAATGTAGTTTACCCTTACCTTTTTTGGTGTATTAATTAAAAAAATATTTTTTTTAAAATTTTTAATGAAAATTATTTTAAACTTTATTAGTTAGAGGCCAAGACATTAGAACAACCAAGAAATTTTATTCTTTTCTATTAAACTATTTTATATTTACCGAAAATAAAAAAAATTAAATAAAAAGGCGTAACGGAAGTTTGGTGATCATCAAATGTAGTTTACCCTTACCTTTTTTGGTGTATTAATTTAAAAAACATTTTTTTGAAATTTTTACCGAAAATTATTTTAAACTATTTTTTAATGAAAATAAAAAAAATATTAAAATAAATTCACATCTAATTTTTGAATTTGATAATTTTAAATTTAATCTTCACAAGAAATTAAATTTAAATAAAAAGGCGTAACGGAAGTTTGGATTAGTGTCTCGTCCGTTGAAGTTGAAGTTGAAATATTTAAAATTTGTAAACAGAGTTCATTCGGCATCTGTCTTCTACTGCATCGTTATCTTTTTAAAATTTAAGTGTAGGTTTGACATAGTAAACTAGTTGCAAATAAATTAATAATTACGCTGTAGTTAAATAATCTATTTTTATTGATAAAATGTAATTAAAATAATTTAGTATATTTATATATTTATAGTTTATATAATATAGATAAAAGTATAAATTTAAAGAAACTTTTCAATCAACGGAATTGTCTTTTATTATTATAATATAATTAAGTTGACATTTAAAAATATTTTTTGAAATTTTTTATATAAACAATAATAATAATAATAATAATAATAATAATAATTTAGATAAAATTCATATAATTATTGAAGTAAATAATTTATAATCAGTTATTTGAAAAATGACTCTTTATATAAACTATAGAATTTGTTATTAATAATTAAGTGTGTATGTACATTAATAGAATTATTATAAAACATAATAGTTAAATGTTTTAAAATAGTTATAATTTAATCAATAATTTCATAAAAAATTAATTATTCATATAACCTGCAAAATTTATCTAGTTCTTCAAAGAACAATTATCAAATCATGTTCCAGTAATAATAACAACATAGAAGGATAGAAGATCATATAAATCGACAATGAGATAATATAATAATACAATATTTTAAATTTTAAATTTATCGTAGATAATATGCTTTTTAAAATATTTTTAATAATTTTAAACATGATAAACATATAATAAATTTATATCGTGCAGTCACTTAAATTAGAATCATCGATTCTTTATATTTTAAAACTTTATATTTATATATTTAAATTGTCTTTATAAAAACAAATCATTTATTAAAGAAGTGCATAAACATACGGAAGGAGTAGGGGTGAGAAAAATTAATCTGGACTCGACTCGACTCGAGAAAAAAATTGATTTGAATTGATTTCGAGTTGTAATTTCATAATTTGAATTGACTCGAAAAATTTCAAGTTCAAATCGAGTTGTAAAATACAACTCGAATAACTCAAATTTTTTAGTAATTAGTGGATTGATTTTTAAATTTGAGTCAAATCTCTTAACTCAACTCCTTATGATATATGTATATTACATATAAAAAAATATGAAGATATATATATATAGTTATAGTTATAAAAAATCATTTAAAATAGAATCAAATAATTTCATAATATTATAAATATTTACAATTAAATTTAAACAAAAACTCGAAAATTCGACTCGATTTATACAATTGCATTTTATACAGGGGTATAAATGAACAGGGTTTGAATTAATAAATTTGTGTTTATGTTTGTTTGTTTATTTTTAAAAGTGGCGTATTAGGTTCGTTCAGTGTTCATGAACATATTCGTTTAATATTCGCGAGCCGAACATGTTCGTTTATATGTTCAGAAATATTTAGAATTTTGTTGAAATTACACCACTACTCTTTAAGTTCCATAGGTTTCACAATTTCAAATCCAAAGTTCATCGTGTGTTTAATTTAGTCCCTACTTTCACTAATATTTAATATGTCAAAAAATAAAAGAAAAAAGACAATCAAATAAACAAACCTATAAGCGGTCAATAAACGAACTTTCAAAGGAGCTTAATCGAGAACATATAAAAAATGATATATTGTTGTTTGTGTTCTTCCGTTTATTAAATGAACATAAAATTTTTATTCATACTCATTTATTTAGCTTCAAAAGCGAACATAAATGAATATTATACAAACGATTTACAAATAATTCATTGAATGCTCTATTCATTTATTTCCCTAACTTTATTAAACATTAAGAGACTCTCGTATTGAGTCTAAGAATGTTATTTTAATGTTGATATGTGATTTTATCGAGAATACAAGTGAATTTCGTTAACAATAACTTGTGAAATATCAGGTAAGATATAGAATAGCAGAAGTATTAAGAAAGTGTCCTCAATGTAATGAGATTACAAACTCTAATCAATCCACAAAGTTTTAGGAAAGAAATAAATATATAATTAAAAATAAAACAGAAGCGAAAGGAACGGTGTCCCTTTCCCCCTCCTTTTATGTACGCAAAAGGTACATAACAAATGCGCATCCGGGGAATCGTACCCCGGTCAGTACCGTGGGAGGGTACTATGATACCACTACACTAGATGCGCCTCTATTCTCTAGTTGTTGAATATTATACATTTTAAATATTTAATTAAAGAAGGAGCACAAAAAATGTTTCTGAACTCAGGAACATCTGTATTTAGACTACAAATAGCTGGTGAATCTAAAAATAATACACGTATAAATGTGACAAACTACAAAATTTTTATTTGAATTTATTTCTTTTACAAAATTTGATACATTATTTATTATATGTTTAGATATTATTGTAGTCAACATGAACAAGTACAATATATCTTACCATTACAATTAATATATGAAAATCAGTGAACCAAAAATGCTTTAATCTTAATTTTAAAGGGTTTAGCTGCATAACCGTTAAATCCGCATCTGCATGCTAGCTACGTGTAAGAACTCAAATAGGTAAGATAAAGGTGCCCTACGAAACGTCTCTGCTAATCCAATTAAGAACCGACTCGATTAATTATAATTCCTGCTAAATCACTCGCCATTTGCCCCTATAATCTCACGCTCTTTCCTTAAACCGTTTGCATGCTTTACAACGGTAACTTCGTCCCTCGATCCCATTCCCTTATAAATACCAATCCCCAAGCTTCAATCTTCTTCAACATAAGCTATTGCTTGCTTTCTTTGAGTTCCTTTTGTTGTTTCAGAATTGCAGTTCCAATGGGGTATCTTTTGATTGTGATGCTGCTGTGTTTTTTAACTTCAACTCATGGTTACAAGTTCTACGTTGGTGATGGAGATGGTTGGGTTGTTACTCCTTCTGAGAATTATAATCATTGGGCTGAAAGGATGAGATTCCAAGTCAATGATACTCTCTGTAAGGATATATAGTTTTTTTCATGTCAATTTGCACTTCTTTTTGGGGTTTATCGTGCTGTTTTTGTTGCAGTTTTTAAGTATAACAAAGGGTCGGACTCGGTGCTATTGGTGACGAAAGAAGATTACTTCGCCTGCAACCCAAACCCGGTTCAGTCCTTAACAGAAGGCGATTCAATCTTCACGTTTCATCACCGGCAACGTTGAAAATTGCAACAAAGGGCAAAAGCTCATCGCCGTGGTCATGGCCGTACGACACAAACCACCCCAGCAAAAACCTCCTCCTGCTTCTCCTTCTCCATCGGCATCACCAGTTCCCGATACTAACGCTCCGGCAGAGTCGCCTAAGAGCAGTGAGGGTCCATCGGATTCGGATGCTGGGATACCAGCTCCGTCGTCGGAGCAGAAATCGGGTTCATTCGGAGTAGTATGTTCTACTCGGTTGGTGTTGGGATGTAGCGTTTTGGTCAGCATGGCCTTGGGGGACGTAAAAATGGTTTGTTTTTGGAGCTGAATTGTTAGTGTCAAAAGGTGGAAACAAAAATAGAGGGGAACCGGTTGTTAATCAACTTGTTATATTTATTTTGTTATTTATTTGTTTTCAGATAAACTCTAAATATATATAATGTGTCTTTTGTTTAAAAATAAGAATAAATTATTTATTAAATAAACAAAGATAAAAGTTAATGAAATTATAAATTAAAAATATAAAAAAGTAATACATTCATCAAAATTCAAATAGATCTTGTTCATAATAAATTCATAAATTCTACCATTCTTTTAATAAAAAAAAAGTTAATTCTACCACTTAAATCTATAAGATTAAGGTTAAATTGGTGAGAAATCTTAATCAATAGGTTAAACATGGAGATTTGATCCAATTTGAGGAAAAACAATAAAAATGTCAAAGGATGTTTTATTTTGAGGGTGATTATTTATTTCGAGGAAAAACATATAATATAATTGAATGAAATATAATTATTATTTCATACATTTAATTTTTAATATGTTATTGTACAAACTTCAGTGACCTTGGTGGTAAAGTAATTATTGTTATTTATTGAGATCCTGAGTTTAAGCACTAGAAATATCATGATACGAGCGTTCAATGTCAAAAGATTAAGAGTTATTTTTTAATAGATACTATCTTACACTTACCCCAGATTAATAAAAAAAATATGTTATTAGTATTTTTTTTTATTTTAGTTAAAAAATAATTAATCAACGGGTCGGTTGAGATTAGTTAAGGTAAAGCCTTGAGGATTGGAAGAGCAAAAATAAAAGAATAAGTATTCGAAGTTATTAAAAGGTAATACGTGTTTAACATATTTCTTAATCATTAATAACATATAAAATCTTATAAACACAACTGCTTAAACTCAATGTCAAAAGATTGAGAATTATCTTTGAACAAATACTACTTTGTACTTATCACATATTAATAAAAAATATGTTAACAGTATTTTTTTATTTTAGTTAAAAATAATTATTCAACCGGTTGTTCCGAATTAGTTAAGGCAAAACTTTAGGAACCGGAAGAGCAATTAAAAATAATAATAAGTATTCAAGTTTATTAAAAGGTAATATTTATTTAGCATATTTCTTAATCATTAATAACACATACAAATCTTATAAAAGCAATTGTTTGAACTCAATCTCTCTAAGAACAAAAATACACTTAAGACCACTCTCAATGCTTTCTTATTAATTCATTTCATATTTCATATAATTTACTTTGGTTCGGTTTTATTTATATATTTATTTATCTAAGAATTAAAATATAAAAATTATTTAAATAATTTATTCAAAGGGACAATTTTAAACATTCATTTAATTATATAACAAGATTATGTTTAAATAATTTATTTGAAGTGATTAACTCACACTAAAATTATAATTAAAAAATAGATATACAACGTGGTTAATGTTTTCTATGGTTTAGGGATTTAATCAAAATAAAAGGTGAATTGAGCACAATGTACTCTTAACATTATGATTTTTGTTTTGAGATGTATTTGTGCACCTTTGGCTTTGAATAATTTGATTGCAGATCACGAGATTTCGCTTCTTCCCCTCGTCAGTAGATGCTAATCCCAACGAATCGGAGAATGACTTGGACCAACGTCAAGTTCCACTGCAGAGAACTGAGGTGCTCGACCAAGTGGTATTATGAGATCCTTCATAACCTCGTCTTCTTCCACGCTTATCTGGGCACCAATAAAGACAGCAGTGAGTATCACAAAAAAATGAAGCTTTTACTAGGGAAATGAAACAATCAACTCATTTCTTATGCTTTACAATGTATCGACTCAGTGATCTCTTGAATATATTCAGTAACAGTCTAATGGTAATTGGAATCTGCTTCTCATGTGTCACCACATAGCACAATGTTGAAGTTTGAACTTTAGCTATCACAAGACTGAAGTTTCAAGAATTTCAGCTTATATTTTTACACTGAAAAATATCAATAGGCCGCATTTACGATCTCAGCACCTCACCTTGTGAAGAAGCATCCTCCCATTAGTCATTTTCAGCTTATATTTTTACACTGAAAAATATCAATAGGCCGCATTTACGATCTCAGCACCTCACCTTGTGAAGAAGCATCCTCCCATTCACCTTGTGAAGAAAGCATCCCCATTAGTCATGTGTGGAGTCAGGGCAGGTATTCTACATACAGAGAGGGAATCGATAAACAGGAGAACATTACTTGCCACTGTTCCATTCTGAATGCTGGAAGTGCTTCCAAGGAAGACATTGTATCTAGCGGGGCCTGAATAAAAATCCTTTAAAGAAACTCAGAAGCAAACTCAAGACTATGGGAACTGCAAACAAGAGCTTTTATTAAAGCATATGAAGTCATTGCCTGAAATATTATATTACAACTACAATAGATCTGCCAAATAAAATAGTTCAGCATCCTCAAAGACAAGAACGAATTAACAATTCACATTGTGGGTTCAAAATTAGTACCATTCCTTGCTACAACGTAGATATCAGAATAGGCAGTCTGAGATAGTGACAATAGCGGGTAAGAATGAGAAATACAGCAGCAAGAGTTTCTTAAATTTCAGAAGAACGACCATCTCGTAAGACAATTTTCTGCGGATATCCCCCCATTAACTGAGAGGTACTCTTCATGGAAGTCATCTCTCCCATATATACAAGCCAAAGATGAAGATGTTATCCCTTAAAAAATGGCATTCCACATTGTTGCAAAAGTTGACATCTGATGGACATAAAAAAAGAATATAAGCAATTAACAGAAGTAGAAAATGCAGAAATCATCTTGTAAGGTACACGAGACTTGCAGTTAAACTGAAACCCTTGGTGGAGCATCAAACCATGAGTCCTCTGGTCAAAAAATCAGAGGGTGGAATCCCAGGTTTTGTTGGCCACTTTACAGGGCCTTCTTCTCGTCCAGATTCTGCTTCTGGTTCAATTGTATCAATATTCTTCACTTGCTCCTCCTTGTCCGCTTCAAGTGGATATGGCAATATGATAATCCAGCTTCAGAAACTGAACATAAAATTGGGTTATGAACGAACTCAGAAGTTCTGCTACAACACTAAAACTTGGAATCCACATAATTCAACTAATGAACCCAAATATACACACCAGCATCATTGACATCAGAATCTCCAGATGCCACAGCTGCTGCTGCGTTGCTCAAAGCCATAGCAAGCTTCTGCGGATGCAAATCGAAATATGTTATCATCATCACCATCTTCTGCTCTGGCACATATTTCAGAATCTCCTCTATGAGTATCCATCTCTTTAACTTCACAACGACTGTCTTTCCGAGCTTCGCCAGCATTTTTATTATCAGCCCAACTAACTGAGCGGTTAAGTTTCTTTGCTCCAGCAGATTTAAGAGAGGATTTGAGCACAACCTCACTTGATCCCACAGCCTTGTCAGTATCGGTTTCCTTCTCTGCTACAGCACTAATTGTACCTGAACCACTGATTGACACATTTAGTTGAAGGCAGTTCTACAATGCTAATTTTTTTTCCCTCAAAGCAAATGAGGATCCGGTATCAGACATTTTCCTCAAAGTCTTTACAAGCTCCTTTTCCTTGCACTTCTTTCGATTTCAAAACAGAACCCTGTCTAGACCCCGGGGTTGTCTTGGAAGCAGTATGTTCATCATTCATGATTATTTCACTAGTAAAGTCCATCTGATTAATAACTTCTTTTATACTGCTCGGCTTCCTTCTAAGAATTCCGGAATTCCTGGAACTGGTATGTTCATTGTTCATCATCATAGCACTAGTAAAACCTATCTCATTATCAACAAAGTTATCTCCTTTACCCAGCTTGGAATTGCTAGAATCAAACACTGCCAAAAAAAACCTCGCATTTGTAAAACTAAATAAAACGAAGTTTTTTCTCAGAATAATAACTTGAATAGTTGAGGGGGGGAAATCTAATCTCCATTTTTGCTGTTTTTTTTAAGGTGAAGGATTAGACACCAATTCTCTTTGTGGAACATAGCCTTCAATAGCATTGGAAGGACCCACCAAAGAAACTTCCCCAGCTTTTATTTCCTCATTCTCTTTATTCTTCAAGTTCGAAAACCCTAAATCCCCATTCTTCCCCAAACCCACGTCACCAAACAAACTCAAAATCGAATTAAGTTTCACGTGATTCAAAACGGAACACCTCTCTTCTTGTAAACTCCCAAGAGAGAGCTCCGCTATTAATCAGGCAATCGGCGGAGCAAAACCTGCTGGTTTCTTGTAAATCATAAACTGTGTTCTTTCAAAGAGATTCGATAACGGCCGCTTCGACGGGGCTCCGAAGGTAAGGGGTTTTGGCAGAGGGCGATACCGCAAGTGTCGGTGATCGGCCTCTCGGTTACGACATCCTCGTAGTCGCTTCGAGAAATTGAATCGAAGGAGATTAATTGTTTATCGTCTCGGATTCCATCGAGAAGATGGAGTTGAATCTTGTGTACGGCTTCTGAAACTGAGATTGACTGGTTTTCGCCATTGAGTTAGAAGACTTTGGAGCGATTTTTTTCCCCTCCTTTCTTAAAGGAAATTATTCATTATTAGCAAAACAAATATTAATGAGTAATGTATAAATTACTCATGGTTAAAAAGTAATTGCGGGGATAGCTCAGTTGGGAGAGCGTCAGACTGAAGATCTGAAGGTCGCGTGTTCGATCCACGCTCACCGCAAACTTTTTTTCCTCTTTTCCGTTGGGCTTTGTCTCTCTTAGCGGGTATGGGCAATTTTCTTCCACCTCTTTCTGGGCTAAAATGTTCGGTTCCTTGGAAGAGAATAGAATAGGGATGGAATGCATTTCTACCCTGAAACATTTAAATATCATATTATTTAAAAGTTTTACAAAGTATAATATAATTAAAAATAATAATAAATTTGATAATTTTAATGTTTTAAAGCTCAGCCCTGTAATTTACTGCTCCCGCTACAGCTCTTTGATCAACCTCCAACACTATCACTATGGTTCTTTTGTTTTGCTTCCCAAATCAGTTTCTTGAACTGTTTTAAAATAATATACATTTTATTTCCTTTGAATTGATTAGACCTAACTAAGTCAATTTAAACTTCGTTTGAACTAATTTTGTTATTTATTATGTGTAATTCTTGAAATTATCATTCAAGTTCTTAACCAAATTCAATTATTTTTAATTCTTTCATATAAATGTTTAATTAAATTATATTAATGTCCTGCTGTTGTTGTTGAATCATTGGGTATTACAGTCAATAGTAATACAAGACAAAAGTTAAGGGCTGTAAAAGGTATTATTGAAAAATGTCGGTGGTGATGGTTGGTCCATTAATGGAGGACCAAAGCATGCCAAAATTATTCATCCTACTATATAACTCACCGACATAGGCTATGGAGTAAGACCTAAGTGTCTGTTTATTTTTATTGCTTTCCCACATTTTCCCCTAGTAATTAATTTTTTAAGAAATAAATTTAAAAAAATAAAGGGGCTAAAAAGTTCACAAAGTTGGACGACAAGAGGCATTGTCCGGTTATAGAAATTTGGATAGTTGCTGGATTTGTTATAGTCAAAGAGTATAGGGTAAATATATTTATTTTAAATTAGTATCTAAAATTGATTTCATGATTCAAACAAGTCATTTAATTTGAACAAGAAGGTCATAATCTGGTACCTAACTGGACTAAAAAATTAGGTGCGAAATTGAATCCTTAGACTGAGTTAAAGTATTGGATAAAAATAATTAAGTGCCAAATTGAAGTTAAAGTCAAGTTCAAATTCGAAATAATGTGTTTACCCAAAAATATAGTTGAATAATACTAAAACATATATAAAAAATATATATTTTTAAATGTATTATTTGTAAATGTTGCCCTTACCTTAGTCTCTTACAGGATACATAGGTTTGCTCAAAGCATTTCAGAACTGTGACACATCTACTGAGCACGTATATTACACGAACCAATGAGATGATGCCATAGTGCTAGAGCTAAATCAGATTGATAGCAATTGCGCTTGGTATTTCCCGTTAACTTGATCGCTCAAATCTGAGAGTATCCAATTTTTCATCATCTCATCTCAGAGTCTCGGACATAGGAGACTACCAAAAACTCTCTAAGAAAACAATCCCAAATAGACATGGAGCAGGAGAAGGGACAAGACGCGCCGCCGTCCACTTCTCCCACATCGACACCACCTCTTCTTCCTCCGCCTCCGCCATCTTCATCATACGCGTTGTTCTTAACGATTATGAGCAAAAGGAGAACATGGGTATTTCTGTTTGTTCTGGTTTACGCTATCCTTTTAGTTTCTTCGTGGAATTCCCTGAAATCGATACTTTCTTGGTACAAATACCAATCCCGATCCTCTTCTCCTTCTTCCTGTTGGCCTGCCCTCTATGCGTCCGTCCTCCTCGGTGCCGTTTTCGGGCTGCTTTCCATGGTTGCGGCGCTGGCTGTGGCGGTGCCGGCCACTCTGGTCACGTGGATAACTATTGTGGTCTTGCTCGCTTTCTTTGGGAAACCAAAACGGACCTTGGTGCTCGAAGGAAGGAAAATCACTATAGAAATCGCTAGCTTCGTGTTCAAGATTTTGTTGAAGGAAGGGAACCTTGTGGCTGCTGTTTGTGCCGTTTTGGGTTACTTCGCATTCGTCAGGAAGAACTCCGGTGAGTGATTTGAGGCCTTTTTTTAGCTGGAGATGAGGTTTTTGTATGTGCATATTTGAAGAAAAATGTAGATTTTTCATTTTTGTTAACCTTTTGTTCTCCTTTTCCATCTAAGACGTCGTTTATTTTTTGTTAATTCAACTTAGATTAGGCATTACCGAAAGCAACGACAAGACTTTTATTACAGGGCTATGTAACAGTTATTACCCCCTGTTCTTGTTGCTTCTCTGTATAGAAGTACTCACGAGCTGTTATTTTCACTCACTTCAAAACTTATCTGTTTACAGAGTAAATGTTTTCCATAATTTAGTTTTTTGTAATACTAGTGAAGGTAACTGTGTTTTGGAATGATTTCCCATTGCTTTACTAAAAGCCGTGTCGGGTGTGGAAATGAGGGTTTGGTCCCCCTTCAAATGCAGCATTGCCATTTATCTACGGCTTGGACATTACCATCTTAGAGATTCTGAGTTTTGCGTGACAGAAAGTAACCCCCTACCCTTACTGACAGAAAGTATTCGAATATGAGTAGTATATACGGTACGATCCTTAGACTACATGAAAAAGACAGAGACAAAGGTAAGCATGCTTGTGTCCAGTGTATATCCTGTAGTACCATGCCTATTTCCACTCGTCAAGGTTCATGTTGTTAAAGATGGCTGAGAGCTGTTCCTCTGAATCATCATCGTTGCACTTCCAAACTGAACAACTCCGATATGAATATGAATCACAACGCAATATGTCACAGTTAGGAGAGCAATACGGTGTAACGAAGATCGTTGCGTGCAGGCAAGCCAACCAATCATGAATGCCTTGGACATAAGAGCAAAGAACAGTGCCCCAATGAGTGTCATGACATCGATGTCGGAGCTACACATCACTAATCTTGTGTTGCAGATGACAAATGGATCTAACTTCGCATGATTGCAGCTCTTTCTGCATTGATTTTTTCCTCGTAACTCATATTTAGAACACGGTTGAGAGCGTTGTGCTTGGGTTAAGGCTTAGGGGCTAGCCATGTGAATCGCTAGCACAATAGATGAGGCAAATAATTATGTGAACCAAGCTATATTGCTTGCCTTTCAAATTAAAAGTCGTCAGCTTTTTCCTGGTAACATGGTCATAGTTTCGCCAACGTTACCATTGGATGCCCGACATCTTCCAAGGATTGAAGTCATCGGTTGTGGACCATCTATTATATATTTATTGAAAGTGTCTAGAAAAACGGACATTGTGAATGGGCTTAATATGTAAGTGTCTCAAAAAAAATTATATTAATCTGTTTTTGGGTTAATAAGGAGAAACCCAAATTATGTTAGCCCAATTAACACATCTTTGCTATTGATTCTGGTTTGGTTTGGTGCTGTTGCTGACATGACATGATGGTGTTTGGTTACCCATTTCACACTTGAGAACGGAAGCAGATGCTACGTACTTATTTAATTTCCATTTAATGATATTGACTTATGTATTGAAAATTCAACAAATGAAGCAAACAGTCAAATGATGTACTCTGTCCTAAATCACTAAATTATCAAATTAGTTTTAAGACTGATTCAATCTCTCTTTGCCTCTATAAAAATATTATATATACCCCATTGATTCTTCTGAACTATAGTCACTGCATTATCAAGAACGTTTATGTCACTGCCAAAAAGCTAAACATTATTACTAACTCAATTTGGGAAGAAGACATCCTGTCATTAATTATTTATCATTTATACAGTATACTATTATATATTTTCACATCTTCTCTTATTAGAAAAAATAAATTATATAGTTAGTTATTAAATTTTAAATTCTGCATTAACTTTAATTATAATTTTAGTTGTTAAATATTAAGTTTTGCATTAATTTTAATTATAAGTTTTAAAACGATTCTATTAAATTTTAATTTTAGATTTACTTAGGACATGAAGCCGTTAAATCATTAATATCATAATGAGGAGGTAGTTTCTTCCATGTTTTTGTACAAGATTGCCGTTTTCGGTCAATCATCGGTCACTATTTACGACAAAATCAATACCAAAACGTTAGTATTTTAGTCTTCTTTTCTCTCCTTAAATTGGTTTTTTACTAAACTCATTCAAAATCGATGAAAACTTATCTAAATGTTTGATATTCTAATGCTACGATCTTCTGTGACAATAATTTGATGAGCCTAATTCTCATGTATATTGTTTGTCTTATTGAAAGAATGATTCTCATCATTTTAATTTTTTAACAAATACTTCAAAACCATCCAATCTAAAAAAGTAAAAAAATATGGATTTTTGTGTTTAGTTTCGCGAGTTTTAAAGAAGTTTTGAAAAAATTTAAATAAATAAAGTATAGATAAAGATGAGACAAATTCATTGATATGACAGTAAAAAATGTCGGAGAATGATAGTTTAAAGTTACGGTTGAAAAATGATGAAAAAACTCTATTTTAGTTAAGAAGATTATGAAGTGAAATAAATAATAATTTTTTAACATAATGTTAGTACCAAAACTACCACGTCATTCTACCGTTTCGAATTTAATAATCTAATACTTTAATTGAATTCAAAAGTTCAGTATTAAAATTGATATAAAACTTAAAGGTTGATGATTAACGGAATAATCTACCCTGCCAAAAATTTCTTTCGGTATTGAGTGAATATATGTCTACAACAAAGCATGTGTACGTATAGATTTTGCGCCCAAAAGAAAGAAGCGTGTGTACGTATAGATGTGAAAGGAGTGTAGCCCACGTTGTGGGGCTTTCCACATGGAAAGCTTTTGTCGGTTATCAATTAACAGGTTGCCTAACCTAATCAGATTTCTCTTATCAAATGCGACCATGGATTAGAGCAAATGGAATCCCCCGCAATTATTTTAAAGCACAAAAAATAAAGGAAAAAGCTCAAAACTTCACAGGCCAGGAGAATCCAACTTCCCCAGTAATTTTTCTTTTCTTTTACGGGGAGGTAATCACATGGGCCGAGACACTTGTTTCGGTTAGCTTTATTAAAATTCAAGGAAACTGTGGGGGAAATCAGGTGCAGTGCTTGTATCTGTGATTGTTGATACCCAGTATTACACCATCCCAATCTTACCTTTGTCTTTGAAACTCTTGGGTTTGCTTTCTTTGCCCTTCATTTTCAGTCCCTTCATGTTTTCTCCCCCCTCATTTCTTGCATCATTTTCTGCAATTAAAACCACCCTAGTTCCTAAGCAGAAACACTTAAACTTGCAAATCTATCTGCTTTGTTTGTTATGTTTATACTTTTTTTGTGTGACCATATGAAGAATGATCTGCGTTCACATTGGAGTTTAAGGTACTGTAACTCTGTAATCTCCACTTTGGGTATCCTTAAATTTTGGAACTTTGTTAGAAGGGTACCCAAATAATCTGTCCTTTTTAAAAAAGTAATTCTGGGATTTTTGCCTGTTGATTGATTTGTAGGTTGTTTGCTATACAGGAAGGTTATGGCTGGCAATGGGATGTTATACCCAATTCTTGGATTTGCTTCATGTGTGGCTTTTATTTATATGTCTTTTGGTGGTTTGAAGCTTAGTCGTTTCCCTAGGGAACAGAGATTAAGTTTTGTGGAAAGGAATGGGACTCAGTTCTTTTTGGATGGGAAACCTTTGTATGTTAATGGATGGAATTCTTACTGGTTAATGTCCCATTCTGTGGAGGAAAATACTCGACCTAAGGTCAGTGCAATGCTTCAAGCTGGTGCGAAGATGGGTCTCACTGTTTGTAGAACTTGGGCCTTTAATGATGGAGGCTATAATTCTCTCCAGATTTCCCCGGGCAATTCGATGAGCGAGTCTTCAAGGTATTTGTTCTGAGATTCTGGTTTTTTATTTTGTAAATTTTGATGTCTGCGTTGTTAATTATCAGCTGTATAATCACAATCCTATATGATCCGGGTGTTCAATGCAAGCACCGTTTCGGTTTTGAGCTTACAAGAGATTTACAATGTGCATATTGAAGATGATTTAGATTATTGCACAGTTGCTAATCTAAACTAGGCTTGTCTTGAATATATGTGGTAGGGCTCTCTAACATGAAATCTAAGCGTTCAGATTTCAAATTGCTTCGTTTTCTCAGCTGCTTGATTAGAAACATGTCAAAAAACTGTGAATTATTGACTCTGTTGTGCTCTCTAATGTTGGTTAGTATGATTGTAGAGTACTTTTTCTTAATAATGGTTATTTATGTTGATGACGTTCCTTTTCTGCAGGCCTTGGATTATGTCATTGCAGAAGCAAGGCAACATGGAATTAGGCTCCTTCTTAGCTTAGTAAATAACTTGCAACCATATGGTGGAAAGACACAGTATGTCAACTGGGCGTGGCAAGAAGGCATTGGTTTGAGCTCTTCTAATGATTCCTTCTTCTTTGACCCATCAATCCGCAAATATTTTAAGAATTATGTCCTGGTATCTCACCATCTATCTAAGTTCTACTTGTATTTTTTTCCTCATATTTGAATAATGAGAATTTTTCCCCTGCATCGAGATGCATGTATATCACCGCATATCTTCTGTGAACTGCTCTTGGAGTGCTAACATTACATTGTTAAAATATACAAGTCTTAATGTTCAAAGGGGAATCTGATACCGAAAACGTCATATCAACTTGCTTCTTATTAATTTAGTCCTTATTGGATATGACCCTATAAACAAAAAGGTCCAATCGTTTCATCTGTAGATAACAAACACAAAAGCTATTAACAACAATGTGGTTGTGAAAGAGAACTGAAAGTGATAGGAAATGTGTTGCTAAGCTTTGTGAAGTATTGTACTTTATTTTTCTTTCTTATTTTATGCCCGAGGGGAAGGATATAGGTTTGTTCTATTTATCATTGATTCATCGCAAGGAGCTTGCATATTAGATAGTATGTCACAAGTATGATTCTTACCGGGTGCTAGCCAACAATAGTAGGAACATACTGTCTTCCCGGGTTCTTCTTTCTACCAACACAATATATATTGAACCTCATTTCAAATTGTTAAGAAACATGATTGTGTGTGAATAAGGTTGACAAGGCCAACTAACTGTATGATCTCAAATTTGAGGGATAATGTAGTTTCTTCCTACGATGTTCTTTTTCTATATTTGCAAGATAAATTCAAAAAATCTTTTCTAAGCTGCAATGAAGTCTTATTGTGATGTATTTCTTGCTCTCAGACCGTCCTCACCAGGAAGAACACCATCACAGGAATCGAATATCGGAATGATCCTACCATCTTTGCTTGGGAGTTGATAAACGAACCTCGTTGCATAACCGATCCTTCTGGGGATACTCTTCAAGTAAGTTATGAGATCTTGCACTATTTAGATGGACCAGAAAAAGACCGTACATGTTATTTTAAGCACTGATGAATGCAGTATTGACCCTGTATTGGTTTCTAACTTTTCTCTATAATCTAGACCAATTATGTTTAATTTAGATGAATGTTATGGTGTTGTGCAAAATGTTCATATTTCAGAAAACAGGTTTTACATGTTGTATGCATTCATCTCAAAGACCAAGATTTTACTTTCTTCCAAGATTTATCGTTTTGTATCGTATCGTGAGTTCAATTTTATGGCATTCCATTGCAGGATTGGTTAGAAGAGATGACGGCTTTCGTAAAATCAATCGACAAAAACCATCTATTGACCATCGGCTTAGAAGGATTTTACGGTCCTAAAAGCCCCAAGAAGTCAACTGTGAATCCAGAAGAGTGGGCATCAGCCCTTGGATCTGATTTTATGCGCAACTCGAACATTACGCATGTTGATTTTGCCTCTGTTCATATATATGCCGACCAATGGTAAGCAATATTGACCACTATTTATGAAATGTATCAGTATGTATGTAAAATATCAATTGCTTGATACGGAATAAAGCCTTATAATTTTCTCGAATCTTTTTCGTACCCTCTTTGGTAGGTTTCATCATCTCGGTTTTGAAGAAAAACGGAACTACGTTTCCAAGTGGATGCGCTCACACATTGAAGATTGTGACAAGGAACTGAAGAAGCCGGTTATGTTCACAGAGTATGGCTTGTCCGACCAGAACAAAGACTACCAGCCATCCCAACGAGAGCAGCTTTATAGAACTGTTCTAGACATCATTTACAAGTCTGCAAAGAAGAAAGGGTCAGGGGCAGGCGCTTTAGTCTGGCAATTCTTCGTCAAAGGAATGACAGAATACAGCGATGATTTCGGGATCGTACCATGGGAGTCCCAACTGATTTACAAACTGAACATAGAACACTCGTGCAGATTGGCTAGAATCCAAGGACTTGTTCAAGAAAACGAAAACTTCAAACAACTGTGTTCCAAGAGAAAGCAAAGCTAGCGGTATCAAAAAATTCGATTCGTTCTGGTGAGGTAGTTTGTGGCAGATATAAAAAGTTTATTGTACTGTATTTTTTCTTCTTCTCATATCCCATACAAATTACAATATGGTTCAAGTAGATATGCAGATATATATAGTACTTGATTGCGAGTTTGCTGCAAAATTTTCGTAGCAACTGTGAACCGACTGTCTACAATGATTACCAGATCGTCAATGCATGTTAGAAATTTGAATGAATCCCGATAATAGCACCTCTTCCAAATTTCAAGTATGTTGGATGAGCCCCAACTAATTGTTGGACATAGCAGATACAGCATTCACAATCAAGAAAATATCTTTGAAAGAATCTGAGCTGGGAAATATTAAACCTCGAATGGATCCAATCCAGTATTTTTTTTCTATTTGCAAAACTTAAACCCCAAAGTTGAGAAATCAAGGAGCACACGAATGTTTATTTATTTATTCAATACATAGAAGATAGGGTTTTCAAGTCATTATGAAGATTAAAAATGCTCAACCACGCTTTGCCAATCTCGGAGAAGACCTTGTCCCTGTTCCACCTTGCTGCAGCTTGTCTTTATCGTTCTTCAAACCCTTTACAATCCTCCTCCTCTTCTTCACGACCTCGGATTCAGCATTAACCTCCTCGGCAATCTTCATTACATCGCCAACGATTCCATCACTGAAACTCCTCTTCTCTTTATCATTTGCCACCCTCTCAAAATCATCCCAGCTTCCTCACTGGACCTTTCCTCGACGCCCTCTTCGCTTCTCTCTTCACCACCATTTCATCACTTTCACTTTCGCTCTCCACGTCGTCGTCGTCAATAAGATCGAAGAATCTCTTCCTCTTAATGGCCATTGGAGCAGGAGGGGGCGACATCGAAGCATCCCTATTGTTTTTCATAACAATCGGATCATCATCCTTCTCGTTAAGGAGCTTCTCGCGTTGGGCTTTCAGTCTCTTAACGTTGCCTTCGATCCGCCCTTGGAGACGGAGGCGCTTGAAACTGAGGCCACCCATGGACCAGTGCGCTTCGTTGGCCCAGGACAGCAGCGGGTCAAGGACCGGAACCGGAGGATCCACGCGTTCGGAATTGAATCGGGTCTCGGTATAGATACGAGGGCGCGGAAGGCTGCTGCCGTAGAACTTGCCCGGGCCTAGAGGAACCACCATGTTTTGGGGATTGGTGGTGTTTGCAATTGTGAGAAGTTTTTGAGAAATAACTTTAGATTTCAAAAGGGTTGGATGAACTGAGTGAGAGTCGGTTGGTGGGGTTTTTATCCATTGAAGAAGGTTAGTGTGGCGGGTGAATTTAGCGGGAAACGTCTGGTTTGGCGCCCAAACTTAGCGCCACCCTGAACTGGCGAGTTTTTCGTTAAGCATTTTACCCAGATTTGATTTGATCTAATTTGTTCCTGGGCTCTCCTTTTATGGGTATTTTCCACTTCTTTACTGGGCTGCCTTCTAACGGCCTTTCTCAACTTTGATCGTTTCCTGGTACTATACTGAGCCAGCGTCCCATCATGCACCACAAACTATCCTAAAATGAATTTTAATTGATTTGGTTTACATCATTCAACTTTTGTGCTTATATCTGCTCAAATTATAAATTTTGAGATTTGCATAAGTGATAATATTATATTTATGATATGGTGAATAATTTATAAAAATTATTTAACAAACAATTATAGGTATAAGATATTTATATGTAAATTTATTAGTTTCACGTTTTAATATTAAGTTATATATTTATCATTTTATTTAAAATTTGTGTAAAAATAAAACTCATTTAGTGACCTCAATGGTTAGATGGGTGTTGTTCTCTCATGAGGTCCTGAGTTCGAGTAGCTGACTTGTCAATGATTAAAAAATATTTTGAACAAATACTATTATATTGTAATCATCTTAAACTATTAAAAAAATGTATAAACGTAATAAAAATAAAATTACTTTTACAATAATTTAATTATTATTTAAAAAGAAGGGAATTGTTGGATACACAATATTACCTATTTTAGGGTTTAGGATTAAAGATCTATATTTTAGTGTATATAGTTTGATTTTAGAATTTAGACTCTAGAATTTAAAAGGTTTAGAATTTAAAAACGTGTGGAAGTATTTTTTTTTTCACCAAATTATCAAATAATAATCCTTAACAGAATGATACTCTTATCTTTTTCAATTTCAGTTTATATCTGACTAACGCATGATATCATTCTGGTTAGGAGTTTTAACAATTATTTTAAAGGATATTATTTCACATGCAATCTAGACAAAATTTATTTTATACAAACCTGATTATTTTAATCATAAATTCTAAAATACTATCCTCTAAATAATAAATTCTAAATCTAAATCCTAAAACATAAACCCTAAATAAAATTTCTAAATCCTAAAATATTCAGATTTGAATAATTAAAGTTTACAAGATAGTATTAGATAAATTTTCTTAATATGTTTTATGTGTATAGTATATAATGATAACAGGTCGAGTTGATTCGGGTTTTTATCAAATCCGACATGACTCGATAAACAAATCTCATTCACTCAAATTAGATCCAACTCAATTTTAAAGAGGTATCATTTTACCTCAAACTGAGTCTAAAATTTGAGATAAAAAATCGCATCTAGTCCAACAATATATATATATATATAATATTTTTTTTATAAAATAGGGACACTATTGAAAAAAATCATAGAGAGTAATATTATAGTAATTATATTTAAATTATCTTGGGGTTAGCCGAAAATATTTCACTCTAGATCTAAATCCGCTTTGACATCATCATTTACAATACCCAACACGACTTAACTCGGCCAAATTCAATCCGAATAATTTTTTTTAAAAAAAAAGCAAACCTATCAAACCAAGTCTAAATTTATAAAACCCATATTAAATTTATCAAACCATTTATTTAATATTTTATATTGTTAGTTAACATAATTCAATAAAAATAAATATTTTTTTAGCACATGCCTAATATAATATAGTAAATACCATATGTAATAAAGATGGACACGGCCACATGGTAGCATGTCTCATGCTTCCCTTCATGCGTACGACTCAAGTGTACGTGTTTTACTTTTACCTAATGTGGTGCTCTCTTTGCCTTACCCAACATTAAATGTGTGTGTGTGTGTTTTAAATAAGTTAACTAATATCTTTATTCCTTAATTATTGGGATAATTCAATCACAATTCACAATACCGCTGTACTTGATTACTGCCCAGTGCCCATCATAATGTGTTTACATTTGTAATTTTATTTAGGGTTAATTCCATCAGAAACCCTCCAATTTTGATGTAGATTTTAAATTTATCTTGAAACTTCAAAAAAAAAAGTTATAATGAAGTATTCAGAATATCTATATCGTATCGATTATGTCCATATTGTCAACATAGTCATTAGTTTTACATTAAGTACATACTAGAATTTGCACAAACCAAGTTATTTCGATGTTCAAAGTGATGATTGTTATTCTTAGAAGTCCTAGGTTCATGCACCAGGGACAACAAAGGCGTTTGATATTTCATTGTCAAATAGATAGAAATCTTTAGAACTGATGCTATCTTATAATCATTTTAGATTAATAAAAGAAATACAAACAATAATTTAACGTAAACTTATAATATATGTGTGTTTAATCATTAGTTTTGAGCATTAAATATTAACTTATATTTGATATAAACCAAACTTCAAAGCGTGAATCAAGCTTATCTATTATGAGAACGATTTATATTTTACGTGTTAAGAAAAAAAGTAGCTATATTTTTTTAAATTTTATTGGCATTCTCTGTTTTTCAACACATCCATGCATTAGATCCACACTAATATTTTGAGGGCTCAATTATAGTGTTGCTTTAGTTTAGGGTCCAATTCAGAGTTATGGCGATAGTTTGGGGCTTTTATAGAATTAACCCTTGAATTAATAAAAAGGTTAAATTAATAAAACAACTCTTCGGTGTTAATATTTTCTTTCCACGCAATTCTGCCCCGGAAACTATTGAAGAAATTTCGGCTTTCAAATTATCTCATTAAAAATAAATTATTTTTCCCCAAAAGTATTTTTTGAGTGGGTGTGTCTAAATGTACCAAATGTTTTACTAAACATACCAATTCTTTTAATAGAATAATAGAAAAGGAGAGAGAAGGCATCATTTTTATTTCTTTATTATTTTTTAATAAATGTATAGGGTGTATGGGTGGCAAAGAAATAAAATTGGGTAAATGGGTTATGTTAATGTGTGACGCACGGGTTGGGTGTTATTCTATCAAAAGTCTCATATCTGTTATAAATTTGTTCGATTAAAAATATTTGTGATACCTGAAAATTCAAAGAAAAATAAAATTAATATGTAATAAAAAATAAAATTAAATTGAAATTGAAATAATTTAAACAAATCAAAACCTAATTTTTTTATTATTTGAATATATATATTCTCAATTCATAATTTTTTCTGATTTAACTCAAAATATATAAAAATGTCGAAGATATTTTTTGTTATTAATATTTAACTCTTCCTTACGACTAACATATGGGTCTTCTCATACAGATGCAATGTCACTTTTATATTCTAACATTAGTCAGATCATCTAACGGTTAATAATACGATGGCCAAAAATCAATGGATGAGATGGAATTGCGCACGCCAAGCTCAAACCAATGTGCGCTAGGGGTGTGCAAATTCGGGTCAATGATTTTTCGATCCGTGTCCCGACCCAGATGTTTCGGGTACCTGTATGTCGGGTACCCCGATACTCAAATTTTTTTCTTCAAATTATTAAATTAAAAAACACACAAATTTAAAGACTAGAATCACTTGAAAATCAATAAGTATTCATATTTTATCAGATTAACTGTTAAATGTTTATTTTATGTTTTTTAAATTTAAATATTATGTTTAATGTGAAACTCTAAATATTATGAGGTTTTATTTAATGGGTAGTGAGATTTATTTATGATAAATTTTAGTGTGGTGGATTATTTAAAATAATAGATAGTGGTTTAACTTGGTATGTTTAGAAAAAGTTGGTATCTTTAGTAGTACCCTTTTTGAGTTAGCGAAGATCAGTCTTTTCATGGATCTTCGTGTAGACGACGCTTCGATCTCCAAGCGACTTAAACTCAACCAGGTTTTTTTCTTCTTTTAATTAAGCCAAATCATGACGTATGTTTTTTACTGTGGTGTGCTTTATAGTTTGATTAAGAGTGTTGGAGTGGATGGAATTTGATTTTCGTTGCTTTTTGATGAATGATCTTTTGATTTGATTGTCGGCTTTTGATCGGAGTTCTCTCTCTCTCTCTCTCTCTCTCACTGAATGAGATTCGTATGGAATTCTTTATATGTATTTTTTTAAAGTCTCTGTTTGGTTGCTGGGAAAATTCGCTCCAAGGGAAAAAGTGAAGGTCTTTCCTGCACGTGGATTAGAAAAAAAAAAAGGTTTCTACTTGTCTTCCGCTTTGCTCTCATGTTTCCCTGTGGCCAAGCAGAGCCATGGATTAATTTCTGTTTGTTTGGATTTGCCAAATCGTTTTCACGTTATTATTTGTTTTCTCCTCTTTCTTCTTTGAACCAAAACTCTGTTTCATCCATAGTCTGGTGTATTTTAAAGAAAAAGCTGCCATGTAGTATTTTTGCATGCAAATGTTTGATTTGGCATTTATTATTTTTAATGATTTGGTCGGACTTCTCTTTTTTCCGTTCTTTAATATTTACAATGAAAGACTAGCTTTTTTTTTAATTCTAAAGAAATTTGTTTTTTTAAAAACCTAAATTATAATTTTTTTGTTTCAAAATAAATTATTAAAATTTTATAAGTCTAAGACATGTTAGATAATGTTATTTTTTAACAATGGTTACTGTTGGGAAATAAACGAGTAATTTTCCTATAACCAGATTAGTGAGAACGCGAAATAAAAGCGGAAAAATAATACCCGAAATTGATAACAGAGTTTAACCAATTTTGACTACGTCTCTTGACTGCTGCAGATCTTTTACTAAAGAGAGAAAATTTACAGGTGTTTACAAAACACTCACAACTCACAAGAGAACTCTCTAAACTCTTTAGTATTGGGAGGAAGAAATGATTTGAGATAATTTTGAAGTTAAATGAGTTATGTATTTATAGTTGAAGCTTAAGGATTAATCTTAAAAATATCCTAAAGTGTATGGACTAAAGTGCAATTATACCATTAAAAAATAACAAAATCAGTGTGCACCGAAAGCCACTGAATTGCATAAATTTGTCAAATTTAGCTTCCACCAATTTTGACTTTTAATAGTTACCACCTAAAAATACAACAAATATAACGAATGTAAAAAATTCTTTAAACACTTATTTTTACATTAAGTCTTTTTTTATTAAATAGTGGTTAATTTTATTAAATAAATATAGAAAATATGATAAAATTATAATTTAAAAATTAATTATATTAACATGTTATTTTTATGATATATACAATTATTATTAAATAACAAAAATATGATTATAGATCAAAGTTGAAAAATTCAACTAAAGTAAATGATAAGTATCATTAATACTAATATAAAAAATAAATACATTAATGACAACATATTAATAATTTATTTTATCATAACTTAAATGCAATATATCTAGAGTTATTGTTAACAATTATCAATACGAGAGAATCAATCAGATCGGAAATAAATTAGTTAGATAAAATGATGTAAAATCCAACCCAAAAAGGAAAAAAACTGTGCTAGTAGAACAAATAAAAAGAAAATTTTCCTATGCACAAAGCTTGAGAAAAAGCTACATTCCGTTTTACGATCTCTAAGGAAAGCGTAGAACATATTTTGAGGATAAGTTCTTGTCATTGCCATTTTTCTCAATTCTATATAATTGTATTAGACCATTTGGACTCCCTTCTGATATGCAACCCTTTTCAGTTTTCACTTAAATATTTTGCTTCAACTCTATGTTGAGGAACCAATCT
Organism: Hibiscus syriacus; assembly: GCF_006381635.1. Classification (NCBI taxonomy): domain Eukaryota; kingdom Viridiplantae; phylum Streptophyta; class Magnoliopsida; order Malvales; family Malvaceae; genus Hibiscus; species Hibiscus syriacus. Next base: position 9,735,644 of record NW_024061960.1, on the reverse strand, counting down.
TCTTGTTTAGATTCTTCTGTCTGATGCAATGGATATTGAACAAGTTGATGATTCAACTACGATTTTGATTCGTTCTGAGAAAGATGGACTGGACAGCAAGGGAAAAACTAAGATATGCTGTGAGAAGAAGGGCGAGGACAATGCGGAGGTGTTGCATTTTCAAATAGAAACTGCATTTTACCTAGGCAAAACTTTTTATTTATTTCACCAGCTGGTCTTTAATTGAATTTACTTCTCTATTTTTTTTCCAGGATGCTTCAGCCAATGATCAGGGAAATTCTGTCAGTATAGCAGGGTCTGAGGAGAGTAACAATCCTGTCAAGAGTTCTACTTCGGCATCAATCAGTTCTAACTCTGATTTGTCCTATGTTGATGATGATGAGGATTGTGACGATGCTGATGATGTTTCTGATTATGGCGACGATGATGATTTCTTATATGTAGATGATTATTCAATTATGCAATCCCATTTTGATAACGTGGATCTTCCTCATGGGGTTGAGGCTTTGATTCCTTGGTTGAAAGACTCTGCTCCAACCGGAAATCTGCCTCCTGCCCTTGGTGTCCCAACCGCCCCCACGACATTGGCTGATATCAAACTGAAGTCGACTTTTTCCGATACTTCAATGGTCTCAAGAGAGTCGGGGTCTGATTGCAAAGGAGGAGGAAATGAAGAAGATGGAGATATGCAAAAATTTCTCAGCTTCAAACATTTTGATGTTGTGGACGATTTCTCAGACCATCATTACAGCAATATGAACTCATCAGGAGGGGTAAGTATGCATCTTGTTTTCTGTCATGTTAAATTCGTCAATTTTAATATAATATGTTTTCTTTAACTCTCTCTTGATAGCAACCAAAGGAGTGGGCGAAGCAAATACAGGAGGAGTGGAAGATTCTTGAAAAGGACTTACCAGGTGAGTTGTGATTCATGAATATGTTTTCTGAAATTTGGTGCCATTGTCATAGTAATTGATAAGGAATTAAATATGACTCATTGTTAACTATGGCCATATCTGAAATTATACGAACATTCCCCAGCTGAATAACGTCGTAAACTACAGCTGCAGTGATTTGAATGACTCATGCTCCCTCTATTTGTTTTACAGAAACTATATATGTGAGTTTATGAAGGAAGAATGGATCTCTTAAGGGCTATCATTATAGGACCTGCTGGTACTCCATACCATGATGGCCTTTTTGTTTTCGATTGTTTCTTCCCTCCGAAATATCCCCACGAGCCACCGGTATGTATGTTCAGTGTGTATTTATGCACTTACAACAAAAACTTATTTCACATTGCTGAATGAGTATATGATAATTTCTTGTCAGATGGTTTATTACTACTCTGGTGGCCTCCGGTTAAATCCTAATTTATACAACTGTGGTAAAGTATGTCTCAGCCTTTTGGGTACATGGCATGGAAGTCAGAATGAGATGTGGGTTCCAGGGCAATCAACCATGCTACAAGTATTGGTTTCTATACAAGCTCTTATTCTGAATGCTACACCTTTCTTTAACGAACCTGGGTATGAACGTGTTTATGTCGGGGCTGAAGGTGAGAGGAAGTGCAGGAAGTACAACGAGCAAGTATTTATTCTATCATTAAAGACCATGATTTATACACTAAGAAAACCGCCCAAGGTATATGTTTGTCCATCAATTTTCTTCTTTCATTATTGTTATACCTTCTTTTATTTTTTTGGTCGAATCGGTCATGTTTTCGCTACAGCATTTTGAGGACTTTGTTACCGGTCATTTCCGCAACCGTGCACTTGACATCCTTCTGGCGTGTCAAGCGTATAAAGAGGGTGCTATGATAGGCTCTGTCGTGGTTAACGATGCTGTCCCAGACCCTAACAAACTCGTACAGGGTAACTCCGAGGTATTTAAAGGAGCAATACAGAAGATGATCAATGCGATGACTGGAGTTTGTGAAAAATGGGTCAACCAACTGCGAGCAGTTTCAGGCTAGCAGAAGCTGATAAGTATTAGGTCTAAAATGTAGGGTTGGATGTGTTAAGCCATTACAGAAGCAGATGTGGAGCCGTTTAGTATGCCTTTCTGAGTGAATGATTTGGTGAACGCAATAATTTTGATGAACTTGATTACATTTTGACTACGCTTGGTATATAATTTTTGGGTTGGTTTAGCATACCTTTCGAAAATAAATGTGTTAGAGAAGCAATTTCAGAAATTAAGATTATTTAATTTAAGATTTACGTGTTTAATATTTCTTAGAAAAATATTTCTGAGAAGATAAATAATCATTTTAAATATGACGTTAGATAAAGTTAAATGTTGACTTGACATAATGGCATGTGTAATTGAAGTGTTGACGTGATGTTAATTAATAATAAGTCGATTAACAATTTTTATAAAAAAATAGTTTGACTAAAAATAAAATATTTAAAAAAAATAATGATTCAAAGTGAATTAAGAGTGATAATTCAGATAAACATTAAGGGTGGATTATAATTTATAACACTATACCTTAACGGCCATAACTTCACTGTTACCATTCATGAAGACGATTTCTGGGTACCTCGTACAGGTACAGAATCGCATTGATGTCAATTGATCAAACTACATGAAGCAACGATAACGGCTGTTTCTTTCCCACTCAACAACGATGATGACGTTAACTCTTGTTATTTTACCCTAGATCCATGGACGTAAGGAAAATGTCAACTCAAATAGCCACCAGACTGTTTGGATTATCAATCATATAAACAATATTTATATCACAGAAATTTGAGAAGTTTACACACGACTCTGCCGTCAATTTATCATCATCAGTATCTTTTTTGGTCGCTAAAACATAATAATTGAATAAAATCCAACATGAGACAAATATACAAGAAGAACCATAAACTCTTGCGTGGGGATATTTAGAAGTAAAACAAAGACAATCTTTGCAAGCAGACTCGGGTGTACATCCATGAATTACAGACCAGGTTGAACAAACAAGACATACACCTAAAAGTTCAACGAGCCAACATGAATATGGGTTTATCATCTATGAACTGCAACCAAGATCTTATTGTTTAAAAGAAATTTTGCTTACCAGAAGATATCGAATCAAGGTAGGCATTGGAGGATGGGGAGTGGCTTTTATCCAGCTCCGCACTGAACATGTGATGTAGAAGAACATCAACTCTTTGACTACGAGTCTTCGTGCTGTGCATCATAACGGGAAAAGAGAAAATCAAAATGCCACTTTATAGTTAAAACATCGAACAAACTGAGTGCGAGTAAATGAAAAATTGTAGCGAGACAGCAAATACAAACCCAGCGAGTCTTCTTCCACCTTTTCCTGATCCAGCATCCTGGGAATATGAAATAACACCAATTTGTCGGATAACGGCCATGGTAAACGGAAATGACAATGTGCCCATATGCATACATGGTAAAGCAATGAGATTATAAAATGTACCAACCTTCTCGTCACCTTCTTCACCAGTCCCTGATGCATCAAGATCCATTTCAGCGAAGAATGCCTCCAAGACAAAAGCTACAACCTGTATTTACAGAAGAAAGAAAAATAAGTTTTTTTCCCATTTTATAATGCGTCTGCATTGTTAAAGGCAATGAGAATAAATATTCTCAAGACTTACCAAATTCAAAAGCAACAAAACAGTAACTAGGTAGAAGCTGATAAAATATACAAGGGTCCAAGAAGTTCCAGTTAATTCCTTGTAGCTCTGTAACAGCAACTCAGAAGGAAAATGAAAAAAATCAATGCCTCCAGGAACGGGTATATCATTCAGGAAACAAAAGAGCATACAGGAGCAAGCAAAATTCCATAGAACTTGTGCAAAAGAATGCAATAAAACTAGAAATATACTATATAGAATTTCAAGAATATTTGCTGAGAAAAGAGTATTCATATCGGATGCAGTAAAACAATCCACTCAAAGTCCAGACATTTACCCCTCACAGTCCACTAGAAATCATTCCAGTTTATTAGTACTACACTTTCTTGTGTAAGCGTAAAACCGCTTATACATTTTTTTGGTGCAAGAATGCAAAATGTTTAAAAGAATAAAATCTAGGTGTCCTAGCTATGTATGTATTTATTTTTCAGAACTTTCCACAAAGGCATGGACCACGGATATTGAATCTGTGCCTCATTTTATGTTAACGTGAACATAGCTTATCAAACAAACAATATCCCGAATACAAAAGGTGTTACACATGTTTTCAAAATTATTTTAGATGCTCAGAAGTTCACAGAGACTATATGAATTAACTATTGAATCAAAGAAACAGCAATATTGCACCAAGATAAAGTTGCTATAGTGTGAATAGATTCCAATAACTTTTAAACTAACCCATTAACAGCTATAATGTAGAAAATATGCTCTTATTCAGCAAGTGTTGTAAGCAGAGGCCACAAGCAGCAGTGAGGAATATATCCAAAAGTGCAATAGTGTAATTCTATCCTAAATGACCCTTGAAAAAAAATACATCGAGATGATGTATAGCAAGGATGTTCCTCTACATGTCCTACACAGAAGTGTGTTGAAAAGACGACAAAAAAAATAATATATATATATATATATATATTGACACAATAGCAATACCTGCATCCATATTGCCAATTTCCCATAACTAGCAAGTTAAAAAGAGTGACCATTCCGTTTGGATAATCATTAAAATTGAAGAGCAAGTAGCTGATTTTGTCAAGGAAAGTAGCTGAATATTATATAGTTCAAAACATGCAATTGTCACTAAAGATACCTCCGAAACCAAATGCAAAATTCTCTAAGCCTGTAAATTGCCATGATTGTCAGTGCAGCCTATTTAATTTAAAATATTACGAAGGCATATATAAGTCGGGTTTATAGAAACGCCAAAAAAGGATACTCATTTTCAGTGAGCTCTGTTGCATCTAGATTGGGATTCCCAGACAATCCCACCAAAGATCTAGAACAAATGGTGATAATTTCCATTAGTAACATAATCAGAACATTGATTGCACTGAATAATAATCCACAATGAAATCTGGAGTTCTAGGAATTTGAAACCATTTTTCACTTGAATAAATAATTCATGACAACTCCGTTGTTTGATATATGAGGCAACTTCAATAGAATGTTGCATCTGAAAATCCTGGTAGGCAGGCAGACGACGGTAGAAATAAAATATCCATAGTACCTGTACACCAATTGAGCAATAGATGCATAGGACACAAAATATAGTCCCAAGATATGGCATTAGACTTGGTATTAGGGTTAATAATGTGGCAACAAAAGCTTGGTAACTTCGGACATGCATCAGGAGGCTTATCAATCTTAGCATTCTGGCAAGAAGAAGGTAGCGAATCCTGTAGACAAGAATAGGCAACAAAAGGGATATTTAAAAGCTAGAGGAAAAAGGGACATCCAAAACAAACGATGTTAACTAGAATTTTTTTATAACATATTTAGAAATCATATGCTTAAAAAATGATGCATATAGTACACAAACTTTGAAATATTTTGTCCTTACCATTCTCCATTTGAGAAAAATGAAAGTCCATCAGGAGTTGCAAAAGTTACAGTTTCTCCTATAACTGCAAGTACAAATTTGATAAAACTAAATTCAGTAGCCTATTAACAAATGAAGCGTTTCAAGTTGAATGGACAAATATTGCAAATGTGAACATGTAGTAGTGCACATGCCATTGCGCTATCCCCAACTTGTACCCTACTTGTTTGCAAATTTATAGAGTTCACTTCATTTGAGAAAATCAATACAGCAGCGGCATATTCCTTAATATATTGATCATGATATGCAGCGTATTCCTTAATATATTGACCATAATATGCAGCATAATCCTTACTATATTGATCATAATATGTCATTTCATAACTTCAATTTTTACAGGTTACGTAAAACCTTCTACAACAGTCAACATTTAAAAATCGGAATAAGATCAATAAAAGTCATCTCCTAACAATGCCATCCTCTATTATCAGTCACCGAGGAAACTCTAATCCAGTCCGCTTAATTTCTACAAGAATTGACGGTTGACACAAATGAGAATCAAGTTTTCACAATTGATTTAACCGGTAATTAAATTATGGTGTCATCTAATATAAGAGCATGAAACAAAATAATTCCTGAAATTTGCTTTCTGAAAGCTCATTGTGATGTTATTATTATTATTATTATTAGAATTTCAAAAATACAAAAAATAAAATTGGTCGCTTTACTTTAGTAGATCTAGGTAAATACCAATGATTTAACTTGGTTAATTACCTATTATCCATGTAATAAGAAAATCAAAGCGATTCTGACCATCCCTCCAATAATTTGCAAAGCCATATGCAAACACTTTCAGTGCCATTTCCAGTACATATATCCAGCCTGTCAAATGAAAACAATCGGATGAAGCACCATGAAAGTATGCAATAACATGTCATTCATGTTGCACACGACAAAACTTAACGAGCATTAAATCATGCCAGGGAGTTGACTAACAAGCTCAAAAATCTTGACATGCATTAGAAAGTACCTACCAAAGACAAACTCAACCTCTTGCCACACCTTCTGTCCGAGTTGTTTTCAATATCAAGCTGCAGGCGAATTTATATCACGGAAATTAGTCCAAGACTGTAACTCAGAATTTAAATTTGGCAATATGAATCCTAGCGATCAAACCATCTGAAGCAAAAATAAGGAAAAAAAGTTCACTCTTTTTAGAACTCCATCCAATGATAAAAAGATAATGGTAAAAGCAGATTTGGGGTCTTCTGTTGATTTATTAGTCGGAAATGACCATCCAGCTCAGTTGGTAGAGCACAAGGTTATTAACTTTGGGGTCATGGGATTCGAGTCTCACGGAAGACATTTCATAATTTGGAGGTCTCCTACGGAAGCTGCTCTCAACTTGGCGTTAGGGGCAGCCTACTATCCTACCTCCCTTACCCATCACATATGAGAATAAGGGTCAGTTAATTTTGTTGATTTATTAGCCGATGATGCACATGCACTTTCTTTCTTGTTTCTTACCCTCACTTCCCTACCCTGCCATAGGCACCTGACCTTCAGATCATTGCATAAGCTACCTATTTACTTTTAGCTCCAAATAAAGTTTAGGTGGCAAATATGAGTCCATGTTGGAAAGAGCAAGAAACAGTGTAGAAGTTGGGAATCACATTGCTGGACTCTAGTTATGGTAGTTGTAAAGCAATTGATGGAGGGTTTCTGTGATCATTCATATTTAATTTTTTTCCTGTGAATTTGATACATTCACATCATTCTCAGAATTGAATTGACAAATTCTTTCAGCAAACTAGAAGGGAAGTTACATGTAATCTAGATGCAACTAGTAACCAAGTAGTTTCCTATGCTTAAGCGCATGGCATGCCTCTTGGAGAAATGGAACAATTAATGGAAAAAATTTAATCATATAGAAAGGGAAGGGAAAGCTTTAAACAATATTTAGAGGCTCCAACTCTGTACACGATAATAGGCAAGAAAGAAATCAACACACCAAAGGCACAGTTCTACATAGTTTCCAAACTCTTAAATTTGAGACAAAGAATTAGTTTGACTCCAATGTGGGAGTACTTTGTAGGAAATATAGTCCGACAGCACCAGCATCAGATAAATTGCAAGTATAGAAGGCACCAACAAAACCAGCACGCACAAGAGGCATAATTCTACCTAGTTTCCCAAATCTTAAATTAGATATAAAATTAGTTTCGCTCCAATGTGCGAGTACTTCATTGGAAATGTAGTCAACAATTGACAGGTTCAGCATCAGATAAATGCAAGTATATTTGTTCTGTCAAATTGTGGAACTACTTGCATCAAACTAGGAACTTATCAAAGAACCTTAATTGTTAAAGAAAATTCTATACTAATATTCATCTAGATGAAATACGTTAAGAGGCATACCGTTGTCACAACAATAACTGCAAACAGATTCAGTATGAGAATGAAGGATATTATGTATCCAAATTTGGGACTCCGAACAAAGGCTTTCAAGTTTTCAGAGAACGGTGAACGGTAGATTTGAAATCTTTCAAACAAAGGTGGCTGCACACCATAAAAGATCCTGTTGTCATAAATATGAACATGCTTTGAGAAGGTCAATAGAAAAATGGACTTACAGTATCCTCCTTTTGAAATCTTAGACCAATGGCGTTGCAAAGATCAGTAAATTCATCCAAGTTGATCTACAGGTAGAAAAAAGATAAAATTCAGAAATGATTACATTAAACGAAGAATATAGAGTAATAACATTGTACAAACAGTCAATGCAATGAGAAGAAAAGACCTACATATACTGACCGGTACACCAAAAAGGGGAAAATGCTCAATTTTAATCAAATCAAAATGGTGAAGTAATAAGTATACCTTGAAGTCACGACTATCATCCATCTCATCAAATATTAACTCAAATTCTTCCCTTGATATTTTTGGCAAAGACCTGAATACGACAATTGAAGGCATACTTTAGCATGCACAATATCAGAACTAATAAAAGAAAAGAGGTTGAAAATTCAATAAAATCAGGTACATTGATACATTAAGCTACCTAAGACCAACTCAAGAAATATGAACTACAATCTTATCAATTAACTACATCCACATATTTTTTCTTTCATAATTGCATCAAATATTATCAATTATAAGATACAAAGAGAAAAGTAGTTAATCTTTGACAATCAAACAGGAGTTTGATTTTTTTTCCTTTTCTGATTCAAAGTGTTTTGATCGTAATTAAGATTAGCAATGTGCTAAACAGACTTAACAAGAGAGACAACTTCTTAATAATGCTTAAAACTATTCCCTTATTTGATACTGTTAAATACTTCCTGCGTCCTTTCTTCTTTCTTTTCTAACATAATTCACTTCCTTTTACCCCGAATAGTCAAATCTTAAATAACTTAAACCCGACAGAACCTGTGCAAATTCCACATCTTAATACCTATTAGAAGCCGGAGAAATATGTATCAATGCAAGAGATAGGAAGGAAGTACTTCTAGAAACACATTAAATATGGTGTTGTAAATAGTACCTGTACTAATTTAGTTCTTCAAACAGATGAATGCATTGCTCCTTGTTGAGGAACCCAACATTCTGCATGTAGCAAAGGAGCATTCAGAAAACTTAACTAAAACTACATCACTACATTCTATAGCCTTCTCCTGAAATGTGGGGTTGGCTACATCAATAACGCAACGATAAGTGTTTTCAAATATCATGATGATAGTCAACAAGGTAAATTAAGGTGACTAAGATTGCATAAAAGAAATAATGATAATCCTTCCTTTCCCAAGCAAAAAAACAACAACAACAGGGAAAACCACTCAAACAGAAAAAAGAATTGTGTTGAAAGTCTTCCACAACTTCTCTCTAACCTAGGTGTTTCAAATTTCAAATTTTCACGAGCCCAGGCGCTTTGATTATTATTCTCTTCTCCGGTACCAGTCGTCAGCCGCCGCATGCCGTCGCTGTCAGCAGTCCGCCGCCACACTCCGACCACTGTTTGACGCCAATTTTTTCCTAAGAAGATCGCCGGTTATTTGTGATATAAAATCTGGCCTTAGATTTGCGTTTGAGACTTTCAATCAACACAGATCTTCAAGAAGCCCACTGCCATTTTTCGCCGCTTTCCGCCGCCTGTGCACACCATCGTTTCTCCACCAGAATCAGCGTCGTCTTGCGTCCAGAACCCTCATATCCTGTGTCGAGAATCGTTTTTTATTATCCTTTATTTTCCAGAAATCTGGTTCGGCTAGGAAAAACCCTTTCCTCCAACTTTCTGTTCATTTCCAGATTTCTCCATGGAGCCTCAACCCCCGTCTCAGCCCAGGCGAACTAGAGATGCATCAGGAGCGGCAGGTGAAACTTCTGGGAGCAACAACAGATATGGTTTCTCCTACTACAGTAAGGAAAACGTGGGAGGGAAATTGAAAAGGAGAAATAGGCGTGCTTTCACCGACGTTTGCTGGCCAGTTTGAGGCAATATGGTGATTTCTCTCTCCCGTGCGTTCTGATATGAACGCTGTTCTGGCAGCCTTGGCCCGGGAGGCTGGTTGGACAGTTGAGTCCGACGGCACTACCTACAGGCACTGTCCTTCCCACCATAATCAGCAAAACTTAAGAGAAATTTCTGCGAGGTCGGGTGAACATTCTCTATCAACCAATTCCTTGGAAAAATGCGCTGTTAAAGGAACATTAGACTGTCAACCTCCTGTGGTTAGGATTGATGACAGTGGTATTTCTCCTTCACAAGGTGGGAATTATAGGATGGAAAAGCTTTCTTTAGTGGAGGCAACACCCGTTCTTTCTACTGCTGAAGTGGATCACCATGAAATCAAGAAGGGGTATTCCAACGAAAAATCTTCTGAAGTAGCGAGACAAAGAAGAAACGGATTTCAAAACAGGCAAAATGAAGGTCAAATAAATGGTAGGAATGGGTATAGTAATGGATGCGTCTCGTTATTAATTGAGAACCTTCCGGAGAAGATCCATTGGAAGAGACTTGGATATATATTTGGTACACACAGTCAAGTTATGGATGCCTTCATTCCTAAAAAAAGGAATTTGAATGGGGTTCGCTTTGGTTTTGTTCGCTATGCTACAATTGAAGAAGCAAGGAGAGCGATCTTAAATATGAATGGCTCTCGTATCGACGGCAACAAAATTGGTGTTTCTTTCGTTAAATTCAAACCTCGACATTCCTATTGGAGGAAGTCCTCGACAAGTGTTCTTCGCAAGTCTGGGTTGGAAGATGATTCGAGGAAGAATCTTTATAAAGTTGAAGGTGTTATAGATGAAGAAAAACTTCAGGTGTTGAGCAATTGTCTAGAGGGGTGGTGCAAGGACTTTGTCAAAATTGGTCATCTCGCTAGACAAATGCAAGCGAAGGGCCTCACTGGCTTCACCTTAATGAGAGCTGCTGGTAATGCGATTTTAATTATTTTCGAAGACAATGCTTCATTGAGAAGTGTGGAGAACGATAAATCAAAGATTCTCGCAGAGTGGTTCTCCATAGTCGAAGCTTGGTCAGAAAGTTTGGTAATGGAGTGTCGTCGAGTATGGTTAGTTTGCGAGGGTGTTCTTTTTCACGCATGGAATTGGGATACTTTCAAGAACATTGCTGAAAAGTGGGGTTTATTACTAGCTATCGATGAAAGTTGTCATTCTCCATCAACCTTTGATCGGGCAAAATTCAAGTCCTCACAAAGGCTGATTCGAGAATTGATGCGTTGGTGGAATTGAAGGTTGGTGACAACTTCTTCAAGGTCATGGTGCATGAGATAGAGCCTTCATTCAAACCAAACTCTTGGACTCCTAAAGAAGACGAGTCCTCATTGATCTTGTCTCTTCAATTGTGGTTTTGTTTAGTCTTTACGGTTGTAGGTATTGCTTTTAATTTGTATCATGTTCTATTGCGATGTTTTATTCCTACTGATGGGGTGTAATTAGGAGTAAGGTGATTAGACTGTGGCTTTGGATGAGGTCATTTGAAGTTAAGGTCTTTGTTGTAAAGGTGTACATCACCATGTGAGGTTACTCCGTGGTGTTTTGTATTGGGTAATATTATCAATAAAATTTGAGGTACTCTTCTTCCTTCCAACGGTCGTTAACATACTTTTAGTATGTGAACGAATACGAAGGGAGTTTTTAATGAGACCTCTAACTTCTATCAAAAGAAATTGTGTTTGGAAATGATGATAGTCAGATATTTTTGTCCCTACTTTATTCAACCTAATGTGAAAAATGTGTTTGGATAAATCTAATGGTGGGAGCTTCCAGTTCATGGATAAATCAACCTAATAAAGTCAAAAAAATAATTGGGAGAAATGTATTTTCCATTGAAAAGTTTCTTTCCAGAAGTGAACACAACAAATAATCCAACCACCAATAGCAACTCAAGGGCATAAAAATTCTCTCCATATCAACTTTACATGATAATTCAAACATCTTTAACCATGATAGATTCTGCTAAAAGAAACATGAAAGATTGATGGTAGTGGTTTAATTTCTATCTTTGAGCCGCTCATCATCAGAACTGTCTCCATGCTATCATTCCTTGTCTTACTTTATCCATTTATTGTCTTTCAAATTAGATGCTTAGACAATATCATATGTATCTTTATTCATCTTATCTTTCAGATACACTTTTAATATAGTATGTAATGCTGAAGGACTTATATATATATAGTGAATAAGTCCTACAAATCCCCACATCCAGATCACCATGGGAAAAGTCTACCACAGAGTTGAAGCTATGCACAAGTTAGACATACAAAGATTTCTAACAACCCTATATTGCTCACAAAGATAGCAGCATTCACATATAGCAATTTAGAATGCAAAAGGGATACTCAACCAATAAGTGAATAATGTACTTACATAATCATCAATAAGGTCAAAGGCTTTACACATATATTTCTCCTATTCCGGTCCATCTCAGAGACTTGTTTCGCAAGCTACAAGAAAAGGAGATTTAAGCATATACTAAATCTTTTTTTTTCTATGAAATGAAAGTCGTCATTAGAAATATTCAAATAATAACAGATCATACAATCAACAAAAAAATAAAGGAACAAACCTCAGAGAAAATGTAAAGAGAATTAACAACAAACCTCGCCTTTGAAGCTGTCATATACAACAACAAGAATCAAATTTGTGACGAAGTAAACCCCGATCAGGACATAGAGAACAAAAAAGAGGGAGTACCAACGTGAAGCCCTGTAGTCAACAGATTGAAAGATAGTAAAAAAACAAAGGACTTTTCAAAAAGAAATTAGGTTGTAACATGATCAAAGTATACAATAGAAGATAACCATCCTGATTTTCTTAAGAAATGCTGATTTACCTATTGTAATTCAAAAAATGCATCAATAAAGCTAAACTCAAAATGAGTTTACCATAAAAATTTCTCTATGGCGGGGGGGGGGATGCCATCCAATTCCAACCATTTTTATACATTAAAGAAAACAAAACATTTCTTAACAGTACAGTAAATTACATTAACCAAATCACCATTTCACTCCAAACTTACTTATAGGCAGGTATCCATACATTTGGGTTGTTGGATGTGGTGAATAAAACAAACATCTGATACAACGTGATACCATATGAGGTAAATACCATTTTACCCTGTTCTGTATCTTCAAACATAACATATGCTATCCAACTGGCAAGCAGAAGAAATAACACCACAGAGCCTGCAATCGAAGCAGATGAGACAGTAAATAAGATTGTGCTCGGAAAAACATTAGTATATACTTATGACCAATAAATTGGACCAGATTAGAAGGCAAATACATCTTGTTTCAAAATTAAAATATAGAAGGCATTCATACTGGTATGGTGATAAGAGAGTATACAAACCAAGACATTCAAGTAGGTTCCAAACAGCCAAAATGATGATGCTACTTCGTAGTTCCCTAAAAAAAAAAAGAGAGGACAAATATTAAATGAAAAAAGCTGAAATCATGGAGAGCAAACAAGCTCAACTTCCTTCAAACATGTACATTAAAAATGGTCAGTAAAATCATGTAATTTTTACAATGATAACGTGAATTTGAAGTCAAGATTTATAGATCAAGTTAAATAGGTCACTCAATATGTAAAAAAGCTAAGGAACTCTGAAAACTATTGAAGAACTGAGTTCAACTATGGGCATAACAATCTATAAATAATCAACTTGTGACACCCAGAGCAGACCATTTAGCCTTAGCTCAACCTATCCAAAAATTATTAATTTTTTCTGGTTTTCTTATATGGAGAAAATGACACATAAATGTTTGAGGGAAAAAAACATACTTCTCACCGCTTTATTTTAACCTTACACTTCAACTGGTTGTGGACCCAGTTATAGAAAAATACACTATAGAGAAACATCTATACATAACTAAACGGTTTCAAGTAAAGGGTGCCGTCAGCCCAAGAGGAATCATATTTTCTTTTTCTTTCTCCCTAAAAAAGGATTAACGAGGGGACGTGACCCATCCATAACCTTCTCTCAAACCAATGAAGGTAGCCTAAAAGACTAGGATAAATTTCTAAAACCAAATCAAATCTGATAAGTACACGCCATGCTCCATCTCATGGCAGCACCAAGCAGTTAGTGATGTGTAACATCATGCTTACTCCAGAATAAATGCTGATATTAAGATCAATAACTCGTCTAAATCTAGGTTGTCAATTTTATCTGCTTGTGAACCTTAGTAGCACATAAACACCATATAAAATTAACTATTCAAACTTTCAAATTACCCTCCAACTCTCTATTATTCTTGAAGATCCATATGATCTCTCTGATCACATCAAGTAATGAGGATGACCATGGAAAAATATGTTTGGTAGTTCCAAGTTACATGGTGCCTAATTTCACAGCATGCATATACAAAACCACAAGCATAAAATTTTGACTTAGTGTAGAAAACAAACTGTGTAGAAAACAGATTGTAGAAAACAGACAAGTCTGTTATTTTTATTCTTGTGTACATTCAGTAGAACATATTACATATTATATACAAATTATGTCTCTAAACTAGGAAACTCTAAGAAAGGAAACTAATCCTAGGAGATGTAATCCCTTGAAATAAGGGATTGAAAAACAGAAAATAATTACAGAATCTCTTAACTTAAGGGATTGACAACTCATTTTTATAATTCCTACACTCCCCCTCAAACTGGTGTATATATGTTGTATATACCCAGTTTGAATGACATCTTATCAAAAGTCACTCGTGGAAGGGCTTTGGTGAAGATATCTGCCAGCTGTTTCTTCGTCGGAATGTACTGCAATTTTGCAACTCCATTGTTGACCTTCTCGTAAATAAATAGTATGTCTATCTCAATGTGTTTCGTTCTATCATGTTGCACTGGGTTTTTTGCTATACTCATAACTGATTGACTGTCACTAAAAATCTCAAATTCTTCTTGTCATCTAAGTCCAGTTCTGTGAGCAGTCTTTTAATCCACATTCCTTCGCATATTCCGAGAGCCATTGCTCTAAACTCTGACTCAGCACTACTTCGAGAGACAACAACTTGTTCTCTACTTCTCCAAGTCACCAAATTACCCCAAACATAGGTACAGTAGCCACTAACTGACCTTCTATCAGTTAATTCACCTCCTCAGCTTGCATCCGTATAAACCTTCACTGTTCTGTCTTGATTTTTTTTTCTAAATATAAGTCCAGCTCCTGGGGTAAATTTCAAGAACCTTAAAATTTTGTTAACAGCTTCCAAATGTTCTTCTCGAGGATCACTCATATGTTGGTTGACAATGCTCACTGAGTATACAATATTAGGCCTGGTCAGTGAAAGGTAGATTAACTTCCCAACTAACCTTTGGTAGATTTCCTTGTTTACTGGATTTCCAGTCATTTCCTTGCAAAATTTCAAGCCTGGCTCATTGGAGTTTCAACTGGTTTGCAGTCGAGCATCCCAGTTTCTGCAAGAAGATCCAAAACATACTTACGTTGGTTTATGACCAGCCCTTCCTCGGACCTTGCAACTTCCATACCCAGGAAATACCTCATACTCCCTAAATCCTTGGTTTCAAACTCCTTTGCAAGATTCATCTTTAGCTTTTCTATTTCTTCTATATCACTGCCAGTTATAATCATATCATCTACATAGGCAATTAGGAGGGTTATCTTACCACTCGGTGTAATTTTTTTGAATAATGTGTGATCCGCTTGGCTTTGTTTGAAACCATTATGTGTCATAGCCTTAGCAAATCGATCAAACCAAGCCCTGGGAGACTGTTTTAAGCCATATAAGGATTTATTGAGCATGCACACAGTTTTCTTAGTGACATTTCCTTCTAATCCGGGGGGGACCTCCATGTATACCTCTTCTTCAAGGTTCTCATTCAGAAAAGCATTCTTTATGTCCAGCTGATGCAATTTCCAGTCCATGTTAACAGCTACTGATAACAATATTCTGATGGTATTCAATTTTGCAACCGGTGCAAAAGTCTCCTGGTAGTCGATGCCATAGGACTGAGAAAAACCTTAGCAACCAGCCTTGCCTTGTATCTTTCCACACTCCCATCCGAATGATATTTGACTTTGAATATCCACCTGCATCCAACAGCTCTCTTCCCTTTTGGCAAATCTGTCAAACTCATATCATTCTTTTGCAACGCTTTTATCTCTTCTTCCACATCCTTTTTCCACTTAGGAGATTGAAATGCTTCTGTCACATTTCTTGGGATTTTCAGTGTTAATGCTGGCAGTGAAGGCCCTGAAATTAGACTGTAATTTCCCATATGCAACATACTTATTTATGGGATGAGCAGTGCATTTTCTTACCCCCTTCCTAATAGCAATAGGAAAGTCATCAAGATCAACAGTAGTAGCCTCTTGGTAACCATCATTACCTTATGTTTCAGCTGCAACAGGATCCGAATCTGGTTCTTGGCAAATGCTAGGCTGACTGATTTCTTCAGCAACATCTTTCCTTCTTCTTGAGTAAACACTGAATTGTTTCGGTTGGGGAGTTATGGTTTCAGGATCATTGTTAGGTGCATTTTTGGTAGTGGTGGAAGGTGTTTTGCACGGACTAGAGTGCTGAAATAAGGAGGAAGGAAATTAATCAGAGTTATTTAGGTTATTCTCATCACCCTCCCTAGGAACTGGGACAGTGCTAGCCGGCTTTGGAGAGACAGTAATAGGTAAGGAAATGATAGGCTGTAAAGAAATATCGGTTTGAACAGGTTGAAATTCCTTGTAACTCTCCCCGTGAATTTCTATTCCTGAAAAATAAGGTTGGTTTTCAAAAAATGTAACATCAAAGGAGAAATAGGTCTTTTTTGTGGAAGGTGAGTAATACTTGTAACCCTTCTGACTCGAAGAATGGCCCAAGAAAACACACTTTATGGACCTAGGATCTAATTTCCCTCTGTTGTGGATATGAACAAAGGTTGTACACCCAAACACCCGAGGAGAAAGACTTGAGTTTAAATGTTTAAAATGGGGATACAGCTGAAACAGAACCTTAGTAGGAATTTTGAAATCTAAGGTTACTTAGCATTCTATTGATGAGGTAAGTGGTTGTAAGAAGAGCTTCCCCCAAAGATACTTAGGAGCATTAGCAGCAAACATAAGAGACCTAGTAACCTCTAGAAGATGTCTATTTTTCCTTTCTGCTACCCCGTTTTGTTGAGGTGTGTTGACACAAGAAGTAAGGTGAACAATGCCTTTTTCCTTAAAAAAATACCCAAGGGTTTTATTCAAATACTCACTCCCATTGTCACTCCTTAAAATTTTGATTTTTGTGTCAAATTGGGTTTCAACTTTTTGATAAAAACTTTTAAAGAGAGACTCAACTTCAGATTTTTCTCTCATTAAGAAAACTCATGTTGTCCTAGAGTAATCATCTATAAAAGACACAAACCACTTATACCCAAAAATGACAGGAGAGAAGGGCCCCAAATGTCACTATGGATGATGGAAAAAGGTATTGTTGGTTCAAATTTGGTTGGAATATATGGTTTTCTGGTGTGTTTGGCCATTTGACAAATTTCACAGGAAAAAAAAGATGGATCTTTATTAATGAATAAGTTCGGTAACATTTTGGAAAGATAGAAAAAAATAGGATGACCTAATCTAGAGTGCCATAACATAATTTATTGGTATTGGGATCAGAAGATAAAATTGGTTTCCTAAGAGCACTGGATAAGGCATGATTATGAGATGCTTTACCTCCAAGGGTGTACAATCCTTTGCCCAGCCTAGCACTGCCAATCACCCTCTTCGAGCCCTGTGCCTGAAAAATGCAACCACCAGTACCAAACACAACATTACAACCAAAATCTTTAATTAATTTACTGACTGACAACAGATTGCATAGAAGTCTAGGAACATAGAGGACATTATGAAGTAGTAGATTTTTGTTTAATGTAACAGAACCACTATCTTTGACTGTAGTGAGAGAGCCATCTGCTATTTTGATAGAAGCTGGTAAGTTGCTTTCACTATATTCCTCCAAGAGATCAATATTTCCTGTCATATGATCTGATGCACCCGAGTCTATTATCTATTGTACCGAGGAAGCATATGGATTATTTCCATCAGTAGTAGTATAAGTCCTGCTCAAAATCTGCTGCAGTTCCTCTATGTTTCTTGCTAAAACTGCTTGAGGAATCATCTTGAGAGGCAATATGAGGCTCCTTTGAAACCTGGACCGTGTGGGCTGCCAATCGGCTGGTTTTCCGTGCAGCTTCCAACATTGATCTATCATCTGGCTTCTTACAATGTTCACACCAAAGGCGATTTTCCTCTGTTGCTTTGAAAATTTGAAATCTGAAAATCAGATTGAGAGGGGCTGGTCTGGGAAGTGATTTCGGATGCTGAGGGATCCGGATTAGCCATAAAAAATAGAGTTAAATAGGAATTGATTTAAAGAGAAGCGGAAATCGGATTGATCGCTCTAACCTGATACCATGTAGAAAACAGACAAGTCTATTATTTTATTCTTGTGTACATTCAGTAGAACATATTACATATTTATATACAAATTATGCCTCTAAATTAGGAAACTCTAAGAAAGAAAACTAATCTTAGGAGATGTAATCCCTTGAAATAAGGGATTGAAAAACAGAAAATAATTACAGAGTCTCTTAACTTAAGGGATTGACCACTCATTTTTATAATTCCTACACTTAGGTTCAGTTCTGGGCATGCACATGAACAGGCATGCTTGTCAGACATATAAAATACAAGCATATACACGCGAAACAACTTTACAAAAAAGAAAGGTACAGATTTTCTCACTCAATACCTAATGCTTAGGATGAAAAGAATAACTCTGACATAAGGTGCAACCCTGAACGGAAGAGAATTCATGACCACTGGAGACAAATAAAGGAAAAACACCAGTAAATCTGCAACCAATTAATAGGCAGACGACCTGGAAGTTGAATCAAATATGCAGTGTTAAGCTACATCATAAAATGGAAGAGCAAAGCAAATTATATCCTGAAGAGAACTATGAGGATAATAACAGGGGAAATCAAGATAGTAAATTCTATTCATAGAATTGAATAAACAAAAGAAGCAGTTTTAGCCCTTTTGAAAGACATAATAAAAGGGGGGATTACAACATGCAAAAGCCAATATCAAGTTGTAAGAAATTATCAATGACAAACATCATCTATAAGAGGCAGTTACTTTCGAATTTTTGGTTTATGGAGGTAAAAAGAATAGAAGAGCACAAAGTCAAATCTTTTATTGAAACAATAAGTGTTCAACTTCATAGAAATAAATTCTACACAAAGTCCATATAGTTGCAAACAGAAGATAACTCATATACTAATTAAAAAGATTGAAAATTAATATACGTTCAATAGTTTTTCTTTATGAAACATCCACAGTGCAGTTGAGGAATGCTATTTTAGTGTTGCAACATGTATAAATTTCAAAGCTTTGCTTCAGACTTCGGGATATGAGCAATGAAATGAGACCGTCAACTTAGGATTTGATTATGTTCAGTTGAATGATATATACAAATAGATCCGTAGACGAATCATACCGGTAGGCGGTAGCCCTGTTGAGCAACTCAACCATTTACGATAAAAGGTCAAGTTTGGGGAAAAGTCTACAAATTTACAGTGAAATTGTCGAGATTCACTGGTTTTAGTTACCAAATTCAACACACCGCCACAAGCATCAACTTAAAACATGGTTATTGCATAAGATAATAAACTCAAATAAAGCAACACTTCGCAGCAGAAGGTTTCTTTAGGAGGCAACATAAAAGTATTCATATACCTCCCAGGCGATATAAACGAGAAATAAGATCATTTATTCGAATAATATCCAAGGCCAACTCAAGTATACAATGGCCTTTACCACCCTCTTCTCTGAGAACCGCCGGAGAATTGTACATTTAATCTATCAAGCACAGCATTGAAATCTGGTGGCTGACCACTCTCCTCCATCCTATGAACACTAACAACATGATCACTTCTGAAACCCATGCTCACCAACTTTTCAATCAGCTCGTTGTAAGGATGGTTGCGAACAAACTGTGAATGGTTGGGGTTCCTAACCATAATGTTAGGGCCACTGCCAGACTGAGTCTGAAGGGAGACATTTGATGGGGGATACCCACCCTGTGAGAAGTTAGGCTTGCAACGGATGATGTGTTCTGCTCGCTTCACTCATAAGTCATGTATGCATTCACCTGAGGAAAGGGAGGATTGGAGCCGTGTCCTGTGTACCTATCAGTTGGTTGCACACCAAAAGTACCCTTGATTTGCTGAGGTGGTTGCTGGGGAGTTGTTCTGCCAGGCACTCCATACCCATAAGGAATAGTATCAGCATGGCTAGACACAGGTTGAGGAAGTCCAGAATATGAAACTTGCATGGGCATGCTGTTTGGCAACGCTTCTGGCTGAGATGGGTTTGTTGATTGTGTTGGAGGGTAGGAAGGGTAAGCTGGTGTTGATGGGGGCCTCATCTGTGGCTGCATAGAGGACTGCTGCTGTGGTGGCACTTGCTGCGATAATTGTTGAGGCCATTGCTGCTGATGCTGAGGGAATGATTGGACCTGATTAACTTGGGACTGAGTAGGCTGTGGTGGCATCCTAGACATGTCTTGTATCTGAAGAGGTTGGTATTGAGGATCAGAAGTTAAATATTGATTCTGAGGGTGTGTGCTTGTGCTGGGGTTTGCTTGGGTGGGGGATGGAGCAGGGGGTGGAGCTGGAAAAGGAGCTGCAGCTGGAGCTTGGGGGGTGGATACTTGATTTGAAGGCATGTAGTAGGATTGCTGGGTCAAATTCTGAGATGGAGCTTGAGAGGGTGGCACCACGGGTTGTTGTTGTGATGCTATTTGAAGAGGCAGCGCAAGAGCTAATTGCTGGGTTTGGATCTCAGATGTGTGTTCAAACTTTTTGGAATTGGGGGCAGGGGTTGATACTCTCTCCTCGGTTGATTGTGAATGACTAGAAGAAGACTCCTGTGCAAGTTGTAATTTAGCCAACTCCTTCTGAGTCTCAGCAAGCTCCTGCTTATCTCTTAAGATCTGCACAGACCTGTGGACCTACAATGTGCATTGAATACTCCAGAAGTAATTATCTTGAATGAAACGGAATTCAACACATTCATAGTATTTGACTACGAGTTTTCTCCAAGATAGTTGACCGCAAGATTAAGCCAAAATGTAGACTGCGAGAACTTCGAAAACATGCAGATTCATTTAGAAAGAAACTACCTTGAGCCTAAAACCCATATTTATTAGTGCCCCAAAAATGTTTTTTTAAGAAGCCAAATTGGTTCCAACAACAGAAGAAACTGAAATATATAATCATAACAGCTGGGACTCAAGACCGTTCTTTTGCCATCCCTATTATCATACTTCTAATTCATGCTTGCTCTAATTTAGATGATACATTGGCACTTCATAAGCGAAGATAAATGTAATTTTTACTTCAAAGCGAAATAAGGAAGCACTCTCTAAAGCTACAAAGGGGGAAAAAGCGCTCCCTTGTCAGGGTAGAGTGAAAAGAGGTTGTGTATCTTAGAGTCAACTAATCGATGAAGCCGCCTTATCTGAAAACATAGGAAATAGGATATTGTTCAGGGGTACTCACCTCTTGTAGATGTTTCTCAATAGATTTAAGTTTTGAATCTGCATCTCCATTCCCACGAACTAAATCAGCTCGCATTTCTCCTATTGATCTATCAAGATTGTAGCAATATAGCTCCAACTGTGACAATCGAGAACTAATTCCTTCAAGAAAGCGCATGAGGTTGTCTGTGTATCTTTTCATGGTTTTTTCAACGGTAGCATTCAAATCTGAGGCGTAAGAATCCTCGGGCTGGCTGTATCCACTAGGTGGAAATACTGATCGGGCCACTCTTCCTTTATGAAACTCCTGCAGAGTAGGTATTACAACAAGATTAATTATTTACTCTTGAAGGAAAAAGGCACCAGTACGCCACTAGCTCGATAACACAATGAGGAAAATTGAAAAGGTATCACTGATTTTTTCACATAATAGATTGGAATGCAAAGCAACCCCAAAGACAATCTGTCTTGGTTATTGTATGCTATCATAAAGGAATTCATCATAGGCTCGATCTAATAGCATGAAAACTTTTGGGGGCCTAAATTACGGTTCGTGGAACTTCAATGGAAGTGTATGTTATATTTCTTACTCTGTTTACATAGGGAACAGTAAACACAAATGCTCAGGGTCAAGGATCCAATGCTTTAATAAAGACATATAATAACATGAGCAAACAAAAACCCGAAACTGAACTTGATCCCTCTTCAATAACATTACCAAACCACGTACCCATAGCCGAGTATTCAATAACCATAGCATGTTATTAAGGTGTGAGTACTTAATTAATTATAAAAGCTTATCACCGAAAGATAAATGACTAATCTCGGTTCTATATGTCAAGATGAGATGCTTAATCAATGGCAAAAACGACAAGGTTTCTAAAAACAAACGAAAAGCCGAAGAACCATTCCAAAAAAAAGGAACGGGGGGAGATAACCTAATGTCAAAATTCATTTTTATACACTAAAATCTTCCTGTAAATTATACAATTATTTTAAATAAAAGGGGGAAATACTAACCCTTACTAAATTAAGGTCAAACAGTCGATCAACTAGATCAAATTAAAGAAAAAAATCCAAATTTGCCACGGAACAATGCTAATTTACATTGCTAAGCTTTTCCAATCATACTAACCACTCGATTAATCCCAAATCATATTAAATTATACCCAATAAATAAAGAAGAAAAAAACCCTAGAAATTAAATTCCGTCATACCTTGTCGGAGCTGTTGGGTTCGGCTTGGTTGCCATTAGACGATTCCTGGTTCCCGTAGTCCTCATAGGAGCAAAGAATATCATCGGACCCGAAACCGAACAATTTGGAACCACCCAAGTTTCCCCGACCCGATGATCCAGATGCCATTTCCTCCGAAAACAGACTAGATCACAAATCCAAACAGTAAATTGCTTTTCCGGCTCTTAATTTCTCTTTCCGGAAGAAAGAACAAAAAAAAGACAATTAGAAGAAATGAAAAAGAGAAAGACTGTAGTTTTGAGTTGTATGCAAGGAAAGGAATTTTGTTTTAATTTTATATGTAAACAGAGATGGGCGCGATAGTCGATAAATGTTTTTGTTGGTTGGAATTAGATAAGGATGAATGATGATCTGACCTTTTCTCTTCCTCTTTAGCTCTCTATTTTGTTTTTGAAAAAAAAAAATTATCGATAATCAGTATATTTATTGATCTAAGATCGATCTGATTATATTTTGATCTAACACCCTAGTAGTAAAGGCGCCTGTTGTCCTGCGTTATATGCTGATTTGGCGTCACGTGGGGTATAGCGCCCCTTGTACCTTGCTATACACTGACATGAGTTACGTGTGGGCCCCTGTATAGCGCGCCCCCTGTACCACGTAGGGGTATAGTGCGGATCAGGGGGAGCTATACGTCACGTACCTGAATTTACTTAACGAGGTCTGGTCCGCGCTATATCTGAATAATTGCATAGAGTGGTGTAGGTAAGCGCCTTATATGGTTATAATACCCCCTCCGCCGGTTAAGTTTCTCACATCTCCTGTCATCTCTCCTCTCAACTTATAAATTAATACAACAATTCCGTCAACGAGTAATAATTTAGGCAATCTTCTTATATTTAATTTAGAAGTTCGTGCGATTTTCGTTATAAAGTAATTTCGTTATAATTTTTTAATTATACTTATTGTTTATCATTATTTGAAAAAATATTATACTAATTATTTTAAATTAATTTTTATGTTTGTAAAATTGAAAAGCGGGAGCATACACGAATAGTTTTGCGGTGCAGGTAATAATATAATTATATTATTTAAATTATTTACGTGATGAGTAAAAAATTTATGTGTTATATTTTCGTTTTATATATAATTTATTTAATCAGGTTTGTTTAGTTATTTTTTGCAGATATAATATTACCGTACTTTTAAACTCAAAGAATGGCGCGCTTTCAGCTATTGTTATTATGATGGTGAAATTCGAGAAGATGAAACCGGCGTTGTTTTCGTATCAAATGAGCGTGTTAAAAATCATTCAAGAGAAACATAACTCTTGAAGGATGATAACGAAGATTTCGAGGAAGATTCATGTTGGAAGTAGTAGAAGAATGTCGTCGTTACAGTACAGATTTCCAACATCATTGTTGCCATTAACTTATACAGCGTTCGAACTTTCGAATAATGATGATGTTCAAATGATGAAGCTTAATTAATTATTCAGACGCCGCTATTGAGATGTATGCACATTTTGTTCAAGTGCGTGTTGTTCGGGGTCAATCATTAAGCTCCCACTATGAGCTGGCTGAATAAGTTGATCAGCTGACAGCCCGATTACAGTAATGTGTAATGATTTTAATGCCATAGTGGGAGACATTCATCCGCAACTCCTTACGATATGTATCGAGGTGGGTCCACGAACAATCCGGATGGCAACACCGCGTCCAGTTAAGGGGAAGACATTCATCTGTAAATTTCTTTGACCTTAATATGGAGATGTCATCGACGCAACAATCTGTGCAATTTCTATTTGACACGATTGCTTCAAGCTTCAGGGGAGGCATTCGACTGCGAGCTTTTTCAATCTCAATGTCAATATGCCTTCTAGTTCAAGGGAAAGACATGCAAGTAGTAGGTTCTTCGACACACTACAATAAATTTCTATAATTGTGACAAATTTAATTTTGTCAAAATTAATTTGTCACTATTAATATTTTTTTTGTGACAAATAATATTTGTCACTTAAATTAAAAAAGATATACAATTATGGCAAAAAAGCTAAAATCGTCATAATAATTTATCACAATTAGCAAACATGTGTAACATATGGTGTAAAATAAATTTTATAATGAATTTTTGTCACAAATGTTTCCTCCAATTTTTTTTGCGCTAAATTAAAGGCATATAGTGACAAATTTTGTAACTAAAAGTTTAATAACCAATACATAAAAAATTTCACAACAAATAATGATATTTAGATTTGTTGTGACAAATTTTGTTTGTGATTATATATTTTTATAGTCACAAAATGTAGTCAACCAATATCTCCAATTTTTTTAAAAAAGTAATGATTTGTAACTATAAGCTATAATTATTGTTACAAAAAAGTTGTCATAACAAATAATGAGATTCAAGTTTAGTAAAAAAACATGTTTGTCGTTATATGTTTTAATTATAGTGACAAAATATATTGTCACAAAGATTCACTCCATATGTTTTGCGCAAAAAAAGTCATATATGACAAATTTTGTAACTATAAGTGTTAATAATTATTATAGAAAATTGTCACAAAAATAAGGATATTCAAATTTTTAACAAATTATTGTAGTTATAAATTTTAACTATAGTGTATATATATTGTCATAATTATTTTTCTCTATTTTTTTTGTTTCAAAAGTTATATTGACAATTTTTATAATTATAATTTATAGTTATTGTTATAAAAAAATTATAACATAAATAATAAAATTCAGGTTTTTTGTAATCAATTATTTTTTTACTTATATATTTTAATCATTCTGAAAAATTATTATCATAACCATTTATCCTATTTTTTACTGTAAAAAATATTATATAATAACAAAATATATTGTAATAAAGATTTTCCTCCATATTTTTTGCTCCAAAAAAATCATATAGTAACAATTTTTGTAACTATAAGTGTTTATAATTATTATAAAAAATATTGTCACAAAAAATAATGGTATTCATTTTTGTGACAAATTATACTTGTACTTAAATTTTAATTATAGTGATAACAGATATTGTGATAAATATTTTTTCTCCATTTTTTTTTTGTTTCAAATAGTTTATTCATAAGTTTTGTAATTATAATTTATAGTTATTGTTATAAAAATATCATATCAGACAATAAAATTTGATAAAATATAATTATTACTATTATTATAAAACAAAATGTTCAAAAAATCCAATTTATGTGATATATATATATATATATATATATATCAATGGCATTTTCAAACAAAATATTTATCAAATGTTTTTATTTATTTTTACGAAGCTAGTTTGATTTTTTTTCTCTAATTATAATTATGTAAATAATTTAATCAAGTAAATAATTTGAATAATTATGTAAAAAAATTAATAAAGTAAAGAATTTAAATAATTATAACTATTTGAGTGATTAGATCCATGCTTGATGGTATAAACCTAACCTCATCACAATTATACCAGTATAACGACTAACACGTATATCATGACCGATACCTAATACATATAGATGATTGTCTGGACCTTTGCGCTCTAGGAGTTTTATGGCATCTTCTTCATTGATTAGTTTTGTCTGGTCGGAAGTCGGTTTCTGTTATGATATTCGTTTTTCTTGGTTTGCAGCTAGTTCAAGGGTCTGGTTGAACATTTATCTTTGTTTGATGGAGTTGGTAGGCTGCGTTGAACTGCGCAGGTCTTCTCCTTTGGTTTCGGTCGTTTGTATAGTTCTCTTGGGAAGTTTGCTTGCACGAATGATCGATTTAGTTTTACCATTGCAGAGCTTGTTTATTTTGTTCCACTAGTTCGCCCTTTTTTAGGAGCGTTTCTAGAATGTGTGCACTTCTATGGCTCAACGATAGTTCTTTCCAAGGTCGGGAAGCTGCTGATGATGTGTCTCGTGCTACGGGGTGCTGTTAGTGAATGCTCTCCAATTATCATTCTTTCTGGTTTCACTGTTTTGGCCCATTGGATATGTGCAATGGGAATTGTTGTTTGGCTAGTGATGGATGTATGTTGTAGTTTTTGGATTCGATTATTTCCGCCTCAAGGTATTCTCTTTTTCCTCCAATTAGGATTAGAGATGTTTTTTTAATGAGGTACTTGAGGTGGTATACTTTGTTCCCTTTAATACAAAATACCCTCTTTCAAAAAAAAAGTGAAGCATCCAAATGCAACTTAATAATCTATGAAAATAAGTTTAGAAGTCTAATTAATAAATATATTTTTTTATTAATGGACATGATATGAATTGAGAAACACTTACATATCGTTTTAACCAAGAGGGAAATTCAACTTGATGTCTTTGTTGTAGGTCAGCATTCCCTTGATTATGAATTTCCTCAATATGCATTATATATATTTAAAATATATATATATATATATATAATTAGTAAATCATAAAGTATAATAACATTTGAAGTGTGACGGATTAAGGGAATATAATGGAATCGAGTGAACCGGATAGACGACGGAGTCGGTTAGGGCCGTTTTAGAAGATATAAAGTAACGAGAAACATCTTGGAGAGAACGGCTTTAGGGCGTAAAAGAAAAAAAAAACAAGCCGTAGAAGAGGGCTCTCTCTTGGTTGAGCTTATTCCCCACTATATTTACCCCCACTAGTCCCCTTAATAAAAAAAAACTTTTTCAGGTAATTTTCCATATCTAATCTTCTTCATTGATTAGTTTTGTCTGGTCGGAAGTCGGTTTTCTGTTATTATATTCGTTTTCTTGGTTTGCAGCTAGTTCAAGGGTCTGGTTTTGAACATTTATCTTCTGTTTCTTCATTCATCTAATCTGAAATTTCCATATTTGTTTCTGGGCTGCTTTTGAAATATTGATTTTATCTTATTCTTTTGGCGGTTTAAAGATGGATCGTTATCAGCGAGTGGAGAAGCCGAAAGCATAGACACCCATTGACGAGAATAAGATTCGAATTACCAGTCAAGGCAGGATGCACAGTTACATCACTTATGCCATGACTCTGCTCCAGGTTAATTTTCTTCTTCTTCGGGTTTGATTGCTGCATATTTAGACCTTTATTAGATTGGGGCTTTGATTATTTTGAGAAATGTGTTATTTCTTCTGTAACCCTTCTGATAGGAAAAGGGATCGAATCAAATAGTTTTGAAAGTAATGGGAAGAACCACTAACAAGACTGTGACTATAGTGGAGTTAAAGTCATGTTTTAACTTTTATCTATGTGAATGGTTTTATTCTTTGGTTGTTTATTTTTAAGGTGGCTGACATTTTGCTCCATTTACTTTTAATGTAGAGAAGAATTTTTGGTCTACATCAGATTACATCGATTGGATCCATGGATATAACAGATATGTGGCATCCTCTGGAGGAAGGACTTCCGTAAGAACCATTTGGTTTCTTGTTGTTCTTTTAATGTCGTTAATATGCTTCGTTAGAGAAGTTAGTAACCTTTGTTTATTTACCACAGTTTGGAGACCACCAGGCACGTGTCAATGATCACTATAACCCTTTCGAAAAAAGAATTGAATACATCCTCTGTCAGGTAAGTTCCTGTACTTGTTTCTCTTTAAAAAAGAAGTGAGGTCAATTGTGTTCTTTTGTTAGTCATGCTTGTTTTTTAATTACATTTTTATGAATGTGGAAACTAGAAAATATATGCATATGGAAGGTTTTATGCTTCTAATGATTCTGGTTTGATGTTTTATTTGACATGATTCATGAATAACTTCCTCATTCAGTACCAGCCTCCATTACCAGCTGATCAGGTGAAGGCATCCACAGAAATCGATCACGAAGGAGATAGGGATGCATTTCATTAGCCGCAGTCCGCACAACCATTTGTTTTTGGCGATGTTGAATGACTATATTTGTTTTTTATAAATTTCTCTTTGTCACAATATTTTATCAAAATAAAAAATTGTAACAAATTTATTTAATCAAAATAATAATTTATAACAAATATTAATTTCTCATTATAAAAAAATTGTGACAAGTAGTATTCTTTTTCAATAACAAATTGTAACAAAATGATTTAGTCACAATAACACGTTAAGTTTTATCATAGTAAAAAATTATGTCAAATTTATTTCTTCCCAATATTTTATCAAAATGAAAAATTGTGACAAATTTATTTAATCAAAATAACAAATTCTAACAAATATTAATTTCTCATTATAAAAAATTGTGACAAATAATATTCTTTCACAATAACAAATTGTAACAAAATTATTTAGTCACAGTAAAAAGTTATAAAAAATATTTAGCGACGAAATAAAAGTTGTGACGAAATAAAAATTATTTTGTCTCTGTAAGTTACATTTAGTGACGAAATAATAACTGCGACAAAATGATTGTTGTTGCCTTATGTATTTTCGTCACAAAACCCTTTATATTTGATGTTTAAATATAAGTTAGCTATGACAAAATGTACTTCTCGTGACAAAATGGTTAATTGATAGTGACAAATATTTTATTGTGATAAGTTAATTATAGTTACGAAATTTCATTGTTACAATAAATACAATACAATGGTAACAAACACAATTTTGTCACAATATACTTTACATGACAAGGTTGTTCTAACAAACATGGTAACAAATAAAATTGGTCAGAATAAATATATCGTAACAAATTTAGTACTTTTAGTGATAAATAATTTTGTTGAAACAATCGAAATTTCTTGTAGTGGGAGGAACCATCATCTCCACCAGAAGAACTGCTTCGTGAGCCTGGTGCGGATGGTGTTGAGACTGGACTATTCATTCACCCAGAATCACCGTAATTCAACTATGATGATGATAATGTAGATGAAGTTCTAGGAAATGTGACACAAACTGACCCTCCTGCACACATGTATGAAGCTGATTATGGTGCAATGTACGGGCCAGAATTTGCGGTTATGCCTCATATCGGTGACTATGGATATTACTCATCAATAAATAATGGTGAGTTATCTTTAGGCATTGAGTTTTCAAGCAAAGAAGAAGCGATGATGGCTATCAAAAATTACAATATCCGTAATTCCATTCAGTCCAGAGTCAACCGATCGACGACTGAAAAATATGTATGCTATTGTGCCCGACGCAAAAACGGATGCAATTGGATGGTTCGCGTATCGAAAATGAAGATGAAAAACAACATATGGGAACTAACAATATACAACAGTCCTCACACATGTTGCGATGGAGGGGTCAACCAAGATCATCCCAACTTGGACTCTGAAATGATATGCCAAGCCATCATGCCCATGGTAAAAGCAAGCTCTCATATAGCTGTTGCAGTGTTGATTTCAGCTATACAATTGTAGTATTGGTACAATGTCTCCTATAAAAAAGCTTGGTTGGCAAAACAAAATGTCATTGTCAAACTTCATGGCGAATGAGATGCATCTTACAACGAACTTCCAGGTTGGTTTAGGCTGGTGCGGACGTTGAATCCTTGGATAATTGTGGACTTCGAAACCTCCTATGCATATCATAATGATCGAGTTTTTCGCGATCGAAACCAATTCTACCAGGTTTTTTGGAGTTACCCACAGTGCTTTAATGCTGCCAAATACTACAAGCCTGTGGTCCATATCGACGAGACTTTCTTGTATGGAAAATACAATCAAGTTTTATTATTGGCAGTTGTCCAAGATGGCAATCGCAACATTCTTCCAGTTGCTTTAGCTCTTGTCGAAGGAGAAGGTACAGATTCTTGGGCTTTTTTCCTCCGAAATTTACGTGCACATGTTATCACGAGGGAAAACATTTGTGTCATTTCAGATCGCGGAGCTGGGATTAAAGCAGCAATGGAGTCTTTGGGTCCAATGTGGCAACCACCCTTTGTCCAACATAGGTATTGTCTCCAACACATTACTGCGAACTATCATGGAAGGTACAAGAAGAATGATGAGCGTCAATTAATTGTGCTCATAGGTAAGTGAAAACAAGTTAGTAAGTTATACATTTTTTTTATCATTTTAATTTTGCAAAGAAAGCAAGTTAGTAAGTTATACATTTTTTGATCAGGTTACGAACTACTTCCTCAAACGTTTGAATCAATGCTTCAAGATTTACGGGTGAAGAACGAGGAAGGATACGATTACATCAGCCTCATCGATAAAGAAATATGGACGAACGCATATGTTGGTGGATATCGATATGGACACATGACGACCAACTTGGCTGAGACAATCAATTCAACCTTAAAGGGTGCACGCCACTTACCTGTAGCGAATTTGGTAAAAACTACATATTTTCGTTTTAGGGCGCTTTTTGCGAAGCTCAGGGGACAAGCTCAAACATGGATGCAAGGCGGTCATGTCTATCACCCTAGATTAGTTGCAGATCTACAGAAAAAAATTGCTGCATCAAATGGAATGTCTGTAACAAGCTTCTCTAGAAGGCATGAAATGTTTCGTGTCACAGAGTTGTCACGACCTCTTCAAGGGATTGAAGCTGTGTCGTTAAGAGTAAATATAAGGGGCAGAACGTGCGACTGCGGGTTTTTTTAAGCTCTGAAGTATCCATACTCTCATGTGATAGCATCTTGCTCGCACACACGTCAATACTATAACCATTTTGTGGATCTCGTATACCTACTATCTGAAGTTTTTAAGGTATATGAATTTGAGTTTCCCCCCATAGATAATGACAAAGACTCTGATGAGGTTCAAGATTGGCTTCCGATTGTACTAAATCCGAGTTTATTGAGGGAGCGTGGTCGTCCAAAATCCAATCGAATTCATTGCGATATGGATATTCGAGAAAGATCTAGATAAGACAGAAGATGTGTGCATTGTAGAAACCCAAGACACACGAGAAAAATATGTCCACATCTGTTGTCATCAAGTAACAATTGATGAGGAAATGATGTATTTGTTTATCAAATAATAATTCTTGTACTTTAATTTGCATTTACTTCAAGTTAATGATAACCAAATTGGTATTTGAATATAATTTTAAATACAACAAACTTACAATAAGTATTAAATGATAACTAAATTACAATAACTGATATTAAATGGTAATAAACAAAATTAACTGAAATACATTAAAAAAAGTCCAACAAATTTAACAAAATAAAGTAAGTATTAAATGAGAAATAATAAAAAATTACAATTTAACAAAATAAAGTAAATACAAATATAATAAAAAAATAGTTTCCCGTTACTGTTGAACACTCATAATAACCGTAAGCATACATCAAGAAGTCAGTAAAAATGGGCTCTCTACGGGGAAGGCGCCGATGTCGATCTTCCCACAACACGACCCACTCATGATGCCTCACCAGCCAATATGTATATGTCTTGCCGCGTCTATATAAGCTATGCAACTCGTCCATATTACGAAGTGCTTCCGGAATTGGTTGAAAACAACCAAACTCCCAAAGCACGCGATCAGTGGAGTGCCACTCGACGGTCGCATAACAGATCAGAGGGACCATCGCTATCCAAACATCTGATGGACCCCTCAACTCAGGTGGGATCACTGCCCTCACATCATCAGAAGAATATGACACCCATTCAAACTAAAACAAATAATATATAATTTTTATCAAAATAATAATCTAATTATATAACTATAATCTAAAATCGATTTTTAAACATTAAAATTCATACCTGTGTGCCAGCCTTCTGATCGATTAGCACCCTAATTTTTTTCTAAATCATCAGGTAGCTCCTGATTATTTTTCCTATCAGTAGACCACCTATTCAAGGAAAAAAATTTATTATACGCTGTATAAAATTATTAATATATAAAATCAATTTTATAATTACCTCAGAAGTAGTGGAAATACGAATGGGTTCTTCACAACGAGACATAAAAAGGGCAATCGATAACATGCCCAAGACTGCAGCAGTAGGAGACATCCGCCGATAGCATTACGCCTGTAGTCAGTGGCTCCACACATCTCCCTGTACAGCAAAGCCAAAACTGCCTAGCCCCAACTGAATGATCCGGCGAGACGAAAGTCGCTAAGATGTCGCAACCACATACAGTGAACTAGGTTGCGCGATTTGTCCGGCATCAGCAACCCTCATATCAACTGCAATATGCATGCCCGTGTATACATCTTAACCTCATCCTCAGAGGTGTCTGCGCTCAACTCCCAAAAATTAGCATCTAACCAATTTAACGCTATCCTACCTCCGATAAAACTTTCCGGGACGCGTCCTAGATTTTCCCGGCACAAAGTAGTCCAAGAACCGAAAGCTATCCCTGATATCACATTGTTGAGCTAATCGATTGACGGAATCGACCAAGAGGGGGTGAATTGGTAATAAAAATTTTGGTTGAAGCTTTTGCAGAAAATTGAAAGAAATTGCACAACGATTTAGAGTGGTTCGACTTTCTCAACCAAAGTCTACGTCCACTACCTTAGCTATCCACACTAAGGATTTTCCACAAATTCACTAATTTGTCTTTCTTTTGAGGACAAAGAGTAACCTTACAAACCCTCAAGAATTATACCCCAAATTCTTGATAACACTCTCTCCCAAAGAGAATAA
This sequence comes from Hibiscus syriacus, assembly GCF_006381635.1. Lineage (NCBI taxonomy): Eukaryota > Viridiplantae > Streptophyta > Magnoliopsida > Malvales > Malvaceae > Hibiscus > Hibiscus syriacus. The sequence continues at coordinate 9,702,423 of NW_024061960.1, read as the reverse complement.
TACAAATTTGCAAACTTATAAGGAAATCTTCACAAGGTAGATTGTTTGCACAATTCTAGAACAAAGAAAAGAACACTCAAGAATGAATAATTGAGCACACTAAGTGTTCTTGAAAGCAAAATGAATATTGAATGAAAAATAGGCTTGAAATGCTTAAACTTGAGGTTTGATGCTTTCTCTTTGATTCTCTCTTGATTCTATTTGCTTGATGTTTCTTGTTATTGATCAATGACTTCTAAGATTGCTTAAATACACCTTGAATCACTTTTGAACGTTGGGGATCATTAATGAAGATAATATAGTTGTTTTAGTGTGAAATCAATTAATAAAACAGTTTGGAGCGTGGGGGGAATCGGTACCCCTTAAGGGGAATCGGTTCCCTAAGTGTAAAATTCAAATATTTCGACCGTTAAACTGGGGGGAATCGGTACCCCCTTGGGGGGGAATCGGTTCCCTCTGAGCAATCTGGAATTTTTGGCTTTGAGATGGTTCAAAATATTTTGTAAAATTGTTTTGAAATTATTTTAAGATTAAAACTTAATTTTACACTTGAGTAATGATTAAAAATGACATTTGAAAGATTTGGAGTATTATTTTGATATTCGAATAATTATATTGAATATACTTAGAAAATCTTTTTGGAAAATCTTAAAATTCATTTAACTTATTTTGTTATATCGAAATATCAAAATGTTTTCAACAATCTCCCCCTTTTTGATATAACAAAATATTTTAGTAATTTTAAGATTTTTAAATCAAGTTTTGAAATTACTCCCCCTTACTTTAACACTTCTCCCATTTAAAACACTTAACACTTCTCCCTTTTTTTGTTAAATCAAAAAGACATTTTAAAAGATTTTAAACAAGGTTATCAAATTATTTAGCCAATTATATATAGTTTAAGCTGCTAAGATCACAAGCAAGAGAAACGTTAACCATTAGTTTCATAATCAATATTCACAATTAATGTGACATGACAAAATTGGTCATATATCTAACATGATGTAATGCAATAATGAATAAATTTAACCACACAATATATAAGTTCAAACATCCAAACAAATCCAAAGTCTAACAATCCACAAAATCAAACATTCCAAAATATTCAAAATGTTGAAACAATAATCTTTTAGTTCAAAGTTCTAAAGCTAAACACAGAATCAAACATCCGGATCGGGAGGAGGAAAACGAGCTCGCATAGCAGCCATCTCATGTGAGAGTGCATCAATACGTTCATTCATCGAAGCGTTGTTTGTGCGCATCTCTCGGAGAATTTCTAATTGTTGAGCTCCTATTGTGGATAAATGGGACTCTATAGAAGTAAAGCGCGAATCCATGGTAGCATATCGGAAATCGAATGTCTCCATAAAGGATTGAAAATATAGAGTCATTTGATGCGTTTGTTGTGCTTGCTCCTCGGGCTGTTCAGGCTCATCTTCGGCTTCATCGATGTCTCGCAATAATTGTTGAAGCTCGGGATCATCGTCACCTTCTGGTGGAGCTCGTGAAGAATTAGCTCCCAGAGTATTTTCAGACGATCGAACCCATTCACCGGTTTCCTTATCATTTATCCATCCCGTTCTCGTTAAGGAAAGAAGATTAATTTGTTTCTTTAGAGGAAAGGAGGCATCTAGACCAACTCTAAGCCCGGCTTTAGAAAATAGATTACTCAAAATGCAACCGTAAACTAGAGATGAACAAAGTCTCTTGTTAGGAACAAGATTTACGATTTCAACTATTTCAGCAAAAATGATCTGAGGTAGGTTAATTTTAATACTGTTTTCGAAACAATGTAACCACCAAAGATCCAAGGCTCTAAGAGTAGAATAACGACCTCCGGATGGTTGAAACCACCAAGAAATCATTAGATGAAGAAAACGTTCATGAAGGTCTAAGACAGTCGCACTATCCCTTCTTTTATAACGAGATCCTAAAATTTGTTTTTCATTTGAAATACCATCGTTATCTAATCCTAATGCCTTGGCTATGTAACTCGAGTTAATATGTAAGAATTCTCCTAGGAGGTAGGAACGAACTTCTATGGTTTCGGTTTGAGCTCGGTTTTTAACACAAACGACATTAGAATAAAAGATGCGAACAAGTTGATGATAAACTATAGGTTCAAGGTCAAAAAGTTTATCAAATTTTCACTCTTGTAAAAGAGGAAGATATTTAAAATTAATATCTAACATAGCTTGACGAGAAGGGATACGTTCTTCTCTAATTTTGTAAGAGTCGATATATTGATAATACCAAAAACGATGATTTCTGGGACCAGGATGATTGAAGCATGAATTTTGGATAGTTAAATTGGGATCAATCAGATTAGGATTAGGAATTGGAATTTCAGGAATAGGAGGTGGATTTGGTTGACGGTGTGAGCGACTAGATGATGACCTAGCACGTTTAGGATTGGACATGGTTTAGGAAATCAAAATAAAATGGATAACATGTAATTTAGAAAACACATGTATGCAATTGAATCAATCCCAAAACTCAATTGAGTCCTCAATATATCAAGGTTCTCTAAATCAATCCTAATGGGTAAAGTTTTTGAAAACTTTTGAAAAATACAGTTTTGAGAAACAATATATGTATAGTTTTCATAACAACAACATTATTCAATCAAAACACAATAATTTGAAAAACAAATTATTTATTTATTTATTTATTATTTCGAAAATTTCAAATATTTTGGAAAAATCTTGTGTTTTTTTATGAAATTAGTTGTAATGTCTAGTTTCTAATCACTAAACAATCAATGCCCGGTCACTATTTCTATCTAGAACTAATTAAAACTAGTCATATGTTCAAAATTAATGAAAAAGAGAGTTTTAGAAAATTTTACCTTGAAAGATGAGATTGAGTGGATTTTGATGTTGTTTGCACGATTTTAATGATGCGAGCGAGTTTAGAAGATGATATTTGAAGTGAATTCCGATTAAAATCGTTGATTTGAGGCAAAAATGGAGATTTGAGAGAGTAGAGGGAAAGAACGGCGGCAATGAGAGAAAGAAAGGTTTTGAGCTAGAACCAAGGGTTCTGCCCGATAAAACCAGAACCCCATGGGGGTATCAATTCCCCTGTGGGGGAAATCGGTTCCCCTTCAAAGGGGGAATCGGTTCCCTCATGGGGGTATCGATTCCCTGTGCACCAAAATGCTAAAATTCGATTTTAAACACACAAAATGCTAAATTAATTTTCTCTAGTGGTATTGGTAACTCATATATTGAAAATTAATCATGTTCAAACAATCAAATTAATCTTTAAACGATATTTGAACATAAAATTAATTTTTCATCAAGAATCATAAACTCTCCCTAACTAATAGCAATGAATGCAATCAAATATTAGCATTTTTCATTTAGTCTTAAAAGTGCTAAAATTATTTTAAACACTAAGTGAAGATAGGTTGGTCAAACCTAATTCTCTCCTAAGTGTCCAAAATCTTTCCTTGTCTAAAGGTTTTGTAAATATATCCACTAATTGGTGCATAGTATCAACAAATTCTAGAACTACATCTTCCTTAGTGACATGGTCTCTAATGAAGTGATGTCTTATTTCGATGTGCTTAGTTCTAGAGTGTTGGATGGGATTTTTAGTGAGACAAATAGCACTAATATTGTCACACTTGATAGGAATGGTACCTACTTCAATTCCATAATCAAAAAGTTGTTGTTTCATTCATAAAACTTGTGCACAACAACTACCAGCTGAAATGTATTCGGCTTCAGTGGTAGATAATGCAACACAATTTTGTTTCTTTGAAAACCAAGAAATTAGCATATTTCCAAGGAATTGGCAAGTACCGGAGGTGCTTTTCCTATCTAATTTACATCCTCCATAATCCGCATCAGAAAAGGCATGCAAGCTAAAGTTAGAGTCTCTAGGATACCAAAGTCCTAAACTAGAAGTGTCCTTAAGGTATCTAAAGATTCTCTTAACAGCTAGTAAATGTGATTCCTTAGGACATGATTGAAATCTAGCACATAAGCAAACACTAAACATAATGTCCAGTCTACTTGCAATTAGATAAAGCAAAGAGCCAATCATTAACCTATATAATTTAACATCTACACATTTACCTCCTTCATCTAAGTCAAGCTTTGTTGAAGAGCTCATTGAAGTGTCGTGAGATTTGCTATTTTCCAGTCCAAACTTTTTGAGCATATCTTTGACGTACTTAGCTTGATTGATGAAGATGCCATCTTTTCTTTGCTTGATTTGGAGTCCCAAGAAAAATGAGAGCTCCCCCATCATGCTCATTTCGAATTCACTTTGCATTAGCTTAGAAAAATCTTTGCAAAGAACATCATTAGTAGAACCAAATATTATATCATCAACATAAATTTGAACTATTAATAAATATTTACCTTTATGCTTTAAAAACAATCTAGTGTCAACCTTCCCTTTTGAAAAACCTTTTTCAATTAAAAAATTTGACAATCTTTCATACCAAGCTCTAGGAGCTTGTTTTAAACCATAAAGTGCTTTTGTCAATTTAAGAACATTATTCAGAAATTTTGAATCTTCAAAATCTAGAGGTTGTTCCACATACACTTCTTCTTTTATAAAACCATTTAAAAATGCACTTTTAACATCCATTTGATATAATTTAAATTCATGAAAACATGCAAATGCTAATAACATTCTAATTGCTTCCATCCTAGCTACGGGAGCGTATGTTTCATCATAGTCTATGCCTTCTTCTTGCGTATACCCTTGAGCAACAAGTCTAGCCTTGTTTCTCACTATATTACCACTCTCATCAAGCTTATTCCTAAATACCCATCTAGTACCTACAATAGATTTATTATTAGGCCTTTCAACTAATGTTCATACTTTACTTCTCTCAAATTGATTTAATTCTTCTTGCATAGCCATAATCCAATGTTCATCTTTTAATGCTTCTTTAATATTCGTAGGCTTTATGCATGAAATGAATGCAACATAATTACAAATATTTCTAAGAGAAGATCGAGTTGTTACCCCTTTGGATGTATCACCTATAATATCACCATCCTTGACATAGTTGTACTCTCTTGGATCGGATACTTCCCTTTCTTCAATGGTTGGATTCTCGAGGGGATCATGAGTTTCCTCATCTTTCGTTTCTTCCTTTGATGATGATTCTCCAACGTTATGTCTAACGTCATTTATATTTATAATCCCTACATCATCGTTAACACAAGAATCCTTCCTCGGAAGGGGATTATCATCGAAAACAACATGTATAGACTCTTCTACAACTAAAGTTCTTTTATTAAATACTTGATAAGCTTTAGAATTTAAGGAATAACCCAAAAAAATTCCTTCATCATTTTTAGCATCAAAATTGCCAAGGTTTTCTTTACCGTTGTTCAAAACAAAACATTTACATCCAAAATGATAAAAATAGCTAATGTTAGGCTTTTTATTTTTGAAAATTTCATATGGAGTTTTCTTTAAAATTGGCCTAATCATTACTCGATTTACAACATAACAAGAGGTATTTGTGGCTTCCGCCCAAAAATATTTTGGCAAATTATTTTCACAAAGCCTGGTTCTAGCCATTTCTTCTAAAGTTCAATTTTTTCTCTCAACAACTCCATTTTGTTGAGGGGTTCTAGGTGCTGAAAAATTGTGACTAATACCATTAGAATTACAAAACTCAGTAAATCCAAGATTTTCAAATTCAGTGCCATGATCACTCCTAACACTAGTTATAGAGTAAAATTTATCGTTTTGGATTACTTTTGAAAATGTGATGAATTTTTCTAATGATTCATCTTTAGTACTTAAGAATAGAACCCAAGTATATCTAGAATAGTCATCTACCAAGACAAATGCATATTGTTTTCCACCCAAGCTAGTAGTTCTAGTTGGCCCAAAAAGATCTATATAGATCAATTGTAATACTCTACTAGTTGATACGTCATTAATGGATTTAAAAGAAACTCGCTTTTATTTTCCTTTAGCACAAGCATCATAGATTTTATTATTATTATTAAATTTAAGCTTAGACAACCCTCAAACTAAATCACCTTGAATTAGCCGTTGCAAAACACTCATACTAGCATGTCCTAGTCTCCTATGCCATAACCAACTATCATGTTCATTCTTAGCAACTAGGCACAAATTAGTCATATCAATAGAATCTAAGTGCACCATGTATATGTTTCCTATTCTATGACCAACAAGCATAATCCGATTAGATGCAATGTCAATGACTTTACAACCATTAATATCAAACATGACATTGAATCCCTTATCACAAAATTGACTAATACTCAATAGATTATGCTTTAATCTATTCACATATAAAACATTCTTAATTTGTATGGAAGAGGTATTACCAATAGTACCAATACCTTCAATGTGACCTTTTGAATCATCACCAAAAGTCACTTCTCCTCCATTTTTGGCGTTAAGCTTAATGAACCGGTTTTTGTCTCCGGTCATATATCTTGAGCATCCACTATCAAGGTACCATGAATTTGGATTTGTTTCCCGTGCCTTGTAGCAATGCTCATTTTCCTACAAACATAGATTAATTTCTAATTTTTTGTACCCAAATTCTTTTGGGTTCATATTCATTAGTTTCCAAAATCCTAGTCCCCTTAGGTATCCATTTGTGTAGAATATCCTTATCTTTAGTAGTAATGATCTCTTTAGGAACCCATATACTTCTAACGATTTTTCCATTAGAGGTTCTTTGGGGACCTCTATGATTGTAGTTTTTAAAACTTTTTCTAACAAAGTTGGATTTTGAATTTTCTCCATTTTCAAAACGTTTTGTTCCAACTTTATCAAAAGAAGTTTTAAGATCATCAATTTTCATTTGATGATCATCATTTATCTTTGAAAGAAAATTTTGTAAATCCAAAATTTTCTTTTCAAACTCTTCTAGTTTGATTTGCAAATCTTTGATTTTACTTTCAAGATCGTTGTTGGTTTTGGATATGAGTTTATTTTTATTTTTCAATTTTGAAACATCATTTTTATATTTTAAAAACAATTTCTCATAATCCGTAGCCAACCCATTATATTCCTCTAATAACTCATCATAGGATAAATTATCAAAATCAGATGAGTTAGAGGTTACCTTAGAATCTTCCCCGAATGCCATCAAGCACAAGTTTGCTACTTCTTGTTCCTCTTCATTGGAACCTTCTTCATCGCTCCATGTAGCCATATGAGCCTTGTGCTTATTTTTTGATTTACCCTTTCTCTTCAGTTGTGGGTAATCATATTTGACATGCCCCAGCTTTTTGCATTCATAACAAATGATCGGGTCCTTCTCTTTTGGTTCATTTTTTAGGCCTTCATTTCGTTTGAATTTTCTTCCTCGGTAAGGTCTCATCATTTTTCTGAACCGTTTGGCAAACAATGCCATTTCCTCGTCATCGTCATCTTCATCCGAATCAGTCTCATTTTTTGTGGATTTGAGAGCAACTCCAATGTTTTTCTTCTTCTCATTCTCCTTTGGTGTCTCTTCAATCTTATCAAGGTCCACCTCATCTTCAAGCATCATTTCATGAGTGAGGAGTGAACCGATTAGCTCTTCAAGAGTTAAGGATGTTAGATCCTTAGACTCGATGATTGCCGTCTTCTTTGATTGCCACGATTTTGGGAGGAAGTAGACTAACTTCCTCACAAGCTTTTCATTTGAAATGATCTCTCCATATGATTTGAGACCATTGAAAATCGTTGAGAATCTATCCGTCATAGCTTTGATATCTTCATTTGGTTTGATCCTGAAATTTTCATAGATATGCGTTAGAATACTGATTTTAGATTTCTTTACCTCATCGGTACCTTCATGAGTGACTTGAAGTTTGTCCCATATTTCTTTGGCGGTTGTACAAGATGAAACTCTTCCGTATTCATCTAGTCCAAGAGCACAAAATATGATATGGATGGCTTTGAAGTTGAGCTGGAACATTTTTGTTTCTCCTTCACTCCATAATCTTGGATGAGTGAGAGCCTTGAAGTATCATTCTTCTACGACATTCCATGATCCCTTATCACTTGCTTGAATGAAGTACATCATCCTATTTTTCCAATAGGCATAATTAGCCCCATTGAAGAAATGAGGCTTGTTGACGGGCATTGAATCGAGACCGGAGTCGAAGTTTGAAGTAGAGGCCATTGATAACTTTGATTATCGATGTAACTCTTTTCGAATCGACTCAAGAGGCGATTAAACCTTCAAATGAGTTAGGCTCTGATACCAATTGTTGAGTTAATCGATTGACGGAATCGGCCAAGAGGGGGGTGAATTGACAATAAAAATTTTGGTGGAAGCTTTTGCAGAAAATTGAAAGAAATTACACAGCGATTTAGAGTGGTTCAACTTTCTCAACCAAAGTCTACGTCCACTACCTTAGCTATCCACACTAAGGATTTTCCACAAATTCACTAATTTGTCTTTCTTTTGAGGACAAAGAGTAACCTTATAAACCCTCAAGAATTATACCCCAAATTCTTGATAACAGTCTCTCCCAAAGAGAACAATACAAATTTGCAAACTTATAAGGAAATCCTCACAAGGAAGATTGTTTGCACAATTCTAGAACAAAGAAAAGAACACTCAAGAATGAATACAATTGAGCAAACTAAGTGTTCTTGAAAGCAAAATGAATATTGAATGAAAAATAGGCTTCAAATGCTCAAACTTGAGGTTTGATGCTTTCTCTTTGATTCTCTCTTGATTCTAGTTTCTTGATGTTTCTTGTTATTGATCAATGGCCTCTAAGCTTGCTTAAATACACCTTGAATCACTTCTGAACGTTGAGGATCATTAATGAAGATAATATAACCGTTTTAGTGTGAAATCAATTAATAAAACAGTTTGGAGCGTGGGGGGAATCGGTACCCCTTAAGGGGAATTGGTTCCCTAAGTGTAAAATTCAAATATTTCGACCATTAAACAGGGGGAATCGGTACCCCCTTGGGGAGGAATCGGTTCCCTCTGAGCAATCTGGAATTTTTGGCTTTGAGATGGTTCGAAATATTTTGTAAAATCGTTTTGAAATTATTTTAAGATTAAAACTTAATTTTACACTTGAGTAAGGATTAAAAATGACATTTGAAAGATTTGGAGTATTATTTTGATATTCGAATAATTATATCGAATATACTTAGAAAATCTTTTTGGAAAATCTTAAAATTCATTTAACTTATTTTGTTATATCGAAATATCAAAATGTTTTCAACACACATCTCCATCCACTGGAAGCCCCAGGTGCCTAGAAACATCCTCAAGCGTGATCGTGCACTCTCCGCACGGAATATAGACTATGTGGGTCTCCGGCCTCCACCGCTCTACTAAGGCAGAAATAAGGTATGGTTCTATCTTACAGTAACCCTGATATCTTCCTATATAACCAAATCCAACCTCTACTAAATACGACAAGACACGGCTAGGTATCACTAACTTAAGATTCCTAATAAAATGATCTAATACACGGTCCTTCTCCTAAAAATAAATAATTACAAAAATTAATTCTTAATCTAATAATCATGCATTAAATAAATCAACTAATTATTACTAATAATATAATTAAATTAAAACGTTAAAATGTTACCATATCAGCAAAGTGTCAAGATATATGATTTTCATCCAAGCGAAGTAGATTGTCTTCCATTATATATTTGCAAAAAAATTATATTAGTAAAATACTTAAATAAATTAAATACATAATATTAAAAATATTATAAAATATACCTTAAACAGAGAGAGTATTTGAGAGAAATTAAGAAAATTTGAGTGAATTTGGTGTGATGAAAGTGATTGAGGATGGGGGTATTTATAGAGAGGATTGAGGTATGAACGGGTGGGTAATTAAAGGTATAGCGCGCCCCCTGTACCGCGCTATACCCCACGTGTCAGATAACCAGGTATAGCGAGGCCCCTGATCCGCGCTATACCCTTACGTGGCGTATAGCGCATATCAAGGGGGCTATACACAAGTGTAATCCATGTCAGCGTATAGCGTGGTACAGGGGGCGCTATACCCCACGTGGCGCCAAATCAGCCTATAACGCGGGGCAATGGGTGCGCTTTACTGCTACGGGTGTTAGATCGGGAAATATAATCTGACCGGTGTTAGATCGGTAAATATATCGATCACCGGTGATTTTTCAGGAAAAACGCCCATCAATATATATATTTTTGGATAATTTCATTTTATTATCCAAAAAAAGCAGAAACCTGCTACACAATCAATAGTTTAACTCCTTCCATTACAAATAACAAAGGAAACAACCATTACAAGTGAACCTTAAGAAATAACCTATTTCACACAAAGGGAATCGTTCTTATGATAAGCTAATAGCTCATTCTTTCAATCTGAATAGTTTCTTTGATGTCCTTCAACACATCACCCACCAATCTAACTTTGCCCCCAAAAAGTCTAGTATTTCTCTCGTTCCACATGTCATACACATGACCAACCCAAACAAGCTTAAACACCCTCACAATGAGAGATTTTCCTTTAAAACAGTGAATAGTCCATGCCAACTCCCTTTTCCAGCAACTAACATTGCGAGTTACACCACACAAAGTAAGGATATCATCCCACAACTCCCTTATAAAACCACAATCAAAGAACAAGTGATTTCTAATCTCAACCTCAGCACCACAAAGTACACACTTATCATTCTCAATGCTTAATCTAATTCTCAAAAGTCTTACCCTGGTAGGAAGCCTATTTAGAATAGCCATCCACACAATGATATTGTGATTGGGAATACGTCCTGGAAACCAAACCAGGCTATGCCGTGGAACCTTTGGAACTTTAACACGTAAATCCTCCCAAATCTGCCCAGTTTTAAAATCATTGCCTGAACCAACAAATAGATGAGAAATAGCATGCCTTAGTTTCAACATGCTTTTAAAGCTCCAATTGACATTAATAGGAATATCCATCTGCAAAAAATATGCATTCCTAGTCACGTAAGCACAAATTCAAGCCATCCAGAGGGAACCTCATTTTTTAATTTATACCTTAAATTATTTTTTAATTTATCTTTCAAACTATTATTTTTATCTAATTTTGATTTAAAAAATTAAGTAATTTGAGAGATAAATTAAAAATATTAATCTAAAGTATAAAAAAATATTTTTTATGTGATTGAGGTGCTTAACACTTATTCATTTAATGAGTTAATAAAAATTAGATTTATCAAATAAAGTATGATTACAAGAGACATCGGCCTAAAACATAAAATTTATTTATTTTTTTCTAATAAAACATAATGTCATCATTGTTATTGTGGTTTAAAAAATAATATCACGGAGATAATGATGCTAGTGATATATCAAAAATAAAAAAATAAAAAAATAAAATATTATATATATTATTAAAGTAAATCAAAATTTAAATATAATTTTATATCTAATCAAAATTTATGTATAATTTTAATATACATTCTATTAGAAAGAGAAGAAAAATACAAAACACATTATATATTTATAAAGTAAGGTACCACATTAAAAGATTTGATAAATTTTAAGGCGCAAATCTGCTATTATTCCTTTTCTAATTAAGTACATGGTAAACTTTGTTTTGTTCACAAGTTTCACGTCTTGAACAAGTAAACCAAACCCATTTATATTGTATAACCTTATTGTTGGGATTTTGTTGAAGCTCAAATTGACAACCGAATGATTTATCAAGAGGGGGTGAATTAGCATTTTGAGTTTAGGGAGTAATGAGTAAAAAGAGTTAGACAATATACACAAAGATTTATAATGGTTTAACTTCTAAACCAAGTCTACACTCACTACCTAAGCTCTTTACTTAGGATTTTTTAAGAAATTATGTTCTTTCTTTTTACAGTATCAAGAGATAACATTTACAACTCCCTAGTTTTTCACATGCTAAGCTAAAAACAATCCTCTTTACAAAAAAGATAAGAAATGTAAACAATAAAACCTCTCAAAAGGAATATGTTTACAAAGATTAAACTCACTAAAACACTAATATTTACAAGAGAAAGGGAAATAAGAATTAAAAATTCTTCTCTTGTGTTTGATTGTTTTGATAGGTGTTCTAACCCTTCTTCAAGTGTCCTCAATTTGTTTTTATATGTTGGAATGAGTTTATGGTCGTTTCTAGCCATTGGGGATTAATTTTATGCAAAATAAAAATTGCCCAGGACAGGGAGTATCGATACTCTTTTAATGAGTATCGATACTACCTTTGTAATATTTAAATGAAATCCGTTAAATATCGTTGGGCTTGACCAATATCGATGCTATGCTTCATGGTTTCGGTACCCCTTTGAGTATCAGTACCTATTTTGCATTCTATAATTTGAGCAATTTGGAAAATAACTAGTAGTATCGATACTAATTAGAGAGTATCGATATTTCTCTTACCTTTGGTATCGATACCAAATAAACAATATTGGTGTTGTTCATATATTATCGACACTGTAAGAACAGTATCGGTACTACGTACTAAAAAAACTTTTGAAAATTTTGAACAAATTCAATCAAGTCCAAAAATATTTTGTCTTAATTTGTTATATCAAAATATTATAAAATGTATTTCAAAAATCTCTCCCTTTTTATATGACAAAACATTTGAAATTTTGTTTTTGGCAAAACTCCCCCTTAATAAAACATTTCATGAAAAAGATAAATGTTTGGAAAAATATTAAAGCTCCCCATTTTTCATTAAGAAATTGAATTTTTCAAACATATACTCATCCCTTTTTTGTTATATAAAAAATAATTCAACTTTAAAATTCAAAAATAACAATGAATAGTAAGTGGTAAATTTGACATTAAAATCATTTGAAAAATCAAAGCTCCCTCTCAATAAAAGCATTCCAAACTTGACATTAAAAGCTTGACATTTAAAAAAAATCAATTTTAACAAAGATGAACAAGCATTTTAGTAGCACATGAAATTCAATATATCAAAGTCTAATAAACTTTATGCAATACCAGTTATAGTATTTAAGTGCATGTGCATAAAGTTATCCAAAAAATGTTATGCATTTGAAAAATTGATATCAATTGTTGGAGAGATATCATTTGCACAGAGGTGGGGCTAGGACAAGCACAACTTGAGCGACGGAACAGAGCCCCATAATAGCAAAGGGCCCAAAAAAATAGATTTATTACAATAAAAATCTCTCTTTTTTGTGGTCTAACTCCACTTTACGAGAAATGAGTTCATCTTCATGATCTCCCTATCCCACACCGTTAGGATTTGAGTTAGTAATATCACTAATCTCCCTATATATAATGCATTCAAGCTTTGTAATTGCTAGGACAAATAATTTGCACTCTTTTTAAGAATTTGCACAGGGCCTCCAGCGTCCTAGCCCTGCATTTGCATTAAATCATATGCATAAACATTTAAATTAAGGTCAAAAATTAAAATTTGTAAAAATAAAGCATTAAAACCAATTTTAACCAAAATTCATTATAATAAACTAAAAATTATGAAAAATCATTAAAATTTTAGAAAATGTTCATCACAACACTTTTTAACATACATGAGATAGAAAACATAAAATAATTAAAATCAAATCTCATGCATGCATACAACAAATAGACAACCAATTAATCAAAACAAAAACATTAAGCTTAGAGGTTACCATTCCTTTTCAAGTGTGGCTAGAGCATTTGAATATCTTTACTTTTATCACCATTGCTCCTACACACCTACAAGAGATATTTAATTGGATTTTCGTATTCAAATTGCTTTGGATCCTTGAACGTTAGTTTCAATGCCCCTTGTTCCTTTTGGAACCCATACTTGTTTAATTTTAAAACGTTTTTCTTTCTTTAAAAGATAAGTATGTTCCAAGTGACCATGAAAATGGCAATGTGAGCATTTTGCTATTTTTAAATATAATGAGTTGTTTCTAGAAATTAATTATTTTTCCTTTGTTAAGCTTTCAAATTTAACTTTCAAATCAATTTTTTTCTTTTTCTAAATCGTTGATTTTGATTTTTTAAAAGCTCTAAATCATTTTTTAAAGTTTCATTTTGTTTTTCAAAATCAACTTTTTCTTTCAAAACCAAATCATTTTCAACTTTAAAATTTGAAATTAGTTTCTTATATTTGGAATTCATGGTCTCAAATTCCAAATACAACTCATCATAGGCAACTTGTAACTCATCAAAAGAATAAGAATTTATTCACTAGAGTTAGAATATACATCATGCTCTTCAAAAGCCATTAAGCACACCGTCTTTGTTGGTTATTCTTTATTGTTTCCATGAAGTTCTTCGAGCTTATTCCAAAGCACCTTGGCATTTGAACAAGAAGAAACTCCTTCATAGATATCGGGACCAAATGCACAAAACAACATGTGCATGGCTTTAGCATTTTGTTGAGTTTTATTCCGTTCTCAAGCACTCCACTCTTTCATCTTCTTCTTTGGAGAAGAGTAGTCATTCTTGATCATCTCCCATGCGTCAAGATCATTGGATTGGATGAATAGTTTCATTAATTTCTTCCAATGACGGTAGTTAGCTCTATTGAAGTATGGAGACTTGTCGATCGGTTGGGAGTCTTCCATGTGGAATGAGCCGGAAGAGGAGGTCATTTTCTTGCTTGTGTCGAAAATAGACAGAGCTTATTCAAGGATCATCTCAAGGTTGTTAGACCTTCTAATGAGTCAAGCTCTGATAGTAATGGTTGGGATTTCGATGAAGCTCAAATTGACAAACGGATGATTTGCCAATAAGGGGTGAATTAGTTTTTTTTGAGTTTAGGGAGTAAGGAGTAAAAAGAGATAAACAATGACCATAAGGATTTATAGTGGTTCAACTTCTCAACCGAGTCTACATAACGTACCTAAGCTCCTCACTTAGGATTTTCTAATAATTTCACTAATTTATTATTTCTTTTTACAGGATCAAAAGATAACATTTACAACTCCCTAGCTTTTCACATGCTAAGCTAGAATCAATCCCCTTTACAAAAGGATAAAAATGTAAACAAGAAAAACCTCTCCAAAGGAATGTGTTTACAAATATTAAGCTCACTAAAACACTAATATTTACAAGAGAAAAAAATAAGAATTAAAAACTCTTCTCTTGTGTTTGATTGCTTGGATAGATGTTCTAACTCTACTTCAAGTGTTCTCGACTTGTTTTTATATATTGGAATGAGTTTGTGGTTGTTTTTATCCAATGGGGATGTTTTGGAGCTATTGGGAATTAATATTCTTCAAAATAAAATTATCCAGGACAAGGAGTATTTGTACTTCTTTAATGAGTATCGATATTACCTTTGTAATATTTAAATGAAGTAGCCGTTAAAGACCGTTAGGCTTGACCAGTATCGATACTATACTTCATGATATCGATACTACTATGTAAAGTAGTATCAGTACCCCTTTGAGTATCTATACCTATTTTGCATTATGGAATTTGAGCAATTTGGAAAACAACTGGTAGTATCGATACTACCTAGAGAGTATCGATATTTATATTACCTTTGGTATAGATACCACATGAACAGTATCGGTGTTGTTCATATAGTATCAATACTGTAAGAACAATATCGGTACTACGTACTAAAAAATAGTTTTGTGCTCAAATTCTAGTTTAATAGACTTTGAATTATATTTAAAAACTTTTGAAAACTTTGAACAAATTCAATCAAGTCTAAAAACATTTTGCCTTAATTTTTATATCAAGATTGTTGGGATTGTTGAAGCTCAATTTTGACAACCGAAAATTGTACAAAATGGTGAAAAAGAAAAAATTGTTTATGGAGTAAGGAAAAAGAAAGATAGACAATTTTGCACAGCGATTTATAGTGGTTCGACTTCTCAACTAAGTCAACCTCCATTACCTTAGCTCCTCACTAAGGATTTTCCAACAAATCCATTAATTTGTTCTTTCTTTTTTAATGACAAAGAGATAACCTTTACAAAATTCCCTAGATTTTCAAAGGCTCAGCTAGAACCAAAACCCCTTTACAAGGAAAAAAATGTAAACAAAAAAACCTCTAAAAAGGAAGTTGTTTACAAAGAATTAAAGCTCACAAGAATAAAATATTTACAAGAGAATAGGAATAAAGAGTGAAAAGCTCTTCTCTTGTATTTGATTGCTTAGATAGGTGTTCTAAACCTTCTTCAAATGTCTTGAACTTGTATTTATATGTTGGAATGAGGTTGTGACCGTTTATATACATTGGGGATGATTTCTAGCCGTTTGGGGGATTTTTTCTCTGCAAAAATAATTTACCCAGTACATAGGGTATCAGTACTCCTATAGGGAGTATCAATACTACCTTTTTATTTTTAAATAAAACTAGTTGTTGGGCCTGATGATGTCTATATTAAGCCTATGATATCAATACTACTATGTAAAGTAGTATCGGTACCCCTTTGGGTATCAGTACCATTTTTGCATTATGGAATTTGAGCAATACTGGTAGTATTGGTACTACCTAGAGAGTATCGATGCTTCTCTTACCTTTGGTATTGGTACCACATGAACAATATCAGTATTGTTCATATAATATCGATATTGTAAGAACAATATCGGTACTACATATGTTGAAATTCATTTTTGTGTTCAAATTCACTTTTAATGGACTTTGAATTATTTTTGAAAACTTTGAATAAATTCAATTCAAGTCTAAAAACATTTTACCTCAATTTGTTATATCAAAACATTATAAAAAATGGCTCAACAATCTTCCCCTTTTTTATATAGCAAAATATTTAAAAATTTATTTTTGGCAAAACTCCCCCTTAATAAAATATTTAATGAAAAATATATCGAAGATAAAAATTGTTGGAAAATATTCAGCTCCTCATTTTTTATTGAGAAATTGAATTTGTAAAATCCATACTTCTCCCCCTTTTTGTTATATAAAAAATAATTTAACTTTAAAGTTTAAATATAACATTGGATAGTAAGTAGTAAATTTGACGTTAAAAACATTTGAAAAATCAAAAGTTCCCCCTCAAAATAGCATTCCAAACAAAAAAATGACTTTAAAAACATGACACTTAAAAGACATTGAATTTCAACAAAGATGAATACACAAGTTAGTAACACATGTAATTCAATATATTCAAGTCTAAAATACTTTATGCAATACTAATTGTTGAAATTAAATGCATATGCATAAAGTTATCCAAAAATGTTATGCATTTGAAAAATTGATATCAATTGTTAGAGATATATCATTTGAAATAATTCACATGCATAAACATTTAAATTTAGGTCAAAAATTAAATTTTGTAAAATCAAAGCATTTGAAAAATTGATATCAATTGTTAGAGAGATATCATTTGCATTTAAAATCAATTTTGACCAAAATTCATTATGATGAACTAAAAATTATGAAAAATCATTAAAAAATTTAGAGAATGTTCATCATAACACATTTTTCAACATACATGAGATAGAAAACATGAAATCATTTAAAATCAAAATGCATGCATGCATGAAACTAAATGAGCAACCAATTATGTAAAATCAAAAAACTTTTAAGCTTAGAGGTTACCCATTCCTTTTCAAGTGTGACTTGAGCATTTGAATATATTCATTTTCATCACCATTGCCCCCCTCACCTATAAGAGACATTTAAGTGGATTTTGGTATCCAAACTGCTTTGAATCCTTGGACGTTAGTTTCAATGCCCCTTGTTCCCTTAGGAACTCATACTTGTCAAATTTTAAAAGATTTTACTTTCTTTATAGAACAAGTATGTTCCATATGACCATGAAAATGACAATGTGAGCATTTTGCCATTTTTAAAAATAATTAGTTGTTTTTAGAAATTAATTCTTTTTCTTTTATTTAAGTTCTCAAGCTTAACTTTCAAATCAATTTTTTTTCTAAATCATTGATTTTCACTTTTGAAAGCTCTAAATTATTTTTCAAATATTCATTTTGTTTTTCAAATTCAACTTTTGCTTTCAAAACCAAATCATTTTCAACTTTAAGCTTTGAAATTAATTTCTTATATTTGGAATTTGAGGTCTCAAATTTCAACTACAACTCATTATAAGCAACTTGTAACTCATCAAAAGAATAAGAATCTAATTCATTTAAGTTAAAAGTTGCCATTGAATCTTCTTAGATGGCCATGAGGCATAAGTTGGCTACTTTATCTTCATCACTCCAAGCTGCCACAAATGTCTTCTTCTTACTAGATCCCTTCTTTATGAGGGGACATTCATATTTGACATGTCTCGTTCTTTGACATTCGAAGCACACCGGGGGATTATTCTTTTTTCTTGATTCATGCTTCAGTTCCTTGGAATTCATGAATCTCTTGAACATTTTGAAGAGCTTGGCCATCTCTTCTTCTTCTTCATCGTCTTCATCCACCTCTTCATTTGAATCTTGATTGCTCTCGTTGGTGGATTTGAAGGCAATGCCTACCTCATTCTTCTTCTTGTTTTATTTTTTTTATCTTCTTCGTATTCCTTCACCATCAACTCATGAGTGAGAAGAGAACCAATAAGTTTATCAAGAGTGAGAGACTTTAGATTCTTAGCCTCAATGATCGTCGTCTTCTTCGATTGCCAAGACTTTGGAAGAGAGTAGAATATCTTTTTCACAAGCTTCTCATTAGGGATTACTTCTTCAAATCCATTGAGACCGTTGACAATCATAGAAAATCTATTTGTTATAGCTTTGATGTCTTCATTGGGTTTCATCTTGAAATTCTCGTAGCTATGGTTGAGAAGACTTATCTTGGTTTCCCTCACTTTATCGGTTCCTTCATAAGTGACTTGGAGCTTGTCCAATATTTCCTTGACATTAGAACAAGAGGAGACCTCTTCCATATTCATTCGGGCCTAATGCATAAAAGAGGATGTGCATATCCTTAGCATTGAGTTGGAACTTCTTTTTTTCTCCATCACTTCAATCATCCATCTCACCGGGTGGAATGAAGTAACCATTCATGATTGAGTTTCAAGCTTCTAGATCATTGTCTTGAATGAAGAGCATCATCCTATTCTTCCAATAAGCGTAGTTTACTCAATTGAAATACGGTGGCTTGTTAACCGGTTGAGAATCTTCAATATAGTAAGAGCCGGAGGTCGAAGCCATCTTCTTGTTGGTTGTGCCGGGAATCGGTAGAGCTTATTCAAGGATTGTCTCAAGAATGTGAAGCCTTATAAAGACTTAAGCCTTCTAAGGGTTGATAAACCAAATGTTGGGATTGTTGATGCTCAATTTGGATAACCGAATATTGTACAAGGGGGTGAAAAGGCAAAAATTGTTTAGGGAGTAAGGAGAAAGAAAAAATAGATTATTTTGCACAGCGAGTTATAGTGGTTCGACTTCTCAACTAAGTCTACCTCCACTACCTTAGCTCTTCACTAAGGATTTTCCAACAAATCCATTAATTTGTTCTTTCTTTTTCAAGGACAAAGAGATAAACTTTACAAAACTCCCTAGCTTTTCAAAGTTTCATCTAGAACCAAAACACCTTTACAAGGAAAAAGATGTAAACAAATAAAACCTCTAAAAAGGAAGTTGTTTACAAATAATTAAAGCTCACAAGAAAAAAATATTTACAAGAGAATATGAATAAAGAGTGAAAAGTTATTCTATTGTGTTTGATTACTTGGATAGGTGTTCTAACCCCTCTTCAAGTGTCTTGAACTTGTGTTTATATGTTGGAATGATGTTATGATCGTTTCTATCCGTTGGGGATGATTTCTAGCCTTTTGGGGATGTTTTCTCTGCAAAAATAAATTGTCGTACATAGGGTATCGGTATTATCTTTGTTATTTTTAAATAAAACTAGTCGTTACTAGCCGTTGGGCCTAACGGTATCGATACTAAGCCAATGGTATCGATACTACTATGTAAAGTGGTATCGATACTACTATGTAAAGTAGTATCGGTACCCCTTTGGGTATCAGTACCATTTTTGCATTCTGAAATTTGAGCAATGTTGGTAGTATCGGTACTTCCTAGTGAGTATCGATACTTGTCTTACCTTTTGTATTAGTACCACATGAACAATATCGATATTGTTCATATAATATCAATAATGTAAGAACAGTATCGGTACTACGTATGTTGAAAATTAGTTTGCTCAAATTCACTTTTAATGGACTTCGAATTATTTTTGAAAACTTTGAATAAATTTAATTCAAGTTCAAAAACATTTTGCCTTAAATTATTATATCAAAACATTATAAAAGTAATTTAACAAAAATATTATAAAACGTAGATCATTCAACACTTATTCTATGGTCATGGAAAACGAGCCTTTGTTGTGGGATTTTTTTCATTTAAATATATTTTATTTATTTAAAATTTACATTTGTTGATATTAATCATTATGTCATAATTTGTATATTGTTTTACCTATTAAATATATTATACTTTTAAATAATAATAATTTTTTGATATTTAATTTATTAATTAATTAATTTAAAATAGATGTTTTAAAAATTTATTAGGAAAACAATCATTCTAGTCTAAATACTATTGTTGAAAAATCCTAAAAAATATTGATATGAATTCGAGAATTGAAATAATAAACAATGAGGATATTTCTAAGAGCACTAAATTTTATTGGGACCACCAAGTTCGAGAATAAGACTTTAAATTTAGATACGAGTTCAAAGTTGGATTCAGACCCAATAATCTAATTAAAGTTAGAACTCGGTTTTTGGATTTTTAAAGTATGATAGTCTTAATATATGATTAAAGAAAGATATTATAAAAATATTAATATTTTTTTAATATTTCCAGTAAAGTGTTATCTAAAACATTATTTTTTCTATCGAAAATATTAATATTAGGCTCTATCTAAAATGTTTAATATTTTCAAAAAAGTGCTACATAAAACATTATTTTTTCTACAGAAATATTAATATTGGATTATACCGGAAATTAATTAACGAAATTAATATTTTCGATAAAAAATAATGTTTAGGTAACGCTTTATCGAAAATGTTAAAAAAATATTAATATTTTCAAAATAACTTTTCTTTAGTAATATATTAAGGTTGTTGTAAAACATAACTACCCGATTTTTGTGTTGATTGTTTTAATTATTTTTGGTGGATGTTTATTTTATAGCTGATTTCTACTCATGGATAAACAAAAATTACAATATATCTAATTTTGTTAAAAAGAAAGTACTCGCAATATATATATATATATTTATAATGGAAGCATCTAATCTTGTTTTAAAAATTCTGAAAATACAATGAATGTTTATAATTATAAGTATAAATTAAACACAAAATTATTACATTATTCCATAAACATTGGTATAATAAATTAATCATTTAATATCATATGAAAATCATATAAGGAAAATATGAAAAAATCATAAAAACTCAAAAAAAAATACAAATAGATTTGATTGTAACAACAAACGAACGAGATCAAACTATTAAAAAATTATCGAAAAGCACAAATCAGATTTAAACATAATAAGAAAATTATTTACGAACGAAAATTATGTATCTAAATCTAATATAAAAATTAAAAGTAGAGAAGATCAATAAAATAACATCAACTCGTATCTGTCCAAAATCTGCGCATTTCTATATGTTTTGGATAAAGTTTTTCTATGGTCCTTATTTCTTTTATTTATTATAATTTTGTCCTTTTTGATTGTTTAATTGTTATCTTGACGCATTTTACTTCCAATTTCATCAAATTTGTCTTATTTATTATATTAGCTATCATTTTGGTCATTAAAATTCTATTTTTTAATTTTGTCTTAATATTTTAGTTAATGTATTTATTCGATTATTTATATACATATTAATTTATTTCTTTTTTTAGTATTATTTATCATTGTTAATTATTAATCATATTAATTATTACTAATATTTTATTTATTTTTAAAAACAAGATAACATTCGATTCTTTCAAAAGTACTAATTTCAGAAATAATAAGATATTTTGACATTCTTCATACGTAAGTGATTCCTAAACCTGTTTTATTATGGTGTTAAACGTATATTAAATTTGGAAACGAGGGAGTTTGAACTTTGAAGGAAGTGGTGGCAGCCGGTTTAGATTTTTATTTTATTTTTATTTTGAGAAAATAAAATGCGGGAATAAAGCATAACAGGGGGTTTATCACGCGTTTAACTTTTTAATATTTTTTAATTATTTTTTTTATTGTTTAACTTTTGGTGGGATAGGGTTTTTCTTGTATGGATGCTGTTTGTATTTTGTACTATGAAATTGATTATTCTATATTAATTTTTGACAACAAAATAAAATAAAAGTTTTAAAAATATAAAAAAATATTAAGTTTAAAAAGTTAGAAGTCATCTTTTGATGATAACTTGGGTCACGTGGTGAGTTTTTCGAGTAATCAATACGTTTAAATCATTAAAAATAATATATAATGATAATTTTGTCAACGTATATTAATTGAAAACAATTCATGTTTATAAATATAAAATCTATTGTTAGACCACAACTTATGGAAGTTCCCTAAAGACTGTCCGCCTTGCCTATTCTTAATGCAGAAGCCACAAAGCACAAAAGGCGAACATAATCGATCACGAATGACGACGAAAAAGGGTAATTAAATTCATTTGTAAGCAACTGCCATTTCCAAAGTGTAAATCATACAATAAATTAAATTTGAACAGAAGATAACTCATATACTAATTAAAAAGATTGAAAATTAATATACGTTCAATAGTTTTTCTTTATGAAACATCCACAGTGCAGTTGAGGAATGCTATTATTAGTGTTGCAACATGTCGTATAAATTTCAAAGCTTTGCTTCAGACTTCGGGATATGAGCAATGAAATGAGACCGTCAACTTAGGAATTGATTATGTTCAATTGAATGATATATACAAATAGATCCGTAGACGAATCATACCGGTAGGCGGTAGCCCTGTTGAGCAACTCAACCATTTATGATAAAAGGTCAAGTTTGGGGAAAAGTCTACAAATTTACAGTGAAATTGTCGAGATTCACTGGTTTTAGTTACCAAATTCAACACACCGCCACAAGCATCAACTTAAAACATGGTTATTGCATAAGATAATAAACTCAAATAAAGCAACACTTCGCAGCAGAAGGTTTCTTTAGGAGGCAACATACAAATATTCATATACCTCCCACGCGATATAAACGAGAAATAAGATCATTTATTCGAATAATACCCAAGGCCAACTCATGTATACAATGGCCTTTACCACCCTCCTCTCTGAGAACCGCCGGAGGATTGTACATTTAATCTATCAAGCACAGCATTGAAATCTGGTGGCTGACCACTCTCCTCCATCCTATGAATCACACTGACAACATGATCACTTCTGAAACCCATGCTCACCAACTTTTCAATCAGCTCGCTGTAAGGATGGTTGTGAACAAACTGTGAATGGTTGGGGTTCCCAACCATAATGTTAGGGCCACTGCCAGACTGAGTCTGAAGGGAGGCATTTGATGGGGGATACCCACCCTGTGAGAAGTTAGGCTGTTGGAACGGATGATGTGTTCTGCCCGCTTCACTATCATACGTCATGTATGCATTCCCCTGAGGAAAGGGAGGATTGGAGCCGTGTCCTGTGTACCTATCACTTGGTTGCACACCAAAAGTACCCTTGATTTGCTGAGGTGGTTGCTGGGGAGTTGTTCTGCTAGGCACTCCATACCCATAAGGAATAGTATCAGCACTGCTAGACACAGGTTGAGGAAGTCCAGAATATGAAACTTGCATGGGCATGCTGTTTGGCAACGCTTCTGGCTGAGATGGGTTTGTTGATTGTGTAGGAGGGTAGGAAGGGTAAGCTGGTGTTGATGGGGGCCTCATCTGTGGTTGCATAGAGGACTGCTGCTGTGGTGGCACTTGCTGCGATAATTGTTGAGGCCATTGCTGCTGATACTGAGGGAATGATTGGACCTGATTAACTTGGGACTGAGTAGGCTGTGGTGGCATCCTAGACATGTCTTGTATCTGAGGAGGTCGGTATTGAGGATCAGAAGTTAAATATTGATTCTGAGGGTGTTGTGCTTGTGCTGGGGGTTGTGCTTGGGTGGGGGCGGGAGAAGGAGCTGCAGCTGGAGCTTGGGGGGTGGATACTTGATTTGAAGGCATGTAGTAGGATTGCTGGGTCAAATTCTGAGACAGAGCTTGAGAGGGTGGCGCCACGGGTTGTTGCTGTGATGCTATTTGATGAGGCAGCGCAAGAGCTAATTGCTGGGTTTGGATCTCAGATGTGAGTTCAGACTTTTTGGAATTGGGGGCAGGGTTTGATACTCTCTCCTCGGTTGATTGTGAATGGCTAGAAGAAGACTCCTTCTGTGCAAGTTGTAATTTAGCCAACTCCTTCTGAGTCTCAGCAAGCTCCTGCTTATCTCTTAAGATCTGCACAGACCTGTGGACCTACAATGTGCATTGAATACTCCAGAAGTAATTATCTTGAATGAAAGGAATTCAACACATTCATAGTATTTGACTATGAGTATTTTCTCTCCAAGATAGTTGACCGCAAGATTAAGCCAAAAAATGTAGACTGCGAGAACTTCGAAAACATGCAGATCCATTTAGAATGAAACTACCTTGAGCCTAAAACCCATATTTATTAATGCCCCAGAAATACTTTTTTAAGAAGCCAAATTTAGTTCCAACAACAGAAGAAACTGAAATATATAATTATAACAGCTGGGACTCAATACCGTTCTTTTTGCCATCCCTATAATCATACTTCTAATTCATGCTTGCTCTAATTTAGATGATACATTGGCACTTTCATAAGCGAAGATAAATGTAATTTTTACTTCAAAGCGAAATAAGGAAGCACTCTCTAAAGCTACAAAGTGGGAAAAAGTGCTCCCTTGTCAGGATAGAGTGAAAAGAGGTTGTGTATCTTAGAGTCAACTAATCGATGAAGCCGCCTTATCTGAAAACATAGAAAATAGGATATTGTTCAGGGGTACTCACCTCTTGTAGATGTTTCTCAATAGATTTAAGCTTTGAATCTGCATCTCCATTCCCACGAACTAAATCAGCTCGCATTTCTCCTATTGATCTATCAAGCTTGTAGCAATATAGCTCCAACTGTGACAATCGAGAACTAATTCCTTCAAGAAAGCGCATGAGGTTGTCTGTGTATCTTTTCATGGTTTTTTCAACGGTAGCATTCAAATCTGAGGCGTAAGAATCCTCGGGCTGGCTGTATCCACTAGGTGGAAATACTGATCGGGCCACTCTATGAAACTCCTGCAGAGTAGGTATTACAACAAGATTAATTATTTACTCTTGAAGGAAAAAGGCACCAGTACGCCACTAGCTCGATAACATGATGAGGAAAATTGAAAAGGTATCACTGATTTTTTCACATAATAGATTGGAATGCCAAGCAACCCCAAAGACGATCTGTCTTGGTTATTGTATGCTATCATAAAGGAATTCATCATAGGCTCGATCTAATAGCATGAAAACTTTTGTGGGCCTAAATTACGGTTCGTGGAACTTCAATGGAAGTGTATGTTACATTTTCTTACTCACTGTTTACATAGGGAACAGTAAACACAAATGCTCAGGGTCAAGGATCCAATGCTTTAATAAAGCCTATACTAACATGAGCAAACAAAAACCCGAAACTGAACTTGATCTCCCTCTTCAATAACATTTACCAAACCACGTACCCATAGCTGAGTATTCAATAACCATAGCATGTTATTAAGGTGTGAGTGCTTAATTAATTATAAAAGCTTATCACCCCAAGATAAATGACTAATCTCGGTTCAATATGTCAAGATGAGATTCTTAATCAATGGCAAAACAACAAGGTTTCTAAAAACAAACGAATAGCCGAAGAACCATTCCAAAAAAAAGGAAACGGGGGGAGATAACCTAATGTTAAAATTCATTTTTATACACTAAAATCTTCCTGTAAAATTATACAATTATTTTAAATAAAAAGGGGGAAATTCTAACCCTTACTAAATTAAGGTCAAACAGTCGATCAACTAGATCAAATTAAAGAAAAAATCCAAAATTTGCCACGGAACAATGCTAATTTACATTGCTGAGCTTTTACAATCATACTAACCTCTCGATTAATCCCAAATCATATTAAATTATACCCCAATAAATAAAGAAGAAGAAAAAACCCCTAGAAATAAAATTCCAGTCATACCTTGTCGGAGCTGTTGGGTTCGGCGTGGTTGCCATTAGACGATTCCTGGTTCCCGTAGTCCTCATAAGAGCAAAGAATATCATCGGACCCGAAATCGAACACTTTGGAACCACCCGAGTTTCCCCGACCCGATGATCCAGATGCCATTTCCTCCGAAAATAGACTAGATCACAGATCCAAACAGTAAAATTGCTTTTCTGGCTCTTAATTTCTCTTTCCTGAAGAAAGAACCAAAAAAAAACAAAATTTAGAAGAAATGAAAAAGAAGGTTGTAGTTTTGAGTTGTCTGCAAGGATAGGTATTTTATATGTAAAAAGAGAGAGATAAATGTTATTTGTTTGTTGGAATTAGATAAGGATGAATGATGATCTGACCTTCTCTCTTTCTTCCTCTTTAGCCCTCTATTTCATTTTCATTTCATTTTGTATCTTTTATATTAGACCCTCAATATATATTTTTACTTTATACCTTAAATTGTTTTTTTTTTAAATTTATCTTCCGAACTATTATTTTTATCTCAATTTAATTTAAAAAATTAAGTAATTTGAGAGATAAATTAAAAATAATAAAAGAAATGTTTTTTTATGTGATTGAGGTGTTTAACACTTATTCATTGAGTTAATGAAGATTAAATTTATCAAATCAAGTATGATTACAAGAATAATAAATTTTTCTCATCAAATATATAACGATGCTACATTCTTTGAATATAATACTATATATAAACTTTATTAGAAAGAGTAGAGACATCAGCTTAAAAAATAAAATTTTTTTTTTTTAATAAAACATAATGTCATCATTGTTATATTGGTTTAAAAAATAATATCAATTAGTGATATATCAAAACTAAATAAAAAATAAAATATTATATATATTATTAAAGTAAATCAAAGTTTAAATATAATTTTATATCTAATTAAAATTTATATATCATTTTAATATACATTCTATTAGAAAGAGAACAAAAATACAAAGCACATTATATATTTATAAAGTAATATACCACATTAAAAGATTTGATAAATTTTAGGGCTCAAATCTTCTATTATCCATTTTCTAATTAAGTACATGGTAAACTTTGCTTTGTTCACAAGTAAGTTTCACGTCTTGAACAAGTAAACCGAACCCATTTATATTGTATAATCTTATACTATGGTCATGGAAAACGAGCCTTTGTTGTCGGATTTTTTTTCATTTAAATATATTTTATTTATTTAAATTTTACATTTGTTGATATTAATCATTATGTCATAATTTGTATGTTGTTTTACCTGTTAAATATATATTATACTTTTAAACAATAATAATAATAATAATTTTGTTTGATATTTAATATATTAATCAATTAATTTAAATTAAATATTTTAAAAATTCATTAGGAAAACAATCATTCTAATCTAAATACTATTGTTGAAAAATCCTAAAAAATTATTGATATAAATTCGAGAATTGAAATAATAAACAATGAGGAAATATCTAATATTGGATAAACAAAAATTAATATATCTAATATTGTTAAAAAAATCTAAAAATACAGTAAATGTTTATAATTATAAGTATAAAATAAACACATAACTACGACACTCTTTCATAAACTTTGATACAATAAACTAATCACTTGAAATTATACTAGGATTGTTCAAGAAAAATGTGAACATTTCATTAAAAAATCTCAAAACAAAAAATATATATATAAATAGATTTGATTTAATCAACAAACGAACCACAAAAAGATATAAAACTATTAAAAGATCATCGAAAAACACAAATCAGATTCAAGCATCATAAGAAAAGTATCTACGAATGAAAGTTGTGTATCCAAATCCAATATGAGAATCCAAAGCAATGAAGAATAACAAAATAACAAATAAACATCATCTTGATTTATTACGATAGTATTAAATTCAACCATAAAAAAACGAAATAACATATTCAAACGATAGATAAAAAATATGCAAGAAAATACCAAAAAAAAATTAAAAAAAAATACTCTAAACAACATCATTTTTTGGGGAACTATATAAACCATAAAATAGCATCTTTTCGGGACAGACGACTCGCACATCAACCCGTACCTGTCCAAAATCTGCTCATTTCTATATGTTTTGGATAAAGTGTTTCTATGGTACTTATTTCTTTTATTTGTTATAATTTTGTCATTTTGATTGTTTAATTGTTATCTTGACCCATTTTACTTCCAATTTCATCAAATTTGTCTTATTTATTATAGTAACTATCAATTTGGTCATTGAAATTGTTTTATTTTTATTTTGGCTTAATATTTTAGTTAATGTATTTATTTGATTATTTATTTACTTGTTTTAGTATTATCTATCATTGTTAATTATTAATCATATTAATTATTACTAATATTTTATTTATTTTTAAAAACAATATAACATTCGATTCTTTCAAAAGTACTAATTTCATACATAATAAGATATTTTGATATTCTCTATACGTAATTGATAAAACACATAACAATAAATTAATATCATTTATAAAAAAATAAAATTCATATTAATATATTAAATAATTTTTAAATAATAATAATAATGTAATTCAAATTCATTATACATTTAATTTATGTTTCTCTTAGAACAGTACGCGGCTTTAACTTCATATGACCATACAAACAAGTACGATACTACGAACTTGTCCATGAGTTTACTTAATGCAATCTTCAAATTTTCTTGTCTTAATTATATTAACAAAATGTTATAGTGACTATTATATCATTTGTTAACTATAGGTTTTTAAAGAATTTTGTGTTTAAATTAAATGTTTAATTCTTTTTCGTTATACTTTAGATGTTTATGCTGTAACGACCGTTAAATGATAATATTATCTATAGTGTGTAACTACTAGATTTTTTGAAAAATTTATTTAAAAAATAAAAAGTTATTATTATTTTAGAAAAATACTCATATTTCTTTAAAATTACAAAAAGTCTAAAATCTTAAAATCTTAAAATCTCTAATTTCAATCCCTATTTCGAACCGTCATTGGCCATCTTTGACCACCGTTTCTATTGCTACCCACCCACTAACTAATCATCGTCTTTGTAGTCGTCCTAAACCATTAAATACATAAACATATAAATAATCAGTTCTAAAATTAATGTGTGAGAAGTTAGTTAGAATTTAATCCCAATAATCGAAAAGAAGTGGACAACAAAAAAGGAAGAATTTGGTACAACCAAAGGGAGGGAAAGGGGGACAGCTGGAGAGAGATGGGTGAGGGTGAAGGGGAAGGGGGCGAGGACGAGCATAGGAACATGAGAGTTTTTTTAAAAGTATTTTATTTTTATTTTTAAAAAATATAAACTTGACATATGTCATTTAATAAATTTTTTAACGATCATTCTAACATAAACATCTAAAAATATAAAAAAATTATTTTAAGGTAAAAATAATAACCTAATATTAACTAAGGTTATAATTTAGACATTTATTTATTTTTTTATCATGCCTTGTACAAATCCCAAAATGCACCTGCCATACGTTTATTTGTCTTAAACTAGTAGAAAGATATACCAAGCAAACAAACTCCACTTCACCACGTCATCTTTCGACTTCCTCGTAATAATTGTTATAATTATTGATTGATGCTATCGTCTTGCTTTTAACTTCTTATCACCGACCGACCACATCAAAATTGAAACTTGTCAAATTCTAATTCAACACCCCATGTATTTGGAATTGCTTTTAATGGTATAAAAGTTTAGATTAATATTCGATGTATTTTCGTCTTATACTGTTAGTGTCTTTATATTTATTCTTGATAATATTATTATCAATATATATATATATATATAAGTATAGAATATCAATACATCATTCATAAAAACTTAATTACATATAGAATGTATGTTTCGATGAGACATTATAATGGGCCAAGGCCTTGATTTAAAAAAAACTGAAAATTTACATGAACTCTTTTATGACAAAGTAGACATCAAAATTTTTTTAATCATTTTTAATGGAATTTTTTTTATAAACTTGAAATAAAAATAGGGATATTTTATATGGAGTTTGGTGGAAATTCATTGAAATGCCAAATATGATAACGTGGAAAACTTTTTCCTGCGTTAAAGAAAGATGGGACATGGATTGATTCCGTGGCTTGATTTGGACCATACACGTGCTCTTCCGATAATTGACTTTTACATGATGTCAGTGGTTCATCTCCACGGATTCAACGTCGACGTGATAATGTGCATGAATTAGATGAAAAAGTACAATACTTTTTAAAATTTTTAATAGATTTATATATAGGTTTATTAGTCACATATTTCGAAATTCTCTCAGAAGTTATTCTTAATATGATATTTGGGGTAATTTATTATCTTATCTTCCTTTTATTTCAATATTTATGAAAATAAATGTTAGTTAATTTTTTTATTAGTTACATATTTAAATGTAAATAATTATTTTTATAATTAGAAAACATATATGAAAAATAAAAATATAATAATAGTGTTAATTATGTAGATCAATTATTTCTAAATAAAATTAAGAACGGATTAATCCAGGACGTCAAACTAATTAATAATTTATAGAAACATAGAAGATGGAACGTGCAAAGATGTAATTGCAGCGTAAAATATTCGAAATTACCATTCACTAACCGTGAACCACCCACCCACTATATAAATCCCGTCAAACGCCCAAGTTTTTTCTTCGATTCGTTGTTTCTTTCTTGTTTAACTTCTCTTCCAAGGAAATTACCTTCTTTCTTACGAGGCTTTCGAACAATATTGCTTATCGTCGACGATGAAGATATCAGGCCTCTTTGTTGCTTCCATGGCTGCTGCCTCTGCTTCTGCCTCTCTCATCTCTGCCATTTCTTATTCTTCAACTTCCCCTCTTACTTGCAACTCCAATTTTCAGTTTTCTAGCGAGGTAATCCTTTTTTTCTGTACTCTCTTCTTTTCAGATAAAAATCTGGGTTTCTCCCTATTTTTTCAAGAGTTTTGCCATGTTTGGTTGCCGAGAAAATAATGAACAGGAATTCATGATTTCAATGTCGTACGCAGTTTTCTAATTTTTATCATCGGCATCTTTCTCTGCGTAATTTTGATTTGGATGTTTGAGCGTTTTCCGGTTTTCCATCTTTCCTTGTCTCATGAAATCTTCAAATATTTTTACATGGTTTCTTTGGTTTTTTCTTAGAAGATTAAATCGTTCTCTTTTTTCTTTTTAAGTTTATTAATTTTAGGGGGAAAATAATATTGCAGGAGGAGAAAGGACGAGAAAATTCAACCAAGAAATCAACCTTGACCGAGAAATTTGCGCCCAGGTTTGATGGCTTAAGGTTCATTGAGACTTTGATCACTGCTCATAGATAAATCCCCAACACCACAAGCTTCAATTTTTACCTGTTTTGAAGATTTTTCTCTTTTAATTGTTTTGAATTTGACCTTTTTCGCCTGTCTTAAATTGTTAAGAGGAGAGATGACATTGTAATGTTTCTGGTTTTTTTGTAAATTTCTTGGTTATAAAAGTCTTCATCTAATTTTTAAAATATAATAAAATTAGCTAACCTTATTCTAATAATGGGGTAAGGAGTAGGTAGGGTAGTAAGTTGTTCCAACATCAGGTTAAGAGCAGTTTTTGTGGGAGACTTCCGAATTATAAAATGCTTGATCTTACGACCCAAAGATTAAGAACCTTGTGCTTTACCAACTAAGCTGGATGATCATTTCTAAATTTTAAAATATAATGGTATCTGAATATAATTATATGGAATCAAATTAAAATTGAAACACAAAATTTAATCCAATTTATTAGCCTATTTCTAGTGTTGGGTCAGTGATGGCCAAACTAATATTTAGAGTTGCACATCATTTCATATATATTAATCTATTAATTTAGATTATGTATCGAAAAAATTTACCATAGAGATGATTATCTCAATTTAATTTATTTCATTTATAATATTAAAAGATTTAATATGTTATATCCTTATTCTTATATATATAATATTTATACAATCTTAATTATATTTAATATCGAGTTAAACTAAACCCATAAACGAGGATAAAATTCTATCAATGCAAAATGCTGCCTTATCTTTCTCCACCCAACTGGGTTACATTTGGTGTAAAACCCACCATTGAAGCAAAGGCTTCTTTCAAAATGCTGCGCTGTTATATGAAATGATGTGTAATTCGGTTCACACATTACATCCACTTATGATGGCTATAAAACATAATTAAAAATAGACCTTTTATAAAGATATTAAAGTTCATGATTCAATTTCTCTTTTTTATTTAAAAAATTATATTATTCTAAACATAATGGGCCAAATTTGATCCAACATCACAAGTCAGAGAAAACAATTAAATATCAGTTTATACTTTTTTTTTTGCACAAGATATTAGAAAAACATTCCGCAATAAACGATGATCTTTTAGAAACAAGGATATATGTTCACAAACAAGAAAGAAGATGGATTAATATCCAGATTTGCTTTTGAAATGATTCAAAGCAAGTGAGACAAGGTGAGAAGAAAAGCAGAGGCGAGGATGAGCAGTGCGGGATGAGTAAAGGGCGGAGCACTGGATTTGGGTGCTTCAGGGCATAAGAGACCTTCTTTGTCTTTGGTGCACAAGTTGGCGAACAGCCCCGGCGGGTATTTCCCGTACAGGTTTATGTAACTGAACATGGTGGAAGCACAGTTGTTGCCTTGGTCGTTCACTTTGTCCACAAAAGGGCAGGCGAACTCACTGAGTGCATTGCAACAGCCTTCGCGTGGATACTGGGGTCCTTTGCACATCGTTGTTAGGATCGTGTAATTCTTGTGTTGAAAGTCTTCGTCGCATTCTATAGAATTATGTTAAATTAAAGTATTAAAATTAAATCTTGAATTTAAGTACTAAACAAGATATCAGATTAAAGTGTAAGAATTAATAGGTTGGTATCGAAGGATCGGCTGCTAAAAATGGATATGGGATTTGTGTGCGTTATGTGGTGTGACTGCTGAATCACGTATTATTCTGATATTTGGAGGAGGATTCTCGACCCGTGCAATCGAGAGAGGATTGTGCATTCCAGGGAACTAGAGCTGTCTTGGGCGGTTGCCAATTTAAAGGGTAAATCTTTGCTCACTCTTATCCTCCAAATGACATGGAGTGTGTCTATTTACCTTATATGGAAGGAAAGAAATAGGAGAATATTTTGCAGTTTGGGGGTGGGGGGAGTAGGTTATGTAAATTCTCAGCTTTGTATAGAATGGGGTCTCCTAGATTGAGTATCATGTTTTTATTCGATGTTCTTGTATTCTTATAACAGCTCCTTATAAAACATATTAATTATCTTAAAAAAATATATATACCATTGATGATTTTCAAAACTCTCGAAATATATTAAAATTTTATATAAATTTATAGCTAATATTCACATTCTGAGTTCGGTTAACGCAGAGGATAACGATTTGCAGTGATGAAAGTTTTCAGGGTTTTTGTTTTTGTGCAAAAACGAAACGTACCCTTCTTAGCCTGGAGGAGGATACGCCCAATAGTTTCATGACCTTCCAAGGCTGCTTCTGCGTGCGAATAAAACAGAAAGTAAAGTTGAATTTCAAAACAAACATAATAAATGGGAAATGAAGAATGAAAAGAAAGAGAGAGGAAGAAATACTTGAAATGTGGGTGGAAGAGACGAACCCAGATGGAAGGAAAAAGAAAACAAGAAAGAAAAACGATAGATTTAAACCCATAATGCCTTTTCTTCTCAATTTCTTGGAGATCGTATAATAATAAGTATCGATGGTCTCCTCACCACCCAAAGGCCAAGTCTCCCTTTCTTCTTGTTGTTTCGACTCTGTTTTCCTTCTTTGTTTGCCTGTAATTTTTTTTTCTTGGTCTGTATCTGTTCTTGCCCAATAGAGGGAGAGAAGAGGAGGGGAGGGGAGGAAAATGTTGCAAAATTGTTGGAACAATATTTTTCTCTCTTTTGGACAAAAAAAATCAGTGCTTATGTTTGTTAATTCATAACTTAAATGTAAGATAACAATTTGCTGTTAATTGTTTTTGGTAACTTACCACGATAAAAACGTGAGACTTAAACGTATTCAACTATAGATAATTTAAAACAATTTTATGTTGTAAGTATATATAATTATCGTTCATTTCGATTTTAGTTATTTTACTTTTATTTACAATAATTTTCATAACAATAATAATTAAACTCTAAATTTTAAAAATAAAATATTAAATTTTTAAAATAAAATAAAAAAGACATGGACGACAAGGGCTATCGTCACACCTTTACACAGTCAATGAGGGTACTAATTGAGTTGAGTAGTTCCAATTGGCTCGAGTTCTAGTTCCAATTAGCTCGAGTTCGATTAGATTAGAATTTAGGCAAAATTTGATTTAACTTGATTTAGACCTTAACAAGTTGTGTCACTATATATTTAAAAAATAAAGTCAAAATTATGACAAACATTACGAACAACGAGTCAAATAGAGCAACAAATTCTTTTAAGGAGTACAAGTCAAGCAAAATATTATCAAACTTATTGAGTATTGAGTCGAGCACAAGTCAAACATTTTTTTATTCAAATCATACATCCTTAACTCGTGATCGACTCGGCCAATAAACAACCCTAATCACCATCACTCAAAATGAATATTTTCCTCAAAATACATCTTAATTTTGGCATTTTGAGTTATACAACTCCAACTTACGTAAGAAATTATAATAAAAGAAAACGATTTAAAAGAAAATAAAACATATATTAGGATACTCTCCTTTTTGACTATTTTTAAAACAAAATAAATATTTTTTTAGTAAATACTCAACACTATTCATATTTTTAACAGACCAAAAAAAAAACACATTATCTGCCATATATCTTAAAAATTTCTGATTGAATCAGTATAATATAACAACTCAAATGACAACCAAACAAGACCCTTCTATAAATCAAAATAAGTAGCTGACACAAACTCTGAAGAACTTAGCAGTCAAATATGGCACAGCTTGTCAACTTGACTCTTCCCTATTATCTTATCAGTAGTTATCGATGCGATTGAATCAAATCATATAAACCTATAAAAAAAAGACTGAGAAACTATGTTAATGAAATTGAATAAGAACTGAATACTGAATCAATAAGCAATTCCTTACCTACGTAAGTAGCGAAATTTTGTTTCTGATTGCCGGCATGTATCTCGTTAAATTTATCGGATGTCAACAAATGTCCCTAGAGTGTCTTACTTTACGAGTGATGGACCTGCCCATCCTAAGGCGTCGAGTCGTCAGTGCTTCTAGCAAAACAACTAAAGCATCTTCGACTGCATCAGCCTGTTTATCCAATCCATGGATGCTACACTCTGGAAGAAGCTGCAGCTCAGAAAGAACACCAATAGCTGCCGCCGCAGTACAAGTACGGTCCCATGATGGTTGAGGTCTGCTCTCGAAATATAACATATACTGTTACTATATACTTCAACTATCCAAAGGTGGATGCTGATGAAAAGCTATCGCTTTACAACTTACCGAAGTTTATGCATCGCAGATGCACCTGTGGCAAGGGAAATGCAAGGGAGGTCTTCCTCTCCCAAGACCAACT
Organism: Hibiscus syriacus; assembly: GCF_006381635.1. Classification (NCBI taxonomy): domain Eukaryota; kingdom Viridiplantae; phylum Streptophyta; class Magnoliopsida; order Malvales; family Malvaceae; genus Hibiscus; species Hibiscus syriacus. Next base: position 9,666,761 of record NW_024061960.1, on the reverse strand, counting down.
TTGCTTGCTCCTACAAGTAACATTTCTATATAACTCTCAAATAGCAGTCTCGGAAAGTTTCTTAAAATATAGGATTAGGCTACAATTATACGAAATTATCCTTGAAAGAAAGCACCATATAAGCAAATGCAATTCTACCCGCATTTTACAAAGCTACCACAGCACCATATATTAAAAGCTGAATACGAACTACTAAGGTCAATAACGAAGGCTATACCTCTGTGGCATCTAAGAGTAGAGAGAGAGCCAGCATCACATATACATTGTTAATGATTATATCAGTATAACCCATATCTCAATACACAATCTATTGGCAAAAGGAAATTTATAATAAAATGCTTAAGCCGATTACCTTTAGACGCCTGAACATTGCTGCAGAATTGCTCCATGTACCATCAATCAGAACAAAATTCAGAGGCCTATCTCTATTTGTCTGTGAAACAAAAATCTAAGTTACACATGACAAATAATATAATATTGTATTTTAACCTCTTTTTTTGAAAAGTTGTATTTTAACTTGGATGTGCTAATCCAAGAGCTTTCTGCACTTCGTTTCCATTTCTTTTTTCACCTAAAGTTGTTTCAACTTTCAATCACATGTAAAATATAATCTCGATAAAGTTCAAATATGGAGAAAAGATACTTCATACAAAGCATATTGACAGGAAAGAATTCAGAGAACCGACAAATTTTCATCAATTCAAGTTGTCTTTGGAAATGGCATTAGCATATAAAATTCAATTAGAATCCCAAAAAAATTATATCTGAAATAGGTTATCATCAAGCAGCAGTTCCATGCAATTTTTTTGTGATGTTTGGTGAAATATGCCCTTTAGTAATGAAGTAATTACCATCCTTTAAAAATCAACAAATACTCTTAAATATCATAAAGTAAAATGCAAAGCAAGCAAAATGTATAAAGAGGACAGTTACCAGTACCGAAGAATATGCACATTTCATATCTGCTGAAGATTGATGGTTAAAGGCATCCTGAACTGTCTTTGGTATTGTGTTTTGATTTGGATAAAGGCACCAAACCTTGTCTTTTCCTGAGATTTCAAAGAAAATTATCAAAACACGCTAGGAAGACCTTTACTTAACACCAAAATGTAAATGAAATGAACTTTAAAGGCGGAGCATCTGCACGACAGGATATAATATCTTCACAAAACATTGATACTAATCTTTTGACAAATAATTTACTAGAAGTCCTTGATTCATAATAACAGATGAACAGCACGAAAAAGCAAACCAAAAATTTATGTTACCCTTGGTCAAAAAAGTTCAGATGACAGTTTATCTTAAATGCAATAAAAGATGATTAACACGTAGAAAAGAATGTGATTACACAAGTACAAAGAAAAGGCAAAAATATTTTCATTATACTGCAATATTTCCCCATAAATAAGCTAAAATTCAACCACATGATCCACAATTAATTTACCCCATCAATACTGCAATATTTCCCTTTTTTAGAAGAAGGCTAAAAGAAACCTGCATCCTTAAATGCATTCCACATGAGTTCCTCATCTTCAGAAATTCCATAAAGACACAGAGTTGCAGATTGAACACCAAATACTTGCCATAACAACTTCCCAGTGTTGTTCTGCCGTAGAAAATCCTGGAAAGGGAAGATTACACATTGGGCATATAAAAAAACCATTATTCTATCAACCAGGAGCATTGATATCAATCCGTAAAAGAAAATCCTGACCTTCGGATGCATATACAACCAAAACCTTATACCATGCCATAGCGAGCAAGGCTTGACTTTTGAACACATACAATCTTCCATAGGAAGCCAACACTGAAATTTGGAAAATTCATTTCCAGATCACAAAAAAGTAAGGAAATTAGCTTTAAAGGTTGTTATTCTTCTTTGAAACATATGAATGAACCTTCTGGCATAGGTAGCCCCGACTTCCAAGCAACCGGCATGCTATTTGTCGAGCAGAAAAGAACTGGAACTTCTTGTCTGAGTCACCCAAAGTCTCATATTTAGCTCTATGCTTCTTATCCTCTTGGACTTTAAAATCCCCCTAATTTGACCGCAATAGAGCTTAAGTAATAAAACGCAACAGCAGGCTAATACTAAATGGCATAATTATACACGAAAATAGCAACAATGGAAAGATATGATCACATTTGACATCCATGAAACTTGGAAAATATATATTGTCTTCCAGATGCAGTAACATCTACGATCCAAATACTGTGAAATCCTAATGCTATATTCCTTGAAACATACTCTGATCAATTTCCCATCATTTCAGAGATCAAAAAAAGAAATAGAAAAAGAATCACATTTTCCTTTACATAATCGGGAATAAATAAATCAAAACTAAATACCAAACAAACGTATATATATAAATTATATAAAGATGAATGGTGAACCTGTAATTTGCCACCATTACCGCCAAAAACCATTTGGGCATCAATATTATTCTCCAAAAGCTTCAAATCCTTAATGACGGAGTTTACCATTACTGGTACTGGAGATACGCAACCCCATCCTTGCCACTCCTCCAACGTGATGGCGCCACCGCAACGAGTACCATTTGATTCGGCTTGTCTTGGAGAAGAACGAGAAGCAGAGCTCATGATTAAGCTATTGAGGCTTCTGGGTCGATACTTTATATGGGTTTTGAGTAAGAATCTGAGAGATGGGGAGAATTGCAATGTAAATGTCAATATGCTATAGCTGGCGCTGCTCGGCATGGTTCTTCGGTTGGGTTTTCTCAGGGTTTTTCTTTTCTTTTCCTTCCCTGTTTTTTTAATAATTCGGACTTCGTTACTGGCCCAAACATATTGGTCCATAATATGACCCAATCACTTCAGTCTCTTTAGACTAAAAGTTAGTAGATGAATAGAGTTTGAATAAATATATTTTTATTTATTTTTTAATTTATATGTGTTCATTAAAAATTTAGAATCGTGTTTATCTATTTAATTTAAAAAACAAACAATATGAAAACATATCACAAATAATTTAACGAATGTTTTATTCGGATATAATCTTACACTTAGTGTGCGTTTGGTTCACGTAATGTAAGATTACCAGTATGAATAAAAGATTATCAGGGAATAGGATTACTGGGAATGTTATATTTTGTGTTTGGTTGGTTTGGCATGAATATAAGATTATCGTGTTTGGTTAAATAAATAAAAGATTATTAGAATGTATATTTGACCAAATTGTCCTTATTATATATTTATATAATATTACAAATTGTAAAATATTTATATATTTTATTTAAAAAATTAAATTCATAATATTTATATAATTTTTTTACAAAATTAAAAATATAAAAAATGTTTAATGAAAGGGTAAATTTTTTTTTAAACTCTTGAACTTCATATAAAATTTTAATTATAGATTTTTTTTTTGTAAATCTAAAATAATTTAAGGATAAATTTGTAATTTAACCTTCGTAGAATTTTTATTATTCAATGACAGAAGAATGATTTTTTTTGAAAAAAAAATAAAAATTTAAGGGCATTTTAGTCCAAAAAGACGGTAATGTTACAATACCTAAGGAAATGGAGGTAATGAAATTCTCGGTAATATACCCAAAAAAATCTACTATTGGTAATAAAACATTACCGGAAATGAGATTCCCGGTCAACCAAACATGGGAATGTGAGACTCCCATCCCATGGGTGAGAATCTCACAATCCTTGAACCAAACACCCCCTTAATGTTTAAGATAAAACCGTATTATTATTCAATACAACTTTAATCACTATTAATAATTGTCACGGATTTAAACACATCAAGTATCATTAATGGTTAAATGAAATGTTGTTCTCTCTAGAGATATTGGGTTTAAGTATAAGGACATATTCAGGATTAAACTACGAAGGGAGCACGTTTTTAATTTTGAAATTAAAAAAGTCTTTAAAATTGAATAAACCATAAAATTTAAAGGACTTAAGGTTTAACTTTACTAATTTTAAAATTGAAGGGTATAAAGAGTAATTAAACCAACAAAATTAAAAGTCAAGATTTAATTTTAAAACTAAAAGGATCCTAAAATATAACTAACTCGTTAAATTTTGAGAGGGGCAATGACTTAATTATAATGATTTCAAAAAATATTATAGTCTAAAACTAATTAAACCATCAAAATTAGGGGGACAATTGCCCCTCCCACTTCCAAGGTAGCTTCGGCCATGTTCAAGCTGCTATATCTGTAAATATGTATTTATTATTAATGATTAATAAAAATTTTAAATAAATAATATCTTATAATTATCTTAAACTATTCAAAAAGTAAATTTGAGGGATTTGAGTCCCAAACCTCTTGGGATAATTTTCAAACGAAATTAAGAAATATATTATATCTTCCATTGATATGGAATGATATTAGAGATGAGGAATCACATGTCCTTTGGTTGCAAATTTTCCAGAGAGATTTAGAGATCAGTCCCTAAACTTTTCTTCTTCTTATTGATCTGATCACATCGACCATCTCCAGACTTTTTCATCTTGAATTGGTCTTAGTCAAATTTTTTGTAGTGGTTCTAAATAAATCAAACACTGTGTGTTTGAATTTTGCAACTCTTTGATACGAAAATACGTAATGTATTTTACGTGTAAATGCTCTGACCTCTATTTTTGAAATACATGCATTCATCATTATACGTCAGAAAATCTTTTTAGGCATGGGCATAATTTTGGTGACATGACATGATAGTTTTTAATAACATTTTTAGTATATTTAATATTTAATTGTCGAATCTTCATATTTGATTACTTTTTATATAATATTTAAATTAGTTTAAATGGTTAATATTTAAATTTAATTTAGAAATTCATAATGATTTTTCGACGATATGAATCTATTAGATTATTTTTTTTCAAAATGAAGATATAAAACAAAACAAAACAAAATTTTAATTTAAAATTTCAATTTACTTACATGATTAACCACATAAATTCTATCAACAAGTATGAAGTGTGATGGCAACATATTTGTACTTTCAAGCTGTTCATTTTTGTTTTCTCGTGTTCTTTAAGCCATGAGCTCTAGACCTATTAGGAGCACTCTCATTTCTTTTCCTAGAGGTCATTCTTCCTCTCATTTCTTTAAGTCATGAATTTTTGAAGTTTATTATAGCTTCTTGAAATATTATATAGCCTTTTAAATTATTTTAAACTTAATATTGGTGAAAAATAGTATTATACAACCATATTTGGTTTAACTTTTAACCAACCTCTAGTCTGAAATTCATATTAATTCTATTAGATGTTTAAAATTAAGCACTTGTTTTGATACATAAGTTTTATAATGTGAAGGTTACACAAATCTAATTATTTGAACTTTAAAATCTAAAATTACGATCCATATAAATTTTAGAACTTGAGAATTAAATCTACAAATCATAAATTTTGAATAGGACATATGCCATCAAGATATATAAATTAATATTTATACAATATATATAAGATAGTTTTTATTATTTGTCCAAATGATTTTTTAAAATGGTTGGCTTGACCGTCTATCCATAGCGTGGAATATTTATAAAGACACCTAGCTGTGGTAGATGAGTCTCGTAGCTGAGGTTTTCTACATACACAAAAGCTCGAACTAGTAACCTACTTAAACGATATGAAACTGCTTACCATTAAAACCAATCTCATTGATAAAGAGAGATTACTTTGTAGTTTGTATTAACTCTGAATTTATATATAAAAAATGATACTTTGACCGGCGTAATTCAAGACACAAAAAGTCAACAAGAATAGAATAATATGGTGTGAACAATATTCGGGGAGGTGAGGATTTAGAGAAGAGAAAATAACCTCAGTGACCAAAAATCTCATATAATATACGATTTTAACCAACTTTTTCCGGATTTGCCAAAATGACCAACAAAATCGCAATGCGATCGCTAATTCGCAACGCGATCTCCATTATCGCAAATTCGCGTTGCATTTTCGCAATGCGATAGTTGAAAATCGCGTTGCGATGGTCTACAGTATCGTTGCGATTTTCCCAATTCGCAATGCGAATAAGTAAATCGCAACGCGAATTGGGAAAATCGCAATGCGATACTGACTATCGTAATGCGATACTTACTATCACAATGCGATAATACAAAATCGCAACGAGATACTGACTTTCGCAACGCGATTCTGACTTTCGCAACGCGATTTACATAGCGCCATTCGTATTAACGCGTATTTTTTTTTTCAAATTCCAAACACGAATTTTTTCTTAATAAATCGGAAACTGAACCGTCCACAGTAATCGCAACTCATAACCTCAAACCCAAAAACACAACACTCAGCCCCATCTCCATCTCTCACTCTCTACGGCGAAATCCGTCCCTATCTCCGAAGATTTCCATCCCCATCGCGGGCGAAATCCCTCACAACCATTCACAGTCAAAAATCCCTCACAATCATTCAGAAATGGAAAATCAACCTCCGAGGGTTAGTTTTTTTATTTTTATTTTGAAATTTTTGCATTATTTTAGGTTTTTCATATTGAGATTGATGATAAGTTTACTGGTAATTTCAATAATAGATTAACCATTTCACTTAGATTTCTTATTAAATTCATTCGATTGCTGCCAATACTGCTAAACTGTTTAGCCTGTGAAGTTAGTATTTGTCTTTGCTTTGTCTTTTGGTTGAAGTAATGATGAAGAAGAATAGTTTCGAGAATGAAAATCGCAACGCGGAAATAACTATCGCAACGCGAAATAAAAATTTGCAACGCGAAACCAAAATCGCATTGCGATTTTCATTTCGCGTTGCGATTTTCATTTCGCATTGCGATTTTCATTTTGCGTTGCGATTTTTATTTCGCAGTTGTGATTTTCATTTCGCATTGCGATTGTCTGGTCGCGATAGTCATTTCGCGTTGCGATTCTCTCGTTGCGATAGTCATTTCCGCGTTGCGATTCTCATTATCTCGTTGCGATTTTCATTTCAACCAAAAGACAAAAACAGTGTTGTAAATTTTAGTTTCAAGAATAAACTACTATTTATGTTTATTGTTTTGTTTTTGGTATATCTTGACAGTGTAATTTTTGGTATATCTAACTTGGTATGTTTATTGTTTTTTTGTAGAAATTTTTTCGGCTTCATTGACATTAAGGAATAAAGTTAGCCTAGCCACTACAATTGCTTCGAAGCTTTCACCTGCACAAAGAAAATTGTTTGAAGAAACCTGCTTCGGGCCATGGCTGAGAGTACAGCATCCGGGTGGAGATGCTAGTTTGACCCATTTATGGCTTCAGACCATGACTAGCGATCTACCCGACAGTATACAACGTGGTGAGGAAGAGATATGGTTTTATTTTCCACCGGCGTATACTTGTTTTGGGCGGAAGGAGTTCTGCTTAATCACTGGTCTACGATTCGGACACGATGATGTAGGCCGGTACACTCGTCATATCACCCGCCCATCATGGTTATCCAGGGTTTTTCCTGATGAGTCAATAGAGAAGCCGAACTTACACGTCGACGACATGAAGAAATTGTTTAATAAGAAAGATGGTTTTACTCGGATAAATGACGTCGATGTTGTCCGAGTATGCCTTCTACTACTTTTGTATGCCGGCTTTTTAGGCAGAGAGACCAGACAACCTATTCCTCAGGAGCTAATATTATTGGTAGATGACCTAAATGCATGGAATCTGTTTCCGTGGGGTTCGTATATATGGAAAGCTACCTGGACTAAGTTGTCGTCTGCCTTTGATGACCGCAAAAGTTTGCGGGGCGATGGGTCGAAATACACTTTGTCAGGCTTTGTTTGGGCCTTTAAGGTAAGAATTTCTATATATTGTTTTCAAAATTATAATTAATTATTTAACAATTACTAATGTTTTTTATTATATTGTTTGTAGATTTGGATATTCAAGGCTTTCCCCAGCATGCGGACATATGCATTAAAATCCTCAGATGATATTCCTAGGCCTATTTCTTGGAAGAGGAAACGTATGTTGGATTGGGAAGACTTAATACCATATGCGACAATAAATAATGTAAGTTAACACAAATATTATCATATATAAACAAGTTATTAATAGTAGACGTTTAACTTTGTTTTAGTTTTTATATTTTTAGGAGGCCAACACTCCATTAATGAGACTGACACCCACGGAGGCTGAGCTTGCCACTGATTGGTGGCAAGCTAGTAAGCGTTTTTTTGATGGCACAAATGATGAGCAGCCTCCACTTCCTCCACTTCGAGAGCCATCACCTCACCCAGAGCCATCACCTGATCGACCCGACTATACACCTCTACAACGAGAGCCATCACCTATCCCGTCACATCATCGAGTCTCTTCTCCACCATCACCTCATGATAGGCGACCGACAAAGATGCCACGACTTCTATCTCCCTGTTCTCCACCTCCACGGGATGAGTCAAGGGAGTTACGTGATGAGGTCAATGCCTTGCGTGAGGAGATCGATACTCTACGCGATAACGATGGTGCATGGCGTGTGGAGGTGTCTACTTTACGTGGTGAGGTTGCCGCTCTACGTGAGATGGTAGTATCGTTGCAGAATGAGGTTCATACTCTACGCAATGAGGTAAGTTTAAGATTTTCCATATTTAACTTGATGATAAATTTACTCGTAATTTCACTTAAATTAACCATTTCACTTAGATTGCTTAGTAAATTTATTCGGTTGCTGCCAAAACTGCTAAACTTTTTACTTTAACACTGTGAAGTTAGTATTTGTCTTTGTTTTGTCTTTTGGTTGAAAGTTTGAAATATATTTATCTTTGTTTTCACTGTTTAAATATCATGTCTGTTTATTTACTGATAATTGTATTTTTATTTAGCGGACCGATAAGGTGGATGCTTTACGGCGGGTTTTTCTTGCACGACAGAGTTCACGCATCAGACGGCGTGCACGTGCTATTAAGTCTCCGTATACCCCAATAGTGCGAAGACACCGCAAGAAGAAGCCCGACTCGCCTATCATCCCTCAAGAGTCCACTCCTATCGTTGAAGAGGCCCCTATCATTCCTCGAGAGTCCCCTCCCACCGTTCAAGAGGCCACTTTCATCGTTGAAGAGGTCCCTCCCACCATTCAAGAGCCCGATTCACATGGCGTCATATGTAGGATTCTTGAGAAACCCTCTGACGTGCCGAACATGATGGATTCAAGTTGGCTCTCGTATGAGTTACCGGCCAGTACCATACCGGTATCTGAAGAGGAGAGGAAACAACTACCGGACACAATTCTGGATAACACCCTTTGGGCATTGCGAAATGAAAATCGCATTGCGATTTTCTCCTTGCGATTTTTATTTCGCATTGCGATTTTCTCGTTGCGATAGCCATTTCGCGTTGCGATAGTCTGTTTTGCCTTCAACATAAAGTAGATTGAAAATCAACAAATTAACTATTACATTTCAACACAAATTATGTACACATCAATTAAACAAATCAAAATTTACAAATCATCTTTTACAAATCAATTAAACAATCAAAAAATAATAATAATTCTTATTTCTTCATCAATTATTGAATCAATGAATCAACAACTTTGTGACCCCGTACATCCATTTCACGCAGCTCACTTAAGGATTAACCTGCAGAAACCAAACATTTGCTCAAACAAGACTTCCTACACATCTAAAACCTACAAACAGCAAATTATTGAATTCTAGGTACTTAACCAAACATTTTCAAACCAAAAGGAGTATATATGTTAACAAAACTTGCATTATGTGTATTTTATGTGTGCACTTTTAACATTTTCAGTTAGGCATGTATTAGTAACTTGAGTTTGAACATTGCTATGATCTGTTCAGTTGTCATCACTTATTAGACATTCATTTGACTATCGCAACGCGAAAATGGTTATCACAACGAGAAAATCGCAATGCGAAATAAAAATCGCAATGCGAAATGAAAATCGCATTGCGATTTTCTCCTTGCGATTTTTATTTCGCATTGCGATTTTCATTTCGCATTGCGATTTTCTCGTTGCGATAGTCACTTCGTGTTGCGATAGTCTGTTTTGCCTTCAACATAAAGCAGATTGAAAATCAACAAATCAACTATTACATTTCAACACAAATTATGTACACATCAATTAAACAAATCAACATTTACAAATCATCTTTTACAAATCAATTAAACAATCAAAAAATAATAATAATTCTTATTTCTTCATCAATTATTGAATCAATGAATCAACAACTTTGTGACCCCGTACATCCATTTCACGCAGCTCACTTAAGGATTAACCTGCAGAAACCAAACATTTGCTCAAACAAGACTTCCTACACATCTAAAACCTACAAACAGCAAATTATTGAATTCTAGGTACTTAACCAAACATTTTCAAACCAAAAGGAGTATATATGTTAACAAAACTTGCATTTGACTTACCAATTAACAATGGACACTTTCATAACGCGGATGCAGGTAGGCAGCGTCTCGAAGCCATATAATGCCGAAACCACAAGCCTACTGCAGCTCTATCTCTATCGGTGGGAGGTAAAAACTATGTGCTTCCCGTCGTCAAACGCGCCAAGCAAAAGCATAGGAGAGGACCACAATCCCCTCTGGCTCCCGGCGATTGCTGTGGCGCGGTCTCGTCTCTGACAACTGTGACATTGAACTTCTTTGGCTTCTTGTGTCCAGAATGACTCCAATACTTAATCCCATCCAAGAATTTAGCCAAATGAGAGCTCCATCCCTTGAAAATATCTCTCAAATCAGACAGTGATATGTAATTGATCATGCTGTCATACACTATTATCTTCAGGGATGGGAGCTGAAGTTGGACGAGAAGCCAGTGACGACGTTCCAAAACAGGGATAAACACCTGCGATCATAAGTAATAATTCATTTATTTGCGCACTTATTTATGAACACCTTTAAAAAATTTAAAAAATAAACACTAACCTTATCGACCTCCCACCATGCAGGATAAAGTTTAGCTTGTCCATTGCCCAACAAAAATGATTCATCTCGTTGATTCTTCAAGTGAACTGCGTGAAAAGCCGTCGGCATTATTGTATATAGCGAATTTTTTTTATTTTTCCTAAGCTTCCTTATTATTAGTAGACGTGACACCCATGCATCGATATGCTGTTTTACAAAAAAATACATATATTAGTGAATTACATTAATTTTTAAACAAATTAATCAAATCATATATAAGACAAATATAAGACTTACCTCCCCATCCAAATAGCCACTGTCTTCAACCCCTAATAGCACACCCCACCAGACCGATCAAGCAACAAAACATTTCATCGTTGAGTTTGCTGATGTCAGTGTAACACCCTTGGCTCCGCTCATGTAGATAAAAATCAACTGCGATCTTAGCCCAAAGGGTATTATCCACAATTGTTTCCGGTAGTTGTCTCCTCTCCACTTCAGATACCGGAAGGGTACTAGCCGGTAACTCATACGAGAGCCAACTCTCATCCATCATGTCCGGAACCGGTGGGGGTTTCTCAATACTTCGATATATTACCCCATCTGAATCGGGCTCTGGAATGGTGGGAGGGACCTCTTCAACGATGACAGTGGCCTCTTGAACGGTAGGGGGGGAATCTTGAGGGAGAATAGGGGCCTCTTGAACGATTGGAGGGGACTCTTGAGGGATGACCGGTGAGTCGGGCTTCTTCTTGCGGAGTCTTCGCACCATTGGGGTGAACGGAGACGTAATAGCACGTCCACGCCGTCTGATGCGTGAACTCCGTCGTGCAAGGAAAACCCGACGTAAAGCATCCACCTTATCGGGCCGCTAAAAAAAATTAATACATAAATCAGTAAATAAACAGACATGATATTAAACAAAGACAAATATGTTTCAAACTAGCATTGTATTCACCCAAATCATTATTCTATCATAGTTCACAAAATGCTCAGATAACATTCCAGAAGTAAGCACTTATATAAACATTTAAAAGGACATATATAAACATTCCAGAAGAAGAATAGTTTACTTTCGCAACACGAAACTTAAAATCGCAACGCGAAATGACTATCACAAAGCGGAAATGGCTATCGCAATGCGAAATGAAAATCGCAACGACAAAATCGCAACGCGAAATGAAATCGCAACGCGAAACACAAATCGCATTGCGATTTTCATTTCGCGTTGCGATTTTGTCGTTGCGATTTTCATTTCGCATTGCGATAGCCATTTCCGCGTTGCGATAGTCATTTTCGTGTTACGAAAGTAAACTATTCTTCTTCTGTAAATTGAAACTTGAATGGATTTACTTCAACCAAAAGACAAAAACAAAACCAAAAACAAATACTAACAAAAACAGTTTAGCAGTATTGGCAGCAACCGAATGAATTACGAGTATGAAAAATCTTAAACTTACCTCGTTGCGTAGAGTATGAACCTCATTCTGCAACGATGCTACCATCTCACGTAGAGCGGCTACCTCACCGCGTAATGTAGACACCTCAACACGCCATGCACCATCGTCTTTGCGTAAAGTACCGACCTCCTCACGCAAGGCATTGACCTCATCATGTAACTCCCCTAACTCATCCCGTTGAGGTGGAGGTGGAGAACAGGGAGATAAACGTCGTGGCATCTTTGTCGGTCGCCTATCTTGCGGTGATGGTGGAGAAGAGGCTCGATGATGTGACAGAATAGGTGATGGCTGTCGTTGTGGAGGTGTATAGCCGGGTCGATCAGATGATGACTCTGGGTGAGGTGATAGCTCTGGGCGAGGTGATGGCTCCCGAAGTGGAGGCTACTCATCAACCGTTCCATCAAAAAAACGCTTACTAGCTTGCCACCAATCAGTGGCAAGCTCAGCTTCTGTGGGTGTCAGCCTCTGTAGAGGAGTGTTGGCCTCCTAACAATATAAAAGCTCAAACAAAGTTAAACGTGTACTAGTAATAACTTGTTTATAAACATATGGTAGTATTTATGTTAACTTACATTATTTATTGTCGTATACCGTAGTAAATCTTCCCATTGCAAGGTCCGTTTCCTCTTCCAGGAAATAGCCCTGGGAATATCATTTGAAGTTTTTATTGCATATGTCTTCATGGCAAAACTCCTCCCGCCCAAAACACGTATACGCCGGTGGAAAATCAAACCATATCTCTTCATCACGACGTTGTATAGTCTCTGGTAGATCGCTAGTCATGGTTTGAAGAAACAGGTGTGTCAACATCGCATCTCCACCGGGATGTTGTACTTTCAGCCATGGCCCGAAGCATGTATCCTCAAACATTTTTCTTTGTGCAGGTGAAAGCTTCGACGCAATTGTTTTGGCCAGGCTGACTTTATTTCTCAAGGTCAATTGAGCCGAATAAAAGTTCTACAAAAACAATAAACATACTAAATTAGATATACAAAAAACTACACTGTGAAGATATACCAAAAACAATAATAAACATAAATAGTAGTAGTTTATTCTTCAAACTTAAATATGCAACACTGTGAATTTCGTATTTGTCTTTGTTTTTTGGTTGAAGTAATGCAATTCATTCAAGTTTCAATTTGTAGAAGAAGAATAGTTTCTGAAAATGAAAATCGCAACACGAAAATGACTATCGCAACGAGAGAATCGCAACGCGAAACTAAAATCGCGTTGCGATTTGCATTTCGCGTTGCAATTCTTGGTTGATTTAATAAGCAATCTAAGTGAAATGGTTAATCTATTATTGAAATTACCAGTAAACTTATCATCAATTTCAATATGAAAAACCTAATAATAATGCAAAAATTTCAAAAGAAAATAATTCTAACCCTCGTTGGTTGATTTGGTTGATTTTCCATTCTGATTGTGATAGACGGATTTCGCCGGAGATGGGGACGGATTTCGTCGGAGATGGGTGAGAGAGTGAGAGATGGAGATGGGACTGAGTTGTGATTTTAGGTTTTAGGTTATGAGTTGCGATTACGGGATATACTGTGGACAGTTCAGTGTTCCAATATATTAATATTCATGTTTGGAATTTAAAAATAAAATACTTGGCCAGGATACTAATGGCGCTTTGAAAATCGCATTGCGATTATATATTATCGCGTTGTGAAAGTCAGTATCGCGTTGCGAAAGTAAGTATCTCGTTGCGATTTTTTATTATCGCATTGCGATAGTCAGTATCGCATTGCGATTTTCCCAATTCGCGTTGCGATTTACTTATTCGCATTGCGATTTTCCCAATTCGCGTTGCGATTTACTTATTCGCATTGCGAATTGGGAAAATCACAACGATACTGTAGACCATCGCAACGCGATTTTCAACTATCGCATTGCGAAAATGCAACGCGAATTTGCGATAATGGAGATCGCGTTGCGAATTAGCGATCGCATTGCGATTTTGTTGGTCATTTTGGCAAATCCGGAAAAAATTAGTTAAAATCGTATATTATATGAGATTTTTTGATCACTAAGATTATTTTCTCTTTAGAGAATCAGGTGTCATCATTGGTTTAAAATCTTAATAAAACCAAACCACGCGTACCCAACTCATAGAAGTATCTACGACTATTTTTAATCATTCAGGACACGTAGACGTTGATCAAGTACATCTCAAGATTAAAAAAAATTCTCGAAATATATAGTGATTATAAGGAGAGCATAATGCATTATGAGCTTTTGTTATTTTCATTTTTATAATTTAGGGTTTTTTAAATTTTTTATTCTCTCTTTTTCATTTTTTTTTCAATTTACCAAATTTACTTTAATTTTAAAATGTCTTCGATCTTAATCTAATAGTGAATAATACAATTTCTTTTTAAAAAATATTTTATTATTATTTAAAATCAAACTCCATATCATATCTATAATTTATTCTCTTCAAATTCGAGAAGAATAATAACTTTGGGTATTTTAAACTTTTGCATTTGCTAATTTCTAGAAAAGTAAAGTCTCACAATATTAGGAAGAAAATCTAATTTTTAAAGTTATTTAGCTAAAAATTTTATAGGAGTTTATTTTTGAATTTTGATTAAGAATCTCGAAAATACTTGAAACAATTTTGTAGATATGAATAACGATCCTATCCATATTTGAAGAGTCATAAGACTCGAAAATAAAGGAAGAAGAGCTAAGCATGAATAAATTGAGAAAGACTGATTACAACTGTTGTTTTCTTAAAAATTTTAATTATTAATTTTTTTTTGGATAACTTGTTTTTATTACCCAAAGAGCAGTGAACTGCTTCAAAACACAATCAATGTTCAGTAATACAAAGATCACCCTAAATAAGCAATTGGCAATCAAAACCAAATTAGGCTATACCCCATTGGTTACAAAGATTAATATTAACATTGTCTAATCCATGAATAAACCTGCCCCTAAGTTGGAACCCAACAATTTCCTTTATCTCGCTGAACATAGCTTCGACAGTTGAGGCTTGAGATTGAAAAAGTCTTTTGTTTCTCTCTTTCCAGATAATGTAGATCAAAGCATTGGAAGAAATTTTTAGAATTGAGGAAAGAAGGGATTTACCCTTCCAAGTAGCAGCAGCCCATTCAAATAGAGCATTCCAGGTTGAGTGCCTAAACCGAAGACCATTGAGAGAGAAGGTTGCAGTCCATAGAGCAGTTGCAACCGGGCACTCCAAAAATAAGTGGTTTATGGTTTCCATACCAACACCACAAAAAATGCAATGACATTCGTTAACGATCCCCATTCGATACAGTCTCTCTTTTGTAAGAAGTCTGTCTTGAAAAGCCATCCACATAATGTGTCTATGATTAGGAATTAGAAGAGGAAACCATAGCAGAGAATGCCATTGAACTTTAGGATCTTTCTCCCTAATGTCATTCCATAAATCAATTATTTTCTTGGAGACCGAAGGCAAGAAAGAGGAAGCTTCAGTCCTTAGCATCAGAATTGTCTTTAAGCTCCAGCTCATATTAGATTTAACATCAATTAAATTTTTTTTATCTTCTAAAATGTTATAAATCTATCTTTTTAATATAGAATCTTGTTTCTATCTCTAAAACTAATCAAGACAACCCTTGTATATTCTTCACTCAGACTCGTGTTTATTTTAACCATGAACCAACCACTATAAGTTAAAATCAATTTTGTTTCTCAATCCTAATCGATGGGTTGCTGTCAGCCACTCATCAATCTGGTCCATTCAATGTTTTGCAGCGGGGACCAATAACAGTCACGGCACGCAGCTTAGTTGGAGAGAAAAATCTAAGAAATGGGGCATTGTTTAGGTAGACAAGGAAAAGCCTACCAGTCTTCGTGACCAATAACAAAAACCAGTACAGAGAGCGAAACTAATTTGACTATGATGTTTTCTTAATGGTTTGTTTAATATTTAAGCATCCTTAATTTATGAATTAGATTAAGGGTCGAGTCAACACATTCAACTCCGATAGAATTACCCCAAAACGATTTGGTACACTGATTTTTTAATTTTTTATATATATATATATATTTGTATTTCAATTGTTTAAAGGATATTTTTTTACATCGTAGTTGGTGTTGATGTGAAATTCCAATAGTTAATTAGACTGTTCCCGTTATATCGATTAGTTAAAATATATTAAATATCACATAAATTAATTCAATTGAGTTTTAAAATATCATGATAATAATAGGTGTCAATTTCAGAAAATTTTCCAACTCTATGTATTAAAACGGTTCAAAAAAAAATTAAGTGTTAAAAGTAATAGTAAAAAGCATCCTTTTAGTTTGATTGATATTCGATTTAATTTTAGATAAATTTTCTTCTTTGATACTAATAAAAAACAGATATCAAATAAAAAAAGAAGTTTTATCTTCTTTGAAATATGTAATTATCAAAAATTCTTTAAGTGGTTTCGAAAATAGGCAATAATTATCAAAAACTATAATGTAATGTTTAGAAAAAGTAATATTTATTCCTTATATTATAGTAAAAGATAAAAATTAAACCTAAAATTTAATTTTTTTAGATTTAAATACATTTTTTTAAATTAAGCCAAAAGTTGTTGTAAAAATTACAATTTGGATGCCCTTTGATTTCTCCGCTTCCATTTCAACAAAATATTTACCCTCGTAAATCACACTGGTTGGCCCCATTTAAAACACTCGAAGTACGAGTTTTTATTGTTTTTAATTGTAAAATAAAATATTAGTTTTTAGAAGATTCAAGCCGAATATTTATGTTTATACAATGTGTATCACAAATGGGTTAATTTTTTTAACAAATATTATCTTATAATTATATTAAATTATTTCAAAAAATCGTTGTAATTTTTTCTCAAGTTTACGTCATTATCACCTTTTTTTTTTTCTTTTTTTCATCTTTGTTGGTTTACAGAGACATCAATTTTAATATTGATCGCTAACCGTCAATATTTATTGTTTCTCTTCAATTTTCTTATATCATAACTTTATTTTTTCATTGTTTTTAGATTTCAATAACTGTCTTTTTTTTACAAGCTTTCTTTTGTCCCTATAACATGCTTTCGCTATTCTTTATCGACAATACTCAGCTTTGATTTGCGATTCTCTATAGTTTTTTAATAATTTGATCTCCTATTGTGATCCGTTTGTCGATGCATTAAGATACGTTCGTATCTATATTTTGTTCAAATTTTTAAGACGATGTTTGAACTTTTCTTCTCATATCATCCTTGATTAATTTATTGTATCAATAATTATAATAAATATTCTAATTATATTTTTAGTCTACGCTTATAATTATAAAAAAATTATTACAATTTTAAACTTGTTCTACTTTCTAATAAAACTGAAAACTTCTATTTACATTAAAAAATCATATAAATTATTAACAGAATGTGAAGAAGAGAAGAGAAGTGAAAGACAAATGAAATTGAAAAGTAGATACCCTTTTCAAGCAAAGTGGCCGTAGTTTACACTAACTTGGTTTATTTTTAGCATGGTTTTTAGAACTGGACCGGTTAGCGAATCGGTCAGGCTACCGGTTCACTGGTTTAACCGGTCGAATCGGTCTGATCGGTCGGAAGAATCGGACGACGTTATAATTATTTAAAAAATTAAATAAAAATATCAAAAATATTTAATAAAAAATAATTTTTTATATCACAAGTCATATTCAAAGCAAGTCATAACATATATAAGTTAAAAATCATAAAATAAAGTGAAACAAAATGATTCAAATTAACTACAACATAATATTTAAGGTAAAACATATTAAATAATAAATATAATTATATAACTATAACTAAAAAATAAATTTGGGTAAAATCATAACAAAATGATATTGTTTGGTTTAATTTTTTTTTAAAAAAACAATCTCACATGGCTAAGAAACATAGAAGAACATCCCAAAAGTTTAAAGAGTAAAAATATGAGAACAAAACAATCTCACATTGCTAAGAAACATAAAAGCGCATCACAACTAACTTCTATAAATAATAGATGTAATTTGACATTCAAAATCATGGAGCCTTTTGGTGAGCATTGAGTGAATTATTCTTTCACTTTAATCAAGCTCGAATTTTAGGCTTCAATCGAGCTTCTAATTTTTTTTTTGAGTTCAAGCCTTTTTGAGTTCAAGTTTCAATATTATATTTCGAGTTTGAGTTGAACTTGATAATTTTTAGCTTGTAAGTTTGAGTTGAGCTTACTTTTAAAGTTTTCAAGTTTGAGTCGAACTCAACAATACTCGAGTTCGACTTGGCTCGTTTAACAAACGACGTTGTTTGGTTTAATTTTTTTTAAAAAAAAATTAAAAAAAATCCCGATTTTTCTCGGTTTTCAGTCGGTCCGGTTCGAACGGTTCTGGCCGGTTCACTAATAATGGTTCAACCGATTTAGATTGAACCGGACTAAACAACGATTCCCGATTGAACCGATTGAACCGGCCGATCCGGTCCGATTTCGGTCGATCAATCTCCAAGTTAAAATTAGATTACAACTTTCCTTTAGAGACAATATATTGAACCCTCCCTTGCTGGTGCATCATCTGTAATTCATAATTGATTGGACAAATATAATTATTTTATTTAAAATTAATATCTTATATATATCAAGGGAAAGGATCATATCCAAAGGATTGAAAATAATATTATTTTTGACCACATGCAATACGAGCTATACTGAATTAAAAGAGAGAGAGAGAGAGAGAGGATAATTATTAATTATAAATAACGAGTGACACGTTAGAAAGCGGGAATCGTGAGGCCATCAAACTCACCGAGTCACCGTTCTACAATCGCACAGTCTTTTTTTAATAATGTTTAATCCACTCCGTCCCCTTATTATTTTATTATTTAAAATATTATATTATTATTTTATGGATTTGCCTCCCTATATAATGGAGAGCCGAATTGATTCCTGGGAGAGAAAAAAGAACCTATCGTTTCTCTCTTGAGTTCATTTATTAAAAAAATCTCTTATTCCTTTTCCAGTCAAGTATTCAACCTCCATTTGCTCTTACATATATCTATATATATCTTCTTGTTTTGGGTGTCTTTGGAAGAAGAGTTTTACCAGATTCTCCATTCGGGAAAAAAGAAGGAAAGCACTGTGTTGATCAAGTTACACGTAAAACAAACTTGTCGACTTGCTGGTATGCTTTTATTTTCCGGGCTGTATTTTGTTTCCAAGCTTGGATTCTGGGATTTGTACAGCGCCTCCTTCGTTTTGTGGAATATTTTTCTTTTGTTATGGAGTTTTGTAGTGCTTTAGGTCGAGTGTCTTTGATCATAGTTTCATAACTTTCGAGAGATTTCAAGTCTCAAAACTGTTGTGAACTTAGTTTCTCTTTCCTTTATTTTAGAACTTGGAAATTTCAAGTGTCGTTTTTGGGGGCTTTGAAAACTGAGCGTTTCTAAAGTTTTCTTTGAAATCCTCACCCAGTTGTATTATGTTTATTGTAATTGCGGATTGAATATCATTAGGAGTATTGTGGTCATATAATAAAGGTTTTGAGCGATACCATTGTGATTATATAACAATCATTATTCTAATAACGAATCATTATTTGAATCTCTAGATATTTGAGTAAACTGATTGTTTGAATTATTATATCTTTGGTGTTAAGATTAACTAGATAGATTGAGGGATATTTGGGATGTATTTATCTTATGTTTTCTAATTCTGTATTCCTTAAGTACTTAGTATAGATTCTTAAATCTGTATTTTCTTGTAAAAAAAACTTATGTCTGTCTCTGGAGATTAAGATTTTCATGATTCTAATCTGGTATTTCTTTTCTACAGATTTTGCAGCAGATGGCCACTGAACGGTACTTTGAAGATGCTAATAACCCTTTAAGCGAAGGAGAAAAAGATCCCTCGGAGAAATGGGAGAATTTGACGAATTCAGTCATGGATTCGGACGTCAATCCCTACTCCGGTTTCGACTGCAACATCTGTCTGGACTCGGTGCAGGATCCGGTGGTTACTCTATGTGGTCACCTGTATTGTTGGCCCTGCATTTACAAATGGCTTCATTTGCAGACCATCTCCACTGAAAACCAAGACCAGAGGCAGCAGCAGTGTCCTGTTTGCAAAGCTGAAGTTTCACATACCACACTGATTCCGCTTTACGGAAGGGGCCTAACAACTAACGCATCAACAGGCAACACTCCGAGGAGACCTCTCGGTCCGACTTGTGGCGTCGACACGATAAGGTTACCTAATACGACCGATGGTCTACAGTTTCCGCAGTCATTACATCACCATGGTTATTCATCTCAACCACAAATCTACTACACTCAACAGGGAGGTTACCCCGATTCATCGATGCAACCCGGTGGCACGACGATAAGCGTACCGGATCCGGTGACTCGAATGTTGGGTGAGATGGTATACACAAGGGTATTCGGGAACTCCATGACGGATTTATACACATATCCGAATTCATACAACCTGGCGGGGAGCACCAGTCGTAGGATCAGAAGGCAATTGATGCAAGCCGATAAGTCGCTAAGCAGAATCAGTTTTTTCCTCTGCTGCTGCATATTCTTCTGTCTTCTTATGTTCTAATTTTTAGTACTTCTCTGCTTGAAAAATTATACATGTACAGGAGACCAAAAGTATACAAAATACAGCCGGTTGTTGTAATAATACAGTATGAGATGTTGTCATCTCCTTTGCCGCTTATAGCATTTATGCAAGTGTAAGTTATTTTCCAAGCTTAGAAATCAGTCATCTTAGTATTACGGGTGTAAATCAACGAGGTTTGAACAAATAAGGGTGTAAATCAATTGGGTTTGAACAAATAAGGTTAAATTCATGTTGGTTTGTTCAATTTCAAAAGTATTCAGGTTCAGTTTGTGTTTAAATTCATGTTGGTTTGCTCAATATCAAAAGTATTTATGTTCAGTTTGTGTTTATTTGTTTATTTTTAAACTTGATCGTGTTTTCGTTGAAGAACATGTTCATTAGTTTGTTTATATGTTCCCTAAAATATGAAATTATACCATTAGTTCTAAATATTTTAAGTTTCGCAGTTTGAAATCCAAAATTTATCATGTATTTAATTTAGTCCTTAAGCTTCACAGTTTGAAATCCAAAGTTCATCATGTATTCAATTTAGTCCTTACGTTCATCAATATTTAAAATGTAAAAAAAGAAAAGGAGAACGGGATAAACAGGTCGATAAACAAGTTTATATGAGAACATAAATGAACCAAACACACTTTTGTTCGTTAGTTTATTAAATGAACATATAAATTTTGCTCATTTTATTTAACCTAATAAACGAATGCTTTACGAATAGTCTATCGAACACTTGAGATTATAATATAAAAATCCCAGTTGTTGTCACCCTTAAGAACTATTGTTGACAGTATACCTAATGAAAGGATTTCAGGTTTGAAAATAATGGATAATCTGAGGTTAGTTGTCACTCATTTTCATTTTACTGTGTTTTGCGTTAGTAATTAAAAGATAGTAGAGTTAGATGGGGTTGCTAATGGTATAGACTGCCTGCATTTGTAAACTACTAACCTACCAAGAAGAGAGGTCCATTGGTGGTTCCTGGTTTTATATATTTAATTTCAACATCTAAAATGAGATCAAATAAATTTTGTTTTCTACAGGTCCCATTACATGCTTATCTACCATACTGACATAACCTTCTCAGCTTGCTTTTTGTCCCATGCTCTCGATCTTATCGTTTTTGGTCGGTAAAATTTGTAGGACTAGTAGACATTGATACAGAAATACATTGCATCTTGTCCAAATTGTCGTCACCATCATTTGATGAAGTTAAGTGATTAAAATGAGAAATGGCCTTTTCCATGCAGGAGAGGTTGGTGGGCTTTAATTTTCGAGGTTACAAGGGTTTGCATTTTTAGATCTCAAACACCAGAAACAAGTGAAATGGGGGTATATGTCACAATAATTAACGAAAGAGAAGGCCAACATATTATCCTTAGTGACTAGAGAATTTTGTTTTAAAACAGAGATTGCACTAACGACCACTGATACACGGTCCAAACTTAATACAATAAATAATCATTAAATAATCAAAAATACTATAGGAATTACTTCACACTAACGATCACTGATACATGGTCGAAACTTACCGCAATAAATCATCATTAATAATAATCAAAATACTTATCGTTTAAGCAAGTTTCGAGTTCGAAGCTTTGTGTATGCAAAAAGATTTCGCTAGGAGACTCACCAATCGAAACCAAATATGTAACACGAATCAATCTTAATCAGTCAAAACAAAACTTTAATGAACCGGGAGAACAACAAAAAGAATTCACGAGAATAACTTCACAAATGAAGCAGTTTACAATAAGACTACATTAACAAGTTAAAATATCACCTTATTAGCATCCTACTAAATCTATTGGATTAGATACATTGAAAATAAATGAAATTTATCAGTTCAAGGAGTGAAGACAGAATCAATTCAAAAAGAAAATAAATAAATTTACGAAATAAGATACGAACAAACAAAATAAGATTTCCACTATTTTATTAAATAGAAAAGAGAAGACCGGGTAAATAAAAAAATAAAATTCTAAATCTGCCAAAGTTGACCAGATCAATATGGGAGTTGGTGAGCGAATGATCTATCATATCATTATTGGTTAAGCTGAAAATTCTAAATAAAAAAAGGGGGCTCCCTCGTTCTACTCTCTCGTTAATATTCATAACCAATTTCTTATTTTTTTTTACACGGGCTAGACTGTCGGCTAGTCGATTCGTGCAGCCTTTAGATGCTTCGCCTTGTTGTCCTTCGTCTAAGTCAGGCTAAACTCATCGATTAATGTTGCTATAGCGATAAGCATGATGGAAAAGCATGAAAACTTAAGTAAACAGGTGTGAGGAAATTTTTGGCACGAATGTCTGAGTTTATTCACACAAAACTCTCGATATCCAATGAAGGTGGGAGACCTCTTTTTATAATGAAGTCCTCTTATAGCTCATGACTACTCCTAGTTTAACTGCAAGTAAAACTCTTTACTTTAGTTGAAACCCTAATATTTGAGTCCTATTCAAACAAGGACTATGTTACTTGGCTTTATTTTCCAAGTAATGGTCGATCTTGCTAGGTGGACAAGCCCTAAGTCGGTGCTGGCCTCGACCCTCAGTGCACCTTCGGTGTGCGCAGGCCTCGGCCCTGTGTGCCCCCGATATGTGTAGCCCTCACCCCCAAGTAGCCCTATTTGTGCATTGTTCTAGGCGCACACCCGATGTTCGTTGGTCTCGACCTCGAGTGCGTCTCGTTGCTTGTTGGCTATAGCTCTCGGTTGATCTTGTCGTGCGTTGGCCTTGGCTCTAGGTGCACCTTGGTGTGTGGTGGTCACAACCCTAGACAACCATTGATGTTTGATGGTCGTGCTTGTGGGTAGTTTGGGGCGGGCGTATCTTGACCCTGTTCGGCGCTATGTGTGCCTTGGTCTCGGCGTGGCCCTTGTGGGCCGCCTGGGCGACATCTATCGCACCCTGGTGGGTGTTGGTCTCGGCACCACAGTAGTAGCAACCTGCTTTGTGCTGGTAGTGGCCTCACGGGTAGTCTCTTTTGGGCTGACCTCGCCCACAAGTTCGCGACCCGTGACATTTTTAAATTTAATTTGTTTGACGATTTTCCCGGTTTTTTAAATCATGCACATCCTTCGTTAACTATCGTATAAAAGAGAAGATAAGTTTTACGAAGAAATGCATTTTTTAAAGTAATTTGTGGTAATTATAACTTAATGAAAACACACACATATTTTATAGATATAATTATTTAAATTTATGATTTTTTAAATATAATATTTCATCTTATCACTGACAAAACTTAATAGATTCTAAAAAGAAATACGTTCTAAACGCATTCACGATAATGCAATTGGGATAAAGGGATGAAAACCCCATCTATAACCTTGATATGCAAAACCAAAACTTGTCCTCCAAACATTATTGGATAAAAGTTAAGGCCTAAGGGTGAACCGATTAAGTATGGTCAAGTGTATTGAATCTTTAAAGTTCATTTTGAGTTTTAATTTATTTGTTGTTAAATACTTTTTTTTAAAAATATGGTTATTTTTTTTTAAAGAATGTGAAGATCTTATAAAGTTAATGTGGCATGTTCTTTCATATATATATATATATATATATTATATATATATATATATATATGAGGATTTTTTTAAAAAAAACACACTCAAATATATGTGCTCCTCCAATGTATATACTTAACATGTTTCACGTAGTAGTTTTGTCAATCATCGTCGATGATAATAGTGGACATCGTTTTTGTCTGGGTCTCGAAAAAAATTATTATTTTATTATTATAGATATATTATTATTAATTTTTTTTATTAATTTTGATTACATTTGAAGGTCCAATACTATAACCTAGTACAAGTTAACCAAGCACAACATAAACCTAGACAACCCATATAATAAAGACCCAACATACCAGCCTGACGCCGTCGCTTCACCTACAGGGACAAGCAATCACCAAAACAGTACCAAAAGCAGACATCATATTAAGAAAAAAACTCAAATAAAAAATTGAAAAGCTAATTAAAAGGAAATCCCGAGGATATTTAACTCGAGATATCATCACGCAAAGGGCCATCACCATAAAAGCAAAGAGGACAGAGAGAGGAAGAGGAGTTTTTCGAAGATAGAGAGAAAATAGAAAGAGATTCGGGAAACCAAAAACAAAGAAAAAAGAGAAAGATAACATAGAGAGACTCAAAGCAAATAACACAGAAAGAGGAGAGCAACTTACCTCTATTTGAAGCAAGTTGGAAGTTCGAAGGTCGGTGTTTCAAAAGGTAAAATGTTAGATCTAATGGGCTAGGGTGAGTTTTAGGCTACGGGGAGGTTGGATCTTTGTTGAGGTGGTTGAGAGGTTTTCGGTTGAGGGTTTTTGGGTCGCTCCGGCCGCTGTGAACACTGTCACCGGCTGCGTGCCTTTTTCTTCCCCGACGAGGGAAGTCGAGAGAGTCTCTCTCTGTTTTTTGAGAATGAGAGGAAAAGAGGGGAAAGTGAAGGGAGAAACCCGTTTTGGGGCTTAAATATTGGGATCAAAACACTGCCGTTTTGCAACCCTCATTCTCCGTGCTTTCACATTAAGGGATAATAGCCATTTAGGTCCTCCGTATTTTGTAATATTAGTGTAAAACCATTTAATGAATTTTTATTTTCTTTTATTTCGAGCACTCATGTTTCTTTATTTGTATTTTAGTCATGTTCATACTTATTATGTATTTGTGTTAGTATTTGATTTTGGTCATGACATTTGTAAATATTTTATTTTAGTCACTGTTTGGGCATTTGGTTTAATTATTATCTGGTCCTTTATGTTTTTGTTCATTTCATTTTGGTCCCTAATATGATTTATGGATTATTTTCATTTCTAGTACCTATATTGTTTAATATTTACGATCTGGGCTCTGGTTTATTTGTAATTATTGTTTAGCCCTTTTAGTTTTTGTTAGTACCATTTTAGTCCCTGAAATTACCATGTACTTATTTTTTTGTCCATTTGTATTTTGGTTTGTAATATTTAGTTGTTTTTATTTCAGTCCCTTATACATGTACATATTTCACCTATTATGTAGTTATATGTATCCTATTAAATAAATATTATTAGTATTATGTGTAAATATTTTATTTTATATTTGCAATCATATTTGTTTATACTTTATTTCCTTATTTAGTGATATGTTATCTGAATAATTTCAAGAACCGATTTGTAAAATGAGCGTAGAAAGTATCACTTGGTCGAAGTGATGCGATCCGATACAACATTTTAACGAAATGGAAACTTGAAATTAATTTAGTTTATTTTACTAATTAAATTAAATTTTACCAAATAATGCAATGCATTTTTCTTTAAATAGAAATTTATGTAATTTTACGCAAATGTCAATTTTTAGTTTATATTCAATATGCATTTTATTAAGAAGGGAATATTCTTTAAAGATAAGAAATAGACGAGATAGTTTTCTCGACGGATGATAGCTAATCTCGAGATTTCTTTTCAAGTTAAAGAATTTTCCCTAATAAACAATTTGAAACAAATTAATCAATATTCAACAAATGAATCATTTTTTTAACTTTATATTTTATTCATATTTCCACCGTTTACAACGATATGAAAGCGACACAATACTCATTTTGGGCGCTATGGGATGTTTATCATTCCTACGCGTAACCGACTCCCGAACCCGTTTAAATGAATCTTTGGTAACGCATACCGAATTTTGTCTAAAAATAATTTTTATTAAAATTGTTTTAAAAGACGTTTTTTGGTATTCGACCTACCTAACATAAAGGTCGATGTCGACTCCTTTCAATTAAATTCAAATTAATTTGCATTTTATTAAGAAGGGAATATTCTTTAAAGATAAAAATAGACGAGATAGTTTTCTCGACGGATGATAGCTAATCTCGAGATTTCTTTTCAAGTTAAAGAATTTTCCCTAAACAATTTGAAACAAATTAATCATATTCAACAAATGAATCATTTTTTAACTTTATATTTTATTCATATTTCCACCGTTTACAACGATATGAAGCGACACAATACTCATTTTGGGCGCTATGGATGTTTATCATTCCTACGCGTAACCGACTCCCGAACCCGAAATGAATCTTTGGTAACGCATACCGAATTTTGTCTAAAAATATTTTTATTAAATTGTTTTAAAAGACGTTTTTTGGTATTCGACTACCTAACATAAAGGTCGATGTCGACTCCTTTCAATTAAATTCAAATTAATTTCAACATCAATTTTTCAAAATTAAGTCATAATCATTGTTTAAAATTATATTAATTGTTTTTTAAAAATGGTTATGACATTTAACTAAATAAAATTTTGGATAAATTATACGCTTAATACTTAAATTATTATTTTCTTCTGTTTTGGTATCTAAATATTATTTTTAAATTATATCACATTTAGCTTATATTAATTTGGTAGATGCCACTATTTTTTTTTTTGAATTGAAAGTTTAAATTACATCAACCCTTAGTATAAGGACGGCCATGTACATCCCTTCTAGCTATATCAATGATACTCGAAGGTATAGAATCGAGTAATTTAATACCCGTATGATTTGAGAGCACCATTTCCAAACTGTCAGCCACTGCATTAGCTTCGCGTGGCATCCATTCAATGTGCGTTGCCTGTACACGTCTCCTTGGTCTTCGTATTGCCGAATCAAAGAGCAATGATCATCAGTCTCATTATCGTCGTTAATCAATCAACTTCACAGCGTGGAACAATCAAAGATTTAAATAGTGGTTTACCATCGAAATAATATCACTAAAATTTTACACAACATCTAATGATTCATATTTTAATGATGACATGATATTATTTAATAAAAATACGTCAATTAAGGATTTAAATAACAGTGCGTTATGAAAAAACGCATAGTAATGTTGTTCAAACTATTATCTCATGACCGTGATACCTATGTAATCATCGAACAATGTCGGATATGTCTGCAATGATAAAAACACAATGCAACTACAAATATGATCATAACTGTAATTTAAATCCATAAAATCAATATCACCATTAAATTTTTATCAGGTATCAAAATGAAATTTAAATTAAATGTTAATTATAAATTTTAAAAATAAAATAAATTTATATACCAAACAGAAAAAAATTATAAATTAAGTATTAAAAGTGTAGTTGAATCTAAAATCTACTCAGAAACAGAGACAAAGAGAGTTAAAATTAGAGTAAGCTGTTGCAAATAAAAACTTATATAAGCAGCCTATTCTTCTTTTATAAACTTCATAAAATATACAGGGAAATAAAGCCAAACAGAAGAAAAACTAAGATCTCAAAATCAAAATAGTAAGACATTCAAACAACATTGAAGTTCTGAAGATCAGCAAAAAAGGATCGAATCCTCCAAATTCTAAGGAAACCCACCCAAAAATAAGAAGAGCGACAGAGATCTCTACACGGGAAAAGAATTGAAGCTACAGTAATAAGGAAAACAGAACAAACAAGAATGATCAGCCTCTGACGCGCTTGACTTTGCTCCAGCCTTCTTGCACGACTCTCCCACGATCTTTACGCCCTTCTTGAAGAAAACTTTGAGTTCCTTCGCTCTCCCTTCACTTGCTGCTCGAACCCAGCCATTGAAAACCAAACTTAAAAAAACAACAAATCGATTAGGAAGTTTTGAGTTCGCTTGCTGCGTTGGTGAAGAGGAGTGCTGTAAGTGGGAAGGAAGCAGTTAGGGTTGTTTTTAAGCAGGTGAACGTGAGCTACGGCCTCGTTGGATCCAACGCATCAGTGACAGGTGACGGAGATACGATGGATGATGAATACGTTGATTGCGGGTTAAGCATGGAAATGAAAACGATACGATTGGTTTTTTCTGTTTTAGACGGGTCCCATTTACTCGACTTTATTTTTTATTTTATTTTTTTATTACAAAAAAATAATAATAATTTTTTTAGAAGAAAAGAAAAAGGGAATTAGTTAGCAGTTTGATTTTCGGTAATATCTTTATTTAATCGTATATTAAAAATATCGTACCTGAGATATTCTAAATATTCTAAAGAGAAGTTGGAAGTAAACTCCATGAAAGTATATTTCTTAAAATGAACAAATAACAAAGAATAAAGATGTGGTATTTTTTTAATTAAAAAATTACATAAACAATAAAATAAATAGTGAGCGGTATGCGTCGAATACACATACAAAGATAAATATAAATCTAACTAACAACAGTGATAATATACGTATATGAATTTTATCAATAGAATTTATAGGTGTAAAAAAATTACCCGACTATTCATATGTTCTAAACTAGTCATTCTCTGTTAAAAAATTGATGACGTCTAAGCTGAACTTTAACATGCTGATTGTGATATAAAAAATTTGATCCAATATCTCAACGACCACATATCTCAGAACAAGTTAACGTCTAGCTCAAATTGTTATTACTTTTTTTAACGAAAAAGACGAATTAGAACATATAAATAGTCGGATGATCATTTTATAATTTTTAATATTCATTAGACTCAACAAAACAGGGACCTATGGTCGGGGACCATTTGTATATTTTACCCAAAAAAATCACTCAACTTTTATGTCAAATAATCTAATATTTGTACAAAAAAAGGTTCCCATTCCCGTTGGAATGACTGGCTTTCCCTTTCTTGAGCACACCATTACAACAAAACTATTAGTTGCAAATCAAAGGCGCCTCAAATTTAAACTATATAAGTGGCCACTTTTATTTTTGATTTATTTTATTTTGGTTATCAATTTTAAAATTTTATACTTTAGTCACGTACATTATTGATCTTGTCTCATTTCGGTTAATGAATCGTTAACTATCATTAGTTTAATGATACTAAATATTAATTTTAAATTTGATAACTAGACTCATTTCAGTTAAATTTTATACTTTAGTCACGTACATTATTGATCTTGTCTCATGTCGGTTACATTAATATATATTATTAATTAGAGGAGAAGTTTGAAATTAACATTTTATCAATGTTATTAAAACCGGACCGGACCGGCCGGTTCGACCGGTTGAACCGTGAACCGGTGGTCTGTCCGGTCCGGTTAACTTCCAAAACCGGATGAGCACAGAACCGATAGAACCGGCTGAGAACCGATAAAACAGGGGTGAACCGGCTGAAAACTGGCAAAACCGGTGTGAACTGCCGATTCTCTTTTTTTCTTTAAAAAAAATTAAACCAAACGACGTCATTTATTAAACGAGCCGAGTTGAACTTGAGTACTATTGAGCTCGACTCGAACTCAAAAACTTTAAAAGTAAGCTCAACTCGATTTAAAAATTCAAGAGCTAAAAATTATCAAGTTCAACTCGAATTCGAATATATAATATTGAAACTTGAACTAGAAAAGGCTCGAACTCAAAAAAAAATTAGAAGCTCGATTGAAGCCTGAAATTCGAACTCAATTGAAGCGAAAGAATAGTTCGCTCTGTGCTCACCAAAAGGCTCAATGATTTTGAATGTCAAATTACCTCTAGTATTTATAGAAGTCAGTTGGGATGCTCTTCTATGTTTCTTAGTCATGTGGGATTGTTTTGTTCTCATATTTTCTCTTTAGACTTTTGGGATGCTCTTCTATGTTTCTTAGCCATATGGGATTATTTTTTTAAAAAATCAAACCAAACGACATCGTTTGTTATGATTTTTTTTAGCCCCAAATTTATTTTTTAATTATAGTTATAAAATTATATTTATTATTTAATATGTTTTACCTTAAATATTATGTTATAGTTGATTTGAATCATTTTGTTTCACTTGATTTTATGTTTTTTTAACTTATATATGTTATGACTTGTGATATTTTTATACCTTTTAATATTGTAAACTTAAAAAATGTTATATATATTATATTAATATTGCTTTGAATATTAAAATTAAAAAAATATTTTATATAAATCGGTTGAACCGCGGTTGAACCCGCTAGAACCAGTGAACCAGTGAATCAATACCTTCACCGGTTCAAGATCCATTCCGATTTTAAAAACATTGCATTTTATTAACACGTCGTATCATCAAACGAAAGAAAATTAACAATTCAATGTTCAAAACATTTTCCTTGCCAGAATTGAATTCTAAAAGATGACAAATAAAAAACAAAAGTGATCATTCATAGGGCTGAGCAACTAAATCGAGAAAATCAAAAAATTGACATGAACCGAGTAAAACGGTTCGGTTCGGTTTGACCTTATACGGTTCGATTTTCGGGTTGGTTTAAAGTCTCAATTCTACTGATTCAGTTCGGGTTTTCCATATGGAATCTATTTGTTCCATATTGAACCGAATAGACAAATTTTTCAAAAAATTATAGTTTCAAGTGAATTTTTCATTGAAAAACCGAAACCGAACCAAAAAAACCAGTTTCACATAATTCGGCTTTTTAACCATTCGGTTTCGATTTAAATTATAATAACTCATTTATTTCGGTACGATTCAATTTTTAGTAAAATACTAAACCGAACCGAATACACCCCTAATCATCCATATGGTTTACCCTAAAATCTACCTATTAAAAGTGAGAGATTAACCATCATTGATTAAATAAACCCTTGGGACAACAGCTCATTTGTATATTAAAAAAGTGATTCAAAAGCTATCCGCGAAAACAAATGACATAATAAAATAGAACTACGTAAGAAAACTACCCGCAAACGTAAATCGTGTATTTAAATCTAATTCGATTGTTTAAAGCAGAGAAGATCAACATGATAACAAACGAGCGCCACATTGATCAGTCGTGACGATATCAAATCCAACTCTAAGAAAAAAGATAAACGAAAATAACGACTAAACAACCGAAAATGTGCTAAAAGGAATTAAAAAAACGTACCATAAAAACAGAGAAATACATACCATAAAGACAAAGTTATTAAAAATTAAAAAAATATATATATAAATATATAATATAATAAAATAAAAAATATTATAAAGATGACATAATAAATGAATGCAACCATTACGATGGTTATGTACAATCAGCAAAACATTGCACAGTTTTTGTTGAGGACGAAGTCCAAAGTTCAAAATTGGGCTTGAGTCTGGAATCCTAGACAGAATCCGGGTCCAGTACCCACTGGGTTACAAGCAATTCAACTTTTCCTTTTCCTTTATCTTTTATTACTATTATCTGAATGTATTGTATTTATTTGATGATTTTAATCGATATTTTTTCTTTTAAAAAACCCAATTAATGTAAATATTTGATAATTTAAATGATATTTCTCTTCAACCTTTGTGTTCTTTCATAGGTTTTTAGACTAAAACCTAATCCAGTCCATCCCAATCAAACATTTTATCGATAAATGATATATATTTTATTTTTATACAATCCGTCCCGTCTATTAGTTTATTGAATTATTGAGGGATATACGTAAATAACATATCTCAATCGCGTTCAAACAGCTCAAAAACATGAGGGAGCTCTGAAGAACCACTCTCACACGACATTCTTCGATCAAGGACGGAAAAGATTTCCTTACAATCAATTCTCACGATAATATGCCATAATACCATATTCCATGCTCAGGGACGAAATTACATGGGAGGTGGGAGGGGCAATTCCCCCTCCCCCAAAACTTTGATGATTTAATTGGTTTTAGGTTACTTAATTTTTTGAAATCATTACAATTAGTGTAACCCCTAGACTCGGCCTGGACGTTATGCCCAAATCTAGGCTGTTACATATCTTATTCAGAAATTTCTTTTCATATTTAAAACATCGTTAAAATCCATATAACATTATAATATGAAATTAGTCATAAGAAAGGTTTATACGAAACACACATATACAGGGTCGACCCAATACATGTCAGATGGGCGACGACCAAGGGCAAACATGTAGGGGTGACGGCCCAAGCAGTATATAGGGGCATCAATTTGTTTTACATCATTTATGTTGCAAAGAAATTGGCCAGGGAGATGAAAAGGAGCATCTCAAACCTCAAACCTCAAATTGAAAATTTGAATTTTATTTTAATGAAATTATTTAAGTTCTAATTGGTGTCATTCTACTGGACGTTAGTTTGCTTTGGTGGTCGTTGAAGCTTAGTTTGCCTAGGGTTTCTAATGCAATTGTTGTATTTGGGCTTATTGGGCCAGCTTGTGCTTGGGTTTTATAATCAGACTTTCTCGTAATTGGGTCTGCAAACTGGGTTTTGTAGTATCTGTAATATGAAGAAAAGAAGTGTTAATTTTTTTATATTTAATATACACATATTTCTAATTGAAATTAATCATAATTAAACTAAAATCAAGTGTTTAAATTTAAACCCGAACAAAAACGAGTGTCTACAACAACTTCCTAGTCCAGATTTCGAGCAACATTTGATCTTCATGACGAAGGATGTCAAGCTCAACTCATACAAGGCCGACTTAACTCGCAATAGAGGAGTCGTCTACAACAAAGCTTTACTCTGGTTAATCATGACTTGCCAGCCTTGAATGTCCTTAAACTAATTATTGAGGACATGAATAAACTCTGGTTGGGAATGAGGGTATCACACTAAATGATTGAGTTACTAAGTAGGCAAGGCAGCATATGGCTCACACGGCCTGTACCAGTTGTTCATCTCTCCCAACGTAATATTAAAATATGACAAACGGTTGCAGCTTGTAGGAAAAATATGTTACAAGGATCTTCCAATTGTAGGGAAATACCCTTCGCTATCACATGGCCAATGATTGGACTTTGGCCTCAAATGGCTTTCATATAAATATATATACAAGAATTATGGATGTCCGAGCACATATATGTCGACCTCTGGTGTGAAAATATGGAAAGCTCATCTGTAGTTCAAGCGGTGAATGTTCCGGTGAGATCCATCAGCTTGCCTTCCAGGTTGCAGCTTAATTCAATCGAAACGGAGCTGAATGAGCTTAAAACGTCCGGAGTATCGTCGTGTTTACAAACAACTCAAGGTGGTGGTGAGACAATATGTGCAGGTTTCACTAGGCTTGCAAAGTTGTATAACAACATCGAGGAAGCCATTGATCTCCGCACACTCACAGGACTCCTCAATATCAGCAAAATGTAAAACCAGTAGAGGCACTTGACAACTCATTTGGATTGCTCGACGCATATAGCAACACGAGAGACCTAATTACAATGATGAATGAGCAAGTACAAGACCTCCAATCCGCTCTACAACGGTACAAATATAGGGGCATAAAATTATTATCTCGCCCAGGGCATTAAAACTCATTGGATCGACCCTGCATATATATATATATATATATATATATATATATACACACACACACACACACATATGAGAAAACCATATAAAATATATGCAAACACAATACCGATAATACAGATATCGAGATGGTAACAAATACGTGGCACCAAGTATAACAAAAGGCATATAAAGATATACAATGGTACAAAATAGGAGTCGGTCATCTTGATGCCAATATGCTAGCCTACGGTTTGCTACTATATGAAAATGTTCAAAATTTACAATGAGCTAAAAAACCCAGTGTGCTCCTTACTGTGTATAAAAACATACAGATAAATACTTTAGTAAAAATCAGTTTATAAAACATGTTTTAAAAATATGACCACAACCCTCATCCGATCACCAAAATGTGTAGGTTCCTCAAAACCATACACCCACCTGTACACCCGGTAAGACCTTATACATATAGCATAAGGACATGCGGTAAGGACTTACCTTGAGCACAAAGCATGAGCTTGCGGTAAGGACTTACCATGAGCACAAAGCAGGAGTCTGCGGTAAAGTCTTAGAAGTCATAGACTAGGCCTATATACTTCCTCCAATAATATCTGTAATGACAGAAATAAACATGTATATTCGAGTGAAAACGATAGTTTAATCCATTAAAACATTAATATATTCTAGACTCAAAAATCATATATAGAAATACAGAAATCATAGATCATATCAGAAATGTACAGTAATATATAAGATAAACAATATTTAGAAAATCAGGTATTGTGTCGTAAAAATATTCAGTATTATCAGAAATCTAAAACAGTTCAGATGAATAGTTCAAACAGTAATGTAACACCATTAGGAAACACACATATACTAGTATTAGTAGTCTGATAAGAAAACCTGATTCTTTTGATCACGATAAGCAGCAGCTCTAGATCATACGAATTGGAAAATACATATTGGAATCTTAATATAAATAATAATAACCCATATTTAAACAATTTACAGATACATACGAGCAACTCTCGAGGAACGTGAATCATGCGGATCTGACAGACTGGAAGCACCAGATCTAACCGACCTTCGATCGGTGAAACACGAGTACCTTCATAAAATATATTCTCGATTCAATTCCATAATCAAATATCAAATAAGCAAAAATGCTAAAAAATACTAAGCATTTCAAATTACGGGCTCGATTTAGAGTTTTCGTGTCAAAATTTGGCAAAACGAATTGCGTAATCAGACTCAGGATGTCGAAAAACATTAAGATGGAGGTTTTCGAAAAAAAGTCAACACCGGTCAACGGTTAATGGTTGACTGGTTCGGGTCGGATCTGGTCAGACACGGGTCGATTCAATCCAATTTCAAACAACCCACCAGGCGGTGGAACTTCCCCCACACACATTGACGGCAACGGAGATAAAGTGAACATCGGTGGACCCAAGACGACGCAAGGAACACAAAGGTTGGGAGGTGTTGAAAACGAAGCAACAGTCTGCAACAAAACGTCAATCAAATGTTTCATTCTATAAGAAGAAAGGTTGAAAAGAGAGATAAAATAGGGTTAAAACTTTCCATAGAAAGTTTATGATTTTTGGGTTTTAAACCCACATTTATGAAAAATGATGTAATTACACTATATGTCCTTCATTTTTATTATTTTTTTTGAATTTGGATCCAAATTTAATTAAAATTACACTTTGGCCCCCAAATTTAATTAAAATTTCAATTTAATTCTCATAAAAATTTTAAGAAAATTTTAGTCCCTAATTTGGGGTGACAATTAAGTCATTACCCCTCCTAAATTTATTGGTTTAAATATTTTAGGATCCTTTTGATTTAAAAATGGATTTTTGACTTCTAATTTTTTGGTTTAATTACTTTTTAAGATCCTTCAATTTTAAATTAATGAAAAAATGATCGGACGCAAGTAGCTTCAGGCGTGTGATACCTTGGAAGGAACTCAAAAGTAACCGCATAAACAGCCTCCATTTTGGAGCTGCTTCCCTTTTCTTAACACACCCTCCACCATTAGATAATCTGGATCAAACACTCATCGATTACGTTACACTCGAAATCACCATAATACCAAACTAAACAAAAATTCTCAATCGTCACTGACAGTCGGAAAATAACTAGGCCGTCAGATGTTCCTAATGAGTCACGGGACGAGCTCCATGCATGTAAATTCCTCTAGTAATTTCGGATTGATAATCTCCTCCACACCGTCCTTGCCACAACGCATTCACATAAGACATGTTACGCAATATGTGGATAAACTTTTTTTACATTTTTTTATGATTTTTATATAAAATTATATTTATAGAAAATAAATTTTAAATATATATTTGAAAAATGTGTATATATTACTTTTAATTTAGATAAATAGAAATGTTTACAAATCGTCAAAAAGTGGCATGTGCTAAACAACTCAATTGTAACGAATCTGACACATCCAATACCCCCCTGCCAACCATCCTTCTATACCACCATCCTTCTATACCACCACTATCAGTTCTCGTACAGCTCGTAAAGATAATATAAAGGCCAAATCTTATTTAAGTAATTGAAAACCAAGCTTTTATTTGATCTTTTGCCTTTACTCCATGGCCATGGCCACGGCTCTACTTTTCCTTTTCAAAACCATTATAGTTCTTCTAATAGAATATGCTCCATAAAAGTAATTGTCGTAACCGTCTTTCGGTTGGACACCGGAATTGGGTTTCGACTTGAAAAATATGAATTGGAGTCGCCATCGATAATTTATTTAAAACAAATGGGTTGATCGGATACCCTATTTCTTACATGATCTGCGTCTTACCAGAAATATGTCGGCCTCGGGAGTTGGTTACGGTCAAGGAAGGATTAGCACCCTTGAACCGCCCTTTCGGTACTACGTAATTTCCAGTTGTCTTAATTAAGAAAATTGTAATTTTAAATTAAAAGGTAAAATTTGATCATGAATTACTTACCTCTGATTAATTGACGAAAATACACTTAAAAAGTCATAAGATGTTTTAGAGGGAAAAAATGAATAAATGAAAAAAATGAAGAATAAAAATAAGTAAAAAATAAAATAAATAAATAAATAAATGAAATATAATATATATATATATATATATATATATAAATGAGTAAATAAAAAAATAATAATCATAACAATAATGATAGTAATATGAAAATATAATATAAACAAATAAAAAAATCAAAACCAAAAACAAAAACAAATAAATATATAAACCAAATATAAAAGTATACATATAATGATAATTGGCTTATTAATAAACTATTAAAAACATACATATATACGTATAATGATAAAGTAAAAAAAATAAAGATAATTACAATATATATATATATATATATATAGTAATAATACGCTTATAAGTAAAATATTTAAAAAAAAGTATATATATATATAAAATAATAAATATAGTATTAAAAAATAACCAAATGAATATAAATAAAAAATATATGTATATAATAATAATATATAGTGTAAAAAATCAATTGAAAATCTTTAAAAAAAACATACGTATATATTTATATAATGACAATAATGTAAAATAAATGAATAAAATATATATAATAAATAAAAGGACTAATATAAAGAAAAATAAAAATTGAGGCCAAATTTGAAAGACAATTAACGTCGATATTGCGCATTAGGGGGATAAAAAATGAACATGCCTCAGGGTAGATCTAGGTTCGAAACTTCGAAACCCCACCCATTTTTGGTCGTCGACGCAACCCACGTTTTAGATTATTCGAACCAAATCTCAAGAAAAATAACGTGCACATGTGAGAAATGAACGAATAAAAAAAATTCTACATTTTATTTCTTTTTCGAATCGTTTACAATAGTTTTGCCTTTGTATTTTCCGTGCTTTCTTCTGTATTTTGTCTGTAAATCTTGTGTTACAATAGTGAGTTACAATGGCTATTTATAGTGCTTGTGGATCCTATCTTTAGGAGTTTAAATCATAGTAGAACTCTATCCTATTTTTAGGAGTTTGAATCCTAGCAAAATTATATCCTATTTTTAGGAGTTTGAATCCTAGTAGGACGAAAAGGTGTGTTGACAGCTGCCCCTCTTTGCCCATAGTCGTGTAACGGGGATAGGGCAAAGATTAAAAGACACACTTTTCATTTGGTGGAGTTGAAAATTGACTCTGATGTTTCAATAACTCCCTGTCGAATTGAGTTACGGATGACTCCTCCGTCGTGAAGTCGAGTTCATCTTGAAATGATATGAAATTGAAGCCGTAGTTCGGAATTTGAATCAGCACGTGGCTTCTCGTTGCCCTTCGGTCTTCTTCTCGGTTTAAAGACCTTGGATCGGAATTGAACTCAGAAATCTTCATTGACAGATAATTTTTGCTTGAAAATGGTTGCTTGTCACTAAAGCACGGTTAACCCAGGTCCTCTTCTCGACTTGAAAACCTCGACTGCAACCGGAAAGTAGTGCGATTGATTTAGTCATCGAGCTTAATGAAATCGAACTCAACAATTTTGATGGCAGATAACCCTTCTAGCCTTGAGTTATGCTGTAAATGATGTGCCTTGGAGCTGAGCGTAGTCGAACTCGAAGGTATTTGTTGACAGATACTCCTTTTTTGAGTTGGATATCCTTCGTCGTGAAGTTGAAATCCAATCTAAAGATGGATGATGCTTGTGTGCTCGATTCCCTTCGTCGTGAAGTTGAAACCGCGGGTGGCCCATTCGTCGTGAAGTTGAGCCTGAAATTGGATATCCTTCTTCGTGAAGTTGAAATCCAAGTAAGTAGCATTGTTCCGAGTCCAATATCCTCCGTCGTGAAGTTGAACTTGCGTTGTCTTGAGTCCAATATCCTACGCTGTGAAGTTGAAATTGGCTCTGAAATTGGGAAATTGTTTATTGACAACCAGCGGTCCCTTCGTCGTGAAGTTGAACTTGCGTTGTCTGGAGTCCAATATCCTTCGCTGTGAAGTTGAAATTGGCTCTAAAATTGAGAAGTTGTTTGTTGACAACCAGCGGTCTCTTCGTTGTGAAGTTGAACTTGCGTTGTCTGGAGTCCAATATCCTTCGCTGTGAAGTTGAAATTGGCTCTGAAATTGGGAAGTTGTTTATTGACAACCAGCGGTCCCTTCGTCGTGAAGTTGAACTCTACTCTCGAGCAAATTGTGAGTTCGAGAGAAACTTTCAATCTGTCGAGTTGGTTGAAGTATAGCTTCTTGCTACTGAGTTAAGCAACCAACATGAATCTTTAAAGGTGCTTTTGAATCGAGTATCCTTCGTCTTGAAGTCGAAACTTGACTCTAAAAGCTGCAAAAAATTATGTATGTGTAAAATGATAAATATGATGCTCTAAAATGTATGCATAAGATGCATGTAACATGAATTGGTTATATTTTATCTCCAAAAAAAGGTCTGATAATTTGCATTAGGATGTTGAATCCTCAAATGATGCCCCAATATCCAAAAATACCCCAATATTTGATGTTGAATCTTCAAAGATACCCCAAATGTTCCTCATTTCTTGCTTCAACATTGATTCTGAGCATGAGTTTTGTGTCTAAAAGTCACATGTCATTTACTAAGATCCACTCTAGAGATGTCTTGTTTGAAAAAAATGTTTTTTTTCTCTTTTATTTTCAAAGTTATGAAAATATCAATTAAAAGAGTTTTGAAAAATGTTTGATCCAAAGTTTTGAAAATATTGTCACTTTCACGGTTTTACAATTAAGACGAATCATAAACTAGAGTTTATCGGATATCAAAGAATTAATTATATTGTTAATCCTTCAATGAATTATAGCTATTTGACAAGTGCCAAGATCAAAGCTATTTTTGGGAAGTGGTTAAGTAAGGAAATGATAAAAAAAAATCTCAGGTTATTATGTTTGGTCAAAGGTTTGGCATTTGATGCTCAAAGGTTTGGCATTTAATGCTCATAGGTTTGGCATTTGATGCTCAACGGTTTGATGGGGTAGCTTGCATGCTCCTCTACTAGAAGTGTTCTCTGACTCCCAACCTTCGTGGTCACACTCGGGTTGTGTAATGTCGTATCAAGGAATTTGTGTGATCGCCTCAGTTGCACAATTTTTATATTCGAGCCGCCTTTTCAGGTTTTCAACTCGAATCCTCCTTTGGTTTTAAGACGTCATTCGAAATTTACGTCTGAACCCCCCTTTGTTATTTTTCTCTATTATGCATTAATTACACTATTTTTTGCAAATAACGATTAGTCCTGATAGGGGGATGAAATCTGAAGATAGTCTCTTCTGTTTAGAAATCTATGTATAATTAGAAGGGGCTTTTAAGACACGTAATGTAGGTCAGGGTTCGTGGTTATAAAAGAAAATGATAAATAGGCCCAAACAAGTGTTTCAGGGTGTTGAACCAAGGATCAATTCATTCTGATGCCTTCAATCCTGTCTTGCTTAATTTGGATCTGCTTATATGTGTTTCTCTGGATTTTCTCTAGATGTTCCATGATATTCGAGTGAAGTGATTCAGAGATTCGAGAATGATTATGCTTGATCAATCTCATAGTTTGAAGCTTGATGTGCCATTGTCTTTAGGGAATCTTTGAATGTGTTTTTGTCCCTTTTCTTTCGATTTTTGTTCTTTCTTTTTGTTTCTTTTGTTTTTTCCTTTTTGCTTTTTTCTTTTTCTTTTTGCCTTTTGTTCTGGTTGAATCTTCGCACTTGGCGTTTGGTTCACCTTTTGGTATCTCATCTGAATTAATGTCTTCACTCATGCGAGCAGATTTTCTCCCACCTTGCCCCCAGTGTGGAGGGTAATCCTTTGTTAGGGTTAAATCATAAGAAAAATACTACAGGCTCAAAAGGGGACACAAGTGATATATTTTTTCTCCTATTGTGAAGGGATAAAGAAAGAAAGTCGTTCATCATTTCATACATGGAAGTCCTCAGAGAAAAGGTATCCCCAGGGGGATAGATTTTCAGGATTAATTCTATTCACAATGAAAACAGTGTAATTAATGCATGATAGAATTATTTTGAATGAATTGTTTTTTCTGCTTCTTGCTCCCAACATGTCTCAATGTTCAGGCTCCCGACGAGATGTCCCAAATTGTGTCTTAGAAGAGTGCTCATGTTCAAATGAACAACTCAATGCCTTGAGTTTTAATGGTAAAAAAGGCTATTTTTAAGTCTAAAAAAGACAGTGGTGTGATCTTATTGACTCAAAGAAAGGTATGGTGTATCAAAAAGATAAAGGCAATGTTCAAGAATTTCAAAAGGAGATAATGTCAAAATTTTGTCTTTTGGTAATGACCAATAGTTGTTTTGGGCAAAGAATCAAGGTATTTTATTCTGGGGTTTGAGACAGGGTAAGAAAAGTCTAATCTTGCCAAAAAATCTATAATTCTTGAAGAATTAAAAGAATCCATAATTCATTTAATATTCGAAGAACTAAAGATTAAAATTTATTCAATTGCTTCACCTTAGAAAGTAGCATAAATTCAATCGTTTAACAGATTAAGCAAACATGAAAGATCATAGACGTGTTCAAACAAAACAATCCTCTAAGTGCAAATGGTATATGCCATGCCCCCCTTCTTCGGCTGTCCATGCCCCTGAATCCATCAGGTTTTAGATCTTGCGCTTCAGCGCCTTATAGTTCTCAGAGGAATGTTTGGAGCATCCTATGTGGCAACTGCAAACAGCTTCAACATCGTAGCCCTTAAGATATGTGGACTATTTTCTTAGATCATCCTGCAGGCTTAGTCATACAACCAGCTGATCAAGCTCATACTGTATTGATTTCAAATTTTCTTTTAATTGTTAAAATCTTGTTTCCACATGGTGTCATGTGGTTAAAACCACTTCATCGAATCCTCCATGAAGAAATTTCATGTTTATGAAAATGCTTAAAAATGAAATATAGATGCAAAATGCAAAAAAATACATGAGATGTTCGAGGCATTGATCCGAAAATATGTCTGTTATTATGAATAAACCTTATTGGGGACAAAAGTGTTTTATCTTTTAAGAGACAAAATATCCTAACAGCTTCTGACATGTGACTTCTTCTGCCTTCGTCTGTCATCGGTTGAATACCCTGTCGAACCGTTCAGGCTCCTTTGGCCAAAATGTGCAAGTAACAAGCTGTTTGCCCCAAAAAAATTTATCAAATGACTGCATCTCTGACTTTCACTCTCTGTAGAGCTTGTTTCTAACGAAAGTGTCATTGAAGTCCTCAATCCGAAGCTTATCGACTTGTTTCTGGAATTCATCTTATTCTCGTAGTTTTCGAAAGGAATCTTCGGGTCAATAACTTTTTCCTCGTCTTGCCCCTACAACCTTTGCCTCTCAAAAAATTGACTTTAGTGTGCTCGGTGTAAATTTCGGTCCATTCGTAGTCTTTTACAATGTAGCAAAGTGACATATTCTTCAATTGCGGGTACCACGTCTTCTGGATTGAATGTGACACATAGTCGCCCTGTAGACTGTCCTCTGTATTTTCATCTCTTGTATTACAACCCCTTTGTCCATTAATGCAGATTATTCATATTTAACAAACACGTTTTTGGTGGATCAACACCTCTTTTAAATGATGCATTTGATGTAAATAAAATAAAAGAAAAAAATGAAAAGAGTTAGTAAGGTAAATCAAAATAATAAAATAAAAAATTCTACCCCACATGATATCTACCCGAACATGCTTAGTATTCCTACTTGGACATGATCTCTATCCCGCATGCTAATTTCAAACAAATCCTAACTGCATATTTGTCTAGTTCGCATGCTTTGAACAGAAAGTAAAGCATGAAATAATTTTGGCATCCTAGGGTTTGAAATGAGGTTTTGGGGTAGGCTCTATTTCTCCATAGTCTCCCGGTTTAGATTCTAAAAAAAACGGTACCCGAGTTCTCTTTGTTGGTGCCCCCTTGGGCTTACCAGACCCTTAGTCCTAATCCCATTACAAGCTTGTGTGGACTAAGCTAAACTCGGGAGGATACATTCCCTTATGCCCATACGGAGAATAAATTCACACGAAGGCATAAGGTATATGAATCCTGAAGATTACTTGCTAGGACCATACGATGAATAAATTCACACGAAGGCGTCGCTTTCACCCCCACTTAAAACGGGTTCGGAGCTCGGGTATAGAGCCTTTAAATGAAAAAGTTTAGAAGGCTGAAATCGTTGAGAAAACGGTCAGTTTAACTATTTACTCGAAAAAATATAATCAAAAGTAAGAAATAAGGATCGAAATGTTACCTTAAAATTTAAACTTACCCTTTTCGTTAAAAAGACAACTAGAAATTACCTTAGCCTGACTCACTTACCTGTTTCCCCAGCAGAGTCGCCAAGCTGTCGTAACCGTCTTTCGGTTGGGCCCCGGAATTGGGTTTCGACTTGAAAAATATGGATTGGAGTCGCCAACGATCATTTATTTAAAACAAATGGGTTGATCGGATACCCTATTTCTTACATGATCTGCGCCTTACCAGAAATATGTCGGGCTCGGGAGTCGGTTACGGTCAAGGAAGGATTAGCACCCTTGAACTGCCCTTTCGGTACTACGTAATTTCCAGTTGTCTTAATTAAGAAAATTGTAATTTTAAATTAAAAGGTAAAATTTGATCATGAATTACTTACCTCTGATTAATTGACGAAAATACCCTTAAAAAGTCATAAGATGTGTTAGAGGGAAAAAATGAATAAATGAAAAAAATGAAGAATAAAAATAAGTACAAAATAAAATAAAAGAATAAATAAATAAATAAATAAATAAATAAATGAAATATTAATATATATATATATATATATAAATGAGTAAATAGAAAAATAATAATCATAACAATAATGATAGTAATATGAAAATATAATATACTATAAACAAATAAAAAAAAACCAAAAACAAAAATAAATAAATATATAAACCAAATATAAAAGTATACATATAATGATAATTGGCTTATTAATAAACTATTAAAACATACGTATATACGTATATGATAAAGTAAAAAAACTAAATAAAGATA
Organism: Hibiscus syriacus; assembly: GCF_006381635.1. Lineage (NCBI taxonomy): Eukaryota > Viridiplantae > Streptophyta > Magnoliopsida > Malvales > Malvaceae > Hibiscus > Hibiscus syriacus. Next base: position 9,622,709 of record NW_024061960.1, on the reverse strand, counting down.
ATTACAATATATATATATATAGTAATAATATGCTTATAAGTAAAATATTTTAATATATATATATATATAATAAATATAGTATTAAACAATAACCAAATGAATATAAATAAAAATATATATGTATATATAATAATAATATAATGTAAAAAATCAATTGAAAATCATTTAAAAAAACATATGTATATATATTTATAATGACAATAATATAAATAATATAAATAAAAATATCTATACAATAAATAAAAGGATTAATATAAGAAAAATAAAATTTGGGGCTAAATTTGAAAGACAATTAACGTCGATATTGCGCATTAGGGGGATAAAAAATGAACACGCCTCGGGGTAGATCTAGGTTCGAAACTTCGAAACCCACCCATTTTGGTCGTCGGCGCAACCCACGTTTTGGATTATTCGAACCAAATCTCAAGAAAATAACGTACATGCGAGAAATGAACGAATCAAAAAAATACTACCTTTTATTTCTTTTTCGAATCGTTTACAATAGTTTTGCCTTTGTATTTTCCGTGCTTTCTTCTGTATTTTGTCTGTAAATCTTGTGTTACAATAGTGAGTTACAATGGCTATTATAGTGCTTGTGGATCCTATCTTTAGGAGTTTAAATCATAGTAGAACTCTATCATATTTTTAGGATTTTGAATCCTAGCAAAATTATATCCTATTTTTAGGAGTTTGAATCCTAGTATGACGAAAATGTATGTTGACGGTAATGTTGTTTAAATTTTAAATATTTAGGTTAAAATCTTATAATTGTATGTGAGTTCTTTTTAAATATATTTTATATTCAATTTTAGCATAAGATATACATTTTATTACATATAAATTATTCATCAATTTTTTAATTTTTATAATTTAATTATATCAAACAATTTAAGAAGTAATTATTCTAGATTTGACTTAAAATCGTGCATCACATGTCTAATGTGGATAACACCATCCTTTATATGTTGATTGAGGTGCAAGATACCATAGGCATAAGCTGCATGTGTTCATATTAACATCACATGCTATCTTCTTCAAAGGTATCTACTTTTAGCTGCCAGAACAAACCTTTTTCTTATTAGAGAATAATTCCCATATATCGTGTAGGTTGATGTTGTATAATAATTATTGCAGACAATACATATTATTAATTTATTAAGTTTAATTTAATTAATATTATTGTTGATGTAATATATATGAAAAATGATAATTAAGTATATTTATTTGTTTAATATTTTTCATTGTTATCTGTGTAATAAAAAAACAACAGTTTAAATAATTAGACATAACGCCATTTTGTCTGACCATCAACACCATTTCATGTGCTATTTGGTTAAAAAGGATTTAATAACAAAGTTTTTGTCTTTCTTTTAGTTCATTTACTTTCTTTTTATTCCTTTTATTCTTAATAATGGGATGTAAATTGCACTTAGTTGGTAAGAGCGCAAGGCTCTTAACCTTATGATCGTGGGTTATTTCATGTGATATTTGGTTAAAAAGGATTTAATAACAAAGTTTTTGTCTTTCTTTTTGTTCATTTACTTTCTTTTTTATTCCTTTTATTCTTAATAATGGGATGCAAATTGCACTTAGTTGGTAAGAGCGCAAGGCTCTTAACCTTATGGTTGTGGGATCGAGACCCACAATGGACAATTCATAATTTTGACTGCCGGAGGTCTACCACAGAAACTGCTCTCAACCTGGCGTTGGGGGTCAGCTTACTATCCTATCTCCCCTTACTCTATTATATATGAGAATATGGTCAGCTGATTTTTTTTATAAACTACAGTGATAATTATTTTAATGCTTCAAGTATGAAATAACTAATTCCAATGATTTAAATATATGTTACTATTAGAAATTTCAGCATCATCACATGCAGTATTAATATAATTTCCTCAATTAATTTAGGCTGCAATATTTCTACTAATGATTCAAAAAAAAACAAATAGATAATATCAATGGCTTAAAATATGTTATAATTACCAACAGAGGTTTGTTCAAGTGGTAATCAACTTGATATCGCTTAAGTAAAGTCTCGAGTTCGAGGTCTTGTGTATGAAAAAAATTCCTACTGGGAGACTCACCCACCAAAAACTAGTTGTGTGACACGGGTCGATCCGAATTAGTTAAGGTGAAGCCTTCAAACTTAGAGTACAACAAAAAAATGTTATAATTGGAATTTAAGTACGAGAACATAGATAGGCAGTATTATTATATCCTCAACTAATATAGGCTGCATTTATACACAGTTACATGTTTTCTTCATCTATAGTATAATTATACGCATCTGTATAATTAAAAGTAATATCAAACATAGTAATACACAATAGAAATACATTCAATATATTTTTATTATTACTAATAAGCTCAATTATTATAATATATAAATATATAGATTGATAAATAAAACACAGTTAAAATTAAATTATAGTAAATTTAGATAAATAATATATAGTAAAGTTTAAATTAATAACTCACACACATACATATATATATATATAAAGACCCAAATATCGATCTCTACCAATACACCCAAGGACTCATATCTATTAATAACTCGTGTATATATATATATATAATAAATTTTTTATTCTAAAATTCTAATCAAATTTTAAGTCAAATAAAATTTATCTAAACTAAGATAAATTCATATTTCAAATGAAAGAAATATATTTCTTGAATCGAATTAAATTGATAGAAAATTTTACCTGATCAAGGACATCCTTACAAATAACCCATTACATCACCAAAACTAACCTACAAACGATCATATAACTCTCACCATTGGTTGGAAGCTGCTTTTCCCAACAAATCAATGTTGCATAATCCACTAAATTACATGACATTTCTGTGGAGAGATCAATAACGGTTAATAATACCTAATTGTTTAAATAAACCTTCAAAATTTAGAAAAGAACGGTTTATCATAATTAATATTTCAGTGGAAAGAGCAATATCAGTTAATACTTCCTAATTGTTTAAATATGATTTTTACTGCACATACATACATGATATTTATGGCTCTGATAAATATAATAATTTATATGGCTTAATATAATTACATAAATAAAATAATATATCTTCTATATGATTAATTTTGTTTCAAATAAATTAAATAATTAATTTAATTTATACGGCCAATCCCTTCATGAGATCAGTTCATGGTCCACTAGTGGAACAGATGAGGTATTATTATAGCACAAACGGTAGACTTTTTCTCCGTCGACGGGGCCCACCAATAATTCAAAGAAATTTGGTACCACATGTCGAAATGCCGACACGACATCGTTCCCCTAACATCAATAGCACCGTAACGACAAACCTTCTTGCACATGGGCCTTTATAGGATAAATTAAAAATAAAAGCAATATTGTTAACGGCAGATTTCCAACGCCCGCAAGGATCACGCGGGATTAACGTCTAACGGTCAGTGGACCCCACTCTCCCCGGTGCCGTATAATGACACCTAATAAATGAATCCAAGAATATGGATCCATATTCATACTTGTAAATAATAAGAAAAATTATTTTATATAATAATAATAATATAAATATCCCTTAATATAAGGATAATCCTTTCATGTATGAGTAGTTAATACTTAATAATTAAGTCTGTAAAATATGAGTATTATTAATCATTAAACATTTGCTATTCTTATTATTAATTCAAAATATTTAAAAATATAATTTACAAACATGATTGCAAATTATGATAAACAAAAATAAAAATCTCATGGAAATGTTGAAATATATACGTACGTTTGTCTATATATACTTATGATAGATGCATGAAGATCTGAGCACTGCCTTCAGTCTTTCAACATCAAAAGCAAATAAAAAACTGTCGGCAAAACTATCTTTAACTAATATTTCTTTCACTCTTCTTTCAACTTCATCTACACCTTTTTTTCCAAAAAAAAATTACCTACACCTTCCGGAACAAGTGGTGGCGCCGCCAGTTAGCACAATGCAGCGCGGCTGTGGGTTCACCGAGGTTGTCACATTGTGTTTCGTCTTGTTGTTGGAGTGTCTAAAGGTGGCTGGTAAGATCTCTACTCCACATAATGTTACCGACCTACATTGGCATCCAGCCACCGCCACTTGGTACGGCAGTCCCAACGGTGATGGAAGCGACGGTAAGATCTGTAAAGGAGATTCTTGCATTTTGTTAAATCCAGTGCTCAATTATTGCCTTAATTATATATATATCTTATTTTTATTCTTAGGCGGAGCATGTGGGTACGGATCGTTAGTCGACGTGAGGCCGCTGAAGGCCAGAGTGGGAGCGGTGAGCCCGGTGCTGTTCAAGAACGGAGAAGGGTGTGGAGCTTGCTACAAAGTTAAGTGCCTAGACAAGAGCATATGCTCAAAGAGGCCGGTGACCATCATTGTAATGGACAGGAGCCCTACGGGGCCTGGCGTCATCGGCCGCACCCACTTCGATCTAAGCGGTGCAGCCTTTGGCCACATGGCTGTACGCGGTCGGAGTGTGCAGCTCAGGAACCGAGGTGTACTCCGAGTCTCGTATAGAAGGTGTGTGCTTTAGTGTTTTCGTTAGTCTTTCAATTATTGTTCTTTAAAATTCTAAATTGAATGATTTGTTGAATTGAAAATTCAGGACCCCGTGTAAATATCCAGGGAAGAGTATTGCATTCCATGTTAATGCTGGTTCAACTGCCTATTGGCTATCTCTTTTGATTGAATTTGAGGATGGAGATGGAGATATTGGGTCAATGCACATAAGGGAAGTAAATTCTAATGAATGGTTAAAGATGGATCATCTATGGGGAGCAAATTGGAACATAAATGGGGGGCCTTTGAAGGGACCATTCTCAGTGAAACTAACAACATTATCAACAAGAAGAACACTGTCTGCAAGGGATGTGATTCCCAGAAATTGGATGCCCAAAGCGACTTACACTTCTCGCCTTAACTTCCTCTGAGTCTTGGCCCGTCACAATAAGGGAACTAAGCTTATGTCTTGTCACATGATGCCAAAAGTATTCCTTGTCCCCCTTTGTATTTAAAAGAAAAAGGTTAGCTGATAATAACACCCAAGGGCTCTTTCTTTTTCTTTTTTCCAAGATAGTTTCCTCTACTTTTGCGTGCCAAGGTCTTGTAGCCCTCTCCAAAGGAGAGACTGCTTTAGTGCGTTGTTAAATGTCATTTATGTTTGGATAATGCAAGTTTCTGCTTCTGTTGGCTTTTAACTTTTAATGTAAATTTGGAGCATTTAAGGTAAAATATTATGTTTAAAATTATTTATATTTTTAATTTTTAAATCAAAATTAATTATATATATTTAAATACATTCGAATCTAAGGGGCTGTTTGTTTACTTTAAAATAATTAAGTGTTGAATGATTCAAATGCTGAATGATTCAGAGGTTCTGTATGAATTAGCTCTGAATGTGACATGTTATTTGATAATGGCTATGAATAATTCAGAATATACTTTTGTGCTGAATCATTCAGCACTGTTTTATTGAATCATTCAGCACTGTTTTATTGAATCAGTCAATACTAAATCATTAAGAGATACAAAACAAACACGTTAAATACTAAACGATTCAATATTCAACACTGAATAATTCCAATAAGAGGCAAACAAACAACTCATAATTCTTCTTATCTATTATTGCTTAATCAACTTAGTAGTATAAAATTGGGTAGGCGGTGGGTGACACTATTCAGTCACATGCAAAGTGTGGTAATGTGGTAGCAAAGTAGATGTGGGGAGTAATGGTGTGAGTTGTGACAAGAGGTCTGTGACCACCACACACGTGGTGGAGATCCCATTGAATCTCACTCAGAATTAAATGCGCAAAGAAAGAAATCTCATTGGGAATTTTTTGTCGATGTGGGTGGGGCCACCTGTTCGTGGATAGGGTAATGAAAAGATTACGTCGAATTCTTCTATTACCATATGGTTCATATATCGAACGAAATTACAGATTTAATTTTTATACTTTAATTCTATTATTTTTTTTTGTAAATTTAATTAAAAAAAATTACCTCAATGAATGTAATACTGAAAAAAAAACGCTTGTTAATAATGTCCTAACAGGTGAAGCATGCACTAGCAACAAGCTTCCTTCCAGATTCAAAATCAAATCAGAAGGCAAGAAATAATTTGTACAGATGATGTTGCAGACTCAAAATCCCATCCAAGGTTTCTCTGTTAGCTCTTATTATCCACTGGGAATAGCTAACTGAAACTCAAAAATAAAAACAAAAAATGGGGAAATTAAGGTTTGGCATCACTTGGAAGCATCAGGATTGGGTTTCACTTCGTTATCAGCCTCAGCCGGAGCTGAAGTCTCTGGTTTTGGTTGTCCAGTGCCACCATTAGCAGCAGCAGCAGTATCCTTCCCTAGTGAAGCGGGTTTATTTTCTCCAGCAGAATCTGCTGCTTTTGAACCTTTCCCATTCTTGGCGTCCTTTCTTTCGTTTTCATCTTTATTTTCCTTTCCGTCTTTGCCATCTTTGGGTGGAGGGATCATATGTGGTAGAAGATTCTGTTTAAGATTAACGAAAATCTGCCTCATTCTCGAAAGATCAGTTGGTTTCCCCGATTTTTGACCATGAATTACCGACACCGAAGGAGTTTTATCGGAGTCTTTCCTTCCTCTCTTCTTCTCGATATTCACCACCTCTCGAGGAATGATCTCGCTTGTACTCATCTGCTTTGGCGATTATCTTATCTCGCATCTCCCTCTCTCTTTTCCCCTTCTCCTCCAGATGAATGACGTTTAAGCTGCACCGGAAGGAATTTTAAAACAATTAATGAAATAAGATATTCCGAAAAGAAGGGAAAACGAAACAAACCGGCGCCATTCGCGTCGCGTGAAGTTTTCCTCTTGCATCTGATCAGGCGGAGGCAACACTGGCCCTTCATAGGCGAAAACACCATCGTCATCAACATCATGACCACGACCACTACCATCCATCGCAGACCCTCCAAAAGAGGTCATGTACTCAGCGTTGGGCGCAGAAAACCCGAACCCATAAACGTCCGGCGAAGGTGGCTCGTTATGATTGTCGATATTATTATCAATGTTGTTATCGTTAGTGACAATATACCCAAGGTTTTGACTGTGACTCCTACTGTGGTTGTGAGCGATGTAAGTAGTAGTATCGGCGGTGAGATCATCGTAAGGGAAAGCTTGTGGAGGAGGGAAAGAGGAGGAACCGTGGGCTCCCTTGTTTGAGACATCGGCGTCGAAAGATCAAGAAGAGGAATTAATGTTTGAGCTGTTTTTGCTTAGAATACATCGTTATATTCGGATCCGAGAGAGGGAAGAGGAAGTTCGTTGGCTTCTCTTATATCATTATATTAACTATTATTATGATTAATTTTTTTCATTAGTTATAATAATAGATACATGACATATATAATAAATAATTATATATTATTAATTATTATAAATGAATTAATTCATGTTGAAATGATTTAATATAATTAATGTCAATTAGACTTCGACAATTGAAGTGCTTATATGATCTGGTATTTGAAATTATGGTAGCATGCTAGATGACATATGTTAAACTCATATTTCATTTGGTGTTAGAAGTCTTGTCCCAATCTTTAAACAATTACTATCTGAAGTAATTAGAGAATCAAACTTTAAATAAGACATATCATAAATATCTTTATGAAAAATACGACGAAGATCAATCAGAGTCGAATCATATATAACTAAGGAGTCATCTTCGTTGTAAACACATTTGGCCATTTAATCTGTCGTTTCATTTATTTATTTGTGATCAATTGAAAGTCTACCAATTAGGAGTGACATTCGATCGAGTCGAGTCACAAAATTTTGAGTTATTTGAGTTGAAGATTCATGTTTTATAATTCGGAGTTGACTTGAAATTTTTTCGAGTTGAGTCGAGCTAAATTTTCAAGTTCTATTTAAATTTAACTGTAAATATTTAAAATATTATGATATCATATGATTCTTATTTAAATGATATATATATATATATATCATACAAAGTAGAAGGACTTGACTCAAACTTCGACTCAAACTTAAAAATCAATCTACTAATTAGTAAAAATTTTGAGTTATTCGAGTTGTATTTTACAACTTGATTTGAACTTTAATTTTTTTCGAGTATAGTCAAGTTTATGAAATTACAACTCGAAGTCAATTTGAATCGAAAAAATTATTTTTTTCAAATCGAGTCAAGTTTTGCTTATTTCCACCACGAACCACGCTCTATTACAAAGATTGATAACATCACTTGAAAATATTAGGGATTTTGGGCCGCAGTTAAGGGTGGATCATTCACCTGAACAAGATCCACTTGGGTTCTGAGCTTGAACCAAAACCCATTAGTCACTCATGACCCCTGCTCTGTCTCCTAAAAGAAACCTATATTCAACCCATTATACGACCTAAACACTTAACTCGAGTTTATGTTTGACCAATTTTAATGACCTATACCACTCCACCAACCTTGTTTCAATCCATCGACGAGTCCCAAGCCCAGCAGTTAGAGGTGTTTAAATGAATCCATTATCGTTAATTGTAATCATTATATTTTATAAGATAATTAATTGAATTTTTAAGATTTAACGGTTTTAGTTAATTGAATCGTTAAATGTACCAATTAACAATTACAGTTATAGATGTGAATTTTGATAATAGTTAATCATTCGGTTAACCATTAATAAATTATATTTTTAAAGAATTGAATTAGAAATAAAATTAAAATGGTTCATTTCTTTTTTTTAGTTATCATGTTTATATTATATAGGAGCACATTAAATCAAACATAGAAGAAAAAATATTTGATTTTAAATTATAAAATATAAATATGTATGTAAGAATCTAAATTGCAACAAACAAAAAAAACTAAATATACATCATAATATATATTATCTATATATATATAGATATATATATATATATATATATTTCTATAAAAATAAAATACATCTACAAATAAATAAGATTTCTATAAATATATATGTTTCTATTATCGTAAATTCTATAAAATTTTGAAACTTTCACGTTGTTGTGTTGTGTTTGAAAAAATATTTAATAAGTTAACCTATAATCGAACTATTATTGATAGTTAACTGTTTTTTAATGTTTAGGTTATGATTAACAAAATTTAATAAATGTTACAATAATTAATCCGACCGTTTAAGTTAAACGATACGATTAACCGACCGTGAACACTCTTACTAACACCAACAGTGGGCAAACGAATAATTTACCTCTTCAGTAGGAACAACATTCGTGACGATCGGATCTACCTCGCACAACAGCTTCGAATGCCTTCAAAAATCAAGGAAGAAAAAGGACATGTTAGGTCATCAAAATAAAAAGAAAAGGGAAAAAATCCGACGAGATTAGAGATTTTGATTTCCAATGATCCGGATTTGATTTGGAGATTTGTGCGATGAAAGTGTTCCTCACATCACATCCGCGGTATTTGTGGTGTACGACAGTTTTAATATACGATTAAAGAAAATTTTTATCGAAAATATTAATATTTATTTAATATTTTCGGTAAAACGTTAACTAAAATATTATTTTTTTACTGGAAATGTTAATTTCGCTAATTAATTTCCGGTCGAACCCAATATTAATATTTTTGATAGAAAAAATAATGTTTTAAGTTGAGCTTTACCGAAATGTTAAATATTTTAGGCAACGCCTAATATTAACATTTCGGTAGGAAAAAAAATATTTTAAATAATGTTTTACCGAAAATATAAATCAAATTAATATTTTTAAAAACGTTTTTACTTAACAATATATTAAGACTGTCGTACCTTACACATCCTGCAATTATAACTTATTTCAGGGAAAATATCATAATTTTAGTCGGTGCAAATAGACTCCCACCCAATAATATCGTCCCACGTCATCCTTTTCCCTTAGACGACAACAACAGTCAAAGTTTTATAGTTTTTGTAAACACTTGGTCGACTAGCAAAAATATATTTTATTAGGTTAAAAATGTAAAATAGAAATTTTATGTCCTCAAATAATATCAAAGGATATAATATATGATACATTTTCATAGCTATATTACCTTATATTAGTATAATCTAAATATATTGAACCTAGTTTATATTTTATATTACCAACTGTTTATTAATGATTAGGTTACAATCATATCTTTTATTAGGTTTTTTTTCACAATATAGTTAACTTAATTTTCTTTCATAGGTAAGTCATTCATCTTTTTTTTTTCTTTTTGTCTTTCTTGATCGGTAGTGACACTAATTTTAATGTTTATTGTCGATTATCGATATTCTTTATTGTCATTTTATTTTCTCTTGTTTTTATTTTCAAAAAGTCTACCTGTATGACACATTTTCCTTTACCTTTATGGCACGTTTTCTTCTACCTTTTGGTACGTTTTTCGACCGTTTAGTTATTTTCACTTATCTTCTCCTAAGAGTTTATTAGACATCGCCACAACTGATTAAGATGGTGCTTATCTATTATATTGCTGATATTCCCTGCTTTGAACCCTCATATTGGTTTTGGATACCCGTTATGCACTCGTTGATATATTTTCACGTCGTTCGAGTATGATTTACGATTTGTCGGAGGTCTTTCATTAGCTTGATCATTTTTTTGGTTCGTTTGCCGATGCGATCATATTTGTTTTGTATCTATCTTTGTTCGAGTTTTCTTGGTTATGTTTTAATCTTTCCTTGTATGGTCCTGTGTGATCTTAAGTTGCTAGTTTTTTTCCAATGATTATAGAAAATTATCCTAATCATGTACTTAATTTACGATTATGATCGTAAATCTATTGTAATTTGGGATATTTACTATTTTTAATAAAATTAGTAATTTCTTTTAAAAAAATTAAAGGTCAAAATTTACATGTAGTCCATTTCAAACCTACAAAGTGCAATGGGCCTTGAACAAACACGAACTGGGTTAGTGTGTTCCACCCATAATTTTAGCCCACTGCTTATGCGCATCGGGGAAGAAATCTGCAAACATTAATGGCAGTCACATTAGATCCTCAGTACCAAATTTATTGGCTGCTATATCATTTATCAAGCATAAAACTAGCATCAAATTACTTCCCAAAACCTTCACAACATTCATTTATTGTTTCATGTTTCGCCGATCAAATTCGGAAAGTCAGTATTCACGCAAAAAGGAACACCTTAGATTTCTCTATTACTGTAAATCATCATCCTTGTCGATATATTATTTAAAAGGAAAACTATGTATTTACTCACCAACCTATCTTTATACTTTTGTTTTGATCATTTAACTGTTTTTTTCTCAAAATCTTATCTAAATTATGTTTTAATTTCGGTTTAGTCACCCACCGTTTAAAATTTAACAATAATGTCGATGTGTATTTTTTTAAAAAAAAATTAAAAAATTATCATGTTAGCAGTTATGTTTATTTTTTAACAATAGGTGAGTAAAATGTAACGTTAGCTAAGGTTTTAGGGAAAAAATGATTAGGTGACCAAAACGTAACCACAAGAATAGGTGGGTGATTAAGTAAAGAGTTTACCCTATCTTAAACTATTATTGCCAGTGCCACCACAGGCTTGAAAACTCATGTAGTCTCCGTGACCAAAATTTCCTCTTCGGTCCTTCCCGTTCCACCCTCTTTCATGTGACTTTTTTGTTCTCTTATGCCAATCCATCTCCCCATACTTTTGCCTGTGATTTGCTTCAATACCCCTTCTCTTTTTAAATATGGCTCCTCCACTTCACCATTTTCCTTCAAATCCATACCCCTTTTTTCAGTTGAAAATAATACAATCGAAAGCCATGAAATCTTCTGTTTGTTGCTGCATTTCTGGCTTTTCTGTTGTGTGTTACTGCTTTCACGTCTGCAAGGCATGCAAGGCGGCCACAGACACGTACGTATATATATATATATATAAAGCCATCTGTGAAACATTTTTTCCTTGTTTCTTATCATGCTAGATTTTGTGCTGTGTGAGACAGATCATGGTAGACCAAACAAAAGAGAAGGGCTGGTGTCGGAACCGAGTTCGTACCGGGAAAGAAGCAGACCGATGTTGAAGAGAAAGAGAGCAGACACACTACAGGTTGCGGGATCAAGATTGCCGGACTGCGCACATGCATGTGGATCATGCACGCCTTGCAGTTTAGTTATAGTGAGCTTTGTATGTGCATCGCAGCAAGAGGCTGAATCTTGTCCTATGGCTTACAAGTGCATGTGCAACAAGAAGACTTACCCGGTTCCATGATATCTTTTCCAGATCATGATCTTTTACTGGATTCTCATTTTGTATTATACTGAGGTTGTCCCGTCTTGCTTTTGTAATGTAGTTTTGACGTCCTTTTTGTAATCGAATAGTTTTGGGATAATGTCACATTTAGTACTTGTGTTTTTATAAAATATTCACCATGGTACATGTATTTTAAATGTCTAATATGATACATGTACCTAGGTAGAACATCTAATATAGTATTTGATCATCATTCCATGCATTATTATAGTGTTTGTGAATTTTAATTGAATGATTTGATACTTAATAACCATTCGGTAATACACAAAATGTAATTCATGTCAAATATTTAATAACTATATATGTTAGCTAATGTGCCACAATAATACAATAATGATAGTTTAGATACTATTGGATATTAAAGTATAAGTATTATATTAGATATTTTAAAAATATAGATATCATATTAAATTTTATATTAAAATATGATTATATACTCTATTCGTCCCACTAAATGTGTTATTTGTTGACTTTTTTTAAAGAAAAAAATTTAAACTTTGATGATTATTTTAAATAATAAGATTTTATAAAATATATATTTAAAAAATACTTGATTTAAGATTTTTAAATATATTTTCATATTTTTATTAATAATAAAATTTAAATAATAATGAGTGAAAGTTAAAAAAAATTAACACAAAAAGTCAATAAGAAACGTATTTAATGGCTCAGAAAAAGATATTTTGTCACAAGACATATACTACATTAAAAGAATTAAATATATTTTTTTATTAAATTACAGATATCAAATATGACCTTTCGCATTATGCTGACGTAAAGAGGATAGAAGAAAAATAAAAATGTCATTTGGTTGCTTTACTATAACACTTATAAGCATCATTAGGAGTTCTGGCTATATTGTTGTTCTATTGCGGAATTAAGTGGATGAATAAAGTGGATGAACAAATTTCTGAGTTGTTCATTTGTTTAAGGGAATATTCCCCCATTTCACATTCAGATACGTTCTAGTACTTAAGCGATTGATTTTATTATCGTTTTTATCATTTTTAAAAATAATGTGTACACTTGCGGAAAATATTAGAAATATTAAAGAATCTAAAGTTAAATTCCACATGGGATAGGTGTCGACAGTAATTTTCGTTTCGTATTTTTATATATTATTGTTATTATAATATTATTATTACAAACAATATTATAAACTCGAAGGCCCAAATACAGAAAAAACCCAGAGCCCATTTGCAGTAGACCCGATCCAGGCACATGAACAGATAATATAATAATTAGGGTTTGTACACAGTTCCAACCACCAATATCCTCAACCATTGGATCTGGAGAGATCCAACGATCCAGATCCAATCTAGCAGAAACTCTAGGGTTCACCAACCATAGAGTTATTCCGGTCGCCGCCTCCAGGTGCTCCAACCAGATGCTGCTATGCCTCTACCAACTTGACGGAAGACTCCAGAAGCCACAAGAGAACCACACAGCTCACTCCCTATGGCGAGTCACCATCGTAGATCCGGTGACTCACCGAATAAACGGTTGTCCGAGGCATTCTGAGGCCTATAAAAAGCCTTGAAAACCTGTAAGAAAGGAGACACGAAGAAAAGAGAGCAACAAAGAGGAAAAACACCAAACATAAACAAAAATGAGGGAGAACTACAGCAACCAACGAACATCAAACCAATCGAAAGGAAAGAAGAAACTTACCGAGGAGCACAAACGTTGCCGGAAAGCATCGTTAATCGAAGGTACAAACTTAGATCTAGGAGGTTTTAGGCTCTTTTAGGAAGAAAGAAGGTCGGATTTGGGACGAGGGAAAGCCGATCTACGATTTGAACTATTTTTATTTCTTCCGGCTACTGATTGGAAAAGTGAGCGGCGGTGGCCGGAATAGTGATCAACTCTCCCTCCGATGAGGGAGTTTAGAGAGAAATGAGAGCTCATCTCTCCTTAGAGAGAGAAGCAAAATTGAGAAAATGAGAAGAATTGGCCATTTTTGGCCAATTTGGGGTATTTATACCCTCCTCAAAACTACGTCGTTTTGGGGAGGGATTATCTGGGTAATTCGAAATGGATAAACTATACCCGTGGTCCCTGTAATTTATAAGCCTAGAATTTTAATCACTAAATTAGATTTTTTTTTATTTTAATTTTGTTTTCTCATTTTACTTTATTTTAGTCTATGTCTGTATACTAACATATATTTAGGGTAAATAGCATATTTAGTACCTGATATTTTAATTATTTAATATTTTAATTTTAAATAATATTTTAGGATTATTTACACTAATAATACCTAGATTTCATGATATTTAGAATTAAGATTTTTAATTTTGATATTTTACAATTTTAATTCTTTAGTTTTAAAATAATAATTTTAAATATTATTTTTAGAATTATTTACTATTATAGTACTTTGCGTATTAAGTATTTATTAATAGTAACCTATAATTTTGATATTTTATTGATTTAATCATTAAATTTATTATGTGTGTTTGGGTTATTTTATTTTATACAATAAATTATAAAATATTTCCTTAACCTATTAAGAATTTATTTTAAATGATTTAATGGTGTAAAATAATACCCTTGATATTTGTTAAAGGGATCATAAATTAAATTAAACTTAGATTTATAAATTTTTACTGCAAAGACATTAATTAATAAAAAAGGTACCAATTTTGGGCGTTGTGGGGGTGTTAATCATTCTCCACACGTAATCGACTCCCGAACTCATTTTCTGGTAAGTAAACCCTTTTTGTGTTATTTTAATAATATTTTTATAAATTTTATTAAAATAACATAGCATTTTTGGTGACCAATCACACCTCGATAAATGATTAGTGGTTACACCTTAAAATTGTGTTGTATCTTATGCTAGAAGAAAAACACTTACTTTTTCGAGACGAGATTTAGAAAACAACGACACTTGTTTTCGCCGGGCAAATACTGTCTCGACAGCTTGGCGACTCCGCTGGGGACCAAACCTTTTTAGAGTCAGGCCACCAGTTTATTAATTAATTGTCTTTGCACTAAAATTAAATTTGTTTTAATTTAGTTTTTTCCCTTAATTATTTTATAACCATTTTTAGTATAAATAGTTGTACTAACTTGTTTGTTAATATTTTCAGGTTTAATTGTGTCTTTAGATTTAAAGAATAAATTTTTGTGTTAGTACATTATTTTTTCTTTCTACTTTTCCTCACACATTGTGCACTGCATTATCATGACATGAGCTAAAACCCATATCTATACCATTTAGCTTAAATGAGAAACTACTCCCTCGTGCGATTTTCACATCTGTATGGAATAGGGGACCATTCCTTGAGCTCACACCTTATGTTCCTCGTGTGGTTTTCACCTCCGTATGGACATAAGGAAGTGTGTTCCTTCAAATTGAACTCAATCTGGAAGTCTGCGATGGGTCAAAATTGATGGTTTGTTAGCCCAAGGGGGCACCAACAAGGACAATTCGATGACCCTTTTTACCTTAGAGCCAAAACCAGCATATAATAAACTTATAAATCAAATCTTGGAAATTCCGTGAAAAGAATACATAAGGAAAAATTCTTTATGAGAATTTGCGGTTAAGCTTACTTCTCTAAACAAGGAAGTGAAAGATCTAAGACCCAATCAAATGGTACTGCAGAACATGGAAAATGTTAGACAAATATGCCCAGAGATGGAAGGATATAATTGTATATACATCTACCCATTGAAAAAAATGAGTCAATTATGTTTTTATACGAATTGGAAACTTGACAATGGTGAATCTAACAAGAAACCACCAAAGAAAATGAATAAGTAAATGAGGTTGGACATTTTACTCGAAGTAAAAGATGTTACTCCAAAAATATCTAAAAAACAAGCTACTATTGATAAAAGGAAAAAGATTGACCTACAGCTGAGAGAAAATGAACCTGTCATCAACGAGCCAGTGACTGAGAAAGATCGATTTGGTTTGGGATATCAACCGACTGTAAGGGAGAAACAGAGGGGCATTAGAAAGAATCAAGAAATGAGGAAGGCAAAGTTAGTTGGAGAAGATATCATCTACTAATGACTTTTCCACCATTGTGCAATACTTTTTGTGTCTGGAGGACATATGTTCCAAGAGGAGCAGTAAAACAAGGGACATATAGTTGAGAATACTTTGAAAGAGCTGAGTATCAATGTCATATCAAATGATCAATATGAAGAAAAGAGATTGAAAGCTCTACCTTTTGCTCTGTAGGCTTATAGAACTTCAGTATGAACGTCGACTGGGGCAACTCCGTTTTCGTTAGCCTATGGGATGAAAGTTTTCCTACCTATTGAGATATATCAAAAGATGATATTATGAACTCATGATAAGAAAGGTCCTTGAAGCATGTGATGCATATTCTGTCTCTATTGGAGAAAAATAAGTGATGTCCAACATTTCACATTCTTAAAAGCAAGTAGCCCGAGAGATCAGAAGGGTTGGATAATAGAACTTGTAAGACTCCCTTGTGATGTTGTCAGCAACCTGTTAAGAAGAAGATGATTACTTCATTCGGAAAATGCACATATCTCAGACATTTCTGTCAAAATGATTGATTAAGTTTGTAACAACATGAAGAGAATCCTTCAAGTTACTTAATTATTGTTTAATAACACCGAAATAAGAACATGCAAGATTAAGAGATTTGGACATGAATAGAGCTGCAAGTACCCACGATGGATGGAGCATTATCAAAGTTGGACCTCGTGAGGATCATGAGATTCTAATCAAACATTGAGAGTGAGCCTTACAAATTAGAATGTTCAGACATTTTGAAGGCTCACATCAACATGAAAATATTAGGGCATTATGAAGGCCTATTTCAGATAAAAATGATCCATGTGGGACATTTTGAAGGCTCACATTAGCATGAAAAGGTTAGGACATTGTGAATGCCCACTTCAACCAAGAAATAGCATGTTGGGACATTTTGAATGCCCATTTCAGATGAGCTATGTGGGGCATCTTTAAGGTTCACATCAATATGTTGAACATGTTAAAGATCTGTATCATTTTTGGGTATTTTTGGAGGCCAATTTCAGTAAGGAATTAAAGTCCAGATATTTTGGAAACCTGGTTCAACCTGAAATAGAAAGTTTGAAGCATTTTGAATTCTCATATCATCAAAAAACAAATGTTGGTACATGCTGAAGGCATGTATCATCTTTCAGAAAGATCATTGATTTGAGAAAATATTTCTAATAAGACAAAAAGGTATGAATAATGAAAATGGTGAAACAATGACAGTGGATGTGACCATATACAAGCATTTTGTCCATCATATAGTTGCATGATCATGATTATTTCACTTATATTGATGCTAGAAAGCCAAAGTATCCCACTTGTATTCCAATTGAGCTTTGTTCTTTGGTGTCCTTATAATCCTATACAAAAGCTCTGAACACTATACAAAGAGCTTCCCTGGTTGAAAAATCTGGGCAGTAGCTATAGGAAAGGATGAATGTGTTGTCAAATGTTCTCTGATATGATGATGACAAGCCAAAGTATCCCATTTGTATTCACACTGAGTTTTGTTATTAAGTATCTTTGTGACATCATACAAAAGCTTTGAAAATGATGCAAAGAGCTTCTCTGGTTGAAAAATCTGGGTAGTAGCCACAAGAAAGAATGAATGTGTTGTCAAATGTTTTATGAAGCAGTAACTATGGTGCTGAACCAATGTTGCAATCATATGGTGTTTCCATTTGTTGACCCAAGATGAAGTTTGTATTCCAAAACATCAAGAAATGTGAAGAATTATTTCCACAGAAAGGGCGCAAAGATTTCCACAACAAGAAATTAGTGGAGCAAACAAAGATTGAACGATGGGTTGTTGCTTAAATGTCTCAACATAATACGATCTGAATGACTTTGTTTAATATCTGACTAGGTGTGAATACATGAAATAAATTAAGAAAAATTCCCTTAGATGTGTTTCAAGATTCAAATCATAACAAATTATGCTTTCCTTTCAAAAATAAGAGCTTTATTGGATTTCTATACAAGTTCAGCAGAGGCAAGAACTTGCTAGGGGTAAGAAGAAATTGATACAACTCTAGACTTGCAAGAGTGCACGTTTATGCAAGCAAAAAAAATGAAGATCGCTTTTGGCAGCTATTCCCCTCACAGTCAATCCTTGACTTCCTCGTGAAGAGAAGTCAACTTTGTTATTCCCTAAAGGAGCCAATACTTGACTTCCTCATGAAGAAAAGTCAACTTTGTTATCCTCGACTCCCCAATAGAGTCAATCTTTGACTTCTTCACGAAAAGAAGTCAACCTTTATTATTTTTGATTTCCTAGTAGAGTCAATTTTTGACTTCCTCGTGAAGAGAAGTCACATATATTATTTCTGATTCCCCAGAGGAGCCAATCTTTGATTTTCTCATAAAGAGAAGTCAATCTTTTTAATTTGATATTCATGAAGCAATGAAGTAAATTAGGTCAGATTTGGTCTTCCTAGCAAAGCAGCGAATCAAATCAACCTTGAGTCTAATCTTCACGGAAGAGTAGTGGAACGAATTCTTCTTATTTCAGATTTGGTCTCTACGGAAGAGTAGTGGAACAAATTCTTCTTATTTCAAATTTAGCCTCCACGTAAGAGTAGTGAAGCAAAGTCATCTTAGCCTCCACGGAAGAGCAGTGAAGCAAATCCATCTTAGAGTTCACGGAAGAGTAGTGAAGCAAATCCATCTTAGCCTCCATGGAAAAGTAGTGAAGCAAAGTCATATTAGCCTCCACGGAAGAGTAGTGAAGCAAAGTCATCTTAGCCTCCAAGGAAGAGTAGTGAAGCAAAGTCATCTTAGCCTCCACGGAAGAGTAGTGAATCAAATCTATCTTAGCGTTCACGAAAGAGTAGTGAAGCAAAGTCATCTTAGCCTCCACGGAAGAGTAGTGAAGCAAATCCATCTTAGCCTCCACGGAAGAGTAGTGAAGCAAATCCATCTTAGCCTCCACGGAAGAGTAGTGAAGCAAATCCATCTTAGCTTCCACAGAAGAGTAGTGAAGCAAAGTCATCTTAGCCTTCACGGAAGAGTAGTGAAGCAAATTCATCTTAGCCTTCACGAAATAGTAGTGAAGCAAAGTCATCTTAGCCTTCACAGAAGAGTAGTGAAGAAAAGTCATCTTAGCCTCCACGGAAGAGTAGTGAAGCAAAGTCATCTTAGCCTCCACGGAAGAGTAGTGAAGCAAAGTCATCTTAGCCTCCACGGAAGAGTAGTGAAGCAAAGTCATCTTAGCCTCCACATAAGAGTAGTAAAGTAAATCCATCTTAGCCTTTACGAAATAGTAGTGAAGCAAAGTCATTTTAGCCTCCACGGAAGAGTAGTGAAACAAAGTCATTTTAGCCTCTACGGAATAGTAGTGAAACAAAGTCATTTTAGCCTCCACGGAAGAGTAGTGAAGCAAATCCATCTTAGCCTCCAAGGAAGAGTAGTAAAGCAAAGTCATCTTAGCCTCCACGGAAGAGTAGTGAAGCAAAGGCATCTTAGCCTCCACGGAAGAGTAGTGAAGCAAAGCCATCATAGCCTTCACAAAAAGAGTAGTGAAGCAAGAACATATCAAAGTTGATCTCCACATAAGAATAGTGGAATGAATTTCCCATCAAAGTTTGAAGTCTACTGGATGAAAATTGCTTGTCTTTTTATCTTTGCTATATTATTGTTAACACAAAAAATGACCAAAGAGGGACAGTTGTCGATAGTCATTTTCGTCCCGTATTTATATATATTATTATTATTATTATTATATTATTATTAAAAATAATATTACAAACCCGAAGAACCAAATACAAAAAAACCCAGAGCCCATTTACAGTATCTGATCCAGACCTATGAATAGATAACACAATAATTAGGGTTTCTACATAGTTCCAACCACCAACATCCTCAACCATTGGATATGGAGAGATCCAACGGTCCAGATCTAATCTACCAGAAACTCTAGGGTTCACCAACCCTAGAGTTATTCCGACCGTCGCCTCCAGGTGCTCCAACCAGATGCTGTCATACCTCCACCAACTTGACGGAAGACTCCAGAAGCCACAGGAGAATCGCACAGCTCACTCCCTATGGTGAGTCACCATCGTAGATCCGATAACTCACTGAATGAACGGTTGTCTGAGGCCTTCCGAGGCCTATAAAAAGCCTTGAAAAAAAGCAAGAAATTAGACACGAAGAAAAAAGAGCAACAAAGAGAAAAAACACCAAACAGAAACAAAACGAGGAAAAACTATAGCAACCAACGAGCAACAAACCAATCGAAAGGAAAGAAGAAACTTACCGAAGAGCACAAACGTTGCCAGAAACCATCGTTAACCGAAGGTATAAACTTAGATCTAAGAGGTTTTAGGCTTTTTTAGGAATAAAGAAGGTCGTATTTGGGACGAGGGAAAGTCGATTTACGATTTGAGCTATTTTTATTTTTTTCGGCTACCATGAATAGTGACCGAAAAAGTGATCTGCGGTGATCGACCCTTCTTATAGAGAGAAGAAAAATTGAGAAAATGAAAAGAATTGGCCATTTTGGGCCAAATTTGGGGTATTTATACCCTCCTCAAAACTAAGTCGTTTTGGGGAGGGATTTTTGGGGAGGGACTATCTGGGTAATTCAAAATGGATAAACTATACCATTGGTCCCTATAATTTGTAAGCCTAGCATTTTAATCACTAAATCATGTTTTTTTATTTTAATTTTGTTTTCGTATTTTACTTTATTTTATTTTAGTCTCTACCTGTATATTTACATATATTTAGAGTAAATAACATATTTAGTACCTGATATTTTAGCTATTTAATATTTTAATTTTAAATAATATTTTAAGATTATTTACACTAATAATACCTAGATTTCATGATATTTAGAATTAATATTTTTAATTTTGATATTTTACAATTTTAATCCTTTAGTTTTAAAAATAATTTTAATATTATTTTTAGAATTATTTACTATTATAGTACTTTGGATATTAAGTATTTATTAATAGTAACCTATAATTTTGATATTTTATTGATTTAATCATTAAATTTATTATGTGTGTTTGGGTTATTTTATTTTATACGATAAATTATAAAATATTTCCTTAACTTATTAAGAATTTATTTCAAATGATTTATTGGTGTAAAATAATACCCTTGATATTTGTTGATGGGATCATAAATTAAATTAAACTTAGATTTATAAATTTTTACTGGAAAGGCATTAATTAATTAATAAAGGTACTAATTTTGGGCGTTGTGGGGATGTTAATCATTCCCTACACGTAATCGACTCCCGAACTCATTTTCTGGTAAGCATACCCTTTTTGTATTATTTTAATAATATTTTTATAAATTTTATTAAAATAACATAGCATTTTTAGTGAGCAATCACACCTCGATAAATGATTGGTGGTGACTCTTCAAAATTGTGTTTTATCTTATGCTAGAAGAAAAACACTTACTTTTTCGAGACGAGATTTAGAAAATAACGACATTTGTTTTCGCCGGACGAATATCGTCTCGACGATAGGAAAATAGAATAGCGATGATTAAACTATCCATTTCTTCCATCTTCATGGTTTGTGTATCGTATGTATAATTCTTTTAGAAAAAAATCAGATGATTTTCTTAAAGTTTTAAGCTTAGAATGAGAAAACCTCTATGATAGTTATATGCTTTTTTTGTGTATTCATTTTAAAGATTCAAACAATCAAAATGGTTTAACTTATAAGACAATAGTTTCTCTACGGAACGATCAAAATTTTATTTATTTTTTATTAATTTACTTCTTTTATCAGTATTAACAATTTATTTCGCAATAGTATATTTTCCAACAAAGGTAACATGACAAGGCGTAGTAATCATTATAGTATAGTTGAAATGAAAATTGGAAAAACATAGATCACGACCTAAATTCACGTGTGGATAAATTTACGCATAATAAAACTTGAGCTCAAGGGGTTGCAGGGCCTCAATCTTACTACCATTGAGCTAAAGCTCAAGAGGTTGTAGGGTCCCAATCTTACCATTGAGTTAAGGCCTTGTTGACCATACTTGTAAATTTATCAATATTATTGTATTTATTAAATAGGTACACCTTTAATTCAATATGATTTTTTATAGTATAATGATTTAAAGTAATATCTTCTTCAATTTATTTAACGGTGGAATAGTTTTCACATAAAATAAAACAATTAGATATTCAAATCTATTCAGAACTGTTTGGTGAATACACTGATCAGTATGTAGATAAACAAATGATGCATTGTTACTTATTTAGTAGTAATGGAGAAATATACGGAATTAAAGTAATCATAGACATCAGTTATGTTTGTGTGAATTATCATCAAATTCTAATGGACCGCCCATTACTGCACGAAGGAAGAGATCAGAATGCAGTGTGGGGTTTTGGTGGGAATTAGAAGGAGATGACGGCAGGCCACCAGCTCTTGATAATAAATTACAAAATGCAATTTAGTCCACAAAATACGAAGTTTAATTACTATCAACCTAGCGATGGTTTTTCACAGTTAATTTCTAAAATTTTTGGGGACCATTTATTTAAAAAGATTTTTTTTGAATTTTAGACTCGCAGGTTAAATTTTGGCGCTTTAATCGCAGGCTAGAGGAACTAAGCAATAATGGTGAGTGGGGAAAGAGAGAAATGGTAAAACTGTGGGGGAGCAATTTTCCACATGTGGATGGGTTCCTATAATTATGGTGAAATAGAACACAGTATCATACAATCCAAAGCCCCACTTTCTGCTCACTCTCAGCCCCATTCCTTTACAATAAAAACAGGTGCAGAAATATGGGGAAAACCCGACTCAGATGCCACTCTGCTACGGTGGCTGGCTGGCATTAGAGTGAACCGTCTAAAGGTTGTGTTTTTTTATAACAAGTGCTAATCACAATCCTCAATATTACTCCCATGCATAAAACCAAAATTTCTTGCTAATCACAATCCTCAATATTACTCCCATGCATAAAACCAAAATTTCTTAAAACCCAAAGAGCTTTTTTTTTTTTTGTAATTAGTGATCAGTCACTTTCATGGGGTTCTCAAAGAGAAATGCAGCTACTGCAAGTCGACTTAAAAGGACTAGCCACGTCGAATCCCGGTGAAGTAGTTGAAGTCATGGTGCTGGACTCTAAGTTGCTTCAGCCATGAATCCGCAACGCTTAATAGTGACACCAGTCTTTCTTGGTCCCGTCCGGAATTGCCCGAGACCCACACATTTCCTTGCATCTTGTAAGTTGCCAAGCCAAACGGTGGAAGAGAGATGCCTTCCCCTTCCTTTCGCTTCCTTTCGGGACTCTCCGTGTCATCTTCCAGGTCCATATCTGCACCAACAATTAACACATCAGAAAAACAAGCATACATTAATATCTAGGAAGCAATTAGCTTGACACTGCTTTTAGGAAAGTAAAGAGCACCTTGGAAAGAAGATGATAGAGTGTGATATGTAAGGAAGCATGTCGACAAGTCTTTTATTGTCCTTCCCATGGGAATGTGATAAATCGGGTACCTAATATCATCAGCATCCATAAGTTGAATCATATTAATTTCATCTAACATGTCGAGACTAGGTTATGAATTGTTTAACATGTTCAATGTGTGTATTCGTTTGTAAAAAGAAAGGAAGGGATAGAAGAGGACCAGGAAACTGCCATCCAACTAGCCGGTGAAAGATCTACGCTCCTCAATGACATCAAACCAGGATATCTTCTCGACAATCCACTAATCTGTAAAATAAAAAAAAATAAAAAAGAGAGTACCATAGCACATCACCAATAGAATCCAGAAGCCTTTAACCGAAAATAAACAGATAAGATGGTCGCAATCGTGTCCAAATTTAAAGTCACAAGGACTTTAAGGAATCACTTATTCTTCCCTGTGACGAGTAAATGTTCAAAAACAACTTCATACGAAAAAGCAAGCATTTATGCTCATGTAAGGATTAGATATAAATTGATAATATCCTTGAAGGAAAAGAAAATCTGAATATGTAAAGCAAAAAAGATAAAAGGAAATGGAATTTTCCTGTTCAAAGGTCAAAAGTTTTATTTCATCTTTATAAGATGCTATATTCTGACAAATACATAGCTACGTTTTCTTGATCTTATCAGTTCCATTAGATAACCAATCTTAAGGCAGGTGAAATGCAAGATCAAAGCAAAGAGACAATCTATTCAGTAAAACCGAGGATGGTATAAGGCAGGAATTTAAATTACAGTTGCAGCCGCAGTTATACGACGGCAGCTATTCTGATAATAAGAGACCGCTATTTAAATCCCCGGTATAAGTCCAGGAACCAGGCA
This sequence comes from Hibiscus syriacus, assembly GCF_006381635.1. Lineage (NCBI taxonomy): Eukaryota > Viridiplantae > Streptophyta > Magnoliopsida > Malvales > Malvaceae > Hibiscus > Hibiscus syriacus. The sequence continues at coordinate 9,598,159 of NW_024061960.1, read as the reverse complement.
AAAAGGTACCTTATCCATGAGTGGAACTCTTCCATAAGGAGTTGATCTCTCGAAATACTGAAAGTAAAGGTAACCCAATCTATTATTCACATGCCAAAGGCTGTCGTGCTCGGAGCCGCCTTCCTCCGACGAGCAGCCGTCCCATCTCCATAACTTGTCACTCTCGCTCTCATCACTCAATGAATCACTAAACGAATCCCTCTCGCAATCACCCGATTCAGATTCATCCCTGAGTAAGATTTCGATAAGATAACTGATACAAAAATTTTCCAACAGCCAAAAAGATTTTTACCTGAAGCTGTTGACCGAAGAGTCGCTGGTGAAGATTTGAATGGCGGAGAGATAAGGAACGTAGTATTGTACTAAGGTCTCGCCGTTGTTCAAGACAATGGGAACGCCGGCACCGTACGCACTCCACTCGTCGTAACAATTCCAAAGATCACCCAATGTGAAATACTCGACCTTTTCTCTTTCCCAAGGGTGCCATAAACGATTAAGGTTCCTAATCTCACTCTGCGATAACAAACATCATAAAGAGAGAGTTTGGTTTATTTATCTTGTTTTTGTTTTTGTCTCTCTAACTCAACCCTGAAAACAGAGGAACCAGAAAAGAAAAAGAAAAACACAAAACGAAGGGTAGGAGGAGGAAAGGTAAGTCGAGGGAGAGAGAGGAAGAGAGAGATTGTCGCGGATTTGGTTATACGATGGGAATCTGTGACTCGAGATAAAGTCTAAATTTTGACGCAAAGACAGCTAAATTTAAGGAAACAGAAAAGGAAGAGAAAATTAAGATCAAACTCCTGTTGGTTGACAATGTTGTCCAATTCAACTCTTTTCCGGTCACCGGTTGTTTTGGATATTAGCCCTTTAAAAAACTTAAACTTTGTTTTCTTCCTTTTAAACTTAAAGAAAACTCAAGCCTAGTATGCTTTGAGCAACAATGAAGAAACAAGTTTTCTTCTATCTTTTGCCCAAAAAACACGACCCTTCAACGCTTTAATTCCTCTAGTTAAATACAGAACAGTTCGAAATACTCATATTCCAACACCAACAACCCAAAAAAAGACATATAAGAAAACAAGAGAAGCTAAGGGAAAGCTTTGATTCTAATAACTTCAAGCTTCTTCTTTCTAAATTTCAACAGACACCCATGATTTCTGGGTAAAAGATTCGTTGTTTCGAGTCTTTTCAGTAGTAGAAAATGAAAAAGAGAGAGAACTTTTTTCAGGGAAACAAAAAACCAGAGCACAACCACAATAGACTGTAGACTGATGTGAAGAGACAGAGAAGAACAGAGCGAAAAATATCGGTTTTACGGACAGAATTAATCGGTCTCTCTATGCTTTCTAGAAACAACCATAAAAAACTACATATCAATCAAAGTCGATAATAATTATGGCATCTAATTTTTCATATTTATTATAGAATTTATCACTCTGAAAAATATAGAAATAAAACATTTTATTTTTTCCCAAAACACTTTTAAAAAAAATTAACGAACTTTATTCTTTAAGAATATATTAACAATTTCCTTGGTAAATTTGTTTATTTTTCCCCAATATTTTAGTATAATTTTTAATTTCAATGGAACCAAGTCCATGGCTTGGATGACACAAAAATTAAACATCGGCAACATCATGAATATTAAAATATTGTTATAATTTTTTACAAGGAATAATTCGACTTTTTGCATTTTGTCAAATTTAGGTTTTTCTTTTACTATTCATGAGCTATTCAATCCATCATAAACGGATCTAGTTTATTGTTTTATTAAACCAATTAAATTTATTAAAATGATATTTATTTTAAAAACGTTTGTCACTTGTTCCTATATGTAATGGGGTAAGGGGGAGGTAAGATAGTAGGTTGCCCCCAACACTAGATTGAGAGCAGCTTCCGTAGGAGACCTCCGAATTATGAAATGCCCTCCATGGGGCTCCTTTATTAACCATTAAATTTATTAAAACGATATTTATTTTATTGTTTAGTTAACATTTAGGAAGTTAATTGAATCATAGATCCTCAAACTATGATCCTCATTTTAAATTTATCCTTAAACTTAAACATTCCAAAATCCATCCAAATATGTAATTAGTTTCAACCATAGTTTAACCTAAATTTTATTTTTCTTCAAACATGTAGCAATATAACTTGGCCTATCGATTTTTTTAACAAGGGATGTGATTAGTATATACATATCATTTGGATCAAAATTAAAATGTTCAAAAAGTTTGGGGATCAATTTAGAATGATGATCATAGTTTGAGGATGAAATTGAAATGTTCAAACTTTGAGGACTAATCTAAAATGATAGTCATAATTTAAGGGTGAAATTTAAATGTTTAAAATTTTAGGATGTGTCGAAGGATTAGTTTATACCGATATAAGGTGTTCAATTCTAATTTATTTTTCATGTAATTTGAAATATAAATTTTAGTACAAATAATAAATATTAAAGATATTTTAAAAAATAAATTAATTCTATGAAATTATACAAATAATACATTTTGTTACTGTTAATTTGTTTCTTGTTCGATAAGATAAAATAAATAAATTGTAAAAATGTTGAACGATTTAACAAACAAGCTTCGCAATAAAAAAAGATTAAACAGGGGATAATTACAAATAAATAAATAGATTGTAAAATGTTGCACGATTTAAAAAATAAGCCCTGACAATAAAAATTGAAATTAAGAATAATTACAAAAAATAAAAAATAATAAATAAATGGACACGTGGATTACATGCCTACAAGATAGCAAGAAAAGGAACAAAATTTCATGTGTTTAGCATTAGCTGCCCAGAGTATTGCTTTTGAACCCACTCCGCTTCTAATTTTATAGTTTTAATATTTTAATCTGAAAATGATTTTTTCCTTTATTTGATTGAACATAGATCCCAAACTATGATATTATTCTTGATTGATTTCTAAATTTAAAAATATTCTATATCACTCTCAAAGTATGTTTTCTATTCTAAATTGGTCTATAAACTTTAAAATTTTCTATACAATCCTTAAACTATTAATATCATTCTATTTTGATCTTTTTATTAATGCATAGTCAACTCTGATTTTTAAATGTCTTGAGAATTAAATTCATTTAAAAAAAATCTATTCGTGAAGGTTAACTCTAATTTTTAAAGGTCTTGAGAATTAAATTTATTTAAAAAAATTCCATTGTTGAAGGTCATGAGAATTGAACTCTTGATATTATAGAAAAAGTTAATCTATTTTTAAAGGTTTGAGAATTTTTTATAATAATGTGATTTCGATATCTAATACTTAAAATAGATTAACGTTTTTAACTAGTAAACTAAACGACATGTTAACGAGATGATCAAAATGAAATCATATTAATAATTTGAGGATTGATATATAATGTTTTAAAATTATACTTAAAATTATGTTCTAGTTTTGTTTTGAGCACCCGATGTTAAAAAATTAATGTTGTTATTGACGTGTCATCGTAAGATAATGTTATGTCATCATGAAAAAATAAAAAATATCACGTCAACAATTCTATTTATTTTTTGACGGTGTGTAACCAAAACTAAATCAAAACATAATATTAGGCATGATCTGAAAGAAAAAAACTGAATGATCAAAATGAAATTAAAGTGTTAATTAGTGGACTAGATACATAGTTTACGCTTTTATTTTAGTATTTGAATGATAAATTGCATGGGGACCGGGGGATTTGTCGGGAAATGTCATGAGATCCGAGAGAGTGAATGGTTATTGGTCAGGTTTGGGTCAACTCGACCTAAAAATTATATTCTGATTTAAAATCGACTTGATTTTTTAAGATAAAATATAAATTAGATTTGAGTCGAAATAATAAAACATATTTTTAGTCAATAAAAATAATGATTTAATTGGAAAAAAATAATATATAGAAAATATTATGTAATTACTCTTATATATAAGGTAAAATTATATTTTTTTTCAGATCGAATCGGATATTTTTCGTCTTAAATTCGAATCCAACCCTACCCGACCCGAATTTAATTTTTTTTTAAAAAAAAATCGAGACCCGTGGGGTTCGATTCGTATGGCCATGTATGAATCTGAAACTTGTTTTGCTTCGTTTGGATAAGAATTAAGATGACGGATTTTTTCTTTGGTTGCGTCTAATGTCCAAACTGTAAATCATCATTCCAATGTCTGTAAATAATCATACCCCAACAGCCATAGAGCTCAGTAAGTTGCAGTTCAGTGAACGAAAATATAAACACAAAATACAGTGTGAAAAACATGGCCTGACATGACGTGACATTTAACATAAATACAAAGATCTTAAAAATTCAAATACTTTTGTCCGAAATTTATTTAGATCTTGTAGAATTATAAATATAATTAGGTATTTATATTAAATTATTTTTAGAGTTAGAAGAATTATTAAAAAATAAATAGATTTTCAGGTTAAAATTGTTTTTCTAAAACTGATTTTTTTTAAATTTTCAGGAAAATGAGGAGTAAAGTTGAGGTTTAAAAGTAAACAAAGAAATGTACAAATTGTGGCTATTTGTTGTCCTCTGCGTTTAGAGTCTCATCATACATGCTTCGAGCTCGACTTGTCACGTCCCAACCCCCAAACCAAAATGGTCCCCGTTTCTCTCTCTCTATATATATATATTTATATTTTTTTATATTTTCAGGTTGGGATTATTTTATTAGTGGTGGTGAATTTTTATTAGTATAAATATCTAGCGGTAAGATGATGCCGCCAATTACATCATCTATTGTAACTTGTTCCAGAAATTATGCAGTAAAACATGACACATTCACGAGAAACTCCTCGTATTTATACGAAAAGTGCGGTGTAATTAAAATATACTTTTAAAAATATATTTTTAATAAGATAAATAATTATTTTAAATATAATATTATAAATTAAATGATGATATACCATATACTATTTAATATAATAATTTTAAAAAATGAATAATTTAAATTAGGATAAAAATGTAGAAATATTTTTTTAAATGAAAAGATTATAAATTTCAATGAAAAATCTAAAATTTAAAATGATTTTTATCTAAAATAGTTGATAAAATTATAAAATATTATAGGCGAGAAAAAATAGAAAAATGTAATTGGTTGAAAATTAGTTAGGAATATATGATATTTGTTATAGTGAATTAGGTACTCATCGACATGACGAGTTCTACTATATATAAAAATGTAATTGTTTATATATTTTTGTTCGAATTTTTATTAGGTTTTTAGTCTATCTTTATATAGTCCATCTTAAGTTATAGTTTTTGTTTAAATGATTATAGGAAATTATACTAAGTATGTGCTTAATTTATGATTATAATTGTAAGTATTCATTGTGATTTGAGATATTTTATATTTTGAATAAAATTAATAATTTCTATTAAAAAGAAAATATATTAAATGAGCCTTAGAACATGTCTTAACAAATAACAACTAATAATATTATAAGAATCAAAACGGTAATCTATTCAATCATTTCATTAATATTATTCAATTAGTAAGTTTTTGCAAAAAATAATAAACACGAAACTTATAATTTAATTAATAAATCTAGGTCAAATTTAAAAAAAAAATCTATTATGAAACGATCCTTCGTATCAATTTTACTCTATTTATAATATCAAATTTTGAATATTGAATATTATAGAAGAAACATTGTGTCTTATTTCGTTATATAGTATAAAATTTGAAGTTAATATAATAATATAATTACATTTTAATTCCTACAAGTTATAATTTTATATTAAACTCTCTAAAAGGGTTTTTCTTTTTTCCAGCTTCACCCCTTCCAAACGTTGCCAAGTATAAACCCATAGCACATTAGGCTAGGGGGAATGAAGTAACTCAAAACGTTTGACTTAGGGTGGGTAAGTGTCGGCCTAAAATTTAAAATTTATTTTAATTAATTAATTATTTTTATTGATGATATTAGTTATGAGATTTTATTTGTATTCATTTCATATTATATGTACATCCGATTTTAAAATTATTTTTAAATATGTGACTAAATACTTGTCCTTTGCATTTATGCTCGTGGGACATATAGGGAGATCGATCGAGTGACTTGGTGGTGTTTTCAGCTGGTGTGGAAAGGGGATGCTCAGTTAGGACTATGGGCAACACTTCAATAGTTGCCAGCTATGATTTCTGACTCTCCGTAACGGTTGATAGATCTGGTCTAAGCTTACAGTCTTGTACACGTGACGATCAAATAATAGAATCATGTTTTCTTATCCCCTACACCTAAATTGATCTTATCAGCCTAATTTTATTTAATTCAAACAAAGATAATAGAATACATGAAATATCAAATAACTAATGTATTCTATTTTATATTATCCACAACAAACCACGTTCATAACGATAACGGAATTTAAAAAACAAAGGGAAATACAAGATTGGGTTTGAGATCCTAACACATGGAGTGAGTGTCCTTTTGCCATCTCCCATTAATATTTCGGACCTATTGGAAAACAGGAAAGCAAATGCTCATTATTTTATCCAAATCTCAAGTGTAATTGTAAATGTTTATGATTGGAAAATATGGACAGACGTAAGATTTTATATCAGTAATATATAATTAAAAAATTATAGGATGAAAATTAGATCATCAATATAAAATAGAGAAATCATCAAAATTATATAGCGATTTAAAACTTTTAAGAGTACAATTCACCTTAGTACCTCTCAATCTATTCTTGTCGGAGAGTCAACCACAAAATTCAGGGAAGTAATTTTGGTGCCCTATATTCACTATATTTTAAAAAATATCACATATAAAAGTTTGAACTCAACTTGGCATATTGCAAGGAGAGATAAAATATCATACTAGTCATAATAATTTGATTTATTGATCAATTAATTTAAATTTAAATATTATAGATATTTTTAATTAAACTATTCATAAACTCAAAATTAAATTAGAATTCATTGAGTGACCTCAGTGATAAATGAGAGTTTTATTATCCTTAGAAGTATTAGATTAAGAAAAATGTACTTATAGGATGTGTGTTATTAATAGATTAAGAAAATATATAAACAAATATTATTTTGTAATCGATTTAGAGTATTTGAAAAATAGAACATTTTATATTATCCTAATAGATCAATATTGTAATTATTATAAGTTAAAATACTATTATAGAATTATTTGGAAGATTAGTTTTGTTGTAGTCAAATGCAAATGGCAGCATTTAGTGAAGAAGAAAGATGAATTTGAGGTCCTCGTCTCTCCGGAATCAAAGGAAGAAGACAGTTCCTTTGCTTCAAGTAGACGACGTGGAGGGGGCATGTCAAAATCCTGGTTTCCCGCTTCTATCCCCTCCTCTCTTCGCAAAGGAAACTAAATGTCGGTTCCTTAAAACCCAAATAAAACAACTTAAAAAATAGTAGATTGGCTCATGCTTTTGTATTTGAATGAATGATCTCATGTCCTTGAGTGCTTTAAAAAATGGAGTGGTGATCATTTTGTTGCTATAATTACAAGTATATATAACTCAAACCAATAGATTGCTTCTTATGGTTTTGTTTTCTCACGTCACATTTGTCGTTTCGTTTTTGGTAATCCTGCGGATTGAAGGGATCGCCGCAATTGTTGGGTTCTCTATGCTCCTGTTTCTGCACCTGTTTCGTTGAACTCGACGACCATTATGATGATAATAATAAGCCACCATATTCTATTGGGGAGTAAAGTCCTCAACAAGGTACACAAAGTCTTCCACGACGTTAGCCAAAATGTCAGCAAAATGTGGTTCTCATACTTTTGTTTGTGTCGTCCACTATTATTGTTCCCACGGCAATGCCGGATTCAATTATCAAACCCATCAAATGGGCCTAACTCCCAATAGGCCCTTCTATAGTCTTGCCTCAAAGGTGGTAACATAATGGCCGATTGGATGGGCATAAAAACGAGAGACCAACCCAGCGGGTTGAAACAAGATGAAACGAGGGACTGGTTAATAGGGTTGTAAATGAGACGAGACATATAACAAGTTACTCGAGTTTTATTTTATTAAAATTTAATCAACATTCGATTTGAGTAGATTTAAATCGAACGAAAATTTTGGGTTCAATTACTCTTGAACCCATTGAGATGAATTGGTTTGTGCTCTTCTTTGAAATTCTAAATACTTATACAATTTTTTTTAATTTTTTTCTACTAATAATATGTTATCATTTCCTAACATCTTATAAATTAATCTTTGATATAAAATTTTACGCACGTATTACAAACTTTCAATTATTATTTTCTTTAGATTTTGGGTTCAAATCGTTTAATATCTATCATTTTCATGATTATTTGACCCCACGTTTTCACTCCCTAAAATATTCAATGATGTAGTCTTCTCTTCGTACACACGATAAAGAGAGTTTCTCACGCTGCTTTTAGTCCTATTTTCCCTATGATTTTAAGTAAAATGCAAAATGAAGTCAACTGTGGAGATCGATGAAGAGATAGGTGCATCTACTTTGTTATCAGATTCAAAATGATGTTTTATAACTACAAGATGTCATAGTGAAATGATATATACAATATGAAGTGGAGATAAATAGTTAAAATAAAATGGGAAATTTAGTCATTGATATACATTTAGTTGACTTGATTTTAATTTGATCGATTTATTGTGAAGGTTGTAAGATTAAATAAATATATATGTAATTATTTTAAATCAAGTATATTAATCAGTTTTTTTCTTTGAAATCATGTATGATTTATTAATCAATTAATTTATATTCAATATTGTAAAATGTAAAAGTTCATTATGAACGATTCTTCTAATATAATTTATTTCATTTATAACATCAGAATTCGAACTCCAATCTTAAATAAAATTAATCTTACTAAAAAATAATATTTTATCTTGCTAAATAAGTTGATGATAATTTTTTAACTAGATTACTTTAAGTATATAATTAAAGAATCAAAAGGCAGAATAAATGGCCTATATCTTAGGCTTTTTTGTTGTAAAGATAAGTATGGTTGTGGAAAGATATATTATTACTTTTCATCTTCACCTTTTAAACAAGAAGAAAGAGATTTAAAAAAAAGGACAAATTAAAGTCCTTATCAGTGATAGGTTTTGGTGATTTTTTAAAAATAGAGAAGGGTAAACCACAAGTTTAGTATCACAATTATCGTTTTTGTTATGTTTTAATCATTCAATTATATTTTTTTAAAATCATACTTAATGTTATATTTTGATTTCATTTTGATCACCCACAGTTAAAAAATTAACATAACTATTGACGTTACTGTTTTAATTTTTTCAATGATAACATGACATTACCTTATGGTGACATGTCTAATCAATATCACTATAAGTTTTTTAACGGCTAGTGACCAAAATGAAACTAAAACTAAACATTAACTATGGTTCAAAAAGTAGTGAGATGATCGAAATGAAACAAAAGACAATTAGGGTACTAAATGTGTAGTTAATTCAATAGAAAAAGCTAAAATTTAATCCCAAATTTAAAAGAGAAAAAAATTTAATAGATGATATAGCCGTGATTGTTTGCCCACATTACTCATTTTATAAAGAGTTGGAAATCATCTTTTTCTACTTTTTTTTTTCATTTTGCAAATAATGCTTCAAAATAATTTTCTGATTATAAGTTAATATATATATTCATAATTTTTTTTAATTTATGGATAATATATACATACCTTTAGATAAGAGCAAATTTAAAGAAAATTTATTTTAGAATATCAAATTTAGAAATTGTATAAAGATTTTTTAAGTGGATAAAAACGATTAATTAGTGTAAATTTATATGTAAGGGTGCTAATAGTATTTTAAAAATATATTAATTTTATTTTTTTAAACATTTTATAATAAATTTATATAAAAACAATTTATAAAAAATTTTAGAGATCAACAGATGCAGTTGGTTAAACCTAAGACGTTTAGAAAAAAAATAATATTTCGTTTTACTATTGAAATCATTTAATATGTTATATTACTTCTAAGTTATATATGAAAATCAGTGCAATTAAAAATATTAAAAAAATATTGAATATGCGTATACATATTGAATGATCATATGATATCTATTAAAATATCACATTAAGAAAATTGACCTCCTTGCTTTAAGCAATTGTACATTGAAAAATGACTTTATTAGTATAATTGTATTGATCATTTAAATGATTTGTTTTATGTTGCAATTTTTGTTTAAAATGGTTATGCATTTTAACTCGTCAATCAGTATTTTATTTTTTCACGTTTTCTTTCTTATTTTAAAATTTAAAAACAAACGGACGCCTTCAACCTTGACTCCCTTCTTATGCTCACCTCACGTGTTTAATTTAGGATTTTTCGCTCTTTAGATTCTGATCGTTCAAAGACGATATTGAATACGTTTATGTGTGGTTTATTTCCTTCCATGTCTTTTAAATTATCTCGAGATTTACAGCTATAATCGTAAATTAGGCATATAATTAGGACAATTTCTTATAATTATTTTTTTATTGAAACAAAACTAGCAACTTAAGATCACATGATGATCGTACAAGGAAAGATTAAAATCTAACAAATAAATTCATATAAAAATAGATACAAATATATCTGATCGTATTTCTATAATTATTTTTTATTGAAACAAAACTAGCAACTTAAGATCACATGATGATCGTACAAGGAAAGATTAAAATCTAACAAATAAATTCATATAAAAATAGATACAAATATATCTGATCGTATTGGCAAACGAACCATAAAAGGGGATCAAGCTACTGAAAGACCACTGACAATCCGCAAATTAGACTCGAGCGACGTGAAAAGCCGTTCACGAACGCATAACGGGTACCAAATATAATTCGAGGATCAAAAACAGAAAAGATTAACAATATAACAAATAAGCTCTATCTTGATCAGTCGTGGCGACTTTTAATCAATACTTAGAAAAATATAAAAGAAAACTATGATCAAACAGCTGAAAAACGTGTCAAAAGACAAAAGAAAACGTGTCATAAAGGTAGATGAAAACGTGACATACAGATAAACTTATTGAAAATAAAAAAATAAGAAAAAATAAAAAAATAATAAAAAATACTGACAGTCGCAATCAACATTAAAATTGACATCGCCGTTAATCAATAATAAAAAAAACGAATTATCAATAATAAAAAATTAGAAGAGAAAACTACATGTTACAAAATTTGTAAGTATTTATTTCATTCCTTGTAGATATATAATATTATAAAAACCAGATTCAAAATTAAAGTGAAAATCCGAATCCAAAGCTCCCCAACCCACATTGTAAAGCAAGTAAAGTGCCTGAATCCTCATGTAATCAGTCATGTGGGTGCTGGCGCGGCCCACCACATACACCAAATCTCCATTTCCATGTTCCATTTTTATCATTATTTCCCCCCCCGCCTGCTCTGCCCTGTTCTGTTCTCACATCATTGTTTTGAAATTTCAGCATTAACCAAGTCGAAGCCCAAAAGACAAATACAAACTGAAATGGAAAATGGAAGTGCATAAAGATCCCTCCTTTCCTGACTACTATTGCCTTCAAGGACTCTCTCTTTGCCTATCCTTTCTCAGTTAATGAATGCGCCACGCTTGTAATTATTATAATCTCACTTCTCCTCCGCCTTTCGCTGCTTCTCCCGAACAACGTGAAATTTGCAAACAAAGGTACTTAGATTCTGGGTTTTGTCTCGTCTAATTCATAACCTTGAGCCCCATTCTCTCATTCATTGAATGTCCTCCAGCTTCTTTTTGGTTTGTTTTAGCTAAGCTATAGCATTGTCCATGCAAAAAGCTTCTAACTTGTTACAGGTTTATGAGATTAATGTTACTCTGTTTTCTATACAACAAGGAAATGATTTTCAGCGAACAAAACTGTGAATTTGAATTTCCTTTTCTTATTTATGTTTAACTTTGATCTGTACTATTCTCTTTTTTTGTTGTGTTGACAAAATCATTCTTTTGTATCGTCCTTTTCTGCTTTTTCATATTTTGCTTTATCTCCTTCATTCCGGTTTTCCTCCAGTTCATTACTCAAATTTGAACCATTTTCTTCCCTTTTCTTTCCTCTCTCTAAAAAAATTCTTACTTTGGCCTGAGAAAGCTAAACTCAGCTTCTTCTTATTCTTCTTCTTTTCCCTCAAGTTTTCAACTCTACCTTTCTTCGTTTTCGCCTGATGGGCACGTTTTCTCAGCTAGCTCTTAGTCTTTGTTTTCATCTCACTTTTTGAGTTCTCTTCATCAGAAGAAAAGGTAAAGCATCAAGCATGTTCTTCAAATCTAATGCTTTTGTTAATATCTTATAGGCCTATGTGAGTGGAAGGTTTGCTACTTTGCTTGTTGAGATCTTGTTGGATTTACCCTTTGTTTTGAAAATTAAAATGGATTTTCATTGTGATTGGAGATGATACAAGAGGAATACAAAAATTCCATGGTTTGCTTTAAATTAATTATTCCATGGTTTGAAAATATTTCCATCGTTTTCTTGTTCTTATGGTTTCAATGTTCCTTTGTTTTATTTTTTTACTAATCTTAGTCTTTGGATTAATTTAATAAGGTCTCGCTGTTTGGATTCTAATCAATGTGTTTCTTATGAACGACAAACTATTGGGACAGACTTTAAGTCCACTCTATTGTAGTTGCACATGGAAGATTATTATATGCATTTCCTTCACAGAAAAACGTTTTATTTTTGCACCCGTTTTGGAACAATGGGGTGAATAAATCAATTAACTATGGTTTCTTGTTTTTGATCAGCTGGTTTTGTTTTCTCCATATGGAATCCTCAATGGATTATGTTTGACCAAGTTTTAAAGATATACATTGAGGTGTAAAGTCGCCTGTGGTGTGATTTGTGGGAATCTTTGGCGTGATAGTCTTTGTACTACATATGGTTTGACGCGAGATCTTTTCTAGCTCAACGAGGAACATCTTGCTTTTTCACTTGAATTGGCGTTTTCTTTGTGAAGCCGGTGAAATGGGGTGTTGTGTTTCTACTAGTAGTCGGAGTACTTGCAGTTCTGGGAGCCATGGGAAGGCACAGTCGGTTTCACCTACATGTTTTGAGATCGGATTTTGTGGGACAAAGAAGACGAATAGAACATTCTCAGATCATGTTATTGCAGTGCAGAATTTACCCTCGGTTCCCAACAGGGTTTTTGCAAATGGTAAGAGCCGAACTTCTTGCATATTCACTCAGCAGGGTCGGAAGGGAGTAAACCAGGATGCCATGATTGTATGGGAAGTAAGTTTTAGATGTTACTTTGAATTTGAGTTCCTTTGATTATATGATTCTTTTACATTTTGAGGTGAACAGCTCAACGAGATTGATTTGATTAAAATTCGTGTAGGATTTCATGTCCGAAGATGTGACCTTTTGTGGTGTATTCGATGGCCATGGTCCACAAGGTCATCTCGTTGCTCGAAAAGTGCGAGATGCCCTGCCCCTAAAGTTGCTGTCCTCCATGCATTCATATCGGTCGAGACAAAACAAATCTGGAGGATCATGTTTAAAGGGGAATTCAAACAAAATGGATGGTGGAGATTCCGACAAGGATGGCGTTGCGGAGAACAGATTAAATTGTTCGTGGAGAGAAGCATTCATGAAGTCATACAAGGCCATGGATAAAGAGTTGAGGTCCCATCCTAAATTGGACTGCTTTTGTAGTGGTAGCACTGCTGTCACTATAGTCAAACAGGTACGAGATAAGCAATGCTTGTTTCTCTTCATCTTCAAAATTACTAGCTTTCATTGAATTCATGTGGGTTGATTTTACTCTATTAGGGCCCCAACCTGTTCATGGGATATATAGGAGATTCTCGAGCGATTATGGGATCAAAGGACAGCAATGGTTCAATGGTCGCAATCCAATTGACAGTCGATCTGAAGCCTGATTTACCGAGTACCTTTGATCTCAAACCATTGTTTTCTCCTATGGGGATGCTTAAATATATGCAATATACTAAATATTCAATTGAAATGCCTCAGGGGAAGCTGAAAGGATTAAAAAATGCAAAGGTAGGGTCTTCGCATTGCAAGATGAACCTGAAGTATCTCGAGTATGGCTGCCATTTGATGATGCCCCTGGGCTGGCAATGGCTCGAGCTTTCGGGGATTTTTGTTTGAAGGAATATGGCGTTATCTCTATACCCGAATTTTCCCATCGGCTCCTCACTGATAGAGATCAATTTATCGTTCTTGCTTCAGATGGGGTAATTTTTTTCTTCTCTGGTTTTCCCTTTATATATGAATTTGGTTCGCACATTTCTCTTGATCCATTCAAGGTTGACCAGAACAGTTTTTCATTGCATTTCAATGCTATGAAATGCATAAAAAAAAGTAGGTATCAATTTGTACCCTGAAGCCAGGTTCAAGTATCAAAACATTTTAATTTATTATAGGTTTGGGATGTCCTGAGCAATGAAGAGGTGATTGAGATTGTATCCTCAGCTCCGACCCAGTCGTCAGCTGCCAGGTCTTTGGTCGACTCAGCTGCACGCGAATGGAAACTTAAGTATTCTACTTCAAAAATGGATGATTGTGCAGTTGTTTGCTTATTTTTGGATGGGAAAATGGAGTCGGAATCCGACCACGAGGAACAAGGGGTATTCTTCTGCAACCCTTCAAAGTAATCATTCTGGCAATGCAGATGAATCCAGTGATGGGCAGAAGTCGGAGCCGTACTTGCCAAGAAATTTTACGGTTAGAACATCGGAAGAATCCGATAGTTATGGAAGAATGGTGCCGGCAGAGTTGGAAGGGAATGCGCTTACAGTTTCGACAGAAGATCAAAACTGGTCGGGTTTGGAAGGTGTGACAAGAGTGAACTCACTTGTCCAGCTTCCTAGATTTTCCGAGGAAAGACCGAACCCTTAAATTTTGCATTCTCTCGAAGCGGAACAGAACTTGTGTTTCTGTAACATCCAAGGAAAAGAAAAGTCCTTGTGAATTGGTGTCTAATGACAATGTGTTCGTGTTGTGTAAAATTAATTGGATTTCTCAAATCCAACCAGTACTACTTTGGTTGAGGGTAAAGTACCCATTCCTCTAAATCCATCTTTTAAGTATCGTAACAATCATACTAATCGAACTAAAATTTAATAAGAAAATATAAGTTATTAAAATTTATATAAAATTTGAGCCTTGGCTCTAAATTTATTGATCTCATTTGACTGGCTACAATTCATGTGGTTCATTGGTTCAGTATTTCTGGTCGCATACTGAAACATGAGGGGAAAGAAGAAGATTACATTGGACACGCTTAGCTTGTCGGTTGAAGTAAATGGTGTACTAAACCAAGCTAGTAATAATAATTAGTGGACGAGAATTTGTAAAACACCATACACAAGGCACCCCAGTTTAAAGGTCTCGAAAATGGTTAAAAAAGACACATGATGATAGGCGGAAAAGCTCATAACTCACCGCAAAATCTCACCGGACCTGGCAACCCTAATCCACCTAAAGCCTTCCTATTATCTGCTATGGCTTCTGCTTTTTCCCGACATGTTTCAATGGCCTTTTCTTTAACACACCGCCAAACCATCGACCAACTCGCTTCAAACTCGCCTATAAGAAGCCTTGTTCTCTTCCTTCTTTCCATCATCCAAAAATTACTTCAAATCTTGATACGTACTTGTCTGATAACGGCTTCAAAAATGACTTCATTGCTTCTTGCTCGAGTTTTGGTCGGCGGCATCGTGCTTTCCATTGCTATGCAAGCAGTGCGACGCGTAACATCCCGAGTACTCTAAAGAATGGAGACGATGTCAGCGAACTCATTCCAGGCGTCGGACGAGTGATGATACCGCCGGTTCTTGAACCCCAGAATCCGTTTTGCGGAGGAATTGGCGACTCGAACGGTGGATCGGGCTATATTCCAGGTGGAGATGACACATTTGTTCCGAACCCTGGTTTTGAAGTGCCAATTCCCGGCAACGGTGCTGGCAGCTGCAGCTGCAGCAAAACGCCCGCATCCTTGAACATGCTGAGCTATTTAAGAAACTTTTAATCCATTAGAGAATAAAGGCAACCAATAATCTATATGCACATGTTTACTCATTATTTTTAACAATAATCATAAATCATATTCACTGAAAATTTATTTAGATCACTATTCACATTGTCATAAATAATTGAAACAAAAGAATGGTCGAAAATTACTTACATCTGAAAATTTATGTTCGTTCATTTCTGTTTGTTCATGTTCGTTTATTTGTTCGGTTAAAGTTAAACGAACGAACATAAATATACTTACATTCGTGTTCGTTCGGTTTGTTTACAGGACTGTTAATTACTTCCCTCTTTGGTTGAACTCAACTCCGATGATTTCCATATTAAGTACACAAGATTAAAACATCATTACCTCATTAACGAAAGCAAAAAAATACCTCAAAATTTCATAATCTCAAATTTAACTTGTATTTATGTAAAAATCAAATTTTAACTAGTTTTGATAAAACTCACCCAAATCACTCTATACTTAAACCTATCACTTAAATTTGATCTAGAATATGTCAATTCATCATTTAAAACAATTATAAACCTTCGAACAACCTTGAAAGCTATAAATCTTATTTTCTCAAAAATAAAAAATAAAAAATCAAAACTATCAATTTGGCTAACTTGATTTTCATGATTTCTTAAAAAAAAAATTCTGATTTAGATTTGGTAAAGTAAGTGTAGATACATCTTAATAAGATCAAAATATATTAAAAATAATTAAGAAAATATGATTTTAACCTTAAAAATAAAATTTTATTATTTTTCGGCAAATCTCGTAAAAAAATTCACATAGATTGTAAAATTATATTTAAATCGATCAAAACTCAATCTAAAAAAATAAGAATATATTGATTTATAGTATAAAACCAGAAAATTACTTGAGGATTAAAGAAAACAAAGTTTGAAAGAAGAATTCTTGAAAATGTGCGGTGAAACGCTTGAAGAAGAGATTAGGGGCGTAAACGAGCTCAACTCGACTCGAAAACTCACGAGTTTAAAATTTTCAAACTCAAACTCGAACTCGAAATCCTGAACTGAAGCTCGTGAACAGCTTGAAAAGGCTCAAAATGAAAAAAAAAATCTTAAACTTAACTCGATTGAAGTCTCAAACTCGAATCTAAATCTTAAATACATGAAAATCTTATTGTATTTTTAAAAAAGCAGTACATAAATGTTAATATTATTAATAATTTATTAAAAAATAAAATCTTAATATATTATATTTTTGAGTTGCTCACTAGTTTTTCGAGTCGAATATCAAGTAGCTTGTTTCGACTCGTTAAGAACTTGAGTCGAGCTCGAGCAGTTGAGCTCGAGTTGAGTCCATTCGATCCGAGTATTTATCGAGCCTTGATCAAGTCGATCTTGAGTAACTCGCGATCTGTCTCGTTTCATTTACAACCCTAGAAGAGATGATGAATATGAGAAAATTTAGGAGTTTGTTGAAAATTTAAAGAGAAAAATAGTATTTGGATGATTAAAAAATGAGCTGGTTAGATGGTAATGTGAAACAAAATGAAAATAAATTCTTTTAAATTTAAATTTTAATTTAAACAAAATAATTTAAATACCAAAATTTTGGCTTTAATTCCACACTTAAACATTTTTTTGAGAAATTATCAAATTTCATTCCACCAGTAAATTTCAGGTGTTAAATTTATAAATAATTTTAAAAATATATATGAATTCCATAAATAATTTTTTCACTGGTGACTTTTTTTTAATTAAAAAAACCCGGTTGGGTGGACTGAAACAAAACCCATAATATAAAACCCTAAACCCTACCTTTCTTCGTCCTTAAACCCTGAATCCCTCTTTCCCTCTCCTGACCATTTTGCAGGTATGTCGATCTCCATCTTTTCCTTTGTTTTTAAAAGAAAAGTTTTAGATCATATTTTCTGCGTTTGTTTGCTTAGCAATTTTGGAATGGAAGTTTAGAAATCAGGCTTTGGTTGCTAAACCGAGCCGTTTCCTTTTCCCTCTGTGTAAGTCTTGTTAATTCGCATCTCTTGTTGAAGGCAGTGTTAGCCGTCACTATAAAAAGAGCCAGCCTCTTGTTCTAGAGAACTTGACTGTATAAAGATGTCAACTTTAATTGTCTTACTATTTCTTTTATACTTTTGGTTTTTGCGGTTTGATTCGACATTAAAATGACTGGGTTTTGTTGTATCTTTCTATGCTATTGAGGGAAACCCATTTGCATTGTAGTTGAAGATAGAGATTTGAGAGGGCGTAGACATGACCATGTTGGAATATATATGTTTATGTGTTTGGTTTCTTGCGACTGAAATGAATGGAAAAGTTGTTTAAATATTATTCCTGTATAGATTATTTAGCAACAAAATGTATGAATCAACATCGTCTGGCTTCTTATACTTCTTTCTGAAAGATATGGCTTCTAATGAAATTTGGAGCCTCTTCTTCAATACAGAGATTTAGGGTTCACCTTTATTTCGGATTGTCGCGAGTGAACATTTATGTGGTTATGTAGTTGCTTTTTCTATTTTAGAGTTGCTTAAACTATTTCTCTGACATCTCACATTGGGTTGAATGTTGACTTGGGCATGCATTCTTTGTCTATCATGTGGATCTTTTGTTTTGCTGCTGTTGTTAATTGGTTGATCTTTATATCATCTTCTTCATAAACCGTTCCACATTTATTTGATGCTTGGTATTTTTTGCACCTCTGTGTTCTGCTACTATTCAACTTCCAGCTTTAAACTTTTCAGCATCAAGTAAAATGAATCTCAATAACCTCAAAGCTCCTAAGATGCCTGGAGGTGGAGCTCTTCCTGCTTTGCTTAAGATTGGAGTAATTGGTGGGCTTGGTCTTTATGGAATTACCAATAGTCTCTACAACGTTGACGGAGGGCATCGAGCAATTGTTTTCAATCGGATATTGGGCATCAAAGATAAGGTCATCATTCCACTAGTTTGTGTGTTTTTAGAATGTTCCCTTTATAGCGTGATCCTTTCTTGAATGACTAGATTTTTTCCAGTGTCCTTTTGCATTCTTGTTTTTCTTTTGGCTTAATTTCTTTCTAGCAGTTTGTCATTCAGTTTAAGTATTGGTTCTGCAGGTTTATTCCGAGGGGACACACCTTATGATACCATGGTTTGAGAGGCCTATCATATATGATGTCCGTGCAAGACCTCATCTAGTTGAGAGTACTTCTGGTAGTCGTGATCTCCAGATGGTAAATGCTAATTTTCAATTTTCGCTTCAGACATTTTTCCTATTATTTCCTTATTGCTTTCTACTTCTCTAAATCTAAAACGATATTAATTGGGATGTAAAAATTAAAATCTTACCCTATTCTATTTCCATGCTGTATCAAAAGTCGGGCTCTATTGCCATTGAGATAATGGTGGTTAAGATTCTGTGTGATTGTATATTTGTAACGTATAAAAACCTGAATTTAAAATGTTCAAATATCTGTATGAATTTCAAATTTACCACTAAATATGCATCTAACAAATCCATGGATTTGAAAAATAATCATAAATGTCACATTCATATGTGTTTAGTCACGCTACTGCACAAATTTCTGAAACCAAATCCCTCTTTGTCAATCTAAATTTCCAGATGCAACATAGCTTTTCTCTTTCTTGTTGATGCTACAACATATATGCATTTCCATAGTTATGTTAATTGGAAACATGAAATAGAAAAATGTTGCAGGGAGTAATGCCTTAATCAGACCCTAAACCTGCTTCTGAACTATCCTCTGCAGGTCAAGATTGGACTTCGAGTTCTCACTCGCCCTAGGTCAAATCAGTTAACTGAAATTTATCGAACCCTGGGTGAGAACTACAATGAGAGGGTCCTGCCTTCAATCATTCATGAAACTTTGAAAGCAGTTGTTGCTCAATACAATGCCAGCCAACTCATTACTCAGAGAGAGGTATATATCATGTCATGCATTTTCTATGCCCTAATAATAGCATAAATGGTTTGGATTAATCGTGTGAAGTTGAACTATACTATTGTGGTTTTAGAATGTTAGCAAGGAAATTCGGAAGATTTTGACTGAGAGGGCAGCTAACTTCAACATTCAGCTCGATGATGTGTCCATTACTAG
The DNA here is from genome assembly GCF_006381635.1 of Hibiscus syriacus. Taxonomy (NCBI): domain Eukaryota; kingdom Viridiplantae; phylum Streptophyta; class Magnoliopsida; order Malvales; family Malvaceae; genus Hibiscus; species Hibiscus syriacus. The sequence continues at coordinate 9,578,098 of NW_024061960.1, read as the reverse complement.
TCTGACTTTTGGGAAGGAATTCACTGCTGCAATTGAGGCTAAACAGGTGGCTGCACAAGAAGCTGAGAGAGCTAAATTCATTGTGGAAAAAGCTGAACAGGACAAGAAAAGTGCTGTTATTCGAGCACAGGTGAGATGCATGAAATGAATCCCACACTCTAGTCTTGGTGGTTATGGTTTTAGAGGGAAAAAACAAAGGAAGGAAATAAGTTTCACTATAAAATTTGATGAAAAAATGCTGCTGCTCAATGGGAGTATTGAGCACATCTGGTAAACGATAGATATTTTTTCTGTTGTAAAGTGATTGTTTTTCTGGTCTGCAGGGAGAAGCCAAGAGTGCCCAACTCATTGGTCAAGCAATTGCAAAGAATCCGGCATTCATCACATTGAGGAAAATCGAAGCTTCTAGAGAAATTGCATCTACCATCGCGAATTCATCGAACAAAGTGTTCCTGAACTCAAAGGATCTATTGCTTAACCTTCAGGAGATGGATCTTGAATCCCACCCCAAGTAACTTGATCACTTCCATTCCATACTTGATAAATAATTCAATTCTGAGAATGTTAAAATACAACACTCTGTTCTATCTTCCCATGGATTTTGGAAGGATTTTATTTTGCCTTGCGAATTAGTGTTCAAACATTATGTCAGTTCGATCTCTAGAGCTACTGGATATATGTTTCCTCCAATACGGGCCATCTATATTATCTTCATAAGCTCATTTCATTGTTATTGGATACTCTCTTTGAACTAAAGATTTTATATATGTCAAGACATAAAAAATGTGACGGGTAAAAAATGGATACAATATGACAGGTGCATGTATAGGTAAAATATATCTGCCAACACAAAATATATTATAACTATAATCTAAACAAAATCTATTCATCCGAGGTAAAAGACTAATTAACCCTGAAAATTGCTGAACATACTCATTCGAAATTGGCGATCCTTGAACTTTCAAAGGCGACAAAAATTCAAGCAGCCGTGGTTTAAAACTCTTTATATTCTTCCACCAGTAATAGTTCAATACAACACTGAAAAATTGATCACCAACCTTGAAATATATGAACAGCCAAAAAGAATTCTACATGTATACTCTAAGGTCGGCAACCAGACTAATTATTTCTTGCAGATTTGGTATCTTGTTTAAGACGTATGTAACTACGCAAACATTTTAACTTTCCTAGTTCCAATCAATGTGAACGAGGCTCACGCCCCTGTGCCAAAACACTATATAAATGCACCACTAGGTCTTATGGACCATGCCCCCATCATATCTTCATTCTCTGCAATCTCCTTAGTTTTTTTTTTTTTTAGTTTTAGAGCAGAGAAAGCAATGGGATTAACCCAAAACACTTGTTCAACTCTTGGCTCCGATCAGGAAGCAATGTTGATGGCCATTGCAACAATGGGTTCTTTTCTCCCTAGGAAATAAAAAATTTCAAAGGATCAATGACTTGTGTAGGTTGTGTACTCGTTTAAGAATTACAGGTGTCCTTTGATGGAAAAGTAAAGAAACGAGGGCGATGTTGATGTAATATCCATGCAGGTAGAAAATTCTTTGACTAGTTAGATGGGCAATGCATAGAGTAATAATTCTAAGAATGATGACGAAGAATTGTGGATGGATACCATAACAATTCTTTGACTATGACTTGTAAGGACGAAGGTGGACATATTGACAGAACGTACAAGATGACGAAATACCATAAGATGGCCGTATAAATTGACTATTTATCACATGGAATGATTTATTTTTTCGACAGATCACCCAACATAAAATATTGGGTAAACTATGCTTTTAATATTTAAATTATTAATTTTGATTCGTTTTAATATCTAAACTTTTAGTTTTTTCAAAATCATACATAATATTTAATTTTTATTTTATTTTAGTATTCCGGCGTTAAAAACTTAACGGATGGGCTCGTCGGTCACCTCATCTACAGTAGCCAATCGCCGCTTCTACAATCGTCGGTCAATAATGCCTAAACTTTCAGGCCCGCATCTTTTCGACCTCCTAAACACGATTTCAGCCTCCATTTCACTGGGAAACACCTCAATCTCCCCAAATCGACGATGGATTCTTCGATTTTTTCATCCTCCAATCTCCATGGTCTACTGTCTGATGGGTCTAAAATTGGATTATGTTGGTCGACTCGTCATTCTCTCGTGGTCCACTGTTCAGATTGGTCGTCCGTCCACCAGAGCTATGCCACGTTAGCCTGTCAGTTAAGTTTTTAACGACGATATACTAAAATGAAACAAAAACTAACATTAAGTATGGTTTTGAAAAAAAATGAAAGTCTAAGTATTAAAACGGACTAAAATTGATAGTTTAAGTATTAAACACATAATTTACCCTAAAATATTTTATCTTTATTAATATTTAACGTAGACGTGTAAGATTCTTTACTGAGACAATATAATAAGAACGTAGAGCATTGAACTTGTCATCGAATCATTTAACATGTATATATATTAACATATATATATATATATACATATATATATAAAATTTTTAAAATTAATACATTAAAGAATTATTATTATTTTTTTAGATTATGGGCTTAAGTATCACATATACATAGATTATGGGCATTTATTAAATAAATATTTGATAATCTTTAAATACATAATACCTTGTATTCAACTTAGATTAGTAAAATATAGTATTTGAAATTATAATTATATTTATATTTTTTTAAAAATCAAAATCATAAAAACATTAAAATGAAAAAATCCTTAAAAACTAGTAATTTTTGAAGAAAAAATCATTATTTTTCATAAATTTCCAATTTTATAAATAATGTTTAAGATTTTTCTAAACCAAACCTTTCCCTTTTTTATTAATTTTCTTCTCTTTTTTAAAAAATATATTTTTAATCAAATAATTAAAATAATATAAAAATATAATGAAAACAAGTTAAACTAATAAAAATAATAAAATAATCAAAATAAGAATTTCATTATAATTTATCATGTTAACTTCATGCCATGTTAATACTTTTCACATTTTATTGAATGTCTCGTATTTTTTTATTCTTTTTCTTAATAAGTCAGTTTAAAAAGTAATTTAGGTTTTTGTCATTTTATTATTTCTCAATAATATCTTATATTTTATAGAATTTATTTTTAAAAGATAAATATATTATACTTTTACTAATTTATAAATGATTTTTACTATTTCCGCCTCGAAAGTACGTGCATCATAAGTAACTTAAATGATTAGATAATTATTTTTAAAAATAAAAATACAAAATAGCTTTATTATTGATTTGGTAAAATTTCGAGTTCAAGACCCTGAACTCTCTACAAGTTTCAAAACCGAGCCACAACTTGTATAAATTTACAATTTTGTCCCCAATTTTTCCCTTATTACTACTTTAATTTGATACTTTAAATTAATAAAATTTTAACCCTTAAATTGGAGTGCGACAGGAAAAAATGCTCAATGACCTTAAAATATATAAACAGATAAAAAGGAATTCAAGCTAATTCTAGATGTATACTATAAGGTCGGCAACCAGCCAATAATTAGATTTGATATATTGTCTAAGACGTATGTAATATGAGGAAGCAATGTTGATGGCCAGGCAACTGTCCTTTGCATCAGCCTTACTCGTGATCCTAAAGTTGGTTACGGAGTTCGATTTATAGATAGGGATGAACGTAAAATCTTATTTAAAAAAATATTTTTAATTATAAAATTATAAAATATAAAATAAATTATTAATAAGAAATATTTAAAATATATAATGATATAATAATTTTATTTTAAAAATACGACTATATCTGCTCGTCTTTCCTTGATTCATCCTTGCCTGCTGGAGATCATCGCCAAATCTTTTGTCTTCAGGTTTCAACGACGACTTTGAATAATAACGGGAAAAAATATTCATAATTCCGTTAGGTATCCGAAATATAAAAATAATAAAAGTATAAAACAAAAAATAATAAAAAATGAATATGTCAAGTTCACCGAACCTGTTCCGTACTAATAGTTCTTTTAAATGATTTTTTAAAATAAAAATGGTAAGTGTTTGATGCGAATCAATTTGTTTATAGTGTTCAAAGTTGATATTCAATTGATATATAATTATAACTTTTTTTTAATCTATCAATGGCATCAAATCGATTAATCGATCCAAATCGAGTTTTATAGAGATATACTATTGGGACGACCATCTCAATCCAAACTCCATTCGTAAACTTTAATATTTAAACCCTTAACATTACTTAAGAAATTTAGTGTTTCATCCTATTAGACCAACTAGCGGTTGGAAAATATAATTATACTATTATTTTAAATGATAATAAATATAATTTAATATAAATAATTAATAGTTGGTCGATTTATTTTTTAAAAAAACTGTACTTTTATATTTATTAATTTCTTTAAAAGTCTGTTGCCTATATATATATATATATTTATATATTTAATTATCTTTATTTAAATGGTTATATATTTATTTTTCATAATAAAAATATTTTATAAAAATATATTTCTTATCTATAAATTTTAATAGAGAGAATGAGTCAATGTACCAGAATAAAAACTCTAAGAACGAAGACAAAGAGTTGTCTGTGGATAGAATAGAATTCTTTGACTGATAAAGAGAAGAGTCGACATATTGACAAAACATATAACATGACAAAATATCTCCTAAAACAGTCGATAGAAATTGACACTTCGTCAGATGGAGTTATGTATATTTTGGACAGACCAGGACTCAACATAAAATATTCTGTCTATATTAATATTTGAGATAGACTTGTATGGTTTTTTAGGGTTAAACTACTTCATATACCACTAAACTTTACGCCATATATCGTTTATATCATTAGACTTTCAATTTATTCAATTATAGTTTTGAAATTTTGTTTTAACTTTAATTATACCACCTTGTCGTTAAAATTCAAAAGGTATGATGACTGAACAAAATGGCATCATTTATGATGGGAGTATTAGTGCCAAAATGACATCATTTCAAGATTTGAATTTTAGAGGTGTATCAATTTTGCCACTAAACTTTTAAATATATCTATTTTTTGGCACTTTACTTTTTTAGCAGCCACCGACAATCGATCAATGTCCATCACTGATCGTCTTGCCAAGAATGGTACCAAAACGTTCGCATTTCACTCACACTTATTTTCCTAGGATTGGTTTTCCATGAAATTAACTCAAAATCAATAAAAATCCATTTAAATGTTAGACGTGCTAATACTCTGATCTCTTCTGATGATTGTCATATGAGGCTAGTTTTGATGTATGTTGTTCATCTTCTCGAAATAATGCTTTCTCACTATTCATATTTTTTTAAACAAATACCCCGAATCCCTCAAATGTAAGAAAATCTCCAAACCCCTAAAATTGCTTGATTTAATTTTATCGATTTTGAGTGAGTTTCGTGGAAAATCATTCATAAGAGAAGAAAAAGGAGAGAAATGAAAATGTTTTGATACCGATCTTGTCGTGAAAAAGACTTATGACAGGTAGTGATTGGCTGCATGCAGCGGCCGAAAAAGTGTAGTGCAAAAAATAGAACCGTTTAAAAGTTTAGTGACAAAATCGATACACACCTAAAGTTCAGTGCCTAAAATAATTTCATTTTAGGCATCAATACTCACACCAAAATGATGTCATTTTATCCATGTCATCATATCTTTTAGATTTAACAACTTAGTTGCATAAATTGAAGTTAAAAAAAAAAGTTCAGTACATAATTTGAGAAAATTGAAAGTTTACTTGTATAAATAATATGTCACCTAAAGTTTAATGATATCTATTTTAGTTTATCCATTTTAATAGAAATATTTATTTTAATAATAAATATAATTTTAATTAAGATAATATACATAAAAAAGCAGGAAAGAAATAGTTCATGTACAAAAATATATTTGTAAAGTTTTTTTTTACAATAAATGACAATATTATAATATTATATTATTTTTAACTGTAACTGATTTGAGTATTAGGTGAATATTTGAACGTGGCCATGATTTAGGTTTGTCAGGTTACGTAATTGATTTGGGTTTATGTTTTTAATTCCGTTTTGTATTTGTATATTATGATATTTAGATACTATAATATAATTATTTAAAAATATAATTATAAAAAACAATTAATTATATATGTTTAACTAATAAAATTTAATTATTCCTTTTATATTGTTTTTATCATTTGATTGTAAAATTATAATTATATAAATTTAAAATTTAAAATAACAATAATTATAAAATTTAAAATATGATTATAATTTTAATACTGCCTAAAAGTTGAAAAGTATAACCAGGGATATCCGGTTAAGTTGAAGCGTAATTAGAATGAGTTATTATAATGTTTTGATTCTTATGTTTATTTCTAAAGGAAAATAATATAATATAATATAATATAATATAATATAATATAATATAATATAATATAATATAATATAATATAATATAATAATATAATATAATATAATATAATATAATATAATATAATATCAGTGCGGTAACTATAAAACATATCAGTTAATATAATATAATATCAGTGCAGGAAACACAGTACATATATATTAAAAATAAATGACAATTTTTGTTATAGAACGTAATAGATTTTAACACATAGTTATTTTAAAAATAAAAATACAAAATACAAAATAGCTTTATTATGTAATTCACTTATTTATAAAAATGATTTTCTTTGTATGTTGTGTAAGATATTGTTACTAAACCGTTTATATTAAATTCAATTATGGACATTAAAATAATATAAACAACATAATTACAATATGTGATTCACTATGATAATTTAAACTTATCAACACAATAAATAATATTTTATATTTGTTAACATAATTATTCACCCAGAAGTACTTCAATTATTGAATTCATTACGTGATTCCTATAGTAAAAGAGAAGATTATTCTCTCCATAAGTCTTGGATTCGAGTAATTACGTTTGTAAGATGTATGTACATTATCAATAAGTTAAAAATATTATGAATATATAATACATTGTAATCATCCCACACTATTATAAAAACACTTCAATTATTATTTAGTAATCCAAGTTATAAATTCTAAAAGATCAGGGAATGCTAAAGGTAGATCATTCGAGATTTGCGAGCATTTTAATTTTCAAAGGAAGATAAGAATTCAAGCCGCCACGAGCGTACAGCTCCTTATCTTCTGCTAAACTAGTATTATTCTAATACAACACAGTGCCTCTGTGCCTGTGAGGCTGCTAAAACCAAAATGCATAACGCCCAGCATTTTAATTTTCCAAGTTCTAAGCCATGAGAAAAAGGCTCATGTCCTTCAATGCCAGAACATTATATATGTGCACTGCTAGGTATTATGGACTATGCCCCCATCATATCTTCATTCTCTGCAATATTTTAAGTTTTTTTTTTCTTTTCAGAGTTTGAGAGTAGAGAAAACAATGGGTTCAATCCAAAACACTTGTTCAACTCTTAGCTCCGATGAGGAAGCAATGTTGATGGCCATGCAACTCTCCTTTGCGTCAGCTTTACCCATGATCCTCAAGTCGGCTATAGAGCTCGACCTGCTGGGGATCATCGACAAAGCTGGTCCGGGCGCTTTTCTGACCACGAAAGAAGTGGCTGCCCAGCTCTCCACCACCAACCCTGATGCGCCTCTCATGCTAGACCGCATGTTTCGTGTGCTGTCGAGCTACTCCGTTCTCACTTGCTCCTTGCGCACTCTTCCCGACGGCAAAGTCGAGAGACTCTATGGTCTTGGCCCCGTCTGCAAATTCTTTACCAAGAACGAGGATGGTGGCTCTGTTTCCACCATATCTCTCATAGCTCAAGACAAGGTCTTTATGGACAGCTGGTAACCAATTCTTTCATTTTCCTATCCATTTATTACGTTTTTTATCTGTCGGTTAACATATGTTGGAATGTTTACAGGTTCCACTTGAAAGATGCAGTGTTGGATGGTGGATCTCCATTTAAAAGGGCCAACGGAATGCCTGTATTTGATTACCTCGGCACGGATCATAGACTCAACATGATTTTCAACAAAGGGATGTTCGATTTATCTTGCATTGACATGAAATGGATTCTTGAGAGATATGATGGCTTTGAGGGAGTAAAAACACTGGTCGATGTTGGCGGTGGAACTGGGGTCGCACTTAACATGATCGTCTCCAAGTACCCTAGCATTAAAGGCATTAACTTCGATTTGCCTCATGTTATCGAGAACGCTCCAACTATCCCTGGTACGATATCTTCAGTTTTTTCCAAGTATTTTAAAAACCAACAGATAAATAAACATGTTTTTTAAAATGATATTTGGTTATAGGTGTGGAACATGTTGGTGGAGACATGTTTGTGAGTGTCCCGAAAGGAGATGCGATTTTCATGAAAGTGAGTTGGACTGACATAAAATTAAGAATTCCCTCAACTTGATAAACCATGTATAACTTATGTTGTCGACATGTATGTGTTGGTGGTGCAGGTTCTATGCCACAGTTCCGACGACGAAAACTGCTTGAAAATTTTCAGGAAGTGCTACGAAGCTTTGCCGGACAATGGGAAAGTGATAGTTGTGGAAAACATACTTTCGGAATACCCTGATTCAGGGCTTGTCACAAAGTTTGTCAGCTTATCTGATTCATTCATGCTGGCTTGCAACCTTGGGAAAGAGAGGAGTGAAAAGGAGTTCGAGGCACTGGCAAAGGGTGCCGGATTTCAAGGCTTCCAAGTCAAATGTTCTGTTTATAGCATCTGTGTTATGGAACTTCTCAAAAGCGCTTGAATTTTTTCTCTCTTAGAGATGAATAAAACTCAGACTGAATAATTGTAGAGTTGGATTCCTTAGGTTGAATCCACTTTCTTAATAGTTTGAGGTACTTGTTCAATAATTATTGGTTTTCATTTCATGGCATAAAGATTCACATATTTCTCTCTTCCTAACTCCCCCGTCCCCATTGGATGATATTTTACTCTCATAAAACATTGTTGGAGCTCCTCTAAAAATATTATTGTCTCGACTCGAATTCAAAAGCCTATTAACATCACACACGAAAAATAAAAATAAAAAAACCATTCGAGCATTAAACTTTGTGAAACTCAGTAATGCACATTTGCACTACTATACTACTTGAAGTGGAAAAAATCTAAGCAGGAAATCATAAGTAACAAGCCATTTAATGCATTTATTAGTAAGTCCCATAACAGATGCTATAAAATTAAATTAGAGATGCTATAAAAAAATTAAAAAGTTCCAAACAATAATCAAATATTGTTCATACATTGCTAAAACATTTTATGATTTATTTTTAAAGCCTGTCCATCCTTATTATAACGATGTTATACAATAATAATGATTAGGGATCAAATTGGAACTTTACGAAAATTAAAGAACTAAAGTATAATTATCTAAAAATTAAAAGACTAACTTACAACTTAGTCTAATGTCTACTTTGTAATAAACCATTTTCATCTAGGCCTCCATATTAATACCTGTTTAAAAGGCCCAGAACCCAAATGAAATTAACCTAAAAAAAAACTATTTTTCAAAACACACTCTAATTATTTACTAATAAAATGGAAAAAACTATTTTTCAAAAAATATTTTAAAAACAACAAAGTATTATTGATATGAAAACAATAAAATAAAAAAAAAATCCGGGTTTTAAAATAGACAAACAATTTTATTAGTTTTTTTGTTTGGTATATACAAATTATAAATTTCAAAATATTTAGGATTTGGAAAAGCTTTGTTTTTCATTTTATATATTTTTACTTAATAAATATTTTTTTATCAAATTTTACTTTATAATCAAATAATTAATTGAAAATAGAAAAGAAAAGGCATAATTTGGCGGCTGAGATCTATCCACATCAGCCTATGGAAGCCCCGCAATGACTCTTCCCCGTTGGTCCGAACTTCATCGGCGTCGCTAATGCCATCAGATCAGCAGCACGACAGCCCACAGACAAAAATACATGCTTTCAAATATATATATATATATAAACACCGCCTTCATTTTATCCAAAAAGAAAAGCGACTACTTGTGAAATTTGGGTTGTATCAAAATTATAAACGAAACGAAAGAGGTGAAGAAGTTGGCGGAGATAGTGGTGTATGGCTAGAACCAACAAATATACCTCTATTAATTTCAATCATGTCATCGAGAAGAATCTGACTTCCTCTTCTTCTTCTTCTGGTTCCCACAAGAATACTCATACCAATCACCAAAGCCACTCCTCTTTTGCTTCTTATTCATCCGCCAGCAATGTCAAAACCCATGGTCGCATCCTCGTCCTGACCCGTCCTTCCCCGAAGCCTGTTTCGACTCCTCCCGTCGTGTCCCCAACGCTGCCCAAACAGCCAAAACCTCTTTCTGCTTCTGTCCTGGATCACCCACCGTCTTCTGATCAGATTTCTTTGCGACCCGGTTCTGGGGTTTCGATTTCCGGTCCGGAGAAGAAGGAGAAGGATGCTGTGACCGTTTCTGGGTCTATTAAATCAGGTCGATTTGTCCCGCCTCATCTTAGGCCGGGTTTTGCGGGAAAAGAGGAGAAACCCGAACTCAAAGTCTTGCGAGGGAGAGAACAGGGGTTGAAGCATTTTGGCTCGTTGGCTTTCTCTGGTGAAGATAGGCGTCCCAAATCAGGCGACTACGAGAAGATCAAAAGAGGCGGTTATTCAGATTTGGGGTTGATTCCTCGTCCCAGATCCAGCGGAAACCTCCCTAGTTCTAGTGGATGGTATGTTTGATTTCTCCTTCTGATTTCATTATTCGTTCTGATTTAATTTTGTGATTGTGAACATCGACTTGATCCCTGTACTCCTCTCTAGTTTGAATCAACAATGAAATAAGCAAACAGGGCTGTGTATTCCTTTTATGATTGAAACGGATTGTGTTATTGTTGTTGGTCAAAATTGATTCCTTGGGATTGCATATTAGGGGCTAATTGGAGCATTTTAAAGTCATAAAATACAAACATGGATTGTAAGACGAACATGAATGTTCGAACATTGGGACGATATCGTTGGAGCAGCAGACGTAAACTACAAACATGGATTGTAAATGAATATGAATGATAAAAAGAGAAAAAGAAATATAATAAAGCATTGCTTTATCTTTGGGTATTTGAGTTTCACATATGGTGATTTTCTTATGACTATTTCATTGCAAGTGTGCAACTTCTGGTGCATAAAGTTTTATAGCTTATCTTTGACTTGCTGGCTGAAACAACCAAGAAATTGTTGGAGTTTTTCTAAAGGAAAAGTTTGTTGTCTCCTTTTCCTTTATCATTTGGTCAAACTTGAACATAGAGTATACATCTGAGGATCTACAAACCTCACTCCACTTAAACAATTGAGCTGAACATGCTATAAAGCCTTGTGGTCTAGATGTTTTTGAAATTTATGAGCGGTAGAATGCACAATTGTTTGATGGAGTTGCTAAAAGGTTAGTTCATTTTTTCTTACCAAGAAAAGTGGGAAAGATAGTACGTTACTTTTATATATTTATCATTTATACATTAGTATAATCGTGAGTACGTTTCATTTGTATACATACAGCTTATATGGAAACTGCTGAATGAGGTATTATGTTGCCGAATGTGACCACTAATGGTACTTGGAACTAAAATCCATTTTATTTCATGTTCACCCACTTCGTTTTTACTAATTTGTGGATTTGGCATCCTTCCCATTCTGTTCTGTTGAAAATGTGTTGAACTTGTTCAGGTTTCTGATTTCCTCTTTTTTTCATTAAGCTGTTCGCTGCTGTTCTTTTTGTTTTCCGATTTTCTCCATTTAGACTTTGAATTCAGTTATCGCCTATCTGTTGGTACATGTGGCTGCTGACATTTAACTTTGTTCATATCTTCAAACTGCCAACTAAATGAATGCCGTTTTGCAGAATTGCTCTGAAGACCTTGTAACTTCCTTGAAGGCGTAGATGGATGCTTTATTGTGTGAACGGCTGCCTTCTGTGTCCCTTAGGCGGGCATATTTTGAGTTATTCTAAAACTCAAATGACCGGACCATCATGAGTTGTTCTATTCTAAAATAATGAAAAAGGCTTTGAGGACCAAAACTCCCTTGAGAGCTCAGAAATATAGCCTGATTAGTTCATATGGAGTGTAGAATTCAGTTATGTTTTTTTTTTGTTTAACCACTTAACTGTTGTTATGGAGGAGCTTAAATTTTGCCTCTCTCCTTGTTGTCTTGGATGTACTTTGAAAGATCCTTAAAATGTAAGATTTTCAATTTTTCTTTGCAAAGAGTCTGCTTTTATTTCGAACATCAACGTTCGTGTTGTTTCGACAAACACTAAAGAGAAAAGCTAGTCTCCATGCAAGTTCGACAATGGTGAAGGGCGGCTTATTAGTTAAACCTTGAACCCTAAACCCTAAACATTATTATCTTACAATTGGCTTATCACTTTCATGCAAGTGCATCACCATTCAGATATGGCAATTATATTGTCTTATGCTAATTACCAGTAGACATATAACTTACAAGAAAGAAACTTGGAAGTCCAAACAACCACCACATAATAAACTTAAAAATGCAAACACCATTAGGAAGATAAAACAATGCAGTACCATTAGGGAGAATTCAATATGTCTCCCTATGGAACTTTTTTCATCTACAATTACCATTTACCTCCCGAGTTTAATATGATAGAAGTTTCTAACTTGCTCTGTACACGAAACACCATCTATAAGCAGTTAAACAGTATATTCCATATTCTAGTTTATGGAGTGATGCACCAGATGCTCCCTTGTAGAATAGAAGTCACCAAGCAGCAACCGAAGAAGGATTTAAAGAAAAAGTAATTTCAGAAAATGGCTTCGCAATATTTGATCTCTATCTATAGACCAACTAAAGCTAGCTTGATGTTTAGATTCCAAATGCACAACAAACTAGTCAATTTTCTGCTGTTTGGAACATTAGAACCATAATTCAAGCTTGTCCGTCTTGAGCCGAATCAGCAATTTCGGCGGCAACTTTCTTGTTGACCTTCGTCTTGCCCTTACCAGGAGATTTGCCATCTCCAGGAACTTCAGCAGTAAGCCTTCCCATTTTCTTCTGCAGATCGGCGAGCGAATCCTTAGGAACTTTCACTTTCGGACTTTTCTTTTGATTGACAAGCTTCAGCTCCAGTCTATATAAAGCAAAAGCATTACAGCCATAGATCTCATATTCAAACAAGTGCCATTCATATTTCCCAGCCGGTTGAGGGTCCATGTAGTATGACCTCTTCTGGCCCTCAAATTCCTTCATCACCTGCTTCCTTGATTCATGCCAACCACGTCCAGAGTAATCTGGTAACGACCTCTGCTTTCTGTTTCCACTCTCAAATGCCCTCCTAGGCTTATCAAAGAAGAGCCACTCCCTTATTATTTCACCCTCAAGTAAAGAAAGATCAAAAAGCTCTGCAATAAAGGGATGGCCTTTGTCATGGATAGCAAGAGAAAGGATAAAAGAGGGCATGCTTTTTATTGTCAAAATCAAATACACATGCCAAAATTGCCTAAAGAAAAGTGGTACAGAGAAACCAGGCACTCTATTTCAGATAAGTAGCCACAAACCACATTATCTACCATACTTCCAAGATAAACAAGAATATTATTATTCTTATTTTATGTTTTACTGAGAGAGAGAGACATGTTATTTTACCTGTAGCATTCCAAGGTGATTTCATGGTAGCAGCACCTTCACATTGAGGAATGCCAACGTTCTTACCCTGTGCCTTTGCTCGAACTGCATCAAGTAGTAAATTATCCTTTAAGCTAATTCCACCAGGGCGTAGAATTGGAGTTGTGCCAGGGGGGTCTTCATTCACAGCTAGGGTAGCATGAAAACTGCTACAGTAGTCATGATACCAGTCAGATCCTTGGGCCGGCCTTGTACAATCCCAGAGAGCACACTTCGGCCCCATGAAAGCAGATGGTGGAGGAGAGATATTCGACAGTATGTTGGGGCTAGCATCCTTCACATAATCTTCAGTCGCATTGGCACCAATGGGAAGCCCATGGTCAAACTCTTGTTGTAAATCAAATGTATGATAATCCAATTGATAATTCATGTCAGCATTAGCTGAGGTAGAAACTTTACATAAATCAAACCCTTGAAATGATTGTTCTGGTGGCTCATGATTCACAAAATAGTCCTGACAAAGAAAATGTGTGCCAATTCCAGTCAAACTTCACGCAAAGGATCAGCATTAAACTACTGGAAACTAAAAAGAAACCAAATATGGCCACAAAACAAGAGAGGACTTGGGGGGGGGGGGGGGAGTGATGCAGACGTTGAAATAAAGAAAACACCAAAGCAACCATCACCTACTTTACTTCTAATATAAAATGATTAGAGTTAGGAGAAATAAATCAACATGCAATAGCTATTAGCTTAATACCAAAAAGAATATAATATAACTTTTCCTTAGATATGATGCACTTTGCACATGAAAAAGTAAAAATGGTCGCAGAAACACAATTAAGAAACACTCATACCAACCAAGTTCATATTCAACAATAATGGATTTATCAAATGAAATTACACTTGTGGCACCTAGACTTTCTAGTGTTTCACCAGTGTATGACAGCTCCATCCACCTTTACTTTATAAAGAACTATATAAATATATACTTATATATAGCAAACAATAAAGAAATATATTATATAGTAAACCAAAACATAAAAATTTGACATAAACTTTAGCTTATATATAATTTCCTTCCTTTTCAGTGTAATGGTGCTTTAGGAAGAAATATGGAGGGGAAAAAGTAAAACAAAAGAATTAATTCTTCTCCACATTAAAATCACAATGGGGGGAAAAGCTCTCACCTCTGGAAATAGAGGTAAATTACCCGGATTTAGGCTTTGATCATCAACCTCAGGCTTCAGCACTGGTGGTTCCTTTAATGCACTTGTGGCATCATCTTCTTCCTCGTAAATTTGCAACAATCGGTTTATATCATGAGAAAACGATCCAAGACTATCCTACATAAAGTTCACCAAAGTTGCTTCTTGTTTAGGCACAGAAAATCTATCTACTGAGTTCAAAACCAGAGTTTACGCCCCATTTTATTTATGGGTAGATTGATGCAAAGAGTTTAAATTAGCGTTGATAAAATAGAAGGAAACAAACCAATAAAGATGAGGCCTGGGATGGTGTGCAGAGCTCAGCTTTCCACTCACGAAGGTTCTGATAAACTTGCTCCTCTAACACTGCAACATCACCGGCTCGACCTTCCTTCCTAGCGGCTTGAAGACCGCTGAACTGTTCTTGGAGAAAATTTAGTCGGTTCTTGGCATTGTCCACCATCAATTGGTGACAGGCAGATGTACATTTGCTCTTTGATGAATTATTCTGCATTGTCCCTCTAACACCAAAACCCTATTAAACCAGAACGTTCAAATTTAGAAAAACCTAACAAATCCAAGAATTTCAATCCTTGAATCACCTCAGTACAATAACACATACATACAACACACATATATACACTTAAAGAAACAAAACAAAAAAATGAAAAAAACTGAACACAAACTTGTAATGGTGGGAGCATTAATTAAAAAAAAAAACCTCTTCCGTAGTGATTCCAAATCCACCGATTTCCACTGTTTCAATCCTACCCAAAACCCTAAAATATAACAAGTTTCCCCAAATTGAAGACGAACCCCCCCCCCCCCCCCCCCCCGCGGAGAAACTGAAAACAAAAGAGAAGCAAGTCAAAGGGATGACTTAAAGGAAAGAAAGAAACATGGGTTACACGTATGATCTCTCAAATAACATACACAAATTCCAACTTCAGAAGGAAAAAAATATTTAACAGAACAACAAGACTGGAAAAATAAAACAGGGAAAGGGAAGAAATAATATTTACCTAAAGAGGAGATTGAAGAGACTTTGGTTTGAATGAAGAGGAATGATATAGGTTAAAAGGTTACATGCAATTGCAAAAGGAGGGTGAAACTGAAGGGCAGTGAGGGTCCAGCGGAGTCTCCAGATAAGCAAAGGCAACCGCGACAAAAGGGCAAAAAAGTCTTAACTGTTTATATTTATCCACATGACACGAGAAACTCTTTCCAGCTTTTCTTCTCAGGTTATCAATCAATTCAATTTAGTCCAGTTGATTTGCAATTTATTGATATATATTATTTTACCAAAATTGACGTGATACTTTGAGTTTCGATATATTTAATTTTAAATATCTTATCTTTAAAAAAATTACTTTTGTGTATTAAATAAATTCCTTTTATCAATTCATTAGTATCTGAATATTTATATATATGTCAAAACTAAACATGTCATTTATATTCAATATTTTATTTTATTTTACAATGACTAAGCTAAACACAATTCAGTACACAACATCAATCCATCGTGAACTTTAGGTGTAAGGGAATGTTAATCTTTTTTAAGTAATTTAAATTTGAACAACATAATTTATACATATATAAAAGTTTAATTAAATTTAAAATTATTTTATTGGGGGTGAAAGTATTAGTAGTGCTAGTAAGATTGAATTATTAGATGTTTTGAGTTCGATCAATTCATGGACCAATATAAAATTTAATGAGAAAGGAACTTATTTAATTTCCAACGTTGGTGTGACTTATCGTCGGTGTAAACAAATTCAGAGTTTGAAAATTACAGGCTTTTAAAATTTGGTTTTAGTTTTAAACTCGTTAAAGAGAATGATATTTTTCTTAAGTCTTGAGTTCAAATATTTATATTTGTAGGATGTGCGTTATTAATGATTATAAAAGATTATAAAAAAATATTACTTTGTAATTACTTCATATTATTAAAAAAATGGTTCAAATTTTAAGTTTTGTTTGGTATTTGATTTAGAGAATTTGTTGATAATGTCCTGAAAATTAAAAAGGTGTTCATTTAAATTCTTAGCAATTAATCTGGAAAATATAAAAAATATTGATGGTATTTTCAATTATAGATCAAACTAATAAAAAACATATAAACAATGATGATTAAATGTATTATTATGTTAATTATTTAAGAATCGCATCATTTTCTCACTAAAAATTTCAGTGCATAATAATTAAAATAATAATAATAACTTCTATTAAATAATAATAATTTATTCCTATAATTAAGCATATACGTTAAGTCCAAATAAAAAGAAACCCATATATGGTCCCTAGGGCCTAGAGTTGGCACTATGACCCTTCCTATTGCCAAGCTCTAAGACAAGCTTGGATGTTTTCTGAAGCACACCAGAGAACCAAGTAGCACCAACCGCAACATAGTTAGTACTCTTGATCCTGTTCGGCAAGTCTCTCGCCGCCTCCTCCGCCGCCAAAATTGCCTCATCAGCCGCACACACTGCCACCCTGGTTTTGTCCATCACCATTCGACTTTTCTCCGATAATTTGAACTTGTGTTCGAGTGCATCTCTCGACCGGTTCAACGCTTTAACCCCTTCGGAAGCTATCGCATCCGCCACGGCTCGAATGCTTCCTCGGGTCTTCTAAATATAGAGAGTCGAATGCATAAAGACTCAAATAAACACAGTTACCTTCTTTGGCCCTATGGAAAGGAAGTTACCTCGGAAACAATAGGAATTGTTCTATATGAGACCGGAGGATCCGCAGCATCATTCTTCGGCAGAACTCGAATTTGTCGGCCTGCAAAAATAGCATTCTGCAAACCGAGTGCCATGCCACACACGATCAAATACAAAACGAATGAAAGTATGAATGTAATTATTTTCTTACATTAAGGAGAAGAGCTGTTTGATAAGCATATGGCTGCCTAAAAGATATCAGAGCTGACTGTGATTGGTCTCTATTCCCACTGCGCAAACAAACAAACAAAAAATAAAGATATGAAGAATTGATGAAGGTGGAGAAGTTTGAATGAATTACCCCAGAAGCTGGATTTTCTCGACATGGCCACAGTTAGAGAAATATGCATTGAGGTCTCCGAGAGTTACTGAAGAAGAAAGGTTGAGGACCAGAACAGTTAAATAAGGATTAGGCATTTCGATTTCAGTTTATGCCTGGTTATGGTCATGTTTACCATCTCCTCCTTTCTGCCAACAAAGGCCTAAAAGGACAGAACCAAGTTCTAGTTCCAGGGAGAATATAAAATTGAATATTGAAATTTCACTAGTGGGGGAATAAAGTCTGATTGATAAACACGAATTTATTCTCCTCTCATAAAACTTAAACCTGGCTTTTATTTATGTGTGAATGATCAGTATTACCTATCCATGTTCTCTAAACATGAAGCTAAGTGTGGGTATATATTCGATGTAAATAAGGGTGCTAACTAAGTTGAACAACTCGATAACAATTTAAATTTGATTAGGTTAAAATTCAATTAACACTTGATTTAAGTTAATTCGACTCACACTCGAACTCAACTTGACACCTTAACGTGTTGAGTAAAGCAAGGTCTCTACTCAATAAGTTCAAGAGTTAATTTTTTTTTAAAAATAATTAGGATGTTATTTATCTTATTTTAAGGATATGGTTGTAATATGTTAATTTGTTATATTTATGGATTGTTACTTTGAAGTTTAAACTTTGTAATTGCTTACGCATTATTTTGATAATTCTTAAACTAAATGAGTGTTTGCAAGATTGATACCCCTAAACCTAGACTTGAAAATTGATAAATTTTTAAGATTTAAAATATCAACTATATATTTGTAAGGTTTAAAATTCCAAGTTTTAAAGTAAATTTGAAATTCTAGATTTGATAAAGTTGAAGTTGAATGTATCCAGACTGAAACTCAGTTTTACTAATTTTAATTTAATAATTAAAACAAAAAATGTTTAATTTAAATTCAGGTTTTCAAATGGAGCTTTTGCCTTGGGGGTCAAGTGTGCTGCTCGGTTACCTTCCTTTTCAACTACAACAGTAAAAAGTAAGAGATAAGTCTCCCCTGATATATGTATACGTTGGCTGCCGATTTTGAAATGGAACATGGTTTCAAGGTTAAACTATAGAAATTATCATCTGAAGAAATCATAGTTTTTGTACGAGTTTGCACGCAAATTGTTCGGGCTTTGCTGCTGCTCATTGGAGTACCCCAAGTTCATTATATTCCCGTCATAGCTTCTTTCTTTATCGACATTCTGATGCCCTATTGGCTCCACACCTAGGAAATCGACCGTCTTCTTCTCGCCACCTTCCATGTACACTTCTCCTGACATATTTTCAGAATTTCCATTTTCTGCCTGTAGAAAATGAGTGTGGAACAACGCAGTCGGAGCAAGAGTATTGTGGGATCTTTTTGTTATATGTTTCTCCTCCCAGATAGGAGCCATTGGTATCGGCGCCATTCTTTTCTATGTTACTACCAATCATGGTAGAACCGTCCTGGACCGACACGGTTGAGGTGATGTTACTGGTGGAATATCCGGTGAAACCTCGGAGTAGTATCGCGGGGATTGTAGTGTCGCTGATCTTAGCACCCATTTCTGCAGCTTTCTGTAACAAGGCCGTTGCGGATGTATATGCGGACCCTATTGCAAGAATGGAAGTCAGGGATGTTCCTGGATTGAAATTTTGATTTAAGGTGCTGGACATGTTCATGATTCTGGCTGAATACAAAGACAATAGCCTCTGTGTATGGTTCATGTTCTCGTTAGAAATCGACAGCTTCGTCTTTGCATTGGCATCCGAGCATGAACCAGAACTAGGCATCGTCTCCGTTAATGCATCTCAGAAGGCTCTGTGTGTGACGAAGTTGTCCTTCCTGCGAATAACAAATGGATTGAAAAGAAGAAAAAAATTATAAAACCCTCTAATCACTTACGGAGTAACATGCTACATACCTCGAAAAGATCGAGCCACACTCGCAACGATATTCTCGGGTGCTACAGATCTTTGCGTGTGCCTTCCAATCTGACTGAACAGCGTATCGTTTAGAGCACTTATCACACTTCCATTTCTTTTCTCCATGCTTCCGGCAAAAGTGCTTCTTAATGCCGGTCAAGTAGCCTAGAGCCCGACTCGGGACATACATAAACCCTTTTCTTCACCTCAGTATTGACTATTTGTTCTTTGCTTTAGCTTCCAAGGCAAGTTATGTCCTCTCCTATGCAGCTGAAGGTTCTGGTCTCGTTGAAACCCTTTATGTCAAACTTCACATATGTACCTCTTGGTTGCCATTAGAGTCCTCGGTAACAGCGCTGCGACCTCCGCATCATGATCTGAAAATTTTCCGAATAGCGAAAATTAACTCAGTAATTAAAAATTAATGGAAGTATCTTAGTCAAAGGTAAAGATTGTAACACCCCAACCCGTATCCGACCCAGATCCGAGTCCGAGATGTCACATTGACTTTTTAAACTTTGACTCTTAAAGAAAATCATGAAAATTTTAAACTTTCATTAAAATAAAAGATGTTAATTCATACAAGTTGGACCAAAATAAACAAAATCAATCAGAGCATTAGTAATTCACAATTTCGTTACATGCCAACATACTATATACAACCAAATATCTACACTTAACTACAATTCTGATCTGACTTGTGAAAAGGAGAGTCTGACCTGTCTTGCTTCTCTTCACTTCTCTTCTCGCTTTCCAGAACCTACGTGTGAAACACTCACACGCTAAATCGATGACTTAGTGAGGCATAAAACATGCTAATCTGAACTCTCTATAATAAATAGTGCATGTATATTTCACAATTCATATAAAAATATAATACAAACATCATATATCAATTCATATAACCCCAATTATAAACATGTACACATATCATCATTATTCTAGTCACACTATTGTCATTATCACTATCATTATTCCATTTAGAACATATAACTAGAGTTTAATCTTTGAAGCACTTCATACTACACTTTTCACAAACCAAAACATATAACATCAAATAACATTTTTTTATATTATTTCTTTGTTTAGCCCATGTACACTTTTGAGAACTACAGGTATGTGTGAGTACATAGAGGTTGTGCACTATGCTGTCACCACAGCTCGTATAATTCCCACTAGGGGCACTGAATATTTGTCCCGAATGATCACTATGTCCCGAAGGACCACTGTTAATCCCTCGACTCTTGGCATATCAACTATACCCCTAGCTCTCATAATACATATCATGGGCATTATCCTTATATTATCATACATTCACTTAGTTCACTTACACATAGTTCACTTCCATATGATTCACATGTCACATATTCACTTATTCATATCACATAGACTCATAGCGTTTTATCATATTATTTACATTCTCTGACTTATTTCTAGTAATCATGTAATTACTGCACTTATTTTCATATAACTTATTGTCACCTAACTCATACATTACATATAGACATCTATATCACTTTCACATAGTTTATATCAACTTCCAAGTTCCTTTAATAACATATGTTCTATCATCTACTTTATGCTTCATTCTTTTGTATTCACTTGGATTACATAATCTATGTTATATTATAAACATATCCCACTTAATAGTATTTTATTTATATACTAATTTAGTTTATTTACTTAATTCCATTTCATATATTTCTTATAACCTTTTTACATATCTCTATAGTTCTTTAGCGTATATCTTATCTTATAGATGCGTACCATCACTTTGTATACAAATTTCCTAATTGATTTACTATTCCTATTTCATTCTATAGTTCAATCCTATTTAGTTTCCCTCATTCTCATTAACTCATCTAATTCTATTATACAATTCCTCATAATTGATCATACCACTATGTATTTATCCAACTTATGTTTCTATATAACTGTTACACATGTTTATCTAATTCCTATTGCATTTCATGAATTCACTTTCATCATATTCTCCTATTATTACATATTTTATATTATGACCATATCTTCAAATAATCTTATACTTCATTATCGTATGACTTATATTTTGTCCTATTATGACTCTTCATATACTTATATTCTCATTTCCATAAATTTCATAAATCTTATCACATAACTTATCTTTTAGATTCATATAATTTCATATCTATTATTATATTATCATATAACTTATGTAAACATATATATATATATATATTACTTATATCGGTTCCTATATCTTATCACTCTAACATATATTCATACAAATCATGCCACACATACAATAACATATTACCCATACACTCATAACAAACACATACTCATGGTCATGAATTCATGCATAATGCTATAGAAAATAGACTTGTCGTAAGTCTTATTTCCAACATCATATTATCTAATATGCACTCACCTTGGCCTCACTAAGTTTCAAATCCACTTAATTTTCTTACAATCGAATCTTAACTGATCCGTTCTGTAACTTGTTCGTACTCGATATCTACATAATTATACATCCAGATCAGTATTCTAATTGATATACTCAAATCTTTCATTCCTTAGACTAAAAGAAAGGTCTATTTCATTTCCCTTTGAAGTGCATCGGTACACACTATAGTGTATCGATGCATTCCTTATCGGGTGTATCGATGCATTCCTTATCGGGTGTATTGATGCACTACCTATGCATTGATACACAAATTACATTCGATGTTTTCATTTTAAGTGGTGCATCGATGCACTTCTTGTGCATTGATACACACTGGATAATTTCTGGAAATTTACCCTTGATGCATCGGTACATGTTAAATGTGTACCGATGCACACTAGCCCAGAATTCCAATTTATGCACGAAAATCACTTCCTTTTAGCTCAAATGTTTCATATTTCATCTCCTTTCTTATTCTTAACTTACATACTCATTCTTAAACTCATTTATTCTCATTTATCACATCTTTATCCTCAAAATCCTATCTTCCAAATGGAATTCAAGAATCATACCAAATTTATCATGTTATCCAAACTTAATTCTAACACCTATAACTTCTTATTCTTATAGATGACAAGTCAAATTCAACCTCCAAATTCATTTAAATCTTCTTATTCAAAATTTCACTTAAAAACTATATTTACTTATCTCCTAACATTCGTCTTTGAGTTTACTTATATTTGACTTCCTTAAGCTTTCTTACTATCCAAAGAATCGAAACCAACTTAGAATTCAAATAATAATCAACTAATAAAAACTCTCACCTTTGCCTTGAGCTCCCACGTATGAAGAAGAATGAGAAGATGAGGTTTCTGGAAGCTTGGATATTTCTTCCTCTCATCCACGTGGTTACTCCCTTAAAAAGGAAAGAATAAAAATCTTTCCTTGCCAAATAACCTTTTTACCCTTCATCTCTTTTCATATTTACCAATCAATCCTCTAGAATAAAATTCTCTATAAATTCCTTGAACTTTTAACTTATTTCGAAATCGAGCACAAAATTTTTAAAATTTGCAATTTAGTCATTGATCCTGATTTGGGATGTTACAAAGATATTGTACGCATGCTTGCCTAGATCCCTCGGAAGATATCGTTTCCTCTTTGAACCTATGGTGATAGGATGCTCAAGAGGATTCGGACTCTCAATAGACGGCTGCTAGACGACGGTGATGTGATGTCCATCTTCGAAACCCTGCAGAAAGTTTGACATTTTTAGCTGGACTTGACACTGATCATTGCAAACAGGCAGCTGTTATAATATATAAAATATGTAGCGGACAGAAAAATTTAATACCAACCACGATCGAAGACCATGGTCCATGTATTCATTCGGGTTTAGAATTCTCTGATATCAACCTCTTTCAATACATAAATCGTAAAACAGACACGAGAAATACAAAAATGAAAATGATAGGTGATGCCATTGACAAAGGAGAAATCCAAATAAAGAGACAGTTTTGCCTTGTGTTGA
Source organism: Hibiscus syriacus (assembly GCF_006381635.1). Classification (NCBI taxonomy): domain Eukaryota; kingdom Viridiplantae; phylum Streptophyta; class Magnoliopsida; order Malvales; family Malvaceae; genus Hibiscus; species Hibiscus syriacus. The sequence continues at coordinate 9,554,345 of NW_024061960.1, read as the reverse complement.
GATGGTATCGTATCTACCTGCTTCCATGATTGTGTTGTCATTCTTGATTGTTGTTTTGCCTTGACAATTTTGAATGAGCTTGAAATCACCTCCCTCCAAAAAAATAATTTGTTAATCATTCATAGAAGTGGTGATAGAGCATCTTAAATTCGTCAAGAAATTGTCTTTGGACATATCCATGGATTTAACTTTCACATTTCGGATTTAACAATGCTATTACTTTAAGAGACGCCAGCACCAGGGCAACTCAAACGGCTCTTGGGCACTCATTAACCGGAAATATTACTTTATTTATTACTTCCATGCAAATGGATGAAGTTCTGAGCTTTAGATCATATCAGCAGTTCTATTTGATAGAGGAGATGAAGAATCGGTGAAGAGAGGGAATAGAAAGGGAAAAAGGAAATGTTGGTGAAGAAGAAAACATATAATGAAAATTTTGAAGTTTGATTCAAATATTTAATGAGTAATTAAGATTTAATTGATAAAATATATAAATTTTGAAGATTAAAACTATTATTATATCAATTTATGTCCTATCTTATTATTAAGTATTATTTTTATTATGTATTAATTATATTTTCGTCTATAAATTCTCATCACACATACAGCACATGCCTATTTAACATGTATAGATCTAAGGAAAAGAAGGAAAAAAACTCTAGCGGCGGGTGGTGGTGTGATTAAACGTTTTACATTTACAAATAAAAAAAGTAACTTTGACCAAAAAGGCATGACATGAAGCACAAAAGAAGGCTTGGAAGCAGGACCATTTCTTCCCAAATCCAACAACCAAAGGAACCGGTACTTAAATACCACCAAAATAATTAAAATAGGCAAATCCATTACAGCAAAACCTTAAAACTAAACCAACACGTTCTTCTTCTTCTTTAATAATAACATAAGACGGAAGTTGTAGTAGAAATTTATCATTTCATTCATTTGTTATTGTGGAAGCTAGCTATTAAAAGAAGTAACCCGATGATGATGATGAAGATGAACCCAAATTAAATCCCTCAGTTACCGTATATCAGAAACCGATGGCATCATCAACTCGTAAGAGTTAAATCCCAGGTATGGTTCACTTACTCCTGAGTCAAACCGGAGAAGGCCCGAGTCACTCCACGCACCGTAAGTGTAAGTTATATCTGAACCAGCAACTCCAGATACGTAACAAGTGGAAAAGACATCGGGTGGCAAAGGTGGCAGATCACAGTCATCGCTGAACTGTTGAGAACCACTGTTTCCGGCTTCCATGACACCGGTAATGGGTGTGTAAAACAGTACTGAATCACTACTCTCTTGGTTCCACCTGTTTCCGACTGGTAATAATCCGGACGATTGATTGAAGAAAAGCTGGTTCTGGTTACTGTCCATTTGTTGGTGAAAAGGTGGATTAATAGGGAAAATCGACGACATGTTATGCTGTGTTTCGTCGGGGGAAATGATGGAGGTGACCGATGAGCCAACTGGCATGTCGGAATAAACGAAGTTTGTTCGAACCTTGGAGCCACGCATGGAGCGAGCGGCACGGTCGTAGGCTAAGGCAGCTTCCTCGGCAGTGTCGAACGTGCCTAGCCAATGCCTTTCTTTTGTGGAAGGGTCTCTTATCTCCGCTGCATATCTGCCCCATGGCCTCCTCCTTACTCCCAAGAATCTTATCTCTTGTTGCTGCTGCTGCTGAGGTTGCTGTTGCTTTCTTTTGTTTTTAGAAGAAGAAGAAGAAGGAGAGTTGGTTTTTGAGTTGTTGAAATCCATGAGGATAAAAATAACAGTCTTTGTAAAGGACAGTCTTTTTCTGTCTTTTTTATGATTAGATAGATAGAAAGAGAGGAAATTCTTGGTCTTGGGAATGGAACAGAGCAATAATACTTGGGGCTTGTTTATCATCCATTTGCATTTGTGTTTAAATAGGGGAGAAATTTTCAAATGCATCCATGGTTTTTTGTAATCCAAGATAATGAGTGAGAGCAAAGAACACTCTCTCCCATGCTAGCATAATGATCCTAGTGTGGGGCCTTGCTTCTGGTTGGACCCTCATAAGCTCCCATCAGCACAGTTGCCCTTCATTATGAATCACTCAACACAAAAGTCACTTTTTCCCCAATATTTGCGATGTTTGAGAACGAAATCTCTGCTCCTGCTGTTTGCACCACATGGATGAATTCGGCAAAGATATCAATCATATCGGTTGACCTGTAATCATGGTTTGATTAGAGACTATTCAGGTGATCTCATCATTCTTCTAACTGGTGTTCAATCATGTCCTTTGGACCATGAGTTTGAACATTCTGATATGATTTATCCTGCAAGAAAGTGCAATCATGGCTCATCACCGGCTTAATATAATTCTTATGATTGATTACTGCTGCTTGAACCAAATTTTTATTGACTTCCAATCATCAAAGTGGAGTCTATTACATCTCTCTTCAAAGATTCTGACATGAGTAATCATGTAAACGGAGTAATTAATAAGTCACTTGTATTCACGAGCCTGCATGACTCTGCGTATAACTTCATTAGAAAAAGCTTTACAAGCCGAATTTCCGTATCAAAATGATTGCCTAACGTATGATCACAATCCAAATATCATTGAACTGTCAGTACCTATCATTTCCACAGGTATAGACCTTTTTCCTTTGACAGAAAATACAACACAATCTACAAAAAAGTATAATCTATATATATATATATATTACGTGTAGTCCTCTAAACACGTAGAAAAGGTCATGTTGCCCTAAGACTAATGCAACTGAGCCTTTTTAGAAAATAAACAATAAATAATCTGAATATCATATAGTTCCAGCCATGTGCATCCAATTTAAGCAAAAATATAATGATACGTTCCACAATCTTTCTCAGCTTTTTTGAACCTAGAATATGAGCTTTTCTTTTCTTTATCACGCCTAAGTGAGGGTGTGTACTTATACATTTTAAAATTCGAATTTTTTTAAGTAATTATTTATTTTATGGATTGTACCTATTCTAAAATTTTATTTATTTTTATCTCATATACAAATGTTATGTTGTTAATATGTATATGTATCCAAAATTCGCATATATATATATATATATATACACGCTTTTAAATTTAGGTGCATCGATCCTTGTTGCACATTTGCATGTATATGAACACATTTCAAATGAAATGAAGGGGGAGGCATGTTGGGTTGCATGTGGAAAGGACACATAGGGCATGCTTTTTTGAATAAAACAATGCACTAGGAAGACCTATCTATTTACTTAGTAATTAATTAACATTGTCAGCATGCTTTGACCTGAATGGACCCACGTAAGATATTATACTAGTATTTTGCTTAATATAAGGTCATAATGTCTTTGCTCTTTATTAAAAGAATCATTTTTAACAAAAACTCCTTTGAAATGTATTATATTAGAATGACAAAATTATCATTCATTAACATTATAGATAAGGTTTGCGCCTTGTATTATTCATCCTTTTTCCTTTAAATTTATAATAATAAAATCAATTAATAAATGTCACTTTTATTATATATAAATATATTAATTCATTTAATAAAGAGTTGAAGTAACAAAACCATTTGTTAACAAATTGCTTATTATAAATAATATGTACAGGCATAAAAGTAAACTTTAAATCGGGAAATCGAGGTCTATGCATAAGTAAACCATGTGACTAACAAAGGAAATCCTTATAGCCGGCTTGAGGCTCTGAATATAATTTACTTGGATAAACAATCATTCCTATTAAAATGTGGAGTCACGTTGGATTTTACATTAGATGCTATAATAGCTGGGCTTTGATGCTATGGTACTAATACTGTAACACTTTAAACTCGATTTAGTTAGAAATTAGACTAAAGATATCATATTGGCTGATCAGAACTTAGTCGGAGTCTAACCAACATTAAATCAGACAATCAAATATCCAAACACTCATTTATGGACTCGATTTTACGTATTTCACACATCGTCATTTCTTAACATGGATTACCAAAACTTCATAAATCATCCAAATGGTCATATTTTTACACTAAACATGCTTAATTACTTTTATGAATATTCAAGGAATCAATAAAACTTCATTAATGCTCTATTTTAGCAATAATTAATACGAACACATATAAATATATGATATCATATGGATTCATCATTTGATATAATTGTATTTTTAATCTCTTAATTAGCATGAATCAAACGACTTCAGTAGTTAAAGGATTGTTGTTATCCCTCGAGATCTCGAGTTCAAGTACCACATATGCAATGGTATGAACGTTTAATGTCAAATGACTTAGAGAGATAATTGAGACATACACTAAACATAATATGACATCCTAACCCTAAACCCAACCCGGTCTTATCTTTAAAATAACTCGACTTGACTCGACATAAGCCTAAATTTTCAACAACAAAAAAGTTGATCCTATAAAGTCGAGTCAGGTTGAAATTCGTCAGGTCCGAGTCTCATGGCCATCCCTAAAAATTTTATAGCCATTTCATTTGTGCAAAGGTACGAAATCATATCGATACATTTACTTTAAATCAATTTGATAATCTACTTAAATCAATTTGATAATCTATAGATATTTGGATCTCACATTCTCGTCAAATATTGATACGTTAAAATGCAATAGTCATCCATCCTCTTCTCCAGGACACATAGTCATAATAATCAACATCTCTCCTACTCATCAAGATCGAAGTTATAAAACTCACACACAAGCGTTATAAATTTTATGACATGTCAATTGTACCTAGAACTAAACTAATAATCAATGACTCATTGTTCATAATATCAAAGTATCAAAATTGACTATTTTTCATTTAACTCGATTTTCACCCATGGAACATGGTAATTCACACATTTACACATATATACCATTTTTATTCATCAATTTCATATGCTAACATGCTCAACATAACTCAATAGCAAAATTTCATATCGAATCATACAAAGACGTGCATTTTCAAATCATATGCTAAACATCTGCATGGTTTAGAGCCATTATCATAAATTTAAAATTTAAGCTCATTAACCTACACAACCAAATATCAAAACAAACATACAAATAAAATAGAATTTGATATCAACTGCAGTCACCTAATTCTTATTTTTAACCCATATATATATATATATCGTTATTGTATTATGCATAAATTACTACATTAGTTTATCAATCTGACCCATATGGAAACAGACAATTTTACCTAAAAATATTAAAAGAAAAAGGGCAATCTCAACTCAATGAACATAATGGATTGGTATGAAGTATTTTCCAATAGGGAAAAGTGCGTATCCCGGGCTAGAAATGCTGACTTTTTGGACCCTCGTTTTAGTGTTTATCCTCTGGCAAAATCTGATTCCCACCAAAGTGACACAGCAATAGGTCAAAAATCTTCAAAGACTTTTGAGTAAACACAATGTGTATTTTATTACAAGGGGCACCAAAATTAATGTAAAAATGCCTTGGGATATGAAGAAAGAGCATGCATGCACTATCTTCTCACCCACCTTTGTTCATTTGTCTTCCATTTTCCAATTTAACCTCTTTCCCTCTCACTAAACTTCTTGGTTTCCGGAGCCCATTAGCTTTCTTATTTTGTCTCCATATGTCAATTTTCATTATCAACGTAACTCATAAAAAGCAAATAGAATAATGCTTTGTCTATTTGTGGGATATTCAGAGATGGGAGACTAGCCAGAATGAGTTTGCTTTGACTCAGAAACTACCATTTCCCTTATAACAACAAGTTGGGTCATTTTATAGTGTAGGATTTTGGTAAAATAGTACAATGTAAACAAGTTGTCATATGAAAATGAAAATGATAGGTGATGCCATTGACAAAGGAGAAATCCAAATAAAGAGACAGTTTTGCCTTGTGTTGAGATGGTATCGTATCTACCTGCTTCCATGATTGTGTTTGTCATTCTTGATTGTTGTTTTGCCTTGACAATTGATTTGAATGAGCTTGAAATCACCTCCCTCCAAAAAAAATAATTTGTTAATCATTCATAGAAGTGGTGATAGAGCATCTTAAATTCGTTGTTCATATAAAATTCGTCAAGAAATTGTCTTTGGACATATCCATGGATTTAACTTTCACATTTCGGATTTAACAATGCTATTACTTTAAGAGACGCCAGCACCAGGGCAACTCAAACGGCTCTTGGGCACTCATTAACCGGAAATATTACTTTATTTATTACTTCCATGCAAATGGATGAAGTTCTGAGCTTTAGATCATATCAGCAGTTCTATTTGATAGAGGAGATGAAGAATCGGTGAAGAGAGGGAATAGAAAGGGAAAAAGGAAATGTTGGTGAAGAAGAAAACATATAATGAAAATTTTGAAGTTTGATTCAAATATTTAATGAGTAATTAAGATTTAATTGATAAAATATATAAATTTTGAAGATTAAAACTATTATTATATCAATTTATGTCCTATCTTATTATTAAATATTATTTTTTATTATGTATTAATTATATTTTCGTCTATAAATTCTCATCACACATACAGCACATGCCTATTTAACATGTATAGATCTAAGGAAAAGAAGGAAAAAAACTCTAGCGGCGGGTGGTGGTGTGATTAAACGTTTTACATTTACAAATAAAAAAAGTAACTTTGACCAAAAAGGCATGACATGAAGCACAAAAGAAGGCTTGGAAGCAGGACCATTTCTTCCCAAATCCAACAACCAAAGGAACCGGTACTTAAATACCACCAAAATAATTAAAATAGGCAAATCCATTACAGCAAAACCTTAAAACTAAACCAACACGTTCTTCTTCTTCTTTAATAATAACATAAGACGGAAGTTGTAGTAGAAATTTATCATTTCATTCATTTGTTATTGTGGAAGCTAGCTATTAAAAGAAGTAACCCGATGATGATGATGAAGATGAACCCAAATTAAATCCCTCAGTTACCGTATATCAGAAACCGATGGCATCATCAACTCGTAAGCGTTAAATCCCAGGTATGGTTCACTTACTCCTGAGTCAAACCGGAGAAGGCCCGAGTCACTCCACGCACCGTAAGTGTAAGTTATATCTGAACCAGCAACTCCAGATACGTAACAAGTGGAAAAGACATCGGGTGGCAAAGGTGGCAGATCACAGTCATCGCTGAACTGTTGCGAACCACTGTTTCCGGCTTCCATGACACCGGTAATGGGTGTGTAAAACAGTACTGAATCACTACTCTCTTGGTTCCACCTGTTTCCAACTGGTAATAATCCGGACGATTGATTGAAGAAAAGCTGGTTCTGGTTACTGTCCATTTGTTGGTGAAAAGGTGGATTAATAGGGAAAATCGACGACATGTTATGCTGTGTTTCGTCGGGGGGAAATGATGGAGGTGACCGATGAGCCAACTGGCATGTCGGAATAAACGAAGTTTGTTCGAACCTTGGAGCCACGCATGGAGCGAGCGGCACGGTCGTAGGCTAAGGCAGCTTCCTCGGCAGTGTCGAACGTGCCTAGCCAATGCCTTTCTTTTGTGGAAGGGTCTCTTATCTCCGCTGCATATCTGCCCCATGGCCTCCTCCTTACTCCCAAGAATCTTATCTCTTGTTGCTGCTGCTGCTGAGGTTGCTGTTGCTTTCTTTTGTTTTTAGAAGAAGAAGAAGAAGGAGAGTTGGTTTTTGAGTTGTTGAAATCCATGAGGATAAAAATAACAGTCTTTGTAAAGGACAGTCTTTTTCTGTCTTTTTTATGATTAGATAGATAGAAAGAGAGGAAATTCTTGGTCTTGGGAATGGAACAGAGCAATAATACTTGGGGCTTGTTTATCATCCATTTGCATTTGTGTTTAAATAGGGGAGAAATTTTCAAATGCATCCATGGTTTTTTGTAATCCAAGATAATGAGTGAGAGCAAAGAACACTCTCTCCCATGCTAGCATAATGATCCTAGTGTGGGGCCTTGCTTCTGGTTGGACCCTCATAAGCTCCCATCAGCACAGTTGCCCTTCATTATGAATCACTCAACACAAAAGTCACTTTTCCCCCAATATTTGCGATGTTTGAGAACGAAATCTCTGCTCCTGCTGTTTGCACCACATGGATGAATTCGGAAAAGATATCAACCTCCAAATTTCAAGTCAAATTCAACCTCCAAATTCAACCTCCAAATTCATTTAAATCTTCTTATTCAAAATTTCACTTAAAAACTCTATTTACTTAATCTCTCCTAACATCTTCGTCTTTGAGTTTTTACTTATCTTTAGACTTCCTTAAGCTTTCTTACTATCCAAAGAATCGAAAACCAACTTAGAATTCAAATAATAATCAACTAATAAAAACTCTCACCTTTGCCTTGAGCTCCCACGTATGAAGAAGAAGGAGAAGAGGAGGTTTCTGGAAGCTTGGATATTTCTTCCTCTCATCCACGTGGTTACTCTCTTAAAAAGGAAAGAATAAAAATCTTTCCTTGACAAATAACCTTTTTACCCTTCATCTCTTTTCATATTTACCAATCAATCCTTTAGAATAAAATTCTCTATAAATTCCTTGAACTTTTAACTTATTTCGAAATCGAGCACAAAATTTTCAAAATTTGCAATTTAGTCATTGATCCTGATTTGGGATGTTACAAAGATACTGTACGCATGCTTGCCTAGAACCCTCGGAAGATATCGTTTCCTCTTTGAACCTATGGTGATAGGATGCTCAAGAGGATTCGGACTCTCAATAGACGGCTGCGAGACGACGGTGTTGTGATGTCCATCTTCGAAACCCTGCAGAAAGTTTGACATTTTTAGCTGGACTTGACACTGATCATTGCAAACAGGCAGCTGTTATAATATATGATAAGATATGTAGCGGACAGAAAGAAGAAAAATTTAATACCAACCACGATCGAAGACCATGGTCCATGTATTCATTCGGGCTTAGAATTCTCTGATATCAACCTCTTTCAATACATAAATCGTAAAACAGACACGAGAAATAACAAAAATGAAAATGATAGGTGATGCCATTGACAAAGGAGAAATCCAAATAAAGAGACAGTTTTGCCTTGTGTTGAGATGGTATCGTATCTACCTGCTTCCATGATTGTGTTTGTCATTCTTGATTGTTGTTTTGCCTTGACAATTGATTTGAATGAGCTTGAAATCACCTCCCTCAAAAAAAAAAAAATTGTTAATCATTCATAGAAGTGGCAGGCATTGAAAGGGTCTTGATTGAAGAAAAGCTGGTTCTGGTTACTGTCCATTTGTTGGTGAAAAGGTGGATTAATAGGGAAAATCGACGACATGTTATGCTGTGTTTCGTCGGGGGAAATGATGGAGGTGACCGATGAGCCAACTGGCATGTCGGAATAAACGAAGTTTGTTCGAACCTTGGAGCCACGCATGGAGCGAGCGGCACGGTCGTAGGCTAAGGCAGCTTCCTCGGCATTGTCGAACGTGCCTAGCCAATGCCTTTCTTTTGTGGAAGGGTCTCTTATCTCCGCTGCATATCTGCCCCATGGCCTCCTCCTTACTCCCAAGAATCTTATCTCTTGTTGCTGCTGCTGCTGAGGTTGCTGTTGCTTTCTTTTGTTTTTAGAAGAAGAAGAAGGAGAGTTGGTTTTTGAGTTGTTGAAATCCATGAGGATAAAAATAACAGTCTTTGTAAAGGACAGTCTTTTTCTAGTTTCAGTGTTTGTCTCTCTGGGACTTTAAAGGACAGTCTTTTTCTGTCTTTTTTATGATTAGATAGATAGAAAGAGAGGAAATTCTTGGTCTTGGGAATGGAACAGAGCAATAATACTTGGGGCTTGTTTATCATCCATTTGCATTTGTGTTTAAATAGGGGAGAAATTTTCAAATGCATCCATGGTTTTTTGTAATCCAAGATAATGAGTGAGAGCAAAGAACACTCTCTCCCATGCTAGCATAATGATCCTAGTGTGGGGCCTTGCTTCTGGTTGGACTCTCATAAGCTCCCATCAGCACAGTTGCCCTTCATTATGAATCACTCAACACAAAAGTCACTTTTTCCCCAATATTTGCGATGTTTGAGAACGAAATCTCTGCTCCTGCTGTTTGCACCACATGGATGAATTCGGAAAAGATATCAATCATATCGGTTGACCTGTAATCATGGGTTTGATTAGAGACTATTCAGGTGATCTCATCATTCTTCTACCTGGTGTTCAATCATGTCCTTTGGACCATGAGTTTGAACATTCTGATATGATTTATCCTGCAAGAAAGTGCAATCATGGCTCATCACCGGCTTAATATAATTCTTATGATTGATTACTGCTGCTTGAACCAAATTTTCATTGACTTCCAATCATCAAAGTGGAGTCTATTACATCTCTCTTCAAAGATTCTGACATGAGTAATCATGTAAACGGAGTAATTAATAAGTCACTTGTATTCACGAGCCTGCATGACTCTGCGTATAACTTCATTAGAAAAAGCTTTACAAGCCGAATTTCCGTATCAAAATGATTGCCTAACGTATGATCACAATCCAAATATCATTGAACTGTCAGTACCTATCATTTCCACAGGTATAGACCTTTTTCTTTTGACAGAAAATACAACACAATCTACAAAAAAGTATAATCTATATATATATATATATATTACGTGTAGTCCTCTAAACACGTAGAAAAGGTCATGTTGCCCTAAGACTAATGCAACTGAACCTTTTTAGAAAATAAACAATAAATAATCTGAATATCATATAATGATACGTTCCACAATCTTTCTCAGCTTTTTTGAACCTAGAATATGAGCTTTTCTTTTCTTTATCACGCCTAAGTGAGGGTGTGTACTTATACATTTTAAAATTCGAATTTTTTCAAGTAATTATTTATTTTATGGATTGTACCTATTCTAAAATTTTATTTATTTTTATCTCATATACAAATGTTATGTTGTTAATATGTATATACCCAAAATTCGCCATATATATATATATATATATATATATATATATATATATATATATATATATATATATATATACACGCTCTTAAATTTACGTGCATCGATTCTTGTTGCACATTTGCATGTATATGAACACATTTCAAATGAAATGAAGGGGGAGGCATGTTGGGTTGCATGTGGAAAGGACACATAGGGCATGCTTTTTTGAATAAAACAATGCACTAGGAAGACCTATCTATTTACTTAGTAATTAATTAACATTGTCAGCATGCTTTGACCTGAATGGACCCACGTAAGATATTATACTAGTATTTTGCTTAATATAAGGTCATAATGTCTTTGCTCTTTATTAAAAGAATCATTTTTAACAAAAACTCCTTTGAAATGTATTATATTAGAATGACAAAATTATCATTCATTAACATTATAGATAAGGTTTGCGCCTTGTATTATTCATCCTTTTTCCTTTAAATTTATAATAATAAAATCAATTAATAAATGTCACTTTTATTATATATAAATATATTAATTCATTTAATAAAGAGTTGAAGTAACAAAACCATTTGTTCACAAATTGCTTATTATAAATAATATGTACAGGCATAAAAGTAAACTTTAAATCGGGAAATCGAGGTCTATGCATAAGTAAACCATGTGACTAACAAAGGAAATCCTTATAGCCGGCTTGAGGCACTGAATATAATTTACTTGGATAAACAATCATTCCTATTAAAATGTGGAGTCACGTTGGATTTTACATTAGATGCTATAATAGCTGGGCTTTGATGCTATGGTACTAATACTGTAACACTTTAAACTCGATTTAGTTAGAAATTAGACTAAAGATATCATATTGGCTGATCAGAACTTAGTCGGAGTCTAACCAACATTAAATCAGACAATCAAATATCCAAACACTCATTTATGGACTCGATTTTACGTATTTCACACATCGTCATTTCTTAACATGGATTACCAAAACTTCATAAATCATCCAAATGGTTATATTTTTACACTAAACATGCTTAATTACTTTTATGAATATTCAAGGAATCAATAAAACTTCATTAATGCTCTATTTTAGCAATAATTAATACGAACACATATAAATATATGATATCATATGGATTCATCATTTGATATAATTGTATTTTTAATCTCTTAATTAGCATGAATCAAACGACTTCAGTAGTTAAAGGATTGTTGTTATCCCTCGAGGTCTCGAGTTCAAGTACCACATATGCAAGGGTATGAACGTTTAATGTCAAATGACTTAGAGAGATAATTGAGACATACACTAAACATAATATGACATCCTAACCCTAAACCCAACCCGGTCTTATCTTTAAAATAACTCGACTTGACTCGACATAAGCCTAAATTTTCAACAACAAAAAAGTTGATCCTATAAAGTCGAGTCAGGTTGAAATTCGTCAGGTCCGAGTCTCATGGCCATCCCTAAAAATTTTATAGCCATTTCATTTGTGCAAAGGTACGAAATCATATCGATACATTTACTTTAAATCAATTTGATAATCTATAGATATTTGGATCTCACATTCTCGTCAAATATTGATACGTTAAAATGCAATATTCATCCATCCTCTTCTCCAGGACACATAGTCATAATAATCAACATATCTCCTACTCATCAAGATCGAAGTTATAAAACTCACACACAAGCGTTATAAATTTTATGACATGTCAATTGTACCTAGAACTAAACTAATAATCAATGACTCATTGTTCATAATATCAAAGTATCAAAATTGACTATTTTTCATTTAACTCGATTTTCACCCATGGAACATGGTAATTCACACATTTACACATATATACCATTTTTATTCATCAATTTCATATGCTAACATGCTCAACATAACTCAATAGCAAAATTTCATATCGAATCATACAAAGACGTGCATTTTCAAATCATATGCTAAACATCTGCATGATTTAGAGCCATTATCATAAATTTAAAATTTTAAGCTCATTAACCTACACAACCAAATATCAAAACAAACATACAAATAAAATAGAATTTGATATCAACTGCAGTCACCTAATTCTTATTTTTAACCCATATATATATATATCGTTATTGTATTATGCATAAATTACTACATTAGTTTATCAATCTGACCCATATGGAAACAGACAATTTTACCTAAAAATATTAAAGGAAAAAAGGCAATCCCAACTCAATGAACATAATGGATTGGTATGAAGTATTTTCCAATAGGGAAAAGTGCGTATCCCGGGCTAGAAATGCTGACTTTTTGGACCCTCGTTTTAGTGTTTATCCTCTGGCAAAATCTGATTCCCACCAAAGTGACACAGCAATAGGTCAAAAATCTTCAAAGACTTTTGAGTAAACACAATGTGTATTTTATTACAAGGGGCACCAAAATTAATGTAAAAATGCCTTGGGATATGAAGAAAGAGCATGCATGCACTCTCTTCTCACCCACCTTTGTTCATTTGTCTTCCATTTTCCAATTTAACCTCTTTCCCTCTCACTAAACTTCTTGGTTTCCGGAGCCCATTAGCTTTCTTATTTTGTCTCCATATGTCAATTTTCATTATCAACGTAACTCATAAAAAGCAAATAGATTAATGCTTTGTCTATTTGTGGGATATTCAGAGATGGGAGACTAGCCAGAATGAGTTTGCTTTGACTCAGAAACTACCATTTCCCTTATAACAACAAGTTGGGTCATTTTATAGTGTAGGATTTTGATAAAATAGTATAATGTAAACAAGTTGTCATATGAGATTCAAATTTGGGAAAAAAGATTTATATATCAATCTTGGTCTTTATTTAAATTGAGTAATAAAGGGTAAAATTCATACATGCATGCATTATTGTATTTGTTTGGCTCAGTTTGAATTTCAATATTGTAGATGTTAGTATATTTTTTCTTAACATAGTATTTATATTACTTAGATCCTTTTCTACTTATAAATCAGAGAATATCATTCACCTAAATACGTTTAAACCTATATACTTTAATAGGTTACAATAATAATAATGTCAATCCAACTAATACTCGATTAAATCGCAGTTGTTGATATGATTTAATGGAAAATAGACCATTGTTATTTATCAATTGAATATTGGGCCATAACCCTTTGCAGAAAAAGCCCACTAACCTTTCATAAAAAAATGGGGGGAAAATATCAAGGATCGTCAGTCACCGAGTGGACTAAGATGGAGCCAAATTGTCATTGGCGACCCATTTTGTTCACCACAAACGGACGAAGAAATTTACCCTATACATAGGCACTTTCGTAATCACTTGAAACGACAAGCTATGTCGCACGGTACGGCAATCTAAAGTGGTTTCAAGTACCCGATATATCTTCAAGATGAATACGAGACGAATATGGTTTGGTTATGTATCAGAGACGTCTCACGTTGTATAATTAAAAAACTGAGTTAGTTGGAAAAATTTTCGGAAACGTATCAGTGATAGCGTTTCATCTTCATATGCATACTCATTTTTTTTTTAGTTTAACTTAAAAAGATTTGACTTTGAAGCTTAGAATATCAACTAACTTACGATGATTTTTCGATTGAATCTGAGTATTCCTAGGTTGAGATGCCTTCTTATATTTTTAGGTTGAGATGACGTCAGAAACTCAAGATATGTTTCTTTTAAAGAAGATAGTACAAGCAGAAAATTAGATATGAATCTAATACATAATTTTAAAATTTTATTTATGATTTTTTATGTTTTTTAAATTAAAATTTATTTATATTAACTCGTACCATGTAAGTTTAAAAATTATCATTTCACATCCCGTATCCATTCCTGTATTTGTCCCCATATCCATATCATTGCAATGTAGGCAACAAGATTTGCTCAGTGGTTTAGGTGTGCTTTGTGATGCTCGTAGACATTGGATTAAATATCTTTAAGAGTAGATTATATTTTATTGTGTTTTGCTTATCAAATAAGGTGGTGACATGTGTCATCATATGATTGGATACAAAATAAAATAAAATAAATTAAAATTAATAAAATATTCTCCAATCTGGTAGTGACGTGTCACCACCTAATTTGAGATTAAATTTATTAATTTGAATTGAAATTATGAGCAAATTGATGTAATTTATAAATATTGATGATCAAATATGTAATTATATCAATTTTATTAACTGTCACGTCAACACTTCCGTTAAATGTTAACAACAAGTTGCTTGATTGAATGCATTTAAATAGTTGGATGACATGATTGAAAAAATTTTAAAAATTGTGGTCAAAATGAAAAGAGACAATAATTAGGTGGTCAGTGGTATAATTCACCCAAAAAAGATTATGGATAATGTAATTAATATTTTATTTTAAATAATTTACCTTTATATTTTTAACTAATTTATAGTTATACTTTGAGTATTTTAGAGTTTTAAATTTTTATAAATTAAACTACTGGTGCTCATTGTTAATGATGCTCAGCGATATTTAGTGATGTTTGTTGAGCGTGGCAGACTTATCCATTGAGGAACATAGTTAATACGAGAGATAACAAGGGAATGCCATAATTATTACAATAAGGGTAAACTACTTCAAATACCACTCACCTTTAGGTTCGGGCTCGTTTATGCCACCAACGTTTTAATTTTGTCGATTTTAACACTAATGTTTAAGTTTAACTGCAATTATGTTACTCCGCCGTTAATGGCTTAACGACATGATGACATAACATCTTCGCTCCATGATGTTGCTGACATGGCTTCCTCACCAAAAACGACATCATTTAGGCTTGACTGTGTTTGGTGCTAAAAAACCCAAAACGACGTAGTTTTGTATAAGAAAATTTAGTAAAATAATACATTTAAAGGGGTTTGAACTTAAGACATTTTTAAACAAAGGCTAAGGCTTAACTACTAAGCCAACTTAAATTTTTATGTAATTTTGCAAACATAATATACACGAGTCAGCATTCCAAAAGTTAATTTCTAAAAAAACAAATGAAATTATTAAAATTCTAAAACAAACACCTTAAATTTCAAAAAATCTCAAAAAACTCCTAAATTCCTAAAAATTCAAAAAATCATAATCCCTAAAAATCATAAGATTCATTTTTAGGGGTTTATGATTTTTTTGGTAATCCCTATATTCATTATAAAAAATGAATCTTATGATTTTTATGAATTACAATTTAGAGTTTATGATTTTTTGGTAATCCCTATATTCATTCTAAAAAATTATTTTTATGATTTTTAGGGATTACGATTTAGAGTTTATGATTCTTTGGGATTTTTAGGAATTTAGAAGATTTTTTAAGATTTTCTGGAATTTAAGGTTCTTTTTTTATAATTTTAATCATTTCATGGGTTTTTTAGAAAGTAACTTTTGAAATGCTAACTCATATTATGTATATTATATTTGTAAAATTATATCAAAAATTTAAGTTGGCATATTGGTTAAGCCTTAACCTTGGTTAATGTCTTGAGTTCAAATCCCCTCAAATGCATTATTTTACTAAATTTTCTCAAACGCTCCCTTAGCAACGTCATGGCTCGGAGATGCATGTTATCGTGCCATTTAGTCATTAACGGCGGAGTTAAATAATTGTAGTTAAAATTGACAAAATTAAAACCTTGGTGGCATAAATGAGCCCGAGCCTAACAGTGAATGGTATTTAAAGTAGTTTACCCTTACAATAATTTAAGTAATTACTTATTAACTCTACTTAGACTTAATACAAGTATTTTTTCATTTAATTAAAAAATATAAAGAGATGAATATTAGAGTAATTATATTTATTTATATAAAAGGAAATTATAATATCATATCGAGTCATAACAAAAAAAAATTACTCTAAACATAAACCCCGACCAAACCAATTTTATCATTAACAAAAATAGATTTCACCTGAAACCTAAATTTTAAGAAGAAGAAGAAGAAATCAATATGAGATTGAGCTATCAAATTCGTTTAATTTAATTATGCATACTTTTGATCCTCTTCGTTAATGAAAATTTTATATTTTTAATTCATCTATAATATCAAATTTTTAATTTAATCTTTTTATTCCTTTGATTAAATAAAATAGTGTACTTTTTTTTGAAACAAAAATAGAGTATTTTATCCCTTTTAGAAACCAATTATTTAATTCAAAATTTTTGAATTTTTTTAACTTTAATCCTCTAAAATGTTAAGCTCCTTTGTCCCTACTTTTGGAAATATAAAAGATATGATAAAAAAATTACAAATAAAGAGATTCATCTAATATAATGTGAGGATCTTAATAAATTAATAATTTATTTCTGTATTTAATTAAATTCAATGTTCATAACGGATTCTTCCAACAATATTAATTCTAAGATATAATCATAAATTTCCTTCTTAGTAATGCATTAGTTGTATCTTATCACTACATAAATTTATTATTGTTGGTTTGTTTTCTTTTAATTAAAATAAGCATACATAAAATTTTCAAAATAGTCAAGGTTGCATGGGTCCAAAGTCTTTTTTTTTTTTTTGGTATCCCAAGGTGTCTCCAGGCTTCGTCTGAGATTAATCCTCCGAGGTACTGTCGGACATGAAAGGTGGGAACCTCTCCCAATAAAGTTTTCTGCTTCCACAAGGGCTCGAACTTGAGACCACTTGATTAAACGACCACAGTCCCTTCCACTCAGGCCAACCTTCGTTGGTGGGTCCAAAGTCTTTATATACGTAATAACATATAATTTTTAATCAAACCCATCCCACATGCATGTTCATGGTACCTAACATGTATAGCTTTCCCCTCCTCTTGCTAGGAAAATTAAATAAATTGAAGAAGTATTAACTAATAATTACTGAAAATTAATTAACGGTGGAAGACAAAGCAAAAGGTTGACTAATCTTATCCTTTTCGCTGCACCACCCGCCGGCCGCCACCCTGTCCATTCACTTTTGTAATGGGCCGCCCCCGCCCTAGCTTACCATCATGTGTTTCTTTTTTTCTATTTTAATTTTTCCCACATGTTGACTCTACTCTATTTATATTTGTATATACTATTTGCCTGATCTTGATATTATAATGTGTAAATATTATATGTAAATTAAATTTACTTTGATTTATATTTTATCTTATGTAAATATTGTGTTACAATAGTGTAAATTAACTATTAATTAACTTTAAGAATGTTGTATATAATTATAGGTATTATAATATATTAAATAGGGTCAGCTGCGCTCAACCTGGCGTTTGGGGCAGCCTACTACCTTACCTTCCCTTCACACCATTACATATTGGAATAGGGTCAGTTAATAATATATTGAATAGCTAAATATATAATTTTAGTTTAGTACAATATAGTCTAATTAATTTCAATAAAAAATTAGAAGTAAAAACACTTAAATTTTTTAGCTAAAATTAAATCATTTTGTTATATGTTATATCTATACTATAAAATATTATAAAATAATATTAATGAGACACATTGAAAGTCTCATCCATCCCATGTTATATTTAGGGGCTCACAATTCAACTTTAAAATTTTATAACTATATTTTATACAATATATTTAGAAAATAAAATATAATTATATGTATATAATTTATAAAATTAAGTCATTGTTTTCTATCTTAATATTTTAAATAACCATATTTAGAAAATAAAATATAATCACTTAATAGATTATAAAACTTAATTTATATTTTTATACAAATATATTTATATGTATATAGTTAATGCATATTTATATTTGTATTTATATAATTTATGTGAATAAAAATTAAAAATATATCAATAAATTTAAAATTACACATCAAAATAAACCAATTTTAATATATTCATATCACATGTACACACCAACAACCGGTTGGTTTATTGTGATAAGACATTAGATCAATTAGGTACGGTTAAAGGTTCGAATAATGACGTTTACGAGTGTGATAAAGTAGGTTGGGAGGATTGTTCTGATTAATTGAACCGAAAACCAATGATTATGAAGAAAAAAAAAATTCACAAGTGCACAGTAATATATATACCAAGTAGCAGAAGATGTATTGTTCCTAAAGCAGCTTGCTTTAGTTGCGACGTAAATCTAGTTTTATTAAATATTATTTAAAGTAAAACAAAACAACAACGCAAATGTTAATTAATTATGTATACTCGTAATTTATATTCTTTTTTTGTATACCTTTTCGTTTTTATAATCAGCATTGCTTTACTCTTGGATCTGGTGATTTTCATCAGTGTCTCTGGATGAAAGATAATGTAATCAAAGGCTAATTTTTTTTTTTTATGTGCTGAAGCCAAAGCCTCTTGCCTTTCGGCATATGACCAGGGGAGACGAGATTTAAAAACCCTAAATAGGTTTTTTCCACGGATCATGTGTATAAATCAGTTATATTAGGCGTAAGACGGGGATGAATTGATAATTATAAAGTAATATTTATCTGTTTAGAATTATTCTTAACTATTAACCAAGCATATATTATATAAACACGAGTGTTCAAAACTAAAATTTCTAAAAAAAAATAACATTCTTTTTCATCTCGTTGAGTTTGTGCTGATATTATTTAAGTCAAAAGATGAAAAACAATCATATACCCTGCTTGAATGATTTCAATCGGCTTCAATTCCAAAGCTCTCATATCAAGAAACTAGAGCTTTTTAAATTCATTTTTGGTCAACGATGATATTAAAAAAATGCATGTAGAAGAATAGACCTTCCCTTCTTTGCTCCTGCTGTCCCCTCCACAGGGCACCTATTTTGTTTTCTACCTTTGAACATCAAAAACATCTGAAACAATATCTAGCAAATCCCGATATGTATGTCTTAAACACACTGATTCATCATTATAATATTGTTTTAACTTCCATTTCTCCTTCTTCTTTCCCTGTACTGCTTGCTTACCCAACGAATTAATTAGGGTTTGTGCTTACGTACTTTATAGCCTTGGGCGGGAGTTGCATTTCATGAGCAGTACTGGGTGTGTCTTGGATCCTTCAAAGCACTTTTTTGACCCTAAACTTCTTTTACAAATCTAGAGAGAGAGAGAGAGTTCGTGGTTTAGATCCCGATGAACAGATATCGGTTCCACTGCTGCTCGGTTTCCAATCATAATTTTTGATGATTCCAGGTAGGGTCACTGACAAGACACATGATTCAGTAATATGACAACCCATATCCATATTATAATTTATTTGTAAGGGGATTGATTGAATCACCATCTCGAACAGAATTTGTTTCTCGAGGGAGATGGATTGTATGTGGTAAACAACTGAACATGTCATGCAACCACACAAAAGCCAGCCTCGCTTAACGTGATCTTCAATTTCTGTGGTGATCACTGAACAATATATAATCCAATTATTCCACAAGTACCTGCATGTTCTCCCTCCATGTAATTTTTGTCTAGCAGTGTGCATGATTTTTTGACTCAGTCACCTCTAAACATGCCTCATAAATGAATATTTATTTATCATTCTTTCGTTGGTCGAATCTTAAAATTTATTTATCATTCTTTCAGTGATCGAATCTTAAATTTTTTAGAACATTTAAAAAATTTTAGAATTTTATATCATTACGCTAATTATAGGTTTTTGATATGACTATTGACAAGTCCATTCTACAAGCTAAATCTATTTTTTTAGTCATATCTATTTAATCTATCAATATACAAATAACCATCATTATACTAGACATGACATCAACCTTATCAATCTATAAATAGTCATCATTATATTAGACTTGACACCAACAATATCAACCTACAAATAATCATCGTTATACTAGATTTATTATATAAATCATGATACAAAGTTGGAGAAGGGCCTCTCTCTTTCTCTATTGATCTTTCTATTGTTCATCATCTCTTTCAGCATATTAAACCACCATTTAAGATTTTCCATCCAAATTAGAAAAGATAAATCATCATAAACTATCACACCTCTATTTCTATTATCAATAAATATAGAGATCAACAAAAATGATGGTTTATAATGGGTCACAGAGCCGTCCGAGTGGAATCAGCTATGTAGATACAGTTGGGTATGTAATTCTACATCTTTCACTTCTTTGATGCATATCACCCATGTGTAATGCCACCTAAAATCGCTACTAACAACTTGCAAACCGCTAATATAGATAATAGAATAATGTAGGGTACCCCACCCCACCCTACTTATAAAAATAGTGTGTCCGTTAGGATCTCTTGGCAATGGCACTATACAGGATCTGTACTGGGCGATTTTCATGATTGCACCTTTGTCCTCTCCATTCATGGAAAGCTTGGATTTCTTTCCTAATCACCATCTTAATTTATTCACATCCCATCTGCCTCCTCTTTATGGTATTGTATTCAAGAGTCTTAGCAGCTCTCTTTCATAAACATATATATGCTCTATACTATAATACAATGGTGGTAAATTCTAACAGACTGTCCCCATGTTATAGTTTAAATTCTAAATATATCCCCATATTTTAAATTATTCTAATTGATTTTTTAAAGTATTAGTATTGTATCAATCATGTTATTTTGTCAACTTAGTTGTTTGTTGGGACATTAAAAAATTAGTTTGGATATGAAATAAATCATTTCTAAACATGCGAATCAAATTTTAATCCATGTATTTTAAATATACACCATGCCAAATTCAAGTTTGGATATGAGTTGGGTTGGATCGCGATATAAATTGTTCATATGATAAGTATACACTATCTGAAATTTGATCCATGTATTTTAAATATACACCATGCCAAATTCAAGTTAGTACTTAAAGCCCATGCCGATGTTAGGCTGATAGAAGACGTGTTTGATACATACCAATATTTAAGGTTTCAATTAGAATACTTCAAAATTTATAGATCGATCTAAAATTTGAGTCATAGTCTGAGGTTGTTATTGCGGTTATTAATCCTATAAGAACTAATAAAGTAAAAAGCTTGCGATTGGGTTTTGAAATCCAACGAGGATTAGTTTAATGGTTTGCATAGCTTAGTGATGGGAAAAATAGGGACTTGCAGATAATAGGTAGTATTGACCAGCAATAGCCGCATCTAATCACACAGCTAAGTGGACAGCACCACGTGTGTAGGACCTCCACACACACTCTACTTCCCTCACAATTTCCTCTCCCCCTTAATTTTTCTTTAAGGGAGAGGTTTTTTATTATACGTCATTTCCAATAAGCCTCCAAAAATCTGTTATTTAATCATTTCCCCCTCCCAGCACTTCCCTAGAAACACATTCCAGCTCTGAAAGAGAGAGAGAAAGGGCCAAAGGCTTTTAAATACGAGAGCATGCCCCATAAATTGTACAGCGGTATGCTCCATGCCTCTGTTCTTCTCTTAATTACCATTCTCATTGTCCTCGTTTTAAGCTGATAAGGTTGCTTTTTTAATTCAGTCCAATAGGCTTTGTGATCTCTTACAAGACACTGAGCTGTTTTTTTTTTTCTTTTTGTAGGTTAAACAGCAGTTGAGGACATGTTCTAGGATAACCAAAGACGTTGATCAAATGTCGAGAGGTAACCCTTGCCAGTTGCCGGATTATGATCCGAACGACAACGAAGCCGGTATGAAGATTATCGAGGACCTGACGGAAAATGTTCACCAGATACAGCAGTTGGTGTTGGAGGAGATAATAACACGGAATGCGCATACGGAATATCTTAAGGGCTTCCTTAATGGACAGTGTGACATGCAGGTTTTCAAGAACAAAGTTCCTGTGGTGAATTACGAAGATATCAAGCCTTATATCGAACGAATCGCCAATGGAGATTCGGTGAACATCATTTCCGCCGAACCGATTATCGAGTTGCTCACAAGGTATGTACAACTTCATCTATATGATCATACATATATATACAAGATATATAATGTCATTTTATCTTTCTTTGATGTAGCTCCGGTACTTCGGGTGGGCAGCCGAAGATGATGCCTTCAACTGCAGAAGACCTGAACAGGAAGACATTCTTTTATAATCTGCTTGTGCCTGTGATGAACAAGTGAAGATCTTTTTTTCTTTTGACATATTCTCGTTTTCTCACGAGAAAGATGATGATGGCCTTTTTTTTTGAACTGGTTAAATTGCAGGTATGTAGACGGCTTGGATGAAGGAAAAGCAATGTATCTTTTGTTTGTTAAGCCAGAGACCAAAACTCCCTCTGGTCTAATGGCGAGGCCTGTATTAACAAGCTACTACAAGAGTAGTAATTTCAAGAATCGACCCTTCAACCGCTTCAATGTTTACACCAGCCCTGACGAGACAATCTTATGCTCCGACGGCAAGCAGAGCATGTACTGCCAATTGCTTTGCGGTTTGGTACAACGACAAGAGGTTTTAAGGGTCGGTGCAGTTTTCGCTTCGGCTTTCTTACGGGCCATCAAGTTTTTGGAAGACAATTGGAAAGAGCTCTGCTCCAACATTAGAGCCGGTCATGTCAGTGACTGGATCACTGACCCCAGTTGCAGAAATGTCGTATCGTCGATTCTAGGCGAACCGGATCCGGAATCGGCCAACTTGATCGAACACGAATGCGGAGGTGAATCATGGGAAGGGATAATTAAGAAACTCTGGCCTAGAACAAAATACATTGAAGTCATTGTCACAGGTTCCATGGCACAATATGTTTCGACCCTCGAATTCTACAGTGGAGGGATACCTTTGGTTTCCACAATGTATGCTTCTTCAGAATGTTACTTTGGGATTAATTTCAAACCGCTGAGCAAGCCTTCGGATGTCTCGTACACGCTTATCTCGAATATGGCCTACTTCGAGTTCATACCGGTGAAGAAGAACCATGAAGATGGAACCGTGGATGTACAGTGCAATGGTGTTTGCAAAGAAAATTGCAGTGAAGATGTCGAAACTGTTGATCTCGTTGATGTAAAGCTTGGCCAGTATTATGAACTTGTTGTCACAACTTTTACAGGTTAGTCTTTACTTCTTATATAGCACGCTCCTTTCGTATATAGGATTGTAATTGAATATTCTTTCGGCAGGCCTGTATAGATATCGAGTCGGAGACATTCTAATGGTGTCAGGATTCCACAACAAAGCCCCTCAATTCCGATTTGTGCATCGACGGAACGTTGTTTTAAGCATCGACACAGACAAAACCAACGAGGAGGACCTGTTGAAGGCTGTTACAAAGGCAAAAGTCATAGTAGAGTCGCTTGGCTTCCTGTTGATAGAGTACACGAGCTATGCCGACACTACCTCCATACCAGGTCACTATGTTCTATTCTGGGAGCTCACAATCAAAGGGAGTAACCATCTTCCGGTACTCGATCCTAAGTTAATGGAGCAGTGTTGCTCCGCAGTGGAAGAATCTCTCGATTCCGTTTACAGAAGATGTAGGAGAAAGGACAATTCGATCGGGCCATTAGAGATACGAGTGGTGCAACACGGCACATTTGATGCTCTCATGGATTTCTGCGTGTCTCAAGGATCTTCAGTTAACCAATATAAGACACCAAGATGCATTAAATCAGAGGAGGTCGTCAATATATTAGATTCTAGGGTGGTAGGAAGGTTTTTCAGCCCAAACGCACCTTCTTGGAAGCCTGTTCAGATTGGGGACTGAATGAAGAAAATGAATCTTAAAAATTTCCTGGAATCTGTAAAAGAATTTGTACTGTAGTTCTTTGTCTTTTTTCTTCTTCAGTGTCTGCATGTTTCTGTATTAAAATTAGACATTTAAGCTATGGGACAACTCTATCTCCTTTTGTACGACTTTCTGTCTGGTATAAAATCAAAGATAATTCTTCTTCTAATGCTTGCAAGCTAAAAGAATTAATGGTACACATTGATCCACCATGCACCTCAAAATCATCATGTGGAGGGGGAATAATCAATAATCCCGTTTCGCATCCATTAAAGTAGATGGATCAACTCAACTGCAGCTCTGCTTTCTTAATTGTCGCTATCAAAAACCATCATTTTCCAGCGAGTAAATTCACAAGGGGGAAAAAACATGGTAAGAACATGATGATGCAAGTTGGCGAGATAGGCTGGCTCATTTAAAGTTTCAGTTGACGCATGATTTCCCGTTTTTGTCTCTACTTCCATGTATGTCTAAAAGGTGCATTCCTCATTTCTTATGGAAATCGACTTCCATTATAGGTGGCTTTTTGATTGCGTGGAGGACACTCAAGAAATTCGGGGACAATATGTCTACGGTGCCAGGGATTTACAGCGGGGAGATGAGTCAGAAATGGCGTCGACATATTGGTATTATCATCGTTTTAAAATAAAGATGTAACCCTTTTGTGGGAATGCAGGCAAAGGCCAACATGCAGCCACGACTACGGGGGAGGCGGGGGAACGTTAGGCGGGGATCCATGAACCTTGGACAAGGCGGTAGGGGACAATGAAAACAACACAAGGAGACATGAAAAACTGTAGAAGCAAAAGGGAAGAGTCTGAATGCACAGGCCCCCTCCTGCCCCTGGGGTTCTCTTTGCATTTATGACCAAACATGTGGCCTTAACCACCAGCACCTCCACCCCCGACTTGCTATTGCATACCCTCCTCGTAAATTAGAAAACAAAAGCCAAAGGCAAGGGCGGTACAATCAATGTTCACGAACATTAAACAAACGAACATAAACACCTTTAAAAACAAATAAACGAATACAAACACAATTTTTTTCGTTCAAGTTCAATTCATTTACATTCCAATCTATGTCTATAGGGTGATCGATTGGGATGGTGTGTTTCTTCGTGGCTGAGATTGGCAGTTAGCTAAGAGATGGCAAGATCACCAGGCACACGTGTGTTGGACACATGTTGTGGACATTTTGGGAGAGAAAGACAAGGTCTGTAGCTGTCTTTTTGACCCCAAGCCAGGAGGGTTGAGCGTCATTTTCAATAGGACAGCAAATGCATGGAAGATCGAAATAGAAATGAGATTGGGACCTTTCGCTTGGGGGGATAAGGCAATGTCGCTACCACCATGCGGGGGTGAAAGTGAAAGGACTTGCGATGTGGGACATTGTGCCTTTTCCCAATATCTCAGTTTTAGTAGCTCGGCACTGCCAACACCTACCGTCCCTGCATGTGCATGACGCTGACCCATATCTGGGCAATCAGGAAAGAGGCATTGTTTCAGATTTGTTACTTTTCTCTTTTTGTTTTCATACAGTAAACATGCTAGCAACTAGGGGTGTAATCAAATTCAAATAGTGGCAAGTTTAAGCTTGATTCAAAACACAAGGCTCAATATTCAATTTGAATATGATCAAATATCAAATTTAAAATTTAAGTTCAGTTCAAGATATAATTGAACTACTTGAATTCAAATAGTTTAAGAGCATAAATATCTCATTTAAATCCATGATTGGGAGGTGTTCGTTTCCAAATAATGCCTACCGATCTTGGCATTAGGGTTTGGCCAAAAAATAAATTTAGCATTCCACTTATCCTATAATAATTGAGGTGGAAAAAATAGGTGAAAGGGAGGGTGGAAAAATAGAAGTGGTATTGATACTTATGCCAATGTTTCTCCCAATTGAGTATAGCCTTCGGATAGTCCAAAGATTAAGTATAAATGTTTAAGGTGTAGCTCTTCCTCTTTCTTGTTAGACTCTCCACTCTTTGCATTTAAACTTAATCAATTCCTTACTTTTTTTTCTCCATCGTACTAACCCATCTTACCTCTAATCATCCAACTTCATAAATCAACATGTGAAGTTCATAATTCAAAGAGGGTTAATAAGTCTACGTGTGAAATGATTTTGGAAGAATTCCAAATCCAATAAACAAAAATGGCAGTGCCTTTCTAAGTAGTTATGGATCGAAAGAGCGATCGTCCTCTTGAAAATTTTAAATTTTTATATATATTAGATACTTGTATATATTTTCTATTGATAATCTTTTTTCGCCCTTAAAATTTTATATATTCACTCTTTTAAAATATTAAAAGGTCGTGGGATCGAGTCCCATGGTGGGCATTTCATAATTCGGATGTCTCCTACGGAAGCTACTCTCAACCTAGTGTTGGGGGCAGCCTACTATCTTACCTTCTCCTACCCCATTACATATGGGAACAAGGGACAACCATTTAAAATATTAAAAGTTCGTCCTCTCACATAAAATCTTGTATTTGTTTCTGCTTCTAAATACTTAACTTTAAGCTCTATTTTCACTCATCTAACGATCCTAAACCTTGTATCTCGAATCTAATTCTATTTAAATCTTTTAGTGAAATTTCTAATTTCTTAAAATCACACACAATATAACTCTTAAGTTTATTTTATAGGCAATTGTCATCTTGAACAACATATCTCTCCTTTTTTTTTCTTTCTATTTTATAAACTGTAGATTTTATCCTATAAAGTAATTGGTAAAATATTCCGTTTTGAATAAGAAAAATCCTTATTTATTGGAAAAATAAACATCACAATACAATATTGATTTTATCGAATAAAACTTCTTAAAAGTTAAAATCTTTCGTCGTTAAAAAATTATACTTTAACTCCAAACAATTTATAAATTGATGGAGTTAGACAAAGGCCCTCCTTTGATGTTTGTGAACTTCGATAGCTTGGGTTCAAGGACCAATAATTTCTCAATTTTCTGGATACTTAACTGATATGGAGGCCCAATTTTCTATTGGTAAACACGACAGTTCGACGTTCTTAAATCACATTCAGCTGATGGACATAGACCCACTCATCGAACCGGCAAAACAAACGCTGCTTTCACAGACATCACGCCTACATTTCTTCCACCTTCTTCCTACAAGGATATGCATTCCTGTTATCTGCTTGTGCTTGCTATGATGGACACCCTGGAGTCCGACGCTAGTTGAAGCTGTGGTATTTGGTTGCATTCCTGTTATCATAGCTGATGATATGGTTCTACACTTTACTGACGCTATCCCATGGGAGGATGTCGGAGTGTTTGTTGCCGAAGAATATTTTACTAGGTCGGATATGATTCTCACAAATATATCACCGGAAGTAGTTTTAAGGAAACAGTGGGTTCTCACTAATCCTTCGATTAAACGAGCCATGCTGTTTCCACAACCTGCATTGCTGGGTGGTGCTTTCCATCAAATATCGAAGGGCCTAGCTCGTAAACTGACGCATCAGAAGAGTATCTACTTGAAGGCTGGTGAAAAAAAATTTGAACTGGACAGCAGGAGAAGCTGGGGACTTAAAACCTTTGTGATGCAAGTGTGCTTTGACATTCACTGCAGCAATAGTTATTTTGAACTAAACTATGTTTTACATGATTTTCATTCCAAGGAGAGAACACCAAAAACCAAGTTTTTGCTCATGAACTAATCATGAATATTTATATCAATAGCCAAAAACAATTAGAAAATAGAATCCAAATACTTCTGAGAAATAAACCAAAGTTTGAGAACAGAACAAAATAAGCCAACATGTTAAACAACATGAATTAAAATTGCAAATCAACAGAAGCTCTTCCTAATCGACAGAGAGCTGTCGCCGCTTGTAACGAACCATCACCTTTCCTTTCACACCAACCACCATAGCATTCCAGTCGGTCTCAGGAAAAGGTGACACAAGCTCCAGCTCGAAGTTCCTCAACAAATGGCTCCATATAGCCTTTATCTGAAGGTAAGCAAATGGTTCACCAAGGCAACCATGCCTGCCACCTCCGAAGGAAATATATGAAAAAGCCCCTGCCGCCTTGTCTTCTTCCCTCCCCAACACGGAATCTATCAGGATCGTATGTGTCTGGATCCTTGTAAATGTAAGGAAGCCTGTTTGCAAATGCTGGTGAAGTTGCAACAATATGACCCTTTGGAATGTCATATTCTTTTCCATCTCGGGTTTTTACACTAAAATCAGTGTGTGAGCTGCGTAGAAGCATAATAAGTGGAGGGTGAAGTCTCAGGGCTTCCTTAATGCACCGATACAAGGTGTCCATCTCAGATAAAATATCATGATCAACCTTGCTTCCATGCTTCTGCATTAGTTGTTTCTGCTCCTCGACCACAGCTGATAGGAACTCTTTATGACGAAGGAGATAAGCACCTGTCCAAGTTGAGGTAATGGAACTAGTATGCTGCCCAGCAAAGAGCGCAGCAATGAGCAAGCCAGTTACTTCAGCCTCTGTAGTTGGGCGACCATCTTTGTACTTAGATTCAATGAAACATTGCAACATGTCATTTTCAGACTTGCCAGCACTTTTACGAGAAGAAATGATATTTACAAAGATTTCAGAAAGCTTCTTTCGAGCTCGATCACGACGACGATGAGCAGGGATAGGCAAGTAAGGGAAGATAACACTGATAGGGAGCATGCCGTTGTCAAGATCATGGAAGAGTGCAGACACATCATCAAAAAGCTTATCCCGTACTTCTCGACCCAAGAGACACCTACTAGCCGTCAAGATGATCAAATGCTCCAGCTCATACTTCAAGTCCACCACACCACTATCCCCCCCATTTAGAGAAGTAGTCCTGCCCAATTCCATAATTATTAAACAACAAAATCACAACTACAGAATTACACCATTGATCATATACAACATGGAACCATATATTCAATAACAGAAAATTCTCCTCTAGCATGTCAGACTGAACACCCGAACCAAATGTAGCAAATTATGCACAAGAAACCATCAAGTAATAACATAAGCCTTCCCACTCATCAAGTAAAGGTACACTTTATGCACAAACCAAAACTACTAAAGAAATCTTTTTTTCTATCTCCAAAATAAATTTATTATCATGTGCAGATTATCAACCTTCACATATCTCTTTTCTATCTCCAACTCCACATGATCCACATTGGAATAAACAAAGTACTTTAACTTAATTGGGTTCAATTTACTCGAAAACAGAAATGCAAAACCCCATGTTACTATTAACATTATCGAATAATTGTCGCTTCTTTATTAGGTTCAGATATGGGGTCATCAAATTATAAGCAATGTATAAACAAGTAATGTGTATGCAAATCACTCACCTCAGCTTCTGTAACCATCTGATCCACATAACCCTTAAGTTTATTAACTCTAAGGGCCTCCGTGAAGAACCGGAACTGCTCTTGCCTCACCGAGTAATCAACATCAAACACCACACCTGGCCCGAAAGTAGGCACATTGAACTGATAAACCTCCTGTTGGCTGAGGTCTGATTCAGAAGCCTTAAAAAAGTGTGCTGAAACCTCAGGCCCAATCAAGAATGTTATCTTCTTGTTAAACAAGTTCAACGTGAAAACATTGCCAAGCTTTGGGCACTCCTCTCGGAGCATCACGATGGGTCCTTTCATGAATCGAAGGAGCCCACCGATTACCGGCCAAGTTTTGATCACTGGCGGCACCCGCTTCTTAGATCTGGGCATTATGAGGAACGATATGAGCTTGGCCACTACTAGCGTGGCAACTATGAGAATGCCCATGTTCAAAAACTTGTCGTCTGCTTCCATGGTGCCTCGGATTTGATAGCTTCCTATAGGTTCACAGCTGAAAATCAAAGGAAAAAAAGGTAGCAATTATGAAATGAAAGAAGAAAATTAAGCTACGGTCCTACGGAGAAGAATCTCTAATCAATACTGTTAGTCAAAAGTTTCACTAACTCGACTCACTACCCAAAATGGGGAAAAACAATTAAAAGAAAAAACAAATCGTTATATAAAAATTATTGCATGAAAATCAACATGAACGATACGGAGAACCCAAAATAATAATTATCATGTAGAAACAACGGGATAAAGGTAAAAAAAATGAAGAATACTTACCAGATTCGAGATTCAAAATGCAGGGGATCGGCACTGAAAAAGGAACAGAGATGGAGAAATTAGTAGATTAAAGAGAAAAGTAGCAAACTGAGAATCATTTTATTCTACTTTTTTTGCGAGAAGAAAAAAGTTTAAGAAATTAAAAGGTTAAGAGCAAAATTGGTTTGTTAAGACTGATTAGTGGAACTAAGCACTATTTTATAATCGAACCGGGCCGTGATTATCAGAGCTTGATTCGGGAAGGGCCGAGTTTGCATGGGCGCTAGTTGATTCTGGTAAATCTGTGGGTCATTTCAAAAGGGGTTGTTTTGATGTTAACGTGTCATCTTATAATTGGTGGAGGGGACTCGTTGCAAAATTAATAATCCTGCGACTGATCTATTTTGTTTCGTAGCATAAGATAACACGTGAGAAGTCGGGATCGGGAGGAAACAATTTTGAAAAACAAACCAATTTAGCCCAATAAGGCACATGGAATGCAAATGAATTGTGCTTATATATATATTCACGTTTGTTTATTTTTTAACGTGTTAAAATTTGATTTGTATTCATTTAAAATTTTATTATTATATTATATTTATTTTTTTATTTTTAAAAGTATTTTTGTTCACTTCGTTTAGTATTCATGAATATATTCATTTAGCGTTTGTATATGTTTAATTTTCGTGAACGTGTTTATTTATATGAATCGAATCCCTCGACAAAACATTCTCTTTTTACCCCTTTATTTGTGAGCCAAAGAAATTTGGTGAAATTACACTACTAGTAGTTCTTAAGCTTATTATGTTCATAGTTTGAACTCCAAAATTCACTCTATATTCAATTTAATCTCTACTTTCATCAATATTTAAAATGTAATAAATTAAAAGGAAATTGAGAACCAGATTAACGAGTTTATAAATGAGTAAACAAACTTATAAACAAGTCAATAAACGAATTTATTTGTGAACATAAACAAACAAAATACATTTTTATTTGTGTTCGTTTATTTATTAAATGAACTTACAAATTTTATTCATACTTTTTTTATTTAATTTAATAAACGAACGTTATACGAACAATTCATTAAATGCTCTATTTACATCCTAAGATATATTATTTGCATTTTGATTACTTAAAAACCCTTAATATATATACTTTAACCCTCCATTTAAGAGAAATTTAATTTTATTAAATAATGGATTTTATTAGAATTTTTCAATTTTATATTTTTAATATTTTTAAAACATTTGAATAATTAAAATGTTTTAATAATTTTTTACTAACCTAGTTAATGAAATTAGAAATTTTAAATTACAATGTCAAAATTTTAAATTACAGTGTTAACGTGTTGTTAGATATTTTTTTTTGTAGAAGCTATTAATTTTTATTAAAAAGAAAAAAATCCAAAATTACAATGAAATATTACAACTATAATCATAAACTAAACATCTAATTATGATATTATTCTATAACCATTAACACATAAATTAACCACTTAAAATCACATAATGACCGTACAAGGAAAATGTCAAAAACTAACAAAAAAATCGAGCAAAAGATAGATACAAATAAATATGACTACTTCGGCAAACGAACCACAAAATGAGATCAAACCACAAAAATGAGATCAATCTATTAAAAGACCACAAAAAAATCACAAATCAGAGTCGAACAACGTGAGAAAACTATCTACGAACGCAAATCGCATATCTAATATGAGAGTCTAAAGCAGGAAAAATCAACATGATAACAACTAAGTGCTATCTTGCTCAGTCGTGGCAATGTCAAATCCAACCCTAAAAAGAAATAAACGAAAACAACGGTCAAACAACCGGAAACGTGACAAAAGATAAAAGAAAACGTTACATAAAGATAGAAACAAATGTATCATAAAAGCATAATCAATACAAACTGAAAAAATAATGATACAATATAAAAAATAAAATGAAAATGAAAAATATAGATAATCGACAATTAATATCAAAGTTGATGTCGCCGCCGACAGACAAGAATAGAGGAAAAAAAGAGAAGCGACCAAAATAAAACTAGGGCTCCCTCCGGATAACGACCCCGTTGTTAGATATTAACAATAATAATATCCGAATAAAACAATTAACTATGTTTCAGTTAAAGCCTATACATGTTGAGTGTTGAATTCTAATATGTTTCGCCTTTTCGAAACAAGACAATTAACAATGATATCATAAAACAAGACATTGACAAGAACCTTAAAGAACGGAAGCCAAAAGTATCATATCTTCATACATAAAAGCCTTGGTCGACATTGATTTGTTTGGCACCCACATTTCGCACTTCCATTTTAATCAAACTTAAAATCCACCATTTTCGTATCACCAATGGTGCTAAAGCAGTAGCAGGTGTAGATAGGTAGAGTTTTTAGGCCAAGCTATAAAGGCCACCATTTTCATATTGGTAAATCAAAACGTGGAGTCGACGTTAAGAGCAAATCTTACGTTTGTAGCCGCCATTAATGCCACCTCCCAGCTAGCACCATCTATCTATCCATTGGCTTCTAATTTTTTAATTCCATTTGTTCTGATAGGTCCTCGTAGACAGTTGGACTCTCCAATCTCAGTGATGGAGAGGTATGTGTAAACCAGCTGTGTTTCAGTCATTCAATTAAAGTGATCGATGGTAGAACTAAAAGATACCATCCATTTCACATGTTTTTTTCGACATTAATCGGAATGTTCGGTTCTATCCGTCAGATTTGAAATCTTCTAGTTCTAAACTCAATGATTATAACACAAGGTTCCCACTTTTACCTGCTTAGATTTCTTCTCTAGCATGTTCTAAATTTATTTTCAGGAAAGATATGGATAGCAGATAAATCAAGTCGCCGGAAGATGACCTTGAGACACCAGCTGTTAAGAAAAAATAAACCGAGTATAAGTAATTTTCCTTATAATCATATTAGTGCTAATGCGAAATAAAAGCGGAAAAATAATACCCGAAATTGATAACGGAGTTCAGCCAATTTTGCTTACGTCTCTGGACTGCTGCAGATCGTTTACTAAGAGTGAAAATTTACAGGTGTTTACAAAACACTCTACTCAAAAAAACTCTCTAGTATTGGAAGGAATAAATGTTTTTGGATGATTTTGAAGCTAAATGAGTTAGGGTATTTATAGTTGAAACTTATGGACTAAACTTTGTAAATACCCTAAAGTTCAATGACTCAATTTTGTAATTATCCCTATTACAAAATAAAAAAAATTTTAGCCCCCTATTATTATTATTTTCAAGCAGCCGCCGGCTGCTAATAATTTTGCAGCCCATGTGCTGCTTTGACCAACAATCTCCCACTTGAAGACTTATTTCAATCTGTCTTCACACCTCGATCAATGCAGCAGTATTTCTGGTCTTTTATTCTAGCATGTCAACTGAAGCTGAACACAACTTTAGTTTGTCCGTAGTCACCGTCTTTGTTAACATGTCTGTTGGATTTTGAGCTCCACTGATCTTTTCAAGTTTCAAAATCCCATCTTCCAGAAGAGACCGGATAAAATGATATCGCAATTGTATGTGCTTCGTCCTGGAATGAAAAGACGGATTCTTTGCTAGATGGATAGCACTTTGACTGTCGCAATACAAGATATTGTTTTTTTGTTTCTTGCCTAACTCTTCCAAGAAACTTTGGAGCCAAACCATCTCCTTGCTGGCTTCCATAACAGCGACATATTCTGCTTCAGTTGTGGAGAGAGCAACTATCCTATGTAGTTGAGAAACCCAACTCACTGCAGTTCCTCCTAGAGTATAGACATACCCTGTAGTGCTCCTTCTGATGTCAGCATCTACATAGCCTGTCAGTATTGTATCTCCACCTTTGAAACAAAGTGTTTTGTCTGTGGTACCCCGCAGATATCTAAGGATCCATTTGACTGCTTCCCAGTGTACCTTGCCCGGATTATTCATATATCTGCTAACAACTCCCACTGTATGAGCAATATCTGGTCAGGTACAAACCATGGCATACATCAGACTTCCAATTGCTGAGGCATACGGCACCTTCACCATGTGTGCACGTTCTTCCTCCGTCTTTGGTGATTGGTCTTTGGAGAGTCTGAAATGAACACCTAAAGGTGTACTTACTGGTTTAGCATCTTGCATGTTGAACCTGGAGAGTACTTTGTTGATGTACTCAGCCTGTGATAACATCAAAGTCCCCGACTTTGTGTCTCTCTTGATCCTCATCCCAAGAATCTGCTTTGCAGCGCCCAGATCCTTCATAGCAAACTGCTTCGACAATTTTTGCTTCAAGTGTATAATCTCTTGCATGTCTGAGCCTGCAACGAGCATGTCATCAACGTACAACAATAAAATAATGAAGCTGTTGTCGAACCGCTTGATGTAGCAACAATGATTGCTTGGCATCTGGTAAAACCACTGCTACCCATGAAGCTATCGAACTTCTTGTACCACTGTCTGGGAGCTTGTTTTAAACCATACAAGCTCTTCTTCAACCTGCATACCAGGTTTTTCTTGCCTGCCTCTATGAAGCCTTCTGGCTGCCTCATATAGATTTCTTCCTTCAAATCACCATGAAGGAAAGATGTATTTACATCTAACTGCTCAAGATGTAAATTCTCTGCAGCTACAATTTTCAACACCAGTCTGATTGTAGACAGTTTTACGACTGGAGAGAAAATTTCATTGTAATCAATACCTTCTTTTTGCTGAAAACCTTTGATTATCAATCTTGCTTTGCAGCGTTTTCTCCCATCGTGCTCTTCTTTGATCTTGTAAATCTACTTGTTGTGGAGCGCTTTCTTGCATGGTGGTAATTCAGCTAATTCTCATGTCTGATTTGACATAAGCGAGTCCATCTCATCTTTCATGGAAGACTCCCACTTGACTGAATCCTCCACTTGC
The DNA here is from genome assembly GCF_006381635.1 of Hibiscus syriacus. Classification (NCBI taxonomy): domain Eukaryota; kingdom Viridiplantae; phylum Streptophyta; class Magnoliopsida; order Malvales; family Malvaceae; genus Hibiscus; species Hibiscus syriacus. The sequence continues at coordinate 9,518,921 of NW_024061960.1, read as the reverse complement.
ATTGCTTCATCATAGCACTCTGGTTCACCATTGTCAGTCAGCAACAAGTAGTGTAAAGAAAGAGAATACCGTTGGGTTGGTTTAGGAATTCTGGGGGAGCGTCTCAGTTCTGGTGTGCCTGGTTCTTCCTCTTGAACTGCTTCAGGACTGATCTGAACATCATTTCCAAAAATCTCATCGAACTCAGCAAATTCCTTTGTTTCAGCTTCGGTATTACTTGATTCTGCGGTTGACCTATCTTTGTACATCACATTTTCATTAAAAATGACGTCTCTGCTTCTGATGATCTTTTGATTTTCGTAGTCTCAAAGCCGGTAACCGAACTCATCACCGCCGTAACCAACAAAGGCACATTTGTTGGACTTAGCATCAAGTTTACTTCTTTCAGCAGAGTCTATGTGTACATAAGAAATACAACCAAACACTCTTAAGTGTGAAAGGTTTATTTCTTTTTTTGCTCCAAGCTTCTTCTGGTATTCCGCCATCCAAAGGAACTGAGGGTCCACGGTTGATCAGGTAAGCTGCAGTGTTGATAGCTTCAGCCCATAGAAATTTGGGCAATCCGGCATGTATCCTCATGCTTCTGGCACGTTCATTCAGAGTTCTGTTCATGCGCTCTGCTACGCCATTCTGCTGCGGTGTTATGGGAACTGTTGTCTCCATCTTGATCCCATTGTTTGCGCAGAAATCTCTGAATCTACTGTCTCTGTACTCTCCTCCATTGTCAGACCTCAGCCGCTTGACTTTCAAATCAGTCTCATTTTCCACCATGGCCTTCCATTTTCTGAAGGTATCAAAGACTTCTAATTTCTTCTTCAGAAAATAAACCCACACCTTCCTTGTTGAATCATCGATGAAGGTGACATAATATAGTGAGCCTGCAAGAGATGGAACTGGGGATGGTCCACATACATCAGTATGAACCAACTCTAACCTTTCTGCCTTGGGTGTCTTGCCAATCTTTGCAAAACTGACTTTCTTTTGTTTGCCAAAGATGCAATCCTCGCATAATCCGACATCTACATTCTTTAGATCCGGCAGCTTCCCCTTTTGACAGAAGTATCTTCATTCCTTTCTCGCTCATATGGCCAAGCCTTTGGTGCCATAGGTTTGATTTTCCATCAGCATCTGCTACTGCAATGATATTCTCTAAATTTGAGGTTATATAGAGAGTACCAGTTTTCTTACCATGAGCAATGACGAGTGCTCCTTTGGTAATCTTCCATTCACAGCCTGAAAAGGTTGTGCTATATCCTTCTCCATCAAGCTGTCCAACAGAAATCATATTTCTTTTGAGGTCAGGAATATGTCTCACTCCTGTCAGCTTCCAGGTGGTCTGGTTTGGCAACTTTAGTCGGATGTCTCCTTTTCCGACGATCTTTAAGGTTTCATTATCAGCAAGATGAACCTTCCCAAAATCACCACTGACATAGTTCTCCATGATTTCTTGGCATGGGGTGGAGTGGAAAGATACCCCTGAATCCAAGATCCATGATTCAATCGGACTGTTGACGCTTAGAATCATGGCATCACCTGTCTCCTCTGTCACATTGGTAGATTCCTGTGCGCCAGTATTTTTCTTCGGTGCTCGGCAATCTCTTTTGAAGTGACCCTTCTTGCCGCAATTATAACAGGTAAAATCTTTATTTACTGTTCTTGATTTTCCCCGTCTGGATTTGGATCTGCCACAATTTGAATTTCTTTCTGAAGTTCTCCCTCTAGACTCCGTGTGCAAGGCTGAGGAGGTTGATGCTTCACCCGATTCTCTCCGTCGAATTTCTTCGCTCAGTACCAGATCCCGAACATCGTCGAATTTTAATTTGCTGTTTCCCGACGAACTGCTGACTGTTGTAACAGTAGCATTCCAACTGTCTGGTAGAGATGATAAGAGAATTAAAGCTCGAACTTCATCATCGAATCCAATTTTCACTAAACTCAACTGGGTTGTGATTGTGTTGAGTTCATTTAGGTGTTGTGCCACCGATGCCCCTTCCGTCATCCGCAAATTGAATAATCGCCTCATCAAATGAACTTTGTTTGAGGCTGATGGCTTCTCATACATACTGGAGAGAGCCGCCATAAGACCCGCCGTGGTATTTTCCTTTGCTATGTTGAAAGCAACATTGCGGGATAACGTCAGTCGGATAACTCCGAAGGCTTGTCTGTCGAGAAGAGCTCAGTCTTCATTATTCATGCCCTCTGGTTGCTTTCCTGAAAGAGGTTGATATAGATTTTTCTGGTACAGAAAATCTTCAATCTGTATATTCCAAAAGCCAAAGTCCGCACCATCGAACTTTTCAATTTTCACATTCCCTTCGTCTGCAGCCATCGCTCCCACTCGAATCTGGCTTCTTTGGATCGTTTCTGACAATTCTTGCGAACCACCGTGTATTAGAACACCACCGTCGACAAACTCGTATCGCCTACCGAAATTTTACTATTCACGAAATTCACTATTCACGTGAATAGTACTGAATAGTAACCTCGCAGAAAAATTGACAAAATTCACAACCAAAAACTATGATTACCAGTTGTTAAGAAAAAATAAACCGAGTACAAGTAATTTTCCTTATAACTAGATTAGTGCGAATACAAAATAAAAGCGGAAAAATAATACCCGAAATTGATAACGGAGTTCAGCCAATTTTTCTTACGTCTCCGGACTGCTGCAGATCGTTTACTAAGAGAGAAAATTTACAGGTGTTTACAAAACACTCACTAATCACAAAAAAATCTCTAGTATTGGAATGAAGAAATGATTTTGGGATGATTTTGAAGCTAAATGAGCTAGGATATTTATAGTTGAAACTTAGAGACTAATCTTTGTAAATACCCTAAAGCTCAATGACTCAATTTTGTAATTATCTCTATTATAAAATAATAAAAAATTTAGCCCCCTATTATTATTATTTTCAAGCAGCCGCCTACTGCTAATAATTTTGCAGCCCATGTGCTGCTTTGACTAACACCAGCTAGTGTGGAACCGGATGGAAAGTCCAGGAATAAACTGGGAATGTTTTTTATCGGAGAACAGCTTTCAGTCGTGGTTATACTGGGGGAACAATGCCTGTTAAAATCCATGGGAAGCCTATTGCAGATCTTCCTAAAACTGGTGGATGGATTGCCGCCTTTCTTTATTTTTGGTACATAAAGTCTCTCTCTCTATATATATATTTGCATATAGCTTCTTCTACTTTAGCTTACTATTGTATGTTACTCGTGTGTGATTTGTGTTCAAAGCATTTTTGACTCATTATCCATCGATCCAGGGAACGAGATGGCCGAGCGAATGGCTTATTTTGGCTTATCAGTTAACATGGTGGCCTTCGTGTTCTATGTTATGCATAGACCCTTTTCAAGTTCTTCGAATGCGGTTAACAATTTCCCGGGGATATCTCAAGCTTCTTCTGTCCTTGGTGGTTTTCTAGCAGACGCTTATCTATGTCGATATTGGACGATAGCCATTTTTACCGCCATCTATCTTGCTGTGAGATGTTATATCACATTCCCTATTTATTGAACTCATTGCTTAAGCGATTTTCATCACTTGTCAACCCTGTTTCCTACAGGGTTTGATAGGGGTAACTTTATGTGCATCGATGAAGATTTTCTTGCCGGATCAAGATCAATGTGATCAACTGTCCCTGCTTTTGGGTAGTTGCGAGACTGCGAAACCATGGCAGATGCTTTATCTCTATACTGTCCTTTATATAACTGCTTTCGGAGTTGATCTGTTTGATGAAGGAAGTAAAGATTATATAACCCTCATGGATAGATTTTTCAACTTCTATTACCTTTGTGTTACTATCGGTGCAATTGTGGCATTCACTCTGGTAGTCTACATTCAGATAGAACGTGGATGGGGAGCTGCCTTCGGTTCATTAACTATAGCTATGGGGAATGTCCCACATGATATTCTTTGCAGGCACTCCTTTATACAGGCATAGGTTGCCGGAAGCATCCCCCTGACCCGAGTTGCACAGGTGCTCGTTGCCGCCTTTGAGAAACGACATGTCCCTTTCACGAAAAGCGAGTTAGTAGGCCTCTATGAGCTCCCTGGAAGACATTCTGCTGTAGAGGGCAGTGGAAAGATACCTCATACTGATGATTTCAGGTATATGCTACTCTAGTTCCATTTCTCAATGGCAGATCGAAATTTCACTTTTTTCGGTTTTGCATATGCTCGGACAAGGCAGCTCTCCAACTGAAGGAAGACCGGGGGAGATCCGAGTCCCTGGAGGCTTTACACGGTAACTCAAGTAGAGGAAGTGAATATACTCATTGAACTTATTCCGATACCGGCTTGCACGATAATGCTCAACACCATCTTAACAGAATTCTTGAACACTCTCGATACAGCAGACGTATACCTTGAATACTCGCAAGGGAAAATTGAAACTCCCTGTAAGATGCATGCCACTATTTCCTGGCCTCAGTATATTTCTCATACTGTGTCTCTGTTACTCCGTATTCGTTCCTATATCACGAAGCATCACCGGTCATCCCTGTGGTGCTTCTCAGCTTTACAGAGTAGGCATCGGTCTGTTTATTTCAATCTTATCGGTGGCCTGGGCCTGGGCTTTCGAAAGGTTTCGAAGAGGCTACGCTATAACGCATGGCTACAAATTTAGTTTCCTAACTCCCATGCCTGATCTAAGTGCATACTGGTTGTGATCCAATACTGCCTGACTGGTATAGCCGAAATGTTTTCCGTAGATGGCCGAATCAAATTCTTCTACAAGGAAGCTCCAGATGCAATGAAGAGTAAAGGCTCCGCATATGCTGCTCTAGCAGGTGGCTTGAGTTGTTTCGTTGCCAGTATAATCAACAGTATCGTCAAGTCGGTTACGATGAACCCGGATAATAAGTAGCTGTCTTGGCTATCTCAGAACATAAACCAAGCGAAATTCAATTACTTCTACTGGTTGTTTACAGTTCTTTCTATAATCAATTTCTTTATTTTCTTATATTCAGCACATAACAGAGCAGACTTGAGGTCAGGGAAACCAAACAAAACAACCCTGCTGAGGATAACTAAATAAGGATCTAAAATTTATGTTCTTTTTCGGGCTTGGAATAAGCAAATGCTCTAAACTGAGTTCCACAAGTTTCTGATTCATGTCAATTGCCTTTTTTTTCTTATATGTTACCCTAATTCTTCAAAAATACACGACTTTATCTATCACAATGTACTAGAATTCTTCATTTGCTACACCATAAATACCATGTGTGTTCAGTAACTGCATCGGCTTATCTTATCATATCGTCTCCCTAAGGTCGTTTTCCGGTTGATTACACGGGGTTTTCAGAGGTTTCTGTGTTCTTCAACGGGTACCAGCTGAGGCTGGTTGCCCATTCTCCCAATGTGTTTTAAAGAAGCTCTAAAGTTGTACAAATAATTCAAGCGACCCTACCATGGCCTCACTTCATGTGTATAATGGGTTAATGATGTGGGTCCTATGTTATAAAGAGAGAGCATTGACAGATCTCATCAAGGTGGTTGGTTGTCGTGTTTTCATTCCAAGTTGGTACTGATCATACTAAATTGATGTCTGCAGTAACAGAAATATATGGAAACATGATTCTTAAATTACGAGTTTACCATCGAGAAAAGCTCAGATGTTCAGCTTGGAAGTATCAGCTTCTTCACATTCAAGCTCAAAATGTTTGTTGAAATAGTCCACACAGTTTGTGCCAGTTTGTTGGGTCAAGGACCACAAACAACTTGACGTTTAATAAAAAATTAGCTGACCCTATTTCCATATGTAATGGGGTAAAGGGAAGGTAGGATAGTAGGCTGCCCTCAACGTCAGGTTGAGGGCAGCTTCCGTGCAAGACCTCCGGCAGTCAGAATTATGAATTGTCCATCATAGGACTCGATCCCACGACCACAAAGTTAAGAGCTTTGCGCTCTACTAACTGAGCTGGACGGACAATTTAGAGGTGAGAATTTATAAAATTTTAAAGATAAAAATAAATCAGTAAAAAATATAAAATAATATATATAAAAAAAATTGAAAATTTAAAATACAAACATCTATCAACAAATAATAAAAAACGGGTAAATTATAAAATTAATAATTGAATTTTACTCTCTCCTATTTTACTCACTAAACTTTAAAAACTTTTAATTTAATAACTAAACTTTGTAAGTTGATTTTTTTTAGTAACTCAATAGTTTTTTTGGTCACACCTTGATGACTTGGTTTATTTTAATATTTTCTTCACCCACCTAGGATTTACATATAAACTAAAATAAGGGTAATGTGTATTTGGGGCAAATTAAAAATTGGTTTGGGACACGCCATCCACCTCCGCCCCAAAGCTACGGTGACCGTATCATCCCACATCCCCAAACCAAATTATTTTACTATTTCGGTTATGAAAATCGCTTACTCGTCATTCCCACTACCGATAACTCATTCACCACTTTTACACTTTCTTCCATCATCACCCACCTCTTCACCTTTCTTCGCCTTGCACCCCATTTATTAGTTTAATCCATTTACCAGCTTACTCAGCTACATCAGTGAACTTTATGGTTCCTTTGATTCTGAAATTTTGTCTCATATCAACTGTGAATGGAACTTTTCAAAACTAAGCTGGCCTCATTGCTTCAATGGAGAACAGACTTTGTTCTAACTTCTAACCCTTTTGAATTATACCCATCTCCTCCGTCATCGCCACCAGCGCCGTCACCTTTTAGGAACTTAATCGGACCCAGCGCCGCCACCTTTTAGAGACTTAATCGGACCCATCTTCGAAACAAACGATGGAGTCACTGAAAACATCCAGCAGTATGTGTTACTTTCTCCTTCTACTTCCCTCTTTATTCTTGGGACTACCTTCCATTCCCGCTTTAATCTGTTCTTCAATTCTGTCAAGGACAAGGTTCGTGGCATGTGCTAAGCACTTTATAGGCGATGGTGGGACAACTCAGGGCATCAACGAAAACAACACTATTATTGACATTCATGGGTTGCTTAGCATGTACATATGCTCAATCGATCATCAAGGGTGTTTCAACAGTTATGGACTTATGGTTTCCTTCTCTAACTGGAACGGACGAATGATCTTATGACTACCGTTGCAGACGAAACAAAGCACAACTGAACGCCACAACACCCTTCACGATCGTCATTACAAGTATCCACTGAGATGCCATTGAAGAGCAGCTTAAACTTCCCTTGCCAACGTAAGAATTTTTTTCGACTCCGCTGGATCAAAACCTTTTGGCGGAACCTTTGAAAAGAGGAAGCTGCAATGGCGGCGGAGGCTATGGCCATAGCGTGAGCTTCGTTACAATGATGAATGTAAACAGTGAGGAAGACGACCAAGAAAAAAGCATCGACGAGGACCATAACAACTATGACCATGGACGTATCGAAATGAATGTAAAGATCGGAAGGTTTGCCCTTGGTGGAGCTATAGGCGTAGGCTGCTCCGTCACAACGATGACGGTCACTATGCATAAGATGAAGAAAATTCAACGACAGTTTAAAGTTTTTTACTTTGGGTAATTGAACTTTACCCTCACCCTTTTCTTTTCTTTTTTTCTTACACGTGTGTTAATGATTTAAAAAAGTAATTAATTATCCCACATTATAACGCGGTTACATAATTAACAGCAGAATGACTAAAAAATTAATGCATAAAATTTGGTTATTAAATAAAAAACTTTTGAAGTTTAATGAGTAAGATAGGAGAAAGGCTAAAATTTAGTTATTGATTTTGTAATTTACCCTAATAAAACTTCATACAAATCATTTATATGAATTTATAAGTTTAATTGTACAGGAAATTTCCAAACTATTAACGTTTCCTGCATTAAGTATTTAAATTAAATATTTCAAATAGATTGCACGCCCATTTCTCATGTAAAATCCTCAAATCCATGTTGTTTCTTAAAGCAAATAAATGAAAATGAATCAACATGAATGCCCAAATATTTTACTTCCATGGACAGTTGTGTAAGGAAGAATCTACATCTAAAACTGCAAGCAAATATGAATTGAAGATGATTCATTTCAAAGGAAACAATGTGAAACCAGGAATACTTCTGCAAATTTATTATCATCAGTTAGTTCATCACAACGGCAGGGGTGAAATAAATATGACAGGAAAATTCATAGCACAGCAGAACCTTTGAGAACACCATCCAGCAAGCTCTGGGTGGCGGAATCAGTTGAGGTTTTGGTGGTGTTATCGAAGCAGTAGACGGGAGCTTGCCACTTGGAATCCTCAAGAACTGCTCCCACTTCAAATGTCATCACATGCGCCTCCCTCCCTACAGTTTCAATTCAATCCCTCAACTGATAAATTTGATTAAAAGTGAATTTCAGTCGAAATTAATCAGACTTACCGGTGTAGAAGACCCAGTGAACGGGCCTCTTACTGAGGACATCCTCGAAATACGTGATGAAATCGACTTTCTCCCACACATTGCAAAGGAACCCATCAACGCTCCGCTGACCCAAGTACGTAGCTCCGTCGAGCCAGTTGGGGCGTAAAATCCCAACCTCGAGCTGGGCACTGCTGCAAGTTCTGGAAGAATCGAGGGTGTAGAAGAAGGATGTCCCATTGTTCCACTCAAGGTCGTGGAGGACATTGCCCAGCTGGTGCTGAATTATGTTGAAGTTTCTGCCGTTGGGCCAATCATACCAGAGGTCGATCACTTGGAGAATACCACTGTAGTTCATGACGAGGATGGAGTGGAACTGAAGCGGCCATGGAGTTGGAGTCGGGTCGTCTTGGTCGGGTTTGGATTCGCAGAAGTGAGGTGAAGAAGTTAAAATGAAGAAGAGGTAGAGTGTAATCATGGGCATGGACTTCATCGGATTTAGGTCGGCGGATGCCATCTTCGTTGCTCTTACTTCTCTGCTCTTATTATTCAGGAGACGACGCGTGGAAGATATGCCCATTTCTAAAGTAATTATCTGTTTTGGTGTAAGTACAGAATCACGGTGACTGTTCTTTCAATGAATGACAGACTAATGAAATATGTGAACGTGTAATTTTCAATTCTATTTATTCAGGACATAATATTTTATATTACGATAAATGAATTTATAATATTTTAGAAATAGATTATAAAATTTTAAAGAGATAAAAATAAATTCAGTTCAGAATCACAAAAGCCCAATTATACTTGGGCCTAGTTATTTGAACAATGTTTGTTAAAACCCTTATTCCCGATTAGGTGTGCCCCTTCACTCATATTTGTGCATCGGATTCGGCCTGCAAACTTAGCCCATTCACATGTGCTTTTATCGCTCCCATCTTAATTAGATGGGCTTTTTTTTAATAATCTAAAATTATTACCAATGAATATACATTTATAATTTTTTAATCAATTTACAACACACGCATACCCCACAGATATAACTGCAAATCCTAATTTTTTAAAGAAAACATATTTCTTTTTGTATGATTTTTTTTATGTTAAAATCATATTAAATAAAATTTAATTAAACAATCTGTCACTAAAATTTATTAGATTGAAGAATATTTAATATTTTTAAAATTTAGTTAATGATTAATTTAATTTGAAACAGTTTAATTAACTTAACGATAAATAATTAAATGATTAAAATAATATCAATATGATAATTCAGTGATTATATATTTAGTTTACCATACATTTTTCCATTGTTAAGCTACACACCGCCAGATGCCATTTAATTTTGTATCCAATCAATCATCAACCAGTAAATTTTAATTATTTTATTAAAAATTTTAAAAAATTAGAACAATTTATAGTTTTAACTTCAAAATATTTTAAAATGTGTAAATTATATATTGAATTTTCTAATAACCAATATCAAAATGACATAGTATATTAATGCTGATAGTTAAATTTGTAATTACGCCAATTAAAATTATGTAAAATTGATAATAAAAAAATTATTAATATTGTGATTAAATTGTCCTTAATTATTCAATTTTAAAGCTGATAATAACTAAGTTACTCTTCTTTTGGGAGTTTCAACTTGCCTAATTTTAAAATTAGTAAAGTATACACGACTAGGGATGGCAAAAAAAAAACTGAACCCGTCGGGAAAAATCGAATTAAACAGGTCGGGTTCGGGGATGATAAACGGGGACGGTGAAAAACCGAATATTTTAAACTGGGATGGGGACGGGTTTGGTAATCCCCGCCCCGATTACCCGAATAACGGCCCACTAAATATTAAAAATAATTATTATATATATATAATATTAATAAATTTAATTTAAATTAAAAATATATATATAATATATTAGGATTTAAGATAACACATTTTGACCTACTCGTCACTTTCTCGGCGGCTATTCGTTTATGAAAGTTGAAACATTATATTATTAGTCGTTGTCATTATATTTGTCTATTTGAATTGTTTTGTTTTTATAAGTTTATATCCGATAATGACATTATTTTTTAAATAACTCGTGTCATCGTGTGAAATTTAAACGGTAACGGGGATCCCCGCGGTGAAAAATAACCATATAAGGTAAATGGGTAATTTTCATCGCGGTTATCTCCGCGGTGAAAATTACCCGTTTAAATAATCGTTAATGCTAAACGGAGATACCCGTTTCCCAGCGGTTTTCCCCGATTACCCGATAGGGATCCCCGTTTAAATCCCCGTAATTTTTTAAGCAATGACGGATACGAATTTTTTAAACGGGGGCGGGGGACCAATCCCGGCCCGAAACCGCCCCGTTGCCATCCCTATACACAACATCTCTTAACCAAGTCAAAATATTTTTTCCCAACAAACTTTCAAATATTTTTAAATTCATCATTAAAATTTTAAAATATTTATAAAAGAATCATTAAATTTATCAAACTATTACAAAATGATCACTAAATTTATCAAAACTCATTATTATTTACAATATTACAGGGGCTGATTTATAATATTTTAATATGATTTAAAAAATATTTTTATAATATTTTTGTATTATAATATTTTTATAATATTTAAAAATATTTTTAGTATGATAAATTCAATGATCATTTTTATAATATTTTAAAAAATATAATAATAAATATCTTTTTAATATGATTTAATGATATATGATTATTCTTGTAAAATTGAAAGATACCTTAATTTCTTTTTCTCCTAATACTAATTACTATTAATAAAAAAGGTTTTTAAGGTTTTTATTAGTTTTTAGGCATAATGTTAAAAAGGTCCACAACGTTTGACTAAATATTCACTTTTGTCTTTATTTTTAAAGTATTTTGGAATTGAGAGTTCTTTTACGCTAAAAATGGTGGGACTAAAATGCTCTAAAAATATATAGGGACCAAAATAATCATTTTGATAAATGTTTGGGATTAATTTTGGCATTATGCCTTGTTTTTATAATAATATTGATAAACATGAAATATTAATCCAATTAAAGCACTTTAAATGTACAAATTGATGTAGTGATGTGGCCTAATCTTAGTAGTCATTTCTTTTGAGGTATAGGCTGTTTTGCCTTTTTAAGCTTCATTGCTAATCTTTTTGGGAGCTTCCAATCGCAAGTAGTAATTAATTGTTAAATTATTAATGATTTTATTGGATAAAATCTAAATATATTATTGTTCTTGCATTTCATGGTTTTATGCTTTAATTATCCAAAAATTGACAGTAGACAACATCACTCCCATCCACCCATTTATTTTATACACATCACTGAATATTTAACCTTTTTCATGTCAAGTTGATTTTGGCTTTGTGTTCTTTCACGCATGTCCTTTGCAATCATTCCTGCATGATTTTCTTTTTCATACCTTTTCTTCTCTACCGCACGATGAGCAGAGAGAGAAATATTATATTCTATGTTTCCCACTTTAGCCAATAACGAATCCAAGCCCAATTGTCTTCATCAAATCAATCTGAAATATAATAATAAATATTAAGTGCGAATATGCTTTATATATGACGAAAATCTACTTGAAGAGTAGGAAAAGGTCTGTCAGAGTTTGATTTGCATGCGGGCGAACAGAGCCTGAATTTTCAGATTTGCTTTTTCATGTCAAGTTGATTTTGGCTTTGTGTTCTTTCACGCATGTCCTTTGCAATCATTCCTGCATGATTTTCTTTTTCATACCTTTTCTTCTCTACCGCACGATGAGCAGAGAGAGAATATATATTCTATGTTTCCCACTTTAGCAATAACGAATCCAAGCCCAATTGTCTTCATCAAATCAATCTGAAATATAATAAATATTAAGTGCGAATATGCTTTATATATGACGAAAATCTACTTGAAGAGTAGGAAAAGGTCTGTCAGAGTTTGATTTGCATGCGGGCGAACAGAGCCTGAATTTTCAGATTTGCAAAGAGATCAAGACGGATCATAATCTTTTCGAATTTACCGGGCAAGGAAAAGGTCGAGATGAAGATTCGAGAAGTCGCAAAATTTGACAGGCAGAAACCGAAAGAAGGGTTAAGGTACGTGAGGGTGCGATGCATTTGGGATTGTTGAATGGTCCCCCCACCCCCCAAATTGAATTCAATTTAAAAAAAAGACTTTGCCGCCGCATCGGGAAGAGGAGCCGCACGTCACGTCATTTTTCACGCGGCTTACGTTGCCCCCTTTTTCATTTATCAATACTTAATAGAGCTTCATAAGGGAAGAAGCTTCACTTTTTTATTTGTGTCGTTTTGTAAGTTCTGGTCTTTGAAGGACCGGATGACCCACAAAACATACCTTTCTTCCACACTAGGCCATGTCCAGTTGTCCACTTGAGCTTCCGCATGCGTTTTGTTTAATGCTCAATTCATCATTAGACCCCCACATCTTATATTTCGGCAGTCAAAAAATTAAAAATAAAGATGAAATACATGCATGTATAAATAAATAAATACATAGTTGAACATGTTTCATATGCAGTCTTCATATACGCATCTGTAATGGAAAGTAATCCCTGAAAATAAATCCCTGCGTAAAAATCGTTGTATATAGACAGAAACGTAAGTCCCATCTACATTTAAAAAGAGGCAACATGAAGAGAAGGATATACAGTAGTCAGCGATAGCAAGCTACGAGAAGGTATAAAGTCAAATGGATAAAAGCATAAACTAAGGCAACACTACTCTGCTACCCTAATTATAAGCCTTCATAAATTCCAATGACATAACCGTATAAAAAGTAGAAGTCATGGAAATTACTTCAAATGCATTAAAAAGAAGACAGAGATGCTACACCCTATGGTTGTGACTCACACTACTCGGCTACCCTGGTCTTAAGTCTCCATAATTTCCTATCAGATGTCATGTCCTCGGTAAGGGCTAAATCATTCAAATCAGATCTCAAACAGTCTACCCACTTCCTCTTTGGTCGTCCTCTCCTTCTGGCACCGTCGGCTGTAATCGACTCTACCCTCCTGACCGCATCCGACGATTGTCTCCTAAGGACATGCCCAAACCACCGTAGTCTTCCCTCCCTCAATTTTTTGGATACAGACACCATCCCCAAGGACATCCTAATTGCAGAGTTTGGTGTCATGTCTCACATAGTCCTACCAGAAGCCCATCGAAACATTCTCATTTCTACGGCCTCCATCCTCCTTACGTGATCCTTCTTGATTGCCCAACATTCTGATACATACAGCAGAGCTGGTCTTATTGCCATTCTATAAAAAATTTCCCTTAAGTTTTAGAGGCACCTTCTTGTCACACAAAACTCCAGTAGCAACCCTCCAATTTATCTATCCCGTCTTTATACGATGTGTAACATCATCATCTACACCCTTATCTTTATGTATCATAGATCCTGGGTACTTGAAACAATCATTTGAGGGGAGAACGTGTCCTTTGATGCAAACTTCTACATCTTCATCGTTTTGGTTCCCACTGAATTTTGAACATAAATGCTATGTCTTTTCAATATTGATCCTTAGACCTTTTCCTTCCAAAGCAGTCTTCCAGGTAGCCAGTCTACTATTCAACTCATTTTTTGTTTCAGCAACTAGGACAATGTCGTCAGCGAAAAGCATACACCATGGAACATCGTCTGGTGTCGCATAATATATGTCGTCCATAATCAAGGCGAAGATGTAAGGGCTAAGAGTCGACCCCTGGTGGAGTCTGATTTCCATCGGGAATGCCTCGGTGTCGCCAACTATAGTCCTTACGGATGTAGTAGATCTATAGTACATATCACGAATCGCCCGGATATAAGCAGTTTGGATCCGTCTCGTTTCCAAGGTCTTTCAGATCGTATCGCGAGGTACGCTATCATACGCCTTCTCAAGGTCAATGAACGCCATATGAAGATCTCTATTTTTTTCCCTATATTTCTCCATATGCCGTCGAAGTAGATGAATCGCCTCCGTAGTAGACCTGCCTGACATAAAGCCAAATTAGTTTTTCGAAACCCTAGTAACCTGTCTCAACCTAGCCTCTGTCACCCTTTCTCATAGTTTCATTGTATGACTGAGTAGTTTAATACCTCTGTAGTTACCACAACCTTTATTCTTATAGATTGGTATCACACATCACCCATGTTCCAAAGCATGATAAGAACTCAAAATTCTCCGCGGGCTAAAGTTTTATTTATTATTTAATAATTCATACGGACCCACTTTTAGGCTAAAGAATATTAATGGCTTTATTCCCGTTTAATATTGTTTGGTTCACTCGAATCACTTGCCCACTTTGGTAAAGGAGATGGGACAAAATCCAAGTGACAGCCATTCACGTTGATAGAGTTCAAAAAGAACATTCAAGCTTCCGATAACATGCAAAAAAAAATATTAAAGTAGTAATTGACAATTTTAGATAATAATCGGTTTAGGGTTTGTGATACGATTATGATAATATTCTCATTACTAAAATCCATAAAAAAAAAGTTGTTTGTCGTATAGTTTGTGATACGATTATGATAATATTAGTAGTATGTCTTGGACGGTCAGTGGACAACATTGTTTTGATTTTAATCAAGTGAAAGAGACTATTGTATTTTGTCTTATTTCCGATATCATAATATGAATGTAAGAAAAATACAAACGAAACCATTAAAATTACTCAAAATGTATACGTGGATATACTCAAAAATATATACATGAAATATAGTTTTTGTAAATAACATTTTTAATGATAATAATTAATGTATATAAACTCATTAAATAATCTCAGTAGTTAAAATGAGTGTTTCGTTTTAAAGGTTTGCGAGTTCGTACACATTATCAATAATTAAAATTGTTATAAACATATACTATATTGTAATCATTTTAAATTATTAAAAAAATAAAATTAAATATAAAATTTTAAAAACATAAAATTAATTTATTAATAAAAATATAAATTGAAAATGATGTGACTGTCTCTGCACCTCGTTGGGCTATCACCGATAAGGATGAGATTAACGGACCCATATGGAATGACCTTTAAAACATATGTATATATATATGTTCTATAGGATAGGAGGGGGTGACCCCAACTTTTCATTTTGATTTTGATTGATAGGGCTTCTATTCCTATCTGATTGGAAAGCATTTTGTACGACCAAGTTTTTTTTTACACTTGATATAATTTTATTTAGTTTTAATATGTTTATGAACTTTAAATATGATAAATTAAAAGAAAATATAAATTTTAAAATGATATTATTTAGAAATAAAATTATCATGTCCTAATAAAAGAATGTGAGGTTTTGGAATATAAAAGCGATGTCTATCGTATTAGTTACATTGAGAATAATAATCTCGAGATAAGTTACACCAAAGCATTCTTTTAAATATTTGATTTCATATAGAACATTCTAACAAGTAGATCAAACAAGATGAACTAACCATGAACATAAATCCGTGATGAGAACTTGTGAGATTGGATGATAGAGAATGTCATATTTCATACTCCGAAAGAAAATGTCACAATGAACCGATCGTACGTATGAGCTTGTAACGAGAGCATCATTCTCATATAAAAAAACTACACGAAAACTAAAAAATTTTAAAATAATAAAGTTATATATTTTATTAAACATATCTTTTAGTATAATAATAATATAGATTGCAGACTTACATGAAGTTAATTTCTCGAAGTAGCTAGCTTTCAAAGCTAAAATTCCAAAGTGAGGAGCACGTTCGTTTCCATAGCTATCTATATAGTAGCAAACAATCCAACGATGGAGTTGGTATAAAATGAAGATATAGATGTCCCCTTGATGTTTAATCATCATTACTACAATTTTACCCTATGCTATATATTATACAAAGGAGATGGTAGCTCAAGATAGAGAATAGCTTATAAATTCTATGTTCAAACTTCAGAGTTGGAATATTATTTGAATTAATAAAATAAGCTATACCTTTATTCAAGCAAGAGTAAATTAATAATAAAAACATACATTTGATCAAAAGCCTCCATGGCATGTCTATCCAACTTACAATTAATTCCAATATTTAATCTATGATGTAAGAGTCAAAAATAATATGGATGGAAGTATATTTATTAATTATAGTCCAAGTCCAAACTACCTTTGAATTTTATCAAGTTTCAAGGAGTAAAATAGCCCGAGGGATGAAGTGAGAGATGGGTAAGGGCAGGGGTCTATGAGAATATTAAATTATTTTGGTATATATTTTTATCTCTTAAAATTTTATAATTTTATTTAAAATTATAAAAATTCATTTTTCAACATAAAATTTTACGTTTGTCATAATTATTTTCTACAATAAAAAATTATACACGTACCATCTCTGGATTTTATAATTCATGGGAGTTATAGAAATTATTCTGCCAACCTAGATTAATTTAATTAATTAAATATTTGTTAGTATCTTGATAAGTATTAGAATTCTAATATATTGATAAATATTTTTACCATTGACTACTGTTTCCCACAAGAATATGAATATTTATATTACTTGAAGATGACACTAATTAAAGCGAAGTCTTCACTCTTCTAGAGCAGCCTAGCTAGTTTACATCATAACATCAAGAAAAACCTTGGAACCTGACTATCATCGTCTTTCTCCTCCTTCCTTCTTCTGATGCATTAAGAAAATAATAAAAATAGAAGCAAACAAACCATATAACTGGAGAATAATGGTGCTCATATGAAATACGAATCATACCCCCTCTTCATTTTCATATATCTGAATTACAGTTTACAAATGTAATTCTTTTAGAAAGAGTGGCACCAATTGAAATCATGCATGAAATAAGAATAAAAGAAATTAGTAAGAGCATAGAGATCATCAAGGAGGGAGCGAGGGGCTCGGAATGGGGAATTCTTTCTCACTGCTTGGTGCACATGTCCTCTCGAAACTAGATGTACGAACTTGAGAAGTTATATATCTCTATTGATTTCTGTTACTAGGATCGAAGTCTTTCCCGTATTGCCGAGGATATATCGACGAGCTGTCGTAGTTTGTGGAAAATCTTGTAAGGTCCGGGTGGTAGTACTGTGATGATGGGGGAGTGGATGATGCTGACATTGAAGAGAATTGAGGAGATAAAGGCTCTTGATTGAAGCTGAAGAGATTGGAAGTGTAATACGAGATATCGGCATCATTACTACTTGAAAGCAGCTGAGCGTATTGATACAAGTGAGGGTAAGAATCCTGAGTCGACCATGATGAAGGCTCCATTACAGGCGTAGGATTTTGTTCGGAACGGACCGTGCTCGAATCTCCGGGACCGGTTAAATTGTTCACCTCCTTATTCCCTTGGACACGGTCAGGGAAATTTAGCTTTGCCTTGGTGCCTTTAAACTTGAGAGCAGCTCTATCGTATGCAAGGGCTGCATCTTCAGCTGTGTCGAAAGTGCCAAGCCACACTCGAGCTGCTTTCTTCGGGTCACGAATTTCAGCTGCCCATTTGCCCCATGGCCTTTGCCTTACTCCTCTGTAATGTTTTTTCCTCGTGCTCTCTTCACAAACAAAATGATTTATAAGCGTGCATGGTATTTTTGCATGCAATCACGAAATGTTGGACTAAAAGTTACCCAAACCCAATAAACAAAACAAACACTTGTTTCAAATAAATTACTAACAAGCAATTTGCACTACTTCTAATCAATGGTTCCACACCATACCTTTTGCAAATGCATTAAAAAAAAAAGGAAAGCTACATGCAATCATGGCGGTTTAATTTATATCACTACTTTCCTTCTTCCAATCATCAGCTAACAAGTAACTTACAAAGGATATACAAGTAAGTGTTTTAGCTCCACAAGAAACATACAGAAAAGCTCGAAATACAGATTTCCTATGAGCGGTTGCTTTCAAAGTTGGGCACAATTGAAGGCAAACAATGTTAGATTGAGAATGGAAAGATATGTTCCAAGGTCAAAGAAGAAACTATAAAAGAAATGAAAGCATCCCACGAAGTGGAAATTCCTAAAGCTTATCCAGTAGTAAATAGATAAGGATTGAAGAAGTTTATATCTAGCTTGCTTGACCAGAAAACTGGAATTATCTACTATGCCATAATTATTTTTATGCGAAAAAAACTAGAAAAAGGTAGCATGGAATAATATATATAGTGTAAACGCAGTCCAGCACGCTAATTTTTATTTGATTGGGGAAAAGGGAGAGTTGTTTACGGAAAGTGCTTTGGCCTTAGCTTCTGGATACATTGAACTTGACTAACCCTAGCGTGGAGACTTCTTTAGTTTCCGTTTTCATCCCTTGACGAGCCCCTAGCTAGATCTCTCTCTCTATATCTATATAAAGAGGAAAATTTTGAAGGACAAGGAGAAAATAAAGGAGAAGTTAGAGATAGAGATAGATCGTGGCTGATGCGAACAAAACAAGCTGGGAAATGTTTGACAAATTCATCTTTAACACGTAATTTTCTTGAACAGTTTGGCTGTTTGGTTCTGGATGCAGTCTGCAACCCTAGTTGCTACCTAACATAAATAGATTGTCAGCCATAGATGTATAATATATACCTTGATCTTGAACTGCAGGGACTTCTTTCACCGCAGATTGGGGTGCTGATGAGGGATATGATGATGATTGTGGGAAGGTAAACTGCTGCTGCTGATGTTCATCGGTTCTTATCACTCGAGTAAGAGCAGTAACCATGGCCGTCATATCATCTGATTCAGGCCATGAAGCTGCTGCTGCTGCTAATTTACTCTTCTCCTCCGATGTTTCGGATGGAAGCGGACGTTTTCCATGTCTTCGATCCACCTTTTCTTTCCCAGAAAAAAGCTAATAAAACTATGTAAAGATGATTGAGATTAAGACAGGAGCGGATCAAAGACAGTGAGGGTGCAAAATTATTTGGGGCTAAATCTATATAATGGGGGATACGGGGGAGGATGTTTTGGAAGAGGACATTTTCGGGTTTTACTGGATCGGACTTCTTCCGGATTTCTCTTTTTATCTCTCAATTTATAAGAATAAATAAAAATTACTAAATACATATTTTAGTGTTTAAATTTGATTTTAAGTTTAAATTTAGTATTAATTATTTATTAATTAAATATTTAAATTATTATTTATTTCTTTATATGTTCAAATTTATTTTCTAGAACACATTAAGCTATCTCAATGGTACAACAGAGTGTTATTCACCTAGGCTTACGTTTATTATCAATTGACTAATTTTTTTTGAACAAATACAATATAATCACCTCATACTAATAAAATATAATTTTTATATTCTAAATTAATACCTGCAACTGTTTAATTAATTTATGCCAAGATGAAAGCTAGATCATAATAGTATCAAAAAAGCCTCTACTCTAAAATTTTAGAAAATTAACATTTGATCTCTCAATTTTTTTGTTAAAAAAAATTATTTTAAATTTTAAAACTTCTTATTTTTATTTTTAATTAAGCATTCTTTTAATTTTTTTAATATTAAGTGACAAATTTTTTAAAAATTATAGTTTAATCTTCAATTTTCCTTTTTTTTCAAAAACATTTTAAGTAGGCCCTCTCAAAGATAAAAATATTAAATTGAAATCTAGGTATAAGCTCATGTACTACAATATATATCCATCATTTTAAAAGGTGAAAATAAAAAAGAATAATATACTATTGATATCTGAACTTCTCTCAGTGATTCAAATTGATACTTATATTTTTGTTTGTCCCAATTGGTACTATAACTTAACTTCTAAGACATATTTTGAATTTTGATGTACAACTGGGTACTAAAGTGTCAAAAATTAAATTTAGATGTTAATTTGGACAAAAGAATATATAAGGTGACAATTGAAAATAAAAAAATATAAGTAATAATTTAAATATCAAACCTAAATTTAGGTACCAAATACTAAATTAACCAAAAAAATAAAGGAATAAATAAATATGATGTTAAGACTTACAAATCCGCTTGAAAACAAAAGGCCAAATAAATAAAAGTAAATAGCCGTATAAAGGCAACCCAACGGTGCACATGTAGGGATGGCATGGGACCGAACCTCGATCGAATCGGGTTATTTTAAAAAATTTTGAGTTCAGTCGGGTTGAAGTTTAGGGTGAAAATACATAACCTAAAAATTTTGTAATTTTACCTTATATATTTAGAGATAATTACAATTATACTCTTTTATATATTATTTTTTCAATTAACTGTTTTTTGAATAAAAATAATATATTTATTATTATTTCGGATCAGATCGAATTTTTAAATTATATATCGAGTCAAATTCAAATAAAGTGAAATCTTATTCTGATCAAGTCAAATTAGGTGGACCATAAACCTGACCTATGCCCATTCTATGCACATGTTTCTCACATGCACGCAGTTCATTGGCTACATAAATAAAAATATTATTAACATGTGGTTGAGATTCCAGTTGCTTTTAATTTTTTATATTCCATTGCTCAAACTATTTATATTATTTTTTTCACTCTTTAAATTATATAATATAATATAATATAAATAATTAAATAGTTCGATTATATATCTTATTATAATTTATATCAACATTAATAGTAATTTTCAGCTTTTCAGTTTTACATAACAATTCTTAATGAAAACAACATAAATGTTTTTAGGGTAAACTATGCAATTAATCATTAGCTATCACTTTGATTTCATTTTGATCATCTAAACTTTTTTTTTCAAATCATAGCTAAAATCACTTTTTGGTTCCGTATTTATCACTCACCCGTAAAAAACTAACGATGTTAATGATGTGTCACCGTAAGATAATACCACATCATCATTTACATTTCGATAATTCTGTTTTATTTTTTAACAGGTGACCAAAACGTAATTTATTCATATTTTCATGTACCTTTATCTTCTTTTTCAAAAAATCATTAGAAAAACTTCAACAATAGGATTGCAGTAAATCCATTTTCTCCTCAATCCCAAAGGCCGAAGGCCAAAGCCCAAAGAATTTATTTTCAAGAAAAGCCCAAAGAAAGTTGAAGACGTGAAAATGGTAACAGCCAGTTAGCGTGCTGTTTAACTCTTTACACTCATCTTTCTTTATGTTTAAATAAATGAATTGAAGATAGTCGCCAAGAAGGGGATTCCTTTGGTAGCACTTTGCTTTCGATCTGAGATTTTGCGAAGACAAAACAAATCCCAAATCTTCAATTTCCGGTAAGCTCGTCTTTCTTTATACTCTCCTGCTTGTTCTTGTTGTTCTATTCGTTTATAGAATGGAAGGGGTTCCTTTTTGTTATGATTTGCAGTTGAGAATAGTGGTTCGTATCGAATTTTGTTTAGAAAAATCTTGTTACTTAATGTTTATACCAATAAAATATTTTGATGGGTCTGGAAAGTGGAAAAAATACAATCACGCCGATATAGATTCTGTAAAATTTCACGGCAATTTAAAGAACTTCGATTCATCATGCATGGATGTCTAAATTGTATAGTTGATCGCCGCTACATTTTTCATTTTTCATTTCTGGGTTTCATAATTCCTAGTTATAATTTCTGGACTGCGTATAATTCACACTGGTGGTGGAATTTCAGAGTCCTGCAAACAAGAACATGAAACGAGTTTATGGTGTTCTCTGATTCCATTGCATCCTCTTAGAATCATAAATTCGTAATGTTAATGAATTTTTAGTTTCTTTGGTAACCCTGATATAAGAAATGCATGGGGCCTGGGATCTTATATTTTGAATGGTTTAGTTCATGATAAGATATGAAGATGAATAGTAATTTTCCATTAAGTGGATGCCATAACCCTTTGTCTGGTTGGGAATTTCTTCTTTTTCTGAAGCATGTTTTCACATTTCTCTGAGGAAGTGCAGACATAAAGTTCACGCTAGGAGGCAGAGGTTATTGATAAACCTGAAAGCATTTGAATTCTTGTGAAGGAAAGATGCAAAATCAAGAGGGAGTGGTAGCTGCTGGGGAAAAGGAGTCTGCTGTGTCTATTCCCATTTCTGAAACGGAGTCCGCTGTGTCCATTCCCATTTCTGAAGGTGATGACTGGGCAAATTTCGCAGATGATGATATCATGCAGCAACAATCTACCATTCATGATGAGGAAGCCAAGAAAGTTCCATTTGTTGGTGACAAGGTGAGGAAAAATATGATTCTTTGAGATTTCTAAACATGGTCGCATAACTGCGTCTGGTTTATATTTTTAGTCTCTTTTCCGTCTCTTTTCTTGCTTTCTTTTTCTAGCATTCAGTTTGCCGCTGTGCACTATATAAAAGACAGTCTGTCCATTTCTGTCCTTGAATTTACTAGTTCATATATGTAGTAACTTTTGTGTTGCTATTTGACTGTTGTTGCATCCTACTTTCTTTATGCTTTCACTTTATTTCCAAGGCCATTCCTTGATTGTTGTTTCCTTGTCAAGTGCTGATTGTCCGGCCATGCCAATGAAGGATGGTCAGTATTTTCCACATATATTCATGTCGATACATTTTATATGGGTTACTTACATCACCATTTATGGCAGTTTAAATAACTAGGATGCAAATCTTGGTATTATGCTGTTCTTAGTTGTCATCTATTTACATGCCAAAATAACTTTTTCTTTTCATTTACTTGGCATGATTTTCAAAAACCACTGGGCCTTTTTTGGCTGCTTGATTCATATTTTGGTTTGCATGAATATTATGGTCCAAGGACAACTTCCATTCGTTTTGCTGAACTTACTGGTTACATGTGATGCCATGAAAATTTGTTATATGGAACTGCAGGAACCACTCTCTATGTTGGCAGCTGAATATGAATCAGGAAGCCCTATATTGCTAGAAAAAATAAAGGTATCTTGCCTTTATGGTTGTGTGTACATTTTACTCCTTGATGTCAAAATTTTTTGCTTATTTAGTTATTTGTCTTTTCTAAAGAAGAGGCATTGATGGTTCTCCTTAATGCAGGTACTTGAGCAACAATATGCTGCCATTAGAAGAACACGAGGAGATGGAAACTGCTTTTTCCGGAGTTTTATGTTTTCATACCTTGTATGTCATAGTACCTCTTATAGATGTCTTTAATTTATATTCTTCTAATTTGTCTCCATTCTCCAAGCTGCATGTTAGAGTCACATCATTTCCCTAGGAATTGTAAGTTATAAATTTTTTTAATACTTAATAGGAGCATATTTTGGAATCGCAAGACCGTGCTGAGGTTGATTGTATCAAATGCAATGTTGAAGAATGTAGAAAAACACTTCAGAGCTTAGGTTATGCAGAGTTAACATTTGAGGACTTTTTTGCGGTAAACTATTAATTTTTTCTATTTTTTTTATGAGCTGAAATAGTTTATTTAATTCCATTTCTTATATGTTTGGCAATTAGATGTCTTGTTTTTTGTGCATTTTACCCCATTGTAACAAATGTTTAGGTGTATACTTACAGTAGTCATCTTTAAATTACCTTATCATGCAAAGTTTTTCTGGAAAATCACTTTTACAGTCAACTTGTATTTCTCCTCCTCCTCAAATTATTATTATTACTCCCCCCCCCCAACTTTTGGGAAGCCTCCTCTTGAAAGGGGTATGTAGGTGTGGAAAAGGGGAAATATAAGTTCTTCGAGAAATTCCTTATAAAACTGAGCTCTCGAAGAGTTGTCAGATGTTACTTTAATATGCATGTTTATGTTGGGGTGCTGGCACTGGTCTATTCCACCTTATCCATCACAGTTCAATCCCCTGTACTATTTACAAACATAGGTGTCTTCTTTATTCCAAAAATGAATTATACTAAGACATGATGGGGGGTTATTTTACAATTTGTTATCAGATGTTTTAATGTTTGCTCGTGCATTTTCATATTTTCTTATGGTAAAGCCCTTAGCATTTATCCTGTTTAAAGTAACTCTAGGTTTAATGCGCATATAGAGTGAGGAAGCTATAAATATTTTAATTTCTAGGTTGCTGCTTAATCTGAAGGTGTAGTTTTCTTGTGTTATATTCGATGAGTACTTCTTGAGAGAACTGTCTTAATATATTGTATACTTCTGAAATTACTTATTTTGGATATATTGTTATTAGGCTGACAATTTTCTTCAGGAAGCACCTTGCTTATGTTTTCCCATCTCTGACACCAATACTTTTACATATGTGCTTCTATGTATAAAATTTCCAGTTATTCCTTGAGCAGCTGGATTGCGTTCTTCAAGGAAATGAAGATTCCATTAGGTGTGCACATGTTTTTATTTTGCCGTGATATTTTCCTTGTTTAAATTGCTTTTTTTCCTTTTTAGTGCCACATATACTGATAATCATGGTTCTTGAATCCAAATTTTTTAGATGCCTACACCTATTGAAATTAAATGAGTCTGACATTCTTAACAAGGTTTTCCCCTTTGTCAGTCAGGATGAGTTAATACAAAGGAGTCGAGATCAGTCAATTTCTGACTATGGTGAGTGGGGTGAAAAATTGAAGGATTAATGTGTGTTTGTCCTTAGTATATCTCTTGACAAGTTTCGTTGGTTAGTTGTAATGTTTTTCAGATTTGTTACCTCTGGTGAAATACAAAAGCGATCAGAGTTCTTCGAACCCTTTATTTTGGGATTAACAAATGCTACAGTAGAACAGGTTTGTTTAATATAATAAAACTTTTTGTATGCTTACAAAACTCAACATCCCTTCATGCATTATTACTTAGAGAAACTGTTTCCTCATGCCTTCTTGACAGTTCTCCAAGTCATTTACTGTGCTAATATATATGATATTGAACAGTTACATCAGTTATTTTTTTTCAATCATACCAATATTCCTTTGCATATGTCATTTAATACTTGCGTTCTGGTAAGTTGGTGCTTTAACTTTCCCTCTCATGATATAATCTGTTTTGTAGTTCTGCAAATCTTCCGTAGAGCCAATGGGTGAAGAGAGTGATCATGTGCACATTACTGCCCTTTCAGATTCTTTGGGTGTGCCAATTCGTGTTGTGTACCTTGATCGTAGCTCTTGTGACGTCGGTGGTGTCAGTGTAAACCATCATGATTTTCTTCCTACTTCGGGTGATAAGTCAAATGCTACAAGTGGTAGCTCCATTCCTATGAAGCCTTCTATTACCTTGCTATATCGTCCTGGCCATTATGACATTCTCTATCCAAAATGATGCATTTGCGTTTTCTGGTAAGTGATTCTTCACATCCCTAGAAGATCAATAGAGTGCTTTGCTGGACCTCCCCAAGCTTAGGATCACTAGGAACCTAGGACTACATACAGGCCCTAACCTTTTTAGCTACAAGGTTGGTTGGCTCGAAAATATAGTAATTCGTACTGGCGTTTTGGGGGTGACACTGCCCTTAACTACGTTTTTAGGAGCCACTAACACCCTCAATGGCAGCTTGATGCTGCTGTTGATGAATCTTTGTAACAATGGCCAATCTTCTTCCGCCACCCTGACATGAGGTTTCGTGTGTTTTGCAGGTTGTTGACAATGGTCCTTGGGGGAGAATTTACCTTGCAGGGTGTTAATCGGTTGTTATGACTAAACTGTTTGTGCTTCTTTAACTGTGAGATGTGAACAAAAGGTTTCCTCAAGACTTGGGACTTGTATCTTGCTATTGATAATAGCTAGCCTCTCCCATAATCTATGTGAAATTGCATTGGTCCAAATATAAATTGCTCATTGTGAAAATACATAAAATTGATGTTTTCCCACTTTAAATTCATTGTCAGGGGGCTTGATCTGAATAAAGCATTATTAATAAAATAATTATAATTCTTTTATATTAATATTAATTAATTGTTATTAAAATGAAACATGAAGCCCGAGCTTTAGTTATTAAAGAAATTGAAATCATTTCATGAAAGGAATTGACGAAACTTCAGTAGAAGAAAAACTTATTATAAATAATAATTTTTGTTTGTAATATTATAAATAATATTTTTAAGAAAAATAAACTATAATTTCTTAATATTTTAATGTGGTCCTATGGTAGTATGATGTGACTATTTTATTTTATCAACAATTGTTATATTTTTTAATCACGGCTTAAATATTAAAAAAAAAACAGAACATATATATATATATATCGTGGAAAACAGGTGAATGCGACCATAATCTTGAATGTTAAGGATCATGCATTCGTAGTTTTTATTCAAATCCCTCAAAATCTCAGCTTTCCCGCTGCTCTAAACCTCTTAATCCTTCAAGTAGAATTGTTTTACAAACCCTAGACTCGATTCTAAAGAATGGAGACTTAAAGACGGCAAATTTCCAGTTTCAATCTGCTCCAGCATTCCCACTCTCATTTAACTGGTAGGTTTCTTCACTCTCTTTTACTTCGATTGTCTTTATTTTTTGTTCTTTCTGGTACACGCAAATCAAATTTCCAGCTAGAATGAGTCTCACTATGACATACTTGAGAAATCAACTTGTCTTCACTTTAATCAATGGCTGCCTACAATTTCAGTAAGACAATGCAGGTTCTTTATGTTTCCAAAGATTTACTGTGCGTCTTGAACTCGATTCTGCAAATCCATCTATCATTGCTCTGTTATTTTTTTCTATGAAAATTTTGAGAGGAATTGTAGTCCGAGACGTGATTTTAGAAGAAAATTTATTTCTATTTTCGCTTGCTCTGACATTGTGATTTATTACTAATTTCTGCATGCAGATTTCGTGGCTTGATAATTTTTTTTAATGGAAATACACAGAAGAGTTAGTTCAAGGTTTCAAAATCTACAGCGAAGAGTTAGTCCAAGGTTTCAAATTCTACAGAACGGTGGCAACTCAAACTTTGGAATTTGGAAATACACGGAATGCATCTGAAACTAGAAAAACATCAAATACTAAAGTTAGTCCAAGGTTTCAAAATCTACCAACCGGAGTTGACTCAAACATTGAAAATATTTGGAATGCATCTGAATCAAGAAAAACATCGAATACTAGAGTTAACCCAAGGTTTCAAAATTTGCCAAATGTTGGCAACTTGCACATCGAGAAGATATGGAATTCAACCGACTCAGGAAAGACATCAAATACCAGAGTTAACCTAAGATTTCAAAATCTACCAAAAGTGGAGATATGTGATGCAACTGACTCAAGAAAGACATCAAATACTAGAGCTAGCTCAAGGTTCCAAACTCCAAAGTTTACCAAAAAATGGCAACTCAAACACTGAGAAGATACAGAATGTACTTGACTCATGAAAGATATCAGATACTAGAGTTAGCCCCAGACTCCAAAGTATTCCTTTGGAAAAGAGACCCAATTATGTTGGTTGTCAGAAGAAGAAAACATTGAATGATGCTTATAGTAATTCAAACATTGAGAAGATACATAATGTACTTGACTCAAGAAAGATATCAGATACTAGAGTTAGCCCCAGACTCTAAAGTATTCCTTTGGAAAAGAGACCATATGATGGTAGCTTTCAGAAGAGGAAAACATTGAATGATTCTCATGGTAACTCAAACATTGAGAAGATACAGAATGTACTTGATTCAAGAAAGACATCAAATACTAGAGTTAGCCCCAGATTCAGAAGCATTCCTTTGGAGAAGACCCTATTATGGTAGTTGCTGAAAGAGGAAAACATTGAATGATACACACGGTAACTCAAATATTAAGAAGATACGG
The DNA here is from genome assembly GCF_006381635.1 of Hibiscus syriacus. NCBI lineage: Eukaryota > Viridiplantae > Streptophyta > Magnoliopsida > Malvales > Malvaceae > Hibiscus > Hibiscus syriacus. The sequence goes on along the minus strand of NW_024061960.1, from coordinate 9,491,013 downwards.
AATGTACTTGACTCAAGAAAGATATCAGATACTAGAGTTAGCTACAGACTCCAAAGTATTCCTGTGGAAAAGAGACCCTATTATGGTGGTTGTCTGAAGAGGAAAACATTGAATGAGTCTCGTGGTTACTCAAACATTGAGAAGATACAGAATGTACTTGACTCGGGATCAGGAAAGAAATCAAATACAAGATTTAGCCCCAGATTCCAAAGTATTCCTTTGGAGAAGAGACCCTATTATGGTAGTTATTGGAAGAGGAAAACATTGAATGCTTCTCAAGATACAATCATGGTCAAAAAGCACAAGTTGGTAATGCAGAGCTGGAGTGTGTATCTAATGGTTCTGAAACCACTGAAAATGGTGAAAAAGATGTTGCCTATCTACAGGAAACTGATACGAAAGGGGGCAACTATGGTGATGATTTAGCATCTATTCATGGTACAAGTGCGGCTATGGCGGTGAAAGATAAACTCAGGCTGTTCAATAAGTATTTTCTCCACTTCTCTAAGGTAAACTGTTTATTTTGTTTTGCAAGGTTTTTATATAGAAGGAAGCATTGGTGGCTTGGTGCTTATATATATATTTTGTTGAAGGGGAAATTTAGAAATGAAAATGTTTCATGATTTTTTAAACGAAATATTTATTGCATTTCTGTTTGAATGTCATGTTCTGTAAAAGAAGATTGAAGATTTTATTACTGTGACGATAATAGAGTACTTTGTATAGTTTGGAAAAAAATTGTTATGATATTTTTTTGCATTGTGATCTAGGACGTTTAAGATTAACTATATCTTGATCTGTTTGTGTTTCAATGTTGTCCTCTCATATTTGTGCTATTTATGAAGTAATAGCAAGATACCTTATTTTTATGTGTCCGTGGATAGAAAGAGGTTGAGAGATGCAATGGAGTGAATGGTAGTGCTAGCAATCATGAAATTGTGAATGGTGAAACAAATGACTTAAGCATCTTAACTGTCAAATTTATTGCATTTCAACCTTTTTTTCTTTAATTTGTTGGAGCACTTGTATTAAAATTTGTTGTTAATTCCTTGTTCACTAAGACACCTTCTCTGCAACAATTTGATATATTTTGATTAAATATATAAATGAATTGACTTCGAATGTAGTTATATTTTGGTAGTGACTATATCCTAAAGTGAAGTGACACATTCATCAATTCTCTAAATTAGGTTAGTTGGTGAGGAAGAAAAAACAGACACTTAAAAGCTGTATTCTTCTACGTGAACCATGAGTCAATGGCCTTTGTCATGACTTACCGAATTAAAATTCTCTAAAAGGCTAAAAGTTACTCCAGGAACCTGTATGAGCTGACATTCAGGAAAAAACCTGGTTACATTAACTCCAAGTTACTCAGATTTTTTTTTCTGATTGCTTTCTATATTTATGATACATTCCGGTACATCAAAGATGAAATCAAAATGATTGATTCTTGACAAATCCCATTGAGCAAGGGAATGAGCAACACGACTGGTCTCTCCTTAGCATAGAGAACCTTGAGGTTTGGGTTACCAACCAAAATCTAACGATCCTTGATGAACATCAATCCAATCGCTGAGATATCTTTGTGCGAGTTGTTTAGGCGGTTAACAATGGATATAGCATCCCCTCGGCGAATACCTTGTCCCAACCATTCTCAGTGGTCATTTGAAGTCATACTGTAAAACTACAAGCCTCGACTGATTTGGATGTGTGCGTCCCTTCCTGCCTTCGTGCAAGACCCTCGATAGCCATGCCATGGTGTGCAACCAGCCCGAAAGCCATGCCATGCATGCATTGCGGGTTAAAAGTTGAATATCTAAGCATGGGATATACTTCTTTGCCAGGGAGAGTATTTCCCATTTATCCAATTTAAAAAAATCTTGTTCATCTCATATTTATAATACCTATTTGAAACTCCATTTTTTTGTATTTTTCTATAAATAATAAATAAAATAGGTCATCATTTTTTGTGTTCAGTCAATAAAGTCATATGAAGAACCTGTTTCATGCTTCACAAACCAAAACTAAGAACGCAAATCAAATAAATGCTTTTCAGCGTTACAAACAAGAAAATGAAGCACGACACTGCTGAAATTAGACGAGAAGAAATACTGAAAACACCATAAGCTGGAAATTGAGGAAGAAGAAATGAGTACAAATTTCAGAAGCCCAGAACTGGAAGGAAATGATAAGAAAAACGCTATGTCACAGCTTATCCAACTACCAAGGTTAATGTTATAAGATACTATATAAAGAAGCAGAATGCAACTGGTTAGTGTTTGGGGATTGGGTTTAGTGATGGCTGGTTGACCATGATTGAGGATAGTGGTGCGTGGCAGTGTCGATGAACCGGTGAAGTTTAAAATTTTAAATAATTCTTTTTCCAAATTTTGTAAATTGAATTTTTTAAAAGATATTTTTGTATTTTTTAAAAAAATAATTATAATTAACTAACAACCAATGGTATAATATAATAAGACACTAGATTATTTAAGTAAGGTCAGAGATTTGAACCTCGACATTTACAAATAGAACAAGTTGAGTTGAAAAGTTCACTCTCATAATGAGCTTCAGTAAAATATCATTTAGGTAAGTTGATTAATAAATAGGATATAAAAGATTAATTTTAAATATAATGATAATTATTAAATTATTAAATAAATTTATATTTTAACTAAAATATAATAAAATTAGATATTAATTTTTTCTTGTTAAGATATCATGTAATTGAATTAATTATAAAATGATATTATATTTCGGCTTAACTTCTTGTGGGTTGGTTCCTTGGAAAGGAGGAAGATTCACTGGGTAAAGCAATCTAGTGTTTGTTGTCCGGAAGAACTTGGGGGTCTTAGCATTGCTGATCTTTCCTTGCATTATAGAGCGTTATTAGGTAAATAGATGTGGAAGTTCGCTAATGACAAGAATGGGTTATGGCAGAGAGTTATCTCTTGTAAATATAAATATGACTCCACTCGCCACCTTCCTTCCTCGCCTGCGCATAATCGGTCCTCCTTGATTTGGAAAAGCATATTAAATTCATTCAATGATGACGATGAGGTGGGGAGATGCTTAAGGAGGAATTTTGTCATTATGATTGGGGATGGCGCGTCCATATCGTTCTGGGAGGATGTCTGGCTATTTAACATCCCGCTGAAGTTGAAATTTCCTCGGATTTTCTCGCTCGCCTCCAATAAAGTTGGGAGCATTGCGGATATGGGATTTAAATCTGAAGTTTATTGATCCTGGAATATTCCCTTGCGCAAACAGCCGTTTGATTGGGAGCGAGGTCAATGGTTGGATCTGTCCACTGCTTTGGATGAGTTCCAAGCCAGTGGATTAAACAAGGATTGGGTTCGTTGGGATTGCGCAGGGGATGGCCCTTACTCCATCAGCTCTCTCAAAAAAGCAGTTCTCAAAGATAGAAGACCAAATTTAGATTTTTATTGGCAGAAATATGTCTGGAGTCGCTCGGTGTTACCAAAGGTTGACATTTTTAAATGGCAGGTTTGTTTAGGAAGGATCCCTGTTAAATATGAACTTGTAAAGATAGATGTCTCCTTAATATCGGATATTTCTTGCCCATTATGTGTTCTCTTTCGGAATCCGTTAACCATCTGTTGTTCTCGTGTGAGATCTCCTGGCGCCAATGGATGATGTTTGTCAAGCTTTGGGACCTGTCCGTAGTCTTTCATGAAGAACCGAAGCTTTTCCTTCAATCTTGGCATGAAGCCTGCCCTGCCATTCCCGCTTCTTGTGTGTGGCATCTAATTCCTTCTGTTATTTTATGGTCAATTTGGGTTTTCAGGAATGATTTGATTTTCAAGAATGGACGGATGGATTTTCTGCAGTTATTCTTTCTAACGAAGTCCAGATTGGCATTTTGGTTGAAAGCCAAGATTCCTTTGCTTGCCTTATCTACTGAGGATATTGTGGCTAACCCTAGGCTGGTTGATCTTGCTTCGATAGGCAAGGGCTTCGACAAGCCTTGTTCGTGGACAGCCCCTCCTGCGGGCTTTCTTAAGATGAATGTTGACGGGCCCATGCCGGTGAATGGGGCAGCTGGTGGCGTGGGAGGTGTCCTTAGAGATGAGGATGGTTTTATCTTAGGCTGCTTCTCGGAGAAAATCGGACACGGTCACCCTATTTTGGCCGAATTACTTGCACTTAATTGATTTTGATTTCTGCTTAAATTCTCCCCTTGCTGCTTCAGATCGTTTTATTGTGGAAAGTGATAGTAAGGTGGCGGTTAGCTGGGTTTTGAATCCAATGAATTGTCCAAGTTGCTTTAGATCTTTAGTGGGTAATTAAGCGAAAACTGTTGATTCATTTAATATTAGAGTGTGTTTTATACCTAGAGTTATCTATAAGCTGGCAGATTCTTTGGCGAAGAAAGGTATTGGGTGGAGTTTTGCTCAGTTTTGGGGCAGCTGGTGCTGCATTAGTTTCTTTTTTGCTGGTTTGTCAATGTTGTACAGGGGCTGTGTACCTCTTATCCTTGGATGGTTGAACCGTTGTATTGTTATAAGGATTTTTTTTTATAAAGGTTTGGCACTCTTTTCCTCCTTCCGTTATTGAGGTCTCTCCGGGTATGAAGGAGGTATTTAACGAGACTGTTTTCTTATAAAAAAATAACTTATTAACTTCAATAGTAAGATTTAAAAAAAATGCTATTTGAACCTTTAAATTTTTATTTTTCTGACATTTGAATTTTTTATGTTTCTTAATTGAATCAATTGAATTGATTTATTAAACTAACGAAAATTTTATTATTTTTATTATATATTGATATCAATTATTCATATGTAAAAATTAGAAGTTTAAACCCTAAAAATGATTTTCCCCCTAAAGTTCAAATGGCAACAATTTGATTAGACAAATAAACGTTAGTGACTACAAGTGCAGATTACCTTTTATCACCTTTTATCTTTCTAATGGCTTGTACTCTACCATGGCCTCAAAATCATCCATAAATTCAATTGAAGAAAGAGAAAAAAAACATAAAAATCAAATCGAACGTAATGTTTGAACGATTTTGTATTCATAACTTTTACATCCATATCTAATCTCTTACATTTTGTAGATCTTTAGGCAACTTACTGCTTTCTTGATAACTGATTTGTTCAGGTTTCATCCATTTCTTAATTGAACATGCTCTGGTTTGTATAATTGTATGTTCGAAGGGACCAATATGAAACAATACCTACAATTGAAAAAGGGATATATACAAATCCAACCCATTCATGCTAAAACATTTAAAGTAGAATCACAGGTGAAAAAATGCTGCAACTGAAATGAATCATAGGTGATGAATGAAGACATACATTTAACATCATGCACACATTCATTAACACTCCATCGTTCTAATAGGTTGTATTAACATAACGGTTATGGTGGGGGGGGGGGGGGAATGGAACTTGGGAGAACAGTTTAAACTTAAAACTATTTCAAGATATTTTAGTAGCAAACCTTTAAATGGTTGAAAGTTGTTCTCTTCAGCCGTTTAAGTCATAGTCCTCTGGCTGTGGTTTTACTCTATAGCTGCGGCCACCTTTTTGCATAACTGGAGTACCATTTGCTGCACTTGTTTGTGGTGTAGCATCTTCTGTTGCATCATCTTCACCGTCCTCAATGTCACTGATACTGCTTCTTACATTCATCTTCATTCTCCTGAACTCACTGACACCACTTCCTAGTTGAAGATTGCCAAATTTTCTCTTTGGGATAAAAGTCACTGACTTTGGAAGATCACGAGGTGCTTCCTCTTGCTTTGACAATGATTCTGTAGATTTTGAATTTGGAACAAGCTTAAGGACATCCTCCGAAGTTTGAGCACTAGATTCTTCACCAACCTCACTTGATGAATCAAAACTATAGCATGTATACCTAGAAGGATTCCGTAAATAATCTGGAAGTGCTCTGTCATTTTCAGCCTGCAGAGATACATCTTCCGAATCTTCAGGATGATGATCCTCAGATTTTTCAAACTGCTCTTCCAAATCATTTTTAAAAGCACAGTCAAACCTCACACGCTTTTGTGGCTTGGAATCTGTACCGGTGTTCTTTCTTTTTAAGATAGACCTCAACTGGCAACCATTATTGGATGCCTTCACGTCTGATAATTCTCTAATTTCTGAATTTGACATACCACAATCACTAACCTTCTGAGCTACTTCATCATCTTCTTTCAGCCTGATTCTTGCTGCCGTATGATTTGCGCGGTGGTCCTTGCTACTGGAATTGTTGAATGCTCTTTGAAGGATATTATGTGAATTCAAAAAAGATCCATGATCAGAAACGTCACTCATATAAAGGCGTTCACCTGCATTTTCCCTGCCTGAAGCCACTTTGTCATATTCATCTTCCTCTTCCTGTGACACACATTAAACAAACATCAGCTCAACTGCAAATAGATTGGAGGAGAAAAGGAAGAGGTGGTGGTTTGTTCTGAACACAAAAAGGGAAACTCACAGGCACACGGGACACATATTATTCATTAAATTCTTGACAAGTGTATTAAACATCTGAGAAACAATTTCTCATCTATACTCACTCAACTTGTACAATTACTTTTGTTGTTATGGATATAAGGTAGAGCGAAACATAAATAAATTCATCAATTCATGTGAGAACCATTGAAGTTAGCCATAGTCACAATGAATTTTAGCTAATTCAAAACAGTAAATGCTGATACTAATTACTAATTTCTAAACAATCTTCGTAAACTACTTCAGATGTGCCTAATGAATCCATCCTTATAAAATGGTAAAGGCAGCAGGTTTTCAATCATCTGTACATAAAGTTCTTCTACCATAATTAACCTGATCCATTCCTATCATCCTTTATTAATAACACCTTTTGCGAACATAAGTGGAAGCTTCTCAATTTGCAAATAGCTTAAACAAACTCATATTTGATTCACGTTACACGCAATGTAATCTTAATTTCAAAAGAGTAATAATTAATAAACGTTCGCATAATCCTCTTCTCTAGGCAGAAAAGCTTCTAAGCCACCCATCTAAGTATTTGCTTAAAAAAAACAACTTAGCCGCCCTGATAATAAAAAATTATTAACCTAAATAACAAGATAATTTTCAAACACGAACAGAAACAACAACCAAACGAATGCAAACGGTTAAAAACAAAATCAAAGAATAACTAAAGAATTTTATACGGTTTAGAAAACGAAAGAAATTTTAATATACCTCATTGTCGAGAGTGGAATCCATTCCAATATAAGATCTGATCTCCAACTCATCTCCATGATCGTCGATTTTTCTACTACGCGACTGACTCAAACCTCTATCATCGTCGTCGCCGTCTTCATCATCGTTATCGAAATCATCCTCCAGTTCTTTACGCCTCCCACTCCTATACTTCCTTTCCTCCTTCAAGAACTCGTCAAACGACGATGAACACAACGTATCCTCCCGATCGGCGGCGGATTCTCTCCTCCATTCCCTCCTCTCGACCTCGTCGTCGGAGAGAGACCAGAGAAGCGGCCGCTGCTGCTGCTGCTGAGATGAAGAATGCGATGATTGGAGAGATCCGAATACTTTCTGCACTCGAAGTTTAAAAGTATCGTCCATGGTATGATCAGTTGGCTTTGGGAACCGGCTTTTAGGGTTTTTATTTATGTTTCGAAGCACCGCCTTTGCTCAGAGTTTTCTGTTTTGGGGTAGTTTAATTTGAAATAATTGATGGCCGGAATACGGGTGGATAGAATAGGATGAGATTGAACCGGTTTCGTATGGAAACCAATCCCACTTGCTGCTGCTGATTAGATATTCCTTTCAGCCGGACTTTCAAGCTGAGTCCGGCCCAACCGTCCATTCCCTAATTATTTATTCAATCTCTAACAAATATCTAGGTGAATAAAAATATATCAAATTCAACTAATTATTTATTTTTTAAAATAATAAAAATATGATAAAATACTAAATAATTATCTATTATAAAAGTGTATATAATTTTTTTAATCACTTGTGATTTTTTTTAATTATTAGTATATGCATGATGAGACATTAAGACTTTGTTTTGTGTGAATGATGAAACTTGACAATAATATAAATTTTATTAATTAAATAGCTTATATTTATAATATTTAAAATTTAAAATTTTAATCATTTGGTTAATTTTTTATTTTTGTCCCTTATACCAAGTAAAATCTAAAATAATATCATTATATTAATTTTAATTTATTTTCAATTTAAATTTCATTCATAATAAATAATATTATAATAACTGAATCAGATATAGTACATGAAATGATATTTTTCATTTAACTACTAATATTCGAACGATAAAAACTAATTATTAACAATTGGTCTACATGGCATGATGCATCCTTGATTAGTTTTTGAGACTTCTAATAGTGTGATTATGCTAATTTATTTTCGGTCTTAATTGTGTTTTTCTTTTAATAATTCTTACTTAAAAAAGAAGGTAAATTTTACTCCAAATAGATATTAAACTCACAACCTAAAAAAATTGAAGATGTCAATCGAGAATTTTTAACCATTTACTCTAAAAATTATTGATAATTGTATTTTTCTTTGACAATTGATCTACATGATATGATGCATCCTTCATTAGTTTTTGAGACTTCTTTATGTTAATTTATTATGTTTTTTAACATTTTTTTCTTAGGTAATGGAAAGAGAAATTTTACTCTTAATAAGTATTGAACTCAAATTTATAATATATATATATATATATATCAACTAAATTTTTTTAATCATTTAGTATAAAAATTATTATTAATTGTATTTTTTAAGACATTGACATTTTTTTGTACAGTAAAGTTTAGGTTAAAGGTGACTCCTTCAGTTCAGGGTTATAGTGTAACACTCTTAACCCGTATATGTCTCGATATACGAGTCAAATATGTCACATCAACTTGAAAACATTTACTGAACTGAAATTTTCATAAAAAATTATTTCCTTTGAAAACACTCTTATTCTAACTTTAAAAATCTATTTTAAAGTATATCTCAACTTATAATTTATTTCTTTATTAAAGGAAAATAAAATCATTTGTTAATCAATAATTTCCTAAACCATGTCTTTTTCGTAAAATCTTTTAAAAACATAATAATGTAATAAATTCTTGTCATGTATAGATACCGATAAAACTAAACTAAGTAAAATAAACTAAAATAGTTATAGTTTACTATTACAAATTATTTAAAATAAATACGATGAATAGAAACTACTGACATAATTATACATGCCACTATAAGTCAAAGGAAACATCATAGATGTCTTACTGATACTGATGATATGTATGTCTTCCCAAAAAGACGCTTCGATAGCTCCTTACTGATCGTACTTATCCTTATTAGAACCTACGCATGAAAATCATCATGCGCTAAGTATAACTTAGTGAGGCAATAATAATCTAAGGTGGGAAAAATCTGAAAAATATCATAAACATAAATAAAATAATTCAACTTAAAACATTAAACTGGCAAACCAACTTATCCAAGTCGATTTCTTCACTGAGACATGAAATTTTGTTTTAAATCATGAACTCATGAAAATTCTGATAAATCATATCTGATAAAATAAGCATATCATGCTTCCTGTCAACTGGAAATCATTCACAACTTGCATATTCATTTTCATAGCCCAATGCATATTTATGAGAATATAAGATACGTGAGTAAGGTGCGCACTATGCACAACACGGTGTAAATCGTAACTGATAATGAGATATGATGCACTTCAGTGCCATCATAACCTGAATAAGCACCATCGGTGCTGGACATTGATACACGAATGTACCAAAGCTGATATGATAACATTGATACACGAATGTACCAAAGCTGATATGATAACATTGATACACGAATGTATTAAAGCTGATATGATAACATTAATACACGAATGTACCAAAGTTGATATGATAACATTGATACATGAATGTATCAAAGTTGATAATGGATAAATACTCAACTAATGGTATGCCAAGTGTACCAACAATTCTCATTATTACACACAATGGGCTGACGTATCATAATAATTTCATTATAAAAATATCATGCTTGGGTAGTTCATACCTTAAATCATTTATAAAACTGATATAGAATATTATAAAAATATTCTTTGTAAAATTTATAAACCATGTTGTAAATTGAAATGAGTTTGACTTATCGTAAGTCGTCCTCGATCAAAATAATTAAATAAATAACTGCACTCACCTTTGCCTCACTACAGAACTTGTATATAATAATCCTAGTCACGAGCTTTGTCCTTTCCTTTCGAATCATTCGGATTGCTAGATTTAACGTAGTCTGACAATACCAAATTATAACACAAAAATTGTATGAACTACATAATAATATCGTACTACTATAAGCTCATTCTAACATTTGAAAATCTATAAAATAAAATCGATAACTAAATCGATATCAACCAAACTCATAACTCCATTATAACTTCAAACTTATCGAAACACTTATGAACTTTCATAAATAATTATTCCCAACATGATTATTCAACTTTTACCAATTATAAAATCAAACCACATATTTTAAATTCTTTCTAGAATTCAACTCAACTTTTCCTTTAATTAATAATGATCCTTCACCATTATGATAATTGTACATTAATTAATAAAATTCCAACACTTGAATAAAATACCCAAATAATACTTATTCGTTTAAGAACTTGCAAACAAGTTCCCAAAGTTTTGGAACCTTTCGAATTCCACCATCTAGCCATTAAAATGAATTCTTTTAGAATTCTTCTAAACATTTCCAATTTATTCAAAATGGTATCTCGTCATTTAACTCAAATTCCAAGCATCCAAAAATATACTCAATATTTAAACATTACTCTTCATCTTCTAATCCATTTCAACTTAAATTCTAAAATGTTCATATTCAAACAACTTGCACTACCTTTAAAGAATCAGTATTCTGTATTGATATACACACTTGAATTTAAATTTGTTTATTCCGTTGAAAACTAGACTCGAATACGAATCTATCCATATAAATAACTCCTTCTAATTCATTTTGTACAATTTATGGTGAATTTTCAAAGTTGATCGATAGAATCTGCTTTGTGTAGAATCTGCTGCCTCTTTTTCTGACTTTATTCACATATTTTTATACACTTTGAAATTGATCCCCATTTGTTTTAAACAAAACTAGATTTATATACGAACAAAATATATAAAAATCACCTCCAAATAATTTTTATAGAATTTCTGGTGAATTTTTAAACTTACTGTCATATTCAAAATCTAAAATGTTTTCATTAACTTCATTCTTAGGTTTTTCATCAATTCTTAAAACCAATTCTTTAAAATCACTTAACTCTTTATAACCCCTAAAACACAAGAAATCAACATCCCCTCATCAACTCAAGATGAACTTGAACATAAACCCTAGTGATATTCATGTCAAAACGTAGCGAATTGAACGTAGAACATTTTTCCTAACTACACCGAAGTCTAAAATCCTTCTAAAATAGATCAAAAATGGGAAACTAATTTTTTTTTCTCACCTTGGAGGGGTTCACGGCAGCAAGCTGATGGAGAAAAAGAATTCTTGATTTTTCTAGTAATTTTCATGATACACATGTCATTTAAATTGAATTTAAAATTCAATTAATGAAAAATCACCAAAATACCATTAATAAAACTTGATAATTACCAATTGTCATTGTCATATTTTCCATTAAAATATTCCTTGGTCAAAGATGAATCAATTTGACTTTGATTTCGAATTTGGCTATGTAATTTTTAAAAATTGCATTTTAGTCAGTAAAATTCCATTATTTCGTACAAATTTGAAAAATTGCACTGTTTTGATCAAAATTTCTCTGATCTAAAATACGAAAATAATACTTCCAACCATTTCCCAACATCCTTCAAATTTTCGTAAAATTACGATTCGATCCGAATATTCGATTTCAATATTGAACTTCACTACTTTATAGCTTTTAACACAAATCTCGTATCAAAAATCCGATTCCCACTAAAATCTCTATTTTAATCCAAACTATTCATACCATTTATAATATATATATATATATATATATATATATATATATATATATATATATATATATATATATATATACTTTAAAAAATTACAAATTTCAGTCCCTACACTTTTCAAAGTTTATACTTTAACCACTAGACTTTCAAAACTTACATTTTAGTCACTGATCAAATTTTAGGGTATTACACATAGCATACCTAAGACCCAATGTGAATTTACATAGGAATTTACGGATTACCCACCAAGAGTGACGATCGTAGTATCCTAAGACATTCATGTTTGTACAATGATTTGTAGTTTATACTTTGTCCCACATTTATGTTATATAACTTTTTTCACTAACTGTTTTAATTAAAAATATGCCATGAAACATTTTCTCAATACATTAAATCATTACGTATATTTTATAAATTATAGTAACATAATTAATACAAATATTACATATAAAGCATTAATTTGTATTCATCATTCTCAATACGGATAATTTTCTGAAATATAATGTGTGGAATAATTTCAAAGTTAAAGCTCTAAAAAGAACAATAATCAACAGATATATTAAACTAACACAACACAATTATTTTTGAAAAAAAGTTTAACGACACATAACTAATTCTAAAAACAAGACAATTAACGTTTTAAAAAAGTATCTAAAAAAGGGATGAACTAAAATCGGATTGGATCTTGTTTGGCTTAACTTATTAAAATATCAAGTAAATTTTAAATTTAAATCAAATTAATTCGAATCAAATATTAATCGAGTAGAATTTGAATTATTCAATTATCCACACCCACGATACTAAAGAGTAGTGAATTAGAAAATCTTCTCTCATCACTGGTTTGCTAATGGGATATATATAATTCTAAAAGCGTGCTGTTGCCACATTGTCATTGCTCTAAATCATTAACACGTTGGTAAACATCACGATTGGTCTGTCAAAAGAGGACATTGATAGAATGAAACTACTTTTTATGTATATTATTATATTTTTACAGTTTTATATGATTATTAGCGATTGCAATATAAGAATTAATCGTTAACACTTTCCATTTTTATAATATATATTAGATTTTATTTTGCGGATATAAATGATTTTTATTTTACTTTATTTAATAATTTTCTCTCATTTTTCTTATAAGAACTGAGAATGTTTATGTTTGTTTTTATAACATGTTTTTTTGTTGGTGTGGTACTTTTTTAAGATAAAATTTATTTTCTACTATCGATTTTTATTTATTTAGGGTTAATACAATAATATTTGTTTAATGGTTTTTAATCATTTAACATTATACGTTCATACTCTTATGCACATGGTATTCGAATTCAGGGTCTCAAGAAATAACAATAATTCTTTAATCACTGAGGTCGTTTGGTTCGTGCTAATCTATTGTACTTTACACGCTCATGTTAGTAGATTTCATATTAGTAGATGTTCATAATCATTTTTAATTAATCTGGGATAATACAGTTTAGTATCTGTTTAAAGCACAACTTTCAACCATTTGATATTTTGAACGCTGATATAATTGGAATTTATAATGTTCGAACTCGAGACCTCAAAGAATAACAACAATTCTTTTACTACCGATATTGTTTGGTTTGTGCATGTTCATAATCATTTTAAATATGATATGATAAAGTTATTTACTTGCCAATGTGTTATTATGGTTTATTATTATGCTACTGTTAATATTGTTTATACGTCACCAACAACAATGAAATTTATTAAAGTTATTTTTGTTAAAATTTTTAATATTTTTATGCGATTGGTAATAGTTTTTATTTTTGATAAATTTAAAAAAATGATTTGATTAATATATTTTAAGTTTATATACTCTTTTTTTAGTTATGATTTTTATTACATATATTTTTATTTATTCGATAAAATTAAGTATTATTATTATATAAAAAATATTTTAAATGAAAACACTAATAGATTTTCATTATAATTAATTAATGGAAATGTAGAGCATAGAGACGGAATTAAATTATCCCAAAAGAAATAGAATATTACATTTTGATACGAAAACAAGAAAAATGAAAATGGAAGAGGGGAAGACTGATTCTTCCAGTTTGGGTCCCAATTCCTCGATTGCTGAGTTTGCAACACAGAAGCATCTTTCAGTTTCTATGATCAATCACCACTCGTTCATGGCGCGTGACTAACCAACCTTCGTACCATTCAAACTTCAAAAAGTAGGAAATTCAATTTCACGCTTATCCACTTGCACTCGCCTTTCTCTTTCCTCTCTCAAACAGAGTTTACTTGGGAATAGGAATGTAAATGAAACGAGATAGATCGTGAGTTATTCGAAATCAATTCGATCAAAGTTCGATAAATATTCGGATCAATTAACAAGTTAAAACGAGCTACTTGATATTCGACTCGAAAAACTCGTGAGCAACTCGAAAATATAATATATTAAAATTTTATTTAAAAAATAAATTAATAATAATATTAATATTTATGTATTGATTTTTTTTAAAAATACAATAAGATTTCATGTATTTAAGGTTCATGTTTGAGTTTGAGGCTTTAATCAAGTTAAGTTTAAGGATTTTTTTTTTCATTTCGAGTCTTTTCGAGCTGCTCACGAGCTTCAGTTTAGGATTTTGAGTTCGAGTCGAGCTTAAAAATTTTAAACTCGCGAGTTTTCGAGTCGAGTCGAGCTCAGCAATATTCGAGCTTGACTTGGCTTGTTTACACCCCTACTTAGGATGAAGTTTTTTTAAAAAAAATTAAGGTTCTAGGCTTACCCCCTATCAAAAACGCACAGTCGTAATGCCGTTTTCAAGAACATCCCCGATACGACGACGTAGGTCGTGGTATTAGACAACACACTTTTAAAACATTTGGCTTCACGAAACGAAACCGTAAAGGGGGGAAAACAAAAGCAAAAAGTAAAGAATAGTCTAATTATGTATGAGCCTTCGCTTTTACCTAAGACTGTTTTGTCTTAGTGTCTCACTCTTAACTCATGTGTTAGGCTTAATAATGTATTAAAAAGAGCTTAATTAAGTCCCTTTTTTGTTTTAATTTCACTCTCAATTTCCAAGACTCCACTTCCTATAATCAAAATCTTATGTTTTCTTGTCCCTTACCCTCTTCACTTTCTCTTTTGTTACTCTCTCTTTTTCTAGGGTTTTATTTTTTTTTATTTTCTACTTTCGGTTATTTTTTAAAACCTTAAACAGTACACAGAAAGTGAAGAAAGGAACTGTAAACAAGATTTAATAAAAGTTCTTTTTTTTCCAATGTTAATCAAGTTGTCAAGTGACGGCGTCTTTCCTCGTTTTGGAGGGTTTAAATCAGAGTGAAAGGGAGATCTCAAGGGTTTAGTTTTGTCGTACGAAGGATCGATCATTGATGTAATGGTAATTAAGATTTATCGTGAAGATAAGAAAGAATCGTGGCCTTTACAATGCATTTCGCTAAGCTTGATGACTCTCCCATGTTTCGCCAGCAGGTTATTGTCTCTCAATCTCTCTCGATGTTCTTTACACTAGAAGGAAGTTGGGAACATTTTAGATTTATAAACTCCCCCCTCAAGATTGTTTCCATACTTAGCCGAATTATTTCAGGTTGCATATTTTGATTGCTGTTTATGTAACCTTCAGTGCTTTATTTGCGTTTGGTTGTCGGAGAAAAGTAAGGCAAAAGAAACAAATCAAACGGGAATATCTTCCCCCTTATCCTTCAAATTTTCTAAGCTAAGTGAACGGAGCAGTAAGATGCTTCAAAGAATTTAGCTAGATCAGCGGTAGTTATTGTATAATTAATGTTGTAGATTTTGCCATAAAAATATTTTGCAGATTTGGGGAGATTTATTTTATTCCAAATAGAGTTAGAGCATGTGCGAAGCTGGGTTTCTAGCTTGACTATCAGTATCCACTATTGGTGGGTTTAAAAGACTGTCTAAACTTTAAAGAGCGATCCTTGATCTTTTCTGGCATGAGATGAGTTGTATTATCTGAAAATTGAAACTATATGACACTGATTTCTTGAAGATCTATTATGCTTTTAGTTTTGACGTGATTAAGTTCTCTTTATGAATAGGAAGAGATAAGAATGAAATCAAGTTAGAAGATTTCTACTGAACATTTTATCTCATGAATATCATTGTCAGGCGCCAATCTGACATCCACATTTGTGTTTTGTACATACTGATTGTAGTGGGATGGAGTATCTCATTTTGCTTTAAGACATTGTTTACCTTTACAATCATGCATGGTTACAGGGAGATTGCAACTGTTGTTTCTCATGGATTTGAAATGTTCATATGATCACTTGAGTATCATGATTGGGCTAGCTTGTATATGCACGTTTCCTTGCTGCCAACTCAATAATGGTTGCGATTTCTCCATTATTTTCTTTTTTAAGTTTCAAAATAAAATATTTGATTTCATGTCCTGTTAATTTTATGTTCTAGACATGCTATTCCTACGATGAACACTAATTCTGGAGCTTTATGAGATAGTATATACGTTTGGCTATTTATGGACCATGTATAAATAATTTATATATTTTATTTGGCGGGACAGATACAATGCATGGAGGAAAGTGCCGAGTTGTTACGGGAGAGAGCTTAAGTTTACAAAGGATGTCGGTATGGGATGTATATAACATGGCCAAACATGAATTCTGAATTAAATAAAGAAATAGTTCAACATGTCTATAATGTGCGAAGTATTTGTTGCTTGTTTATTTATGCCTCTTTAACATAAAGGGTGCCTGTTACTATGCATTAACAGTCATTGCCTATTTTTATTCTTAAATTTATGCTAGTTTCGGGTCTTTCATATATTTTTCAACATTCTTTCTTACATGTGGGTCAAACATATGAAGACAACTGAATGCAACCTTGCATTATAACAAAAACTTAAATGATTATGTATGAATTAGTTACTTAAATGATTATGTATGAATTAGTTATTCTTCTGTGGTACTTGACCCTAGGTCCATGTTTGCTGCTTTACACAAGAATGCTTGATACTCAAACTGTCCTGTGTAAAAGTATTATATTGTAGCTCTAGCTCTCAGGAATACTTTTTTTTATTCTTAATGGCTTCTTCCTCTGGAGAAAAATGGGGTTGCTACTGGAGCCTTGAATTGGGGAAGTATTTATTTGCATATTTATTTCTCTAATTGCAGTGAAGGACTTGGGGAGGGATATGATGGGGACATTGCTTTTGCAAGTGCCCTTGAAATGTTTGGTGGAGGACATAATGACCCTATTAGTGTGGCTTTTGGAGGTATGTATTTGTTCAAATTTTTTGGCAAAGTTTTTTGTTCCACTTGCCTGAATATTGGTGGAGAGATGGACAGTCTTAGGTGGTAGCAACTTCATTTTTTTGCTTGGTGTACTTCCTATTATAATAATGATTGGATTGATCTCTATAAGATGTCCAAAAGCCTTTCTTTTTGCTTTTTCATTCTGTTCTTGGGTTCTAACATTACATGTAGATCATATTTTGGTTTGGTACCATATATGTAATTGAACCTTTTTTCGCTTCTTTAGGGCCGGTTATGACCAAGTTTACCATAGCACTGAGAGAAATTGGGACACACAAGGAAGTTCTTCGGTCCCAGGTAATTCTCTGAACTATTGTTTTAACATGAATTCAAATTTATTATTGAGGAGTGATGATCTAATATAACTGGTTTTGGATAAACTTACTTTTTGGCATTCTCCAACTGCTGCTGTAAGAATACCTGCTGAAAGACAATGATAATCATTTAGAAATTTCAGTAACTAACCTTTTGTTGGTTGTTTTCTGCATGGATATTTAACATTGCAATGCTCTAAATCTTATAGAACTTTCCTGATGTCAATTTTTAAATTTTTCTTTTCAACATCCCGAGAATGCAAATTTTACGACTATATTGAACTTTGACATTGTATAGTTCATTGTCCAATCATATTAACATACAATAATATTAGAAGTTGTGAACTGCTTTTTTTCTCTCTCCAGGTTGAAACTGAGCTAAATGACAAATTACTGCAGTTTGTCAATATTGATTTACTTGAGGTCAAGGTAACCGCCTTTCTCTCAAATGAGATTTAAATTACCCTATAAAGTTGGGAGGATTTGGAATTAGCTAAAAGCTGGGCTGCCTTAACTTTTGTTATGTAAAAACAGTCTTATCAAGAGAAACATAGGTTGTTTAGTTATCGCTTTGCTATATATTCATCCAACTTCTGATAATCTGTGTATTCTTCTTGATCATATATGTTTTATTTGTTTAGCCGTTTGTTTTAAAATATCTTATCTGAGTGCAGGAAGCACGTAAACTCTTTGACAAGGCTAGTCTCATTTACGACCAGGTGCTTTAGAAGTTAAATTTATTTTGCCTATGTAGTTCGTTTGCTTGCTTTATTTTCATTGCTTGAATGTGATAATATAATTTTGAGTTGGCCTAAAATCAAATTTATAGTTATATTGTATTGCTTTGTGTGATCTTGCAGGCTCGTGAAAAGTTTCTTTCACTGAGGAAAAGTACAAAGAGTAATATTGCCAATGTTTTGGAAGAGGTATCTTGCAAAATGGCTTGCTTGATGGTTTATAATTTCATGTATCTGACATTCTTACCTGCATAGATATCATGTTCATGTATATTTTAATCTGACATGGTTGGAGTTATTCTAGGAACTTCATAATGCAAGGTCAACATTTGAGCAGGCTCGTTTTAATCTAGTGAGTGAATTGCTAGCATATGATTTCTAAATTGATGTTGCTTTGACAGTTCAAAATTGGTTCAAGATAGTAATTACACTACTGTGGTTTACAATTACAGGTAACTGCTCTTTCAAATGTTGAAGCCAAAAAGCGATTCGAGTTTCTGGAAGCTGTCAGTGGGACTATGGATGCACATCTTCGATACTTCAAACAGGTTATCACATGGCATGACTTCTCTATTTCTTTATCTTTGTTTCAATCACTTGCTGAATGCATTGCTCATGACGAAATTTGGTCATTTATAGGGCTATGAATTATTGCATCAGATGGAGCCATACATTAATCAGGTTTGTTATCGTAACTTCCCTTTAGTCTGAGACATATCTTTACATCTCTGATTGTGTTGTATTTTATTCATCCCATTGTTCCTCAAACAAAAAGAAAAATAATATCCCTGTACCGAATACGTATCAGTTGTTCGAGACATTAGTCATAGTATGATAGTATGTTATAAGATGCACGGTTTATGCTTGGCATGCCCATTGAAGCAGACCAAAGGAAAAAGGAATCTTGTATCTTGTATTGATGATTCCTACAGTTCTGATTCTACTATGCCCGTATATTTACTAATTGTTGTACTACAAGTTTGCAGGTCATTACCTATGCACATCAATCAAGGGAAAGATCCAACTATGAGCAGGCAGTTTTAAATGAAAGAATGCAAGAGTACAAAAGACAGGTTGACAGAGAGAGCAGATTGTCTTCTAATGGTTCTAATGGTTCTCCTAATGGAGATGGTATACAAGCAATTGGTAGAAGTTCACATAAAATGATAGAGGCAGTAATGCAGTCTGCTGCGAAGGGAAAGGTTTAAAGAAGATTTGAAGTTCTCCCGGATTTCTGTTTGTGAAATTTTGTTAGTCCTATTGATACTTTTGCATCTATGTACCCTGTATCTGCATCTGAAACTTGGATATTCCTCCAGGTTCAAACCATTCGACAAGGCTATCTGTCAAAACGTTCATCAAGTTTGAGAGGAGACTGGAAAAGAAGATTTTTTGTCCTTGATAGCCGTGGGATGCTTTATTATTACCGTAAGCAATGCAGCAAATCATCTGTAAGATTCTTCCCGCTCTCCAGCTTAGGGAAAACATTAAGAAGTATAGTGCTTGAGGTGCAGTTTATGACCAAAGCTCCATTTTTGTCTTATGATTTTTCTTGGTGTATTAATAGGGGTCTGGCAGTCAGCTTTCCAGTCAGCGAAATAGCTCTGAGATTGGATCTGGATTATTGGGTCGGTGGCTTTCTTCTTCTCATCATCATGGTGGTGTTCACGATGAAAAATCTGTTGCCCATCACACAGTGAATCTACTTACGTCAACAATTAAAGTTGATGCTGACCAGTCAGATTTGAGGTTTTGTTTTCGGATAATTTCTCCAACCAAGAATTACACTTTGCAGGTATGACTTAGGTGCAGCCTGAGCTTGTCATTAGGGGTTAACTTGTATCTAGATTTTTTTTTTTAAATTTCTGGGATCAACCAATTGCTTGATTGATGGGCCATAAATGTTACATTGCGTAGGATTAGGGTTATTATTTGGAATTGACCCCAATAATGTTTTGTGCTTGTCAGTGCAGGCAGAGAGTGCACTGGACCAAATGGATTGGATTGAAAAGATAACTGGTGTTATAGCTTCATTACTTAGTTCTCAGGCCCCTGAAAGGGTAATTACTCAACATGTAGCATGATTTTTGCTCGCTTATTCCTTATCAATGTATTGACAGTTGTACTTATATCCTTTTCAGTGTCTTTCTGCCAGTCCCATGGGAAGTGGTCATCATCGATCTGCCAGTGAGAGTAGTTCTTTTGAAAGTTCTGATTTTGATCACACTGCTGTTGAAGATTATAATGCTGAGAGAAACCTTGTTATTGCTCATAACGAACGCCAATCAAGGGCTTCACAACATCAAAGGTCCTGTCTGAAAAATGAAAAGCCAATTGATGTACTGCGAAGAGTTTGTGGGAATGAGAAATGTGCAGATTGTGGTGCCCCTGAACCTGATTGGGCATCGTTGAATCTCGGTGTTCTTCTTTGTATCGAGTGTTCTGGTGTTCACCGTAATCTTGGTGTTCATATATCAAAGGTGAAGTGAATATATTGTATATGACCTTTTTTATCATCCTTGTGAGTTATGAGAAAGTCTGCATCTCTCAAGAATTAAGTGTTCATATTTCAGGTTAGGTCGCTTACTCTTGATGTAAAAGTATGGGATCCATCTGTTATAAGTTTGTTTCAATCGCTCGGCAATACCTTTGCTAACTCAGTCTGGGAGGAATTGTTGCATTCAAGAAGTGCTTTCCATGTTGATCTTACCCTCACGGGGTATAAATCTTCTTTTCTTATGATTAAAATATAGTATATGTAGTAAGGATAAAACTAAACTTGGTTCTCTAGCTGCTTGTCACTAATGCTTATTATTCTGGTGATGAAGCTTTTACAAGTCTGATAAACCGCAGCTGCTGCTTATGGGAAAGCCTTGTCATTCTGATTCTATATCTGTAAAGGAGAAGTTCATTCATGCAAAGGTTTAGTATTTTTCCTTAAACTGTAGTCTTAACATTATTTTTGATGTATTTCATATAGTTGCTTATGGGTTAACATGATAGATGTTCTTGTTTATATGTTTTCTTTGAAGTTGGATAGTTGTATATTAATTCTGGCTCCATTGTCGTTAAGGCATGCACCTAAGCACCAAACAACAAAAAGCTCTCAAACCCTTTCGGGTGAGACATTTGATAAGGTGCATGCCTGGTGTGCCTAGGCATGCTTTTTGGGAAGGTAGCTGGTGTAATGAAAATGTCTGATTGAAATTCTCTTTGATTTCCTTGATTTTTAATTTTTTTTTTCTTCAACTTCACCTTTTAATAGTAAAAAAAATGTGACAATATCAGACTACTTATTTTTTGAATGTTCGAGTATTCAACAACAAACAATTATAAGAAAATCATGCATAATGGCCCACAAAGGGGGGGGGGACTTTTGCATGTTTTATTGGACTTGCTTTCGGGAGATTGTTGTCGGCGTTATTTATCTTATCATGTATATACATGTACAAACGTACAAAAGCACAAAGACTCATTTGACCTTGCTTCAGTCAGATGTGTGTTCTTGTGCCTTGGAAAATATAAGGGTTATAGTTCCTAGAATTTGCCTGCCGCCCTTGACAACACTGCTTAGAATACAAACATATGGATGAGATGAGTATAAATTAAATTTTGGGGGTTTGTTGAACAGATATAAATTCCAGAACTTGAGCAATGTGAATAGTTGTGGCTGTTTCAGCTTAGTTTAATAAGAGTACGACTTATTGTAATTGTTTTTACTTTCCTTTTATGCCTTGTGTGTAATAGTGGAAGGTCTGACCACCTTCTGCCTGTTAACTCCAATCAATATGTCCTTTTTGCTATGCTCTTAATTTGATGATTCATAAAAACCTAGAATATTCTCAGGCTAGAAGATAGAACATTTTCTTCTGTTTTGATCAATTTAAGGCTATCTCTGTTCATGTTGGGTTTTAAGGAGTATTTGATCAATTTCTAATTATTTGCTGTTTGTAACCATGGAAAGAATTTTCCTTTTTCTTTTGAACTCAGTATGCAGAAAAGCTTTTCATTTGCAAGCCAAAAGATGAGCAACGTCCTCAATCAGTTGCACAACAGATTTGGGAGGCTGTTCGTGCCAATGATAAGAAGGCTGTATATCGTTGCATTGTTAATTCTGAAGCAGATTTAAATGCAGTGTATGAACAATCTTCTGTGTCTTCATTAACCCTTGCCAAAGTGATGCTACTGCAAGAACATTCAAATGTAGGAAACAATTCCAGTTACATCACAGGGGATTCATCAGACAGATCATCCGCTAGCTCTTTCAACTTGGTGAGTACCAGTGAAGGCCAAACCGCAGACGATTTAGATGGTTGTACCCTACTTCACCTTTCTTGTGAAACTGGAGACATTGGTATGATTGAACTTCTGTTACAATATGGATCAAATATAAATGTAATGGATTCAAGAGGTCAAACACCCCTTCATCGATGTATTCTCAAGGGAAAAGCTGCACTTGCTAAATTACTCCTTACCAGGTTATTGGTGGATCCTTACTATAGAATATTATGTTCGATGAGTTTTCATAGCGATTAACATGTGTTTGAGATTATTGATTTACACCACTGACTGTGATTTTGGAATGTTACAAAGATTTCTCTTGGTTTCCTGCAGGGGAGCTGATCCGCAGGCATTAGATAGGGAAGGTAAGACCCCTCTTGAGCTTGCAGTGGAGTCAGATTTTGATGACGGTGAGGTACTTGCTTTATTATCCGACTCAAACGGGTAACTAGGGTAAAAAAGAGTTAAAAATGGAAGTTTGATCTGCACCTGAAGTGTGAAATTTGAAGATGTATTGGTTTTGTTTTGCTTTTTGGTATAATTGTAATTCTAATATCTAAAAGTTGAAAAGCCGGTTGTAATCGAAATGGATGTCTCCAATGTTTGGAGAGTGGGAGATTGTGCTTGTACTAGGCCTGCCCTTATGGGCATACTTGAAAGTTAGTATATCAGGCAAAGATGGTTTGGTTTTACATGGAAGGGGCTGGCATTATAAAGTAATAATGCGTGTTGTGTTAGTTGGATATGGCTGATGAGTTGAGGCTAGATCTTAGAGTAATTGTGTTCATGTACATTTAATTTATATGTTGTAGTAGTGGTGCTCTCAAATATATATGTTTTCATGATTGCACTTAATTATATATTTGGTAAGAGTTTGAGAATACAAAGGTTTGGAACCAAATCAAAGATAATGATTGGTAGTGGCTTAAGCAGTTGGAGGCTGCCAATAAATTATATTTCAGTGGAAGTTAAAAATTCAATAAAATTGAGAAGATGAACATCATGGTGTCTTGAAAGAGACATCATCAATCAGACCAAAGAAGTCTGAAGAGTTCATTGGCGATACGGCAAACTTTGATTTGAGTAAGAATGTTTTAAAGATTTGAAATAGTGTAATATTTATGTGTGAGAGAGAGAGAGAGAGTGAAAGGATACATCTCAAATATCAACTTCACAACCCATCAAGTGGCTAAAATAAATGTTTTCTATAGAGATTCGGGCTAAAAGAAATATTGTTATATATATTATGTTTGTAGGATGTGTACGTATTGTTAATTGATTAAGAAAATTATGAATATATATTATTTAGTAATTATCTAGACTAGTCAGCCGTGTAGTGTTGACAATATTAAGTTGCACTTTTAACTCATTCAAATCTTATAGATCATATTAGTTAGAACTCGATAAGAACTCATAACTCGGCGTTAAGAAAGAATAAAATCCTACCATCTTTGTAAAGTATAAGGCTATTTGTAATGTTAGCATGGGTGCCTTGTGAGGATGAAACAAAATGAGATTTAGTTTCGTATCTGTATGGAGAGTGTGTAATTGTTACTCTGTATTTAAAATATGGTGAATTGGACTAAGCAAATCAAGCCTTGAGTCTTAGATGAACCTGATACTGCGGCTTGGACCGCAATAACATGAGGCCATGCTTTCCATGACAAAATTTGTGAAAGCTAAACAGAATGAACGAATTAATGATAATTCTACGGCTGAATCTTCAGCTTCAGCAAATCCACTACCACCGAAATCCCATTGCTTCAGATACTCCACTGGTAGTCTTCCCTCGCATAAAAAAAGAAACAAAAAACCAAGCAGGCAATTGCAGTGGGGTTGGGTGCAGACTCACGCGTGGTTACCTAACAGGATATGACGAGAAGACAATATTTATTGATGTGGAAAGGGAAGCTAGACATACGGTGCAAGTGCATGGGGATGACCCAGTTGTGACAGTGACACAGTCCAAGGATCTAGACTTGATTGGCTGACTTCATATTTCCCGGTTGCAGTGGGACCGAAAAGTGCATCATCATAATAAGTAGCATCATTGGAAATAAAAAAAATAAAGGCAATGCTTCAACAGCCGACACGTCTCCCTACTAGTACGTGTAAAGTTTTAAGAAATCCAGATTGCATTACGCTATGATTTTTGGCTTTGCTTTGTTGCTGGGAAGAAGAAAAAAGTTCATCCCAGCGTGTCATTTCATTCCCCTCAGTGCTCACCGTCACTGCCCAATCACTTTCATTCAGCCCATGATTGGATATGCTATTTATTACTTTAACATCTTTCCTTCTTTCTTTTCTTTGAATGTATCGGTTGGGTATCTTACATGCACTTGACATGTTACCTCACCCCCCTAGTACACTGGTTGCCAAGTTGATGACTTTAGATTTGGTAGCATGAGTACAAATCTCTCCATTATCACATATACAAATCTTATATATTTTAATCATAATATCAAAATTCACAATTAAATTTATTTGAATATTTATTTTTTAGTAATTTTAATTGTTAACATGACTGAATAAATATATTTTTTTAGTAATTAAATCGTATATATGTTAACATGAATATGTTAATGTTTAAGTACACATAATATGTGACACATCAATAATTAAATAATTTTAAAAGAAAATCTTTTTGAATAGAACTGAAGAGTTAAGAACTAAAGTAATTCAAAAATAAAATAAAATTTAAAATAATTATTCGATTAAATATTAAAGACGAATTTTTAAATATTCAATCAAATGATTATACGATATATATATATACTAAAAATTATAACGTTTGGATAAGATTAAGAGAAAGAAACATGTACATGTGTCGAGGGAAGGAAGCCATGTGGAAATTGTCATTTCAATGAAGTTGTAATCTTATTGTATGATTCCATTTGTAAGAAAAGAGTGTGTGTGCAAAGGATACTGTTATCTTTAATGTATTAATTCTATTGGAAACTATACTTTAACTAAGCCCATGGTGTTAGTTTACCTAACACTATCCCTTAATCTCATCTTTGGTAGACATTAATTTCATTACTATCTTAATTTTCTTTTACAAAGTTTCATAACTTACGTGACATAAATTTAATTAAAAATATTATATAATTTACCCGTCCCGTGAGTAAAAGATAATTTATATTTAAAATATTGTTTTATAAAAATTGAATCAATTATAAAAGTTTTATATTCACATTTATTAGTTTTGTATCCAAATCTTAAATAATATAATATAATATAATAATAAAATTAGCTCCTAACATTTATATAAATAATTATTATTATTTTTAAGTATTTTAATCCGAACATGATAATATTTAATTAAAATAAAAACTGTTAATTAATTAATAATGTTATCAAAAGTGGACAAGTTTTGTGGCTGAAAACTAAATTTAACTAATCGTGAGTCCAGAGCGTGCTAAATTTAATTAATAATGTAAATGTAGATGTTGGGTTACGTGGCTTCCAACGAACATCTAGATTTGGAGAAGTTAATGAAACCGAGATGACATGTGAACGCATGCTAATTAGGCGATGCTGGGCCATTTAGCGGCCTAATTACCCAAAACATTTTAAGATTATATATAGAAATTAGCACCCAGAAATAATTGTTTATTAAAATTACATTTTTTTATTAATTCGGCGATAAAAATACGTCCAGTTAATTAAAATTAATATTATAACTATGGTGAGAATTTTGTTAATAATCAGTTGGTTTTGATTCATTCCGGTGAAATGTAATTTTTTCCTCACCGGAGCCTTACGTCTCCAGTTGAAAATTGGAGGTGCGGTGCATTTGAGGGAGTCGATTTTACCTCATTGGAGGTTACCCAAACAACATTTCGTGTGAACGAGAAAGAATAAAGGGGAATATGCTCTTAGAAAGCTGTGAATCGCAGCTCCAGTTAGCCAAAGCAAATTTCAACAAACTGAATTGATTGTTTTAATCCAATCGAATTATTTTGTTGTTTTTTAATTCTTGTTAATGTTAATGTGATAGTGATATATTCACGAAGGGAAGGACGTCACCTTCGTTGCAGGAAATTAAATATAAATTCAACCTGTTTTCCCTTAAAAAAAAGCACAGAAATGGTAACACGTGTTTTGTAAGAAAATAATATTAAGGGTAAAGTATAGTAATGGTCACTTAACTTTTCTAAATCATTCATTTAGGTCCCCAAACTTTTAAAACTTTCAATACAATCCCCCAACATTTAGTCCGTTTGCAATATGGTCCCCCAACAGTTACGTCAGGGACCATATTGCAAATAGACTAAATGTTGAGGGACCATATTACAAATGAACTAAATGTTGGAGGATTATATTGCAATTTTTAAAAGTTGGGGGATCGAAATGAAAGATTTAGAAAAGTTCAGTGACCGTTACTATACTTTACCCTAATATTAACTTGACCAGACATAAATCTAGGCTCAAATACTGTCTTTTGAATACTAGGCATACTTAAAACTATTAAGTAGGGCCTTAAATTTTGTTACTTTATTCAGACAGGTATGATATATATAAGGTGAGATTAGAATTTAGATACTAAAAAGTTTAAAATCGTTAACTTCTTAAAATATGTCAAAACTAGAGATAAAATTTTGTTGAATCACGTCCGATATTTTATCGATATGAATCCGGTATGAGTATTCTATCCCTCTACCTATCATCTAAACCTTATTCGATTTTAGAGATGTTTCGCACAACTCGAAATTTAGTCTGATTTTTAGGTAAAAATTTATGTTTGATCTGACCCGATCTAATATATAATTCTCATTTTATTAGATAATACAAAGATCTAATTGAAAAAACATAGAGTGATATTATTATAATTGTCCTTAAATATGAGAGGACTAATTATATGATTATCTTGAATTGAATTAGGTCGAGGATTTTTTATTCTTAACTCGAACTCAACCTTAATTTAAAAAAAAAACTCGACCTAAACTCATTTTTTTATATGTCCCTCCCTAATTAATACTTAAATATTTGTAATTAAATAGTTTTGTATGGTAAAGAGTTATATTCTAAAATTAAAAAGACTTGTAATTTATTATTGCAAATTTTTTTAGTGAATTAATACACTCGACTTAGCATGTAGATAGAGAAAGAAAGAGAGAGAAAATGTAGGAAGCAGTGAATAAAGAGGTGGTTTCGGGGGAAGGCAGGCTGAGTTAAAGCATAAGGGGGGCTGTGTACCCGGTAATGGTATTTTTCAGTTGGCACTAAGTCGATGTCAAAAAGCTCATACAATTACAGAATTAAAAGAAAGGATGCGGAAATAAAGCCTATCCACTCCCTTGACACCGCCTGCCCGCCTGCTTGCTTCAACTCTCTCTCTCTTTCTTCTCTTCTGCCGGTTACTCCCTCTTTCTCACTTCCATTCTCTCTCGCTCTCTCTCTCTCTCTCTCTGAAGCTCCTTTGTCTTTAGTCTTCTCTTTCTTTCCCTTCTTCCTCTTTCTGTATTGATTTTGTGTTTCTGCTATAATACAAGCTAGTGGGTTCAAGAAATTAGGTTCCCAGCTGAGAGGTTGATGGGTTCCGGAGAAACAAAAAGCTCAACAGGCTATGGCAGTCCACCCTGGATTTTCAAAGGCAGGTAAAGTGTTCAGTCCTTGTAAAAGAAAAGAAAAAAGAAAGCTTTCCACTCCTGTTATTTGGTTCTTGAATTGTGTGAATTCCATCTATCTCCAGTGCCT
The DNA here is from genome assembly GCF_006381635.1 of Hibiscus syriacus. Lineage (NCBI taxonomy): Eukaryota > Viridiplantae > Streptophyta > Magnoliopsida > Malvales > Malvaceae > Hibiscus > Hibiscus syriacus. Next base: position 9,462,676 of record NW_024061960.1, on the reverse strand, counting down.
TGTATCAACTCCATCTTGTGAAAGCTGAAACCGCTAGAGCATTCATCCCAAAGGAGCTCCGCCTGGTTGAAGCTTTTGGGTACTCTTATTTTTACCTGGTAACTCTATGGGGGTTTATTGTGTTTTCTTTTCCCCACCAATTAATCACTCTATGGGGGTTTATTGTGTTTTCTTTTCCCCACCAATTAATCAACAGCATGCACAATGCAGATACACATTGGGTGGTTTTTTCCTTGCCAACTACGATCACAGCCCTGCCGGCGTCTTTGATGAGGTTTCATAGCACTCTCATTTTCAATCAGTTTCTCCTAATTTCATAAGTTCATTGCTCTGTGCCTAGGAACTTGGTTGTTTGCTTGTAGTATTAGAGAGAATATTATCCAGTACAAAGCAGGAAGTAACTGTGATTACATGTCAACTGTTTCTTTGCCAGCTTGTGGTGATAGCGGGGATCGTGTGGAATCCGCCAACGTCTTGCGCGTACGTTTTCTTCCCTCTTTCATTTGGATTGATTAAAAAGCGTTGTTCATTATGTATCATGTATGGAGAAAATGCATCATCGAGTGAATTCCATGGCCCTACTCTGAGTGTTCATGTACCAGTTTGGTTAAGGTTTGAACTGAGCTAAACGAAACCGATTGGATACAAAAATTAGGTGGTGTCCCACCACTCATTTGTGTTTAACTTTATCACATAATCAGGTTGGCCAGTCAACTTTTATAACTTGAATGTCTTGCTACTGTTTATTTAATTATGCAGCCATTTCATTTGATCATGCTGAAAAAGGGAATCATTCAGTGTTATTAGTCACATTTGCTATAAGCTTCCTCAAGTGGCATTAGCAAGTTGCCATTTTTTAGAAGGAAGTCTGTCGGATTCATGCATTTCCTCATTTCCTCTCATTATTTCATGCATGCCTTGTCTTATGTGTATCCTTCTTCTATTTCCTTTCTGTATTTGAACTAATTGCATCTTCTTCTTGTTTCTTTTCTTTATTCAAATTTGAGCAGATGGGCAGCCAGGGTTCTTGTGAACAGTGAAGAAGCTTGTCACCATGGACGGAAGGTAAGGCATTGAAATTTTAGAGTAAGATGGTCTTATTAGCAACTTAAAGGAGAGACCGGGCCAAATTTACCTGACTATAACTTAATTCTATCTCTACACCACAAAAATACAAGTTGATCATCACTCCCGCATCTCCACTGGTTCGACATATGACTGTTGCACAGGGATGCAGAGCTCCTGCTACACCCTGTGAACAAGATGCATTTTTAAAGTAACTGATGCCCTAATTCCTTTACTTCTACTAATTGAAGTTTGAACTTGCATCGGTGTTTTTTGTTACTATTTTTCGTTGTGGCAGGATGTAGGGCTTCCAAGTCAGGTAGCCAGATTTTCAAAGGTACTCCTCGTTCTACTCATTGATGGTATCTCTGGCACGATTCTCTTGTCAATAAGATTGGTCTAAATATGTATAGCGCCATACAGGTTTTGTGAGAGTACATGTATCAACTTCATTGCCAATATACTAATTAGAATCAAGGATGCTTATAAAAATTCATTTTACTCTGCAGTTGTGCCCTTTTTTACATGTTGCTAGGGCACAGGCAACACAACGCATGCGAAAAGAAAGACCTTTTCATGTTTATTTTCGGTTTATGATTCATGTTTGATGCGTTCTTTGTTTGAAACAGAGAATTACACCAGTTCCTAGACAAACAAAGGACAGAATTGGTGGCTTTCTAAACATGATTGGTGTGAGCACTACAAGCTGCCACTCCAAAGACTGTATGGATGTTCAGGTGACGGAAGTTTTGGGTCCCACTCCATTGGATATCTGTAATATCAAACTTATAACCGATGGTGAGTTCATACTCGATCGTCCTGATGTGAATCATGTGATGAACTTTCATACCTCTTCATGGTATGTTGTACAATGTTTCATCTGAAAAAAAAAGCTTTAGGCAATATTATGTTGTTGAGTTTTCCTTCAAGGTTAAGCTGTGTTCTGCTTGATGTAATGGCCATCCTAGTTCCTTGGCATTACCCATTATCCCAAGTGAAGCATCGCGTGCGTGAATTAAATCGCTGCAAATTATGCTTAAATACACCTGATGGTCATGATCATGATATCTTGCCTTCGCTTCTGGCATTAATATATGTTATAGATCTTATGTACTTTTCTGGTAAAATCTTGGTGATAGCAGTGCCTAGTCCGAAACTCAACAAATGGATGGGTCCATCGATCAGAATGTCACTTCCAAGCTTTAGGTAATTTTCTACATGATCTATATTTCACTAAATGAAGTAGATGTCAACTTTTTTGTTGTGAAATTACAGTGGCCAAACAGAGTATAACCCCAACCTTTTGAAGTATGCATGCCGTCTTGCCTGCAGGTATGATTATATTCGCTGCAGTAATTAACTTTGCATTATGGACATCAGTGCTCAAATGTTCGTCAAATCTTAACCGTGTTGCTATGAAGTAATTTTGTGAATATTCGACATGATAGAGTACGAGCGGTGCGGCCAGCAAAAATATCGGGGCCATCACCATTAAAGAATGAAAGAAATAGTGATTCAGAAAGGAGAGAGTTTACAGCCGAGGAAGCGGCAGATAATGGAAGAAACCTCAGCATATCGGTTATGTTATCAAAGCCTATACTAGCTTTGGAGTTCAATTGCTTGGAAATGCAAGTTGAAGCTCCCATCATACCATCCAACAACTCTACAAGCTCTTTACCAGGTGCTTGATCCCCCCCACACACACACAACAAAATTGTACTATTTTCCTCCTTTTTCTTGTTTCTTGTTGTTACATCAACATAATAAGATTCTACACTCCAGTCAGATTCCATTGAGGCATAACCCAGGGTTTATATATATATATATTCAGTGAGTGATAAGAAATCAAGGAACAAACAAACAAATGCAATTTTCAGACCTTCAGCAATCAAACTTACAATCTCCATCTGTTGAGCAGATCAGAATGCTTCCGGTAATGGCCGGCCATCCAAAAATGCCTTGAACAGAACCAATGATCTCTTGGGCTGTGAGAATGGGGCTTCATGAGATGCTCCTCTAATTGTGGCAAAAGATAGGATATTACCATAAACTTGAGTCCACCCACCAACCTTCAAGGAACAACCAGAAATTTAAAAATATTATTGTATTAGCAGCATAATACTACCATTAAGTTCAGAACTCAGTAATTTTCATCAAACTTTACCTGCTGTCCCTCGAACCAAACTCGGTAAGGCACAGTTGTCTTCAAGCCTAATTCCTTGGCCAGTTGATTAACTAATGTTCGACTCCCGGTCAATGGGACAACAGAATCTTGATCTCCACTGTATTTAAATACGTCTCTTGTGAGTACTATTTTCGGAGAAACATGAAGGAAAGCTTTCACAGAGGACGATTTACCTGTACACCATGACTGGGATTCCAGCCTTCACGAGTCTGCCCACAATAGTGATTGTCGGTATCTCGATATCGAGCAGTTCATAGTCTAGGACACTTGATGGGCAAATTACAAGGAAGATATATGAACCCACAATCTCAAATCCAAATAAACAAGGTAAATCATTGAATATGAGTTCTGCAGAAGAGAATTACTTGCTGCAAACGGCCCATTTACGGACTCCGACAAGACGAGCATGGAGAGCTTTCTGCACATCTTACCTGTTTAAGTAATTTACAGTTTCATCTTCTACACAAACATCTATTGTCTCACCAACTTGCTGTTTGGACAAAGAAACCAAGTTAGAAACAAGTAGCAAAGACTAGAACTAGATCGTTAGACATTTCGAGTTTACGAAACTATACAATCGAACTCACTTGGGGAGTAAGGATGTTGGACTGCGAGAGAACTGATGATATACAGACATCAAGTGTAACATCATACTTGTCGACGAATCTACTGGTTTCGCTACTTACTTGACTCATCACCCTCGAACAATTGGGAGAAACGTTCCCTCGATAATACTCGCCGACATATCTTGAGTAATTACAAGAAGTGGTGAACAGTTTGTATGTCGAATCTGATATTAGTCCACGAGACCAGAAGAATTCAGCCCTCGAATTAAAATCAGTAGCAAATTCTAAAACAGGATTACCAAGCTGCAATCAAGTGGAGCAAACAGGAATAGATATTACATAGCAAATTCAAATAAAAAAACACCAAAACACGTACCGAAATTTCTTTGCAGAACTACTTACAGCTATTCCTTTCAAATTGAACTGTTTTTCCTTCTTATTAAACTGAGTCATAAGTTCAGCCAGCTGAGGTATATAATGACCTGGGTTTAGACATGACAATAAGAAAAAACAAACTCAGTGATGAGTCACATTTCACAGTGAAAGAAACAGTAATAATGTTTTTGTTTTATAGTGTTGCAAAATAATACCAGCATAGCTTTCCCCTGTAATGAAGAGGCTTCTATTTCTGTAGTGGGGGAATTTGAGGAACCAGTTCTGCAAAAATACCAGATTGTCCCTAGCTACAATAACAAAGAGAGACAAAGTTAGAAAGATTGAACTTTTTTCAACAAGAAGAGAAAGAAGAAGAAGAAGAAGAAGCAAAACGAGAATAGTGAGCAATGAACATTGCATTACTAAACATTAAGAAAATGGGGTTTAGATTGGAGAATTTTACCAGTGATTTTGTCATTAACAGCCTCATAAGAGGAGTCGTCTACAGAATAAGAGAAACCAACTCCAATTGGGGCCTCCAAATACAACATATTGGCCTCTGCAAAAACAATGGGTTTGTTAAGCAATCAACTTGTGGAGGTGCTTATAAAAAGACCATGATTTACAACAAGAACATCCAACAATAAATAGATTAAGTGTATACCTTCATTCCAGCTATATTCGTTCTTGACCAGCACTTCCCTACTAGGCCTAAACGGTCCATTCTCAGAAAAGGCTCCAACTCCCAGTGAAGAGCAGCCAGGCCCTGTAATTTTTTACAAGAAGGAAACTTGTAAAAACGTAAAAGATGCATTATTTTTTGTAGCCTGAGAATGAGATATTGAAAAACCTCCATTGAGCCAGAGGACAAGAGGCTTGGAAGCTGAATCTACTTCAGCTTCTGCAAAATAGTAAAACAAAGCTCTCTGTTTCTTCCCAACAACGGTCACATAGCCCGAGTATTGTTGGAACCCGACTTCGGGTTGACCCGGTAGTCTAGATATCCGATCAAACAGACCTGGAAAACACTCGACTTTGACAGAAAACAAAACCTCAAGTAGAATTAGTCCCAATGCCACTGATCTCCAGCCTAAACAACCCATGGTGTCTTCTTCTCGGATAAGACTAAAGAGAAAAATAAAAAGATTGACCAAAAAGGAAAACTCAGAGTGAGAAAGGGAGAGAAGAAGAAGAAGAAGAAAAGCAAGTTAAACAAAAATGTCTGCCTAGTGGAGTTGGATTTTATAAAGAAAGTTCCTGTTGTTTTGTTACCACTCTATTACATTTATTTATATAATAATGATAAATATAAAAAGAAGTGTAGTAGTGTGCAGGAGCTGAAACAGATGCCTGTTGGGTACATTTTTGGTTCACTTTCTCTTAACTTGGAGATGGCTGGTTGGAGTCAAGGGATGGTGAGCAGAACTACAGTAGTGCGTCACAGGCTACTAGGAAAAAGAAGGGATTATCAACATACGAACCGTTGAGATTATTTTATAACTTTTTAATAATTTGATAACTCAAAAAAAAATCTCATTTATAAACTTGACCCTTTATTTTGAGAATAAAGGAGTTTATTACTGTAAATCTGATGGTCTGCCTCTGCCCTCGTTTAACGCAAGAGAAATGTATGAACTGGTAGAAGAAAATTAGGCTGAGATTGTATTCAACCAGAAATGTTAAAAGAAATTTAATATTTTGATTGTATATTTTATTAATTTTAAATTAAACCGTCGTTTATTAGACATTTGTGATAGAATAAAATCTGAAAATGAAGTCCAAAATTTACTCCGTCTGTCGTGGAAACTAAACACTTTATGTTTTGGTTGAATGGAAAAGTAAACCTATACTCAACTGCTGAAAACCAAATCATAATCTTCATCGGGGAGGCCGAATCTTATCCATGTATTGTGCTCCTATTACTTTGCGTTGAATTACCTTATAGCTCTACTCGTTCTACTGCAGTCTTTCCATTGGTCTCACCTCTCCTTTCCCTTCTATGTCTAAACGAAAACTTTAACCCGGCCACCATTGCCACAGCTCCGATGAAATTCAACTCAAAAGCATGGGTCACTGACCTAAAGTTAAAGCACAGAGCACACCAAGTTTGGGAAAATGTGCAGGGAAGAAATGGAGCATAAAGCTCACGCCTTTCTGGGTGGTGGTGGACTCCGCCTTCAACTGGAAGCAAAGCTTTGTCTCGATCATTTTGGTTTCTTCCCTTAATTTTTTTAGAGTTTTTATCCCCTCTTTTCTCCTCCAATTCAATACCGTATGTTACATACAGAGAAATTGACCCCACAAGACAAATATATGTTTTACAATATTCCTTGAATCATAGTTTTGATTATTCTGCCCCCCCAAATTCCTTTTGCTATTCGATCTGTTGTAATCACTTGATGGTGTACCTTTAAAAAAGGGCTTTTTCAGATGAAGATAACACATACAATCACTTGATCTGATCTACCATTCAAAAGGCGATTCTCCCAACCGTCAAGCTTAGCTATATTTATGGATGCAAAAGATGAAATTGGTTATTTGCAGCAGAATGCAAATGTCAGACAAGAATACAACTTCATCTCCTCTGCCTTCCACTATGCTCCAAAACTTGGACAAGATATTTACATACGAAACAGTTGCAGCCGGTTTTGTTAAAGACAGACTCTATCCCCAACCTTGTTTCAAATAACAGACAAGAAAGATTAATTTAAGTAAAAAAACAAGTTATAAATACGAGTGTTGGACTGATTGGTCATTGGGTTTAACATTCTAAAGCAAAGCAAAAGGCCCCAACACAAGGGGGGGGGGGGGGGAAGTGAAAAACTGTTTGATATGAGGGCATGGGAATAGGTCAAAAAAGAATTCCACCTTTAAAAAGTGAAACTTGTAGGTGTCTTTATCTTCTTTCCTCATGCGCACCATTTTTACAAAAAATAAAGCAACCTTTTTCTCGGACTCACTAATAAATTATAGTGCACATGACCATCAGGGCAAGCCGGGCTAACGGTGGGGCACCCATATCGACTCATATCCATCGGAGATGAACTCAAATATCATTAAGTTTGATTCAAATTTAAAAAAAATTAAAATTAAATTTGATCCAGTTAAAAAATCCGGGAGTTTAAAATAATTAAGTTTGTTTTGAATTCAAAATAAAAAAAGAAATTTGATTTGAACTTGAAAATACTTAAATTAAAAAATAATAATTAAAAATAACATTTTTGCTAGAGTTTTATCTCCCTTGTTGTTCTATACAATTTGATAAAATTATTTTTTTAAGATAAAATGTATTCATTCAAATACCAATAGCATGAAGAAATACATCGTTTTTAATACATTCAGGTTCTTCATAAAAGATCCAAAGAAAAATGGTCATTGACAAAGCCTAATGCACTATAGAGTGCGCACTCTATTAATCTCTCGATGCGTATATTACATTTAGAAATCGAGATGGTTAACAAGTGTTATACATGCCTCGTTGAACAATAATCCAATGACTGAGATGTCTTCTCTTCAGTTAATCAAACGATTAACAATAAAAATTATGTCTCCTTCAATTATAACATTCTTCCCATCATTCTCGATTGCCATTCTTAAACCATGAACAAAAGCAATTACTTAAGTTGATTCAGGGGTTTGAGAGGACTCAAGCTTCATTCGACAAAATTGCTTGGATTAAGGTGGAAATGCCACCATATATGATATAATGATGAAATGTTAAAAGTTTCAAAGTTTGGCAACCAACTTTGGAAAATGTTTTTTTCAAAGTTTGGTAAATGTTTCTTTGAAAAATGTTTTTCAAAGTTTGGTAAAATTTTGGTAGATGTTTGTTGAAAATAGGAATGGGTAAATTCACTTTAGTCATTGCACTTTAGGGTATTTTCAAAGATTAGTCCCTAAGTTTCTACTATAAATACCCTTACCCATTTAGCTTCAAAATCATCCCAAAACATTTCTTTCTTCCTATACTAGAGAGCTTTCTTGTGAGTAGTGAGTGTTTTGTAAACACCTGTAAATTTTCTCTCTTAGTAAAAGATCTGCAGCAGCCCGGAGACGTAAGCACAATTGGCTGAACTCCGTTATCAATTTTCGGGTATTATTTTTCCTCTTTTATTTCGCATTCTCACTAATCTGGTTATAGGGAAATTATTTGTACTCGGTTTATTTTCCTAACAACTGGTAATCAGAGCTTTTGGTTGTGAATTTTGTCAATTTTTCTGCGAGGTTACTATTCATTACTATTTACGTGAATAGTGAAATTTCGGTCGGCGATACGAGTTTGTCGACAGTGGTGTTCTAATACACGGTGGTTCGCAAGAATTGTCAGAAACGATCCAAAAGAAGCCAGATTCGAGTGGAAGCGATGGCTGCAGACGAAGGGAAGGTGAAAATTGAAAAGTTCGATGGTGCGGACTTTGGCTTTTGGAAGATGCAGATTGAAGATTTTCTGTACCAGAAAAATCTTTATCAACCTCTCTCAGGAAAGCAACCAGAGTGCATGAAGAATGAAGACTGGGCTCTTCTCGACCGACAAGCCCTCGGAGTTATCCGACTGACGTTATCCCGCAATGTTGCTTTCAACATAGCAAAGGAAAAGACCACGGCGGGTCTTATGGCGGCTCTCTCCAGTATGTATGAGAAGCCATCGGCCTCAAACAAAGTTCATTTGATGAGGCGATTATTCAATTTGCGGATGGCGGATGGGGCATCGATGGCACAACACCTAAATGAACTCAACACAATCACAACTCAGTTGAGTTCAGTGGAAATTGAGTTCGATGATGAAGTTCGAGCTTTAATTCTCTTATCATCTCTACCAGACAGTTGGAATGCTACTACAGCAGTCAGCAGTTCGTCGGGAAACAGCAAATTAAAATTCGACGATGTTCGGGATCTGGTATTGAGTGAAGAAATTCGACGAAGAGAATCGGGTGAAGCATCAACCTCCTCAGCCTTGCACACCGAGTCTAGAGGGAGAACTTCAGAAAGAAATTCAAATCGTGGCAGATCAAAATCCAGAAGGGGCAAATCAAGAACAGGAAATAAAGATTTACCTGTTATAATTGCGGTAAGAAGGGTCACTTCAAAAGAGATTGCCGAGCACCGAAGAAAAATACCGGCGCACAGGAATCTGCCAACGTGACAGGAGACAGGTGATGCCATGATTCTAAGCGTCAACAGTCCGATTGAATCATGGATCTTGGATTCAGGGGCATCTTTCCACTCCACCCCATACCAAGAAATCATGGAGAACTATGTCAGTGGTGATTTTGGGAAGGTTCATCTTGCTGATGATGAAACCTTAAAGATCGTCGGAAAAGGAGACATCCGACTAAAGTTGCCAAACCAGACCACCTGGAAGCTGACAGGAGTGAGACATATTCCTGGCCTCAAAAGAAATCTGATTTCTGTTGGACAGCTTGATGGAGAAGGATATAGCACAACCTTTTCAGGCTGTGAATGGAAGATTACCAAAGGAGCACTCGTCATTGCTCGTGGTAAGAAGACTGGTACTCTCTATGTAACCTCAAATTTAGAGAATATCATTGCAGTAGCAGATGCTGATGGAAAATCAAACCTATGGCACCAAAGGCTTGGCCATATGAGCGAGAAGGATGAAGACACTTTTGTCAAAAGGCAAGCTGCCGGATCTAAAGAATGTAGATGTCGGACTATGCGAGGATTGCATCTTTGGCAAACAAAAGAAAGTTTTGCAAAGATTGGCAAGACACCCAAGGCAGAAAGGTTAGAATTGATTCATACTGATGTATGGGGACCATCCCCAGTTCCATCTCTTGCAGGCTCACTATATTATGTCACCTTCATCGATGATTCAACAAGGAAGGTGTGGGTTTATTTTCTGAAGAAGAAATCAGAAGTCTTTGATACCTTCAGAAAATGGAAGGCCATGGTGGAAAATGAGACTGGTTTGAAAGTCAAGCGGTTGAGGTCTGACAATGGAGGAGAATACAGAGACAGTAGATTCAGAGATTTCTGCGCAAACAATGGGATCAAGATGGAGACAACAGTTCCCATAACACCGCAGCAGAATGGCGTAGCAGAGCGCATGAACAGAACTCTGAATGAACGTGCCAGAAGTATGAGGATACATGCCGGATTGCCCAAATTTCTATGGGCTGAAGCTATCAACACTGCAGCTTACTTGATCAACCGTGGGCCCTCAGTTCCTTTGGATGGCGGAATACCAGAGGAAGCTTGGAGCAAGAAAGAAAAAACCTTTCACACTTAAGAGTGTTTGGTTGTATTTCTTATGTACACATAAACTCTACTGAAAGAAGTAAACTTGATGCCAAGTCCAACAAATGCGTCTTTGTTGGTTACGGTGGTGATGAGTTCGGTTACCGGTTTTGGGACTACGAAAATCGAAAGATCATCAGAAGCAGAGACGTCATTTTCAATGAAAATGTGATGTACAAAGATAGGTCAACCGCAGAATCAAGTAATACCGAAGCTGAAACAAAGGAATTTGCTGAGTTCGAGGATATTTCTGAAAATGATGTTCAGATTAATCCTGAAGCAGTTCAAGAAGAACCACACACACCAGAACTGAGACGCTCCTCCAGAATTCCTAAACCAACCCAACGGTATTCGCCTTCTTTGCACTATTTGTTGCTGACTGACAATGGTGAACCAGAGCTATGATGAAGCAATGCAGGTGGAGGATTCAGTCAAGTGGGAGTCTTCCATGAAAGATGAGATGGACTCGCTTATGTCAAATCAGACTTGGGAATTAGCTGAATTACCACCAGGCAAGAAAGCGCTCCATAACAAGTGGATTTACAGGATCAAAGAAGAACATGATGGGAGAAAACGCTACAAAGCAAGATTGGTTGTCAAAGGTTTTCAGCAAAACAATCAGACTGGTGTTGAAAATTGTAGCTGCGGAGAATTTACATCTCGAGCAGTTAGATGTAAAGACAGCTTTCCTTCATGGTGATTTGGAGGAAGAGATCTATATGAGGCAGCCAGAAGGCTTCATAGAGGAGGCAAGAAAAACCTGGTATGCAGGTTGAAGAAGAGCTGTATGGTTTAAAACAAGCTCCTAGACAGTGGTACAAGAAGTTCGATAGTTCATGAGTAGCAGTGGTTTTACCAGATGCCAAGCAGATCATTGTTGCTACATCAAGAGGTTCGACAATAGTTTCATTATTTTATTGTTGTACGTTGATGACATGCTCGTTGCAGGCTCAAACATGCAAGAGATCATAAACTTGAAGCAAAAATTGTCGAAGCAGTTTGCTATGAAGGATCTGGGCGCTGCAAAGCAGATTCTTGGGATGAGGATCAAGAGAGACACAAAGTCGGGGACTTTGATGTTATCGCAGGCTGAGTACATCAACAAAGTACTCTCCAGGTTCAACATGCAAGATGCTAAACCAGTAAGTACAACCTTTAGTGTTCATTTCAGACTCTCCAAGACCAATCACCAAAGACGGAGGAAGAACGTGCACACATGGTGAAGGTGCCGTATGCCTCAGCAATTGGAAGTCTGATGTATGCCATGGTTTGTACCAGACCAGATATTGCTCATGCAGTGGGAGCTGTTAGCAGGGAATGAATAATCCGGGCAAGGTACACTGGGAAGCAGTCAAATGGGTCCTCAGATATCTTCGGGGTACCACAAACAAAGCACTTTGTTTCAAAGGTGGAGATGATACTGACAGGCTATGTAGATGCTGACTTAGCCGGAAATGTCGACATCAGAGGAGCACTACAGGGTATGTCTATACTCTAGGAGGAACTGCAGTGAGTTGGGTTTCTCACTACAGAAGATAGTTGCTCTCTCCACAACTGAAGCAGAATATGTCGCTGTTACGGAAGCCAGCAAGGAGATGGTTTGGCTCCAAAGTTTCTTGGAAGAGTTAGGCAAGAACAAGAAAACAATATCTTGTATTGCGACAGTCAAAGTGCTATCCATCTAGCAAAGAATCCGTCTTTTCATTCCAGGACAAAACACATACAATTGAGATATCATTTTATCCGGTCTCTTCTGGAAGATGGGATTTTGAAACTTGAAAAGATTAGTGGAGCTCAAAATCCGGCAGACATGTTGACAAAGACGGTGACTACGGATAAACTGAAGTTGTGTTCAACTTCAGTTGGCATGCTAGAATAACAAGACCAGACATGCTGCTGCATTGATCGAGTGTGAAGACATATTAAAATCAGTCTTCAAGTGGGAGATTGTTAAAAGTTTCAAAGTTTGGCAACCAACTTTGGAAAATGTTTTTTTCAAAGTTTGGTAAATGTTTCTTTGAAAATGTTTTCAAAGTTTGGTAAAATTTTGGTAGATGTTTGTTGAAAATAGGGAATGGGTAAATTCACTTTAGTCATTGCACTTTAGGGTATTTTCAAAGATTAGTCCCTAAGTTTCTACTATAAATACCCTTACCCATTTAGCTTCAAAATCATCCCAAAACATTTCTTTCTTCCTATACTAGAGAGCTTTCTTGTGAGTAGTGAGTGTTTTGTAAACACCTGTAAATTTTCTCTCTTAGTAAAAGATCTGCAGCAGCCCGGAGACGTAAGCACAATTGGCTGTTGTGAGTAGTGAGTGTTTTGTAAACACCTGTAAATTTCTCTCTTAGTAAAAGATCTGCAGCACCCGGAGACGTAAGCACAATTGGCTGAACTCCGTATCAATTTTCGGGTATTATTTTTCCTCTTTTATTTCGCATTCTCACTAATCTGGTTATAGGGAAATTATTTGTACTCGGTTTATTTTCCTAACATGAAACGCAAGCCCAACAAAACTCCAAGCCATCAAATAATTGGGCTTGTGCTACGGTCCAACGGAAATTATGCAAATTATATATCTACATTATTTTCTATATCATATAGAGACCATAATAGGTTGAATATTTATATATTTTAATGTTTAAATTTATTTATTAAATTTAAATATTAAAATTTTAAATAAATAATTATTCATTATGATATTCCGATAAATTCAAATTTCAACCTTCCTAATTATTTGTATTTCATTTCATAAACCTTCCCAGGAATATCCTCTTTAATCTTGATACTTGAGACTGAGTTCTTCTTGTTAACTTCATGTTTTCCATTCATGGCCTTCTTCTCATCCACCATGTTCATCTTGGAACAGAGATCTCGAATCGTTTCTCTCTTCGTCATTTCTCCTTATCAACTCAGCCTGGTGACTCAAGTTATCCTCCACCTGTTCCGATACCTTGAACCTTAGTTCATTCCACAGCTTCTCATGTTCTAACATGGCAGCTTGATAACCATCACTCGTATTGCGCCGTAAACATATGCCATTGATCATAATATTCCTCTTGTCTAGGTAGCTTTTGTCGTCTGGCTTCATCTTTGAGTTCTTGACACAGTCATGACTATCAGCTTGCGTAGGACTAAAGGAAAAAAAATTGAGCTTGTGTCTTCTTGAAGCAAAATGCAACACTTAGCATACGCATATAGCTGAAAGGACACAACTTGGGCAACATGCATGGGGCCTAAACTATCAATATTGCTTTGTTTCATAAATTAAGGAACTCCATAAATCCTCACACATCTTTCCTTTGTGGAAGGATTGAATTGGATAGCTAATTATCTATTAAGTATGTGTTTAAACTAGAGTTGGGCTTGCTCAATCATTTGGACCTAAATATGGTATGTAGCACATCAGTACTATTCTTGTAATCGAAATATAAAATTACTTTATTACAAGTCTATTTGTTTAGCTTCTGTGTTGTAAATAGTGTTCTTTACTTTGTTCTTCTGGATTTTATATATCCAAGTCTTTGGTAGCAACAAGTCAGCCTCATCTGATATAGGATGAGAGTTTTAAGTGTGAAAAATGATATTTTCTTAAGAAATTTAATAAGCCTTTTTCATATTACGACTGATGTACAATATATCCATACTCTTTCCCATTACGTTTTACCTAATCCTGATTGGAGATGAACATATAAATTAAGACACGAGTTTGGAGGTGTGAATGGAAAAGATGGGGAAATGGATTAATTAGTCAATTAATCAATGATGTTTGTACAAGTTGACATATACTGATAATAATTGAAAATATGAAAGCCAGCATAGCTCAGGGAAAAAAATACAATTTGCTTACGTTACTCGCCCTTTAAAGAAAAACACCATTGCAGGGCAGCTCTCAATCTATTTTCTCCATCAATTAGAGATTTTTTTTTAAAAAGGAAAAAAAATAAAGGGTTTCCACAACTTAAATAAGAACGATACATCACATCAGAGTAGGAGATAAAAGGTGAAAGATTCAATTAGGGTTCCTGCCATAGTGCAAAACCATGAGATGATCAGCTGTTGAGGTATGTGGAAGCAAAGTCACTGCGTCCCTTGAACTCCATATTTCATCTCTTACTTGCTGCAACGTCAAGAATGGCTGAAGCTGTTGCCCTCTGCATCTTATCTCCACCTGCTTTTTATCATCAACCCTAATCGTTACGATTAATCTACTAAGATTTTAAATGATCAAATTAAAAAATATATATAAACTAAGATTTAACTACTATAATTTGGATTAGAGAATTTGACCAAATAAAAAACATAAAAACTATTGTTAGCCATATTATATCAATACATACATAGGCAAGGAAACGAAAGAAAGCTTTTCATAATTGTTTGTACAAGTGGTTCAAACCATTAGGGACTAAATTAAATTTGGTTTATCTGTTGACAAAGTGACACGAATTGTATATGTTTTTCACTTGAAACCGACGGAAAGGTATGAACATGTGTGGGGGAGAGCATGCAATTTCATTTGTTTTTTAGTATTTTATTATTGCTTGTTTGGTTTAGTGATTTACATGTAGTGG
Organism: Hibiscus syriacus; assembly: GCF_006381635.1. Taxonomy (NCBI): domain Eukaryota; kingdom Viridiplantae; phylum Streptophyta; class Magnoliopsida; order Malvales; family Malvaceae; genus Hibiscus; species Hibiscus syriacus. The sequence continues at coordinate 9,447,656 of NW_024061960.1, read as the reverse complement.
TGAAGTCATGCTTTGTCAGCGGCATACGTCTTATCCATGCTATGTGATATGCCCCCATCTCTTTCAAACTTATACTTTACCCATAAAATTTCTCTCTCAAAACTTTCCATACTCATCCCTATAAACACCAAAAGGAAAAAGAAAAGAATTGAAATTACAATTCAGGTCAGCGGTCAGGCATGGAAATCGACAGTCTAAAGACTGCCCGTTATTTCCACCATCTTAAGCTGCCCGAAATAATCATTAGGGCACCCACCTTGACTTTACTCCAAAGACAAAATCATTTATTTCTTATATTTTTATTAAAGAATTCATTGAAATAATTAATTTAATTAATTAAATATTAAAAAAATAGTAACTATATCATTTGACCTATTATACCATCTAAAATAATATAATAATATAAATATGATAATACTGAAGGTAAAACCATCGTAAAATAAAAAAAAATCAATATTTAATGTATAAAATTTATTGTGAAAAAATCATGGACAGAAAAAAAAAAGAAAATTTACCATGCCAAAAAATGCAAGAAGATTTGCATCTAAACGTAATTTAAGATTTAATCAACTTACTTCTAAACTATAATATCTAGTATTTTTTAGGGATAAATTTCTTATTTATAAATGAAAGTTGCATAGAAAGAAATATACTCAAATTGAGTTTCTTACTCTTCATCTACCCTCTACTACATATCCCCATTTTAAATGAGTTTCTTCCTGACTTATATCTTTAAAAAATAATATTCGATGCATTAACAATATATAATTATGTATGTGATTAAATGATAAATTGTCATCATAAAATTTTAAAATATCTTATTTAAATTTATTCTTAATCATATATCATCAATTTTTATTCATTATACATAAATTTATATAATATTGATACACCAAACATTCACCCTTAAAAAACATTATGAACAAAAACTATATATTTTACACTTAGAAACTACGAAACCCTAATTCAAACATGTGTCATATACACTAATCACGTCTCATGTCCACGTTGCATTCCTTCCTCCTAGTTCAAAATAAAAAACCCTAATATCTAGAGTAAAAGGTCAATGTTCATTTCAAATTCCGTGTTGCTTTTTTTTATTGGTTTAGTTAATTTCTTAAATTTATAAAAGTAAACCCAGATAGCTAATGTGGGATAAAGAAACGGATTAGTAAGATTAAGAGTGGATGCCGATAAAAGACAAAGGGCACAAAAAATTCCCCTGATGTTAATATTAATATTCCATGCTGCATGCGTTGAGTTCACCAACAATAAACAATTAATTTTCATGCTTCATTTGTCTTTTTATGATTTTATTTATTTATTTTGTTCTTTTTCAACAACTAGGAATGATTCTGTTGCGGAATTATCCCTCATGCATTGCGTTCCCCCGACGTAAAATACGTGGGGATATATATTTTTCTCTTTTTAAATGTATTTTTGTGGTTGGTTGTGGTGTGATGATCGAGTGTTTAAATATTCCACCCAAGTGGTGCACTTATAAGATTTTATTTTATTTTTATTTTTATTTTTTGATGGCCCCTACAATGAGCTGTATGGAAGCTGATATTATAGAAGCGGAAGCGTGACGAAAGGAGGCAATAGTGCGGGCAGATGGGGAAGGGTTTTGAGAACGATAGGGTCCACGTGTGATTTCCTTGGCCCTACGATATAATTTTATTACACGTTTTACTATCATTTTTTTTATTTGAGTGTCAACGAAGGAGGAGATGATAAACCCCAAGATTAAGGCGTTTTCATTTGCTAAAGTCAATGCATTATTGCACTTTTAAAAAATTACCAAAACAAAACGAGAAATCAACGAAACCTTTTTTCCCACCATGTCCAAGAGAGCCTATCTCTTTGGCCATTCCTTGCATTTATGATTATTGCCCTAGATAGAGTGTGTAAGGAACAATATTGGGCTATTCTTGTCTATATTATGCGTAATGATTATCAAGGTGTAAAAGGGTAATAATTCTCTGCCTAGGGTTTACTACTATGCACAAAAATCATTAACGCAAAGAGCTAATGATACCATTTTTTTTTACTATATGCACAAAATCATTAACGCAAAGAGCTAATGATACCATTTTTAGAGAGAAAACAATCCAACATCTATTCTCCAAATCACTTATAACACTAATCATTTGAATATTTGTGTTGCATGCCATGTGAGATAGGATAAAATTTTTATCCCTAAAACAATTCTAACCTAAGGAGAGAACCCTAACTTAAGGAGATATTTCTTATCCCTAAACCCTAAACCCTAACCTAAGATAAAATAACTTTATGGTCAAAAGAAGCGTATGGGAAGGGATTGTTTTTGAATAGTAAAATAGAGAAAGATATTATATTTCTTAAGCAATATTAGGAGTTCGAACTTTGAATTTTATTGTAGTGAACGAAACTAGCTAAGTTGGAAGAATCACCCTTATAATGAGCCTCTACAATAATTGATTTGAATTAATCAATCTATAGATTAAATACTCGTGGTAATATACAAAGACACTTGATTATATACCATATATAGATATGACAAAAGAGATGCCATATCATCTGGCGGTTGCGAAGGATATTTCCAAATCAATGGCATCTGTTGTCTGTTGACCTAAACAACTACATGGGAAGTTAATTATTATTATGTAATTATTAGAATATAAAGGCGAGCATGACACACATCTGTGAACACATATATATTATGATGTTTTGAGATTAGTTGCATTTTTTTTAAAGGCGGAGACTATAAACCAGCAATAGCTGTAACACGGGGTTTGATTGATTGTTATTATTATATGAAAACTAGAAACTATCCTAATCTCATCTGGATTACTTCTTTGCGTGAAGTGGAAGGAAATAAACAAAAGTATTTATATATGCATCAGTTCCATGTCACAAGAGTTGACCTATATATACATAAGACTGCACAATATATTATTGATACTGGTTCAACAAAGCAGAATGCCAAATTAATGTTATTACTCAATTATTCACTTATATAGAGTGTGTAATGTTACCCTAGCTTGCTAATTACGTTCATACTCAAGATTTCTGTCTTTTTCTTTGTCCCAGGTGATTCTCCCATTTTCATTTTCGTGGAAATTGAAAAAGAATAATGATAATATTAATGTATAAAATTTTAATCTTAATCATCTGTTTTAAATTAATCTGATGATTATATTTTAGAGTAAAATTAATAAAGTTTACATGGTATATTTATTAATAAAATATAAATTTTAAATATTTTTATCTTATCGGCTACTGCGTACGCTAGTAATAGAGGGGGTTTTCCCTTTAGCTTCACAAACGAATTATCCCAAAATTAAGTGTATTATTAGAGTTTGACCTTTTAATTTGTGAAACAAAGAATGTGGGACACTCTACCGATATGCATGGCTTGCAAGCCAAATCATTAAATATGCTCTCAGGACGACCCAAAATTTTATGATGGGAGGTGCAAATTTTTAAACAGTTATATTAGAAATTTAGGGTACTAAATTATAAAATTTTAGAAAATACATAATTAAATCATCGATATAAAATATAAAAAATACCTAAAATATACGATAATTTAAAATTTTCAAGAGTGAGATAACACCCTCGGTCCATCCTAGTGAATTTTGTATAAGTTTATGGTTTAAAATAGTAAACCCCACTAATACAAGAGGAAAGACGTTTTCAAATTATTTTTGGGGATGAGAAAAGAAGGTGGGTTAGTAGATTTCCATATTATTTTAGATATCCGAACTTGTACAATTGAACAAAAGCCATACACCTCTAATCCCATCACAAGAACGCCAATAACTAACTAGAACAAGAAGCTCCTAACCATTTTACAAAACAGGTTACCTTGATGTTTAAAAACATTTAGGCACTCTTTTGAGCCATGAACTACGGCTTAAAGGGCTAATGAATGTTCCCTAAGGAAAAGGGTACCCTAGAAATATACTTCCCACCTAAATGTATGAAGATAGAAAAGCATGCATTAGTTCTGATGTTTCTGTCATGTCTTAAACACCAACCAAGTCCTATAATGTCGTGTAAAAAATTTCTGGTTAAAAAAATGGGTTGGTTTTCTCTTTTTGGCTGTTTTTGAGTTTTATGTCGTGTTTTGGTAATCTAAAGCAAGACAAGGGAGATATGGCAAAAATGAAGAATGGGGCAGCTCATTCTATAAAACATAGCAGCAGTTAATTCAAGGGAGTTGCATTAATGTGTTTTTGTTTAAATACCTCTGATTCGCTATCCAGTCTCAGCTTGTTAACCAGATACTTCATTAACAGCTGCACTGTCATCTTCCCGTCTCTGAAGATTCCACCAAAAAAACACGAAATATGTTGGTAAAGCATAATAACACTAATTATGAAAGCATGGAGGAAACAAATATACGTAGACAGTGATAAACTGGAACAAAACAATGGGATAAACGTTGTTACTTGATTCTCAGGTAACTCTTTGGAATTTGAGGCAGGAACGGTTCTTTTGCTCTGTAAAAAAAAAAGTGAATTTTATCAGAATTTTTCAAACAAAAATAAAAAAGTGAGGAAAATATTGTCCTAGTTTTGAGCAACTTACTGGTTTTCTGATGCTTGTAGAACAAACCAAATGCCAGAATTGGGTCTCCTAGGAGGATCAATGATTCCAACATCCAAGCTCGGCCCGGCAACATCCATTTCGGGTTGCACCGGCAATGTTCTGGCAAAATAGGGCCCGAATGGCGCTAAAGAAGAACAAGAAGAGGAGGCTGAAGGAGCTGCTGCTATATTTTGCGGTATCGGCCTAAATGACGAACTAAGATCTCCGTCATAAGGGAACGTGGAGCTGATCCCTTGTTGTTGGTGTTGATAGAATAGAGATGTACTAAAACTATGCATGAGCGGGGGCGGACGTGGTGGAGCTCGAAACTCAGCCATATGAAAGATAGGAGCTAACGGCCTCGCTTGCTGCGAGCAGCTGCCACCACCGGGTAATAGATCAAGCTCAACCAACCCTTCTCTTCTGGCCGATGGATTGCCTTGGTCATGCTTGTTCCGATCACATCTTGTTGCCTGAGCTTGACCACCCCCTATACTCAGTTGGAGCCAACCTTCATCTCTCTCTAATTCCAGTTCTTGATGGTTATTATCCTTAGAGTTAGAGCCCGCCTCATTAAGACTATTAGTTCTGGATTCATCTTCAGCCATGAGGTTATCAGATCCTATTCCTAAGCAAGTTTCGGTGTGAAAATCATACCCATGAACACGGCTCATAAGACCAAAGCTCTCCGTGTATACACTGCTGCCGCCACAATAACCGTAAAAACCGCCGTGAGGAAGATGATGTTGTTTAGGAAGGTTTTCGGCAGGAACCATGGTCATGTCCGGTGACCAACAAAAACCAACACCCGGTTTCGTCTATAACAAGGAGAAGCAAGAAGAAGATGCTGATGGCGATACTGATAAAGAATTCCCAGATTAGTCCTGAATTCAACATAAGCCATGGATGAACAAGATATTTTCAATCGAAGAATCAACGGTTATTGCCATAAGAAAATTTTGGAGTTAAGAAATCGAAAGACGCCCATTAACCATGGTCTTGTGTTTTATTTTCAACATGGCAGAGGAGAATAAACGTTGTGAATCTCAGTTTCCATTAATTTTCTTTGTTTGGAAGCTTGTAGAAATGAAATGGTTGCAGGAGAATGGAGAAAAGAGAGAGAGAGATGGTGGTCGGTCGGTCAGTCAGATTAAACAATAATAATATTTGTATATTTGTGAATATGATAAGAGACGGCAATCGGGTTTATCGGATTGAATTCAGTTCAAGTAAATTCGATTCTGCCTTTTATTTTTTTGTTTATATTTGATTTAATTTTATGTCAGATTAAGATTAAATTAAATATAATTTGAATTTATAATAAGTTAAATCGAGTAATATATTTATTCATTATTGATTCGGATAAATATTAGATTGAGCCAATATAATAGAGATCAATTTTAAGGTCATGTCAATCTTTGAATCTTTAAATTATTTCAGATTAAATTTAGTTCAATTAAATGTGTATAGAATTAATTGGTACACACTTGTAAAAATGTATTTCCTTTATTTTGTTAATATTATCATTTTGGGTAGTGAATACTTTTATAATATTTAATATCAAATATTTTTTTAAAAAGGAGAAATAAAAAATATGAAGACATTTTAAGGAAGAAATGATAATATTAAACCATTAACAATTATCAAAGATTGTGGTTAACTAGTAAGAATAAAATATGTATCATTATACTATTTATCATGTTATTAAGAAAATAGATAAAAGAAAATTGCTCGTTGACTTTGACTTAATTATTAGATTAAAATTATGTTGATATTTAATCTATATTAAATTTAAACAAATTAAATTTTAAATTTTTTATTCGAGTTAAATTAGAAACGAACCAATATCGATCCAATTAAAATTCAGATAATTTTGATTCGATTTGATTTATTTTAAATTTAATATCAAATTTCAACCATCATATTTAAGTTTGTATCATGTCTTATATCAATAAATCGGTTCAAATAATCGAATAGGAATCAAATTTATAAGTGCAATAATAATTCTTAGGGAGGTCCAACTGTAATTGTTTCTTGGCTTTATTAAGACGTATGTACCACACTGGTTTCTTCTAATGGGAGAATAATATCAAAGGGTCCCCCTAGGAAACAGCTTTATGCTTTAGGGCATGTTCCGAGGGTTAAATGACTGTAAAGGGCTCATTCTTTTAAGAACATAACAGAAAGGTCCTTTTTGGGCTTAAATGGAAGGGTTATGGGGAAATGTAAACCCATCTCTACAAAAGCTAAAACTACAATTGGAATGTTTAAAACCAGACAACTGAAAAAAAACCCCATCACGTCGTCCCCTTTGGTCCCATCTGCTACAAAATCTCATATAAAATCTCGAATAAAACGAATTCAGTAGTAAAAAAATTATCGTTATTTTTTAAAATTTTAAGTTTAAGTATCATAAATGTTAAGGGTGTAAATTTTTAATGTTAAATAATTAAAAATTATCTTTAAATAGATATTATCTCGTACTTATTTTATATTAATAAAAAAATCTCATATAAAAAAGTTTGGCCCTCTCTCTCTACCAAGCTACCTAGCTCTTTAATTTTCGTCATACAAATTATCGTACTTTGCAGCCGAGTCAGCTATGGGGTAATGAAAAGCATTCATTTTTTCTCTCTGCAATATCTTAATATTTTTTATTAATTAAAATTATATATTATAAAAATATTATACGAAAGACACTTTTAGTACCACTTACTCAATCACGATGACATGATGATAATTACATAGCTTTATAATCTAAAACAATAGATAATTATCACAATTCAAGAGATAAATCTAAAATTTTAAAAAATTTCTCCGATGTTAAATATCAATATTATTTTAATATATTTGGTACATTGTCCCATATAAAAAATTATAAATTAAAGAATTTAAATTTCGGAAACAACATATTGTGTGACTTTTAATTTACATAAATCTATTTAGAAATTTGAGTTCTGTAGTTGAGTTTAGTACTTTGAGATTATGATTTTAAATTTTAAGATTAATATAATTATATAAACTTTAATTTACACGTATATAAAATTACTCATATATATGTACTAAAAATTAATCATGTAATTCTGTTCTAAGAAAATCAAAATATTCACATGTGATACATTAATAATGTATCGATAGTGTATCAAATAGTATTTATAAAATATTGTAGATAGGAAAAGGGGAAATTTAAAAACTATAGTTGTGGTTGTGGGTGCTCATGTCCTGGAATTAAGACAAATGGAGAGGACAGAGGAGTAGCATAGCATGATGAGATTACCTGTCAAAGAATAATAAGAAATTGAAAATATTTTTTTGTATGTTATTAAGAGGTAGGGTTGTTTGTGTTTATTTTATTTTTGAATGTGTTTATGTTCTATTCATGATTATTTAAATTTTTAGTATCGTTTTTGTGTTTATAAATATATTCGTTTAACGTTTATGAATATGTTTGTTTAATACTCACGAACATGTTTGTTTATAGTTCGTTTAATGATATACTCTATTTTCATCATTTTATTTGCAAGCAAAAAAAAGTGAAATTACACCACTATTTTATTTGTGAAAATAAAATCCAAGTAAATGAGTTCATAAGAGCGTATGTAAATGAGCTTATTCGTGAAGATAAATTAGCCGAATACACTTTTATTCGTGTTTGTTCGTTTATTAAATGAACATAAATTTTTTATTCATACTCATTTATTTAGATTAATAAACAAACGTTATATGAACAATTCACGAGTAATTCTTGGAACGTTGTATTCATTTAGAGGTGATTATATAAAAAAGGAAAAAGAAAGGAATTAAAGGAGTCTAGTTGGTATGCGCGCATGCTGGTGTTTTCCCCAGAACGCGAGAATCCAAACACCGCGACGTGGGCTTTGCTACGACATTCCTTGCTCATACATGTGCTCCCCACCCTCCCTCCCTCTCATTCGTTATAATTTATAAATATACAATTCTTTCTGTTAAACCATCGAGCAACTGATGATATAATATTTGATTCAAAACAATGGCTGCTGGGGAAAAGCTGCTACTCCTTTTCTTTCCAGCCCATCAACAAATACCCTTTATCTGAATCAGGGACGAGACAATTGGTACCCCATTTATTAATTTTTTTATATTAATAACGACGCATTCTTTTTTCTGCAATTAATGTCCACTCTGACTTTCTACTTAAATGCATTCATCGGAAGCCTTTTTAGTTTAGGAGACTTAGGTGATCGATTATGGTTTTTTTAATACAGTTTGTCAGACTTAGTTTGTAGTTTGCACTTACTTTTTATGGTGAGCATGGGCAAAACTTTTGAGATAATGTTCTAAAAGAAATTAATTCACGAGTTAATGCACTCCCAAGATTAATTGCTTAAATAGGGTGAAATCCACAGTGTTGGCCGTAGGTCGCCATGCACTCCGGGCGACTTTGTAGGTCGCCATGCACTCCGGGCGACCTATCCTTGCTCAAACAGAGAGAATGAACGTGTTGCATGGCACATGCACGTCCCAACACATAGGTCGCAATGCCCTCCGGGCGACCTTATAGGTCGCCATGTACTCCGGGCGACCTACCCTCGCTCGGCTTCCCTCGGATTCCCTCGCATAGCTCGCTCGGTTGCCTCGGATGCCCTCGCATAGCTCGTTCGGATGGCCTCGGATGCTCTCGGATGGCCTCGGTCGGATGGCCTCGGATGCCCAGCGTGTTGGGACGTGCATGACACATGCAATCTCTTGTAGCTCGCCGGGAAGACATGGCGACCTAGTAGGTCGCCCGGAAGACATGACAACCTACGGCCAACGAGTGTGTGTTTGCATGTGCATGTGGGATAATGAGTGGCCATGTCAGTCCATGCATGTGAAAAACAAATGGGGGTTTCACTTGTTGAAACCGAGACAAGCAGAGAAGAGAGAGAGAGAGAGAGAGAGAGAGAGAGAGAGAGAGAGAGAATGTATGTGAAACTTTAAATTCTCCCTTCCCTCCTTTTCTACCTAAGTCGAAAGCTGCAGGAAGGACTTTTCTAATTCATTTCATTTGGGTTGAAATTAGAATTAAGAAATGTTTAGGAAATTTCAGATTTTTCTGATAAGTTTTCAAGTTTTTTTTATCAATTGGTTAAACACTAAAAGTGCACTGTTGAATCTTCTTTCTTCGCTTTAAAAGGGAAGTGAGCAACCACATATGTATGACGACTTCGTTTCCGATCTCCCCATCAGATACGATATTAATGGTTAAACTCTTTTTCGACACAAAGAGTTTTTTAAAGTTCGGTTATCGATTTTACAATCGATTAAGGGTTATCGATTCGAAATTGAAGAATAAAATAAGATAAGTAAAAGGGTTGGTTTTGCAATCTTATGATAGAGACTGGCCTTGGAGAAAAAGGAGATGCCTTTAACTCGTAGACTTTGGTGCAGAGTTTTGGCATGGTGGTGTGAGTGGGTTGTGGTGGAGGTGATCATTCCAAAGTAAAAAGGGAGACAACTTTCCATATAAACCCTTTCCCCTTTTTTTATCATCACTTTGCATTGAATTGCATGTCCCCTTTGAATGCAAGCAAAACCTCTCCCACGTCTCGCACAATATTAATTTTATTTTATCGATGAATTAAAACCCAAAGTAAATTAGGGTTGTAGGATGGAATTTGGCATAATTGGCGAAGTTAAAAAATTAAAACAAGGAAGGAGCAGGCAGTGGCCAAAATACAAGGGTTGCCCTGCCTGTTGTTTGGTATAGTTGCAGGCACGCTTGCTTCATCCGATCAAAGCACACACACATGCATACGGAATTAGGAATATTACAGCACCAGATCTGCCTGCAACCACTAATAGATAATACAAAGAACGCAGTGCCATGGACCTTTGCATGTCACCTCACCCCAAATATTCCATTTCTCCCCTCTTCCTATTCCTTTCAATTTCTTATTCCCAGTCAACTTTGGACACCCAAACAAATAAAAAAAAAAGGGAAATGATCAAACACTCTTGTTTTCTGGGTACCTGTTTTCTTTCTTTCTTTTACAAACCTACATCTTTACTTTCTTCCGTTTCATCATCGCTATTATTACTTTTACTATCGTATGAAAAAGGGTACTTGAAATTACACTCAACTTGACCTTCATTATCATTTTCTTCTTACTTTTCACTCCTCACTTTCTCTGCGACTTTTTATCTTAAACATGAACTTAATTTCATCTTTTAGAAAATGTTAACTTTATTTTATTGAAATATAAATTTAAAAAAACTCAAATTTATATAATTAAATCATATCAAAACTTCGTCGAATTTAAATTTTATATTCCCTAATTATTATATAAAAAAAACTAAAGGCGTATGTAGTTCCTGTAACCGAGCTAAAAGAAAAAGCACCCATTCATTTGAACCTGTCACTCCCGAGAAGTCATTTGAAGTAATGGATTTTCTCGGCAACGACAAAATCTTTGTCACATCAGGTTTTCAGAGTTGAAAAAATTTAAAAAGAAAAAGGAAGAAATTTTAGAAAGGAATCTGATTAACATATTAATGAAATGTTAGTTTTTTTTTTTCATTCTAGCATTTGTTCACGTCAAGTGGCCTTCATGCCAGACCAGAAGCTAATGATAACATCTCCCCAGGTGTTTTTCCGTACAAAGCTATACATGCATGCATGCATGCATACATGGGTATGATTGCTATGTATTTATGCATGCAATGCTTGTGATGATTGCTATGTTTTTTCTTGTATATATTACATAAAACCATGATAACAACAATTATGATAGATTAGATACATGGATAAATGAGAAACAACAATGCGTATGTTTTAGATAAATGATAACAAAACTAAGGAGGGGCACGGAACGAGATGGAATGGATCAACCTTTTATTCTCTCGATTTTGATCTAAAAATGAAAGATTTTCATTTTATTTTCACTCATTTTAATATTTAGTAATACTTTTACCTATTTTAAATTTTAGAATAAAAATTTATTTTTGATTCAATCTTGATGCAAATATCTTTTTATTTGATAAGATAAAAAGATAATTAGAAAATATATATTAAAATATTAATAATTATTCCTAATTATATTTAAAGATATATTATAATAATTATTCAAATCGAGTCAAGATTATTTATTTTAAACACTATTTTACATTGATTTTGGCTCCCTCTTTCAGTAAACATGCTTGCTCTATCTAGATCTAAACTTAAAAAATTAAATTTATAAAATTAAATCATCCATAACTCATCAAATTCAATTATTTAATTTAAATATAATCACATAAGTGTCAGAGAATGAAAAAGGTTTGACCCCGAATTTTTTTTTACTACTGTCGTAACCGGTTTTCGTCCGGGCACGAATTTTTTACTTGGCGGGAAAAGTGATGTGAATAAATGGTTTTTAAAAATAATTTGGGAGTCGCCATCGGCTTTTTGGATCAGGTAGGTCGAATACCTAAAAATCATCATTTAAAAGAGTTTTTAACAAAACATCGATTAAAAGATAAACTGATATGCGTTTTAACCAAAGATTCGTTCTTTTTAATAATAAAAAGGGATTCGTGGTCGGTTACATTTAGGGAATGATTAGCACCCCTACAACGCCCAAAATTGGTACTTTTTAATTATAAATTGTCTCTATTATTATTAGAAATTAAAAATTCAAAGATATATTTAATTTATAATCTTTTTTATTTCAAATTTATGATTTTATGAAAATATATTAATATAAATAAGATATTTATTTATTTAGAAATATCAGAAAAAGGGTTTCTAGGTGCTTTAAGACAGCTCTTTTCTTTGATATAAAAATAAATAAAACATTTATTAAAAGTTAATATAGGATTTATAAAAATAGGATATTTAGTAAAAATATTAGAAAATGGACTTCTATGTGTTTTAAGACAGTCCTTTTCTTAATTTTGAAAAATAAATATTAAAACAAGATTAAAATAAGTTAAAAGTAATTAAATAAGATTTTAATAAATAAAATAAATATTATATATATATATATTTATGGCTAAATAATAATAATAATAATAGTAATAATAATTAAAAGTAAACATATAAAATTAACATATAATGAACAAAATTAAAACTATATATTTAAAATAAATAAAACTTATAAAAATTGAAATTAGTGACTAAATTATAACTTAATAGAATTAAATACCTAATTCATAATTAATTATTTAAAATTACAGGATTAAACATGTTATTTTATCCATTTATTAATTTGGTGACTATAATAAAATTATATTAAATTCGAATGTAAGATTAAAATAAATTAAAAATATGTACTCGGGATTAAAATATTAATTATTAAAATTAAAGGACTAAATCCGTATTTTTATCTAAAATATTTATATAAACATATTAGATATTAAATTATAAAGTAAACAAAATTAGAAGACCAAATTAAAACATTTAGAATTTGATTTCAGTGACTAAAATGGAATGTTACAAAACTAAGATGGATGTGGAAAGGGTTTGGCCAAAAGTGAAATTACGGATATACCCCTTCCCAAAATGACATCGTTTGGGAAGGGGTATATACTCCCCTTCCAGCTGGCCCGAAGGGCTAGCGTTTCCATTTCTCTTCTTTCTCTTCTCTCTCTAACTGAGGGAGAAGAGAATTCTCTCTCGCTTCTCTCTAGCTTCCCTCACCAGAGGGAAGCCGGTCATCGGTTGGCAGCCGTCTGCCGCCGTAATCCTCACCGACGGCCACCGCATCCGGTGCCCGGAAAATTTTATTTTTATACCAAAACGTAGATCGGACCGTCTTAATGACAGTTTCGGTGTTCCTTTCTCTTAAATAGCTCCCGATCGGAGCAAATCTAGGAAAATACCTTCGGGTTTCGAAGGTTTTTAGTGAAGCTTGGAGGCCGGTGGTGACTCCGATCGAGGTGTTGTCTTCCCCGGTAAGTTTCTTTCGCTCTTCTCTTTTTGTTTTGTGGTTTGCTTTCTATTTTTTTCCTTTTTTTTCTCTGTTCTTGCTCTCCTCCTCTGTTTTCAGGCGAACCGAGGCTTTATAGCCTTGTCGAGACGTTCATCGAACCGGGTAATGGAATGGCCCTCAGTGAGTCACCGAACTATGGTGGTGACTCACCATAGGGTAGCAACGTGGATGGCTCAGTGGCACTTCTGGAGGCTTCTTTGAGGGCGGCGGCAGCTGGAACGTCGACGTGGGGCGGCTAAAAACATCTGGAGGCGATAGCTGTGGTCTTCTGGAAGCAGCGGTGGCTGGGACGTGGCCCTAGGGTTGTGATACCCTAGGGTTTCCTCTGAAAGCTTCTGGACCGTTGGATCTTACCAGATCCAACGGTTGAGGTGGAGGCGGCTGCTGGTGATGATATAAACCCTAGATGGGTTTAGGGTTACTATTGGGCCATCTGGGTTTGGGTTTGGTCTCTTGTAACTGGGCTCGTCTGGGTTGGGCCGAACTTGGCCTGTTTGTAATTATAATAATTATTTATTTAATAATAATAAATATAATAATAATAATATATAAAATAATAATAATAATAAATAATAATAATAGAAAATGGAGAAAAAAATAGTATCTTCAGCTACAATAATGTTATTTTTAAATTAAATATTCATCAAATTAAATATATTTTAAATTTTTTATTTTTAAGATTAAATAATTTTAATATTTAATTTAATTCCGTGGATAGGCAGAAGAAAGGGCTACGCCTCCTTGGAATTCAAACAAATAACGGAAGGTATGGGCCATAAAATTCCACGCCTTTGCATGGACGTGCGAGTGGGGGAGCTGTCGCGGGCCCCACTTGCCTGACTGCGCGTGCATAACGGACCTTCATGGGAGGCTCTCGCCTGTTGGGTGGGTCCGTTCCTCCTTGACTCTTCCCAATTCCCATCATTGTTTGTTCTTTGTACTATATGAGAGGAATTTAAAACTCACTCTGATACGACCAGACCAATAATATAATTTACAATCATATTTCTTTATGGACGAGTATAATGTACTCAAATATTTTGAGATCTTTGTATTATCATCTTCAATAAATGTTCTAAGTAAATAAATTTAATGAACAAAGACGGGCAAGAACCAACTGCCACAGCAATGTCCAAAAAAAGAATCCATAGGTTGAGTAGTTCGTTACTTGTAATTAAATTATAACGATGCTTGTATTACATTTACATCAAAAATATTCATCTACATGTTCACATAATATAAAATGATTTTTTTTTTTATTTTCAGTTAAATTTTATAATATATAACAAAGTAAATAAATTTAAACATGCTAATATAAATAAACAATTTTAAAACAGACCTTGTCCATCTAATTGAATTTTGAAAGGTTCGAATGAATTAATATATTATAAAAAAAATGATATTTCTAGTAAATTGGACACTGACCAGTGCAAAGCGTACAGAGGCCCGGGCTGGGTAGATGGACACTTGGTTTATATATTTAGATTTGGCCGAAATTCTCTCTATTGGTTTAGCTACTAATTCTAAATCAAAACTCCTATAATCATATGAATTAACTACTTTAAATCAACGGATTAGTTCAAGTAGTTATCAACTTAGTATTATTTAAGTAGATATTGGGTTTGAGGCCTTGTGTATGCAAAAAAAAAAATTACGTTAGGAGACTCGTCTACCAAAGTCAGATGTGCGACGCGAATCAATCCAGATTAGACAAGCTAAACCCAGAAGAATCGGGAGGGTGACCAAATTAACTACTTAAAACAGAATTAAAAACATTTTTAACTAAAAAAATGGCTGAAGAAGCTTCCATTGTGTTTTTAACTAAAAAGAGCTGCACATGTTATATGGTTCCAAGTATACGGTAAACCCGGAAGGCATCAATAGCTGCAGTCAGTGCTGTTGTGAAGGCCTCGGTAAACGACTGGATGAATGTCTTTTCCATACTGAGAGAGTCCGATAACCTAGAATAGATACACTGATTTCTTAATCCGACTAAGGGTCTTCTTCACAACAACCCAAGCAATGGGTCTGCCTGCTGGATATTTGATTCCAAGGAATGGTTGCGCACGTCCACTACATGATTGTGTTGGTTGGTTCCACTCCTTTCCCCTGCAAATCCACAAGTACAATCAACATTTTATCAAAATTACATAAAAATTACAACGGAAAGGGAAATTTAGCACGAAATGCTGTAGTTGCTTACTCATAATGGGTTGAAGAAATGTCCTAAAAAAATTTGGGTTTGATTACTTATAATAGTTTGGTGAAAGGAGACTGCAGCTTGGGCCTAAGGCTAAAGGCCCATTTATTTTCGGATATTTAGACAATCCAAAATCAAGAAATTTCCAATCATTATTAAATCTGATTATCCAATTTTTTTATCAGATATCCAATCCAAATTATCCAATATAAAATATCGGATCTAAAATCCGAATTTTCAGTTCAGATCATCTAATAAACAGATTAGATTGTTCGGATCAGATATTTCTACGCACCCTTACGTACCGGTGCTAGTAACTGTCGTTTTGATTTTATTCTTGAAAAAAATACAGAAGAAACTTGGTAAATACATATCTTTTCTTTTGTCGGGCGTCTCACCTTGGTTATATCAAATTTGCTAAGCAGTTCTTCCTATGTCATGCAAGTTGTAGGCTTCCTCTATACTTCAGTGAAAAAACTAAGCAAATCGTTTGTCGCTTATGAGGTTCGAATGCTTCTCACCTTTGCCTTGCTCTAGTCAATTGTAACACTCGATGCCAGCCTTTGATCTGTGGTGGCCTGGGTATTCGGAATATTAGCTATCAGAATTCGGAAAGTTTATTCTGCCCTCCTTTTCTCGTCAGAAAAACTGTGGACAAATTGCTACGCGAGAAATATAATATGGGTGTTCTTTGCCCAGGGTCGGTTTCTAATTGTTCTACTTTTTGGCTCGGTATTGCAAAAAAATCGCCATCATCTTATGATAATATTGCTTGGTCAATTAGAGATGGGCAATTGGTTAATTATTTAATAAAAGTCCTTTTACTCAAATTGGGCCAGAATAAATGCAGAGACCAATTCTTCTATTCAAAGATAATAATAAAATATAAAATATATTATTTTTATAATTATTTTAATAAAATTTACTCACTCCCCTTTTTTTTCTTGAAAATAATTCTTCTTTATGTTAACTTTCCAGTTCTTTATGGTTTCAGTCTTTAACTTTTTTATTTAAATTTGGATAAATTTTTTAAAAAAAATCAACACTTTAAATCAAATTAAAAATCTATATAGATCAAAAATTGCAAATTTTTACAGAGAATTTAAACATAAACAACAGCACTAAAAAATTAATTTAATTAAGTAAAGAATGAAACTCGTTACCCAAGAAAAGTCAGCAGAAATCGTTACTTGAGATTAAAAATTAAAAAAGGGCATCAAAAGGCCCACACCGTCGTCGAGATGAGCAATAGGAAAGTGGTAGGAAAGCACAGGCATCTAGGGATGGCAACTCAACCCGAATTCGACGGATTTCGACCTGATTCGACCTGATCGGGTAAGATTTTTTTTAAAAAAGTTTAGGTTCGGGTCGGGTCAGGTTTTTTTTAAATGTACTGTTCGGGTCGGGTCGGGTTTAGGGTGAAAAAAATCCGACCCGACCCGAAAAATATATATAATTTTATCCTATATATTTAGGGATAATTACAATAATGTCCCTCCATATATAATTTTTTTTAATTAAATCACTGTTTTCATTGAATAAAATTTTTTTTATTATTATTTCGGGTCGGGTCTGGTGAAACCTTAATTTCGTCGGGTCGAGTCGGGTCACGGGTGAAAACCCTTTCTTCTCGGGTCGGGTGGCCCAAAAACCCGACCCGACCCGACCCATTGCCATCCCTACAGGCATCGAATGAAAATACCAAAACACACCCTCACCAAAAACGTGCTCCTCTCAACTTCAAAGATCGACTCTTAATTTAGACTCTTAATTTAGCCATTCTTTACGTATATAATAATATTACTATTTGACATTGTCAACATGACTATAGAAACCTAAAATTAGATTAAAAGTGGCTCTATCAACTCCAACAACGTCAACAAAACACGGATTTTAAGGTGCACTGAACTAGCAATCATATGAGAATGCACAAGTCAACCTGAAGACAAATTAAATAAACTTATTATTTTAATGGATTGAAAATACATAATGATTTCAACCAGCAATTGTATATTTTAAGGTAAACTATGTATTTAATTATTTATCTATTCTTCCAACTTAATTTTAATTATATATAACAGTTACATTTTAAATCAATTCTACATATTTAATTATATTTTTAAAAAATTATATCTAATATTACATTTTAATTTACTTTTGATTACTCACGTTAAAACAATAGATAAAACCATTAAGATGATGATTTTTGTTAATCTTTTAACAATATATGATTAATATGGTACCAAAAATAACATTAGATATGATCTAAAAAGAATAATTAAGTGACCAGAATAAAACTACATTAATAGATATATGACTAAATATATAATTTATTTTTTTAACCAGATTTCGTAATTTTGTGATCCAGCATTTAAGCTCTACAAGTTAAAACTCGGGAACATTTTTTTACCTCTCTTTGCGCTTTTCCAGAAATCTCTGCAAAGATTTTCTGCGAGCAATTGGAAGATCTGCGTAAAAATCCAAACAATCATTACTTAGCATGAATATTATATTTAATTTTTACACGAGTTTAGCAAGTTCTACATGCAAAAAAGGGAGGAAATTAAGCAGACACTGACCTCCTTCAAGAGTTTCAAGAAGCTGTTGTTGATCGCTTGTTGGAGTCCTGACTTTTGAATCTATCGATTTAAAATTTTTTGAGACTCCTTCAACCGCGTGTTTTAAGATTCTCTCCACCTAATCAAAATTTTGTGGACAGGTTAATACCATTGATATTAACAATAAAACAATTTTCATTTAATTTTCTCGGATAATTATTTTTTCACGGATATCAGAAAATGATCATTGTTAAACAAACCTTATCACGAGGTACATTGAAAACGGAAACCGTTCCATTGTAGAAAATGGTCAAAGGAGCTGTTTCGGGACCATTCTCAGAAGCAGCCCTGAATAAAAGAGGATACACACTTTTCACGTCGGAAATTTAAAATTCAAACCGCTTTGTTGTGGAAAAAACCAAATTTATATTGAAATTAAGAAACTAATTAAGTACCTGGCATCAGGGGCAAGAGGTAATGCAGGAAACAGAGACTGAGGTTCCTTAGGACTCGAAGGGACCGAAGACGACTTGTTCGAGTCAATCTGATCCTGACTCAGCGGGTTCGTCAAACCAGAGGCAATCACTGATTTAATAACCTCGGGATTCATCTTCGAAATGGCGCTTTGGAGACCTATTAAAGATTAATCACAATCTTCTTTTCAAAACATTCAAGATTTATCCACTAAGAAACAAAATATGTAGATTTAAACGTACCTCGAAAGCTTCGACGGCGATCGAGGAATTTCTGGAACTGAGATTTGCAGGAGCTCTCTTTCTCCATGCCAAAGAAATCAAGCTCTACGCTAGGTTTCGACATATTGCTTTACTTGAAATGAGAAAACAGCCTCTTCTTTTTTCTTGGTTGAATTTCGTGAAGAAAGATTTTATGACAGGCGAAGAAGCGGAGAAAGTTGAATATAAAGAGGCGCGGCAAGGGAAAGACTAGGTAGAGAGAGCTATAAATAATATTAAAAATATAGGGGCACGACTTCCACATGCTATATGTGTCACCTTTCAAGGAACAGATCTACGTTGCACAGTAAACAGTGTAAGATAGAAGAAATTTTAAATATAATTTGTTAATATAATGTTTAAAAAATAAAAAATTTGATTATAATTGAAAATTTTATGAAAATGATAACTTTTTAGATTTAATAGAATAATTTTTTAACTAAACAATATTATAATTGAAAAAGTTACTTTCTTTGTAATATTTGTTGTTGTAAGATTTAAATTCTTACAATATAATTTTTCAATTGCAACAAAAAATATTACAAATATTTATAACTTTTTAGTTTGATTATTGTATTAAATTAAACTACTAAACCGCAAAATTACTACTGGTCTGATTATTCAATTTGTGAATTTAGTTTAAACTAATATAATTTGATTATTGTTGGTTAAATAAATGGATTATATCAATTGTTGATGGTCAAACATTTTAATTTGAATGAAAAGTTATACCAATATAATTTGATTATTGTTGGTTAAATAAATGGATTTATAAAGTTTTAAAGATAAAAATAGCAGATGAATAAGAATAAGTATCCTTTCTACTTGTGATGAGGGTTTGTGCATTGACTTTGAGTGTTACCGAAACAAATAAGTTATATTAACTATTAGTGATTCACTCTATTTAGTTTGAACAAAAAGTCACATTCGATGATTCGTAATAAAATTACATACAAAAGATCGTATAATTTATAAAATCTAAAAAGGAAAAATAATTGGTAACGGAAGAAGATGAAGAATAATAATCTCTCTACTTGTCATGTGTATTTATATACTGATTTTTAATATCGACGTTAATTGTAAAATCACGATAATTACTCGTAAATTGACAAATTAAATAAATTTATTATCAGATAATAAATTATAAATTATGTAAAATTGCTATTAATCATTTTAAATTGTTGTAACAAATCGGAGATATAAGACTCCAGAAAAAGATTTGCAGTAAGTATGACAATTATTATTTATCGATTTTGTGCATCCACTGGAATTATTAACATTGATAAAGCATAAGTATTTTGTTCTGTAAATTAAACGGAGTGGTTAATAAGACTTACAACCTTAATTTTTATTGAAGTTCTTACTTATATTTAGTCAACTATATTGTTATTTTTAATTATATCAACAATTATAATTTGAGTTAATTGCATCATATGTTCCCAAACTATAACTTTCATTTTAAATTGTTCCTTAAACTTTTGAATATTCTAATTTCATCCACAAACTATGACTCTCATTCTAAATTAGTCCTTAAAATTTTGAATATTATGATTTCATCCCTAAACTATGACCCTATTTCTAAATTGGTCCCCAAATTTTGGAGAATTTCAATTTCATCCATAAACCATGACCTTTATTCTAAACTGGTCCCCAAACTTTTTGAACATTCCGATTTCATCTCCAAATTCATCCACACATGTAATTAGTTTAAACCATAGTTTAACCTAATTTTTTCTCAAACATATAATAATATAACTTGGCCTAACAATTTGGTTAGCAAGGGATGTGAATAGTATATACATATAGTTTGGGATGAAATTAGAATGTTCAAAAAGTGTGGGACCAAATTAGAATAAATGTCATATTTGAAATGTTGATGACTAATTTAAAATGATAGTCATAGTTTAGGGATGAAATCAGAATATCTAAAGTTTAGGGACTAATTTATAATGAGTGACATACTTTAAGGACATGGGATGCAATTAAATCTTATAGTTTATATATAAAAAATCAACCGACAATTGGAATCTTTTAATAGTGTTAATGATTTAGAACATAATATTAACGGTGATGATAAGAGAACCGACCTTTGTTAAATTAGAGTACAAATTTTATTGTACTTCTTTTGGTGTCACTAATCCTATAGTTTAGCATAGGCTCCAACTAAAATAATAGAGTGGGATACATGTGAAAATCATGATTCAACTTTATAATATTTATTAGGTTTATAGAATTATTGTAAGATACATTATTGGTGAGATTTTTTCCCCAGAAATAGAATGTGTTTGATCTGAATAATGTTATATTACTGGGGTGTTGTTATAAAAGATTTTAGGCTATCACCATTCCATTTAATCTCGCAACATTATACGATTACGGGTAATGGTTTAGGATTATTAATGATAAATAATATTTAAAAATAAAAAATGTAAACCTCTTGTTTTTTAGATAATAGAACATTTCTATGAAAATATTTATTTTCAGATAATTGTATTAATAAATTTATTAATATAGCAAGCTAATTTTCTTCTAAATTAGAAATGCCCATGAGTCAAATGACTCGTTCAATTCAGCTTGAATATAATTTAAAAATAAATAAAATATTTTATTTAAATTTAATTCTGATTATATATAATTGTTTAAAACTAATATTTTGATAAGAGTGTAACATTATTTAAGAAATATAAGAATGAGAATGAAATTATCCCTTTTATTCTTAAACGGTGTTAACTAAAAAATATTATATTATTATGCAATATGATATTTCTATACCCGAAAATAATATTATATTTTATGAACAAAAATTCGTTTAACAAAATTACATGTACTAATTAACATTTCTCTTTACAAATAAATAAAATTTAAATGAATACATAATATATTAGTCAATCTAAAAATATAATTTTTTAAATTCTTATAATGTATTATTTTTTTCATTGATTAACAATTACATATTAAATTATTTTGTCCTCTTTCATGTTTAAATAATTAAAATTAATTATTAGACCGTTGATTTTTAGAATGTTTGATATGAAATTAGAATGATTATAGAAATATGTTGAGACGAACGTAAAATTTTCTTTAGATAATTTTTTTATAGTTTTTTAAGAAATTGTAAATTTATAATTTTTTTAAAGAAATGGTAAATTTATAATTTTTTTAAAGAAATTAAAATATTAAAAATTGAAAAAAGAAATTAGTTTTATGTTAGTTGGGTCAAGAATATGTTGAGACGAACGTAAAATTTTCTTTAGATAATTTTTTTATAGTTTTTTAAGAAATTGTAAATTTATAATTTTTTTAAAGAAATGGTAAATTTATAATTTTTTTAAAGAAATTAAAATATTAAAAATTGAAAAAAGAAATTAGTTTTATGTTAGTTGGGTCATTGCTTGCTTGTATTGCACTTCTTTCTCGTGATGGATGTGGATTTAATGTGATGTGATTGGAGGATCAAACTAAAGATATTTAAATGTGTAGCATATAATTTGACAGGTACTGATGAGTAGGTCCAACCATGTTTCCACGTTTTCTTTTATTTTCTAATTATTTTTTCCAAAACTTTTGACCCATAATCATTTTCTGTTTTTTTTTTGAATTTCAATTCATTTGCTGGAAAGAAGAAAATATATTCGATAAATAGAAATAAAAATATTAATAGCTAATTCGATAAATTGAAATGTAATTGAACTTTTCTTTATTTAATATTGTGTGTGCTTCCAATGTGCCATCAAACTGGTTGATGTACCAGCATTCGCAGCGAATTGGAGTTTCACATGTTACATGTGAATTAAATTATGTTTCAACCTAATCCTCTCGTTTCGCTATAATATAAGATGCGTGGTAGTTCTGCTGTGAAATAGAGAAATTTAAAAATTAAAGATGAAACAAATTTTAATTTAAAATGTTATTATATTTATTTTAAAAATATAATTAATTATAATTTTAATTATAATCAAGAATATTATATTATAGTGAGTTCTAATATAATATATTATTCTTGTTTACTCTAAAAATTTATATAATTAATAGTAATTTCGGTTACAACCGAAAATGTCATAGTAAATTTTTGACAATAACTTTTTATATTACAACTAGAATAATTATGTGATTTGTATAATATATCTTATTATAGATAACATAATATTTCAATTTCAACTTAAAATGCTACATAATTTATTTGAAGAGATACATACTTAGTAAAAAAAATTATTATAATTAATTATATTCTTTTTTTAATCATATATTAACCGGTTATATTTTATACTTTCCGTTAAATATATAGATGTCAGAATGCCGTAAATAACAGAATCATGATAAAATGGTGTTAGACCGTATGTTATATATAATCATGCGTATAATACATATCATGTTTTCCTTTTAATACAAGCCCAGTGTGTTTACAAGTGGGGACAGTGGCCCAAGGTTGCAACAGCCACGTGACCCAAGTAGCCCAGACCTAACAACAACTAGGGTTTGCATAACCCTAGTGTTCTCAGCGCCGCTTCCCGCTTGTTCCATGCCTCAGGCAGCTACTCGACCAATAAATCCGGCTTTCCCGGCGACGTTCTCATGGCACCAACACCCACAAAGCAACAAACACAACAAGCCAAGTCAGATTGAGGCGTTTTAGTCTAAGTGGGACTCTAATCTCTAGCTAAAAATAGGCATTTACAGATTATAAATAAATGTAACACACTACTAATAAGGGAGAGGAAAATAACACGAGAGTTTACCACGAAATTCACACACGAGTTACATACGAAATACCAGAGATATACCACAATAAAAAGTAGTAAAATCGAAGCATTCTTGTACCGTTCCGATAGAAATAAAAAGGTAGTGTTTTGTTTTTACCTTGATTTATTCGTTTGATGCCCTTGAATGTTGATTTTGCGTGAGATTTGGCTCGGAAGCAACCAAAACCGAACGACCGATGAAAAGGGGGTGGCGTTCGAATCTATTTTTCCTAGATCTACGCAACCCCGAGCTTGATTTTTAAAAAAACCATTTTTATTTTATCCTTTTTATTCATTTTAATTTTATCATTTTTGTTGCCTTTTTTATCTAACATGTTGTATATTTTTTAAGGATGATTTCAAATCAATCTATGGTGAGCAATTTGGGGATCGTTATTTTACCTTTAAATTTTAACTTTCAATTTTCTTAATTTAAGACAAATGGAAATTGCGTAGTACTGAAAGGGCAATTCAAGGGTGCTAACCCTTCCTTGACTGTAACCGACTCCCAAATCCGACACATCTTTGGTTAGACGCAGATCATATAAGAAATAAGGTGTCCGATAACCCATTTGCTTTAAATTAAATGATCGGTGGCGACTCCAATTCGTTTAATTTAAGTCGAAGCCCAATTCCGGTGCCCAACCGAAAGACGGTTCCGACAGCTTGGCAACTCTGCTGGGGACACATGTAAGTGAGTCAAGCTAAGGTAATTTTCAGTTGTCTTTTTTACAAAAAGGGTGAGTTTGAATTTTAAGGTAACATTTCTATCCTTATCGCTTATCTTTGATTATATTTTCGAGTAAATAGTTGTACTAACTATTTTCTAATGATTTCAGTCTTCCAAACTCGTTTTTTCCTCTAAGGCTCTATACCCGAGCTCCAAACCATGCTTTAAGTGGGTGTGAAAGCGATGCCTTCGTGTGAATTTATTCACCACACAGGCCTAGCAAGTAGCCTTCAGGATTCATATACCTTATGTCTTCGTGTGAATTTATTCACCGCATAGACATAAGGGAATGTGTCCTCTCGAGTTTAACTTAGTTCACATAAGCTTGTGATGGGCTTAGGACTAAGGGTCTGGCAAGCCCAATGGGGCACCGATAAGGAGAACTCGGGTACCGTTTTTAGAACCTAAATCGGGAGACTGTGGAGAATTAGAGCCTACCCCGAAACCACATTCCAAAACCTAAGATGTTTTTACCCTAACTGTGTTGTTTGTCTTTTCCTTTTTACCTTTTTACTTTCATTACTATTTTTCTTATTTTACTAACTCTTTTGATTTCATGTTTGTTTTTTTATCATTCACATCATTCGAAAGAGGTGTTGATCTACCAAAAAGATAAATGCCTGAGATGTAGTCATTTGAGATTTCTTGGGCCAACACAAAAAGTAACTCAATATTTGCACGGTTCAACCAGATAAGCCGGAGCGGTATGATAAGTTGTTCAACCGGTGACAGACGAACGCAGAAGACTAGTCAGCATGTCAGAAGCTATCATGATATTTTTGGCACTTAAAAGATAAAACACTTTTGTCCCCAATAATGATTATTCATAATAACATGTACATTTTTTGGATCAATGCCTCGGACATTTCATGCATCAATGCCTCAGACATTTCATGCATCATGCATTTAAACACATTTTACATTTTGTTATTTTCTTTGCATTCGCATTAACTAACGGAAGAATGCTTCAATAAAAGGAATAAATACTGGATACACCACCTCAAGCTTTGGACACACCCCATCTGCATAACACCCGCTTGAAAACGAGGAGAATGAAGGCCAGAATCATTTAAATCGAAGAGAATATGGCAAAATTGCATAAAGAGTTGGAGGAGAAAATGGCTCAGAACAGTCAAAGTACCCTAAAGTCCATCAAGAAGAACCAGAAGTCCTTGGTCGATCAAATTATGGCCAAATTATCGAGTCTCCAACAAGCCAATATACCAGGGGTAGGTTTCTTTGAAAGAGTTACTATACCACCAACCCCACAAGTGGATGTCTCACCTGGGATCATACTGGAACTTCGAAGGGACTCATATGCTGCAAAAGCGAAGCCCTCATCATCTGTAGTTAACCCTGAGAACAATCCGAGTTATTACCACATACCGAATTCAGACGAATAGGACAAATCAAAGAAGATGAAGAGAAAATCAAGTAATTGGAAGACCAAATAAAGGTACTTAAAAGAGACGAAGACTACCTTGGAATCGATACCGCGGAGCTCAGTCTAGTCCCTGACTTGGTTCTTCCTCCAAAATTCAAGGTCCATGAGTTCGAGAAGTTCGACGGGAGCAATTATCCCTCAGCCCACATCATTATGTTCTGTCGAAAAATGACAGGGTATGTGGGAAATGACCAACTCCTGATCCACTGCTTCCAAGAGAGCCTGCCCAGTTCAGCTATTAGGTGGTACAACCAGCTCAGCCGAACTCATTTTAAGAAATGGAAAGACTTAGCCAAGTCATTCTTGGAGCAATACAAACATATTAACGATATGATACCAGATCGGGTTATGCTACAAAGCCTGGAGAAAAAACACAATGAAAGTTTCCGACAATACGAACAACGATAGAGGGATCTGTCTGTGCAAGTTCATCCACCTTTGGATGAAAAGGAAACTAGAAAGTTGTTTGTACAGACCTTGAAGACGCCTTACTTCGGGCACCTGGTGGCAATTACATCGGGAACTTTCTCAGATCTAGTTATGGCTGGTGAGATGATTGAGTTAGCCATAAAACAAGGAAAGATCGAAGGAGGAGACTCCAGTGAGAAGCCTCCCATGAAGAACAAAGAGCGAGAGATCAACAATGTCAACACCTATAACGCTAACAAAGGTGTTACGATCTCAACCACTGCAGCTGTACCATCCGGTACTTCTAAACGAACTCAGATAGAACCAATGAATGAAAGGGAATCTTAACTGACTAATCTGGGGATTAGACCTCATAATGTCTTCCATAAAAAGACTCGCATCAATCCAATCCCAATGACATATGAGAAGTTGCTCCAAATGCTAGTTGAGAAGAATCTTGTGACTCCGATTCAATCCAAACCTAGAGAAGCCCCATATCCTGAAGGCCATGATGTTAACGCCATATGCAGCTATCATATTGGGAGCTCCAGACATACCACTGAGAACTGTGGGGCATTGAAACGTAAGGTCCAAGATCTGATCGATTTAGGGGCATTTACTATCAATATGTAATGGGGTATTCTAATTGAGAGTCGGATGGGGCATCCATCAGGAATTTTGTTGCACTTTTAAGCGTATCATCTTGTTTGAACTTGTTTTTCTTTCGTACTTCTTGTGCGTGAACGTTTTTAAGTCACTTGACGTTTAAACACTTTAAATAAAATATTTCCTTCTTAGGAAATAAGCAAATTTTAATCTTGAATTCATTGAATATCACCTTAATTAAAAGCTTTTTAATAATTGAGGTTGTAAATCTTTGACAAATGACAAGATTGAACCCTATAAAACAAAGACCCCTTGGTCCTAATTTAAAAGATACATCAGACTACATGTTCTTCTCTTACAGGGACCGAACTAGTTTTCTCTTCTCATGAAGAGTCCGTTAAAGGTTTGGTATTCAGGTATGTGTTAGGAGCGAACTGAATGGGGCAACTAGAACATGAGATTGCAAAACTAATTGGTTTATACTTTTGTTTAAGACGTTCAATGATGATCATGATCTTCTCAGATGGAATGACCAAGTATGTGAATCTAGTTTCGGTCAGTTGCTTGGGAATTGAACTCTAACGATGAGATTTTATGACCTTCCAAAACACCTAGACTATAACAAGTTCTTCTTAACAAACTTAAGAAATTGGACCCGTATACCCACATTATAATATTATTTATATACAATAAAACTTGAGTGTCCCTCTAGAGCAATTGGTTAAACGCCCGGCTTTATGGATAATATTCAGCTAGCCTGATAAAGATGATTATACTATACAATAAAGCTTGAGCTATCCCTCTAAGGCAATTGGTTAAACGCCCCAGCTTTATGGATAAGATTCAGCTAACCTGATAAAGGTATTTACATATTAAGCTGTCCCTCTAGAGCAATTGGTAAAACGCCCCGGCTTTATGGATCTAGCTAGTCATTTAATGGCAAATTTAAAAAAGGAGTTTCGGTAAAAATGGACTAAGGGAGTTAAGGAACACCGGTTATAGTCAAATATACACGAGTACTCAAAAATCTCATTTTTAGACCGATATTTCTACACTACCTTTGTTAGAGGAGCTTACAAAACTTGAATAAATGGAAGATTTCAGAGAACTGAAACAGAAGTATTCTGAAAGGTCTAGCCATTGATTATACTAATTGTGTCATTTTGTTCGCATCCGATCAAAATGTCAAATCAAGAAAAAGGGTATACCATGATCTTCACGATGACCGAATCGATGAAACAAACCTTAATAACCCACCTTTAAACCAACATTTCGATCTTGATATTTGTCAAAGGTTTAAGCTATCAAAGATTAAAAGAGCATTTAATTCTTTTGATAACCAATGAACTCCAGTTTTATGATTTGCTTAAATTGTAAAACCTAGGAGGCAATATTTTTCAAAACTCCTTTTGATATTTTTCAAAATTTTGAAAATTCAAAGAAAAAAGCATTTTCAAACAAGACGAGTTCTCTGGAAGCATGTCATGGAAATCAACGAATATCTCTCCGAAGCTCAAGATTGAAACTGGGACAAGAGAAACCAAATTCTTGGGGCAAAAATTTGTTGGAGAAAGGAAAATAAATTGTCTTAGGTTGAGGTTTGCAAGAATACACCCTGGTGGAAATGAAGACAAACTGAGAGAATGAAGACTGCTCATGAAATTATCCCCTTCACAAATCAACATTATATTTTAAGCCTATTGAAGAATCCAAGATCAAGAATAAGAAATTCAAGATTCCAGCATCAATAGTCATCAAGACTGACAACCAGGGATTGAGATTTCTATCCAAACCCTAAAATAACATATTTTGCATATACATTTTAGGCATACATAAGAGCATCGCATATGTGCATAATTTTGCAGATTCATGCTAGAGTCAAGTTCAACTTCTCAGCGAAATATATTGAACTCAAAAGAAGTGCAATTTACAAGTGTAGATCTGAACTTCACGACGAAGAACATCCAATTAAAAGTTCAATTTCACAGCGAATGAGCCATCCACGATTTCAACTTCACGAAGAAGGATATAATGCCAGATAAAGTGATTTAGTGTCACAACAAACATGTCATTCGCATATTTGACTTCCTTAAGTCAATGACTAAAGCTTCTGAAAGGATTTCTTTAACATGCATGAACAAGCAGAGTATCAATCACATTTGAGATTGTTTCTCTCGAAACAAGGGATCGCCTCGCTCAAGACTAATTTACTCAAAACAAAGTTTTGTCTCTCTCGAGACAGTTTCTCTTAAAATAAATTTTGTCTCTCTTAAGACATTTTCTCTTAAAACAAATTTTGTCTCTCTTGAGACGGTTTCCCTTGAAACAAAAACTTTGAATTTGTTTTACTCAAAGCAAAGTGTTGTCTCTCTCGAGACTGTTTCTCTTAAAACAAATTTTGTATCTCTTAAGACATTTTCTCTTAAAACAAATTTTGTCTCTCTTGAGACGGTTTCCCTTGAAACAAAAATTTTGAATTTGTTTTCCTTGAAACAAAGTTTTGTCTCTCTTGAGACAGTTTCTCTTAAAACAAATTTTGTCTCTCTTAAGACATTTTCACTTAAAGCAAATTTTGTCTATTTTGACACGGTTTCCCTTGAAATAAAAACTTTGAATTTGTTTTCCTTGAAACAAAGTTTTGTCTCTCTTGAGACAGTTTCTCTTAAAACAAATTTTGTCTATCTTGAGACATTTTCTCTTAAAACAAATTTGTCTCTCTTGAGACGGTTTCCCTTAAATAAAATCTTTGAATATGTTTTCCTTAAAACAAATTTCGTCCCCCTTCAGACAGTTTCTTTTAAAACAAATTTTGTCTCTCTTGAGACGATTTCCCTTGAAACAAAATCTTTGAAGTTGTTTTCCTTTAAACAAATTTTGTCTCTCTCGAGATAGTTTCTCTTGAAGCGCAAAAAACCTTTGAGACAGTTTCACTTAAAAAAAACCTTCGAAAATATTTCTCTTAAAACACCAAACCTTCGAGTTCAGTTTCACCCAGCTAAAAGGCACATCATTTGCAGCATAGCTTAAGTTGAGGAAAACTATCTGTCAACGAAGATCTTTCGAGTTTCAGCTTGAGTGCCTATCAACCACTTGGTGAACTCAAAGAATTATTTTCCAGTCGAATTTCAAACCAAGGTCTTTAAACCGAGAAGAAGACCGGAGTTGACTACAATTTGTCAATAAGAAGCTGCATTCCTATTCAAATTCCGAACTACGGCTTCAATTCCATATCATTTCAAGATGGACTCGAATTCACAACGAATGAGCCATCTGCAACTCAAATCGACAGAGATTTATTCTTAATTGAAATATCATAATCAATTTTCAACTCCACCGAACGAAATTTGTGTCCTTTTGTCTTTGTCCCATTTTTCGTTCCACGAAAAAGGACAAAAAGTGGCAACTGTAGACACTTAATTTCGTCCGTGAGGCATTTACATTTATACGTTAATTTGCATGTTATTTATAATATATGGTGTATATGTTATATTATATAATGTATACACGTCATGCTTTATAATTACATAGCATGTTTTCTTTTAATACAGGCCCAAGCCCAGTGTGTTTACAAGTGGGGACAGTGGTCCAAGGTTGCAACAGCCACGTGACCCAAGTAGCCCAGACCTAACAACAACTAGGGTTTCTAGAACCCTAGCAATCTCAGTGCCGCTTCCCGCTTGTTTCATGCCTCAGGCATCTGGTCGACCAACAAATCCGGTTTTCCCGACGACGTTCTCTCGGCACCAACACCCACAAAGCAACAAACACAACAAACCATGTCAGATTGAGGCGTTTTAGTCCAAGTGGGACTCTAATCTCTAGCTAAAAATAGGCATTTACATATTATAAATAAATGCAACACACTACGAATATAGGAGAGGAAAATAACACGAGAGTTTACCACAAAATTCACACACGAGTTATATACGAAATACCAGAGAAATACCACAAGAAAAAGTAGTAAAATCGAAGCATTATTGTACCGTTTCGAGAGAAATAAAAAGGTAGTGTTTTGTTTTTACCTTGATTCATTCGTTTGATGCCCTTGCATGTTGATTTTGTGTGAGATTTGGCTCGGAAGCAACCGAAATCGAACGACCGATGAAAAGGGGGTGGCATTCGAATCTATTTTTCCTAGATCTACACAACCCCGAGGTCGATTTTAAAAAACCATTTTGATTTTTAGATCGAGGGAGAGAAAAGCTTTTAGAAAACAAAAAAAATATTTTTTCCGCCGATGAACGGTGGACGACGAGGCGACGCGACAACCAGTTTCTGGGTTCACATGAACCCCACGGCAGTGTTCATCCCCAGCGTATAAACAAACGAGAGAAAAGCTTTTGGGGGGTTGTTTTCATTTCAAATGAGAGTCAAAAATTTTTTTTACTTATATATCAGACCCATCATACGCCTGACTTGACCCATAGGTCTAAACGACCCGCGTGTTTCTGTTTCAAAAGGGATAAACTACATTTTTCGTCCATCTTAATTTAAAACGCCCACTTTGACCCCAATTCTCTTTTAATTTGGCCACCAAACTCATTTTTTAATTCAATTTAATCCTTATATTATTTATTTTGTTATATACGTGTTTTTTTATTTGTATACTTATTATTAAGATATATATTTTTAATTATTTTTTATTTAATTACTATATCTTATAATTGTACATATATATATATTATATTCTTTTTTTTCTTTTTACTATCATATTATATTTTATTTTATCTTTTATTTTTTTTACCTTTATATATATATATACATTATTTTTTTCCTTTTATACTTATATTTTTTTGTTTTCCCTTGCTTTTATTTATTTATTATTACAAATATTACTTTTACTATATTTACCTATATTTTATTTATTTCATTTTTTCTTCGTCTTTATTATTTATTTATTTATTTTCTTCATTTTTTCTATTTTATTTATGTTTCTTCTTTTTCATTTTGCTTATTTTATATTTTCTTTCATTTTATTATTATCATCCTTTTTAGCTTTATTTACTTTTTTATTTTATCCTTTTTATTCATTTATATTTTTTTGTTTTGTTGCCTTTTTTATCTAACATGTTGCATATTATTTAAGGATGATTTCAAATTAATCTATGGTGAGCAATTTGGGGATCGTTATTTTACCTTTAAAATTTAACTTTCAATTTTCTTAATTTAAGAAACTGAAAATTGCGTAGTACCGAAAGGGTAGTTCAAGGGTACTAACCTTTCCTTGACTGTAACTGACTCCCGAATCCGATACATCTTTGGTAAGACGCAGATCAGGTAAGAAATAAGGTGTCCGATCAACCCATTTGCTTTAAAATAAATGATCGGTGACGACTCCAATTCGTTTAATCCAAGTCAAAACCTAATTCCGGGACCCAACCAAAAGACGGTTCCGACAATGAGAATATATAAAATCGACATTTACAGATCATGATATAGAGATATAAATAAAAGTGCGGCTTGAAAGAAAGTCATCAACCTATAAGATTATGAGCTGAACACATGCAATCCTAATCTAGTTAAGAAGAGTGCAAAATGAGCACGATTGAAGGAAGGCTTCCTTTTGTTGAGTTTAGAATACAACTCTTTCTAGCTAAGATTGAAACGAACAGGTAAAAGACAAAGGGAACCGAACAGTTGTGATATATATCGTTATTTCTCTTTTTCTAATGTATAATTTTAAAGGTAAAATTACCATTACAGTCATCGTACTATATCTAACAAGTATACTTATATTTCTTTTGAATTTTATTTAAATGTATGGTTTGTGCACGTTTGTCTTAATTAAGACTAGGGTATATTCTAAAATTTTAATTAATCGTAAATATAAGGTAATTTTAATTAAAAACATTTTAATTATTTGAAAATGTATATATATTTGTAAATGTAATTGTTTGAATTTATAACATTTAAAAAGAATAACATTTTTTTCAACTACTAAATTCATTAGATGAGTTCAAATTTTTTATTACCTATAATTATAAATTTATATTTACAATTAACTATAAATAAATTATAATGATCTAGCATATTAGTTATATTTGTATTTGTAATTCCTAATATATAGAGAGAGATTGAAATGTTTCGAGATCATGCGAAGTAACGGTATGAGTCAGCTAAGCGACACGTCATCAATTCATGCTCCCACGTGTCAGTCCTGATGATATAAAAACAGCCGATTAAACTAGAAACTTCTATGTTTGGTCTTACTCAGGATTGACCATGAGGCATGAACTGAAGGTGCTAGAATATACAAATCCGTTTACCTAAATACCCCTTCTGGAAATATCCTGCTTGCTTTTCTAAAACCCAAAAGGATTAGTTTTCTAGAGAATACATAAACGCAAAGAAAATAACAAGAAAAGTTTTTTTCTTGAATCCTCTCACTTATATATTGCACGTCTTGATAGCAGTAACCCATATTACCAAATATGGCAGCAACACCCCAAGTCAACACTAAGGTAGAAGAAGTAGCCCATGAACGACCAAAAGCACCACCACCATCCGAAGAAGAAACTAAGAAATGGGGCACACGTCAAACTTCAAATCCTAAAGAATAATAAAAATTATTTTATTACTATGATCTCAAAGAATAATAATAATTTTTTATTACTAAAATCGTTGGATTTTAGCAGCATTAATCATATTACAAAGACAAATAAGGATTTTTTTTTTCTTTTGGAACTTACGTCTCCATTTGATTTTTTACTTTGGCTAATTGCTTTGAGGTATTTACATTTCTACATTCCCAAAAGTTCTTACAAAGCAAAATAAGGCCAAATTTTTTAGGGGAAAAAAAAGCAAATGGATACAGTAAAACCATGTGTTTTCTTAGTAAAAAGAGAACTCTTTTTTATTGAAGTAGATATTCACATTTTGCTCTTAGTTTTCTGCTTTAGAAAGCGAAAAACTGTGTATAACAATGAAAACAAACCTAAGCCGAGGTTTATGTATTGAAGATAAAGTTGCGATAAAACTGAGAAAATCTCACATCTTTCCCATCCTTTTGTCTTAAATATCACAATCAGACTGCTTCAATCTCCAACTGTAACGTAATTATCAGTCTTGTCAAATTCAACCGCCCATATTATATCAGTTGAAAAAGAAAAGAAAAACATCTCTACTCTTCGAAGAGTAGAATTTAAATTTGAAACAAGTAAAATTTCAATTCTAATCTAAATTTAAATTTTAAAAAAATAATGATGATTACTCATAAGAGCGTGTTTGGTTCTCGGAACGTAAGATTACTAGTGAGAATAAAAGATTACCGGGGAATATGATTACTGAAATGTTATATTTTGTGTTTAATTGGTTTAGCATAAATATAATATTATCGTATTTGGTTAAAGGAATAAAATATTATTAGAATGTATATTTGACCAAATTATCCTTATTATATATTTGTTTTTTTAATAAGTTGAAAAATATTTATATATTTTCTTTAAAATTTTAAATTTATAAAATTTATATAATTTTTTTACAAAATTAAAAATATAAAAAGATTTAATGAAAGGGTAAAATTTTATTTTAACCCTTGAACTTCATATAAAATTTTTATAGATTTTTTTTGGTAAATCTAAAATAATTTAAGATAAATTTGTAATTTAATATTTGTAGAATTTTTATTATTTAATTACAGAATAATGATATTTTTGGAAAAAAAATTAAGGGTATTTTAGTCCAAAATACCGATAATCCAATAATACCTAAGGAAAGGGAGATAATAACATTTCCGTTAATATACCTAAAAAAATTGACTATTAGTAATATAAGATTATCGGGAATGACATTCCCGACTAACCAAACGACAGAATATCGATTTCATTCGCATGGAAATTATTCCCCCAACCAATCACACCATAAGAAACAGCCGAGCAGTGGCCATGCAAGCAAACAAAAACGTCTTGAATTTTGTTATCGGCCTTTTTTCGCCGAGGACTTGAGAGAACTTCTAGTCCAGAGAAGAAGCACTCCTGGAGGGGTGGCGCGTGGTTAATTTCATGCTAGCTTCGTTCCTCAGTCGTTAATTGGTGTCGTTCTGTCCATTCTGTTCGAAGAAAGCTTAGAAGAAGAAGAATTATTGAGAAAAGAAGAGCTTGCGTGTTGCTTCTATGTCGTCAAACTAGAATCCTACGTGTTTTGTTTTAGGCAACAAATAAAAACTGCGGCATTTAATTTTCTCGTGCAGGGGAAGTGGAAAGAGAAGAAAGCAAAGTTGAATCTTTTGAGGAAGTTAGCGAAATGTTTGTTTCTTGTGAAGCAGCCGAGGAGCAAGGAAACCTATAAATTGAAGCATAGATATAATTTGTTTTGGTAAGGGAAGAAACTGAAGTTAAAGAGGTGAGTCAACCGGAAGTCTAACGAGATCTCCAGTGTGGCGCGCTTGACGTTAAGTGAGCGGCTGATCAATCATGTCAGATTTCTGTTATATACGGTAATGATAAACATTCGCGGATTGATTTGTTATATATCAATAATGTCAATGATTAATTTATTATTTTTAAAATTTTAACGAGAAAAACAAAATTTTATTTAAACAATTGTGGTAGTTTGTGTAAGTTACTCTTATACTTATATGTAACATGTTTTTTTTTTCTAGATTATTTTAGAGTTCTTGTACTATACATCCTTAAACTAAGATTCTCAATTTAAATTAATTTTTAAAGTTTTAAATATTTTAACTTCATCTTAAATACTATTTTCATTCTAAATTAGTTCCTAAACTTTTGAATTTTTCAAATCCATCCCCAAACTATGACTCTTATTACATATTATTCCTCAAACTTTTGAATGTCCCAATTTCATCCCCAATCTTTTGGATGATTTTAGGGGAAGTTATTAGAATATTCAAAAGCTAGGGGAACCAATTAGAATGAGGTTCATAGTTTGGAGATGAATTTGCAATATTCAAAAGTTTGAGATCAATTTAGAATGGGAATCATAGCTCGAGGCTGAAATTAAAATGTTAAAAAAAATTGGATATCAATTTCGAATGAGTAATAGATTGAGGATGTATGATGCATTTAGCTCATTGTTTTAAGTTTAGAAGTTTAGAATTGTTTAAGAAATGTTTAAAAATAATTAATGTGTTTTTTTGATAATACAGAACTAAAATAGAAATGTACTTTACCCAAAACGTTAATTAGCGAAATAGGAATGTAATTAAAAATATAACAAAAGAAAAGGAGGCGAATCGTACTTTATTGGGCCCATTGGGCTTTGAAAAACGCAAACGATTATATCTTTCCATTTCTAGAACATGAAGTCACGCCCACCTTCCTCGTAACTTCATTTCTCAATTCTCATAACATAACGCGGAAAATCTATCAATAAATCAACACGGCATCGCATTGGCAGCTTCAAACGGCGTATGGGCCATTATAAAATACCTGAGATTTTGATTATTTCTAAAATCAAAGCTCGAATTAGTTGACGGAGAATTGTAATTGCGGAGAGAAGTTAAATAATATGTCGAAGACGGAGGAGCCGGTGGTCGGAGTCCCATACTATGCAGGGCCAAGGGTGGATGGTTACCAGGAGGGGAGGATACCGCCGAACGCGATATACGGGGACCCAAAGGGGATTCCGATTCAGCAAACCATGTATCGTGATACTCCTGCTCCTTTCAATTGCCCTTACTGTGGTAATTCGGGACTCACCCTTGTCAGGTATTTTTTTTCCCGATTCATTTTCGGTCCCCTTTTAATATTTTCTTCGATATATATGATTCCGTATTGCACAGTTGGGTTGCACGTGATCTCCTTGTTGGTTTATGCATAGTTTAGTACTTGCTAGTATTTGTTTATGCATATGGTGAGGGTCGATTATATGATCACAGTTGTCCTGCTCGTCTCTGGTTCCTGTCTTGCTTCTGAAATTTGTGGTTTATTACCATCTAAAATTAAAACACACAAAACAAAGACACTATTTTGGCAGTCATTGTAATATTAATTTTTAATTTTAAAACAATATACATAAAAACCTTTATAGGCACTATAATAGTAAAAGTAACCACACTAAAAATTTTTGGTTTTTGAAATTTTCAAAATAAAATTTAACTTCAAAATTTTTTCCGTCCCTTTTAATATTTAATATTTTATTTTTATTGAATTAAATAAATTGATAAAAGTAATATATTATTAATAAATTGATAATAGTATCTACCAAACATGTGATATATATATATTTTAATAATCTAAGATTATTATAAGTAATCTTTTTTAGTTATTGATACCATATATACTTTACTTAATTGCTCGAACTTAAAACTTCTATAAAGAACAATAATTTTTTACTATTTAGGTCACTCAATGAATTCAAACATATAATATATTAAAAAGTATTATTTTAATCTTATTTCCATTGAATTTCTGATTCGATTTTGAACCATCCCTTCTTTATCCTTCTGCTTATATATAAAAACAAAGCATAATATTGACCCCAATGATATTATCTTTTAATACGAATATCCGTATACAAAATTTATAATAATATCTAAACTTTATTATCGATAAAATTAAAAATAACTAAAAACCAAATTTCATATAAATAAAAAGCAATATTACAAATTTATTTATTCATTCCTTTAACTTTTTATAAAACATGGTTTTAAAAAAAAACTATTTAAGAACCATCGTTCTTCCTCATAAAAAACCGAGATATCGTAGTTCTTAATTTTTAACCTATCGTCAAATTTGGGCGAAACAAAAGGCATGTCTTGTTTCCCTGTTAGGCCTTTGTCATATAGTATGATAATATTTAGTAGGGATTATGTTAGTGTGATCCTGCTCTGAATCTGTGTGATAATTCAGATCCAAACCTAGCCTGGCAGCGGTGGTGGGATGCATGATGCCCTTCATGCTAGGAATCTGCTTCCTTTGCCCTTCAATGGACTGTCTTTGGCATAAATATCATTATTGCCCAAACTGCAATGAAAAGGCGAGTCTTTTCACCACTTATCCATTCTTCTTTTTTGCTTGGTTACAAAATTCTTAACCCTTTTATTTTTTGCTTGTTTTGTTTTGTTTCAGATTGCCAGTTTTGAGAAATCAGATGCTTGTGCTGTGGTGGATATGCCGCAATGGTGGCAGAAGAGTTTTGCTTTGCCTGCATGATAAAGCATTCTACCTGTTTAATTTATACGTATTTTTCTATATTTTCTGAAAATAAGCTTATGTCTATACAAGGACATGTGATATGAATGAGAGTTTTACTATATTGTGAATTGCAGATTAGACAATGCTCATTATTATCACTTAAAATAATTCATTAAATTTCACTTTCTGTTTTTTTATGTAGAATTAGCTAATATTTTTAGAAATAGTAAATATCTAAAATTATAATAAAGGTTTACACTCATAATTGTAAATTAAACATATAATTAGGAATTTTTCCTATAACTATTGGCATAAAAGATTAATCTTTTAGATCATTCAATGACCATATAAGGGAAATGTTAAAAATTCAATCAAAAAATTCTAACAAAAGATAATTACAAACATATCTTTCAGCATCAATAAACGACCAATAATAGAGGATCAAACTATTGAAATATCATTGATAAATTGTAAATCAAAGCCAAACGAAGTGAGAAAACTATCCACGAATATAAATTTTGTATCCAAATCCAATTTGAAAGTTCAAAGTAGGGAAGATATAAAAAATAAGTACCATCTTCATCAATCGAGATAACGTCAAGTCTAACCACGATAAAAAAACTAAACGACCAATAAAGAAAGTCATAAATGTGCCAAAAGATAGATAAAAAATATGCCAAAAATTAGATGAAAACATGTTATAAAGATAAAATTGTTAAAAGTTAAAAGATAAAAAAAAGTTAAGTTATGATATAAAAAGGTAAAAATAAAATAAAATATCAACGACTATCAATATTAAAATTAATTCCTGGTCTTGCCAATCAAAGATGAAAAAAATACCAACAGAGATTAGTTTAAGTGGTAAACAACTTGATATCACTCAAGCAAAGTCTCGAGTTCGAATCCGTGTATGTAAAAAATCCCTATTGGGAGTAGGGATGGTAACGGGTCTGGTTCGGGCCGGGTATTGGTCCCTTGTCCCCGTCCCCATCCTCGTTTAAAAAACTCGTACCCGTCTCCGCTTAAAAAACCACGGGGATTTAAACAGGGATCCCCATCGGGAAATCGGGGAAAATCATGGGGAAACGGGTATCCCCGTTTAGTATAAACGATTATTTAAACATGTATCGGGTCAGGTATCAGGCCGAATATATATATTTAAATTAAATATATAAATATTATATATATATATATATATTTTAATTTAAATTAAATTTATTAATAGTATATATATATATATATAATTATTTTTAATATTTATCGGGCTGGGTATTAGGCCGAGTAATCGGGGCGGGGATTACTAAACCCGTCCCCGTTTAACATAAATGGTTTTTCTCCGTCCCCGTTTAGCATAAACGATTTTTCACCATCCCCGTTTAGTTCGGTTTTCGGTTTTCTCCGTTAGGTTCGAGTTTTTTTTGTCATCCCTAATTGGGAGACTTCACCACCAAAATCAGTTGTGCGGCGTGGGTCGATCCGAATTAATCAAAACAAAACATTGGATCTGAGAGGAAAAGA
Source organism: Hibiscus syriacus (assembly GCF_006381635.1). NCBI lineage: Eukaryota > Viridiplantae > Streptophyta > Magnoliopsida > Malvales > Malvaceae > Hibiscus > Hibiscus syriacus. Next base: position 9,408,118 of record NW_024061960.1, on the reverse strand, counting down.
ATTAGGGAGAAGAAAGGTAAGCCACGGCAAAACTTTCTAGATAATGTTCTGGAAAAAATTAATTCACGAGATAAAGCACTCCCAAAATTAATTCACCTACTAGGTCGCCATGTCTTCTCGGCGAGCTACAAGAGATTGCATGTGCCATGCACGTCCCAACACGCTGGGCATCCGAGGCCATCCGACCGAGGCCATCCGAGAGCATCCGAGGCCATCCGAGAGCATCCGAGGCCATCCGAACGAGCTATGCGAGGGCATCCGAGGGCAACCGAGCGAGCTATGCGAGGGAATCCGAGGGAAGCCGAGCGAGGGTAGGTCGCCCGGAGTGCATGGCGACCTACAAGGTCGCCCGGAGGGCATGGCGACCTATGTGTTGGGGCGTGCATGTGCCATGCAACACGTTCATTCTCTCTGTTTGAACGTTCATTCTCTCTGTTTGAGCAAGGGTAGGTTGCCCGGAGTGCATGGCGACCTTGTAGGTCGCCCGGAGTGCATGGTGACTTACGGCCAATACTGTGGATTTCACCATATTTGAGCAATTAATCTTGGGAGTGCATTAGCTCGTGAATTAATTTCTTTCAGAACATTATCTCGAAAGTTTTGCCGGTAAGCCAGGCTCTGGTTTAATAAATGTAAAAAAAAAAAAATTATATGTAGGAGTATAAATCAACGGTGCAGTGCGAGCCATTCAAACCTTTATATGTAAAATAAATGTAAAAAATCTTTAAATTTTTTTAAAAGATAACAATTATTTCAGCACATTATAAAAATTGAACTCAAACAGGCATTCATGATGGATTGCAACTTATATCTCAAAGTTATTAACCTTGTCATTAAATCAAACCTTCAAAAACCAGTGAAACCATTGCTTTCCGCGTGTATGCAAGTTATACATAAAATAATACATTAAATCTCTGGCAATTAACTGCAGACGAAAGGACAAATGAAAGTGGCACAAGGAAGAAAAAGAAGAGAAGGTCCGGCATGAATGACAAGAGCCCGATTTATTATCCAAGGAGACTGCCTGTGTACCACCCCAGAGCTTGAGTTTCAAAACTCGTGCCAGGTCGCAGGCAAGTCATCCTTGGCTACAATACAAGAAGACTCCGATCCTCATGTAGGACCTCTCTTCCTCATGAAATTCAGAAACCCTAATCTTCTTCATTTTTCTCCAATGGGATGATCCTTCAATGCAATGCTTGAGGGCTGAAGGCGTCTATTTATATAACCAATGACTGACATTCGAATCGGATCATCGTATCGATCGTGTCTCGGAATATATTCCGCTTTTTTGCATGGCTCAGACGATGCCACCCTTGTCTTTTTAGTCATTGATCCAATCCAATTTTCAAACTCCAAGAAATACTTAAACCACCGCTCACATTTCATTGATTGTTTATTATTTGCATTTGCATGTTCACCACTGTGACTCTTGGCCATTTCGAAAGGGCTATTTTACGCCCATTCTGCGTGTTTTCTTTTTCAGTATCTTTTCCCCCCGTGCTTCTCTGGATATGTTGCTAGTGTTAGTGGATCATTATGGCTGACTTTCTTTTGGGGTTTACCCCTCGAAGGGCGACAAAAGAATTAGAACAAAATCTTGAAAGCAATATACGATTTGTGGCCCATGAAAAATCATGTTTTTATTAGGATTCCAGCATCAACCCGTATCACCATTGATAAGCCAGTCGTATAATGGTTTCTTTGAATTCCGGTAAAAGGTTGGATTCCAGCATCAACCCGTATCACCATTGATAAGCCAGTCGTATAATGGTTTCTTTGAATTCCGGTAAAAGGGTTGGATGTCAGTTGACTTGGATTGTGGTTATTCCATTTTGACTTGGAGTCGTGAAGGTCAGAACTCTTATGCCAAAGCTTCTTCAAGAAAGATGGAATAAAATAGATAATTGGATTGCATGTGTTTTTCACACTTTTTTTTCCTAGCATTTTGCAGTCCTTGGAATGGGCGGAAAAGTTCATTCAGAAGGTGGAGCCGTGGAGGTGTCGACATGGCAAAATCAACGAGATAATGCGTTGAATTTTTTTTTTTCACGAGATAGTGCCCTAGCCAGATTAATTGCTCAGATAGGGTGATCTCTACAGTCCCTGGGGTAGGTCGCCATGCACGCCCAGCGACCTACCAGGTCGCCATGCACGCCCCAACACGCTGGGCATCCGAGGCCATCCGAACGAGCTATGCGAGGGCATCCGAGGGCAACCGTGCGAGGGTAGGTCACCCGGAGTACATGGCGACCTACAAGGTCGCCCGGAGTGCATGACGACCTACGTGCATGGCGACCTACAACAACGTTTCACGCTGGACATTCCAATACAAATGCTAGACTTCATGATTAATCTTTTTTCTCTAAATTCAATAATAAATTTCTATATATACACACAACTCTAATCTTAAAATTAACAGAGAAACAAAGATGCCTAAAGGTATATTATAAATAATGTAAATAAAATACAATATAGACTAAAAAATACTTTAAAAATTGAATCTGAAAACACCACACTATTTGATTGCATGGCGACCTATCCTTTGCAAAATACCCCACAGATCGCTCGGATGCCATGGTGACCTACAAGGTCGCTCGGATGCCATGGCGACCTCCAAGGTCGCTCGGATGTCATGGCGACCTCCAAGCTCACTGTAAAATTCACCCTATTTCAGCAATTAATCTGGGATGTGCATTATCTCGTGAATAAAAAAGTTCGAGAACATTATCTCGTGGATTCACCCGTGTCGACATACGTTTCGGAACACTAGCATCTTATTCAGGCCCACTGGCTGACCGCCCTTTATAGGTTTTCCTATTTCGAGTAATGATTTAGTTTATGGAATAGAAGACTATTTTTCAGAATAAAATTATTAGAATATAATATTAGTTGATATATTATAAAAAAATATTGTATTATTTTATTTGATTTATTGGATAGTAATTTAATAATATAATATTATTTAAATGTATATTTTTATCAAATTATTTTGTCATATGTACTATTTTTAATAAGTTAAACTTTTAATATTAAATTACAAATATTTAACATTAAAATTTATAAAATTATTTTAATCATTATATTATTTAAATTTTATGAAAATATATTTTTGAACGAGCACATTTGGTCAGTTGGTCAACCTGCAAAGATGTCTCCTGTAAGGCAGCCTTAATATATGGCTAAGGAAATACGTTACCGGAAATATTAATATTTTTTTAATATTTCTGGTAAAACGCTGCTTAAAATATTATTTTTTTTCTACCGAAAATGTTAATATTGAGCGTTACCTAAAATGTTTAACATTCACGATAAAGCGTTACCTAAAACATTATTTTTTATACCGAAAATATTAATATTGGGCGTTATCTAAAATGTTATTTTTTTACCGGAAATAAGGTAGCGAAATTAACATTTCCGGTAAAAAAAATAATGTTTTAGGAAGTGTTTTCCAAAAATATTAAAAAACTATTAACATTTTCGATAGAATCTTTCCTTAACCGTATATTAAGACTATCGTATATCAACATTACCTCAAACTACTCATATTTGTTCTCTCCATTTCCTTATGTCATGGGTCTAGATCCACAAGGATCACTTCTCTTCCTTCTATTAGACGTTAAAAGTCCATTCTAATTTATACTTCAGATTTATATTAAGCAAGCTGAGTCCAGTGCGGTAATCCGCGCAAGCAAAAAGCTTCAAAGATATTTCATAACTGGGCTCCACCACCTTTAGAAACAAAAAGTGTAGGTAAACTATTGAAATGATCACTTATCTTTCATATTTGTCTACGTTTGTGTGCTCAATCCAAAAAAAAAAGTTAAATTTTGGTCCATTTTGTTATCATTTATTAAATTTTGGTCTCGTTACTCGAAAGATGCGTCACATTGATAGAATGTTTCATTTTTATTTTAATCTATAAACTTTAAATAAAATATTAATTATGACCGTTTTACAAAAACTTAAAATAATCTTAAGATAAAATCTCAATTTACCCTTGAAAACTAATCATTCTCTCCCGAACACCTGCAATATAGAAAACTCATAGCCAAGAGAAGCCCAACTAAGTATGAAAACTTTAATGACTGCTGCTATAACATAAATTTATTATTATATTATATTTAGGAATGGACCGAGAGAGTATTAGGGTGCGGTCGTCTTCTAAAATTTTATAATTTCGCACTTCTTAAATTTCTAAAACTTAATACACTTTGATATAAATTTTTAAAACTTCATAACTTTATACTACCCGACATATATTTCTACATAAATCCCTGATTATACCGTACATGTGTTGGATAAAAGGATTTCTGCTGAGCCAACAAGGCGAAATAAATGTAAGAACCACCGAGTCTTGGTCTCATTAGAACGCTTCGTTTCACATAAAATCAAAGCTTTTCTCATCCCAATCACTTGATTGGTTACAGAAGCCTAAATTGATTTTCTATTTGGCTATGAGCTTCCAGTAACCACAACCAGCTGTCCAGATACTCTCTTGCATCTGCTGTGTGTCATTTCAATACCTTTTGTTAAAGAAATACTTGTTTTCTTTCACGTCACCTGAAACCCACACAATATTAACAATGATATTCGTCTGCATAACGTCGAACTCGGGAATGACAGAAGCAGGTAAAGGAAGATTCAAAGCCTTTCTCTTCAAGTAATGAACCTCAAGCTCTTCATCCGTAGGACGAAACCTATAGCCAATGGGCATCTTCACCACTCCATTAACAACGAAGTTTTGACCTTCCATGCTAGCTTAAGCCTGTATATTTTCACTTATCTGAATCCCTCAAGCCCTACAGGCCACGCCATACCAAAACCAACCTCGAGCTAGCTTAGCTGATTGAAATCAAGCAAAGAAACCCATGTACGGATAAAGAAAATAAACCCCCCCCCCAAAAAAAAGAAACCAAAAAGGAAGACCTGTAGGGAGAAAGAAGACAAGAGAGGTCCCTAATTTGTTTTGATTTAAAAAAATCCCCTGAATTAATATTAAAATTTTAAGTTTTGGAGATTAAAATAAAAGTTAAACATTTTCTGCTACGTCATTAAATTAACTAACGATCTGTAATGTCTCGTTGATAAAATTTAATAAGATAACATAAGTGATCATAATTTAATTTTTTTAAACTTGATCAGTAAAAGTATATAAAAAGATAAGTGACCATTTCAATAATTTACCCAAAAATGTAATACTATATTTTAATAATTCCAAACATAATACTAGACCAATATCGTCTTAATCTCAAATCAAATTTTTAATAATTTAATTACTAAATTAATTATAATAAAAAAAAGTTAAATAAGAAATATTGAGAAAAAGAGAGTGGGGGGACTGAGTATTGCAGCAAAAACTGGAACCAACTTCATGTGCTGAATTCAATTTCATTATCTTCCAAATTTAGAAATTAATTATCTCCAATCTAAAAGCTCAAATATGTCCCCTCTCTCCTCCTTCCTCTGCTCTCAAATCCTTCTTCTTTTTCAATTTTACACCCGAATTTCCCTATGGTTACTCCAAAACTCGACTGCAAGGCACCCCAGCCTTGCGATGTTTGCAATGCCCAAACAGCCCTTCTCTACTGCCGCGCTGACTCCGCCAACCTCTGTTTGTTGTGCGACCACCACGTCCACTCCGCCAACCTCCTCTCCCTCAAGCACCTCCGCTCTCGGATCTGCGATAATTGTTGCGCCGAACCCGTTTCCGTTCGTTGCGCTACTGATAATTTGGTGCTCTGTCAAGAGTGTGATTATGATGCCCATGGTACTTGCTCTGTCTCCGCCGCTCACGATCGCATCCCCGTTAATGGTTTTTCCGGTTGTCCCTCCGCTCTTGAGCTGGCTTCCATTTGGGGGTTCGACCTCCAAGAGGAGAAACCGCCGGATCAGATGTGGAACCAAGAGTTGACGATGCCGGCCGAGGAGGCGTGGTTGAACAAAACGAGCGTACGAGATTTGATGGAACCCTACGAGCAGACGGTGTTGAAGAAGAAGAATCACGGGAGTGGAAAGTACAAGCAGGTTTGGTATAAACAGCTTGTGGAGTTGATGAAACGGAATTTAATGGCCGACGTTGTCGACGACGATGGCGGTGGAAGAGGCGGAGAGATTGAGGACCTGGTGCAGAATGTGGAAGCCAACGACAACGTTTTGGCTCCACTAGAAATTATGCAGCCGCAACAACAAATGCAAACGCCTTTTACTTCGTTGCTGATGATGCAAACGCCGGAGAGCAATCACATTGTGGATGGAGGAGATGTGTTGTGGAATGGTAATCCAACTGACCAAACTCCTCAGGTACTTGGATCTTTCTTTTGACTTATATTAACAAGAGTATAATTTAAAATATTAACAGAAAATCGATTCTATAAACTGTTACAGATATGGGATTTTAAGTCGGAAGAGCTGTGGGGTGATGAACCCCAATTTGAAGAAGATGGGTATGGTGGAAGCGATGCTGCTGTTTTCATGATTAAGAATTTCATGGATGAGACGTCTTTGAGTGCAAAATTGCTGGGAGATGCGTGCCACCTGAACTACACTCCTTCACAAGACAATATGGATTCAATCAATGTATTGTTCCTCAACCAGTTCACTGTTTCTTATAAATATCCCTTCAGCTACAAATGCAAGATTTTACGTCAGCGTATAAACTATATTAAAAGTTTAAGACAATTCTAGTGGGTGTGATATTAGATCATCAATGAAAAATACAAAGAAAATATAAAAATTAAATAAGAATTTAAAATTTGTAGGGATACGTTCTCATCCCAACACCCCCTCAATCTCCCTTTCTATTTTTTTCGTAGTATATCCTAATCTGATAGGATTGGTTGGTGTTGGTGATCAGCTCTAGAAAACACTGTTCGTTCTTTGCCTGTTTTGATATATATCTAAAGTTAATACTCTCTTTTGGAATTTCAGAATTCATATATTGAAATGGAAGCCGTGATAAACTCCAAGTACTTAACTCTATTGCTTGATGGTTTTATTTGCACCATGCTCCTTTTGTTTGATATATATGCCAGGATGAGATCATAACAAGTTAGAACTTTGATTGGAAATTGTTGTAACATATGACTCGGAAATCTCTCTCTGTATTTGAAAATGCAGATAAACTCGAATAACCCAGGTGTGAGTCAGGGGGCAACCACATCTGAGAGCGACAACCTACCTAAACCAAGGCCGTCAATGGGTTCGACTTTTGGTGGACCGACAGGCTATTGCAGTTCCAACGATGCTGTGTTCATGGAACAACATCTCCAAGCAAGGGAAGCTGCAGCACCTACCAAGGCTGATCTGGAGTTGCTGGCGCAGAACAGAGGCAATGCCATGCAACGATACAAAGAGAAGAAGAAAACACGAAGGTTGGTTTTCCTTGGTGGTTTTGCTTGTTTGTTGTCATCTAATAACCGGTTTCAGATTATTAAAATTCGAGGGTTGGCATGAGCAGGTACGATAAACACATACGGTATGAATCTAGGAAGGCGAGAGCCGATAGTAGGAAGCGAGTGAAGGTCGATTTGTGAAAGCTTCTGAATCTCCTGATGGATAAAGATGGACTTCATTTTTCTTGTATATATTTCTTATGTTACTCCACGGAAAATGCAATTTAGCATTTGTTTATTTCTGGTTCCAAAAAATTTGTCCAGCACCACGGTCTTGCTCAAAAATCACAAATGTACGACAGGTTTTGGTAAAATATACTCGCCGTTTAAAATTAGTAAACAATGAGCTTAATAGTCTTGATTCCTAGACTAATTTACCCATATATTCTATTTATAAATAATTCTAAAAAAAAAATTCAATTTTCAGTTTTTTTTTATTTTAAACTTTGAAAATCTAAACTCGATTGAAACTTGAAATTTGAATAAAGAAAAATGAATTGATTCAAATAAGTTGTAATTCTAAAATCATTTATGTAGTCGATAGACTAAATAAGTAGCTTATGACATTGTACGACTTTTATTAAGGAGTTGGGGTATAGGGGTATGTCAACCAGATATGTCCCTATCTAATCATTATCGAATATGCCCCTATCTAATCATTATCGATTATCTTCTACATTTGCAACAGACAAGGAACCTTACTTGTCCAAGAATGCCGGTTTATTACGTTTTGCAGAAAAAACACAGCAACCGTTCGTGGGAAAACATTTAAGCTTTGCCCATTCCAATTTAAACACGTTTCATCCAAATCCAATGGTAATAGGGAAAGTTCTCAGTTGACAAAACTTACCATTCTTAATTTGATACAACACCATCTGACTCCTGTTTCAAACCAATTTCTCAATACCAAATTACTTGGTATTATAGTAAGTTGCACAGGGTAAAAGAATTGTATTACCTATTACTGCCTCGGAAAAAAATACAAAATTCCTCAAAAATGATGGAACACATGGCATGTATTTGACTGATTCATGCCAAGCGTTCATCAAAACAGATAGACAAGTGAATAAAAAAAAATTAGCTGACCCTATTCCCATATATAATAGGGTAAGGAGGAGGTATGGTAGTAGGCTGCCCCCAACGCTAGGTTGAGAGAAACTTCCGTGGAAGACCTCCGACAATTATGAATTGCCCACCGTGAGATTCGATCCCACGACCACAAGTGAATAAAGTACGTAACAATGATATAGAAAGAATAAGTAGACAAAGAATATATGCACATATCTGGACCTGCATGTCACGATAACGACAATCGTGGCCCCCATGAGTTAGGAATGAAATCAGTACTAGAATTAGATATATAACCAATCAGTTCCTGCATCAATCACAAGCCAACAGTCAGGAATAGGAAAGAGAAGCAGGAACTTCAATCGTTTTGGCATAAGTTATTCAAAATGGATCAAAGGAAACAAAAGGATTGTGTTTTGATTACCTATCAGTGGTCTTCAAATTAGTTGATGATGGATGGATTCGTGATAAAGATACCGGTGTCAAAGGAGGTGAGGCAAGATCTTGAGACATCCCTGAACTGATAGCTGTTTCCGGAGGTTTGGACACAACAGGTAATGACATCACTCTATGACCGAATGAGGGTATGGAGAAACTGCGAGTTACAACGTCTGGAGGTTTTGGCAGTGGAGAGGCAGTTTTTGACACTGCTGATTTATTTGTTGCAGGGAACGCTTGACCTCTAGGCATCAAGGGGGCTGAATAACCAACCAAGCCTGAAGGTCTTGAAGACTTGGAAGCTGAAGTGGTTGGGGGTCTAGGAAGTTCATGAAGCTCGCTAATTTTAGGCGTGGACACAAATGTAGGGGAAGTATTTGGTGATGTTTTTGGGGATACTCCATGCATGTGAGACATTGGAGTTCTCAAAATTGGCCCAGAGAACAATTGAGGATGTTCCACTGAAACTGGTTTGCTGGGCGATGGTTTACTTCTCAATGGACTAGAGAAGGCTTGTCTTTTAATTTTCTTGGAATCAGAAGCAGCAGTTGGACTAACTTGTGAAAATAAAAACTTATCAACCAAAGGAGGGGGTAGTTGAGTTGGCGAAGCAGGATTATTGCTCTCTCCCAGTACTACCTCTGCGTTTATAACAGCAGATCCAGAAATTTTTACATCTCCTGAAATCCTCTCATATTTCTTAAGTTCAAGAGGAGATGAATGCCACAAATTGTTCGAAGACTCATTCAAACTTGTCTTGAAAGATTGAGGAGCTGGATTACCTAACCCAATAGAGCCTTGTTTAGCAACTGGTGTAGGTAATACATATGAGCTGAACTTCTGTGCTGGTAATGGTTGAATTTTCACAGAGGACTCAGATTTATTCTCAGCAAAAAGAGGGGCTGATTGGCTGATATTCCTTCTTTCCTCTCCAAATGAAAAAGAATGACGATGGGTTCTTTCTGGATTTTCCTGTAACAAAAGGAACAGTAAATATACCAGCAATAAAGTAGATATTTGCTGCAAATTTGGGGGGGGGGAGGTGACAAAATAAAATGCAAATGAGGTTATAATGTTTCTTCTGTGGAAGCATTACATAATTTGTATTCACTAACGTCAATGCATATAAATCTCTTCCAATTAGAGTCCGTTACTGGACTTGCACGGCTAAATTAGTCCAATGAAAACTGATACGTAATAGTATGATTAGTTTCAAAAAATTATAAGTGGCTTTATCCTACACCTTTTGAGTATTGGATTTCTTATGGTCTTTTGTATTAGATTTTGGGCCTCTCCATCTATAATCAATTGGTTTTAGTTTGGATGCTTTCACATGGTATAAAAGTGCAAGTTCTATTATGTTGTTCTTCTTGCCTAACCCAAGCGGGGTTGGCGACCCCCAGTAAGGTTGCCCACCTATAGGCTTTGTGCACTATATTGAGGGAAGTGTTACGTGGTTTCTATAAAAAAAAAAGGGAAGTGTTACGTGGTATTCTCCCCCAGTAGTTTCATATTAAAGTTGGAACTCTCCATCTACAGCCAACTAGTTATAGTTCTGACTATTATCATGAACCAGATTACTTGACTGCTCTATTTGAACATTTACACAATCAAACTTGCAGTATGTAGTAATATAACTAGTTCTTTACCTTTGCAACTTGGGGAAATTTAAGGCATACTTCATCCAACTGCAAAATCACATGGAAAATTATCGCTCAAGAAAAACTAACATGAAATCCATTCTAAAGTTAATTCATTTATCCTATCAAAAAAAAGTTAATTCATTTAGAGGCACAAATAGAATAAATCATATTTTATCCATGTTCCTGTTCGAGGTGCATAGAACTTTCTTTAAAACAATCCGAAGAATGAAATCCATTCTACAGAAACACACAAAAGAGCATAACAACAATTGCATTTTGGCAGGGAAGAAGTTGGCTTTTCTTATCCACAAATAACATGTTAAATAGTCACCTCCATGGAGTGCCGTGAAGCAGGGATCATGTTATGATCTTGATCATTTTGTCTATAGTCAAAGCTCAGCTCATTATCATCCTCATCGTCATCATCATTTTTATAAAATTCATCATAATCACCATCGTCCCCATCATCTTCAAGTCCACTGAAGTGATAATCAATATGCTGCTGCTCAGTGATCTTCTGCACATGTGGCTCCACTTCTTCAAGAGACTTAAGGGCCTTCTTAAAAAGGTTCAGCTGCTTTCAAGCAAAACGAAATAGATCAATAACCAACATCTATAGTCAAAGCTCAGCTCATATCACCTCATCGTCATCATCATTTTTATAAAATTCATCATAATCACCATCGTCCCCATCATCTTCAAGTCCACTGAGTGATAATCAATATCTGCTGCTCAGTGATCTTCTGCACATGTGGCTCCACTTCTTCAAGAGACTTAAGGGCCTTCTTAAAAAGGTTCAGCTGCTTTCAAGCAAAACGAAATAGATCAATAACCAACAATAGAAGGAATAAGAAATTTCAATAAAATAGGAGGGAAAAGAAACCTGAGTAGCATGGTGCCGTGCTGCTTGCGTAAGAAGGCTTCTTGATTGTCCTTGCTTTAGAGATTTCAATCGGAAAACAAATAAAGTTGCCTCTTCATCATATTTATCATGTGCTACTTGTAATTGCTGCCTGGAAAAGTTCTCACCTTTCCGACCTTTTGATTTTCCTTTTTCTTTGTGTCTCATTGCCATGTACTCGTACACATCTCTGTAGATAACAGACCAAGTATCAGAAGCCATTATCTTTGAAAGATGAACTCCTTGTGTGTCTATTAGTTAAAAAATAAATAAATAAACTTGGACCTTTTTTCATCACATTGTCTCTTCATTTCCTGTATCAAAAGAGGGGGAAAAGTCAATATTACATGATTATAATATGCTTAACTGGCTCTATACTAGGGGTGCTACTTAATCTATTGATACGAAGGTCTGTGTCTCAAGGTTTATTTTCTGGAATGGTGATTGGCAGAGAACAGGGGTGCATATGTGTCTCATTTACAGTTTGCGGATGATTTGATTATTTTCTGGTGCTTCGAAAGGGAAATTCAGAATGTCAAAAGGTGCTTAAGTATTTCAAGTGGTTTCTGGTCTACAACTGAATTTGAAGAAGAGCAAACTGTTTGGGGTTAATGTTAATGAGGGGGAACTGCTGGAATGGGCTAATTCTATTGGATGTTCAATTGGAAGATTTCCTTCCGAATATCTAGGGCTTCCCCTTGGGGCTACTAGGAATTCTGCAGCTAGTTGGAACCATCATTAATAATTTTTTTAACAAGCTAACCGGGTGGAGGGCTGCATCTCTCTCTTTAGCAGGAGCTAGTGTTAATCAAGGGGTTCTTTGTTCGCTTCCTACATATTACCTTTCCATTTTTAAAATTCCAGCTTCGATCCTAAAAACCCTTAACTCTATCATGTCAAATTTCTTAGGGAGGGGGAACTGGCATTAGAAAAATCCACTGGGTTAGCTGGTCCAATGTTTGCAAGCCGAAGTGAAGGGGCTTAGGAGTTCTTAATCTCACTTGATGAGAGTGCTTTTAGGAAATGACTTGGAGGTTTGCCAATGATAGGGACGCAGTTTGGAGGGAAGTTGTTTGTGCCAAATATAGACTCGATTCTTCAGTTTTAACTCATGACAGTAAGGTTCCTCCTAAAGTATCCTGGATTTGGAGATAATTGCTTAATAATTATTTTAAAGAAGACTTCTTTGGCACTAAATTTAGAAGCATGTGTAGTTTTCATGTTGGTGATGGTAAAAATATTCGGTTTTGGAAAGATTGGGCTGTGGATTTCCACTTGTTGTCATTTTCCCAAGACTATTTACTATTTCCTTAAATCAGTTTGGGAAATTATCTGAATTCGGTGAGTATATCTGTTCCGTTTGGACTTGGGATGTTAAATTTAGAAGAACTCTTCATGACTGGGAACTTGAACAATGGTCTGACTTGCTGGCTATCATTTCGAATTTTTCGCTCTCTCCGGATTTTCCTAATCGTGTGCTTTGGAAGGGACTGGAGATGGGTTTTTACTGTTTCATCTGGCTATGTTCATCGGAGACTTTGGGATTGGATGAGGTACTTTCTGGAAGAAGTTTATTTGGAGAGGCCTACTGCCTCCAAGAGTAGACTGTTTTCTTTGGCAGATCGCTCATGGAAGCTGTTAGGACTGAACTTGTCAAAAGAGGTATTCAGGGAATTGAGATGTATTATGTCCCCTATGCAAGTTGTCGGATGAGTCCCCTCTCATTTGTTTTCTCTTGTTCGGTGGTGTGGTCCATTGGAATAAGTTTTTAAGTTATTGGAGGTTTGTTCTGTTTTACCTACGGATGCTAAAAGTTTCTTTCTAGCTTGGGATGGATTAAAGTCAACTCTTTGATGTGGCCTTTTATTCCAGGGGTCGTTCTTTGGACCTTGGAAATGAGGAATTTCGTGGTGTTTGAAGGGGAAGTTTGATAAGGCAGAATTCTTCTTTTTAGCTAGATTTAGGCTTGCTTCTTGGTTCTTAGCAAAGTATAAAGAAGTTCCTATTCCTAAGGACTCACTCATTTCCGATCCTTCTCTTGGGACTTAGTTTCTAAACTCGAGTAAGATTACTTCCTCTCTGCCTTGGTCTCCTCCTCCGTTAGGTTTTGTTAAATTAAATGTTGATGCTGCCACTACATGGGATTGGAAGAAAAGCGGACTAGGAGGTGTTTTAAAAGATTCATCAGGTTCTACTATAGCCTATTTCAAGGAAACTGCTGGTCCAGGACCTCCTACGTTGATGGAGTTAAAGGCTATTCTTATGGGGTTGTCTTTCTTTGCATCCCATCGAGAGAGGATCAAGGACCGTCTGATTATAGAGAGTGATAGTAAGGTCGCTGTGGATTGGATAAAGGGGGTGGAATTATGTCCTGTTGTATATGCTTTCTTGATTAAAGATATTGTTCATAGGCTTAAGGCCTTTGAAGGTGTTGATAGATGGGTTAATAGGACAGCCAATTTAGAGGCTGATGCCTTAGCTAAAGAAGGCATAGGCTGAGTTAGTTAAGTTGTTGATGGTTGTTTCTTCTTTTTCTGTGTTTTGTTAGGGGGTTACTATTGTTGTTTTCGTTGTTTCTGTGTTTTTAGTTTGGATGTTTTAAGGGTGTTTTCAGCTTATTTGGTTCTGTTGGGGTGTTTTCTTGGTTGTATTTTGTGTGGATTTTATGTAATTTTCTGTTTCAATAAAATCCTAAGACACTCTTTTCCTCCTTCCGCTGATTAAGGAGCTTCTCTACAAGCTCCATTAATCAAGAAGGGGGTTTTTAATGAGGCATGAAATTCTTATCAAAAAAAAATAATATTGACATAATACCTAAGAAAATGGCGATACATTAATGCTTTTGAAGAAAAAAGAAAGTTTGAATGTTGGATTATTATCTCAGCCCTTAAGGAGTTTGAATGTAATTAAGCCAATAATGATTCCAATATATGATGCAAGTTTTCAAGGGGTAGGCCTTTTAAGAACTCTTTGGATTTCATCCCAAGGGATTCATATGTATTAAAGAAAACATGGTGTCGAACTCAGGCATTTCTTGGTGTTGATTGGTGAATAAGTTCACTTTATTGAAATTAATAAATAAACAGATATAACAAAGCTTCTTTTCCCTGCTGTTGTTCACTTTTTCAGACAATACCCAGGTTTCCAACTTTCAAAATTGTTTTATGTTAGTAGGAAAAAGGTGGGGTAATAATCTTAAAAGAAGACATCTAATTACTTAATCTTCAAGCTTTAGTCAGATCTCTGGCCATCATCTTAGTATGTATGTAAATGTCCAAAAATAAGAAAGTAAAGGACATTAAAAGAAATAACAATTACGATCAAATAATGGAGCACCACATTGACTATATAGAACTATAAGGCAAATCTCAGATGATAGAACAATCAAAAATAGCAAAATTTGCAGCATAAGACCAAATAAAATGTGCAAATAATTGGATGAAGTTCTCGAGAACAAACCTCAACTACTCGAAGTTCATTAAGAAGAGACTCTGATGGGACTGTGATTGTCTTGGTTATATGAGACCGCTGAACGATGCAAAGTGATAATCCAGTAGCACAGTAAAGAAGTAAGATTTAATGAGAACTTCCAAATCATAACTGAAAAAACAAAAACAAAGGAAGAGGACTCACATAGCTGTCAATAAGTTTCTGGAGTTTGAACTGTACTTTTCCAAGCATTAGTAATACTTTGCCTGCCCAGGAACAAAAGCAGCTTATTTTCAGACATCCATTTCTGAAATGGTTTACTATAACAGAGCTTGTGTTTTATTCAATAAGAAATGAAATGCATTCTATCTGGATGTACCCAAGCAGGTCAAATGGTTTCTATGCTATCATATTTACAGAAGGAACAAACCATCATCTTACTAAAACATGAGTGACTTAAGGTACTAACTGTAAGGATGCAATGCAAATTTGGATGTAAAAAAACTGAATAAGCTAAGACTTTTACTTGATTCAATTAAAATTCAAGAAGTACTTTAAAACTGGCAGTTTGTGGTGGAAAATCTTATTTACTGGAAAGGTAATGAGTTCAAATGTAAGGTCTTACACTGAAAGTCATCTGTTATTTGGTCATGTTCATCGGCAACACTGAGATCAAAAGTATAGCAAAACATATTTACTTACCACTTTCTTCATCATCATTCAATGCAGTTTTCGCAAGAAGACAACTCCCCATATCACGCAATGATTCTGAGAATTCTGAGAATAGAAAAGACATGCAAGTGTTAGTTGCATATTTAGTGGTGAACTCTGTATACATATAATTATTTAAGAACTTGAAATTCATATTTATAAACCTTTCAAACATTAAGCATATCAAAACCTTAACTGATTTATACAATGTATGTTTCATTCTCATAATCTATAT
Source organism: Hibiscus syriacus (assembly GCF_006381635.1). Lineage (NCBI taxonomy): Eukaryota > Viridiplantae > Streptophyta > Magnoliopsida > Malvales > Malvaceae > Hibiscus > Hibiscus syriacus. Next base: position 9,392,299 of record NW_024061960.1, on the reverse strand, counting down.
ATCAAATAAAATCTAAATCCGAATTCTCAAATCCATATCTCTAAACATAGCATAAATGACTACCAGCAAAAAAAAAAGTTATTTTACTGAAAATTAAACAAGATATACAACATATTGACAAACGCAAGAAAACATGTGAATTAACTACCGTAAGCACAATTCGCAGTTGCTGCAGCTGCAGCAAGTAAGTTGTCATAGCAATCTCTTATATCCTGCATATCCTGCAAATCATAAAACAACCTAGATGAATAAGCTTTAACATCAACTACAAAATCACCATCCTTCAATTATATGAGTTCATCCCCAATAAGAGAGAAAACCCTAATTGAAGGTTTAAAGAATTTAAAGAGAAATGAAGATGAGAGACCTGGGAAGCTTGAGCGAGCTCGTCGAGTTGAGGCAAAGCTAAAATATCTGCTCGCTCCTTGGCTTCACCGTCGTGCTTGTGATGTGCTAACCCTCGCAGTCTTCTGAAAGAAGTCTTCATTTTCTTCTACCTCAAAAAAGATGCTCGATTCAGTTTCCAAAATTGCAGAACAAATATCCCCCAAACTTCTTCTTCTCCTCTTTGTTTATGTTTCTTCTTTCAACTTCGCAGTGCTTTCATTAATTGAGTACTAGAGCTTATAAAAAATCAAGTCGCCTACGTATATGGTTTCTACCCTGGAATCTGCTCTTTCTTGACTTCTTCGTGTTCCCACCCCCCCCCCCAATTATTAAGATATATTATAAATAGTAATATAGTTTAGGGTAAAATACACGTTTATAACCTAAACTATTAATTTTATTTCATTTTTATACCTAAACTTTCATTTAGTTTAAAATCATATTTAATGTTTACTTTTTGTTTCATTTTAGTACCTCGTGGTTAAAATTTTAGCAAACTGTTAAAACATTGTATTTTTATCGGTAAATTATATCATTTTTCATTCAATTATCTTCTCACTTTTATTTTAGTCACTAAAGTTTAATTTTTTAACTTAATTACTTAACTTTCAAATTACTCTTAACCACTCTAACTTTCAAAAAAAATATTTTAATTATATATTAATAAAATAATAATAAAAATTTCATGTCACACAAAAATTATTAATAAAATAAATTATAATGATTAAAATAAAAGTAATTTAAAAGTTGAGTAATTAAATTGAAATTTGTTTAACTTTAGTGACCAAATAACAGTGAGAAGATAGTTAAGTGATACATTATATAATTTATCCATAAAAATTGTCATGTGTGGTAGTTCCGTTAAGTTTTTAATGGTAGGGTGTTAAAATAAAACAAAAATTAAATGTTAAATATGATTCTGAAACAAATGAAAGTTTAGGTGCTAAAACAAAATAAAACTGATAGTTTAAATATTAAATTTGTAATTTACCCTATGTTTTATCAAATGGAGAATTCGATTTGAAAATAAAAACAGAACGAGTAGTCAAAAGTCAATAATCCATTTCTTTAATGAATTATAATGATAATTTGACTCTATATTTTTTAAGGGTAAAATATACTATTCCTTAATGAACTATACTTTATCTCTTGTTTTTCTCATCGTACTTTCAATTTTTTCTAATTTACTCACTAAATTTTTGAATTACTCCTTTATGATCATTCTAAATTATTTTATTATTTTTTGTACGATGAGGCCTTTATTATTATTATTTAATATAAAATAATTGAAAATATAAAATAAAAACATAAGATGGTTGGACGCTACCGTCGGCCATAGTCGACCGTCGTATATAGTGGTTGTTCAGTTCGTCTCGACCACCTGAGTTCGAATCTGGTGGTTGTTTCACCATAAAATGTCTCAAAATCTATGAACCTCGACTGAAACGTTTCAACTTCCTTACTTTCAATCTCCAATTTGTGGACTTCAGAGTAAGTTATGACAAATGGAGGGTGGATTCAGACTTAAGGTATCAAGACGAAACGACCCATGAAATTTGGGACCGAATGGCCACCATCTACAACGATCGGTGGTGGTCGGTGGTGGCGTCTAACCACTTTCTATTTTTATTTTATATTTTCAATTATTTTATATTAAATAATAATATTTTTAAAGAATGTTTTGTATTTTAATATTTTATTTTAGGGTAAAAAAGTTATTAATATTTGATTAAATAATCATTTTAACCCCTATTCTTTTCTGAAGTACTTTGGTTTCAACATTTCATTTTAAAAAAATACCCCTATTATGAAACGTTGATAGTTTGTTAACTAACAATTTTCATTCACATAAGGACCTTTTTGCCCAAAAATAAAATATTAGAGACCAAAATACTAAAAAAAAGGACCAAAGTAACTAGTTAATTAAATGTTGGGAACATTTTTTGTTATTATGCCGATTTTAATTTATAACGTTTAACGCAAGTAAAAAATTGAAATTCACTCGTTTGGAGTGATATTTTTCATTATCTAACCTGGTTTGTCTATCTAATTTATGAAAACACTTGACAAGAAATTAAGAAATTACTGTAATATTATTTATCAAGAGTGTATTATTTTATTTTTAAAAAATAAGGAACACACAAATTTGCTCCAGCTCAGTTGGTAGAGCGCAAGACTCTTAACCTTGTGGTCGTGAGATCGAGTTTCACGGTGGACAATTCATAACCGGAGGTCTCCCATGGAAGTTACTCTCAACCTGGCATTGGGGGCATTCTACTATCCTACCTCCCCTTACCTCATTATATATGAGAATGTGATCAGCTAATTTACTCTTTCTTAATAACTGATATCCGATTTATTAACCGACTAATCTATATCAGATACTACAGAGACAAAGATGACCCTCCCGATCCAATTTGCTCCATTCGCATACATCCATCACTCTATTCGCATGCGATCCATCACTTTTTCTTAATTCGCTACCCCCAAACGGTTTTGTAATCAATATGGAAATATAATAAAGATAAAAGAAAACAGTATCATAATTTCAAAGTCAATTCTTCATTATTGTTAATTATTTAACTGTGGATATTAAGAGAAAAAACTGAAAAGCACGGAAAAAAGATGGCCGCACTCAGCAGAAAGGGTTTGGTCAATAAACCGTGTTTCGTGGGGGTTAAGTATAGGACCAGGAAATAAGTGTTTTCTGTTACTGTTATTCTCCCTGTTTCAGTTTCAATTTCAATTTCGGCCACCGCCATCCGAGTTTCGTTTCTTTTTCTTCATTTTTTGTTTTCGTTCCCTTTCACATTAATCATTCGTGGGACTAATTCTCGTTAAACGGAGGTGAATGATAATTCATACGATGATGTTAATGGTCGGTAAAAATAGTTTCAAGAGTAAATGAAGAGAACAAAAGATTCTAAAAAATCTATACTATGATATCTTTTGTATTAAAAAACTGTTTTAAATGAAGAATATGATAATTAAAGATAATTATTATCTTATAAAATATTTGGGATTTTAGTTCAATAATTAATATGAGTCTAATTAAATTAATTTCTTTTGACAACTCAAAATCAAATAAAAAACTGAAATATTATATTATTTATATAATTTTCTTTAAGTATTTAAATGTAACATTCTAAACATACACTTTCTGAGTGATCGAAGACTTATGTCACACCTACATAATCCCAAGAAATGAAAAAACTAAAAAGGAATGAGTATTAGATTCTGGTCGTTTTAATCATTCCTAAAAGAAATTTAAAAAGCCACACCCTTAATGTTAAATAAATATTAAACAGAAAACTAAAACAATTAAAATCTCATATCTCACCAATCACAAGCAAAATTTTAAAAAATCACATATAAAACCATTTTTGTTGATTCAATCTGAGTGAACTTCTTAAACTTGTTTTTAACCACTTCAACTAAATTCATTCGATTTTCATTACTGCTAAGAGCTGTAACGAAAAGTATAGGGTAGGAAAAAGAGGGGTAAATGGTGATCCTTTTATTACTACTTGGTAGTGATTCCCAAACAAAACATCAAATCAATGCATTCATTTTAAAAATCATTCAACTGAACCAACATAAACAGTAGCAGAGCCCTTCGCATCACAAAAACATAGAACCTTGGGCTTCAGCAGGGTTCACATCACAAATGAAGTCACCCAATTTCCAGCCTTTTCTAACAATGTCTCGGTTATTAAATGAACCTGCCTCTCCCCAAGACACTTGAGAAGGTAAAAAATCGCGTATTCCTCTAATTCCCTGAAATAGATACACAGGCCCAAGGCAATGTAGAAGTTAAACACTACAAGCAACAAGGAAAAAAAAACGTCATGCAAACGGCGAGAACTGAAATTTTGACCTAGATTGGTTCGATCATGCAGCAGCAGCAAGTGGTACAGATCTGTAGCATGCTCTCTTTGCAGCACGGACTATATCTTCAACCTGCAGAATTCACAGAAGAAAAAGAATATTAACCTATAGGTACATAGTGATAATTGTACAAATATAGCATCCATGCGGCCATCGAACTAGAGGGTTTTTGCAAAAGGTTGTATTGAGGAGGAGAAGGAGCAGCTTTAAAGATCCTCGTTGTCAGAAAAACAAGTTAAAATACAAGGAAATGGAATTACCTGTGGCACAGCCATTCTCTCAAGATTCGCTGCATATGGCATGGGAATATCAGCTCCAGCAATTCTCTCAACCGGTGCATCAAGATAAGCAAAACTCTCCTCCACAACCGATGCACTGTGAAAGAAGTATGCATTGTAAATATAAAAGGTACCAGAATGTTTGGTAAGCAGAAATTAAATGATCGACAAGAAAAGAACTCGAACCAGATTTCTGCACCAACACCATGCTGCGGAAACCCTTCTTCAACTGTTATTAATCTGTTGGTTTTCCTGACGGAAGCATTAATTGCTGATCTGTCTAGCGGCCTAATAGAACGCAAATTTATAACCTGTACGTAACAAAACCAGCCATTGCATTTTAAAGAATGATCAAATCAACTTGTAAGGATATGACTTCTTCGTCTTATATATTTTACCTCAGCATCAATTCCATCCTTTTCAAGTATCTCAGCTGCCTGAACAACAAATATTCTATTAGTTTATAAGTCCAACATGCTATATAATTAGATTTCCAGGAGAATACAAACAAGGAGAAAGAACTAAGCAGTGCAGCATGATACAGGACGCCCATTAACAAGAGCACTAAGCTCTAATATCTAGATTTGCACTCATATTTAATTCCTTCAATCGAAAGGACCTATTTCACACCATATTTTAGGCAGTTCTTGACGCCACAGATTAGAAGATAGTATAACTAATCACAAGACCTAATCACAAGAGCCTGCAGTGCAGTAGATAAATGAAGTGCCTACCTCAGTCACTATCAGCAGTGAATTATATTATTAACAAATTGGGCCCAGTAGGCTTATAAGCTATTTAAGAAAGCCGAAGATTGTACTCATTTCCTTTCACTTCTTCTATCAAACTTTCAATCAGTAAATGAAGTCTCGTTCACAAAGATAAACTCCATCTAAGACAAAAAGGAAAGGATTAGTTTGTTCTCAAATGTTTCTCTTTCCTTTTCTATTTTGCAGTGACATTTTTTTGTATCTTCACTACCATGGGCAAGAACCTTTTGCCCCTTCATTGCCACATCCATGCCATGTTCGATAGAATTTTGCTTTTCCTTTAGTTTTTTTGGTGTATCCGGCACCAGTAATACCGACACATATGTTGACGAAAACGGGTAAAGAAAACGAAAGAACACGAGAATTTTACGAGGTTCGGCAATGTGCTTACGTCCTCGGTGCCTAGGTGGCGCTAGAAGTTTTATTCAATGATATTTTAGGTCTAGGTTACATCTCTATTTATAATAGAAAACCCTGGTACATAATTACAAAATCAACCCTGTACCGTACCGCGGGGGCTGCGCCCCCACACCCCCAACCCACATAATTCGTAACCCCACAACGAGACTTTTTATGAGCCATACATAACAAATCTCCACCTTGGCGAATATCCTGCCCCTTGGAAACTTCAATGTGGGTTGGGTTACCTTGCTTCTTTAACAACTCGAAACATTCAACAAGTCCAAGCAATGCTTGAACTTGTCTGTCGTAACTGGCTTGGTGAACATATCAGCGGCATTCTCATCAGTATGTACCTTCTGAAACAAAACCTCTCCAGATGCAACCAACTCTCTGATCTTGTGGAACCTTACATCAATATGTTTAGTTCTAGCACGATACACCTGATTCTTAGCCAAGTGAATAGCACTTTGATTATCACAAAGCAACTGAACTCCACCTTGTTGAACACCCAACTCCTTCACTAAACCAGTAAGCCATAAAGCTTCTTTTGCAGCTTCAGCCGCTGCCATGTATTCAGCTTCAGTTGTAGATAGTGCCACGACAGATTGAACAGTAGACTTCCAGCAAATAGGCCCTCCACCAAGAGTAAACACATACCCTGTCGTAGATCTTCTATTATCCAAGTCACCTGCATAATCTGAATCCACATATCCTACAACCAAAGGGTTATCCGTTGACTCCCAAAAACAATTCCATGTCCCACAGTACCCTTTAAGTACCGAAAGATCCACTTGACTGCTTCCCAATGTTGCTTACCAGGTTTAGACATGTACTTACAAACTTGACTAACAGCATGAGCTAAATCAGGACTAGTACATACCATCGCATACATCAAGCAGCCAACAGCATTAGATACGGAACCTTTGCCATATCTTCAGCTTCCTTATCTGTCTTGGGGCACTGTTCTGATGAGAGCTTAAAGTGATTCGCCAATGGAGTGCTAACTGGTTTTGCGCTGCTCATCGCAAACCTTTCTAGCATTTTCTCAACATAACCCCGTTGAGATAGCCGCAGTTTCCTTGAGTCTCTGTCCCTGCAAATTTCCATTCCAATAATTTTCTTTGCAGCACCTAAATCTTTCATATCAAATTCCTGACTCAATAAAGTTTTCAAACCGATAACATCATCCATGTTCTTCGCAGCAATCAACATATCATCAACATACAGTAATAGAAAAATAAAAGAACCATCATCAAGGCTCTTAACATAGACACAACAATCATACTCACATCGGTTGTAGCCAATCTTGATCATATAGGAGTCAAACCGTTTATACCACTGTCTCGGAGACTGTTTAACCCGTACAAAGATTTCTTCAATCTGCAAACTAAATGCTCGTTTCCAGGTTGAGTGAAACCTTCAGGTTGCCGCATGTAGATCTGCCTCTAAATCACCATGCAAAAAAGCAGTTTTAACATCCATCTGCTCTAAATGCAAATCCCAACTAGCTACCAATGCAAGTACTGCTCGGATTGAAGTGTGCCTGACCACAGGAGAAAAGATTTCATCATATTCAACTCCTTTCTGCTGTGAAAAACCCTTCGCTACCAAACGAGCCTTGAACTTCTCCCCTCTTTTTCTGTTACTGCTGGTTTCTTCTTATACACCCATTTGCAACCAATCGGCTTCTTACCCTCAGGAAGGGGAACTAACTCCCATGTGCGATTGTGATTCAAAGACTCCATCTCCTCAACCATGGCTGCCATCCACTTGTCGTTTTCCTGACTAGTAACGGCATCATGAAAAGTAACTGGATCATCACTGCTAACAGTAAGTGCAAAAGATACCAAGTCTTCAAAACCCAATCTGTTCGGAGGCTTTATATTCGTCCGTCTCACACTGTCTCTGGCGAGACTATAATCCTGCAAATCATCCGTAGTGGAACCACCAGAAGTCGGTTGAGAAGTTTCTGGTTTCTCAACTGGAAACTGCTCGAAATCTACCACTGTCGTGTCTTGCTTCTGCTGCAACATAGACTGTTCATCAAAAACGACATCTCTACTAATCACAACTTTCTTCGCAACTGGATCCCAGAACTTGAATCCTTTGACACCTTTCTTGTAACCCAGAAAAATACACTCCTTCGATTTTGCATCAAGTTTGGATCTCTCATCAGCAAGTACATGCACATAAGCAGGACAACCAAAAATCCGTAAGTTATCAAAACTAACATCATGACCAGTCCATACCTCTTCTGCAACTTTCCCAGCCAGCGATGCCCTTGGCGATCTGTTGATAAGGTAACACGCCATGTTAACAGCCTCAGCCCAGAAGTGTTTGGGAAGCCCCGCATTCAACCGCAAACATCTGGCTCTTTCATTCAACGACCTGTTCATTCGTTCCGCAACACCATTCTGTTGTGGTGTCTTGCGCACTGTAAAATGCCTCTGAATCCATGCTCCTTACAGAATTGTAGGAACTGTGAATCTGTGTACTCCGTACCATTGTCAGACCGCAAACACTTGATTTTCGTCCTGTTTGGTTTTCTACCTCAGCTTTCCACAGCTTGAACTTCTCAAAAACTTCAGATTTCTGTTTCAAAAAATACACCCAAACTTTCCGTGAAAAATCATCATAAAAGTAACATAGTACCTAGATCCACCCAAAGACGATGTCGTGGAAGGCCCCATACATCAGAATGCACATAATCAAGAATCCCTTGAGTTGTGTGCTTCGCAGTCTTGAAACGGACTTTAGTCTGTTTACCAAGAACACAATACTTGCAAAAGTCGAGCTTACAGCTTTTGACACCATGCAACAAGTTTCTCTTGTGTAATTCTGCCATACCACGTTCACTAAGATGAGCAAGGCGCATATGCCACAATTTTGTCGTATCATCACAGGACTCAACAGAGTGAACTCCACCTGCAACGGTACTCCCTAACAATCTGTAGATATTCCCTGCAGTCATCTTGCCTTTCATCACAGTCAATGCTCCTTTAACAATCCGAATGGTTTCCCTATCCTCGTCAGCCTTAGGGATAAAACCATTCTTGTGCAAAGTGCCCAAGGAAATCAAATTCTTCTTCAAGTCTGGGATATGTCGAACACCACTCAACGTCCGAACGGAGCCATCATGCATCTTAATTCTGACATCACCAATACCAACAATATTGCAACATCGATCATCACCCAAATAAACCGAACCAGAATTAACCGGCCTGTATGTCGAAAACCATTCCCTATTTGGCGTGATGTGATAAGAACATCCAGAATCAAGAATCCAAGCATCCGTCAATTGTGTCGTTGAAATAGAAAGCATATCACCCTCACTGCAATCAGAAGTATCATCCTCGACCACGTTCACAGACTTGGATGAGCCATCACGCTTCTCATCGGTCTGCTTTTTCAACTTCGGACAGTCTCGCTTCATATGTCCCGCCTCCTTGCACTTGTAACAGTGAATCGTCTTCTTATCCCTGGATTTGGATCTGGAATTCCGCTTCCCGGACCCTGCCTTCTCTGGCTTCCGTCCACGATCTCGATTACCCTTGACATATAAGCTATCGGCTTGAGAGCTTTCCCCTGCATTCTGCTTCCGCTGGTTGTGAGCCAACAAGGCTGCAGTAATCTCCTCAACATTGATAGTCTCTTTCCCATATGTAAGAGTAGTCACCATGTGTTCGTAAGAGGAAGGCAACGAACACAACAGAATCATCGCTCTGTCTTCATCCTCAATTTTCACATCAAGCCGAGCCAGATCAGAAACGATTTGATTGAAGACATTCACGTGTTGCGCCAAATCGTGATCGTCCTGCATCTTCAGCCCAAACAACCGCTGCTTCAGATACAGTTTTGTCGTTAAGGATTTGGACATAAACTGACTTTCCAACTTCCTCCAAATTTCGTCTGGAGACGATAGATGCATGACGTGATACATGACCTCGTCCGCCAAGCATAATCGTATGGTTCCTGCCGCTCGCTGCTGCAATTCTTCCCAATCTTCCTCATCCATCGACGCCGGCTTTGTAGGTCGCAAAGCCTTCAAGATCCCTTGCTGCGCCAATAGATCCTTCACCCTCGTTTGCCATAATCCGAAGTTACCCTGACCATCGAATTTCGCGACTTCGAATTTTGCTCCTGACATCTGATACCAATTGTTGACGAAAACGGGTAAAGAAAACGAAAGAACACGAGAATTTTACGAGGTTCGGCAATGTGCTTACGTCCTCGGTGCCTAGGCGGCGCTAGAAGTTTTATTCAATGATATTTTAGGTCTAGGTTACATCTCTATTTATAATAGAAAACCCTGGTACATAATTACAAAATCAACCCTGTACCGTACCGCGGGGGCTGCGCCCCCACACCCCCAACCCACATAATTCGTAACCCCACAACGAGACTTTTTATGAGCCATACATAACAACATATTTGGTCACGTCAAATAGGTGTCAATGTGGGATACATATCCTACATGAAAACATGAGGATGTGGCATTTTCCATTCTTCACTTAGATTAATAGTTTATTTTTCACTAGGGAATCATGTTTACTTACATTTACAATCTATCTCAAATGATAAGTACGTACAACATATTCAAAAAGATATTGCATACAAGACATACCTTAAGAGCGTGGCCCACCATTTTTGAAAAGGCTGTAATAGTCACATCTCTTCCTACTCTTTCTATCTGTTAGTAGGCCATTAAAAACTAAATTTAAATTCTATTAAAACGTAGCATCATGAGTTATGTAGAATCACTGATTACAGAAACATCGGTAATAGTAATAATAACAACAGTTATGCTAAAATTTTGGGGCATCATAGCATTACCTTAGCTTTCCCAATTGGAAGGCAGAAACTGGAATCAAGAACTTCATCAGAAACAGGGAATGGTTCACCATATCTAAAGCAAAATGATTATATCAGAGCAATGTTTGTCATCAAAATTCTAACTGAAAGGGGAAACAGTGGTATGGGGACCCAAATATATAAGAATCATATTTCATCAATTCACTTACAACAACTCATTTTCAAGGAAAACAACTGGGTCAGGATCTCTAATAGCAGCTTTGAGCATCCCACGAGCATCTTCAGAACTGTATGGTGTCAGCACTTTCAATCCAGGACAAGAAGCATACCATGCTGCATAACACTAGAGTAACCAAGAAAACAAAATAATCAATCAAGCATCTTCTTCCTATATTGAAGCCTAGCTACACCTCTATAAAATTTAAATAATTAAGCATGAAGCAGTAATCACAGAACATATGAAAAAAATCATTCGTCAACCTAAGTATGATCTAGGGAACGGGGTGAGTAAATACATGTAAATAAGCTAAACAAAGAGTGAGAGTAACAGAATGCAGAAACTATACCTGAGAGTGTTGGGCACCTACACCAGCAGCTGCGCCGTTAGGTCCTCTAAAAACAATGTGTGATGAATTGAGATAGTTTAAGGAATTAGAGAAGAAGAAAGCGTAGAGAAAAGAGTAGAATAGAGATTCAGAAATAGGATTTCATTCAAAATATGCCTGATTGCCTTTACACAGTACGTTGTTTTATTTGTTTACAAGGTACCAACAATCCTAACTAAATGCCAGCTGTAGATTCCTGCATAACCTCTTTGTTATTTTTTTCAGGTATTGGGCTCCCCACTGAGCTGACTGCTTGCTCTTGGACTCAGCTCTCCTGATGGTAATTCTCTCCTCTCCTTGTGCTTCTCACGTGATCATTAATCAGGTAACTCCTCCCCAATTCATTATCAATCCCTAACCCTTGATTTCCATTTCCCCCAATTTCCTCTTCGTCTCCTTCGCTTCTTCTCTCTTCTCTCCCTATCGTGACAATACCCGCCGCTGGAGACGATCCTTGTCCCCAAGGATCAAAGCCTGGAAACTGGCCGCGAAGGACAGTATAATCCTCCCAAGTATCGTGTGTTTCGTCAAGGTTTGTCCTTCGTACCAACAACTGAGTCACTGGTTTGTTTTGACGATTAATGATTCGTCGTCCCAAAATTCTATATGGCTCTATTTTGAACTGATCTTCTGTATCCATGACAGGATGATCCGTAGAGGAAACGACAGAGTCTCCAATATGTTTCTTCAAAAGACTGACATGAAAGACAGGATGCAACCTCGATGTCTCAGGTAAGCTCAAGCGATAAGCAACTTCCCCGATTCTTTCTGTAATCTTATATGGCCCATAGAACTTCGCTGCTAACTTTAAATTCTTTCGCAGGGCTAATGTCGTCTGTCGATAAGGTTGCAGCTTCAGGTAAACAGAATCCCCAACTTCAAAAACTCTTTCTGATCTGTGCTTGTCTGCTTTTTGTTTCATTCTGTTACTTGCAATCTCAAGTTGTTCCTTAACTAACATTCGCATATCCTCTCTGTTGCGCATTAATTCATTGACAGATCATAGTAGGTGGTTTGTACCCATAAAGTGCTTGAAAGGGTGTAATCTTTAGGGCAGAATGGTAGGTAGTATTATACCACCATTATGCATGAGACAACCATTTAGCCCAATGTCTTGGTTGAAAAAAACATAAGCTCCGTAGGTATTGCTCCAAACACTGGTTAACCCTTTCTGTTTGACCATCAGTCTCTGGATGGTAAGCAGTACTAAATAGTGTTTTAGACCCCAATTGTTTCATTAGCTCTCCCCAAAAGAGACTAGTGAATGTTTTGTCTCTGTCAGAAATAGCTAATTTAGGCTGTCCATGAAGCTTATAGACATTATCCAAATATAGTTTAGCCACATCAACTGCAGAATAAGGATGTGATAATGCTAAAAAATGGCTATATTTGGTAAATTTATCAACTACTACCAGAATGCAATTCTTTCGCCAGGATTTAGGTAAACCCTCTATAAAATCCATAGTGATTACCTCCCAAGCCTGCTGAGGAATAGGTAATGGCTGTAAAAGCCCTGGTTTAGGAACATGCTCCACTTTAATCTGTTGACATACAGAACAAGACCTGATATAAGTTGCCACCATAGATTTCAACTTGGGCCAGTAGAAACAAGCTTTAATCTTCTGATAAGTAGCCTGAATTCCTGAATGTCCTCCATGAGGTGAATCATGTAGGGTTTGAAGAATCTGCAATCTTAGAGTTCCAACAACCCCAATATAAACTCTATCCTTAAATCGAAGGATACCTCTAGAGTATTTCCATCTAGAATCTGCATTAGGATTGACAGTTAGTACAGAGATCCATTCAGTAGCTACTGAATCCTCCTTATAGCTGTCCTCAACCTGTTGAACCCAACTAGGAATCACCAAGGTAGTACCCATTGTAAAACAGTGAGCTTGATCTTCCCATTGTCTAGAGAGTGCATCAGCCACTATGTTGGATTTACCTTTTCTGTATTGAATAGCATAATCCAAGCCCAATAATTTAGTTAACCCCTTCTTTTGAATGGCAGTGGTTAACTTCTGCTCCAACAGATATTTAAGAGGTTCATGATCTGTTTTAATAATAAAAGGAGTGCTCTCTAGATAATGCCTCCATTTAGAGACTGCTAGTAAAATAGCCAAGTACTCTCTTTCATATATGGAGAGTGCAGCATGTCTAGGGCTAAGAGCCTTACTAAGGTAGGCAATAGGTCTGCCCTCCTGAGTTAGAACTGCTCCAATGCCTCCTGAACTGGCATCTGTTTCCAAATAAAACTGCTTAGTAAAATCTGGTAAAGCTAGAACTGGAGCAACACACATGGCTTGTTTCAAGTCTTCAAAAGCATGTAAAGCTTCACTGTTCCATTTAAAATTATCCTTCTTAAGCAGTTGTGTCAATGGTTTACTGATAGTTCCATAATTCTTTATAAATCTCCTGTAATATCCTGTCAATCCCAAAAATCCTCGCAAAGACTTTAAAGATTTAGGAATAGGCCAATTCCTCATAGCTTCCACCTTAGTAGGATCAGTTGAAACTCCAGCAGCTGATATAATATGACCCAAATACTCTACCTGAGTCTGTCCAAAGAAACATTTGGACATCTTAGCAAATAACTGGTTAGTTTGCAATATCGCCAAAACCAGTCCTAAATGAGTAATATGATCCTTCATAGAAGTGATGTAGACTAGGATATCATCAAAAAATACCAAGACAAATTTTCGAATAAATGAACTAAACAATTCATTCATTAGAGCTTGAAATGTAGCAGGGGCATTAGTAAGTCCAAAAGGCATTACCTTGAATTCATAATGACCCTGATGAGTTCTGAAAGCTGTCTTGTAAATATCCTCAGCTTTAATTCTGATTTGCCAATAACCAGACCTGAGATCAATCTTAGAAAAGTAAACTGCTCCATGTAATTCATCTAAGAGATCCTCCACAACAGGAATAGGAAACTTGTCCTTCACAGTCATACTATTTAACTTTCTGTAATCAACACAGAATCTCCAAGTCCCATCCTTCTTCTTTATAAGAAGACAAGGAGAAGCAAAAGGACTTTTACTAGGTTGAATAATAGAAGATGAGAGCATAGTAGCTATCTGTTTTTCCACTTCTTCCTTCTGATTATGTGGAAATCTGTAAGGTCTTAAATTTATAGGAGCAGACTCAGGTTTTAAAGTAATTGCATGATCATGATTCCTTATAGGTGGCAGACCTGTAGGTTCATCAAAAACAGACTGATATTTGTCTAAGAGGGGTTGTAGAGTTGCAGGAACAGTCTTAGAATCCTCAGACATAGATAACAGTACCCAATGTCAAAAAATAGCAGAATCAGAGGCTGTCATTTTTAACAGTGTAGCCCCTGAAATTTGTTGCAAAACATTTGAGGTTTGCTGACCATGTATAACAATGTTTTCATCTTGGTGGACAAAACTAAGAGTCAATTTGTTGAAGTCCATCAAAATTGGACTGAATAACTTCATCCAATCAACCCCTAACACCATATCACTGCCACCCAATTTTAGGAGTCTAAAGTCATGACCAAAAGAATGTCCTTGCATCTGCCATTCAACCTTATTACACCTAGCTGAACTATAAAGTTGCTGTCTATTAGCCACTGTAATAGCCAAAGGATAAGGTGTATTTATTAGAATACCAGCATTAGCCCACTGAGGTGTTAAGAAACTGTGGGTACTACCACTGTCGATCAAAATATTCAATGGTCTCCCTTGAATAGTACCCTGAATCCTTAATGTATTATGACCAATACACCCAGTGATAGCATTCATTGATATCTCTAGGCTCTCCTCCTCCTGTATATTCTGTTGTTCTAGATCATTAGGTAACATTTCCGAAGGTATAACACTGTCCTCCTCAATCATCATATTCAACTGTTTAACCTTACACTGATGGCCTGGACTAAATTTTTCACCACACTTGAAGCATAAATTATTCTGTCTTCTGTAGTCTATCAAGTTCTGTTTTTGTGGAGTATTGGTTGTATTTTTCTGTGGTGATAGCAGCTGGTTAGGCTTAGAACCATATATAGGAATTGAATAAGCTGGGTTTTTAACAAAAGGTCTGAACTTCTTGCTCTCAAATTCCACAGAAAGCTCATATAATTTAGCTTGCCTGCTTGCCTCAGACAATGTTTTAGGGTCTAGAGCTTTAATTCTATGTTTAATGTCATCCCTTAGTCCACTAATGAACAAAGAGACAAAAAATTCCTCACCTAAAGTAGGATTCTGCAGAAGCATGTGAGGTTGTAGTTCTTCAAATCTGTCTTGATACTCCTCTACAGACCCTTTCTGGACTAGTTTTGTAAACTCCTCTACTATATCAACAAAGGCTTTATCACAGAACCTATGACATAAATCTGCCTCAAACTCATGCCAAGTCACATGATGTTTTTGCATAATATACCCATCAAACCAAATTTCTGCTTTACCTGTCAAGTACATTGTAGCTACTTCCACTTTCTGTTCATCAGCAATACTACATAATGAAAAATATTTTACATTTCTGTAACCAACCTCTTGGATTACTTCCCTCAAAAAAAGGTAGCTCAATTTTGGGTCTGTGCAGCATAATCCCTGACATACTAGAAGACCCCCTTGTACCTCTTTTATCCTCTTCTAAAGCCATTAACTGAGTTCTAGCAGCACTGTTCTCCCCCATTTGGTTATCATTTTTGAAGCTAGCTATATGAGCAGGCAAGACGTTTGGTTTAGACTTAAGAATACCAGGTTCATCCGGTTTATAAGTAAACCTAGTCTTATCATTGATTACTGTCACCTTAATAGGTTGTTTGTTACTCATATTAGATGAATCCGGGGTCTGTACCTGATCCTCAAACTGATTTTGGTCCTCCTTTCTACCAGTCAGAATCTTCAAAATTTCTTCCACATATCCATGATTTGTAGCCAATCTAGACTCCAGTGTAGAAATCCTCTCTTCCTGAGTCTCCCACCATTTTGGTGGCTTAGACTCATCTTGTCCTTGTTTCACCAGCGCTGTCAATTCTTCCATATGCTTCTGCAACCCAGTTAAGTCTTCTGCCATATTCTGATTTTTCTTGGTCATTCCACCGCTTGCCAGAATCCGAGGCTCTCGATACCAATTTGTGATGAATTGAGATAGTTTAAGGAATTAGAGAAGAAGAAAGCGTAGAGAAAAGAGTAGAATAGAGATTCAGAAATAGGATTTCATTCAAAATATGCCTGATTGCCTTTACACAGTACGTTGTTTTATTTGTTTACAAGGTACCAACAATCCTAACTAAATGCCAGCTGTAGATTCCTGCATAACCGCTTTGTTATTTTTTTCAGGTATTGGGCTCCCCACTGGGCTGACTGCTTGCTCTTGGACTCAGCTCTCCTGATGATAATTCTCTCCTCTCCTTGTGCTTCTCACGTGATCATTAATCAGGTAACTCCTCCCCAATTCATTATCAATCCCTAACCCTTGATTTCCATTTCCCCCAATTTCCTCTTTGTCTCCTTCGCTTCTTCTCTCTTCTCTCCCTATCGTGACACAATGGGTACAGACATCTGGCCAGCAGACATGTAGTTGGACTTTGCAGCGGAGTTAATAATGTGGTCAATTGCCTGCAATAAAATCCAGAAACAGATCAGAGAAATTTGTGCACCAGAATAAAGTCCTACATGCACGTTTAAGAGTAACCTAAGTCATTTAAGTTGCTTCCTACAATGGAAAGGTCAATATTAATTTAGCTTTAAATTTGTGAAATTCTAGC
The DNA here is from genome assembly GCF_006381635.1 of Hibiscus syriacus. Lineage (NCBI taxonomy): Eukaryota > Viridiplantae > Streptophyta > Magnoliopsida > Malvales > Malvaceae > Hibiscus > Hibiscus syriacus. Next base: position 9,375,420 of record NW_024061960.1, on the reverse strand, counting down.
AAACACACTAATTTTACATATTGGTTAAACAAAATACAGTTGTCCAAGTATAAACAATGTTGCAAAAGTTAAAAAGATACCATAACCACTTATATTCTTGAACTAAAATGATATCAGAACCACTTATACTCTTGAACATTGGAATGTAAGATCCAAGTAGAAGGGAAATCAAATCATAGTTTCAAAAGCTACGGCATCTTTCACAGCAAATGGTTACCAGAAGAACTCTAAAGATCTCATATTTCTATAGAGAAAAGTTCATGTTAGCTTGTCTTAATGCCAGGGTTTTGACTCAAAGCAAGCACATAATCACCCGAGACAATTACAAAATTTAACAAGAACTGAGAATAAGTTACAGCTAAACAAACTTGTATTCCAATAACATAATTTGGTGTCTTTAATCAGAACCACAAGAATAAGAACCAATTACAGATAAAGAGGTTAACATGCTGATGCAATAAACCATCACTTTCATTTACATTTTTCAATTGTAAACCTACAACCACATTGAGAATTTAATTTATTGCTGCATCTTGTTGATATAGAAAGAGTAGATCAAGATAACACATGCATAATGTATATTATCCTTAGTTATTCAGCCAGTATGAGTTCTAACAGTTGTCACGCATCAAGGAAAACAAGCATACTTCATTTATACAAACTTCTAAGACTTCAACAGCACATCACAGTAGCAATTTTAACTCCATTGCACTTTAAAACAAAAGGAAAATGACGGTACATTATCGATTTATCTCTTCTTTCTTTTCCATGACATGCACATCAATCCATTCAGAAGCCATTTCAAAATTTATCCATACTGTAAGTCAACAAACGACTAGCAGTGTAAGCAGAGATTCAAAACATAACCCTCTAACCTGCATGGAGAAGTTAAATGTCATAAACTCCACTACAGGCTTCAGGCCGTAGTAAGCAGTGCCAACCCCAATCCCAGCAAAAACAGCCTATGAAAAAAACAATTTTGATCAGAAAATAGTGCAAAATAATACTAGAATTCATCAATAAACAAACATATAATAAGCATGTGAGACCACTAATACGATCAAATAATAATGAAATTAAGAAAAAGGACTAAAGAAGAGAATAGACATGGCAAAAAAAATAACCTCAGTAATTGGAGTATCACGAACCCTCTCAGGTCCATACTTTTCTAAAAGCCCCTTGGATATCTAAAGGAGATTGAAACAAAAGCCAATCCTCAGACAGATGTAACAATGCTTCTATTGCCTCTAATATACATGGAAAAATAAGAAATTTATTCTTAGTGCTAACCTTGTATGCACCCTGATATTCTCCGACCTATATTTAGAAATAAATAAATAAAGCATAAGCATGTGCATGTGCATAAAAACAAAAAGAACAGCCAGGTTTAGGATTATTAAAAATAGTTCCAGTATACACTTTCTGACCTCTTCACCCATCAAAAAGACTTTCGGATCAGCTGACATTTCCTCATCAAGAGCAGAGTTCAATGCCTCTCTCACAGTCATCTGTGCGTATAGTTCATTACATGCCCCCAAAAAAAAAATCAATACTCAATGAAAGCTAATCCTTGCCTTTAGCATAGACTAATAATTACAAAAGACCTTTATCAATACCAGAAAGAAAAGCAAACTAATTTACATGCACGCACAACTACAGGCATGACCATTTCTGTGTGCATGTGTAAGCTAATCTGAAATGAGGATCTCAGTTCTCATTTTATGAATTGAAGCAAGTAATCTCTAGGAAAGTTCATAAGATTAAACACAGCTACTCTACTGACTACTCTATAGAATACAAGTTAACACTTGCAGTATGCAATTTGATATCTAATAGCATTAGACTAGCAATGATTATAAAAATGCATCAACGAAGTAAGAGGTGAAAAGAATCACCTGTTTTGCTGCTGATGAGTAGCTTCTTAATACTGACACAGCCGGACGAATCTTCGGAAAGGACTGCCCCAACATCTGAATAAGCAAAATATTCATACATTAGAAAAGTAGCCTATCATAACTGATACTTTCAGTAAAGATACATGGGTGGGCAGGACTGCAGGAACGTCCCCGAACTCACCTTTTGCCTTACTACTCCCAACATCTTTCCTCAACGTTTCTTTTCTCTGATCAACAAACAACGACATTATTTGTTAATGATTTCATTAACTGCAAAGCTAATCCGAGTTGCATAAAAATCAAAGACGAAGAAAAGTGTAATCTGAGCACTGATTTCTGTAAAAGTGCATTTCTCAACTCACTAACTGAGGATCTTCAGTTCTAAAAAATAAATAAATCATAGACTCCATTACTAACAAATGATTCAGATCAAAATAAACAATTATATTTACAACAAATCGAGAAATCTAAATCAGAAAAAGGCCGGTTAGTGAGAAAGAAACGCTAAATGGATGAAATTCAAATCAGATCAAGGACGTGAGACAAGCGTACCTGTTTTTGAAATAACGTAGACAAAATATAGCTTTTTCTTTCCTAAGAAATGAATCGGCGAGGAGATGGCCAGAAATGAAAAAGGGAGAAGAGCTCAGCTCACCTAACGCATCCGCTTTGTTAAAATACGAATGAAATTTTATTACTATAGTATTTCTTTTTGAACCACTTCTTTCTTCTTCTTTAATAATAATAAAATGAACATTCCGTAGTAGTACTAGTACAGCGATCAATGTTATTTCAAGGGTCGGGATTGAAGCTTAGATCAGCTTGGACAACAATCGGACGGTTAATTGTTAACGAGCATTTCCACGAGAGGGGTTGGTGGGTCAAGAATGGACACCTGAGCATGAAGTTTTGTATTTATTTATGTATAAATGAGCAATTAAAATAGTAAAAGAAAGAAACCAAATTCTTTCTTTCTCAAACGGCTACCAAATCCTTGGTACTACAATTCAAATAAAAAAAATAAAAATCGTTAGATACAATTATAAAGTACATTATATTTTAAAAAAAACTAAAATTTGTAAATAATTATAAAACGAATATAAAAGATATCAAACAGAATAAAATAGAGGAGAAATTAGATAATAAAGAATCTTCCAAAGAAAAATGGTGGTGGGGGAGGAGTGGGTGGGCCTTTGGTTGGTTGCTTTTGAGGCTTCGTCCCACCTACCTACCCGCCGTAAGTTTAATGGTTCTGTTGCCCAATAAATTTGTAGCATAAAATCTGAAGGAAATTATGCTTCTGGCACGTGATTGGTACATTACTTCACCTTCATCCTCGGTTTTTTCCCAAATCACTGGAGAAACATAATTGGTGGCTTTAGTAAACGATGAAAAAAGTATAAATGGACCAGATGATTCAATAGATTTCCGTGAGTTCGCGCCTACTTAAAAGAGTTGTTGTGAGGAATTAATTCAATATTAATTTGATTAATAATTATTAAAATATTTGGATGATTAATATTATTATTATTTACTTTTTAAATCTTTAAGTAAAATAATTAAAAAATATTATTTGGGGATTGAATACTGAATCAATAAATCTACATATATTTATTAAAATAATTAGTGCATATACATTTAAAAAAAATCATTCAACAAAATATAGCTATTACTAAAATGGGAAAAATCAAAGGATGAAAAAGAACCGCAAATGAGTAATTGTTTAACTCCAAACCTAAAAAAAATAGAGAGAGAGAGAGATTTTTAAGTTGGCTTAAAACACAATGATCTTTAAATTTGACAATTTTGGTCAAATTAATCCTTAATTTTTTGTAGGTCATATTGGTTTCAAAAAGTGATAAATTGTTAAAGAGGAAAGCAAAATAACAGGTGTTAAGATATACAAGCAGTGCTATTGCATATTCTATTACATATGTTTTTATAAAAAAAATAATAATCTTGCGACCAATGATATCAAACTAATATTTAACGGCATAAATATTAGGAATGTCGGGGCGTCCCGTCGGGGATTTTTTTTGTCCCGTCCCCGAACCCGACCCGAAATATTATACCCAAACTCGAACTCGAAAATATTTTATATATAATTAATATAAAATATATAAAATGTTATATATAATTAATATAAAATATATAAAATTATATATATATATATAAATATATATATATATATATATATATATATAATCGGGTTTCGGATTTCTCCGTCGGGTTCGGGTCATACTTCCATCCCTAATAAATATCTTAATAAATGAGGTTAACAATATGTACTAACTATAATAGTACCTAATTTATCAATTTTGTTTCATTTTAATACCTAAACTTTCATTTGTTTTAAAATCATACATAATGTTTACTTTTTGTTTCTTTTTGGTATTTCTCCATTAAAAACTCAATGGAATTGCTACAACATGTCACATTTTTATGAGTATATTACATCATTCATCACTCAACTATCTTCTCACTCCTATTTTGGTCATTGGAGTTTAATTTTTTATAGCTTAATTACTTTACTTTCAAATTACTCCTAATTAAATCACTCTAACTTTCAAAAATAATTTTTTAATTACATATTAATAAAATAATAATTAAAAATCTCATGCCATAAAAGTTATTAATAAAATAAATTAGAGTGATTAAAACATGAGCAATTCGAAAGCTGAGTGGTTAATTGAAATTTTTTAACTTTAGTGACCAAAATATGAGTGAGAAAATAGTTAAATGATGAATGTTGTAGTTTACCCATAAAAAATGCCACATGTAAGTGTTCCGTTAAGTTTTTAACAATAGAGTACTAAATTGAAACAAAAAGTAAAAATTAGATATGATTTTGAACAAATAAATGTTTAGGAACTAAAATGAAATAAAATTGATATTTTACATACTAAACATGTAGTTTACCCAAAATTTTATAGATAAGTTTAACTAAAAAACTTTTAAGGACTAATTTGATAAAAAAGTAAGAATTTTTTATGTAAATAAGCCACTAGTTTTATTAAAAGGATAAAATATTCAAAATTACAATAAATTCCGTAAACTAAACACATAATTATAATAATTTTCTATAACCAATAACACAAGATAACTAGTTACTCGATATTATAGAATGATCATACAAGGAAAATATTAAAACACGTCAGAAAAGCTCGAACAAAAAATAGATACAAACAAATCTGACTGCATCGGCAAATAAATTACAACATGAGATTAAACTACTAAAAGATCATCGAGAACCGCAAATCAGAATCGAGCGCCGTAAGAAAATTATCTACAGACGTAAATCGTGTCTCCAAATCCAATCTGAAGGTCCAAGATAACAAAGATCAGTTGAATAATAAATAAGCACTATATATTGATCAATTTTAACGACATCAAATCCATCTATGAAAAATTAAACTTACAGATAGTAAGAAAAAGAAAGTCCCACTTCTATTAGAATGCACACTTTGACAATTGGAACTTCAAAGACTGGGCTGCAATTTGGGCTCTAAACAATGGTTTGGAGTTAAGACCAATTTCAAATGAAAAAAAATATATCATAATAGAATATAGATGTGGAGATTCTTGAAGATAGAAATCTGATATATATATTGTCTATTGTTTAGTGCTTGTACACACACACATATATATCTCGGATTTTTTTAGTGTTGGTGGTGGGTGCTACACATTTCGTATGACATTGTCATTGACTGTAATGTATTTTTTATCTTTTATCCATTATTTTTTTCAGTTAAATGTTTTTCACATTTGTGTATTCGTTTATCTTTTCCTTTGATTTACAATAAAAAATATTTGCTATTATCTTCCCTAATTTACAACGCTCGCATTTTTCAAAATAAGTTGGGGAATATCCAGCAAACAAACCAACTTTGATCATCAACTTCATCATATCTCTAATTAGCATACTAGTTAGCATACTACAGTAACTCAGGAAATACCAGTAGACATAAATCAGAGAGATGCATTAGAAAACCAAAAGCATAATTTCAAGTGAAGATTGAAGCTCAGTGCCTAAGCTAAGTTCCAACATTTCATCAACTTTAGAATATGGAATCTTAGCTGCACTCCGGTGGTGGAGGGTTGGGATTTTGCTCTATTTTTATATAACAAATCGCCTTCACCAAGCTGTGACATAGAGCCAGTAAATGAATATGACGCAGTTTCCTAGGTATTATTGACAAGTGTCATGGTGTGGATACATTAGGGTTGTGGGGGGTCAAAGAATGAAGGTTTGAAATGGTAGAAAGGGTTCACTTAAAATAAGGGAGGGCATGCATGTTTAAAATGTAGCAGCCGCCGTAATGCTTGTTTAGGCTATTGACAGTGACACATCATAATAAAAACTGGTGTTGAAGATTACATCCGTATTGGCAGCAACAGGGGGGAGGGGTCCCCTCCTAAGTTTAGAGGATTGATGGAATCTTGTGTCTTTTAAATGAACCAACTTAGCCTATATAGCTTTTGAAATGGTGGTCACAAAGAATATATAGCATTGAATCTTGTTGTATGGATAATGTTTGGTCCATTACCGTAAAAATAAGGTCATACGGTGTTTGGTCTTCTGTGTTTTCGGTTCGTCCTATTTTATTCATAGGTTCGAAAAAAATTATTTTGGTCTATTACGCTCTTCCTCCTCCTCCTCCTCCTCCAACGTATCTCCATACATGTGAAAACTAATAGTCATCACCCTGTCATAATAGAGTTTTAACAATTTGATTAAAAGATTGCATTTATCAACCTGGTTTTTAAAAGTATATTGGTTTTATACTTGGATGTTCATCTTCTCTTTTCTTCCCAGAAAATCTTGGAGAAGACTTCGTTGTATTTGAAAACGTGTTTGAATTTTGGCAAGTTTTGCCCTAACTTGTTTTTTACGTCAATTAGACTGAAATGCACAGATCAAGTCAAGAGCAACAAACCATCAAATTAGGGTTTAACTATTGTTCCACCAGCATAAACTTAACAAAATTCAAACAAGTTTTCAAATACAGGGCAGTCTTCTCCAAAACTTGTTTTCCTCAAATTGTTTCAATTTTTATATATTTAAAATGTTTTTATATTTTTAATTGATATTTTATTTTAGTCTCCTAAAAATTTATAAATTCGTTCCCAAACAAAAATATCATGCCTCTATCCCTCACAACATTTTCAGCTGTTTTGTCAATTCATTTCGGGGCACGAATTGTTTATGCCTACGTGCCATTCTTGTCTAATAATACAATGACTAAACGTTGTGAGGGAGAGAGAGGGAGTAGGGCTTGAGTGCATTTATAACGAAAAAACTAGATGGATGGTGACAGCAATAAATAAAATATTGAAGTTGGTTAAATGTATGGAGATGTTAATGTTGCAGCAGAGATGCCAGTCAATCAAGCCTTTTAAACTAGGTAAATCAGTCCATAATAATAATAAAAGTGGTTGGTTTTCCAGAACTGGTCACCTTACATATATAATTTGATAATACATTAATTTCTCGTCTACAACTGCAACTGCAACTGCATTTCTGTTGTGATATAAAGACTTTTGTCTTACTGGATATTTCATATTTTAGGGTTATATTTGATCAAATTCTATCATTAATCTTTATATTATATATAAATTATAGATTTAGTTTATATTAAAAATATATTTAAACTCTTAAATTTAAATAGTTTTGAAGTTATATACATCCAATCCACTTCAATACTACCAAACTTTGATGGTAAAACCATCATCACAAGAAACTCTGGTGGGCATATATATTGAATTAATATGTTTGGTCATCATCCCCATATTTTTTGTAATTTATAATTTTGGTTTTGCCTTCCTTTTATGACAAAGTAAACTACCTCAATTATGGACGATAATCAAGGCCGACCACAGGTGTCTTGCTTCCACTTGGTTGTTACACAACTTTTGTACTAGCTAAATTAATACTCAATTGATTATAAAAATTATTAATTATTTTTTAATATTTACAAATATATGATAAATCACAATCACAATAATAATAATTGAAATAAACATTTAAAGACAGTCCACACATGATAGGTTGAACATGAAATTTACATAAATGAGAGTCAAACCATAATGTTTAAAAACTAGGCCTCGGCTTTGCTAATTGTACCACAGTATTGGCAAAAATACTAATTAAGAATTAAATTAAAACTGTAGTGCTATGGGGAACATTGTTTGTTTGTTAATGTGATCTTTATATACTATTGATTATTACTAGAGTCAAACTGCAGGGTAATAATGTTTAAAACTTGAACTCCCCATTTCTTAGCTATGTGCTGACGTTTAGCAACAAAATTTGAAATGCGAAAGGGGTGGAGTAGAAAATTTGAGGAAAACAAGGGTTTACGTACGTTTCTTTACGCACAAGGAATACTTAAATAAAGCCATGATCTGACTGCTGATTATTGATGAACTTCTTTTGTTGTTTCCGTGTTCAATAATTAAGAGCTTAATCTTTGGCTTAAGTTTTCAAAAGAATCAGGCGCAAAATTTACAACTACTTTTTCTGGATAAACTACACTCTTAGTATCCCAACTATTACTTTTGTTCTGTTTTGGTCGGCTAACTTTTTTTTTAAATTCATACATAATGTTGCGTCTTGGTTTCATTTTGGTCACCCACCGGTAAATATTATCTTACGTTGACGTGGCTTTTTTAATGATGATGTTGAATTACTTTATGATGACACGTCAATATTAGTGTTAATTTTTTAATGTCGGGTGACCAAAATCAAACCAAGACGCAATATTAGGTATGAATTTAAAAAAAATAATTAGGTGACCAAAACAGATCAAAAGTAATACTTGGAATATTAAACTACTTTACCATTTTTAAATAGTTTGAGATGATGATAAGATAAAATTATTTTAAAAATTTATTATTCTATTAATAATACATATATATATCCCAAAAAATTAATTAAATTTAAATCTTTTAAAAAATAATATTTATTTTTATCAACCAGAGTATGCGGATTAAAAATCCACAACTAAAAAGTAATATAAGATGGGGAGATTGAGGATTGGAAACTTAGACCTACTCTGAGCATGCGACAGTAGTTGCTAATGCTGAAGGAAAAAAAAAATCAGTCCCAAAATGTCTCCTTGTTTTTCTTGTATAGGAAGATAAGAATTTTGGAGATTCGATCCCATCGTGGAGATAATAGTGGGAGAGAATTGGGTTCTTTTATCAACCCCATTTCACCTTTCCCAGCAACCTCCACCGTGCAAATTCATATCTGCAAAGATTATATCTTTATTCTTGTGCTCCCCAAAAAAAAAAGCTCTGTTTTTGCCAAAGTCAACAATATATGCTTATTTATTAATATGCCTTAACTTTTTATACTTTCTCTTTACTCAGACCTGCATTTTGGAACTTCCTCTGGGTGTTCATTTGCAAAAGTGAATCATAACATGTTCCACGATGACATTTGTTTAACTTTTGAACCATGTGCTTAACAAAGTTTTGCTATTCAAATAATAGTTAACGCATGCTGAACTCTTTTGTTCAAAAGAGGGTTATTATTCTGATTGGGTAATCAGAAGCCCAAGTGCTGATGCATGATGAAAACCAAAAGTGCGAAACTGGGTTTTTTTTCCTAAGGTTTTCTTCTGAAATATGGAAAAGTATTGCAACTGCTGCTTTCTTCGTGGTCATCCGTTTCATTATTTGAAGCTTCTGTGATCCCACTGGAGCAAGAAGAAGAGGCTGAAGGAGGGAGATTTAAGTCAGTCCTCTCCCTGGTCAGGAAATCATAGAAAACAGGCCTCATTGTCTTTGCTTTGCTTACTCCCTTCTCGTTGCTGCTGTTGTTGCTGTGTTCGTCGTTTTTAGTACTGCCACCACTTCTTTTCTTCAAAAATATCCGGCACAGCACCCAGTTTTCCACGGCCACCATATGGCTCTGCATAGGTTTTAACAACAAAATCATTTAATTTAACTGACCAAAACATGACGTAATTAAAACAACAATGTGGTTGGGATGAAATGGTAAGACCAAAAAACTGACCGGAGTTTGGTTCTTGTGTGGGGCATTGCAGGCTGTTGTTTCTCCGTTAACCAGACGGTATTCATGCATGATCCAGTCGGTCCGGCTTCCCTGTGGGGGTTTTCCCCTATAAAAAACCAGAGTTTTCTTCATACCAACCACTTGGTTGCCCCTACAAGTCACGATTCGTTTGTCGATTCCGGTTGCTTTCCAATAACCCGAAAGTGTGGCTCTGTTGGATCTATTCCCATGGGGATACTTGGCTTCCTTCGTGCTAAAGAAGTACCTCTCTTTCTCCAAATCACCTGATAAAAAATAATACACACAAGAAAATGTATCAGTTGATTTCTCCTAAAGACTAGTTTTTTTTGTGAATATTATGTTAAACCAACCTGGTAATTCCCAAGGATCGGCTTTGCAAACATCAACTTCAGGAATGATGGAAGCCGGTAAAGGCCAAGCAAGCACCTTTCTTCTCAAGTACTGAACCACCAGCTCTTCATCGGTCGGATGGAACCGGAATCCAGGAGGCAATCTTAGCACACCGTCCTTAACAAAATTAAGTTTCTCCATAAAAAAAAAGACAGTGAAGGTGGTACAGAAGAAGAGTTGGGGGCACCCAATTGAGCCTACAATAGCAGCAGCATCCCAGTTTGGGTTCTTATACTAGTAAATAGAGAATATGAACAAGGGGGAACAAAAAGAAGAAAAGGAAAAAGGAGGACATAAAAAGAAAGGAAAAGTAGTGGAGAGAGGGAGAAGGAAGGTTGGTATTGTCATATTGCGAGAGGGAAAGTGTGACTTCTTTATAAGGGTTTGTTAAGAGGAATAAGGACGACACATTTGGCGTAAACCGTACTCAAGCTCTTCCTTCATCTCCTTTCCCTCCGCTCGGAAAAAAAGGTTGAGTTTTTTTTTTTAATCCAAACGGAATCGAATCCGTCCGAACTTTAAGCCTTGTTGTGTTCGGCTTCTACACATTGCGTGGATGGGAATAACCTTTGCTGTTAAACCTCTGTTTCAACCCGTCTCTTCTTGGTGATTTTATCCGATATGTGTTTTTAGGGTGAGATCCGTTAATTTCGGTTTGATTTTAAAACATTTCTTAATCATTGGTTTTATTTTTTATATTGATAAAATATTTTGTTTTTATGGACTTTTATATTATTTGATAAAATTAAAAAAATTAAAAGAAATATTATTTAAAGTAAATAAAAATAATTTATAATTCTCATAAATTATTTTAAATTTATTTTTAGTATTTGAGATATAAAGTATTTATTTTATAGTATATAAATTTAATTCAATTTCAAATAACCATAATCTTTAAAATTATATATAATTAACTATTTAAATACTACATTTCAATTTTAAATTTATTCTATTTCTTTGCTCATCCCCGAATTTTTGGAGAGAACAACTCAAATCTCATGCAAAGTAAGTTTTTATTAGGAGTGTGACACCTGTTGATTGAGTAGCGATGAATAGATGTCAATCCTAATAGAGTTGATTTCTAACAAAAAAATATTATGGAAGTTTTTAAAAATAAAAATAAAAATAATAATTAATTTTGTTGAATAATTTAAAATATATAATTAAATTTTTAATTAAAAATGATTTACAGAATTTATAGCAAACTAATCAAATTAACCAATTAATTTTTTAGAAATTTATTACTAAATAGTGCAATAGGACCATGCAAAAAATTATTAACAAAATTAATTCTGAGTTGCCCTCATACGGACTAAAAAGGTTGCAAGTCCAACCACCCAATGTGCTACATACAGCTGGAGCTCACATAGTTGAAGGTATTTAATTTAATGCCGTACTTTTGAAAGTACCAAATTACCCTTGGTTTGACACATTTTAGACCAATCGGCTTGGGCATAAAATATTGTTAGCCGTTGGTTTGTGGATAAAGCAGCAAATGCTTTCACGAAATGTCTATACTTTTCCTTCGGATTGGCCCCTTACTCCCGACCCTAACCGTGCCAATAAAAAAAGGTCAATTACATTTAATGGTCACTAAACCATGGTGAAATAATATCTGTGGCTACTTAAGTTTCATGAGTTATATAATAATCATTAAACTTATTGATATGCTATAAAATATGTATGTTATAAAATAGTGATAAATTTAATATTATTTTTAATAATTTAATAAGATTAACTATTAATTTATAAAAATTTAACAAATTTTAATGATCATTTTATAATTTTTAAAACTTCAACGATTAAAAAATTATTTATTATGATTTAGTGGTTATTTGTGGGACCAAAAATGGAGTTTACTAGGATAATATATTTGTGCCCTTTGATCAAGGGAAATCAATTTTTTGTTCTAATGATTGGAATCGATCCAATTGATTTAGTTAGTTTCAGCCTAATCAGGTAAGTTTGTTTAATTAGTTTATCAATATTTATTATGAAATTTTACAATTAAATCACCCGAATTATTATATATATTATTTATATTTGTTTTAAGTATATTTATAATCAATAATAAATATAATTAATAATTAACCATTTAAAATAATTTTGTTTGTAAAAAGTAAATCGGTTGGCCCATTTAATCAACTAAACTCACCCGCCTTTATATCATTTTGATTATATTAATTAAAATTATTTAGTTTAATAAAATCAATTAATTTAAATTATAGACTGCTCTCGCTACCCAGGCCATGATTATTACTAATTGCATTGCTGAAATCAAAGTTTTTCACATTGGGAAGTTTGGCAAATGAAATGATTGAGTAAAAGGAGATTTTTGCTTGCAGCATTACGCAATTGGCAGGCCTTATGCCATGGAAATTTTATTTTTATTTTATTATTTTTGATAGAATCAAAATACAGAATTGATAATTCATTTCCAAATTGAAAACGTAACTTAATTTTTACATGCCATAGTTCAAGTCAAACCTCCCATTTATTTGATGAATAATTGGGAAAATTAGCTAAATCCCACTTAACTTTCATACATTACAAACAAAATATATATTAATATGAGTTAATTGCATCATACGTCCTCAAAATATTATTCTCTTTCTAAATTGGCCCTTAAACTTGTAAATATTCCAATAATATCCCTAAACTATGACTATCATTTTAAAATTGTCCTCAAACTTTTTAACATTTTAGTTTCATCCTCAAAATTTTTCCTTCATTCTAAATTGGTTCCTAAACTTTTTTAACATTCCATTTCATCCCAAATAATATGTATATACTAATCAAATTTCATGTTAATAAAATCGTTAGTCCAAGCTATATTATTAGATGTGAGAAAAAATAAATTTTAGGTTAAACTATGGTTAAAACTAATTACATACTTGGATGGGTTTAGGGATGAATTGGAAGATTTAAAAGTTTAGGGATCAATTCAGAATGAGAGTCATAGTTTGAGGATAAAATTGGAATGTTCAAAAGTTTAAGGACTAATTTAAACTAAGTGTCATAGTTTTAGGATGAAATTAGAATATTAAAATTTAAGGACCAATTTAGAATAAAGATTATAGTTTGAGGATATAAGATGCAATTAAGTATATTATTTACTAATTCAATTTATCATTTGAGGACATAAGATCAGGTTTGGATTTTATCTCAAAAAGTCAGGTCGGGTGAAGAGTATATTTTTTTGGGTCGAGTCGGGTGAGAGTGTAAAATTTTTGTTTCAAGAAGAGTTAGCTGAAACCCAACCCCGACCCATGCCTATCCCTACATCTAGATTGCTTGTTCCATTGGGAAAATTCCTACTTTCTCTACACATTTTTAACTCAGCCGCCCTGCCTCCTCCCCAATATCTTTATTACATTTGTTAATTAATATGCTTATGTCACTGTTTTATTAAGATTCGTATATACTATTTAAGATAGCTATTTAATGTATAAATAGTAAAAGAAATTATTTTTGTATACAGAGACCGGGCTAGAAGCAAATTATTTATAATCAAAATAAAATTTTATTAAATATTTAATCTAAAAAATTTAAAAATAATTTAATTTAAATTTAAATTAATAAAGACTTAAAATATTATTAGACCTCTATCACACTCTATGTATTTTAGTCTCTATAATAATTATAATACAAATATATTTTAAATTGATAATTTAGCATAAATAATAATCATGTCGAATTTTAAACTGTACTTATAATATATAGTTTAGTTGTGTATGATAAAAAAATATATTAAAATTTAAACAACTTATTAACTAAATTTTGAGTTAATTGCATCACATGTCCTCAAAGTGTCACCCTAATTTTAAATTGGTTCCTAAACTTTAAACATTTCAATTTCATCACTAAATTATGACTATATTCTAAATTATTCCTCAAACTTTTGAACATTTCAATTTAATCCCCAAACTATGACCTTCATTATAAATTGATCCCAATTTTTTTTGAACATTCCACAAATATACTAATCACATCCGTTGTTAATAAAATTGTTAGGCCAAGTTATATTATTATATGTTTGAAAAAAATGTAGGTTAAACTATGGTTGAAACTAATTACATATTTGGATGAATTTGGATATAGAATTGGAATGTTTAAAAGTTTGGGGACCAATTTAGAAAGAGGGACATAGTTTAGGGATGAAATTATAATGTTGCACGAACCAATTGACCTCAGTGGTTAAGGGACTCGTTATTCTCCTTAGATGTAATGGGTTCGAGCACCGACAGGGGTATGAGCATTCATTATCAATTGGTTGAGAGTCCTTGAACAAATATTGTCATGTATTTACCCCAGATGTATAAAAAAAAGAAATTAGAATGTCCAAAAGTTTAAGAAGTATTTTAAAATGATAGTAATAGTTTGGGCATGAAATTAAAACATTCAAAAGTTTAAGGACCAATCTAAAACAAAAGTTATAATTTAGGGACATTTAGTACAATTAACTCTTAAATTTTTAAATCAAACGTAGAGTTGAAATTTAGGAGATACCGTAGGAAGAGAAGAATATTTATTGGTAGTAAAGCAATTGCAATTATGGGGTCCTTGATTAACCATCTCATGAATTATTATTGTTTTTGAAAAATAACCTATTTGATGAAAAAGAAGAAAGCAAAATAGCTTTGGTTGAGGGGTCCTTGAAATTGACAATGCGCCGAGATTCTTAACAAAAAAGAAAGACGACGGTCCATTGACATTTTCATTCGTTTATTTAGTTAATTATAATAAGCTTTCTACTAAGAGGACAGCACTAGGACTAAGAACTAAGTTAATGACTATTTTTGTAAATAAATTAAAATTTATATTCAATAGAAAAAGTGAGAAGTACGATCAAATATTTCCATTGGTAGGATTTCATCTTATTATTTTATACACCACCAATTTATCACTTTATTATTTTGGGTTGTAGTTCACTCTTGTTATCATTTGAGCAGACTCGTTCTATTATTATAGGTTATGACTCATTCTATTTATTATTTAAAATTGACTCAGTCTGTTATTTTGGATTGTGACTCGTTCTATTATTCTAGGTAAGGACTCGTTCTGTTTATTATTAAGATTAATTCACTCTGTTTCGTGTTAAGGTTGATTTGAATTATGAAGACTCTGTTTGGTGCTAACACGTGATTTGGTGGTTGGGTCTACTGACTTAAATAAACATATTATATATTTATTGATGGTATATTTCGTCGTTATGTCTATATATCTAATGAATGTTTGCTTTAAGAAATTTTATTAATTTATTGTGAATGTATTTGCTAAACTTTATTAATATAATTATCGTAATTTTTTGTGTTCTATTTTATTATGAAATGTGACATAAAGAATTAATTATTAATCACTTTAAGTATGATATTATTATATTATTCAACACCCTAAAATTTCCAGTAACCGTTGGTACCCTGAGTATCTAATTGACAATCATCCAAACTTGAAACTTGATAGATAATATTATGCAACACACCCTCATCAACATCTATAACATCTATGTTGTACAACTCACTCATATTACATTTCACTTACAAACCAGACATCTTATAAAACATATGCGTAATTTTCTTAATGACAAAAACAAAATTAGAAATACCCTTAGGGGGTGTTTGGATGAGGGAATGTGAGATTCTCATGGGAATGGAATCCACATTTCCCCGTTTGGTTAGCTCGGGAATCTCATTTTCGGTAATGTAAGATTACCAATAATATATTTTTTGGGGTATATTACCGGGAATGTCATTACATCCCTATCCTTAGGTATTGTTGGATTACCGGCGTTTTGGACTAAAATGCCCTTAATTTTTTTTCTTTCAAAAATATCATTCTTCTGTCATTGAAAAATAAAAATTCTACGAAGGTTAAATTACAAATTTATCCTTAAACTATTTTAGATTTATAAAAAAAATCTATAATTAAAATTTTATATGAAGTTCAGGTGTTAAAATAAAATTTTACCCTTTCATTAAACTTTTTTATATTTTCAATTTTGTAAAAAAATTATATAAATTTTATGAATTTAAATTTTTTAAAGAAAATATATAAATATTTTTCAACTTGTTAAAAAAATAAATATATAATAAGAATAATTTGGTTAAATATACATTTCAATAATCTTTTATTCCTTTAACCAAACATAATAATCTTACATTCCTGCTAAGCCAACTAAACACAAAATGCAACATTCTCAGTAATCTTATTCTCTGGTAATCTTACATTCCGTGAACCAAACACACCCTTAATGGTAATATTATATATTTAGTATTTTGTTTGAATTAGGAAAGGGTAATAAGGTCAAAACTGGAGGTGGGTGAGGGTGAGAGAATAAAGGGGAAAGAGGGGACCTACCTGCCTCTAAAACGACGGGCACCCACGTCGGATAGAGGGTAAGTGACAAAATTGCCACCTTCAAAGGGGAGCCCCATTTCAAGATTTTCCGAATCTTGTTTGTCTCACTATTCCAGATTAGATCGAATTCAGATTAAGACAGTAAATATGAGTGAAACGTCTGATAAAATATTTTTAGGAAGACATCATCTCATCCATCTCTTCCTCTTTAAAAGACAATTATACTCCTCGTAACACTTTCAAACTCGTTTTATCGATTTATTTTAGAAATCAAATAAATTATTGATAAAACTCGAATTTTATTATATTATTGTTTCAATAGTTGCACGATTCCACATCAAATTCTTTTTATAAATAAATGATGAAATTCCATCATTTGCAACTTTTTTGGCGAGCCATAGACTATTATATTCTATTTAAGTAATTATATCATTTGGTATGCAATGATGAAATTTTATTCTTTATGTCGATAATATTAATTTTATAATCAATGGCATCGTACATAAATGTGCAATGATCCCCAAGCACCCATGTAATCAACTAATTATTATATTATTGAGAGAAGGTAATTAAAAAAAAAGACAGTGGCAGAACTGAAATAATGATGAAAAATGAGGTTATTTGAGGGGAAAGAGGGGAGTAACGGCGGGACAGTTGAGATTTAATGAAACGGGGATCCTAAAAATTGACAAATGAATAAGACTGCCTGATTCCGTAGGAGGAAGGGAAACCCCTTTTCCCTCAATTTCATGGAATTGTAAAAATAAAATAAAATATAATTATTTGTTCAAACAGTAAAATACTTGATATCACTTAAGTAAGGTATCAAGTTTGAGTCATTGTATATACAAAAATTCATGTTCAGAAACTTACTCATCAAAATCAGGTGTACAATATAAGTTGGCCTGAATTAGTGAATACGAAACTTTAAAACATGAAGAAAAAAATTATTTATTTATTATTATTATTACTGACAAGAGAATGAAAAAAGGTTGTCAAGCTTAAATTCAAAATTTAATGTTTATTAAGATTAAAGTGTGTAAACTGAGATTAAGAGTCAAAGGAGTTTGCGTGTGGGTGTTGAGGAGGATTTTAAGGAGTAACACAGAAACGTCAAAGGCTGCAATTATTATGTTTTTCTAGTAAAATACGTTGTTCACCGGAAAATCTCTCTTTTTCCTGTATTCTTTTATTTTTAAAAAAATCATAGGGCAAAATGTCTCTTTGTGCTCTCATTATTTTAATCTCTCTCTATAAATAAATTAATCCCTCTTTTAATGGCTAAAACATGCACCAAGTCACTTAATCATTAGTTCTGTTACAAAGTTATCTTTAGGTTATAATATAATAATTAAATTAAGATATTATTATAAACATGCCATTCTGTCGTTAAAACCAAAACATACATTAACGTGTCTTGCCATTATAATAATTTCAATCTCTGAAACTCATATATTCTATTAATCTAATAATAATTCAAAGTAATTCAATAAATTAAATCTTTATATTTAAAAATTTCATCAATTTAATTTTTTTTATGATACTATTGAACTAAATTAGTCTATCATATCAAAATTATAGTTTGATAGTTGCATTCTATAAAGAAACAACGAGTTACTATTAAACTATTATTATATCAATAAAGTAACACGAAAGTAATAAAATATTTATGAGAGAAGAATAAACAATTTAAGAGAAAAATAAATACTAAAATGATAGGAATTTTAAATATTCGACGTTATATTTATTGAATTATTTTGAATTAAGACTAAGTTGATATGATGTATAAGTTTCAAGAACTAAAATCATTATTATACGAGGCCACATCACTATTTTGTCCAATATTTAACGGTCAATGAAATGTTCGCAATAATATTTTAGTTAAGTGACTACATTGTAACTTTTAAGAAAAAAAATGACCAGTTTATAATCTATCTAATAATCGAGTCACATGGAGTATATTTTCCCTCTTTTTAAATAACCAAAAAATTTATGATCCTTTAGTTTGACAATAGGGTTTGTTTTTTCCTATAATTTTTTCCCTTTTATTATTTGTTCAATCCTGGCTTAACCTTTATGGGATTGCCCTCCTTTTAAGCATTTGATTCCCGTTCTGTTATAGCAAATATAAATATAAGAAAATCCTATGTATTGGATTACACATAGGCATAGCTTCTTTCATCTCACATACGGAGAGAGATAACATAGTTTTAAAGAAGTTGCCTTTTAGCTCACATGGTCCTTTCTCCTACTATTATTCATAAAACAATTAAAATTTGGGTCAAATTCTTTTATCAGTCCTTGTATTATATTTAAATTATAGATCTAATCTTTATAGTTATATTACAATTTGGTAATTTTTAGTATCTATATTTTTAAAATTTTGAAAGTTCAGTATTAATTCATGAATTTGACCTAAAAAGTGTATTAAGGAAGGGAGAACCTTCCCATGCAATTTTAAAAAAAAGGCTAGCGAGGTAAAGAAGAAAGGAATAAATACTGGGTTGTTGCCTTCAAGTCATGAGGATCAATTGAATAAAGAGAGAAGACAACATTTCACAAATGTGCTTTTTTAACATGATGGCTTTAATAAATACCCTTTATGTCAATCATTTATGTATAATGGCATTTCTTTTGTGTAGCCATCATTTGGCATTAGCCTATAAAGAGAAAAAGAAAAAGGTGGTGCTCTCTTTTATCTCTCTCTTTGGTTTTTGATAAAATAAGAACTCATTCCATGAATCTGAATCCCCTAAATCTATATGAATCAATTCCCCTATGTAAAGCACTTTTGTTACATGTATACATATAAAATGGTGGACCATGGTAGGAAGGAAGGAAGAAAGCCGCTCCTATACCTTTTTAAATCATATAAATTATATTTAAATAATATTTGATTGTTAGATAAAGTTATTAATATTTGTCACTTATATATTGTATGTATAAATTCTATTAGACGTATCAAATTATATAAAAACTTTAATTTAAAAAATTATAATAAAACCTATAGTGGTAAAAGAAAATATTGTTCTTTCTTAAGGAGTCGTATTTAAAAAGTTGCGTATGTAGAGTATGTATGTTATTAATAGGTTAAGAAAATTTTTAACATATATTACATTGTAAATCATCCCGAACTATTAAGAATAATTACAGGGACACAATACCTGTAAAACAATTCACTTGTGACAGAATGTATACATAAACATGTCCCATTTTGAAAATATATATATATATATATGGGTTAGGATCCAATTACACCTAGTGTAAATTTTTTAGTTTTACATCTTTTTAGGATCGTTGGATGAGAGGAAATTAAAGGCTGAAATTAATTTATTGTTTATATATATATAAAAGGGTTGGATAGGCATCTGTGAAACGTGATTGAAGGGGGATTGAGACAAGTTGGGAGTGTTAAGTCTTAACATTTCCAACTTTACTACGTAAGTAATTGAAATAGACCGATGATGGTAATGTTTGTGAATTAGGGTTCCATCCAATTGCGTGCCTGTCGGGTGCAACCCAGCAACTTGCCATCCCAATGGGAAGGCGGACAACTTTTGGAGTATTATCTTCGCCTATCACTCAATTTATTTTTGTCTATATATGTTTGAATTTTCATTTTCATCTCAACACAACAGGCTTTAGATTGTATGAATAAATTTATTAAAATTTCATCATCTAAATTTGAATTATTAATTTAACATTTGATAATCAATTAAATATTCCCAAAGTTTGAGCATTTTTTAATACAAGAGTCTAATTAGATGAAAAAAAGTAATTGAATTGAGAAGTTTTGACCTCCTTAAGCTTATATTTTATAATAATTATTAAATAAGATATATATGCACTAAGATTTTTTTTTAATTTACTTTCCTGTGTTGTTGGTAAGAACAGAACTGGAGCTTTTATTGGGCTGAGAGCGTTTATGCTGCTATTCATCTAACAGCCCAAGAATTTTATTAAGCTAAATGCCCAAAGCAGGCGAGATGTATTGGTCATTTCCTACAATCAAAACTATATTAGTAGAAAAGGAAATCAGATTTAAAGAGATGGGGGAAACAAACCCAAAAATATTCAGAGATAGTGGTCGATGGTTGAGGTTCTTCATGTAAATATGCATTGGCTCTTGCGATCTTTCTTCATGGTGTCCCTTGGAATCATCATGCCAATTGCTTAATGCATGAAGCTCCTGTAAACCTTAATTGAATAAATGGTTTGGGTTTGCATGTGCATAATTCTCTTGGATTCGTTCAAGTAGGTAGGTCATGCCAACTTTAATCTTAGTGCCCTTCCAGATTATGAACCTTGAATATATCGATAATGTCCCTTTCATCTCCTTGGATCGATCATCAAAAGCAAGAGAAATTCCATGAATCAATGTTCTACAAAATAAATATAAGTTAGAACATGGAACACTATTAATAAAATAAATGAACATATAAAATTCATGAAAGTTCGTGAATGGAATTTGGCCCTTGACATTCTCAAGAATCATATTCATTGAAACTTCCCTTTTATGAGGTTCTTCGAATGGATGGAGTATACTTGGAATGTTAATATAAACACGTCCCTTTGAATTTCAAGAGATACAACCATTGACACTTCAAGTGTCACTCCTTTTAGAACTTCAATGGACATGCTTTCTGAATCATCATTTTATAAGGGTATGACTCTTGGAATATACTGTAAAACAAGAGGATGAGAAGGAAGAACAGATTGGTTACTGGAAAACAAATTTTCCAACTATTCACTTTCCTTTGTCTCACTTTCATGCTTCTTTTGAACTATCTCTTCAATACCACACTTCTGCTTTTCAATGTGCTCATTTTCACTCTCAATTCTCTTTTTAATGCTCTCAATGTCTTTTTCAACTCTCGTTTCTTTTTCTTTTTTGCAATCACTTTCTTTTTGTAGTTGTTATTGCAATTGTGTTTCTTTAACAAAATTATCAAAACACACTTGAAGATGAGCTAGACTTTCGGGATTGAAATATGCAAAATTCCTTGGCTCACTTAGCGTTGAACTTTTGATATTTCTTCTTGTTAGAAAGTTGGGGTCCTCCTTGAATGATCTTCTGCTACAATTCGGTGTAGAACTAGAAAATGAACGAGTGTCGTATCTCTTTTTTAGTTGTGTTTTGATCTTCGTTGGACATGTTTGTGAACAAGAAGGTCATTCTATCATTCACTCCAATTTCGTTGAGATTGGGTCGAGATGCTTTTGAAACAAACTCCTTATCTCTCGTGTCATGGATTGCATTTGCAAGTTTGGTGCACCACCATCATTTTGGACGTCACCTCCTGAAATATGAGAATTATATCTAGATGTGCGAGACATGATTAGCAATAAAAAATGAAAGATAGACCTCACCAACACAAAACCTGACCAATACACTCCAAAGAAAAGTCTCTTCTCTCGTGTTTCACTTGGGATGGCTTTTACCCTTAATGCACACCCTTTTCTTTTACCGCTCTTACTTTCTTTTAATGTTCTTGTGGAACTCCCTCAAGGTTTACAAGGTGTCTCGTAGACTTCAGCTGAAACTATTGGGGCTTGGTTGGAAAAATGATGGGTGTAAAAAAAATTGGCTACAAGAAAGAATGAAGATGATATTAGGTAATAAAATCGTAAAGATAATAAAAAAAACGATAAAACGAATACGAAACCTTCTTAATAATTTTCTTCAAAGATGAAAACAATTGCTCCCGCCTCTTTAAATATTTCTTCTTTTTTCTTTTTCTCGATCTTTTCAACTTTTTTTTAATTTTGTACTAACACGAGAGAGAGAAAATGAAATGATAAGCTTACTGAATCAGCTAGCTCTGATACCAAATGATATGATCTCGATTATATGTCCCAATTCATATACGATATTGCCCGATCGTGATTCTAGTTCGAATTTTGTACAATAGAATTATTACTATTTTTATATATTTCATTAACAAAACATATGACATATGTTTTAATTTATGATTGTATTAGTTGAATCAAGTTGATAGGATAAGTGATATATGAATCATTTAACACACTTCTTGTCCGTATAAAATGTATACTCTCAGCCGGGTTAAATGGGTAAAAGAAAACATAACTATTTCTGTCTTCACATGGTGCTACATTTGGGATACATGCTTTAGTTCAACCCTTAATTAATTTACTACAAGTTCCTCTCACTTCTGTAAATCCTTAAAAAAATCATTAATTAAAAATTAGTTAATTTTCAATTTTAGTTGTGGAATAAATAAAACACAGCACAGGCTCTGAGAGGAATTAAGGGAGCATTAGGAAACCATTTAGAAAACCTCCAGACCCAACCCATCGAATCCACCTCCCAAAACTTCCTTGCCAATTTGAAACAATGAAACCCACCACCTGGCTTCTCAAACCCAGCTCCAAGCATCCAGAAAGCCAGAAGAAAACAACGCGAACAGTCGAAAACGAGCATAACAATCAGCCGAAAGACGAGCAAAAACGAATTAACCCTGCAGCCACACGACCAGGTCCAAAAGCGGAACCAGCTTATGCGCATAAAGTTGAACCTGCAACCATTACTCAACACGGAGGCGAGCTCGATCTCCACATCAGACTTAATCTCATTAAATACGAAAGGAAGATGGTAACAACACAGATTCAGCAAAAATGAAAGCTTCATAAATTTACTCAATATGCATAGGCTCAACACATATCGAAACCATCAAAAAGCAGGATAATTACATATCGCTTCCACCTGCAACTTTCCAGAGAGGGGCGTTGGGTACTTGGTGGTCCAAGACAAAATGATGCACAACACCACTTTGAAACAGAGCTACTAATCTAATCTAAACACATGTTAAAAATGTTGCATCACAGACAACTACTAATCTAAAACAAATGACCTCTAGATTCAAGCCTTGGTTCTTTAATATCCCGACTTCAAACCACAATAAAAGCAGGAAGAAGAATGCAGAAATAAAACAGACCAAGACACCAACTGCAACTGAAGGCATCTACCAGTACGAAAAATGCAGACTGACACAGGAAAGAAAACCATATCAACCCAAATGCATCTTTCAATAAGACCACATGAAGCTATCCGTTACCTGCTATCAAACAAGGACTTTGAAAATTACATTGAAAAATTCTTTTTACTTTTAAATTGCTTTTTCAGTTTTTTTTGGCTACTTTCGAATCATTCTACTTGCACAATCAAACTCTAGTAAATTGTATAAATCAAATTAACTTTCTATCTTGCATGTAAAATCATACAGTAAGACAACAAATATTAACATACATTTTCGATTAGTGAAAGCATGTTCATTTTGGGTACAAAAGTGGGTCTAAATTTCAAGCTCAGTTCGGGACCATAAAAAAATCATCAAATTACTTGTGACTTTCATTGTATACTTAAACAATTTAATTCTCAAATATACAATCGTCAAATTTTTTACACCCAAATGAGAGAGATGGAACCTAATTAGTAATGTTCTTCTAAAAAAACTAAGAATAAATTGATCGACTGCATTATTATTATTTTCTCTATTTTAGTAAGAAAATATGAGACATACACTTCAATTTATGACTCAATTAATTGAATCAAGCTGATAGGATGAGTGATCAATGAATCATTTAACATACGCCTTGTCCATATGAAATGTATACTCTCGATCGGATTAAATGCGTAAAAAAAACATACTTATTTCTATCACTGCATGGTGCTACATTTGGGAGGCATCCTTTAGTCCAACTGTCAATTAATTTATTTACAACAAGTTCCTTTGACCTCTGTGAATCCTGAAGAAAATCATCAGTTAAGAAATCAGTAAATTTTCAATTTTAGTTTTGCAAGGTCAAAGATTTGAGCCAAAATATAGAATAATACTCACCATAGGATGCAGGCGATGTATAAACATCTTTGAAAATTTGATATAGATTTACGAGAACAAATTTTAATTCCGGAAGTGTCGATTGCAAATCCCTCAATAGATTAGAAAGACGCTTGCCTATCATTAGCTTCTTCCTAACATTCACCATCATAAATTCGATTTGGTTCGCATCCTATTGGCGCTAAATTATTGATCACCGTGCACCGAGTTGATATAATGTCCAGATATAAAAAATAATAAACAATGAGTTATTTAACAAAGACTTTGACAAGTACTTTGAAAAACTCTCTTTGTTTTCAAATTGTCTTCTCAATATTCTTGATGTCTTTTCAAACCATTTTATTTGCCCAATCAAGCTCCGATGAAATTGTATAAATCAAATTAACTTTATATATTGCGTGTAAAAGGATCATGTTTGATCATAGTACAAAATAATCTGAAAAATAGATTAACGTACATAAAAGACGAATAATATGTGCTAAACTCAGAGGTGAAATAAAGTTTCCTGTATCAACAAAAAAGTCGCCAAACACATATAAAGCTGGTCAATCAATTTCGATGTTTTCTAATTGAAATTTGAAAAATGTAAACTTTTTGATGTAATTTATAAAAATTATAGGCCATCATTGTAATTTATGGGAAGCATTTTTTATTGTAATTTATAAATAGTTTTGATATTTATTGTAATTTATAAAAAGTTTTGGTGTTTATTGTAATTTATAAAAAGTTTTGGTATTTATTATATTTTCAGAAAGTTTTGGTATTTATTGTAATTTATAGATAGTTTTGATCTTTATTGTAATTTATAAAAAGTTTTGGCCCTTATTTTAATATTTAAAAGAATTAGACTTTTATTGTAATTTATATAAATACTTAAAATTTTATTATAATATAATAATTTTTATTTAAGTATTTTTTGTTTTAGAACTTTAAATAAAAAATTGTAACGATATTTTTTTTATCATTTATGCATTAAATTTTAATATTATTAGTGATCATATAAATAATTCATGATAAAATTTTAATTTATTTTGTGACACAATTAAATGTCATTGAATATAAATAATAAGATGATATTATACATAAATGTCACTATATGTTTAACAATACATGACGATAAAAAGATATAACGTCACACTAGACATTTAGTGATACACCTAAGATAATGATTATTATAACGTCAAATTTTATGTCACAAAACATAAAAAGTAACGCAAATATAAATTTCAATGATAATATTTCTAACGTTAAAAATAAATAAATTTATTGTAGTGCTTCTAGATCCAGCTTGTTTTCTGTTGGCCGAAAATAATAAAAAAATTACCTTGTTTTCTGGCGGAGTTACGGCTGTAAGTTTTGTCCTTTATATGTGAATGTTAGTGACAACTACCTTTTTCGGTTCTTTATCTTGTTATTTAAATAGGGTTTTCGGTACTTTTTGGTAGTCACTTATATCATACAGCCATTGTTGTTTTGCAGGATTACCTTTTCTCAGGTGAATTTTTTATTGTGGGAAAATAGGATTCTGATCGGTGTTTTATAACTTGTAAATGTTAGATAAAATATTAATCCAAGAATAAAATAATAATAATAATAATAAATAAATATTATTATAGAATCAAACGAAATACAATAAACAAAGAGAATTAAAGTATAAAAACAGAATTTGTTACTCGTATATAGGCATGAAATGGGATGAGCGGAGTTAGAAATTAGAAAAAGAATTTTGTTGAGGCCTATATGAACAGTTTTCTTAAGACAAATTCATCATCTCCTCGGTGCTTTGAGTAAGATTGGACTTCGGTCTCCTAGTATACAATAACGAATGATCACAACAGTAAGCACAATCGTAGTGATCAATCGAACATAATCTTGACTTTCTCTATCACTGGAAAAAAAATTTGAAAGAGATTTTCTAAGTGTTTTTTCTTAACCAACAAAAAGTCATTAACATGATAAAATAAAAGTTTAACACTTTTAATCAAAAACAAGAAGAAGAAAATTGCTCTAATTCTCACCGCAAAAATCCGTAAAAACTTGTAAATTTCCGAAAAATCATCCTAACCTTTTTTATTCATTGTTAGGCATCGTTTAGACTTTATTTCCCGATCTAACACCCTTTGCAGAAAGACGCGCTTCAGGGGCGCGCCTTATATTGATCTAGCGCTACGTAGAGTAAGGCGCGCCCCCTGAAGCGCATATTGTGAAATGTGTAAAAAGCCCGAGTGTTAATTTTGTAATTTTTTTTAAAATAGTGCCTAATATGTAATTAATTTTTGTTAGGATGATATTTGTGTAAAAATGTCAACTTTATTGATTTTTTTTGTGTGTGAAAAAAACTTTCTACATTAAAATCTTTAAATATTCTTTTGCAAATTATTTTTATAACTCGATAAATTTTGATTTTTGCATGAAATTAAACAATACGTATAATCTAGTATAAGAAAACTTTGAGGGTAATTATTTTAAAATATGAATAATTTTTATTTATTGCATTTTTATACTTTTAATTACAATTAAAAGTGAATAAAATTCAATAAAAACGTCAACTTTATTGATTTATTTTTTGTGTGATATTATTTTTAACAGTTAATAATGTTTATTGACTCTTAATATTAATTGTTTAAAAATATAAAAATATAAAAATAAACTTTTAATTACAATTGATAGATCAAATAAATTATTATTCACTTTTTTAAAAATCAATAAAAATACAATAAAAAAGAATTAAAAGTGAATAAAATTCAATACAAAAAGAATGTAAAATCAATTTTTTTTCCAAAAATATATAAAATATATAATTTTTTAAATTATAAAATATTTATCATCATCATCATCATCATCTTGAAAAAGAAATACTAGTTATAAAACTTTTATAAAATTATTCATATTTTAAAATACTTACCCTCAAAGTTTTCCTATATTATATTATACGTATTGTGTAATTTCATGCAAAAATCAAAATTTGTCGAGTTATAAAATAATTTGTAAAATAATATTTAAAGATTTTAATGTATAAAGTTTTTTTTCACACACAAAAAAATAAATAAAAAAAGTTGACATTTTTACATAAATATCGTCCTAACAAAAATTAATTACATATTAGACACTATTTAAAAAATATTTATAAAATTAACACCTAATTTTTTATACGTTTCACAAGACACGCTTTAGGGGCGCGTCTTTACCCCACTTGGAGTAAGACGTGACGCAAGGGCTCACCTTTATATAAAAAAATATTAGATTGAGAAATAAAGTCTAAACGGTATTTGTCAGAAAATAAAAAAAAGATTAAGGTAATTTTTCGGAAAATTCGCCTAAAATCTGTGGGGGTGTGATGTGATATCCTCCCGGCTCCCAAAGGGATGAATCCGCCCATGCCCTAAAACCTAGTTAAAAATGATGATTTATTCATAGCCATGTGAGGAGCGCTGAAACTTGAACATACATTAATAACACACCCCAAAATAGCATTTTCAACACCATGCCATGGTATGGTATCCCTTCCAACCTCATATGGGCGTTTGAATGGGGAATGTGTGATTCTCATGGGAATGAAATTTACATTTTTCCGTTTGGTTAGTCCGGGAATCTCATTTCCGGTAATGTAAGATTACCAATAGTAGATTTTTTGGGGTATATTACCGGGAATGTCATTGTCTTCCTTTTCTTAGGTATTATTGGATTACCGGTGTTTTAGACTAAAATGCCCTTAATTTTTTTTTATTTTTTTCCAAAAATATCATTCTTCTATCATTGAATAATAAAAATTCTACGAAGGTTAAATTACAAATTTATCTTTAATTATTTTAGATTTACAAAAAAAAAAAGTCTATAATTAAAATTTTATATGAAGTTTAAAGGTTAAAATAAAATTTTACCATTTCATTAAACCTTTTTTATATTTTTAATTTTGTAAAAATATTATATAAATATTATGAATTTAATTTTTTTAAATAAAACATATAAATATTTTCTAACTTTTAATATTATACAAATATATAATAAGGACAATTTGGTTAAATATACATTATAATAATATTTTATTCCTTTAATCAAACACGGTAATCTTACATTCCTGCTATGTCAACCAAATACAAAATACAACATTCTCAGTAATCTTATTCCTTGGTAATCTTACATTCACACTAATAATCTTACATTCCGTGAACCAAACACACCTACATGACATACGATTTATCCCAGGAACAGTAATTACCTCAACAACCCCTACCTATAAACAATAATGCATTTGATTTGTCTCAGCAATGATAATTATGCTACTTATTCATTGTATGAGTACATATTGTGAATTGACGTTTAGTGTATCATTATTGTATTCTTAATCTAACATTTTTCAGAATATATCACCTGTGAACGGACTCCGCTTTTATTCATGGAATTATTATTATTATTATTTAACAACCCCTACCTATAAACAATAATTATTATTATTTTATTCTTGGAGACAGAGGTGGAGTGCTTTATGAGGGAGTTCAAGGTGATTCTATTGAAGAGGAGATGGCTTTAGCGGCTGCCGTTGCTTTGGGGTGGAGTTTGCAGGCCTGAGAAGCGATTCGTTGCATTGGTTGTATTCTTCTGCTGTATCCGTTGCAGGTGGGAGGTTGGGCGATTTATTTTTTGGCAGTATTGTTTCGTTCTGTGGTTGCTTGGTGGCTTTCGTTCTCCATTGGTGTTGTTGGTTATGCTTCTAATCGTGGTTTTTTTTCAGTCCACTACTGTGGTGCTAAGTTTTAATCGGATATTCATAGGCGGTGGTTGCAGGGCTGAGCGGTGTTTCGTCTCGATGGATGGGGTCGGGTTGATCTTTCTTAATCCGTTGTTTGTTTCCAGTTTTGTTCGTCTTATGTGTTTTCTGGAGTATTCGTTCATGGTGTTGTTTCAGTCGTCTGCTGCTATGCTTAGATATTTTGGTTTAGCTGGGTAGGCTGGAGTAGTTTTTATGCTCTGGGTTGTTTGCTTTGGTCCTTTCATGAGTATGTTGGCAGATTGGCCAATGAGGGAGCTGGTTTGTTTCGGTCGTTCTGCTTGCTTTCGATGCTTTTTCATTAGTCTGCTGTGCTCTTCAGTTTTTCGAGCTTTAGTCATCCTTTTGGATTAGCTTCAATTAGAGAGTATCTCTTGTCTCAGTTCGTGTCTTCGCTCAAGCTTTGGTTGCTGCTGATGTTAAGCTAGAGGTGTTGGTTCGCTTTCCTGTTGTTGCTGGTTTTGTTTGAACCACTTTTAGTTTCTATTTCTTTAATGGCGTGCCTGGTTTTGGTCTATTATTGTGTTGCCGGGGGAACGTTGTATGACCGGCGGTGTGGTTTGTATGGTATGTTGTGATGTAAGTTTTTGTGTTTGTTCATCTCTACCATCAAAAGGCATACTCTTTTTACTCCATTTAGGTTTAGAGAAGTTTTTTAATGAAGTCATTAAGGTGATGTAATTTGTAATCAATCGTACTACAAAATACCCTCTTTCATAAAAAAAATCTATTACTATTATATTTTTTATGTTTTAATAAAATTAGGATATATTAATTTAAAAATAATTTATGTATTACTATTATATTTTTTATGTTTTAATTCATAATATATTCTGTTCAAATTCTCATATTAATTCATTATTTTTCAAACATATATCATTTGTGTTATATAATTTTTACATATTAATAATTCTTAATATTTTTATATATTTAAATCATGATCATATTATTTTTTGTGATCACACGTTTTACTACTCTCAATTTCTTATATTATGATTCAGTGTGTTATATAAGTTGCAATGTTAATTTTCAAATCTAAATTTAACTTTTAAGAATTAAATTATTATATTATAATTGAGTATCTCAATTAGTACATACATAATTATTAACTCTTACCGATAGTGGATTCCATTGATTTTAAATGTATAATTTTTCCTTAAATGAGTATAATTAATTTGACATTAACATTAATTATAAAACAGAATTAATTCATTCGACTTAATTATATGAGAAATAATAAACGGTTATTACCAAGACTTCATTACCTACATCATCTTTTTTTATTTATTAATCCGATGTGACTTAAGTATAAAATAGTGTATGTTTGAAAGATTCAATCATTTAATGAAGAACATTTAAACATCTTTATAAAAATGGACTTGAATTCAAGACGTTTAAAAATAATAACCAATATTTTAACTAATAAAATCATTTAATTCGTGTAATACCGGCTTCATCTTAATTGCGGGTGGGCAGAAAAAAGGAAAAATGTTAGGTAAAAAAATGCATGATTGGGGACGTGAAAGTGATGACAGAAACAGGGAGAGTTGTTAAGAGGAAGCTTTGCAGCCAGGGGTGATTCTAATAGAAATGCTTCCTCTTCATGAAAACGTACGTTAATGATGTGATGAGTTGAGGGTTGAGGGATGGAAACTACCAAGGTGGTGTTTGTTTTTACAGAGGTAAAATGTTTGCAGTTTGCGGATCATATCTACAGACATATGCAGCAGAAGAGGTGGACCAAAAGTCTGCAGTCTGCAAGAAAAAGACTATTTGTTTTTTAACGTCTGCAGACTGCTAAAATGAACTGAAATATAAATAAACTGATTTTTTAAACTTAAAAGAGTTTTGCAATACTGAGATTTAAATAATTTTAGTTTTACAATACTGAAATTTAAATAATCCATACAACTACAATAATAAATTATTTAAAATAAATCAATCTATATTTTAAAATAAATCAATTCATACTAATAAATTATTTAAAATAAATCAATCCATACAACTACAATAATAAATCAATCCATATTTTAAAAATAAATCAATCCATACAAATAAATTATTTAAAATAAATCATTCCATACTAATAAATTATATAAAATAAATCAATCCATACTAATAAATTATATAAAATAAATCAATCCGTACTAATAAATTATTTAAAATAAATCAATCCATACTAATAAATTATTTAAAATAAATCAATCCATATTTTAAAATAAATCAATCTATACTAATAAATTATTTAAAATAAATCAATCCATACAACTATAATAATAAATCAATCCATATTTTAAAATAAATCAATCCATACTAATAAATTATTTAAAATAAATAAATCTATATTTTAAAATAAATCAATCCATACTAATAAATTATTTAAAATAAATCAATCCATATTTTAAAATAAATCAATCCATACTAATAAATTATTTAAAATAAATTATTTTAAAATAAATCAATCCATATTTTATAATAATTTATTTTAAAATAAATTATTTTATAATAAATTATTTTAAAATAAATTATTTTAAAATAAATAACCTTATTAAATTATTTAAAATTATTTTAATAAATAACTATATTTTATAATTGTTCTTGAAGAAGTTTGAAGACCTTTGAAGATATAAAATCAAGTCTGCACCAAGAAGAACTCGCGCAGACGTTTGAAGAACTTCTGTCTTCTAAAAAACAAACAGTCTGCGAAGCTTAATGTCTGCGCGTGGTCTGCGCGACGCAGACATAAGTGATTTAAAGAGCTTGCACAGTAAAAACAAACACTACCGAATTATCTTGTCAGTTGAAGAAATCAAGGTTGATCATTCAAGTCTTCACTGCTGGGGCTGCCACGTATATACGTTTACGTTGAAGATGATCAACATGCGTCGGCATAATCAAGTTATAAAAAGCACCACGTGTTTTGATTTACATAGTATATGTTTCGGGAAAATATTCGAAACGATATCTTAATTTAAGATTTAAAAACAGTAGATTTAAGTTTAATAGAAAATATAATAAAAAATATAACATTTTAAATTAGACACAATTTAAAATATAATTTTTTTAATATTTTTTATTGATAATAAAAAATATTATATTTTTCGTAATATTTAATAGTCAACTGAAAATATTAAGAAAAATTAATATTTTATGTCGCATTCAATATCAAATATTATATTTTTATCGCATTTTCAATTACACATATTTTCATATTTTTTAATCTTAAATTAAATTATTATCCCGCATAATTGTCCACATGTTTTCTTAAAAAGAAAGTACACGTATATGTCTGAGAAACATAACATAATGATTACGTTTGTCAAATAATATTATTATTAATATATACTCAATCTTCGTGCATGTTTACATTAAAGGAGTCAAACAATTGTTGAGAGTAGTCTTAAGAGTTGTACGTATGGAGAATTCCTCAACATGGTTGGGAAATCTTATTAA
This sequence comes from Hibiscus syriacus, assembly GCF_006381635.1. Classification (NCBI taxonomy): domain Eukaryota; kingdom Viridiplantae; phylum Streptophyta; class Magnoliopsida; order Malvales; family Malvaceae; genus Hibiscus; species Hibiscus syriacus. Next base: position 9,342,654 of record NW_024061960.1, on the reverse strand, counting down.
GCACTAATTATTCATGTGTTCCTTCCATGGAGAATTACCTAACATGATGACGGGTGGAATGATTGGAGGATATTAGTTATAATAATGAATTGGTGCAACAGTGTTTGATTAGGCTAAGAGACGGAGGAAATCCGAAAAGAGAAAAAGGGAGACAACGTGGTCAACATCTCACCGCACCACAGAACCAATAATGATGTCGTTATCTGCATGCCAATAATTAGTGAATTTAAGGCCATCGTGGACCAACGCACTTTCTTCTATCTCCTCAACACAATTCTCAGGATTCAATTATAAAGGAAATGTCCTTTTTCCATATAATAATAATGCAATCTAATTTTTAAATTATGTATTAAATAAATATATTTAAGAATGGATTGAGGGGATGGGAAAAGACGATTGTCCTCTTAATTTTTTTGAATTCTCTTATATTTTAGGTTGGTTATATATACTTTTGTCCATAAAATTTTATAAGTTTATCATTTTTAAAATTTTATAAGTTCACCCAACATAAAATCATATGTATGTCATTGAATATATTTATATTACAAATAAGTCCATTTTCAAATTAAAATAGCTGGTTGTTGGAAGCATAGCATGTGAATCTAGAAATATTTTTTAAAAGTGTTTATATATATGTGTATTAATAACATAAAAATTTTGAATGAAATGAATAAAAATATAATTTTAAAATGAACAATATCAACAAGATAGATGATTAATTAAAGAAAATTTAAATTTTAAGATAACGATGTCACCACCTCAAAAAACTGCGAAACCACCGATGGTTAGAATGAACATTTCCTTGCGACGAAGGGAGAGCCAGCAAGCCAAGCCATTTGCCATGAGTAACAAATTCTGTAAATGCACGCTCATTTTAACTAAATTCCTTACTCTTTTCTGTCCACAAATTATGAGCACGTCCATTAGCCAAATGATAGGGATAGAGCCTTTTTTTCTTATTATTTTTGGATGTGATGATCGTCGGCCACAAGTAAAATCAAATGAAGCCAAGACTTAGGGTAAATATATATTTGATACATAATTTTAGCTTCAATGTTCAAATTGATACTTATGTTTTTTGTCCAATTAGTTATTTGAATTTAACTTTTTTGATTTAAATTGATATTTAAAATTGACTTAGTGGTTCAAATTGGTTTAAATATGTCATTTATCATAAATAGCAATTTGTAAAAAAAGATTAAGTTTAAGTAACAATTTGAATCGATAAGCTAAGTTCATATATTTAATTGGACAAAAGAAACTTTAGACACCAAATAAAACATTGAAGCCAAATTGAGGTCTTAAAATGTATATTTACCCAATGATTAAAGATGCAATCAAACATCATTTTACTATCTATGTTTAGGTTTTATAGTTGTCCCTCCCAGTAATATTATCTCTAATGTTCTCGCATTGATTCTCTCTCTGAAGTTAATGTGTGCCTCATCACTTTACTCAACATTTGTTGGTAGCAAAAATAGGGTTAATATACATTTTGTTGAAAGTCAATAATAAAAATGCAAATGGGGCAGCTGTTTTCTATATGACAAATGGGACTGCTAATTTGTCAAAATTAGGCAGCATGGAATTGTTGAAAATGGAAGGGATAATTACCAAATTGAGTCTCTAAACTTTAGGGTATTTACAAGATTAGTCTTTAAGCTTCAACTATAAATACCCGAACCCATTTAGCTTCAAAATCATCCCAAAATCATTTCTTTCTCCCACTACTAAAGAGTTTAGAGAGTTTTCTTGCAAGTTGTGAGTGTTTTGTAAACACCTGTAAATTTTCCCTCTTTAGTAAAAGATCTGCAGCAGTCTGGAGACGTAGGCATAATTGGTCGAACTCCGTTATCAATTTCAGGTATTATTTTTCCGCTTTTATTTCACATTCTCACTAATCTGTTTATAGGGAAATTACTCGTTTTATTTCCCAACAACTGGTATCAAGAGCTTTTGGTGTTGAATTTTTCCAGTTTTTTCGAGGTTACTATTCATATGAATAGTGAATTTTGTGAATAGTAAAATTTGGTCGACGATACGAATTTATCGATGGAGGTGTTCTAATACACGGTGGTTCACAAGAATTGTCAAAAACGATCCAAAAGAAGCCAGATTCGAGTGGGAGCGATTACTGCAGACGAAGGGAAGGTGAAAATTGAGAAGTTTGATGGTGCGAACTTTGGCTTTTGGAAGATGCAAATTGAAGATTTTATGTTCAAGAAAAATCTATATCAACCTCTCTCAGGAAGACAACCAGAGAGCATGAAGAATGAAGACTGGGCTCTTTTCGACATACAAGCCCTCAGAGTTATCCGACTGACGTTATCCCGCAATGTTGCTTTCAACATAGCAAAGGAAAAGACCACGACGGGTCTTATGGCGGCTCTCTCTAGTATGTATGAGAAGCCATCGGCCTCAAACAAATTTCACTTGATGAGGCGATTATTCAATTTGCGGATAGCAGAAGGGGCATAAGTGACTCAACACATAAATGAACTCAACACAATCACAACCCAGTTGAGTTCCTTGGAAATTGAATTCGATGATTAAGTTCGAGCTTTAATTCTTTTATCATCTCTACTAGACAGTTGGAATGCTACTGTTACAACAGTCAGTAGCTCATCGGGAAACAGTAAATTGAAATTCGACGATGTTCTGGATCTGGTATCGAGTGAAGAAATTCGATGGAGAGAATCGGGTGAAGCATCAAGCTCCTCAACCTTGCACACGGAGTCTAGAGGAAGAACTTCATAAATAAATTCAAATCGTGGTAGATCAAAATCCAGAAGGGGGAAATCAAGAACATGAAAGAAAGATTTTAACTGTTATAATTGTGGCAAGAAGGGCCACTTCAAAAGAGATTGCCGAACACCGAAGAAAAATACCGGCGCACAGGAATCTACCAACATAACATAGGAGACAAGTGATGTCATGATTCTAAGCGTCAACAGTCTGATTGAATCATGAATCTTGGATCCAGGGGCATATTTCCACTCCACCCCATGCCAAGAAATCATGGAGAACTATGCCAGTGGTGATTTTGGGAATGTTCATTTAGCTGATGATAAAACCTTGAAGATCGTCAGAAAAGGAGACATCCAATTAAAGTTTCCAAACCAGACCACCTGGAAGCTGAAAAGAGTGAGACATATTCCTGGCCTCAAGAGAAATTTGATTTCTGTAGGGCAGCTTGATAGAGAAGGATATAGTACAACCTTTTCAGGTTGTGAATGAAAGATTACCAAAGGAGCACTCGTCATTGCTTTTGGTAAGAATACTAGTACTCTCTATGTAACCTCAAATTTGGAGAATATCATTGCAGTAGCAGATGCTGATGGATAATCAAACCTATGGCACCAAAGACTTTTCCTTATGAGTGAGAAAGGGTGATGACACTTTTGTCAAAAGGGAAGCTGCCGGATCTAAAGAATATAGATGTCAGACTATGTGAGGATTGTATCTTTGGCAAACAAAAGAAAGTCAGTTTTGCAAAGATTGACAAGACACTCAAGATAGAAAAGTTAGAGTTAGTTCATACTGATGTATGAGGACCATCTCCAGTTCCATCTCTTGCAGGCTCATTATATTATATCACTTTCATCGATGATTCTACAAGAAAGGTGTGAGTTTATTTTCTGAAGAAGAAATCAGAAGTCTTTGATACTTTCAAAAAATGGAAGGCCATGGTGGAAAATGAGACTGGTTTGAAAGTCAAGCGGTTGAGGTCTGATAATGGAGGAAAGTACAAAAATAGTAGATTCAGAGAATTCTGCGCAAACAATGGGTTCAAGATGGAGACAACAATTCCCATGACATCGCAACAGAATGGCATAGTAGAGCATATGAACATAACTCTGAATGAACGTGCCAGAAGCATGAGGATACATGTCGGATTGCCCAAATTGCTATGGGCTGAAGTTATCAACACTGCAACTTACCTGGTCAACCGTGGGCCCTAGGTTCCATTGGATTGCAGAATACTAGAGGAAGTTTGGAGCATAAAAGAAATAAACCTTTCACACTTAAGAGTGTTTGTGTGTATTTCTTATGTACACATAAATTCTGCTGAAAGAAGTAAACTTGATGCCAAGTCCAACAAATGTGTCTTTGTTGGTTATGGTGGTGATGAGTTCGATTACCGATTTTGGGACTACGAAAATCGAAAGATCATCAGAAGTACAGATGTCATTCTCAATGAGAATGTGATGTACAAAGATATGTCAACCATAGAATCAAGTAACTTCAATATCAAAGATGAAACAAATGAATTTGCTGAGTTTGAGGAGATTTCTGGAAATAATGTTCAGATCAGTCCTAAAGCAGTTCAAGAAGAACCAAGCACACCAGAACTGAGTCGCTCCTCCAGAATTCCTAAACCAACCAGCGTTATTCACCTTCTTTGCACTACTTGTTGCTGACTGACAATGGTGAGCCAGAGTGTTATGATGAAGCAATGCAGATGAAGGATTCAGTCAAGTGGGAGTCTTCCATGAAAGATGAGATGGACTCGCTTATATCAAATCAGACGTGGGAATTAGCTAAACTACCACCAGGCAAGAAAGCGCTCTATAACAAGTGGATTTACAGGATCAAAGAAGAGCACGATGGGAGCAAACACTATAAAGCAAGATTGGTTGTCAAAGGTTTTCAACAAAAAGAATGTATTGATCACAATGAAATTTTCTCTCCAGTCATGAAACTGTCTACAATCAGACTGGTGTTGAAAATTGTAGCTGCAGAGAATCTACATCTTGAATAGTTAGATGTAAAGACAACTTTCCTTCATGGTGATTTGGAAGAGGAAATCTATATGAGACAGCCATAAGGCTTCATAGAGGCATACAAGAAAAACCTGGTATGCAGATTTAAGAAGAGATTGTATGATTTAAAACAAGCTCCTAGACAGTGCTACAAGAAGTTTGATAGTTTCACGAGTAGTAGTGGTTTTACCAGATACCAAGCATATCATTGTTTCTACATCAAGAAGTTCGACAACAACTTCATTATTTTATTGTTGTATGTTGATGACATGCTCCTTGCAGGCTCAGACATGCACGATATTATAAACTTGAAGCAAAAATTGTCAAAATAGTTTGCAATGAAAGATCTGGGCGTTGCAAAGCAGATTCTTGGGATGAGGATTAAGAGAGACACAAATTCAGGGACTTTGATGTTATCACAGGCTGAGTACATCAACAAAGTACTCTCCAGGTTCAACATGCAAGATGCTAAACCAGTAAGTACACCTTTAGGTGTTCATTTTAGACTCTCCAAAGAATAGTCACCAAAGACGGAGGAAGAACGTGCACACATGGTGAAGGTGTCGTATGCCTCAACAATTGGAAGTCTGATGTATGCCATGGTTTGTACCAGACCAGATATTGCTCAAGCAGTGGGAGCTGTTAGTAGGTACATGAATAATCTAGGCAAGGTACACTGGGAAGCAGTCAAATGGATCATCAGATATCTGCGGGGTACCACAAACAAAATATTTTATTTCAAAGGTGGAGATACGATACTGATAGGCTATGTAGATGCTGACTTAGCCGGAAATGTTGACATCAGAAGAAGCACTATAGGGTATGTTTATATTCTAGGAGGAACCGCAATGAGTTAGGTTTCTCAACTACAGAAGATAGTTGCTCTCTCCACAACTAAAGCAGAATATGTCGCTGTTACGAAAGCCATCAAGGAGATGGTTTGGCTCCAATGTTTCTTGGAAGAGTTAGGCAAGAAACAAGAAAATAATGTCTTAGTATTACGACAGTCAAAGTGCTATCTATCTAGCAAATAATCATTCTTTTCATTCCAGGACGAAGCACATACAATTGAGATATCATTTTATCCGGTCTCTTCTGGAAGATGGGATTTTGAAACTTGAAAATATTAGAGGATATCAAAATCCGGTAGACATGTTGACAAAGACGGTGACTACGGACAAACTGAAGTTGTGTTCATCTTCAGTTGGCATGATAGAATAACAAGACCAGAAATACTGCTGCATTGATCGAGGTGTGAAGACAGATTAAAATCAGTCTTCAAGTGGGAGATTGTTGAAATTCAATAATAAAAATGCAAATGGGGCGGCTGTTTTCTAAATGCAAATGGGACAGCTGTTTTCTAAATGCAAATGGGGCGGTTGTTTTCTAAATGACAAATGGGGCTGCTAATTTGTCAAAATTAGACAGCATGGAATTATTGAAAATGGAAGGGATAATTACCAAATTAAGTCCCTAAACTTTAGAATATTTATAAGATTAGTCCTTAAGCTTCAACTATAAATACCCTAACCCATTTAGCTTCAAAATCATCCCAAAATCATTTCTTTCTCCCACTACTAAAGAGTTTAGAGAGTTTTCTTGTGAGTTGTGAGCACTTGTAAATTTTTTCTCTTTAGTAAAAGATCTGCAGCAGTCTAGAGACGTATGCATAATTGGCCGAACTCCGTTATCAATTTCGGGTATTATTTTTTTGTTTTTATTTCGTATTCTCACTAACCTGGTTATAGGGAATTTACTCGTTTTATTTCCCAACACATTTGATACTTGAATTTTGCTTTAAGGTTAGATTCAATAATACCATAGTTTTTTTTTGTCTAATTAGTTTCATGAACTCGACTTTACTATTTTATTTGATAACTAAGCTTTTTTTTTATTCAATTAGATATTTAAATTTAGCTTTTTGGTTCAAATTAACATATGAACATAATTTTTTTAATTCAAATTGATTAGAAATGATAAGCACTTATGTGAAGCAAAAATCAAGTTCAAGTCCCAATTTGAATAAAAAATCAAGTTCATATATCAATTCGAACCAAGTAATTAAGTTCAAGTACCCAATTGAAAAAAAAACTTAAATACCAAATTCATATATCATTTATATGTATTTGATGTCATTCGGAGAGGGAAATTATTTAAGGAAAATCTTAAATTTTGTCGGTATGTATGAATGAATGAGTAGAGAGCTATGAATAGCAACGGCATCATTGGACTGGAATAATTTAATTTGGTGGGTGATGAATGCTTCACATCATAAAGTTCCATAAAAAGGATTTGAATAAAAAATCAAGTTCATATATCAATTCGAACCAAGTAATTAAGTTCAAGTACCCAATTGAAAAAAAAAACTTAAATACCAAATTCATATATCATTCATATGTATTTGATGTCATTCGGAGAGGGAGATTATTTAAGGAAAATCTTAAATTTTGTCGGTATGTATGAATGAATGAGTAGAGAGCTATGAATAGCAACGGCATCATCTGGAATAATTTAATTTGGTGGGTGATGAATGCTTCACATCATAAAGTTCCATAAAAAGGAAACCTTAAAGCAATCCTAGAAATCCAAGCGATGTAACATTTTGTCGACACACGTTTACGTACAACTACGAATTCCAATGTTATAATACACTCAAACGACGAAATTACAACGTCATTAATAATTTCTTTCTGAAACATTGCAAGATCGAAATTTTTTTATTTATTTGTACGTCTAATCGCAAGGGAAGAATATTATCCTTTTGGTGCATTACCAAATAATGATGCATCACGAAATTATTTAGACACATATATGAGGTTATTTTTTCATAGAAAATAAAAAAAAAATACTAATAATCTAACAAAAACTTACATGTTACTCTAAAAAAACCCTCTTATACTTTGTTTTATAACTTCAATTGCTTGCATCATAAAAAAACATGTTACTTATTGACCACTGTTAATATGAAAACAATATGGTTTGTTGTCCAAATCCACGCTTTTCACCTCTTTCTCGTATAGCAAGGCGTAGAGAAAAGAAGGTTTAAAACAGAAAAAAAGGGTCTCAGATTATCGTATACCATACGAAACCCTTGCCATGCACAACATCAAAACGCAATCCAACCAAAAGATATTACTTCTGAGAGAGATGAATTAATTAGGGCTGACGTGGATGAGCGTGTTCCACTTTGTGTCTTTTAACTTATTATAATGTCATCTTAAACAGAACCAAAGGTTGTGTTTACATTACTTCACTTGAATCTCGGCTTTTCGACGGACACCTTTCCGGTCACTCTGTAACGTAAATTAATTCTTCTACTATCTTACAAACTCTCTTTTTGCTGATGTTGTGCCGTTCTCGGCGCGTGTCCACCACTATCTTAATATTAATAATCTTTTATTAACCTATCAAAACACATAGTAATTTATATATTTATATATTGAATATTAATATATATAATTATATACTAATAATCAAAGATGAACTGAGAGAAGTGTTGGGATACGATTGTACTCCCTAAAAATTTTAAGTTCTTTTATATTTTAGATTTCTTCTTATATTTTTTTATTGATTATCCGTACCTACTGATAATGTATTAGTATGGGGGTGGGGGTGGGGGTGAGGGTGAGGATGGGGATAGGAAATGAACTGCCAAATAAGTTGGAACGAAGGGCACGCGAGTAATAAGGCACATGGGAGAATTTTGTAAGACCAAAAAAGTATAAATGATTTTATGCGAAGCTACCTACTATGTTTCCACTTGTCATGCAAGCAGGAGGAGTTTGATACGCATACACTGTGCGTGCTTTGCATCAATGATTCACCACGCATACACTCGTCTCTCTATATAAACCCCCTCTTCTCTTTCTTCTCACTTCATGACAAAAACCCTCATAAAGAGTTTGTGAGAGAGAGCTCTAGGGTTTACCATTTCTCTTTCTCTCCTTCGTTTAATACAAAGAAATGGCAGATCACCATTCCTGGGCACTTGCATTCGGAGTCTTAGGTAATAATCAATACAAAAAATGCTGGCATCTTGGCTTTGTATTCTATCTTCTTGGCTTTAGTTTTCTGTTCTTTGGAGAGAGCTCATTGAAGCCTTTTTCTCCTCTCTTTAAGCAATATATATTTTACACGTTACGCTAGGGCTTTAGCTTCTTCATTCTTTTGCCTTGTTCTGGATGTTTTTGGTCATTATTTGGTTAAGCTAAACTACTAATTAATACACGTACTATTTTTATTCTTTCTTCGTGGTTCAAAGTGGCCTCTGGTTTTTAACAAAAAGGTACAAGACGTGTTTCGCTTAGTGTTGACACCTAAGATCCACCTTCCCAATCATATGAAATTATTCATTTATGTGGAAACAATACCGATGTGCATTTGCATGAATGCATTTTTCTAGTTGAGCAACCAGAAGTTTCTGATTAATATACAAATCAACTAATGAATTCTTTTGCAATTGGTTGCAGGTAACATCATCTCAGTCCTTGTATACCTGGCTCCAGTGTAAGCATCGCTCTATTTCATCTTATTTTTTTGTTGTTGAAAGAATTTCATCTTCTCTTTTAAATCAAAACCAACGGTTTCAGTTTTATCTATCAATAATAATAATAATAATAACCCTTGTTTTCTGCATAAAATTTTCAGACCAACATTCTACAGAATATACAGAAAGAAATCAACGGAGAGTTTCCAGTCACTGCCTTACGAGGTGGCATTGTTTAGCTCCATGCTATGGCTTTACTACGCCTTGATGAAAAAAGATGCTTTCCTGCTCATCACCATCAACTCCTTTGGATGTGTTGTGGAAACTATATACATATCTATGTTCATAACTTATGCTACCAAGAACAACAGGGTACTTAATTCATATCATCAGATTCATCTTTTTTTTATTCTTCAATGATTTAATTTGATTATTAATTCTGAATTTGAAATTGTAGGCATATGCTATAAAACTTTTTGTAGCTCTGAACGTTGGGTTGTTCTCATTGATTTTGATTCTCACACACTTCCTGGTGAAAGGTTCAGTTCGTATCCAGGTTCTTGGTTGGATGTGTGTTGCTTTCTCTATATGCGTCTTTGCAGCTCCTTTGAACATTGTGGTCAGTACAAAACTCTGTAATGATCCATTTTTTTGGACATTAATCTCTTCAAGTTATTAACCGTGTCGTATTTTATTATCCCCAGGCTCGGGTAATTCGAACAAAGAGCGTTGAGTTCATGCCTTTCAACTTGTCGTTTTTCCTAACAATAAGTGCAGTAATGTGGTTCACTTATGGATTGTTTATGAAGGACTTCTGTGTAGCTGTAAGTTGTTGTCTTGTTCAATTACTTTTACATTACTTTCAACATTGAGCCTGTTATACCTACGGGATCCTTCTCCTGAAATTAGATACCCTCTTCTATCAGAAGTCACCAATAATCTCTTAAATCAATTACAATATGCAAACAGACTCTTAAAGACAAAATTACTGAAAAATCTGAACAATCCGCATGTGTGAAATTCAAAGATCTAACCACCAAATCTATTTAACTTGTCAACCCATAAATAGTCGTATATAATAATCCTATATCTGGCATCGTTAGATATAATCACTGTATATCTCCCTCAATTATGAGGAGAGGGAGAGCTTTTCTTTTTCCTTTTTCTCTTCCACTTCCAGCCATCTTACATACAACGATTCTTCGTTCAATCTAAAAGGGATGAACCACTCACGGTCGACGAGTCCATCTTATCCATCAACAGAGCCACAAATTGATTTTTTTTCTGGTTTGTTTACAGCTCCCGAACGTGGTCGGCTTCGTCCTGGGGATGCTCCAGATGCTGCTGTACGCGATTTACCGGAACAGCGAAACGGCTGTAGGGGAAAAGAAGCTACCGGAACAAATGAAAGGTGGTGTTGTGCTCAGCACATTAGGCCCCTCCGAAGTTTATCCAGTTGCTGTATATATTAAACCAGATGTTAGGACAAATGAGGATCAGACAGAGAATGAACAGACAGGGGAGGCCAACAAAAAGGATGCGAAAACCTTGGAAGATTCCGATGAATGTCCTGTTTGATTTAGGCATTAGAATGTAGGTACCCCCAGTTTATGAATTTGTAGTGAGTTCTTTGTACCTCATTTCTTTTCAAATCCCCCACTACAAATGAACCAGGAATATGTATGTATTTGTGTATTTTTTATTGGCTCAAAGATACATGATATCAACCTTATTAAAAAAATCAATTAAAATTTTAAAAATGATCATTTAATTAAAATTTTAAATTTAGAATTGAATCAATTAAATATTAAAATTAATTAATTAATTTGATAAGTTTTAATGTTAAGTTTTAATTTTTCTGAGATATTAATATCATATGATATATTAAAATAATATTGCTTTAGCACGTGTTATTTATATATTTTCCAAAAAATTTAATCAATAAAGTTTAAAAGAAACATAAATTTATGATATCGATATTCAATCTAGATATCAATATTTTTATGTGAGTGTAAATATTAAGATGGTATTTTAAAAAAATATTCATTTATTATTTATATAAATACTCATATTTAAAATTAATTTTTAAGTACAAATTAAACGATCTCGATGATAAGAGAATTGTTGTTATCTTTTGAGGTCACAGGTTCGAGCATCAGGAATACCAAGGGTGTGAGCGTTCAATGTTTGAAAGTGTTCTTTGAGCAGATACTATCTTATACTTATCTCAAATCAATAAAAAAAATTAAATTTCTAAAAAAAATCCAAAATTTGGTCTTTAAATCTTTCTTAATATAGTTTACCGCAACTTCATAGATAACCAAATTAGCGTACTTTTTATACATAATATGATACTTTAAAGGTCAATACAACATCATTAATGTTCGATTTTAACATACCTCAATATATAAACTTGAAAAATTAATATTCAAGCAAGACTCATATCACGATACTTATCAAATGACACACATTGTCAAATGTATTCGCATATCATTTAACCATGGACATACTAAACTAAAGCATACACTTTGCATACCATCGTATTTTACAATATTTGCATTAATTATAAACTATTAAGTTATCCAAACATGTCAACAATCTATAAAGTAGATAGTTGAAAGTTCTCAGTTGACGTCTTTTCTCTCTCTTGAGTTGTGGGTTCAATACTAATTAAGAGCAAAATTCTTCTTCCCCTCCCATTAGATAGTAATTGCTAAAAGAATTTTTTTTATCTAAACATAACATAAATTTAACACAAAGCATTGACATAATAAATGTGGAATCACAACACAATTAGTCCCAAAGACCTGTACATGTCATATTTTTAAGAGTTTTCAAAAACAAAATAATTTACTCTAATAGAATATTAAGAATTGGTTTGTGAACCTTAAAATGTAAAATAGAACACATTAATACGACCAAATTTATACAAAAAAAAATTAAAAAATAAATTTAAATTCAAGAAACTCAATGTAGTAATTAAGACATAAACGAAGTATAATATTTCAAACTTAAACATAACATAATCATAAAAGTTATAACAACAAATGAATATAACATATATTTGAATATATTATAACATTTCATAGAATTTATTGTTTAGTGGACTTTTTTTTAGTTATATAAGCGCCGCTAAAAAACCTTTTGGTATAAAAAATCATAAAAAACACTGCTATAAGTTATGTTTTTTAACGACATTTTTTTATAAAGGACGCTAAAGGTTATGATCTTTAGTAGTGTTTCTTTAAACGCAACTATTTATCTTTTCTTTAGTGGCATTTGTTCCCAAAAATGCCGTTAAATATTCTGATATATAGTGGCGTTTGTGAATGTAAAACGCCACTATTGACTACATATATAGTGGTGTTTTCTATATAAACGCTGCAAAAGATCTTGAACTTTAGTGGCATTTTGTTTTACAAACACCGGTATTAACTATGTATTTAGTGGTGTTTTATTATACAAACGCAGCTAATTAAAACTAATTTTTCAAATGATATTTTTTGCTCTTTTATTACTCAAATTTAAAATTTTAACCTGTAGCATTATCCAATAAACTTGAAATCCATAACAACAAACTTGAAATCCATAATAATAAATCAAAGTTTACATTAAAGTGAAATATAATGTAGTTCAACATTGTTAACTAGAATAAACAAAGCATATATCTAAAATAACACCTAAGATGGTAGACTTTTGGGTTTATTTTTTTGTATTATCTGCATCATAGCTTGATGTTGATTTTGAAAGTCTTCATATTTTTTCTGATATGTTGATTCTCTCTTTGCTTCCCTCGCTTCAGTTTCGACTTTCATTTGAGCAAAATTTTCATCCATTTGAGCAAAATTTTCATCCATTTGAGCCAACTGTTGTTTTAAACGACTAACTTTTGATTGGGAAGTCTGATTGTGTGATGACATGTACTGGGATGCATTAGATCCAAAATATTTGGTTGGGATAACGAATGATCCTTGGAAGCAAACTTGGTCATATCTTTCAAGACCCAAAACTTCATTAATAACTTGATTTTCGATCTCATCCGCATTAACAATACCATAACTTGAAGTCGTAGCTTAATACTTCGCCTTTTTATCCCTCAATTTTTCCTAATAATCAATTCAATCATTATTTTAAATAAAATGCCATACTATAGATATAAATATAACATAATTCAAATCATGTGTCCAATAAATGTACCATAATTTCTTTAGCATCATCAGTCATAAGAGTACCATCATTTTTTGTATATGTCATGTCGAAGAGATTTATTCTTCCAACTTTACTACTAGACGCATTTTCCTATAATGTATAATAAAAATTAAGTTTAAAAAAAAATAATTAATAATATAAATAATCTTCGTTACTATGTGATACCAACTGTGAATCACTATGTGAATAATCAATAATACCTCATAATTAGTTATACAAGCAAAGCTCTTCGATCCAGCTGTGTGAGTAAACTTTTGTTGTTATCTGCTAGCAACACCAACATGCTCTTGGTCCTACAATTTAAATTTTGTACTTATACAGTCAATATTATAATGACATAATATTATTTTTTAAAAATGCATCATACCTCTCTTTTCTTTGAACTTTAAAACCTGATTGCATCTTTTCATTGATACCTGAGTATTCCAGGTGGGATAATTTGCAGTTTTTCTTCAATGATGAGATGATTTTTGAAATATTTCTTTTTTTAAATAACTCTTGTGATCTCTCCATTTCTTCCCTAACCTTTGCTTCAAATAATTGTATGAGACCTTTAAAGAAAATTTCTCCTACAAATAACATAAGTTTTCAAAGTAAATATAAATTACTATTGAGCTGTAATGGATTATCTATTATAATGACATTATTATCTTAACAAAATCAACAACTTGAATTTTGCTAATATTTGACATTTCACGCCATGACTCATAATTGATCGGTAAAAGATTAGCATTACGTGTAACCATGCCTAAGTAACCAAATAGAAGACGTGCTTATGGGCCAATAGGTTAACCGACATCGTTTCTTGAAACTTTCACACGATTCCCAGGAGGAAGTTGTTATAATGCCTTCAACGTTGTACGCCATCTAGTCTTTCGTCTTCGACCATTTTCAACTATATAAGAAATAATTCAATGTAAGTTTTGAAAATGAACCAACAATTAAATAAATTATTGAACATTACCTCCAATTTGTACATCTTCTTCAACAATATTCAAAACTTCAGAAGATCCAACACCACTCGATTCCTTATTATTTGTTTCTTCCTAATTTTGAGAAGCTCGAACAATCCACAAATCACTTAATTTTCTCATGGGCATAATATTTGCAACAAACAAACAACAATTTTAGTGAAAATATTACTATTAATGAGTATATTGAACGACAACATGTTATAAGTTATAATATTATAAATTAATCAATTAAGATATAAAATCTTACTACATTGTTATGTCATATCAATTTTCATAAATATCTTCATCCACGTCCTCCCGAACCCATTGAAATTATGAAGTAGTATTAGTGATAGTTTCATCTAAGTTTTGTGCTACAAAAGGTGAAGCTTCTGATCTTGTTTCAATGTTATCTCTACTTTCATCCCTACTGTCTATCAATTCACTGGGGTTATTATGGAGCACAACATACCAACCCTCATCCATTGGATCGTGACAGTAAAAACCATGTTTGACTTGAGAAGAAAATACATATGGCTCATTCATCAATTGTTGACCAGTGTGAATTAATTGAGAGAAATTCACCATTGTAAAACCAAATTTATCTCTTTTAATTCCTCGAGTAGTATTTACATTAACCCAGTTACACCGAAACAACACAACCTTTCGTTTTCCATAATAATCTAACTCAATAATGTCCATAAGAATTCTATAATATTCTACATCTCCCTTCACAAGATGATTGTCCTTAGCACTAGTATAACTTGTAGTTGAAGAAGTAACAATTATTTCATAATTTTGTGTCATCCTTAATTTTTCACGAGATTTCGTGTGGAACCTGAACCCATTAATGAAAAAGGCATTATATGTTTTAACAATTCTATTCGGACATTGAGAAAGCCATTGAACATATTCACTAACTTCTCTCCCACTCCAAACCTATTACATTTGAAAGGTGAATTAATTAACATTTATGTTGATATATTAAAACAAGAGTTATATATTATTTACAACTATGCACAATGATTTAGTTGCTTATTGTTTTCCCTAATCATTCATAAAAAGTTTTTATGAATAACTTATGTATCTATCGTCGATGTAATCTTCGAGAGCATGCACGAGATATCAATACTTCTTTAAACTCACTATAAAGTAGATTATGTTGTTAAAGAATGAGAAATATAAAATATTAAGTAAATACATTAGGATTTAGTTCGTAAAACTTAAGTGCTGAAGGGATCTATTGAATCGTGATGAAAAAGAACATATCAGTGTGCTTGTTCCCAAGATTTATCATCTAAGTGTGCAATTTCAACTTTGTCGAATGGTTCACCATAACTTCCAAACAAATAAGTCTCAGCTAAGTCATTAGTACTGAACACTTCACTTATATTTGGTCATACACTCCTCTGCCAAATACCCTTCAGCAATTGATCCTTCTGGATAACATTTATTATGACAGTAAGACTTCAACTTGCACAAGAACCTAGACACAAAACAAAATATTATGTAAATAATTGTGATGAAAGGTATAATCAATAGTGATTTAATACATATAAGTCAACTAACACCTCTCTAAAGGATACATCTATCGATAGAAATCTGGTCCACCAACTTTAGCTTCGTGAGAAAGATGAACTAGAAGGTGCACCATAATTGTAAAGAATGAAGGTGGAAATATCTTCTCCAAGTTGCATAAAGTCAAGGCGGCTCGATCTTATAGTTTCTCACGTTCTTCAACCATAAGAACTTTCCCACAAATAACTTTCACTATATTAGAAAGTTTAATTATACAAGACGTCACCTTGCTCGACATATAACCGCGTAAAGCTACTGTCATTAAATCTTACATTAATATGTGATAATCATGCGACTTTAAAGAATAAAGTATTAAATCTTTAACACTGACACATCGAGATATATTTGATGAATACCCATATGGGACCTTTATATCCTTCAACACCGTGCAAAACAATTTTTTTCTTTCTCCGACATCACAAAAAATAGAAGGAGACAACCAAGATTTCCATTAGGATACAACTGCAGATGAAGATCATGTTGAATTTTGATGTCGACTAAGTCAAGTCGACTCTTTAGATTATTTTTAAATTTTCTCTCGACATTGAGAATGGACCCAATAATATTCTCACAAACATTCTTCTCAATGTCCATGACATCAAGATTATGTCTCAAAATGTGATTCTTCCAATAAGGCAACTTGAAGAAAATACTTTTTCTTTTTTCCACAAATCTACCACATTTGAATCATCTTCTTCATCAGACTCATCATCACTCTGTTGGTCAACATCACAATCATACACATGTTTTGCCTTTTTCTTTGATCGTGTATTCGGTTGTTGATTCATCTTTCCATAAGTAAACTTGATATGTTTCAACATCGAGAAGATATCAGACCCGATTATTTTCTTAGGAGTTTTTCAGAACTTTTTAGTATTATCAAACACATTCTTTTGATTTATAAATTTATGATTTTCAGCTAACCACCGATATAAGATAACTTCTTTCCATTATACAACCACTTCGAACATGTTTGTGCAACACAACAAGGACAAACATAACAACCTTTGGTACTCCAACCAAATAAATTTGCATAAGCAGGGAAGTCATTAATTGTCCATAATAAAGTTGCGCGTAAATTAAAGTTCTCATTCTTTAACACATCATATGTTTCAACCTCTACCCATAATTGTTTCAACTCTTCAATAAGAGGTTGCATAGAATATCAATATCATTTTCGGGACCTTAATCGCCAGGGATTATCATGGATAAGATAAAATATTATTGTTTCATGAAAATCCATGGAGGCAAATTGTAGGGAACAAGTATAACATGCCAAGTACTATACGAAGTACTCATGATTTTGAAAGGATTAAACCCATCAGATGCAAGACCGAGCATGACATTTCGAGGTTCTCTTGCAAAACTTGGAAAGTTTTTGTCAAATGAATTCCAAGCTAAACAATCTACATGATGGTGTAATAATTCGTCATTGGTTCTTCCATCATGGTGCCACCTCATAGACTCAGCAGTCTTTGAGGACATAAAAAGTCTTTGAAGCTTAGTTATTAGAGGAAAATATCGCATAATCTTTACTGGTTTCTTTCTTGATCGTGCTTTAAATTCATAATCACTTATATTTTTTGCGTCCCTAGTCATCTATTGAGATTTTTCGCATACATGATAAGACTCCTGATTTTTTCGATCAGCCCAATACAACATGAAATAATTAGGACAACTATGAATTTTCTCATAACCAAGACCCAAATCTGTTATCATTTTCTTCATATATTTGCATGATTGATTGATTTTTGCAAAAGGAAACATTTCTCCTAGAAACTCTAATAACTGCGTACAAGAGTTATCAGTCCACCCTCCCAAGTATTTTAAGTGGAAAAGACGAATGCAAAAAGAGAGCTTTGAATATTTTAATCCCTCATAATTTTTTTCATTCATTCATTAAGTAACTTGTAAAACTTTGCCGCTTCTCCATTTGACTCTTTACCACATCCACTTCTTTTCATCTCAATGAAATATTAACATTATTGTACAATCATTTTCTCTAATAGATTGATGATGATTGTGCATATTAAATGTATCTCACACCATACCTTCCATGTCATTTCTCTAACAGATTGATGGCAAGAATTAGAAAGATAAGTCGAATTACTCGTGGAAGAATATCTATGAGATGTAAACTCTCCATGGAATATCCATTTTCTATAGTCTCGGACAAAGGCAAAAACAACTAGATGCTCGTAGACAACTTCACGAATGTGTCAATTAATGTTAGCACACTTCTTACAAGGGCAAATAATCATATTATCTTGTCTTGCATTCACAAAAGCTAAATTTAGAAAAGTTTCGACTCTATTTCGATATTCTTCGCCTACCCTTGACAAATCCATCCAACTCTTATCAATTTCGTATTTCTGGAATATCAATTTCAAATGTTAATTACTAATATTATAGAGAAAGTAAGCAACTAAACATAAGCATTACATTTAATTTCATAATTTAAATTATAAATTATAATACAAACAAATTCAAGGTTTATTTTATTAATTACATAAGCAACTAAACATAAGCACTACATTTAATGACATAAGCTTATGGTATATATATTATTTGTTGAAAGATTTTGATTGTTGAATTCATGGTTTATTTTATTAATTGAAAATTTTAAAAATGAAAATCAATGGTATATACATTTAATTTGACGAGTGTTCTAAATCGATAATATTTGTTTGTATATTCTTCGATCTTATGGATTTATTACTGCTGATTTGGTTGTGTTATACTTATTTTTGTGTAGGATCTTACTTTCCAGAATTAGTAGTAAAAAGGGTGCATTCTGTATTTTTATTATTATTTGATCACGGTTGGAGACATGGGCACGACTCTGGGCATGACGTGATAGTTTCTAGAAGGTCCAATCAGTAGCAATTTTGTAAAATATCTAGACAGAACCTTCTGGAAGGTGGACGAGCATAGATATCTTAGGAGATTTATTTTTAAATTTTAAAGTTTGAATTTAGAAAACATTTGGAATTATATTTAGGTTTTTTTTTTAATTTATGTGTTTATGTCTAGGATTTTGGAGGTTATAAATACCATCTTGGGGTAATCCTAAACTCACAACTCAGATTTCAATATTCTTCTTACTTATAGTTTTATAAAGTTCTTTGTTTTATTTTATTTTATTTTATTTTCAAGTTGTCATTTTTATTTTATTTTAAGTTTTATTTTTAAGCATGCTAAGTATGACTTTTGTCATGCTTAGCTAATTTTTTCATAAGCCGAGAGCTTACGCGATAACTCAATTTCAACGTGAGAATTGAAAAGCACTTGAATAACTTCGGAATATCTCTTTCAATCTCTGCACTTATTTTCAAAATCAAAACAATTTTCAAAATTAAAAATTGACTTTGGTCAAGATGTTGTTGCAATTAAATATGTGGGAGGAATGATTGGCTTATTGAAAGCACATTCGACTTCCTGGGAACACACTTGGCGAAATTGTCTTGCTAAGAGGGAATTGAGATCGGAATTAGTAGTTATTGAAACAACAATCCGAGTTGGTCTTCACGAACTTAAACGGATATTGATCTACGACAATTGATGTTGATCAGATCAATTTCCGAAGTCGGAATCAAAGATTGCCTTGGGTATTCGTTATACAAAGTAGAGTCACGAGGATTGTCCTTGTAGACAAAGTAACCGACGTGAATCTCGAAGGAAAAATTTAATTCGATTATCCGAAGAAAATCGAGTCAAAGCGAGGCTTGAGGTTGTTTTTACCATATTTATTTTCAACTTTATTTTTTTTATTTTTACTTTAAATCGTTATTTATTATTTAATACTTTTTTTTACCAAAATACCTTTTATCCACTCATATCACCTGGTCAAGGCAATTCAAATCGAAATTTGAGAATTTTTTAAGTTCATGTGGATCGACCCTTACTTCTCTTTACTACGTATTTCCTTTATTTATTAATTGAGAAGAATGAATTTATTTTGACATCAAAACGACAATTGTCATAATTACATAAGCTTATGGTATATATATTAATTGCTAAGACTTGGATCTTAACTACACTACACCTTCACTAACTGTCAGCAATTTTCATGATTTCCAGAGCTCCATATAATTAATTATAATATAACGTATTTGAGCAGATTGTAAAAAAGAACATCTCAAGGAATAGGGGTTGTCTCAAAAATGCGATTAATATACGGTTAAAAAATGGCGTGATCGAAAACTTAATAAGATAATAAATTCGGTAAAACGCTACCTATTATGTTGAAAGACTCATAATGTTATAGGTAGAAAACATGAAAAACTATTAAAAAAATTGGTAACCGGTAAACTTTGGTTATCGGTAGGTGTCGATACATATATATAAGTGTCTATAATTATTTCACTGTGGAAAACATTAATTTAAGGTTATCTTTTGATTGAGTTTTAAGATATTAATTTAGTAATTATACGCGTCTAATGATTTATTTTTATGTTACGGTATATATTATTATTGAATTTTAAAAAATAAACATAGATATTACATATTTATTATTATCTTTGGTTAAAATCGTTAAATTTAAATTCTAAATAATATTTTATAAAATATCTAAACAATTAAGTAATTTTTTGTGTAAATGAAATTATTATATTAATATTGTAGGCGGAAAACATGAAGCACTATTAAAAAATTTTGAAACATAAATTATATAACTTTCAACAAAGTATCGATACATGTACAAAAATTATCGACACTTTCAACATATCAGGTAGTTCTTTGCCGGTTTTGTCATAATGAAACTGGTTTTGTCATTTTTTTTACCTGTTATATTGTTATGTATCGATACATTTTTAAAAAGTATCGACACTTTCAACATATCTGGTAGCTCTTTACCGGTTTTGTCATAATGAAACTGATTTTATCATTTTTTACCTGTTATATTATTATGTATCAATACATTTTTATAAAGTAACAACACTTTCAACATATTCAGTAGCTCTTTACCGGTTTTGTCATAATGAACCCGGTAGGTATTTTAATGTAATAGGTAGCGCCTATTTTTTTACCGTTTACATTATTAACAACCTTAAAAAAATCGGTAGGTATTTTAATGTAATAGACAACGCCTATTTTTTTTACGTTTACATTATTAACAACCTTAAAAAAACAGTAAGTATTTTAATGTAATAGGTAGTGTCTATTTGTTTTACCGTTTACATTATTAACAACCTTAAAAAAAACGGTAGGTATTTTAATATAATTGGTAGCGCCTATTTTTTTTACCGTTTACATTATTAACAACCTTAAAAAAACCGGTAAGTATTTTAATGTAATAGGTAGCGCCTATTTTTTTTACCGTTTACATTATTAACAACCTTCAAAAAAATCAATAGGTATTTTAATGTAATAGGTAGCGCCTATTTTTTTTACCGTTTACATTATTAACAACCTTAAAAAAATCGGTAGGTATTTTAATGTAATAGGTAGTGCCTATTTTTTTACCGTTTACATTATTAACAACCTTTAAAAAACAGGTAGGTATTTTAATGTAATAGGTAACGCCTGTTTTTTTACCGTTTATATTATTAACAACCTTAAAAAAAACCAGTAGGTATTTTAATATAATACGTAGCGCCTATTTTATTTTATCGTTTACATTATTAGCAATCTTTAAACAAACCGGTAGGTATTTTAATGTAATAGGTAGCGCCTATTTTTTTTACCGTTTGCATTATTAACAACCTTAAAAAAAACCGATATATAGTTTAATATAATAGGTAGCGCCTATTTTTTTTTTGGATAATTAAGCTTTATTACCCAAAATAACAGATTCTGCTACAAAACAATACAATCAAAGTATCAAAGAATGGGGAACCAATGTACAAACAAAATTAATCAATACCCTAATTGCTACATAGATCTAAATTTTTGTTATCATTCCTATTACTGTTCCTATTAGATAAGACAGCCCTTACAATCATCTTAACATAGTTGATAATTTCTTCAGCAGTTCGACTCTTGCCTTTGAATATCCTACGATTTCTTTCCTCCCAAATGATGTAATTATGATCGCACCAAGAGAGCCTCAATATAGTGGAAATCAAGGACTTGTCTTTCCATGAATTTACTGCCCATTCGAGTAGACTGGACCAATTGGTGAACTGTAAGTTCAACCCCGACAGTTGGAGCAGAGAACTCCATATAGAAGCCGTGTACCTACAAGAGGCAAAAAGATGATCTCTGGTTTTATTATCATCATGGCAGAAAATACACTCAGCATTAGTAAAAATACCAAAACGTTGTAATCTATCCTTGGTTGGAAGACGATCCAGTATGTTCATCCAAGAAATAAGGTTGTGCTTCAGGACATGGAGAGAAAACCAGAGCAGATTATGCCAAGATACTTTGCTTGGTGTTACTCGCAGGGTATAGCAGCAATAATCTGGCCATGATTCATATTTTTAGAATACGTTTAAATATCCAGCTCGAATTAGGAGGTTCAGTCATGGTCCATAAATCTTGATTCTTGATAGTATTAGTTTGAGTCCAGGCTACCCATAGTGATCATTGATCTGCAAGAATTTTTCTGGTAAGTAGAATTAAGTTCGCACAGTTCCAGGATTTAATATCCTTTAGACCTAATCCATCTTCTGACTTTGGATAACAAATATTTCTCCAGCTCACCCTTGCTCCTGTAGCTTTAGTATCCGAACCTTTCCAAAAGAATCTTGAACACATTTGTTCAATTTTCTTGATAATGGAAAGAGGCAAGACAAGTTGCCTACACCAAAAATTTGCAACGCTATAAAAAACATTCTTGATGAGCTCCATTCTTCCTGCATAACTCATATACTTTCTTAACCATTGGTGAAGCCAGTTTTTTATATTATCAAGAAGGGCTTGACAATCTTTAGCAGAAAGTTTCTTGGTGACCAAAGGGACACCCAAGTAACGAACAAGTAATCTTCCATGTTTAAAGCCAGTAGAACTTATGATAGATTCGATGTTGAGGGGAGAAATACCAACCGTGCATATTTTCCAGCATTTAATTTAAGTCCAGAAAATCATAGAAGAAGTCCAGGACAGTGGTGACACCCAAAACAGACTCAAGGTTTTCTTTGCAAAAGATAAGTAAATCGTCAGCAAAAGATAAGTGAGTGAGTCCAAGATTCTTGCATTTAGGATGAAAAGAAAACATTCCTTTAGAAGCAACAGTGTTGAGGAGGGTGGACAGAACATTCATAATCAGGACAAATAAAATAGGGGATAGTGGATCCCCTTGTCTTATCCCCCTAGCACCCTTGAAGTAGCCAATCAAGCTTCTATTGAAGGCAATAGAGTATCGAGCATTCGAATAGCGCACTGTAATCCATTCAATGACTTTGGATGGGATATCCAAAGCGTTAAGGACAGCCGAAATGAAATCCCAATTAATGGAGTCAAATGCTTTATGAAGATCTATTTTTAAAGCACATCTCGGTGAGATGGATTTCCTCCCATAACCTTTGACAATCTCTTGAGCAAGAAGAGTATTGTCAATTATACTTATTCCCTTGACAAAAGCAGATTGATTTGGAGCTATAATCCAGGGAAGCATAGGAGTTATCCTATTAACAAGGATCTTGGTAATAGTTTTGTAGATCACTGAACAACAAGATATAGGACGGAAATCAGAAACTTTGCTCGGATTTGGCATTTTAGGAATTAAAGCAATAGTGGTCGAGTTAAAAGCCGTGTAGATAAAAGATTCCTGGAAGAAGTATTTGACAGCCTTAAGAACATTATTACCAACCACCAACCAAGCTTTTTTTTAAGAATAAAGAGGAGTATCCATTGGGACTTAGAGCCTTGTCATTGCCTTGACTGAAAATGGCTTCTTTAATTTTCTCATTGGTAACTTCTTTAACCAACATTTCTTTGTTATCCAAGGAAATAGGATGGACCAAATCTTTAAGTAGAGATGTAGGACAGCCTTTGGAATTAGGATCTTTAGAGCCTAACAAATTCTTGAAATATTCAATAATTTCCACTGACATATCTTCAAAAGAATCAAGTCTATCTCCCTGATTGTTGACTAGAGCTCTGATAGTTTGTCTTTTGTTCATGGTAGCAATGACTGAATGAAAAAATTTTGTGCATCTATCACCTACCTTAATCCAATGCACTTTAGCTTTTTGTTTTAAAAACATCGATTCAGCTACTTCTAACAAGTTGAATTCTCTCTGTAGCTCAAGTTCTTTCTCTAAGGGACCATCACATTTCAAGGTAAGTAGTTGTTTCATTTCAAGTTCAGCTCTCTTTTGAATGACTCAAGCCGAAATGTCACTAAAATAATCCTTATTTAGATTTTTGAGGTTAGATTTGAGACGTTTAAGCTTGTTGAATAAAATCATCATAGGATTTTCATCAGTCTCTAAATTCCAGGAGTGTCTCACAGTTTCAAGAAAATTTAGGTAGAGAGCCCAACAATTAAAAAATTTAAAAGGTTTCGGTTCACTAGAATAGACCTCTTCACTTAAGTTCACCAAAACCATGCAATGATCAGAATGACCCAGAGCCATGAATTCCACATGAGAATGGAGAAAGCATTCAAACCATGAAGGATTAATTAAGACTCTGTCTAATTTCCGAGCCAAATAGTTATCACTTTCCTTGTTGCTCCATGAAAAAGTAGGCCCAAAATAAGGATGATCTTGCAACTGCAGATCTTGAGTAGCTTCTTGAAACTTTAATATATCAGAACAAGTGATCGTTCCCATAAGCTCACTGTCTGAGCTCTCATAATTGTGCAGAATCACATTGAAATCGCCTTCCAAGGTCCAGGGAAGGTTACTAAAATTAGCTTTAATATGCCTAAGATCATTCCATAGTTGTCTTCTAAAAATTCCATTATTACCACCATAGATTGCAGTGATAATGAAAGGAACATCATTAAACAATCCCTTAACAGTGATGCTTTGAGCCGAAACAAAACATAAAGAGAGAGCAATATCTTTTCTCCAAAGTAACCAAATTCTTCCATTCTTCGCAAAATCATAATTGGTAATACAGTTCCAATTTGTAAAGGAAGTAGCAAGAATATTAACAGATTTATCCACTTTCACGCGAGTTTCCATCAAACAGAGAATTGCAACATTATATTTGGCATCCTTTTTAAGAACACTGCCTTGTTTAAGAGGGTTATTTAACCCTCTTACGTTCCAGAATACGAGAATCATTTCCCATGTGACGAGGAGCCCATGTCTCCTCCCTTACTACTTACTGATGCTCATTTGTGTTTTTCTATGTGAGCCTTTTTTTTAATTTGGGATCTTTAATCAGCTCAGCTACCCCCCGAGCAGTATCTCGAGATTTATCAACAAGGTTTTCTGAGGAAGATTGTGTCTCATCAATCGAACTGAGTAAATCAAATCTATTTGAAGATCCTGTAAAGGCTTTAGTAGATTTCGAAGGCCTACCCCTGCCCCTTTTTGTTAGAGGATTAGAGGAGGAATCCGTTTTCATGTCATATTCGGAAGACCTACATTCTTCTTTAAGAACATGAACAAGAGCAGTTTCTGGATCTTTAACAGTGAGGGATGAATCTTTAGGGAAATTAAAAGTACTAGAATCAGTCAAAACATTATCTTGAGTATGCGAATCAGTGCCTGATTTAATCCCTTCTTCAATATCCTTACAAAGATCATGGATTTGATTATCATCAGTACTAATAACTTCTAGCGCAAGAGAAGATGGATTTGCAGTTCCTTTTTCTTCCAGACAAGTAAAGAAGCTTGATAAGAACTAGGGAATTGATTACATCCTTTTGTACTATGACCAAACACGTTGCAATTCTTATAACAAGGATGAATCCAAGGCACCTCAACAACAATTGAAGCTGTTTGGCCATTACTTATAATAACATCAATATACCTAGGAATATAATCATTTGCCCCGATCTCAATACAGACTTTAGAAAATTCAAGCCTAGTTTTGGATGTTGTGACAGAATCTATAGAAAGAGGAAAGCCAATTGCACTAGCTATGTAGCTCAAGCCTTCGTTCGAGAACAATTCCAGGGGAATATTATATAAATGCACCCATAATGGAATTCTAGACAGATCAAAATCTAACTTAGACATGTTAGGCTCCCATTTACGTAGAATTAAGGGTTTATTGAAAATATGCCAAGGTCCATTCTCCATAACCCAATCCCTAGCTTTCTCTGAATTAAAAGAGAAGAGGTAAAGATTATTACCTGCATAGCTGGTCTGCACCGTAGTACCCTGTAAGGGTTTTTTCCACAAATTTTCTATAATTTGCTGTAGTGCTGAGAACTTTGGTGCTGCTCCAAGGAAGTGCCCAACAAGTGAGAGTCTTCATTATGTAATTCCTTCTTCGAAAACTTCAGGAGGTGGGTGAACAGTCGGCGTTTCATCACGCAAATTTGGGGGAAAGTATCAAAGCTGAATCCCAGCAGAGCATGAGAAAATCTTTCGCCAATCCATCAGAACCCAGGCAAACTTTGAAACACTGATGAAGAATAAAGAGACGATTAAGAAAATCAGAGAAGAAACGAGCGAATCACCGGGAACGCAGTTGCAACAAATCAGTTTCCATTAGTCCTGCTAATGTACGCCGAGAGAGAATTGCAATCGTGCGCCATCTTGTTTTTATAGCGCCTATTTTTTTACCGTTTACATTATTAGCCATTTTTAACCGGTCACTTGTTTAACCTATCACACCTTTTTTTAGTCGTTTTTTAACCGCCTCACATCAGAACTTCCCCAAGGAATATTATTGAGATTGATGTACAAAGCATGCCAAGTGGAGAGAGAAAATATGTTAGATAGAGATTATTATTACATTGAGGTTAAAAAATATAAATAATAAAACCTTAATTAATTTCTACCTTGGAAAGGAAGCATTGCATGCATATAACTTCATTAATTAAAATTAAATGTTTATATATTTTTGCTTGAATTTAGTTTGATCACTAGGATGGACGCATAATTTTATGTTAGGAATGTAAGTTTTTAAATAAAAAATGAATTTATAAAATTTTAAAATGATAATTTTATAATCTATAAATACTTAGATCTTATATCATCGTCAAGTCTCGACACAATACAAATATAATCTATATCCATCCTCCTCGATAAGATACACAATCCTAAATAATCAACATTTATCCTCTTTGCTAATATTGAATTTTTTTTAAATAACTCGTACACAAGCATTATTGACTCCTCTCTCAATACTATTTATCGCTTGATAAGGAGGATGATAATATTAATAAAAGTATAATTTTTATGTATCGCTTAATATAGTTAAAAATAAAAGAGAATAAAATTAAACTTTTAAAAAATACATATTTTAAACTAACTCACATCTCTTAATTTTCCTTTTAAATTAGAATGTTTTGTTTGTACACATGAAGATAGAAAATGATCGCTCTCATTTTCTTTTTCATCAGATTTCTTTCTTATCAGTCACGTTCAAAAATTATTTTCTTTTTATTTTTTTTATTCACTCCTATTCTTTTTTACTTTTAATTTTAATTAACACTAAATCTTGAATCTGAATAACATTAAAATTTAAATTAAGTAATTAAAATAAACTCTTATCTTTATCCAAATTCATTTATGAAGCTCAATAATTTTATATAAATGAAAATTAATTGACGAATAGCCGACCTTAGCAAGGTCCAACAACATTCTTCTTCATTAAAAAGGAGAATTGAATGCTCGACTGCTAAAAACATTCTTCTTCATTAAAAAACATGCTTTGAATGCTGGGCTGCTAATATCACCGTGAGAGGAAAAAAACCAATGTGATATAAACAGCAACAACATAAAGTAAAGAATGTGGTCGGATCTGCCCGACCCACAACAAAGGAACCTGAAATTAAGCCGGTATTCGGCGCAAAACCGTACCCTCCGCCCCAAGATTGCCTGTTGGTGCAGCAGGCCACGCCTTAACTCTGAAACTCTCTTTTTTTTTTTTAATACTATGTAGCAACTGCGGCTTTGTCTCTGCTTTAGGTGAACATGTTGGCAGAAAGCTAAAATATTTAAAGCAAAATGCTTGCCTGCTTCTTTTATACCATGCATCTAGTTTTATTAATTTCACAATCATTTACTATCATTTATAATATGTGCTGGGCTTGCCTTTTCTTCATTGTTACTCCCTTTCGGGATGACCCGGACAGGATAGAATTACTTTGAAAATTTTAAATTATTATATATTTTTAATTGTTTATCATTTTAATTGATAATATGTTTTCGTCTTTAGAATTTTATAAATACGTTCTCTAACATAAAATCTTAGGTAAGTCCATATTATTGAACAAAGTTTTTAGAATCTAATTCTAGATAAACAGATAAAAAACACTACTATATGCTGATGAGTTTGGAATCCTTAGTTTCTTAGACTAATTCAAAATAAGGAAATCTGTTGTTTGATTAAAACATTACAAAAGATTGTAAAGAAGAAAGTAATGGTAAGGGATAAGATTGATCTTTTTGACTGTAAAACATAACACCCAACGTGTTATACATGCAAACAGTATTTCTCTAGGAAAGATATATCAATAAAGTTGCGGCTTCTGTTCTTGATCCACAGTATAGAAAGACTTGCAAATGGAAGAAACACTGTTGCTACTGTTATACTAACTCTATAGCTCTCGCTTTTTTCTTTTCTTTTTGCATTGGAAATTCAAAACACGTAATTTGCACACTCAAATGAAAGCTTAGTAGCTAAGCAGAAGTTTACAAATTGAAAATCAATGTTGAAGCACACAACTTTCCGAGGTTAATAATTGATGCATACAAGTAGGATAGCAATGGGTCGGATTTTTGCCTTCACTCGAATTTCACTCGAAAATTAATCATATCCATCAGTATTTGATCTGATCTGCATTTAAGAGGATCTAACCTACTCGAAACTCAACTCAATTTTTAGGTCAAACCCTATTCAACCTGACCCGATCTCAATATATATTTAAAAATTATATTTATTTGATAAAATAAGGACTTAATTTAAAAAAAAAATTAAATTATAAAGAGCTTTATTGTAAATATCATTAAACATGTATAAGGGATAATTATAATATTATGTCAATTAATTTTTTTACATAAACCAGAACCCGACCTCACCCTTAAAAAAACCTAATTCAATCTTAAATTTTTAAAATAAAATATCAACTATGATAGATTAGTTCAAAACTCGTCGAATTTTGATGAAATGATTCTCCCTATATACAAGGCATATAATCTTATTTAGAGGGAAAATGGTATTTAAATTTAAAATATTAAAATCAATTAATTATAATTTTAAAATTTTAGATAAATTATTTTTTAAAATGTATAAAGATTAAAATATATCTTTCTATAATAGAGTAAACTAAAATTTTAAATAATTTTAAGAGTCTAAAATATTAATTTTTATAATAAAAATTAAAATCTACTTTTAAATATAATACACACACTTCTAGACTTACGTTTTAGTAATATTTTTGTTCATGTCTGATTTGCCAAATAAAAAAGGCAGTAATTAGTATTAAAAAGTTGGAACCGAGTCTTTACTCTGTAGAGTAGACAAATTACCCCTAGCCGCCTTCCACAACTGACACCTTTGCTTCCTGTTCGACCACTACGAGTGTAAATGCATGCTTTGTCGTCTTGCTCCGGACAAGAATCCTATTCCTAAGCCAATTACCACCATCTCCTCCACGCATGCGCTGCAACCTTGGCTAAACCCTCTCTTTATTTACAACAATGCCCTCTCTCATCCTTATAAAAGCCCTCATCTTATGTTATTTCGACACCGTCCTCACTACCTCACCAATTTTACCTTTTCTCACTAACTTCATCACCCAAAAAAGTGTGTTTTGTTTAGAAGAGGGAATAATGCATTATCAAGGAGATTCTTGGGGTTTCTATTTGCCGACGAGGAGCATAGGGTCGGATCCGATGGAGAGGGTGGTGAAACTGGCGTCGGAGAGCGCGGTGGTGATATTCAGTTTGAGCAGCTGCTGCATGTGCCATGCTGTGAAGAGGTTATTCTGTGGAATGGGAGTGAACCCTACGGTGTACGAGTTGGACCAGGACCCTAGAGGGAAAGACATGGAGACCGCATTAATGAGGCTGCTTGGCAACTCGCAGGCGGTGCCGGTTGTTTTCATCGGAGGGAAGTTGATCGGTTCCATGGACCGAGTCATGGCATCCCATATTAATGGAACCTTAGTGCCACTTCTCAAGGAGGCCGGAGCACTTTGGCTCTAGTTTCTGACATTATTAATTAGTTGTTAGAGAACAAAATGCCTAATAATTAACCAGGGAATTTACAATGTGCATGTACAAAACAAAAAGGAAAGTGTAGGAGTTGTGTCTGTGTTGATTATCTCTGTTCATTTTTATTGCAAACGAATTAGACTGTTTTTAGTTATAGTTTGTTTTGTTTTTCAATAGGAGAATTTGAGGTCTTCTAACCCTTTGTTTTTCAATGAACGAATACGTCCTCGTACATAATTACTCAAATTCCAAATTAAAGTGATTAGGTACCTTAAAGATATAATGTTTGAGTACCGTTTAGCATCCTCTCTCTCGATCTAACAAAATTTACATTTTCTTTTACCCTTATTCAAAATTCAATCTAATACTAAAATTATGACACTATTATCACTACATTTAATAATTATTCATCATTGATTTATGTTATAACTATGAGGTGAAAAGTGTCACCATTTGTAAATAATGAAGACCAAATGTATTACTATATCAATTTTATTAATTATCACGTCAGCATCTCTATAAAATATTAACGGTTAGTGCTTGATTGGCAACGATTAAATAGTTACATGGTCTTATGGATAAAATTAAAAGCTCGATGTTCAAAATAAGAAAGATATAGTTAAGTGGTAGTTTACCCTAAAATTTAAGTGATATATTATAAATTGATATAAGAAAAAAAATCCTTGAAGGTAGAGTTTTTGTACTATAGGATATGGTGATCTATTTTGATCAAGTTCGGTTGTTTTAAAGATGGTACTGTATGTGGATTCTGGTGGAAAATTAATTGGGAGATGTGGGCAGAATGAAGGGAACACCATTTTTGTGAAAATTATTGCTTTGCTACAGCAATGGAAGGGAACACTTTGACGGTAATGGTGGTCAACCCTACAGACACAGCACTGCTCCTCAACAATATTAATTAGCTGTATATGCACACACATATGTATTCTTAATTTTTTTTCTTTGCTCCACCTGCTTCATAAAAGCCAAGCAGCTGCATTTGAGTAGTTAATTAAGATGGGAATGGAAGATTGGATGGGATAGAAGCTTGAAGAATTGGAATTAAGCGGCGCAACAATGTAGAATTAATGTGATATGGGGAGCATCTTTATGGCGGTGGTGCACTTGAAGGAAACACATTTTTATTCGGTAGATGGTGGTCCACCTTGAGACAAGTAGATATATTACGTGTTTGGAGTATTAAATGTTACTCCTATTATGTTTAACGATATTCTTTTATATATTTAAGACTTTTCACTAATTGTCTTTATCAAATTTATATTAAAACAATATAACATAAAATTTTATGGAAAATCAATTTATAAAATTTAGGATGACTAAAATAAATTATAAATAAGAATTATAGAAATATTTAAAATTATCAGAGCAACCCTATGGACACTTGGGCTGGCTAGGAATTAGATTATATTCGAAGCGATGTGGGCCTACTCAAGGACCCCACGTGAGGCAGCAAAAATTAATTGGACCCAGCTTGAGTTTTGCTTTTAAAATTGTAATTTTTCTTAAAAGAAAATTGGTAAGGTCTTTCCAAAAATTTTTTATTGGATTTGTCTCTAGAATTGTGAGCTTACTGGAAAAAAATATATTTGAATCTAATACATTCATGTTTGATTTAAGATTAAATCTTTTGAATTCATTGATGAAATTATCTTAATTTAATGTTAATACATCAAATTAATTATACTCATTCAAGGAGAAAGTTATACATTTAAAATCAATTGAACTCACAATCCCTAAAAGTTTATAATTGTATTTGTACTAATTGAGATATTGAATCACCATATAATGATTCAATTCCTAAAAAAATAAGTTTAGAGTTGAAACTAAACATTGCAACTTATATAGCAAACTGAATCATAATATAAGAAATTGAAAGTAATAAAATAAAATAAAAAAATTAAAATTAAAATTAAAATTTATTTTTAAAAATTATTAATATGTAAATATTATATATATCATACATGATATATTATTTTAGCAAAATGAATTAAAACAAAAAGAATATAATATTAATAGATAAATTATTTTTAAATTAATATATCCTAATCTTATTAATTGATTTTTTATGTGTCTAGTGTATATTATTTAATCTCTACGTAATAGTACTGTAAACGAACCGAACGTTCAGGGAATTGTTCAGTGGGAAGTTCATTTATGTTCGTTTATCTATTAAACGAATGAACATGAACAAGATTTTATGTTCGTTTAATTAAATGAACAAACACGAACAGAGGGCTCGTTCGTTCATTTACATTCATGAACGTTTGATAATATGTTCGTTTACTTTCGTTCGTTTATGTTTGTTCATTTATTTTTAGCTCAATCTCTCTAGACCCATTTAAAATAGTAAGACCCAATAAATTTTAGGGTAAACTACACGAGAGGCCACTAAACTATGGTAAAAAAATCAATGTGACCACTGAACTTTCAATTGAATCAATAAGACCACCCACTATTTAATTGATTCAATCAAACCATCGTCTGTTAATTTTTAACAGAGGCGGTGACATGTCCACTAAACTTAATTGGCATAATTATATATTTAGTCCTTAATATTTACATATTCTATCAATTTAGTCACTATTTTAATTCAATTAAATAAATTTAACTATCCAATTAAAACGTGACATATGTCAATATATTATATGAAGGTTTTATTTATGAATTTTAAATTATTTAATTAAATAATTTTTCTATCCAATCAGGTGGTTACATGTGTCACCACTCAATGGAAGTGAAAATTAAAGGGACAAACATGCGCTCCAAGGGAATTGAACTAGGGTTTGGTGGGGGATAAAGCAGGCGCCCAAAACATTGGGAAGATCCGCAATAGTTTATAGTTACAATAATTTGTATTTGACTTATAAAAGTTTGTTAATGATAAAAAATTAAACAAATTATTTGTTTAATTAAACTATTATTTAAATTAATTGTAAATTGTTTTTTTAATTAAAAATATTCAATTTTTATATAAATTAGAAAATTAAAAAAAACGTTAATTCGAAAATTAACCAAATTAACCGAAATTTGTTTGGTTCGGTTAATAATTTTCTAATAAATTTCGGTTCGATTAATGGTTAAAGAAAAAATTCGGTTAATTCGGGTCAATTAATAATTTTCAAATTAATTCGTTTCGGTTAATAATTTTCAAAATAAATTTTGGTTCGATTAACCGAACCGAATTAACCAAAATTTTGCTTCGATTAATAATTTAAAAAAATCGGTTAATTTGGTTTGGTTAATAATTTTCAAATTAACCAAACTGAATTAACCAATTTTTTGCTTCAATTAATTCGGTTAATAATTTTCAAAAAATATCAGTTAATTAGGTTATGTTAATAATTTTCAAATTAATTCGGTTTGATTAATAATTTTCAAATAAATTTTGGTTCGATTAACCAAACCAAATTAGCCAAATTTTTGCTTCGATTAATTCGGTTAATTTGGTTTGGTTAATAATTTTCAAATTAATTCGGTTCGGTTAATAATTTTCAAATAAAATTTGGTTCGATTAACCGAACTGAATTAACCAAATTTTTTTCTTTAACCGTTAATCGAACCAAAATTTATTTGAAAATTATTAGTCATTAATAATTTATTTAATTTATTTAATAATTTATTTAAACAAATAATTTGTTTAATTTTTCATCCTTAGCAAATCTTTAAAAGACAAATAAAAATTGTTGTAACTTTAAACCATTTGGGATTTTTGGCCCAATGGTTTGGGTGCATGCTCTATTCTTCCCCACCCTAGTTCGATCCCCTTGGAGTGCAAATTTGTCTGTTTAATTTTCACTTCCATGGGTGGTGACACATGTCACCACCTGATTGGATAGAAAAATTATTTAATTAAATAATTTAAAATTCATAAATAAAACATTTCAATCATATATTGACAAATAATTTAGGGAGTCGGGATCTATATTTTAGAGAGATTTGGAAATTCCGGCCACCATTCACGGTGGTCGGCGGCGGCGATCGGTGTCGGAATTCCCTCCGGTGAGGGATGCTAGAGAGAAGCCAAAGAGAATTTTTTTCTCTCGGTTTTTAGAGAGAGAGGGGAAGAAGAAATGAAGAAAATAACTTTAAGGTCGGTTAGTTTAGGGTTTAAATACTCCTCCCCGAATGAAGTCATTTTGGGGAGGGGTCTATGTGTAATTTATAAAATGTTAAACCCTTTCCGTAGTACTCACAACTTTGTAATTTTATATTTTAGTCACCGAAATCAAATATTGGGACTTTTAATTCGGTTTCTTAATTTTAATTTTATTTATTTTAGTACTTTACATAAAATTATAGATATTTTAGGCAAATAATCGATTTAGTCCTTGTACTTTTATTAATTAATATTTTAATCCTAAACAACATGTTTTAATTTATTTTAATTTGATATTCGAATTTGATATAAATTTATTTTAGTCACTAAATTAATAAATTGGTAAAATAGCATGTTTAGCCATTGTAACTTTAAATAACTAATTATTGATTAGTGTATTTCATTTTAATATGTTATAATTTAGTCACTAAGTTTAATACTTTCATTTATTTTACAAGCTTTATTATTTTTATATTTTAATACTATAATTTTAATTTTATTTATTTTAGTCACTATTTAATTATTATTTAATTTTATATGATTATTTTTAATATATTTAATTATTATTATTATTTAGTCATATAAATATATATAATAAATAATATTTATTTATTTTTAAAAATTCTATAAATTTAATTTTATATAAATTACTTTTAGGAAAAATAATCATATTTTAATATTTATTTATTTTTTAATATTAAGAAATGGGCTGTCTTAAAGCACCTAGAAGTCATTTTCTGATATTCTTAAATAAATAAATATCCTATTTTTATAAATTATATATTAATTTAATTTAATTATTTTTAGAGAAATGTTTTATTAATATTTATTTATTTTTTAATATTAAGAAATGAGTTGTCTTAAAGCACCTAGAAGCCCTTTTATGATATTTTTAAGTAAATAAATATCTTATTTAAATATAAAAAATATATAAATTAATATATATTTTTAATAAATTTGAAATAACTGGATTATGAATTAAATATATTTTTGAATTCTTAAATTTCCAATAATAGAGACAATTTATAATTAATAAGTACTAATTTTGGGCGTTATAGGGGTGTTAATCCTTCCTTAAACGTAATCGACCACAAATCCTTTTTTATTAAAATTTTTTGGTTACACGCAGATCAGTTTATCTTTTAAATTATGTTTTCTTAAAAACTATTTTAAAAGATTATTTTTAAGTATTTGATGTACCTAACCCAAAAAGGTCAATGGCGACTCCCAAAATATTTTTTTAAATCAAAATAATTTTTTTATCCACATTATTTTTTCCACCAAGTAAAAAATTTATGCCCGGGCAAAAACCGGTTACGACAAAAGTACCACAGGAAGCGTGAACTGGTATTTCAATGGGTGGTTTTTGAGTTCAGTTACCAACTCAACATTATAGATTTTGAACTGAATAAACTTGGGAACAAATCAACTTGAGTGAGAGACTTGAAAGTAAGTACTTAGTAGTTTATTGGTACCAATCACTGGATTTTATCAGAACAATGTCTGCTGCATCTAAAAAATTCCAATTGGTGTGTAGCATACATGACATTACTCTTCTTAGACAATAATCCTTTGAGACATTTCTGCAAAGA
The DNA here is from genome assembly GCF_006381635.1 of Hibiscus syriacus. NCBI lineage: Eukaryota > Viridiplantae > Streptophyta > Magnoliopsida > Malvales > Malvaceae > Hibiscus > Hibiscus syriacus. Next base: position 9,306,722 of record NW_024061960.1, on the reverse strand, counting down.
ATTATCATACATGGAGCTACTTCATTTTAGAAATAAACACAGGAGAATGCTACTTGAATAACAAATAGCACTTGAAAAGAGACTTGGGATGGTTTTTTTAAAACCTTGAACGAATGTGTTCCTCCATGAGCATCAACAGCACCGAAGGTGTCATCTAGGATTAGATTTCAAAATCACTGTAAACGGTCCTTGTTAACTGAATCCTCTGCTTTTGGCCTCCACTCAAGTTCATCCCTCTTTCCCCCCACAACACTCGTAAGTCGTATCTCTATTATCCCACATCTAGAAATCTTGTTCCAGGAACATGCTTCAAGAACATTTTCTTAGAAAGCTTTGTCCATGCCCTTCCCAAATAATATATTATCTCAGATAATGCCTGTTTGAATCCAAGATCTCTGAGGAACATAAACCTTAGAGGCTGAACCAGAAATCCTTGGGATCTCAAGTATGCTGCAGAGTAGGCTTGATTTACAAACGACTATATGGTAACCTTTCTTTATTTTCAACTTGCCATTCATTTTGATGGTTGGCTTGTTGATGTTTGGTTACCTGTTTACCAAGCATATTCTCCTGTATCAATTCAGATAGCAACATTAGATGCTTTAGCACCATGATTACTTATGAACTTCCTTTGATCATCTCCAAGGAACTATTGTATTTAGTGTTACATAATTCGCAATTCGCTTTGATTCGCGAAACGGGTACGTAATCACAATTCGTTAGTTTCACAGTTGGAGATGACAATTTTAATGAGAGATATTCTTTTGGTTTGGGTTAGAATGTCTTTTAGGAATTGGTTTAGAATGTTAAATGTAGTTCATTTATTAACAACTTCAGGATATTTTCTCTATTTTTATCAAATAGATAATTTATAATTACTTTCTTAAAGTTACAAGATAATACAACTCGGAAATTCATTGTTCTTTAGCAATTAGTAAATTAATTCACTTTTAGGTAAATGTAGATAATTTATTTTTTTTTAAAAAAGGGGATGTACATTGTATTAAAATCATGGGTACAAAGCACAACATATCAAAGGCCTCGTAAAAAAACCTTCCTAAACCTATGTGGAGTAAAAAGAATGCACTTTTGTGTGAAACAATAAATATAATTACGGTTTATTCTTTACGCACTGCAACCAAAAACAAAATTGTAAAAACAATCGAACCACCTCACACAAAACCTCAAATTAAATTTTATCAAATTAATGATTATTGATAACTTCATATTACTTTACTCTAATTTTATCAAGTTAAAATTTGAATAAATAAATCATAATTAATTTTTTTAGAAGTTACAAGATAATAAAACTTGGAAATTTATTGTTCTTTAACTATTAGTGAGTTAATTATTTTTTGGTAAAATATACAAATAGTTACTAAATTACGTTGAGATGATCTTTTTGGCGCTTGAATTTCGAAGTTAAAATTATTATCAAACTATTACAAAATGGTCCTATAATTTTCCAAAATTTATCACTAATTTTATAATATGCAGTGACCATTTTGTAATAGTTTGATAAACTTAATGATTATTTTATAATTTCTAAAATTTCAAATGGCTAAAAGAATCATTTTAGCATAGTTTAGTAATAATTTGTGTATTTTAGTCTTATTCTTCACCAATGCTATAGTTCTATTCAGATTTCAGTTTTTTAATCAATGGTGTAATTATACTTTTGGTCATTCCTAATTTAATCTCAATTCAAAAATCTCTATTTAAATGCTAATTGGATTCAATTATCTCCCGATTAGTATCATCTTTTGCCAAATGAATTCAACCATGCATGCTCTCAATTTGATCCTTAATCAGTTTGTGTAACATCCTAAAGAGAGGACTAGTGACCAAAATGCAAATTTTGAAAGTTTGATTGTCAAAGTAGAAAATTGTAAAAAGTTTAAAGATCTAAGTGGTATTTTTCCCAAAAAGAATTTATTCCATAAATGGATTTATTTAGTGACCAGATTATAAGTTTTTGAAAGCTTGGTGACCAAAGTATAAACTTTTGAAAAGTTTAGGGACCAAATGGTAATTTTGAAAAGTTATATTTGATTTCAAAAATAAGGAAATAAATATATTATTTTCACATTTTTAAATGTGAAAAATAATATTTAAGGATTTAATTCCATATTTAATTGAGATTGTGGGATTAAAGTGATAGAATTGTAAGTTTTGGAAATTGCAAGGGCAAAATGGTAAAGTGAGAAAATATTTTGTTCATCTTTGACTTGGAAAGATGATAAGGTTGTTGTAGCTTGATATTAATGTAAATATCAAGTTCATTAAGGGTAAATTAGTATAGATATTTTGATTTCAAGGGTAAAGTGGTAATTTGACATTTAATGAATTTTATATTCATTATTAATTAAGAAAGATGAAGAAATATCATATGATTTCTTCATCTTCTCTAGCAGAAAACGTGAGCTCCTCCCAAGGTAAGAAAGAAATTTTGTTTTCAATTTTTGAGCCAATTCTTTTGGAATTCGAGTTATGTTGTGAAATAGGAAAGTGACCTACGCGAAAAACGCTATCATTTGGTACCAATATTTCTTTATAATCTTGATGGATTTCAAAGATCCCAAATCTAAGGATTTATGTTCATGATAGGATTCATGAAATTGATAATAAATCTTGATGATTTAGAAGTAAATCTTGATGATTTAGAAGTTGTAGATTCATTTTCAAGCTTTATTCATGGTTAGAACATGTTCAATCTTTCTAGAAATTATTCTTTGAAAATTTGAACATGATGAATTTGAGTTAGAAAAATTATGAAAAAATTATATAAGGTCTGGAAATGATGTAGGAAGTATTCTATAAGCTTTAGAAAATTTGGAGACCATTTTGTAATTTTTGAAAAGTTAGGGGACCAATTCATAAATTTTAGAAAAGTTGTGAATGATTGTATAATTGTTTAATAGTTAATGTACTATATTGGAAATTGTTATTTTGGGATTAAAATGAGCATTTAGATGTGAAATATTACCATTTTGGAAGTTTGAAAAGATTGGTGATTTAAGTTCAACACCCATGTGATACTGAACTACATGAATATATGAAAAATATGATATGTTATTTTATGTGCTAAGTGGTGTATATATGAACATATGTGAACAATATATGACATACATATATGAACAAATGAGAAAGGATAAAAGCTATATGATACAATCTATGTGATTACATGCACATGTGATATATGTTACATGATATGAACCTATGTAATATGGGTTATATGACAAGGATGATATACAAGCTATACGAGAACAAGTTATGAGATTACATGTTTATATGATACAAGTGATGTGAACTGTTATAAATGATAATGCCCATGTTATGTGATATGAGAGCTAGAGGTATAGTTGGCATGCCAAGAGTCGTGGGTTCTACGTGGTCCTTTGGGACATATACAAAGGTCATTCGAGACAAATACATAGGTCATTCGGGACAAATTTCATATGCCCCTAGTGGGACTCCATACAAGCTCTGGTGACAGCGTAAGTGCAAAACCTCAATGTACTCAAATACCTTAAGTTCTTAGTAATATACATGGGCCTATAAAAGATATCAAAAGTATTTACAAGATTTATATGTGATACTGTGTATATTGCTGAGTGAAATGTATTACATGATAATGATATTGATATTGATAATGATAGAGATCATGATAATGATGTTGGTGTTGATAAGGATTATATATATATGCATGTATGCATTCTGTTATATGAAATGTTCTATGATTCTATTATTTGTTTTATATGTCTCACTAAGTCAACGACTTAGCGTGTGATTGTTTCACACTTAGGTTCAAGAAGAGGAAGAATGATAAAAGTTTAAGCAATGCAGGTCATTTTCTCATTTCTAAAGATCAAATCAGAAAAGAAATTAAATAGTATGTATTTTGTAATACTGATTGTGGTTGGCATGTATGTAACCCCCTCAGACCGATACGGGTAACCCGATCCGATCTGGAGTGTCACATTAGGGCCATCGGAGCGACCCACTGTAAAAATAGCGGAAAATTTAAAACTTTTATTAAAACATGTAACTTATAAAATGATTTATCAATATACAGAAATAAAACAGATTTTTAGACTCATATATAAAACAAAAATACAATTACATGCCCCCTAATCACATGTACTATACTCTGCAAGCAACGTCGGAAAAACTCCCTTACTGAAGTCGATAGTTGCACTGGTACAATTCTTTTAACCTGCAATGTTGAGTAATAAAGTGAGCTTCGGAAAGCTCGGTAATACAGAACTACCAGATGATGCTGAAGAACGTGCAGATACAGATAAACATACATTTCCTTATTGGTTCAGATATCTACAGATTTTTAGGCTGAGCTGAGGTCAATTGATATCGCAGGTAGTAACAGATAATATTCAATTCAGATGGAAATATTTCAGATGTCTAGGTCCAGGAGATCAGAATAGGTTATCTAGTGTGTTCCCATAAAACCAGTAAAAAGATACAGATCTTTTTAAAACATATATATATACACCCCCATCCTTTCACAATCTGTTTGTGTAGATTCCCCGGAACCATACACCCCGCACAACCAGTGAGGCCCTGAGCACACAACCGAGAATCCTGCAGCTATACTTCCTCCAACAATAAACCCCCCATATAAAACATTTCTCCGTCAGTAAACGGAGATATCATAAATCAAAACAGAATTCAGATTAGATATCAGAACAGAATCCAAATCAGAAATCAGAACAAAATTCAGGTAATATATCAGAACAGAATTCAAGTCGAAAATAAGATAAAATATTTATGTGATTAGTGAACACACCATAGTTTATGGATATTATTCAGAGGTACAGGATAATCTTAACAGGAAAAAATAGACGGATTTTCAGTATACCAATAGAATGTCGGAATTCAGAATCACTATTGGAAGAGTTCAATAACTGACGGAATCATCAGTTATTCAGAATATGGCTTGAGCTGGTAAGGAAGAATTGAAGGTTCAGGACATTTACAATCTATGTCGATTGATTGTATTATCGAACAACTCTTAGATAAATAGTTCCCATAACAAATACTTATCGACTGGTCAATTCATTGTCCTTCTAGGGTTTGAGGACTTTAATACCAAAAATTCTTATCCATAGATCATCTTCAGAATCATCACTGAATAAATCTTCCAATGTCTTTATTTCATTTTCACGCTTCCACTATATCATGAAATGCCGACGTGCTTGATTTGTAGTTCATGATCCATAAGAACATTACATCATGTATATTCATTAACGTTTCCAGCCTCATCCAAATCACTTACTTAATCCTTAGTCCTTGAGGTTACTTAATTCATTTAGTAGTCAAGTTCATTCCAGTTACTTATGAGTTTTCCAAGGTAATACAGATGTTTCTGAATTACTGATACATATTGTACTCCCGTTTAATTTAGTTATATATTCGTGGTTGATTTGTCATACAATTATCAAATTCTTAATACTGAATACGATCTAGAGCTGAGCTGAGCTGAATACATCCAAAATTATCATCGAACCAAACTTGAGAAGACGAACACACATTCAAATGATACCTATGCCATTCAGGTACTGACATATCATTTGCGTTGGTCAACTCACTTAAACTGAATTCTATAACTTTTAAGGGTAGTTCAACACCCATGTTTATTTAGATTCCTTAATTAATCCAAAACATTTACTTAGTCTAGGCCATAAGGGTATTTTGGTCATTTTGGTGTTAGTTTTATTCCATTCATTAGAGAGCTCAAGGATATCCCATCATTCCTGAGCTTGGTGATATTCTTGGGTCATTTCCATTACAGAGGTATTTTAGTCATTTTACAGATCTGGTGTATTTCAATCATTTCCTTCCATATGATCTTATTATTTAATTCAAACGTATCATCTTTTCCAGTCCTTTCGAACAATTCTGACAAAATAGAACCCTTGATAATTTATTCTTAACTCGAAGATTTTCAGGTCAATTGTCTTCTCAGAAGTTACCGACATGTTATTAGAAATTTTTCTGTACAAAGATGGATCTTAACCATTAAATCCGTAATTTATCGAGTTAAGTACGAATCATCAAAGTACTTTCTCATTCATGGTCAACTCGGACTATTTTTACCTCTCAAGGGTATTTTTGTAATTTCTTAACCAGATAACTTCGGTATTAACTCTTAACGAAAATAACTATAATATAGAGACTCTATGGTTAATTATTTTCCCGAACATTCTCTGATCTTGAAATGATTCCTTAACAGACTTCTAGATTCTTGCTCAAACCCTCTTGGGGTTAAAAACCAGTTATCCAAATTTTCTAAGCAAAACTAGTATTTCTTATGCACATCAGTAGTTTCAACAGATCAATATGTCTTTAAAAAACCCTCTTATCCCACTTCCATGGTCAAATCTTTTCTTTTTATAATATAAGGGTATTTTCATAATTTTACCCTACCGAAATATTCTCATAATTTCTCATCCAAGTACCTTTAACATTTAACCTTTAATGACATATATTATAAGCTACAAATCCATGCTAATTTCTTTATCACTAATCACAGAACTATTAATATAATTCTAACAATCCATCAATTTCTTATATTAATCATCTGAACCATAATCAGTTGCCAAATTTATATTGTATTCAGATAGAGTGTAGAAATTCATTAACTACAAAAATGAGACCAACATTATCTTAATCATGCATTTACCAATATTCACATGTTCCATAAAGCATAAAGAGGTAATAATGTATTACCTCGATTTTCGTGCCATTCTGATCGACCATATAAATTTCATTCGAACGCCCTTGATCTTTAATTCAACTTTCAATATTTTCTCGGATCCATATCAACAAAAATTGGCGAAACAGCTTATCAGGTTCGAATTTGGCGAAACAGACTTCGGATTCGAATTCAGGACGTAAAAAAACCTAAAATATGACTTTTCGAAAATTTTGACTTTTCGGTCAAAATCAAAGTTAACATGTTTGACTAGAAATTTCGAGGCCTTCGGGTTTGAATTTCTAAAAACGGACTGCGGAATCGGACTCAGAACGTCAAAAATCGTTAGGTAGGTATACTCGATCAAAGTCAAAGGTCGTTTAATACCCGGTCAACGCCGCTCAAAGTTCTGGTCAACTGTGGTCAACACCGGTCAACATTCGACCATTTTACACAAATATCACCATAACTAGAGATGCACAGAAGCCGGATTTCAATCCGATCCGGATCGGATAAAAACCGATCCGGTTTTTTCCCCAACCCAAAAATCGGATTTTAAAAAAATCGGTTCGGATCCTAACCGGTTTGGAGGGTCGGATGGTGTAACCGGTTTCGGTTTGCAAAAAACCGGTTAAAAAAAAACGGATTTTTTCGGATAAAAATCCAGTTTTTTAAAAAAACCGGATTTTTTTCGGATAAAAAACCGGTTTTTTATCCGGTTTGAAAAAACCGATTTTTAATCCGGTAAAAAAACCGGTCGTTCAATTTTTTCCCAAACCGGTTATACTATCCGGTTTTTAAATATCCGATCCGGTTTAAAAAAACCGGTTTTTCCAAAATCCGGTTTCGGATATTTTTTACCCAAAATCGGATATTCAGATTTTTTGTGCACCTCTAACCATAACAGAAATAAATTACAAAATTAGCTGCCTTCTGCAAATGTTTACGAAACTAACACCCGAATTTTACATAAATAGCACCCAAACAGAAATTAATTACAAAATTAACACCCAGACGATGCCCACTCTCGGGGGATGGCGACTACGCAGAAACAGAGGACACCGGTGGATGCGGAACGATGCAAGAAACACGATGGTGTGGGAGGTGTCGTAAACGGATGGTCGAATCGACGTAAAACGACGAAAAACCAACAGAAATTGAGTTATCACCGACGATACTTCCGACTGAAATTAACGACAAACGATGTCGATTCATAACGAAACGTTTGAAGGGTTTTGTTCTTCGGTCGATAACGAACACGATGGTGATTTCGGTTCGTCGATTGGAGGTCGAACGACGAATAGATCGGAATTGAAAGTAGGGTGAACGAGGAAGAGAAATGGGAGAAATCTGGAAAACTGAGCACGGGTGGGGGTTTATAAATTTTCTCATAAATAAAAATTGTTAAACTATGAGTTTAGCCGTTGAAATTTCTACACTTTATAAAAGGGTCTACCAACTTTGAAATATTATAATTTAATCCCCAAATTTCTTCCAAATACCAATTAAATTCACCATTTTATAATTTCTAAAATTTAACCCCTAAATTGAGGTATTATAATGTAAATAAAGATTTGAATCCGATATGCTCTAATCGGTTTTGTAAAATCATATGATTGAATTTTGTAACGTTTTAAACGTATTTATGTAAATAGTAACTGTATAGTGATGAAAATTTAAATTTTATGAGTTTTATATATGTTGGTCGGAATTACTGTAGTAGGGTATCGATACCCCTGTAGTATTCTGGAAAATTTTTAACATTGGTACTATTCATACATTATAATACTATTCATAAAAACGTTTTTGCCTTAAATATTTTTTATAATGAAACATAATTCCACGGTATATGATAGTATTTTATTAATATAAGTTTAAATGTTCTATTATTTTGTAAGATATTGTTTTAAAAAGTCAATGCGACATCTTAGACTCGTATTCGGGTCGAGTACAGGTTGGGTGTTACAGTTTGTAACGTATAATTGTCATTTGATGCTAAATAAAAGTGATCGATAATATTGGCAAGAAAGCAATTAAGTCATTAATTGTCATCTGGCACTAAATATATTTATATGAAGTCGTTATTTGTTAAAGAATAATAAATTTTCAAGTTACAAGTATTAATCAAATTTATTGTTTACATCGAATTAAAATAAAGTAACCTAAAATTATCAGTGAACTGATTGCATTGAACATTTTAAATTGAAACATAAAATACCAATATAAATACAAATTAAGATTATGTACATTATGAATTATCTATTTTAGTTGAAGAAAAGATGACAAAAAAATTGAATTATATTATCATCCATTCTCTTTTTCTTTGTTTCACCTCTTTGAGTTTAGCACATATTGTTAGAGTCCCGCCATTTAAAATAAATAAAGAGTCCATTTTGAAAACTTTATCGTTAGAAAACATTGAAATTGATTTACCAGCTTTATATGTGTTTGGCGACTCTTTTGTTGATACAGGAAACAATGAATATTTTAATATACAATTTCATAGAAATTATACTCCATATGGAATAGATTTTGGTGGAAAATCCACCGGCCGTTACACTAATGGCAGGACAGTAATAGATTTCATTGGTAACCAATAATATACTTGTATGCAATTAGTCAACAATTTTTTAATTAACATTTTACTAATGAAATTAATTATGCAGCTCAAATTGTTGGCTTGCCGTTTCCTCCTCCAGTGCAAAGTTTTTTCAAGGGAAAGAAGAATATTCCTCAAACTGGTATAAATTATGCTTGTGGTTTCACTGGCCTCCTTGAATTATCATATCCACCTCCCGTAAGTTTCAAAACATATTGTTCTTCTTTCGTGTATGTTAATATTTTTTTTGGTTATGTTGTACTATGATCCAACATGTTCTTTTTACATGCAACATAAAAAGCTAATTTGATTTATACAATTTCATCAGAGTTTGGTTGGGCAAGTAAAATGGTTCGAAAAGACATCAAGAAAATTGAGAAGACAATTTAAAAGCAAAGAGAGTTTTTCAACGTACTTGTCAAAGTCTTTGTTTTTTATTAATAGTGGTTCACTTGACTTGGGTCACAAGTGGCTCGGATGGGTCCGTTTATATGATGCAGACTCTGCTACAAAACTTCAAATAGAAAACCTATCCACGTATTTACAGGTAATTAAATTAGCTAATATAAATAAAAAATAACCGTCAAGTATCTAAAATTAAGATGGTTAAATAACCTATTTTTCTTGCCAAATGTAGACATTATATCGACTCGGTGCACGTAAATTTGTGATCAATAATTTAGCTCCAATAGGATGTGAACCAGATCAAATTTTTGATGGTAAATGTTGGGACGAAGCTAATGACAGGGCATTGTTATTTAACAAGCGCCTATCTAATCTATTGAGAGACTTGCAATCAACACTTTCAAGATCAAAATTTGTTATCGTAGATTTATATAAGATTTTCAAAGATGTTTATGCATCGCCTACATCCTATGGTGAGTATTATTCTATATACTGACTCAAACCTTTGACCTTGCAAAATCAAAATTAAATGTTTATCAATTTCTTCACCATTGATTTTTTTACAGGATTTACAGAGGTGAAAGGAACTTGTTGTAGTAAATTAATGGACAGTTGGACAAAAGGATGCCTCCCAAATGTAGCGCCGTGCAAAGATAGAAATAAATATGTTTTTTTCGATGCATTTAACCCGACCGAGAGTATACATTTTATATGGGCAAGACGTATGTTAAATGATTCATCGGTCACTTATCCTATCAGCTTGATTCAATTAATACAATCATAAACTAAAAGATATGTTCCATGTTTTCCTAATAAAATATATAACTAATAATAATTCTGTCGTATGATTTGGTCCTTATGTTTCTTTATCCATCATGATGTTTCTCATATTTCAGAACATCTACGGTAATCAATGATAGTAAAGCAATGGCAAATGGTGCATTTACAACTTCTCTCATCTTTCTGAAGCAGAGGGTTGCGTACATATAATGCTGCAAAAAGCTCCACAAACATAATCTATATCAGAACCTAAAATAAATTGGGGAATTTGTGTGGTTGTGCGGCATCAAGTTTTACCTGAGATACTAAAATCGGGATAAAAGGATTTATTGGGTTTAAATTAGATTTTAATAGATTAATTCTGAAATTTGGATTAAACTGAAAATTTTGTAAAGTTTTTGAGGTCAAATCATAACTTTTAGAATTTTTTTGCCATTTTTGTAAAACCTTAGACTGTTCAAGGTTATGCACCATTAACCTTGGAACAGAAATCCTTTGCTTCTTTTGTGTGCCCTTTTTTGTATCCCAACACTCGTTCTTCATCTTCCCTATCTAACATCTTCTGTTAAGCTTGAAAACACTGCACAGAAATCCCTACTAGTAAGTATGATTGTGGATGTCATCAAACAACTACTTACGACAGAATTTTGAATTTACTTGTAACTGTCAAAAGATTCAAATAAAGTGTTACATTTACTTGTTTTGACCATTGTAACCATCTAGATGTAATTATCTAGATGTAATTATGAGGCTTTACCATATTCCCTTTGTCTTTTATTTTATCTTGACTCGAAATATATATATTTTTGAGTTGAACTGTGTCATAACCATTTTTTTAAAAACAATTAAGTATTATTTAAAAATAATAATTATGACTTTTATTTTGAAAAGTTGTTGATTTTGAATTAATTTGAATTAAATCGAATGAGAGTCGCCATCGACCTTTGGATTAGGTAGGTCGAAAATACCTAAAAACGTCTTTTAAATTTTTTTTAAGAAAAATCATTTTTAGACAAAATTCGGTCTACATCATCAAAGATTCGATTTAGTGGATTCGGGAGTCGGTTACGCGTGGGGAATGATTAACACCCCACATCACCCAAAATTTATACTTAATCGCTTACACGTTGTCGTAATGGTGGAAAATATAAATCGAGTATAAAGTTAAAATATGATGTATTTAATAATGCTTTGAATTATTTTTATATTAAAATATGTAAAAGAACCAAAATAAAAAGCATAAATTAAAATATATAAATAAATATGTACATACATAACAAAGTTACAAATTTGGACTATATATATATATATATATATATATATATATATATATATAAGACCTAAAAGAAACGGGGCAAAAATGAAAATATCTCACAACACATGCACTGAGGAAAAAACAAGACCTTTAAAATACGAAGGTCTAAAACACGTTTGCAGACCAAATTATAAATATCAATAAGATCTATTAAGGCACATATAAGGATAAAAAATGAAACGAATCATAAGTTATCAGCTAAAAAGGATATTAAAGCCAATACATATTACAGGGCAAAAAAATGACTAAAATAGACATATTAAGAACTTGAAGGCTCGAATCAAAAGAAAATAATTTCATTCAGTGACCAAAATGTAAGTATTACAAATGAACAGAGACTTAAACAGATATTTACCCCTTTAGTAAAAACACGCATACCCTACCCTTGGCACTTATCACTACCCTATTGAAATCTCAATTTTGACTCGATTATGGTTCGAAATAATTTGTAAAAATTGTTTCAAAAATATTTTAAGTGTAAATCTCAAATTTTCATTTAGTAAGGAATAAAAATTGATATTTGAAGACTTGAAGTAATATTTGTAATATTCGAATAATTGAATCAAATATACTATTTAAATCAAAAACAAAATCTTAAAATTAATTAACATTTTATTTGTTATATCGAAATATCAAAAGGTTTTCAATACTTTTGAATTCATTGATGAAATTATCTTAATTTAATGTTAATACATCAAATTAATTATACTCATTCAAGGAGAAAGTTATACATTTAAAATCAATTGAACTCACAATCCCTAAAAGTTTATAATTGTATTTGTACTAATTGAGATATTGAATCACCGTATAATGATTCAATTCTTAAAAAAATAAATTTAGAGTTGAAAACTAACATTGCAACTTATATAGCAAACTGAGTCATAATATAAGAAATTGAAAGTAATAAAATAAAAAAATTAAAATTTATTTTTAAAAATTATTAATATGTAAAAATTATATATCATAAATGATATATTTTTTATAAAAAAATGAATTAAAACACAAAAAGAATATAATATTAATAGATAAATTATTTTTTAAATTAATCTATCCTAATTTTATTATTTGAGTTTTTATGTGTCTCGTGTATATTATTTAATCTCTAGTAATGCTTCTCACTGAGTTAGTAATTTTCTCCATTAAAAAAACACACTAACATTTGCTGTCAAAAAAGAAAAGCTAAACTGATTTTCATAATCACCCTTATAATTAATACATTTGGCATTTATAGGGGGCAAGAGGAAGTGACATAGAAATTCAGAATTTCAGATTGTGCTTCTTATGGCATAGGGGATTGCTTTTAATGGATGTATAGATTAGTTTCATGGGTTGTAGGAGGGGTCAGAACTAGGGGGTGTTTCTTTTAGATTTTAGGGTAGGTAGTCTAGAAAGAGATTAGGATAGGACGATAGGTATTAATGCATTTTATTTTCATCTTTGGAAAAAAGGAATAATTATAATAATGTACACAAAATTTAAAAATTCAATGAATAAAGTTGACATTTTTACTCAATAATAATAGTAATATACATAAAATTTAAAATTCCATGAATAAAAGTTGAGGCCGTTCACATGGTGGTATGTTCTGAAAATGTTAGTATTAAAAATACAACGATACACCACACGTCACTTGATAATATGTACTCATACAATGAATAAGTAGCACAATTATCATCGCTGAGACAAATCAAATGCATTATTGTTTATAGGTAGGGTTGTTGAGGATAATTACTGTTCCTGGGATAAATCATATTCACCTTAAATCCTTAATAACAAATCATGTGAGGTTGGAAGGGATACCATCGCATGGTGTTGACAATGCCCTTTTGGGGTGTGTTATTAATGTATGTTCAAGTTTCAGTGCACCTCACATGGCTATGAATAAATCATCATTTTTTAACTAGGTTTTAGGGCACCGGTGGATGAACATTCGATTAGAAAAATTAAATTTTTTAATTCAAATTTTATAAACTTAACAAGACTTGATAAAAATTTCAAATAAAATTCGAGTTCTAAAATAAGACTAGAATAACTCAAACTTTTAGTAATTAATATATTGATTTTCAAGTTCAAGTCGAATCTTTTAACTCTGCATGATATATGCATAGCACATATTTGTATATTGTATAATGTTATAGAAATTCGTCTAATGTTATAGAAATTCGTTTAAATTGGAATCAATTAGTATAATAAAATTATAAATATTTATAATTAAATTTAAACAAAAACTTAAACAACTTGATTCGATTTAACTCAAATTTTATAAACTCGACTCAACTCGTAAAAAATTAAATAAAATATGAGTTATAAAATAAGACTCATCAACTTGATTAACTCAATTTTTTTTAATTCAATTCGATTGAATACTTATTCACATCACACTCCATTTTACAAAAAAAAGAGATTTTTTTAACATAAACTATATATATATATAATACTAAAAAAATTAATACAATTTTAAATTAATATTTTATATACTAAAATACAATTAATAAATTATTAATAATATTCTTACGATAAATTGAAATGTAATATTTAATATATTAAAATATTGATAATTTTATATTATTAAATTAAACTAATTTTATTTTAAAATACTATATCTAAAATTGACATTTTATTTATTTAAAACATTTTTTGACATCAATGCTGAACACTAAAACTCTGAACCAAATAATCCAACAATACCTTTTAAGAGCATTTTTAAAATCACCAAAAAATAATATATGCCATTATATTGGTTCCCACAGTTTTATTATTAAAATAACTTTCCATTGTAGTTCATTATAAAGATAGATAAATGCCAACCTCATTTACTCGACTTAGTTTGTTTTGACTTTTGATGTAGAGGGGAAGATTTTTAATAAATTATCAAGTAAGTGTCTAAAGTGTTATATATATATATATATATATATATATATATATAATTTATTAAGTTTATAATAAAGTTGACGAAATAATGATGTTTAAAAGATAGAAAAATGAGGATCATTGGGATTTATTTATAAAAAATGGGTGAAGATTATAATGAACAATAAAATTGTCAGCAATTGAAATCGATTTTTTTTGTTGCCCTTCCGATTACAAGGTTTTGCCTTGACTAATCCGGACTGATCCGCTTTGCACACTTGACTAATCCGGTTCCAAGTCTCTTAAAGTTTTCGACGGTTTTGCTAGTTCTCTCTCTTTCTGTATTTTTAGGATCAAATTAAAAGAAATTAAAAGTATAATGGGTAAAATAATATTTTAGATATTAACACAAATATTACATTTGTCGTGTTGTTTTAAATATAATTATATTATAAAAATTTGAAAGGATATAAATTTTTGTGTCTAATTAAGATGATTTTTGAATTTATGTAACTTTTAAAAGATAAATGCGTCGTAAAGAGTTCAAGGCATCTTGTAATCATTTTAACTTAAAAATATTGTTTTGATCATAAATATATCATTATTTATAGAAAAAATTGAAATGTATACTTTAATTGTAAAAATCTAAATTTTTTATTTTGGTTCCTGTAATTTAATTTCTTTTTCAATTTAGTCCATGTGATGCAAAATGAAATTATAATTAAATCAAACTCGCCCAACATCAGCCATTAACTCCTACAATATCATTGGCAATTTAAAAATGAATAAATATTATATTTTATACTAAGCTAAACACAATTTCATTTTAAACTTTTTTTAAAAATATAATTATAGTCTACATAATAATATTATTATATCTACGGTAGCATTCATCCTATTTTTTACCTAAATTTCCATGATCCTTATTTTCGTAATTTTCTCAACAGGATTATTTAGCCCCTCGAATGTAATTTTATAGATGTATATTGATTGACATGTTAAATTAAATAAAGTTCTTCCCCTCAAAATAAATTCAATATTTTTGTATATTATTTTTATATATTTAAATTTATTTTTAAAAAAGCTAAAAGTCTCTTTGCTATTTTTTGCACTTTAACAATTCAATAATATATAAACATTAAAATGTTTATTAAATAATTAACTCATCTCAATTTATTAAAGATACATGTGAAGGGTTCTTAACTAGGGGTGTAAACGAGCTTAGTCGAGTTCGAGTATTACTGAGCTAAACTCGACTCAACTCGAAAACTCTGAAATGAAGCTCGACTCGACTCGAAAACTAGCGAGTTTAAAATTTTCAAGCTCGACTCGAACTCGAAATCCTGAACTGAATCTCGTGAGTAGCTCGAAAAGGCTCGAAATGAAAAAAAAATTCTTAAACTTAACTAGATTGAAGCCTCAAGCTCGAACATGAACCTTAAATACATGAAGTCTTACTGTATTTTTAAAAAAATATATACATATATATTAATAATATTAATAATTTATTAAAAAAATAAAATCTTAATATATTATATTTTCGAGCTACTCACGAGCTTTTCGAGTCGAATATCGAGTAGCTCATTTCGGCTCGTTAAGAACTTGAGTCGAGCTCGAACTCAAGTCGAGTCCATTCGATCCGAGTATTTATTGAACCTTGATCAAATCGATCTCGAATAACTCACGATCAGTCTCGTCTAATTTAAAGCTCTATTCTTTAACTAACCCCCCACCCCCAACGCCTATATAATGTCAGTTTCGTTCTTCAGTTCAACACAGCAATCCATCAATCCATCAATCCATCAATCTTTGCTTTCTTTTCACTTAGCAATGGCTTTCATTTGTGTTGATGTTCTCAGTTTTTTCTTTTTATTCTTGAGTTCAGTTTACAGTTGTTCGCAGCCTTCTTGCATTTTTGCTTTAAACAATTCCGTATCCAAAATTCCAGCAATATATGCTTTTGGTGACTCTTATATAGATTCTGGAAACAACAAATTTATTGATGGTGCAGCAGCCACATTCAACTACTTGCCGTACGGGATTGATTTCCAAGGAGGTCGACCAACTGGCCGGACAACGAACGGCAGAACCGTTGTTGATTTCATCGGTAAGGATCAAAATTACTGCTCATTATCATTTCTTAAGCTTGCTGCCATAATTTCCTTGCCGACCTGTTTCTTGAAGTTAGTTTAACTAGTCACAAAGTTTTTGTTTTGTTTATTTATCTAATATTGTTTACTCATGTTTTTTGGGTACGCAGCTGAATCTGCTGGCTTGCCGTTTCCTCCGCCTGTGAATAGTTTGTCTAAAGACCAACTCAAGAGCACACTGACTGGAATCAACTATGGTTCTAGTTCGAGTGGAATACGGCGTATGCCTCCTCATACAGCTCAAATATTCGTAAGTAATTTGATTTATTTGTCTGGTGTTGAGCTTGGCTCCATTGATTTACTTTGCCGTGGATAAAACTTCAATTGACTTCTTTTGTTGTTTTCTTGTATACACCTCAGGTAAAGGTCTTGAGCTTGAAGGAACAAATAAAGTTGTTCGAGCAGACAACTTAAAGCTTGAAGGGCCAATTTGAGAGCAATGAAAGCTTTGCTCTCCATTTGTCTAACTCTTTGTTCTTTCTTCACACTGGAACTAACGACTTAAGCGTTTATTGGGATCTTGATGAAAAAAATAAAGGGTTCCCTAACGTAGAAAAATATATTCGCTACTTATCGCAAGAATTCAAGAAGAGATTACAGGTAAAACACTCTTTTAAAATTTTATTGACAATTTGACATAGTTTTCAGAATTGGATATTCAAGTTTACATAGTTTTAATTATGATGCAGAAAATACATGGATTGGGAGCGAGGAAATTTGTAGTGAACAATGTTTCCCCGTTAGGCTGTCACCCTGTCTATCTTCACAGAAAACCACACAGTACTTCCTGTTTGGTAGATATGAATCGAAGAGCAGTTCTCTTCAATGACCTTCTTTCCGACATTTTGACGGTATTAGAGAAGTCACTGAAGGGAACAACATTTATATTGTGTGACCTGTACAAACTGTTTGAAGATGTCCACGCTTTGCCCGAAATATATGGTGAGAAATGTTAGAAGATAATTTCATTATTATATAAGCATGCATGTAGTGCTACGTGCACGTTTTGGTTTGCAGCGAAGTGTTCATTTTTTGTTGCGGTTTGAACTGATACTGTTATATCTATGTTGAATATTGCAGGGTTTAGAAATGTTGTTGATTCCTGCTGCATTGACGTAGCGGGGAATCAAACACGGGAATGTGCTCCAGGTAGAGCCCCTTGCGCTGACAGAACAACTCATGCCTACTTCGACCCTTTCCACCCTTCGGAGAGCATGCATAAATTGTGGTTCCAACTCTGTTTCAAGGATATCATATGAACCTTTTATTTCATGTATTCAACTTTATTGTTCATCAATCGTACAAACTGTTATTACTACTATTATCAAAGCACTCGTTTACTTCGGCGTTTATGGTTCATGAATCGTACAGCTTGTCTCTTGAATCACATTGTTCAAAACTCCTGTTCTCTCCATCTTCAGACACCGCAAAATTATATTAAGTGGATATATATATCATCTTCAACAACTCCAACTTTCTTTTCTCCAATGAAAGTACCACAGGAAGTGTAAACTGGAATTTCGCCGGGTGGTTTTTGAGTTCAGTTACCAACTCAACATTATAGATTTTGAACTGAATAAACTTGGGAACAAATCAACTTGAGTGAGAGACTTGAAAGTAAGTACTTAGTAGTTTATTGGTACCAATCACTGGATTTTATCAGAACAATGTCTGCTGCATCTAAAAAATTCCAATTGGTGTGTAGCATACATGACAGTACTCTTCTTAGACAATAATCCTTTGAGACATTTCTGCAAAGAATTATCATACATGGAGCTACTTCATCTTAGAAATAAACACAGGAGAATGCTACTTGAATAACAAATAGCACTTGAAAAGAGATTTGGGATGGTTTTTTTAAAACCTTGAACGAATGTGTTCCTCCATGAGCATCAACAGAACTGAAGGTGTCGTCTAGGATTAGATTTCAAAATCACTGTAAACGGTCCTTGTTAACTGAATCCTCTGCTTTTGGCCTCCACTCAAGTTCATCCCCCCCCACAACACTCGTAAGTCGTATCTCTATTATCCCACATCTAAAAATATTGTTCCAGGAACATGCTTCAAGAACATTTTCTTAGAAAGCTGTCTTTGTCCATGCCCTTCCCAAATAATATATTATCCCAGATACTGCCTGTTTGAATCCAAGATCTCTTAGGAACATAAACCTTAGAGGCTGAACCAGAAATACTTGGGATCTCAAGTATGCTGCAGAGTAGGCTTGATTTACAAACGACTATATGGTAACCTTTCATTATTTTCAACTTGTCATTCATTTTGATGGTTGGCTTGTTGATGTTTTGGTTACCTGTTTACCAAGCATATTCTCCTGTCTCAATTCAGATAGCAACATTAGATGCTTTAGCACCATTTAGTGTTACATAATTCACGATTCGCTTTGATTCGCGGAACGGATACGTAATCACAATTCGTTAGTTTCACTGTTGGAGATGACAATTTTAATGAGAGAGAAATATTTTTTTTTTGTTTTGGTTTATGTTTTTTAGGAATTGGTTTAGAATGTTAAATGTAGATAATTTATTAATAACTTCAGCTTATTTTCTCCATTTTTATCAAATATATAATTAATAATTATTTTCTTAAAGTTACAAGATAATACAACTCGGAAATCCATTGTTCTTTAGCAATTTGATAAACTTAATGATTACTTTATAATTTCTAAAGTTACAAAATAATACAACTCGGAACTAATTTTATAATATGTTGTAACATCTCAATACCGGGTTAGTGACTAAATTGTAAAATTTCAGAATTTGGTGATAAAAGTAGAATAGTTTAATAGTTTAATGATTTATTTAGAAATATTTTCTGAAAGTTATTAGTAATTATCAAATGAATTAAAGGGTAAAAAAGTCATTGAACAAATAAAAAAATAAAATATTAATTGGGGTTATCTTATAACTCACGTGGAAGAGAAATGTGGGAAACAAATGTTTCCAGACATTTCTCAGCATCATCTTCTTCTCCCTGCGTGAAAGCTCAAGCAAAGGTAAGTTTCTTAATTAGTTGATTATTTACTGAATTAAAGGTTGGGTTATGATCCTTAGGTGATACTTAAGCTTAAAGAAAGCTTAAGTTGTCTTATAATCAAAAGATGAAGAAGTTATAGAAGATTAAAGAAAATGGATTTCAAAGTGAAATTTTGAACAAGAGGGTTTAAATGAATTTAGAGGTTGAATTTGACTTGTCATCAATCTAGTTAAGACATAAGAAGTGTTAGAATTGAATTTAGAACATGTTGAAATTTGAGTATGATTCTTGAATTTCATAAAGAGGAGAGGATATTGAGGTTAAAGATGGGATAAATGAATATTAGTGAGGCTAAGCATGTGTATGTAAGTTAGGATTATTAAAGGGGAGGAAACACGAAGTAATTTTTGTGCTAAAAATGTGAACTCTGGACCAGGGGTATCGGTACCCATTCAAAAGGTACCAATACCTACTTTAAATAAGCAATGAAATTACCTTTCCTTTAGTTTAAGAAATGAAAGTTTAGGATATGCTATTAGTATATTGATATGTATCAATGTATTATTATGTAGATATAGAACGTAATCCTCCGGAACAATCGAAGGATTAGAATCGAGTCAAAGTAAGCAAGACTAAGGTGAGTGCATATATTAGACATAATTGTATGGAGATAAAACTTGCGATAAGTCTATCTCTTATAGTTGAATTATGATTTCATAGCCATGTACATGCATAATTCATACATGCTTTAATATGATATAATATGAATGAATATCGTTATAAGAGAATCAATTTAGGTATGTGAAATAATGGAAATGATCATATGTGTACATGTGAAGTGAAATATGTGTTTATATGAAAAGTGATGAAAAAGATATAAAAATGAGAAATGTATTCATATTTAAGCCCATGTTATTTAATATGAGAGCTGTAGGTATAATTGGCATGCTAAGAGTCGAGGGTTCTACGTGGTCCTTCGGGACATATATGTAATTCTGTGGAACATATATGCGGTACTTTGCTACACTTATTTGGTCCATTGTATTATGTATATGGTTCTTAAGGAGTGGTCCTTCGAGACATATACAGTGGTCCTTCGGGACATATACAGTGGTCATTCGGGACATATACAGTGGTCATTCGGAACATAGTGGTCATTCGGGATAAATATTCAGTGCCCCTAGTGGGAATTTATTCGAGCTGTGGTGACAGCATTCGTGTACAACCTCAGTGTACTCATTTACCTCCTGTTCTCAATAATGTACATGGGCAATACAAAGATAAAGTGAAGTGAAACTTGCATAAGACGATAAATTTCATATATGCATGACATGATCATATATTTTGTAGTGTAATGGATACATGCATGTTATAATGTTACGATTGAACGGTAAGAGTGCATGTTTCATGAATTCATTGTTATATATTTTATTATGCCTTACTAAGTCTATGACTTAGTGGGAAGTGATTTACACGTAGGTACCAAGAACCAAGAATAACAGAAATAGGAGTGGCAAGAACAACAACACTGCTAGAAGATCAGATCAGAAGTAACTGATAAAGTATGTATTTTGATTGTGTATAGTATGTTGGCATGTAAGAAATGTTTTAGTACGAACGCTCTGATCGACTTTTCTATTGTTTTAAACGTATATATGTAAATGGTAATTTTGTATAGCGATGAAAGGTTAAATTTTAAGAGTTTATGTATGTTTTACGGAAGTACTGTAGCAGTGTTGTAGCAGGGTATTGGTACCCTGGCAGTAATCTGGAAATTTTTTAACATTCGACACTGTTCATGGTACTGTTCATACCGTATAGTACTGTTCATAAAACGTTTTTGCCTCAAAATTTTATAACGGATATAATTCAATAATATATTATCATATTTTCTTAATATAAGTTCAAATATTATGTTATTTGGTAAGAATATTATTTTAAAAAGTCAATGTGACATCGGACTCGTATTCGGGTCGGGTACGGGTTGGGGGTGTTACATATGTAGTGACCATTTCGTAATAGTTTGATCAACTTAATGATTACTTTATAATTTCTAAAATTTCAAATGGCTAAAAGAATCATTTTAGCATAGTTTAGTAATAATTTGTGTATTTTAGTCTTATTCTTCACCAATGCTATAGTTCTATTCAGATTTCAGTTTTTTTAATCAATGGTATAATTCTACTTTTGGTCATTCCTAATTTAATCTCAATTCAAAAATCTCTATTTAAATGCTAATTGGATTCAATTATCTCCCGGTTAGTATCATCTTTCGCCTAATGAATTCAACCATGCTCTCAATTTGATCCTTAATCAGTTTGTAACGTATAATTGTCATTTGATGCTAAATAAAAGTGATCGATAATATTGGCAAGAAAACAATTAAGTCATTAATTGTCATTTGGCACTAAATATATTTAGATGAAGTTGTTATTTGTTAAAGAATAATAAATTTTCAAGTTACAAGTATGAATCACATTTATTGTTTACATCGAATTAAAATAAAGTAACCTAAAATCATCAGTTAACTGATTACATTAAATTGAAACATAAAATACCAGTATAAATACAAATTAAGATTATGTACATTATGAATTATCTCTTTTAGTTGAAGAAAAGATGACAAAAAATTTGAATTATATTATCATCCATTCTCTTTTTCTTTATTTCATCTCTTTGAGTTTAGCACATACTGTTAGAGTCCCGCCATTTAAAATAAATAAAGAGTCCATTTTGAAAACTTTATCGTTAGAAAACATTGAAATTGATTTACCAGCTTTATATGTGTTTGGCGACTCTTTTGTTGATACAGGAAACAATGAATATTTTAATATACAATTTCATAGAAATTATACTCCATATGGAATAGATTTTGGTGGAAAATCCACCGGCCGTTCCACTAATGGCAGGACAGTAGTAGATTTCATTGGTAACCAATAATACACTTGTATGCAATTAGTCAACAATTTTTTTAAAACAATTTAATTAACATTTTAGTAATGAAATTAATTATGCAGCTCAAATTGCTGGCTTGTCGTTTCCTCCTCCAGTGCAAAGTTTTTTCAAGGGAAAGAAGAATATTCCTCAAACTGGTATAAATTATGCTTGTGGTTTCACTGGCCTCCTTGAATTATCAACACCACCTCCCGTAAGTTTCAAAACATATTCTTCTTCTTTCGTGTATGTTAATATTTTTTTGGTTACGTTGTACTACGATCCAACATTTTCTTTTTACATGAAACATAAAAAGTTAATTTGATTTATACAATTTCATCAGAGCTTGGTTGGGCAAGTAAAATGGTTCGAAAAAACATCAAGAAAATTGAGAAGACAGTTTGAAAGCAAAGAGAGTTTTTCAACGTACTTGTCAAAGTCTTTGTTTTTTATTAATAGTGGTTCATATGACTTGGGTCTCGAGTGGCTCGGATGGGTCCGTTTATATGATGCAGACTCTGCTACAAAACTTCAAATAGAAAACTTATCCACGTATTTACAGGTAATTAAATTAGTTATTATAAATAAAAAATAACTGTCAAATATTTAAAATTAAGATGGTTAAGTAACCTATTTTTCTTGTCAAATGTAGACATTATATCAACTTGGTGCACGTAAATTTGTGATCAATAATTTAGCTCCAATAGGATGCGAACCAGATCAAATTTATGATGGTGAATGTTGGGACGAAGCTAATGATAGGGCATTGTTATTTAACAAGCGTCTGTCTAATCTATTGAGAGACTTGCAATCAACACTTTCAAGGTCAAAATTTGTTATCGTAGATTTATATAAGATTTTCAAAGATGTTTATGCATCGCCTACATCCTATGGTGAGTATTATTCTATATATTGGCTCAAACCTTTGACCTTGCAAAATTAAAATTAAATATTTATCAATTTCTTAACCGTTGATTTTTTTTCCAGGATTTACAGAGGTGAAAAGAACTTGTTGTAGTAAATTAATGGACAGTTGGACAAAAGGATGCCTCCCAAATGTAGCACCGTGCAAAGATAGAAATAAATATATTTTTTTCGATGCATTTAACCCGACCGAGAGTATACATTTTATATGGGCAAGACGTATGTTAAATGATTCATCGGTCACTTATCCTATCAGCTTGATTCAATTAATACAATCATAAACCAAAAGATATGTTCCATGTTTTCCTAATAAAATATATAACTAATAATAATTCTGTTGTATGATTTGGTCCTTATGGTTCTTTATCCATCATGATGTCTCTCATATTTCAAAACATGTACGGTAATCAATTATAGTAAAGCAATGACAAATGGTGCATTTATAACTTCTCTCATCTTTCTGAAGCAGAGGGTTGCGTACATATAATGTAACATCCCAAACTATGAGTTAGTGACTAAATTGTAAAATTTTGGAATTTGGTGATTAAAGTAGAATAGTTGAATAGTTTAATGATTTATTTGGGAATATTTCGTGAAAGTTTTTAGTAATTATTTAAGGAATTAAAGGGTAAAATGGTCAATTGACAAGGAAATATATTTTTTTTCCTTTAATAGGAGATAAAACGTGGGGAGAGTAAGATGAAAACATTTCATCATCTTCTTCCTTTCTTCTTCTCCAACCGTGGAAGCTAGGCAAAGGTAAGAGTTTCTATTTTGTTGATTATTTGTTGAATTAAAGGTTGGGTTTTGATCATTAGATGATAACTAAGCTTAAGGAAAGCTTAAGTTATCTTAAAATCAAAAGATAAAGGAGTTAGAGAAGATTAAAGATTTGGAGTTCTTGAGTGAAATCTTGAAATAGAGTTGATAAGTTGAATTTGAAGTTAAATTTGACTTGTCATCAGTTTAATTAAGAGATATGAAGTGATAGAATTGAAATTAGAACATATTGAAAATTGGGTATGATTCTTGAAGTTCATAAAGAGGAGACGATTTTGAGGTTTAAGATGAGATAAATAGATATAAATGAGTTTAAGCATGTATATGTAAGTTAAGAATATGAAAGGGGACGAAATATGAAGTATTCAAGTTGAATTGAGTGAATTTTCGTGCTTAAAATGTGATTTCTGGGCTTGAACGAAAAATTCCATATTATGCAGGGGGTACAGATACCCCCCGGGGGGTATCAATTCCCCCAAAAGAAAAAATGGAATTTTGGTTCATTAAACTAGCTTAAGCTATTAACATCAAGTTTAAGGTTTAGGCTTCTGATAATTGTTTTGGAAATCATGTTTATGTAGATATTGAGCCTAAACAAGTTCCAGAACAATCAAAGAATTAGGATTGAATCAAAGCAAGGCTAAGGTGATTGCAATTTTAATTGTACTTATGATATTGAACAAACATTGGCTTGCGATGAGTCAGTGATGGAGTTACTATGGTAAGAAGTGACTCCTAAAATGTTAATTGATTTGTGATTCTTATGTGACATGACCTACATGATTACATGTTATATGCATCATTATATATGAGCTATGTTTGACATGAGATAAGTGATATGAGATTAAGTGAATGAACATAAATGATATATATATATATATATATATATATATATATATATATATATATATATATATATATGATATAAGAATAAGACATGAATCAAATGATATGAGTTATATGGGAAATATATGTTTATGTGAAACTATGCAAAGTGATACGAGCTATGTGACATACAAATATGAAATTATATGAAAAATGACATGAATTACATGAAAGTAAACTACGTGAATACATGCACTTGTGATATGATATGAGATATACAGTTACACATACATGTGGTATATGACAGAAGAGAAAGAACAAGTGATATGAAATGTATAAATGATAATGCCCGTGTTATATGATATGAGAGCTAGTGGTATAGTTGGCATGCCAATAGTCGAGGGTTTACCTATGTCTTTCGGGACATATGGACAGTTATAGTTTACCTATGTTCTTCGGAACATATGGACAATTACATAGGTCCTTCGGGACAAATTTCATATGCCACTCAGTGGGACTTATACGAGCTGTGGTGACAGCAATAGTGCACAACCTCAATATACTCGAATACCTTGAGTTCTAAATAATGTACATGGGCCTATAAAAGATATCAAAAGTGTTTGCATGGATTATGTGATGTTATGGTTACTATGTGGTGAAATGATATATATGTTCTATGATATGTATAAAAATGTTCAATATATGCTTATATGATCACAAGAAATCAATGATGATAAAATGAGAAATGATAAACATGTTAATGATGTTATGTTACATGATATGTGCATGTATGTATATGTTACTGAGAAGAATATATGTTTTGGTATGATAAGGTAGTATCAAATATTCATGCATTGTAGAAGTTACAGTTAGCATATAATTATGTTTTATATGCCCCACTAAGTCATCGACTTAGCGTGTGATTGTTTCACACGTAGGTTCCGAGAAGAGGAAGATTGATAAAAGTTATGTAAGAGAGGCCAGTTCTCCTTTCCAAAGATCATATCAGAAAAGAAGTTAATAGTATGTATTTTATAATACTCATAATGGTTGGCATGTAAACAAAGATTTGAATCTGATATGTTTTAATCGGTTTTGTAAAATCATATGATTGAGCTTGTAATAATTTAAATGTGTATATGTAAATGGAAATTTTATACAGATGAAAACTTAGGTTTCTTTTATGAAGTTATACGTATTTTACGGAAGTACTGTAGCAGTACTATAGCAGGGGAATCAGTTTCCCCCTGACATTCTGGAAAATTTTAATATTTGGGTACTATTAACGGTACTATTCATAGTACTGTTTATACCGTATTTTACTATTCATGAAAACGTATTTTTTTCCAAATTGGTTTTAACGAGCATAATTCAACAATATATGATCGTATTTTATTAATATAAGTTCAAATATTCTGTTATTTTTATACGAATATTGTTTTAAAAAGTCAATGTGACATCTCAGACTCTTATTCAGGTCGGGTATGGGTTGATGTGTTACATTTAATGGTATCAAAGCTACGGTTTAGCCGATTCTGGGCTAAAAACGAAGTCAAAAGTGTTTTAAAAAGTATACATGCCAATACAAAGTGAAATTTTTTTAATCTGATAGTGTAAGGAGTGTACTGTCTTGTTAATAGAGTTAAATTATTATGTTATATTAAAGGTATGATCATGAGAGCTTCCAAAGTGAAGCACAAGGCGATAGACCTGAAGGTAATATCATTCACCTGCCCAGGCCAGGCAGGGAGAAGAGCGAAAGCCTCAGGGAGTGCCTGTACAAGATTAGAGAATGTTTCATGATGTTGAATGATATTATGATGTGTTTTCAATTTTATACTTCTATAATTCATAGAAGGAATGTATCGAAATGAGTTGAGAACACTCGGGTTCAAGGGTGAATTTAAGAAAGGTTTTGTTGTTACAGACCTATGGATAAATGATATGAAGATAATGTTAGAAGGTGTTCATTTCTCCAAAGTGGAGAAGTTAAATTGAGTAATTCATTACTATGTGGGAAAGATAGAGTATGGTGGACAAATGCCACCATAAGAATATTAAAAGATAAAGTGACGTGGTTATTGTTTGTATAAGAGTTCAAGAATAAGTACATTGATGACTAGTTTATAAGACAAATGAATATAGAATATAAAAGCTTGAAGCAAGGGAATTACACATGCATGTGTATGAGTATAAGTTTAATAAGTTAAACAGATTTATTATTGAGTTGATTCTGATTAATAAGGATAAGAAGGATACATGTAATTGGTTGTTTAGGGCTTGTGCCTTAAATTAAAAGAGTGTTACTGGTTTTGCAATTGTTCTCATGTCAAGAAATGGTTAATCGCGTTAAAGTTCTTGAGAGAGCTCAAAATGAAAGGATTGGAGAACAAAAATCTTAGATAATTAAGAAAATTTGTGCTTCATAAAGTTAAGCACCATCAAAGAAAGGTAGAGATTCTGGTTTTCAATTTTAAACCGAATACAATTAGTTGTATTCTCCGCCAGAGAATAAAGACAATCAGTTCAGATGGATTAAAAATTATAGTATTAAAGGAACTTAATCATTCTAAAATAGAATAGTTCCTTTATAGCATGGACAAGATAAAGTGAAAGAGATGGATGTTAATTAGAGAATATTAAAAGACCAAGGAAGAGTTTAAGAATAGGTATATCACTGATCAATTAAAAGACAAAGGTAAATGGAATGGTTGAATTCGAACCAAAGGAATTGTATTATGGATGAGTCAGAATGAAGATTTGATAAGTAAAGGAAATAGCGAATGAATTATTTTGACTGGAAAGAATATATATATATATATATATATATATATATATATATATATATATATATATATATATGGATAGCTTGATGAAAGTTTATGTTTTGATTGAAAGAAATAAGTTGAATAATAAAGTAGTGTGATGGTGAATGTATTAAAGTTAAAGGATTTGTATGTTTGACGGAAACTAAGGATTGATATAAAAGTTAAGAGGATAAAGAAGGAAAAGTATAAATGATATGAAAGGAATGTAAAAGCATAAGGGAAAAAGGTAATGAAAAAAATTAAAGTAATGAAGTGAAGATTATGATAGCACGAAAGATTTATTGAGGAGGTGATATGTGAAAAGGAATATTAGAATTGTAAATAGTATTGTGTATAAGCAAGAGTGTGGATATGATAAGGGATTTGCATTATAGATGGAAAGAGTTAGCAATGGTTAACAAAATTATGTGATGGAAATGTATTGGAATTATACGAAATTGTCAGGTTATGATAACCAAATATAAAGTGAATTCGAATACAATGTATATTTTAATTATGTAATGTGATGTAGTGAAGGAGATAAGGATTTAAATGTTCAAGAGAAGATAAAGAGGAATAGAAAAGTTTGAGAATGAGTATGTCGGTGAATAATTTATAAGATAAAGGAAGTTATAACGTTTGATTTTGAAACAGATGAATAATACTGTGTGTGAGTAAGAGTTCGAGTTTGAAAAGTTGAGTAAGATATCGTTGAGGAAAATTTCGATTGAAAAGAAGGTATATGATTGAGTTGATAAGGGTTGTACCCTAGATTAAAAAGTTAAGGACTGTGTTCAGAAAATTAAATGTGCAACTGGATAATGTTAGAGGATCTCCACTATTCTAAAGTGGAAAAGTTAGATGAAATAATTTAGTTGCTATGCAGTTGAGATAAAATATTGTAAAAAAATGTTATAATGGGAATAATGGAAGATTTATTGATGTGAATATTGTTTCGGAAAAAGTTTAAGAAATAGGTACGCCATTGATTATTTTATAAGATGGAAGACGTTGAAATGTTGAGAGTGAACAAAGAAAATTACACGGTGTATGAGAATGAATGTGAATTTGATAAGTTAAGTAAACAATGGTTGAGATAATTTTGATTGGAAAAGGAGTATATGATTAATTGATTAGGGCCTATGCCCTAGATTGAACGTTGTTATTGATTAGCTGTAAGAGTAAATGTGATAGAGTTATAAGATTGGAAGAAAAGATAAAGTGAGCTAATCAAGTACGATATGTATCTAGACATGATTATGTATTTTAATCATATAGATATGATGAAGGAAAGTATATGAATATTTATATGTTTTAAAGGGAGCTTTGAGGAAGAAAAATACCAAGTACAAGAGACAGTAAAGAATGAGGTTTTAGGTAAGTGAAGATGCTTATAAAAATAAGTGAAATGAATAGAGTATGAAAACATTGGTGAAAGATATGATTTGGTTGTGGATAAGGGGATCTTGATTATAGAAAGATGGTGTAACCCCCTCAGACCGATGCGGGTAACCCGGTCCGATCTGGAGTGTCACATTAGGGCCACCGGAGCGACCCACTGTAAAAATAGCGGAAAATTTAAAACTTTTTATCAGAACATGTAAACTTATAAAATCATTTGTTACTATTTAAAAATAAAACATATTTTCAGACTCGTATATAAAACAAAATATAATTACATGCCCCCTAATCATATGTACCGTACTCTGCAAACAGTACCGGAAGAACTCCCTTACTGATGACGATAGTTGCACTGGTACAATTCTTTTAACCTGCAATGTTGAGTAATAGAATGAGCTTCGGAAAGCTTAGTAATACAGAACTACCAGATGATGCTGAAGAATGTGTAGATACATATAAACATATATTTCCTTATTGGTTCAGATATCTACAGATTTCTTTGGCTGAGCTGAGGTCCCAATGATATTTCAGGTATTAACAGATAGTATTCAGTTCTGATGGAAAAATATTTGGGATGTTTAGGTTCAGGAGATCAGAATAGGTTTTCTAGTGTGTTCTCTCAAAACCAGTGAAAAGATATCGATCTTTTAAAACATATTTTTTTATTCAAAAACCATAGTAATTTCCCCATCCATCACGAACAAAATGTGTAGGTTCTCCATAACTATACAACCTCGTCACGAAAAATAAGGCCCTGAGCACAAAGCCAATGAACCTACAAGTAATCAACCCCGTCACGAACTGTAAGGCTCTCAGCACAAAGCCGAGGAACCTGCAAGTATTCAACCCCGTCACGAACATTAAGGTTCTCAGAACAAAGCTGAGGAACCTGCAAGTATTCTTCCTCCAACTATACCCCCAATAAAACATGTTCCGTCCGTAAATGGATATATCAAAAATCAAATCATAGTTCAGGTCAAGTATCAGATCAGAATCCATGTCATGTATCATAACAGATTTCAAATCATAAATCATAAATCATATAAAATATTCATGTGATTAGGGAACACACCAGAGTTTACAGATATTATTCAGAGGTACTGGATAATCTTAGCAAGCAGAGAAATACGGATCTCCAGTATACCGATAGAATATTAGAATTTAGAATCATTATTTGAAGAGTTCAATAACTGAAGGAATTATCAATTATTCAGAATGAGACTTGAGTTGATAAGAAAGAAATGAAGACTCAGAACATTTACAGTCTATGTCGATTGATTTCATTATCAAACAACTTTAGATGAATATCTCCCAGAATTAATACTTATTGACTGGTCAATTCATTGTCCTTACAGGGTATTTACACTTTAATACCACAAATTCTAGTCCATATATAATCTTTGAAATAATCACTGAATAAATCTTCCAATGTCTTTATTTCATGTTCATGCTTCCACTATATCATGAAATGCTGACGTACTTGATTTGTAGTTCAAGATCCATAAGAACATTACATCATGTATGTTCACTTACGTTTCCAGACTCATCCAAATCACTTACTTAATCCTTAGTCCTTGAGGTTACTTAGTTCATTTAGCATTCAAGTCCATTACAGTTACTTCAGAATTTTTTAGAGTAATTCAAATGTTCCTGAATTTTTTATACTTGTTGTACTTCCGTTCCATTCTATTTGGTCTTCGTGGTTGATTTGTCAAACAAACGTCTAATTCTTAGTATTGAATGTGATCTAGAGTTGAGCTGAGCTGAGTACTTTCAAAATTATCATCGAACTACACTTGAGAAGACGAACACCCATTCAACTGATACATATGTCGTTTAGGTACTGACATATCATTACGGTTGATCGGCTCACTTAAGTTATTCCATAACTTTTAAAGGTAGTCCAACACCTATGCTTATTTGGATTCCTTAATTAATCCAAGATATTCACTTAGTATAGACCATAAGGGTATTTTGGTCATTTTGGTGTTCAGTTTTATTCCATTCATTACAGAGCTCGAGGATATCCAATCATTCCTGAGCTTGGTTATATTCTTGGGTTATTTCCATTACAGGGGTATTCTGATCATTTTACAGATCCGATGTATTTCAATCATTTCCTTTCATCCTGTCTTATTATTTAATTCCAATTTATCATTTATTTCAGTCCCTTTGAACAATTCTGATAAAAGAGCACATTGATAAATTGTTCTTCAGGTATTCTCGTAACTCAGATATTTTCGGGCCAAGTGCCTTCTTAGATTTTTACCAACGGAATATCAAGAATTTTCTACACTAAGTCAGGATCTTAACAATCAAATTCGTACTTAATCGAGTTAAGTACAAATCCTCAAAGTACATTCTCATTCAAGGTCAACTCGGACTATTTTACCTCTCAGGGGATTTTTTGTAATTTCCTAATCAGATAATTTTGATATTAGCTCTTAACGAAAATAATTATAATTTAAATATCCTGTGGTCAATTGCTTTCCCGAACATTCTCTGATCTTGAAATTATTCCTTAACAAACTTCTAGTTCCAAATTTTCTAATCAAAACTATCATTTCTTATGTGCATCTGTAATTATATTGGATCAATATGTATTTTTAGAGTTATTAACCAACTTCCAGGGATAATTCTTGTCATCCTACAACATAAGGGTATTTTCATAATTTTACCCTACCAGAGTATTCTCATAATTTCCCATCCAAGTACTTTTAACATTTAACCTTTGATGATATAAAATATAAGTTACAAATCTATGGCTCATTTCTTTATCACTAATTACAACTTGTAATTTAATTCTAACAATCCCTCAATCTCTTATATTAATCATTCGATCTGTATTCAGTTATCGAATTTCTACCACATTCATATCGAGTGTATAAATTAATCAACTCCACAAAAGTGATCAACATTATCTTATTCATGCATTTACCAATATCAACATATTCCATAAAGCATAGAGGTAGTAAAGTATTACCTCGATTTCCATGTCATACTGATCGACCATTAAATTCCATTCGAACACCCTCGATCTTAAAATCATCTTCCAATATTTCCTCGAATCCATATCAATAGAAATTACATTAAAACAGAGCTTAATTCTGAAAAACTGATCGAATCGGATGATAAATCAGTGAAAAAAAGCTTATCGGGTTCGAATTTGGAGAAACGGACTTCAGATTCGGATTCAGGAAGTCGAAAGCATAAAATATGACTTTTCAAAAATTTAGACTTTTTGGTCAAAATCAAAGTCAACGGGTTTGACTGGCAATTTCGAGGCCTTCGGGTTCGAATTTTGAACAACGGACTGCAGAATCGGATTTGGAACGTCGAAAAATGTCATGATAGGTATACTCGGTTAAAGTCAAAGGTCGTTTGATGCCCGGTCAAAGTCCGTCAAATTTTTGGTCAACTTTGGTTAACACCGGTCAACGGTCAACGGGTCGGTCAACGGGTCGGGTTGGAACCGGTCAAAACAGCTCCAAAACTGGTCAAACCGATCATTTTTCCCTTCCCCACGTACAATGGCAGCGCGTGAACAGTGCCCAAAAATTCCCAGAAAAATTCCTAAAAATTATTTTAAGCGATTTCAAGGCACTTACAAAGCTCGGTTCACAATTTTGAACGGTGGAGTGCTCGGTTTCAATGAATCGGAAACTTTGACCGCTTCACCTCCTCACGCGTCGCCGTCGATAGAGACCAAGGATGACACCTGCAGACTCGGAACGATGCAAGGAACACGATGGTGCGGGAGGTGTCATAAACATATGCTCGGATCGTCGTGAATCGACGAAAAACCAATTGAAATCGAGTTATTACCGATGATACTTCCAATTGAAATTAATGACGAACGACGACGATTCACGACGAAAGGTTTGAGGGGTTTTGTTCCTCGGTTGACAACGAACACGATGGTGGTTTTGGCTCGTCGATCGGAGGTCGGACTGTGAGTAGATCGGAGTTGCAAGAAGGGTTGAGGGGAAGGGGAAAACTGATGTTTTTCTGCAAAAAAACATACGGGAATGGGTGTTATAATTCATCCCAAAAGAAAAATGGTCAAATCATGTGTTTAGCCACTAAATTTCTTACACTTCTTAAAATGGTCTACCAACTTTGAAATTTTACAATTTAATCCACCGTTTCTTTCTAAAATACCAATTAAATCCACCACTTTATAATTTCTTAAATTTAGCCCCTAAATTTGGGTGTTACAGATGGAGTTTAAAGGATCAGATATGATAAAGGTTATATGGAAGTGTAGAGTATAAGTTCGATGGAGAAGTAAGAAAAATGTGCAAGGTAATGTGAAAGATTGTTTGATTCCGTAAAGTATATGTTTAATCACAATTGAAGAAGATGTAAGGTTATGTTCTTGGTCAAACGATGATAAAATAAAAGTTTGGTTATTATTGCAAGGTAATTAAAAATTTATAAGGAATTTGATTGATTTATGATATTAAGTGATGAAAATAAATGTTACTCTCCACGTGATGAGTGATATTATATGGAATTTTATAAAGATCAAAGGAAAATGAATAATCGAATGAGAGAAAAGACAAAAATCGATGAGTTACCGGTTACTGTTTATATGATAAAAGATAGTAGATGAATGAATAAGGGAAAAAGTTAGTTGAAGAACTAAAGGAAGGAAAGATCAAATAAAGGAAACATCATGAGAGTATTAAAAGATATGTTCTTATCAAAGTGTGCAATGAAAATTCAAGGACAAATTTTCTTAAAAGGATGGGAGATTTGTAACATCCAAACTATGGGTTAGTCACTAAATTATAAAATTTCAGAATTTGGTGATTAAAGTAGAATAGTTTAATAATTTATTTGGGAATATTTTCGGAAAGTTGTTAGTAATTATTCAAGGAATTAAAGGGCAAAATGGTCAATTTACAAGGAAAGATATTTTTTTTCCTTTAATAGGAGATAAAACGTGGGGAGAGTAAGATGAAAACATTTCATCTTCTTCTTCCTTTCTTCTTCTCCAACCGTGGAAGCTAGGTAAAGGTAAGAGTTTCTATTTTGTTGATTATTTGTTGAATTAAAGGTTGGGTTTTAATCATTAGATGATAACTAAGCTTAAGGAAAGCTTAAGTTATCTTAAAATCAAAAGATAAAGAAGTTAGAGAAGATTAAAGATTTGAAGTTCTTGAGTGAAATCTTGAAATAGACTTGATAAGTTGAATTTGAAGTTAAATTTGACTTGTCATCAGTTTAATTAAGAGATATGAAGTAATAGAATTGAAATTAGAACATATTGAAAATTGGGTATGATTCTTGAAGTTCATAAAGAGGAGATGATTTTGAGGTTTAAGATGAGATAAATAGATATAAATGAGTTTAAACATGTATATGTAAGTTAAGAATATGAAAGGAGATGAAATATGAAGTATTCAAGTTGAATTGAGTGAATTTTCGTGCTTAAAATGTGATTTCTGGGCTTAAACGAAAAATTCCAGATTATGCAGGGGTACAGATACCCCCTGGGGGGTATAAATTCCAGATTATACAGGGGGTACACATACCCCCTGGGGGGTATCGATTCCCGCTAAATAAAAAAATGGAATTTTAGTTCATTAAACTAGCTTAAGCTATTAACATCAAGTTTAAGGTTTAGGCTTCTGATAATTGTTTTGGAAATTATGTTTATGTAGATATTGAGCCTAAACAAGTTCCGGAACAATCAAAGAATTATGATTGAATCAAAGCAAGGCTAAGGTGAGTGCAATTTTAATTGTACTTATGATATTGAACAAACATTGGCTTGCGATGAGTCAGTGACAGAGTTACTATGGTAAGAAATGACTCCTAAAATGTTAATTGATTTGTGATTCTTATGTGACATGACCTACATGATTACATGTTATATGCATCATTATATATGAGCTATGTTTGACATGAGATAAGTGATATGAGATTAAGTGAATGAACATAAATGATATATATATGATATAAGAATAAGACATGAATCAAATAATATGAGTTATATGGGAAATATATGTTTATGTGAAACCATGCAAAGTGATACGAGCTATGTGACATACGAATATGAAATTATATGAAAAGTGACATGAATTACATGAAAGTAAACTACGTGAATACATGCACTTGTGATATGATATGAGATATACAGTTACACATACATGTGATATGTGACAGAAGAGAAAGAACAAGTGATATGAAATGTATAAATGATAATGCCCATGTTATATGATATGAGAGCTAGTGGTATAGTTGGCATGCCAAGAGTCGAGGGTTTACCTATGTCTTTTGGGACATATGGACAGTTATAGTTTACCTATGTTCTTCGGAACATATGGACAATTACATAGGTCCTTCGGGACAAATTTCATATGCCACTCAGTGGGACTTATACGAGTTGTGGTGACAGTAATAGTGCACAACCTCAATGTACTCGAATACCTTGAGTTCTCAATAATGTACATGGGCCTATAAAAGATATCAAAAGTGTTTGCATGAATTATGTGATGTTATGGGTACTATGTGGTGAAATGATATATATGTTCTATGATATGTATAGAAATGTTCAATATATGCTTATATGATCACAGGAAATTAATGATGATAAAATGAGAAATGATAAACATGTTAATGATGTTATGTTACATGATATGTGCATGTATGTATATGTTACAGAGAAGAATATATGTTTTGGTATGATAAGGTAGAATCAAATGTTCATGCATTGTAGAAGTTACAGTTAGCATATAATTATGTTTTATATGCCTCACTAAGTCATCGACTTAGCGTGTGTTTGTTTCACACGTAGGTTCCGAGAAGAGGAAGATTGATAAAAGTTATGCAAGACATGTCAGTTTCTTCTTTCCAAAGATCATATTAGAAAAGAAGTCAACAGTATGTATTTTATAATACTCATAATGGTAGGCATGTAAACAAAGATTTGAATCCGATATGTTTTAATCGGTTTTGTAAAATCATATGATTGAGTTTTGTAATGTTTTAAATGTGTATATGTAACTGGAAATTTTATACAGATGAAAACTTAGGTTTCTTTTATGAAGTTATATGTATTTTACGGAAGTACTGTAACAGTATTGTAGCAGGGTATCGATTCACTGTAGCAGGGGAATCAGTTCCCCCTGACATTTTGGAAAATTTTAACATTCGAGTACTATTCACGGTATTGTTCATTACTGTTCATACGGTACTGTTCATACAATATTTTACTGTTCATGAAAACGTATTTTTTCAAATTGGTTTTAACGAGCATAATTCAACAATATATGATCGTATTTTATTAATATAAGTTCAAATATTATGTTATTTTTATACGAATATTGTTTTAAAAAGTCAATGTGACATCTCGGACTCGTATTCAGGTCGGGTACGGGTTGAGGTGTTACATATAATGCTGCAAAAAGCTCCACAAACATAATCCATATCAAAACCTAAAATTAATTGGGGAATTTTTGTGGTCGTGCGACATCAAGTTTTACCTGAGATACTAAAATCGGGATAAAAGGATTTATTAGGTTTAAATTAGATTTTAATAGATTAATTCTGAAATTTGGATTAAAATGAAAATTTTGTAAAGTTTTTGAGGTCAAATCATAACTTTTAGAATTTTTTTTGCCATTTTTGTAAAACCTTAGACTGTTTAAGGTTATGCACCATTAACCTTGGA
Source organism: Hibiscus syriacus (assembly GCF_006381635.1). NCBI lineage: Eukaryota > Viridiplantae > Streptophyta > Magnoliopsida > Malvales > Malvaceae > Hibiscus > Hibiscus syriacus. The sequence goes on along the minus strand of NW_024061960.1, from coordinate 9,269,568 downwards.
ACAGAAATCCCTACTAGTAAGTATGATTGTGGATGTCATCAAACAACTTACGACATAATTTTGAATTTACTTGTAACTGTCAAAAGATTCAAATAAGTGTTACATTTACTTGTTTTGACCATTGTAACCATATAGATGTAATTACGAGGCTTTACCATATTCCCTTTGCTCTTTTATTTTATCTTGACTCGAAATATATATATATATTTTAGTTAAATTGTGTCATAACCATTTTTTTAAAACAATTAAGTATTATTTAAAAAATAATTATGAATTTTATTTTGAAAAGTTGTTACTTTTGAATTAATTTGAATTAAATCGAATGTGAGTTGCCATCGACATTTGGATTAGGTAGGTCGAAAATAACTAAAAACGTCTTTTAAATTTTTTTAAGAAAAATCATTTTTTAGACAAAAATCGGTCTGCGTCATCAAAGATTCGATTTAATGGATTCGGGAGTCGGTTACGCGTGGGGAAGGATTAACACCCCACAACGCCCAAAATTAATACTTAATCGCTTACACGTTGTCGTAATGGTGGAAAATATAAATCGAGTATAAAGTTAAAATATGATCTATTTATTAAGTTGCTTCGAATTATTTAAATATTAAAATATGTAAAAGAACCAAAATAAATATATATTAAAATATGTAAAAGAACCAAAATAAAAAATATCAATTAAAATATATAAATAAAAATCATAACAAAGTTATAAATTTGGAATAATATATATAAATGTGATATCCTAAGATATATATATATATATATATATATATATATATATATATATATATATATATATATATATATATATATGAATAGTAATAACAATAACCAAAAAGACATAACAATGAATATGGCAAACAAACGGGGCAAAAATGGAAATTTCTCACAACACATGTACTGAGGAAAAAATAAGACTTTTAAAATATGAAGGACTAAAATAAAAAGACAAACAAGTTTACAGACCATATTATAAACATCAATAAGATCTATTAAGGCACATATAAGGATCAAAATGAAACAAATCATAAGTTATCATCTAAAAAGGTATATTAAACCCAATACATATTACAGGGCAAAAAAATGACTAAAATAGACATATTAAGAACTTGAAGGCTCGAATCAAAAGAAAATAATTTTATTCAGTGACCAAAATGTAAGTATTACAAATGAGCAGAGTCTCAAATATATATTTACCCATTTAGCAAAAACACGCAGACCTCCCCTTGACGAAACCGCGTCGCATGGTGGCTAGGATATATTCCTTTTTTTAAAGGTTATCTCAAAACCCTAATTCATTTCCCTTCTCAGCCACACTCTCCCTTCCCCTCTCTCTAACCTTTTCCTCATTGCTTCCTCGCCATGGGAAAATAAAAAAAGCACAGCCGCCGTTCATCAGTGGCGACAAAAGGGGAAAACAAAAAAACCTAAGCCTCCCTTCCTCCCATTTACTCCAAACTCAATCAACCGAACTTTCGAGCCCTCAAAGCCCCAAATGATCCTTTCAAACATCGAGAAACCCCAAACAAAACACCATAACCCGAAGGCATGCTACCTTCGGTGGGATTTACCCTTGACTCTGATGGGAACATCGATCACAGTAGACCAAAAAGGTAAGGCTTTTTCGTGTTTTGTTTTGCTTTGTGTTTTTCTTTTTGTTTTTTCGAATGTGCTTGTAACCCCCTACACCCGGCCTATGCGTTTCGGTTAAGTCTAGCGGATTACATTAAAGATTCTGAAAGATATTTTTTTCCAAAAACCTTATTCAATATTTTAAAATCATATTACAAATGACCTTTATATAAAAGTATATAATAATTAACTATAAAAACTAAATTCGTAAATATTAAACATGAAAGAGACCAGATAAAATATTACATGAAATAAATCCGGAGCATCGAAAATCAAATATCAATAACAAAAGTAGAAATCTTCATAAAACGATAAATACTTCAAAAATAAGGTACATGTCACCATAATTAAAAGCAGTTCAGAAGACAAAATATTACAACAAAATACTCTGAACTAATTGTACCAATCCTCCAAGTGCCTGATACAGAGTGTCTGATCCGAGAGTATTTGAAAGGGGTAAAACAGTTTGAAAAGTGAGCTAGAGGCTCAGTGTGTCCCAACAGTGCAGAAATAAAAAACATACAATTATGATTTTTAAAACCAATACAGATCACAGTCATTAAAACATCATAGGAGTTTCTAATTTGAAAACTCTGCATCGTCCTCCAACCGAACGCCATGTGCAGATCCCCAGAACTACACAACCTAAGGGAGAAACTCGGGGCCTGCGAGCCTACCCAAGACAATTCCTGGGGCCACTAAGGCTTACCTAAGAAAATTCTCAGGGCTGCTGAGCCTACACAAGGCTCGACTTAGGTCCATAAGGAATTACCAATCGGTGTTGAACCTATCAGAGGAATTACCAACAGCGACTGAACCTGCCAGAGTCTTCATACCAGAACCCAGAGTACCCCGAAGAAAATATTTTTCAGATGGTAACTAATAGTAACAGAAATTCAGAGTTCAGACAGATCATCAATTCAGTAAACCGGTATCCAGAAATCATAAGTTGGACAATCATGCTTTATATTTTAGTAAATCCGGAATCAAGTAAATCATACAGTAGTCAAGTCATATCAAACATTATATTTCAAATCATAGAAAACAAGCATGTGCATATGAGATTTCAAACATATATTTAAAACATTTATTTTGCACATAAGGAACACACCTTGATAATAGGGTCAGTTCGGAAGATCTATCGAGCATCAGCTTCACTAGGCTTTTCGACTGAACGAGAACCTAATCCATATCCGAACATGGTTATATTTGGAATAATATTCTAAATAGAAAAACTAACAGGGTTTCAGAACTATACGAGTATTCACGGCTTCTCGTGGACGAGTGGATCGGGAGGAACCGGGTCGAGCAATGAAACAGTCAAGAGATCCCTGAGTACCTTTAACATAACTATAATTAGTCATTGACCATTTAGTTCAATTAACTAAATTAAAACACTTAGATAAATATAATTTTTTCAGGTTTACAGGCTAATTTGGAGGCTTTCGGTTTTGAATTTGTTAAAACGGACTTCGAAATCGGACTCAAAACATCGAAAAACATAAAATATGATTTTTTCAAAAATTTTGATTTTTTGATCAAAGTCAAAAGTCAACGGGTTTGACTGCCAATTTAAAAATTTTCGGGTTCGAATTTGGAAAAACGGACTTCGTAAATAGATTCGGGACGTCGAAAAATTTCAGAATAGGTATACCCGGAAAAATCAACGGCCGTTTAATGGCCGGTCAACACCGGTCAAAGTTATGGTCAACTGTCAACTTGTACGCAAATATCACCCTAACAGAAATTAATGACGTATTAGGCACTCTTTTAAAAATATTTACAAAAATAACACCTTAACATAAATTAGTTACGTATTAGGCACCATTTAAAAATATTTACAAAAATAGCACATTAACATAAATTAATTACGCATTAGTCACCCTCTTAAAAATATTTACAAAAATAGCACCTTAACAGAAATTAATTACATATTAGGCACCCTTTTAAAAATATTTACAAAAATAACACCTTAACAAAAATTAATTACGTATTATACACCCTTTTAAAAATATCAACAATCTAAACCAACACCAACTATAACATGTTTTCAAGCTAAAACACTGAAATATTATCCAAATTAAACTATCTGACTTTACCCACGGCAGAGGACAAAACGTCAACGTAACCCACCTACTGGGTTTTGATCGGGAGGCAATGAGGAGTCTGAAAACGGGACGGTGAAACAAGACGGTCGTTGAAATGGCCAGAATCGACAAAATTAAAATGATGATCGGGGTTTTGGGTGTTGACTTCCCTTCTCGATTCGGCCTAACTGTGATCGATTTTGGAGCGAGGTTGGTCGGGGTCATTTCACGGAGGCCAGGCGCACCTGATGGAGGTGGCTGTGACGTGCATCGCCGGCCGGAGTAAGGAGGAGGAGGAGGGGCGACAGCTAGCTTAAATGAGGGAAAACTGAGTTTAAAACACGGGAGGGAGTTTTTGCCAAGCATGGGTAATCACCCAACATTTAAAAATAAATCCACCATTTATTGTTTAAAAAACACAAAACATAGCATAGTGATTAAGCCATTGTCTGCCACTCCATTATTATATTTATAGTGCCCATTATTTAATTCTTAGTGCCCATTATTTCATTCTTAGTGCCCATTATTTCATTCTTAGTGCCTATAAGATATATTATTTTTTTTTGGTGTGTGGCAATTTATGGGATATGACAGTGTTTTTTTTGTTCTTCTCCCCGAATCTCTCCACCCTCTGTGTTTTCCCCCTCATCGAATGCTCTATCTCTGGTTTCTCCACTCTCTCTTCTCTATTTTTTTCCTCACCGAATGCCCCCTTTTTCGAATGGTTCCCTCTTTCATTTATGGCTCTTTTGGGTAGATATCAATCAGTTGAATGATGAATCTAGGGCTAGGGGTCGTTTCTCTGATTTGGTAGGATTAAATCCTGATTTTTTAGGATTTATGTGATTTTTAAAATGGGGTTTTGATTTGGCTTGTTATTGATTGATTTTCTTCACTGTATGACTTCTGTTTATAACGGTGGCGGCTCAGGCGTGCTCGACGTCGGCTCACGCGGCGAGGGGAACGAGCGATGGAGTCCACGCGCGTTTGGAAGTTGAAAAGTCAATGGCAACTGTTGCTAAATAGGGTTTAAAAACCTTAATTTGTTTGAATTACAAACGAGTCGGTTCGGGTCAGATTTGGGTTAGACCTTGGGTTGGTATTGGGTCGTTGGAGCTGAAGCAGAAACCTTGATGGGTTTTCCACTTGGGTTGTGGCATTGGCCATTGTTTGGGCTTCTTGTAATGGGCTTTGGGTTGGGCCCAAATAGGGATCTGGGTTAGCTGTAATTGGGCTACTAGTTTGTGTTTTAGGCCTGCAAAAAATGAATGTAAATATATAATTATTAATAATACTATGATTATTTTTACACTCGGACAAAAATAGGTGTCTACAAATTGAATTTTATTTATCATAAAATTAATAAAATATTAAAATATAAAGGATAAAGGATAAATATTTTTAAAAAAACCCATAAGATATTACATCGCCTAAGAAATTGGGGGTAATGATACTATAATAATAATTTTATATGAACTTGATGGTTTGTGATTCGATCCAATTTTATAAGATCATTTTGTTTTTGAAATTGAAGTTTGAATTGAGTCACGTTTGGTAAATGACATGTTATAAATGACATGTTAGCAACTTTATTTTTTCTTTTAAGTTTGACACCATATTATATACGTGCTTCATTTTAGTCCTTATTTTGGTCATTTTTTTTCTTCAATTCTTTCAATTGTTATGTTAAATTTTTATTTTATTTTAAAATAGTCCTTCAGTATGCTTTGTTTTAATTTCTAGTAGTTTTTGTTTGTAAATTTTACATTTGTTCATTTTGGTTCATGAAATGTATGTTTCGTTTTGTTTTTGTTTATTTTTAATTCAAAGCATGTGATTTGTGGATTATTTCATTTTACTCCTCAATTTATTTATGGTTTACGTTTCTAATTTTGTGTTAGTTGTATCTTAAGACTTCACTAATGTTAATTCAATTTAATCTCAAATTTAGTTTTGTAATATTTTTTGGTTCTTTGGTTCCTTTTTAATACTGATTCACATATTCTATTTTAGTTTATTTGAATTTAAATATAGTAGTTCTTTTATATATATTAATATTATAACCCATGTTTTTTAATCACCATTTGTTTAGGTTGCAACTACTCTTATATTCATTATTAATATTTGGTAAGATTTTGTTATACTCATATATTTACAATAACATTTATTGTAGAAGGGGAGTGAAAAGCACAACTTGATAGAGGTAGTGTGATTCAAGACGACATTAGAACGAAAAGTGAACTTGAAATAAATTGAGTCTATTTTGAGTAAAAATTGTATATTCGTATATTATTTTGATGATTGTTTCTCAAAATCACTTTAAATAAATAAATGTATTTATAATTTTCCTACTTTCTTTAATTAAACTGATAGTGCAAATTTCTTAAGGTGTTCGAATAAGTTGATAAATTATTATTCCTTTTTTAGTTTATATAATGACAATATACATGATTTATTTTCTTTAATAACATTGTTTCATTTTTATTCGACATTTTATCGCACGAATATTCGACTTATGTATTCTTGATACCATGAATAAAGAGAGGACATTCTTTTATAGAGAATAAATCAATGAGATAGCATTCCTAGTAGTTGGAGTGAAAATCTCGTGGACTCCTCTCAAAATATGGAATGTTATTTATTAAATAATTCGAAACAAATTAATCAATGTTCAATAAATGGATCGTAATTTAATTTGCGACTCAAACTTATAAATTCCACCATTACGACAATGTATATGCGACTAAGTATCAATTTTGGGCGTTGTGGGTTGTTTACCCTTTCCCATGCGTAATCGACTCCCGAACCTAAAAAGAATTTTTGAAATGCGCATATCAGTTCTTTTATCTTAAAAATGATTTTTCTTAAAATTGTTTAAAATATGTTATTAGGTGTTCAACCTACCTAATTCAAAGGTCGATGGCGACTCCAAATCAATTTAATCAAGATAAACGCAAAAATTCATTTTTCCCCAAATTAGTCGTAAATTCGAGGTTTTCATTTAAAACTTATTCGTTCGTAAAAAAAAGACATTACGACATTGTTTATCAATCGTACAAACTGTTATTACTACTATTATCAAAGCACTCGTTTACTTCGGCGTTTATGGTTCATGAATGGTACAGCTTGTCTCTTGGATCACATTGTTCAAAACTCCAGTTCTCTCCATCTTCAGACACCGCAAAATTATATGAAGTGGATATATATATCATCTTCTACAACCCCAACTTTCTTTTCTCCAATGAAAGTTGAAGACACTAGTTTTTTTTTTCATTTTTCATTTCATTTCATTTCATTTCATTTCATTTCGTTTCGTTTCGTTTCGTTTCGTTTCGTTTCGTTTCGTTTCGTTTTTGTTTTTTTTATTATTTTATTTGTTTATTATTATTATTATTATTATTATTATTTATTATTAATATTATTATTATTACAAACAAGTCCATTTTACAAATCCCGGAGCCCAATACCAGGAGGCCCGTTTTACACCCAGACTGGTCCAGATCTGAGAAGCCCAATCCGTATCAGCCCAAGTTTTGGAAACCCTAAGCAGATTAGGGTTTCATCATCTTCTCCAGCCGCCTCTCCTTGTCAGCCGTTGGATTTAACTTAGATCCAACGATCCAGATGGTCCCAGCAGAAACCCTAGGGACACGCGGCCGCCGCCTCCACATCTCCACCAGCCGCTGCCACGACACCCGAACGAAGGCTCCAGAAGCGTTGCCAGCCGCACACGCGTCGCCGTTCTTCGGTGAGTCACCACAAGTTTGGTGACTCACCAAGACTCCTCTTTGAGACCGGTCCGAAGCCGTCACCGGTGGTGGCTATAAAAGTCACCGAGTTCCTACCAACCAAAAACACGACAAAAAAAGAAGAAAAAAAAAGAGAGAAACCAACAAATACAACCATAGCAGCCAATAGTGAATCAAAAGAAGGAAAGAGACTTATTGAGAAGAAACACGACCACCAGAGCATCCCTACGCCTCCACGTGTTGCTGGAAAATTAAAATCCCGAACGTAGTTTTATTAGATCTAGGAAATAATAGGCGGTTTTAGAAAAAAAGAGTGTCAGATTCGGCTTTAGGGAGTCGGGATCTATATTTTAGAGAGATTTCGAAATTCCGACCACCATTCACGGTGGCCAACGGCGGTGATCGGTGCCAGAATTCCCTCTGGTGAGGGAAGCTAGAGAGAAGCCAGAGAGATTTTTTTTCTCTCGATTTTTAGAGAGAGAGAGGGGAAGAAGAAATGAAGAAAATGGCCTTAAGGGCAGTTAGTTTAGGGTTTAAATACCCCTCCTCGAACGACATCATTTTTGGGGAGGGGTCTGTGTGTAATTTATAAAATGTTAAACCCTTTCCGTAGTACTCACAACTTTGTAATTTTATATTTTAGTCATCGAAATCAAATATTGGGACTTTTAATTCAATTTCTTAATTTTAATTTTATTTATTTTAGTCCTTTACATAAAATTATAGATATTTTAGGCAAATAACCAATTTAGCCCTTGTAATTTTATTAATTAATATTTTAATCCCGAACAGTATGTTTTAATTTATTTTAATTTGATTTTCGAATTTGATATAAATTTATTTTAGTCACTAAATTAATAAATTGGTAAAATAGCATGTTTAGCCACTGTAACTTTAAATAACTAATTACTGATTAGGGTATTTCATTTTAATATGTTATAATTTAGTCACTAAGTTTAATACTTTCATTTATTTTAAAAGCTTTATTATTTTTATATTTTAATATATAATTTTAATTTTATTTATTTTAGTCACTGTTTAATTATTATTTAATTTTATATGATTATTTTTAATATATTTAATTATTATTATTATTATTATTATTTAGTCACATATATATATATATATATATATATATATATATATATATAATTTTTATTTATTTTAAAAAATTCTATTTATAAATTTAATTTTATATAAATTACTTTTAGGAAAAATAATCATATTTTAATACTTATTTACTTTTTAATATTAAGAAATGAGTTGTCTTAAAGCACCTAGAAGTCCTTTTCTGATATTCTTAAATAAATAAATATCCTATTTTTATAAATTATATATTAATTTATTTTAATTATTTTTAGAGAAATGATTTATTAATATTTATTTATTTTTTAATATTAAGAAATGGGCGGTCTTAAAGCACCTAGAAGTCTTTTTTTGATATTTCTAAGTAAATAAATATCTTATTTAAATATAAAATATATATATATATAAATTAATATATATTTTTAATAAATTTGAAATAACTTGATTATGAATTAAATATATTTTTGAAATCTTAAAATTTTAATAATAGAGACAATTTATAATTAATAAGTACCAATTTTGGGCGTTATAGGGGGTGCTAATCCTTCATTAAACGTAATCGACCACGAATCATTTTTTATTAAAAAATTTTGGTTATACGCAGATCAGTTTATCTTTTAAATTATTTTTTCTTAAAAACTATTTTAAAAGATTATTTTTAGGTATTTGATCTACCTAACCCAATGGCGACTCCCAAAATATTTTTTTAAATCAAAATCATTTTTTTATCCACATTATTTTTCCCGCCAAGTAAAAAATTCGTGTCCGGGCAAAAATCGGTTACCACAGCTTGGCGATTCCGCTGGGGATCTGGTCAAGCTTTAAAATCAATTATAAATTGTCTCTATCAATTAGAAATTAAAAATTCATATTTATTTAATTTATAATTCTTTTCTTTTAAATTTTTTTTATATACTTATAGTTTTTTACTATTTTTTATATATATATATTCTTCTTTATTTTGTTTTATTTTCAAGTATTAAATTTTATTCTTTAATTGTTTGTCAAAGATTTGAAAATTTCTCCTCACACACAACACTTGCGTTGCATAAACATAATCTATATAATTGAGATTTGTCCCTTTTAAGTGGGAGTGAAAGCGACGTCTTCGTGAGAATTTATTCTCCGTGTCAGACCATGAAAGTAGCTTTCGGGGTTCATATGCTCTATGTCTTCATGAGAATTTATTCTCCGTGTCAGGCATAGAGAAATGTGTCCCTCGAATTGAACTCGATCCGCTTAAGTCTGTAGTGGACTAGGATTGAGGGTTGGCAACCCAAGGGGCACTAACAAGGACAATTCGGGTACCTTTACTCTTAGAACTAAAACTCTGCATATAGTAAACCCTAGAAACTCTTCCGATCTGAAGCCATGCCGAAATTTTATCTAAAATAGGCGTACACGAAGGAGAAATGAATTCTAACTTTTTCCTTTTAATTTATTTTTTACTTCCCTGCTAAATAAATTGCATGTGAATTTAGATTATTTAAAGTATGCTATGTAGAAAGCATGTTTAAATAGAAATATTTGGGTAGACATTAAATTAGATTTTTTCTTCTTTATTATTTAAACTAATTCATTTCTTTTTATGTTTTTTTTTATTTTTGTTGTTTGCATAGCATCATACAGGATTAAAGGTATTGATCTTCGAGTTAATCGTCTCATTGGAAAACCTTCATTTATGGATAAAAAGTGTTCAAATCAAATAGTTCCAAACTTAGAAGTAAGACAGTGGTCTGAGGACTTACAAAGACAAGGGGAGACAGTCTGCATGATGATTATGTACCAGATTTAGCAAGTTATGCTCTGGTTTCTCTAAAAAATGATATGCAAGATCTGCGAGGCATTTGGGAGAGTTGGGACTCGAACAAAAAGTTACAGTTCTATCAGGCTTACAAGGACATCCCCTATTTGCTCTATGTCGAAGTTGATGATGAATTGCTTCGAGCCCTTATTCAATTCTGGAATCCAGGTTATAATTGTTTCACTTTCAATAAAGAGGATTTGGTTCATACTATTGAAGAGTATACAACTTTGCTACATATAGAAGGGGTTTTGGAGAATCGAATTTATTCAAGGTCATTTAAAACTCAACCTTTCCTAGTTAAATTAGCAAATATTGCAGGAGTACGAGAGGAATGGGTAGTGGCCCGTACGAAACAAAAGGGCGAAGGCGAAGGCATTGCCTGGACCAACATCAAAGAAATTATTCAGAGTCATCCAGATGATAAAGTACGATTTAATCTCTTTGCTCTGGGTATATATGGTATGGTCATCTTCCCGAAAGCATTGGGATACATTGAAGCTGCAGTAGTAGATTTGTTTGAGCAGCTACCAAAAAAGGTCCATCCTGCTTCTGTAATTTTAGCATAGACTTTTCGATCTTTAAGCGCTTGTAGAAGACTAGGAGGTGGACGATTTTCGGGATGTGCACAATTGTTATATGTATGGATCCGTAGCCATTTTTGGAGGACACAAAAGGTTTCATACCGTCGCTTTAGTACGGATTATTCACCTTTGAAAGAGTTTATGGAGCAAGAATGGCCGAAAGAAGTCACGAAAGACATGTGGATAAATGCCCTTCGAATTCTGCAAAGCAACGACATCGTTTGGAGCGCCCCGTGGCAAATTCAAAGGGAATTCTTTTACAAATGTGGTGACTACAACTGGGTGATGCTGCTCGGTTTATGGGGAGGAATCGAATATGCACCACTTCTGGTTATAAGGCAGTACGAGGGTCGTTAATTTGTTCATGTTACTGCTGGGTTACATTCGTCTGAGTTCGCATTTCATAGCAAAAATTACAAAAGAAACATCATGGATGTCGTTAAAGCTTGGAAAACAACTTTCTGTATTCGGGCCAAATCAGCAAAAGTAATGTTAACTCCTGATTATGAGGAATGGAGATCTGTCAGGAAAAATGAAAATATTTCTCTACCAGATCAAAATGAGGATATCGCTATGGAAGATCGCATTCGGGTAGTTTTATCAGAGATTGAAATCCTAAGAGCTGAGTTTGAAGAAGAAAGAGAAGGTTGGTCGAAAGAGTTAGAACAAATATGACGAGATAAAAAGCATATGATTAGCATCAGTTGATTTTCATGCAAAAATCCCAGAAAGAATCAATGTCAAGCAGAGAAACAACACAGATGATCAAAGAGTTGAACATTGATAAATGTCGAGTTAAAGATTTGAAAGGAAAAAATAGTCGTTTACTCAAAAGCCTTGAGAAAGGAAAGCAGAAAATGGAAGATCTTGAGGTAAACAAAAGGGAGAGAATTATAAAGCACAAAGCTGAAAGTCGCGAGATTATGAATGAAATAAAGAAAGAAATGGGCCGAGCCAAATAATTGGAAGATATGAAGAATGTCATGCTTGCGGGATTTGAGGTTGAGAAAAATACCATGTTAAAGGGATTTGAAGCTGAAATGAACAATATGATTTCCGAACTTGAAGTCAGAGGAAGAACAAAACTCGAAGAGGATTTGGATCAGTGTAGAAACAAAAACACAGAGTTTAATGCTTACATCTTGCAACTTGAAGAATCATTATTCCAAGAAAATGTTCGTCTAGGACCTAGTGATCTTAAAGAAAGTTATGAGGAGAACGCTTCGCTACGAAGATGAATCCGAGTCTTGAAAATACTCTGCACAACTGTCAAGTCAGAATCACTGAGTTAGAGCAAACTCTCGAGGGAACTAATAAACAATGTCAAAAATCAACTGATTTCTATGAAGAAAGAAGTGAAGAAAGAAGCAGTATGGTATTCGAGGCCATGGTACAAATGAGCAAAGTTGCCAGATATATTGGGGAGTTAGCTGCTGAAGCAAAGATTATTGTACATCACGTTGATCCAGTTTCTAAGTTTGGAAAGAAGATGTCATGGCTGATGAAGGAAATCATAGAACTTAAAAAGAAAGCTATGTCGTATCTGTAGTTATGAACTATTATATAGAAACTTTTGTATGCCGATAGAAGTTGTTCTATGACAGTTAACTTTTTGGGATCAATACATTTTGCATACATTCATTTTGCATACATTCATTATTTATTGCATTATTTTTCTTTATATATAATTTTTTACATTAAGATAAACATTCATTAAATAAAATTCTAAAAAATAATATGAAAAGGATTTTCAATTGCAGTTACCCTGGCCAAACAAGAAATTCAACATCACTACGGTACTAGAAAAACTTCTAAGAAAATGATTGATAAAATACAACGTCTCGAGGAACAATATAATAAAGAACAAGCAGAAATGAGAATGAAATTAGAGAAGGTTGAATCCAACATTGCAAACTCACAAGAAAGTATGATGCATAAAATAGAAGATATGCTCAAAAGGCAAGCTACTATTGGGAAAATTCATGAAAATCCTGTATCTTTTGACCAGGAACCTATGTATCCTTTAGGTTTCCCGCCGGAACCAGTTTATCATTCTGGTATCACACCTGTGCAAATCCATGCTCGCACTTCGGCACTTCAAGAAACCAAACCTAATGAAAATCAACAAGTGGATCCTGCATCTTCAAGCAAAAATCCGCTTATATCAGATGTAAAGATAGGAGAATTTAATGCTAAGCATCTAATTCCAGATCTGAATGAGTTGAATGAGAAAGAAAAAGCCAATGAAGAATTGACTAGACAGATCAAGAGCTTGGAGGAAAGAATAAAATCCGTGGAAGTAACTGAATCATTCTATGGGTTTGACGCTAGTGAGTTGAGTTTAGTTCCGGACCTAATCCTCCCCGTCAAGTTCAAAGTTCCTGAATTTGAAAGATATGACGGTACTAGATGCCCTTCGTCCCATATTACCATGTTTTTTCGTAGAATGGCAGGTCATGTGAAAGATGAGAAATTGTTAATTCATTGCTTTCAAGATAGTTTGACAGGACCAGCCTTAAAATAGTATACTCAATTGACCAAAGCCCACATCAGATCCTGGAAAGATATGGAAACGGCATTTCTAGAGCAGTACCGCCACATTACAAATATGGTCCCTGATAGATGGACTCTCCAAAATCTAGAGAAAAAGAACAATGAAACATTCAGACAGTACGCCCAGAGATGGCGTGATACAATGGCACAGGTTCAGCCACCTCTACCAGAGAAAGAAGCCATAGTGATGTTCGTCCACACTTTAAAAGCCCCATACTTAGGCCATTTAATGGGGAATGCAACCAAAAATTTTGCAGATCTGGTCATTTCTGGAGAACTCATTGAGAATGTCATGAAAAATGGCAAAATTGAGTTAAGTGAGGGGTATAGTTCCAAAAGACCCATGTACCAAAAAAGGAGAATGAAGTTAACAATACGAATGCTTACAACAAGGTTACCTCGAAAAGTGTTACGATAACCCAGCTAAGGGTTAAGATGGAGGAAATAAACACTAATCGAATGGAATCCAGAGGATCTCGCGGGGAAAATGAGAGGCCTTCTTTTGCACCATTACCAGTACCCCAAGCTGAGATCTATGATTCACTGTTAAAGGTAGATGTAATACGACCTTATCCTTTGATTCCCATATAACCACCATTCCCTCCATGGTACGATATAAAAGCATGCTGTGTTTACCATGATGGAATTACGGGTCACTCTATTGAAAATTGTTTGGCATTCAAAAGGGTGGTCCAAAATTTGATTAATATTGGAAAATTGGAATTCAATTCACCAGTCAAATCATCCGCAGCCAAATCATGGAGATAAAAGCGTGAACGCAATCCAGGAAGAGAACAAAAGGAAAGCCAAAACTGATGTTTCTGAAATTAAATCTCCCTTTGGTTGGATATTTCAACAACTCTCCCTATCTGGTATGATTCAACAACAATTAAAGCCAAAGCATAATGAAGGCGAAAATTATTGTGAATATCATCAAGAAAAGGTACATGAAATTCAACTATGCCATGAATTTAGGGATTTTGTGCAAAAACTGATGAATGACAAAGAGATAGAGTTCTTTGAAGAAGAACCAGGAAAAAGAGAAGACGACGTTTGCACATCAGAAGATTCTAAACCTAAGCAGAGAATGAGTGACCCCGTGATTATCACTGTAAAATTATCTACAGTGAATCCTGCACTAACAAAGCCGAAAGTGGTTATCACATCTCCTTTACCATTTCCATATAAGGATACCCGCAAGGTACCTTGGAATTATACTACTAATGTATCAATGGTAGGAGGATATGTTTCTCTAGAAAAAACAGAAGAGAAAGAAAAAAAGTGTGGATTCGACACCTGAATCAGTAAGTGAAGTCGTATTCTTTACAAGAAGTGGGAGATGTTACTCTCCCGAGACATCAAATGCATTAGAACAGGCAAAACTAAAGGGAAAAGCTACAGTGATACCCCAAAAGATATTTGATGATGAATCCCCGCTAACAATCAATGAGCCCATAACAGAAAAACAAGCATAAGAATTTTTGAAAATTTTGAAACATAGCGAATATAGTGTGGTTGAACAACTACATAAACAGCAAGCATGGATTTCAATTCTTGGTCTTTTGATGAATTCAAATGTACACAAAAATGCCTTGATGAAAATGCTTAATCAGACATTTATCCCAGAAGATATATCTCTGAACAAGCTTGATAGGATTATGGGGCACATAGCCGCTGATAGTTACATAACGTTCACTGATGATGAAAAATCTGAAGGTGGAATAGTATCAGTGAAAGTTTTGAATATTACCACGCATTGTCATGGCCATGTGTTGCTAGGAGTACTAATTGATAATGGATCTGCTCTTAACCGGGTGCCATTGGTTACACTGCAAAGGATGCCAGTAGATGAATCACACATGAAGAATTATCAGAATATAGTGTGAGCTTTTGATAGCACTCAAAAGGAAGTAATGGGAAAATGGAAATACCATTATTGATCGGACCAGTAGTGTACAATATTGACTTTGTGGTAATGGATATCCACCCTACGTATAATTGTTTATTGGGGAGGCCGTGGATTCATTCTGCAGGAGCTGTTCCTTCTTCGTTGCATCAGAAACTGAAGTTCATTGTTGACGATCAACTGATATGTGTAGGAGCTGAGGAAGAAATCATTGCCTCTGTGACAAGTGATGCTCTGTATATTGAAACTAATGATGATGCTCTCGAGTGCTCTTTCCGAGCTTTGGAATTTTTCAATGCAACCTTTATTACTAAGGGAAGCAAAATTCCACATCCCAGATTGTCTGATTGCACTAAAATGACTGTACGACATACTTTAGGAATTAGAGCTAAAACTGGGAAAGGTTTGGGAAAGAATCTTCAGGGAAAGGTTTGGGAAAGGTTTTGGGCTTGGATTTAAGCCTAATTTTTAGCAAAGGAACAAAGAGATGAAAAGAAGAGGTGAAGACAGAAAGGCAAGATTAAAAGGAGAAGAAATTCCCTGGGAACGCATGTCTTTCCCTCATTTGAAGTCCACATTCAAATCCGGAGGGAATGGTTAATGTAGAACAACAGCTTGTTGATGCTCTTAAAGAAGAAAAGTTGACGAAAGATCAAAACATAGTTGAGGAAGCTATGGAAGGGTTATTTATCAACATGATCACAAATGACAACAAGACTGGCAAATACTTGGCTGGAATTCGCCCTTGTCTTCCTGGTGAAACGCTCAACAATTGGACTGTTGAAGATCTCCCTATAGTTTTTAGTATTAACTCAGAGTAATACTCAGAACCAATCTTTTATGCTTTAGCCCAAGAATATAAAAAGTTTTTGTTATCTTGTAATGGCAATTATGTTAAGTTCACTTAATATCAAATATAAGAAGTTTTCTTAAAATTCTCAAATGGCAATCATTCTTTATACCTTACATTCTTTACATTCATTATTTTTCATTCTTTATATTTATTTCATAAATTTACTATATCCTTTCGGAAATATGTCCGATTTAAATTTACAGGTGTCACAATGTTAATAGCATGATTATTCTTAAATTTAATCATGAGATAAATTTAGAGCGACCCATATGTTTGGAGGAAATCAATGAGTATGAGGATGAAGTAGAATGTGATGTTCCTACTGAATTGTTAAGACTGGTAGAAAAAGAAGATAAACAAATTTTACCTCACAAAGAAGTGATTGAGACTGTAAATCTGGGAACCAATGAAGAAATGAAAGAAGTAAAAATTGGTACTACTTTGTCAGCCCAGATAAAACGAGAATTGATAAATCTCCTCCAAGAGTTCAAAGATATCTTCGCCTGGTCTTATCAAGATATGTCTGGTTTGAATACAGATATAGTGGTCCATAAACTTCCGATCAGTCCAGAATATAAACCTGTTCAACAAAAGCTTAGACGAATGAGGCCAGAAATGTTGTTGTAGATTAAAGAGGAAGTAATGAAGCAGATTAATGCAGGTTTCCTACAGGCAGCCAAATATCCAGAATGGGTAGCCAACATAGTTCCAGTGCCAAAGAAGAATGGAAAAGTTCGAATTTGTGTGGATTACAGAGATCTTAACAAAGCTAGTCCGAAAGATAGCTTTCCGTTACCTCACATAGACACATTGGTAGACAATACTGCAGGACATGCATGGTTTTCATTCACGGATGGCTTTTCAGGATATAATCAGATAAAAATGAATCCTGAGGACATGGAAAAAACAACATTTGTAACCATGTGGGGCACATTCTGTTATAAAGTAATTCCATTTGGATTGAAAAATGCAGAGGCAACGTATCAGAGAGCAATGATAACTCTATTCCACGACATGATGCATAAAGAGATTGAAGTATATGTGGATGATATGATTGCCAAGTCCCAAACCAAAGAAGAACATATTCAAAATCTAAGAAATCTTTTCCAAAGATTGAGAAAGTATCAATTAAAGCTCAACTCCGCTAAATGCACTTTTAGGGTGACATTAGGGAAGCTTTTGGGATTTGTAGTCATCCAAAAAGGAATCGAGATTGATCCAGATAAAGTAAAAGTAATTCAAGATCATCTACCACCTAATAAAAAAAAAGAAGTTCGAGGCTTTTTGGTGAGATTAAACTATATATCTCGATTCATTTCTCAATTAACTGACAAATGTGATCCAATGTTCAAGTTACTTCGAAAAAACAATCCTGAAATCTGGAATGATGAATGTCAAGAAACTTTGGTTATTATTAAGAAATATTTATCCAATGCCCCCATTTTAGTATCACCAGTGCCTGATAGACCATTAATTCTCTACTTGACAGTCTTTGAAAATTCGATGGGATGCGTACTAGGACAACATGATGAATCTGGAAGAAAAGAGAAAGCCATTTATTATCCGAGTAAGAAATTTATTGATTGTGAAATTCGATACCCACTAATACAAAAATTATGTTGTACCTTAGTGTGGGCTACTCGAAGACTCAGACAATACATGTTATATCATACCACTTGGCTGATATCTAAACTTAATCCTTTAAAGTTCTTAATGGAATCGCCATCTTTGACAGGCAAAATGGCTAGATGGCAGATGTTATTATCCGAGTTTGATATCGTATATGTCAACCAAAAAGTAATAAAAGGAAGTGTCATAGCTGATTTTCTGGCCAGTCGTGTATCAGATGATTATCAGTCTCTGAGTTTTAATTTTTCAGATGAAGATTTGTTGTGCATATCCATGAATGAAGAAGTCAGAACAAATGATGAATCTTGGAAGCTTTATTTTGATGGAGCATCCAACGCCTTGGGAAGAGGAATTGGGGCAGTGTTAATTTCTCCAGAGAATATCTATTATCCTATTACAAGCAGACTGGAGTTCTTTTGCACCAATAACATGGTGGAATATGAAGTTTATGTCATGGGATTAAAGGCTACCACAGAAAGAAAAATTAAATTTCTCAAGATATACGGAGATTCATCATTAGTGGTGTATCAACTACGAGGAGAATGGGAAACGAAAGATCCCAAATTACTAGAATACTGAGATGTTACCCTCGAATTAGTGAAAGAATTTGAAAATGTCACCTTCAATTATCTCCCTCGAGAGGAAAATCAAATGGCAGATGCTTTGGCTACATTAGCTGTTATGTTTCAGGCAAATAAGAAAGTTGACATGATGCCGATTAAAATACAAGTATATGAAATTCCTGTACATTGCTACTGTGTAGAAGAAGAGGCAGATGGCAAGCCATGGTATTATGATATCTTGCAATATATCAAATATCAAAGTTATCCACAAAATGCATCTGAAATTGATAAAAGAACATTGAGAAGAATGGTTGCTGGATACTTTCTTGATGGTGAGACTTTGTATAGAAGAAACAATGATCAAATGCTATTGAGATGTGTAAATACTAGCGAAGCCAGAAGCATCATTGAGGAAGTACATAGTGGGATATGTGGAACACATGCAAATGGTCTTTCCATGGCTAGAAAAATAATGAGATATGAATATTATTGGGCTACTATGCACACAGATTGCATTGATTTTGCAAGAAGATGTCATAAATGCTAGGTATATGCAGATAAGATTCATGTACCTCCATCGCCTTTACATGTAATGACAGCTCCTTGGCTATTTTCTATGTGGGGAATAGACGTCATTGGGGCAATCTCACCAAAAGCATCAAATGGACATTGTTTCATCCTAGTGGAAATTGACTATTTTACCAAGTGGGTTGAAGCTGCTTCATATGCCAATATTAAGAGGTCTACAGTTTGCAAATTTATAAAGAAAGAAATAATCTGCCGGTATGGGCTACCAGAGAGAATCATTACAGATAATGCTCTGAACCTGAACAACAAAATGATGACTGAACTTTATGCACAATTTAAGATCAAGCATGCAAACTCAGTGGCGTATCGTCCAAAGATGAATGAGGCAGTTGAAGCATCAAACAAGAACATCAAGAGAATCATTACAAAGACTACTGAAAGTTACAAAGATTGGCACGAGAAGTTACCTTTTGCTTTATATGCATATCGAACTAATGTGCGAACATCTACTGGGGCAACTCCTTTTTCTTTAGTCTATGAGATTGAAGCAATCTTACCGATTGAAGTTGAGATCCCATCACTTCGAATATTGAGAGAGGTAAAATTGGATGAGTCTGAATGGATCCAAGCTTGATTTGATCAATTGAACCTTATTGAGGAGAAGAGATTGAAAGCTATTTGTCATGGGCAGATGTATCAGAAACGAATGATGAAGTCTCATGATAAGAGAGTACATCCAAGAGAATTCCAAGAGGGTGATCTAGTGCTGAAAAAGATCTTGCCTATACATAAAGATTTCCGTGGGAAATAAATGCCTAATTGGGAAGGGCCCTATGTTGTAAAAAAGGCATTTTCCGGAGGAGCGTTGATCTTGGTAGAAATGGATGGAAAAGTTCTGAGAAACCCAATAAACTCAAATTCTGTTAATAAATATTATGCTTGAAGAAGAAAAAAATGAAAAAGAAAAAAATGAAAAAAAAGAAAATAGAAAATGAGGGTAAAGATGAAAACCCGCAAAGGGTGTCTTGCAACCAAATGAAGGATTTGAGTTGAAAACTTGAAAGGGCTTCTCAAATGCATGTTGATAATAGGCATCTGACAATTAAACCCTCTTAAGAGTTTGATACTTTGGGAGAAACTTTACATCTACAAGCATTCTGGCAACGTTTGGCTTACCTCAGTGCTCTAAATTATATCAAGTTGATTAGTTTAGAAATGCTTATGCTAATAATTTGTTGAGTCATTTGAATTTCTATCATTCTTATGTTTGCTATGACTTTGAATATATTTCTATCTATTTATTAATAGATTCCAAGTTTATCTTTTCGAAATTCAATTTATTCTTTATTATAAACATCATGCAAATGGATTAACATAATTTTTGAAAAAAGCAAAAGATTTCTGGATATCACTCTATGTTAATACTTTTAAGTGTATAGAATCCAAAGTAAGTATTATCAATATTTGCAATCATTGTTGAAAAGCAAAGAAGTTATTACCATCACAGAGTCATTTGGAAGCAAGTAAAACATAAAAAAGAAAAAAGAAATTTTGGACAGAAGCCACAGGAAATGATGAATATGTTGTCGAATGTTTTACGAACCAGTAATTATGGTGCTGAACCAATGTTCCGATCATATGGTATTTCCATTTATTGATCCAAAATGAAGTTTGTGTTCTTCAATACCAAGCTTTGAAGTAAGATATGATGAAGATCTTTTTCCACGGAAGAAAAGCTAAAATTTTAACAACAAGAAACTAGTGGAGCCAACTAAGATTGAACAACAGATTGTTGTTAAGCATCTCGACATGATATAGTTTGAATGGCTTTATTCAAGATCCAATTAGATGTGGAGACATAAAAGGAATTAGGATAAATCCTCCTTATGATGTGTTTCAAGAGTCAAATAAAAACATATTGCTCTCTTAATTTATCTCTACTAAGTTTGGAATATCTACATCTCTCTTCAAAGATGATAGATTTTTTCTTCAAAGATGATAGATTCTTTTTTCAAAGAAGAAAGATTTATTGGATTTCTATGCAAATTCAGAAAAAGAAAGACAATTTTATCAAAGATCAAATGGGGCATCAAGATCATAGTTCTAACTACGACGAGAGTTCCAGTTTGAAATAATTTTGACTAAGTGAAAGAAGACAGAGTTTGCCACTTTGAGATCAAATAAAATTAAACTTAACATTCATGCATCATATTTACACATTTGCAAAAATAGGGGCATTTTCATTCATTTTATCAATGTTGAATATTTGACAGGAATCTCAAAGATTTTAGCAAAGATTCGAATCCATCATTTAATGGATCAACTTTTCCAGAGAAGTTCATAATGAGAAGAACTCATCTAAAGAAGAAGAAGAAATTCATAATGAGAAGAACTTGTTCAACCTTTTGCTTGAATTCATCACTCGATGGATCAACATTTCCAGGTAGAGTTTATAATGAGAAGAACTCATCTGAAGAAGGAAGAAGAAATTCATAATGAGAAGAGCTTGTTCAACCTTTTGCATGATTCTATCACAGAAGGAGATATATCAGCATCAACATTTCCAGAAGAAGTTCATAATGAGAAGAATTCATCTGAAGAGGAAGAAGAAATTCATAATGAAAAGAATTTGTTCAACCTTTTGCTCGATTCTATCACAGAAGGAGATAGATCAGCTCAATATTTCCAGAGAAAGTTCATAATGAGAAGAACTTATCTGAAGAAGGAGAAGAAGTTCATAATGAGAAGAGCTTGTTCAACCTTTTGCATGACTCTATCACAGAAGGAGATATATTAACATCAACTTTTCCAATGAAAAAGTTCATAATGAGAAGAACTTACCTGAAGAGGAAGAAGAAGTTCATAATGAGAAGAGCTTGTTCAACCTTTTGCATGATTCTATCACAGAAGGAGATAGATCATCATCAACATTTCCAGAAGAAGTTCATAATGAGAAGAACTCATCTGAAGAGGAAGAAGAAGTTCATAATGAGAAGAGCTTGTTCAACCTTTTGCACGACTCTGTCATAGAATGAGATAGATCATCATCAACATTTCTAGAAGTGTTCATAATGAGAAGAACTCATCTGAAGAAGGAGAAGAAGTTCATAATGAGAAGAAATTGTTCAACCTTAATTTGATTCATCACATATTGAAGTTGAATCAACAATACCTCTTTTGAAGATCAGTATTTCCAGAAGGAGTTCATAATGAGAAGAACTCATCTGAAAAAGAAGAAGAAGTTCATAATAAGAAGAATTTGTTCAACTTTTTGCAAGATTACATCACAAAAAGAGATAAATTGTCATCCCCAGTGAAAAAGTTCATAATGAGAAGAACTAATCCCAAAGAAGAACTTGTTCAACATTTCCATTCTAATTAAGTGAAGTCAAATGAAAAAAAAACTTATTGTCTTGTAGTCTTTGCCCTATTCTCGTTAACACAAGAATGAGCAAAGAGGGGCAGCTGAAGACACTAGTTTTTTTTTCATTTTTCATTTTTCATTTCATTTCATTTCATTTCATTTCATTTCATTTCATTTCATTTCATTTCATTTCATTTCATTTCATTTCATTTCATTTCATTTCGTTTTTGTTTTTTTATTATTATTTTATTTGTTTATTATTATTATTATTATATTATTATTATTATTATTTATTATTATTATTATAAACATGTCCATTTTACAAATCCCGGAGCCCAATACCAGGAGGCCCGTTTTACACCCAGACTGGCCCAGATCTGAGAAGCCCAACCCGTATCAGCCCAAATTTGGAAACTCTAAGTAGATTAGGGTTTTATCTTCTTCTCCAGCCGCCTCTCCTTGTCAGCTGTTGGATCTGACTTAGATCCAACGGTCCAGATGGTCCCAGCAAAAACCCTAGGGACACGCAACCGCTGCCTCCATATCTCCACCAGCCGCTGCCACGACACCCGAATGAAGGCTCCAGAAGCGTTGCCAGCCGCACACGCGTCACCGTTCTTCGGTGAGTCACCACAAGTTTGGTGACTCACCAAGACACCTCTTTGAGACCGGTCCGAAGCCGTCAGCGGTGGTGGCTATAAAAGCCACCGAGTTCCTGCCAACCAAAAACACGACAAAAAAAAAAGAAAAAAAGAGAGCAACCAACAAATACAACCACAACAACCAATAGTGAATCAAAAGAAGGAAAGAGACTTACCAAGAAGAAACACGATCACCGGAGTATCCCTGTGCCTCCACGTGTTGCTGGAAAA
The DNA here is from genome assembly GCF_006381635.1 of Hibiscus syriacus. NCBI lineage: Eukaryota > Viridiplantae > Streptophyta > Magnoliopsida > Malvales > Malvaceae > Hibiscus > Hibiscus syriacus. Next base: position 9,246,355 of record NW_024061960.1, on the reverse strand, counting down.
TTAAAATCCTGAAGGTAGTTTTCTTAGATCTAGGAAATAATAGGCGGTTTTAGGAAAAAAGAATGTCGGATTCGGCTTTAGGGAGTCGGGATCTATATTTTATAGAAATTTGGAAATTTCGGCCACCATTCACGGTGGCCGACGGCGGCGATCGGTGTCGGAATTCCCTCCGGTGAGGGAAGCTAGAGAGAAGCCAAAGAGAATTTTTTTCTCTCGTTTTTTAGAGAGAGGGGGGGAAGAATAAATGAAGAAAATAACCTTAAGGTCGGTTAGTTTAGGTTTTAAATACCCCTCCCCGAACGACGTCGTTTTGGGGAGGGGTCTGTGTGTAATTTATAAAATGTTAAACCCTTTCCGTAGTACTCACAACTTTGTAATTTTATATTTTAGTCACCGAAATCAAATATTGGGACTTTTAATCCGGTTTCTTAATTTTATTTTTTTTATTTTAGTCCTTTACATAAAATTATAGATATTTTAGGCAAATAATCGATTTAGCCCTTGTACTTTTATTAATTAATATTTTAATACCGAACAACATGTTTTAATTTATTTTAATTTGATATTCGAATTTGATATAATTTTATTTTAGTCACTAAATTAATAAATTGGTAAAATAGCATGTTTAGCCACTGTAACTTTAAATAACTAATTATTGATTAGTGTATTTCATTTTAATATGTTATAATTTAGTCACTAAGTTTAATACTTTCATTTATTTTACAAGCTTTATTATTTTTATATTTTAATACTATAATTTTAATTTTATTTATTTTAGTCACTATTTAATTATTATTTAATTTTATATGATTATTTTTAATATATTTAATTAATATTATTATTATTATTATTATTATTATTTAGTTATATAAATATATATAATAAATAATATTTATTTATTTTTAAAAATTCTATTTATAAATTTAATTTTATATAAATTACTTTTAGGAAAAATAATCATATTTTAATATTTATTTATTTTTTAATATTAAGAAATGGGCTGTCTTAAAGCACCTAGAAGTCCTTTTCTGATATTCTTAAATAAATAAATATCCTATTTTTTAAATTATATATTAATTTAATTTAATTATTTTTAGAGAAATGTTTTATTAATATTTATTTATTTTTTAATATTAAGAAATGGGTTGTCTTAAAGCACCTAGAAGTCATTTTCTGATATTTTTTAAGTAAATAAATATCTTATTTAAATATAAAAAAATATATAAATTAATATATATTTTTAATAAATTTGAAATAACTGGATTATGAATTAAATATATTTTTGAATTCTTAAATTTCCAATAATAGAGATAATTTATAATTAATAAGTACTAATTTTGGGCGTTATAGGGGTGTTAATCCTTCCCTAAACGTAATCGACCACGAATCCTTTTTTATTAAAAATTTTTTGTTACACGCAGATCAGTTTATCTTTTAAATTATGTTTTCTTAAAAACTATTTTAAAAGATTATTTTTAGGTATTTGATCTACCTAACCCAAAAAAGTCAATGGCGACTCCCAAAATATTTTTTTAAATCAAAATAATTTTTATATCCACATTATTTTTTCCGCCAAGTAAAAAATTCATGCCCGAGCAAAAACCGATTACGACAAAAGTACCACAGGAAGCGTGAACTGGTATTTCACTGGGTGGTTTTTGAGTTCAGTTACCAACTCAACATTATAGATTTTGAACTGAATAAACTTGGGAACAAATCAACTTGAGTGAGAGACTTGAAAGTAAGTACTTAGTAGTTTATTGGTACCAATCACTGGATTTTATCAGAACAATGTCTGCTGCATCTAAAAAATTCCAATTGGTGTGTAGCATACATGACAGTACTCTTCTTAGACAATAATCCTTTGAGACATTTCTGCAAAGAATTATCATACATGGAGCTACTTCATCTTAGAAATAAACACAGGAGAATGCTACTTGAATAACAAATAGCACTTGAAAAGAGATTTGGGATGGTTTTTTTAAAACCTTGATCGAATGTGTTCCTCCATGAGCATCAACACCACTGAAGGTGTCATCTAGGATTAGATTTCAAAATCACTGTAAACGGTCCTTAACTGAATCCTCTGCTTTTGGCCTCCACTCAAGTTCATCCCTCTTTCCCCCCACAACACTCGTAAGTCGTATCTCTATTATCCCACATCTAAAAATCTTGTTCCAGGAACATACTTCAAGAACATTTTCTTAGAAAGATTTGTCCATGCCCTTCCCAAAAAATATATTATCTCAGATACTGCCTGTTTGAATCCAAGATCTCTGAGGAACATAAACCTTAGAGGCTGAACCAGAAATCCTTGGGATCTCAAGTATGCTGCAGAGTAGGCTTGATTTACAAACGACTATATGGTATCCTTTCTTTATTTTCAACTTGCCATTCATTTTGATGGTTGGCTTGTTGATGTTTGGTTACCTGTTTACCAAGCATATTCTCCTGTATCAATTCAGATAGCAACATTAGATGCTTTAGCACCATGATTACTTATGAACTTCCTTTGATCATCTCCAAGGAACTATTGTATTTAGTGTTACATAATTCGCGATTCGCTTTGATTCGCGAAACGGGTACGTAATCACAATTCGTTAGTTTCACAGTTGGAGATGACAATTTTAATGAGAGATATTCTTTTGGTTTGGGTTAGAATGTCTTTTAGGAATTGGTTTAGAATGTTAAATGTAGTTCATTTATTAACAACTTCAGGATATTTTCTCTATTTTTATCAAATAGATAATTTATAATTACTTTCTTAAAGTTACAAGATAATACAACTCGCAAATTCATTATTCTTTAGCAATTAGTAAATGAATTCACTTAGGTAAATGTAGATAATTTATTTTTTATTTTTAAAAAGGGGATGTACATTGTATTAAAATCATGGGTACAAAGCACGACATATCAAAGGCCTCGTAAAAAAAACCTCCCTAAACCTAGGTGGAGTAAAAATAATGCACTTTTGTGTGAAACAACGCATATAATTATGGTTTATTCTTTACGCACTGCAACCGAAAGCAAAATTGTAAAAACAATCGAACCACCTCACACAAAACCTCAAATTAAATTTTATCAAATTAATGATTATTAATAACTTCATATTACTTTACTCTAATTTTATCAAGTTAAATTTTGAATAAATAAATCATAATTAATTTTTTTTTAGAAATTACAAGATAATAAAACTTGGAAATTTATTGTTCTTTAACTATTAGTGAGTTAATTATTTTTGGGTAAAATATACAAATAGTTACTAAATTACGTTGAGATGATCATTTTGGCGCTTGAATTTCAAAGTTAAAATTATTATCAAACTATTACAAAATGGTCCTATAATTTTCCAAAATTTATCACTAATTTTATAATATGCAGTGACCATTTTGTAATAGTTTGATAAACTTAATGATTATTTTATAATTTCTAAAATTTCAAATGGCTAAAAGAATCATTTTAGCATAGTTTAGTAATAATTTGTGTATTTTAGTCTTATTCTTCACCAATGCTATAGTTCTATTCAGATTTCAGTTTTTTAATCAATGGTGTAATTATACTTTTGGTCATTCCTAATTTAATCTCAATTCAAAAATCTATATTTAAATGCTAATTGGATTCAATTATCTCCCGATTAGTATCATCTTTTGCCAAATGAATTCAACCATGCATGCTCTCAATTTGATCCTTAATCAGTTTGTGTAACATCCCAAAAAGAGGACTAGTGACCAAAATGCAAATTTTGAAAGTTTGATTGTCAAAGTAGAAAATTGGGAAAAGTTTAAATATCTAAGTGGTATTTTTCCCAATAAGAATTTATTCCATAAATGGATTTATTTAGTGACCAGATTATAAGTTTTTGAAAGCTTGGTGACCAAAGTATAAACTTTCGAAAAGTTTAGGAACCAAATGGTAATTTTGAAAAGTTACATTTGATTTCAAAAATAAGGAAATAAATATATTATTTTCACATTATTAAATGTGAAAAATAATATTTAAGGATTTAATTCCATATTTAATTGAGATTGTGGGATTAAAGTGACAGAATTGTAAGTTTTGGAAATTGCAAGGGCAAAATGGTAAAGTGGGAAAATATTTTGTTCATCTTTGACTTGGAAAGATGATAAGGTTGTTGTAGCTTGATATTAATGTAAATATCAAGTTCATTAAGGGTAAATTAGTATAGATATTTTGATTTCAAGGGTAAAGTGGTAATTTGACATTTAATGAATTTTATATTCATTATTAATAAAGAAAGATGAAGAAATATCATATGATTTCTTCATCTTCCCCAGCAAAAAACGTGAGCTCCTCCCAAGGTAAGAAAGAAATTTTGTTTTCAATTTTTGAGCCAATTCCTTTGGAATTCGAGTTATGTTGTGAAATAAGAAAGTGATTTACGCGAAAAACGCTATCATTTGGTACCAATATTTCTTTCTAATCTTGATGGATTTCAAAGATCCCAAATCTAAGGATTTATGTTCATGATAGGATTCATGAAATTGATAATAAATCTTGATGATTTAAAAGTAAATCTTGATGATTTAGAAGTTGTAGATTCATTTTCAAGCTTTATTCATGGTTAGAACATGTTCAATCTTTCTAGAAATTATTCTTTGAAAATTTGAACATGATGAATTTGAGTGAAAAAATTATGAAAAAATTATATAAGGTCTGGAAATGAAGTAGGAAGTATTCTATAAGCTTTAGAAAATTTGGAGACCATTTTGTAATTTTTGAAAAGTTGGGGGACCAATTCAGTAATTTTAGAAAAGTTGTGAATGATTGTATAATTGTTTAATAGTGATGTACTATATTGGAAATTGCTGTTTTGGGATTAAAATGAGCATTTAGATGTGAAATATTACAATTTTGGAAGTTTGAAAAGATTGGTGATTTAAGTTCAACACCCATGTGATACTGAACTACATGAATATATGAAAAAAATATGATATGTTATTTTATGTGCTAAGTGGTGTATATATGAACATATGTCAACAATATATGACATACATATATGTACAAATGAGAAAGGATAAAAGCTATATGATACGATCTATGTGATTACATGCACATGTGATATATGTTACATGATATGAACCTATGTAATATGGGTTATATGACAAGGATGATATACAAGCTATACGAGAACAAGTTATGAGATTACATGTTTATATGATACAAGTGATGTGAACTGTTATAAATGATAATGCCCATGTTATGTGATATGAGAGTTAGAGGTATGGTTGGCATGCCAAGAGTCGAGGGTTCTACATGGTCCTTCGGGACATATACAAAGGTCATTCGAGACAAATACATAGGTCCTTTGGGAAAATTTCATATGCCCCTTGTGGGACTCCATACAAGCTCTGGTGACAGCATAAGTGCAAAACCTCAATGTACTCAAATACCTTAAGTTCTTAGTAATGTATATGGGCCTATAAAAGATATCAAAAGTATTTACAAGATTTATATGTGATACTGTGTATATTGCTGAGTGAAATGTATTACATGATAATGATATTGATATTGATAATGATAGAGATCATGATAATGATGTTGGTGTTGATAAGGATTATATATATATATGCATGTATGTATTCTGTTATATGAAATGTTCTATGAATCTATTATTTGTTTTATATGTCTCACTAAGTCAACGACTTAGCGTGTGATTATTTCACACGTAGGTTCCAGAAGAGGAAGAATGATAAAAGTTTAAGCAATGCATGTCATTTTCTCCTTTCTAAAGATCAAATCAGAAAAGAAATTGAATAATATGTATTTTGTAATACTGATTATGGTTGGCATATATGTAACCCCCTCAGACCGATGCGGGTAACCCGATCCGATCTGGAGTGTCACATTAGGGCCACCAGAGCGACCCACTGTAAAAATAGTGGAAAATTTAAAACTTTTATTAAAACATGTAACTTATAAAATGATTTATCAATATGCAGAAATAAAACAGATTTTCAAACTCATATATAAAACAAAAATAAAATTACATGCCCCCTAATCACATGTACTATACTCTGCAAGCAACGTTGGAAAAACTCCCTTACTGAAGTCGATAGTTGCACTGGTACAATTCTTTTAACCTGCAATGTTGAGTAATAAAGTGAGCTTCGGAAAGCTCGATAATACAGAACTACCAGATGATGCTGAAGAACGTGCAGATACAGATAAACATACATTTCCTTATTGGTTCAGATATCTACAGATTTTTAGGCTGAGCTGAGGTCAATTGATATCGCAGGTAGTAACAGATAGTATTCAGTTCAGATAGAAATATTTCAGATGTCTAGGTCCAGGAGATCAGAATAGGTTATCTAGTGTGTTCCCATAAAACCAGTAAAAAGATACAGATCTTTTTAAAACATATATATATATACACCCCCATCCTTTCACAATCTATTTGTGTAGGTTCCCTGGAACCATACACCCCGCACAACCAGTGAGGCCCTGAGAACACAACCGAGAATCCTGCAGATATACTTCCTCCAACAATAAACCCCCTATATAAAACATTTCTCCGTCAGTAAACGGAGATATCATAAATCAAAACAGAATTCAGATCAGATATCAGATCAGATATCAGAACAGAATCCAAATCAGAAATCAGAACAGAATTCAGGTAATGTATCAGAACAGAATTCAAGTCAAAAATAAGATAAAATATTTATGTGATTAGGGAACACACCAGAGTTTATGGATATTATTCAGAGGTACAGGATAATCTTAACATGCAAAAACACACAGATTTTCAGTATACCAATAGAATGTCGGAATTCAGAATCACTATTGGAAGAGTTCAATAACTGACGGAATCATCAGTTATTCAGAATATGACTTGAGCTGGTAAGGAAGAATTGAAGGTTCAGGAAATTTACAATCTATGTCGATTGATTGTATTATCGAACAACTCTTAGATAAATAGTTCCCAGAACTAATACTTATCGACTGGTTAATTCGTTGTCCTTCTAGGGTTTGAGGACTTTAATACCAAAAATTCTTATCCATAGATCATCTTCAGAATCATCACTGAATAGATCTTCTAATGTCTTTATTTCATTTTCATGCTTCCACTATATCATGAAATGCTGACGTGCTTGATTTGTAGTTCATGATCCATAAGAACATTACATCATGTATGTTCATTAACGTTTCCAGCCTCATCCAAATCACTTACTTAATCCTTAGTCCTTGAGGTTACTTAATTCATTTAGTAGTCAAGTTCATTCCAGTTACTTCTGAGTTTTCCAAGGTAATGCAGACGTTTCTGAATTACTGATACATATTGTACTCTCGTTTAATTTAGTTATGTATTTGTGGTTGATTTGTCGTACAATTATCAAATTCTTAATACTAAATACGATATAGAGCTGAGCTGAGTTGAATACATCCAAAATTATCATCGAACCAAACTTGAGAAGACGAACACACATTCAAATGATATCTATGCCATTCAGGTACTGACATATCATTAGCGTTGGTCAACTCACTTAAACTGAATTCCATAACTTTTAAGGGTAGTTCAACACCCATGTTTATTTGGATTCCTTAATTAATCCAAAACATTTACTTAGTCTAGGTCATAAGGGTATTTTGGTCATTTTGGTGTTAGTTTTATTCCATTCATTAGAGAGCTCAAGGATATCCCATCATTCCTGAGCTTGGTGATATTCTTGGGTCATTTCCATTACAGAGGTACTTTAGTCATTTTATAGATCTGGTGTATTTCAATCATTTCCTTCCATATGATCTTATTATTTAATTCAAACGTATCATTTTTTCCAGTCCTTTCGAACAATTCTGACAAAATAGAACCCTCGATAATTTATCCTTAACTCGGAGATTTTCAGGTCAATTGTCTTCTCAGAAGTTACCGACATGTTATTAGAAATTTTTCTGTACAAAGATGGATCTTAACCATTAAATCTGTAATTTATCGAGTTAAGTACGAATCATCAAAGTACTTTCTCATTCATGGTCAACTCAGACTATTTTTACCTCTCAAGGGCATTTTCATAATTTCTTAACCATATAACTTTGGTATTAACTCTTAACAAAAATAACTATAATATAGAGACTCTATGGTTAATTGTTTTCCCGAACATTCACTGATCTTGAAATGATTCCTTAACAGACTTCTAGATTCTTGCTCAAACCCTTTTGGGGTTAAAAACCGGTTATCCAAATTTTCTAAGCAAAACTAGTATTTCTTATGCACATCAGTAGTTTCAACAGATCAATATGTCTTTAAAAAACCCTCTTATCCCACTTCCATGGTCAAATCTTTTCTTTTTATAATATAAGGGTATTTTCATAATTTTACTCTACCGGAGTATTCTCATAATTTCTCATCCAAGTACCTTTAACATTTAACCTTTAATGACATATATTATAAGCTACAAATCCATGATAATTTCTTTATCACTAATCACAGAACTATTAATATAATTCTAACAATCCATCAATTTCTTATATTAATCATCTGAACCATAATCAGTTGACAAATTTATATTGTATTCAGATCGAGTGTAGAAATTCATTAACTACACAAATGAGACCAACATTATCTTATTCATGCATTTACCAATATTCACATGTTCCATAAAGCATAAAGAGGTAATAATGTATTACCTCGATTTTCGTGCCATTCTGATCGACCATATAAATTCCATTCGAACGCCTTTGATCTTTAATTCAACTTCCAATATTTTCTCGGATCCATATCAACAGAAATTGGCGAAACAACTTATCAGGTTCGAATTTGGCGAAACAGACTTCGGATTCGGATTCAGGACGTAAAAAAACCTAAAATATGACTTTTCGAAAATTTTGACTTTTCGGTCAAAATCAAAGTTAACATGTTTGACTGGAAATTTCGAGGCCTTCGAGTCTGAATTTCTAAAAACGGATTGCGGAATCGGACTCAGAACGTCAAAAAACGTTAGGTAGGTATACTCGATCAAAGTCAAAGGTCGTTTAATACCCGGTCAACACCGGTCAAAGTTCTGGTCAACTATGGTCAACACCGGTCAACATTCGACCATTTTACAAAAATATCACCATAACATAAATAAATTACAAAATTAGCTACCTTCTGCAAATATTTACGAAATTAACACCCGAATTTTACATAAATAGCACCCAAACAGAAATTAATTACAAAATTAACACCCAGATGATGCCCACTCTCGGGGGATGGCGCGTGAACAGTGATACGGTGTCGTAAAATTCCCGGAAAAATTCCTAAACGTCGGAAACTTTGAAGGTCTCACCCCTCCATGCGCCGGCGACTACGCAGAAACGGAGGACACCGGTGGATGCGGAACGATGCAAGGAACACGATGGTGTGGGAGGTGTCGTAAACGGATGGTCGAATCGACGAAAAACGACGAAAAACCAACATAAATCGAGTTATCACCGATGATACTTCTGACTGAAATTAATGACAAACGATGTCGATTCATAACGAAACGTTTGAGGGGTTTTGTTCTTCGGTCAATAACGAACACGATGGTGGTTTCGGTTCGTCGATTGGAGGTCGAACGGCGAATAGATCGGAGTTGAAAGTAGGGTGAACGGGGAAGAGAAATGGGAGAAATCTGGAAAACTGAGCACGAGTAGGGGTTTATAAATTTTCTCATAAATAAAAATTGTTAAACTATGAGTTTAGCCGCTGAAATATTTGCACTCTATAAAAGGGTCTACTAACTTTGAAATTTTACAATTTAATCCCCAAATTGCTTCCAAATACCAATTAAATTCACCATTTTATAATTTCTAAAATTTAACCCCTAAATTGAGATATTACAATGTAAATAAAGATTTGAATCCGATATACTCTAATCGGTTTTGTAAAATCATATGATTGAATTTTGTAACGTTTTAAACGTATTTATGTAAATAGTAATTGTATAGTGATGAAAGTTTAAATTTTATGAGTTTTATATATGTTGGCCGGAATTACTGTAGCAGGGTATCGATACACTGTAGCAAGGTATCGATACCCCTGTAGCATTCTGGAAAATTTTTAACATTGGTACTATTCATACATTATAATACTATTTATAAAAACGTTTTTGCCTTAAATATTTTTTATAATGAAACATAATTCCAAGGTATATGATAGTATTTTATTAATATAAGTTCAAATGTTCTATTATTTTGTAAGATATTGTTTTAAAAAGTCAATGCGACATCTTAGACTCGTATTCGGGTCGGGTACAAGTTGGGTGTTACAGTTTGTAACGTATAATTGTCATTTGATGCTAAATAAAAGTGATCGATAATATTGGCAAGAAAGCAATTAAGTCATTAATTGTCATCTGGCACTAAATATATTTAGATGAAGTCGTTATTTGTTAAAGAATAATAAATTTTCAAGTTACAAGTATTAATCAAATTTATTGTTTACATCGAATTAAAATAAAGTAACCTAAAATTATCAGTGAACTGATTGCATTGAACATTTTAAATTGAAACATAAAATACCAATATAAATACAAATTAAGATTATGTACATTATGAATTATCTATTTTAGTTGAAGAAAAGATGACAAAAAAATTGAATTATATTATCATCCATTCTCTTTTTCTTTGTTTCACCTCTTTGAGTTTAGCACATATTGTTAGAGTCCCGCCATTTAAAATAAATAAAGAGTCCATTTTGAAAACTTTATCGTTAGAAAACATTGAAATTGATTTACCAGCTTTATATGTGTTTGGCGACTCTTTTGTTGATACAGGAAACAATGAATATTTTAATATACAATTTCATAGAAATTATACTCCATATGGAATAGATTTTGGTGGGAAATCCACCGGCCGTTACACAAATGGCAGGACAGTCATAGATTTCATTGGTAACCAATAATATACTTGTATGCAATTAGTCAACAATTTAATTAACATTTTACTAATGAAATTAATTATGCAGCTCAAATTGTTGGCTTGCCGTTTCCTCCTCCAGTGCAAAGTTTTTTCAAGGGAAAGAAGAATATTCCTCAAACTGGTATAAATTATGCTTGTGGTTTCACTGGCCTCCTTGAATTATCATATCCACCTCCCGTAAGTTTCAAAACATATTGTTCTTCTTTCGTGTATGTTAATATTTTTTTTGGTTATGTTGTACTATGATCCAACATGTTCTTTTTACATGCAACATAAAAAGCTAATTTGATTTATACAATTTCATCAGAGTTTGGTTGGGCAAGTAAAATGGTTCGAAAAGACATCAAGAAAATTGAGAAGACAATTTAAAAGCAAAGAGAGTTTTTCAACGTACTTGTCAAAGTCTTTGTTTTTTATTAATAGTGGTTCACTTGACTTGGGTCACAAGTGGCTCGGATGGGTCCGTTTATATGATGCAGACTCTGCTACAAAACTTCAAATAGAAAACCTATCCACGTATTTACAGGTAATTAAATTAGCTAATATAAATAAAAAATAACTGTCAAGTATCTAAAATTAAGATGGTTAAATAACCTATTTTTCTTGTCAAATGTAGACATTATATCGACTCGGTGCACGTAAATTTGTGATCAATAATTTAGCTCCAATAGGATGCGAACCAGATCAAATTTTTGATGGTAAATGTTGGGACGAAGCTAATGACAGGGCATTGTTATTTAACAAGCGCCTGTCTAATCTATTGAGAGACTTGCAATCAACACTTTCAAGATCAAAATTTGTTATCGTAGATTTATATAAGATTTTCAAAGATGTTTATGCATCGCCTACATCCTATGGTGAGTATTATTCTATATACTGACTCAAACCTTTGACCTTGTAAAATCAAAATTAAATATTTATCAATTTCTTCACCATTGATTTTTTTCCCAGGATTTACAGAGGTGAAAGGAACTTGTTGTCGTAAATTAATTGACGGTTGGACAAAAGGATGCCTCCCAAATGTAGCGCCGTGCAAAGATAGAAATAAATATGTTTTTTTCGATGCATTTAACCCGACCGAGAGTATACATTTTATATGGGCAAGACGTATGTTAAATGATTCATCGGTCACTTATCCTATCAGCTTGATTCAATTAATACAATCATAAACTAAAAGATATGTTCCATGTTTTCCTAATAAAATATATAACTAATAATAATTCTGTCGTATGATTTGGTCCTTATGTTTCTTTATCCATCATGATGTTTCTCATATTTCAGAACATCTACGGTAATCAATGATAGTAAAGCAATGGCAAATGGTGCATTTACAACTTCTCTCATCTTTCTGAAGCAGAGGGTTGCGTACATATAATGCTGCAAAAAGCTCCACAAACATAATCTATATCAGAACCTAAAATAAATTGGGGAATTTGTGTGGTTGTGCGGCATCAAGTTTTACTTGAGATACTAAAATCGGGATAAAAGGATTTATTGGGTTTAAATTAGATTTTAATAGATTAATTCTGAAATTTGGATTAAACTGAAATTTTTGTAAAGTTTTTGAGGTCAAATCATAACTTTTAGAATTTTTTTGCCATTTTTGTAAAACCTTAGACTGTTCAAGGTTATGCACCATTAACCTTGGAACAGAAATCCTTTGCTTCTTTTGTGTGCCCTTTTTTGTATCCCAACACTCGTTCTTCATCTTCCCTATCTAACATCTTCTGTTAAGCTTGAAAACACTGCACAGAAATCCCTACTAGTAAGTATGATTGTGGATGTCATCAAACAACTACTTACGACAGAATTTTGAATTACTTGTAACTGTCAAAAGATTCAAATAAAGTGTTACATTTACTTGTTTTGACCATTGTAACCATCTAGATGTAATTATCTAGATGTAATTATGAGGCTTTACCATATTCCCTTTGTCTTTTATTTTATCTTGACTCGAAATATATATATTTTTGAGTTGAACTGTGTCATAACCATTTTTTTAAAAACAATTAAGTATTATTTAAAAATAATAATTATGACTTTTATTTTGAAAAGTTGTTGATTTTGAATTAATTTGAATTAAATCGAATGAGAGTCGCCATCGACCTTTGGATTAGGTAGGTCGAAAATACCTAAAAACGTCTTTTAAATTTTTTTTAAGAAAAATCATTTTTAGACAAAATTCGGTCTACATCATCAAAGATTCGATTTAGTGGATTCGGGAGTCGGTTACGCGTGGGGAATGATTAACACCCCACATCACCCAAAATTTATACTTAATCGCTTACACGTTGTCGTAATGGTGGAAAATATAAATCGAGTATAAAGTTAAAATATGATGTATTTAATAATGCTTTGAATTATTTTTATATTAAAATATGTAAAAGAACCAAAATAAAAAGCATAAATTAAAATATATAAATAAATATGTACATACATAACAAAGTTACAAATTTGGACTAATATATATATATATATATATATATATAAGACCTAAAAGAAACGCGGCAAAAATGAAAATATCTCACAACACATGTACTGAGGAAAAAACAAGACCTTTAAAATACGAAGGACTAAAATAAAAAGACAAACAAGTTTGCAGACCAAATTATAAATATCAATAAGATCTATTAAGGCACATATAAGGATAGCTAAAAAGGATATTAAAGCCAATACATATTACAGGGCAAAAAAATGACCAAAATGTAAGTATTACAAATGAGCAGGGACTTAAACAGATATTTACCCCTTTAGTAAAAACACGCAGACCCTACCCTTGGCACTTATCACTACCCTATTGAAATCTCAATTTTGACTCGATTATGGTTCGAAATACTTTGTAAAAATTATTTTAAAAATATTTTAAGTGTAAATCTCAAATTTTCATTTAGTAAGGAATAAAAATTGATATTTGAAGACTTGGAGTAATATTTGTAATATTCTAATAATTGAATCAAATATACTATTTAAATCAAAAATAAAATCTTAAAATTAATTAACATTTTATTTGTTATATCGAAATATCAAAATGTTTTCAACATTTTGAATTCATTGATGAAATTATCTTAATTTAATGTTAATACATCAAATTAATTATACTCATTCAAGGAGAAAGTTATACATTTAAAATCAATTGAACTCACAATCCCAAAAAGTTTATAATTGTATTTGTATTAATTGAGATATTGAATCACCATATAATGATTCAATTCTTAAAAATAAATTTAGAGTTGAAAACTAACATTGCAACTTATATAGCAAACTGGATCATAATATAAGAAATTGAAAGTAATAAAATTAAAAAATTAAAATTTATTTTTAAAAATTATTAATATGTAAAAATTATATATCATAAATGATATATATTTTTATAAAAAATTAATTAAAACACAAAAAGAATATAATATTAATAGATAAATTATTTTTTAAATTAATCTATCCTAATTTTATTATTTGAGTTTTTATGTGTCTCGTGTATATTATTTAATCTCTAGTAATGCTTCTCACTGAGTTAGTAATTTTCTCCATTAAAAAAACACACTAACATTTGCTGTCAAAAAAGAAAAGCTAAACTGATTTTCATAATCACCCTTATAATTAATACATTTGGCATTTATAGGGGGCAAGAGGAAGTGACATAGAAATTCAGAATTTCAGATTGTGCTTCTTATGGCATAGGGGATTGCTTTTAATGGATGTATAGATTAGTTTCACAGGTTGTAGGAGGGACAAAATTAGGGGGTGTTTCTTTTAGATTTTAGGGTAGGTAGTCTAGAAAGAGATTAGGATAGGACGATAGGTATTAATGCATTTTATTTTCATCTTTGGAAAAAAGGAATAATTATAATAATGTACACAAAATTTAAAAATTCCATGAATAAAGTTGACATTTTTACTCGATAATAATAGTAATATACATAATATTTAAAATTCCATGAATAAAAGCCGAGTCCGTTCACATGGTGGTATGTTCTGAAAAATGTTAGTATTAACAATACAATAATGATACACTAAACGTCAATATTTACTCATACAATGAATAAGTAGCACAATTATCGTTGCTGAGACAAATCAAATGCATTATTGTTTATAGGTAGGGGTTGTTGAGGATAATTAGTGTTCCTGGGATAAATCATACGCCCCTTAATGACAAATCATGTGAGGTTGGAAGGGATACCATTGCATGGTGTTGACAATGCTCTTTTTTTTTTTGGGGGGGGGGGGGGTATTAATGTATGTTCAAGTTTCACTGCACCTCACATGGCTATGAATAAATCATCATTTTGAACTAGGTTTTAGGGCACCGGTGAAGTGATTCAAGGAATAACAAAATTTGATTCAATTAAAAAAATTAAATTTTTTAATTTAAATTTTATAAATTTAACAAGACTTGATAAATAAAATTTGAGTTCTAAAATAAGACTCGAATAACTTAAACTTTTAGTAATTAGTGGATTGATTTTCAAATTCAAATCGAGTCTTTTAACTAGCATTATATATGCATATCACATACTTAAAAATATGAAGAAATATATATATATCGTATAATGTTATAGAAATATATTTATAGTTAAATTTAAACAAAAACTTGAACAACTCAACTCGATTTGATTTAACATGAATTTTATAAAGTCGACTCGACTCGTAAAAATTTAAATAAAAATTGAGTTATAAAATAAGACTCATCAACTTGATTAATAAAAAAAAATTAATTAAATTCGATTGAATACTTATTCACATCACACTCCATTTTACAAAAAAAAAAGATTTTTTTTAACATAAACTCTATATATAAAATACTAAAAATAAAATTAATACAATTTTAAATTAATATTTTATATACTAAAATACAATTAATAAATTATTAATAATATTCTTACGATAAATTGAAATGTAATATTTTATATATTAAAATATTGATAATTTTATATTATTAAATTAAATTATTTTAATTTTAAAATACTATGTCTAAAATTGACATTTTATTTATTTAAAACATTTTTTGATATCAATGCTGAACACTAAAACTCTGAACCAAATAATCCAACAATACCTTTTAAGAGCATTTTTAAAATCACCAAAAATAATATATGCCAAACAAAATCAATATATGCCATTAAAATAAAGCGTCAACATCCAATATTTATTTATTTATTTACCTTATAACTATTTTTGGAAGTCTAATCTCCATATTTTTTTATTAATTGTATGAAGAAAAAAAAAGTAAAACTAGGAAGCCTAGATGCCATTATATTGGTTCCCACAGTTTTATTATTAAAATAACTTTCCATTGTAGTTCATTATAAAGATAGATAAATGCCTACCTCATTTGCTCGACTTGGCTTGTTTTGACTTTTGATGTAGAGGGGAAGATTTTTCATAAATTATCAAGTAAGTGTCTAAAGTGTTATATATATATATATATATATATATATATATATATAATTTATTAAGTTTATAATAAAGTTGATGAAATAATGATGTTAAAAAGATAGAGAAATGAGGATCATTGGGATTTATTTAGAAAAAAACGGGTGAAGATTATAATAAACAATAAATTTGTCAGCAACTGAAATCGATATTTTTTTGTTACCCTTCCAGTTATAAGGTTTTGTTTTGATTAATCTAGAATGGTGCCCTTCGCACACTTGACTAATCCGGTTCCAAGTCTCTTAAAGTTTTCGACGGTTTTGCTCCAATGATTTCTCTCTCTTTCGGTATTTTTAGGATCAAACTAAAAGAAATTAAAAGTATAATGGCTAAAATAATATTTTTAGATATTAAGACAAATATTACATTTATTGTGTTGTTTTAAATATAATTATATTATAAAAATCTGAAAGGCCATAAATTTTTTTTGTGTCTAATTAAGATGATTTTTGAATTTATGTAACTTTTAAAAGATTAATGCGTCGTAAAGAACCCAAGGAATCTGATTATCATTTTCAACCTAAAAATATTGTTTTGACCATAAATTTTAATTTTTTAGTTTTTTGTCGGTAATTTTAAATTCGACTTCATAATTTTTTAATACTCCAAACTTAAAAATTAGATTCTTTTGTATAAAAATATATCATTATTTATATAAAAAAATTTGATATATATACTTTAGTTGTAAAAATCTAAAATTTTTATTTTGATTCTTGTAATTTAATTTCTTTTTCAATTTAGTCCATGTGATGCAAAATGAAATTATAATTAAATCAAACTCGCCCAACATCTACCACAACACTCAATGCATCTTGTTTGGTTCCTTGCTTCAATACCCTAC
Organism: Hibiscus syriacus; assembly: GCF_006381635.1. Lineage (NCBI taxonomy): Eukaryota > Viridiplantae > Streptophyta > Magnoliopsida > Malvales > Malvaceae > Hibiscus > Hibiscus syriacus. The sequence continues at coordinate 9,229,182 of NW_024061960.1, read as the reverse complement.
AGTTCTGAACGAAATGTCTGAAACTTTCTATATGGTAATTGCATACGACATCAACAACATAGACCTCAGGATATGGGGACTCTTTTTGTAACACCCCAACCCGTATCCGACCCGGATACGAGTCCGAGATGTCACATTGACATTTCAAAATCTTTATTCTTGCAAAATAACAGAACATTTGAACTTATATTAAGAAAATACAATCATATATTGTTGAATTGTGTTTGTTATAAAATTTTGAGGCAAAAACATATTTATGAACAGTAAAATACGATATAAACAGTATCGTGAACAATACCCGAATGTTAAAATTTTCCAGATTGTCATAGGGGAACCGATTCCCCTGCTACAGGGAACCGATACCCTGCTACAGTACTGCTACAGTACTTCCGTAAAACATATATAAACTCTTAAAATTTAAAACGTTCATCTTTATACCTTTACCATTTACAAAAAAATACGTTTAAACATTACAAAACTTGTTCAGGGCATATCAGATTCAAATCTTTTATATTACATGACAACTAAATTCTATATAACCAAATACATGCAATTCCACTATATTCCTGATCTGATCTTTGGTAAGGAGAACTGGCATGTCTTGTTCCTCTTTACTTTTCTTTTTTTCTCTTTCCAAACCTACGTGTGAAACCATCACGCGCTAAGTCGATGACTTAGTGAGGCATAAAAACATGTAACATTACTCTACTCATATCAATGCATAAATAATTAATACTATCATATCATATAGAAACATATATCATCATTTACCTTCTTAGCATTATCCTTAATCCCTTAGTCATATGCTCTTGTATCTAACATTCTTAACCAAACAATATACACATCATCATATAATTCCTGTAACATTTCATATTATCAAAAGCATATACATCACATATATTATATTTGTGTTATCTCTTTAATTAGCCCATGGTACACTTGTGAGAACTAAGGATATGTGAGTGCATTGAGGTTGTGCACAAATGTTGTCACAATAGCTCGTAAAATTCCCACTAGGGGCACTGAAATTTGTCCCGAATGATCACTATGTCCCGTAGGACCACTGTATTGTCCCGAAGGAACACTATGTCTCGTAGGACCACTATAACCCTCGACTCTTAGCATGCCAACTATACCACTAGCTCTCATATCACATAACATAGGCAATATCATTTATATTATTTCACATATTCACATGCACATTTCACTTTTCATATGATTTCATAATCATATGTCACTTAGCTTATAATACTTCTCTTATGTTCATATGACATGTAAATCATTATCATCTCTTGTTATCATATGCTTCACATACATCACTTATCACATATACTATATTCCCATACTTCAATATCATTTGACTTATTTCACTTTATTACATTAACGGATAGACATATAGTCTTATGTGCCCTATCAATAGTATATGTTCATATAATCTCTTTTTACCTTATCAGTAAATACTACTTATTTTATCTCACCTTTTCATTTATTTACATAAGCCATTTAGTACTTACAATAACATATCCACTCATATAATCAAGCATACACACATTTCATGTCATTCATTTCATTTTCTATATCCTTATCACATAACTTATTTTATTTCTCATGTTCTTATGTAAGCACATATATATATAAATATATATATCACACAACACATAGAACAACATGTTAAACATATCACATATACATATAATCATGTAACTCATGTCACATAAAATAACGTTGTAAGAGTTACTTCTTACCATAGTAACTCCGTCACTGGCTCATCGCAAGCCAATGTTCATTCTATAACATAAGCACAAATTAAATTGCACTCATCTTAGCCTTGCTTTGATTCGATCATAATTCTTTGATTGTTTCGGAACTTGTTTAGGCTCTGTATCTACATAAATATAATTTTCAAAACAATTATCAAAAGTCTAAACCTTAAACTTGATGTTAATAACGTAAGCTAATTTAATGAACCAAAATTCCATTTTTCCTTTAGGGGGAATGAATTCCTCCCAGGGGTATCTGTACCCTATGCATAATTTGTAAAACCTAGAATTTTACTGTTTAAACCCGAAAATCATCAACTCTTCACTCAATTCTTCTATTTTAAGCCCCTGTCATACCATTAAACTCAACTACCATTACTTAAACCAACTTATATCCATATAAACCATTTTTATTTTCCATATCTCATTATGATTCTTAAAATTAAGAATCATACCAAATTTTCCACATGTTCTAAATTCAATTCTAACACTTCAAACTTCTTATTCTCATAGATGACAAGTCAAATTCATCCTCCAAATTTATTTAAACCTTCTTATTCAAAATTTCACTTAAAAACCAATTTTCTTTAATCTGTCATAACTCCTTTATCTTTTGATTTTAAGATAACTTAAGCTTAGTTATCATCTAATCATCAAAACTCAACTTAAATTTCAGCTAATAATCAACAAAATAGAAAACTCACCTTTGCCTAGCTTCCACAGTGGAGAAGAAAAGAAGATGAAGAAGAAGAGAGTTTTCATCTTAATCTTCTCCCCCCATGTGTTTATCTCCTAATAAAGGGGGGAAATATCTTTAATTTCAAATGACCATTTTGCCCTTTAATTCCTTTGATAATTACTAATAACTTTCTGGAAATATTTCCAAATAAATCATTGAATGATTCAACTATTCTACTTTATCACAAGATTCTGAAAATTTACGATTTAGTTACTAACCCGTAATTTGGGATGTTATACTTTTGGCTTGGATTGAATGAGAGTCACAAGATTCTTCTCAAGTAGCGTTGGAAGTAATTCCTCATAGATCATGGGAAATGGATCAATTTGACTCTTTTCTCGCCTTTAATTGTTCGAATCTTGCTTCTATTCTCAATGTGATGACACATGATTAGGGCCACTTCATCGAATCCTCCACGGATTAATTCCACGTTTTTATGAATTATGTATGTGAAAATGTATAAATAAATGGAACACATGTGCAAAATACAAAAGCAAAAATGTTGATCCCAACAATGAATATAATAGAATAATTTTCACCAGAGATAAAAACCTTCACATTACAAGATAATCCATTTTATAGACATGCTTTCGCTTAGATGCTTAGTCTGAAATGGGTCGATGCTTCATCTTTGAAAATTATGCCCATAAAATGTACTAATAATATTCTTACGATAAATTAATACAATTAATACAATTTTAAATTAATATTTTATATACTAAAATACAATTAATAAATTATTAATAATATTCTTACGATAAATTGAAATGTAATATTTAATATATTAAAATATTGATAATTTTATATTATTAAATTAAACTATTTTTATTTTGCAATACTATATCTAAAATTGACATTTTATTTATTTAAAATATTTTTTTGACATCAATGCTGAACACTAAAACTCTGAACCAAATAATCCAACAATACCTTTTAAGAGCATTTTTAAAATCACCAAAAATCAATATATGCCAAACAAAATCAATATATGCCATTAAAATAAAGGGTCAACATCCAATATATTTTTTATTTCTTTACCTTTTAACTATTTTTGTAAGTCTAATCTCCATTTTTTTTATTAATTGTATGAAGAAAAAAAAGTAAAATTGGGAAGCCTATATGCCATTATATTGGTTCCCACAGTTTTATTATTAAATTAACTTTCCATTGTAGTTCATTATAAAGATAGATAAATGCCAACCTCATTTACTCGACTTGGTTTGTTTTGACTTTTGATGTAGAGGGGAAGATTTTTCATAAATTATCAAGTAAGTGTCTAAAGTGTTATATATATATATATATAATTTATTAAGTTTATAATAAAGTTGATGAAATAATGATGTTAAAAAGATAGAAAAATGAGGATCATTGGGATCTATTTAGAAAAAATGGGTGAAAATTATAATGAACAATAAAACTGTCAGTAACTGAAATCGATTTGTTTGTTGCCCTTCCAGTTTCAAAGTTTTACCTTGACTAATCCAAACTGATCCATGTCGAACACCTTACTAATCCGGTTCCAAGTCTCTTAAAGTTTTTGACGGTTTTACTCCAATGATTTCTCTCTCTTTCGGTACTTTTAGGATCAGACTAAAAGAAATTAAAAGTATAATGGCTAAAATAATCTTTTTAGATATTAAGACAAAGATTGCATTTATTGTGCTGTTTTAAATATAATTATACTATAAAAATCTGAAAGGCCATAATTTTTTGTTTAATTAAAATGATTTTTGAATTTTTGTAACTTTTAAAAGATCAATGCGTCGTAAAGAGCTCAAGTCATCTTGTTATCATTTTCAACATAAAAATATTATTTTGACTATAAATTTTAATTTTCTTAGTTTTTTGTCGATAATTTTAAATTTGATTTTATTCTTTTTTAATATGCATACTTTAATTTCTTATGTATTAAAGTATATCATTATATATAAAAAATTGATATGTATACTTTAATTGTAAAATCTAATTTTTTTTATTTTGGTTCCTGTAATTTAATCAAACTCGCCCAACATCTACCACTAACTCCTACAATATCATTGGCAATTTAAAAATGAATAAATATTATATTGTATACTAAGCTAAACACAATTTTATTTTAAACTTTTTTTAATATTTAAAGCCCCTATAATTATAATTTTAATGATCTTCCAAAGTTTTGCAATATAATTATAGTCTACATAACAATATTATTAATTTCCTTAAACTCACCATTTCAGTTGAAGAGATAATTTTTAAAAATTCCAATTTTAGTCCTTGTACTTCTATTTTCTTACATTTTAGTCTTAAATTGGAAAAAAATAGAGCGAAATCGTCAACAATTGCCGACAACTTCATATCTACTGTAGCATTCATCTTATTTTCTTACCTAAATTTCCATGATCCTTATTTTCGTAATTTCTCAACAGGATTATTTAGCCCATCAAACGTAATTTTATAGATGTATATTGATTGACATGTTAAATTAAATAAAGTTGTTCCCCTCAAAATAAATTCAATATTTTTGTATATTATTTTTATATATTATAAATTTATTTTTTAAAAAAGCTAAAAGTCTCTTTGCTATTTTTTTCACTTTACCAATTCAATAATATATAAACATTAAAATGTTTATTAAATAATTAACTCATCTCAATTTATTAAAGATACATGTGAAGGGTTCTTAACTAACCCCCAACGCCTATATAATGTCACTTTCGTTCTTCAGTTCAACACATCAATCCATCAATCTTTGCTTTCTTTTCACTTAGCAATGGCTTTCATTTGTGTTGATGTTCTCAGTTTTTTCTTTTTATTCTTGAGTTCAGTTTACAGTTGTTCGCAGCCTTCTTGCATTTTTGCTTTAAACAATTCCGTATCCAAAATTCCAGCAATATATGCTTTTGGTGACTCTTATATAGATTCTGGAAACAACAAATTTATTGATGGTGCAACAGCCACATTCAACTACCTGCCGTACGGGATTGATTTCCAAGGAGGTCGACCAACTGGCCGGACAACGAACGGCAGAACCGTTGTTGATTTCATCGGTAAGGATCAAAATTACTGCTCATTATCATTTCTTAAGCTTGCTGCCATAATTTCCTTGCCGACCTGTTTCTTGAAGTTAGTTTAACTAGTCACAAAGTTTGTGTTTTGTTTATTTATCTAATATTGTTTACTCATGTTTTTTGGGTACGCAGCTGAATCTGCTGGCTTGCCGTTTCCTCCGCCTGTGAAGAGTTTGTCTAAAGACCAACTCAAGAGCACACTGACTGGAATCAACTATGGTTCTAGTTCGAGTGGAATACGGCGTATGCCTCCTCATACAGCTCAAATATTCGTAAGTAATTTGATTTAATTAGTCTGGTGTTGAGCTTTGCTCCATTGATTTACTTTACCATGGATAAAACTTCAATTGATTTCTTTTGTTGTTTTCTTGAATACACCTCAGGTAAAGGTCTTGAGCTTGAAGGAACAAATAAAGTTGTTCGAGCAGACAACTAAAAGCTTGAAGGGTCAATTTGAGACAAGTGAAAGTTTTGCTCTCCATTTGTCTAATTCCTTGTTCTTTTTTCACACTGGTACCAATGACTTAAGCGTTTATTGGGAGCTTGATGAAGAAAACAGGTTCCCTAACGTAGAAAAATATATTCGCTACTTATCAAAAGAGTTCAAGAAGAAATTAGAGGTAAAACACTCTTTTAAAATTTTCTTGACATAGTTTTCAGAATTGGATATTCAATTTTACAGTGTTTTAATTACGATGCAGAAAATATATGGATTGGGAGCGAGGAAATTTGTTGTGAACAATGTTTCCCCGTTTGGCTGTCACCCTGTCTATCTTCACAGCAAACCACACAGTACTTCCTGTTTGGAAGATAAGAATCGAAGAGCAGTTCTCTTCAATGACCTTCTTTCCGACATTTTGACGGTATTAGAGAAGTCTCTGAAGGGAACAACATTTATATTGTGCGACCTGTACAAACTGTTTGAAGATGTCCACGCTTTGCCTGAAACATATGGTGAGAAATGTTAGAAGATAATTTCATTATTATATAAGCATGCATGTAGTGTTACGTGCACGTTTTGGTTTGCAGCAAAGTGTTCATTTTTTGTTGCGTTTTGAACTGATATTGTTATATCTATGTTGACTATTGCAGGGTTTAGAAATGTTGTTGATTCCTGCTGCATTGACGTAGCGGGGAATCAAACACGGGAATGTGCTCCAGGTAGAGCCCCTTGCGCTGACAGAACAACTCATGCCTACTTCGACCCTTTCCACCCTTCGGAGAGCATGCATAAATTGTGGTTCCAACGCTGTTTCAAGGATATCAAATGAACCTTTATTTCATGTATTCAACTTTATTGTTCATCAATCGTACAAACTGTTATTACTACTATTATCAAAGCACTCGTTTACTTCGGCGTTTATGGTTCATGAATCGTACAGCTTGTCTCTTGAATCACATTGTTCAAAACTCCAGTTCTCTCCATCTTCAGACACCGCAAAATTATGTGAAGTGGATATATATATCATCTTCAACAACTCCAACTTTCTTTTCTCCAATGAAAGTACCACAGGAAGTGTAAACTGGTATTTCACCGGATGGTTTTTGAGTTCAGTTACCAACTCAACATTATAGATTTTGAACTGAATAAACTTGGGAACAAATCAACTTGAGTGAGAGACTTGAAAGTAAGTACTTAGTAGTTTATTGGTACCAATCACTGGATTTTATCAGAACAATGTCTACTGCATTTAAAAATTCCAATTGGTGTGTAGCGTACATGACAGTACTCTTCTTAGACAATAATCCTTTGAGACATTTCTGCAAAGAATTATCATACATGGAGCTACTTCATCTTAGAAATAAACACAGAAGAATGCTACTAGAATAACAAATAGCACTTGAAAAGAGGTTTGGGATGGTTTTTTTAAAACCTTGAACGAATGTGTTCCTCCATGAGCATCAACAGCACTGAAGGTGTCATCCAGGATTAGATTTCAAAATCACTGTAAACGGTCCTTGTTAACTGAATCCTCTGCTTTTGGCCTCCACTCAAGTTCATCCCTCTTTCCCCCCACAACACTCGTAAGTCGTATCTCTATTATGCCACATCTAAAAATCTTGTTCCAGGAACATGCTTCAAGAACATTTTCTTAGAAAGCTTTGTCCATGCCCTTCCCAAATAATATATTATCTCAGATACTGCCTGTTTGAATCCAAGATCTCTGAGGAACATAAACCTTAGAGGCTGTACCAGAAATCCTTGGGATCTCAAGTATACTGCAGAGTAGGCTTGATTTACAAACGACTATATGGTAACCTTTCATTATTTTCAACTTGTCATTCATTTTGATGGTTGGCTTGTTGATGTTTTGGTTACCTGTTTACCAAGAATATTCTTCTGTCTCAATTCAGATAGCAACATTAGATGATTTAGCACCATGATTACTTATGAACTTCCTTTGATCATCTCCGAGGAACTATTGTATTAAGTGTTTACATAATTCGCGATTCGCGGAACGGGTACGTAATCACAATTAGTTAGTTTCACAATTAGGAATTTTTTTTTTTGGAACGAATTTTAGGATCGTGATTCGTGATAATATATTTTTGTTATTCACTGATAATCTTTTTAATAATTTGCCCATTTTTAAACAATGAAAGTACAATATCTTTTCAATATTTTTTTTTGTTATTATAAAATTGAAGGATTAAAATTATAATTAAACAAATTATCTTAAACATTGAAGGTACGATAATGAAAAGAGATTTTCTTTTCCATTTGGGTTTCGTGACAATTTTAATGAGAGAAATATTCTTTTGTTTTGGTTTAGAATGTTAAATGTAGATCATTTATTAATAACTTCAGGTTATTTTCTCTATTTTTATCAAATATATAATTAATAATTACTTTCTTAAAGTTACAAGATAATACAACTCGGAAATTCATTGTTCTTTAGCAATTAGTAAATTAATTCACTTTTAGGTAAATGTAGGTAATTTATTTTATTTTATTTTATTTATAAAGGGATGTACATTAGATTAAAATCAGGGGTACAAAGCACGAAACATCAAATGCCTCGTTAAAAAACCTCCCTAAACTTAGATGGAGGAAAAGGATTACACTTTGATGTGAAACAACGAATATAATTACGGTTTGTTCTTTACACACTGCAATCGAAAGCAAAATTGAAAAAACAATCAAGCCACTTCACACAAAACATCAAATTAAATTTTATCAAATTAATGATTATTAATAACTTCATATTACTTTACTCTAATTTTATCAAGTTTAATTTTGAATAAATAAATCATAATTAATTTTTTTGGAAGTTACAAGATAATGAAACTTGGAAATTTATTGTTCATTAACTATTAGTGAGTTAATTATTTTTGGGGTAAAATTTACAAATAGTTACTAAATTACGTTGAGATGATCTTTTTGGCGCTTGAATTTGAAAGTTAAAATTATTATCAAACTATTACAAAATGGTCCTATAATTTTCTGAAATTTATCACTAATTCTATAATATGCAGTGACCATTTCGTAATAGTTTGATAAACTTAATTAATTTATAATTTCTAAAATTTCAAATGCTAAAAGAATCATTTTAGCATAGTTTAGTAACAATTTGTGTATTTTAGTCTTATTCTTCACCAATGGTATAGTTCTATTCAGATTTCAGTTTTTTAATCAATGGTGTACTTATACTTTTGGTCATTCCTAATTTAATCTAAATTCAAAAATCTCTATTTAAATGCTAATTAGATTCAATTATCTCCCGATTAGTATCGTCTTTTGCCTAATGAATTCAACCATGCTCTCGATTTGATCCTTAACTATATTGGATCAATCCTCATAGATTAACTTAGAAATTCGAGTCATTATAGTTACAATTACTTCTATTTGGTTTTATGTGTTATCATCTCCAATGGATGATTATGCGGTGTAATTGTGTGTTCAAAAATCATAGGGCTAGGTGGACACTGATTCATTTCTATTGTCAAAATCAGGATGCATCTAAGCGCTCATTCTTTTGAAAATTTTAAATTTCTATATATTTTAGATATTTTTTTATTAAAAATATGTTTTTGCCTCCTAAAATTTTTTAAGTTCGTCTATTAAAATGAAATCCAGCTGTCGAAACGATTTTTCTTAAAATTGAGATTTTAAAAACCACACAATTTTTAATTATCCCTTTATGATTAAATTTTAATTTAAAATGAATGTGATTTAAAAACCACTCTTTTCAAAAATTTTGGAATTTCCTTTACGATAGAAAAATACGGCTCGATGAGTCGCCACCAATATTTGATTAGGGTGTGATTGGGTACCCAAAAATGTTTTGTCATTTTAAATAAAAAATAGTTTTAATTAAAACAACAAATTGAGGTCTGTATTACCAGAAAATGAGTTCGGGAGTCGATTACGCACGGGGAAAGATTAGCACCCCCACAGCGCCCTAAATCGATACCTAGTCGATTAATTACTGTCTTTGCAATGAAATTTACAAATTCGACTTTAATTTGACTTTTGATCCATTCTAACAACAAAATATGAATTTACAATGAAATATAATAATATTAAATTATTTCCCATCGTGAAGAAATAAATCCCTCATAACTTGAGGTAATTAATTTTTACTTCAATCGAAATAAAGAAATATTATAATTTCATTATAATATTCAAATACACCAAAATAGATTAATTTAAAATTACCAAGCATTTTTATAAAGATAAAGAATATTTGATTATTTAAAAATACTGAGACCTGGTCTTAGCTAAGTTCTAACAATCTTTTCTCAAAAAATTTAAATAATCGAACATTTCTTTTTCTTTCATTCCCAAATTTTAAGCGATAAACCATTTTTTAGGTGACACTGATGAGATACGCTTTTAATTTAAAATCATCAAAAGCGGATCTCTAATAAGTTAAGACAATCCACTTAAAACAATTTTAAATTAAAAGGGTATTACCCTTAATTTAATTATGTAATGATGTCAAGTTATGCACATGAGGATAACATACATCTCATACGAAAATGATGCTATGCAATTTACTAATGAATTATTTGCATACTCTTACATATGTGAACATCTCATCATGCGAAACAAATAAATATAACTAATTAAAGAAGACAACTATCTAGCCATGGACCAAATTAAAATAAATATAAATGTGAGGACTAAATCTACAAGGTAAACTGATCTAAATATGCTAAAAATAAAAAAAATGAATTTAATTAAAATTGATGAACAATAATAGAATTTTAACAAAGTAATTAGCAAAAAAAAGTTAATCAATAACATAATTAATCTAAGGACTAAATTAAAGTCAACAACAAAATTCAAAGACCAAATTTAAATGGCCACACAAGCTCATAACATGAACTAATTTCAAACTAACAACATAATTCAAGGATCTAATTTTAATATAATGAAACAATTAAGCATGGTGACCAAATTAGCATAAATAAAAAATCAGACATTAAATTAGAAATATGACAGGGACCATATTGTGAAAACATGCCTAAATATGAGGGACTAAAACCTAATATTACCCAATGTTCTAAGAACAAACAACAAAAAGAGACATTTACACAATTATGACAAAAAAACTGAAAAGCACAAAATTATAAAATTAGTGGCTAAAATATAAATATACGGTAAACTTACAGAGACCTTAAAAGAATTAACCCTAATAAGTTAATATAAAACCCTATTTGAAAATAACCCTAATCTAATTTCAACCTAAACTTTCAGCCGCATCTCTTCTTCTCTCAAGTCTTCCTCTATTCTCTTATATGCACGTCGTTGACACCAAAGATGAAGCTCATCCACCACTCAATCGCCATTCACCGACGCTTCTCCTCCCTCATACGTCTTCGACTAGAAGCTAAGAAACCGAACCTAAAACCTTTTATTTGTTCTCACTCCACTCTCTCTTAAACTTATCTCTCTTATCCTCTTTCAACCTCATGAACAGTGGTTCCACCCTCGATGGCCACAAAAATCCCACTCTATAGTAGAACCAAGACCTAAACCAACCTAGACCACAATACAACCCTACTAAATTGAAGAAATATGAACCAAACAACCCCCATCTTGCTCCTAAGAAAAATAAGGATCTAAATGACCCTAAACTCATCCTCACATGCACGGTTGAAAGTGCCTCCAACACGACATTCCTCGACGACAGGAGCTCATCTTCTCAAAGGTAACCTTTAATGAAAAATAACCTTTAATATTATCGTTCAAGCTTCCCGAAAGAAACCCGACACTTCGACCTTTGACTCCGATAACTCAAACAAACTTAGGAAGCTTATAACCCTTATTCTCGTTTCAAACAAAAACCAAACACACACAAATCTCTGCTGGAAAATAAACAAAATGAAAGAAATACCTCCTAAATGCTTTTATTTCTTCTGGATTGTCCTTAGTCAAAGTTCTCTGTGTTTGTGTTGTTTTTACTGAAAAATGGATGTAACACCAAGAAGAAATTGCTTTTTTTTTATTTCTTTTGGAACTCTATGCTTACACAAACGAAGGGGAGCCCCTTATTTTTACATTGTATTTCTCTGATCCATCGGGCAGCAGAGGCCTCTGTTGTTGCTTCCCCCCTTTGTTACACTATATTTTCTCCTGTTACCTATTGCTAAAAATGCTCTCCTATACAAGAAAATGGCATCTCCCCTTACAAAATTTTTTTTTCCGTTTAATGAATCCCTCCCCATCAAAAATTGATAGAGGAGGTTTTTTCGTGCTCCCCTCTTTTTTGGTTAACTGCTTATGACTAATCCCATATAATCGTTTTTGTTTTCCCTCATAACCATTTTTGTTTCCATGGGATCTTAACGTGGACTGGAGGGACCATAAGAGTTGCTTTGCTGGATGGTGGCTATTTACGTGAAGGCTTGGATGATAGGGCTGCTGTTTTGGGCTTCCACTGATTGACCACTTTGATTTAGGCATGTAATCCAAATTTGTATCTTGTACTGGATCTTTAAAATAAAATAAGAAATTAAATAATTATTTTATATTTTATATATATTCATATGTTAACATATATATAACTAATATATAAGAAAACAATAATAAATGTCTTTATATATTTAAAACTCAAATGAAAACCCCCAGAGAAAAACGAGCATCTACAGCTGCCCCTCTTTGCTCATTGTCGTGTAACGAGAATAGAGCAAAAATCAATAGATGGTCAAGTTTGTTCGACCATGAGAACTTCAAAAGATTAAACCACTCCATTGTAACTTCAGGATAAGTGGGACTTGAAAAATCTTCGGAAAACGTGTCCACTCCCTATTCTTTCAGGGAATATATAACTCGAATAATCTTCGGCAAATAGGTCTGCTCCCTATTCTTTCAGGGAGTATAGGAATCGAACAATCTTTAGCATACGTGTTTGCTCCCTATTCTTTCAGGGAGTATAGGACTCGAACAATCTTCAACAAACGTGTCTGCTCCCTATTCTTTCAGGGAGTATATGACTCGAACCATCTTCATAAAATATGTCTGCTTCACTATTCCTTCAGGGGAGATCAGACTCAAGATTGATTTGCTTCACTAGTCTTTCATGAAGGCTTAAGATGATTTGCTTCTCTACTCTTCCGTGAAGGCTTAAGATGATTTGCTTCACTACTATTCCATAAAGGCTTAAGATGACTTGCTTCACTACTCTTGCATGAAGGCTTAAGATTAACTTGCACCAATATCATGTGTGCAAGTCCTTTTAATTGATTGATCCACTTCTTCATACACGAGAATCTTTGTTTTTTCTCCTACATCTAATGGTCCTCACTTCAAAGTAATGCTTATTATGTTGATTAGACCTCTCTGTTCTTCAGGGTATGCCTCTCTAAATATGATTCTTTGTATTTGAGGTTTGAAATCTTCTTTTCAACTTATCGGGCTTTTGACATCATGAATCTTCTCTTTTCACTTGAAGATCTGTCAAAACCATGTGTTTAAATGAAAATGCAATTAAATGTAATGCATTTTCTTTTATGCAAATGATGTTCTTATGAATGTATAAATGTTGATTCAATCTTCATTTGACTCCAAAGTGGGGAACTCGGTCTTCTTCCACTTTGATCACTTCTTCCTAGGGTTTGCTTTAGATATCAGTGTAACAACTCATATTTTCCAACTTGAATTTTTAAAGAGCCATCTGATCTTATTCTATCTTCTTGTCGTCTTTGTTTTCTATCTTCATTTTAGAGGAAGTGTTTTCTCTCTCTAATTCTTGATATGATCGAAAATATGAACCTGATGCCTATTTCTGTCGTTGACTCAATTGCACTATCAGATTTGTTTTTCCGGGACTCTGTTGTTGATTGATACTGGATTGGCTTACTCTATAAGTTAAGCTCTACTTAATATTCAAGGTTTTCCCGTGACACTCCAAGTTGTAAGATTCATTTTCAATGTCTTCTTGGTTTGAATCTTGTCATCTCAAAATGATATGGGTTTCTGGTCATGCCCTAATGTGGGTACTCATGGCTCCCTTCATGCCCAAAATATCTTAATCTTGAATGATCTCAATCTGGTGTCACTAAACAACAATATTGTCAAATAGCTTGAGGGCTTCTCTTCATGTTTCCCAAAACACTTAAGAAGTGATCAATTCTTCTAACAGAATGTCTTGCATTTTAATATGAGTTGGGATATGTGTGCTCCTCTTCCAATAATGTAATCATCTTATTCTTGACTGGTGGCACTCTTACATTTTTTTTATGCACTGGGATATGTGTCTCCTTTCAAATAGGGAGATCAATTTCTTATTGACGGGTTACTGACAACGTCACAAGGAAATGTTACAAGCTTAGTCCTTCTGATCTCTTGGACCACTAGCTTTCAATATTGTGAAATTTTTCATTATTCTGGCATCGTTTAGTCTTTCTTCAATAGAGGCAGAATGAGCCTCACCAGCTTTAAATACCTTTCACAATTAAGACTGTCATGTTTGAAAATGTTTTTCCCTTTTTTCTTATTTTAGGGATCAAAGAATGAAAGAGTTTTATAAAAACATTACCCCTTAATTTAGGCTCACAATCAAATCAAATCATAAATATGAGTTCAAAGAATATCAAAAGAATCAATAGTTATTTTAATATTTTCAGAGTTATAGCTCTTTGTCAAGTTTCAAAATTGATGAGTTGACTTCAGGTTGGCTTCTTATTTTCTAAGGTTTCGGCCACCAAAATTTCATTTATTTCTTGGTCCATTGAACATTACAACATGCCCCTCTGTCTTGGCTTGGTATTTTAATCGGATGCGGGCAAAATGACGTAACTAGAATAATCAATTGCTAGACTTTCTATAACACTTCTATTTCGGTTCTCTAAAATCTTCCATTTGTTCAAGCTTCGTAGACTCCTCTAACAAAGGCAGTGCAACAATATCAATCTAAAAATGAAATTCTCGAGTCCTTGTGTGAAATTGACTATAACATTTGTTCCTTAACTCCCTTAGTCCATCTTTACAGAAACTCCTTATTTAGATAAATTTGATTTAATTTGTCATTGTTTGGCTAGCTGAATTCAGTTTTATTGTATATATTATAATTGCCTTTATCGAGCTAGCTGAAGGGTTCATCTCATCACAAAATCTTTGACCTGACAATTATAATGGAGCAAACATCGAACTGCCAAGGACCCGAACAATGCCATGGTTTGAATATAATTTATTCATAAAGCCAAGGATTTTGATTTTCCTCTATAACCAATTGCTTTAGTGGAATAACTCAGCTTTATTGTATACATATATAATTACATTCTAGGTATACAGATTCAATTTCTTAAGCTTGTTAAGAAGAACCTGTTATGATCTAGGTGTTGTTGAAAGTCAAGAAAATCTCATCTTTAGAGTTCAATTTCCAAGAAAGTGTCCTAAACTAGATTCACCTACTCGACTATTCCATCTGTAAAGATCATAATCATCATTGAACATCATCAATAAAAGTGTAATCTAGTCCATTTTGTAACATCATACATAAAAGATGCCCCACGTTGTCCGCTCATGTGTATACCTGAATACTAAGCCTCTTGTTCATTCCCTTATAAGAGGAGAATGCTATATCAGTCCCTGCAAGAAAATAGTATGATGTTCAATTGTATATTCTGGGGTAAGATCAAAGGTATTTTTTTTACTAGTTTTAAATCATGTCACTTTGTCAAAGAACTATAACTCTGATCATTTATAGAGTTTGTAGTTCAGTCGATATTCAAAGAATTTCAAGTTGTAAATTTAATTCAATGATCACCATCTTTAAAGTAACATAAATTCATTTAAATATCCTTACAAAATACAACTAAGAAATGAAAAAAAAAATTCAAACAAGATGTTGCAAATGGAATAAAGCTTCATTAGAATGTCCTATTATTCCTAGAATGTTGAGTGTCTAATTGGATTAGGGTCTTCATCCACATTTTCTCCCCGTTTCTCGATCATCTCACTTGCCATGACTCCTTTTGATGTATCTTCAGATGTACAAATCTCTGCTTCCTCCTGAGCAGCTTCCTGGTAAAATCCCACCTCCTTGTCATTCATCAGTTTTTCCTTCTCTGGTTGGAAATTGGGCCCAAATTTAGGTCCAAAATGATTCTCCTTGATGATGATAGTTTTGGCCGGATTCTGAACACATATTGCAGCTGTGATTGGCGTAATATTTGTCAGGTCCTCTAAACTGTCCAAAGCCCCACTTGCTCTCAGGAAATCTGATATAGGTGTTTGAGGTGCCTTTAAGGTTGCATCTACCCAATTCATTATTAAACCTACAGGCCAGTCCCAGATTACATCCATGGAAGCCCTTTTGTTGGAATTTCATTTTCCATCCTCTTTTGCCCTGTGTTCTTCACGGGATTTGACTATGTTAATCTCTGTTGAAGAAACGATTTTTTAGTGTTGAACCTTAACCCCTTTCTCTTCTACCTTGCATGTTTGAATTGCTTGCTCTAAAGGATCATGGAATTTTCCTTCAAGGTTGCTAGGAACCTTAACTGAACAATCTAGGGTTCCACTCTGGTTTATCCAAGGAATCTCCTTATAGGTTCACTTCTCATTCGGGGGCCACTGTGGCTGGATATATCCCGGTGTAATCAATCCAGGTGTGAGCATTTTTAATGTAATTTTTAAGCGAAAAGTGGAAGGGAGGGACTGAAAACCCTGCACTTTCTTTTCCTTCTCATCTAATCTCCATGACGAGAGACTACTTATTGATGGCTTTAGATATATAACTTGGTTGTCCTAACTGGATGATTGCAAAGGGTTAGAACATCTAATCATAAGAGATTGATCCTTTTTAGCTTTCTTGATCAACATTCGGTCATCTTCTATGCCCCTTCTCTTTGAGTAAATCGTATCTCTCACAAGGGAAACTTTATCTACCGTTACCTCCTCATTCATTGTTGGTCCAGTGGAACCCTCTACAACCACATTTGATTTTTTGGAGTTGGCTTGAAATATCCGGCTCTTTAACAGGTCTTCCATCACTTGGCACTGTCATTTCAGTTTCAACACTAGCATTTATAATCCCATCCAAATCCTTTACAACGGGATCCTCTAGTGGTTTCTTTCCATGGATGACAACATTCATCATGTCCATTAATTTGGTTATTTGTTCTCTTGATTCATTCTAGAACATTTTTTCTTGATCGATCATCTCCTGTTGGGTCTTTATGAATTGTTCTTGAATTCTTTCAATCATACCAACACGAGCTAATATCTCATTCATTGCTTTCTATCATTTCAGAATTACACCCTGGGTAACTTCAATTTACTTTCATAGCTTCTGTTATAGTATCTTTCACGAGTTACTCTCACGTTTTCATGATTGATGCATATAAAAATGCTTAAATTAAAGTAGTGCGAATACAAATATGGATGCCGCATGCAAATGCAACAGGTATTAATTCCAAAAGTCACCACCATAGAACAACCTTCATTTAGACAAAAAGATTTCATTACACCATATAGTCAAAATAAAATTGGGATTCTTCATTTCTTTATTTACTTGAGTCGTATTCTTTATGGAATCTAACATTGCACCCCAAAGTTGTCAGCGTATTTTGTCGAATGTCCTTAAATTGAATCTTGAAATATCCATTTTTACTTCCAACACGAAGTGGTCTTCATGTATTTGTGAAAGGTCTTCTCATCCTTGGCATGACTTTATCTATCTCTTTAGGGAACATCTTGGTCGTTGCTCCTTTAAAGGAAATATTCAATCAGCTTTAGATTTCTTCATTAATCGGATGCCCTTATTCATAGATCATTTGAATATCTTTGGATCTCCTGGTTTTGACTACATGATTAAGAATTTCTTGTCTCACTATGATCAGTCTTCTTATTATTTAATCACTTGCGAATTAACACCTTTGGATGACATGAAGATGCAAATGCAATAAAATTAAATTTAAAATTGACATAAAACCAAAATGGGTTAGTGCACATAAGATAAACAACAAGATAGTAATTATCGTAATCATTAAATAAAACCTACCCTTGCATGTTGTCTACCCAATCATGCTTTAGTAGATCCTATCCAACATGATATCTACCCACAAGCTTTATCATTCACAAAAAATCCTAACCGCATGATATCTAATTTGCATGCTTATTCGAGAAAAATAAACCTAATTGCATGATCTATAGTTCTATGCATTTATTTGGAAAATAAAATTATATTATCAAAAGACGGAAAAAGTTTTTCCTTGTGTACCCTCCTCACGGGACTCTTAAGGTTCGGGTTAGGCTCTACCTAGGTTTTAGGTTTACTATATGTTGGTTTCAGCTCTAAAGTAATAGGTTCTCGAATTATCCTTATCGGTGCCCTTTGGGCTACCGAATCCTCAATCCTGACCCATCACAGGCTTTTAGGATTGAGTTAAATTCGAGGGAACACACCTCCTTATGTCCATGCGAAGGTGAATACCATCACGAGGACTATAAGGCGTGAGCTCTAGGAGCGATCCACTATCCCATGCGGAGGTGAAAACCACACACGAGAGAGTAGTCTCTCACTCCTACTTAAATAAGATAGAACGGGGTTTTAGCTCATGTTATGATAATCAAACTATGCAGTGTGTGAGAAAAAGCAAAAAAACACACAATTAGACAAATACCAAAAATTAATCCCCAACACACAATTAATCTGAAAACATTAACAAACAAGTCAGTACAACTATTTATTTGTTAATCAGATTAAAAATCAAAATGCAAACAAAAATTCATTTAAAACCAAAAAGGGATCAAAAACCAAATTAGAATGAACTTATAACTTTCATTTACAAAGACAATTAATTAATCGACAATCGACCTGACTTTCTAAAAAAAGTCTCCAGCGGAATCGCCAAGCTGTCTAAACGATGTTTTTCTTAAAAGTAAGATTTTAAAAGCCACACCAATTTTAATTATCCCTTTATGATTAAATTCTAATTAAAAGTGAATGTGATTTAAAAAACTCTCATTTCAAAAATTTTGGGATTTTCTTTACGATAGAAAAATAAGGTTCGAGGAGTCACCACCAATCTTTGATTAGGGTGTGATTGGGCACTCAAAAATGTTTTGTCATTTTAAATAAAAACTAATTTTAATTAAAACAACAAATTGAGGTCTGTATTACCAGAAAATGAGTTCATAAGTCGGTTACGCGTGGGGAAGGGTTAGCACCCCCACAGCGCCCTAAATCAATACCTAGTTGAGTAATTATTGTCTTTGCAATGAAATTTAAAAATTTGAATTTTATTTTATTTATGATCCAATCTAACAAAAAATATGAATTTTACAATGAAATATAATAATATTAAATTATTTTCTATCGTGAAGAAATAAATCCCTCATAACTTGAGGTAATTAATCAATAACATAATTAATCTAAGGACTAAATTAAAGTCAAAAACAAAATTCAAAGACCAAATTTAAATGTCCACACAAGCTCATAAAAGGAACTAAATTCAAACTGACAACATAATTCAAGGATCAAATTTTAATATAATCAAACAATTAAGCATGGTGACTAAATTTGCATAAATAAAAAAATCAGGCATTAAATTAGAAATATGACAGGGACCATAATGTGAAAACATGCCTAAATATGAGGGACTAAAACCTAATATTACCCGATATTCTAAGAACAAACAACAAAAAGAGACATTTACCCAATTAGGATAAAAAAATACTAAAAAAGTAAAAAAAAATATAAAATTAGTGGCTAAAATATAAATATGCAGTAAACTTACAGGGACCTTAAAAGAATCAACCCTAATAAGTCAATATAAAACCCTATTTGAAAATAACCCTAATCTAATTTCAACCTAAACTTTCAGCTGCATCTCTTCTTCTCTCAAGCCTTCCTCTATTCTCTTCTATGAATGTTGTCGAGACGATATTTTCTCGGCGAAAACAGGTGTCGTTATTTTCTAAATCTCGTCTCGAAAAAGTAAGTGTTTTCTTATTGCATAAGATAAAACACAATTTGAGGAGTCACTATCAATCATTTGTCGAGGTGTGATTGGTCACCAAAAATAATATGTTATTTTAATAAAATTTATAAAAATATTATTAAAATAAAACAAAAAAGGTTTACTTACCAGAAAAAAAGTTTGGGAGTCGGTTACGTGTGGGGAAGGATTAACACCCCCACAACACCCAAAATTGGTACCCTTGTTTATTAATTAATTGTCTTTGCAGTAAAAAATTACAAATCTGAATTTAATTTAATTTATGATCCCTTCAACAAACATCAATGTATTATTTTATACCAATAATCATTTAAAATATATTCCTAATAAGTTAAGGAACTATTTTTATGATTCATTGTATAAAATAGTATAACCTGAATATGTATATATATATATATATATATATAATATTAAAATTATAGGGATTAAATTATAAAATTTTAAAATTAACGATAAAAAATCGAAATGTCATGAAATCTTAGTACTAGTAGTGTAATTTAACCATAAATAATTATACGGGATTAAAATATAAATTATTAAGGTAATAAGGACTAACATGGATATTTTACCCTAAATATATATAAGTATTGGCATGAACTAAAATATAAATAAAACAAAATGCGAAGACCAAATTGAAATGCAGAAAAACTCAATTCAGTGACTGAAATCGCAATTTACAAAACCTGAAGGATGACGGATGGAGTTTTCTCATCCCCTAATTACATATATACCCCTTCCCAAAATGACGCCGTTTGAGAAGGGGTATAAATGCCCCAAATCCAGCCTAAAGAGGCCTAAACCTCTCATTTCTAAACTCTCCCATCTCTCTAGAGTTCCCTCATCGGAGGGATATCGGTCACCGGTTGACCGCTGTATTCCGGTGCCGACAGCCATTTACGGTGGTCGAAATTTAAAAATTTACCCCAAACCGTATATCGAAACACCCTAAACCCAAATATGAGCCTCTCTTAGACTAAAACCTTTCCAAACTCCGTAGATCTAAGAAAATACCTACAAAACATGGCTTTTCGATGATAAATGGAGGCTTCGACGAAGGTGAGTTTCCTTCAGTTCTTCTCTGTTTGTTTGCTGTGTTGGTTGGTTGCCCTTTTTTCTTCGTATCACTCTTCGTTATTTCTCTGTTTATCTGTTTCTCTCTTTGTCTCTCATTGTTTCTCTGTCTGTCCCTTTTCTTTGCAGGATCAGTGGCCTTTTATAGGCCTTGGAAAGCCATTTGCAATGATGAACTTTCAGTGAGTCACCGGAGCTATGGTGGTGACTTACTCTAGGGTTAATGAAGTGTATGGCTATCTTGCATTTTCTGGATTCTTCTGGTGAGACGATGATGGTGTGGCAATGGCTGACTGGAGCACTTGGAGGCGACAGTCGGAATAGCCCTAGGGTTGTAATGAAACCCTAGGGTTTCTGCTAGAATCATCTGGACCCTCTATTTCCCATTTGATCAGACGATGGTGATGAGAAGACGGGTGGAGAAGATGAGGAAACCCTAGTTGTTGGGCTTTGTTATTGGACCTGAATTAATTCTGGGCATGAATCGGGTTGGACCTGCTGGACTTCTCGGGTCTGGACCTATGGTTCTTATAAATGGGTCGGATCTGCTCCGGGTTGTATATGCTTGAACCGGCCTGGATATATTGGGCTTTAGTTGTAATTAGGCCCCTGAGATTTGTTATCAATTGGGCCTCCAAACTTGTAATTGGGCCTCCAGACTTGTAATTGGGCCTCAATTTATATTGTATTACTTTTAATAATAATAATAATAATAATAATATAATTATAATATAAAAACATAAACTCGAACGAAAATGACTGTCGACAGCTTCCCCTCTGTGCTTATTTTTATGTTAACAAGAATAGAGCAAAGACAAAAAGACAAGGAATTTTCGTCCAGTTGACTTCATACTTTGATGGGAAATCCGTTCCACTACTCTTCCGTGGAGATCGAACTTTGCCATGTTCTTGCTTCACTACTCTTTTTGTGAAGGCTTGGATTGATTTGCTTCACTACTCTTTTGTGAAGGCTAAGATCGATTTGCTTCACTACGCTTTTGTGAAGGCTAAGATTGCTTTGCTTAACTACTCTTCTGTGAAGGCTAAGATTGCTTTGCTTTACTACTCTTCCGTGAAGGCTAAGATTGATTTGCTTTACTACTCTTCCGTGAAGGCAAAAATTGCCTTACTTTATTACTCTTTTTGTGAAGGCTAAGATTTCTTTGCTTCACTACTCTTTTGTGAAGGCTTGATTGCATTGCTTTACTATTATTTTGTAAAGGCTTTGATTGCTTTGCTTCACTACTCTTTTGTGAAGGCTAAGATTGCATTGCTTTACTACTCTTCTATAAAGGCTTTGATTGCTTTGCTTCACTACTCTTTTGTGAAGGCTAAGATTACATTGCTTTACTACTCTTCTGTAAAGACTTTGATTGTTTTGCTTCACTACTCTTCCGTGAAGGCTAAGATTGCATTTCTTTACTACTCTTCTGTAAAGGCTTTGATTGTTTAGTTTCACCACTCTTTTGTGAAGGCTAAGATTGCATTACTTTAATACTCTTCTGTAAAGGCTTTGATTGCTTTACTTCACTACTCTTATGTGAAGGCTAAGATTGCATTGTTTCACTACTCTTTTGTAAAGGCTTTGATTGCTTCACTTCACTACTCTTTCGTGAAGGCGAAAATTGCTTTGCTTCACTATTCTTCTTGTGAAGGCTAAGATTGTTTTGCTTCACTACTCTTCTATTAAGGCTAAAATTTATTTACTTCACTACTCTTTTGTGAAGGCTTGATTGCATTGCTTTACTACTCTTTTTTAAAGACTAAATATGAAATAAGAAGAATATATTCCACTACTCTTCCGTGAAGATCAGACTCAAGGTTAATTTGCTTCCACTACTCTTCCGTGGAGACCAAATCTGCAATGTTGAGAAGAACCTGTTCCACAAATCTTTTGTGGAGATCAAACTTAAGGTTGATTTGATTCGCTTTTTTGCAAGGAATACCACATCTGTAATGTTGAGAAAAACCTGTTCCACTACTATTTCGTGGAGAGCATAATTTTGTGTTGATTTGATTCGCTCCTTTGCTAGGAAGACCAAATCTGCAATATTAACTTATATTCACGATGAAGTCAATGATTGACTCTAATGGGGAGTCAGAAATAACACAAGTTGACTTCTCTTCACGATGAAGTCATGGATTGGCTCCTCTGGGGAGTTAAGGAATAACCAAAGTTGACTTCTCTTCACAAGGAAGTCAATGATAGACTGCGAGGGGAATAGTTTCCAAAAGAGATCTTCATTATTTTTTTTCTTTCAACAACGTGCACTCTTGCAAGTCTAGAGTTGTACCAATTTCTTCTTACCCTCAGTAAGTTCTTGCTCCTACCAAACTTGTGTAGAAATCTAATAAAACACTTATTTTTAAAAGGAAGATCTACCCTTTTAAGGAAAGCAACATCTGTTCTGATTTGACTATTGAAACACATCTAAAGGAAGATATATCCTAATCTAATCAGATCTCAAACAAGCCTATTTGTGCCACATCATGTCGAGAAGTTTAACAACAACCCATCGTTCAACCTTAGTTGGTTCCACTAGTTTCTTGTTGTTAAAATTCCAGTGCCCTTTTCGTGGAAAGAAACCTTCACATTTCTTGAGGTTTTGGAATAGAATCTTCATCTTGGGTCAACAAATGGAAACACCATATGATAGTAACATTGCCTCAGCACCATAATCACTGGTTCGTAAAACATTTGACAACACATTCATCATTTCATATGGCTTATGCCTAGATTTCTCAACCAGAGAAGCTCTTTGCATGGTGTTTTTGTATGGTGTTATAAGGATACCAAAGCATAAAGTTCAATGGGCATACAAGTGGAATGTTTTGGCTTGTTGGCATCAATGTAGGTGAAATCACTAGGATAATACAACCATATGATATACAAAATGATCATATATGGTAAGCTCCACTGTCACTTTTCACCCTTTTTATTCTTCATACATTTCTGTCTCTTTGGAAATATTTGCTCAAATCAATGATCTTTCTCTAGGATGATATGATTCTTCAAAAATGACTTAACATTAATACTTCTGGCTAAAACGGGAATTCAGAAAGCCCCAACATTGCTACTTATGGCTGAAATGGGTCTTCAAAATGCCCCAATATTCCAATTTGTAAGTATCAATCTCAAAGTTTGTTTTATTTGAATCTTATGATCCCAACGAGGTCTGGTTTTTGGTAATGCCTCAATGTGGTTACTTGTGGTTTTCTTTGTGCCTAAATTGAATGTTCTCATTCTGGTTCACTAAAAAGTAATGTTGTCAAAAAGAGTGATGACTTCTATTCATGTTGCCACGAATACTTAAGAAGTAATTAATCCTTATAACAAAATGTCTTGCATTTTTATGTGATCTGAGATATATGCCCTTTCCTAATGAGATGATCATCTTCTTCTTGATTGGTTGCACTCTTGCATTTTGTTATGCACTGGGATATATGCCCCTTTCGAACAGGGTAATCATCATCTTCTTGACAGGTTGTTGACAACATTAAGGGAGTGTTACAAGTTCTATCACCCAACCCTTCTGATCTCTCGGGCTACTTTCTCTCAAGAATGTGAAATGCTCCATGTTCTGGCATTGTTTATTCTTTTTCTCCAATAGAGACAGAATATGCATCATCTACTTCAAGTACCTTTCTTATCATGTGCTCATATCATACGTTTCTAGAATATCTGACCATGAAAAATTACTTTCAATCTCTTTTCTTCAAACAAATTTAACTGGTCATATCTGGCTTGTATTAATTCTTCCTCATATAGTTTTACCTCTGATAAAATTCAAAGTGAAGGAATTTCCACCTCAATAGGTAGAACATCTTCCATCCCATAGGCTAACAAAAACGGAATTACCGTAGTCGACATCCGTACTGAAGTTAGATAAGCCAACAGAGCAAATGGTAATTTCTCATGCCAATTCTTATAAGTCTTTTGATGTTCTTATTGGCTGCCTCTACTGCCTCATTCATCTTTGGGTGATAGGTGGTGGAATTATGATACTTTATTTTGAATTGCCCACAAACTGATTTCATCATCTTGTTGTTTAAATTCAAAGCATTGTCAGAAATAATCCTTTCCGGTAAACCATATTGACAGATGATTTCCTTTTTTAAGAATTTACAGACTGTGGACTGAGTGACGTTTGCATAAGAAGTCGTTTCTACTCATTTGGTAAAATAGTCTATTGCTACCAAAATGAAGTGATAGCCATTTGAAGCCTTAGGAAAAATTTGACCAATAACATCTATGCCCCACATAGAGAATGGTCATGGAACTGTCATCACGTGCAATAGATTAGGAGGGGTATGCATTTTGTCTCTATAAATCAGACACTTGTGACATTTTCGGGCATAATTGATACAATTAATTTCTATGGTTGAATAGTATCCAAATATCATAATTTGACTAGCCATTATATGCCCATTAGCATGAGTACCACATACTCCTTCATGCACCTTGTTGAAACATTTTAATATTTCGATATAAAAAATTAAGTTAAATGGATTTTAAGATTTTCCAAATGATTTTCTAAGTATATTCGATATAACTATTCGAATATCAAAACATTACTCCAAATATTTCAAAAATCATTTTTGATCCTTACTTAAGTGTAAAATTAAGTTTTAATCATAAAACAATTTCAAAATAATTTTACAAAGTATTTCGAACCAATTCAAAGCCAAAAATTCCAGATTGCTCAGAGGGAACCGATTCCCCCCCATAGGAGGAACCGATTCCCCCCTGAATTGTTTGGCTCCGAGATTTCCAGAATGCTCGGAGGGAACCGATTCCCCCCAAGGGGGTACCGATTCCCCCCTGTTCAACGGTCGAAATATTTGAATTTTACACTTAGGGAACCGATTCCCTATGAGAGGGAACCGATTCCCCCCACGCTCCAAGCTGTTTTATTAAATGTTTTCACACTAAAACGGCTATAATATCTTCTCTAATTATCCCCAACGTTCATAAGTGATCCAAGGTGTATTTAAGCAAGCTTAGAAGCCATTGATCAACAACAAGAAACATCAAGCAACTAGAATCAAGAGAGAATCAAAGAGAAAGCATCAAACCTCAAGTTTGAGCATTTCAAGCCCATTTTCATTCAATATTCATTTTGCTTTCAAGAACACTTTTTGTGCTCAATTGTATTCATCTTTGAGTGTTCTTTTCTTTGTTCTAGAATTGTGCAAACATCTTACCTTGTGAGGTTTTCTTGTAAGTTTGCAAATTTGTAATCTTCTCTTTGAGAAAAGAGTGTTCTCAAGAGTTGGGGTATACTCTTGAGGGAATTGTAAGGTTATCTCTTTGGCCTCAAAAGAAAGAACAAATTAGTGAATTTGTTGGAAAATCCTTAGTGTGATAGCTAAGGTAGTGGACGTAGACTTTGTTTGAGAAAGTCGAACCACTGTAAATCGCTGTGCAATTGCTTTCAATTTTCTGCAAAAGCTTCCACAAAATTTTTATTGCCAATTCACCCCCCTCTTGGCCAATTTCGTCATTCTATTAAATCAACAATTGGCATCAGAGCCTAACTCATTTGAAGGTTTAATCGCCTCTTGAGTCGATCCGGGAAGAGTTACATCGATTACAAAGTCATCAATGGCCTCCACTTCAAACTTCGACTCTGGTCTCGATTCGATGCCCATCAACAAGCCTCCTTTCTTCAATGGAGCTAACTACGCCTATTGGAAGAATAGAATGATGTACTTCATTCAAGCAAGTGACATGGGAGCATGGAATGCCGTAGAAGAAGGATACATTAAGCCTATCACTCATCCAAGGTTGTGGAGTGAAGGAGATACAAAAATGTTCCAGCTCAACTCCAAAGCCATCCATATTATCTTTTGTGCTCTTGGACCAGATGAATACGGAAGAGTTTCATCGTGTACAACCGCCAAAGAAATATGGGACAAACTTCAAGTCACACATGAAGGTACAGATGAGGTAAAGAAATCAAAAATTAGTATTCTAACGCATAGCTATGAAAATTTCAGGATGAAACCAAATGAAGACATCAAAGCTATGACGGATAGATTTTCAACGATTGTCAATGGTCTCAAATCATATGGAGAGATCATCTCAAATGAAAAGCTTGTGAGGAAGTTAGTCTACTCCCTCCCAAAATCATGGCAATCAAAGAAGACGGCAATCATCGAGTCTAAGGACCTATCGTCCTTAACTCTTGAAGAACTTATCGGTTCACTCCTCACTCATGAGATGATGCTTGAAGATGAGGTGGACCTTGATAAAGTTGAAGAGACACCAAAGGAGAAGAAGAAAAACATTGGAGTTGCTCTCAAATCCACAAAAGATGAGAGTGATTCTAATGATGATGATAATGACGAGGAAATGGCATTGTTTGCCAAACGGTTCAGAAAAATGATGAGACCTTACCAAGGAAGAAAATTCAAACGAAACGAAGGCCTCAAAAATGAACCAAAAGAGAAGGACCCAATCATTTGCTATGAATGCAAAAAGCCGGGGCATGTCAAATATGATTGCCCACAATTGAAGAAAAAGGGTCAATCAAAGAATAAGCACAAGGCTCATGTGGCTACATGGAGCGATGAAGAAGGTTCCGATGAAGAGGAACAAGAAGTAGCAAACTTGTGCTTGATGGCATTCGGGGAAGATTATAAGGTAACCTCTAACTCATCTGATTTTGATGATTTATCTTATGATGAGCTATTAGAGGAATATAATGGGTTGGCTTCGGATTATGAGAAATTATTTTTAAAATATAAAAATGATGTTTCAAAGTTGAAAAATGAAAATAAACTCATATCCAAAACCAACAATGATCTTGAAAGTAAAATTAAAGATTTGCAAATCAAACTAGAAGAGTTTGAAAAGAAAAATTTAGATTTGCAAAATTTACTTTCAAAGGTCAATGATGATCATCAAAAGAAAATTGATGATCTTAAAATCTCTTTTGATAAAGTTGGAACAAAACGTTTTGAAAAAGGAGAAAATTCAAAATCCAACTTTGTTAGAAAAGATTTTAGAAACTACAATCATAGAAATCCTCAACGAACCTTAAATGGTAAAATATTTAGAAGTATATGGATTCCTAAAGGACTCATTACTACTAAAGATAAAGATATCCTACAAAAATGGATACCTAAGGGAACTAGGATTTTGGAAACTAATGAATATGGACCCAAAAGAATTTGGGTACCAAAAATCAAAAATTAATCTATGTTTGTAGGGAAAGGAGCATTGCTACAAGGCACGGGAAACAAATTCAAATTCATGGTACCTTGATAGTGGATGCTCAAGACACATGACCGGAGACAAAAGCCGGTTCATTGAGCTTAACGCCAAAAATGGAGGAGAAGTGACTTTTGGAGACAATTCAAAAGGTTACATTGAAGGTATTGGTACAATAGGTAATACCTCTTCCATACAAATTAAGAATGTTTTATATGTGAATGGATTAAAGCATAATCTATTGAGTATTAGTCAATTATGCGATAAAGGATTCAATGTCTTATTTGAAATTAATGGTTGTAAAGTCATTGACATTGCATCTAATCGGATTATGCTTGTTGGTCATAGAATAGGAAACATTTACATGGTGCATTTAGATTCTATTGATATGACTAATTTATGCCTAGTTGCTAAGGATGAGCATGATAGTTGGTTATGGCATAGGAGACTGGGTCATGCTAGTATGAGTGTTTGCAACGGTTAATTCAAGGAGACTTAGTAAGAGGGTTGCCTAAGCTTAAATTTGATAATGATAAAATCTGTGATGCTTGTGCTAAAGGAAAACAAAAACGAGTTTCTTTTAAATCTATTAATGATGTATCAGCTAGTAGAGTATTACAATTGATCCATTTAGATCTTTTTGGGCCAACTAGAACTACTAGCTTGGGAGGAAAACAATATGCATTTGTCTTGGTAGATGACTATTCTAGATACACTTGGGTTCTATTCTTAAGTACTAAAGATGAAGCATTAGAAAATTTCATCACATTTTCAAAAATAATCCAAAATGAAAAAGGATACTCTATCACTAGTGTTAGAAGTGATCATGGAACTGAATTTGAAAATCTTGGATTTATTGTGTTTTGTAATTCTAATGGTATTAGCCACAATTTTTCAGCACCTAGAACCCCTCAACAAAATGGAGTTGTTGAAAGGAAAAATCGAACTTTAGAAGAAATGGCTAGAACCATGCTTTGCGAAAATAATTTGCCAAAATATTTTTGGGCGGAAGCCACAAATACCGCTTGTTATGTTGTAAATCGAGTAATGATTAGGCCAATTTTAAAGAAAACTCCATATGAAATTCTCAAAAATAAAAAGCCTAACATTAGCTATTTTCATCCTTTTGGATGTAAATGTTTTGTTTTAAACAACGGTAAAGAAAATCTTGGTAAATTTGATGCTAAAAGTGATGAAGGAATTTTTCTGGGTTATTCCTTAAATTCTAAAGCTTATCGTGTATTTAATAAAAGAACTTTAGTTGTAGAAGAGTCTATACATGTTGTTTTCAATGATAATCCCCTTCCGAGGAAGGATTCTTCTGTTAATGATGATGTAGGTATTGTACAAGCAAATGACGTTAGACATGACGTTGGAGAATCATCATCAAAGGAAGAAACAAAGATGAGGAAACTCATGATCCCCTCGAGAATCCAACCATTGAAGAAAGGGAAGTATATTTTCCAAGAGAGTACAACTATGTCAAGGATGGTGAAATTATAGGTGATCCATCAAAAGGGGTAACTACTCGATCTTCTCTTAGAAATATCTGTAATTATGTTGCATTTATTTCATGCATAGAGCCTAAGAACATCAAAGAAGCATTAAAAGATGAACATTGGATTATGGCTATGCAAGAAGAATTAAATCAATTTGAGAGAAGTAAAGTATGGACATTAGTTGAAAGGCCTAGTAATAAATCTACTGTAGGTACTAGATGGGTTTTTAGAAATAAACTTGATGAAAGTGGTAATATAGTGAGGAACAAGGCTAGACTTGTTGCTCAAGGCTATACTCAAGAAGAAGGCATAGACTATGATGAAACATACGCTCCCGTAGCTAGGATGGAAGCAATTAGAATGTTATTAGCATTTGCATGTTTCAATGAATTTAAATTATATCAAATGGATGTTAAAAGTGCATTTTTAAATGGTTTTATAAAAGAAGAAGTGTACGTGGAACAACCTCCAGGTTTTGAAGATTCAAATTTTCCGGATCATGTTTTAAAATTGACAAAAGCTCTTTATGGTTTAAAACAAGCTCCTAGAGCTTGGTATGAAAGATTGTCAAATTTTTTAATTGAAAAAGGTTTTTAAAAGGAAAGGTTGACACTACATTGTTTTTAAAGAGAAAAGGTAAAGATTTATTAGTAGTTCAAATTTATGTTGATGATATAATATTTGGTTCTACTAATGATGTTCTTTGTCAAGAATTTTCTAAGCTAATGCAAAGTGAGTTTGAGATGAGCATGATGGGGGAGCTCTCATTTTTCTTGGGACTCCAAATCAAGCAAAGAAAAGATGGCATCTTCATTAATCAAGCTAAGTACGTCAAAGATATGCTCAAGAAGTTTGGACTGGAAAATGGGAAACCTCATAACACTCCAATGAGCTCTTCAACAAAGCTTGACTTAGATGAATGAGGTAAATGTGTAGATGTTAAATTATATAGGTCAATGATTGGCTCTTTGCTTTATCTAACTGCAAGTAGACCGGACATTATGTTTAGTGTTTGCTTATGTGCTAGATTTCAATCATGTCCTAAGGAATCACATTTACTAGCTGTTAAGAGAATCTTTAGATACCTTAAGGACACTCCTAGTTTAGGACTTTGGTATCCTAGAGACTCTAGCTTTAGCTTGCATGCTTTTTCTGATGCGGATTATGGAGGATGCAAATTAGATAGGAAAAGCACATCCGGTACTTGCCAATTCCTTGGAAATATGCTGATTTCTTGGTTTTCAAAGAAACAAAATTGTGTTGCATTATCTACCACTAAAGCCGAATACATTTCAGCTGGTAGTTGTTGTGCACAAGTTTTATGGATGAAACAACAACTTTTTGATTATGGAAATGAAGTAGGTACTATTCCTATCAAGTGTGACAATACTAGTGCTATTTGTCTCACTAAAAATCCCATCCAACACTCTAGAACTAAGCACATTGAAATAAGACATCACTTCATTAGAGACCATGTCACTAAGGAAGATGTAGTTCTAGAATTTGTTGATACTTTGCACCAATTAGCGGATATCTTTACAAAACCCTTAGACAAGGAAAGATTTTGGACACTTAGGAGAGAATTAGGTTTGACCAACCTATCTTCACTTAGTGTTTAAAATAATTTTAGCACTTTTAATAAATCTTGAAAAATGCTTATAATAATAATTTTTGATTGCATTCTTGCTATTAGTTAGGGGGAGTTTGTGATTCTTAATGAAAATTAATTTTATGTTCAAAAATCAATTAAAGATTAATTTAATTATTTGAACATAATTAATGTTTGATATATGAGTTGCCAATACCACTAGAAAAGATTAATTTAGCATTTTGTGCTTAAAAATTTAGATTTTAGCATTTTGGTGCAGAGGGAATCGATCCCCCCTGAGGGAACCGATTCCCCCTTTGAAGGGGAACCGATTCCCCCCATAGGGGAATCGATACCCCCCTGGGGTTCTGTTAAAATCGAACAGAACACCCCAAAATCCCAAACCCTCATTTTATTATATCTTCCGCCGTTCTCACCCTCTAAACCCCTCAAATCTCCATTTTTGCCTCAAATCAACGATATTAATCGGAATTTGCTTCATAAATCATCTTCCAAACCTGTTGGAATCATTAAAATCGTGCAAACAACATCTAAATCCCCTCAATCTTCATATTTCAAGGTAAATTTTTCTAAACTCTTTATTTCATTATTTTTGAACATAGGATTAGTTTCAATTAGTTCTAGGTTGAAATAGTGATTGGGCATTGATTATTTAGTGATTAGAAACTAGATGTTACAACTAATTTCATCAAAAACACAAGAATTTTTCAAATTTTTTAAAATTTTCGAAATAATAAAAAAAATGTTATTTTTCAAATTATTGTGTTTTGATCAAATTATATTGTTGTTATGAAAAACTATACATATATTGTTTCTCAAAACCATATTTTTCAAAAGTTTTTTCAAAAACTTTGCCCATTAGGATTGATTTAGAGAATCTTGAAATATTGAGGACTCATTTGAGTTTTGGGATTAATTGAATTGCATACACTTGTTTTAAAATTGCAGGTTATTATATCTATTCCGATTTCCTTCACCATGTCAAATCCTAAACGTCCTAGGTCTTCATCTAGTCGTTCTAGTCGTCAACCAAATCCACCTCCAAATCCTCCTTCTATTCCAATTTCTAATCCCAATCCCACTGATCCTAACTTGACTATCCAAAATTCGTGTTTCAATCATCCTGGGTCTAGAAATCACCGATATTGGTATTATCAATATTTCGATTCTTACAAAATCCGGGAAGAACGTATTCCTTCTCGTCAAGCTATGTTAGCTATCGATTTTAAATATCTTCCCATTTTACAAGAATGGAAATTTGATAAACTATTTGATCTTGAACCCATCGTTTACCATCAACTTGTTCGTATATTCTACTCTAATGCCGTATGTGTTAAAAACCAAGCTGAAACCGAAACCATAGGAATTCGTTCCTACCTTCTAGGACAATTCTTATATATTGATCCGGCATATATAGCCAATACATTTGGATTAGATAATGATGGTATTTCAAATGAAAAACAAATTTTGGGTTCTCGTTATAAAAGAAGAGATAGTGCGAGTGTCTTAGACCTACATGAGCGTTTTCTTCATCTAATGATTTCTTAGTGGTTTCGACCATCCAGAGGTCGTTATTCTACTCTTAGAGCTTTGGATCTTTGGTGGTTACATTGTTTCGAAAACCGTATTAAAATTAACCTACCTCAGATTATTTTTGCTGAAATTGTTGAAACCGTAAATCTTGTTCCTAACAAGAAACACTGTTCATCTCTAGTTTACGGTTGCTTTTTGAGTAATCTGTTTTCCAAAGCTGGGCTTAGAGTCGGTCTAGATGCCGTTTTTCCTCTTAAGAAACAAATAAATCTTCTTTCCTTAACGAGAGCGGGATGGGTAAAGGACAAAGAAACCGGTGAATGGGTTCGATCTTCTACTCCGGGAGCTAGTTCTTCACAAGCTCCACCCGAAGCTGACGAAGATCCCGAGCTCGAGCAATTAATGCAAGATATCGATGAAGCCGAAGATGAGCCTGATCAGCATGAAGAGCAGCCCGAGGAGCAAGCACAACAAACGCATCAAATGCCTCCATATTTTCAATCCTTTATGGAGACATTCGATTTCCGATACGCTACCATGGACTCGCGCTTTTCCTCTATAGAGTCCCATTTATCCACAATGGGAGCTCAACAATTAGAGATTCTTCGGGAGATGCGTGCAAACAATGAATCAACCAACGCTCGTATCAATGAACTAACTCATGAAATGGTTGCTATGCGAGCCCGTTTTCCTCCTACCGATCCGGATGCTTGATTTTATTTTTAGCTTTAAGACTTTGAACAAAATGAATATTGTTTCAACATTTTGATTTGTTTGATTTTGTGGATTGTTGGATTTTGGATATATGAATGGTGTGAACTTATATGTTTGGTGTGTTTTATTCATTTTTGCATCATTTACATTATCATTAGAAATATGACCAATTTTGCCATATCACATTATTTATGAATATTGATTTATGAAACTAATGGCTAACCTCTCTTTTGATTGTGATCTTAGCAGCTTAAGCTTATAATTAATAAATCAATTGGCTAAATGATTTTCAAAACCTTGTTTTACAATGTTTTTTTGATTTAACAAAAAGGGGGAGAAGAATAAGTGTTAAATGTTTTACATAATAAATTGAAGAAGTGTTAAAGTAAGGGGGAGTAATTTCGAAACTTGATTTCAAAAATCTTAAAATTACTAAAATGTTTTGTTATATCAAAAAGGGGGAGATTGTTGAAACATTTTAATATTTCGATATAACAAATTAAGTTAAATGGATTTTAAGATTTTCCAAATGATTTTCTAAGTATATTCGATATAACTATTCGAATATCAAAACATTACTCCAAATATTTCAAAAATCATTTTTGATCCTTACTTAAGTGTAAAATTAAGTTTTAATCATAAAACAATTTCAAAATAATTTTACAAAGTATTTCGAACCAATTCAAAGCCAAAAATTCCAGATTGCTCAGAGGGAACCGATTCCCCCCCCATAGGAGGAACCGATTCCCCCTGAATGGTTTGGCTCCGAGATTTCCAGAATGCTCGGAGGGAACCGATTCCCCCCAAGGGGGTACCGATTCCCCCCTGTTCAACGGTCGAAATATTTGAATTTTACACTTAGGGAACCAATTCCCTATGAGAGGGAACCGATTCCCCCCATGCTCCAAGCTGTTTTATTAAATGTTTTCACACTAAAACGGCTATAATATCTTCTCTAATTATCCCCAATGTTCAGAAGTGATCCAAGGTGTATTTAAGCAAGCTTAGAAGCCATTGATCAACAACAAGAAACATCAAGCAACTAGAATCAAGAGAGAATCAAAGAGAAAGCATCAAACCTCAAGTTTGAGCATTTCAAGCCCATTTTCATTCAATATTCATTTTGCTTTCAAGAACACTTTTTGTGTTCAATTGTATTCATCTTTGAGTGTTCTTTTCTTTGTTCTAGAATTGTGCAAACATCTTACCTTGTGAGGTTTTCTTGTAAGTTTGCAAATTTGTAATCTTCTCTTTGAGAAAAGAGTGTTCTCAAGAGTTGGGGTATACTCTTGAGGGAATTGTAAGGTTATCTCTTTGGCCTCAAAAGAAAGAACAAATTAGTGAATTTGTTGGAAAATCCTTAGTGAGGATAGCTAAGGTAGTGGACGTAGACTTTGTTTGAGAAAGTCGAACCACTGTAAATCGCTGTGCAATTGCTTTCAATTTTCTGCAAAAGCTTCCACAAAATTTTTATTGCCAATTCACCCCCCTCTTGGCCAATTTCGTCATTCTATTAACTCAACACACCTCTTCGAGAATTGTTTTCTTTGATGTCCACGTATCTCTATAGGACCTGATCCAAGCTTTTCTTGTACAGGATCTCACCATCGAGTATATACCCTACTGTCATTCTTCTAATTGTTCTTTTATCATTCTCGGTTGCATGTTCAGGATAATTTTGATATCTGATGTATTGCAAAATATCATAATATCAGGGGTTCCCAACTTCTTCTTCCTCAATGTCAAAACAATGGGATGTATACTCATAAGTATGCATTTCAATCATGATCGAATGCTCATCTACCTTGAATGCGGCTGCCAAAGTGATCGTTGGCGTACCCAATGACGCAGCAGAAACAAAACTCGATGTTCTCACCAGCGATCCAAGTACGAAAAACTGAAATCGGGAAGAATGAATGTGAATACTTACAGCGGGTTCCTTGAAAAATAGCAAGGACAATAGTGAATACTGGTGGTGTAGATCAGTTCGAATCGTAAGCCTCCATGAAATCACGTCTCGGCCTCTACTCAGTTCACCCGATTGAGAGAAATATTTTTTCTTCCCCAAAACAATTTTGAGAGAAAAACGGCTGAAGGTTTTGTGTATGTGTTCTAAAACGGCTGCTAGACCTAACACACCCTTTTATAGCCAAGTTACCCTAATCATATTAGGGTTTTATTATTTCAAATTATTTAAATCTATATTTAATTAATTGAAATTTAATAATCCTTTTATATCCAAGTTGCCCTAATCATATTAGGGATTTTATTATTTCAAATTAATTAAATCTATATTTAATTAATTGAAATTAAATATTCTGGATTATTAAAACATATATTTAATTAACTCTAGATATATATTTTAGTAATGTACAACAAATTGTACATCTATGCACGTTTCAATCATAGGGTGTGACCTTGTAGGTTCTTGTAACGTTAGCAGTAATTATTAGAACAATTCTAATATTGTATACAATGAGTGACATCTAGCAATATATCATTGTCACCTAAGTTACAAGAAAATATGATTCGACATATCATCTTGGTGATTAACTCTTTTATGTATTACATCCTTATGTCCTTTATATCTAGAATATGCACAAGTCTCGGAATAATCACACTTGTATAGCCCATCTATTGTTTCTTGATATCTAGAGTAGACTGTAATTAACGAATAGTTTATGATATCTCATATCAACTTATTCGAGCATGGCCATGCATTTCTAGTCTTACTCAATCAAGTGGCATGTGATATATTTCCTATTATGTAGGAAAGACAAATCATATCTTAATCATACACACCCACTACATATATTGAGATATATTCAATAACAGTCTTTATAGAGCAACCAGTTATAGAGCTTGTTTAGCTGCATCAAAACATACAACAATATATGTTGGGATAGTATTGATCTCAAGTTTGAGGATCATACATATAGTCATCACCATGAGCAATGTTATGACTGTCACATAATAATCTAAGACATATGTTCATGGTCGGACAATCCAATACATTGTTCTCTAACAATATAATCATGTATCAATTCTGACATCTCTATGTCAATGACAACTCATTATTATCAATCAATAACATGTTAGTCTTAAGCATATTATTATTGTTCATGCCCATAATAATACTTGACTAGAGATCTTTTAATAATAATAATTATATCATTATATGGACTTTATTATCTTCTAGTTTATGTTAAACACATATATAGAAATGAAAATAATAGCGGCAATGCCTTTATTTAATAAAATCGGTAAATAAAAGTATTATTACAATCATCATATGATTGGTCTTTGGGCATACTCTAACAATCTCCCACTAGCACTAAGACCAATCACTCACATATCTAATGGCAAGTGACTCAGTGTGACGATCATGCCTCTGTTGTGTAAGAGGTTTCGTCAAGGGATCAACAATGTTATCATCTGTGTGTACTCTACATATTTCCACATCTCCTCGATCAATGATCTGTCGAATGAGATGAAAGCACCTAAGAATATGTTTGGATTGTTGATGAGATCTGGGTTCCTTTGCTTATATAATGGATCCATTATTGTCATAGCGGAGTTCTACAACATCTTATATGCTGGGAACAACCCTAATTCTGATATGAACTTCTTGATCCAAACAACCTCTTTTGCTGCTTCACTGGCTGCAATGTATTCAGCCTCTGTTGTAGAATCAACTATTGTGTCTTACTTCGAACTTTTCCAGCTCATAGCACCTCCATTAAGACAAAACACAAAACCCGATTACGATCGTGAGTCATCCTTGTCAGTTTGGAAGTTGGCATCAGTATAACCTTTTATACTAAGCTCTTCCTCCCCTCCATAAACAAGAAATTTATCCTTAGTTCTTCTTAAGTACTTAAGGATATTTTTAACCGCAATCTAGAGATTTTCACCAGGGTTTGCTTGATATCGACTCGTCATGCTTAGAGTATACGATACATCTGGTCGAGTACATATCATGGCATACATTATAGAACCCATAGCCAAAGCATATGGAATCTTATTCATGTGTTCTCTTTCTAGTGGAGTTGAAGGACACATTTCCTTAGAAACAGAAATGCCATGTCTTATAGGCAAAAATCTTTTCTTGGATTCTTCCATACTGAACCTTTTCAGCACTTTGTCTATATATGTACTTTGACTCAGACCTAGAAGTCGTCTTGATCTATCTGTATAGATTTTAACTCCTAAGATATACGCTGCCTCACCCAAATCTTTCATAGAAAAACAGCTACTTAACCAAGTCTTAACAGACTGTAAAGTAGGTATATCATTTCCTATGATGAGTATGTCGTTTATATACAAGATTAGGAAAGAAACAATGCTCCCACTAGCCTTCTTATAAACACAAGGCTCATCTTCATTTCTGATAAAACCAAACTCTTTGATTGCATCATTGAAACGAAGATTCCAGCTTTGAGAAGTTTGCTTTAGTCCATAAATAGACCTCTGTAGCTTACAAACCTTTTCAGTATTTCCTGGAAAGACAAAACCTTCTGGTCGTGTCATATACACATCCTCTTCAAGTTTTCCATTAAGGAATGCAGTTTTAACGTCAATTTGCCAGATTTCATAATCATGGAATGCAGCTATTGCGAGCAGGATCCGGATGGACTTAAACATAGCTACAGGGGAGAATGTTTCGTCATATTCTACACCATGAACTTGCTGAAAACCTTTACCGACTAATCGCCCCTTGTATGTTTGTACATTACCATCTATGTCAATTTTCTTCTTGAAAACCCATTTACACTCTATAGGTTTGACCCCTTCAGGTGGTTCAACCAAAGTTCATACTTGGTTTACTGACATGGAATTCATCTCATATCTCATGGCTTCAAGACATTTCTCAGAGTCTGGGCTAGACACTGCCTCTTGATAAGTCCTGGGCTCATCTTGATCCATAAGAAGAACATCTCCATGTATCGTAACGAGAAATCCAAATCTCTCAGGTGCACGATGTTCTCTTGTAGATCTACGCAGTGATTGTGTTTCTAAATCTGTTGAATGCTCCTCAATAACTTGTGAAACATGCTCAACTTCAGGTTCATTTATTTGTTGCTCTTGAACTTCTCCAAGTTCAATATTTCTACCATTCCCTTTCTTTGAGAGAAGTTCTCTTTCGAGAAAAACTCATGTTCGAGCAACAAACATTTTGTTCTCGTTAGGGTTAAAGAAATAATATCCCTTAGTTTCTTTAGGATATCCAACAAAATATACACTTATGAGATTTAGGTTCAAGCTTTGTAGACATCTGATGTTTTTACATAAGCTTTACAACCCCAAATCTTCATAAATAACATACTGGGACGTTACCCAATCCATATCTCGTATGGTGTCTTTTGAACTGATTTAGATGGAACACGATTTAGTGTGAAAGTGACTGTTTTAAGTGCATGTCCCAAAAAATAAGTCGAAAGATCATTATGACTCATTATCGATCGAACCATGTCTAACAATGTTCGATTCCTTCTTTCAGAAACTACATTCTACTGTGGTGTACCAGGTGGTGTAAGCTATGAGACAATCCCACATTCTTTTAGGAGTTCATCAAACTCTATGCTTAAGTATTCTCCATCTCGATCTGATCGAAGTGCCTTAATACTCTTTCCTAGTTGATTTTGTACTTCATTTTTAAATTCCTTAAACTTTTCAAGGGCTTCAGATTTATGGCACAAAAGATAAATATACCCATATCGACTAAAGTCATCGGTAAAAGTAATGAAGTAATGGAATCCACCTCTGGCTTGTGTATTCATTGGTCCACATACATCACTATGTATTAACCCCAATAAATCACTTGCTTGCTCACCTTTACTATTAAAATGAGCTTTAGTCATTTTTCCCAACAAGCAAGATTCGCATACATCATATTGTTCGAAAACAAATGAATCTAATAACCCATCTTTATGGAGTTTTGATATGTGTTTCTCACTAATATGGCCTAAACGACAATGCCAAAGATAATTTTGATTCGAGTCATTTGTTTTTGATCTCTTAGTATTTATGTTTATAAATGGTGTTATCTTGATCCAAAATATAGAGACCATTAGCCAATTGTGCCAAACCATAAAAATATTATCGAGATAAAAAGAACAACAATTATTCTTAATAATAATCTCAAAGCCAATCTTGTCCAAACAAGAAATAGAAATAATATTCTTAGTCAAACTAGGTATATAATAACAATCCTCTAAATTTAAATCAAGTCCACTAGGCAAAGATAAAACATATGTCCCTATAGATAATACAACAACACTTGCTCCATTTCCCGCTTGTAGGTCCACGTCTCCTTTAGCCAGATTCATTCTCTTTTGCAGTCCCTGTACAGAAGTATAAATATGAGAACCATAACTGGTATCTAATACCCAAGAAGTAGATGTTGGCAAATTAACATCAATAACATAAATACCTGAAACAAACGTTCTGTTTGCTTTTGCCTTCTTGACCTCTTCAAGGTAAACAGGGCAGTTTCTCTTCTAGTGTCTGGTCTTATCGCAATGGAAACATTTTCCTTCTTTGCTAACTCCCCCTTTGGGTTTCAATGCATTTTTCCCTTTTGGTTTGGTATTACCATTGCCCTTAAACTTTGCCGCTACCTTTTTCTTTCCCTTTCCTTTGTCCTTGTGGACCATCAGAATGGGCTTAGGTCCAACCTTTTTCATGTTACTTTCAACAGTTCGTAACATGCCAAGTAACTATGGCAAAGTCTTGTTAATTTTATTCATGTTGAAATTAAGGACAAATTGGCTAAAGCTATCTGACAACGATTGCAAGATAACATCGGTAGCCAATTCATCTTTGAGAGGAAATCCCAACTTTTCCAACGTTTGGATGTACCCCCATCATCTTGATGACATGAGCTCCTACAGGAGTTCCCTCTACCATTTTGCATTGAAATAGAGCTTTAGAGGTCTCATATATATCTTGATGTGCTTTCCCTTCATATATTTCTTTGAGATTTTGAATCATCTCATATGCAACCATGTCCTCATGTTGCTTCTGAAGCTTAGGAGTCATGGTGGCAAGCATTAGACATCCAACATCTAACAAATCATCCATATGTTTCTTGAATTTGTCTTTTGTCAGCTTTTGAAGCATTAACTGCCGTTTCATCAGGAACAAGTTCCTCAATGACATATTCCTTCCTTTCCTGTTTGAGAATAATTCTCAAATTACGAAACCAGTCAAGGAAGTTTATGCCATTAAGTTTATCCTTCTCAAGGAGTGATCGCAGTGATAAAGTGTTGTTTTTCATTAAATCTACAACAATGGAAATATTAAAGTAAATTTACCGAATTAAAATTTATAAATAGCACTTTATTTACAAATTACTCCCACTATTTTATTCAAAATTAAAAACCCTCTTTGTTTTAATTTCGAAAAAATCAGCAAAATTTTTTCCAGTGGGTGAGGATACATAATACATCAATTTCCTAAACCAGCTTTGACTTTTCTTTTAGGATAGTGATTATTTAGGTAAGTAACACTTTACTAGTTATATCTCATATAACTCCTCATTTTGGTGAACAACTTTTGTTCAAGTCATCTCATGACTTATCCAAATATTTAACCTCTAGGTTTCTAATCCTATTAGAATAACCTAGCTAAGTTATTATCAATATTGCAACCGGTAAATATAACTTGCTTATTCTTCGCGTTTAACCAAGATATATATTTATATGCCAATACTTTGGCAAAGCCCACACAATATCGATCAAAGCCTTAACGAGGGTAAATATTGGACGGTTAAGTTCACTTAGATTATAAAGAGGGATTTGCGTAATTATCTCATCATTGTTCGTTTTAATATTAGGCCCTTATTGATCTCATCAATATTTATTCTTATTTTATCATTTGATGCATTGCATACATAACAAATATAGCAATAAATAAGATGCAATGGTTATAGCCCAAAAACAATGACTAAGGTCAATGGGAGAACCAAGAACCCTAAAGCCTAAGACTTCTCTCTAGGCATCTTCTCGCCATTCTTATGCACCTTGTGAATCTTCATAGGTTTACAATTTTAAAAGAAACCTGTTTTACATACGAGGGAGTAAGATGAAAAGATAAATACAACAGAGATATAGAAAGGCACGGCTCACAGACCGTATTTCAAAATAAACCATTGTAAATTGAACAAGGACTATAACCATGCATATCAAACACCGTGCAAAACAAACATATCTTATATATATATACACGTTGTTACGCCTTTGTTAAAAATATTAATATGGGCCCTCAGAAATGGAATGTGATACATAGGAATTGGTAGAACCACTATAAAACAATGCAAAGTAGGGAATTGAATGAATAGTAACAGTACTTGTAATCACATTAGGCCCATTGTGATCCTGTCAAAGTCTCGTAGTGTAGACCAATGCAGACTGTCTGGCCTCAGATCTGACTGGACCCCTACTCTGATATGCTCGACCTCTACAAACCAATCCCAATGATCTCTTCTCAATACAACCACCTACAAGAGTCTAAACAGTACTCTGAGTACGAGCGGGAATACAAGCTGGTGTCTGAGCTATAGTAACTGACACTGGACAATCCCTTATAAAATGGTCACCATAACCACATCTAAAATAGGTGCCAAATTTTCTCCTACGTTCCCCAAGATGATGTTTCCCACAATAATCACATGTCTGCAAAGGTTATAACCCAAAGATCAACCATGTCTAGAAGGCTGAACAGCTAAAGAACCAAATGCAACAGGTCTGACACTCTCACCGCCTCTCTGAAATAAATCACCTCTGCCTCTCTTGCTAGGATATGCAGAAGAATCAACAGAACTAGAAGGCCTCCTGAATCGGGTTTGAGCTCGATCACTATCTCTCTTGCGCTCCATACCCAATCGCTCTATTTCCTCAGCAGTCTTGGCTATCTCAACCAAGGCATAAAAATTCCTCTCACGGTGGGTAGAAAATCGGCTCATGATTTCATACATGAGTCTATTCTCGAACCTCAAGCATCTATCTACCATAGTGACAACAAGTCCAGGGGCATAGCGGCTCAATCGGATGAACTCCACCTCGTAGTCCATAACAGACATACTACCCTGCTCCAGATTCTGAAACTTCTGACGTCGCTCTTGTATATCTCTCTCTCCAATGTAGCGACTCCGGAAACGCATCTTAAAAAGATCCCATGTTAACTGGTTCCTCGGAATACTACCATAAATCAATTGCCACCATCTAAAGCTTTCTTTCTTCAACATAGTTAGGGCCCCCTTTAACTTCTGCTCAGGCCTCAGATCCATCTCATCCATAATCCTCTCTGTGTCCTCCAGCCAATACTCAACGTCTATTGGAGGTCCACCAGTAATACCCTCGAATGGAACTACACCAGCAGTGACCAAAGAATTTGAAATCTCAACCGTAGTCATGTTATCAGCGGCTCTGGCAGCTCTTTGAAACATGTGGAATATAACTCGATTAATGGCATCTTCATTCATATCAGTATTCTCATCTCTAGTGACGGGAGGGTCTCTTACAGGAGTAAACTGATCATCATGAGAAACGGTCGGATTTACTTGCAGAATAGGAGGATCACATGGTAACATCGGATCGTCTATCGTAACAGAAGATCGAGCGACTCACCCTCGGACACGGCCACGTCCTGTCCTACGACCTCTAGCAGCACTCATAGTTGGATCTATAAGGCTAAACAGAAAGAATTTGAAACATATGTCAGATTAGCATCAGGGATCTCGAGAAAACTTTAAATCACAAAATAAGGTGACAAGTTTTTTTTTGCTTCAAAATTTCTTAAAAATCCAAAGTTTAGGACCCATATACAGTCTGAGTGTTTAAAATCGAAAGTTCTGATA
Source organism: Hibiscus syriacus (assembly GCF_006381635.1). NCBI lineage: Eukaryota > Viridiplantae > Streptophyta > Magnoliopsida > Malvales > Malvaceae > Hibiscus > Hibiscus syriacus. Next base: position 9,185,720 of record NW_024061960.1, on the reverse strand, counting down.
CTACCAAATGTAACCCCCAGACTCGATCTGTACGCTAGACCCAAACCTAAGTGGTCATATATCTCATTCAGAGATTCTTTTTATATTTAAAATAACTTATAAACATTAGAGGTAATACAGAACAAAATATCGATAATACAAATATATCCAAAATGATAGCAAAATACATGTCACCAAATATAACTGGAAAACATATAGAGAAATACGTTCATGCAAAATAAAAGTATTTGATCACCCCTGATGCCAAATCTGCTAACTTACGGTCTGCTGTTATCTAAAAAAGGGTAAAATTTACAGAATGAGCTAAAAAGCCCAGTGTGCTCCATACAGTGTATATAAAAAACATACATATAAAGTCTTTCAAAAAATTGGCTTATGCAACGTGTTTTTATTTTTAAACATGAACACTAACCCCATCCGTTCACATCATAAATGTGTAGATTCCCCAGAACCATACACCCAACCACTCATGTCGTTAAGACCCTGAGCACAAAGCTGAGGAGTCTACAGATAATCTTCCTCCAACAATACCCCCCAACGACAATATTAAACATGAATATATTCGAGTGAAAACAATGATTAATCAGTTAAAACATAAAAATGTTTCATGCTTGGAAACCATATGCAGAAATCAGAATTCAAATCAGTAATATATGGTAATTCAGATGCCAGATTTCATAAATCGGTATAAAATACCTTAATCCAGAAATTATATCAGAATATGCGGTAAATCATATATCAAATACTCAGTATTCAGATGAATCATTTAAAACAGTAATGTAACACTGTAAGGAAACACACCTGTAACAGTCTGAGAAATCATATAGGGAAGCCTACTATTAGGTCTATCGATCACACTCTGCTGCAGCGCTAGATCCTTCGAATTGGAAAAACTCCATATTGGAATCCTAATATAAATATTCTTAATCTTTATTTAAATAATTTACGGAAACCTACAGGTAATTCTCGTAGTACGCGGTTCGGACTGATCTGACGAACGGACAACTCCAGACCTAACTAATCCTTGCTCATGTGAAACACGAGTACCTTAATTAAATATCTTATTAAATTAATTCCATAATCATATCTCAAATAAATAATCAAAAATGCTAATATACTAAGCATTTTTTATTAACAAGCTCGATTCGGGGATTTTGTGTCAAAATTTTGCAAAACAGACTTCGGAATCAGATTTAGGACGTCGAAAAACATAAAATATGACCTTCTAGAAATTTGAATTTTTGGTCAAATTCAAATTCAACCGGTTTGACTGATGATTTGGAGACTTTTGGGTTCAAATTTGGCAAAACAGACCCCAAAAATAGATTCAGGATGTCAAAAAATGTCAGGATAAGTATATTCGGAAAAGGTAAACGCCTGTTTAATGGCCGGTCAATGCCGGTCAAAAGTCTGGTCAAATGAGATCAACAGACAATCAACCATTTTACACAATTATCACTCTTTTAAAATATTTACAAAACTAACACCCTTTTAAAAATATTTACGAAACTAACACCCGAGTCAACGGTCAATGGGTCGGGTCTACGGGTTCAGACCGGTCAAACCGGTGAAAAACCGGTCAAGCCGGTTTTCAAGCAGTGGTCGAGTCTTCTCCACGCGCAGTGGCAGCGCATGTGGGCGCGTGGGACGTTCTCCGGTGTCGTACAAATTACAGAAAAATTTCTAAAAATTATTTTGAGCAATTTTGAGGCACTTACATAGCTCGGTTCACAATTTTGAACGGTGGAGAGCTCGATTTTAACAAATCGAAAACTTTGGTCGCTTCACCTCCTTATGCGCCACCGCCGCCGGAGACAAGGAGGACACCGCTGGACTCGGAACGACACAAGGAACACGATGGTGCGGGAGGTGTCAAAAACGGAGCAACGATCGGCGATGAATTTAAGATTTTCTCGGCGGTAATGTAAAAAAAACGTCGAGACTTTGACTTGAAATTCACAGCATTTGACAGCGTTTCACTTTAATTGATTTAAAGGGTTTGTTCATCGCTCGATGAAAAACACGATGGTGGTTTCAAAGCGATGATCGGAGGTCAGATGACGTTGGGATTGTGTTTGGAAGTTGGGCATTGAATGAAGCAAATTTGTGAAATTGGTTTCTGCTGAAACCAATTTCACGCATTAATAACCAAAGCATGTCGACACTCTTAGGGTAAATTCAAGGCTTGGTCCCTAAATTTCCTTCATCTCTAAAACAGGCTACAAGTTTTGAGAATTTTTAATTTAGTCCCCAAATTTTCACCAATTTACAGAATTTTTTTTTCATTTTTCCAGGTTGTTACAATTCTCCCCCTCTACAAGAAATTTTATCCTCAAAATTTACCTTATGAAAATAGATGAGGAAACTGAGCCTCCATTGACTCCAATGTCTCCCAAGTAGCTTCTGAGGGGCCACGGTTGCTCCATTGAACTTTAACCATTGGAATATGTCTATTCCTAAGAACTCGCTCATCTCTCTCTAAAATCTGAACAGGTTCATCCTCATACGACAAATAAGGTCTCAGCTCTACCTCATCAACCTGAATGATGTGATCTGGATCTGGATGGTATCGCCTCAACATAGACACATGAAAAACATCATGAATACGACTGAGCTGGGGAGGCAACTCAAGCTGATAAGTAACAAGTCCGACTTTCTTCAGAATATGATACTGCCCAATAAATCTCAGACTCGGTTTACCCTTACGTCCAAATCTCAATACCTTATTCCATGGAGATATCATGAGAAAAACCTGATCTCCAACCTCAAACTCGATATCCTTACGTCGTTTATTTGTGTATGATTTCTGCCTATCAAATGCATCTTTTAAGCGATCACGGATCAGTCTGACAGTATCTTCAGTCTCTTGAACCAATTCTGAACCCAAATTTTTTCTATCATGCAACTCTGTGCAACATATAGGAGTACGACATCTACATCTATACAGAGCCTCGTATGGTGCCATGCAAATACTCGCCTAATAACTATTATTGTAAGCGAACTCGGCTAATGGCAAGAAATCTTCCCAACTACCACAAAAATTAATCACACAACCCCGTAACATATCCTCTAACACTTGAATAACTCGTTCAGACTGTCCATCAGTCTGAGGATGAAAAGTTGTACTAAAATTCAAACGAGTACCAAGAGCCTCGTGCAAAGCCTTCCAGAACCTGGAAGTGAACCTAGGATCTCGGTCAGATGTGATAGCCAACGGAACACCATGAAGTCTAACAATCTCAGAGATGTACAATCTAGCCAGTTTGTCTAGAGAATAATTAACCCGAATAGGGATAAAGTGAGCTGACTTGGTGAGTCGATCAACAATCACCCAAATAGAATCCTTTTGGAAGCAGTCAGAGGAAGACCAATAACGAAGTCCATCGTAATGTGCTCCCATTTCCACTCAGGAATCTTAATTAACTGTAACAATCCAGATGGATGCTGGTGTTCAGCCTTAACCTGTTGACAAGTCAAACACCTCGCCACAAAATCTGAAATATTCTTTTTCATACCACTCCAAAAGTAGCGCTCCTTGAGATTATTATACATTTTTTCCCTGCCAGGATGCATAACATAAGGACTACTATGAGCCTCCTGAAGAATAATCCGTCTCAACTCATCATCTTTAGGGACGCAGTAACGACCGTGAAAACACAAAATACCATTCTGTTCCACAGTATACTCTAAACTCGATACCTGCTTAACTTGTTTAGTAATGGGAAGCAATGAGCTATCCAGAAGTTGCTTGACCTTAATCTCCTTGGCCAAAGTGGGTTTAACCTGTAACTCTACTAACAGGTTGTTATCATCAAATAAACTCAAGTTGGCGAATAAGGCTCTGAGATCTGATATCGCCTTACGGCTCAAGGCGTCTGCCACTACATTAGCCTTCCCCTGGATGGTATTTTAACTCGAAATCATAGTCCTTTAGAAGCTCCAACCAGCAACGCTGTCTCAAATTCAATTCTTTCTGAGTAAGCATATACTTCAGACTCTTATGATCAGTATAGATATAACACTTTTCTTCGTAGAGGTAGTGTCTCCAGATCTTTAAAGCAAAAACCATGGCAGCTAACTCCAGATCGTGAGTAGGATAGTTACGCTCATGAGGCTTTAATTGGCGTGATGCATAAGCGACAACATTCTCATCTTGCATCAAAACACATCCTAATCCAGAGTGAGAAGCATCACTGTAGATAGAAAAATCTTTCCCAGATTCAGGCTGAATCAACACTGGGGCTTGAGTTAGAACAATTTTTAGTTCTTCAAAGCTAGCTTATTGGTTCTCAGACCAGACAAATGGAACATATTTCCTCAATAGTTTCGTCAGATGAGCTGCAATAAGGGAGAACCCCTCAACGAAACGACGGTAGTAACCATCTAAGACCAAGAAACTACGAATCTCAGAAACATTCCTGGGTTGCTTCCAGTTCAGGATAGCCTCTACTTTGCTCGGATCAACACGAATACCATCAGCAGAAATGATATGTCCAAGAAAAGTCACTTCGCTGAGCCAGAACTCACACTTGCTCAACTTAGCAAATAACTTATTTTCCCTTAGAGTCTGTAGAACAATCCTTAAATGCTCCTCATGTTCTGCTTCAATTCGAGAATACACTAGTATGTCATCGATGAACACAACTACAAACTGTCCAAATAAGGGTGAAACACCTGATGCATCAGATCCATAAAAGCAGCAGGGGCATTAGTTAACCCGAATGACATCACTAAAAACTCATAATAATGCCCATACCGAGTACGAAAAGCCGTCTTCAGGATATCAGAATCTTTCACTTTAAGTAGGTAATAATCAGATCTGAAGTCTATCTTTGAAAAAATAGAAGCCCCTCGAAATTGGTCAAATAGATCATCGATCCTAGGCAGAGGATATTTGTTTTTAATCGTGAGCTTGTTCAGTTTCCTATAATCAATACAGAGTCTCTATGTCCCATCTTTCTTCTTGACAAAGAGAACTGGGGCTCCCCACGGTGATACACTGGGTCAGATAAATCCCCTATCCAACAACTCCTGAAGTTGGACTTTTAGTTCCTTAAGCTCTTTTGGGGCCATAAGATAAGGAGCCATTGAAACTGGGGTAGAACCATAATAGACTTCAATCTCAAACTCGACTTCTCTATCTGGAGGTAATCCAGGCAACTCATCGGGAAATTCCTTGACAATCTGGACGCATTCAATATCAGATTTAGAACTCCTAGTGTCAAAAATATAAGCAAGAAATGCCTCAGAACCCTTCCTGATCATCTTCTCCGCTACCAAGGCAGACACAACATTCGTCAGAAATCCACAACGTTCCCCGATCATTACAATCTTTCAATTATCTGGGGTCTTCAGAACAGCTCTCTTAGTCTCAAAATTAATATTTACTCGATGTTTGTCTAACCAATCTACGCCGAGAATCAAATCAAACTCTTCCAAAGGTAACTCCATCAGGTCGGCTAGAAAAATCTCCCCATTGATCTCTATAGGACACTCTCTAAAAATATTGTAGACACCCATTTTTTATCAGGGTTAAAGAATATTATTAAATTATTATTATTATTATTATTATTATTATTATTATTAAGTGTATTTATATTTTTGTGCAGGCCAAATGTGGCCCAATTATAAGCAACCTAACAGACCCAGATCAACAACAGTACCAAGCCTCTCCACCGACGAGTCATCAAGGCGAGTCACCTCCGAGCAAGTTGAAACATCATCATCACTATGTTGGTCACCAAACAGAAAAATTCATAAAGTCACATGCACCAAAGTCAAGCAAAATTAATGATTTCACCTAACCCATCAATATCATACCAAACGCAAAGAAAATGCAGAAGCATCCAAGGAGATTCGGTGAAGATTTCAACAATAAAATCGAAGAGGAATTGAGAAGATAGAAAAAAAAAGGAGAAGAGAGGGTAGGAATAACAAAAAAAAAATAGATTGAAACAGGGATTAGAGAAAAATTCTAGCAAACGACACATTGTAAACTCTATATTCAAGCAATAACATACTAAAAGGGTATCAATTATTTATTGTTTTTCCTATTATTTTCATCATTTTTAATGCATTTTTTCTTCTGTTTTGTTCACTTTAAATCCTTGCATGTTCGATTAGGTTGAGTAGAATTTCTTTTCGATTCTCTTAGGGTATGGAAATATATATATTAAAAAAACCAACATAGATATACATTTTTATTATTTTCGAATCTAACCTAGTTGCCCACAAATAACAGAAAATAATATGAAAAATAATTAGAGAGGGGAGAGTATAAGAAAAAAAAGAAAAAACTGTGAGAAAATACTGAAAAAATCCATTCGAAAAGCTTACCTTAAATTGAAAATAAAAGAAAAACCCGAAAGAGTAGGGAGTGTCGTTTAACTCCTCAACGGAGCCGATGACAAAGGCCATGGTGAATTCCATCTTGTGCCTTGTCTGCTAGAAAGAGAAAGAAAGGAAAAGTGATGAGTTAGAGTGTAAAATGGCAAGAGGGGAAGTAAAGAGGAAAAAGAATGTGGCCTAGGGATTTAGCAAATGAGAAAATACACAAGGATATTGTGTCGTTTTGGATAGTAAGGTTCCATACACCTAGCTTACGGAATAACCACATGTTTAGTCCCTGTTGATTTGTATCCATACCTTATAGTCCTATTTATCTTATTTTGAAGTCTTATTTATCTTATTTTGAGTTTTAACATTTCAGTTTTATATATTATATTCCTTAGATCAATATTTTTGTATTTCTAATTTCTTCTCCATGCTTTATCCGAATTTTATTTCAGTCCTAATTGGTAATGTAATTAGTTTCTGTTTGTTTATACATTTGGTTTTTAATTTTCTGCATGTTTCTTTTTAGTCCTTCTGCATTTGTATCCTTATTTTCAAGTCATAAAATAGAGTTATGTTTATTTTGTTTTAAGTATTTTATTTTTAATATTTATATTTTAGTCACACTATTATATGTTATATTAATATTTGACATTGGTCATTATATGTTTAATTATTATATTAAAGTCACTGATTTATATTGTTATAATATTTTCGGTTATGTTCAATTTAACCACTAAATTTATTAGTTTTAGGTTTATTTATTTATAGAATTTTCATATTATTTGTTTTAATTTGACCATATTATATTATTATATTTTTCTCAACATATGGTATGTTTTTAATTATTTCAAGTTTTATTCTATACTTTTAGATAATTTATATTTTAAATCTTAATTATATAGTTTTATTATATTTTAGAGTTAAATTGTGTTATTTTCATATTATGAAACATATAAATTATTAGATCGATTAAACACTTAATTTTTCAGATTTTTTTATTTAATTTATTTTGATTATTTTATTTTATTTATAGTGCATTTCATAATTTGAATTTATAAATTATATTTAAGTAAACCGTGAGATTTGAAATTAGGAACATATCACATGTCATGTGATTCAATTGATTTTGATTATTGGATTCTAGTGCCTACATATTATACTATACAATATTTCTCGACCCCAATGTCATACTTGAATATTTAATGCCAAAGACTTTAGGATACAAGTATATTCGGTTTGGTATGTATTTTTTTAAACATCGTCCTATATATTTTTAAAATGTTTATATTTTTTAGTCCTTTATTTGATGTTTAAAAAGGATATGTTACATTTTTAGTATATAAATAATTTATTTTAATTATAGTTTCATTATATTTTAGAGTTTAAATTATATTATTTCATATTATAATTATAAATTATTAGTTTGATTATACATTTAATTGTTTTTTAGGTTTGTATTAATTAATTCATTTTACTTACTATTTTATTTCTTTTTTAAAGTTTAAAATATTATTATTATAAATATTTTACTATTCAATATATTTTTATGTAAAAAATGATAGTTAATTTATATTTGATTTTATTAAAAAAATCAATGAAGACTCGATAGAGGATTGTTAATATTGAGATTTCTTTTTTAAATTAATTATTTTAAGAAAATTAATATCAATAAACGGATCTTATTTTAACTTGATATTTAATTCATGATTTTCCATTTACGACAACGTGTAAGCGAAACCTGTGGGGATGCTAATCCTTCCCCACACGTAACCGACTCCCGAACTCGTTTTAAACGAATCTTTGGTAAATGCAGACCAATTTCTGTCTTATAAAATGATTTTTCTTAAAATTATTTTTAAAAGACGTTTTTAGGTATGCAACCTACCTAACCCAAAGGTTGATGGCGACTCTTTTTAATTTTTTTCAATTTATTTCAAATTACTCCAAAATCACCCATTTTTCAAAATTAAAAGTCGTGACTATTTTTTAAAACAATTAAACGATTGTTCCGCCGAAAAACGGTTACGACAGCTTGGCGACTCTGTTGGGGACATTTTTTAGAGAGTCGGTCTGTAAGTCGCTTACACATTGTCGTTTGGTAGAAATTATGAGTTTGAGTCTTTAGTTAACTTATCATCCTTTTATTGAAGTTTTTAATTGCTTCATTTTATTATTGTCTTACTAACATTTTTATCTTTGTTTTCAGATTTGTCCAAAGTTTTGTGAGTAGTTTCGTTTCCACTTACGAGCTTTGTCCCTTTTAAGTTGAGATGAAAGCTTAACCTACGTGAGATAAATTGTTTCTCTGCACGGGTTTTTGCAAGTAATCTTTGGGGTTCATATACCTTATATCTACGTGAGATAAATTGTTTCTCCGCATGGACATAAGGAAATGTATCCTCTCGAATTGAACTCAATCCGTACGAGCCTGTAATGGGCTAGGATTGAGGGTTTGGTAGCCCAAGGGGCACCGACATCAAGGACAATTCGAGTACCTTTTTTCTCTCGTTAGAACCGAAACCATGTATATAATGAACCTTAGTAATCCACCCCAATGAAATTCATATCGAACCTCTGACCGTTAGTAGATACCCAAATTAAGTGTACATAAAGAAAGTTTTTCTGAACCTTTATTTTTGTTTTAAATTTTCTTTTCGAATAAAAGCATGCGAACTAGATACCATGCGGTTAGGATCATTTCATTGAAATTAATAATTTTTGGGTAGAAAGCATGTTCGGGTAGGATTGTTATCTATTTAAAAGTATGCTTGAGTAGATATCATGATTGGGTATATGTTATATTCTTTTAATTCTATTGATTAATTATTTGGTACTAATTTATTTTTTCTCTTTGTTTGTGATTTTGTTTGCGTCATTTTTTGGTTATATTATATTGCACTGGCATTTTTGCATTTTTGCATGATCATCATGAATAAAAGAAAGGTGTTGATTAACCACGTAATCATCAGATTAGAAGAGCGATCATTGCAATGGAAAAGAGTTTTCATAACAAGGAAGAACTCAATCCAGCAGTACGAGTTTGGTCGGAGGAAACGCAAAAAGTAAAAGGAGACAGTTTGCATGAAGGTTATGTATCGCAGCTATCCACGGATGTCAATGTTAATCTCAAACAGAACGATTTACGAGAATTGATAGAGATCTGGGAAAGTTGGAGAGCATCTACCAAAGAGAGGTTTTACAAGAAATATGGTGACATAGCGCAGCTCCTTTATATAAAGATGGATGAATCATTGCTCAAGGCTCTGGTCTGATTTTGGAATCCTGCGTACAGCTGTTTTACTTTTAATCGGCAGGATTTGACACCAACAATCGAGGAGTATACAGCTCTGTTCAACTTTGAAAACATCCAGGTGGATAAAATTTATTCCAGGCCTCCGAAAGTTCAATCCTTCAAGAATAAGCTGGTGAAGATTACCGGTACAGGTGAAAATTGGATAGTACAACACATTCAACAAAAAGGAGAAAGCGAATGTTTTCCTTGGCATTATCTCAAGAAGGTGATACTCGAGCATATAGATGAAGATAAGAGGTTGGACACATTTGCTCTTACCATATATGGTCTAATGATATTTCCAAAATCTTTGTTCTATGTGGAGAGTGTTGTTACAGATTTCTTTGACACATTGGAGAAGGGTATAAATCCAGCACCAGTAGTTTTGGCAGAAACTTTTCGATCCCTAAACAATTGTCGAAGATTAGAATGGGGTCGATTCATAGGATGTGCTCAATTACTCACTGTATGGATTCACAGCCACTTCTGGAAAGAAGACAAGGTATCCTATCATCGTTTTTCTACGATGTACTCGCCTTTGAAAGAATTTCTGAGCAAAGAGTGGCCAGAAGGGTTACCAAGAAAGAAATGGATAACAGCTTTCAGTAATTTACAGGACCGAGATATTGCTTGGTGTGTTCCCTGGCTTGGATATACCGATATTTTATTTAGATGTGGGGATCTTGACCATGTCCCTCTACTGGGATTATGGGGAGGAATCAGCTATGCCCCATTAATGGTTCTTAGACAATATAGAGCTCGTCAATTTGTTCTGGTAACAAGCGGCTTAAAGGAATCTGAAATCACTTATCGGGGAGATCATTACAAAAACAAAGCACGGGATCTATCTCTCACCTGGAAAAGAACTTTTCGAACAAGAGTTGTGTCTGGAGATATTATGTATACACTCGATTATGAAGCTTGGAGACTTACAAGGACGAATGAAAATGTCCCTTTGCCAGATCTAGGAGGAGATATTCCTTGAAAAGAGCTTATCAAAGTGGTACCTTCACAGGCTGAGATTCTTACTGCTGAGTTTGAAGCTGAAAGGAAAAAATGGGACAAAGCAATGGAAGAAGCAAGACAAGAAAAGTTCATGATAGATCTTGATAGGGGTCTCCATGTTAAACAATGTGATTTGTTGAAGAAAGATAAAGAGAAAGTTGATCTCGAGCTGGCTGATTTAAAACGGGAATATCACAATCTACTAGAGGCAAAGATATCCGGGTCTAGCAAGACATCACAACAATGGGCTAAAGAGTTGGCAATTGAGAGGCAACGAGTTCAAAGTCTGGAGGCTGAGAACAAACGCCAATTTAGGAGAATTGAAGCCGAGAAGAAATTGCAGGACAAATATAAAGCTGAGAAAATAAAAGTGACTAAGCAGCTTAAGATTGAAAGTCGTAGAACCGAGAAATTGAAGACTGAGAAAGAAGTTTTCTTAAAGGAGTGGGAAGCAGAAAAATATCGAGTCAGTGGTTTGGAAGCTGAAATGAATAATATACTAGAAGAACTCGAGGCCAAAGATCAGAAGATTCAGGAATTAGAGAAAGAAAAAGAACAAAAGAAAAAGGAAATGTGGACTGAGAGACAGGGATGGAACTGAATTCTTGAAAGAAAACAGGCCGAAATGGGGTCTTGGATGCAAAGATTCCATACAAAGAGTAGGAGAGTGGGACAATTAACAGAAGAAATGGAAGATTTACAGACCAATTATGAAGATGAGTTGAATCGATCTCGAGCTATGAATGGTGAGCTAAGAGATCATATCTCGCATCTTGAGGAGTCATTAATTCAAATGCAAGTGCCGCCTGGGTGGATGAATTTAAGGCTTACCCGTGAGGAGAATAACTCTTTACGAGAACAAGTCATAGGACTGGAGAGCGAGTTTCAACGTTGTCGAGTACACATTGCCAATCTCAAAAGTGAAATTACTCAAATAAAGGAGGGATGGAAGGATACATATGAATACCACCGGATGTTGGTTGAAGAACGTGAACGCATGATGGGTGAAGCAATAGCACAAATGAGTGAGGTGGCCCATTATACACAAGAACTAGCCAACAGGGCTAAAATTAATAATATATTTTGTACTAGTTTATCATCTGAGTATGGGGGGAAAGTCGCTGGGATCAAGAATGAAGTCATGGAATTAAATAACAGAGCCAAACCGTATTTGTAGAATTAATCTTTCTTGTAAAGATGAAAGCTCTTTTGTAAGAATGAAACTTTTCTAAGAATGGTTACTTTTGGAAATCAATACCTTTTGCATTTTCATCTTTGCATAATATAGTCTTACATTATGCATTTGCATTTTGTTTTAAACTATTTTACATGCATTCATTCATTAAAACACCAAAAATAATATATATAATTTCCAATCGTTGTAGTTATTCTGGCATTCACCTCACACCCGTACGGTACTCGAAATACAACTAAGAAAATGGAAGCTAGAATGATCCAACTTGAGCAAGAACAAAAACTAGCTCAAGAAGAAAATGAGAGAGAGATTAAATAAGTTGGAAGCAGAGATAACAAATTTGCAAGACAGTTTACTACAAAGGATGGAAGAAATGTTTAAGAAACATGCTACAGGTGGAAAGGTTGCGGATGACAAACTAATGTCATCCGAGCAAGATCCAGCACATCCTCCAGGGTTTGGAGCTGGAGCATCACATCCTGTGGGGTTTACTTCTGATCCCCAGTATCCACCAGGATTTACACCAGAATCTCGTCCTCCTCCTGTTTTCACACCTATACACATTTCTACTCATCCTTCGGTACCTCAAGTAGCCCAACCTCATGCATATGTCAGCAATGAGAATCAGCAACACCACATTGGATCCACATTCCCAAACATTTATCAGCCTATTTTAGGTGTAAGGATAGGGGAATTTAATACCGAGCATTTAACCCCGGGTCTGAATGAGTTAGCCGAGAAGGAAAAAGCCAATGAACAAATAACTCAACAATTGAAGAAATTGGAAGAAAGTGTAAAATCGGTAGAAGTGATTGAACCGTTCTATGGGTATGATGCCAGAGAATTGAGTTTGGCCCCAGATCTGATCATCCCTATAAAGTTCAAGGTTCCCGAATTTGAAAAATACAATGGAACCACTTGCCCTTCAATCTCATATTACCATGTTTTGTCGGAGGATGGCTGGCCATGTGAATGATGAAAAAATATTGATTCACTGTTTTCAAGACAGTCTGACAGGTTCTGCTGCCATTTTTGTCAATACTTTGAGAGCTCCGTATTTGGGGCATTTACTTGGAAATGCCACCAAAAATTTTGCTGATTTGATTATCTCTGGTGAGCTCATCGAAAATGCTATAAGAAGTGGTAAGATTGAAGTAGTTGAAGGGTCTAGTTCAAAAAAACCTGTGTACCGAAAAAAGGAAAATGAAGTTGCAAGTGTCTATCACAAGAACACTGCAAATAGTGTCATGATAACCCAATCAAAGGCAGAGAGGAATGACATGAACACCACCAGAAATGATTTCAGGGAACCTCGTAAGGAGATAGAGAAGGTGTCCTTCACACCACTACATGTACCCTATTCAGAGATATACGCCTCGTTATTCAAGGCAGATGTGGTACGCCCTTACCGTTTGACCCCTCTTCAACCACCGTACCCTCATTGGTATGACGCAAATGCACATTGTGATTACCACGATGGAATTGATGGCCATTCTATTGAGAATTATTTTGCCTTCAAAAAGATAGTGTAGAATCTGATTAACACAGGAGGATTACAGTTTGACTCGCCAGATGTATCAACACACCCACTATCGAATCATGGAGGTAAAGGGCTAAACGCCATCCATGAGGAGAATAGGAGGAAGACAAAGACAGACATTCATGAAATCAAATCTCCCTTCAGTTGGGTATTCCAACAACTCTGTCAGGCTGGCATGATTAGACAAGATCTTAAGCTAAAGACCAGTGAAGGTGAACACTATTGCGAATATCACCAAGAAGAGGGGCACGAAATTCAGCTTTGCCCTAAATTCAAGGGGTTACTACAAAGAATGATGGATAATAAAATGGTAGAGTTCTTTGAGGAAGATAAAGAAAAAAGAGAAGAAGATGTCTTCACGACAGAAAATTCCGAGCCTGTTCACAGAACAAACAAGCCAGTGGTCATTACTGTGAAACCATCAACAATAAATTCTGGGTCGTCGACGCCAAAAGTTGTAATCACAGCATCTTCACCATTTTCGTTTAAAGACACCCGGAAGGTGCCTTGGAATTACACTACCAATGTTTCATTGATAAGAGAATCTGATTCACTAGAGAAAATAAAGGCAGTTGAAGATGAAGCACCAAGAGGCAACTTGATAGTGAGTGAAGTCGGGAACTTCACAAGAAGTGGGAGGTGTTATTCTCCTGAGATGTCAGAAGAAATGGACAAAGTGAAGGCAAAAGGAAAAACTGTGGTGGTACCGCAAAAGATATTTGATGATGAACTCCCACCAATGATCAATGAGCTGGTAAAAGAAACACAAGCTCAAGAATTCTTGAAGTTTTTAAAACACAGTGAGTATAGCGTAGTTGAGCAGCTACACAAGCAAAAAGCACGGATTTCGATTCTGGATTTGTTAATGAATTCAGAAGTACATCGAAATGCTTTGTTAAAAGTGCTCAATCAAACATTTGTGCCTGAGGATATATCAATGAACAAGTTGGATCGAATTGTAGGGCACATAGCTGCTGACAACTACATAACTTTCACTGATGATGAAATTCCTGATGGTGGAATGGGATCAGTAAAAGCCCTCAATATCACAACTCATTGTCATGGTCATGTCTTGTCAGGCGTTTTGATTGACAATGGGTCTGCACTTAATGTTATGCCTATGGCCACATTACGGAGGTTACCGGTGGACAGCTCACATATGAGAGCCTACCAAAACATTGTTAGAGCTTTTGATGGAACCCAGCGGGATGTGCTTGGAAAGATAGAGATACCACTGTTGATTAGACCAACTATAATATTGATTTTGTGGTGATGGACATCAATCCCTCATATAATTGTTTGCTGGGGAGGCCATGGATTCATTCTGCAGGGGTAGTTCCTTCGTCCTTGCACCAAAAATTAAAATTCGTAACAAATGGTCAGTTGATTAGTATTGGGGCCGAGGAAGAGATTATTGCTTCTGTGACGACTGACGCCCCATATATTGAGACGAATGAGAATGCCCTAGAGTGATCCTTCAGAGCTTTAGAATTTGTCAATGCTACTTTCATTGCTGAAGGAAACAAGATTCCTTGCCCGTATTTATCTGATTGTACTAAGATGACTGTGTGAGAGACTCTCGGAAAAGGAGCCAAGATAGGAAAGGGTCTTGGTATATGCTTGCAAGGGACTTTATATCCCAAATTTGTCATGATGAAGAGTGATCGCTTCGGGCTGGGGTTTAAGCCTGATTTTCAGTAAAGAAAGAAAGAAATGAAAAAGAGAGGTGAAATAAGAAGAGCTAGACTGAAATGAGAGGATATTCGTGGGAGCGGATGTCTTTCCCTCCCTTGGAAAGCTCTTTCAAGTTTGGAGGAGTTTTTGATATGGAGCAACAGTTAGCCAGAGCAATTGATGAAGAAGAGCAGATGAAAGACAGAGACTTGTTCAATGAAGCTATGGAGGGTTTGGTCATTAATATGATAACTGGGGATGATAAAGCGGGAAGATATTTGGCTGGAATCCGTCATTACTTCCCAGGGGAAACGCTGAAAAATTGGACTGCAGAGGATCTCCCTGTAGTTTTTAAGATTAATTCAGAGCAATACCCAGTACTAATCCTTATACTTGTACCCGCAAGTATTAAGGAATTTTCATAAGGGCAGCTATGTTAACTCTACTTGCTTTCAATAAAAGACAGTCTTTTGTTTCTTAAATGGCTATCATTATTTACATTTTCATTTTCATTCTTTATTCTTTACATTCATTTCATAAATTTTGGTCTTTTTCTCAAATATATATTCGATTCAATTTTTCCCTTTGCAGGTGTCACAATATCAATAGCATGAATGTTTCTGAATTTAATACTGAGATAAACTTTGAGCAGCCCATATGTCTAGAAGAAATTAATGAATGTCAGGATAAGGTAGAATGTGATGTTCCTAACGAACTATTAAGACTGGTAGAAAAGGAGGACAAACAGATCTTACCTCACCAGGAAGAAACTGAGGTTATAAATTTGGGAACTAATGATGACAAGAGAGAAATGAAAATCAGCAGCACACTTTCTGTTGAGATAAGGCAAGAATTGATAGATCTGCTCCGAGAATTCAAGGACATATTTGCGTGGTCTTACCAAGATATGCCAGGATTAAGTACAGACATAGTGGTGCACAAGCTTCCGATAAAGCCTGAGTGTAAGCCAGTTCAGCAAAAGCTCAGAAGAATGAAGCCAGAAATGCTGTTAAAAATTAAAGAGGAAGTGATGAAACAGATTGATGTAGGGTTTCTTCAAGCGGCAAAGTATCTGGAATGGTTTGCCAATATAGTCCCTGTGCCAAAGAAAAATGGGAAAGTTCGCATGTGTGTAGATTACAGAGATCTTAATAAAGCAAGTCCAAAAGACAATTTTCCATTGCCTCATATAGATACTTTAGTGGATAATATTGCTGGTCATTCGTGGTTTTCTTTTATGGATGGCTTCTCAGGGTATAACCAAATAAAAATGAACACTGAAGACATGGAAAAAACCACATTTGTGACTATGTGGGGCATATTTTGCTATAAAGTGATGCCATTTGGTTTGAAAAATGCTGGGGCAACTTACCAAAGAGCTATGGTGACTCTTTTCCACGACATGATGCACAAAGAGATTGAAGTGTATGTGGATGACATGATTGCCAAGTCCAAGACTGAAGGAGAACACATTCAAAACTTGAGGAATCTTTTCCAAAGACTGAGAAAATATCAATTGAAACTCAATCCAACTAAATTCACCTTCGGGGTAATATCAGGGAAGCTTCTGGGTTTCGTGGTTAATCAAAAAGGAATTGAGATCGATCCGGATAAAGTAAAGGCCATTCAAGATCTTCCACCGCCTCGTTCACAGAAAGAAGTTAGAGGTTTCCTAGGAAGGTTAAATTATATATCTCGATTCATTTCACAATTAACTGAAAATGTGACCCCATTTTCAAATTACTTCAAAAGAACAACCCCGAAGTTTGGAATGACGAGTGCCAAGAGGCTTTGGAGAAAATCAAGAGATATTTGTTTAATACTCCAATTCTGGTGTCACCAGTTCATGGTAGACCATTGATCCTTTATCTAACGGTCTTTGAGAATTCGATGGGATGTGTGTTGGGGCAGCATGACGAATCTGGAAAGAAAGAGAAAGCCATCTATTATCTAAGCAAAAAGTTCACCAATTGTGAAATTCGATACTTGCCAATTCAAAAGCTATGTTGTGCTTTGGTATGGGCTACTCGAAGGCTCAGGCAATATATGTTATACCACACTACTTGGTTGATATATAAGCTTGATCCTTTGAAATATTTAATGGAATCACCGGCTTTAACTGGTAGATTGGCTATATGACAGATGTTGTTATCAGAATTTGACATTGTATATGTAAACCAAAAAGCAATCAAAGGGAGTACCATAGCAGATTTCCTTGCAAGTCGTGCCTCAGATGATTATGAGTCCTTAAACTTTAATTTTCCAGATGAGGATCTGATGTGCATCACAACCAAGGAGGAAACAATTTCAGATGATAAATCTTGGAGATTGTATTTTGATGGGGCATCTAATGCTTTAGGACAAGGAATTGGAGCAATACTGATTTCCCCGGAAAATGTTTATTATCCTTTTACAAGCAGATTGAAGTTCTTTTGCACCAACAATATGGCAGAGTATGAGGCTTGTGTCATGGGGTTAAGAGTAGCTATAGAAAGAAAAATCAAAGTGCTCCAAGTATATGGAGATTCTTCACTAGTGGTGTATCAATTGCGAGGAGAATGGGAGACAAAGGATCCAAAGTTAGTGGAATATCGAAAATTGATCCTTGAATTGGTAAAAGAATTTGAAGATGTCACATTCAATTATCTCCCTCGAGAAGATAATCAAATGGCAGATGCTTTGGCCACACTTGCTGCAATGTTCCAAGAAAATAGAAGAGTTGACATGATGCCAATTAAAATGCAAATGTATAAAACCTCGGCACATTTTTATGATATCGAAGAACAGGTAGATGATCATCCATGGTATTATGACATTTTGCAATACATCAAGCATCAAACTTACCCATTACATGCATATGAGATCAATAAAAAGACAATAAGGAGGATGGTTGCTGAATATGTATTAGATGGGGAAGTTTTGTATAGAAAGGGTAGTGATCAAGTTTTGATGAGATGTGTGGATGCCCGAGAAGCAAGAAGTATACTTGAAGAAGTGCATGAAGGGATATGTGGAATACATGCAAGTGGGCTTTCTATGGCCAGGAAGATCATGAGATATGGATACTATTGGGCCACTATACATTCAGACTGTGTTGATTATGCAAGAAAATGTCACAAATGTCAAATCTATGGGGATAAAATCCATGTATCTCCGTCACGTTTACACGTGATGACTGCACCATGGCCGTTTTATATGTGGGGCATGGATGTCATTGGGGCAATTACACCAAAGGCTTCGAATGGACATCGCTTCATATTTGTGGCAATTGGTTACTTCACCAAGTGGGTTGAGGCTGCTTCATATGCAAATATCACGAGATCTACAGTTTGCAAATTCATAAAGAGAGAGATAATTTACCGGTATGGGTTGCCAGAAAGAATAATCACAGATAATGCCACTAATTTGAACAATAAAATGATGGTAGAACTTTGTACTCAGTTCAGAATAAAACATTCTAATTCAGTGACCTACCGTCCAAAGATGAATGGAGCAGTAGAAGCAGCAAATAAAAATATTAAAAGGATCATCACAAAGACCACTGAGACTTACAGAGATTGGCACGACAAATTACCTTTTGCTTTATATGGATATCGTACTACAGTGCGAACTTCGACAGGGGCAACGCCTTTCTCTTTAGTTTACGGGATGGAAGCAGTTTTGCCATTGGAAGTAGAAATCCCATCACTTTGAATTCTGAAAGAGGTGAAGTTGGGTGAAGCTGAATGGGTTCAGTCTCGGTTTGACCAGTTGAATCTCATTGAAGAAAAGAGACTAAAAGCTATTTGTCACGGTCATATGTATCAGAAACGGATGATGAGAGCTCATGATAAGAAGGTTCATCCAAGAGAATTTCAAGAGGGTGATCTGGTGCTAAAAAAGATCCTGCCAATTCATAAAGATTTCCGAGGGAAATGGATGCCTAATTGGGAAGGTCCTTATGTTGTCAATAAAGCTTTCTCTGGGGGAGCGTTGATTTTGGCAGAGATGGATGGAGAAAAACTGAGAAATCCGGTAAACTCAGATTCTGTCAAGAAGTACTATGCTTGAAGAAAAAGAAAAAATGAAAAATAAAAAATGAAAAAATAAAAAATAAAAAAGAGAAAAAATGAAGAGAAAAATGAGTGTTCGAGATGAAAATCCACAAAGGACATCTTGAAACCAAATGAAGACTTTGAGTTGAAAACTTGAAAAGGCGGCTCAAAGGCATTTTGAGATTAGGCATCAGGCAGCTAAATCCTCTCTAGAGTCAGATATTTTGAGAGAAGCTTCACGTCTACAGATATTTTGGCAATCTTTGAAGTCCTCCAGACAGAAGCTCAACTCAATAGTTATATCAAGTGGATTGGTTCAGGAACACTCATACTAGTGATCCATAGGGACATCTGATATGTGTTTTAAATTTCCACTATTTATGTGATTGCCATAACTTTGAAAATTCATTTCCTTGTTAGTGAATTTAAAGTTTTTTATTTCAAATCCAAATTTTATTCATTCTTCTTATAAGTAGATTGACATGGCATTAAAAATAAAAGATTTTTGGTATTACTCTGAATTAATACTTCCATATCAGAGATTCTAACCCTAATGATCGAAAAGATTAGGGTATTACATGACCAAAGAAAATGCATGTGAGTTGAGAAAAGAAATCACATTGAAAACACTGATATTTTGATACGCTGACAAAGATGAACAGTTAAAAAGGAAACACAAAAGGATTTGCATGGGAACAAGAGAAATGAGAATTTGAATAAAATAGCCCAAGCAAAATGTGGAGTGCAAACGAAAGGACAAATGACGTATTAAAATGACCTCATGCATACATCAGTAAGCATCTATGAATAGGAGCATGCTCATTCATTCATATTCATTGAAATGCTTTGAATGTTTTGACAGAAATTCAGAGAGAGTCAATAACAATTAAGATTCATCGCAGAAGGAGGTGAACCAACATTTCCAATAGAGAGTTCATAATGAGAAGAACTCATCCGACAGAGGGAGAAGAAGTTCATAATGAGAAGAGCTTGTTCGACCTATCACTCGATTCACGACATTTCGAATCAGTGATACCTCGCTTGAGGAACCAACATTTCCATTGGAGAGTTCATAATGAGAAGAACTCATCCGAGAGAGGGAGAAGAAGTTCATAATAAGAAGAGCTTGTTCGACCTATCACTCGATTCACGACATTTCGAATCAGTGACACCTCGCTTGAGGAATCAAAATTTCCAGTGAAGAGTTCATAATGAGAAGAACTCATCCAACGAGGAAGAAGAAGTTCATAATGAGAAGAATTTGTTCAACTTCGCATCAACATTTTCAATGGAGAGTTCATAATGAGAAGAACTCATCCGAAAGAGAGAGAATAAGTTTATAATGAGAAGAGCTTGTTCGATCTATCACTCGATTCACGACATTTCGAATCAGTGACGCCTCGTTAGAGGGATTGACATTTCCAAAAGAGTTCATAATGAGAAGAACTCATCTTAAAGGAGAAAGTTCATAATGAAAAGAACTTGTTCCTTTCAAGTCCACCAGAAATAGGTGATTCAACATTTTCAGTGAAGAGTTCATAATGAGAAGGACTCATCCACGAGAAAGAAGAAGTTCATAATGAGAAGAACTTGTTCAATTCAACGACAAAGGAAGAATGAAACAAAAAACTGATTGTCTTTTTCGTCTTTGCCCTATTCTTGTTAACACAAGAATGTGCAAAGAGGGGCAGCTGTAGACACCCATTTTTTATCAGGGTTAAAGAATATTATTAAATTATTATTATTATTATTATTATTATTATTATTATTATTATTATTATTATTATATTATTATTAAGTGTATTTATATTTTTGTGCAGGCCAAATGTGGCCCAATTATAAGCAACCTAACAGACCCAGATCAACAACAGTACCAAGCCTCTCTACCGACGAGTCATCAAGGCGAGTCACCTCCGAGCAAGTTGAAACATCATCATCACCATGTTGGTCACCAAACAGCAAAATTGATAAAGTCACATGCACCAAAGTCAAGCAAAATTAATGATTTCACCTAACCCATCAATATCATACCAAACGCAAAGAAAATGCAGGTGCATCCAAGGAGATTCGGTGAAGATTTCAACAATAAAATCGAAGAGGAATTGATAAGATAGAAAAAAAAAAGAGGATAGGAATAACAAAAAAAATTAGATTGAAACAGGGATTGGAGAAAAATTCTGGCAAACGACACATTGTAAACTCTATATTCAAGCAATAACAGACTAAAAGGGTATAAATTATTTACTGTTTTTTCCTATTATTTTCATCATTTTTAATGCATTTTTTCTTCTATTTTGTTCACTTTAAATCCTTGCATGTTCGATTAGGTTAAGTAGAATTTCTTTTCGATTCTCTTAGGGTATGGAAATATATATATTAAAAAAAACCAACATAGATATACATTTTTATTATTTTATAAATTATTTACTGTTTTTTCCTATTATTTTCATCATTTTAATGCATTTTTTCTTCTATTTTGTTCACTTAAATCCTTGCATGTTCGATTAGGTTAAGTAGAATTTCTTTTCGATTCTCTTAGGGTATGGAAATATATATATTAAAAAAAACCAACATAGATATACATTTTTATTATTTTCGAATCTAACCTAGTTGCCCACAAATAACATAAAATAATATGAAAAATAATTAGAGAGGGGAGAGTACAAGAAAAAAAAAGAAAAAACTGTGAGAAAATACTGAAAAAATCCATTCGAAAAGCTTACCTTAAATCGAAAATAAAAGAAAAACCCGAAAGAGTAGGGAGTGTCGTTTAACTCCTCAACGGAGCCGATGACAAAGGCCATGGTGAATTCCATCTTGTGCCTTGTCTGCTAGAAAGAGAAAGAAAGGAAAAGTGATGAGTTAGAGTGTAAATTGGCAAGAGGGGAAGTAAAGAGGAAAAAGAATGTGACCTAGGGATTTAGCAAATGAGAAAATACACAAGGATATTGTGTCATTTTGGATAGTGAGGTTCCATACACCTAGCTTACGGAATAACCACACGTTTAGTCCCTGTTGATTTGTATCCATACCTTATAGTCCTATTTATCTTATTTTGAAGTCTTATTATCTTATTTTGAGTTTTAACATTTCAGTTTTATATATTATATTCCTTAGATCAATATTTTTGTATTTCTAATTTCTTCTCCATGCTTTATCCGAATTTTATTTCAGTCCTAATTGGTAATGTAATTAGTTTCTGCTTGTTTATATATTTGATTTTTAATTTTCTGCATGTTTCTTTTTAGTCCTTCTACATTTGTATCCTTATTTTCAAGTCATAAAACAGAGTTATGTTTATTTTGTTTTAAGTATTTTATTTTTAATATTTATATTTTAGTCACACTATTATATGTTATATTAATATTTGACATTGGTCATTATATGTTTAATTATTATATTAAAGTCACTGATTTATATTGTTATAATATTTTCGGTTATGTTCAATTTAACCACTAAATTTATTAGTTTTAGGTTTATTTATTTATAGAATTTTCATATTATTTGTTTTAATTTGACCATATTATATTATTATATTTTTCTCAACATATGGTATGTTTTTAATTATTTCAAGTTTATTCTATAATTTTAGATAATTTATATTTTAAATCTTAATTATATAGTTTTATTATATTTTAGAGTTAAATTGTGTTATTTTCATATTATGAAACATATAAATTATTAGATCGATTAAACACTTAATTTTTTAGATTTTTTTATTTAATTTATTTTGACTATTATTTTATTTTATTTATAGTGCATTTCATAATTTGAATTTATAAAATTATATTTAAGTCATTTAAATCTTGTTTTTGTTTGAAGGAGAATGAATACAAGAACCCATAGTTTTGTTGGGTGGGAAACCGTGAGATTTTGAAATTAGGAACATATCACATGTCATGTGATTCAATTGATTTTGAATTATTGGATTCTAGTGCCTACATATTATACTATACAATATTTCTCGACCCCAATGTCATACTTGAATATTTAATGCCAAAGACTTTAGGATACAAGTATATTCGGTTTGGTATGTATTTTTTTAAACATCGTCCTATATATTTTTAAAATGTTTATATTTTTTAGTCCTTTATTTGATGTTTAAAAAGGATATGTTACATTTTTAGTATATAATTTTAAATAATTTATATCTTAATTATAGTTTCATTATATTTTAGAGTTTAAAATTATATTATTTTCATATTATAAATTATATAAATTATTAGTTTGATTATACATTTAATTGTTTTTTAGGTTTGTATTAATTAATTCATTTTACTTACTATTTTATTTCTTTTTTAAAGTTTAAAATATTATTATTATAAATATTTTACTATTCAATATATTTTTATGTAAAAAATGATAGTTAATTTATATTTGATTTTATTAAAAAAAATCCATGAAGATGAAATTTTCTTTTACAGATAAGAAATATATGAAATAGCTTTCTCGATAGAGGATTGTTAATATTGAGATTTCTTTTTTTAAATTAATTAATTAATTTGAAGAAAATTAATATTCAATAAACGGATCTTATTTTAACTTGATATTTAATTCATGATTTTCACCATTTACGACAACGTGTAAGCGAAACAGTACCAATTTTGGGCGCTGAGGGGATGCTAATCCTTCCCCACGCGTAACCGACTCCCGAACTCGTTTTAAACGAATCTTTGGTAAATGCAGACCAATTTATGTCTTATAAAATGATTTTTCTTAAAATTATTTTTAAAAGACGTTTTTAGGTATTCAACCTACCTAACCCAAAGGTTGATGGCGACTCTTTTTAATTCTTTTCAATTTATTTCAAATTACTCCAAAATCACCCATTTTTCAAAATTAAAAGTCGTGACTATTTTTTAAAACAATTAAACGATTGTTCCGTCGAAAAACGGTTACGACAAATATGATCCAACATTATGGACTTGCCTAAGGGACTTTAAACTATCACTGAATGCTCAGTATTCTCAACAGGAATATTTAGACCCTTAGAAACGGAATGTGATACATAGGAATTAGTAGAACCACTATCAAACAATGCAAAGTAGGGAACTAAATGAATAGTAATAGTACCTGCAATCATAATAGGCCCATCGTGATCCTGTCGAAGTCTCGCAGTGTAGACCAATGCAGATTGTCTGGCCTCAGATCTAACTGGACCCCTACTCTGAGATGCTCAGCCTCTACTAGCCAATCCCGATGATCTCTCATGAGTACGACCACCTGAAGGAGTCTGAACAGTACTCTGAGTACAAGCGGGAATATGAGCTGGTGTCTGAGCTGTAGTAACTGACACTAGACAATCCCTTATAATATGGTCACCAGAACCACATCTAAAATAGGTGCCAAATTTTCTCCTACATTCCCTAAGATGATGTTTCCCACAATAATCACATGTCTGTAAAGGTTGTAACTTAGAAGATCCACCATGTCTAGAAGGCTGAACAGCTGAAGAACCAGATGCAACAGGTCTGACACTCGCACCGCCTCTCTGAAAGAAATCACCCCTGTCTCTCTTGCTAGGATATGCAGAAGAATCGACAGAACTAGAAGGCCTCCTAAATCGGGTTTGAGCTCGATCACTATCTCTCTTGAGCTCCATACCCAATCGTTCTATTTCCTCGGCAGTCTTGGCTATCTCAACCAAGGCATCAAAATTCCTCTCCTGGTGGGTAGCAACTCGGCTCCTGATTTCATACCTGAGTCTATTCTCGAACCTCAAGCATCTATCTACCTTAGTGTCAACAAGTTCAGGGGCATAGCGGCTCAATCGGATGAACTCCACCTCGTAGTCCATAACAGACATGCTACCCTGCTCCAGATTCTAAAACTCCTGACATCGCTCCTGCATATATCTCTCTCCGATGTAGTGACTCCAGAAATGTGTCTTAAAAAGATCCCATGTTAACTGGTTCCTCGGAATACTACCAGAAATCGATTGCCACCATCTGAAGCTTTCTTTCTTCAACATAGTTAGGGCCCCCTTTAACTTCTACTCAGGCTTGAGATCCATCTCATCCATAATCCTCTCTTTGTACTCCAGCCAATACTCAGCGTCTGTCGGAGGTCCACCAGTAATACCCTCGAATGGAACTACACTAGCAGTGACCAAAGAATTTGAAATCTCAACCACAGTCATGTTACTAGGGGCTCTGACAGCTCTCTGAAACATGCGGAATATAGCTCTATTAATGGCGTCTTCGTTCATGTCAGTATCCTCATCTCTAGTGACGGGAGGGTCTCTCACACGAGTAAATTGATCATCATGAGAAAGGGTCGGATCTACTTGCGGAACAGGAGGATCACATGGTGACATTAGATCGTCTATCGTAACAGAAGATCGAGCGACTCACCCTTGACCACGGCCACGTCCTGTCCTACGACCTCTAGCAACACTCATTGTTGGATCTATAAGGCTCTACAGAAAGAATTTGAAACAAATGTTTGATTAGCATCAAGGATCTCGAGAAAACTTTAAATCATAAAATAAGGTGATACGCTTTTTTTTCTTCAAAATTTCTTAAAAATCCAAAGTTTAGGACCCATATACAGTCTGGGTGTTTAAAACCAAAAGCCCTGATACCATCAAATGTAACCCCCAGACCCGATCTGTACGCTAGACCCAAACCTAAGTGGTCACATATCCCATTCAGAGATTCTTTTTATATTTAAAACAACTTATAAACATTAGAGGTAATACGAAACAAAATATCGATAATACAAATATATCTAAAACGATAGCAAAATACATGTTACCAAATATAATTGGAAAACATATAGAGAAATACGTTCGTCCAAAATAAAAGTAGTTGATCTCCCCTGATGCCAAATCTGCTAACTTACGGTCTGCTGTTATTTGAAAAGGGTAAAATTTACATAATGAGCTAAAAAAACACAATGTGCTCCATACAATATATATATAAAAACCTACATATAAAGTCTTTCAATAAAATCGGTTTATGCAACGTGATTTTATTTTTAAACATGAACACTATCCCCATCCGTTCACATCATAAATGTGTAGATTCCCTATAACCATACACCCAATCGCACATGCCATTTAGACCCTGAGCACAAAGCCGAGGAGTCTGTAGATAATCTTCCTCCAACAATACCCCCCAATAACAATATTAAACATGAATGTATTCGAGTGAAAACAATGATTAATCACTTAAAACATAAAATGTTTCATGCTTGGAAACCATATGCAGAAATACGAAAATCAGAATTCAAATCAGTAATATATGGTAATTCAGATGTCAGATAATCAGATTTCAGAAATCGGTATAAAATACCTTAATCCAGATTTTATATCGGAATATGCGGTAAATCAGATATCAAATACTCAGTATTCAGATGAATCATTTAAAACAGTAATGTAACACTGTAAGGAAACACACCTGTAACAGTCTGAGAAATCAGATAGAGAAGCCTACTACTGGGTCTGTCAATCACGCTCTGCTGCAGCGCTAGATCCTACGAACTGGAAAAAAATCCATATTGGAATCCTAATATAAATCATCTTAATCTTTATTTAAATAATGTATGAAAACCTACGGGTAATTCTCGTAGTACGCGGTTCGGACTGATCTAACGAACAGACAACTCCAAACCTAACTGATCCTCGCTCAGGTGAAACACGAGTACCTTCATAAAATATCTTATTGAATTAATTCCATAATCATATCTCAAATAAATAATCAAAAATGCTAATATACTAAGCATTTTTGGATTAACAAGCTCAATTCGGGGATTTTATGTCAAAATTTGGCAAAATGGACTTCAGAATCATATTCAAGACGTCGAAAAACATAAAATATGACCTTACAGAAATTTGAATTTTTGGTCAAAGTCAATGGGTTTGACTGACGATTTGGAGACTTATGGGTTCGAATTTGGTGAAACAGACCCCAAAAACATATTCAGAACGTCGAAAAATGTCAAGATAGGTATATTCGAAAAAGGTCAACAGACGTTTAACGGCCGGTCAATGCCTGTCAAAGTTCTGTTCAAAAGAGGTCAACAGACGATCAACCATTTTACACAATTATCACCCTTTCAAAAAAATTTATGAAACTAACACCCTTTTAAAAATATTTACGAAACTAACACCCTTTTAAAAATATTTATGAAACTAACCCCTGAGTCAACAGTCAACGGTCAATGAGTCGGGTCAACGGGTCGAGTCAAACCGGTCAGACCGGTGAAAAACTAGTTAAATCGGTTTTCAAGCAGTGGTCGAGTCTTCCCCACAAACAGTGGCGGCGTATGGGGGCACGTGGGTCCTTTTCTAGCATCGTAAAAATTACAGAAAAATTTCTAAAAATTATTTTGAGCGATTTTGAGGCACTTACAGAGCTTGGTTCACAATTTTGAACGGTGGAGAGCTCAATTTCAACAAATTGAAAACTTTGACCGCTTCACCTGCTCACGCGCCGCCGCCGCTGGAGACAAGGAGGACACCAGTGGACTCGGAACGACACAAGGAACACGATGGGCGATGAATTTAAGATTTTCTCGGCGGTGGTGTAAAAAAACGTCGAGACTTTGACTTAAAATTTACAACGTTTGACAGCGTTTCACTTCAATTGATTTAAGGGGTTTATTCATCGCTCGATGACGAACACGATGGTGGTTTCAAAGCGTTGATCAGAGGTGGGATGATGTTGGGATTGTGTTTGGAAGTTGGGCGTTGAATGAAGCAAATTTGTGAAATTGGTTTCTGTTGAAACCAATTTCACGCATTAATAACCAAAGCCTGTTGACACTATTAGAGTAAATTCAAGGTTTGGTCCCTGAATTTCATTCTTCTCTAAAACAGTCTACAAGTTTTGAGAACTTTTAATTTAGTCCTCAAATTTTCACCAATTAACATGTTTTTTTTTCATTTTTCCAGGTTGTTACAAAGATTGTTTCTTAATTAGTTTGTAACGTATAATTGTCATTTGATGCTAAATAACAGTGATCGATAATATTGGCAAAAAAGAAATTAAGTCATTAATTGTCATTTGGCACTAAATATATTTAGATGAAGTCGTTATTTGTTAAAGAATAATAAATTTTCAAGTTACAAGTATGAATCAAATTTATTGTTTACATCGAAATAAAATAAAGTAACCTAAAACTATCAATGAACTGATTACATTGAACATTTTAAATTGAAACATAAAATACCAGTATAAATACAAATTAAGATAATGTACATTATGAATTATCTCTTTAGTTGAAGAAAAGATGACAAAAAAAGTGAATTATATTAACATATATTCTCTTTTTCTTTGTTTCACCTCTTTGAGTTTAGCACAAATTGTTAGAGTCCCGCCGTTTAAAATAAATAAAGAGTCCATTTTGAAAACTTTATCGTTAGAAAACATCGAAATTGAATTACCAGCTTTATATGTGTTTGGCGACTCTTTTGTTGATACAGGAAACAATGAATATTTTAATATACAATTTCATAGAAATTATACTCCATATGGAATAGATTTTGGTGGAAAATCCACCGGCCGTTACACTAATGGCAGGACAGTAATAGATTTCATTGGTAACCAATAATATACTTTTATGCAATTAGTCAACAATTTTTTAATTAACATTTTACTAATGAAATTAATTATGCAGCTCAAATTGTTGGCTTGCCGTTTCCTCCTCCAGTGCAAAGTTTTTTCAAGGGAAAGAAGAATATTCCTCAAACTGGTCTAAATTATGCATGTGGTTTCAGTGGCCTCCTTGAATTATCATCACCACCTCCCGTAAGTTTCAAAACATATTATTCTTCTTTCGTGTATGTTAATATTTTTTGGTTACGTTGTACTACGATCCAACATGTTCTTTTTACATGCAACATAAAAAGTTGATTTGATTTATGCAATTTCATCAGAGCTTGGTTGGGCAAGTAAAATGGTTCGAAAAGACATCAAGAAAATTGAGAAGACAATTTGAAAGCAAAGAGAGTTTTTCAACATACTTGTCAAAGTCTTTGTTTTTTATTAATAGTGGTTCACTTGACTTGGGTCACAAGTGGCTCGGATGGGGCCATTTATATGATGAAGACTCTGCTACAAAACTTCAAATAGAAAATCTATCCACATATTTACAGGTAATTAAATTAGCTAATATAAATAAATAAAAATAACTGTCAAGTATCAAAAATTAAGATGGTTAAATAACCTATTTTTCTTGCCAAATGTAGACATTATATCAACTCGGTGCACGTAAATTTGTGATCAATAATTTAGCTCCAATAGGATGCGAACCAGATCAAATTTTTGATGGTAAATGTTGGGACGAAGCTAATGACAGGGCATTGTTATTTAACAAGCGCCTATCTAATCTATTGAGAGACTTGCAATCAACACTTTCAAGATCAAAATTTGTTATCGTAGATTTATATAAGATTTTCAAAGATGTTTATGCATCGCCTACATCCTATGGTGAGTATTATTCTATATACTGCCTCAAACCTTTGATCTTGCAAAATCAAAATTAAATATTTATCAATTTTTTAACAATTGATTTTTTTTCCAGGATTTACAGAGGTGAAAGGAACTTGTTGTGGTAAATTAATGGACAGTTGGACAAAAGGATGCCTCCCAAATGTAGCGCCGTGCAAAGATAGAAATAAATATGTTTTTTTCGATGCATTTAACCCAACCGAGAGTATACATTTTATATGGGCAAGACGTATGTTAAATGATTCGTCGGTCACTTATCCTATCAGCTTGATTCAATTAATACAATCATAAACTAAAAGATATGTTCCATGTTTTCCTAATAAAATATATAACTAATAATAATTCTGTTGTATGATTTGGTCCTTACGTTTCTTTATCCATCATGATGTTTCTCATATTTCAGAACATCTACGGTAATCAATGATAGTAAAGCAATGGCAAATGGTGCATTTACAACTTCTCTCATCTTTCTGAAGCAGAGGGTTGCGTACATATAATGCTGCAAAAAGCTCCACAAACATAATCTATATCAGAACCTAAAATAAATTGGGGAATTTGTGTGGTTGTGCGGCATCAAGTTTTACCTGAGATACTAAAATCGGGATAAAAGGATTTATTGGGTTTAAATTAGATTTTAATAGATTAATTCTGAAATTTGGATTAAACTGAAAATTTTGTAAAGTTTTTGAGGTCAAATCATAACTTTTAGAATTTTTTTGCCATTTTTGTAAAACCTTAGACTGTTCAAGGTTATGCACCATTAACCTTGGAACAGAAATCCTTTGCTTCTTTTGTGTGCCCTTTTTTGTATCCCAACACTCGTTCTTCATCTTCCCTATCTAACATCTTCTGTTAAGCTTGAAAACACTGCACAGAAATCCCTACTAGTAAGTATGATTGTGGATGTCATCAAACAACTACTTACGACAGAATTTTGAATTTACTTGTAACTGTCAAAAGATTCAAATAAAGTGTTACATTTACTTGTTTTGACCATTGTAACCATCTAGATGTAATTATGAGGCTTTACCATATTCCCTTTGTCTTTTATTTTATCTTGACTCGAAATATATATATTTTTGAGTTGAATTGTGTCATAACCATTTTTTTTAAAAAACAATTAAGTATTATTTAAAAATAATAATTATGACTTTTATTTTGAAAAGTTGTTGATTTTGAATTAATTTGAATTAAATCGAATGAGAGTCGCCATCGACCTTTGGATTAGGTAGGTCGAAAATACCTAAAAACGTCTTTTAAATTTTTTTTTAAGAAAAATCATTTTTAGACAAAATTCGGTCTACATCATCAAAGATTCGATTTAGTGGATTCGGGAGTCGGTTACGCGTGGGGAATGATTAACACCCCACATCACCCAAAATTTATACTTAATCGCAGATTTATATAAGATTTTCAAAGATGTTTATGCATCGCCTACATCCTATGGTGAGTATTATTCTATATACTGACTCAAACCTTTGACCTTGTAAATTCAAAATTAAATATTTATCAATTTCTTCACCATTGATTTTTTTCCCAGTATTTACAGAGGTGAAAGGAACTTGTTGTAGTAAATTAATTGACGGTTGGACAAAAGGATGCCTCCCAAATGTAGCGCCGTGCAAAGATATAAATAAATATGTTTTTTTCGATGCATTTAACCCGACCGAGAGTATACATTTTATATGGGCAAGACGTATGTTAAATGATTCATCGGTCACTTATCCTATCAGCTTGATTCAATTAATACAATCATAAACTAAAAGATATGTTCCATGTTTTCCTAATAAAATATATAACTAATAATAATTCTGTCGTATGATTTGGTCCTTATGTTTCTTTATCCATCATGATGTTTCTCATATTTCAGAACATCTACGGTAATCAATGATAGTAAAGCAATGGCAAATGGTGCATTTACAACTTCTCTCATCTTTCTGAAGCAGAGGGCTGCGTACATATAATGCTGCAAAAAGCTCCACAAACATAATCTATATCAGAACCTAAAATAAATTGGGGAATTTGTGTGGTTGTGCGGCATCAAGTTTTACCTGAGATACTAAAATCGGGATAAAAGGATTTACTGGGTTTAAATTAGATTTTAATAGATTAATTCTGAAATTTGGATTAAACTGAAAATTTTGTAAAGTTTTTGAGGTCAAATCATAACTTTTAGAATTTTTTTGCCATTTTTGTAAAACCTTAGACTGTTCAAGGTTATGCACCATTAACCTTGGAACAGAAATCCTTTGCTTCTTTTGTGTGCCCTTTTTTGTATCCCAACACTCGTTCTTCATCTTCCCTATCTAACATCTTCTGTTAAGCTTGAAAACACTGCACAGAAATCCCTACTAGTAAGTATGATTGTGGATGTCATCAAACAACTACTTACGACAGAATTTTGAATTTACTTGTAACTGTCAAAAGATTCAAATAAAGTGTTACATTTACTTGTTTTGACCATTGTAACCATCTAGATGTAATTATCTAGATGTAATTATGAGGCTTTACCATATTCCCTTTGTCTTTTATTTTATCTTGACTCGAAATATGTATATTTTTTAGTTGAATTGTGTCATAACCATATTCCCTTTTATTGTGTCATCAAACACTTTATATTTCCCCTCTTTATTTATCCTTAACTTGCATACTCTTACTTAAACTAATTATTATCCATTCCATACTTTTGAAACTTAAAAATCCAATTCTCCAAGTAGAATTTAAGAATCTAACCCAAATTCCAACATGTTCTAATTTGAATTCTAACACCTCATACTTCTTAGTCAGCTTTATGACAAGTCAAATTCCACTTCTAATTCTTATTAGGAACTCTAATCCAATATTTCACTTTTCTACTTCCTTTCTTTGATTCTTCATATTCTCCTCATCTTATGGTTTTAAGATAATCTAAGCTTTCCTTAAGCTTAGTTATCAACTAAGGATCAATAAGAAACCTTAAATTCATCAAGAATTTAATCAACAAGAAAACTCACCTTTAGCTTGACTTCACGGCAGAGAAGGAGAATGAAGAAGAAAGAAATATCCAGAACCTTGTTTCTCTCATTAGCTTTCCACATGGTTTATTAAATATCCTTAAGAAACATTTAATTATTTCCCTTGTCAAAAGACTCATTTGCCCCTTTAGTTCCCCATGCTTTGCTAATTGATCCTACACCAAATATTTCAATCAATTCCCTTGACTTTCAATTTATCAACTTTGATCGCTAAATTATAAAATTTCACAATTTGATCGCTAACCCAGTATGGAGGATGTTACATGAACTCTGTCTCGAAACACTTGAAACGGTGCCTTTGCCAAGGGCTTAGTAAAACCATCAGCGAGCTGAAACCCAGTAGGTACATAACTCACTCTTAGTTGACCTTCTACAACCTTCTCCCTAACAAAGTGAATGTCAAGATCAACATGCTTTGACTTTGCATGATATACTGGATTGGCAGACATGGCTATTGCAGCAAAGATCTTCGAGTTCGATTACATTCAGCTCAAAGGCATATTGAATTCACAGCATAGCTCAAGGCGAGAAGGGCTATTTGTCAGCCAAAAAACCTTCGAGTTCGATTACATTCAGCTCAAGGACATATCAAATTTATAGCATAACACAAGGTGAGAAGGGTTATCTGTCAATAAAGACCTTCGAGTTCGATTACATTCAGCTCAAAGGCATATTAAATTTGCAGCATAGCTTAAGGCGAGGAGGACTATCTGTCAACCAAGACCTTCGAGTTCGATTCCATTTACCTCAAAAGCACATCAAATTTACAGTATAACTCAAGGCGATAAGGGTTATCTGTCAATGAAAACTGTCGAGTTTGATTTCATTCAGCTTGATGACACATCAACCACATGGTAGCAACGAGAAACTACTTCCTGGTTAAAGCCAAGGTCTTTAAGTAAAGAAGAAGATCTAGGGCAATCTCTCAGCTTAATACAACATAACTCAAGGCGAGAAGAGTTATCTGTCAATGAAAACTTTTGAGTTCGATTTCGTTCAGCTCGAGGGCCTATCAACCAAATAGTGGAGTCAATGAACTATTTTCCAGTTGGATTTTTAACCAAGGTCTTTAAATCGAGAAGAAGACCGAAGTTGACTATAATTTGGCAACGAGAAGCCACATTCCGATTCAAATTCCGAACTACGACTTCAATTAGATAGAGAGTTATTCTTAATTGAAATATCATAGTCAATTTTCAACTTCACCGAACGAAAATTTGTGTCTTTTTATCTTTGTCCTATTTTTCGTTCCACGAAAAAAGACAAAGAGGGGCAGCTGTAGACACTCATTTTCGTCCGTATTTATTTATTTATATTATATATATATATATATATTATATAGTTTGCAAATGATTTTTGAAAAAAATATATATATAATATATAGTTTTTAAAACATTTTAAAAATATATATAATATATAGTTTTGAAAAATATATATATAATATATAGGTTTTAAAAATATTTTAAAACCTATATAATATATAGTTTTGAAAACTTGTATAATATATGGTTTTTAAAAACATTTTGAAAACTTATATAATATATAGATTTGAAATCATTTTGAAAACATATATATAATATATGGTTTTTAAAAAAAAAATTAAAAAATATAATATATAGTTTTTTGAAAAACATTTTTAAATATATATAATATATAGTTTGAAAATGTTTTTGAAATTTTTTATATAATATATATTTGTTTTTTATTTTATTTTTATTCGGTTTTATTTATTTATTTTATTCTTTTCCAGGTCTAACAAGGGTCCAAGTCTAACAAGTGTTCAAGTCCAACAGGCCCAACCGAGTAGCCTGGCCTAACAGATTCGGTTCGACCCAAATGAATTAGGGTTACACACTTAGTCAGGCGCTGCATAGGAGGGAGTCAAAGGGGCGTGTGTGAAGCCACGCACCAATCAATGCACACAAGAATGGCCGACTTAGATCCCCGGGACTGAACCATCCCGGGGTATTCGGTCAAACAATAACCCACTGTGCACGAGGATATCGGAGCAGCCAATAAATCCCAATCGTTTCGAGGCTAGAAACGGCCAAAACCGGGCTATAAAAGCCCAGGTGAGGCCATGCAACTGGGAACACAACAGGAACCCATCAACACAAGCAGAACCAACTGAGGCAGAACCAACAGGAACCCAACGCCTATATAATGTCACTTTCGTTCTTCAGTTCAACACATCAATCCATCAATCTTTGCTTTCTTTTCACTTAGCAGTGGCTTTCATTTGTGTTGATGTTCTCAGTTTTTTTCTTTTTATTCTTGAGTTCAGTTTACAGTTGTTCGCAGCCTTCTTGCATTTTTGCTTTAAACAATTCCGTATCCAAAATTCCAGCAATA
The DNA here is from genome assembly GCF_006381635.1 of Hibiscus syriacus. Taxonomy (NCBI): domain Eukaryota; kingdom Viridiplantae; phylum Streptophyta; class Magnoliopsida; order Malvales; family Malvaceae; genus Hibiscus; species Hibiscus syriacus. The sequence goes on along the minus strand of NW_024061960.1, from coordinate 9,150,824 downwards.
TATGCTTTTGGCGATTCTTATATAGATTCTGGAAACAACAAATTTCTTGATGGTGCAACAGCCACATTCAACTACCTGCCGTGCGGGATTGATTTCCAAGGAGGTCGACCAACTGGCCGGACAACGAACGGCAGAACCGTTGTTGATTTCATCGGTAAGGATCAAAATTACTGCTCATTATCATTTCTTAAGCTTGCTGCCATAATTTCCTTACCGACCTGTTTCTTAAAGTTGAGTTTAACTAGTCACAAAGTTTGGGTTTTGTTTATTTATCTAATAATGTTTACTCGTGTTTTTTGGGTACGCAGCTGAATCTGCTGGCTTGCCATTTCCTCCGCCTGTGAAGAGTTTGTCTAAAGACCAACTCAAGAGCACACTGACTGGAATCAACTATGGTTCTAGTTCGAGTGGAATACGGCGTATGCCTCCTCATACAGCTCAAATATTCGTAAGTAATTTGATTTAATTAGTCTGGTGGTGAGCTTGGCTTCATTGATTTACCATGCTGTGGATAAAACTTCAATTGATTTCTTTTGTTGTTTTCTTGAATACACCTCAGGTAAAGGTCTTGAGCTTGAAGGAACAAATAAAGTTGTTCGAGCAGACAACTAAAAGCTTGAAGGGCCAATTTGAGAGCAATGAAAGTTTTGCTCTCCATTTGTCTAACTCTTTGTTCTTTCTTCACACTGGAACTAACGACTTAAGCGTTTATTGGGATCTTGATGAAAAAAAAGGGTTCCCTAACGTAGAAAAATATATTCGCTACTTATCAAAAGAGTTCAAGAAGAAATTAGAGGTAAAACACTCTTTTAAAATTTTCTTGACATAGTTTTCAGAATTGGATATTCAATTTTACAGTGTTTTAATTACGATGCAGAAAATATATGGATTGGGAGCGAGGAAATTTGTTGTGAACAATGTTTCCCCGTTTGGCTGTCACCCTTACTATCTTCACAGCAAACCACACAGTACTTCCTGTTTGGAAGAAATGAATCGAAGAGCAGTTCTCTTCAATGACCTTCTTTCCGACATTTTGACGGTATTAGAGAAGTCACTGAAGGGAACAACATTTATATTGTGCGACCTGTACAAACTGTTTGAAGATGTCCATGCTTTGCCTGAAACATATGGTGAGAAATGTTAGAAGATAATTTCATTATTATATAAGCATGTAGTGTTACGTGCACGTTTTGGTTTGCAGCAAAGTGTTCATTTTTTGTTGCGTTTTGAACTGATACTGTTATATCTATGTTGACTATTGCAGGGTTTAGAAATGTTGTTGATTCCTGCTGCATTGACGTTGCGGGGAATCAAACACGGGAATGTGCTCCAGGTAGAGCCCCTTGCGCTGACAGAACAACTCATGCCTACTTCGACCCTTTCCACCCTTCGGAGAGCATGCATAAATTGTGGTTCCAAAGCTGTTTCATGGATATCAAATGAACCTTTATTTCATGTATTCAACTTTATTGTTCATCAATCGTACAAACTGTTATTACTACTATTATCAAAGCACTCGTTTACTTCGGCGTTTATGGTTCATGAATCGTACAGCTTGTCTCTTGAATCACATTGTTCAAAACTCCAGTTCTCTCCATCTTCAGACACCGCAAAATTATGTGAAGTGGATATATATATATATATATATCATCTTCAACAACTCCAACTTTCTTTTCTCCAATGAAAGTACCACAGGAAGTGTAAACTGGAGTTTCACCGGGTAGCTTTTGAGTTCAGTTACCAACTCAACATTATAGATTTTGAACTGAATAAACTTGGGAACAGATCAACTTGAGTGAGACTTGAAAGTAAGTACTTAGTAGTTTATTGGTACCAATCACTGGATTTTATCAGAACAATGTCTGCTGCATCTAAAAATTCCAATTGGTGTGTAGCATACATGACAGTACTCTTCTTAGACAATAATCCTTTGAGACATTTCTGCAAAGAATTATCATACATGGAGCTACTTCATCTTAGAAATAAACACAGGAGAATGCTACTTGAATAACAAATAGCACTTGAAAAGAGACTTGGGATGTTTTTTTAAAACCTTGAACGAATGTGTTCCTCCATGAGCATCAACAGCACCGAAGGTGTCATCTAGGATTAGATTTCAAAATCACTGTAAACGGTCCTTGTTAACTGAATCCTCTTCTTTTGGCCTCCACTCAAGTTCATCCCTCTTTCACCCCACAACACTCGTAAGTCGTATCTCTATTATCCCACATCTAGAAATCTTGTTCCAGGAACATGCTTCGAGAACATTTTCTTAGAAAGCTTTGTCCATGCCCTTCCCAAATAATATATTATCTCAGATAATGCCTGTTTGAATCCAAGATCTCTGAGGAACATAAACCTTAGAGGCTGAATCAGAAATCCTTGGGATCTCAAGTATGCTGAAGAGTAGGCTTGATTTACAAACGACTATATGGTAACCTTTCATTATTTTCAACTTGTCATTCATTTTGATGGTTGGCTTGTTGATGTTTGGTTACCTGTTTACCAAGCATATTCTCCTGTATCAATTCAGATAGCAACATTAGATGCTTTAGGACCATTGATTACTTATGAACTTCCTTTGATCATCTCCAAGGAACTATTGTATTTAGTGTTACATAATTCGCGATTCGCTTTGATTCGCGGATGGGTACGTAATCACAATTCGTTAGTTTCACAGTTGGAGATGACAATTTTAATGAGAGAAATATTCTTTTGTTTTGGGTTAGAATGTCTTTTAGGAATTGGTTTAGAATGTTAAATGTAGTTCATTTATTAACAACTTCAGGATATTTTCTCTATTTTTATCAAATAGATAATTTATAATTACTTTCTTAAAGTTACAAGATAATACAACTCGGAAATTCATTGTTCTTTAGCAATTAGTAAATTAATTCACTTTTAGGTAAATGTAGATAATTTATTTATTTCTTTTAAAAATGGGATGTGCATTGTATTAAAATCATGGGTACAAAGCACGACACATCAAATGCTTCGTAAAAAAAACCTCCCTAAACCTAAGTGGAGGAAAAAAAGCGCACTTTTGTGTGAAACAACGAATATAATTAATGTTTGTTCTTTACGCAATGCAATTGAAAGCAAAACTGTAAAAACAATCTAGCCACCTCACACAAAACATCAAATTAAATGTTATCAAATTAATGATTATCAATAACTTCATATTACTTTACTCTAATTTTATCAAGTTAAATTTTGAATAAATAAATCATAATTAATTTTTTTGGAAGTTACAAGATAATGAAACTTGGAAATTTATTGTTCATTAACTATTAGTGAGTTAATTATTTTTGGGGTAAAATATACAAATAGTTATTAAATTACGTTGAGATGATCTTTTTGGTGCTTGAATTTGAAAGTTAAAATTATTATCAAACTATTACAAAATGGTCCTATAATTTTCTGAAATTTATTACTAATTTTATAATATGCAGTGACCATTTCGTAATAGTTTGATAAACTTAATAATTATTTTATAATTTCTAAAATTTCAAATGGCTAAAAGAATCATTTTAGAATAGTTTAGTAATAATTTGTGTATTTTAGTCTTACTCTTCACCAATGCTATAGTTCTATTCAGATTTCAGTTTTTTTAATCAATGGTGTAATTATACTTTTGGTCATTCCTAATTTAATCTCAATTCAAAAATCTCTATTTAAATGCTAATTGGATTCAATTATCTCCCGATTAGTATCGTCTTTTGCCTAATGAATTCAACCATGCTCTCAATTTGATCCTTAATCAGTTTGTAACGTATAATTGTCATTTGATGCTAAATAAAAGTGATCGATAATATTGGCAAGAAAGCAATTAAGTCATTAATTGTCATTTGGCACTAAATATATTTAGATTAAGTCGTTATTTGTTAAAGAATAATAAATTTTCAAGTTACAAGTATGAATCGAATTTATTATCAGAACTGATTACATTGAACATTTTAAATTGAAACATAAAATACCAGTATAAATACAAATTAAGATTATGTACATTATGAATTATCTCTTTTAGTTGAAGAAAAGATGACAAAAATTTTGAATTATATTATCATCCATTCTCTTTTTCTTTGTTTCACCTCTTTGAGTTTAGCACATACTGTTAGAGTCCCGCCATTTAAAATAAATAAAGAGTCCATTTTGAAAACTTTATCATTAGAAAACATCGAAATTGATTTACCAGCTTTATATGTGTTTGGCGACTCTTTTGTTGATACAGGAAACAATGAATATTTTAATATACAATTTCATAGAAATTATACTCCATATGGAATAGATTTTGGTGGGAAATCCACCGGCCGTTACACAAATGGCAGGACATTCATAGATTTCATTGGTAACCAATAATATACTTGTATGCAATTAGTCAACAATTTAATTAACATTTTACTAATGAAATTAATTATGCAGCTCAAATTGTTGGCTTGCCGTTTCCTCCTCCAGTGCAAAGTTTTTTCAAGGGAAAGAAGAATACTCCTCAAACTGGTCTAAATTATGCTTGTGGTTTCACTGGCCTCCTTGAATTATCAACACCACCTCCCGTAAGTTTCTAAACATATTCTTCTTTCGTGTATGTTAATATTTTTTGGTTACGTTGTACAATGATCCAACATGTTCTTTTTACATGCAACATAAAAAGTTAATTGATTTATACAATTTCATCAGAGCTTGGTTGGACAAGTAAAATGGTTCGAAAAAACATCAAGAAAATTGAGAAGGCAATTTGAAAGCAAAGAGAGTTTTTCAACGTACTTGTCAAAATCATTGTTTTTTATTAATAGCGGTTCATATGACTTGGGTCCCGGGTGGCTCGGATGGGGCCATTTATATGATGCAGACTCTGCTACAAAACTTCAAATAGAAAATTTATCCACGTATTTAAAGGTAATTAAATTAGCTATTATCCATGGAGGGCATTTCATGATTTGGAGGTCTTCTACGGAAGCTTCTCTCAACCTAGTGTTGGGGGCAGCCTACTATCTTACCTCCCCCTTACCCCATTACATATGGGAACAAGGGACATCCATTTTTATTTTTAAATTAGCTATTATAGATAAAAAATAACTGTCAAGTATCTAAAATTAAGATGGCTAAATAACCTATTTTTCTTCCCAAATGTAGACATTATATCGACTCGGTGCACATAAATTTGTGATCAATAATTTAGCTCCAATAGGATGCGAACCAGATCAAATTTTTGGTGGTAAATGTTGGGAAGAAGCTAATGATAGGGCATTGTTATTTAACAAGCGCCTGTCTAATCTATTGAGAGACTTGCAATCAACACTTTCAAGATCAAAATTTGTTCTCATAGATTTATATAAGATTTTCAAAGATGTTTATGCATCGCCTACATCCTATGGTGAGTATTATTCTATATACTGACTCAAACCTTTGACCTTGCAAAATCAAAATTAAATATTTATCAATTTCTTAACCATTGATTTTTTTACAGGATTTACAGAGGTGAAAGGAACTTGTTGTAGTAAATTAATGGACAGTTGGACAAAAGGATGCCTCCCAAATGTAGCGCCGTGCAAAGATAGAAATAAATATGTTTTTTTCGATGCATTTAACCCGACCGAGAGTATACATTTTATATGGGCAAGACGTATGTTAAATGATTCATCGGTCACTTATCCTATCAGCTTGATTCAATTAATACAATCATAAACTAAAAGATATGTTCCATGTTTTCCTAATAAAATATATAACTAATAATAATTCTGTTGTATGATTTGGTCCTTCTCGTTCTTTATCCATCATGATGTTTCTCATATTTCAAAACATCTACGGTAATCAATGATAGTAAAGCAATGGCAAATGGTGTATTTACAACTTCTCTCGTCTTTCTGAAGCAGAGGGTCGCGTACATATAATGCTGCAAAAAGCTCCACAAACATAATCTATATCAGAACCTAAAATAAATTGGGCAATTTGTGTGGTCGTGCTACATCAAGTTTTACCTGAGTTACTAACAATCTGCAAAACACGTTTTTTTTACTACAAAACGTATAAGAAAATTAAAAACATGTTTACATAACTGAAGTGGTGCACCAACTCTGGAATTGAACCAACCACTTATTTCTGTCAAAGCTGTCTACTCTTACTGTAATTTCCAAAAATCGGGATAAAAGGATTTATTAGGTTTAAACTGGATTTTAATAGATTAATTCTGAAATTTGGATTAAACTGAAAATTTTGTAAAGTTTTTGAGGTCAAATCATAACATTTAGAATTCTTTTGCCATTTTTGTAAAACCTTAGACTGTTCAAGGTTATGCACCATTAACCTTGGAACAGAAATCCTTTGCTTCCTTTGTGTGCCCTTTTTTGTATCCCATCACTGATAATTTTACACGTGTATTTCTATTTTTCACGGCAACACCCGTACTTCATCTTCCCTAACTAACATTTTCTGTTAAGCTTGAAAACACTGCACAGAAATCCCTACTAGTAAGTATGATTGTGGATGTCATCAAACAACAACTTACGACAGAATTTTGAATTTACTTGTAACCATCAAAAGATTCAAATAAAGTGTTACATTTACTTGTTTTGACCATTGTAACCATCTAGATGTAATTACGAGGTTTTACCATGTTCTGTGTGCTCTTTTATTTTATCTTGACTCGAAATATATATATTTTTGAGTTGAGTTGAAATGAATTTTATTTATTATTTATTATAAAATTAATAAAATATTAAAATTTAAAAAATCTCATAAGATATTATATCGCCTAAGAAATTGGGGGTAATGATACTATGATAATAATTTTATATGAACTCGATGGGTTGTGATTCGACCCAATTTTAGAAGATCATTTTATTTTTGAAATTTAAGTTTGAATTGAGTCAAGTTTGGAAAATATGAATATTTGGTGATTATTTTGTAACTATTAATAGTCGAGGGATTCAACAAAACAACATCCTATAATCAAAGGATCTTTTTTAACTTTTAATAGTTGGGATACTCAATAAAATAATATCCTATAACCGAGGGACCATTTATGTACTTTACCCAATAAGTTTTAGTGTTAACAGTTTCATGTTACCTTGATCATTATCAGATATTGTTGACAATGAAACGAATTAATGTAAAGATTACTAGAATTAAATGCAATCTAATGTGTAATTGATGACTTTCATTAGAGCTTTATGACCTATTGATTAAGATACAGATTCCCAATCATTGTCCTGTCAATTGTCAATCTGGTCTTTCCCTACCCTACCCTGCCAAGAAGGCTCTTCACATGTCTTTGTTTTTAGTGATTAGGAAAAGAAAACATTTTCAACTCCTCGCTTTCTTTACAGTTGGTCTGGTACAAGCTCTTCTAGCATCCTCTTTCACGGCTCAGGCTCAAGCTCAACCCTCAAATCCCGTCTCTCGGATCACAGTAGTGGGATTTGTTTTCTGTGATACCTGTTCAAGCAACACTTTATCTAGGCACAGATACTTCTTGCCAGGTATAGGACTGGTTTATTTCATAAACGAACACCCACACACACATATATATTTGTATATTTTGAATTGTCTTTGTTTTCTTACAGGTGTTGAAGTCAACATTGAGTGCAAGTTTAAAGCAAGATCAAAAACAGCATAGCAAATGAGCGTCTCTGTCAACAGAACTACAGATAAATGTGGAGTTTACAAGGTGGAAATGCCGGACGTTGATGGGGTTGACTGTGTGGAAGGTTTGGCCGTTGAATCATTATGCGAGGCAAGTTTAATAGGGAGCAAATCTAAAGCATGCAATGTACCGGGTTTGAAGACTTGTACGAACCAGATATCTGTCAAATCAAAACAAGACAATCTCTGCATCTACAGCTTGAATGCACTGAGTTACAGGCCATCCAAGAGAAATGCCACCTTCTGTAGAAATCTCAAATAGCTATCACCAACTTCTTTTTAACTCTTCAGTAACCCAAACAAATGAAACAGTTGAGCTCTCAAAACTGATCAATCTCTCTACCTGTTAAGTTTATTTTTATATCTTTAAATTATTTTTTGATTGACATATAAGATAAATAGTGAAATGTGATTGATCACATTACATGCCAAAACGATTAAAATTTTAATATTTTAGTTAGCATTTTTTTGTTAAAAAAGATTAAATTTTTAAATATTGACATTAAATTCAGCTCAAAATAAGAATAAGGGGTAAACCGATAAAACAAGTAAATTTTTAAGTGTTAAATTTATAATTACGTCGTCAAATAAATTTAACAACTCAAATATCTTTGGTTAAAATACACTCTAAGCCCTTATCTTTTCATTCATTTGGAATTTAGTGTCTATTTTTATTTTCAAGAATTTAGTCATTTACTTTTCAGATTTAAAAATTGAAGTCCTAATATTATTATTCTTGGAATTCCATTGTTAAATTCAACTCTCTCTCAATGACATTTTCTATTACATGAATGTCAATTTAATATTTTAATTTCAAAATGTTACATCAATGAATTCAGAAGAAAGTTTGGCGGTTAGACTTGAATTTTTAAATAGGAAAGTTTAAGGGATTAATTTTTTAGAAATGGTAGTAGAAAGATAAATTTCAAACGTATAATGAGTGTTACGTAGGGGCTTGAAGTATATTTTAACCAATGGTCTTTAACATACATGAGTAAATATTTTTTTAAACATTAATTAATTAATTAAGGGATAAACTACACTATATACCATTAAAAATTATCAATTGCATTGTTATACCACTAAACTTTCAATTTTATCAATTATATAACTAAATTTTAGTTGTTGTTTCAATTATATCACTAGATCATTAACTCGATTACAATGCAATGATGTGGATGACGATGACCGACGAGGACACACATCAAAATGATGTGGTTGTTTTGATACTCAAAATAATGTTATTTTGTTGGAAAAAATCAAAGTTATATTGCTGTTCATGAAGATTAAGTCTAACCAATCAGTTAATTAGCCAACTTAATTTTTAGAAATCATAAATTTAAATAGTTGTATTTGTATGATATGTGTTGTTAATAATTTTAAAAAATTGAACAAATATTAGTGTAATTTAGCCTTAAATAGATTATACAAAAATCTAAGAAGCCCAAGAATAAGCATAAGCATAAGCAAAGCATAGAGTTCATTCTAGTATAAAACAAAAAGCAAATGCAGTTGTACCAAGGAAAGAATCTAAAATCTTTGAAGACACCGTGAATGCCCTCTTCTTACTCACCACATTTACTTCTATTCCCTTCACAATTTCTCACCCAAACCCTAAAACCTTCACTCTCTTTTCCAACGATGAAGGATCGGCCTCCATCCTCATCTGGCGCCGTCTACATCCCTCCCCACCACCGCCTCGGCCCCCACATGTCATCTCCCAACAACCACAAAGCCACCAAGAAGGGAGCAGATTTATCCGCTTCAGCCTCCACGATTCACTCCAAGCTTAGCGACCGCCAAAACAAACCTGTTTTGAATGCCAAGGGAACTGCTCTTCCTCCTCCTTCGCTACACTTGCAACAGCAACAGCAACAGCAACAGCAACAGCAACAGCAACAGCAACAGCAACAGCAGGGGACTTATAATAGCAATTATGGTAGTAAAAATAGTAATAATCAAAACCCACAGTATAATTCAGCTTATTATTTGGGGATTCCCGAGAATGGCTCTGATCACCAGCTGGATTTGCCTTTGCAATCGGTCAGTTCATACTTACACATATTTCCATTTGGTAAAGTTTCCTGTAAAATGGAGTTCTTGCGTTTGATTGTTTATCGGCATAAATGAAAGTCTTGTTGGTTGGCTTCGGGAAACATCGCACTTTATTTTGTTTTCATATTCTTCCAAATTTTGTTAATAAGAAAACTAGTTGAAATATTTTCCGGCTTTAGAAGTAGAGTGAGTGGAATTGGGGCGTGATTTCCATAGGTCAGAATTGCATGCCTATCAGAAAGTTCTAGAGGCATTGCATTGCTTCTCGGCCTTTGACTTGGGATGAAGAAGAAAAGGTGACCATTTTTCTCCATTCTTTTAATATTCAGAAATATGATGCATTTGGTGGAAATTAAAAATTAAAAATGAGTGGCAAGCACTTTTAATTTTCAAATATATATCTTTAATTGAAAACATTGTTTCTGAAGATTACTAACTTGCTAGTTCTGAATAGTTTAGCCACATGCCTAGGGATGAAATGTCTCGACATTATGGACCTATGCATAAGTCACGCATGAGTATATGCTTTAAGATTGTAACCAAGTGAATTTCATCAAAGTATCACTTAAATCTTATAGATTATATGCAATGATCGAATATGGTGGGGTTGAAGCTTGGGAGTTAGAAATTTTCAATGTCTCGATCTAAGCAAGAGAATACGGCTGTAAATAAAACTTTGATATTCATCATAGGTTTAGTTAATAAGTTCTAATGCTTCCCAATAAACTCAAGACTAATACTATGCTAAAGCCAATCAAGTTGATTGTTTTACCTTAATTGCACCTTGCTGTTGATTTTTTTTTTGATAGAAGTTGGAGGTCTCATTAAAAACTCCCTTCGTATTCGTTCACATACTAAAAGTATGTTAACGAACATTGGAAGGAAGAAAAGAGTACCTCAAATTTTATTGATAATAATACCCGATACAAAAGACACCACGGAATATCCTCTCATGGTGATGTACACCATTACAACAAACACCTTAACCCTATATATCCTCATCCAAAGCCACAATCTAATCACCTTCTAATTACACCACTAGCAGTAGGATTAAAACAACGCAACAGAACATAATGCAAATTAAAAGCAACACCTACAACCATATAGATAAAAACAAAACCACAATTGAAGAGACAAGATCTAATGAGACTCGTCTTCTTCAGGAGCCCAAGAGTTTGGTTTGAATGAAGGCTCTATCTCATGCACCATGACCTTGAAGAAGTTGTCACCAACCTTCAATTCCACCATCGCATCAATTCTCGCATCAGCCTTTATGAGGACTTGAATTTTTGCCCGATCAAAAGATGATGGAGACTGACAACTTTCGTCGATAGCTAGTAATAAACCCCACTTATCAACAATGTTCTTGAAAGTATTCCAATTCCATGCGTGAAAAGGAACACCCTCGCAAACTAACCATACTCGACGACACTCCATTACCAAACTCTCTGACCAAGCTTCGACTATGGAGAACCACTCTGCGAGAATAATTGATTTATTGTTCTTCACACTTCTCAATGAAGCATTGTCTTCGAAAATCATTAAAATCGCATTACCAGCAGCTCTCATTAAGGTAAAGCCAGTGAGGCCCTTCGCTTGCATTTGTCTAGCGAGATGACCAATTTTGACAAAGTCCTTGCACCACCCCACTAGACAATTGCTCAACACCTGAAGTTTTTCTTCATCTATAACACCTTCAACTTTATAATGATTCTTCCTCGAATCATCTTCCATCCCGGACTTGCGAAGAACACCTGACGAGGACTTCCTCCAATAGGAATGTCGAGGTTTGAATTTAGCATAAGAAACGCCAACTTTGCTGCCATCGATACGAGAGCCATTCATTTTTGAGATTGCTCTCCTTGCTTCTTCAATAGTTGCATACCGAATAAACCCAAAACGGACCCCTTTCGAGTTTCTTTTTTTAGGAATGAAGGCATCAATAACATGACCATGTGTGCCAAAAATAGACCCAAGTCTCTTCCAATGGATCATCTCTGGAAGGTTTTCGATAAAAATCGTGAAACAACCATTTCTGATCCCATTTCCGATTCTTGGATGACCATCCTTCGACCAATTTTGAAACTCATTTTTTCTCCTTCTCGTTACTTCGGAAAACTTTTCATGGGAGTACCCTTTCATGATGCTCTCCTTGGTTCCATCCTGAACAATATCAGCGATAGGTAAAGTTGGTGTTGTCTGCACTACAGAATTAGTTCCGAGCTTTTGTTTCCCTCCTTGAGAAGAAGACAGTCCATTGTCATCAATCCTACCAACAGGAGGGTGACAGTCTGAAGTAGCTTTAGCAAAGCAATTTTTCAAACACCCGGTTGATAAAGGACTATCACCCAACCTTGCTGAGAATACTCTTGAATTTTGCTGCTTTTGGGGCGAAGGCGATTGCCTGAAGGTAGTGCCGTCGGCCTCAACTGTCCAACCTGCCTCACGGGCCAAGGCGGCCAGTACATCGTTCATATTAGAACGCTCTGAGAGATGGAAATTACCAAACTGCCGCAATCCGGCCAGCATACGTCTAGTGAAGGCTCGCCTGTTCCGTCTCCGGAGCTTTGTCCTTTCCTTTTCGCTCTCCCTCTCACGTTTTTCCTTGCCGGAAAATGAAAAATTGATTGCATTGTCAGGTCCAGAGGAAGTACTAATGGAGTTCACAGACGCTGCACCTGCCGCAGTTGTTGCAGCTAAACCACTAGTACGCCTGTGCTTAGACGAGCGTAGAGGATCCATGGAGAGATCTGGGAAAGATGATTTACAGGAAAAACAGACAGCTTGGAGGATAGTGTAAGATTTCACCGAACCAGATGGATAGAACTGGGAAGTTGGGAAGAGGATTAACTGGAAAAACAGACAGCTTGGATAGGGTAAGATTTCACCGAACCAGTACACTGGAAATAGAACTGATTTTCGACACTAGGAAAGGGAGTTATGATCGCGAGAAGAAGCTGAGTCCGGTGGTGAGGCGGAGACGACCACTAGCGGCGGGAAGAGGCGTAAATCGACGGTGAACTTCGAGCAGATCTGCGTCGATTGAATGTCTCAATCGCAAATCTAAAGCCAGATTTGGAATCACCTCGAGTCGGTGAACTTCCCAGGAGAAAAAAGCTTCAAACGGTGGTCGGAGTATGGCGGCGGACGGCGGCGGCAGCAGCGGACGGTTGTCGGAGGCAGCTGACAATGGGTGGATGTCGGAGGAGAGAGAAAAATTTTCAAAAGACGCCTGGGCTTTTGTAATTCGAAATTTGAAAACACCTTGGTTAGAGAGAAGCTGGAGCTTCTCTCACTAACACATATGCAAGACTAATATTTTCAACAAGGGTCAGATATATATGCACCTTGCTGTTGATGGTTTGTCATTTGATCATAACGACAAAGTCCTAATGCTGATTTTATGATTCTGGAGCATTCTAGAATGTAGCTAAATTGGTAATCATGATATGCTTATGTTTGCTGTCTTACTTCAATTTACAATTTGTAATTATGTTTATATATATATATGAGTATCCTAGGGCTAGGAATAAAAACTGCTATAAATGTAGCATAAGTTGGTGTTTGTCTTGCTCGTGGAAGAGCTTTTCTACTGCAAAAGCAGAGCCAGGTTTCTGCTTCTCAAAGTATGAGATCTTCAGCTAATGAGGGAAGCCCATTTGATCTTTTAGACAAAGCTAAAAATCAAAGCTTCTACAAGAAGTGCTAAATTGTTTCATGATAAATATTTAATGAATCTTTTATACATGCTTGCCTTATATTTCAATAATTCAGAAATTATAGAGAGATCATATTATTTCACATTCATCTTTTCTATTTGATCTTTTTTTTTTGTATTGAATTTACTTGTTTTTGTTTTAAATTTACAGAAGTGTTGAATATTTTACATCTTTTACCTGTTAAATATATATAAAATAATATATATCAGTGTTTAATATTCTATAGCATTTCTGCATATATGTTGCTAAATTCTGTTTTAACTTCTCCTTACAGCTCTATTGAAACAGCTCAACTCAAACAATACTTCTTACAGGAACAGCAGCCAGACCAAACAGACCCTAGATAGTCTTCTACAAACATTAGGCAACTGTAGTGGGATATTATTTATTAATGCCTAAACAAAATCCTTTTGTTCTTGTTCCAACTTCAATTTTACACCATTTTTATCCTTTATTCCCTTTTGTTTTGTTTTGTTTCATTATTTTTTTAGTACTGTTTTGATTGCTTTTGCTAGTTCTGCCCACTTTAGCTGAAGCAAAGAGCATGAAGCCATGAACTAATTTCATCATTTTGTATGTGAAGCATCAAATTGTGTTAGGATACATATCCCTGGTACTTCTAGGATTTGGCAATTAAATGGCTCATTCAACAGTAATAATAATTAGTAATTCTCTTGACACCTTATAAAAGAAAAAATAAAGAAAACAAATAGAAGCATTAATGTGTGTATATTAAGGGTGAGACAAGATCATTGGGGGAAAGTTCCTATTTTATTATTTTTTTTTGAGGTAACATATTTTATTTTAAAGTTATTAATTTGTATCTAACTTTTTGTTTATTGAAATTTAGTTTCTAGCTCAGCCTTTGTTGCATGAAGGTTGTTATAATTTTATTACTGCATTCTCTGTTTTCTAGGGTTCTTTCAATGAAGCTAACCTTGAAGAGTGGAAGCGAAAGCTAGCCATACTCTTACATGATGACGGGAAACAGGAGTTGGTGTCAAGGGAGAAGAAGGACAGGCGTGACTTTGAGCAAATAGCCGCTTTGGCAGGCAGAATGGGTTTGTATAGGTATCTCTATTGATCAAAATAGATATTTTCCCATGTAAAATTCGCTTTATATGGGGATTCTCATCTCAAATTATGTTTGACAGCCATCTTTATTCCAAAGTTGCCGTATTCAGCAAGGTGCCCCTGCCTAACTACAGATTTGACCTGGATGATAAGCGTCCACAGAGGGAGGTACTCCTGTAACTCCCCTTTATGAAAAACCAAGACTATCTTGCTATAATTTCGGAGAGCAATGCTAAACACTTGAATCTTAAACTAAATAACCCAAAAGCACTTCTTCACCACACTTTTCAAAAGCAAGCTAAACTAGCCCTTAGTGTGCCTTTTGTTGAATTTGATAGTGAAATTCTCTTATATGTATTATTGATGCCTTTTGTACTTGACAGGTGAACTTAAATTTTGGTTTGTTGAAGAGAGTTGATGCCTATCTTGGAGAATACCTTTCTAAAAAGTGTAGGAATAATGAAAGCTTTTTGGATAATTGTTTTTCAAGATCAAGCAGTAATAGCAGTATAATTACTGAAGAAGGTTTTTTTGAGCAGCCAGAGCCACTAGCATCTGGCACAGCTGTTATGGAGAAAATTCTTTTGCGAAGAAGTTTGCTGCTGCGTGATCAGCAACAAGCGTGGCAGGTTCAGTTTATCTTGACGATTGTGCATATAGATTGTTGCTATTTCCTATTCATAGAATCATAGCATCTCATATGTGCCCATTATATTAGAATATTGATGATTGTTGTGCTGCACTGATATTTTATTATTGGCTAAAACGTGAAAATACTAGCAGTTAAATTGAATCTATCACATGAGACCCATCCTTTGCAATCTATTTAGCTCCTTATCTGTTATTTATGTCCAATTAAGCTAGTGTCAAATATAAACTGTTATGCTACATGAATCCATCGAGTGATATAATCTGCCACGTGCCAGATGAGATGGAGAAAAAATAATTAATTTTTAATATACTGGCTGGGAAGAAAATTGCCCTTTACTATTTAATTCTTTATTAAGGATGGTTATCTTCTTTACTTTGTTTTTTAGTGGTCGTGGGCCATTTGGCAGTTTCTCTTGCTAAGAAGGCTTATTTGGGTGTAAATGATAGTTAGGGGCCCAATTAATATATGGTAAAAGGAGGGTTGGAGTGATAGATTTAATCTTAAACCATCGTTTTGATTAAGTAATTCTTTAGGCATAATACCTAAACATACCTATTAACTTTATCCAATTTTTTTTTATAGAAAAGATTGCCTCGTTAAAAACCCCCTTCATAACCGCCAATCTACAAAGGTAGCTCAGCGGACATTGGAAGGAGGAAAAGAGTGCCATAAATTTTATTACTGAAAAACTAGATACAACAAAAGTACATTATACCAATTAAATCCAAACATCTCCTACCACCTAATAGCTTCAACCCAGAACAAGACACCTAACCAGTCCCTACTTTAAGCCTCCTCTTCAAACCTAACCAATTCCCAATTTGGAAAATTCATCTGCCTTATGATTGGCACCTCTCTTTACATGCCTAATGACCACACCCCTACTTAACACAATATTAGCAATGTCATTAACCACTGCTTTAAACAAAGGAGTATAAGAAACTGGATCTTTAATCCATTCTAAAGAAACTAAACAATCAGATTCTAAGATTAGCCTTCCCCTTAATGCCCACTCTGATTCCAAAAATAGCTTCAAACCCCTCTTAATAGCCAATAATTCTGCCAAAATTGGAGGACCCGATCCAACTTTCTCGGAAAACGAATCCAGCATGACACCCTTCTTGTCCCGAAGCAAACCACCTATGCCACCCTTCTGCCAAAATCTATCCATAGCACCATCCACATTTACCTTAAAAAAACCTGGCGGAGGAGGACACCAACCTACACGGGCAAAATTTACCTTTTTTGAACCTTGGTAGGAATATGCTAACGTGAGATCGCCCACTAAACTATCAAAAAGGACCGAATGATTTTGAAACTTTGAAGAAAATCATGTTGCCACTCTATATCTCACCAAGAAGAAAAGTTGTACTCGATCAAGAATCCCTTTATTGAAAACAATTTCATTTATTTGCTTCCAAACCGAACACAATATTGCTTCAGGAATAAAGGTCCATATAGCTGAATTCGGAACCAAACCAAACCATGCCGAGAATAAATCAAACGGGCTCTCGGGGATAGCGAATGAGATGTTCCGCATTCTCATGAAATTCGTCCAAAGACCCCAGGATACATTGCAGGAAACAAAAAGATGAGTAACAGATTATATAAAAACTCCGCACAAGGGGCACAACTGATCTTCGATCCCAATTACACCACGCTTAACTAACTCGACTTTACCCAAATTTTGAAGAATTCATCCATCATTTTTCATTGACATACCGTTCTATTTCAGTATAGCCAAACCTCATATTTGATGATTGGTGCAATTTAGCCAACTAGATAACATGCTAACGTTCACTAATATTTTTTTCAATTGTTCCCTTCTTTTTCTCTTTTTTCCTCTGAATTCTGTTCTATTCTTTTTGCCAACAAAACCTCTTTGTCAAACTGCTGCAGCTCTAGAGCTGTTCGACTTAGCTAACTAAGGGATTTTAAGGCCTTAACAAGTTGTAGCCAGCCGATGCCAGATTGGGTTGAATTTGGCTTGCTAAGGTTATAATAGCCTTGGCTGGTTTGAACTATTTTGATAATGCGTTTTCCTCTTCATTCATGTTTGTAGGAGTCTCCTGAAGGAAAAGGAATGCTAGACTTCCGTCAAAGTCTTCCTGCTTATAAAGAGAAAGATACCATATTGACAGCCATTTTGCAGAATCAGGTGTGTTTTTTGATAAGAATCAGGTGTGTTAATTTTAGTACTTGTTCTTTGGTTTTAGTTGCTTGCCTCTGCAGGAACTAGTGGTAAAGGGATGTTGTATTCATGAACATATTGGCTTCTATTGGAGCGAAAATGAGCTGGGCTACTCATACAGGCTCAGCTCATCAAGAAACATTTCTTGGATTGTTATTGAACTAATAAATTGACCTTGAGGCTATATTGTATTTTGTTAGTTAAGTGAGATGAATTTAATATTATATGTTTTTGCTTGAAGGCCATAGTGGAAGTTGTTTAGTGATTGTAAGTTATTGCATCTAAATGGCCTATTTTTTCAACCAACTGAAATATTTTTGGTGTGCTTGGTAGGAAAATTAGTGAGAGGAAGCAAAATAGGAAGATTATCATTGTCTACACTAACTTATTAATGAAGAAAATCTTTCCGAACTGGAACAAACGATGAAAGAAAATGAGAGTGATGTGAGTTATTGCATTTTTCTAGGGCTTTACCTTTTAGTTTTTGCTTTCTCAAAAGTTATAAACAGGGTGAAATCTCAATCACAAATGATAAAAAATGATCAAATCAAATGTAAAAGAAAATTCTACTGTAAATTATTCCACAGAAAAGAAAAATTGTGCATTTTGCCATCCAAGAACCAAAATTTATTTTTATTCTCTGAAAATATTAGTTGCTTTAACATCAAAATGATATACTTTTTTACTTCCAAAAGCAAAAGGAAGGTGGCAAAAGCAGCATGCAAATCAAGTCCTAAATGACTTTTTCTTTTTTCTCTATATTTAGGATGAGAACAGGAGTTTCTGCACTTAGTACTTTTATTTATGTTATATCATTTCATGAGAGTAGATCGTCTTAACAGAAATAATTGGTTGCTTCAATTCCAGAGTTGGTGCACCACTTTGGTTATGTAGACACATGTTATATTTTCTTATAAGTTGTGTAGTCACAAAATTTTGTGTTTTGCAGGTTGTTATTATCTCAGGTGAAACTGGGTGCGGCAAGACCACACAACTTCCCCAATTTATTTTAGAATCTGAGATAGATTCTGGCCGTGGAGCTTTTTGTAGCATTATATGTACACAACCCAGGCGAATATCTGCTATATCTGTTTCAGAAAGAGTTGCTTCAGAAAGAGGAGAGAAATTGGGTGAATCTGTTAGTTTCTGTCTGAAATAGTTGCTAGAACATTTGCCCAACTATTATGTTTCTTTGTTAAAAATATTTTTTAAGAAAATCAGGTAATCTTTTCCTCATTATTTGTTTTATTTGAAGGTTGGATATAAAGTACGGCTTGAGGGTATTAAAGGGAGGGATACTCGTCTTCTCTTTTGCACAACAGGCATTTTGTTGAGAAGACTACTAGTGGATAGAAATTTAAAAGGTATAACTCATGTCATTGTGGATGAGATTCATGAACGGGGGATGAATGAAGGTAATATGTGAAAATGGTGTCTTAGTTTTGAAGTTAGTGAAACATGATTTCTAATATAATATTTAAAATGTCAGATTTCCTTCTCATTGTCCTTAAAGATCTGCTTCCTCGCCGCCCTGAATTAAAGTTGATTTTGATGAGTGCAACTTTGGATGCTGAGCTTTTCTCCTCATATTTTGGCGGGGCACCTTTAATCCACATTCCAGTAAGTTGAAAACTCAATTCCACCAATCGTTTCACTTTAGGCAGATTTATTTAGGTCCCATTTGCTGGTTCAGTGGCTTTTCTCCTCGTATGCTTGAATTAGACTTTTGATGTTCTTGTTTGTCATTTTTCAAAGCATTCGTTCAGAGGACCCTCCTTCCTTATTTAATTCGTGGGGGAGTTTGAGGTTGAATTCATTGATTTGGAAGTTTATCCCGGGAGTCGTTTTTTGGTCTATTTGGAAAGCAAGGAATGCGATTGTGTTTGAAGGATTAAACCTTGATAGGCTGTCTCTCTTTTTCCTTGTGAGATTTAGGTTATCTAAATGGTTCCTAGCCAAGTATCCTAAATTCCCTATTCAGGAAGATCTGCTAATTGGGGATCCATCACTAGCTGATGGTATTTCTGTTCCTAAACCTAAAGATTATGATGTCATTAGCTGGCTTCCTCCACCTGTTGATTTCTTAAAGATGAATGTTGATGGAGCTGTTAGGTTAAAAGACTCGATTGGAGGTATTGGAGGCATTTTAAGGGACTGGAATTGCTGCACTCTTCTGACTTTTTCTGAGAACATTGGTCAAGGTCCCCCACCAGTTGCAGAGTTAAAGGCTATTAAAAGAGGCATCGAAATTTTTTTAGCTTCAAGATGGTCTGCTGCTAGTAGATTGGTTGTTGAGAGTGATTGTAAGTCGGCAGTGGAGTGGATTCACACCCCGTCTTTGGCACCAGTTTTCATGTTGCCTCTGGTTAGAGAAATTCTGTTGATCCTTTCGGGAAAGGTGGTTTTAATTAGGTTAATTCCAAGGTCTTGTAATGGGGAGGCAGATAGTTTAGCAAAGCAGGGGATCGGTTGATTGTATGTTTTAGGTATAGTTCATTTTCCTATAGCTGTAGGTTCTTGAAGTAGCAGAAGTGGTTAAGTCTTATGTAAAAGCATCTGCTGTATTGTTAAGTCTTATGTAATCTGGTTTGGTAATAAAATGAGGCACTCTTTTCCTCCCTCCACTACTTGATCCTTTCTATTAGGAAAGGGTCAACTATGAGGGAGGTTTTTAACGAGGCTTCCTATTCCTATCAAAAAAAAAAAAAAAGCATTCGTTCAGAGTATATACCACTAGCTTAAATTCTTCCAGATTCAAGTCTGTTTTCTGGTAGAGTTCTCCAGAGTTTAAAATGCATCACTGAATTTCCTTTTTTTCCTTTCCTGTTCTAATTTAGGGTTTTACATACCCAGTTCAAACACATTTTTTGGAGAATATTTTGGAGATGACTGGTTATAGGTTGACTCCAGCTAATCAAATTGATGATTATGGCGAAGAAAGAATGTGGAAAATGAGTAAACAAGCCCCGAGAAAGAGGAAGAGCCAAATTGCCTCTTCTGTTGAGGTAAGCAAACTTCTTTTCAATGTTGTAAAAAACTGAACTGGATTGGTTGGTCCGATTTGTTCACTAAGGAACTGGTGGTTTGTTAGATTCAGTACATATAAAAATACCCAAGCCTTAAGTGAACTGATAGAAAACCGGTTCAACCCATAAAATAACAGTTAAACCTGTAATGAACTTTTTAAACGGGTAAAACACTGGTTCTTTATTGATTTTACTATTTTCTGTTAAAATATATTTTTGTTAGTGATGATATTTGAGTCTTTAACCTCTTAGTCATTTTAAATGCATTATGCTCACTATATATATATTTAAATGCCATATTAAGCCATATATATTTATTGCTTATTTATAATTAAAACCATATATTTAGTGGCTCGACTGGTGACCTGAATAATTCCAGTTTGGTTCTTTGTTTATTGTTTTTTGCTACTTTTGGAATACTGCACTCTATGATCCTTATTTTCTCTCTTTATTGTGAAAATATATGATAGGATGCACTCCGAGCAGCTGATTTTAAGGATTTCAGCCCTCAGACCCAGGAGTCTTTGTCATGTTGGAATCCTGATTGTATTGGTTTCAATCTCATAGAATATCTTTTATCATATATCTGTGAGAATGAAAGGCCCGGTGCAGTTCTAGTCTTTATGACGGGGTGGGATGACATAAGTTCTCTGAAGGAAAAGCTGCAAGCTCATGCAATCCTTGGACATCCTAGCCGAGTTTTGTTACTTACTTGCCATGGTTCTATGGCTAGTTCTGAGCAGGTAATTTTCATTCTTTGTTTGGTGTATATTCTAAGATCTTCTGGCTGGCTGGCCTTTTCCCCATTTGCCCTTCTCATACATGATAAAATTCTAAATAAGTTTTCTGGATTCCTGCAGAAGCTAATTTTTGAAGAGCCTGAAGATGGAGTGAGGAAAATTGTATTAACTACTAATATTGCTGAGACGAGCATAACGATTAATGATGTTGCTTTTGTTCTTGATTGTGGTAAGGCCAAGGAGACATCGTATGATGCACTGAATAACACTCCTTGTTTGCAATCGTCGTGGATTTCCAAGGTTTCTGCTCTACAAGTAAGGCTACCATTTGATTACATGTATGATCTCTAATCTATGTTGAGGTTAAAACTGGCCGTCGATAATTTGTCTTTGCTATGTCAGAGAATTGTCTAGTATAGTTCAACTCGTGTTGAATGTTCATTTTATCATCTATAATTTGAAGGTTTCTTTCTGACTATCTGTTAAGAATGCTTTTGCTAGTTAGGGAGTTTCAGCTTGGGTGGTTCTTTCTATTTGTTTTTCGGGCTTTCAGTTGTAAGGGGGGTTATTCTTGGAAGTAGTCTACTCTTTGTAATACTTTTAATCAATAATATTTGAGGCACTCTTTTCTTCCTCCCGCTGATTAAGGAATTCCACTAGGCGTTTCGTTAATCATGAAAGGGGTTTTTAACGAGGCCTCCTCTTCTTATAAAAAAAAGAATGCTTTTGCTAGGCTATTGCTTTTTTCCATAATAATTTGCACTAGGTGCTGCTAGGGGATGAATCTTTTCCTTCTAAGATTAATTGAAATAAAAATTATCAAATAAATCAATTTCTTAAGAGAACATGAATGCTAGCATGTTGCACAAGATTGGCTTTTTGTAAACCACATCTTTGTGTCAAATGAGAAGCACGTGGAAGGAGAGAAATAGTTAAATAATGAGCTTCTGGTTGGCGTATATGTCTGCCTCATTTGTATGGTTCCTGAACTCATAAATCTTCAAGGGGCATGGTTTAGTGTGATCTTCAAAGAGAGAAAGCGTGATGTTCATATGGTCTCGTATTGTTTGTTGAATACTCGAACATTGAAAAAACAAGGAATTTGATATTGTCCCCTTTTCACTATTAAAGGTATGTGATTAATGAAAAAAAAACTTTAGAAATTTTAGAGAACTCCAATTAGGTGGCTCTCCCCCTGTCACCTTAGAAAAGTTTGCTTAGCCTGTAAGGCTTTGAGGTGCCTTTTTGGTCTTGTACAATTGTACCAAGACATAGTGCCTAGGCAGCACCTAGGCGCCTACTTCAATAACATTTATTACCTGGTTGGCCTTAACAAACTTTTTGTTGTTGGGTTTGTGCATATTGATTCAAGTTCAGCCACTTTTTTTCATTTTCACCAATTTAACAAGATTCCTCTTAAATTTCATGGTTGTTTCAAGAATCTTCTAGAAAATGAGTTGCTTGCCTCTAGACAAACATTTTAATCTTTCTTGACTCCCAAATGATTTGCCTTAGTGGGTAAACATCTGATGCAAGTTTTCAGGACAAACATCTTATGCAAGTTTGCCTCAGTCTTGTGTTTCTTTTCAATGTTGAATTCGAGTGGTAAATCTAATGCAAGTTTTATTGATGCCATGGAGATATAAATATTATTGCATTACTTTTGCTCAGAGAATAAGCATTGCTCATTAGATTTGGGGATCTAATTGTCTAGTTTCTACTAGTCATGTATTTGGAAGTTAAGAAAAAATGAGTTTGCTATAAAAATTTACTGAAAAGTAGAGATACAAAACATTTAGTAATATAAGCTAGAAAAACATGCCAAGAAAGTTGCATGGAAGGCTAGAGTGAGAGTAAAAATATTTTTGAAAGGTTGGAGTCAAAAGATCGAGATAAAGATATTTATAGGTTTGTTTGGATGAGAGAAAAAGATTAGAGATTGGGTAACTATTAGGAAGATTATGATCGTTGCGAAGGATGAGGAGATTAAAGAGAGATGATGGGATTGTTTTGATAATCTCTTCGACTTTAATTACTGTAGTGATGTGGGTGACTTTACTATGAGAGGACCTAAATTGTGACTTTATTTGTTCCTTCGATGTCAAAGAGGCTTTGCATTTAATATAATTAGAAAAGATGATAGGCTTAGATGCATTTCCTATTGAGGTTGTGATGAAGTTCGATTGAGTGGTGGTTGAACTTGTTTAACGAGATTGGGCGAAGTAATAATACGCTTGATCAGTGGAGAAAGGATTCTGTGGTGCCTTTATATAAAGACAACAATCACATTCAGGACTACTCAAGCTATTGGAGAATAAATCTTTTGTAAAGCTTTGGGAAGGGATTATTGGCCAATGTTTAAACAAAATGCTAAGTTTATGGAAAATCTGTTTGGTTTCATGCTAGGATGATCAATCATGAAAGCAATTCATCTGTTGCTACTTATTGAGAGGTTTTGAATGTCAGGATGAGACTTACACATGTTTTTTATTTATTCCAAGAAACTTATGATGCTACGTAGAGGGGTTCTTCTGCGGGCTTTGAACAAGAAGATGAGAAGATTGGTAGAGGCCAAAAAGGAATTCTTTAGAGATTTTTTAATCGTTTTCTTCTTAATACATGTTTAATCGATTTGTCATTGAGTGGAGGTAGGTTTACTTGGTGTAATAACCAAGATTCTCTAACCTATGTAAGGCTGGACAGATTTTTGGTTGATAGCCAATTCTTGGCAGCTTTTCCAGATTTAACACAATCGTTGCTGCCAAGATCATTGTCAGATCATAATGCAGTAATAATTGAGAATGGAGGTGTAAATTGGGGGAAAAGCCGTTTAAACTGTTTAACTATCTGATGGATGAAGCAGGATTTGAGGATGTGATCAGTTGTTCAATTCAAGAATGTAAAGAGATACAGATGAATGCTGGAATTTTCAAAATTCTGAAAAAAACCAAAAACTGCCATTAAAAATTGGGCAGGAAAGAGAGAAAAGTTTCCTGGAGCTTTAATTTCAGAAATAGAATTGAAGATTCAAAAATTAGAAGTGGAGGTCCAACAGCAGCAAGATAGTACTTATGATGAGAAAGCAGCTGAGTTAAAGGAGTTAAGGTCAGAATTATGGAAGTTGCATAAGATAGAGGAGCAGATTTGGTTCCAGAATTCTAGATCCAAATGGGTAGAAGATGGGGACAGAAATACCAGATTCTTCCATACATGTGCTTCAGTTAGGAGGAAAAAAATGCGTTGAATGCTCTTATAAGCAGGGGTAATGTTATTCAAGACCCAAATGTTATAAAAGCCACTGTCAAAGAACACTTCTTTAAGGCTTTTAATGACAAATCGACCTTAGAAGTGAAAGAAATCGAGTTGGATTTTTCCAGAATTTCAATTCAGCAGAGTTTAATTTTGGAGAAAGAATTTACTGAGGAGGAAATATGGGAGACTTTAAAGTCTTGCAATAGCAACAAAACCCCGGGGACGGATGGTTTTAATTTGGGGTTTTTCAAGAGATATTGGCATGTACTTAAAGGAGAAATTATGAAGTTCTTCTTCAACTTCTATTCGGGGAAAGATTGGGATCATGACATCAACCATACCTTTATTACAATTATTCCGAAGGTCTCTAACAGTGGTGACCTTGATGATTATAGGCCTATTAGCTTAGTTGGTGGATTATATAAGATCCTATCTAAGTGCCTATCGAGGAGGTTGAGGAGCTGTATTTCAGACTTAATTAGTCCTACTCAATTTGCCTTCACCCAAGGGAGACAAATATTGGACTGTTCTTTAATTGCGAATGAAGGAGTGGATTATTGGAGGAAAAATGGTCCTAAAGGTTGTGTTTTCAAGGCAAATTTCAAGAAAGCGTATGATTCGGTTGATTGGGACATTTTGTTTCTAGTAATGGAGAAAATGGGATTTGGTTCCAGGTGGAGAGGTTGGATCAGAAAGTGTGTAACCACAGCTTCAGTTTCTGTTTTAGTGAATGGAGTTCCTACTGAGGAATTTGCAATGGCTAAAGGACTTAGACAGGGGTGCTCTCTATCACCTATGTTGCTTAATTTTATTGGAGAACTTCTCAATATGCTAATTTTAAAGGCTGTGGAACAGGGTCTGTTTTCTAGACTGGTTATAGGAAGGGATGCGGCTGCTTTCAAATTATCTCATCTACAGTTCGCGGATGATCTCATTATGTTTTGTGGTGCATCTAAGACGCAGATTTTAAATGTGAAGAGGGTGCTTAGAGTGTTTCAAGTGATTTCTGGTTTACAGCTCAACATGAAGAAAAGTAAACTGTTTGGTGTGAATTTGAACGAGGAAGAAGTTCAGCAGTGGGCTAATTCTATCGGATGTTCTGTGGGTAGTTTTCCCTCTGAATATTTAGGACTGCCTTTGGGTGCTACTAGAAACTCTACAGTACTTTGGAATCCGGTGGTGAATAACTTTACGAATAAATTAGCGGGGTGGAAGGCTTCTTCACTGTCATTAGCAGGAAGGTTGGTTTTAATAAAGTCAGTTCTATGTTCGCTCCTTCATGAATAGAGCTCTTCTAGCAAAATGGCCTTGGTGGTATGCTAATGAAAGGGGGTCTGTTTGGAGGGTATTCATTTGTTCTAAATACAATATGGATCCATCTTAGTTAATGTTTGACAACAAAGTCCCACAAAGAGTATCTTGGATTTGGAGATCGGTGGTTATGAATCACTTTAAAGAAGACAGTATTGGCTCTAAGTTTAGAAGTTTGTATTCTTTCTGAGTTGGGGATGGCAGATTGATTAGGTTCTGGCAGGATAATTGGGCTTTGGACTATCCTCTTCTAATTATTTTCCTCGATTGTTTTCCATTTCCACAAACAGAATGGGTAAACTGGTTGAATTTGGGAATTACAGCTCATCGGGTTGGAGTTGGGATGTGCAGTTTAGAAAAAATTTAAACGACTGGGAAATAGAATAGTGGGTTAACTTGATGAACGCTATTTCCTCTGTTTCTCTATCTAAGGAGTTAGTGAGGGGTGATTTGGAAAGGTACTGGAGATGGGGTATACACTGTTAAATCTGGCACTAAGATTGTTCAGCCATTATTTCGGATTCGAAAGAGGTATATTTCTGGAAGAAGATTATTTGGAGGTGCCAGATTCCACCTAGAGTGGAGTCCTTTATGTGGCAGGTGGTGTTAGGGAAGCTGGTTGTTAGGGACAGAACTTGTTAAAAGGGGAATACAAGGAATTGTAGACATTATGTGCCCTCTTTGTAAGAGGGAGGTGGAGTCTCCCTCGCACTTGTTTTTCACGTGTTCGGTGGTGTGGACGATTTGGAACAAATTTCTGAATTTCTGGAAGATTAAGTCTGTTTTGCATGTTAATGCGAAAAACTTCCTACTTGCTTGGGCTGATTTGAAGTCTACCTCTACAATTTGGTCTTTTTTCCTGGGCAGTTATTTGGACTACTTGGAAAGTTAGGATCTTATGTGTTTGAAGGGGAAAGTTGGATTTGGCTGAGTATTTTTCCTAGCAAGGTTTAGACTAGCTTCTTGGTTCCTTGCTAAGTACAAAGAGGTGTCTATTCCTAAGGATTCTCTTATTTCAGACCCTTCATTAGGGGATTTGTGCTCTCTTTATCCTAATCGGCTTGTAACTAAATTTCCTTGGTCTCCTCCTCCTCAAGGTTTTGTAAAGTTAAATGTTGATGCGACTACTACAAGAGATTGGAAGAAGAGTGGGATAGGAGGTGTTCTGAAGGACTCCTCGGGTTTGACTTTAAGTTCTTTCAAGGAAACTGCTGGTCCGGGCCCTCCAACTTTTATGGAATTAAAAGCTATTCAGAAGGGTCTAATGTTCTATGCGAATTTACGAGAGAGGAAGGGACGTCTGATTATTGAAAGTGACAGCAAAGTTGCGGTAGACTGGATTAAGAAAGTGGATCTAGTTCCTGATGTTTATGCTTTTTTGATTAAAGATATTGTTCATAGGCTTAATGTTTTAGAAGGTGTTGTCAGATGGGTTAATAGGACAACCAATTTAGAGGTTGATGCCTTAGCTAAAGAAGGAATTGGCTGATTCTATATTTATATTTTGGATGTTTTATGGTTGTTTCGAGTTTATTTGGTTTGTGGGGTGTATGATGGTTGTATCTTATGTAATTTTATGGTTCAATAAAATCCTAAGGCACTCTTTTCCTCCTTCCGCTGATTAAGGAGTTCATATAAGCTCCATTAATCAAGAAGGGGGTTTTTAACGAGGCCTGAAATTCTTATAAAAAAAAAAGATGACAATTCCTTTCAAATATTTTAATAAAATATGATACATGTACAAGGGAGTAGCCATGAATGTAAGGACTTGTGGTGGTTTGAGTGTTGACCTATTGAGTTTCCATTACAATAGGGGTGCGCCTAGGATCAACATTGAATCATTTTCTCTTTTTCACAGTAATAGATGAGATAACAACAGGCATTCTAGATGAAATACCTTGGTTTGTTCTATTTGTGGGTGACATTGTAGTGGTTTTTGGGACTAAAAGAGAGGTTAATACCATATTAGAGTTGTGGAATCAACACGAGAAACTCAGAGATTTAGATCGAGTAAATGGAGTGAGCATCAAGTAAAAGGGGGAACAATGATCTTGAGGTGATCGCACTTGATGGTCAAGTGATACCATAGAGGCGATAATTCAGAAAGAACAGCATATTGATGGAGATGTTAACTGTAGGATAGAGGTTGGGTGGCTTTTTTGGAGAATTGAGATTGGAGTTTTGTGTGATCGCAGTATACCTTTGGGTTTGAAGTGGAAATATTTTGGGACAACTATCTAATTTGCTTAGCTATGGTGTACGGAATGTTGGGCTAATGTGAAGCGACATCTATAAATGATGAGTGTAGCTAAGATGCCAATATTAAGATGGATGTGTTGTAAGACTGGAAAGAATGAAGTTAAAAATGATGATATTTGTCTTCAAGTTGGGATAGCTTTTATAGAGAATAAGGTGAGAAAACCATTTATGGTAGTTTGGTCATTAAATGAATACTGAGGGATGCACCTATTGAAAGGATGTAGCAATTAAAGGGTTGAAGGGCTAAAAAAGACATGGTTCGAGGTGATAAATAATGATATTAAACTATTAGAACTTGAAGAGAAGATGGTGGCTAATATAAATGATTGAAGGTGGATTTGTGTACCCCTATAAGTGTTTCTTTGCCCTGTCTTTTTTGTAGCCGGCCTCAAATAGGTGGGGTTAAGGCTTTGGTTTATGCATTTGACATGCTGTTTCCATTGATTTCTCTTTCTTCACTCATTTTATCTGTATACTGGAAAGAAACTCTTAAATTAAACAAGTCATTCACTGCTTGAGTTATGTACCTTTATGCTGATTAATGTATTGTTTTGTACATGCATGTCTACATAGAGAAGAGGAAGAGCTGGGCGAGTGCAGCCTGGGGAGTGTTACCATCTCTATCCTCGATGTGTATACGATGCCTTCGCTGAATATCAATTACCTGAAATTTTGAGAACGCCTTTGCAGTCTCTTTGTCTGCAAATCAAAATTTTGAAACTCGGTAGTATATCTGAATTTCTATCAAGGGCATTGCAGTCACCAAAGTTACTGGCGGTAGTAGCCCATTTCATATCTTGGTTTTACTTTTATTTTAATATCAATGTCTTACCAGAAAACATTCATTTTGCACCGTATAAATTTCAGATTATGCCATTATTTGAAGGCCTTATTCGCGACCTTTGAATGAATGCCTCTTCTGTACTCTTGTATTCCTCCCATTAATGTTTTTATTTATTAAACTGTGACTGTAGGTTCAAAATGCCATTGAATATTTAAAAATCATTGGGGCGTTGGATGTGAATGAGAATCTAACTGTGTTGGGTTTGTGAACACTTATGTTTGCTATTTCATATTAATACTCTTTAGTTTCAGTAATTATTTGTTACTGTAGTCTCATTTGGTTCAACTTACTTGATTGATAGGGCGTTATTTGACTATGCTTCCAATGGAGCCAAAACTTGGGAAGATGCTCATCCTTGGTGCTATCCTTAATTGTCTGGATCCTGTGTTAACTATTGTTGCTGGTCTTAGTGTTAGAGATCCATTTTTGACACCATTAGACAAGAAAGATGTAAGTCAGCTTTTCCTTAATCATATGCATCTTTTTGTAGGATTGTAATCTGAGCATGAACCTTTTATTCTTTACTCTTCCTTTTTGGATGAGTCCCTGTTTACTTAAATTTATAGCATATCTATGGTAAATTTTGGTGATGTTGACTATTTATTGTTTGAACAATGGTGTAGCAGTTCTGGATGTGACGGTTGTACCTTCCTTAAGGACCTGTTGTTGGCTTAACTTTCCAAAACTGAATTCTAGGGTTGGTGGCATAGACAGTTTTACTTTTGTAGCTATAAGAGTGCTAGATCTGTTGGAATGTTTAATGGCAGTTAAGTGCATGAAAATAAGAAACAATTTTCTGGGTGCAAAATGAATAAAACTAAAAGTACAAGCTTAGGAATTGGTAAAGAGAAAGGTGATAGTGTATAATTGTATTAAGGTTGTATGGTTTGGTCAAATCTTTCTATTAAAAGCTTATTGAGTACAATGTATTGATTATTAATGATAGAATCCCAAGTTTAATGGTCAAATGAGTTTAAAAATTTTATGGTGTCCTTTTGGTTCACAGTGAGGTAGTGCCAATACAAACGAAATAGGGTGGTGTAGGATTTGCAGAGAGGACTGCAGCATGCTCTAGATCATTTAGAGCTGTGGCTGGCAGAAAGATTGGAAGCATAAAGTGAGAGTTTGGAATAGAAACAGGGGAACAACAACAATCCACATGTGTGAATTAGGAAGGAAGCTGGAGTTTTACTTGGGAAGGGTAACCAAGTACTAGTAAGAGAATACAGATTGTTGTATGGAATTTGCTTGCTTCTAAAATAAGCCTTGAAAGCCTGATATTGTCGACTTGAGGTGTAACTAGTACATCCAATAGAAAGATGCCAGGTCATTGTCATTAAAGGGATGGAAAATGAATTCTAAACTTACAGTTACGAACTAATTCTCTGGTAACAGTTAATGAATGTGGTAGAAAACATCTCTGGAGTAAGACACAGGAGGTACTCTTATACCCCAGAGAAAGGTTGAGAAAAACCTTTACAAACTCCAATCTGAGCCACCTAGGCGAAACTCTCTATGACATGCCGTTGTGATGATTTAACCCAAAATTTGCCACTTTTTCCCAGGCTTAATCCATTGGTGTGGTTGCTAGTCAAATCCCTGCAAGACATGCTTAGGGACAGTTTTAAATTAGTTAAATCATTATTTTCTAAAATCATCTAAAAAAGTTAAATAACCAAAAGAGCTGGAGACCAAATTTCCTAAAATAACTATTCAGGAGGATGTATTGATTGGTAATCCATCCCTTGCAGATGGAGTTTCACTATTGAAAGCTAAAGATCGTCATGTCTTACGATGGATTCCCCCCCCCCCCGGTAGATTTCCTAAAGATGAATGTCGACGGAGCTGTTAGGCTTGATGGTTCGGGTGGAGGAATTGGAGGTATATTAAGAGATTGGAATGGCTGTACCCTTTTGACTTTTTCAGAGAATGTTGGTCAAGGAACTCCACTTGCTGAATTAAAAGCTATAAAAAGAGGTATTGAAATTTTTTTGTCATCATGTTGGGAGTCTATTGGTAGGTTGATCGTTGAGAGATTGTTCTCCGGCAGTGGATTGGATTCATTCCCCGGTTCTGGCCCCAGTTTTTTTATCGCATCTAGTTTATCAGATTTCTACTCTTATCACGGGAAAGGTTCATTCAGTGAGGTTAATTCCAAGGGCGTGCAATGGAGAGGCAGACAGTTTAGCAAAGAAAGGGATAGGTTGACTGTGTGAGATGATTATTATGGCAGTTGGAGTGTTTAAGTATTATGTACTGGATTTTAGTGTAATTGTTAAATCTTATGTAATTTTTCAGTATCAATAAAAGTTCTAAGGCACTCTTTTCCTCCTTCCGCTGATTAAGGAGCTTATTCTAAAGCTCTATTAATCAAGAAGGGGGTTTTTAACGAGGCCTTCCATTCTTATAAAAAAAATAAGAGCTGGAGACTGAATCACATTGACTTCATGTGAAAGGAACTTCCCAATAAAGGTCCAAATAGCAGATTGCATATTACAGATCATTTGTCCTCCTTGCAGCTTGCAGAGGCTGCAAAGTCGCAGTTTTCCCATGATTATAGTGACCACCTTGCACTTGTTCGGGCCTATGAGGGCTGGAAAGAAGCTGAGATAGACCTTACTGGTTATGATTACTGCTGGAAAAATTTTCTTTCTGCACAATCAATGAAAGCAATTGATTCACTTCGGGAGGAATTTCTTTCATTGCTCAAGGATACTGGTCTTATTGATGACAATGCAACTAGCTTTAATTGTTGGAGCTATGATCAGCATCTCATCCGGTCAATTATTTGTTATGGGCTGTACCCTGGAATTTGCTCTGTTGTGGTGAGTTTTTAGTTTATTTCTCCTTGTGTATTCCAAAAATCAACAAACTGAGTACCTTGCATTAAAAGTATACTTGGCTTGCCGGTTAAATTTTATGGCTGTTGACTGTGTGCTTAACATTACAAGGATAGTCCTCAACTTTGAACTTGAGAGACTAAATTGTGAACTGTCAACATTAATTTGCATTTCCTAATAATTTTCCATGTGTGTTAATGGATTCATGTGCAGCATAATGAGAAATCATTTTCACTGAAAACTATGGAGGATGGACCTGTGCTTCTATACTCAGTAAGTCTGTTTCAAGTTGAATCTTTGCTGTTAATTACTGTGTTACTATGTTAGCTGAAATATAATATGCTTTGTTCTATTTCGTATTAGTTTTCATGTGATAATGTACATTTATATTTTATAGAACTCTGTTAATGCTCGGGAATCTAGAATTCCGTATCCTTGGCTGGCGTTCAATGAGAAGATAAAAGTGAACTCTGTTTTCCTGCGGGACTCAACCGCCGTCTCTGATTCAGTGCTTCTCCTGTTTGGCGGTAGCATCTCAAGAGGAGATGTAAGATTTTCTCCTGTCTATATTATTACTAGATTTTTTTTTTGTTTCTTCAAGTAATGTGTTTTTTATCTGGTTTTCTATTATTATTTTTTCTGGCTGTAATTTTCTGTAATTATTTTCAGTAAATGGTGGTTTAGTGAAATTATATTCTTGCTCTAATAGGATGGACACTTGAAGATGTTGGGAGGGTACCTAGAATTTTTCATGCAACCTTCTCTAGCAGAAAAATATCTAAGTTTAAGGAGAGAATTTGATGAGCTGATTCAAAATAAAGTAAGTTAAAAGCTCAGACAACCAATTTTCCCTTAGCTGGTGCTATTCTGCTTATTTTATTTATATTTTCCCTTTACTTCATATAACCTCTGCTTGAATATAAAAACCATCAGTTCTGTCTAATTTCTTGATCTTAGATTTTAATAAATTCATTTTTGGGCAGTTACTGAATCCCCAAATGGTCCTACATATTCATCATGAGTTGATTTCTGCCATACGGCTACTGGTTTCTGACGATCAGTGTGATGGAAGATTTGTATTTGGCCGTCAGGACCTTAAACCATCAAATATGCCTGTTATTCCACCAAAACAGTCTCTAATTTCTAGGACAGAGAGTGGTCCCGGGGGTGATAATCCTAAAAGTCAACTCCAAACATTGGTCACTAGGGCAGGATATGCCACGCCAACCTACAAGACATATCAATTGAAAAACAGTCAGTTCCAATCTACTGTTGAGTTCAAAGGTATGCAAATCACTGGGCGGCCTTGCAACAACAAGAAGAATGCAGAAAAAGATGCTGCATCTGAGGCTTTGCAGTGGTTAATGAGTGATACTGGGATGGGCCATGAGTATATCAATTATATGTCGATGTTGCTGAAGAAAAGCAAGAGGGATCACTGATCTACAACGGTTCAGTGTCCTTGAAGATTTTGTGAGGAACAATGATCCCAACAAATGATTTCAAACCCAATTTTTGTTCTTTTTTTCATGGTTATGTTGGCCCTATTCTGTGGAAAACAAAGTAATTGCATTGCCACCTGGAAAGGCAAGACAACACCACAATTTTGAGACTTCCGGTATGGTCGCAATCATGTGGATGATTTACTAGAAAAAGCAGGCCCATTTTATCTCTGCTAGTGACCTGCAAACAGCTTACTAACTAAGGCTAAGTGGACTAGAATTGACCTATACTACAAGCATCATGTTGCTGATCTTTGATTGAAGTAATCGATTGCGTTCTGGGTGAACACTAAATCAATTGCTTCTCAGGGTCTGAAAATGTACATACACTAGGACAGTTGGCTGATTGTTCTACAGTTCTTGATGCTATAACTCGTATATTTTTGTCTATATATAATTTGATAAAATGCTGTTGCTAGGCATTAAATCCATGAGAAATACATTATCAATTCATTTCCGTTATGAGATTCATACTTTCGTTTCTTCCCCTTTCGTGCTAGATTTGGAGCCTCTTCACATTGTTCGCCTGGGGCAGTCTTTCAGCTTCTGCTTTGAACTGTCCCATTGAGCAACCGATCTGAAGGTTTAAGGGTTCATAAAGCAGGAATCTCTAAAAAAAAAGATCAGCCAAGTCCATTTTCAAAAGCTGCCTCTAATTGTTCCTTCAAACTTAAAAATGATATCAATTTGGTCCTTTGACTAATAAAATCCAACTGGTATAAGTGTTGAACTTCTTGCATAATTGTCCACTAACAATAAATCGAAGGCTTACTAGCATTAATCCATGAATTGAAACATTTTATCAACGCCTACCAAGTTATTTTCCGTCAACCTATTTTGTCTCCAATCCCTTGTCTTGTCGAGAATTTTGATCAATTTCTAACTTTAACCAAAGGAAACCTCGACTCGCCTCATTTCTATGTCGTTTATGAAAATGGTCTTCTGCAAGTGTTGGAGCATTGTTCGGATGTTGATAAATGTTAGACTAAATGTAAATAGGGTATCATAAATCCTAAATCTTTTTTAAGATTAGTCCAGAGAATATCTTTGTATTTGATGCTTAAAAAGGCATGGAGTAAGAGTCGATGATTAGACATAGGTTGAAGCTATTGGAATTGCTGGGACCAAGAATAATCACTTGCGGCATTCTCAACAAAAGGACTTGGGGGGTTTAGGAAATGGGTCAGGTTTACTCAGCGGAATAAGGTAGATGTTTTTGCGAGTGTGTTGGAGTGCGAGGACTAATAAAAATCCATCAGTTTGTCTAAGTTTAGGGCCTAGGGAAATGGGTTGGGTTTCTGGCCGAAACATGCAAGATTTTCGGTGATTGTGTTGATTGCGAGCTAAAGGCAATAAATTTATGGTGTCAAAGGGACCAATAAGAAGTTTGTTGGTTGAAATGTGTGGTGATCAGGTAATTGTTGAATTGCCAGAATGGCAATGGGCCATGCATTCCATAATGTGACAAAATTACATGGAAGTGGTCTACTCTTTAGCAATCACATAGATATAATGCTATTCAATAAATAGTTGTTTAAAGATGTACTGTAATATAAATTAAAATATTTAAATAATTAAATTTATTTTTAACTATTTTACATAATAAATATTTAATAAATGGAAGCTGTACTTAGATATTCATTAATACCAAGATAACTCATTTTTTATTTTTCTAAACATTGAGAGGTAAAAATTCATGAAAATATAGAATTTATAAATCTCAAAAATTGTGATTGTCGAATCAACCTATAAAAATATATTGCAGGAGAGTAAATAATGAAGAAATCAATAATATTCTAATGAAAATCTCTTATTATAATCTATTTTTGAATAATCTCTTATTATAATCTATTTTTGAATATTTTTTACAAAAATACTAACAGATAAATAAGTTAATATATATATATATATATATCTTCCCTCGCGCAACAGGGGTGGTGGATTATTACTAGTTTCCTCTGGTTTGCGTCCAGTTTGTCTGTTTGTTTACAATAAAAAGGATGTCACTTTCACGTGATGCAGGCCATTTCTAAACTTATAAAGCCAAACTCTGCCATCTCTCTATTGCGTCTCTCCAATTCCCTAAGCAAGGGCGGCTCTTTAAACTTAAAGAGAGGAAGGCATTATGGTAGACACGCAGGACAAGAAGATAATGGAAGAGAGTTTAATACCCAAATTAGAGAAGGAGAAGAGTAACCCCTGCTTATCATGGGCTGCTTTCGCCGGAGAAATAAAAAGGGTGGGCTACCTTGCGGGGCCTATGGTAGCGGTGACCATATCGCAGTAC
This sequence comes from Hibiscus syriacus, assembly GCF_006381635.1. Lineage (NCBI taxonomy): Eukaryota > Viridiplantae > Streptophyta > Magnoliopsida > Malvales > Malvaceae > Hibiscus > Hibiscus syriacus. Next base: position 9,115,431 of record NW_024061960.1, on the reverse strand, counting down.
CTCTTGCAAGTTATATCAACGATGATGGTGGGTCATCTCGGTGAACTTGCTCTCTCTAGCTCTGCCATTGACATCTCTCTCGCCGGGGTCACCGGCTTCAGTCTTCTTGTAAGTCAATTTACATTTTGCTTCTACTTAATAAACTTGTCATTTTGATAGTGATTTTTAGAATTATAATGTCCTTGAATTCCACGTCTCTTTGTTTTTATGTTTCTAGTGTTTTACTAGGCAATTAGGTTTCCTCATTTAAGATGATTGTATCCAGTTAGAAGTACGATTCTGACTCAACCTAACCATACCCATATAGAGTTAATGAGTTCGGTCATGTGGAAATTCATGTCTACTTTTCATATTGTCTCTTTGTGGTTGGATCTATTGACTTCTAACCACATATTTTATATTTTATAAGTATTTTTTTAATGTTTTTGGATCTTTGGGGCTTATGTTGACTTTAAAATTCTTTGCTGTTCAGTTAATCCCTTGGGCAGCACGTATGTGTGTTGACAGAAATTCCTTTATGCTTATTCACTTGTAGTTATTCAGTCACTACAGTTTAACAAATTAAAGAAAAATTTAATGGATGGATGTCCCTTGTTCCCATATGTAATGGGGTAAGGGGAGGTAAGATAATAGGCTGCCTTCAACATTAGGTTGAGAGCAGCTTCCGTAAGAGACCTCCAAATTATGAAATACCCTCTATGGGACTCGATCCCACGACCTCAAGGTTAAGAACCTTGTGCTATACCAACTGAGCTGGATGGTTATTTCTTAACAAATTAAAGAAAGAAATATGATAATTGAATGATTGGTTTGCTGCTGAGTCTAGACCAGCTGACGAACTGAATTTGGATTTCTGGAATTGTCAGTTGTCACCACCACTATTACTATCTGAACTTACAGAATATCAACCAACTAAATTTTGTAATTTGTATGTGATTATCAGCTGGGTATGGCTTGTGCATTGGAAACTCTGTGTGGACAAGCTTATGGAGCTCAACAGTACCCAAAAGTAGGAATCCATACCTACACTGCTATATTTTGTTTGATCTTAGTTTGCATCCCTCTGTCCCTCCTATGGCTGTACATGGGAAGGCTACTTGTGTTCATTGGTCAAGATCCCTTAATTTCACTTGAAGCCGGTAAATTCATTGGGTGGCTTATCCCGGCGCTATTTGCGTATGCTACTTTTCAACCCCTTGTTCGCTACTTTCAAACACAAAGTTTGATCACTCCCATGCTCATATGCTCTTGTGCCAGTCTTTTAGTACATATACCTCTATGTTGGGCTCTGGTGTTCAAGTCTGGATTAGAAAATATAGGAGGAGCATTAGCAATTAGTATCTCAAACTGGTTAAATGTGATTTTCCTTGCACTTTATATGTGGTACTCTCCCGTCTGTGCAAAAACTCGTGTCCCCGTTACAATGGAATTATTCCAAGGAATTAGAGAGTTTTTCCGTTTCGCTATCCCTTCTGCTGTTATGATTTGGTACGTTATCTCCTCTTTTCCTCACCTGAATATATATGCCTAAGATGTTGAAGATCCGTAATGTCTTCTTTATTCAAACAATTGCAGCCTTGAGTGGTGGTCATTTGAGCTACTTATCCTGCTATCTGGGCTTTTACCACATCCAGAGCTGGAAACATCCGTCCTATCTGTGTGGTATGTTCATTTGCTATTGTTTTCGATCGATGCATCTGGTATCCTCCAATGCTTGATGGGTATTATAATTATATGATTTTTCTATTGCATCATATTGTAATTATTCTACTAATAAGCTTTTCAACTTTCCCAAACAGTCTCAACACCCTTGCAACACTTTATGCCATACCATATGGATTCGGTGCTGCAGCAAGGTATGCCCTGATATGCATGCACATACTTATTTTGACTTTATGCCATACCATATGGATTCGGTGCTGCAGCAAGGTATGCCCTGATATGCATGCACATACTTATTTTGTATTTCTTTACTGATTAAAATTTCAACTTTTTCAAGCCAAGTTTTTTAAACTTAGAATCATTTTTGGTTTGTATATATAGTACTAGAGTTTCCAATGAACTAGGGGCAGGGAAACCCCAAGCAGCGCGTTTAGCGGTGTATGCTACTATGGCTCTTACAGTTCTAGAGACCCTTATAGTTTCTGGAACCCTGATTGCAAGCCGACGTGTTTTCGGTTATGTTTATAGCAACGAGAAGGAAGTGGTGGATTATGTGACAACCATGGCTCCCTTTGTTTGTGTGTCTGTTATTCTGGACAGCTTACAGGGGGTTCTTTCAGGTTAAACTCGTTATCTTTTCGGTGAACAATGATTTTCAAGGAGATGAGTGTTATAGTGGTAGTATTACAAATGGTTGCATACTTGGATCAGGTATTGCAAGGGGATGTGGTTGGCAGCATATAGGTGCTTATGTCAACCTTGGAGCATTTTATCTAGTCGGCATCCCTGTCGCTGCCACCCTCGGCTTCTGGTTACAGTTGAAAGGGATTGGCCTGTGGCTCGGTATACAGTCCGGCGCTTTCACCCAAACAATTCTGTTCGCCATTGTTACAAGTTGCATAAACTGGGAAAAACAGGTTTGTCATCCATTCTCAAAATCTTTTATAACACCACAAATTAGCTTGATTAGTTATGTTCATGGCAAAGGTTAGTCGTCTTCAACTCATATATTTTATTTCCTGGTTTGGGCCCAAACTGCAGGCAAGTAAAGCAAGGGAAAGGCTATTCCAAGGAAGCTCATCAATAATAGAGAACGGAACCATGTAAGACTGCGGAATTTTATTACTATATGTACTATTGCTGCAGTAATAGAAACTACTGATTGAATAAAATTGTTTTTTTTTTTATCTTCCTCGTGCTCCCCTCAAGTAAAAATGATTTTTTTGGATAATTATGCGTGTATTATATTTAAAGAAAAAGTAACAAGTTGTTACAAGAAATATGAGTATAATACAAAAATTGATACTCGATACTTGATCAAGCTTAATTATACCTAATAAATATTATAATTTACGTAATACTCGAGTATCATACAAGAAACATAGTATCAAGCTTAATTTTCAAGTAATATGCCTAATAAATATTACAATTTAAATTCAATATTTAATTATTTAACATTTAATTTTCTATTTATGAAACAACAACTTAAACAATTAAATTACATGAAGTTTAATCAAATTAACCACATGATAAAATGTCTTGCGCAGATTAGCACACCCATGAGTATCAAGGCCAGGCTTATATGCTTAGGGTTTAGGCCACATAATAGATTTACAAAATAGATATAGTTGGTGATTGAATAATCTGTCGGTATCGATTAAATTAATAAAAATAATTGGTAAATATGAGAAAAGAAAAAAAAAACAAAATGAATTAAAAAAATGGAAAGAGAGAAAAAGGAGAAAATTAGAAGGAAAAAAAAATGAAACATGAGGGTTCGATGATAGTGTTAATCGACTTTAAGAGAAAAGAATAATCTGAATTAAATTAAATTTAATATAAATATTTTGAATCTAATTTAATAAAATATTTTATTTAAAATATAAATCTAAATAATAAATTTTTTATTTTTCTTAAAAATAAAATTCGAATTCAATAAGACTTTAAAACAAACCTTACCAAACATTAATGTTTACCATATGCTACAGTAATCTCTAACATAAAATAAAATAAGCCAAAAAAAATTAGAAAGAAAATGGAAAAATTGGCGTGCGGCCTGAGATTAGCCACCAAACCCAAACAGCGAGACTTGTGAACCTAGCCTACGCCGCCAATGGCAATTTCTCTAAACCCAAAACCCATTTCCGTCTCCTCCTCCTTTACTTCTATTGCCATTAACATCTCCTCAGATTGAAAGACACAGTGAGAGAGAGGATTGATAGTGTTGTGTTACAACAATCACCTTATGTATCCTCGATGACCCTTTGCATAAAAAGAGCTTCAAAATCTTTGGCCACCAGCGCCCCTCTCTGTCTCTCTTGCATGGTACGTTTCCTTTTCCCTTCCTCTTTCTCTCTTCTCCACAGCTTCCCTTCCCCAGCCCCCACCTCTCCCCTCGAACCCGACTCCTCCTCCTCCGAAACCCATTACAAACAACTCATCTTTAACACCATTGATGAAAAGCCCTGGGCATTTTGCAACACCAACTGGGTTTGCAATCAGTTCCATTCCATTATTGCCGATCCCCATTTGTTTATCAAAGTTCTTAATTTGATGAGAGAAAGACCCGGAATTGCTTTGAGGTTTCTTTAGGTGGGTCGAGATGCAACCCGGTGTTAAAAGATCTGAGCTTGTCTTCTCCGTTATGCTTGATATTTTGGTTGAGAATAATTTGATGAGATCAGCTTATTGGGTCATGGAAAGGGTCACTGCGTTTGATATGCATAGTATTGCTGATGTCTTGATTTGTGGCTACCTGAAATTTGAGGTTACGGTTAAGTTGCTTGATCTTTTATTGATGATTTATTCCAAGAAATTTATGCTTGATCATTGTTTGTGGATATTTGACAAGATGGTTAGAAATGGGTTGCGGCCGGATGTGAAGAACTGTAATAGGATTCTTGCTATGCTTAGGGATAAATCTCTTGTAGCTAAAGCAAGCGATGTGTATAGGATGATGAAGGAATTTGGGATTAAGCCAACTATTGTTACTTATAATACCTTGTTGGATTCCTTTTGCAAGGAAGGAGACGTGCAAAAAGCGATTGAACTCTTATCAGAAATGCAGACGGAACGGTGTTTTCCGAATGAGGTGACTTATAATGTTTTAATTAATGGTTTAACAAAGAATTACAAACTAGAGCAAGCTGAGGGACTTATTAGGGAGATGTTGAAATTGGGACTGGAAGTTTCTGCATACACATATAATCCTTTGATTTGTGGGTATTTTAAGAAAGGGTTGGTTGTTGAGGCCTTAAGCCTTAGGGAAGAGATGGCAAATAAAGGAGTTGATCATTCGGTGGCAACATATAATACATTCATGTGTGGCCTTTGCAGGTGGGGAAGAATGGATGATGCCAGACAGCAGTTCAATGATATGCTGAAGAGGAATATGATACCAGATGTCGTTTCATATAATACTCTAATGTATGGGTATTGTAGGGTAGGTAGCATTTGGGAGGCTTTTCTCTTGTTCGATGAGTTAAGATGTCGAGGCCTTGTTCCTACTGTTGTTACGTATAATACTCTCATTGATGGTCTATGTAGAGCGGGGGACCTGGACCTTGCTCGGTATCTCAAGGATACCATGATTGGTCAGGGGAATTTTCCCTGATGTTTTTACCTATACAATCTTGGTAAATGGATCCTACAATCTGGGCAATCTATCTGCAGCGAGGGATCTGTTCAATGAGATGTTGCATAATGGTTTGGAGCCTGATCGATTTGCATATACAACTCAAATAGTAGGTGAATTGAAGCTTGGTCATCCTGCAAGAGCATTTAGTATAGAAGAACAAATGGTAGCAAAGGAATTACCACCTGATGTAATCAGCTATAATGTTTTTGTGCATTGGCATTCCAAATTGTGTGATCTCAAAGAAGCCTGTAAATTGTTGCACAAGATGATTAGAATTGGTCTTCTTCCAGATCATGTAACATACACTACCATCATTCATGCTTACCTAGAAAGTGGGCAACTGAGGAAAGCTAGAGAAATGTTCCACGAGATGCTGAGCAATGGCTTATCCCCGTCAGTAGTAACTTACACTGTTTTAATTCATGGACATGCTGCCAAGGGTTTTTTAGCATTGGCATTTATGTATTTCTCAGACATGCAGGAGAAAGGTGTTCTGCCAAATGTTATAACCTACAATGCTATGATAAACGGCCTTTGCAAAGTGAGGAGAATAGGTCAAGCTTACAAGTTTTTTGCTGAGATGGAAGCAAAAGGAATGCTTCCTAATAAGTATAGCTACACTATATTAATAAATGAGAACTGCGACATTGGAAATTGGCAAGAGTCCTTGAGATTGTACCAAGAAATGCTAGATAGACAAATTCTGCCTGATCCTTGTACACACAGTGCACTCTTGAAGCAACTTGACAAGGACTGTAATTTGCATGCAGTTCGTCACCTAGAGACTTTAATTCTAGAATGTAAAGAAGCTTACAGTGTTGAGACTTGATATAGCCTTTAAGAGGGTTCTGGATTTCCCATGTAGATGGTGAGATCGATGCATACTTGGTTTTGGAGAATTGTCGCATTTAATTTAAAGTGACCAAGGATCATTATCTAAATACCATTGGGCAGTGTCGCAACCGTCTTTCGGTTGGGCTCCGGAATTGGGCTTCGACTTGAAAAATGTGGATTGGAGTCGTCACCGATCATTTATTTAAAGATAAATGGGTTGATCGGATACCCTATTTCTTACCTGATCTGCGTCTACCAGAAATATGTCGGGCTCGGGAGTCGGTTACGGTCAAGGAAGGATTAACACCCTTGAACCGCCTTTCGGTACTACGTAATTTCCAGTTGTCTTAATTAAGAAAAATAACAAGTTAAATTAAAAGATAAAAATGATCCAAAATTACTTACCTTTGACGGATTTACAATATACCTTAAAAGTCAAAATATGGGTTAGAAGAGATGAATAAATGATAATAAGGTTAAACAAATAAAATAAGGAGATTAAGTAAGAATAAGTAAATATAAAATGAATAGAATATAAATAAAAAACAATAACACTAATATATGCACAACAAACAACTAAATAAAATAAATGATAATGCAAATAAATAAATAAAACAAGTAAAAATATAAAAACAAAAATATAGGATAAATATAAAAATAGATAATAAATGAGTAATATAAAAAAGTAAAACATATATATATATATATATATATAAGTAATATAATAAAAAAAAGAAAATCAAAAGTAATACGATATATACATCAAAATAGAAAATATAATATAATATATATATATTATATATATATATAATAACACTAATAAAAAAACATATATACATATATAATAAAATTAATATAAAGCATATGTATATATACAAGAATAATAAAGTAGGAAAAAAATGATTTAGGGGGAGAATTAAATATTTTAAAAAAATGAAACGCCTCGGGGTGGATCTAGGTTCGCAAACTTCGAAATCCCACCCCTTTTTAGTTATCGGCGCAACCCACGTTTTGGGTTATTCGAACCAAATCTCAAGAAAATAACGTGCACATGCGAGAAATGAACGAACCAATGTAAAAAAAGATGCTACCTTTTTTTCCTTTTCGAATCGTTTACAACAACTTTGTCTTTGTATTTTCCGTGCTTTCCTCTGTGTTTTGTGTGTAAATCGTGTCTGTCAATCGTGTGTTACAATAGTGAGCTACAATGACTATTTATAGTGCTTGTGGATCCTATCTTTAGGAGTTTAAAACATAGCAAAATTCTATCCTATTGATAGGGCAAAGATGAAAGACACACTTTTCGTTCGGTGGATGGAGTTGAAAATTGACTCTGATGTTTCAATAACCATGTCGAATTGAGTTACGGATGACTCCTCCGTCGTGAAGTCGAGTTCATCTGGAAGCTTCTGAGCACTATATCATTCGTCGTGAAGTTGGAATCGAACTCAAAGCTTTTGGCGAGTGGTCTTTGAATCGTCTTCTGGATCAAGATACTTCGTCGTGAAGGTGAAACTTGACCTGAAGACTTCGGTGTTGATGCGTTACAGATGACTCATTCGTCGTGAAGTTGGGTCAATCTGTTTGTGAAATTGGAATCGTATAGGGCCCCTTCGTCGTGAAGTTGAGCCTGAAATTGGATATCCTTCGCCATGAAGTTGAAATCCAAATATTGTTCCGAGTCCAATATCCTCGCTGTGAAGTTGAAATTGGTTTGGAACTGGGAAATTGTTGTTGACAGTCAGTCGCCCCTTTGCTGAAGTTGAGCTTGTGCTGTCTCGAGTCTAATATCCTTCGTTGTGAAGATGAAATTGACTCTGAACGAAATCTTGTTGACAATCAGCCGTCCCTTCGTTGTGAAGTTGAACTTTGTTGTCTCGAGTCCAATCCTTCGCTACGAAGTTGAAATTGGCTCTGAAATTTGAAAAATGTTTGTTGACAACCAGCCGTCCCTTCGTTATGAAGTTGAACTTGTGTTGTCTCGAGTGGCACGATATCCTCCGTCGTGGAGTTGAAATCGCGGATGAAACTGAAAAGTTGTTCATTGACAACCAGCCGTCCCTTCGTGTGAAGTTGAACTTGTTGTCTCGGGTAGCACGATATCCTCCGTCGTGGAGTTGAAATCGGCTCTGGAATTGGGAAATTGTTTGTTGACAACCAGCCGTCCCTTCGCTGTGAAGTTGAACTTGTGTTGTCTCGAGTCCAATATCCTTCGCTGTGAAGTTGAGATTGGCTCCGAAATTGCTTGTCGACAGTCAGCCGCCCCTTCGCTGTGAAGTTGAGCTTGTGCTGTCTTGGGTCCAATATCCTTCGCTGTGAAGTTGAAATTGGCCCTGAAACTGGGAAATTGTTTGTTGACAACCAGCCGTCCCTTCGCTGTGAAGTTGAACTTGTGTTGTCTCGAGTCCAATATCCTTCGCTGTGAAGTTGAGATTGGCTCCGAAATTGCTTGTCGACAGTCAGCCGCCCCTTCGCTGTGAAGTTGAGCTTGTGCTGTCTTGGGTCTAATATCCTTCGCTGTGAAGTTGAAATTGGCCCTGAAACTGGGAAATTATTGTTGACAACCAGTCGTTCCTTCGTTGTGAAGTTGAACTTGTGTTGTCTCGAGTTCAATATCCTTCGCTGTGAAGTTGAAATTGGCTCTGAGATTGGGAAGTTGTTGTTGACAAGCAGCGGTCCCTTCGTCGTGAAGTTGAACTTGCATTGTCTGGAGTCTAATATCCTTCATTGTGAAGTTGAAATTGGCTCTGAGATTGGGAAGTTGTTGTTGACAAGCAGCGGTCCCTTCGTCGTGAAGTTGAACTTGCGTTGTCTGAAGTCCAATATCCTTCGTTGTGAAGTTGAAATTGGCTCTGAAATGAGAAGTTGTTTGTTGACAACCAGCCGTCCCTTCGTTGTGAAGTTGAACTGCGTTGTCTCGAGTGCCACAATATCCTCCGTCGTGGAGTTGAAATCGCGGATGGCCCCTTCGTTGTGAAGTTGAACCTTGACTTGAATATCCTTTGTCGTTAAGTTGAAATCCAAGTATTTTATGTTGCGGGTGGACACAATTCCCTTCGCCGTGAAGTTGAAACCGTAGAGACCCTTTATTGTGAAGTTTGGCTTCGAGCTAGATATCTTTCGTCGTGAAGTTGAAATCCACTCTCGAGCAAATTGTGTCGCTTTGAGTCATATCCTTCGCCGCGAAGTTGAAATTGACTCTAGCTAAAACCTGAAAAAGTTATGCATATTGTGCTATGTATGCAATGCTCTTAGGTGTGCCTAAATGTATATGCAACATATGTTATCTTGGGGCTCTGGAGAGAAATCTCGATCTCCAGTTGCCTGTCTGGAATCTTGATTCTTGAATCTTCAAATTTTGATCCCTGATCTTGAATTCTTCAAATGTTCAAATCTGATGTGCACATTCTATTTTTGATTTGAGAAATGCTTCTCGACCATTTCAAGTATGTGCCTGAGCTGAGTGTAACGGTTCAGATGATGCTTCAAAAGAAGTTGTCTTGAAAGAGATAGAATTTGTTTCAAGGGAAACGATCTCAAAGATATCTGTTGTTTCATGAGAAACGGTCTCAAGGGAAACAAAATTATGTCTTAAGGGAAATAAATTTGAAGATTTTGTGTTTCAAGAGTAACTGTCTCAAAGGAGACAAAATTTGTTTCAAGAGAAACTGTCTCAAGAGAGACAAAACTTAGTTCCAAGGGAAACTGTCTCAAGAGAGACAAAATTTTGTTTCAAGGGAAATTATCTCAAGAGAGACGAAAATTTATTTCAAGAGAAATGTTTCCAATGTTTATGTTTCAAGAGAAGCTGTCTCAAGGGAGACAAAATTTGTTTAAAGGGAAACTGTCTCAAGAGAGACAAAACTCTTCTAGTGAAAACGGTCTCAAGCGAGACAAATCTTGTTTTAAGAAAAACAATCATGAGTGAAATAAATCTTCTTTCGAGTAAAACAGTCCGAAGTGAGACAAAATCTGTTTTAAAAAAGCAATCTCAAGTGAGATAATCATCTGCATTAAATGAGACTGTCTCAAGCGAGACAGAATTTATATTGGAAATGTTGAATCTGAAAATGAATGTTTTTCTTTTTATCTGTCGAGTTGGTTGAAGTGTAGCTTCTTGCTGCTGAGCTAAACAACCGATATCAATTTGTAAAGGTGCTTTTGAATCGAGTATCCTTCATCTTGAAGTCAAAACTTGACTCTAAAAGCTGCAAAAATTGTGTATGTGGGAAAAAATGACAAATATGATGTTATAAAATGTATGCATAAGATGCATGTAACATGAATTGGTTATGTTTTATCTCCTGAAAAAGGTCTGATAATTTGCATTAGGATGTTGAATCCCCAAAGATGCCCCAATATCCAAAAATGCCCCAATATTTGATGTTGAATCTTCAAAGATGCCCCAAATGTTCCTCATTTCTTGCTTCAACATTGATTCTGAGCATGTGTTTTGTGTCTAAGAGTCACATGTCATTTACCAAGATTCACTCTAGAGAGACTGTCTTGTTTGGAAAAAAAATGTTTTTCTTTCTCTTTTATTTTCAAAGTCATGAAAATATCAATTAAAAGAGTTTCAAAAATGTTTAATCTCAAGTTTTAAAAATATTGCCCCTATCACGGTTTTACAATTGAGACGAATCATAAAACTAGAGTTCATCGGATATCAAAGAATTAATTACAATGTTAATCCTTCAATAAATTATAGCTATTTGACAACTGCCAAGATCCAAGCTATCTTTGGGAGATAGTCAAGTAAGGAAAGGATAAAAAGTCTCAGGTTATTGTGTTTGGTCAAAGGTTTGGCATTTGATGCTCAAAGGTTTGACATTGGATGCTCAAAAGATTGATGGGGTAGCTTGCATGCTCCTCTGCTGGAAGTGTTCCCTGACTCCCAACCTTTGTTGTCACACTCGGATTGTGCGATGCCTTATCAAGGAATTTACGTGATCGCCTCAGTTGCACAATTTTTATATTCGAGCCACCTTTTCAGGTTTTCAACTCGAACCGTTATTCAGGATTTACGTCTTGAACCCCCATTTGTTATTTTTTCTGCCATGCATTAATTACATTGTTTTTTTGCAAACAAAGATTAATCCTGATGGGCGGGATGAAATCTGAAGATAGTCTCTTCTGTTTAGAAATCCATGTATGATTAGAAGGGACTTTTAAGGCACGTAATGTAGGCCAAGGCTCATGGTTATGAAAGAAAATGATAAATAGGCCCAAACAAGTGTTTTAGGGTGTTGAACCAAGGATCAATTCATTCTGATGCCTTCAATCCTATCTTGCTCAATTTGGATCTGCTCATATGTGTTTCTCTGGATTTTCTCTGGATGTTCCATGATCTTCGAGTGAAGTGATTCAGAGATTCGGGAATGATTGTGCTTGATCAATCTTATAGTTTGAAGCTTGATGTGCCATTTGTCTTTAGGGAATCTTTGCATGTGCTTTTTGTCCCTTTTTCTTTTTGATTTTTGCTCTTTTTTCCTTTTGTTCTTGTTTCTCTTTTTCTTTGTTTTTTTTTGCTTTTTTGCTTCTTTTCTTTTTTGTTCTTGATTGGATCTTCGCACTTGCCATTTGGTCCACCTTTTGGTGTCTCCTTTTGATTGATGTCTTCACTCATGTGAGCAGATTTCTTCCACCTTGCCCCCCAATGTGGAGGGTGATCCTTGGTTAGGGTTGAATCAGAAGAAAAATACTACAGGCTCAAAAGGGGACACAAGGGATATATATTTTCTCCTGTTGTAAAGGGATAAAGAAAGAAAGTTGTTCATCATTTCATACATGGAAGTCCTCACAGAAGAGGTATCCCCAGGGGGATAGATTTTCAGGATTAATTTCATTCACATGAAAATAGTGTAGTTAATGCGTGATAGAATTATTTCGAATGAATTGTTTTTTTTTTTGCTCCTTGCTCCCAACATATCTCAATGTTCAGGCTCCCGGCGAGATGCCCCAAATTGTGTCTTAGAAGAATGCTCATGTTCAAATGAACAACTCAATGCCTTGGGTATTAAAATGTCAATTTTGAGTCTAATGGTGTGACTTTATTTGAGTCAAAGAAAGGTATGGGTGTATCAAAAAGATAAAGACAATGTTCAAGAATTTCAAAGGGAAGTTATGTCAAAATTTGGTCTTTTTGGTAATGATTAAGGTATTTCATTTTGGGGTTTGAGACATGATAAGAAAGGTCTAATCTTGTCATATGTCAAAAATCTATAATTCTTGAAGAGTTAAAAGAATCCTTAATTCATTTAATATTCGAAGAACTAAAGATTAAAATTTGTTCAATTGCTCCACCTTAGAAAGTAGCATAAATTCAATCGTTTAAAAGATTAAGAAAACATGAAATATCAGTGACGTGTTCAAACAAAACAATCCTCTAAGTGCAAATGGTATATGCCATGCCCCCTTCTTCGGCTGTCAATGCCCCTGAATCCATCATGTTTTGGATCTTGCACTTCAGCGCCTTATAGTTCTCAAAGGAATGTTTGGAGCATCCTATGTGGCAACTACAAATAGCTTCAACATTGTAGCCCTTAGGATATGTGGAATTTTTTCTCAGATCATCTTGGCAGGTTTAGTCGTACAACCATCTGATTGGGCTCCCATTGTATTATTTTCAGTTTTTTTTTTCTTTAAGATTACAATCTTGCTTCCATGTGGTTAAATCCACTTCATCGAATCTTCTAGGAAGAAATTTCATGAAAATGCTTAAAAATATATATGAAGATGCAAAAATGCATGAAATGTTCGAGGCATTGATCCAAGAAATGTGCTTGTTATTATGAATAATCCTTATTGGGGACAAAAATGTTTTATCTTTTAAGAGACAAAATATCCTGACAGCTTCTGACATGTTGACTAGTCTTCTGCTTTCATCTTTCACCGGTTGAATAACCTGTCGAACCGCTCCGGCCTCTCTGGATGAACCGTGAAAATGTTGAGTTGTTTTTCGTACTGGTCCAGAAGTCTCGAATGATCGCATCTCGAGCATTTACTTTTGTTGAGCCTGTTCCCAACGAATTCGTCATTGGAGCCCTTAATTGATAGGAACTATGTGAAGTTCATTAATCTGTTTGAATTCGCCAGCAATGGTCTCCAATTTCAGCTATTATTTTGCCATTGTCGTGTTCAAAGGGACTTCCAAGATACATAACCTTCATCCTGCCCCTGTAACCTCTGCCAGTCAGTTCTTCAAAGATAAGCTTTCATTGTGCTTGATGTAGACCTGGTTCATTCTGAGTCATTTATAATGCAGCAGAGTGATATACTCTTCAATTGTGGGCACCACGTCTTCTGGATTGAATGTGACACATAGTCGCCTTGTAGACTATCCTCTGTATTTTCATCTCTTGTATTACAACACCTTTGTCCATGGATTCAGATTATTCGAGTTTTAACAAACACGTTTTAGTGGATCAATGACCTCTTTTGAATGATGCAAGTGATGAAAATAAAATAAAATAAAATAAAGATGAAAAGAGTTAGTGAGGTGAAAAATAATAAAAAAATGATCATAAAAATGAAAGTCCTACCCCACATGATATCTACCTCACATGCTTATTATTCCTACCCGAACATGATCTCTATCCCGCAAGTTGATTTTGAACAAGTCCTAACCGCATAAATTTCTAGTTCGCATGCTTTGAACATAAAGTAAACTAGGAAATAATTCCGGCATCCTAGGGTTTGGAATGAGGTTTTAGGGTAGGCTCTAATTCTTCAAAGTCTCTCGGGTTGCCCCATTGGGCTTGCCAGACCCTTAGTCCTAAACCCATCACAGACTTGTGTGGACTAAGTTAAACTCGAGAGGACACATTCCCTTATGCCCGTATGGTGAATAAATTCACACGAAGACATAAGGTATATGAATCCCGAAGGCTACTTGCTAGGCCCGCACGGTGAATAATTCACACGAAGGCGTCGCTTTCACCCCCACTTAAATAGGTTCGGAGCTCGGGTATAGAGCCTTAGATGAAAAAAGACTTTAAGTGTTGAAATCATTGAGAAAACGGTTAGTACAATATTTACTCGAAAAAAATATAATCAAAAGTAAGCAATAAGGATCGAAATGTTACCTTAAAATTTAAACTTACCCTTTTCGTTAAAAAGACAACTGAAAATTACCTTAGCCTGACTCACTTGAAAGTCCCCAGCGGAGTCGCCAAGCTGTCGCAACCGTCTTTCGGTTGGGCCCCGGAATTGGGCTTCGACTTGAAAAATGTGGATTGGAGTCGCCACCGATCATTTATTTAAAGATAAATGGGTTGATCGGATACCCTATTTCTACATGATCTGTCTTACCAGAAATATGTCGGGCTCGGGAGTCGGTTACGGTCAAGGAAGGATTAGCACCCTTGAACCGCCCTTTCGGTACTATGTAATTTCCAGTTGTCTTAATTAAGAAAAATAACAAGTTAAATTAAAAGATAAAATAATGATCCAAATTACTTACATTTGACGATTTACAAATATACCCTTTAAAAGTCAAATAGGGGTTAGAAGAGATGAATAAATGATAAATAAAGTAAAACAAATAAAATAAGGAGATTAAGTAAGAAATAAGTAAATATAAAATGAATAGAATATATAAAATAAAAACAATAACACTAATATATGCACAACAAACAACTAAATAAAATAAAATGATAATGCAAATAATAAATAAAACAAGTAAAAGATATAAAACAAAATATAGGATAAATATAAAAATAGATAAATAAATGAGTAAAATATATAAAAAAGTAAAAGCATATATATATAAGTAAAATAATAATAATATAAAAGAAAATCAAAAGTAATATACGTATATACATGCAAAATAGGAAATATAAATATATATATATATATAATAACACTAATAAAAAAACATATATCATATATAATAAAATTAATAGAAAGTAATATGTATATATAACAAGAATAATAAAGTAGGAAAAAAATGATTTAGGGGGAGAATTAAATATTTTAAAAAATGAACACGCCTCGGGGGTGGATCTAGGTTCGAAACTTCGAAATCCCACCCCTTTTTAGTCACGGCAAACCCACGTTTTGGGTTATTCGAACCAAATCTCAAGAAAATAACGTGCACATGCGAGAAATGAACGAACCAATGTAAAAAAAGATGCTACCTTTTATTTCCTTTTCGAATCGTTTACAACAACTTTGTCTTTGTATTTTCCGTGCTTTCCTCTGTGTTTTGTGTGTAAATCGTGTCTGTCAATCGTGTGTTACAATAGTGAGCTACATTTTCCGTGCTTCCTCTGTGTTTTGTGTGTAAATCTGTCTGTCAATCGTGGTTACAATAGTGAGCTACAATGGCTATTTATAGTGCTTGTGGATCCTATCTTTAGGATTTAAAACATAGCAAAATTCTATCCTATTTTAGGAGTTGAATCCTAGCAGAATTCTATCCTATTTTTGAGAGTTTGAATCCTAGTAGGACGAAAAATGTGTGTTGACATGCAGGTAAGCTTCACATGCTTCTCTCTCATTACTATTATTTTTTGTGCGGGAGGAAGGGGTGAGTGGGTTTACAGTGTATGATATGCTCCATGTATAGTTGTTGAGTTATTATTATTTTTTGATAGGAATAGGAGGTCTCATTAAAAACCTCCCTCATAGTTGGCTCTTGTGTAAGAGGCAACTAGCGGAAGGAGGAAAAGAGTACCTCATTATATTAAAACCATGTTTACATAGATTACAGCTTCTAAATAAACTGTCCGAAATAAAATACAAAAAAATGACATCAAAATCCAGTCAACTGCTGTTTTACAATCTGTCTCAAGGATTAGTCTTCCCTTCAGAGCCCATTCGGAAGAATGAATAGATCAATCCCTTTTAATAGCTTTTAGCTCAGCTAACATAGAGGACCAGGTCCCACCGCAAAAAAAAAAGTATATAAAGTAGAACAATCCGAATCTTTCAAGACTCCTCCAATACCTCCCTGCAGCCCATCACCTCTTACCGCACCATCAACATTGAATTTAAAGAAATTCGAAGGAGGCAATCTTTCAAGACTCCTCCAATACCTCCCTGCAGCCCATCACCTCTTACCGCACCATCAACATTGAATTTAAAGAAATTCGAAGGAGGCGGAGACCAGTTAAGAACCTTCTCCTTATTGTAGGATTTTATAGGCAAATTGTCTGCAAGCAATGGATCCCCTACTAGTAGGTCAACTTGAATATTAACATGAGGAAATTGAGTTATTATTAATTTAACAATTTTACTTATGCTGTTTATAGGTTGGATTTGGAGCAGAGCCACATCTTCTCAGGCAGCTGAGTATACAGATCTCCTTGTTATCCTCTTCTTGGGAGTTCTTGGGACCAGTACTTGGATATAATATTACACACTAAAAGTCAACAACAGGTATACAGATGAATTTAGTACTGTGTCAAGTTGTTTCAAATAAAATTTCTGATAAAATGTATTTATTTCATTCTTTCAATATTTTTGAGAAATGGGAAAAGTGTGATCGGAGATGGGGTGAGGGCTCTTTTTGTAATATTGTAATGGCCATTGTCAAATTTTGATAGTCCCCCCCCCCAAAAAAAAAAATTCAATTGGTTGTAAATCATTAATAAGAAGTTTCTACCTAGCTTTTATATTTTGACTCACATTGTTTGGTAGGGGTGGGCTGAGGAGCAAACATACTAAGAAATAAATTGGTTGGAGTTTTAAATGGAATTACCTTTTATAATAGTATTCTAGGAAACCACGGAACATGATGAGTTTCTGTTAATAGGTTGCATGGAAATAAATTGGTTTTAGTGTCTTTTCACAGCTCTGGGTCATGCTATTTGGGATTTAACTTGTTTTAGACCTTTTGTAGTTGGTGGTTTTGATTCCACAAGAATCTTCCATACTAATAGTCTGTTTTCCCCTCTTCTGTTTCAAATTTAGTTTATATTGACTATCATATTTCTAGTCATCTATTACAAGGATCCAGTCCCTATGTCGGTCTACCGTAGTGATTAGAAGCATTGTCAGTGCATGCACCTTAGAACAAGACAGCAGAAGTGCTTAAGCTATTTTGGGGGCTGAGTTGCATTTTGATTAGAACACAGGCTTGGGTGCCTAAGTGACTTTTTTGTTTGCCCTTTAGGTTATAGAGCATTAAGACTATCATCTCGGTCTACAGTCCGATTCTTCAACTATATTTATCTAGTATATTATCACTGTCAATAATGGGACCTTCCGGATGGTAGAAGCAGTTGAAAATCTGTTATAATAGTTTTGATATTTGGGTTAAGTTGCTGTTATTACTTTCCATGTTAGTTTAGGAGCAAAACCATTCTGATACAGAGCCAACCATATCCACTACCCAAGCATGTAGGCTTGGTTCCTCTGGTTGTCACAATTTGTGAATTGTTGGTTCCAGTTTATCCACTTTGATGGACCGTTGCAATGGGATTTGGCAGTTGCCATTCCTTTAAAACAAACTTTTTTTTCCTCGTCTTCCTCTACTATCCAAAGATTTTGAATATCTCAGTTGTATCAGGACGGTTACTCTCAAACCTAAAGCCTTATGTAAAATGAATGTAATTTAGAGCAATCCTTCTTACTTGTCAGTTTCCCGTCTATAATCGATCAAAACATTCACCTTCTTTAGCTCTTACTTTTTTTAATGGATAACAATATTTGGATTAATTGCCCGAAAGTCCAGTTGTTCCTCTTACTCATATTTACGAGTGTCTGAAAATGATATTGTTAAAAAGAATATTTATGAATTTTGAATATAAACTATAAAATGTAAAATCTATCTGAATTAAAATATTTGTGCGTTGTCATTCCTTGGCACAAGGAGTTTCGAGGTTAAGAAAAACTAGTAAATTATATATAATATATTATATATATATATATATATATGGTTAGGAGTAATTTAAATTGAATTTAAATCAATCAGTATCATAGTATTATAAATAACTATAAATTAAATTTAAATAAAAATTTGAACAAATATATTCAATTCGTTTCAATTAAAATTTAAAGGTTAAATGAGTACTCATAAATTTGATTATCTTAATATTTTTCCACTTAATTCGACTTAATTGAATATTCACCCCTAAATCACAAATGAAATATGGTAATGGTCAAGAATGAGTATCTTGCTCTCATAATCAAAATTTCCCCTCGCTTGTTTGTTTATTGTCTACTTACCAATAATGGGTTAAGAGCATTCCTTGGAATTATTTGCTCCCTCGTAACAAACTAGAAGCGTACTCGAGAACAAATCAACAATTTTCTCCAATTTGTCCTCCATCGATCCATCCTATGATGCATCGCTTATTTAATTTTTGTTGTAATGAAAATCACTATAACGAAGCTCCCTCGTTATTGTCCTCTTCAGGGGCCTTGCCTTGGACATGTCCGCCATGAAATCTCTATAAAAAAATTCCTATGGTACTTACCCTGTTTCAAACTTTCCATACCTAGACTAGACCAGAGAAAGCAATGGCAGCTGCTTTCTCCTGTTCAGTCTCTTTTCCCTTTAGATATTCTCGTAATGGCAACCGATATCGCAGCAGAGTCGATATCAAAATCAATGCAAGTAGTTCTACAAGGCTACATACGTTGAACGAAATCGCCGGAGCTGGAAAAGGTTCCTCTCCTCTTGCTGCCACCACCGAAAACCGGCACATAGCCGAAGAGCAGATTCGACAGAAAATCCCGACACAGAAGCAGCTAGTTGATTCTTACCGTCAAGGTCTCATCACCGAAAGGGGAGTTGGTTATAGACAGACGGTTGTTGTCCGGTCGTACGAAGTTGGTCCTTACAAAACTGCTACCTTGGAAAGCCTCCTAAATCTTTTCCAGGTGATGACAGCTTGGGAACATTTAATTCATCATACATACATACACAAAGATAACTTTGTAACATTGACAAATATTCATTATTATGTAGGAAACAGCATTAAATCATGTATGGATGTCCGGACTTCTAAGCAATGGATTTGGAGCCACACATGGAATGATGAGGAACAACCTCATATGGGTTGTCTCAAGAATGCACGTTCAAGTGGATCACTATCCAATATGGTCAGTCTTATTGCATTGCATCTCTAAATAGACTCATCTTAATGATCTAAGTAGCTGCTAAGTAGAATTGCAGCTGATTGCAGGGGCGAGGTATTGGAATTTGACACATGGGTTGGAGCATCGGGGAAGAACGGGATGCGGCGAGATTGGCTAGTCCGGAGTCAAGCCACAGGCATCACTTATGCACGTGCAACTAGGTATGATATTATGAATACCTTCCTTTAGTATACTCATCCTTAATTTCCCCAAGGAACATTATAAAAAAAGCATGAAACAGCACTTGGGTTATGATGAACGAGAAAACGAGGCGACTGTCGAAGATGCCGGAGGAAGTGAGAGATGAAATCTCTCCTTGGTTTATAGAAAAGCAAGCAATCAAAGAAGGCATTCCCGAAAAGATCGTCAAGTTGGACGAGAACGCAAAATACGTCAACTCTGACTTAAAGGTAAAGCTTTAAGCCTTCAACAGCTAGATAACGTGGCTGAAACAACACAGGCTAACTAATCTCCTATTTACCTTGTAGCCAAGGAGGAGTGATTTGGACATGAACCACCATGTGAATAACGTCAAGTATGTAAGATGGATGCAGGAGGTAAATGAAAAAGATCCGCCATCGATCTATATAGCTCTCTCGAATCCGATGTCGACCTTAAATCATCACTAGTTTCCTTTTTATGCAGACAATCCCTGACAAATTTTTGGAGTCTCATCAGCTGTTTGGTATTGTATTAGAATATAGAAGGGAATGTGGGAGTTCGGATAGAGTTCAATCACTTTGCCAACCAGATGAAGATGAAATTCAAACAAATGGAGTGGAACAAAGTCTACTAAAAAACATGGTTTTGACTTCTGGAATGGTGGAAGGAAATGGATATTTAGGACTCTTGGATACGAAGACGTACGGATATACTCATCTCCTCCAAATCAAAGGGAAGAATCGAAACGAAGAGATAGTTCGAGGAAGAACCAGATGGAGGAAAAAGTATTCTACATTGCCATATTCCACATAGTATTTGACAAGTACACAAGGGATTTACCAAGCTGATCCTGCTTGAACATAAGTGAAAACAACCGGACAAATAATACTTATTGCACATGCTGCCATGAAGGAGAATGTTTCAGTAAAAGGCAAAAGGCTTGTATATGCTTTACTCCATGTACTAAGATGTTTGATTGTTGTGGCCATGTGATCATGGGATTTGAGTACATGGAAAACTGAGAGGCCACGGAAGGTGTCAAGCCCCGGGGAAGGAGGTGTAAAAATTACCAAAAAGAAATTTTAAATTGTTTTTAAATGATTAATTACAAATGTTTGAACATGTTACAGATAATGACCAGTAATCAGTCGTAAAAACAATAAAAAGAAAAAAAAACAAATACACATACACATGCACATGCACATGCACATGCACATGCACATGCACATGCACATGCACATACACATACACATACACATACACATACACATATACATACACATACACATACACATACACATACACATACACATACACATTTATTTGAAAAATAACATGAATATATATATATATATATTCATGTTATTTTGTATAATCTACATAAAAATTTAACACAACATTTTGGATGTCCATATTATATTGCGTCTCATCTGGTACTTTTTTCCCTAGATTAATATCTGAATTTCATGCATAAAATTCAAAGTATCAAAATGTGTGACAAAAACAAATTTAAGTATTAAAATATATTATAGAAATCAAATTTAAGTATAATTTAGATAAAAGAAAAACTATACGTACTAATTTAAACCTTGAAACCAAATTTATATATCAAAATATATTATAGAATAGCCAATCCATAGCAAGATTTGAGCAATTTTGGAACCAAACTTAAATTTTGAGAGACATCAAAAGATAAGAAAGTAGAGAGTACATATTTAACCCTGAAGCTCGACGGGCATGTACGCTTTTGAGCGTAGGCTAATATACTTAGTGATTTAAACATATAATAGATTAATAGAACGTCAGATGAACTGGTTAACTAGGCAAGCAGAGAGAAGACTCGTTACTGGAGATGAGCGCAGGCTGCAGCTTGCCTGCCTAAGGAAGCCATTGACCTTGAAACAGTTGTATTACTGTCTTCCCCATGATCCATTCTACCTCAGAAGATGACAAAGATGCCTGACTGGCGATATGACTCGCTGCTTCTTTTGCTCCTTTGTAGCCGCTTTCCGGAACAACAAATGGGAAATCGCTGCAATCATACATTCAAAACCTCCATTATCTATACCCCACTCCAGTCAGCCAACCATTGTAGAGTTATAAAACTCCACTGCTAGTGTGTATGTGTCAAACATGAACCCTTTGAATGTTTAAACATTAGGTTGAAACTCAGACGAACAAAAAATTGAAGAAAAAAATGATGCTAGACCGATATTTACCTTCCCCACATGACACGGTTTGCTCCGAAGTTTGAGACAACTTCAACTAGAAGTGGAACTAAATCCTCATACGGGGTTGACATTCTTGAAACCCTGAACAAAGCACTGAATTTGACATATACCTGCACAATTGAAATTACATCTGAATAAAACGCAGTGAATCATACTTTAAATTAGGGTCACTAACAACCTTATGATCTATTGGTAGAGTGTAGGGCTTTTAGTTGTAGTGACCATAGGTCAATTCCTAGAAACATCAAATACCAAAGGCAATAACATTCATCTGCCAAATACATGCATAGATGATTAAAAAGACTTGTAGTAGATTTTAAGTTAAGAAGCATAACTCAGAGGAGCTAAACTGGTGCATATTTCTTTTAATATAATCTGACTTAGTTTTGCTGATATTCTAAAAGGCCCTGGGGACATGGCCGTTTCTTATAAGAAAGAAGGGATGCTTTCTTTTCATCATAGCTTTCCCATTAGTGTAAGAAACAATAAATGAGAATTGTAGCTAAAGTTTTAAGGGAAAAGGAGTTGAAAAACTGCATGGTCACATTTTGGAAATTGAGGAAACTTGATGCTCTCCACCAGTGTACTAAAAAATCTTTGCAATAGCCATTGCATTATGATGATGGTGGAATTGCTAAAATAAAAGGAAAAGGGACATCATTCTGAACGGATAAAGATGGTGGTTATGTATAGCTCTTTATACCTGAGGGAATCTAGACAGCTTTAAGAGCTCAGAGAAGGCAAGCTTTTCCTCGTCATTTCTGCAAGGAAATGAATATTAAATATTAAACATTGTCTTTACCTAGATAAAGATTGAAACATTTCTCCCTAGAAAGACTATTTACAAATGCTACATTGGTGGTCTGCAGAAAGCCAAATGATCAAGCAAAACGGCTGTTGAAGGAAATTCTGTGCATAGTTCCGTAATCTCTGAAATATGAAGATTAAGACCCTGATAAAGTGAAGATGGTGTCACCCTTATCAGCCAAATATAGATTCAGAATAGCACTATGTCACTGGAATAAAATAGATTATGGAAATCAAATAGTATTAATTCCAGTTTCAGAGTAGAAAACCCTTCATTTAGAAAGAGAAGATCGTATATCCCATTCTGACAAAATATTAATTACTAGAGCTTCTTCATTTCTTTTTTAGTTGATTAAAGATAGTCTCGGGAACTGAAACACCTTCATGCACATGAAACCCACTGGCACTCCCAGCTCTCCTGCCCTAGAAAACATTGCCTTCCCAACTTCATTTGTCATCTGGGTATTGTTAAGCAAAGTATAAGGAATATATAATTCATATCAAAGAAAATTCAAGTAAAAATCCACTACTTTGTAAGAATATATGATTCATATCTGAAGTTTACAAGTCTATTATATGATAAATATTTAGTTCATACTTCACATGGCTAATATCCCCTTGAAGTGTCACTACCAATGAACATATATTACAGGTTAACCTTTCCCAATATTCGGAATAAATACTTTGAGGGGTTTGGTGTAAAAAAGAATTCTCAGTTAATCCAGAAAATGTTCTGTTTCTCAGTTAATAAGACATCCTGGCTTTTATTTTACAGACAGAACGGTTATTTCAATTAAAATCAGACATATAGATTGAGTTTTTAATGAACACTGCATAGATTTTAATTAACTAAGTAGAAGACATATTGCAGCCTAATAGCTGAAAATGATTTTGAGATTGATACCTGTTGGCCAGAAGGCCATAAATAAGGATTAAAGCGAACAGCTCGATAACCATCCTAGCATGAAAAAACATATCCTAAGAATGGTTTTCCCAAGAAGATATAACAAAAAAAGAGTTATCTAATAAAACAAAATAAATCAAAAACCTTCAAAATGAGATCTTCAAGCTGCTTAATCCCAGTTCCATATTCTGCAGGATTCGCAAGGCAACAACCCACAAATTTTGTGGGGTGTTTCTTTAGGACACTATCAATCATTCATAAAACCGATATTAGGCATGGAATACTTTCCTGGTTTGTGCAAGCATCTAGATAGCACAAGAACATTGCCAAGCACATGAACCTTTGGTGACAATTGTATCATTGATTCATTCTTCTAAGATCTAAGGACCAATTCCTAGAATAGATTCAGCTAAAGAGTGCAATTAAATGCTAAAAACTCCCAATCGTGTGATTCACCCCTCTATCTGAAAGAATTTTCAGTGGCATGTAACTACGTATATATCCACTTCACACCAATGCTTTCACATGACTTTATAGCTTAATTCAAAAAATGAGAAGAAAATAATTAAATAAATTATCAGAACTCGGTAAGTATTAGTAAATAATCCTAAAATTCGAAGCAGACCTGGTCACCAATGAATGATCAAACTTGTGGTTGATTGGCTGGACGATGAGAGCACCATCAACACTTGCTTCTTCCATACACTGATGGGAGAGACAGAAAAAAAATCAAGGACACAGAGATTAAATAAGCAAAAGGATAGTTATCTTACCTGGAGCAAGAAATCCAAATGTCCAGGCAAAGTAGGTTCTTGGCCAGGAAAGTAAGGATATTTATCAGCAGCCTGTACACACAAACACAAAAGGATGAAAAAGGGAAAGGCGTGTTCAGTTATTGTTTGCCCATCCTCTAAAATTGGTAAACCAAGAAACTGTGGAACAGGGAAAAGGGGTGTTTGTTTACCTCTTGAGGGGATGCCCATACGTGCAAATGTGAATCGATGGTCTTGACTAGGCCTTCGGCTTTAGTGGACGCCATTTTTGTTGCAGAAGTTTTGAATTGTCTTCTACTGTACGGGGGAGAGGGGACAGCGAAAGGAGTGTAGTTGAGCCTGACAACAATCAGCTAAGAAGATGGAACCTGGAATCAGAGTCTTCACAGATCTCACTGCCAATGCCATCACTAAACTATAGATAATGGGTAGACCACAAAATAACCAGAAGTGAGCCCAACTAGCTGGGTTCTTTCTTTTTCCTTTTCAATTAATTAATAAAAAGTTTTAATTTGAAATAAAATTTTAGCAATAAATCTTAAAACTATGAATTTTATTTAAATATATAATATGATATATACATGCATTTATGAATTATTATTCAATAAAATTTAATTATAAATATTACATTTAAAATAAAAAATATTATTCAACAAAATTTAAAGATAAATACTAAATTTACACATAAAGTTAGATCTAATATACAATATAATACATAAATTTTGATTTGATTCAAATATATATATATATATATATATATATATATATATATATAATTTTAACGGTTAAGTGCCATTATCATCCTTCTTGTCCAAAATCGAACACTGTCTCTTCCTTCAATTAATTATATATAATAAATTAAAACAAAAAATCTAACTTAATAGCTTTATTATCAGACACATAAGTAATATTTTGATAAATACATAAAAATTCATCTCTTGTTGAGATCATTTGAATTACATAAAGGGTCTGTTTGTTTATCGTAAAATATTTTTTAAAAAATATTTTCTTCATTTTTCAGTATTTGATAGGAGAAAAATTGGTTGGTTAACGTAAAATATTTTACTGGTCAACATAATTTTCTTTGTATTTTCTGAAAAATGACTTAGGTCTGATTTTTCGTAAGTCATTTTTCAAACTTTTCACTTCAAAGAATAAATACTCAAAATAATTTTTATTTTATGAATTTAATATTAATATAAAATATTTTAATATCATTTTAATCAAAATATTAATTATTAAAATATTTAAAATATGTTTATTAATATTTCTAATAATATAATATTATATTTTTAATATATAATAAAATAATCTATGATTATAATAAATAAGATATTATATTTTTATTAATAATATATAATAAATTATTAATAAAATTTATATTATTTATTAATTTCATAGAAATAATATTATTAAATTATTAATAATGAATATATTATTTATTTATTTAATAAATAATAATATTTAATAAAGATATTTTAAATATACTAATTAATATTTTTAAAATAATATAACACTATTACTTTAATAAATAATTAATATAATTTATAATATTTTTATTTCTATAAAATATACCAATATTAATATTTTTATTAAAATTATAAAAATAATATTTTAATAATAAATAAATTATTTAATATTTTAAAATTAATAATATTAAGTTTTATGATAAATAATATTATTTATTGTATTTAATATTTTTAATAAATAATTTTTAAAAAAATTCATCGACTAGTGGAAAAAAGGTTTAAACAATATCTTTCAAACATATTAAAACGTTTTCCATAAAATATTTTTTAGAGAATGTAATTTATTTTACAAAAAATCATTTTATGTGAAACAAACGGACCCAAAAATTGTAATGCTACTGCTCCATATCAAGATCACCCCATCGAACATTGTGTCTGGCTGCAAGATAATGAGCACCAACAGGGCCACGGCTTCCATAAGGATAGCTTTCGGGTATAATTTTCTTCTCTTCCAGCTCCGCCAAAACCGGAGTGAAGAGTGCCCATGCTGCATCCAGCTCGTCACTTCGGATAAACAACCTCCTCTCGCCCTCGATCGCGTCCAGCAGTAATCTCTCATACGCATCTGGGATCTCTTTTGAGTATCTACAATCAACAGTTCATCAAGTTCAGTTTGAAACTTTATCTTGCATTTCTTAACAATATTTCATTGACGTAGAGAGATCATTTATAAAGTTTACCTTGCAGCATAATGAAGGTTTAGATTGCTGCGGTCCAACCTCATGCCCAATCCGGGAACCTTGTTGTTGATCTTCAAGAAAATAGCTTCACCTGGTTGCACTCGAATAACAAGCTCATTTGTAGCACAATCAAGATCAGGTCCGAAATTCCGGTTATATAAATTGCCAGGCACGTGCCTGAACTGTACCCTTATCTCCGCCCTGGAGAGGTGAAAGATATCTTAGCAGCATGAACTAAATAACCGATGCTAGATAGAATCTATATAAATTCAAATTTCTTTATCAATTTCATTTACCTCCTACTGTGTAATGCTTTCCCTGCTTTCATCAAAAAAGGCACGCCATCCCATCTTGCATTGTCTATGAACAGAGCAGCTGCCGCAAAAGTCGGGGTCAGGCTATCTTTGGGCACGGTCTTGTCATCCGTGTAGGAGGGGTAAGTAACTCCTCCTCTACTGTGGCTCTTATACTGTCCTACAACTACATCTTCAAGTCGCAATGGCCGCATTGACCGCAATACCTTAACCTGGCACACGGCAAGCAGTGTTTATCCTATATGTGCATATATACGAGATCACACTAAAGCATCCTGAAATAGCCAACGTCACCTTACCTTCTCATTCCTTATATCTTCGGCATCCAAACTTACAGGTGTTTCCATTGCAAAGAGAGCAAGTATTTGAAGTAGATGATTCTGCATTATATCTCTAATTATTCCATAATTATCAAAATACCTGGATAATCAAATAACAGAAGCAAAAGGCCAAAATTAATCTATAGTATAACATAGTTCCCTGTCGGACAATACAGTAAATACTAATCCATGGTAAAAACAATAAACGATGGAAAATTACCCTCCACGGCCTTCAGTTCCAAAATCTTCTGAGAATATTAGCTGTACATTTCTAATATACCGCCTTGACCACAAGGGTTCGAAAATAAGATTGGCGAACCGGAGGACTGAAAGATTTTCCACAAGTTCCTTTCCTAGGTAGTGATCTATCCTGTAGAAAGAATATCATCTGATCAGATTGCAGTTCACATTCTTCGCAAAACAAGCACCGATATGAGCAGGGAAACTCCACCTGAATATTTGATCCTCTTCTAGGTACTGCTTCAGAGCTTTTGTCAGCATGGCAGAAGATTCTGAATCTCGACCAAAAGGTTTCTCGACAATGACCCTGGTCCAGCCATTACCAGATGAAGCTGACAAGCTGGCACATTTGACAGCCTCAATAAAAATATTTTGGAGGGATAGACAGATAAAAGAGGCGATTAGATACCCTCCCACCCTGCATGAGTGGTTTCACATCAAATGTCTCGGTTTGTGAAAAGGAATTCTATCCACCAAAAGTAAAGCACAACAAGGTATAAGAGGCTTTCTGATGATAATCTTATGATGACACCATTTTCATAAGCCTAGATAGAGGTAATGATTCTACAGCCATCAATTCCCAGATAAAGATTAGTGATAGAACATGAATATTTATTAATCAAGATGGTTACCGATGCTTAAATTGTTCAATTCACGCTTAAATTGCTTTGGCAGAATCTGTAAAAATATGGAGAAATAAGTGAAGATTCTGTCCAATGCATCACTGAAAAAAATTTGGTCTGGACTTGCAATATCTCAACAACACATTCAATTGAGCAAAGAACACAAACAACATGCCAGAATTTGCACACCCACCACACCCCTTGAAATGGTAGGAAATTCCAATTAAATAGATAACAAATCACAAACTTATTACCTCGTGCTTCCTGAGCTTCTTGTCCAGCTGAGAAAAATTTTCCTCAGAATCATACTGGCCAGAGTGGTAGAAACATCTTTTAAGAAATTGGTCCATCTTTTCGTTGCAGTTCTCCCTGGATTTACATATCACAAGAATTTAAGTTGGGGCAATTAAAAGCCACAATCCAATCCGTTTGTGGCCTCATGCAAGCAAGCGAAGATGGAAAATAGTTCACCTTTTATCAATTCTGCAGGTAAGAGTCTTGCTCACCATAGTCCTTAGTTCTGCATCAGTCATCTTACTTCTCGCATAACCATAGATAGTAAAGTGCTAAAACAAAAATAAACGTACATTCAGACTATAATGAAGTTGCATGATTAACAGACTAAAGTTGCAAAGGAAAATTCTAAACCTTAGGAAGATAATCTTCATAATAAAGTGCAAAAAGTGCAGGAAATATCTTTTTTTTTTGCAAGGTCCCCAGAAGCTCCAACCACTGTGATACTGACAGTTGACTCATTTTCATTGCCATCAAACCACGCTCTCTCATCCCATTCTTTTGTCGATGTAAATGACAACAACTCATTTTTCAATTTATCCTTTGGAATTTCATTGGCCTCATGGGTCACTTTTGTGGCCACTACACCTATGCATGAAAACAATTCTTATGTCATAACTCAAAAAGGAAGTTAATCCCAGAAAAAATTCTACACCAGCAATGTAATTGGAATTAAGCAAATTGATAGCCAACTTTAGACTTTTTTCCCAATTCCAAACAGAATAAAAATTTCCCAGAATTGAAAATTTCCCTCCAATATCTTTGTTTGTCCCATTGGAACAAATATAAATAAATAAAGAGGAAGACAAAAAGAAAACTGACCATGTTGCATGAGAACAGCAGTTTGATGGGAATTTCTTAGAGATTGAAGAAAGGCCTTGGCTTTAGCAGGAGCAGGCAATCTCGGAAAAGAATAAGAGAAAGCAAAGCGATGCTTTTTCCCTCGAGTTATCGATGCAGAATAAGAATATGAACGACAATGCGTTGCAGAAAAGGCCGCCATTTCTCAACTAAAAGTTGAAAGCTTTTTGATGTATTAAGGTTTCTCTGTTGAATCAAGAAAAACAAAAACGACAGCGGAAGAAGGATAAATTTTGTAAAAAAGAGAAACGGGAAGGGTTGGGAGTTTGAAGGAGAAACAGAGAGGTTAAGACAGCTTCGATAACATCGAAGGGTCAGAACCTTGAGATCTCCGAAAGATTACTTCTCAGCTTTGCCTAACAGTTCCATCTGAGTCTTGGAAGGCAAAATTACAATCATGATCATTATTTTACATGATATATATTTATTTTAATATTAAATTTTAAAATCTTAATCCTTAAAATTTAAACTCTAAAAATCAATTTAAAGTCTTTAACCCCTAAAATAAATAAGATTATTCAAACAAAAATTTACACAATATCAGATAATTTTTCAATTGTAATTTGATTAAAATCATTTTTTATTAATTTTATTTAACTTTATTTGGGTTGTTAATCAATATTTTTTAATAATTTAAAATAATTATAAGATAGTAATTGTTTAAAACTTTATTTATTAATTAACAACGTTTACGCACCACAAAGATGTATCTGTTCAAACTCAAATATCAATTGTGACAAAAAAATACTTTAGGTGTTTATTTTAACTCAAAAAATACTATAAGTACTTAGATTAAAAATAAGTCGCGTATATTAAAATAAAGATCTAA
This sequence comes from Hibiscus syriacus, assembly GCF_006381635.1. Taxonomy (NCBI): domain Eukaryota; kingdom Viridiplantae; phylum Streptophyta; class Magnoliopsida; order Malvales; family Malvaceae; genus Hibiscus; species Hibiscus syriacus. The sequence goes on along the minus strand of NW_024061960.1, from coordinate 9,085,645 downwards.
TTATAGTTAAAAGAATAAAAATGATATTAACTATTATATTAATATCGCATGCCACCTCTTCAACAACAATTAAGATTGTGATAAATGATAAAAAAATCAATATTTTTTTATGACATTTAAAATTCTACGAAAGATTTTTGTAACATAATTAAATGATATCAAAAGTATTTTATTCTATTTATATTTTTATCAAATTAATGTCTAAATTATTTCAAACACAACATTTAGGTAGTGTTGGTTTTTACTGTGCAAGCTCTTCAAACCACTTATGTCTGTGTCGCGCAGACCATGCGCAGACATTAGGCTTCGCAGACTGTTTGTTTTTTAGAAGACAGAAGCTCTTCAAACGTCTGCGCGAACTCTTCTTGGTGCAGACATGATTTTATGTCTTCAAAGGTCTTCAAACCTCTTCAAGAACAATTATAAAATATAGTTATTTATTAAAATAATTTTAAATAATTTAATAAGGTTATTTATTTTAAAATAATTTATTTTAAAATAATTTATTATAAAATAATTTATTTTAAAATAAATTATTATAAAATATGGATTGATTTATTTTAAAATAATTTATTTTAAATAATTTATTAGTATGGATTGATTTATTTTAAATAATTTATTTGTATGGATTGATTTATTTTAAAATATGGATTGATTTATTATTGTAGTTGTATGAATTGATTTATTTTAAATAATTTATTAGTATGGATTGATTTATTTTAAAATATAGATTAATTTATTTTAAATAATTTATTAGTATGAATTGATTTATTTTAAATAATTTATTAGTATGGATTGATTTATTTTAAAATATGGATTGATTTATTTTAAATAATTTATTAGTATGGATTGATTTATTTTAAATAATTTATTTGTATAGATTGATTTATTTTAAAATATAGATTGATTTATTAATGTAGTTGTAAAGATTGATTTATTTTAAATAATTTATTAGTATGGATTGATTTATTTTAAAATATGGATTGATTTATTTTAAATAATTTATTAGTATGAATTGATTTATTTTAAATAATTTATTAGTATGGATTGATTTATTTTAAAATATGTATTGATTTATTTTAAATAATTTATTAGTATGGATTGATTTATTTTAAATAATTTATTTGTATAGATTGATTTATTTTAAAATGTAGATTGATTTATTATTGTAGTTGTATGGATTGATTTATTTTAAATAATTTATTAGTATAGATTGATTTATTTTAAAATATGGATTGATTTATTTTAAATAATTTATTTTTGTATTTGTATGGATTATTTAAATTTCAGTATTGTAAAACTAAAATTATTTAAATCTCAGTATTGCAAAACTCTTTTAAGTTTAAAAAATCAGTTTATTTATATTTCAGTTTATTTTAGCAGTCTGCAGACGTTAAAAAACAAACAGTCTTCTTCTTGCAAACTGCAGACCTTTGATCCACCTCTTCTGCTGCAGATGCCTGCAGATGTGGTCCGCAGACTGCAGACCTTTTACCTATGCAAAAACAAACATCACCTTAGTTGATAGTGATAAAGTTAAATTCAAGTTCAAGATGTGTAACCAAAAATTAATTCATGTACCAATTTGAATTAAATAAAATGAAAGAACAATTTAAAATTTGTAATTAAGTTTAGATACTTATTTTTGAATGATAAAATTAAGTTTTAAGTATTAAATAATATATTTAAGCAAAAATGATTTCAAGTAGGCAACAGGGCATCAAGTGGCTCACCTTCCACGACTTCCCTGACTCTTTTTGTCCTTTCCACGTTGAATTTTCTAAGGCAAGCAACTCTTAAAGGAAAGCGGTTTATTGACCAAGTCGCATCAAATTATGACCTATAAAAGTATAGCCTTTTTCATCCTTGAAATCCAAGCACTGATATCACTCTTATCCAAACTAGAAGACATGAGAACACAAGCTTCAGCAGCTCTCACAAGCTCAACACCTTTGTTTCTTTTAATCTTAATCTTCTTTTTCCGAAGTTTCCATGCCAGAAGCCTACAGCAATGCTCCTCTTCCTGCGGAGATTTGAAGAACATCAGCTACCCTTTCCGTCTCGAGGAAGATCCCGCTGGTTGTGGCGACTTTGATTTTCAACTATCTTGCCAGAATAACGCGGCCATCCTGAACCTTCGAGGAGGAAAGTACCATGTCAAAGGAATCTACTATATTGGAAGCGTAGACACTATAATTTATAACTCGAATTTTTTATTGATACGAAATAAAATACGTTACAACGATACTCTCAATATTACAATACTACGACACTAACTGCGATTAATTTACAAACTCCACTAATATAGCTTTTCTAAGCTTTTTCAAATCTCTCAATTCTCTCTATTTTTTTTTCTCTCACTCGTTACTCACTTTTCCTCACTTACCTACATGTTTGTTTTGCTTTCTCTCTCTCTCTCACACACACATATATATAATAAACCGACATATTTGAAGACTTTAGAAACTTCTCAATTTCTCTCAATTCTTGCTTGACGTGTTGTTTCATGTGTTTGCCATGTGAATTCAAACTTGCCAACTAATATCTTGCTCTTGTTGGTTTCTCCAAATTGGTCCACATTTTAAGATTGGATAAGATTTCACATATTTATGTTGCAACGTTTGTCTTTTTTAATAATTGAGTTTGTCTTCTAACACTCCCCCTCAAACTTGATTTTCCATTCTTTTTGTGTTGCAACTGTTGTGAGAAGTCTGATGGTCTCGATACTTGCTACTGGAGCAAATACTTCATCATAGTCTATTCCTTGTCTTTGTTTATAGCCTTTGACAACTAGCCTCGCTTTGTGCTTCTCGACCTTTCCTTCTTTATTGGTCTCTGTCTTGTAAACCCATTTTACTTCAATTGGGTTATGACCTTCTGGTTGTCTTGTTAGCTCCCATATATCATTTCTTTCTATTGATGCAATTTCTTCATCCATTGCATTCCTTCATTTGTCATCTTCAACCACTTATTCGTATGTAATTGGATTACTATTCACAAGTAAACAGAAAAAGTGAAACATTATTTAGCTCATAATCGTTGTACCTTTCTGACATTCTTCTCTCTCTTGTGGATCTTCGAACTTTTGTGGGAGGTGCTTCAGAATCTTCTATATGTTGCTTGACAACGATGGTACAGTTTGTTGAGGACCTTGATCATCAGCTTGTTCATCTTGATTGATAAGATCATCATCTTTATCTTCATTAAAAAATGGTCCTTCAACTTCCTTTTCCTCTTTGCTCCACCTCCAATAGTCTGCTTCATCGAACTCGACATCTCTTGAAATTATTATCTTCTTTGTAAGAGGATTATATAATCTGTAAGCTTTGCTTCTTTCATCATATCCAATGAAAATACATTTTTCTCCTCTGTCATCAAGCTTCTTTCTGGTCTGTTCAGGAACGTGGGCATAAGTGATGCATCCAAAAATCTTGAGGTGTCCAACTCCTGGTTTCTGACCACTTCATGCTTCGTTTGGCGTCATATACTTCACACTTTTTGTTGGACATCTGTTCAATAGGTAAATTGCACATCGAACTGCTTCAGCCCAGAAATTTCTCGGTAGTTGCTTGTCTTTTATCATGCTTCTTGCCATGTCCAGGATTGTGCGGTTCTTTCTTTCTGCAACTCCATTTTATTGTGGCGTGTATCTGGCTATCACCTGATGGATGATGCCATGCTTTTTGCAGAATTCTTCAAATAACTTTGATGTATATTCGCCTCCTCTATCTTATCTGAGTGTCTTAAAATATTGACTGCTTTTTTTCCGCCATTGCTTTAAATTCTTTCAATTTTTCCAGCGCTTCTGACTTTTCTTTCAAGATATAAATCCAACATTTTCTACTAAAATCATCAATAAAAGTTAGGTAGTACCTGTTAGTGTCAAGCGATCAAAAGGACCGGTTATATCTGTGTGTACTATCTTCAGCGGTATTCGGGCACGCCAGGATCTACCAACTTCAAAGCTTTGTCTATGTTGTTTTCCTTTGATGCAAGCCTCGCGTATTTGATTTGGAGGGTTGATCTCTGGTAATCCTTTCACCATGTTTGTTTTTTATAACAGCTTCAAACCAGAAAATCCAAGATGTCCATATCTTAGATGCCACAGCCATGAATCATCTTTGATCGCAGTCTTCATGCACTTGACTTCTCTCGACTAGATATCAATTGTAAAGAGACGATTTCGAGTCATATCAGCTTGGGCTATCAATTCTCTTTCTTTATTTTTGATGGCAAGCGAGTGATTCTTCATCTGCACTTCATATCCTTTTTCCAGGAGTTGACAATAGTGATGATATTGCTTTTCAAAGCAGGTACATAATAAACATCTTAAATGTATTTCTTTTCTCCATTTCTCCGAGTAATCATGACTTCGCATTTTCCTTTTAGTTCTGCGTGCGAGTCATCTCTGAACTTTACTCGTCCATGGACTGTTTCATCTAATTTCACAAACAGTTCCCTTTGACCACACATATGGTTACTGGCACAATTATCAAGATACCAAATATTTTTCTTGAATTCTTCATTTCCTTTATAAGTGAGGAATACATGAGATTTTTCAATTTTTTCTTCTTCAGCTGCTGCTACGTTATTTCTTTCTTCTTGTTTAGGAGCAGATCTACACTCATAACTATAATGATCATACTTATTGCAATTATAACATTGTACATGAGATTTATTTCCTTGCTGATATATGTCTCGTCCACGGCCACCACGGCCATAACCTGATGTTGGATTGTTTTTACTCATTTGATCGGTGTTATATGATCGACCACCACGTCCACGAGTTCTTCGTCCTCCTCTGTATCTTCCACGATAACCGCCACGATTTCCTCAACCTCGTGTGTAGCTGCTACTAGCTTCTCCTTCGTTAACATTCATCTTGCTTTGTAGAGCTTGCTCCAGATTTTCAAAATCTTCATTTTGTTTCATTTTCTGCTCATGGGCTTGAAGTGAACCCACAAGCTCATCGATCAAAATTTGGGATAAATCTTTTGATTCTTCGATTATCACAACCACGTAATCGAATTTTATTGTTAATGAACGCAAAATTTTTTCCATCACTCTAACATCGTCGAGTGATTCACCATTTTTTTCATTTTATTCAAGACCTCTTTTACACGGCTAATATAATCATCGATGATTTATGTATTTTTCATTTTTAACATCTCAAACTCAGCTCTGAGAGTTTGTAAGGGTACCTTCTTTGTTTTTTCGGCACTTTGTAGAGATTTTTGCAGAATTTCCCACACTTGTCAACTAATATCTTGCTCTTGTTGGTTTCTCCAAATTGGTCCACGTTTCAAGATTGGATAAGATATCACATCTTTATGTTGCCACGTTTGTCTTCTTTAATAATTGAGTTTGTCTTCTAACATCCTATACGATTCGTATTGTCGATGTTAACTTAGCCAATGGAAGCTGTGCTCTTCCATACAGATATCTTCCGATGAGTGAAGCCACCGAAGATAGTCGATTCCCCTCATTAATTACGTTCTGGCAAGCGAATTTTTTCAACTGCTCCGACGGAATCCCGAGCTGGCAGATAGAAGAGTACCCTGTTTGAGTGGAAACACTTTCCACGTTTATGTCAATTTCAGTAACAGTAACTTTTTTGCTACTGAAATTCCAGGGACTTGCAAGGTCATTTCAAGGGTTCCTACAAGCTCGGAAAATGAGTTGAATTACGTTTAGTGTAGGAATTGCCACACATTTGGCTATTCCTGCTTCTACAGGTCCAACAACGATACAAGAATCTTTAAGTGCGAAATGATATATGAAGAAGAGTATGGAACCCAATTAGCGTTTATCATATCGTATCTTGTTTCAAACTCTATTATTGGTATAATTTCACTTCTTCTTTGCTAAATCTTCAATTGTTTCGAGTAAAACTGTACCTGTTTTATCCATGTGGTATAGGCTAAAAAGTTTTGTTAAATATTCTGGCTTTGCAGATAAGGCATTGGTGGTAAGATTCGTCTTCCTTCCCTTGGTGGTGTTTGCTTTCCTTCTCCACAAATGCTTAACTACGCGGAAGACAGTCTTCGATGCAGAAACTCTCGGATTCGGTCAGAAATTCTCAACGCCGAAAAGGTACAGTTATACAGAAATACTTGCCATGACAAACAATTTGGAACATAAACTAGGGCAAGGATAGTTTGGCTCAGTTTATATGGGACAATTGCTACCAAATGGTGGCTTGGTTGCTGTTAGATTGCTAGCGGAGTCCAAAATTAGTGAGGAAAACTTTCTGAATCAAGTGTCGAGTCTCGGTAATATTGAGTATGCCAATGTGGTCAAATTAGAGGGATTTTGTTCCCAAGGATCTAAACGTGCTCTTTGTCTATGATTATATGCCGAACGGATCATTGGACAAGCACATTTTCTCGGATTCTGTGCAATTAGGTTGGGAAAAACTCCATGGATTTGCTTTAGGAATTGCACAAGGTATTGAGTTCCTACATACTACTAGTGCTACTTGCGTCAATCGTCTAAAGTATGAAGCAATTTCTGAATATTAGAATTCGCACATTTGAAACTTGACTTTATTTAAGAGATTTAATATTTATTTTAATATTTCATCTCATTAATATATAACTAATTTCTATATGAATATGAAGCAATCTCTACCGTCACTCTACATAAATAATAAGATCCAAGTAAAATTATTGAAAATAACTACAATATATTTAGGAACAAGTTGATTTTCATCTATACCTACACTGAGTACAATCCCTCTGAAGTATGAATTCAATTTTGAGTGCAACTCTTATAGTCACCTAATCCATGCCATTAACGATAATTAAGGGATAAATGTAGCAATCAGTTTTCAAAAACTAAGCAATGGGAACCTTTTGCCAGACAAAGAAAAGATAATGGAAAAGAAGGGCAAAAGCAGGTTATCCTCATACTTGGATAAATGGATTAAAGGTACAATTATTATTATTTTTTATAATTTTTCTGGTACATTACAACTTGGAGGCGGCGGTGGCCTGGGGCTGAAATAGATAAAAAGTGAGCATTAGGGTTTGTTTTTTAATTTGATCCTAATATGTTTATTTATTTATTTTCTTTGTAAGGCATTATTATGATATTAATATATTCTTTCTTATTTATATTGACATGTTTATTTATTTTTCAGCTACATTTTTTCCTTAATATTTTCTTATTATTATTATTATTATTTTTACCTATATCTATATATTTATTGTTTATTTTATCATTAGTTTACTTGCAATGTTATTTCTTAACATATATTTTGTATTGTGATTTATTTTTATTTTTGTTATCATTATTTATTATGGTTAACTGTTAACACAATCGGGTTTTTTTATTTGTTTATTATTTTGAAAATATTTCTATTTTTTAATCGAGATCATCGGTTTATTTTAGTATGGTATTAATTTTTTGACATTGTGAGTATTTTTTTTTTATTTTTAAGTGAATACAAGATAATATTTAATCAATACTCTCAATCTTTTCATATAAAATAAAGATACGTACTTAACAATGTTTTCTGAAAGGATTTCCTTGAAAAATAGTCCTTATTTAAGTCTCAGGTACTGAATAGCGTCAACGTTGATTATATACTTACCACGTTAATAAAAAAAGAAATTTTTCAAAGGTGTATCTTCATCATATATGATAAAAATAAAAATTATTTTAAAAATTAAAAACTTTTGAATATCTTTTTCAGAAATAAATGTTAAAAGTATATTATTTTAATAATTTAACCCCATTACTGCACGTCTTTGCTACTGCTTTGCTTTGACACAAAAGCCATTACCACGCTCAGATTTTGTGCATTTGCTTAACACTTATGCAACTTCAGAAATTAAAATACATGTATATAGAGATTAATTTTTATTTTTTAATGAAATAAAATAGAAATATGTTTATATACGAACACAAAATTCTAAAAGTGTTAATTAAAACAAAAAAATAATCCAATATAATTATAAAAATAAAATATGATAAATATAAAATATAAAAAATTCACATCAAATATAATTTAATCTATTAAATATAAGTCTTGTAAACCAGAAAATAAATATTTAAGTTACTATAATGGTTAACTATACATTAACGAGAAAGATATGGAGTATTTGAGTCCAAATCCAACTCCTACCAAAGGAAAGCCTAGATGTTCCATCACCCAAGCAACCTCCACTAGAGAAGAAAAGAGCATCAGAGTTACAGGGAACAAGATGATCGTAAAAGATAAGCAACAAGGAAGGAGGGAAGGGCAGCAACGGTTGGAAATGAAGGGTATGGGAGGCGTTGGGAAGAATTAATTTTGCCTTTTAAAAGGGCAGCAACATAACACTGCCCATTCCCCCCATACCTATTACTCCCAACACCACTCTCCCTCTCCCTCCATCTCCATATCTTCAACCACTACTGTATTCTTTTTATGAGAGAACCAAGGGGCAGAGAGAAGCAGAGGAAATGTTTGGAATGGGCGGTGTAGGCAAAACAGATTCATTCCGTATTGCAATATACGGCAGAGAGAAGCAGCGTTTTGCCAATCCGCCCATCTCCAAATACTTCCAACACCGATCTCTACCCCACCTCTCTCACGTACCAGATGATGGTGAGCAAGGCTTTAGGCAGTGAATATAAAGGAGATAAAAGGTAAAGCCGTAGGTTATTCCGTGTCTCGCTTTTTCTTTTGCTTTATCTATTTCATGGAAACCGCACTGTTAAAGTCACGTGGCAAAAAGACAAAGGACAGTGAAAAGAAGGAACCGCTGAAATGCAGGATAAGAGAGATGTTTTGAATCAAAGCTTTGGAGTCATAATACAGTGAACTTTTAGAACATTTGAATTTTAACTAGTGAACTTTTAAAAATTATAATACAATTGTTAAAATATTGATTATCAGTCGTCGATAAAAAATATTGATATATTAGTCATTCTTAAAAAAATCTTAAAAACTTTAGAGTTTATTCACAAATAATTGTGCTCTTTTTTCACCTGATATTATCATCAGATGTTTTTTATCTTACCTCTAAATAAAACATTGATCATGCTAAAAAATTCTATCATCTTTCCACGACTATTAAAGCATTCATCACCATCATTAATGCATCCAAGTTTTAAATACCAACAACTATCATCCACAACCAAACCGATCTAAAGTCGTCGTCATCAATCTTATTTGATTATTGTCTACAATCATAATCACCAATAACAACAAACAACAAACAACCAAAATGAGTAAATGAGTAAATAAGTAAAAAAGAAGAAGAGTTAAAGAAAATTATCCATCCCGACTTCGATTAGTTTTAGATGAACTAATCAACCTTCAATCAATTCCAGTAATGAGGAAATTTTGTTTGATTGAAAAATTAATTTAATTTGATTTTAAGCTGATCTGTCAATTGATAGTGACAGATCAAAAAGTTTCACTTTCAATTTTGGTTAAAATTTAATTTAAAAACATTAAAAAGTTTTTTGATGAGTTTAAACTGATGAAAAGAAAAAAAAAATCGATGATCTTTTCAAATTGATGTAACCACTAAACAATAATAAAAATGACAATGAAAATGAGAGCGACAATTGCCAATTTCAGGTTTAAGAAACTAAGGCCACATCAATATTCTTTAACAGTAATTGACGATAGTGACTGTAGTGAAATCAAATTAAATTATTAACTATAAAATTTAAAAGATTAATGACCAAAATACAAGTACCTAAAAGTTCGGTGAGGTTTACCCATGTATTCATTAGCGTCTGCTACATGTAAGATTCCGTGATATTATGCAATATTTCTTAAAAAGTTGACTCATAAATTGAAAGTTGGTAATATTTTTAAGAAGATAACATATATTTCATACTCAATGTTATAATGTTTCAATTAATTAAGTAATTGAATACCAAAGTTTTTTAGAATAGTGGAAGAACTAGAGGAAGGTTACTACAAGGGGAAGGGCTTGAGGAAGAGGAAGAGGTAGAGGTAGGGGAATAGAGGTGATAGGTGTGTGAATAGTGAAGACCGAAGTTTTTTAGGTTAGTGTGAATGATTATCATAGTTCTTTTGGAGCTGATGCAACTGGTGGAGAATTTTTCGCAAGCTGAAGGTGGTGATGGCTGGCCTGTAACAGCCAACAGATGATCATGAAGGCCATTTCTTGTAACTGTCAAGGTATTGGATCGGCCTTGACAGTTTGGTCCCTGAAGGGTCTTACGAAAAAGTATGATCTTGATTCTTGAGATGCTTTTTGATGGAGAACAATTCTCCTGAAAAAATGGATGAACTACCAACGGAAGTTGGGATTTAAGGAGAGTTTCTATGTTGATCCTCAAGGCTTGAGTGCAGGATTAGCTTTGTGGTGGGTAGGCAATTTTAAAGTGAAGATTTTGATGTTAAATAAAAACTTTATTGATACTGTCAATGAGGGTTAGAATAGGGATGAATATTTTTTTAGTTTTGTGGGTTTATGGAGAACCAATTTTTGAAGATATTGTTGTGGGTGATTTATATTTTAATATATTTTATCAAATATTTATAATGTAACTTCAATATTTATAAAATCGTAAGTCCAAACTAGGGATGGCCACTTAATCCAAACTCGACCGGATCAAATTTTTTTTAAAAAAAATCCTAATTGAATTAGATCAGATTTAAGTTTAATGTAAAAATTACTTGACTGACCGAAAAAAAAATTTATCTTATATATTTAAAATCAATTACAATAATACCTCTACATATAATTTCTTTTCAATTAAACTATTATTTTTATTGAATAAAAATAATTTTTTATTATTTCGAATCGGTTGAGTCCATATTTTGATTGGGTCAGATTTCGGAGGGAGGTTCCTCGTTATCGGGTCGGGTGGACCAAAAACCCGACCCGACCCGTCCCATTACCATCCCTAACTCCAAGCAAAATTAAGGTATCAGATCCTCCACAGAACCATCAGACGGCAGTTTCATCGAGTCCAAACAAAATAACTATCACTACTTAGAAGCAACGACAGATCCAGATCTTCCACCATCGCGTTATAAATTTGTTAATATGACAATTAGCTTATATTTCAGGTATAGTTCATGGTTAAGGATTTCAACAGGTTTTTCTCTTCGAACAAGAATTATGAACTAATTCATTTTCAAAAGCGGAGGTTAAATCCAAATTCAAGCGTATATATCTTTGATTCCATCTCCGTGTAACAACAACAGAGATTTATGAATTGAACTCTCAGGAAATCCATGGAAGCTTACATATATTTACAGCGAAATAACAGAGAAAGGATAAAAACAGATCTGATTAAATATAAAAGGAAAGATGAGAAAATTAGAAAAGAACTAGCGATTAAACTTACCGAGGCAGGCGCGAAATGGAAGAAAAGGATCGGAGAAGAAAGAAAATGGAGAGGAAGAACCGGAAATCAGTGGAATGGGGGTATAGGAAAGATCTGATCTAATCTCTTGTATACTTGTTTATATATCAAGAGAGAAGAGAAAACATCTTTCCTAACGCCCCTTTCCAAAAATTCCCGGTAACTCTCTCACCGTTTTCCTCTTCAGCAGCAGTTGTTTTTCCACTTCTTCGGCTTTTAAGCTATTAACAACACTCGGCGGTGCGTTTCCTTTTATACAAATTTTCAAGGACGCTGACGAAAGCCCTAGTTTCCCTTGTAATTTACAGATGTTGTTATCTTATGTGTTGTAGTTCTGTGGACGCCTTTGGGGTAGGCAGAATGCCTTTTTTATCCTCCAACTATGTTCAAAATATAACTTTAGTCCTATTTTTCTTTTCACATCTTTTGGTTGTTGTTTGTTTATGACAAGATAAGCATATATTACAAGATGACAAGGAGTCTACTCGCCATTTTATTTTCTCCTTAGGGTAAACTATACCAACGGTCCCTAAAGTCTGGCTTGATTTATCTTTTCTAAACTAAGTTCAAAAAGTTATAAAACAATCATTAATATAGTAGATTTGTAACAAAATGATTATTAATATTATGGTTTTGTAAAAAAAGATCGCTTAACTATTAATGGTCGTTAGTTTGATGTGACATGCTTTAATAATGTTAAATCATGTTCGATCAATTTTCTTACTCGTTATAAAATTTTTCACATATGATTATTACCATTGATTTGTGCCAATAATTATGTGTTTTTCGGCTAAATAATCAATGACTTTACCAAAGGTTGAAAAACAAATAAGGGGCATTACCAGTTGAAGCGTGTTGTTCTCAGTTTGCAACCTCTCGACCTACAAAACAACCAAAACCAAGTTAATAATTGTTGCTGCCTACTGCAATCACTGATAACAAAAACCGGACCAAATGCAACTGCTTGTTGCATTGTAAAGAATTCTGCTTCATGTTTCCAAATGGGTTTTTAGTGGATTCTTTTGTTGTGGTCAAAATAATTTGAAAAAAATACGAGATAGGCACCTTCACTGAAGGGTGAATTGGAAGCCATTCTGAACTTCATCAGTTTTGCCATTGTTTCCCAAAAAAACGCATCAGTTGCACCTTTAGACGTTGCAGTCATATACTTATATTTCAGAATCTAAAACTGCAGAAAATGACTCGTTGTTGCTGGAAGAATCACTTTGAAAATAAAAACTGCAACCCACTTCATTGCCAAAAGCAATAGCTCGTACCATATGGAAATCCCTTGCTGGAAATGCAGTTTTTATAGGTATTGCCATATGCATATACTACATATAATTCTTATGTTTAATTCATTTTGGTAAGACTTGATACAATTGTCTCACACATTGGATCCTTTCTTATCTGCAGCTTTGTGAATTTCTTAATAAAAAGCCATAATAGTTCAAGCTATCAATATGAGTTGGTTCTTGCATTCATCTTATTTTTGAAGATCGCAGAACAAATAGCTCAATGACAATGGTATTTCGGTGCTCAGATGATCAGAATAAAGGTTTGTGTTGTACTAACCAGGGGCGGATGCATATGGCCACATAGGGGGCCAAATGCACACCCATTATTTTAGATTAGATATTCAATATAGTTCAATATATTAAAAGAAGAAGAAAAAAATAAGAAATTTTGTATACCCATTATATTGAAAAGAAGACTATTAAAATTTTTGTACTCCCATTTCTAAATTTTTGGATCCGCCACTGGTACTAACCAATTTTGTTGGTCCCGACATCAAGTAAAATCATAAATTTCATTAATGGAAAGTTTCTTAATGTTGAATAACAAATGTCATATTTGTGTCCTATTAAGTTCGGCAGCAGGAGCCGGAAATTAAAGGCTTGAGCTTACACATACTGTAGACATGGGTGGTATAAAACTTATGCAACATCAAAAAACAAAATGATATCAGTCTTCAAGTGGGAGATTGTTGAAAAGTCAAGCAAGTAGGCCAAAACTTTCCACAATTTTAGTGGGTGATTTCGGTGGAAATCTTTCGGTGCATGTGCAACTGAAAATTGGTTGTTTTTGTTGAAAAAAATGGCAAGGGAAAAATTGCAATTAGTCCATGGACTTTAGGGTATTTATAATATTAGTCCTTAAGCTTCAACTATAAATACCCTAACACATTTAGCTTCAAAATCACCCCAAATCATTTCTTTCTTCCAATACTAAAGAGTTTAGAGAGTTTTCTTATGAGTTGTGAGTGTTTTATAAACACCTGTAAATTTTCTCTCTTTAGTAAAAGATATGTAGTAGTCCGAAGACGTATGCATAATTGGTTGAACTCCGTTATCAATTTCGGGTATTATTTTTCCGCTTTTATTTCGCATTCTCACTAATCTGGTTATAGGGAAATTATTCATTTTCGTTTTATTTCCCAACAACTGGTATCAAGAGCTTTTGGTGGTGACTTTTTTCGGTTTTTCTGCGAGGTTACTATTCATGTGAATAGTGAATTTCATAAATAGTAAAATTTGGTCGGCGATACAAATTTGTCGACGGAGGTGTTTTAATACACGGTGGTTCGCAGGAATTGTCAGAAACGATCCAAAAGAAGTCATATTCGAGTGGGAGCGATGGCTTTGAGAAACGAAGTGAATGAGCTCAAGAGGGAGCTACTCATATGCAAGGGAGCAATGAGTGAATGGGATGCGCTCAAGACCTTATTGGAAGGACTTAGACAAGGGACGATGCTCGGGGGAGAGCAAGGAGATGCCCAGAGACTTTCGAAGGTCATAGCTGTAGCCGGAAAGCTGACTGAGCTTACGGGAGTCAAGCCAAGTAGCGATGTGTCATTCAGGCCCATGCCCAGAGATAAATGCAACGATGGGGGAGACTTGGAAAAGATGCAGCAGGAAAATGGTAGAGAAAGCTCTTCGAATGGCCATAGTGAGCCAACGACTGTTCGTATCCAAGGAAAGCCATCGGGAAAGAATGGCAAGGCTAAGTCCGATTTAAAGAAGAAGGGGAGCAAGGAAAAATTGAAGTGTTGCTTCTGTGATGGTCCTCATTTGATTAGATGATGTCCCGAGAAGCGTCGCCTTACAGCCATCATGAAGAGGATGGAAGAAGGAGAAGTAACAGGAATTGGCGCAGTCACAAGTGTTAAAGCTACCAAGCCAAGAAAAAGACTTGGCCTGATTGATGGGATCAATGCGGCCAAGCAAGGATCGAGACGAGGTAAGGCTGTTGATGTTGAAGCAGCCAAACCTGGAAGAAATCCCAAGATTGCGAGTATCCAAGCAATTAAGACAGGGGAAAGACTTGGTGAGGCTACATGTTCCAAAGTAGCCGAATCAAAGAGAAAGAGTGGTGCGACTACAAGTTCTCAAGTAGTCAACCCAGAATTGAAACGTGACGAGACTACGGGTGTTAAAGCAGTCGAACACAAGAAGGGACCCGGTGTGATAGCAAGAGATAAAGTCGTCAAGCCGAGGGTGCAAAGTGAGCAAGTCTGCTCACAGTATGCCAGGATGGAGGTGTGGTCTAAGTTGAGGCGTCTCAGGTATAAAGGGACACTTAAGGAGTATGTGAGTCGATTCAGAAAACTCATGCTCAAAGTCCTAAGTTTGACTGAAGAAGTTGGATTCTTCACCTCATGTTCGGATTGAAGCCATGGACGAAGAGAATGTTGGAGCGAAGGGAAGTCAAGGAGTTGTCTAAAGCCTTGACAACCGCTGAGTCCATCAAAGAATTTGGAGTCAAGAAGAACAAGACTTCCAAAGCAAAGCCGAAAGCCGAGGGTAGTAGGAAGAGATTCCGTGATGAAGCCAAGTCAGAGGATGAGGAATGTTGTTCCTCGAGTGGCAGAGAAAATCACTCAATAATGAACCAGATGGTGAGTCTGGGGAAGATGTGTGTTGTTCCTCGAGTGTCAAAGATGCTAAGTTGAGGGTAAGAGTCGAGCAAACGAGGGGGTACAAACTTAAGATGCCAGAAGTGTTGCAAAATTACCCGATGAGAGCCGAGTCATCCAAGGTGATGGATGAGCCCAAGATCGAGTTATCTAGAGAAGAAGACGAACCCAGGATCGAAGAGGCGTTGAGAGTTGGCTCAATAAGGTTCATTTCTGCCAAGGCGAGTAGAAGCCAAGTGCAAGAAAAGTTATCCGTGTAACACCCCCAACCCGTATTCGACCCGGATACGAGTCCGAAGTGTCACATTGTCTTTTCAAACATTTATTCATATAAAATAGTGAGTAATTTAAAAACTTTTATAACATTGAACTTATTCAAAATGTTTACAAAACTATTCAGAGCTTATACAATATATTCTTTTGATTACATGCCAACTAAAACTTTATTTATTAAAATACGTATTATTCACCTCTTTTCTGATCTGACATTTGGTAAGGAGAACTGACCTGTCTTGCTCCTTATTGCTCTTTACTCTTCTCGAAACCTATGTGTGAAACAATCACACGCTAAGTCGTTGAATTAGTGAGGCATATAAACATATAATAAAAACCATAGAACATTTCATATAACAAAACACATACCTGTACAAATACTATCATTATCATTAACATATCTATCATATAATAACATACATTTTTCCAATCAATACCCATTTCATCCGATGAATATGTATTCTAAACATTTGATCATGACATTTCAATATGCATGTATCTATTACACGATAACATATATAATCATATCATGCACATACGAAACTTACCTTCTTGTACCACTTTCACTTTAAAGTTTGTATTTCAATTACCCATGTATATTATTGAGAATAGAGGTATGTGAGTACATTGAGGTTGTGCACTAATGCTGTCACCACAGCTCGTATCAATTCCCTCATGGGGCACCGAACCTTAGTTCAGTATTTGTCCCGTAGGACCACTGTATATGTCTCGTAGGACCACTATGTCCCGAAGGACTACTCCTTAAGAACCACATACATAATACAATGGCTCCAATAAGTGTACCGAAGTACTACATATAGGTTCCACATAATTACATACATGTCCCGAAGGACCACGTAGAACCCTCGACTCTTGGCATGCCAACTATACCTATAGCTCTCATATCATATACTATGGGCATTATTCTTATGTTTCATATCACTTGTTCCTTTTCTTCTGTCACATACCATATGTATGTGTGAACATACATCTCATATCATATAACCTTTATCTCAAGTGCATGTAATCACGTATTACATGTAATCACGTAGATCATTTCATATGGATTATATCATTTCTCATTTTTCATGTAAACACACATGTCATATCTTATTCACATATGTTCATATATACATCATATATCACATAGAATAACATATAAACTTATACATATATTCATGTACATACTTTCATATAGTTCGTCTATCAATGCCCTATAACTTATCTCACATTATTTATATCCTGGTTTCATATATTTACTTAATTCAATTTCACATAACTTGTTACCTATATATATTCTTATAACTTATCATCACATAACTCCCATAACATCTTCCTATAGCTTCATAGATCTTTACTATATAACTCATATATTACATGTTCATTTAAGCCCATAACTCTTCCCATATAGCTTATCTTACATGTTCATATAATCACTTCTGTCAATGTCTCCTAATTTATATATTATTTTCATATTGTCCTATAGGTCAATGTTATTTAACTTGTCTCACTTTTCATTTCATCTCATAAGTTGGTTATACTAATTCTCATATATTTAACTCGTGTAATTTATATCTTGTTATTATATCTTCAACTAGACCTATATCCACATGTTCATAATCACATATGTCTATGTCGTTTAACTTATCATTTATATCTATATCATCTATTTTATATCATTTTCTCTTGCTATCACATAAGTCCTTGCTATTTTTACATAGTTCGTGATCATATAGTCAATTATAATAGCATATGTTTATCTTATTTAATATCATATAGTTCTTTAACTCATGTCTTATATCACATATTTATATTATAAACTTATATAATCACATATACTATTTAAACCAGTTCACATAGCTTATCACACTAACATATATTCATTCAATTCATGTAACATATGCAATACATATAGCATATGTACCCAATTTCATGCACTCATGCAAACATAAGAATCACAATTCAAATAACATTTTTAGGAGTCCCTTCTTACCATAGTGACTCCATCACTGGTTCATCGCAAGCCAATGTTTATTTGATACATAAGTACAATTTAAATTGCACTCACCTTAGCTTTGCTTTGATTTGAATCAATCCTAATCCTTCGATTGTTCCGGAAGAAGCTTACTTTTAGTATCTACATAATCCCACATGGATCTATATCAGTATTATAACTAATATACTCTAATGGTTCACTCTTTAGACTAAGAGAAAAGTCAATTTCATCTTTTAATGAATGTATGCATCGATGCACTACTGATGCATCGGTGCATAAAATGTATTCGATGTTGTATTATTACTGGGATGCATCGATGCATGCCTTATGCATCGATGCACTAATTGCATTCGATGTTTCCTTATTAATAGGATGCATCGATGCACTATTGATGCATCGATGCACAAATTGCATTCGATGTATTTAGTTTAAAAGAGTGCATCGATGCACTACCAATGCATCGATACACCTTCAAACAATTTCTGGGTTTTAACATTGATGCATCGGTGCACTATGAATATGCATCGATGCACTCTGTCCAGAACCTCCTTTTGAACCCGAAAAACCCTTCTTTTTGGATTAAATCCTTCATATTTCAACCCCTTTCATATTCCTAACTTTCATATACCTAATTAAACTCATTAATATTCATTTATCTCATCTTTAACCTTAATATCCTCTCCTCTTTAGGAATTTCAAGAATCATACCCTATTTTCCACATGTTTCAAATCCAATTCTAACACTTAATATTTCTTAATTAAGCTGATGGCAAGTCAAATCCAACTTTAGAACTTCAAAAACCTTTCTATAACAAAAGTTCATTTATAAACCCTTAATAGAAATTCCTTTCTAATTCTATCTCTTTGGTGTTTTAAACTTATATAAGCTTTCCTTAAGCTTATATAACCCTCAAAGACTCAAATCCAACTTAAAACTTTCAAGAAATCAAAAGCTAAATCAAACTTACCTTTGCTCTTGGCTTCCACGTGAAGAAGAAGAAGAAAGGAGAAGAAAATTCTGGAGAATTCTCTCCCTTTCCACGTGTATATAATTCCATTTTTTTCCTTAAATGATCAAATGACCATTTTACCCTTTATTTCCTTTAATAATTACTAAATAACCTTCATCATATATATCCAATAATCATTGAACTACTTCATTCTTCTACTTTAGTCATCAAATTCTGAAACTTTACAATTTTGGTCACTAACCCATAATTTGGGATGTTACAAATCTCCCCTCCTTTAAAAAAAATTCGTCCTCGAATTTTCACTACACATCCTTAAAAGGACATATCTTCTAACGTTCTCATGCTGCTTTCTGAACTTAATCTTTTGTATCATCTTTAATAACTTGGTTCTTATCTTTTCAATTATTCGACTAACTTTTTACTTTATATCTCCTATCATGTCACTTATCAGATAGACAATAACATTAATTCTTATTACTCAAACTCATAAATCAATCAAATTCCTTGTCAATCTTCAATTGTCTTTCAAGAATCACCAAACTTTTATTTCATCCTTACTTGACTGACTCCAAAACTTCCTTAATACATATAAATCTTTATTCATTTCTCTGACTACATCCACTTGACTAAGAAACATAACCTTAAATCTTCATCATAACTGATTAAACATAGACTTTACAAATTCAAACAATCTTTTCACATCATCCTACACATTTTTATTTACCTCCATATCGACTTATCATCTACACTTCCATAAAATCTTTCTCATATCTGATCCTTTAAACTCAACCATTTTCATTTCTTTATTTATATATCCTTTTATAATCAAGATCTT
Source organism: Hibiscus syriacus (assembly GCF_006381635.1). Lineage (NCBI taxonomy): Eukaryota > Viridiplantae > Streptophyta > Magnoliopsida > Malvales > Malvaceae > Hibiscus > Hibiscus syriacus. The sequence goes on along the minus strand of NW_024061960.1, from coordinate 9,066,311 downwards.
CTTATACATAACTAAACCATATCATGTCCTTCATACTCCCATATTCTTTTATATCTCGTACACTCATTTCTGATTACTGATCTTCATTGCATCGTCATAACTTTGATAATCCTCTTTACTTATACAAACCTCATTCTTTACCATCTCATATACATTCTTTGCAGCCGGAACTATTTCAACAATTATCAAATCTCAATACTCATTTCACCCATTTAATATACTTTTCCCCGCTTCAATCTTCATAAGTTCTAACAAAACTTTTAACCTAATTCTCGAAGGTTGTCTTTAACCCTGGCTTATTATCAATTAAATCCTTGTTTAATCTTTCAGTACTAGACTATACTAACTGAGTCTGTCTGACTCTCATCGGATTTGATTCTCTGGCAGAGAATGCAACTAATTCACACCTTGTCTGAAATTGAAAACCAGAATCTCTACATCTCTTTGATGGTACTGAACTCTATGAAGCACTAATTCGCTTAATCATATGAGATTTTTATTCTCCAAACTTTTCATTCTGATCTCTTTCTCTTTAAAGCTTTAACACAATTAACCATTTCTTGAAACGAGAACAAATTCAAAACATTCAACATTTCTTTTAGTTAAAAGCGCAAGTCCTAAACAACCAATCACATGTATCATTTTCAATCGAATTTAACTCGGCAGCAAAACTGATTAGCTTATTAAACTTACAATCATACTCATACAAGGTGTAATTCACTTGTTTCAATTTCGGGCATTCCAGTTTCATCTGTCTTATAAGCTGGTGATCAATGTACTTATTCTTTAATTCTCTTACAAATTCTCACTGCATCATTTGATATTTTCAACGTACTTATGATGGCACTTGTCCATCATATTCTAACTTACCAAAGTAGTAACAAAACTACTCAATTCAACATCTCCACTTTGAAGAAATGAAAAAGATCTATAACAATATAACCTTCCTCAAATCCACCCTTGAACTTGGGTGCTCGCAACTTTATCAACTAATTTGATACATTCATTCTATGAGTTAAAGAAGTATAAATTGAAAATACATCAGAACATTCTTCAATCATGAAGAATAATTTTCCAAATTTTATACAGGCATTTCCTGAGGTGTTCGCTCTTCTCCCTGCCTGGCCAGGGCAGGTGAATGCTATTACCTTCAGGTTTATTACCTTTCACTTCTTTCAAAGCTCTTATTATAATACTTCTATTATTACATAATAATCTATTTTTTATTAGCAAGACAGCATACTCCTTACACTATCAGATCAGAATTTTTTCACTTTGAGTTGGCATGTACACTTTTTAAAACACTTCTGACTTCGATTTAAGCCTAGAATCGGCTAAACCGTAGCTCTGATACCATTAAATGTAACACCCCCAACCCGTATCCGACCCGGATACGAGTCTGAAGTGTCACATTGTCTTTTCAAACATTTATTCATATAAAATAGTGAGCAATTTAAAAACTTTTATAACATTGAACTTATTCAAAACGTTTACAAAACTATTCAGAGCTTATACAATATATTCTTTTGATTACATGCCAACTAAAATTTTATTTATTAAAATACGTATTATTCACCTCTTTTCTGATCTGACATTTGGTAAGGAGAACTGACCTGTCTTGCTCCTTATTGCTCTTTACTCTTCTCGAAACCTACGTGTGAAACAATCACACGCTAAGTCGTTGACTTAGTGAGGCATATAAACATATAATAAAAACCATAGAACATTTCATATAACAAAACACATACCTGTACAAATACTATCATTATCATTAACATATCTATCATATAATATCATACATTTTTCCAATCAATACCCATTTCATCCGATGAATATGTATTCTAAACATTTGATCATGACATTTCAATATGCATGTATCTATTACACGATAACATATATAATCATATCATGCACATACGAAACTTACCTTCTTGTACCACTTTCACTTTAAAGTTTGTATTTCAATTACCCATGTATATTATTGAGAATAGAGGTATGTGAGTACATTGAGGTTGTGCACTAATGTTGTCACCACAGCTCGTATCAATTCCCTCATGGGGCACCGAACCTTAGTTCAGTATTCGTCCCGTAGGACCACTGTATATGTCTCGTAGGACCACTATGTCCCGAAGGACTACTCCTTAAGAACCACATACATAATACAATGGCTCCAATAAGTGTACCGAAGTACTACATATAGGTTCCACATAATTACATACATGTCCCGAAGGACCACGTAGAACCCTCGACTCTTGGCATGCCAACTATACTTATAGCTCTCATATCATATACTATGGGCATTATTCTTATGTTTCATATCACTTGTTCCTTTTCTTCTGTCACATACCATATGTATGTGTGAACATACATCTCATATCATATAACCTTTATCTCAAGTGCATGTAATCACGTATTACATGTAATCACGTAGATCATTTCATATGGATTATATCATTTCTCATTTTTCATGTAAACACACATGTCATATCTTATTCACATATATTCATATATACATCATATATCACATAGAATAACATATAAACTTATACATATATTCATGTACATACTTTCATATAGTTCGTCTATCAATGCCCTATAACTTATCTCACATTATTTATATCATGGTTTCATATATTTACTTAATTCAATTTCACATAACTTGTTACCTATATATATTCTTATAACTTATCATCACATAACTCCCATAACATCTTCCTATAGCTTCATAGATCTTTACTATATGACTCATATATTACATGTTCATTTAAGCCCATAACTCTTCCCATATAGCTTATCTTACATGTTCATATAATCACTTCTGTCAATGTCTCCTAATTTATATATCATTTTCATATTGTCCTATAGGTCAATGTTATTTAACTTGTCTCACTTTTCATTTCATCTCATAAGTTGGTTATACTAATTCTCATATATTTAACTCGTGTAATTTATATCTTGTTATTATATCTTCAACTAGACCTATATCCACATGTTCATAATCACATATGTCTATGTCGTTTAACTTATCATTTATATCTATATCATCTATTTTATATCATTTTCTCTTGCTATCACATAAGTCCTTGCTATTTTTACATAGTTCGTGATCATATAGTCAATTATAATAGCATATGTTTATCTTATTTAATATCATATAGTTCTTTAACTCATGTCTTATATCACATATTTATATTATAAACTTATATAATCACATATACTATTTAAACCAGTTCACATAGCTTATCACACTAACATATATTCATTCAATTCATGTAACATATGCAATACATATAACATATGTACCCAATTTCATGCACTCATGCAAACATAAGAATCACAATTCAAATAACATTTTTAGGAGTCCCTTCTTACCATAGTGACTCCATCACTGGCTCATCGCAAGCCAATGTTTATTTGATACATAAGTACAATTTAAATTGCACTCACCTTAGCTTTGCTTTGATTTGAATCAATCCTAATCCTTCGATTGTTCCGGAAGAAGCTTACTTTTAGTATCTACATAATCCCACATGGATCTATATCAGTATTATAACTAATATACTCTAATGGTTCACTCTTTAGACTAAGAGAAAAGTCAATTTCATCTTTTAATGAATGTATGCATCGATGCACTACTGATGCATCGGTGCATAAAATGTATTCGATGTTGTATTATTACTGGGATGCATCGATGCATGCCTTATGCATCGATGCACTAATTGCATTCGATGTTTCCTTATTAATAGGATGCATCGATGCACTACTGATGCATCGATGCACAAATTGCATTCGATGTATTTAGTTTAAAAGAGTGCATCGATGCACTACCAATGCATCGATACACCTTCAAACAATTTCTGGGTTTTAACATTGATGCATCGGTGCACTATGAATATGCATCGATGCACTCTACCCAGAACCTCTTTTTGAACCCGAAAAACCCTTCTTTTTGGATTAAATCCTTCATATTTCAACCCCTTTCATATTCCTAACTTTCATATACCTAATTAAACTCATTAATATTCATTTATCTCATCTTTAACCTTAATATCCTCTCCTCTTTAGGAATTTCAAGAATCATACCCTATTTTCCACATGTTTCAAATCCAATTCTAACACTTAATATTTCTTAATTAAGCTGATGGCAAGTCAAATCCAACTTTAGAACTTCAAAAACCTTTCTATAACAAAATTTCATTTATAAACCCTTAATAGAAATTCCTTTCTAATTCTATCTCTTTGGTGTTTTAAACTTATATAAGCTTTCCTTAAGCTTATATAACCCTCAAAGACTCAAATCCAACTTAAAACTTTCAAGAAATTAAAAGCTAAATCAAACTTACCTTTGCTCTTGGCTTCCACGTGAAGAAGAAGAAGAAAGGAGAAGAGAATTCTGGAGAATTCTCTCCCTTTCCACGTATATATAATTCCATTTTTTTCCTTAAATGATCAAATGACCATTTTACCCTTTATTTCCTTTAATAATTACTAAATAACATTCATCATATATATCCAATAATCATTGAACTACTTCATTCTTCTACTTTAGTCATCAAATTCTGAAACTTTACAATTTGGTCACTAACCCATAATTTGGGATGTTACAATCCGTGTCCAATGAGTTTGCCGAGCATTTTCGTGTAGAGAACATGGCTTCAAAGACCATCTTAAGAGAAGGGTTGAAGCAGGGGCTTGCCGAGAATGTTCAAGTGAGGAACAATCCTTCAAAGACTAGTGGACAAGAGTCGAAGGGAGCCAAGACGTTGAGGGACAAGGCAACCACAAAGAAACTGCCCAATAACAAGTGGGTTTATAGGACGGTGGCTACGAACAAACTGAAGTTGTATTCAGCTTCAGTTGGCATGCTACAATAACAAGAGCAAAAATGTTGTTGCATTGATCGAGGTGTGAAGACATATTAAAATCAGTCTTCAAGTGAGAGATTGTTGAAAAGTCAAGCATGAAAAGTCGTAGGCCAAAACTTTCCACAATTTTGGTGGGTGATTTTCGGTGCATGTGCAATTAAAAATTGGTTGTTTTTGTTGAAAAAATGGCAATGGGAATATTACAATTAGTCATGGACTTTAGGGTATTTACAATATTAGTCCTTAAGCTTCAACTATAAGTACTCTAACCCATTTAGCTTCAAAATCAGCCCAAATAATTTCTTTCCCCCAATACTAAACAGTTTAGAGAGTTTTCTTGTGAGTGTTTTTGTAAACACCTGTAAAATTTCTCTCTTTAGTAAAAGATTTGCAGTAGTCCGGAGACGTATGCATAATTGGTTGAACTCCGTTATCAATTTCGGGTATTATTTTTCCGCTTTTATTTCGCATTCTCACTAATCTGGTTATAGGGAAATTACTCGTTTATTTCCCAACACTATTAAGTTTAGCAGGAGCCGGAAATTAAAGGCTTGAGCTTACACATACTGCAGACATGGGTGGTATAAAACTTTTGCAACGTCAAAAACAAAATGATATCAGTTAAGAGAGTCCAAGTCACAAATAAAATTGCTTATATCTTCTATTTTCTGTCTGTATTCTTCCCTATTCTATATTTTTCCTTCAAGTTTAAATTATTTTTTTAGAAAATAGAGATTTAAAGTTAATAAGTAAAATTTATTTTTTTCTTAACTGGGAGTCAAATGGCTGGACGTTAAACCAAATATAAAAATGTGAAATATGTTATTCAACATTAAGAAACTTTACATTAATGATATTTATGATTTTAATGTACTACAAGTTCGGATTTAATAAAATAATGTATTTTCTTTTACGTTTATATGTTGTTTTGTTTTTATTCGTTCTTTTGATCATGGGTTTGGTGTGCTTCAGTCGCATCCCAAAAGCTTGTTTGTTTCTTAGGGTGGTAGGAATCCTACTCTCCTAAATTTTTTATTCGACCCTAATTCAAACTTGTGTTTGGAATCTCATCCTTGATAGTTTTATTATGGCAAAAATATATATATAGGAACCTCCTTTTATCTCCATATAGTTAGATGTGTCAAAATAAGAAAGTGGTAATATTTAAAAAAAAATTGAGGTTTTGAATCCAATGTGATTTTTTATTAGACCCTAATCCAAACTTAGTATCTCATTATATCACGAGCCTCAATTGAAGTTGTTGGTGTGTTTTCCCTATCATTGTAATCTCATCCTTGGATAGTTTTATTATGGTAAAAAGATATAGGAAACTCTTTCTAATTCCATATAGCATGTGTCAAAATAAGAATAATGAGGTAATAATTCTTTAAAAGAAATTGAGATTTTAAATCCAATGTGATTTTTGATTCGACCCTAATACAAACTTAGTGTCTCATTATATCACGAGTCCCAATTAAAGTTGTTAATTTGACTTCCCTATATTTTGTAATCTCATCCTTGGATAGTTTTATTATGGTAAAAAAATATAGGAACCTTTTTCTACCTCCATATAGCTAGATGTGTCAAAATAAGAATGAGGTACGTAATAATTCTTTAAAAAAAATTGAGGTTTTAAATCCAATGTGTAATAGTAATTTACTCTTGAAAACGAGAAACTGTATGCCACATGTTTTAGTAAGAGGGGAAAAGCTTATCCAATAAAAGTTTCAAGAGGCTAATGACATGAATATCGACTCCAAAGAAGATGTTTATTTTGCCAGACTCCAAGAACGTCATTACCATTAATGGCCTCTTTTGGTTGAACTGTTGTTTGGTTTAAGCGCACCGAACTTCCCAGCTAGTCCTCATGCTACTTGAAGTAACAAACATATTTCAGAGACGTTAAAAAAAAGGATGAATATCCCTAATCACCTCCACAAACCTCCCTCTATCCGGGGAAACAAAGCCTCTACTAATTCCCGTCTTTCATAACTTTTTCTTCTTTTATGATTCTGATTTCGAAATTTAATGTGTTCATCGTACCTTTATTATTTTTCTAATATATGAACATCTGCAGCTGATGGAATAGGCTTATCTGATTCTGGCCTTTAGGTGGCCAACGGCCTTCTCCTGTTCAGTAAGTGCGTGACGGAAATGGCATCGATGGCCGTAAGGACAGACATTACCAGCAAGGACCATCCTGCAGACCTCAGTCTTGTATCGAGGGTGGCGTATTACAGGGCGGAGCTCTTCAATACTGTGAGCGAACTGGCAGTAGTCACCATATGGACACGCACCAGTCTCTTGCCATTTGTTGCAGAGCTCTGTCTTTAACATGCCTTGGTTGTATACTTCCAGTTCGAGTGGCTCTTCTTCCTCCTTCCCTCCTTGCACGTAAACCTTCTGCTTCACATTCGCCTAAAAAAATTAATCAGCAGATCTATTATAAGGATTTAACTAATTAGAACAAAAAACAAATGTAATTCTATTACTGATATTAATGACAGACAATATAAGCTTAGTTGCTTCTAAAATAATTCATTGCCAAGTCAGAGAAAGGCATTCATTAAATAAAATAAAATAAAAGTCAATATAATTAATGGTGCCCATTCCTTTGTTTTGCTGCGAGAAAAATATTACTGGAACTTAAATGGCAGAATAAACAAAATACACAACAGTAAACTGGAAATTATGAATTTGAAATCCAAACATAAATAAGAAGAAAAATTAAAAGAATGTTAAAATTAAACTCACAGCTCCACTGATCTGTTGAGAAGCATTTGCAGTTGCGGTCCGAGTTAATCCCCGAGTTTTACCACGATGGCTCGCTGCTCCAACTTTACTCATCATCTTCAGATATCCATTAGACCTAACGGATATGCTCTTAGGCAACATAACCCTCTCAAAATCCACTTCATCTTCCACATCAGAAACTTCTTCCTCTTCTACACCGTCACCACCGAGACAGAGTCCTCCCAAAGCGTTCACCAACTCAAACGGCGTGGTGTTGTAATCATAGGATGCAAAGTGGTCCTGGACTGAGGCTTGGATCAGTACGCCGAGTTGCTTGTTGAGGTCGCAATTGACTGATCTCAGACAAGTATTCTCTTGGCGGAGTGATTCGGCTTCTTTTGCAGCTTCGCGGAAGCGCGCGAGGCAGAGGCTGTGGCGGTTAATCATATCTTGATGCTGTTGCATGAGGAGACGGGGATTATATAGAGCGAAGAGAGAGGCGGCAGCGGCGGAGGAAGAGTAAACTCCGCTGCCGGGGTGATCGTTCGATTGTCTGGCTGTGAGGTCAACGTATGCGGTTGAAACATTGTCGTTTTGCATTTGCGATTGAATGTACTGAAAGCCTGAAAAATAATTTAAAAAATGCAGTCATATCAAACAAAAACAAAGAGCAGAAAGAGATTAAGCGAGAAAAAGGCATTGAATCGGGGCAAATTTGACGCTCACCTGAACCTTTAAAGAACACTTCTGGAATTCTAATTAGAGCAGAGGGAGAGGTATTTGTGGTTTATTTTTTCCTTTTCGTTTTGTTTGGATGGAGAGAAATTATAATGAAAGCCAAAGGAAGAAATCTGATAAATGGGTTTGTTGAAGAAAGATTTGGAGGGAAAAGGTGGGCCCTCCGTGAATCGAAGAGAAAGGAATTCCGGAATCAAAACCGTTAAAATAAGCACATTACAGAATTACCCTTTTGTCCACATCTAGTCTTTGCAACATTTTACCAGTGTCACCCCTGTATTTCAAACATCTTAAATCACTCGTTATGGGTATTTAAGTCATTTAATATAAAACAAAATTGAAGATCAAAATTCCACATCATAAATGAATAAACAAATTATGTATAAATAAAGGACACTATTGTGTTACGTTAAATGAAAGGATTACAAGTTAACCTAAGCAAATCTAATTAATCAATTTAATTTATTTATAATTTATTTTTTAAAGAAAAACGGTGTCGTCTAAAAGGCCAGGGAAGCTGAATTAATAAAGGGGTAATGGCCCAGTAGCAGTTAGAGAGGCATTTGATTTGCTTGTAATAGAAGTTAATTTAATGGTGGGTTATTGTGTATGTGAAGTTTTAAAGAAATTTCAAGTCATCAAGTGAGATTAAGACATATAAGCCATTTGGGAAGAACCAAGGAAGCCATCATTTGATTGCTTCTTTATCACAACTATAACTACCTCCTATATCATATCTAATTAAATCTCTTAATTGGTTTCATAATATTAAAGAAAAAGAAAGAAAAATATAGAGTATATATATATATATTAATTAGGGTGTTTATTATAGCATCTATATAAGATGTTAGAATTACCCGATGATTTTTATAAAATACTTGGATCATTCAACAATTTTAAAAAATATGTGAATAAGGGTGTCTTCTCGAAGCTCCATGCATGCATGATAGCAGGGATAGCTGACAACGCTCTCGTAGTTGTCAGGTGATCCATATGTGCAAACACCCTAGTTGAAGAAATCACATTGATCACAAAACTACTTCTAAAAGACATCTACATCATCAGACAATTTTTGGAGGATCATCAATTATTCCTTCTATCATGTATGCATGAAATCTGAGAAGACACCTTGTAATCTGTGGGTTTTTAAAATCGTAGAGTGATTTTGATGTCTTCCACAAATATTGTAGCAAACATCTTAGTTAAAAAATAAATTTTGTTCACTGATATATTTTTCTAATACATTAGTAGAACAAGGGTAAACTATACTAATGATCATTAATGTTTGGGTAAGTTTTCATTTTTTCCACTGAAGTTTCAAAAGTAACAAATTGGTCATTAACATTTTCGATTTATAGCAAATTATTCACTCCACCATCATCCGTGTTAAATTGATATCGTGACAACGTTAACAAAAAAATTTATTATTTAGTTTTACCCCTAAACTACTGCAAAAACATCAAATAAGTTCTTGAATAATTATTTTATATCTAATTTACCTCAAAACTTTCTAATTTCTATTTTTCCCCCAAACACTCCACCACTTCCTGCTGCGACACTACAAGCATTGGAAGAACAATTGGAATATCTTCTTAAGTAGCTCTTTAGTTTCAGCACCGAAAACTGCCTTTGCGAACTCTTTCACCATTTTTGGAAGGCTTACAAGCCGTAGATAGAATCAAATCCTCCATTAAAATGGAAACAACAAGCTTTGTGTATAAGTCGTGATGCATTCATTCTGGCAGTCAAGTATGGATTGCCCATTTGATCAACCAATAAGATAAGAAAAAATAGGAAGAGTTAACTATAGGTCTATAAACATCAACTGCCATCATAATTTCTGCAGCAGATTCCAGAAGAGTCTCTGTTATTTGGGAATCTTCAGTAGCTGCCAGAGCATTTTTAATCGTACCCAAAAAGTTTTCCTCACTGCTTTTACATGAAGCATTCCCATCTGAAAATAGAAAACTCAGTATTGGATCTTGAAGGAATGAATTAATCTGAATGCAGAATGCTTCTCTTGTGGACTTCTTTCTGTTGAGCAACGGAAAATCAATGCATTTCACCCACTCTGTTCTCAATTTAAGCAGAACATCCTGAGGGCCACGTAAAAGGATCCTTCGAATAGCTGTAACACATGCAAGTTGAACATTTTAGGAAGACTCATCGTGAAGTAGATTAATATATAAAGAATGAAGATAAACAAAATTAAAATTGTCACCACTCCCCAAGCTATTTAATCCCTGCGGGAGGATGATTTTATAATTTGGCTCATCATTGTGCAAAAACACTTCTATCACACTTTGAACACCAAAATCCTTGTAGCAAACAATCTAATGTCTCGATCTGTTTCACATATTTGATATGTAAAAATAGTCTGCATGAACATTTTTCTATTCCATCGACACCATGGGAAGATCCATATAGGCATGATTAAAACCCAAGACAGTATGGAATCACTTTCCTCACCTTTTCATGCTTATCTTTCTCCAAGGACCCGTTTTGTAAGGAAGGTGAATCAAATATAGTGGAAGTGATGGGGTGCTTGAAAGAAAATGGAAACTAGAAAGTTTTTTTTTTTTTTTTATAAATTAGATATAAAACCATTGTTTACGGACCTATTTGATGTTTTAGCAGAAGTTTAGGGTAAAAGTAAATATTAGCATTTTTGTTAACGCTGCCACATCATAAATTTAATGGATGATAGTAAAGTGACCGTTTTGTTATAAATCGAAAACGTTAGTGATTAATTTGTTACTTTTACAATGTTAATATAAAATTAATAATTTACTCAAATATTAATGACCATTGGTGTAGTTTACCCTTAAAACAATTTTACCCGAACAAACCCTCAATCTTCAAATCAAAAGCTCTCTCGTTATATTTACAAGCAACAAAAATCTTATTCTCTCTTACATTATCTAATAACTAGGTTTACGGGACGGTTTGTGCCAACTAAAGGAGAATGGCGGACTCGGGTTTAAGGACATAGCCAAATTCAATATATCTCTCTTGGCAAAGCAAGGTTGGCAATTGTTTATTAACCCGTCCTCTTTGGTGGGACGTTTTTTTGCGTGCAAAGTCCCTTTTTATGGCATAAAAGCGATCAGAATTCGAACACGTCGCGTTTTACTGTAACTTTAACATTTGAAATCTAAGTTTAATTAAATCAGAATAAGATATGTGCCTATCCAATCCAAAGACTATAACACCTTTGGGCAAGAGAAATAATTAATTGAATTGAAGAGGTCGATTTCCCCCCTCCCCTCTCATTTATAACTAAGAAATGCTCTTCTTTAGTCTTAACAAAACAAAACTGAATTGGATAAGAGTTGTCATAGTTGAATGTAGAAGTACAAACATAATTAAATTATAATATTTTGAAATATTTATACATGAAATCTAACCGTTTCAATTATCATCGTACAAAAAGATCGAGACTATTTTTTTCCTTTATATCTACATTATGAATTGCACTATCCTTGCACAAGTTAAGGTATCAAATTCTCAAGTTTCCAGTAGGTTATCCCTCAAAGATCTTAAGGCGAAATTCTTCGTTGGATGAAGTGTTTTTGTAGCCCAATTCATGATTTGTTCAACAGCCCATTTCAAGTTTACTTAAACACTACATTCAATGCTCCAAGGGAGGATGATTGCATAAGAACTCTTCCTTTTAGGACGCCCAGATTGATTTTAAGGAGATTAAATTCGTATTTTATTGTATTATTTACATCATTGCTTAATTCTTATTGGATAAGGCACGTCATTAATAATATACAAAAATAAATATCATAAACACATCAAATGACAGAGGTTCATTATAGGGACAATCTTCCCTACCTAATTTATTCCTTTCATAAACGTCATGATTTAAACATGTGACATTACCTAAAGAATCTAATGTTTCATCTTATTAGACCAACTGGTTATTGGTGCAGGACAAAAGATTTCAAATGTGAACTTGTTTCACGTTAATGAAAATAAAATAAACTATATGTTTAGTATCACAACAATAATTTTTCTCCTTTTGATCATTATTTTTTAAAAAATTATACCTAATTTTTAGTTTTAATTTTTTAGTGATATTGATAGGTTTTTTAATTTATTTAAATTTTTAACTGTGAATGATAAAAAAATCAAAACTATATAATTAAAAAATATTAATTAAATGACCAAACATAACAAAAATAATGGTTAAAATATTAAAAATATAATTATCTATATATATATATATATATAGTTGGGTTCAATTGCATTCCCAGTCGGCCTATCCTCAAATGTGACGTGAAGATTCTGGTTCTAGAAAATGAAACGTTAGACCATCAGAATACAGAACAAGAGCATCTGATTCTTGTAACCATGAATTTAAATTTTGATGGGAAATGATCACGTACAATAATCTTAATATACGGTTAAAGATATATTATCGATTTTATTATTATTTAAAAAATAAAATAAGTAAAAATATCTAAAATATTATTATTTTTACCTATTTTATTATTTTTTATTAATTTTATTATTGTTAGACATTTTATTTGAAATGTTAAAAAATATTGATATTTAAGGTAAAAATAATAATTTTTTAAATATTTTTTTATCAATTTTTTTATTTAAATAATAATAAAATCGATAATACCTTTTTTAAATATATATTAAGGATACCGCACTTTGTAACTCCCCCCATTGCATTTGGCTAAGCCTTTTCCACTACTTTACAGCGCTGCACCTCTTCTTCCACCGCCTGACAGATCATTCCCGCTTCGCCCAATGCCAGCGCGTGCTTGTGTTGTGCCTACTACGTTTCCCGCTTCTCGACTTTTACCGGTTTACGTTATAAAATATATAATAAAATGTATAAAACCTGAATAATGTGATTGCGTCAGCCGTTGCGGCTACGTTTGGCGGTTCGGGTAAGTTAAGCTACTGTTTCGAGGTGCTTTCAATTTTCTATTTCTTTCTTTTCAAATTAACGAAACCGCGTTTCCTAAAGTTGATTTTCCACAATACCAAAAGAAAATTCTGATTTTCAACGTCTACTTTGGTTGCGTATAGTTTTTATTCTCCTCCTTTTTAAATTTAACTCAATCGTTGATGTATTTCTATATTAATTAAAATTATTATATGTTATCCATTACAAATTTATATTAATATTTAAACTATAATATAAAATATGAGGTCGAATAATCTTTCAAAATAATATAAACAATTTTCATTGTTAGGATATCACTAAATTGACATTAAAAATAATTTAATGTTCTAAAATTATAAAATTTACAATAAAATAAAAAAAGAAATAAAGACAAATAATAAGACTAGAATGATAAAAGAGCTTGTTCATTAACATAAATTAATGGGTTGATAAATGAGTTTTGTTCGTAAACATAAATGAATCACACACACATATATTCATGTTCGTTCATTTATTAAATAAACATAAATTTTTTATTCATACTCGTTTATTTAGCTTAATAAACGAACGGTTCACGAACAGTTCACTCAACGTTCTAATCATTTACACCCTATAAATAGATCGAGCTAAATATGGCAATGATAAATTTAATTTGATTTGATTTTTTTTTACATAAAGTTAAATAATTTATAAGGCATCTGTTTATTTTTTTATAACTATTGTGTTTAATTCGACAATAAATTAATCAAAATGAGATACTACAATGATTTATTATAAAAGTATTATTCTAACACAATTATTTTAATTTAAATATTAGAATTCGTAATCTGAATATTACTTAAAAAAAATTAATAGTTTGGTTCATTAAATTAACTTATAACTAACGAAGACAATTGTCTTAATTACAACTTCTTTTGATTATTTTTTTCGTGGGTTGAGGCTGGAGCTTGATACTTGAGATATGCAGCCGTAACTGACTGAGGAAGGGTAGAGATAGAGAGTCGAAGTTGGTGCAATGGAAAAAGGGTGAGGTTGACTCACTGATAAGTTGAAAACTTGGATGAGGGTATGCTGAATTTGCTTCAAATAGAAAAGTCATAAGAGACAGGGAAAGGGCGCTTCTCATTTAAGTTGTCTGAACTAGGGTTATTAACGAGCCGAGTTAAGTTTGAGTATTGCAGAGTTCGACTTGATTAAAAAATGTTAAAATTGAGTTTAATTCTGTTTGAAAATTTGTGAACTTAAAATTCTTAAGCTCGACTTGAATTCAAAACAATAAACTGAAGTTCTAAAAAGTCTAAAATCAAAGAAATATCTTAATTAGTTGAAGTTCAAACTCGAATTCAAACCTTAACCTTAAGTATATAAGTATTAATATTATTAATAATTTAATTTTTTAAAAAAGTAAATTGTAATTTATTATTTTTTTAAATTGGTCACAAGTTTTTCGAGTTGAGTATCAAATAGCTCGTTTTGACTTGTTAAGAACTCGAGTCGAGTTTGAGCTCAATTTGAGTCCATTCAAGTTGAGTATTTATCAAACTTTGCTAGAATCAAACTTGAATAACTCATATTTGTCTCACCTCATTTATAATACTAGTATGCAGTGCAAAGCCATAAAATAAACTCACGATAAATTTTATAATTTTGAATATTTTTAAACAAAATAATAATTTAAATGAATTAATACAACAATTATATCGAATATAAAAATGTGACTAAATAAAGGATAACTATTGCTACCTACTTTTAAAACAAACTCACAAACTAATTTGTTTAATATATATAAATATATATTGATTAATCTGAGATAAATACAATATATTATATGTTTAAAGATAATACATAAAAAAATGATGAGCGTAAGAACTATCAAGTGACATCAATGATAAAATATAATATCTATAAGGTATATATATATTGTTAATAAATTAAAAAAAATCTAAATAAATATTTCTTTATGATTATCCCAAACTATAAAAAAGATGATGGGGTGTAGCTTCAATTATTCAAAAAAAGATGATGGGGTGTAGCTTCAATTATTCAAATATCACTATGAAACTAATTAAATATTAAAAATAATATTTATTATTAATTATTAATTAAATTGATACATTTTTATGTTATATTAAAAAGATATAAAAAACAATGTGTATAAAAAATTATACAAATTCTATTACAAAATATAAATATACGTAATACCTATCATTTCAACAATTACTTAATTGGTGACGATTTTATTATATGTGAAATTTAAAGGATATTTTAATAATTAATTAAAATGGAATATTTTTTTAGTTGAGAGGTGAATAAAAATCAATTTGAATGAAAAAAATTAAAAAAAATCATTCGACTCGAATCATAATTTAGTAAAGCCGATTCAACTTGAGAAAATTTTAAATTCGAGTTGGTTTATAAAATAAAATTCAAATAATATAATTGATTTTTAAGTTTGAATTAAGTCCTCAACTATATATGTTATATGTATGTGTGCGTGTATATATATTGTTTATGGTTATTAAAAACCTTTTAAATTGTAATCAAATAGTACTATAAACATTATAAATATTTATAAAAATAAACTCAAATAATTTAACTCAATTCAAGTCAACACAAATTTCACAAACTTGATTCAACTCAAAAAAAAATTTAAATAAAATTTGAATTATAAAATATGATTCATTAACTAGAATAATTTAATTTTTCAACTAAACTCAATCGATTATTTATTTTTTAACTTTATTTTATTATTTTAGGGCGATGGTTAGTGTCTTAACCGTTTACAGCTCTACAAAGTATCCAGGGTTAATGATAATTAGCAGGGAGTAAAGTAGCTGTCAAACCATTTGACTGAACATAGTTTTATTTTATTTCAACTTGCTATAATATAATTAAGAAAAATTATTAATACTGACATAGTGGTTCAGTTAATTTCTCCTAAATTATTTTTGAAGATACCCAAAAAGAAAAAGAAACAGCTAGTCGAAAGGCAAAACTAGGTGTTGAGTATCTACCTTACCTATATATAAAAGCATCAAATTTCTACCACCTTAATACCCTCCTTTTTCTCTCTCTCCGGAAATGGAAACCGCACCTCCGCCACCCGCGGCTGCTCCACCTCTTTCATCGGCTATCAACAATTCAGCCTTCCCCGCTGCCGCAATCCCCACCACTTATGCTGATTCCATCGATTCTTCACCACGCTCCCGACACACGGACTCATGGGAAGACCCTGCTCCTGCCCCTGCTCTCCACTTGAAGCTCCGCCTTATGTGCAGCTATGGCGGCACCATCTTCCCTCGTCCCCACGATAAAACGTTAAGTTATATCGGCGGAGACACTCATATGGTTGTGGTAGACCGCCACAATTCCCTCGCCTCTCTCCATCACCGTCTCTCCCATTCTCTTCTTCACGGCCGCCCGTTTACTCTCAAGTACCAGCTTCCCTCCGAAGATCTCGACTCTCTCATCTCCGTTACAACCGACGAAGACCTTGAGAACATGATCGAAGAGTACGACCGTACCTGTTCGCAGACCACGTCATCAAGCAAGTCCTCCCGTATTCGCCTCTTTCTTTTCCCTCTTAATCCGGAGGAGATACCGGTCTCTTCCCATTCAGTTGGGCCGATCATTAATAATTCGACCAAGTCCGATGAATGGTTTCTCAACGCATTGAATGGGTCGGGGTTGATAAACAGAGGGTTCTCGGATTCGGCTACGAACGTGAATTGTTTGTTGGGATTGGACGATGATCGTCAGGTTAATGTCGTTGAAGCTGGTTTGAAAGATGACGGGACCGGGAGTCGGAAGAATATGAATTCGAAAAACCAAGATGTTCATTCAATTCCCGATTCTCCTATGCTTGAAACTAATTCTTCATTTGGTTCAACATCTTCGTCTCCTTCGCTTGCTAACTTGCCTCCAATTCGAGTCCGCCCCGAGGACCAGAGAGAGCCTAAATTGATGGGGATTGAAGAACGGTTTGCTCAGTTTACTCTAACTTCTGGCAGCGGTGGTGGACCTGGAGGTGTGAAGCAGCAGGAGGAAGGGTTCGTGGCTTTGCCAACGTCCCCGCCTATGCCGGTGGGCATTGTTGTTCCCGGTGATGGGCTGGGTTTGACTTCAGGTGTGGTTCCCGGAGAGTATACTAATAGGGGCTTCTTCGATGATGAAAGATCCGATCATGGGGCTCCTGTTGGGTATAGAAAACCAGCAGCTCCACAGTCACTGCCTCAGCGTCTCCAAAACCAACAGAAGTCCGGCAGTGGTCATGAATTGGCTTCTCCGGATTCCGTCTCAAGGTACAGTTTTTTTAATCATCCCTGAATTCGTTTCTACTGTTTACTGTTAGAATTTTAGAAAGTGGCTGAGATGTTTTTTATGTTTGTAATTTTTAGCAGTGATAGTAGCTTTACAAATCCGTTGTCACGCCAAAAACCGATGATTTATCAAGACCCAGTTGTTCAAATCTCATCTGGGACTAACAGGGCTCCTGCAAACCCTGTCGATCCTAATTCAAACCCTCAGGTTCCGATGCAACAACCGGTTCAAGACTCTGGTTATATTTTGCAGCAACCCCAATTCGATCAGCAACAACAACAACAACAACAATTCTTACATGCTGGTGCAGCACATTACATTCAGCATCACCCCACTGGGGCAGTGCCAATCTCGGCTTATTACCCTGTATATCCTTCACAACAACAAAGCCATCATCGGCATCACACACAGATTGATCAGCAATATCCCCTGTATTATGTGCCTGCAACTCAAGCCCAAGCTTACAACATGCCTGTCCAGCAATCTAGTATCAGTGAAGCCGCCACAGCGATCCCATCCAGCCGTCCATTGACTACTCTAGCATACAGCCATATGAAAAATCCTCCTATCGCCGAACCCGAAATGACTGCTGCCACTGGAGTGTACAGGATAACAGCCACTGGTACACCACAACTTGTTCAAGTGCCAAACAATCAACATCGGCAACAATATATGGGTTACTCTCACATTCACCATCCATCACAATCGGTGGCACCTACTTCTGCCGCAACTGCTTCATATGCTTATGAATTCACTGATCCCGCTCGTGGTCAGGTATATTATACTCGGCCTCTGACTCCGCCTCCTACAATGTCTTCTCAGTACCAAACCATGACTGCAGCTTCTGCGGTAGTGTTGCCGGATGCAAATTCTCAACTTCCGGTCGATAATGTCAAGCCACAGGTCAGAACATCGCAGCCAATATAAATCATTAAAGAACGCAAACAACAATTTTGTGAAATGGTTTTGGTTTATAACTTTACATATCTTTAAAATTCTGTTTTAGTGTCTGCCTTGTTTGTGGTTATGTATTCCTGAGAGAAAAATAACTGGTGCTCTTTTACTGCTTTGTGTATTGTCATATGAAATGAAAGTCATCTGAAGATTATTATACTGTAAAAGCTTCAACTCAAAAGTATTGTGTGTTGTACTGTTAATATATACCAGTACTGTTTGAATATATCTTCTCAGACTCTCCTTTCTTTCTCTCTCTCCCTTCTTTTTCCATCTATTTTATGTTCATTTACTCATCTGCTACCCTACTTCCTTTACTATTCAACCTTTACGTCACTCACTCCCACTCCCACTCCCACTCCCACTCCCACTCCCACATGGTTGTTAATAGTAAAATGGGATTATTACTGCTGCTTTCTTCTTGCTTCTTTCATGTTCGAGAGAGCCATCCTCCGGGAATTGTCTCAGGAAAGGCGGGTTAATATACGGCTAATATACAGCATTATCGGATACATTAAAATGTATTTAATAAATTCGGTTTAGCGGTACCTATTATGTTGACAACTAATAATGTTTTAGGTAGAAAATATGAAAAACTATTAAAAAATTTGGTAACCGGTAAACTTTGGTTATCGGTAAGTATCTATCCTTTTTATAAAAGTGTCCATACGTTTAACATATCAAGTAAATTTTACCGGTTTTGTCATAATGAATCTGGTTTTGTCATATTTTTACCTGTTATATTGTAAATTATCTATCCTTTTTATAAAAGTGTCCATACTTATTTCACTGTGAAAATATATTTATTATTATCTTTAGTTAATATTGTTAAATTTAAAATCTAAATAATATTTTATAAAATATCAAAACAATCAAATGATTTTTTGTGTAAATGAAATTATTAAATTAATATTGTAGGTGGAAAACATGAAACACTATTAAAAAAATTGAAACATAAATTACATAACTTTCAAAAAAGTATATATCATTTTTATAAAAGTGTCCATACTTATTTCACTGTTGAAAACATATTTATTATTATATTTGGTTAATATTGTTAAATTTAAATTCTAAATAATATTTTATAAAATATCAAAACAATCAAATATAATTTTGTGTAAATTAATTTATTAAATTAATATTGTAGGTGGAAAACATGAAACACTATTAAATAAATTGAAACATAAATTACATAACTTTAAAAGCAGTTTTAAATCCTAAAAAGTGTCGATACTTTTAAAAAATATATCGATCCAAAACGATATACCAGGTAAAAATATGATAAAACCGGTAACAAAATGTTAAAACCGGTAAATTTAAAAGTGTCGATACGTTATATAAGGATCGACACTTTGTGAATTTAAAAGAGAAGCAATTATAGCGCCTATAATGTGTCGATACTTTAAAAAAAAATATCGATCCACAACGATATAACAGGTAAAAATATGATAAAACCGGTAACAAAATGATAAAACCGGTAAAATGATACCGGATATATTGAAAGTGTCGACACTTTCGTAAGTACGTGTAATAAATTATCGACACTTTCAAAGAAATAGGTAATTATCCTTTCGAAAGTATCGACACCTGACATAAAAGTATCGACACTTTTGTATTTGTATCGATTAATATAATAACATATCCGATGAAAATATAAAGGCCATAGCTAAATATCCTCTGAAAAAAGATAGAACGGACGAGTTTTTGAAATCGAAGAGTAATTGTTGCTGCATTTCAGAAGGCGTTTCTAAAGCGAAGTTTGTTTGTTTGTTGCTGCAGTCGAATCGAAAAGTATGTTGTCGAAACCCTAATTTTTATTATTACAGTAATCGCGATAGGGTTTTTTATGTGTTGTTTGGGGTTTTGGAGTAAGGAAGCATTTGGGACCGATTGCAGGTAGAAATAGATATTCAAGGAAAAATATAATGTCGATACTTTATTAAATATTATAGGTAGAAAATGATATTATAGGTTGTATAAATGTGCCGACACATTTTGGTGTGGCCATTCAATTCTTTTGAAGAAAACCGTTTTACCACAAGAGTAGTTATCTATATTTGTATATTGAAAAGGTATGTAACAAAATAATTTGATTTGCGTAAACTGATATATGAAGGAAAAATGGAGTCAATGGGTTGGAAAATTGTTGGTGGAGCAGATGACTTTGAAATTGAGGCCGAGACTCGAAAGCAACCAAAGGGTGGATATGTACTTCTAGTAAGTATCAATGTCTTTTTGTTATTATTGTTGAAATAGTAATTGGATTAAAGTATCGATAAACTTTAAATTGATTACAAATTTTAAATGTTAACAGTATGGCCGAATGTAAAAGGATGAAGGGAGATGGCACACAGAGCGGTTCGGTATGTAAATGAAATTGACATTGAGTAGTAGTATTTAGTGTTAATGTATTGATTAAGAAACGTTTATGTTTAATATTAGGTGAAAAAAGATGTGAGGTCCAAATGGAATTCAATGAGTGATGCTGAAAAGGAACCTTACATCACACAGTCAAGGAATGATAGTAAAGAATACAAAGAACGGAGGAAAGCACATGAAAATAAGGTATTCATTAAACTTGTAAACGTTGATACAAAATATATAAGAACTATAACATTATATATTGTTAAAAAATGTAGGAAGTGTCGACAAGGTGCAGCATTAAAAGGGTGAATTTATTAATTAAACACCTTAAGGAGAAGGGTCAGTTGAATGTGCTGGGAGAAATAGGTTTTGGATCGTTGATCGGAGTAAGGGATCGACCTATTCGGAGGGAATTGTGTCGATCCTTGATGGCACAATTTGACGTCAGTCAATGTATGGCTAAGTATGGTGATTATTCATTCCCTCTAGGGGTATCGACTGCTGCAGCCGTATTGGGGGTACAAAACAAAGGCAAAAGTGTTATAGAAGTCTGTAGGAGTAAGAACTGGAAAGCACTTGCCTCCAAATATGGTTTGAATCATAAGGTGGCATATACTGAAGTTGAAGAGGATATCAAAAGTGGATCTTACTTGGGGGATGAGCTGAAGGCCCGAGTTCTATTGTACCTTGTCGGGATATTTCTTTGTCCAACGGGTGATACGTCAACAAACAAGGAATATATGAAGCTCATTTGCGATGAAGGCTTGAAGGGTGAATTCAATTGGGCTGAATATATCCATTCGAGATTGATTGAATCAATAATCACCTTTAAAAAGGGCAGCCAGAGATACCTCAAAGGGTGCATAGCAATCTTAGAGGTAAATGAGTTGAATCACTTTTTTGTGTTTTTATATAAAAATATAAATTTTATTATAAATGCAGGTTGCACTGTTCGATTTTTGGTCGGCTGTGAGGCAGTGCCGGCTTATGAAAGAACCGGAGTGGCACGCATCCGTGCATGGGGGAAGGAAGAGGTGGTTAGAGTGATGGTGAAGTTGAAGTTGGATAGAGAGAAGAAGCAAGAAATGGTAATAAATGTAATTAAATAATATAAGAATATATCAATGTCTTAATATTGTAATTTAATTTTTTGAAGGTTATTGGCAAGGATGTAGAGGAGGCAGTGGAGGCAGAGGAGAAGAAAGGAGGGATGGTTGTATTGGGGGATGAAGGTGAGTGGGACGACGGTGAAGCAAAACAGAGTACTTCGACATTTTGATGTCTGAATTGGCTGATATCAAAAAAATCCAATTGAAATCATGCAAAGACAATCAAGAGTCGAAGAGAAACTTGATCAAGTCGTAGAGAAACTCGAGAGAGTCGAAGATACACTCGAGAGGAATAAGGGGTAGTGGAAGGAAAAATAGATGGAGTGGTGAAAGAAGTAGAGGTGTTGAGGGGTGAAGTGGTGAAAGAAGTTGGGGTGTTAAGGGGTGATATTAAGATGGTGACGGGAGAAAAATTTGAGGGAGTGGTGAAGGAGGTTGTTGATTTGAGGAGTGAACTTACGGGGGTGAAGGGGGTGGTTGATAAATACTCGGATGAAGGAGCTCAATTGAAGGGTGAAATAAAAGATATGAAGAGCTATGTAGAAAAAAGTACGATGAACTGAAAAGATATGAAGAAGAAAAGAGGGAGGAGGAAGAAGAGATGGAAGAAATGAGGAGGAAGGAAGTCGATGTCATGTATACACCGGAGAGTGTTATAGCAGCAGTTTTGGATTCGGAATGTCCTGCACCCCAGAAGAAGAAGCAGAAGGTAAGTTTAATAAAAGAATACTTAATTTGATTTTTATTATGTTGTTGTGACAAAATTTGTATGCAAAATTGTAGGTTGAAAAAGCGGATATTCCAACCGGAATTGATGACATCGAAGCTGCAATTTGTGATTATTTATGGAATAACGAGTTAGAATCGGGGTAAGTGAAATATATTGTTTTGTGAGTGATATTTAAATATTTCATGACAAGATATTAATCCTAATGATTCATACAGATATTCTGTAATATCAATGGGAAATCAATTCGCTACTGTATACGACGTTGCAACGTTGAAGCCTACGGAATGGGTTGGCGGTGTGGTAAGTAGAAAGTAGAAAATAAATAAAACTTATTGAATATGTTCTGATTGTGTAATTAATTTTGTTAGGTTATCGATTTGCTCGCCTGGACCATATGCTACGATTCTCAAAAGTCACACCGGAGGATTGGCTACCTTCCATACCTCTTAGTGGTGAGTTAAATTAATAAATATTGAAAAGTAGTGTTATAGACGGTAAATTAATAATGTTTGTTGCGTAATTACAGCAACAGGCGTTGGAAGCCAACAACAAAGAAAGTGTTGAGAATATTTCTACCTTCTGGGGTGTCATATTGGATAACTATGTGAAATTCACCGACTGTGAGAAGGTAAGACACCATACCAATTGCAAATGATGTTTTCGGATATAGAATGTTGAATTTTGTCAAATTGGGTGTGAAATTTGTTGCAGATAATGATCACAATAAACTACCATAATTCACATTGGTATCTGTTGGTGTTGGATATGGTAGATCATGTTGTAACAATATATGATAGTATGTTTACAACTGAAGCAGCTAAACAGAGAGTGAAGGATGCTAAGAGATTGGTATGTATGTCTGTATGAAAGGACATTATGTAATTATAATGCATAATTTTTTTGGTGCATAACTTCTTCTATTTTAATGCAGATTAAAATATTAGATTCTTATAATAGAAACGCATTTGGGTTGAGTCATGTGGATCTCTAGGAAAGTATCCCTTGAAAATTTCAAATTTGTGGAGCATAAGAAGAATAAGCAATTGAATGGGTATGAGATGTTATCACAAATAGAAAGCTTAATTTATGCAGTATTCATCATAATTGACATGTGTGGTTTTCAAATTTTGTAACAGATATGATTGTGGCATGTATGTGATGATGTGGATGGAATCGATCGGTTCTACAGGGGCAACTGGTGATTTTGTAAGTGGATAGAAAAAATTGTTTGTGGTAAAATTGTTAAAAGTCGTAGATTGAATGCTGTAGTTGACAATACTTAACGTTCTGACAATTTGAATATAGGTTGTTGGAGACTGGGATCGATCGCGAGTATTAAACGATCTCGTAAGCCACAATCAAAATGAACGAAGACAGGAGATAACAAAAGCTGCAATATTACATAAGAATAACAAAAGGATGTAATGATGTAAATGTCGAGTTAATTTTGTATAAGATTTATAATTTTGTATACGATTTATATTTTTGTATGTGAATATAATTATGAATGAGATGAGAAAAGTTAGCAGTATGTTGTTGTACATGTTTCTTATACACATTAAGGGTCATGTCGATACTTGGAAGTAAAAGGCAAATTTACAATATGGCCAACAGGGTGCACCCATAAAGTGTCGATCCATATATAAAAAAGTGTCAATCCCAAAATCATCGAACCCAAAAGTATAATGTAATATGTAATTTTTCAATCTAACCGGTACAATTATACCGGTTTTATGAGAGAATATGTCTAAATAATGTGTCGACACTAATATAGTTTGTGTCGATACTTTTTTCCCAGAATGAATGGAAACAAGGTGCACCCATAAAGGGTCGATCCATATATAAAAAGTGTCGATCCCAAAATCATCGAACCCAAAAGTATAATGTAATATGTAATTTTTCAATCTAACCGGTACAATTATACCGGTTTTATGAGAGAATATGTCTAAATAATGTGTCGACACTAATATAGTTTGTGTCGATACTTTTTTCCCAGAATGAATGGAAACAAGGTGCACCCATAAAGTGTCGATCCATATATAAAAAGTGTCGATCCCAAAATCATCGAACCCAAAAGTATAATGTAATATGTAATTTTTCAATCTAACCGGTACAATTATACCGGTTTATGAGAGAATGTCTAAATAATGTGTCGACACTAATATAGTTTGTGTCGATACTTTTTTCCCAGAATGAATGGAAACAAGGTGCACCCATAAAGTGTCGATCCATATATAAAAGTGTCGATCCCAAAATCATCGAACCCAGAAGTATAATGTAATATGTAATTTTTCAATCTAACCGGTACAATTATACCGGTTTTATGAGAGAATATGTCTAAATAATGTGTCGACACTAATATAGTTTGTGTCGATACTTTTTTCCCAGAATGAATGGAAACAAGGTGCACCCATAAAGTGTCGATCCATATATAAAAAGTGTCGATCCCAAAATCATCGAACCCAAAAGTATAATGTAATATGTAATTTTTCAATCTAACCGGTACAATTATACCGGTTTTATGAGAGAATATGTCTAAATAATGTGTCGACACTAATATAGTTTGTGTCGATACTTTTTTCCCAGAATGAATGGAAACAAGGTGCACCCATAAAGTGTCGATCCATATATAAAAGTGTCGATCCCAAAATCATCGAACCCAAAAGTATAATGTAATATGTAATTTTTCAATCTAACCGGTACAATTATACCGGTTTTATGAGAGAATATGTCTAAATAATGTGTCGACACTAATATAGTTTGTGTCGATACTTTTTTCCCAGAATGAATGGAAACAAGGTGCACCCATAAAGTGTCGATCCATATATAAAAAGTGTCGATCCCAAATCATCGAACCCAAAAGTATAATGTAATATGTAATTTTTCAATCTAACCGGTACAATTATACCGGTTTTATGAGAGAATATGTCTAAATAATGTGTCGACACTAATATAGTTTGTGTCGATACTTTTTTCCCAGAATGAATGGAAACAAGGTGCACCCATAAAGTGTCGATCCATATATAAAAAGTGTCGATCCCAAAATCATCGAACCCAAAAGTATAATGTAATATGTAATTTTTCAATCTAACCGGTACAATTATACCGGTTTTATGAGAGAATATGTCTAAATAATGTGTCGACACTAATATAGTTTGTGTCGATACTAATTTAAATATCAAGTGTTTTCCACCGTTTACGATATATAGTACTCTTAATCGAGAAACCCTAAACATAAATGCAAGCAGGCAGATCTTCCTCTTTCTTCTACCGTTATCATAAGTGACGATCAGATATTCAGGTAAATTTATCGATATTCTATGGGTTTGATTGATTTCTATATTGGAGTTTTTATCCTGAATGTGTTTGTGTTCCATTGTAATAGGGGTAGCTATGTTGCTTTTTTTAATGATAGATGATCAAAATAAAACCAAAACATAACCTTAGGTATGATTTTGAAAAAACAATAATAGAATGACCAAAATGAAATAAAAGTGATAGTTGAGAGATGATATGGACCTTGGAAGTCATGCCCCTTGAAATGCGTCTTCTCACGCGACCCATGTCAACATTTCCCATGAAAAGCGCGCTTCATGATTCATGTCTTCTGTGTATATCAAAGGTTCAGTGAAGGTGTAGATGACGATACACTCTTTCCCTTACGTGACGTCAGTTCGGACAAAACTTCGCGAAAGCTTGGATGATGATTCGCGTTTTATTGTCACTTTGTCAGAAATGATACTAAATCGATAATATTATAAGAAAGTGTGGTTGAAAGGTAATAAATGGGTGTGAGAATTATATTTCGATAAAAACTTTATCGCCGTGAAAGTATTGTACAAATGTTTTAAATATTAGATGTGGAATTTTAAAAAAGTGAAGTATTAGGTAAAGTTTTGTCTTTGCATTGGAAATATGAGAGAGAATAAATTGTCTGAGAGAGACGTTGATGGTGACAACGTTAAGAGCATGCCACATCCTGTGTCTGTATCATTAGGAGAAATTAAGGTGGTGCTTATGAATTGTAATCACAAACATTTATGTAAGTTTTAATAGACAACCTACCTCACTTATTATTATTCATAAATTAAGTCAGACTTGGCTTTAACTCGTATTGGAAGAGTATGCAACCTTTTGTGGTGATGTAGAAGCATTATCGATTTCATGATTTGGATCCTCCTAAGGCCACTCCATGTTTCAAATGCGCTAACCAACATAATGCCTTAAAAACACATTTTAAACCCAAATTATATCGTAATCTCTAATTTTTGTCATTTTAGAATTTCTTTTGTTGTAACTTTAATTTATAACAGAGATCCACCAAAATTTATACTACTTACTATTTGAATAACCTTATATTTCGAGTTTTGAAAATAGTTTGTGTATTTGTCAATAATTTCTACAGCAATTAATTAAGCCCTCCGCTGACATCTTATACTTTCCCTAAGTTATAAGTTCAATACCCTCTCTTCTCCTTAGACCCTAGATAAGAATATTTAAAAAAAAATTAGTTCGTGCATTTTAGCATTTCCATTTTCTTTCCCAACAAAAATGAAAATTTTGAGTTACTAGCTCAAAACGCAATTGTATTTTCATATAATTACAATTTACATTTAAAAATACCCTAAAATATTATTTTACAAATCAATTTTACGTAGTCATTTAAGTTTCAAAACAACATAAAAACTTTACGTGTATAAACCAAAACATATTCATAAATTCCTGACTGTGAAACTAAAAAGTTATGTTGCAAGTTAACAATCTATAGAGCAAACTGTTAAAAAGCTCTAAATTGATATTTTTTTCCTTTCCCTTAGATTGTGAGTTCAATACTTTGGGAGTAAAATTTCCATTCCCTCTCATTCTAGGTAGAAATTGTATAAAAAGTAAAACATATTTTAAAATATACAATAGAGAAAACTACTATTATACATATTCGATAATATAATTTATCAAATATTTGAATTATTAGGATTAAAATAAATTTGTAAGTGACATTCTATTATATCCCAAGATGCACCACTGCTGGGATTTTCTAAATGATTCTATTATATCCCTTCAATAAAGGGAAGCTACCGTATATATATAGAAGAAAGAGTCTTTCTTTGCCCTCTCGAAAGACCACTTCCTAACATTTGACGGCCAGCTTTCAGCATTCAATGTTTTAACATTGAAGCCCTGACTGAGGCTTTGTTCTTTTAGCTTTAGATTTGCACTTTGGGTTTGTCTTCTTTTTATTATTACAAAGAGGGGCTGAGTCATCTATTGAGGCATAGTGCCCACAAAATCAATTTTATATTAAATTTAACTAATTTTGATATTTGTTGTATTGACGACGATGCATTGATCGGAAAACTGTGAAATCAATAAAGCAACATAATCAGAGTAGTATACTAATAGTAAAGATGTCAAATAGTGGAATAACTTTTCTTAAATAGTACGAGACTGAGATAGACGTAATATTTTATGTTAAAGTATAAATTTCTAAAATTTTAGAAAGTGACTGTTCCCAACTGCTCTCCTCGGTCCAACCCTGGTCTAGGGTGATTATGAGCTAATATTTTTTAATCATTGACAACACACACTTTACAGACATAACTACTCAAACTCAAATTTTTTTTTTAAAAGAAAATTATTTTCCTTACTTACTGACTGAGCCACTTGATAAGTTCAATAACAAAACAATTTTCGAAAGAATGAGTAAGATTCAAATCCATTAAACAATTTTCGAAAGAATGAGTAAGATTCAAATCCATTAAACAATTTTCGAAAAAATAAGGCATATTACCCCCTAAACATTTCACTATGGACTTAGCTCTCATCAAGCCCATTAAATCTTGTTATATAAAGCTTTTGGTATAAGATTCTTAATATAAATGTTGAGATTCGAATTCATATAAGATGAGATAACATAAATATATTTTATTACTCTAATAAATGAATCTTTAAGCAAGTTTAATTTCGATAATTAATGGACACCCATTATCTCTCTCTCCAGTAATCAATTGATTTTTTTATCATTAACACTAATTAATTTATTTGCAGTTAATCAAACTCGTTGAGTATATGATTAAGCCAAACATTCTTTGTCGTTTATGTTTTCAGAATTTATATGTAAAAAAATGATTTGGTCAAACTCAAGGCGAGGCAGTCTAATTGATAAAAAAGAAGCCTATGATTGCTCAAGTAAGGAGGGTGTTATGTGTTATAGTGGCGACTAGTACTGGGTTTTAGGAATACATTCGGACAAGAAAGATGAGGTTAAAAGTCAAGAAAGCAGACATGATTCACTGCCAATTTATGTTCCAATGGACAGCTACCACTCTTCACTTGTGTTTACCTTGTCTTAGACTTTTGTCTTCATTCTGCTCCCCCCATTCGGGCCGGGAGATGATTGCATAATTACATTTGAATGAGCATGATATTGCAGCTATAACCCACATCGGCATCAGTCAAGCATCCACATTTGCATGAGCACGATATTACTTCAAAAAATGGAAAAAAAGAGTAGGTACTAAAATGAACACTCAGGTAATGTTGGCATTATGCCTATATATATATTTTAAGATCATACGTAAAGACAAGACACAACATTGTATTACAAGAGCAACAAAAACAAGTGACAAATGGTCCGCTACAATAGCAAGAAGAAAACTCCCCATCACGTACACAGTAATAACAGATAGTCAAAATTATGCAAAAGCACAAAGCAATTAAAAAAACTCGACAGCTGCTTTTTTCGCAGACCTACCATCACCTAGCCCTAGTTACAAACAAGGGAATCCTACATAAAGAAATGAACATTTTGCTTTGGAGCACAATTGCCTGGTTTCTCTCCACTGATTCAATTGTTACAACGCTACGTTGTTTCCGTTCAAGTGGAACTAACCATTACCTCGAAAACATTCTCGGTTCCAAGTATCCTTGAGGCACCAGTTCCTTGGTTTTAAATGGTCTTTTGATCGGTAGATGTAATCAACCTGTCCAAAGCATCCAAGACATGCCTCATGGTTGGTCTCCTTTCAGGACTGCTATTCACGCAAGCCATCGT
This sequence comes from Hibiscus syriacus, assembly GCF_006381635.1. Taxonomy (NCBI): domain Eukaryota; kingdom Viridiplantae; phylum Streptophyta; class Magnoliopsida; order Malvales; family Malvaceae; genus Hibiscus; species Hibiscus syriacus. Next base: position 9,036,538 of record NW_024061960.1, on the reverse strand, counting down.
GATCTTCAGAACCGCGATTATTTCCTCCTCCTTATCTGCATCCGGAGCTAAAAACGGATCTAAAACATCGGAAAGTGGTTTCTTGTCTTCAATGCATAGCTGAATCTGTTAAAAGTCAAATAATTTAGACACCAAATGGTGCTTTGTCAAAGTCAAAAATTAGGCACCTAATTTTTGTTGAAATTGGGTAATGAGAAAATTAATTTTAGTCATTGTAATTTAGGGTATTTATAAGATTAGTCCTTAAGTTTCAACTATAAATACCCTAGCTCATTTAACTTCAAAATCATCCCAAAGCATTCTAGCTTTCTTCCAATACTAGAGAGAATTTAGAGAGTTTCTTGAGAGTTGTTTTCTCTTTTTTATCAAGAGAGAATTATCATCGTTTTCTCCTTGATAGATCGAGAGAGGTTGTAATTCCTATTTTCTCATAGTGAAATTCTTCTACTGTTGCCCGTGGGTTTTACCCTAAATTTTTAGGGGTTTTCCACGTAAATTTTGTGTCTCTTTTATCTTCATTTTTATTTTCTCAAATTATCAATTGCGATTTTGCTCTATCCGATAGCCGTCTTCCGCAACAATTGATATCCAAGCTAGATTAGAGTGTGTAATATCTGCTTATTGTCTTTGTGGTTGCCACCAAAAGGTGGATCATCCAACATAAGAAAGTAAGAAGTTATTACACATTCTTTGAAGGTTCCAGAGAACTATTCACGATAGTGAAATAGTGGGAGCTATCTGTAAAAGAAGCTATGACAACAAAATTTGATATTGAAAAGTTCAATGGGAGAAATTTCTCATTGTGGAAATTAAAGATGAAGGCCATCCTGAGGAAAGACGGGTGTCTAGCGGCTATCAGTGAAAGGCTGGTGGATTTTGCAGATGACAGCAAATGGATCGAAATGGACGAAAATGCTATGTCAAACTTTCATCTAGCATTAGCAGATGAAGTATTGTCAAGCATCGAGGAGAAAAAGACAGCTAAGGAGATATGAGATCATCTCACCAAATTGTACGAGGCCACATCGTTGCACAATAAAATTTTCCTTAAGAGGAAATTGTACACTCTCCGTATGCCAGAATCTACTTCAGTGACGGAGCACTTAAATACACTGAACACCTTATTTTCTCAGCTTACATCCTTAAGCTGTAAAATAGGAGAACAAGAACGTGCTGAACTTCTACTTTAAAGTCTACCGGATTCGTATGATCAACTCATCATCAACTTGACAAACAGTAATGTCACTAGTCTAGTCTTTGATGATGTTGCAGCTGCTGTTCTACAAGAAGAAAATCGGCGTAAGAACAAGGAAGACAGACAAGTAAATCTACAACAAGCAGAAGCGTTGACAACGATGACAACGATGAGAGGGAGATCAACAGAACGTGGCCAAAGCAGCAGTCACAAACATGGTAGATCGAAGTCGAGGAACAAGAAGAATTTAAAGTGTTACAATTGTGGAAAGAAGGGTCATTTGAAGAAGGATTGTTGGAGTCTAAATAAAAACTCCAATCCACAAGGCAATACCGCAAACACTTCAGATGATGGAGATGCTCTATGCTGTGAAGCGTCAACCACCGTGGAAGGAAGAAAACGATTTGCAGATATATGGCTCATTGATTCGGGAGCAACATATCACATGACCTCAAGAAGAGAATGGTTTCATCATTATGAACTTGTCTCAGGAGGATCTGTTTATAGTTACAATGATCATGCCTTAGAGATCGTTGGCGTGGGAACCATCAAATTGAAGATGTATGACAGAACAATTAAAGTTGTTCGAGATATGCGGCATGTGAAAGGCCTGAAGAAAAATTTATTATCCTACGGATTGTTGGATAATAATGCAAGCAAGATTGAAACACGGAAAGGAATCATGAAGGTGTTCCGTGGAGCACTTGTGGTGCTGAAAGGCGAAAAAATAGCTGCAAACTTGTACATGCTGAAGGGAGAGACTTTGGTAGAAGCAGAAGCCTCTGTTGCCTCATGTAGTTCAGATTCGACAATACTATGGCATCAGAAACTTGGACACATGTCAGAACAATGAATGAAAGTCCTTGTAGAGCAAAAGCTACTTCTAGACTTAACAAAGGTATCACTTCCTTTGTGTGAGCATTGCATAACAAGTAAGCAACACCGGTTGAAATTCAACACATCAAATTCTAGAGGCGAAAGTGTTCTAGAATTGGTTCACTCTGACGTATGGCAAGCACCAGTAACATCCCTAGGTGAAGCAAAATACTTTGTCTCATTTATTGATGACTACTCCAGGAGATGTTGGGTGCACCCTATTAAAAAGAAGTCAGACGTGTTTTAAACTTTCAAAAACTTCAAAGCGCGGGTGGAACTTGATTCTAGAAATAATATCAAGTGTTTCAGAATAGATAATGGAGGAGAATACACAAGCGAAGAATTTGATGACTTTTGCAAGAAAGAAGGCATCAAAAGATAGTTCACAGTGGCAAACACTCCTCAACAAAATGGAGTGGCAGAGCGGATGAACATAACCTTGTTAGAAAGAACAAGAGCAATGTTGAGGGATGCAGGCCTAGAAAAATCATTCTGGGCAGAAGCAGTCAATACCGCCTGTTATTTGGTGAATCGAGCTCCATCAACTGCAATAGAGCTGAAGACACCAATGGAGATGTGGACTGGAAAACCAGCTGATTATTCAAACCTCCATATATTTGGAAGTATAGTGTACGTGATGTACAACTCCCAAGAAATTTCAAAGTTGGATCCAAAATCCAGGAAATGCAAATTCTTGGGGTATGATGATGGAGTAAAGGGGTATCGCTTGTGGGATCCCACTGCCCGCAAAGTGATCATTAGTAGAGATGTTATCTTTGTAGAAAATAAACTACAAAGAAAAGAAGACGATGATAGCGCTGAAAAGTCAGAGACTACTCAGATACATGTGGAAAAAGAGTTTGAAGAAGAAGATTCTTATGAAGCAGAACCAGCACATGATGAACAAGAACCAGAGAGTTCTGAAGCTCCAACAACTCGTCAATCAGATTGTGTGAGAAGACGTCCCAATTGGCACTCAGATTATGTTATAGAAGGTAATATTGCATACTGCCTTTTAACAGAGGATGGTGAGCCATCAACATACCAGGAGGCAATAAACAGCTCAGATGCTTCACAGTGGATGATGGTGATGCAAGAAGAAATCGAAGCATTTCATAAAAATAATACATGGGACCTTGTGCCACTACCACAAGGAAGGAAGCCAATTGATAACAAATGGGTCTTCAAAATCAAACGAAATGGTGACGATCAAGTTGAGAGGTATCGTGCAAGACTGGTGGTCAAAGGATATGCTCAAAAAGAAGGTATTGATTTCAATGAAATATTTTCTCCTGTGGTTCGACTAACAAAAGTTCGAGTAGTTTTGGCAATGTGTGCTACATTGAACTTACATCTAGAGCAGCTAGATGTTAAAACATCTTTTCTTCATGGAAATCTTGAAGAAGAAATTTATATGCTCCAGCCTGAAGGTTTTGAAGAAAAAGAAAAGAAGAACTTGGTTTGCAGGTTGAACAAATCTCTATACAGACTAAAGCAGGTGCCGAGGTGTTGGTATAAGAGATTTGATTCCTTCATTATGTGCCTTGGATACAACAGACTTAATGCAGACCCTTGTGCTTATTTCAAGAGGTCTGGTGATAACAATTTTGTTATATTACTGTTGTATGTGGATGACATGTTGGTTGCAGGACCCAACAAAGATTATATTGAAGAATTGAAGGCACAACTGGCTAGGGAATTTGAAATGAAGGACTTGGGATCAGCAAACAAGATTCTAGGGATGTAAATTCACCGAGACAGAAGTAATAGGAAGATTTGGCTTTCACAAAAGAATTACTTGAAGAAGATCTTGTCACGATTCAGCATGCAAGATTGTAAGCCAATTTCTACCCCTCTTCCTATTAACTTCAAATTATCCTCCAGTATGAGTCCTAACAGTGAAAAAGAGAGGATGGAGATGTCTCTAGTACCATATGCATCAGTAGTGAGAAGTTTAATGTTCGCTATGATATGCACAAGACCAGACATTGCACAAGCAGTGGGAGTGGTTAGTCGGTACATGGCGAATCCAGGCAAAGAGCATTGGAATACAGTGAAGAGGATCCTGAGATACATCAAAGGAACCTCAAATATTGCATTATGTTACGGATGATCAAACTTACTAATAAATGGTTATGTAGATTCTGACTATGCAGGGGATTTGGATAAAAACAAATATACTACAGGATATGTGTTCAAAGTTGCTGGTGGAGCTGTAAGCTGGGTTTCAAAATTGTAGTCAGTTGTGGCTACGTCCACAACAGAGGCAGAATATGTAGCAGCTACACAAGCCAGTAAAGAAGCAATTTGATTGAAGATGCTATTGGAGGAGCTTAGGCACAATCAAGAGTATGTCTCTCTGTTTTGTGACAGTCAAAGCGCCTTGCATCTAGCAAGGAATCCAACATTTCATTCAAGGACAAAACACATACGAGTTCAGTACCATTTCATTCGTGAAAAGGTTGAAGAAGGGACAGTAGATATGCAGAAGATTCATACCAAAGACAACATAGCAGATTTCATGACGAAGGCGATCAACGCTGATAAATTTACCTGGTGCCGATCCTCTTGCAGCCTAACAGAAATATAAGCAACATAAAAGTACAAGGTAGAAAGAATGGTGTGAAGATATGATTATTCCAATCAAATCTTCAAGTGAGAGATTGTTAAAAGTCAAATAATTTAGGCACCAAATGGTGCTTTGTCAAAGTCAAAAATTAGGCACCTAATTTTTGTTGAAATTGGGTAATGAGATAATTAATTTTAGTCATTGTAATTTAGGGTATTTATAAGATTATTCTTTAAGTTTCAACTATAAATACCTAGCTCATTTAGCTTCAAAATAATCCCAAAGCATTTTAGCTTAGCTTTCTTCCAATACTAGAGAGAATTTAGAGAGTTTCTTGATAGTTGTTTTCTCCTTTTTATCAAGAGAGAATTATCATTGTTTTCTCCTTGGTAGATCGAGAGAGGTTGTAATTCATATTTTCTCATAGTGAAATTCTTCTACCGCTGCCCGTGGTTTTTATCCTAAATTTTTTAGGGGTTTTCCACGTAAATTTTGTGTCTCTTTTATCTTCATTTTTATTTTCTCAAATTATCAGTTACGATTTTACTCTATCCGATAGCCGTCTTCCGCAACAGAATCCACTGAACCAGATCCATTTCTTCGGTACCCACATTAACTATGGGTGATCTTCCTGTGATCATTTCTAGCAAGATTACACCATATGAGTAGACATCCCACTTCTGTGATGGTTTTACCACTTTCAGTGCTTCAGGGGCCTGGTAATAAGATCCCAAGTTCGAGGAGTAAATGGGATTGGCTTCTGAAGAAGCACTCTTTTGAAGTCTCTCTTGTGGTTTATCTGAAGGCATTCGGTTAGACTGCGTGGTTGGAGAACCTCCGGCAATATTGGCAAGCCGTCCCAGACCAAAATCGGAAATGTGAGCTTCCATGTTCTGGTCAAGTAATATATTGGTTGGCTTCAAATCTCCGTGTACAAATTTTTTGGGGCTGAACTCATGCAGATAAACCAAGCCTTTCGCTGTACCCTGAGTTTTAGTCGGACAGACCACGATAATGGTGTGAATGATGCCACTCCTGCCTTCCCTAATAACGGTAGGAAAATTGAGACTATCAATACAAAAGACGAACAATACCGATATGTATACGAACATTATAGTGCTCAAAGGAGGGTAGGTGAAACATACCGTGTAATGCAGTGGCAAGACTTCCATTAGACATGTAATCATATATGAGAAGCTTCTCATCAACCGACCAATAATAAGCTCTTAGAGTAACAATATTCTGATGCCTCAGCTTTCCGATTGCTTCTACTTCTGTCTGGAATTCCTTAAACCTCTGAGAGCCGCCTTCACCAAATCTTCTCACAGCTAAGGAAAGTCCATCTTCGAGCATGACTTTGTACACGATACCGATCCCACTCTTCCCCAGAACAAAAGCAGAAGCTTTAAGTAGCTCATCCAATTCGAATTCCACCTGCGTATCCAGCGGTACAAGATCGTACTGCTCTATGTTTTCTGATAAAGTCTCCGATTCATCTTTTCTGAAGCAGAAACACTCCTTTCCTTTCCTTCCCTTTTCAAAACCATAATTGTGGTCATCTTTATTCTTGCTACACGGGCAGATTCTTGAATAACAGAAGGAGAATAGCAACCCAACAAGGCTTATTCCAATTACATCACTCACTATTATAGCAATGACAGCACCTTTACCGAGTCCTCTCCGTCTCTCGTATCTGCCGTCATTGTCATCCGACATCCCAGGCGGATAATTATTGGGCAGAAAGGGCGAACTCGCACCCGGGTATCCGAGGAACAGGGGTTCCTCAAAGGGGGGCCACAGAGCCCAGGGTTCCCTAGAAATGCAGTTGGTCCTCTGTTTATTAGAGCACCAGTTTGGGGTATTGGTCCACTCAAATTGTTAAAAGTAAGATCAATGTAAACCTCAGGAAGATTTCCGAGGCTAGCCGGAATCAATCCTGCGAAAAGATTGTGAGACAAATCAACAGTTCCTTGCAAACTAGACAGATTTCCCAAGTCACTAGGAATCGTACCGATGAACTTATTGAAAGAAAGATCAAGTTTTTCAAGGGAGACCAAGCCAGTCCCGAACCCATCCGGCAAAGAACCAGTGAAATTGTTCTTGCTGAGATCAAGGGTCTTCAGTCTCTTGAATTGAACAATCGATGAAGGTAACGAACCATTAAAGAAATTATCAGACAAAGCTAACGTTTGAATATACTTAAGCTTCCCTATATCTTTTGGCAAAGACCCAGATAAGGAATTCCCATAAAGAACCAAACTCTGGAACCCCTGAGCTTCGAGGAGGTCAACAGGTAAAACCCCAAAGAATTTATTGTTCCTCAAATTAACATGCCGAAGATCAGATAAAGAGCCTAAAGAAGAAGGAAGAAAGCCATGGAGTTTCTTCTTCGGAATGCTAATGGAATCAACTCTTTGTTCCTTGCATGTAACTCCATTCCATGAACAAGGGTTGTCATCAGAAGAGTTCCAGTTACTTAGAGACCCTTCAGGGTCCTCGTAAATAGACTGCTTAAACGATATAAGAGCATACCCTTCACTGTTCAAACCTCTCACTCCACCATGAAAGTTCAACAGAGCTAAAATCACCACAACCAAACCAAACATCTCCACTTAAACAAAGAGATAAACTAATATATGACCACTGGAAAGGAAAATGCTGAAGATTGCAAAACGTTGGGTGTTCAGAGGCCTTACCTTTCGTGTCTACCTGGAAAAAAACCAAGTACTGAAGGAGAAAGCTTGGAAAGAGATGACAATGGAGACGCAAATTAAAGGTAGAGAGACAGATGTAGACGGGAAGGGAGAGAGAGAGAGAAACAGAGTATGGTGCGGTAGTAATGATTAGGGTTTTAAAAAATGGTATGCGATCGTCGTTTCGGCCGTGATATAGTAGTTTTGTAACTGTCCGAGTTATCTGCGACGGCCGCAATCACAGTAAATTCGAAATAGCCGAAAACGCGATCGCAACCGATATTTAAAACCCCGGTAATGATAAGAAAAAAAAGAAGAGAATGAAGATTAAAATGTTGAAGAACGGTGAAGCTTCTCAGCTAGCAAAACCTTGGGGAAAATAGAATAAAAACTTTTACTTAATTAGGTAAGTTGGAAAATAGATGAAATCTAGTGACACTTCATAAACACTATACTGTCAACACTCTCTGCTTTTCATTGCACTATAACATGATATTGTCCAAAGCTAAACAGTGTCATAGAAAAGAAAGGCTATATATATTAATTATTTAAGAAATAATACCTTTAAAATTTTATTTATCTAAATAATATCTTTTAACAAAATTTAAATTTAATCACAATATTAAGGGTGAAAAGAGAGCTTCTAAAGGAAAAATACAGAAGAATAAAGATGATCAGTTTGATTAATCACTCAAATGTGATTGTTTAAAAAAACATATCACATTTATTGTACGACCCACTTTGACATACGCGACATAGAAAATGAGTATCAAAATGAGAAAAAAAATAATGAAAAATATTCAAAAAAAAATTAAATGACTTTTTTCAAAAAGGAATAACATGTGTAGTTCGTGTTTAGGACACATGTCTCAACTCATGTTCATGCTAACACATTCTTGACAAATATCATGTGTGTTTGTTTTCTAAGATAAAATTCGTTTAATTTTTTCTTACTTTTTTCTATTGGTCATTACCCTCGTTTTCTTTATTTTTTTCTTTAATATTTTGAATACTAGTTTTTTTTAAAGATTTGTATACAAGTTAGATTGTGTGAAAGGTGCGTTTCGAAGAATGTGTTTTTCTTCCAAATGACAACTAACTGTTGGTTCATAACATGGAATTTGATTAATTAGTGTGAAAAGTAGTTTTATTTTGTTAATACAAGTGGGGAAGGAAGGGATTAGATCAGAGGGTGAAGAAGAAATAGAAAACAGAGCAGAGACAGTGAGTCAGGGGCTGATCATCATTAACTCCACATTCCTCATTAACAGTTCAGGGGAGATGTTGCTCAATTCAACACATGTTTTAACAAGACGCAAAAAGTGTATCATTTTCGTAAATAATATTCAAATGATATCATAATTATAAATAAAAATATATTTTGAATTTATAAGAAAAAAAGTATTTGTTGGGACAATTATAAAAGGATATAAATTTCGTAAGGAAAGTCTGATTGTCAGCCTAGGATTCGACATGCCATCCAATTCTAAGCAGTGGGGCCAAAGAGGCACACCTCTCGAATGTTCTCCACGTGTGATCGGCTTCCTCCATAGTCCCATATCAGGCCAGCTTCCTTCTCTTTCAATTTATCGCGACTCTTTTATGGAAAGGGAGATAAATTGGCACGTGAACTTAGGTTACAGTGGACATGAGCTAGCCTCTGGTTCAAAAAACAAAAAGAAAAAGACACGAGCTAGCCGTTTGTCTCTGTGCGTGGGGGGCTCACAACTCTGAAGGTGAACTGAACCCCACTTTTATAAAGTTTTTTCATATCATTCCCATACCCCGTAGGGCTGCGTTGGAAACAACCATGAAAGGAATTAACAATAATCAGAAGGTTTAGCTGCCTATATACATTACATCAAATGAGACTGAAATTATGAAGCACATGGCAGTATTCTTACATTGTTTCAAGCATACATTTTGGAACATTGTTGTGCATTCGAACATTCACAGAGGAGAACTAAAATTTAGAACCAACAGTTGGTATCGGCGTTGAAGGACTCACAGTGTTCCTAAATGGTTTTCAGTTGGGAAAATAGTTACATGACTGGTTTAGATTAAGGCATAATTGACCGGGGAAACAAGTTACAGGTTTTGTTGAGATTAGTTGATTTAGAAGCTACTTGGATGGTTGATTGAGAGTTGTGGATTGGCATGCATGCTGGATTAAAAGAATATTTGGTGACAGAAACATGCAAATCTCGACAACCTTCCAAACAACTTTCCATTCCTTTCTCCAATTATCTTAGAACAGGACAAATCTATTTTGGTGTTGGGAGGGGCCATGCCCTCACCAACTTTTTTTCCCTTCAGTTGTTCTTTCAAGTCTTTGCCCAATATTTATTGCCTTGAACATGTGTCATGTGGTAGCAAAAGGGCAGCCACAATCAAGAAACACAGTCAAGAGAATTAGCTTTACAGCTTCATAAAGCTACCTTTCGTTTACCCATATGCTGTGTTGGTGCTGGCCAAAACCAGCTACAAACTAATTCGTACAAATACACTTGTACAAGAGAACTTATGTTGGGAACAAACACAAAGTATCACATGGTATAACTATATGATATTATAAAATTGGGCCATCCCATTAGTATCTGAATCCATTTGGCTGCCCTAAATTTTCAAAATCTAATTTCCCAAGCTTTTGCATGCCTATTGAAGACTTAATGTATCCCACCTTAGTCATTGTTGTAGCAGAGTTTGATCAAATGTTATCAAGCCATGGTGGGTTCTTCAACTCTTTATATTATTTATCAGCTAACTCGCGTGGTACAAGAACATCAAGTGGCCCAATAGGATCTGCGTTGGATCCAGGACTGGGGAAACCTGTTCCTCGTTTGCCTGGCAAAATTTATGATTAATCAGTGCGGAGTAAGCCAATTTCTGTAGTACAGACGAATGAATAATAGTATTAGTTCTTTTAAGCTAAAATAAGGGACGAAGATTAATTGGTCCCGTAGCTCAGTTGGTTAGAGCGTTGGTCTTATGAGCCGAAGGTCGCGGGTTCGAGCCCCGCCGGGACCATCAAACTCTTAATTAATTAGTTATACTGATCCGAAATTTATCCTTGTTTAATGGAAGTTCGCAGTTTTGCAGAATGTTCATTTTCCGGTCTAATTATTTGTTTTATAGATGCTGACCATGGGAACTACAATCTACAATAGGAGAAGCAACACTAGAGAGCGGTGGACTAAACTTCGATGAATATTTTTTTAACTGGATAGAAGTAGCTGCATTGATTGGTTTTAATACTACCAGTTCAATTGAAGAAAAAAAATGTAAAGCTTTATTTTTAAATAATAATAATAATTATTATAATATTATATTTTTATCTTTTTATACTTCTAAATCCACCCAATTCAATTTGAGTAGTTAAATTTCTTAAGGGTCAATTATATTGGTGGTTCTATTTTGTTTTTGATTGTCTCATTTTGGGTACAAGTTTTGTAAAAGCTACATTCCAATCACTTTTTTTTTTCCGAAATGTCTTATTTTGATCACTAGGCCATTAACTCTCTTTGGGTTGATGACTTAGCACATTAGTAAAAGGATTAAATTTAATCCCTAAATCTATTATAATATTACTTTGACCTTAAAATTTAGATAAAATATTACTTTAACTCATAAACTTTATATAAATTATCGGTTGAATATGAGTAGTGATTCATTAATAAATAATAAATCTAAACGAAATATCATGTTATATGAATAATGTAACATATGATTAATGATAAGGCTAATGCCTTAAACGTCATAAGTTAAAAAATTAAATAATCCTTGTATAACGTTCTAGATGAAAGAATTGGTAACATAGTGATGAGAGATGAGATGTTCTCATTCGACTGGTTCTAGAGATGCATGTGTGGTTAGCTACCTCATTTGGCCTGGTGAGGCAATGGTTGATAGTCTAACTTATGGACACCTATATATGTTGGGATGATTATTGAATATTCATGATACTTGACTTGACTGCTATAGTAACACCAAGCTAATGCTATATATTATGACCGAGAATTATATTGAGACATATGTGACATCGAGTTTCCCTTCATGTTTTATACTTGATGACTATGATGGGATAATGTGATCATTGTTGTGTTGATTAATTGATGAGAATTTTATTGAGACATGTGTGACAAAGGTTGTCTCATTCATGTTTATTACTTGACTATTATTATGACATCGGATATTATCATTATGTATATGGATGTGACTGATGTATGACATGCATGTTTTTGAAGCTATTGCAAAAAGATATTTAATTGTAAATAGGGTTACCAACCCTATAAACTTTGGACTTTCTAGTGCATACTTCTTTTCAAATGCCACATACTTAAAATAATTTCGTCAATTTAACTTTTTTTCTTTTTTCTGAAGGGTAACCGACAGTGCCACTGTCATCCACCTCTTATAAATAGTATCCCATAACACAAAAACAATAATAATAATTTGATGAACCAGCGACTGCTGCAACTTTCAAATAGTTGAATTTGGACAGAAACATAAAATTAATACCCAATCTACAAAATATATATCCATCGTTAGATCGTGTGGTAGCAAAAGGACAGCCACAACCAAGAAACACAGTCAATCGAATTAGCTTTACAGCCTCATAAAAATGACGGGGAAACTTCCACGTTAATGCATGGCCAATATATTATTTCCTAAAATAATATACTCATGCTATTATTTCCCTAAATGGGGTGTTCGCTACAGAAAAGTAAGATTTTCCAGCGTCTTCAGAGGTGTGGGATTCACTATCGGATATCTCGGTGTCTTCTATATATGTTAGTTCAAAAGATGTTCATGGGAGCTCTCGGCGTCTATGTTCGTTCAAAAGATGTTCATGGGAGCTCTCGGCGTCTTCTTCAACCTTGGGGTAGAGTTCTTGGCGTCTTCTTCAGCCTTGGGGTGGAGTTCTCGGCGTCTTCTTCATCAGCATCATGCAGGTCCACCAATAATGCATGCTAATGAGTTGGTTTGGAAGCCAATAATTCAATGAGTTTTGGCAGTAAACCGATAATGCCAAAGGAAATTTTATATAAAAGCATACACTTTATAAAATGTTGCAAAAGTATTGGGCCCTAGCAATAAACAAAAGCACATGCTTTATAAAAGAAAAGTTTGGTCCTGGCAATAAACGAAAGCAAGCACATGTTTTATAAAAGAAAAGTTTGTTGTTATTAGAAGAAAATTTATAAAAGTATTAATTTTATAAAGTGAAAGAAAGAAAGGTGACAAGTTAAGCAGTAATGCATGCAATAATCAATAGAAAATTTTGCATGGTGGTGTAGTAATCGGAAATCACTCCATAATATGTGCGCATGTGAAGTAATAATGGTGTTGTTAATACACTGAATATGATTTATAAATAGGAGGATAGTGGTGTCTGGGAGAGTGAGAGAGTGAGTTCGAGGAGAAGTTAGAAGAGAAGAGAAGAAAAGCTTACATCGAGATTTCGAGAGTTATTTCGGGAAAAAAAGAGAAAAAAGTTTGAACAAAGGAAGAAATAAATAGGATTTATAGTAAGTTTTATGTAATTTTTATAATTCGTCCATTATTTTAATTTTTATATAGAAATTAATTAGATTATTATTTTTTTTTTGATTTTAAAGAATGAACTATATTTATGATTTTGTTATTGAGTAATAAATCGAGTATGTTAGTGGGTTATTAATAATCCATTAGCATATCGGTAGGTTAGTGGTTGCAGGTTATTAATTATCCATTATAATTTAGAATGTAATTTATTCTAAATATCTATATTTTTACGTGTAGAGAAAATGAGTAACAAATTTTTCACGATTGTCCATTACAATGGACACATGATGGAAAACGAGGCCGGGGTTATTTTTCAGTCTGAAACACCTATAAATATGATGTTTAAAAGGGACATCACATTTGTAGAGATGAAGGCGAGGATAGAAAGAAAAATTTGTTTTACTGTTGATGGTATGAGGTATAGATTTATGGTATGTCCCAATCCGGTCAGATATGCTGCAGTACCAGTTGTAGAAGATGATGATATAATAACTATGGTTGAATTACATGACTCGACAAATATTCCAATTATTGAGTTACTTGTTGAGTTGTGTAATATATCTAATGTGCCTGGGTTATCGAGAAATGCGGTTGGAACTTCATCTCAAATGGGTTTTGAGAGACAGTTCGATAACCCGTTATATAGGTCGATGAACAGCTTTGTGGCGATGCTGGAAAGTGCAAATGAAGTTGGTGGAACATCTGGAGCCGCACAGTATGACGCAGAAAACCGATGGGAAGAAATACTTGAAGATTCCAGTGAAGATGAAGAAACTGATGAACCTCATTTGGGTGAGGAATACGTCATGTTCGATGGTGATGAAGCTGATATCAATATTGGTGAATATCCGACACCGTATCAACCTACCCCTCATATGTAGGAGATTGATTATGAAGTAATGAGGGCACCTGAATTCCCAGAGATGCCACATTTAACTTCAGGTTACATGATTGAATCGTCTGATAACTCTGGTGAATTATCAGTTGGGAAGCAATATAGAGGAAAAAAAGAAGCTACACTGGCGATTAAAGAGTATTGCATAAGAGGTCATGTAGATTGCAAGGTTGTAGAGTCCAACCAGAAAACGTTGTACGTGAAGTGTGTTAAATATGGGCCTGAGTGTAAGTGGCTGATCAGAGTGTCCAAAATACAGAGGTAAGATGCTTGGGTCATCACAAGGTACAATGGTCCACACACATGTTTGCAAAACTCTATCGAACAAGATCACCAACTACTGGACTCCGATGTAATTTGTCAATATGTGAAGGTTTTGGTTGAACAAAATCCAAGGATTCCTTACTCGGTGTTAGCTGCATCTATTCGAGATCAGTTCGGATACAACGTAAAATACAAACCTGTTTGGCATGCGAAGGAGAAGGCAAGGAGGTTGGTATATGGTGATTGGGATACACCATACAATGAGTTACCTGATTTGTTACGAGCTATGAAACAATTCATACCTGGAACCATCGTGAAGTCTCAGACCATGCCTGCATACAACCGAGAAGGTCAACTTGTTATAGGGAAAAGAATATTCCATAGACTCTTTTGGGCATTCAAGTCATGCATAAAAGGTTTTCCATTTTGCAAACGTATGGTCCAAGTAGATGGCACATGGTTATACGGACAATACAAACATATATTATTGATAGCAGTTGCGCAGGATGGTCAACGAAATATATTCCCAATTGCATTCGCCATCGTTGAAGGAGAGACGACAGAGGCTTGGGACTTCTTTCTGACTAATCTACGTAATTATGTCGTCCGAGAAGAAGGAGTTTCCTTGATATCCGATCGAGGAACAGGCCTTTTGGCAGCAATTGAACGACCGGATAGTCGTTGGACACCTCCGCACGCATATCCCGCATATTGTATCCGTCATATTGGTAAGAACTGTATTGAGAAGTTTCATAACGGCCGTATTCGTAAGGAGATAGTTAGCATGGGTAAGTTTTATTTTCAACATTTGTACCCATTTATGTGTTTGTCTATAAATTGACTTTAACATAATATCTAATTTGAAACAGGATATGAATTACGCCAACCAAATTTCGACAAGAGATTGGAAGATTTGAAGGCCATAGATGAGCGCGTTTGGAACTGGGCGTCGAAAATCGAGCGGGAGAAGTGGTCACAAGCATATGATGGGGGTCGAAGATACGGACACATGACTACAAACCTTGCTGAGGCCATTAATTCAGTACTAAAAGGTACACGCCATCTCCCAATAGCGAGTGTAGTGAAAGAGACATACTTTAGGTTGGCTAAAGTTTGGTCTGATAAAGGGAAAGAGATCGAGTGTCTGATTAATCGAGGTAAAATCTGGGCTCCGACGGTGGTAGAAGCAATGGAAGCAAATGAGCGTATGGCAACCTCAATGTTTGTTCATGACTCCGATCGAATCGGACATACTTTTGTTGTCATTGCATGCATACGTCGCAATGAAGGAGCAGATCGAGAATCATTTACTGTTAATTTGCGACAAAGATGGTGTGATTGTGGCCGCTTTCAGGCGTGGAGATATCTGTGTGCTCATGCAGTCGCTGCATGTATGCATACTGGAATCAATTCATACACTTATGTTGATGAGTGCTTTCACCTGCACAGGATATTAAATATATACAACCATGACTTCAGACCAATCCCAAATGAATCTTATTGGGAGAATCGAGATCATGATGAATGGTTTCCAAATCCACTACTTCGTAAAAGTCCTACAGGTCGACCGGAATCTACTCGTATTCATACCAGTATGGATATACATATTAGAGAGAAAGGCCAACCGAAGAGGTGTAGATTATGTAGAGGTGAAGGTCATTCAAAAAGAAATTGTCCAAACCTTCCACAATACAGACCGCAACAGTAATCTTATTATTTTATAAATTTGTATTATTATATTTCAATTACTTTAATGATTTAACTTTAATAATTTAATAATAATTACTCTAATGATTTAATTTTAATGATTTAATAATAATTACTTTAATGATTTAATAATAATTACTTAACTTTAATGATTTAATAATAATTACTTTAATGATTTAATTTTAATGATTTAATAATAATTACTTCAATGATTTAACTTTAAAGATTCTGGTGGGATATTATCCATCGTCTCTTGTTCTGCTCCACGGTGAGAAGAACTCATACTCCCACTCCCACTCCCAGTCCTTCTTGGTTTCTCGGGTTTACCGAATTTTTTCGTATATTCTATAAATTGTCGTCTTTCTCTGATCGTTGTCAAGAACGGCTTTCCATGTTCCCAAAAATAATTCAGGTAATCCAAACTCTTGAAGTCAAAGTCATCTGCTTGTATGGGAGTGAGCGTTGGCAAGTATGAACCCCTGTTGTTCCAATGATTGATATGGTTGGCATGCCTCACCGACCAATCCTCACCGACCCTACCCCGCCCATCTAATCGATGGAGAGCATCATGATTCTCTGGAATGACTAGAATATGTTGGTGGAAGCCGAACTGCCTCAACACTCTATCGGCAAATTAGAACTCCACAAACATGAAATGGATCAATGGTGTAACAGCACACCAATATTCACAACCCTCCCAGACATGTTGCGGTACGCACGACATAATTTCTTGATCATCGTACGACCTCCAAATAAACTATAAAATAAAATTATATAATTATTTTTTAATTAAATAATTATAAAAATCAACAAAATAAATCCATAACAATATTATAATATAAACATAATAAAAAATAAATTCACTTATTAATTTTATATATACCTCAACTTTGCATTTGATGTCAATCTTAAACCTAAACTCTTTCACGTTGTTGTGCGCCAACCCCGTTCTTTCTATTTTATGCCTCCATCTGTATACCAATCAAAATAAAATTCTGTAATTATTTTTCATTTACAAAATATTCTTTATTTAATTTAAGATAAAATATTTTAAATCAATAAAATTACCTTCCGACAAGAGGAAAGTCAACTGCAGTTCGGCTAATCGGTGTTAACCATGGAATTCTGTACCATGCCCACGATTGTAATAACATCATGCATCCACCGATTTCAGTCGTATACGCATCATTAACAATTAATGACGCCTTGCACATCTCGCGATACAAGAATGCCAATATTGCTGATCCCCAACTATACTGACGGGTCATAAAGAAGTTCTCCAAAAACGGAAGATATTGTATATGGACAAGATTACTAGATTTATCTGGCATCAAGATTCTGCCGATCAAACGTCGTAATATATATGCTCGAGTTGCATATATAATGTCTCGCTCACTACATTGTGGATCAAGCTTAAACTCATTTTCCAACCAGGATAATCTCAGTCGTGACCCTTTTGCTATATCTTTGTCTGGTACATTCCCAAGGTAACGCTCACATGTTGCAAACACGTCAAGATCTGTATTTCCCACCACTGCCATTCCATTTGTAGGAACCCCGAGTTGTAAAGCCACATCCTCCAAAGTGATCGTACATTCACCACATGGAAGATGAAAAGTATGAGTTTCTGGTCTCCACCGTTCAATTAATGCACTTATCAAACCGGGGATCAACTGAAATTCTCTTACAAAAAGCAACATCATAAAAACCCACTGTTTTCAAATTATCAACAATACGTTGATCTGGCATCTCACAGTTGATAAGTCGAGGACGAAGGACTCGTTGTTCATCATCCTGTAATTTATTAATCCATGTAATTAGAATTAATTCACTGTTCTCAAATAAAAAAAATAAGTCGATCATATTACCAATTCTCCCAAATGACTCGAAATATGTCGACCATCTAGCCTCAAAAGAACATTTTCTTCTGCCATGTTTCAACAAATCTAGACAAAAAAATTAAATATTACAATCAAATATTAAGTTGTTGTTTTTTTCAAATAACATGTTATCTAATTTAATAAAAAAAATAAAAATAAACTTCAAAGATAAATTTCAAATAATTAACTATTTGGTTCTCAATATTTTCAAACTTTGCAATATAATCCCTAAATTTATAAATTCTATCAAATTGAACCAATTATGCATACCAATACTAAATTCCAGCATAGTATACAAACTTTTAATAATTTACATCTTATTCTTTAAATTCCACAAAATTTGCAAAACGGTCACCATAACCTGACAATGTTCCAAAATGATCCAAAGCTTATTTCAAATTATGTAACAACATATAAATCATTATTTCAAACTATGTAATGTAATAACATATAATCACAACATATAATCACTAAACCTTAAAACAATAAGAAAATTAGATCTAGGGCTTGAGTTTAAATTACCTCAATTTTTTTTTGACTACGATGATGATCCTCTCACTCTCTTTGCTTCTGATATCCTTCCTCTCACTCTCTTTGCTTGTGTTATCTCACAATGAAGAAAGACGCCGAGCCGAGCACTCTTATAAAGATGTTTCGAACTCTTGTGCATGCATTATTATGAAGAAGACGCCGGGACATCCCCTCCCATGTGAAGAAAACGCCGAGCATTCCACCCCAAATTGTGAAGAAAACGCCGAGTAATCCACCCAAAGTGAAGAAGACGCCGAGACATCCTCTACTTAATCACATGCCATGCCCTATTATCAACTCACCCCGTGAATTCCCTGCTCACCACGTGAATTCCCTTTTACGTGCATGATTCACTTTTGCATAAATATAGATCCTGTAACCTTTATTAATGTTTAGTGCTACTTTATAAAATTAATGTTTTTATATAATAAATGTATGGATTTGTTTAATATTAATCATGGGCCCTAATGTTTTTGCTTTTGCATAAATTTATAAATGTACGTTTTATCTTCCCTTGCTTTTGCTTTTGGTGTTTAAACTAACTCACTCATAAGTTGGAAAGTTTTCACGTTGGACCCTACAACCCATTATCTTCCCTTGCTTTCCTTGTTTTGCTCAAAAATCTATGGCTGCCAACGAGACCTCTATGTTTGAATGGAACAAGCATAGAAACCAAAGGAAGACGCCGACAGATCCGACGAGCATGGAAAATAATTTGAAGACGCCGAGACCTCCATGTTTGAATGCAAATTGTGTTGAAGACGCCTAGAGATATGATTTTGCATGCAATTGTATTGAAGATGCCTAGATCTCCCTCGAACGAATGAACCAACCTGAAGACGCCGATAAATCTGCTAAAGACACCGAGAGATCCATGTTCCTGTGTCAATTGCCCCATTTGAGGAAATAATCACATTACAACATTACTTTGGGAAATAATATATTCCCCAAACATTATCGTGGTAGTTTTGCCTAAAAATGACCTTAAAACTTTCATTGAAATACCTTATCATAAAGCTACCTTTAGTTTACCCATATGTTATGTTGGTGCTGCCCGAAATCAACTACAAACTAATTCATAGAAATACATACTTGTACAAGAAAACTTTTGTTGGGAACAGACACAAAGTATCATATAGTATTCTTCCATGTAATAGTATAAAGCTAGGCCATCCATTAGTATCTGAAACACAAAATATTGAAACATATGATTAATCTGTGCGGAGTAAACCAGTTACTGTTGTACAGGCTCACATGAATGATATTTATAATCCTTTATGCTAACATAAAATATAACATCAATTGATTCCGTAAATCAGTTGGTTAGAATGTTGGTCTTATGAGTTGAAGGTTGCAGGTTCTTTCCCCGCCGGGACCAATACACCCAAATTTCTTATCTTAAAAATTGGCTATTTTTGACTGGAGATGGTTGCTAATGGAAGTTGGCAGCTTGCATATTGTTTTTTTCCCACTTATTATTATTTGTTTTGCAGATGCTGACCATGGGAACTACAATAAGTGAAGCAACACTAGAGAGTCTTGGACAAAACTTCGATGAACATTTTTTTTCTGGATAGAAATAGCTGCATTTATTGGTTTTGCTATAGTTTATAACATAGGATTCACCTTGGAGAGCAAGTTTATCTTTTAGGTCCTTTAGTTCATTTTTGTGTGTTTAACTTATCAGCAGGAGAAATACAAGGTTATTTGCAGTTCCAAGATTGGACTCGTGTTATTATTTCACCTGAAAAGCTTTCCAGGATACACAAGGGGAGATTCCAATGGAGAATGAACTAAGCCATTTGAATTCTAGTGGTAACTAGTAATGAGTTTTTTCTAGTTATAATTGTTCTTTCCCATCTCATTCCCATCATACTCTACATCACAGGCACGATGGTAGTACCTTTTGAACCTCTAACATTAACCTTTCAGGATCTGCAATTCTCATTCAACTACAAACTAATTCATAGAAATACACTTGTACAAGAGAAAAACAAACACAAAGTATCACATGGTATCCTCACTTTTCTTCTATGTGAAAATCAACATAATGTTGGATTTTGGAGGAGCATGCATATATCACGTTTTGGAGAGGCGAGAATATTAATCCCACATCAAAGAAGAAAAATCAAAGTCCTAAAATTTAGAAATAATGACGTTTTATATATTAACAAGACATGTTTTTTTGGGAAGATTATATCAAAATATATGTAAATATATCTTTTAATATTTTGAAAAAGTAGGAAAATGAAACTTTCTGATGGTTCTTGAGTTGTTGACTGTCATGTTGCATCTCTTGATAAACAATATAGTTTTATTTCCTTTTCAAAATTTGTTGTAGATTTTAATACTTTCATTAATTTGGCTATAGGCAGTCGCTAATGCCTGCAAAGTCTCATCAACTTTTGATTCAGAGTTTACTGAATCTGATGTTGCTGATGAATGTGAAAGGTTATTTGATGAAGATCAGGAGTTGGAGCAACTTATAAACGGGCAAATTTGCTTTAAGGTATATCCATTTTCAAGTGGTATGGTTAAACATTTGCCGAGTTATATCCCAATAACCGTTCGAGTATTTGACAGCTTTTTTTCTTTCTTCTTTTTTAAGTATATCTTTATTTGTCATTTACAGTATGGAAACTGATTTGCTGAGACAGATAAGACAAACGGTAATAGGAAGATTATACTCTCTGGATCCTTTAATCCGTTACATGATGGACATCTCAAGCTCTTGGAAGTTGCCACTAGGTTTGTGAATGTGTTTTAGAAACTTAAACTTCTAAAATTGTTAACTTGTGGTTCTAGCTGGCAACTGGATATGCACTTGCCAACTTCTTGTAGTCTCCGAAACAAACATCAGAGGGCTGTTTATTCATAATTCATATTCCATTTTCATCAAACTGGTTCTTGCTTGCTAGTAGATATACACTTTGACTACAAAGTAGTCTCCAAAATGAAGTTTATAGTGGAGATACATGATAAGTTACTTATTAAAGCTTTCTAATGATGCAGCATTTGTGGCGATGGGTATCCTTGCTTTGAATTGTCTGCTATTAATGCTGACAAACCTCCATTGTCAATACCACAAATCAAGGAGCGTGTTATGCAGTTCGATAAAATTGGTGAGGCTCATTACTTTTATAAACTCTATGAATGACTTAATATATCAGGTGGCAATTGTGATTCCTTGAATGTTAAAACTTTGTGTGATAGTAAGAGGAAAAATCTTAATTGGCTGCAGGAGTGAGCATGGACCTAGAGTTAGGAAATCATATTGGAATGGCTAAATGTTTTTGTTAGAGAGCTTATGCTGATTTTGTTTGTTTATAGCATGCATATTAATGGTATAGCTGGTTTCCTCAGAAATAAAATCAGAGTTGGATGGAATGTGACAGTTAACACTTAAGTTTGTAGCATGTTACACGTGTCATATTTTGTTCATTTACTACACTGCATGTATGCTCTTTTATAAGGGTATCTGAACACAATTTTCTTATATACTAGAGGATTTTGATGCATGGTGAGTGGCCAGAGTTATAGTCAAGGTGCTTGCAGGCATATGGTTATCCGATTTTTTCCAGTTTATATATATATATATATATACATATATTCTTATAGAAATTTGTATTTCTTAAAATGATAGTATGTTGTATCAGTTTTTGCTTGCATCCTCAATCATATATAATTTTTGCAGGTTCCCTGACTGCTACCATTTTGATTTGACAACTTTTATATTAAATAATAAGAGGCTTTCATTTCTCTAATGGCAGGAAAGACGGTAATAGTTTCCAATAAGCCTTATTTCTATAAGAAAGCTGAACTTTTTCCTGGTAGTGCTTTTGTAATTGGTGCTGACACTGCAGTGAGGCTGATTAATGTATGGCACTTCGAACACCTTAAACCTATGACATTATATCATGTTCTTTTTTTATAAACTCGCTAGATGTAAAGCCATAGGATTCTTTAATAGATAGCTTTAGGTGCGTTTGGATTGGGGATTGTGAGATTATTGGGGATTTTTTTTTTTCGAATGTGATTCTCCCGTTTGGATTGTAAAGATTCTCAACCCCTATAATAAACAATTCCCAACGGTAATATTTTGGGAGTTTATTACCGGGAATGTGATTCTCCCAATCCCTTAGGTATTGTTACATTCCCAACGTTTTGAACTAAAATGCCTCTAACAGAATTTTTTTCTTCAAAAATATCATTCTTTATACGAATGTTAAATTACAAATTTATTCTTAAACTATTTTAGATTTACAAAAATGTCTATAATTATAATTTTATATGAAGTTTAGAGGTTAAAATAAAATTAAACCCTTTCATTAAACCTATTTATCTTTTAAATTTTGTAAATAAATTATATAAATTTTATGAATTTAAATTTTTAAAGAAAATATATAAATTAAAAATAGTAAAATTATATATTTTCTATGATCTTTTATACAAATATTTTCATTTGAATATTTACAATTCAACTTGTTAAAAAACCGATATATAATAAGGACAATTTGGTAAAATATACATTTCAATAATCTTTTATTCCTTTAACCAAACACTATAATCTTACGTTACTGCTAAACGAGCCAA
This sequence comes from Hibiscus syriacus, assembly GCF_006381635.1. NCBI lineage: Eukaryota > Viridiplantae > Streptophyta > Magnoliopsida > Malvales > Malvaceae > Hibiscus > Hibiscus syriacus. The sequence continues at coordinate 9,013,791 of NW_024061960.1, read as the reverse complement.
ACACAACAATGCACCATTCTCAGTAATGTGTTAGGTAATCTTACATTCCGGTAATCTTATTTCCGGATATAATGTTACATTTCATGAACCAAACGTACCTTTAAAGTTCAAAGTTTGTGTTAAAATATTTATGCATGATTTTTCAGTTGAGATCTTGAGGAATCCTCCTCATTTGGTTACATAAGTGCTAACACAAGGAAAAACTTAATTATTACTTATAAGATAGTTTGTCATAACATAAAGAAGAATCAGCATGAAATTGCAGTTAGAAGGATGGGTAAAAACTCTAGTTAAAAAGACCTTCAAAATAAGCAAAATATTTTCCTTCCGTTTTTCAAACCAAGCCACGTGACCAGATAAAAATTACCAAGTGAAATTAGTTTATTGCTAATTTATGTAGCAAGACAGGTTGGGAAAATAATACTCTTATTACCAAACAAAGCATTCTTATAGGCATATTTGAGCAACATAAACTATATAGAGAAGATGGGTTACGGATGATCTTGGGCTTAACATTATTAGTTATTTCCTTTCTTATAGATGGCTTGTTGAATTAGCTATGGTTTGATCTCATTGTGTAGTGTCCGTCTATCACTGTAGTTGCTTTTTCTATACTAAAATATGGAAATTTGTAAACATTCAAAAACATCATACATAAATCTTTTGAGGTGAACTTAATTTTGAGAAACTTTTGGAGAAAATAAAGCTAGAAGTTCAAGTATAATTACTGTTACTTCAATGAGAAGAAAAGTACCCTATTATATTTTCTAGCAGTTGCTGCTGGTAAAGCAGAAACTATTAGGCACAAAATGGTTGTTGGCGTAATTATAGTTAAAGAGTTTCTCATCAAAATGCTGGCTATAACTTTGAAGCATTGAATACAGGAAGATAAATGTTTACTTTGCCTTGAATGCTGAATCAGCAATGAGGGATATATGATTTAACGAAAACATTGCAGCAAGCTTTATACATAATTGTTCCTCTGGGAGTAGTTTAGGGTTGGATGCTGCAGTATCAAATAGTCATAAACCAGAACTGGATGACTGGATGAAATGTATGCTGATCGTAATTGGATTTGGCTGCTTTTTAGACACCAAAGTTTATGAACCTTATTATATTCCTCAGAAGTTTGATGAATTTGCTATATTTAAATGGTGAAACGATATATATATATATTTACATTCCATCCATAGACACTGACCCAAATAATTAATATTGAATGCATTCAAGGTCGTACACTCATTTCGATGAAACATGTACTAATAGGGTTGGAAGTGTTGAATGATATGTTTAGTTTTGATACTTTTTTTTTACTTTGGCAGCCTAAATACTATGATGGGAGCTATAACAGGATGATTGAGACACTCTCTGGATATAAAAGAACAGGATGCATCTTCGTGGCTGGTCGGAATGTTGATGGTTCTTTTAAGGTATGCTTGCATGTAAAATATGGTTAAAAATGCTTACACGTTCATATTACTTAATCCTAATCATAGATTTTAGCCCCTCTTCTATTGTTCCGAGGATTTTGTTAGCTCTAAGTAAATGTGGATTCTGATCCATCCAGTGATACAAGCATATGAAAAACGTATGCAAAGACATGCATGTTTAATTTTTTAGGGTTTTCTTTTCTTTTGATGGGGACATTAGGCTATATTTAAATTATGGGTTATGATATTTGGTTATGTACTTTCCTATAGTAGTTTCGTAGTTTTGATATTTGTGCAGGTTCTTGAGGATTTCGATGTTCCTGAAGTGTTGAGAGATATGTTTGTCCCAATATCAACTGAAATGTTCCGAATGGATAAATCCTCAACTGAAATAAGGAAAAGCCGTGGGGTCTAACACTTATTTTCATTTTATTTTACAACTCAATAAGGGCAAAAGTGCCCTACAGGGAATTTTTAATTCCCAAACTAACCTGCTTTCAATATTATTTTCTCATCTAACATATTTTCTACAATAATCATCTAAAGACCCCAGGATATCTAGGTGTCTTTAGGTTAAAAGTTTCGTACATGGATTACTCGACGTCTTTAGTTAATTTTTTTTCTGCTTACTGTGAACTTTTGACGATTTTACCAAAAAATCACATTTTCCTTAAATATTTACGTTTCAGACACCATTTGAGATAATATTCCCGATCTAACACCCTTTGCAGAAAGGCGCGGCCCATGCACCGCTTTTAAACTTTTTTCTGGACTATAAATACACTCTCAACTCGTAAATATTCACAACAATCCTCTCAACTAGAAGAATGTCGTCGCTTCAGTACAAATATCCAACATCATTGTTTCCGTTAACTTATACAGATTTCCATCCAAACGAAGCATACCACTTTCCATTTTATAACTGTAAAAAAAATATTTAAATAAAAAAATAATACAATAATTAAATAAAATACTAACAAAATATTAAATATAACAAAATATACCTTATAAATAAAATTTGAACGAGGTATGGTTTTTGAGAGGATTTGAGAGAATTTGAGAGGATTTGGTGTGATGAAAATAGTTGAGAGTGAGGTATTTATAGGATGGGATGGATGGTGTGAACAGTCAGTTGGATCGGTGGGATGAAAGGTGCATAGGTCGGTGGGATGGAAGGTGCATAGGTCGCGACTTTCTGCAAAGGGTGTTAGATCGAGAATATTATCTCAAAGAGTGTTTGAAACGTAAATATTTAAGGATATTTTACGGATCTAGCAAATTTTTAAATATTTTCTATAAAATTATTCATGCATTAAATTACACAATACAATTATGTCTACCAATTACCACTTGACACTTTCTAATGCGTTTTTGACCCTTTCAAAATCCTATACGTATACTATATTCTAGGATTTTGAAAAATAATTTTGCAGAAAGGCGCGACACATTCACCGCATAGGATTTTAAAAAATAAATATTAGTTATAAAAATTTTATAAATATTTTTCAAAATCTTATGTGGTGCATGTACCACACCTTTCTGCAAAATTATTTTCAAAATGATGATGATGATGATCCTTAATATTTTATAAAATTATTTATATTTTAAATTATTTACCCTCAAAGTTTTCTTAGAATATATTATACGTATAGGATTTTGAAAGGGTCAAAAACGCATCAGAAAGTGTCAAGTGGTAATTGGTAGACATAATTGTATTGTGTAATTTAATGCAGTAATAATTTTATAGAAAGTATTTAAAAATTGCTAGATTCGTAAAATATTCTTAAACAGTGCCTAACAAGTAATTAATTTATGTTAAGGTAATATTTGTGTAAAAACGCCAATTTTTTTTCCTGGGTTTTAATTGAAGACGCATAGAAATCCTAAAAAATAATCAACACCACAGAAGACACCGAGAGATCTCAAAACCCTGTAAAAAATACCCTAGATCAAAAGTTAATCGGATAAGTACATTAGATTGAGAATTAAGCATTCCCACATCCTTATTTGGGCACATTTGCCCATCAATAAGCATCTCATCTTAATTATTATCTGTAATTTTCTTAATGCTTAAAATGCAATATTTATAAAAGGCACCAAATCATCAATGAAAAGTGGCCAGGTAAAAGTAAAACTATAACTCAAATTTACCCTCCTTTCTATTTTGTCATTTAAGTATAAATTTTGTAATCTAATCCTTGAAATTTGGAATTGTTCATTTTTTTAATCACTTTATCGTTAAGTAGTTAATGACGTTGTGACATGATAAATGACACCAAAATAATATTGTTTTAAAATAGAAAAGTTTACACTAAAATTTGTTTGGATCCATATAAAACTTTTTTTTATTCTAGTTTTATATTCTCTCTCTCCATCGTCCTAGATTTTTGGCATTGTGTTGTAAAGGGTGGAGGTTGTCTTCTTCCCTTTCTACAAGTTTGATCTTAATGGATAATCATTCGACTTTACTCATTTTAATACTATAATTAATGCTTCAATCAAATTAAAACAACAGAGAAACGCCCAACATGTAATAAAGTTGTTGGTTAATACTCTTCGATCGTCGTTAAAAAATAATGATATAATACATAAAAGTTATCTTTTCTCAATATTTTTTAAAAATCTTCTCTCAAATTGATAATTGTTGAATTTCTTTTATTTATATTTGTTGCGGAAGACGACTATTGGATAGAGTAAAATAGAACTGATAATTTGAGAAAATAAAAATGAAGATAAAAGAGACACAAAATTTACGTGGAAAACCCCTAAATAATATATGATAAAAACCACGGGTAACAGTAGAAGAATTTCAGTATGAGAAAATAAGAATAACAACTTATCTCGATCTACCAAGGAGAAAACAATATAATTCTCTCTTGATAAAAAGGAGAAAACAACTCTCAAGAAAACTCTCTAAATTCTTTAGTATTGGGAGAAAGCTAGAATGATTTGGGATGGTTTTGAAGCTAAATGAAATAGAGTATTTATAGTTGAAGCTTAAGGACTAATATGTAAATACCCTAAAGTCTATAGACTAAAGTTTGTAATTTTCCCTTTCATTTTTTCAATAAATTATAGCTTGAATTCGGTGCAATAAATGCACCACTTTCACCGAAAGTTTCCCAACAATTTCCACCGAAATTAGCCTGCAAATGTTGACTTTTCAACAATCTTCTACTAGAAGATTTGATTGAAACAATCATATCTTCACACCATTCTTTCTACCTTGTACCATCATGTTGCTTACGTCTCTGACAGGCCACAAGAGGATCGACACCACGTAAATTTATCAGCATTGATTGCCTTCGTCATGAAATCTGCTATGTTGTCTTTGGTATGGATCTTCTACAAATCTATCGTTCTTTCTTCCACCTTTTCACGAATAAAATGGTACTGAACTCGTATGTGCTTTGTCCTTGAATGAAATGCTGGATTCCTTGCTAGATGCAAGACACTTTGATTGTCACAAAACAGAGAGATATACTCTTGATTGTGCCCAAGCTCCTCCAATAGCATCTTCAACCAAATTGTTTCTTTACTAGCTTGTATAGTTGCTACATATTCTGCTTCTGTTGTGGACGTAGCCACAACTGACTGCAATTTTGAAACCTAACTTACAGCTCCACTAGCAATTTTGAACACATATCATGTAGTAGATTTGCTTTTATCCAAATCCTCTGCATAGTCAGAATCAACATACTCATTGATAAGTAAATTTGATCCTCCATAACATAATGCAATATTTGAGGCCCATTTGATGTATCTAAGGATCCTCTTTATTATAGTCCAATACTCTTTGCCTGGATTCGCCATGTACCGACTAACCACTCTCACTGCTTGTGCAATGTTTGGTCTTGTGCATATCATAGCGAACATTAAACTTCCCACTGCTGATGCATATGGCACTCGAGACATCTTCATCCTCTCTTCTTCATTCATACTGGAGGATAATTTGAAGTTAATAGGAAGAGGGGTACAAATTGGCTTACAATCTTGCATGTTGAATCTTGACAAGATCTTTTTCAAGTAATTCTTTTGTGAAAGTCAAATCTTCCTATTACTTTTGTCTCGGTGAATTTGCATCCATAAAATCTTGTTTGTTGATCCCAAGTCATTCATTTCAAATTCCCTAGCCAGTTGTGCTTTCAATTCTTCAATATGATCTTTGTTGGGTCCTACAACCAACATGTCATCCATATATAACAACAATATAACAAAATCGTTATCACCAGACCTCTTGAAATAAGCACAAGGGTCTGCATTAAGTCTGTTGTATCCAAGGAACATAATGAAGGAATCAAATCTCTTATACCAACACCTCGGTGCCTGCTTTAGACCATACAAAGATTTGTTCAATCTGCAAACCAAGTTCTTCTTTTCTTTCTCTTCAAAACCTTCAGGCTGGAGCATGTAAATCTCTTCAAGATTTCCATGAAGAAAAGTTGTTTTAACATCTAGCTGCTCTAGATGTAAGTTCAATGTAGCACACATATAGGGTAAAACCCACGGGCAACGGTAGAAGAATTTTACTATGAGAAAATAGGAATTACAACTTCTCTCAATCTACCAAAGAGAAAACAATATAATTCTCTCTTGATAAAAAGGAGAAAACAACTCTCAAGAAAACTTAAAGTTGGATCCAAAATCCAGGAAATGTAAATTCTTGGGGTATGCTGATATGTAGCACACATATAGGGTAAAAACCACGGGCAACGGTAGAAGAATTTCACTATGAGAAAATATGAATTACAACTTCTCTCAATCTACCAAGGAGAAAACAATATAATTCTCTCTTGATAAAAAGGAGAAAACAACTCTCAAGAAAACTTAAAGTTTGATCCAAAATCCAGGAAATGAAAATTCTTGGGGTATGCTGATGGAGTCAAGGGGTATCGCTTGAGGGATCCCACTGCCCGCAAAGTGATCATCAGCAGGGATGATATCTTTTTATAAGATAAGCTACAAAGAAAAGAAGAAGATAGTAGCGCCGAAAAGTCAGAGACTACACAGATACATGTGGGAAAAAACTTTGAACAAGGAGATTCTTCTGAAGCAGAACTAGCACATGATGAACAAGAACCAGAGAGTTCTGAAGCTCCAACAACTCATCAATCAGATCGTGTAAGAAGACGTCCCAATTAGTACTCAGATTAAATATTGCACACTGCCTTTTAACAGAGGACGGTGAGCCATCAACATACCAGGAGGCAATAAACAACTCAGATGATTCACTATGGATGACGGCGATGCAAGAAGAAATTGAAGTGTTTGCGGTATTGCCTTGTGGATTGGAGTTTTTATTTAGACTCCAACAATCCTTCTTCAAGTGACCATTCTTTCCACAGTTATAGCACTTTAAATTCTTTTTGCTTCTTGACTTCAATCTACCATATTTGTGACTGCTACTTTGGACACGTTCTGTTGATCTCCCTCTCATCGTTGTCAACACTTCTGCTTGTTGTAGATTTACTTGTATGTCTTCCTGTTCTTGCGTCGATTTTCTTCTTATAGAGCAACTGCTGCAAGGTAATCGAAGACTAGAGTGGTGACATTACTATTTGTCAAGTTGATGATGAGTTGATCTTACGAATCAGGTAGACTTTGAAGTAGAAGTTCAACACGTTTTTGTTCTCCTATTGTACATCTTAGGGATGTAAGCTGAGAAAATAAAGTGTTTTACGTTTTTAAGTGCTCCGTCACTGAAGTATATTCCGGCATACAGAGAGTGTATAATTTCCTCTTAAGGAAAATTTTATTGTGCAACGATGTGGCCTCGTACAATTTGGTGAGATGATCATATATCTCCTTAACTGTCTTTTTCTCCTCGATGCTTGACAATACTTCATCTGCTAATGCTAGATTAAAGTTTGTCATAGCATTCTCGTCCATTTCGATCCATTTGTTGTCATCTGTGAAATCTACCGACCTTTCACTAATAGCTACTAGACACCCGTCTTTCTTCAGGATGACCTTATCTTCAATTTCCACATTGAGAAATTTCTCCCATTGAATTTTTCAATATCAAATTTCGTTAACATAGCTTCTATTACGGATAGCTCCCACTATTTCACTATCGTGAATAGTTTTCTTAAACCTTCAAAGAATGAGTAATACCTTCTTATTTTCTTATGTTGGAGGATCCACCTTTTGGTAGCAACCACAAAGACAATAAGTAGATATTACACACTCTAATCTGGCTCTGATGCCAATTGTTACGGAAGACGGCTATCGGATAGAGCAAAATCGCAACTGGTAATTTGAGAAAATAAAAAAGAAGATAAAAGAGACACAAAATTTACGTGAAAAACCCTTAAATAATATAGGGTAAAAACCATGGGCAACGGTAGAATAATTTCACTATGAGAAAATAAGAATTACAACTTCTCTCGATCTACCAAGGAAAAAATAATATAATTCTCTCTTGATAAAAATGAGAACACAACTCTCAAGAAAACTCTCTAAATTCTCTAGTATTGGGAGAAAGCTAGAATGATTTGGGATGATTTTGAAGCTAAATGAGATAGTATATTTATAGTTGAAGCTTAAGGACTAATCTGTAAATACCCTAAAGTTTATAGACTAAAGTTTGTAATTTTTCCTTTCATTTTTTCAACAAATTACAGCTTGAATTCGGTGCAATAAATACACCACTTTCACCGAAAGTTTCTCAACAATTTCCACCGAAATTAGACTTCAAATGTTGACTTTTCAACAATATTATCATCATGCACTGATCTTTTGATTCTCATCGCTACTCAAAATAATATTCGTTACATTCAAGAATTTCTTTCAAATTATAATGTTTTTCAATAGTCATGAATACACCACAAATAGGTTATACAAATTTATTATCTTTTGGAACAAGGTTTTCTTTCATCCTTGATTTACTATTGCTCTCTAATAGTACATTATGACCTATTTGGAGTTTCCATCAGAGAATCTATTAACAACATACGTCTTATAAATATAATTGTTCGAACTCAAATTTTTTAAGAAGAACAATATTCTATTTTATTACTAAAGTCACCCAATAAAATTTATATTTATTTTTTTTTCAAATAATAATCATTATGTTAAACATTAAATTTCGAGATTTTATCTCCAAGTTAATTGTTTTTCTAAGTTCTATGATTATGAAAAAGTTTATATAGGATCTTTAATGATTTTATAAATGCAAGATTCAAAAATGTATTGTGTAGTTTCAGTCATGAAAGGGAGTTGTTATTCTTTAGAATCTTGGATTTGAGTAATTGTATCTGCAGGGTATATATGCATCGCAAATAATTAAGAAAAATTTTAAACAAATGTTATCTTTTAAGCACTTTAAAATATAAAAAAAGCAAAATTAGGTTCAATAATTCATGGTGACAAAGTACAACAACGTCCTTTTTCTAATTTTTCTGCATAATTTGAATAGTATCGTGAGATTGCTACTTGTCTTGAGTTGATGGTATATCTGCAACTTATTCTTAGTTTATAGTCCTTCAAAGTTGCTTCATTCAATTATGTTGGTTTTGGTAAGTTTTTATAATTTATTATTTTAGTAAGCACTTTTTAACTTTTTATAATATGTATATAGTATCTTCTTTTTTTATAATAAACATCGTTAATAGAATTATATATATATTTGAGTAATATAGGATATTTCTGGCGATTTTCTCGGTATATCACCGGTGGTCGGTATTATTACCGATCTAACACTGGTCAGACTATATTTCCCGATCTAACACCCTTAGCAGGAAAGCGCGCCCCCTGCACCGCGCTATACGCTGATTTGGCGCCACGTGGAGTATAACGCGCCCCTGAACCACGTTATACGCTGACTAGGTTATAAGTGGGGTATAGCGTGCCCCCTGATCCGCGCTATACGTCACGTAGGGGTATAGCGCGGATCAAGGGTCGCGGTATACGCCGTACCAAAATTATATTTAACGTGGTCCCTGATCCGCGCTGTATCTTTACATATAGCGCGGTGCAAGTACTGCGCCTTATATGCTTATAAATACACTCCTCCGGCTCACATCTCCTCGCATCTCTCATCTCTTATAAATTAATACAACAATTCCGTCAACGAGTAATAATTCTCGCAATCTTCTCAAATTTGATTTAGAAGCTCGTGCGATTTTTCGTTATAAGGTAATTTTGTTATAATTTTTTAATTATACTTATTGTTTATTATCATTATTTGAAAAAATATTATACTAATTATTTTCAATTAATTTTTATGTTTGTAAAATTGAAAAGCGGGAGCATACGTCGAAATAGTTGTGCGGTGCATGTAATAATATAAAATTATATTATTTAAATTATTTACATTGATGTGTAAAAAATTTATTGTGTTATATTTTCGTTCATATATAATTTATTTAATCAGGATTGTTTAAGTTATTTTTTTACAGATATAATATTGCCGCACTTTTAAACTCAAAGAATGGCGCGACTTTCAGCTATTGTTTATTATGATAGTGAAATTCGAGAAGATGAAACCGGCATTGTTTTCGTATCAAATGAGCGTGTTAAAATATAATTAAAGAGAAACATAACTCTTGAGGAGCTAATAACAAAGATTTCGAGGAAGATTCATGATGGAAGTAACAGAAGAATGTTGTCGTTGCAGTACAGATTTCCAACATCATTGTTGTCATTAACTTATACAGCGTTCGAACTTTCGAACAATGATAATGTTTAAATGATGGTTGAAGCTCAAAGTAATTATTCAGACGCCGCTATTGAGATGTATGCACATTTTGTTCAAGTGCGTGTTGTTCGGGGACAATCTTTAAGCTCACACTATGGGCTGTCTGAACAAGTTGATCAAGTTGACAACCCGACTACAATAATGTGTAATGATTTTAATGCCATAATGGGGATACATTCATCCGCAACTCCTTACGATATATACCGAGGTGGGTCCACGAACAATCCGTATGGCAACACCGCGTCCAGTTCAAGGGGAAGGCATTCATCTGTAAATCCCTTTGACCTTAATATGGAGATGCTATCGACACAACCATCTGTGCAGTTTCCATTTGACACGATGTCTTCAAGCTCTAGGGGGAGGCATTCGACTGCGAGCTTTTTTGATCTCAATGTCGATATACCTTCAAGTTCAAGGGGAAGGCGTGCAAGTAGTAGGTTCTTCGACCTAAATGTGGAGAGCATGGAGGAACCATCATCTCCACTAGAAGAACCGCTTCGTGAGCCTGGTGCGGATGGTGCTGAGACTGGACTATTCATTCACCCAGAATCACCGCAATTCAACTCTGATGATGATGAAGTTCCAGGAAATATGGCACAAACTGACCCTCCTGCACACATGTATGAAGCTGATTATGGTGCAATGTACGGGCCAGAATTTGCGGATATGCCTCATCTCGGTGACTATGGATATTACTCATCAATAAATGATTGTGAGTTATCTTTAGGCATGGAGTTTTCAAGCAAAGAAGAAGCGATGATGGCTATCAAAAATTACAATACCCGTAATTATGTTCAGTCCATAGTCAACCGATCGACGACTGAAAAATATGTATGCTACTGTTCCCTACGCGAAAACGGATGCAATTGGATGGTTCGCGTAGCGAAAATGAAGAGGAAAAACAACATATGGGAACTAACAGTATACAACGGTCCTCACACATGTTGTGCTGGAGGGGTCAACCAAGATCATCCGAACTTGGACTCTGAAGTGATATGCCAAGCCATCATGCCTATGGTAAAAGCAAGCTCTCATATAGCTGTTGCAGTGTTGATTTCAGCTATACAATCGCAGTATGGGTACACCGTCTCTTATAAAAAAGCTTGGTTGGCAAAACAAAATGCCATTGTCAAACTTCATGGCGAATGGGATGTATCTTACAACGAACTTCCAGGTTGGTTTAGGCTGGTACGGACGTTGAATCCTGGGACAATTGTGGACTTCGAAACCTCCTATGCATACCATAATGATCGAGTTCTTCGTGATCGATGCCAATTCTACTGGGTTTTTTGGAGTTACCCACAGTGCGTTAATGCTGCCAAATACTGCAAGCCTGTGGTCCAGATCGACGGGACTTTCTTGTATGGAAAATACAAGCAAGTTTTATTATTGGCAATTGTCCAAGATGACAATCGCAACATTCTTCCAGTTGCTTTTGCTCTTGTCGAAGGAGAAGATACAAATTATTGGGCTTTTTTTCTCCGAAATTTACGTGCACATGTTATCACGAGGGAAAAAATTTGTGTCATTTCAGATCGCGGAGCTAGGATCAAAGCAGCAATGGAGTCTTTGGGTCCAATATGGAAACCACCCTTTGTCCAACATAGGTATTGTCTCCGACACATTGCTACGAACTATCATGGAATGTACAAGAAGAATGATGAGCGTCAATTAATTGTGCGCATGGGTAAGTGAAAGCAAGTTAGTAAGTTATACATTTTTTGAACATTTTAATTTTGCAAAGAAAGCAAGTTAGTAAGTTATACATTTTTTGATTAGGTTACGAACTACTTCCTCGAACGTTTGAATCAATGCTTCAAGATTTGCGGGCGAAGAACGTGTAACCCAGTCAGCGTATAGCGCGGTTCAGGGAGTGCGCTATACTCCACGTGGCGCCAAATCAACGTATAACGCGGTACAGGAGGCGCGCTTTCCTGCTAAGGGTGTTAGATCGAGAAATATAGTCTGACCGGTGTTAGATCGGTAATAATACCGATCACCGGTGATATACCGGGAAAATCGCCGATATTCCTAAGGTAATATTTGTTTAATTTTTTTAGTTATTGATAACTCATATTTTAATAGACATAATTATTTGAACCAAAGATCTATAAAGATAACACTATTTATTTTAATGATTAAGATAACTTGCTAAATTCTATATTATAATTTTTTATATGCTTTATTGAGAATCCAACCAAATGCTCGTGGTCGGGTAGATGATCATTAAACAGGTCCAACTTCGCACATAATAAATCCCCACCTAATTTTCCTTTCCCAATAAAAATATAAATATATAGTAATATCCATTGCAATCGCTCATCTTCTTCCCCACACCCACCACTCCCTTCGAAACAAATCAACATTCCCACCAAATGAATTCCTTTATCCTACTGAGTTTGCTTTTCCTGGTCAGAACAGCTTTAGGAGTGGACGAAAACTTTACAATCTGCAGCGTGCCCAGAACTTGTGGTAAGCTAAACATAACGTTTCCATTCTTCATCGAGGGGCAGGTCGAACCCAGATGTGGCTATCCAGGATTCAAAATCCATTGCAGAAACAACAAAATCCCAATCCTCAGCTTGCCCGATGGCGACTATATCATCGACGATATCTTTTATCAGATCCAATCTTTGCACGTTTCAAGAGCCGAGAGAGATGCCGTTTGTAGCCATTCAATCCGAAACATATCCTTGCCTGAAGACCGCTATTATCTTGATCCCCGAATGAGTAGAGAAATGGTTTTGCTCTTTAACTGCAACTTAACCTCGCGATCGACCTTGGAACTTTCCAAGTACAAGATTGATTGTGGTGATGAAAGTGCAAATAATTCAAGTTTGGCACTGTTCAACGATGATCCCAAGCTCAATTTTGCTTCGGGTTATTGCGTGAAAACAGTAGTGGCGCCTGTGGCGTTTGATCATAAAGGAGTTGGAGCTGTTGGAGATTTGTTGAATGGTGGGTTTGTGTTGAACTGGAGAGCGAGTAACTGTAGCGCTTGCAAGACGAGTTGTGGACGGTGTGGATTTGATCGTCGGAGCTACCATTTCAAGTGTTTTTGCCCTGACAGGCCCCACGCTTGGCACTGTACTCCTGGTATGCACCACTTTTATCTCTTTCTTTTGTGTCAATGCCTGCATAAATCATAATCTTCAAGCTTTGTCTTGTCGTGTTGGGGATTGTCAGCAGCCGCCAGTGGCCATTTCCTTTGGGTGGAAAGGATAAGGCTGTTCTCCACTCCTCGGCTGCTTTTGCATAATCTGGTGTTTCTTAGGCCTGGCCCCACTCCTATTAATCAAAATCATTCATCATTAGCCACTAGGTGATTTCCACACCGGACAAGATTGACTTTCTAACTTGGGATAATGATGTAACAAGTGTCTGCAGTAGACATGATTTTTATACTCTACCTTTTATCTTCAACCTTCTACCTATCTCTAATAGCGAACCAACCAACGCAAATTCCAAGCTTTCAAACTTGGGAAGAAATAACAGGGACCAGCATTTAACCCAAATTATGTTAGATTATATTTTTTTAAAGATGAGATCGAACCAAATTTAGGTGAAAAATATTTACGATAATAATATAATTATATTTTAAATATTTAGAGATAATTATAATAATATATTTTTATATATTTTTAAATTAAGTTTATATTTATTTAATAAAAAATTTATATAAGTATTTATGTCTAGTCGAGTATAAATTTTTACTCAAAAGTTAGATCGAATTTCAAGTTAGATAGAATTTTCTTAAATTTGAATTAAATCGAGTGACAAGTGAAAAGATATAATAGAGTTCGGATGAACTATAAAACCATTTCCCACCTAAATTAACCTTCTCCGCCACTCGGCATCGTGTGGTTGTTGTTTTCCAATCCTAAACTCGGCAGGGACTGATATGTGTGGATTTGAAACAAATAACTTTGGAGAGACCATATTACAATTCAGGGAGATGTCTTATCGGTTAACTTTAGGCGTTAGCCAATGCTTTGCGCTACTATTACACGAACCAGCGAGATGGAGCTCAGCTAGATCCGTGCGGAGCCGAAAAGCGTCATCGTTGTCTGTCTAAACCGGTAGACGATCAAAACCACGAGCACCAACTAACTGCAGACCCAAAAAAAAATACATCACAACACTTGTGTTTTCTATGATGATATAATTTCGTACCTTTAATTTAATATAAATTCTTAAATTCTCATACCTAAAATGAAATTCCGTATCCGTCTCTGGACCCGACTACCGTGTCAATTGGGTTATTCAATGAATCCTCTAGCGGTCTTAACATGCCTTCAATTTCCATTGCTGTGCTTGCAAATAAGGTACCCTTGGATAAAAATTTTCTCTACTTGAGCCAGTAGGTTCCGTAGTTGTACTAATCGATGATAACCCATCACTCTTTTAATCGGTTCAAAACCCATTATTCTATCGACTTAGGATTATCTATAAAGTTCAATCTCACAATACCATTACCCGAATTTCTGTAATATTAAACTTTAAAGTTCAAAAGAATTTAGGGACCTCCTGTTTATATATTTGGTTAGTCTGGGGTGATATATTATTTCAATTAAATTCTTTGGTTAGCCGATTAATCTTTTTAAATGACATGGAATGTATTTAGAATATATTAAGTAATTTTGTTATTAATATGAGGTAAGCATAAGTTAGTAAATTTTTAAATGACACTAAACGCTTTGTATTTATGGTACTTAAACCTAAAATTTTAAAAATAATAACAGTTCATTTACCACTGAAATCGTGTGATTCGTATAATATATAAATTAAATTTTTAAACACATATTCGTGCTAAAATGATAACTTGGATCTAACATATAAAAAATTGTGACATTAAAATTTACTAAGATTATATTTTTAAAGCAAATTATATTCAAGTTATCTATATAACGTTTACTCAGGATGTGTTTTTGACCCTTTAGTTTTATCAATTTAATTATTTTATATCTTAAGCTTTTATTACGTTATTTTGACCCTCAAATTTTTGTTTAGAAAAAATTATAACAAAAAAGAATTTTGAATAATATTACATTCATACTCCTATCCTCAATCGAAATGTTACCTTCCATAATCTTACTTTTGTTTGTTTGTGTTCTTTTTCCTCCTTTTATGATTTTGCTATTACACGCGTTAGGTGTTTAGGGGAAGAGGTGGGGTTCGTCAGAATACTTGAAGGAAGTTTGGACGTTGTTTCATTAATGGAGAAAATTTCAGGCTAAGCCTACATAAATTATAAACTTCTCTCACTCTTTGGAGCTTAGAGGTAAAACCTGTCTTGTTCTCAAATTCTGCAACTACCATAGAAGTGGAACACTGGAGAATGTAAAGGAGGATTCTTGTATGATTTGTTTTGTTTTACCCTTTCCCCCCCCCCCACTTCACGCTGAACAGTAGTTCTATTTGCCCTTGAATTTCCAGAAAAGGCATTATCACATCGTTTCAAAGCTAAACTCGCGTGCCTCTTTACATGCCGCAATCTGAGTCATACATATTCTTTCTTTCACACCGCTATCCGAATGATACGTCAAGTCTGGACCCATATTCTATATATACTTTAGCTTAAGTCTAAGCGCCAACTCCCAAGCTCCAAGTAGTGAAAGACTTTGAAATTTTTGTAGTTTACTTTTATCTCAACGTTTCAAACAAGCCATGCAATTAGTGTTTGACACCAATGATACAGACTTTGCCATCACATGTCTAATTTAAATGCTATGCCCACTTTTCTCGTCTTCCTTACCAATCCCCTTTTTCTTAAGTTTTTCTGCCTCAAGAAAGAAGGAATACTACTATATGATATATAAGAAAGCTTAAGTGAGACAACTTGGCTCTCAACTCTGATTTTTTATATCTTCAAATGACTCCTATCATACCCTTCTTTGTCTTGGTCGTTCTCTCGCAATTCTCGCTTCTTCGCACGGCTGAAGACGACGGAAATCACCTCCACAGGTATTGCCGAAGCTTCACTTGTGGAAAACTTTATGACTTAAAATTCCCATTCACCGAAGAGGATCGCCCAGACTGCGGATTGTTTGTAGTTAAGGGTTGCAAAAGTTCCAACAAAAGTGTCCAGGTGCAGCTAACACGTGAAGGAAAAAATAGAAAATGGTATGAAGTTTACACAATCTCCCAAGGTGATACTCTTACCATTTCCGATGAAATCCCAGCCAACCAGTTAAAGCAGATGGAACGTCGATCCTTGAATAATTTGGGTTTTCCCAATCTTCCATATGCCTCTTTCGAAATAGCTCCCAATTTAACCTCGTGTAAATGCAAAGCCTTGAATGCTAGCCTTTCAAATACACACAGCCTCACACCCCGTGACAATTACACCATATACGATTGTCGACCACCAAGTATCTGTATTTGTTCAACTATTCAGCTAATTGTATCTGTCAAAGTTCACGTATTTCCTTCTTGTTGGAGTTGTCATGCGAGAGGCGGTATATGCCTAGCTAGAAAACAGAGATTTTACTGTAGTAAAGGTATACCTAAACGTCTGCTGCATTTCCCCCCACTTTTTTCTAATTCACGGAAGATGATGCATTTATGAGAAAATTTGAATATGTAATGACAAAAGTGACTTGGTTTTGACTTGTGAATTATCATGGACAAAGTGCACTTGCCTCTTCTTTTTTTGGAGGGTAAAAGCTAACATTGTTCTTTGCAACTTGAATTGTAGGGACGAACAAAATGGGACTGAAACTCAGACTAGGTAATCTCTCTCTGTTTCCAGAATATAAACAAAAAAAATAACTCTTCCTTGTTATGAAGGATACTGATGTTTTGCATAATTGTCTTCTTTGTTATGATTTTACGTAGGAATTGGATCCACAGTCGCTCTACTGATACTGCTGTTCTGCATCTTTGTCTTATGTCGTCGACACAAACAAGAACATGTCTCTTCATCCAATTTCTCGTCAAAATCTGACCTGGAAAATAGCTCTGCTATTTGCTTTGGCCTTCTCATTTTCTCCTATAATGAACTTATGGAAGCCACCAATAATTTTGATGATCATAAAGTGCTTGGAGGTGGTGGTTTTGGGACTGTTTACTATGGTAAGACAGACAGTAAATTGCATGTTTTTAACCTCGCAGAAGCTTGATGAATTGATTGATATTCTCTCATTGGTTTTGATGTAGGTAAACTCCGAGATGGGCGAGAAGTTGCAATCAAGCGGCTATACCAACACAATTTTAGAAGACACCAACAGTTTGTTAACGAAGTCGAAATCTTAACCCGCTTGCGCCACAAGAATTTGGTCTCCCTCTACGGTTGCACTTCGCGACGTAGCCGGGAACTTCTCCTTGTTTACGAGTTCATTCCTAATGGCACCGTTTCCGATCATCTCCATGGTGATCGTGCACAGTCTGGTTCACTCACATGGCCTGTTCGAATGAGCATTGCGGTAGAAACCGCGACTGCGTTAGCTTATCTCCATGCCTCCGACATCATACACCGCGATGTCAAGACTACAAACATTCTCCTCGACGATAATTTCTCTGTCAAGGTAGCGGATTTCGGGCTTTCTCGTTTATTACCAAACGATGTCACGCATATATCAACTGCTCCACAAGGGACCCCTGGCTATGTTGATCCAGAATATCACCAATGTTACCAGCTTACTGAAAAGAGTGATGTTTATAGCTTCGGAGTTGTCCTCATCGAACTCATATCATCGATGCCGGCTGTCGATATCTCCAGGCATAGGCATGAGATTAATTTGGCAACTTTAGCAATAAACAAGATTCAAAAGTGTGCATTTGATGAGCTGATTGACACTCATCTTGGGTACAAATCATGTGAACAAGTTACAGGGATGACTACTTTGGTTGCGGAGCTGGCTTTTCGATGTTTGCAACAAGAGAAAGAACTGCGCCCTTCAATGCAAGAGGTTTTGGTGGAACTACAGATAATACAAAGTGATGCTTACGAGTTGGAGAAAGTGCAGCAGGAGGAACACACTGATTGTGAGGTGATGACGAGTATAAGACCACCTCCTTCACCGCTGACGGGCGATCAGATTGTATTATTGAAGGATATCCGGCAGCCAGCTTCTCCGATTTCGGTGACGGATAAATGGATTAGCCAGAGAACTACACCTAATGCCAGTGAATAAGTTTTGCTTCACTATCCCGCTTTACATTCAACTCTTATGGCCATGTTCTTATTTTCTTTTTTTCCGGAGGAAATTTAAATAGTAAATGATAAGAATGGACGCATTTATATCGGGAAGCATTAACTTTTATAAGTTATATTAAATTTTAGAAAATATAAAATTATAATTTGTATACAATTTCATAAGTACGAAATTAGATTATTAATAAAAAGTAATATAAATTATATATATATATATTTAAATTTTTTAAAAATATGATCACCTAAACAGCCACCTTGGCCATATGTAAAATGGAAAGTATCCATACTATATATTGTATAATATTCATCAACGAGTATTGATACAAGTGGTTGTGATTAAGGAATTTAAGCTTGTAAAACTAAATTCTACCACCATCACTTTAAGTGGGTAACATATAAATTTATATGTAAATCTCAATTATGTCTTAGGTATGTCCTAGCCCTGACTAGATGAATTACCCCGACCTAAACTTTTCTATATTAATATATATATATATCTAAAGTTCATATGGGAAGATCCTTTACATGGCTTCTTATCATAGAGGTAACAATGTTGTTACATTGTTTCATAAATATCATGTATGTGGTACTCTATCATTGCACAATGTCACGTTTAAAGAGGTAAGAATATGAATCTTATATTAAAAATAAAAAATTTAAAGCTATTATACATCTTATTAAATACATTTTTATCCGATATCAGGTTGTCACCCTCTCTAATTTCAATGATAGATAATTCGCTTCCCATTATCATAAAAATGACAATGTTGTTATATTGTTTTGAAGGAAAAAAAGATTAATTAATTTTATATTAAAAAATTAAAATAATGATAATATACATCTTATCAAGGATATTCAGCTATCACCTTATTCGATTTTGATGATTGATAAATGAATTAACCCTAAAATTAAGAACTTAAATTACAATTGCATTAGTATTTCTAATAGTATTACGTTTATCACGATTATGATAATAATAAATATTATTACAACCATTATGGATATTAAAATTATAAAATAACAGTTTTAGACGGCATTTTTATTATTATTATTATTCCGGAAACGGACAAGGGTTTAAATCCT
Source organism: Hibiscus syriacus (assembly GCF_006381635.1). Lineage (NCBI taxonomy): Eukaryota > Viridiplantae > Streptophyta > Magnoliopsida > Malvales > Malvaceae > Hibiscus > Hibiscus syriacus. The sequence goes on along the minus strand of NW_024061960.1, from coordinate 8,994,425 downwards.
AAATAAAAGCTAAACCTAATGCAGGGAATAAATTTGTGAAGTATGAATAGGGTCGGTTTTTTTATAAAAAAAATCAAGTTCGGGTCGGGGTGAAAAATACTCGACCCGAAAAATATATAATTTTAACTTATATATTTAGGAATAATTATAATAATACTCCTCTATATTTTTTTTCCAATTAAGTCATTGTTTTTATTGAATAAAAATAATATTTTTATTATTTTGGGTCGGGTCAGATCGGGTATTTAAATTATATATCAGGTCGAGGTTTGATCAAATAAAATCTTATTTTAATCGGATCGGATCTAGAGTGGAGATTTTTTATTCTCAGATCGAGTCGAGTAGACCAAAAATCTGATCCAACCCGACCTAACCCCGTGTCCATCCCCATCCCCAAGTATGAACGGTCCCTCAAAACAAGATCCGGAAGGAAAAAAAATTATAGAAATGATTGGTCTTCCCATTTAGGAGTCAAAATTTAGAATTTTCTGGGAAAATGCACCCTACAATGCCTCTTTCTCCTCCTTGGGTCTACCTTTCATTTCTTCCAAGGGAAAAGATAAATTCCATTCAAAGGGTTCACTTTTGAAAGTGTAGGAAAAAAGAAAAAGCATGCCGAAGAAAACAAACACAGAAATCTCCAACATTTGATTCTTTTCTTTTGCTTTGAAGCAAACCCACCCAAAAACGAAATTTCACCCTCTCAATCATTCTGCCATCTTTCAAATTCCCAATCACTATTAAACGCCCAAAGAAAGAATAGAGGGGAGCTAACCAAACATGTCGACGTTGCAGAAATTCAAGGTATTAGCGACGCAATGCGGCGTCGCCCAAAGCCCCACGAGAAGTCCAAGTACGAGTCCCCTCTTCAATTTCCGTCGCCCTAAAACCACACTGCGAATGCTCCTCACCAGAACTGGTAGTCGTAAGTCATCCAATACTCGGGAAATGCCGTATCCGCGTAGTTACATCGACATTTCATCTGAGAAAAAGAAGGGCGACGGTCACACTTTGAAGGATTTATTCGTATCGTGTCCGTCGCTAGAAGAAGGAAATGACGACGACTGTAAAATTGTTAAGGAGAGATTCGGCGGAAAGAGTGAAGTAGTTTTAGCAACGAAAGTCGATGGTCTTAACGGACTTGGAGGTGAACCGGGATCACCTCGGCCGAGTTGGATCGGGTTTAGACATAGGATGCTGTTGAGGAAGGCTTGGCGTCCCATGCTTCAGACCATCCATGAATAGTTTTCTGTTCTCTTTCTTGCTTATTATTTATCTTATATTTTCCATGTTTTGATTCGCTATGGCGTTTAAATCTCTTCTTAAACGAACATGTAATAGTCGATTCAGTTGGCTTATTGGAAATTTTTGTTTTTTATTATCTATTTTTTTCTCTTATTCTTATATCCAAATAATGGGATTGATCATTGGATTTTCATTACAATGTTCATTTTAGTGACAAAAGAATAATTTACAGTTTTAGTTGATTCAATAAAATTGATATTAACTAAAATCCACAAAGCATAGACCTTGACCCCTACTACCGACGAATTATTTGCGCTAAAACTGTCGTCACAAGTGCTACTTCCCCCGAAAATTAATTTCTCTTGCCGACACACCTGAAAAACAACTATTTACGATGGAAATTTATATGGTAATATTCTTAATAAAAATAAATTATAATTTCAGTTAGAAAAAGTATAATATTCTACTTAAAATAATATTTTTATTTTATTAACATGAATTCAGCGGAAAATAATGGGTTTAGATTATGTTAATTATTATTTTCCTATTATTTTATAGTGAATTAATTATTACCATATATATGTGTTGAACTCATATAAATCATATAAATCGTGCTTATGATTGATGATGAATAGTAATTAAACTTTTACTGAATAATAATGAATAAAAATGGAACGGATGTCATCAATTACATTCAGACAATAATTAAACAAAACGAGGCCATTCAGACATTATTAGGGGAGCCAACAATCGTCAAATACTCCAAATGAATATGCTACACGTCAAGATCTACTTTGAATCCAATCCATTGTACAGCAGATGAGAAGAAGAGGGAAAACACAAAATACAGTATCATAAAAAATATATTTAAAGAAAACGTTGGACTAGATGATCATTGCTTATAATAACCACTTTGGTGGGGATGATACGGATTTGGAGTGGTATATGGTGGTCGAGGAAGAGACCCGGGTTGCTCCGCAGGGGCATTATAATAAGGCCCACGCCACCCGGGATAGGCGGGTTGACCATATTCATGGCCGACTGGCGGACGTAACAGGGCATGTGGGGGAGGATAAGGAGCAGTGGAAGATGGGGGAGGATAAGGAGCAGCAGTAGATGAGTGAACATGGTAAGGAGGCGGTTGCTGTGGGGCAGTATAAGGAGGAGGCGGATGACTGTACGTGTGCATTGGCTGCTCAGCAGACCTATAGTAAGGAATTTGCGGTGGAGGATGGGATATACTCTGAGGTTCTGTTATCTGCTGTGAACCGGGTCTTGGAGTTGGCCGGGGCTGTCCAACTGAAGGGTATGGACCTGCGCTCTCACGTTCCTGGAAGCTGAAACCTGCCATTTTCCTTTGAACGTCTTCCATCATTTCTCGACACTGGATGTTTCGAGTCATCACAAAATCACTGCATTGCTGCTTGATATTATTGAGTGCATCCTGTTTAACAAAAGAAGCAACTTAATACATATGCATATGCCACATTATTGAACCAACTTCAAAATACTGCCTAAAGTAATAGATATGCAATTTCTTACCTGAAGAGTAACATAAAACTTCAGTCCCTCGTTAATATTATCCTTGATTTCTTTACACTTTGCTAAAGCAGCTTGAATTTGTTTGTAACACTTCTCTCGTGATGCTGAAACAAAATAAAACATTAAACACCGATCTTGTCATAGTGAACATCAGAACTTAGACTGAAATAACCATACAAATCATTGCACTGAATAATGAACATGACTGTTATAACAAATTAAACTTTAGACAAGTATTGGTTCCAAATATCGAACTGCAATGTAATTAGGATTTACATATTTAGACAAACTATACGTGATACATATAAAACATCTTCAGTGTTGGGTTAGACACACCAAGCACAAAAAGTTTAATGCACGCATATGAGATTCCCTAAAAAAGATGATAATAATAATAATAATAATATCAAATATACATTCAAAGAAATATGTACCTTTATAATCTTCAAGATTAAATACGGCACCAAATTCTTCATTCTGAGCCTGCAGAAGGCAAATCAATAAAACAAAAACCACTGTCAATCATTCAGGGTACATTTCCTAATAATCAGCAAAAATGAAAATCTAAAATTTACGGCATTAGAAGGTGAAGGAAACTAGAATATCATGCAAATTAACTTCATGTGAGGACCAAAGTTGATGCATCCAAGACTATCTCCATCCTTATATATTTACCACAGAGGAAGAGAGAGAGAAGTAAGTGAGGGAGGAAGAAGGAATCTTTCATTTAAAATTATTTGTCTTAAATAAAAACTAGTAGGCTTATGGAAGACCCAAAAGATGGCATATTTATAAAAGTCTCCAATAAATGCACTCATGTTCATCAAAGTTTTATCCTTTTTCCTTCTAATATTCTCAATAAATAATTCATTCCTTTTTTTATAGGAATAAATAATTCATTCCTCAAGGCATGAAAGCTCATTTAATTAAGTTAATCATTCAGGATGAAGAATAAGGATTTATTATACGCTACCAGCCACACGGAGCAAACATCATAGCCACCCTCAGAAAAAGGGCCCAACTCTACCATTAAAACTAAGATGCAATGTATTATGAACCAAATGTTCCATTGCTTTACGAGTGCCAAACAATGACATGGAAAAACGAAAATATGTTATATTCACTTGATTGCAAATTACCCTTAGTTTTTACATCAATTATCAGACATAGTCTAGTTAGAGTACTAATATACAGTTGTTTCAAAATACTATCAAAATGATCAGGGAAGAATAAAAAAGAAGAGATAATTAAACCTGAATTTGCATCAATAATTGTTCTTGTGCCTCAATGTTTTGGGCAATTTCCTCACAAATGTGATCATACTTCGCTATCTCCTTCCTGAAAAGATCCTCATAGGAGCCAGTGGATGTCATCAACTTAGGTAATATGTCATCCTGCACCAATTTACAGATAAGACTACTAAAGTTTATGAAAATTGCCAATAATTCAGCTATGAGAACAGTAACTATACAAACAAGAGATACATAAATGAGCATCAAATGACTCGCAATTTGAAACACCAACAATCTCACGTTTGAAACAGAAATCTCACACAAACACTCCATCAAACACTTTAACATAATCATGTGGCCCACATTTGCCATGCATAGACGCAAGCTTAGTTACAAAAACCAGAGACTCAATCACAAATCAAGATGCGATCACCTTCAAGAAAATTTTCATCCTTGAGAAAGAGATTTCTTGCTTGCACAAATTTCAAACAGTGCATAAATCTTGACCGGTCTGAATATTTATTTATTTCATGTTTCTTTTTCTTATCTAGTTCTCATAATGAGAAAAGAAAAAGAGAAACAAAAAATGTCAATTCAAAGTTTACGCATACAGTAGCAATAGGAAGTGGAATCAAAGAGATGTTTCTTAGGGCCAAAGAAGAAAACACAAAAAGCTGGGAAATGAGGCTTAAATTTTAGAGTGTGAGCAAGTCCACACAGCTTTAAACAGGGAATTAAGAGGATATGAAAGAAAAGGAAAATAATGAAAAACAGATAAAAAGCAGGAGATTGGCAGGCCGTCAGGCTTGCCAATGAAAGCATCAACATGCAGAGATGAAAAAAGAACAGAGAAAATGGGAAGGCATGGAGCGGTGGAGAAGTCTTGGAATAAAGGGGGTATTGGTGGTTTACTTAGGGATGAAGACGGGGCGGTGCTGGGAACTTTTACCGAGAGTGTTGGGTTGGGCCCTCCAATTTTGGCCGAACTTTTGGCTATCAAAGCCGGTCTTTTATTCTTCTTGAATTCGAGTTGGAACTCGAGGGGTAGACTCATTTTGGAGAGCGATAGCAGTAAAGCGGTTGACTGGATCAAGTGTCCGAGTTCTTGTCCTATGCTATTTAGTTCGCTGGTCAAGGAAATTGGTTCTTTGGTAGTAGATAGGAATGTTATTGTAAAACATGTTAGTAGAGTTGTGAATTGTAAAGCGGATCAGTTAGCTAAGATAGGAATTGGATGAACTTGTGTTTCTTGGTTATTATAGGTTGTATTGTCCGCTGTTAGGTGAAACTATTGTAATGGTTATAATGTACTGTTTATTTCGTTGGTAATAAAATTTTGAGGCACCCTTTTCCTCCTTCCAATGTCCGTCGAGTTACCTTAGGATATGAAGGGGGTTTTTAACAAGGTCTCCCTTTCTTATCAGAAAAAAAAATGGGAAGGCATGGCAACCAAACCAAAAAGTATTGAAAAATGCGGGGAGAAGTATAAGCTGCTGCAGGTGGAGAGAATGGTGAGAAAGGACGATATTCAAAAGTTCTTTTTCATAATAGACAAGAAAAAAATAAAGCCGTAGGAATGGTGAGAATGGTTAGATATAGGGTAATTTATACTGACGAGATTACTTTCCAATTCCATATTCCAAAAGGAAAGCTTGGAGGAAAGACATGGTGCTTGGAAATGTGGGGACGAAAAGGTGTTCAGGTTCAACTTTAGGGATGGGGCAGGGGCGGCTCATCCTTCTTTTGCGCAGAAAAAACACTGACCTATTACCATTCTCTATGAGAGTAATAACATTTGCTCTGTCAAAAGTTCTAGGGATAGGAGGCACAAATATAATCCTAGATCTTCATAATATTTCAAAAGTATCAAAACAACATAGAATCTCAGAAAAGAAACTACATATCTAAAGAAGGCTTGAGCTCCTTTATCAACAGAATAGAGAAAACCAGGAATATTTCAATATGATTGATTATTTATTGGATCATATAAAACCCATTTTGAATGGATATCTTCCCTCTCTTCAGGATTGAACATCAATTGCACCGATTTGGTAAACAACTCATTGGGGTAGATGCAATTAAATAATCACCCCCCCAACGAAATGTATAAGAAGATTTATCCTAATAGATCTTGGGGAAAAAGGAGAATAGAAGGATTACAAGTTATGTCTACGTATGGAGTTACAATGTTGCAAATCCTTCAGGCACCATTTAGAAAGAACAGTAAAATTGAATGCCTAGTAGCACTGGTTAAGTGATAGTATAAAAAGAAAAGCATGCAGAAGATATGTAGCGCAAACAGTTAGCTAACCTTTCTTTTCATCTCTTTAAGCATATCCTCGAGGCCTGCCCTCTGAGCACCAAGAGTCTCTAATTGTCTCTGCAAAGAAAATAATAGGATATGACAACCATGTTGTACATAAAAGTAAAATTCAATTCGATTTGTCCAACAGAAAAATGGCAATGGATCGAATCAATGACTTGCATAGTAGCTTAAGCATGCAAAGGTAATATCAGATAAAATAACAATTCGTTTTTTCTGTTCCCTTTTTCATCTTTTAGCCTTGGGGCATGGGGAACTTGAGGGGAAACAGAAGCATAGAGTATATATTGAAGATATTTTAGATTAGAAAATAGAATTACCAAGCTCTGCTTAAGGGCCCCAACTATTGCATCTTCATTGGCATCCAAAGACATTATTGGCCTTGAAAGACTTGGTAGGGCAGCTTCTATCTATAACAGTAATATGAACACAAAAGCAAAAAAGGACGCACATTAAAAAGAAGAGTCAATTTATCATTTCAAGTATGTTATTAAAAAGAATAAGCAACAAGGTATCCACACTCATATATACATAGCAAAATAATATGGAAAAAGCAGTACCAGCCAATTCAGAAGAAGCCAACAACAAATGCATCCTCAAAGACTAAGCAAAATAGCTTATATTTTACTTGCATTACATAAAAACACAAATAACTAATAACAAGTCGACATACCGGTCGGTGGTTAAGGATGGACATCAGTGCAAAATGCTCTCTCACAGAGCGCTCGATTCGCACATCACTTTCTCCAGCTTGTTTTAAGTTAGCAGCAAATTTATTTAACCTTTCCTGCAAAGTCTTTGTCAGAGTGCTGGACTGTGGTCTAGTCCATCGGGTTCCAAACTGACTTCTAAACTGAGCATCCTCTGCAGCTTCTTTCTGCAAAAGCTCCTCAGTCTGTACCAGCAATTCCTGATTCACCCTTCTTAGATCCCTAAGTTGTTGTAACTCAGCCTCCAGACCAGCTGGGCCCCCACTAGCTTGCACCTTTTCTACCTCATTCTTAAGATCTTCTGGAAGATTAAAGTTCCCTTCCAAAGCAAGAATTGAATCTGGCAAGTCCATTTCCTTAAGCCTAACTCGGGTTAGCTCACTTCCTTGCTGCAATTTCTCAGCCTGTGTCCTGATGACTTCATCAACCATTTCAGTATACCTGGAAAGAGCCTTTGCACTGCTGTCAGGAACAAGACTTGCAAACATCTTCTCTTTGCTTGCATCTAACACATCATTCATCTGCATTGACTTCACCATAGAAAATGCAGGGAGAGCTGCTAAAGAACTAGGAGAAGGAACCCTCATCAGATAAACCCTTTCATTTTCCTTCATAGCCCTCTCCAGGTTGCGATTAAGATTAACTTCTAACTTGCTAATTGCATCCAGAATCTGTGCAGGAGCCCCTTTCGATGATTTCTTTGCCTCAGTTAAAGCACTAACACCACTCTTCAAGCGTGCAATTTCTTCTGCAATCTCCTCTTTCTCATGCAGCTCCAAACCATACCTATAACAAGCTTCTGCATAGAAAAGAGCTGCCTTAAGCTGCACATGTGTAATCCACGCTTTTTCAAAATGGTCCTTCAAAGGAGCTGTATTTAATGCAGCTAAAGCTTCCTCATAGTATAATCCAACCTGAAAATAATCTCATTAATCCTAACTAAAAATTTATTCAAATTCCCACTAGTAAACATGAAATCTCAATTCCATAGACCTCTATATTTAATTTTCTAGTTGTTGAAATGCTCCCTCAAGTGAAATAACTAAAGGGCATTTGGGGAGTCAACTCCCTAGCCCCTTCCATTACTTTCTAATACATAATCAATCACCATCCGAAAGTATGGTTTTCACACTTGGTAACTAGATTCTACACCTATAAATGATAATGATAGGAGTAAAGTAACGAACAGAATTATAAGGGATTCCCAATTTGAGTTTGCTTTTACTTCATAAGATGAAAACGAAGAATGAATACAGAAAAAATAATAATTGATCAGAAACCAAACGATATGATCAAATGCAAAAACCAATTTTAATATAACTAATCAGTAAAAAGTAAACTACGTTTTAAGATCTTAAAACGATAATCAACCCATCCATACGCTTGATCGGTCCCCAGAAAAAGATCGACAATCTACTCATTCATTCCAGAAAATGCATATTCCAATTGTCAATCAAGTACAAACAAAGCACAAACACACACACACAAAAATAATAAATATAATAATAATAAAATAACCACTAACCTGCCTAGAAATCTTGGAGCAAACTCCAGGAGTACTTCCTTTGGCAATAGTATTTTCAAAAACACACTCTTGAGCTTGAGCCAACATCAACCTCTCCAACATCCCAGCACACTCCACCGACAGATCCACGGTCGTACTGTTCCCCATCGAAGCCTTTGTCGACGCATTATCTCTGAGGTAAGCAAACGCCCCCGCTGCAGCGATAAACGCGTGAGACGCCAGCCTCCTCCCTTCCACCGTAGTCCTATCGTAAGATAATCCAAGCTGGCTATAAGCCGCGCCGAGATTAAACAAAATCGCGGCCTTTTCTAAATGGATATTTTGTTGAACCGCCTTTTGCTTCTGTTTAAATGCATCAAACCAAGTGAATTGGATTGAATTTATGTGATCTCGATCGGGGGAAATTGGGAAGCGGGTTTCAATTAGGCATAGGGCTTTGAAGTAAGAGACGAGGAGGTCGCGTCGGGTTGTTGGGGATGGGTCCGGAACTCGTTCGATGTCGGAGCGGAGGGTTTTGACTGTGTCAAGGTCATCTTCGAGGTTGACGGCTTCGCGTTCGGAGTATGTGTAGGAGATGTATTGACGGAGGGGACGGTAGAGGTCGATCGAGTTGGTTTTCTTCTCATAGATTGCTAGCATGATGTTGGTGGCTGTCGCCGAGGAGGATGTCGCGGTCATGGCGACGGCTATGTTAGTGGAGATCAAACGTTAGGTTGACGAAGAAGGAGTGGAATTGTCGATGAGAAGAAAAATGAAATTGGGATTAAGGAAACGGTAGAAGGGGTAGTCTTCTTATTGGCAAATGAAATTTCATTATTATTATTTTTTTCATTTATTAATCTGATAAAAATATTAGGTAATATCTATTTAAATATAATTTTTAATCATTTAATATTAAATATTAAAACACTTGACATTCATGATATCTAAAATTTAACCTCAAAAAATAATAATAATTCTTTTATCATTAAAATCATTTAATTAGTATAAAATTTCATTATTTTGCTTGATAGAAAATATCGAAAAATTGAAATAAAATTTATTTTTTATTTAATATTTAACCTAGTTGAAAAATGACAATAAAAACAAACAAATTTTATAATATATGTTAAATTAATTAATTTCTTCTTTTTATTTTTAAAGGATAAACTACATCAATCATCATCAAACTTTACTCTCTCTTATTTTACTCATAATACTTTCACTTTTTTCAATTTACTAATTAAACTTTGACATAACTCTTGTTTTGGTCACTCCGCCGTTAAATAATTAACGGCGTTATGAAATGGCACACAACATCAAAACTACGTTGCTTTAAAAAAAATTAAATTTCTATCAAATCAACGTCGTTTTGTACCTATATATAAAAATTCAAATTTTCCTTCTTTACTTCTCTTCTTCTTCTTTGTATTCCTTCCATTTTTTTTTGTCAACATGTTCAAATTTCGACTACCGTTCGTCGCAGTCGACCACCATACTGACCATCATCGGCTGCCGTTGATAGTAATTAATAAGTCCTAAATTTTTTCACCAAACTCATTTCGTCCTCCTAAACGTAAATTCGTTGTTCATTTAGGCGAAAAATCCGTTAAACTTCATGGATCTGCCATTGTCTTTTGGGTGGATCCGCTCTGGCCCCCACTCGTATGAAATCAATGGTCATTGCAGTCTTTGGATACTTGGGGTTCTTCTTTGACGGGCAATGGCATGATTTTGGATTCCCCTCTTATATTTAGTTGATTTGTTCTTTCTACTTTTAAAGCCATCACTTGCTATGAATTTGTTCATGGAAATTATTTGATTTCAGTTCTGGGTAGTGGCATGAATTTGTTCTTTCTATTTTTTTTAAAAAAAAATTAATAGTAACAATTGATCATGAGAATTGTTGAATTGCTTAGCCATGAAATTATCCCTACCATAATTGAAACTTGTTGTTCTCTTTGCATTTTTAAACTCACCTTCAATGGATTTAAAATTACAGTGGGAGGGTGAGATGGTATGGGTAGGGTGGAGGTGGGAGGGTGACGTTGTAATTTAGGATTAGGGTTTAGTGTAAAAATTAAGAATTTTTTTATCTTTTAAATATTACACATTATAATTAAATGTTAATATATATATAATCATATATATTAATGAAAAAGTCACATCATCCGGCTGTTAGAGAGAAAACGGTCGAATAAGCAAAATAATTTAATATGTAAAGTTTAGTGAGCAAATTGAAAAAATTGAAAGTTCAATGAGAAAAATATGAGAGAGAGTAAAGTTTAGTGAAGAACAGTATAATTTACCCATTTTTAAATTAAAATAATTTACTTTTACACGTAAAAATATCAAATACCATCTCTTCAAAATTTATCAACAAATTTAAATATTAAATAAATAATTTTAATGTTATATAAGGACATAATATAACAAATGTTCTTCTGTGTGGCATGAAATATAAGGTTAATTTGTAATGTGATTGATTCCACAGGTAATTAATAGAACTCAAAATGTTACTTTATACAACTCAAAACATTCTTCTATCAACTCTAAAAAAATTATATATTTAGCAAGTATTTTATTTGCAATTAAAAATGTTATATAAGTATCCTTTTATTTCTAGAAAATAATTTTTTTTAGAAAATAGTTTTCATTTTCAGTTTTTTGAAAATTAGTAAGCATATTTAATTAATATAAATGAAAACTTGAATAAAAATAATAAAATAAAAAATTGTTAAATAAAAATGAACAAATAGTTAATAAATAATTAAACTAAACTATAATTATTACATAAATTTGATATGTGAGTTATGCAAATATAAAACAATAAAGTTGATAAGAAATTCCATAACACAAAAATTATTTTAGTTTATAATAAGAATATATTGTTGATGCATATTGGACATCAATTAAATTTTAAAAATAAACAAAAATATTATTGTAAGCAAAAGCACACAAAAGTGTCATTCAAATAAAAATATGTTTAGTCGTAATTGAGGTCCTCAAACTTTTGGGGAAAAACTAGTGTAGTCCCTAAATGGTTTTTGCACTTGGTGTGACTCTTAAATTTAGAAAAAAAATCAATATAACCTTTTAAATAATGGAATCAAGCATTGACTGTTACATCGTTTAGATGACAATTCACAAAGCTTACACAACAATATACAATATTGATGTTATAGTTCACGATATTTTTATGATAGTACACAATGGAGAATTATGTGATAAATGGGCTTAATTTTTTTTTGGCTAAGTTCGAGAGTATAGTTGATTTTTTTATAAAATTTGAGAACTTATTTAATCTTTTAGAAAAATTAAGAAATTATTTAACTTTAAAATATAAAATATAAACAACTATTAAGATATTCAATACAATAAATATATAAATTATTAAAAAAAATTAGTTTAAGGACCACGTTAAGTGTTAAAAAATTAGGAACCATATTAATTTTTTTTATAAAAGTTTGAGGGTTTCAGATACCATTAAGCCAAAAAATTTATTAGAAGGACTTGAACTCATGTAAGTTAAGTTAAAAATCCATATATAATATTTTTATTTTTTTAATTTTTCAAAACAATTTTAATAAAAACACTTAAAAATGTATTTTTTATATTTTCATATTTTTCCTTATTTTTGTTTTTATTTTCCAGAAATCATTTTATAATTTTACAATCAAAGACGTTTTCTTCAATGTTTTTTATTTTCTAAGAAAATAAAAATGAAAATAGACTATATTTTCTAAAACCTAACATACCCTAAATTTCTCAATTGAATAAATATCAATGATGATAACTTTTCAAGCTTTAACCTGAAAATTATATGATTAACATGATTAATATGGATAACGTAATATTTTTCAGTTCCAAACTAAAATATTGCCATTTTCACTATAAAACCATATTTGATAATAATTTCAGTTACAATCTATAATGCTATGAGTTTCTCAGTAGAATAAAAATTATCACTAATGGTAACTTTTTACGTTTTAACCTGAAAAATTATTTGATTCACATGAATTAGTATGAACAACGTAATATTTTCGGTACCAACTGAAAATGTTACTATGTCCACTCTAAAAAGTTGCCTATTTAGTAAAAATTTCAATGACAATCTATAATGTTACACGAGTTTCTCAATCGAATAAAACTTATAATTGATTGTATCTTTTAACATTTTAACCTGAAAAATTATCTGACCTAAATGATTTAGTGTGAAAACGTAATACTTTCGATTCCAATTGAAAATGTTACAATGTCCACTCTAAAAAGTTACATATGTGGTAATAATCTCAGTTACAACCTATAATGTTATATGAGTTTATCGATTGAATAACTTACAACTGATAATATATTTTTACGTTTTATCCTGAAAATTTATTTTATCTACTATGGATAATATAGTATTGTCGGTTTTAACTGAAAATATCACTCTGTCTACTCTAAAATATTACACATCTAATAAAATTCCCAATTACAACAAAGAATCTTACATGTGTTTCTCAATTGAATAAAATTTACCACCGATAGTATCTTTTTATATTTTAACCTAAATTATTTAATCTACATCATTTAGTATAAACAATATAATATTTTCAGTTTCAATTGAAAATGCTATCATATCCACTTTAATATTTAGATAAAAAAAATAAAAATAAAATATATTTAATAAGTTAAAACAAAAACAAAAGATAATTTTAAATTTTAAGATATATAAAATATTCTTAACTTTGAGTAAAACATTTATATACTAAGATACAAAATTACATATTTGATAAAATAATCAAATACAAGCTATAATGTTACATGAATTTTTCATTGAATAAAACTTACAACTTATTATATTTTTTATTGTTTTAATCTAAAAATATATCTAATTTACATGATTTGATATAAATAACGTAATATATACAATTTCATTTAAAAATGTTATCATGTTCACTTAAAAAATTTATCATGTAATACTCATTATTTTTCCCAAGTAAAATATTATTACTATTTTTAACAATAAATTTTATATGATTATGTATTAATATTATATTCATGTTATTTTTTTTAGCATGCGATGAGTCTTAACTATTAATCCACACACAGAATAAGAAAGCTGCCACGCATTTTTAATTGTTATGTACAAGAATAGACACATTATTATTCATAAATATTTAGTGTAAAAAAATCCTAAAACTTCATCTTTCCTTAATTCAAGATTTCTCTTAATATTTTTGTATCATCTTATTTTTTTATTTAGTTAATGACAATATCAATTTAAATGTTGATTGTTGATCGTTAATAATTTTTTTCTCTTGTTTTTCATACTATATCCTTTGTTTTTTTTTCTTGATTTTTTTTTTAATTTTGAATAAGAATTTTTGTCCTTGTGACACATTTTCCTTTACTCTTGTGGAATGTTTTTTCTTTGCTCTTGTAGCATATTTCTTATGGCTTTTGGTATGTTTTTGCATACATTTACGATCATTTTGGTGATAGAACAAATATTCTCATGTTATTTGTTTTCTGATTAGTTTGACAATGATCATGTATAGATAAATCCATTATTTAGTAAAATGTTGTTTGTTGATATAATTAGAATCATTTAACGAAGCAGTCTGTCATATAGTTTAGTTCGCTCACCACTCCTTTATCACTTCATAAAGCGTATCATTCGACAGATATAAGGAGTTTTGTAAAAGGTTAATGAGTTATTTTGATGTTGAACATCATTCTCGAGATAATGTTTCGTTTTTCTTCGAATCATTGGGTTTAATATTTTTATTTTATGTGTGTTTTTTATAATTATTGTTTTTATTTTTCTCTCTATACTTGAGTATATTGTAATTCTAATTCTTTTCATTATTTTTATAAATAAAATCTAAATATCATCATATATATATATGTTTAGCGTAAAATTAAAAAAAAGACCTCACTAGTCACACTATTAATATATAAAATAACAATGTATGTTAATATAATGTTGAAAATCTTGAGATCCACATGCCTATTTTTCGTAAAGTCGATAATAATTCCGGCGAAACCAGTATCTTTCTATGGTTAGATCTTGTCCCATAGGTATATGCCGATGCGGATAGGCACTTTACTCAAATATCAAAATTTTTTTCCTCAAATGATTTTGAAGAAACTACAGATAAATGAAAAAATGTAGTAATATGGAAAAGATATAGGGGTAAAGTATATAAATGATTATCGAATATAGCCCGTTTTTATTGAGTTTTCAATTATTAAAAATTATAAAATGATTTCTCAATTATAAGATATTGTTTGATTGAATCTCTCGATTGTTAAAATTTATAAAATAGTTAATCTTCTAAACTTCTAGATTTTCGTTAAAATTTAGTTTAATACAAAAATATATATTTAAATTATACCTTAAGTTAACTTTAAAGACCTAAATATTTTTTTATTAAAAATAAATATAGAATATTTCATACATTAATTGTCTAACGATTTCTCCATCACCCTTAGTATATAAATTAGTGATTAAAGAAGAGAAACACTGGCCTTAATTTTTCTCTTAATCCATACAAAGCCTGGCAGCATAATCCAATAGTATTATTTAATATTAATTTCATTCTTAATCCATACAACAGAATTTTCTAAAACTCTTTGCCAGCTCACTATTATTTATTTTATCCCATTTTAATCAAATACTAAAATTTACTTGCCACCCATTAAAAATCAATTTGCTAATACCAAAGCACACAAAATATGTGCAAGTCTTAATATCTTCAATGAGCAGAAAACTAACATTAAAACTTCAAAACCAAGATTTTACATCAACTCGCAAGAAATCACTGGCTAACTGCGCCGCATGTGGCTTCAGACAAGTATGGTGAGTCGGTCACAGAGTCAACCGCCTCATCATGACACGGTGAGACCTCCACCCCACGAATCTCGTCGATCATCTTCACCACGAGACCGATTTTAGGCCGTTGATCAGGAGAAGCGGAAGTACAAGCCATTGCAATCTGCAATAACCCAACCATTTCCTCCTCGATGTCCTTGTACCTCATTAGCTCCAGATCGAAAACCTCCGCCGTCCATTCCTCCCTCACCACCGATTGTACCCATCGGGGTAAATCAACGGGCCCGCTGTATCCATACCCCGCGCCACCGTTATTATCCACCACAGAAGGGCACTTCCCCGTCAGAATCTCGAGTAGCAAGACACCGAACGAGTACACATCGGATTTCTGGGTGAGCTTCCGGCCATCGGATGATAATTCCGGCGCACGATAGCCGTTTGATCTCGGGGCATTGTTGGTGGGTGAAGCGAAGATGGAGAGTCCAAAGTCCGACACGCGTGCATCGCCTGATTTATCGAGGAGGACATTCGTGGATTTGATGTTACCATGGGTGAGTTTAAGAGTCTTGCATGTATTGTGAATAAAAGCTAAGCCACGAGCTGCTCCGGCTGCTATTTTCAGCCTGGTAGTCCAGTCCAACGGCGTTCTCCCCGGTCCTCGGTTCCCTGTAGGGAAAAACAACAACGAATATTATACTACAGAACAAAGGTCGTGATCCTGGAAATTTGTATGCAAGTAATATGGAATATATATATCAGTTGGGCCAATCCATATCAGAAAGCGATGGATGATGAACTAATAATGATTTTGATCAAACGGCGTCTATCGTTTTACTTTTTGGCCATATTCGCTGCAAAAAGAAAAGGCCAAAGGCTCGTCATTGGGAAAAGAACAAAAAGAAAAAGGAAAAAGAAGACATTATTGTCTACCGGAGATGGAGCCCTAACGGGTCAAATCTTCTTCAAGCTTCACGTTACAGGGGGAAGACATTATTATTAATTCGTTAATTTTCATGTTCAACCACCAAATTAAGTTTTGTAAGTTATCCAAGCAAATGCTGTAATCAAACTGCCTGTACTTACGAGAAAGTGACCCATCAACCATCTCCATAAACCCCACAAATATATCTGCCCGGTGAGGGTAGTTACTTCCACCCACCCACCGCAACAACAACCAGATTCATTGATTTTGTATGAAATGAACTTGAAACTAATGCAAAAAAAGCAGGTGAAACATACCGTGAAGTAGCCAAAACAAGCTACCATTGGGCATGAAGTCGTAGACCAAGAGCTTCTCTTCCCTGGCAAAATAGTAGGCTTTCAAGCTAACCAAATGGGGATGCCTTAACCTTCCCAGAACTTCCATTTGTTGCTCAAATTCTCTCTTCCCACCTACGTTTGCGTCTTTTAATCTCTTCACGGCCAGCACATTTCCATCGTCGAGCACCGCTTTGTACGCCGTACCGAACCCACCTTTCCCCAACATTTCAGCCGAAGCTCTCAACAAATCCTCCAGCTCAAACCTCCGAACCCCTTCGAAGAACACCATTCTTCCCCTCTCGAAACCCGGCTGTGCCGGATATGGACTCGAGGAATAAACGATCTTCTCTCCATCGAGAACCTTGGATCCCTTCCCCTCTCTCATTTTCGTAACGTAGTTTCGCCAGAAGTAACAGTAAAGCAAGAGAGAAACCAAAGCCAGAACCAAAACATCCCCTAAAATAATCGCTATTAAAGCCAATGGGCTTATTTTGGCTGCATTATGCTGATGTTGAGGGTTTGGAGTTTTGTTGGGGTTTCCAGTCGCCGGCAATGAGCTTGGGGATGAAGCTATAACAGTTGGGTTTCGACCTGGCATTAACGGCGACGCTAATGCCCCGTCCGATCCGGGTTTTGTCGGTTTACTCTCAATGCTCTTACATTTTTCCAATGGAGCTCCGCAAAGAGCTGCATTTAAACCAAAGGCCGTAACTGGGAAACTCGACAAAGACTGTGGTATTTCACCTGAAAGCCTGTTACCAGAAACGTTCAGGTCCTGGAGGTTCGGAAGATTGAGACCAGAAACCGGCCCTGAAAACCGATTCTCCTCGAGCCGGAGCGTCAAAAGATGAGTCAAACGGTTGATAGTAACGGGGATTTCACCGGTAAAGTTGTTAAACGACAGATCGAGACGGTACAACCGAAACAGCGAGATAACCGAAGCCGGGAACTCACCGGTGAACTCGTTGTGGGACAAAAACAGGAGCTTCAGAGCAGTGAGATTAGAAAGGTCGGGAACCGGACCCGAGAGACGATTTTGCTTTAGACTGAGTACTCGAAGCTGGGTAAGCGAAGCAAGGGGCTCGAAAGAGCCGGTGAGGTCGAGATTTTCCAGGACGAGCCGAGAGATTCGGTTCTGGAAACAAGTGACCCCGGTCCAGGTACATACGTCAACGGTTGAGTTCCACGAAGCTAGCTTGTTGGACTTGTCTGCCGCTGATTTGAAATCCATTAATGTCTTTAAATCAGGGTTTTGAATAGCTTGGACAAGAGAGCACAACAGAAAAAGGAGTAAAACAAGTGGGTTCAAGAAGCTAGTTTTCGCCATTTCTGCCCTGAGAGAAGCACACAGAGCAGGGGAAGTGAAGTTGTCTCAAGTTTAGAGTTTGAAACGAAGATTATAGGTCAGTGGAGGGGTGAGTGGTGAGAGAGGAAATAACGCAAAACATGAAAGGTTTTATTGATAATAAAAAAAGTAAGTATTTCATTTCTGGTCGATTGGACTGAACCAGCTGGATTTGCTCAAAAAGCTTGTAACGTGTTCTATTACGAGGTAAATTTATTATAAAATATTATAATAATATATTGCTGCTGTCTTAATTAATTCTTTGTAACGTTTTAATAATTGTCTTAAATTACCTGCATTAACTTCCGATCTTAATCTGAATCTGATGAATTTGGACGGCCGAGATTTGATCGAAAGGCTCACGGACCACGGTAGATGAATCAAATGAGTGAAGCTGGTGTAGAGCTATTGACCTTGATGAGTCTTTATTTGTTATTTTAGGGTAAATCAGTGGGTACTCTGTGCGGATTAGTGTAAACGAGACAAGCTTCTTAATTTAATTGTTAAAATGATTGTTAAATAAGAAAAACCATTTTTTATATTAAAGTATAATATAAATAATAATATTATCGATTCTCAGCGAGAATGCTATTTTTTTCTAAAATTAATATTTTATATTAATAATAACATTAATCAATACATTAACTCGTATTATATTTAAAATTCTTTCAAGAATATTATATATGCATGAAAAATATTAGTCATCAGAAAAGTGAAATATATTTCTTTCAACATTTTCTCATCATAGGTATTTTTATCACATAATTTCAGTTAGGAAATGATTCAAAACATAATAGAGTTATACTAATTGACCCATGATAATTTATTTTTAATTAATATTTTTTAGTTATTTTATTTAAATTATATAAAATTTTAAAGATAAAAAATATCCTTATAATTATACGTATAACCATTTAAAATATTTTTCTTTTTTTTCCTAATTGAGTTAATACTGTTTAACTTGTAACATCTAAAATTAGCTGACCCTATTCTCATATGTAATGGGGTAAGGGGAGGTAGGGTAGTAGGTTGCCCCCAACGCCAGGTTGAGAGCAGCTTCCGTGGAAGACCTCCGGCAGTTATAATTATGAATTATCCACCGTGGGACTCAATCCTACGACCACAAGGTTAAGAGCCTTGCGCTCTACCAACTGAGCTGGACATGTAATTCTTTAATTTGTAACATCTCTCAATCAAATATCTAATATTAATAGAGATGTTTATGTTATTAATATAAGAAAAAATGAGGTAGGGCTCTGCAAGTGAAATAATATATGTAGTATATAATAAAGTTATTGTTTTAATAAATAATTTTGAAACTCGTGATTATAATAAATAAATGTTTAAAAAGTGAATATGAATATGAAAAAGCGAATAAAGAGTAGAGTGGATTAAGGGATAAATGGGGTATTTAGAGGCACAAGTGTGCCTTTAGACTTGTTTGAGCAACACTGGAAAAGCGATGAACTTGGTTTATCGGAGTTGTTTGCTTTACCAGTAAATTAAAATAGAAAATAGAAAATAGAAAAGGTTGCATATTTGGTCTAGTTTTTCGCTTCTGCCTTCTGCTTTTCATCTTCTATATGAACTTTGACTAGTCGAAGTTGTTAGCTTTTGACAATAACAATCAATATTAGAATAAAGTATGTATTTGATATTTCATCTATTATTGTAATTTTGTTTTAATCTCTCACTTATTTTTAAAATTATATTTAACATTATATTTTATTTTTATTTTGGTATACTATCGCTAAGTTTGATGATTAATTCAACATAATGATGATGTAACATGGTATAATAATAATTTTAATCTCCAAAACTTATATATATTCTATCAAATTTGTCTTAATTCAAAATAACTCAATAAATCCTCGATATATAAAAATCCTATCAATTTGGTCCTTATTCTAATTTGAAATAAATTAATAATTTATTAATATTTTAAAGTTTTAACAAATTACAAAATTTATTATTAATTTAATAATAATTTTTAAATATTGAAAGTTTATTGAATTATATCGAATTAGGAGCAATTTGATAAAATATGTAAGTTTTTAGATTACAACTATTATTATACCATGCCATGTCATCATTTTCGTTTAATTAAATGGTAAACTTAATGACAAGGTATCAAAATAGAAACAAAACGTAACATTAAGTTTGATTTAAAAAAAAGATAGATGACCAAAATAATAATATTGAATAAATGAGATGTCAAATAGATAGTTTATTGAGTAGGGTGAATGTTTACTTGTCCGAATTCATCGAGTGTGATTTGATTTTGTCATAAAGATGAACGATTGTGAAGCTTTGTTTAGATATGAATCATTCAAATAATGTTTGATAATATTTGATAGTGAAGTGATTAAAAGATATTATTTGTATAAAATTTTCTTTAATCAATTAACAACATACACATACTTTACAGATATAGTTGCTGATGCTAAATAAAAGACGATAGTTTCAAGTGTTGTTTGGAAATGTTGAAAGTTACAATTTTTTTTCTTCTTTTTAAAATTTTTAAGTGAATGTCTTTCATATACTTCTCTAACCATTAAAAAAAAGGGATTTGTATATACTAAGGCTTAAGTCGAATTTTTCCTCTCAATAAATATACTCGGGTATTGCTTAGGCCTGATGGGACTTAAAAAATGTTTATGGATATGAGTTTGATGGGAGAATTGGGCTCTAGGCCATGGTGAGGATGCGAGTTAATTTATATTGGAATTCGATATGCGGTTTGCGTTCGTAGATAATTTCTCACGACGCTCGATTATGATTTGTAGTTGTAGATGATCTTTCAGTAGTTTAATCTCCTGTTATGATTCGTTTTTCGATACAGTCAAATTTGTTTATATATGTCTTTTGTTTGAATTTTTAGGATGAGTTTTAACTTTTTCATCATATGATTATTGTCTGATCTCGAGTGACTAATTTATTATATCAACGATTATAACAAAATATATTAATTATACGTTTAATTTAATAACTTCATTATAATTTTAAATATTTTTTATTTTTAATAAAATAAACAATTTAATTACATAAAGTAATAAATGATATACGAGTAGGGTAGAGAAAATAGGTGGACGTCTAAGGAAATGAGTTTTTTTACGAATTCTAATGAGTTTAAAATTCATGACTTAAAATAATATAAAAAATAAAAATAAATAATTTAATCAACCAAACAAATATGCTCACTGAACAACTAATAAATGAGTCCAAGGTGAATGCGGTCGGCAATTATCCTTTGAGTGCATGTTGAATTAATAATTTGTAATAACTTTGAAAAGATGGAAATATGTATTATTTTATTTAATGAATCTATTTATTATATAATTTATGAAACGAAATTTAGAGTGATTTGATATGATTAATTAAATTTGATAATTTAAGACTAATCATAATGATACATTTCTTATTAATATAAAATAACCGAAACATGAAAATTGATACTTATATATTAATTGAAAAAGTTTTTTAAAATTAATTTAATAAATTAGTATGTCAATATATATATATTGAATAAAATTAGTTCCTAAAATATTCATGTAATAAATTATTACAATTGACAAATATACTTATATTTAAAATTTTAAAAAAAATATTTGTTCAAAAAGTTTTAGAAAAATATATAATAAATTTCGGTATTGATTATTTGTCATTTAAAATATTAAGAAAAAAATAAAAAAGCCACAATTTTACTAAATTAAAAAGAAAATTATTAAAATAAATTCATTATCCAAACTTAATTGAAGCCCGAATGAGACTGAAACCTAAATCTTTCTTGGACTGCAAGTTTTTCAATTTTTTTTTTATTTTCTACAAAAGCCAAGTGCAACGGCAAAATATAAACGCATTCTCTGATTATTCAACCAAGTTCAAGTTCAAGTTCAAACCAAAACCTAAAACAGTGTCTCCAAGAACTCCATCACGGCTATGGCTTTCGTGTATTACAAGTTTAAGAGCTCCAAACTCTTCCATGCATGCTCTTCCCATCAATCATCTGTTCATCTCAGTTCATGATTTCAAAGCCGAAATCTTTGCTTCCAATCGTTACGGCCATGGCAAGGATTTCGATTTGTTGATCAGCGACGCCAAAAATGATGAACAGTTCACGGAAGAGTCTTCGTTGATCCACGCGAATTCTTCCGTTTTGATTCGTCGCGTTCCTGGATTGCCTTCGTTCCCAATTGTTATCGGTGAAAGAAAACCCAAGATTGCCAACAACCAATCATCTGCTTCGAAAGACCATCAAGAAAACGGAGGATTTGGACTTGATTTCAGTTCAGTCCCTGAAACCCTAACCGTAAATCCAAGAAACACCCAGTGTAAAGAAGACAAAATCAATGGTGGGTTTAAGATTGCAGCTGGAAAAGGATTCGTTAAGGGTTTTGATCAAAAGAGCCAAATCCCACCACAGGGATACGTTTGCTATCGGTGTAAAGTGGCCGGACATTACATTCAACACTGTCCCACCAATGGCACCCCTAACTTTGATTTCAAAAATGTTAACACGATTTCGGAGACGTCTGTTTCGAGCTCCAATAGTTCTGGGATTTCTTCGATTTCCAGTAATGGTACTTCAGTTGATCAAAAGATAGCACCCGAATTGAACTGTCCGTTGTGTGAGAAAATAATGAAGAATGCTGCATTGACAAAGTGTTGCTTTGCTAGTTTCTGTGATAAGTGTATAAGGGAACACGTTGTTTCCGACTCCGATTGTCTCTGCCGAAGGAAAATAACGGTTGATGATATTCTGACAAATATGACTCTTAGAGACACTATCAATCGAATCGTGAACGCCGAAAGTAAAGGTGCCACCGCCGTGAAAAGGAAGCAGCCACCTGCAGAGAATGAGACGCAACAACAGAAGGCTGATGCTGGTGGAGCAGAGTTTCCAAGGAAGAGGCAAAGGGTAGCAGACTCATATTCAGAGTGGGGGCAATGGCAAAGAATGCCAGTACTCACAGACAATACATGGAGAAGAAAAGCATAGGCATGACAAATTTGGAATTTCTTTCAACTCAAAGACATATGTTCCAACTTTTACATGATGAGCAATCTTGTACTTTGATTTTAGCAATATAATTACAAATATTTGGTTTTAGTTTTCTTTGATTTTAAGGTTATTCGGAGAATAGTGTCTCTATCGCTAATATTACGTCCATTATATTTATATTTTCTCATGTTATTACCTTAAAAATTTCAAGAGGTATGTGTAGTGACGGAACTCAATTTTCCCTAGAGGGGCCATTTTAAAAAAAATTGTACATATTAACTAACTGCTTTCTGTATTTGTATCAATATAAACTTTATATTAAATTATTATATTAATAAAAGAAAATTTTATAAATACTTTAAATTCATCTGTTCAAATAAAAATTTGAAAAATTAAAATACATTGATAAATATAGGTATTTGAAATAAAACCATAAATATAAATTGAATTGAATTTGTTTTAAAAAAACACCTTAAACTGAAATGAAATTAAAAATTAAATATTTGTAACTTGATTGAAGTTCACAACTCAAAAAAAGATGAACAACTCAAAGAATATAAACAATCAAACAAGAAAAAACACAAAAAAAAAATCATATCTTGAAATAAAAAATGAAAAAGAAAAAAATATTTTAATTCATTTATAAATAAAACAATAATATAAAAAATAGATGTTAACTTTTTTTTAATAAATGATATTTAGGTTGTTTCTAATCCCTAAAGTAGTATATGCGTCGTTTTTGGAGAAGCCAAATTTAATAACTTATTAACGTTTTTCTAAGGGATAAACTTAATATTTTAATATTTATATAAGGTAAATTAAATATTTATTACATATGTTTCGTTTTGATACCTAAACTTTATTTTTTTAAAATCATATTTAACATTTAGTTTATATTTTATTTTTGTATCCGTCGTTCAAAACTCAACGACGATTTTAACGTGATATCATAAGGTAATGTCACATCATTATTGGGAAAAAAATACAATGTTTAAGTTCTATTAATTTTTAACGGTAAAATACTAAATTAAAACTTAAACTAAACGTCATATATGATTTTACAAAAATAAAATTTGGACACCAAAACAGATAAAAATAATAGTTTATGTATTAAAATGTAGTTTACCCATTTATACATATGATATATATAAATATATTTTATTTTTTAAATACTTTTTGGGGTGGTTCCGCCGTTGGGTTTGTGCACCGAAGTTACTTTTGAGAAAGAAAAAAAAAACAATCTTTCTTTAAAATATATAAAATTTTATAATTCAAGCAAGATAAATGGTTAAAACCAACCATCAATAATGACAAATTAAAAACTAAATTAATTAATTCACTCTATACATCGAATTTTAATATCTTTTATAATTATTAGGAAAAACATGAAAAGTATCGTTAAGAACAGCATCCAAAAAAATTGTTAGAAAGCTTCTTTTAATTCAAGTGATCAACATACGATAAATGCAGGGATGCAGTGAGTAGAAATTTTAAATTCCCTTATATATTAGATATTTTCTTTGTATTTTATGTGATCTATTTGATTTCATACCCCTAAAATTTTATAATCTTGCACTTTCTAAATTTTAATATAATTTTTTATATTTGCATCCACCAACACAAATTCATGTATCAGTCATTGGATAAATATTATCTTATTAGAGTATAAATTATCTTATTATTTTATCTACGAACTTAAATAAAAAAAAACAAAAATTGAAACAGAGATACCACCATCATAATACAATCTTTGATAAGCAGTTCAAAATCTAAATCAATGGTATCTTGGTTCCAAATTGCATTGATGACCAATGTGGAAGAGTTTATAGTTCCTCCGGATCATGACAGATCGATTTTTTCCAGAGATAGATTCCATCCATTCCTTAAAATTTTCAAATTCTATTATATTTTAGATTTTTCTGGACATTCTCTATTAATAATATGTTTTTACCGTCTAAAATTTTATAAGTTTGCTCATTTATAAAATTTTATAAGTTCGGTCTCCTATCATAAAATCATGCATCCCTGATCGTCTTCGATGTTGACCAGGTGGTTCATGTCTGTCTAGGTCAATAGGAGGTATGGATGTTGGAGAGTTTAAAGTTCCCATGCCATATGGAAAGCAAGTAAAGGTAAGCTTGTTGGACCTTTTGCAATGTTCTTGTTGATGTTATGGTCACTTTCTCATTTGAAATTGAAGAGCATATGCACACATTTAAAGTTTGTAAATGAAATTGCTGATTTTTTTTAAAGCTGTCAAATGCTGGTGGGAGGCTTATAATTGCTTCGGATGGCATATGGGATGTCCTATCGTCGGGAACGGCAGCAAAATCTTGCTGTGGTCTACCAGCCGAAGTTGCTGCTAGACAAGTAGTTAAGGTGATTCAATTCATTGTCATACGGTTTCTCCTTTTAGACCAGTTTTTTTTCATGTTCTAATATCTTTTTGCTTAGGAAGCATTAAGGACACGATGGTTAAAGGATGACATGACTTGCATTGTCGTCAACATAATTCCCCCTGAAAATTCACCGCCGCCTTCGCGTCTTCCGGGAAGCCGAATAAACTGAGAGCGTTTTTATTCAGGAGCAAGTCCCGTGATTCCGCCAATAAACTAGCGAAGAAGCTTTCAGCTGTTGGTATAGTGGAAGTACTGTTTGAAGAAGGCTCAGCAATGCTTGCTGAAAGGTTTGCATTTAGCACTAGCAGTATCTAAAACTGTCATTGCCGCTAAAATACTCGAACTCAGACGTGCGTGTCGGATATAAATATCTAGGAAGTAAAATACAGTAAAACCTCTATAAATTAATAATAACAAGACCACATAATTTTTTTTTCTGATTCAATAAACCTACATATTTTTAATGAATAAAAGGAACTTAAAAAGGTATTAATTTATCGAGTGCTTCCTTCCGCGTATAGTAAGACCTCTATAAATTGAATGAGACAATATCAAATTGTTTTGGACATTATAAAATCCATTCTCATGATGAAGTAGCCTCAAAGAATTTAAATGAAGGAATTACTTAAAAATGTATTCATAAACTTGATACGATGATTAATGGCTTTAGGTATTGCAACAAAATGAATGTCAATCACCTATTGAGGATGAAACTAAAGATGATACAATACATTTGAGATCAATTACGTGGAAAGAAGCACTCATAGTGGCAATAACTCTTCACAATTTTTTGTTATAGTATGAGAACTCAACATCGGAACTTTTGAATACAATAAAGAAAGTAAGAGATGAAATACAGTTAGATTTAAATTTTAAGAAGAAACAAACAATAATATAATCATATTTTACTAAGTTGTCTTAATTATATTTGCAATTTTGTAGAATTATTAATTTATAATATTGAAAGGACCATAAATTTCTATAAGGGTCTTCCGGAAAATTATTATCTTATTAATTTATTGAAATTATTAATTTAGACTGATAGATGATTTATTTGGTTATTATTTTGCCTTTAATTTGATGCTTAGTTTTTTGGTTTTTGTGGTTGATTTACTCATTTTGATTCATTTTCTATGCAATACACTAGATTCTGGAAAGTACACTAAAAGGAAAGAATTTTGCAGTTTTTATTTTTGGAGTCAAAGTTGGATTAGTGGGCATGACTCTAAGCATGATGCATCTGACGTGACGTTGAGTTAGCAGCTTCTAGAAGGTCCAATCAGCGTTTCTAGAAGGACGAACGGATCAATCACGTTTTTGAAATTCGAATTCGAAAATTATCTTATTTTTTAGGATTTTAGTTTGAATATTTTCAAGAATTATCTTTAGGAGTTATCTCTTGTTTTTAGGAATTATATTTTCATTATTTTTAGGGATTTAAAAAGCTATAAATACCCCTCAGGGTAAACTTGAAAACACATTCAGATTTTCATTCTTCTTCTTTGCTTTGGGTTTTATAAAAGTTTTTCTTTTATAAGCCAAGGGTTGAAGCGATGACTCAATTTCGATTGTGAGGATTGAAAAGCACCAAAAATACCTTTGGATAAGTTTCTTAATTTTCTAGAGAAATAGGATTGACAATCATCATTTCCTTTAAAATCAAAACACTTTTAAATAAAAAAGTCAATGTTGGTTTGGATGTTGTTCTGGTTTATAGTTCGAAGGAAGAATCAGCTGGTAGCAAGTTCGACTTCATGTGAACACACTTAGCGGCGGTCCGCTAAAGGAAATTGAGATCGAACTCAATTCTCATTGAGATAACATAGTCTAAGTTGAGTTTTTCCAGATTTTTAAAACTAAGTTGGTGTTGACGACGATAGTCGTAGACGATAGTCGTAGTTAGTCCTCATAAGAATTGAAATTCAAATATAGATTTTGGATTATCGGTTTATAAGAGAGAGAAACAAGTTACATGGGTTGGGCCCTATAGACTGTAGCCGACAGATATCCGAAGTGAAAATTTATTCCGATGATCAGATGGAATTGAGGCAAAGCTAAAACCTAAGGCTGTTTTCACCTTAAGTTTTCTTTATCTCAATTTATTTATTTTATCATTATCTCATATTTTTAAACAATTTAAAATTCCCAATTTAATCTCATATTTTATCCAAATCCATATATTTTCTCATCTTTATCCAGATCTAAAATTAGAAAGTCCACAACTTCATAGACTCCAAAGTCTCTATGGACCGACCCTGCTTCTCTTTACTACTATCTTCCTTTATTTATTTATTTTTAAGGATAAGGAATTATTTGACAGTAATACGACGCCTGTCAAATTGGCGCCGTTGCCGGGGACTTCGGCTAAAATAACTGATAGAGTTGTTTCTTTTTTATTTATGACCAGAAGTAATCCAAGTGATTTGGTAGAATTTAATCAAGAAATCGTAACTCGAGCCAGATGAATTCACACAAAAACGCTTCAAGAAAAAAGAAGAAAACGACAACAGGAACAACTGGAGCATTCAAATCCAAAATTAAATCCGAAAGGATCATTTTCTTTCAATACAAATGAAGAACCGATAATCGAAGATACACTAGGCACAGACAACACGTCAGAACCAATGATAGATCAAACGATTCACTAGTTATCTGCGACACCTGCCGTACAACAACCCCTCTGCATCACTTTTCCTCAAGGTGAAACTTCGTTTACTCTGAAAAACGAGCCTTATTCATCTTCTTCTTACATTCCATGAGCTTCCTAGTGAGAGTCCACACAAACATCTCACAGAGTTTCATATGGTATATTCAAGCATAAAACCTCAAGAAGTATCTGAAGACCAAATAAAACTACGAGATTTCCCTTTTTCTTTATCTGGTTTAGCTAAAGAATGTTTATTTTATTTACCTCGTGATTCTATAAATACATGGGTTGATTTAACTCGGAATTTTCTTGATAGGTTTTCCCAGCAGCAAAAGCAAGTGAATTAAGAAGAAACATTATGGGAATAAGACAAAAAGATTGAGAATCATTTTACGATTATTGAGAGCGATTTAAGAAGCTTTGTGCAAGCTGTCCATATCATGAATTATCCGAGCAAACACTCCTCCAATATTTCTATGAAGGGTTACTTTCAATGGAGATGAAGACTATAAATGTTGCTAGTAAAGGAGCTCTTATGAACAAAACACCAGTTGTAGCAAGGGAATTAATTTCAGCAATGACTGCCAACTCTTAGCAATTTGGCACTTCAAGTGAACCCAGCCGACAGGTTCACGAGATAAGTACTACTTCCTTAGAAAACAAAATTGATAAGTTAACTGACACAATTAATTATTTGGTTGCAGGAAAAATTTGAGCAGCGAAAGTATGCGGAATATGCACAATGCCAGATCATCCAACAAACTGTTGTTCGAAATTACAAGAAGAAACTGACGCACAAGTGAACACAGTGGGCAATTTTTTGGGACCTTCTCAGAGGCCTTACAACCTTAACAAAAACACTTACAACCCGAGAGATCACCCAAATTTCAGTTACGTATAAAACTCAAGGCTTAATTAAGTCTATCAATCAAGGCCACCTCCGCCACCTCATGAATTGCCAAAGTCCTCTTTGGAATCTATCGTTAAGAGGATGGATGTTTCCCAAGAAAAATTCCAGAATCACATTGAGGCTCATTTGCAAGAAATAGATAAGTATATTATTCAACTAGCTCAGGCCGTGGGACGCTTGGAATAACAAGGTAAGCTTCCATCACAAACTGAAGCGAACCCACGAGAAAATGTTAGCGCCATCAACATTCGAATCCATATAATTATCGAATAACCAGTCCCATAGGATGTTGGCACAAATCCCCAAAAGAATGGAGAATACCTGAAATCTAAGAAAAAGAAAAAAAAATACTGAAGCAGAAACTCATAAGGACAAAGGGATTGATGTAAATCCCTAGAAAAAGAAGAAAAAAGCATCACAATCTGATCCATCACCATCTTCATATGCCACTCAGCCTCTTTTTCCTTTAAGGTTAGTAAAAGGAGACAAACAAGCTGAAGAGAAAGAAATCTTGGAAGTATTTCAGAAGGTTGAAATCAACATACCCCTCATTGAAGTAATCCGAAAAATATCAAGGTATGCTAGATTTCTTAAATACCTCTGTACCACAAAAATAAGGCTCACCGGAACTGAAAAAGTAAATTTGGGAGAGCATGTTTCAGTTGTTTTCCAACGAAAGCTTCCACTTAAGTTAAAAGATCAAGGTATGTTCGCTATACCTTGCAAAATTGGTAAAGTTAGAATTAAACATGCAATGTGTGATTTAGGGGCTTCTATAAATATTATGCCTTTATATGTGTACAACTTACTTTCTAATGAGACATTGAAGGATACAAGAGTGACAATACAGCTGGCGGATCGGTTGATAATATATCCCAAAGGACTTTTGGATGATATATTGGTTTAGGTAAATGAGCTTATATTTCCAGTAGATTTCTATGTCATTGACATGGAAAATGATCGAACAAATATTTGTTTTGAGATACTTCCGGGTCGTCCCTTAACAAAAAAAAATACAAAAATCGATGTAAAAAGTGAGATTCTAACAATAGAGTTTGACGGTAAGATCGTAAAATTTGATGTATACAAAGCAATGGGTTATCCTGATAATGTTGCTAGTATAAATTTTGTTGATATTATTGGACCTCCCGTTGATGATTATATAAAATCTAACTTTATTGATAATCTATGAAGGAATTGGAGGAATTTGAAAATGAAATCAGAGAGTTTGAGAAAATTCGGTTAATTCTTATTTATGCTTTACTCCCTCAAATCCTAAAATGCTACATTCTGTTTTGTAGGCTTCTCAAGTCGATTTGAAGAAGTTGTCAGAACACTTGAAGAACACATTTTTTGGAAAAAAATTCTTTGCCAGTAATTATTTCGGACAAGATGAAAAGGATTTCTAGAAAAGCCTTTGAGAATGCCAAAATCTACAAGAGAAGAATAAAAGAAATATATATGATCGTAGAATTTATCATAAGCAAGTTCTTAGTTGGAAAAAAACGTATGAAGTAAAGGAAGTATTTCTCTCGAAACCTGTAGTCTGGAATAGGTCGTCAAGCTAACGACGTTAAACAAAAGCGTTAAATAGGAGGCAACCTATTTCATTTTATTTTATTTTTAGTAAATTTTATTTTATTTTATTTATTTCATTTATATTTTATTTTATTTCATTTAATTTTTAGTAAATTTTATTTTATTAGGTACTTATTTTATTTTCTTTAAATTTTCTTTGAACATGTTCAAATTTTAATCGAATATACAGCCTTGGAGTAGTGTTTTACAGTTGGAGATAATACTTTGTTCAATAGGCGGCACAACATATTGTAAGATACCATGGTTCCAGCAAGAAGTCTATATTTGGTTGTCATTAGACCATGAGAGTATTTATGTTCCATCTCTTGTGCTTTTCTTTACATATTGGGACAATATGGTCTAAGTGGGGGGTAGAATTTGCTATCAAATTTTTCGCTTGCTTGTTTGATTGGTTGGGATTAAGTTTTTTTGATATTGATGTGTTGAAATCTTTAGTTGCCTATTTTGAAATTCACTTTATACTCTTGCTTCCTTTTGGAACGTGACCATGCTTTTATCGAACTTAATTTGCATGATGGTTACTGGCATAACTGGTGATTTTCTGTTAAATATTGATATTTCAAGCTTTTGTTGATGGAGATGATCTTGACTCAGTACATATAAATCTTTCTTGTGAGATTTGAGCCTAACGATCATATATTTTCTTTCTTTCTCATTGTTTGACTGAGTGTGCCAGACTAATTATGATATTCTAGAACTCGTAATCTTAATGCATATCGAGACTACATGTTGGACATAATGTTTTAATGTGATAGGGACACTTAGGATTAAGCCCATTTTCCCTCAAATAACATATCCATTTATATTTTCACTAGTGAACCAGTTTTTGAGCCTTTATCATTTTCTTGGTTTTTACCACATAATTAAACCCAAACCTTTATTTTCCCCCTTTTTCTACTCTTATCAAGACAAGTAGATTAGTTGTTTAATTTGATGTATGTTTTTATTTTATTATTTTTACCTTTGTGAAAAATGGTTCGAACAATGTAGAAATTACAACAATGCAGTGCAAAAATAGTAGAAAAAAACCAGAAAAAAATAAAAACGAAAAAAGCAGTGAAAGGAAAAAACAAAAAAAGATTGAAAAAGTGATTTATGTTTATGTTTATGCTTATTTGTTTACTTTTATTTTATGAAGTTATGAATAATTTGTAAATATCTTGTCTTGATACTTAAACCGATCATCATGGCCTTTTCCCTATCCTAACCTAAGCCACATTACATGTTGATTTAAAGACCCCTTGATTATTGCTTTATATTCACTTTTAGTAGTGAAGACTTGATTGGATTCCAAACCTATAGTAATATCTTGGTTAGTTCAGGTTTGAGTGATTTCATTTTACCCTAAACACTTTAAGCGGATATGAGTGAATCTTTGTGAGGCATTGAGTCATGCTTCATTGATGTTGAAAACTAATTGGGATATCTTGCTTCGCTTAAATTCTTCTTAGTTGTGATTTTGTTTGATTGTACCTTGAATTCGGCAATTGTCATGAACTTAGTTCGATTGAAAGTTTTAGGAATAAAGTGAAATTAAAGATGACAATTTATGATTTTAATGTGTTAATTGAGGAATGCTTGAGGAAAAACATTGAATAAGTGAGGGGGAATTTGATAGGTGGTTTATTTGGTTATTATTTTGCCTTTAATTTACTCCTTAATTTTTTTGTTTTTGTGGCTGATTTATTCGTTTTGATTCATTTTTTGTGCAATACACTAGATTCTAGAAATTGCACTAAAAGGATAAAATTTTACAGTTTTTTTATTTTTGGAGTCAAGACTGGATTAGTAGGCATGACTCTGGGCATGACGCATCTGACTTTGGGTTTTATAAAAGTTTTTCTTTATGTTCAAAGTTTTTATTTTTATTTTTAAAGATGCTAAGTATGATTGTCATACTTAACTAATTTCTCCGTAAGCCAAGGGCTGAAGCGATGACTCAATTTAGATTGTGAGAATTGAAAAGCACCCAAAAATACCTTCGGGTAATTTTCTCAATTTTCTAGAGAAATAGGATTGGCAATCGGCCTTTCCTTTAAAATCAAAACGCTTTTAAATCAAAAAGTCGACGTTGGTTTGGATGTTGTTCTGGTTTATTGTTGGGAGGAAGAATTGACTGGTAGCAAGTTCAACTTCCTGTGAACACACTTAGCAGTAATCTGCTAAGGGAAATTGAGATCGTATTCGATTCTTATTGAGACAACATAGTCCGAGTATGGTTTTTCCAGATCTTTAAAATTAAGTTGGTGCTAACGACAATAGTCGTAGTTAGTCCTCATAAGGACTTAAATTCAGATAGATTTTGGATTATCAGTTCACAAGAGAGAGAAACAAGTTACAGGGGTTGAACCTGTAGACTGTAACCGACAGATATTGAAGTGAAAATTTATTCCGATGATCAGATAGAATTGAGGCAAATCTGAAGTCTGAGGCTATTTTCACCCTAAGTTTTCTTTATATCAATTTATTTATTTATTTATTTATTTTATTATTATCTCATATTTTTAAACAATTTAAAATCATTTATTTTAATCTCGTCTTTTAACCAAATCCCTATCTTTTCTCATCTTTATCCAGATCTAAAATTAGAAAATTCACAACTTCAGAAACTCTAAAGTCTTTGTGGATCGACCCTGCTTCTCTTTACTACTCTCTTTATTTATTTATTTTTGAGAAGAAAGAATTATTTGACAGTAATACGACGTCTGTCATAGACCTTGGGCCTAGGTTGGGACCGAAAATAATTATTATTTTAGAGAGATTATTAATTTATCGAGTATTAAATTTATAGACATTATACTGTACTGCACTGTTTTCATTTGTTATTGCAGACTAAGAGACGACGAGTGCGCAGGGCAAACAACATGGGGTATATTCACATGTGGCGTATGCCAAGTGGACCTCGCTCCAAGTGAAGGCATCTCGGTTCATGCAGGTTCCATATTCTCCACCAGCTCAAAGCTGTGGCAAGGGCCCTTTCTTTGCGGTGGTTTCCGGAATATAATGGATGCCATGGAGAAAACGCCCCACTGGAGTTAAAGTGGCATAGCTCTTTAATGTATGGTTTCCGGAATATAATAGTCCTTTTTCACCAGATTAGGCAATTGTTTCAATCCTACTATGATGTGCAAATGTATATGTATTCCCACTCATCTAATAATGTATGGTATCTAATAATATTACATTTTTATGGTAATAAAATTTGATTGTTTCAAAACAATCTCTCATTGATTCTGCTTTCTTACATGGTTCCATACTCCATTGATGAGCTTCCATGGAAGAGCCTTTCCCTTGCTTTACTTGCCTGCAGTTTTTTGGCACAGTCCAAAAAATATAATATAAATGATGAAGAAGACTAAGCCAAGCAAGTAAGCAAATTTAAAGTCTTTCAATCCCTTCAGTGTTAACAATCTGCTAAAAGGTGCGATTTCCAGTATACAAATGAAGATGTCATTGAAGCTAAGTTGCAGTATTACCTGTTCTTCCCAATTTACGCAACTTGTAACAATGGCGAGCAGAATATTTTGGGTTAAAGAACCGGACTGTATACCGACCCACAGGCCAATCCCTTTCAACTGTAGCCAGAAGGCAAGGGTGGCAGCGGCAGGGATTCCGACGAGATAAAATGCTCCGAGGTTGACATAAGCTCCAATATGCTGCCATCCGCTTCCCCTCGCAACACCTGATCCAAGCATGTAACCATTTGTAAGACTACCACTGTAACATTCATCTCCTTGGAAATATATTAATTTTTCACCAAAAAGATAGCGAGTTTAACCTTGAAGAACCCCCTGTAAGCCGTCAAGAATAACAGACACACAAACCATGGGAGCCATGCTTGTCACAGAATCCACCATTTCCTTCTCGTTGCTATAAACATAACCGAAAACACGTCAGCTCGCAAACAGGATTCCAGAAACTATAACGCTGTCTAAAGCTGCAAGAGCTATAGCAGCATACATCGCTACACGTGCTGCTTGGGGGTTCCCTGCCCCTAGTTCATTGGAAACTCTAGTACTATTTATACAAATAGAAAATAATTCTTAGTTACATTAATTTGGTTTGAAAAAGTTGCAATTTTGATAAAAAGGAATTACAAAATAAGTTCATGCATATCAGGACATACCTTGCTGCAGCACCAAGTCCATATAGTATGGCATAAAGTGTTGAAATGGTGTTGAGACTGCTTAGGAAAGTAGAAAAACTTATTAGTAGAGTAATTACAACATGATGCAAATGAAAAATCATATGGCTGCAATATCCATTAAGCTTTGAAGGATACCAGATGCATCAATCCCAAACGATAGCAAATGAACATTCCACACAGATAGGACAGATGTTTCCAGCTCCGGATGTGGTAAAAGCCCTGACAGCAGGATAAGTAGCTCAAATGACCACCACTCAAGGCTACAATTGTTTGAATAAAGAAGACATTACAGACCTTCAACAGCTTAGGCATATATATTCAGGTGAGGAGAAGAGATAACGAACCAAATCATAACAGCAGAGGAGATAGCGAAACGGAAAAACTCTCTGATTCCTTGGAACAATTCCGTTGTAACGGGGACATGAGTTTTTGCACAGGCGGGAGAGTACAACATATAAAGTGCAAGGAAAATCACATTTAATCAGTTTGAGATACTAATTGCTAATGCTCCTCCTATATTTTCTAATCCAGACATGAACACCAAAGCCCAACATAGAGGTATATGTACTAAAAGACTGGCACAAGAGCATATGAGCATGAGAGTGATCAAACTTTGCGTTTGAAAGTAGCGCACAAGTGGTTGAGAAGTAGCATAGGCAAATAGTGCCGGGATTAGCCAATGGATAAATTTGCCGGCTTCGTGTGAAATTAAGGGATCTTGACCAATGAACACAAGTAGCCTCCCCATGTATAGCCATAGGAGGGACAGAGGGATGCAAACTAAGATTAAACAAAATATAGCAGTGTAGGTATGGATTCCCACTTTTCGGTACTGTCGAGCTCCATAAGCTTGTCTACACAGCGTTTCCAATGCACAAGCCATACCTAGCTGATAATCACATACAAATTACAAAATTTAGTTGTTTGATATTCTATAAGTTCAGATAGTAATAGTGGTGACAACTGACAATTCCAGTAATCCAAACTCAGTTCATCAGCTGGTCTAGACTCAGCAGCAAACCAATCATTCAATTATTGTACTTTTTTCTTTAATTTGTTAAACTGATAGTGATTGAAAAACTACAAGTCAAAAAGCATAAAGGAATATCTGTCATCACACATACTTGCTGCCCAAGTGTTTAAATTAACTGAAAAATAAAGATTTTTCAAGTCAACATAAGCCCAAAAGGTCCAAAAACATTTATACGTAAAAGATGGAGGGAGATCATGTGATTGGAAGTCAAGAGATCCAACCACAAAGAGAATATGAAAAGGGGACATGAATTTCCACGAGTAAACTCATTAGCTCTATATGGGTATGGTTAGGTTGAGTCAGAATCGAACTTCTAATTAGATACAATCATGTTAAATAAGGAAACCTAATTCCCTAGTAAAAGAGTAGGAACATACAAACAAATAGAGCTGGAGTTTGAGGACATTATAATTTTAAACATCACTATCGGTATGGTAAGTAGAAGCAAAATGCAAATTGACTTACAAGAAAACTGAAGCCGGTGACCCCGGCGAGAGAGATGGCAATGGAAGAGCTAGAGAGAGCAAGCTCACCGAGATGACCCACCATCATCGTTGATATAACTGGCAAGAGGTACTACGACATGGTCACCGCCACCATTGGCCCCGCAAGGCAACCCACCCTTTTAATTTCTCCGGCGAAAGCAGCCCATGATAAGCAGGGGTTGCTCCTCTCCTCCTCTAATTTGGGTATTAAACTCTCTTCCATTCTCTTCTTCTCCTGTGTGTCTACCGTCATGCCTTTCTTTAAGTTTTAAGAGCCGCCCTTACTTGGGAAACTAGAGAGACAAAACAGAAAGACGACAGAATTTGGCTTTACAAGTTTAGAAATGGCGTGCATCACGTTAAAACGACATCCCTTTATTATAACTATCTTTTAGTTTTATTAACACCCCATTTAAATTATATAACATATTTAATTGGTTTATCAAGCTGTTAGTTTTTATTTCTTTATATTTTTTTAGATCATAAACTAGGATTAGGATTATATAATAACAATTAATTATTCAAATATTTTAATTTATATCACATTACATATTTTTTTAAAATAATAAGCTAGGTTTACATTAAATGAAAGTTGATGTACAACAAAAGCAACACAATCTAATATAAAAATTCGGAAGACGTAAAGAAAAATGAAACTAAAACATTCCTTTAAATACATGAATAATCTCTTTGTCTCAGTTTAAAAATATATATATGTTCAGAGAATGAGTCTGACAAATTGTTCACGAACAATTTCGAATGCATCGATCAATAATCGCAAAAGAAGATCTAATTATGTAATATCGTTGATCGTTCTTGATTAAGAGGTGTGTTGTGATGAATGCAACATGAAACACTAAACTATTATAATGATAGATAAAACCGTGCCTAAAAATATACAAAAACAAACGTTTAGAGAATACGCTAAAAAGAAAGAAAATAAGAAAAGGGGAGACGACAATACTAGAATATCACTTAAAGTGATAATTTAAAAGAAATATTAAAGAACAACTTTAGAAGAAATAAACCAAACACACACAAAACCCTACATATCACATTACATGTTAAAACAACTAATTAAGTGATAACATAATATATTTGATGATATTCATTATTATTAAAGTGTTCACGTCCATGCATGACCCATTGCCATTATGACTTGTCAACAATAGCTTGGTCATCACACATTTCAACCAACCAACTTTTTTTGGTCATGCATGAAGTGAACACTTTAGCAATCATTATCCAACTCTAAAAAATTTAGAGACAAAAATATATGAGTTATAGCATCAAGAACTGTTAATGTAGACCACAATCATTTGCGGAGGACTCTTAAGGACTTTAAGGGTCGGGGAGATTTTGTGTCTGATGATTTGGTCAATTCATTTTCAAAAATTTGAGCACTTGAGAAAAAGCAAAAAATCGAAAAAGTATGGATCTCTTCTGAAAATACAAAATCAAGTTTTATCGTTTCCAAACAGAAGAAAAAGGGATCAAGCGCTTAAGAAACTCAAATTGAAGATAGATGATTTGGACTCCTCAGAGTTATCAGGAAGGTCATTATCTGATTCAGATTTAAAAGGTAGATGGTTGGCTACATTTAAAGAAGCCGAGAAAACTTTGGAGTTGGGTAAAAGCCTTGGTATCCATTTTTCAGGTGAGAAGCAGGAAGTGGTGAAGGAAGTAGCTTTGTTAGTAATGAATTAAAGTTGCACTGATTCATGTTAGGTTCTGGCCATTCCATATTGTCTTTTGCTAGTTGTATCTTGGCTTGTGTGAGGGAGTTGTTTACCCTTTTTGCTTTGCTTGGTCTTGTTGGTCAAAGAGGTGTTTCCCGAAGAGTATTTCCAATTGTTCTTCCTGAAATGTGTAAGTTGTTTGGATGATCAAGTAGTGCAATGGTTGGTTCATGCCTTGTAATCGTAATAGAATGGCGCATTGCTTTGTGCTCGATGGGGTGCGCAGAACCGATTGCTTTTGGGTTATTCTGTTGGAAGTTTGGTTGCTGTTGGTTTGGATGACCTCTACAGTGCTGGAGTTTTTGTTAGTTGCTCTGCATGTTTTGTTGGCTTTCTCTTTGTTGGTTAGGTCGTTTACCAATCTATTTCTAGGTATGGTCTGGAGCGTAATTGTCGAAGCATGCAGTCGTTCGTTGTTCTTCTTTTAGATGATGTTAGCTTTGCTTGTTTCAGCTCGGTTTTGTATGTATTGGTTTCTAGAGATGATGTTTGTGTTAAGTCTTTAAAGTGTCGGTTGAAGGTGCTGTTGTTGCACTAAGTCTGTTGGTTGTTGTAACGTTGCATTGCTCCCAGCCTTGCCTTTGGTAAGGGGATTCAGATATTGAAGGGGCATCTTCGTCTGTATTATGTTTTGTTTCGTTTGTATCGTTTGGAGTTGTTTTTTGCTCCTAGTCAAGAGTACTCTTTTCCTCCACTTAAGTTTATGGAGGTTTTTAACGAGACTCTTGACTCAGGATTTATTTAATAAAATATATCTTCTGTCGAGCAAAAAAAAAAAAAGAACTGTAGAACAATCAGCCAACTGTCCTAGTGTATGTACATTTTCTGACCCTGAGCAGCAATCGATTTAGTGTTCGCCCAGAACGCAATCGACTACTTCAATCTAAGATCGGCACCATGATGCTTGTAGTTTAGGTCAATTCTAGTCACCTCAGCCTTGGTTAGTAAAAGCTTAATATGATAATAAAGAGAAAAAGAAGAAGAAAAAAATAAAGGAAAATGCGAACTAAAGGACTCGTTCTTCTGCACGAGTTCATATAACAGCATCCTATATCTGTTCACTTTTAGAATGCAGAAACAAGGATTCAGGACACCAGAGAATAAGGTTACATCTGGTATTATTTTGTCATGTGCTGCTGAAAGTGAGACCACAACATTTTGTATGATACTGGCACTAATGACTTTGGAACTAAAAAAGCTATACAGTATTTCCCATACCATGAATCCTTGCAACAAAACCTGAAGTGATATTAGAATCCTAAAAAATTTAAGCATCGGGTGACGCAAAGTGGGATGTTTTGAATCCCTTTAGTGCTTGAAATGCGCGATCTTACAAATAATGAGCCCTTCCACCCTTAACTATGACATTCTCTCTCATAGGCTTGCATTTCCACTGCAGAAGATATGTCAAATATGGTAGCTAGCTTTAAAAAATCTACATTGACAGGAATGAAGATACTGATCACATACTAAAATTAGTCGGGGGAGTTCATTCCAGGTTTCCGGCAGTTTAAGTTTCTTTTCTTTAACGTGCCACATCATCATCAGTATGAAGAAAGTTAACGTCTGAATGATCATTTTGTTATTTATCGATAATTATAGTGACTGAAATATAACTTTTAAAACCCTAGTGACGAATTTTTTTTATCAGAACTTTAGTGACCGTTGATATAGTTTACCCTTTTATGTATAAAAAAATGTGAACTTTAGTTTGTCCATCTTGGACAAAATGAAAAAAGCCCAATAATTAAGCTCAAAAATTTCAATGGGCTTAGCATATATACTGTGCTTTTCTCCCCTTTTTCCCCCTCAAAGTAATGTAGGATTATATTGTGCTTTTGGCAAATCCATGAAGCTCAACATATATACTTCCATTTTTTTGCCCTTACACCCATTGTTACACGCTGTACAACCAAATTAAGGTACTCGATAATTAGGGATGAACAGAAGATGATAGGTGGGAACAGTCATTCCCTTAAAGATTTCAAATTAGTATATATTTTAGACATTTTTTTTCAATTGATAATATGTTTTCGCTTCATATAATTTTATAAGTTTTTGTCCTCTTAAAATTTTAGAAATCCGTTATCTAACATAAAATCTAACGTCTGTCTCTGCTGATAATATTCTTAACATCATTATAACCCTGAGAATATAAATCTTGTTGAATAAGTTTACGATCGAATATGTAATGAATGATGTTCCAAAAATTTCTCTTCAAGGAAATGAAAATTCTCTTCAACAATGTCTAATAACTTTGAAATCGACAGTTTTACTACTTCTGTAGATTATAATTTTTTTTTAAAATATTACAAATTTAAAAATGATTTTACTCTGGCACATTAATTAAAAAACTGCTAAATATTGGTGCATTTCATACCTAGAGAGACTTTCCAAGAAATATTAATGTGTTAGCTTGAAAATAAAAGTAACAGTTGTCGATGTCACATTCTGGTGAACCAGCACGAGATTTCTTTCGGTACTGCATGTTGGATTGCACAAATGATTTCGGGTCACAACTGGTTGAGAAAATAGTACAAAAATCAATGCAAAAGCATCAATAAATAATTAGACATCCTTGAGCTAGAGCATATCTAGCCACCCACCAACAACAAATATAATTTCTATATATAAATGTGAAAGAAAAAGATGATGATGTGCCCACCATGATGTTCCAAGTCATTTTCTACCCCCAAAAATAAGTTTAGGGTTTGATTATTTATCACCTAATCTTGAGATAAACTATTAGACTTTATACAATTCATTGAATTGATAGCTGAAATTTCTAATCTTGTATATCAAGTTCAAACCATTTGGCACTCGATTTAGCAAACAAAAATGACTGCCTCAAAGAAATTTTCTAGTCCCAACGATGAACACAATTTTTTATAAACGGATAAACTTATAAAATTTTAAGAGAAGAAAAATAGTATCAATAAAAAATACAAAAAGATAATTAATTATATAAGAATTTTAAATTTTCGACGACCGTCTCCGCCAA
This sequence comes from Hibiscus syriacus, assembly GCF_006381635.1. Lineage (NCBI taxonomy): Eukaryota > Viridiplantae > Streptophyta > Magnoliopsida > Malvales > Malvaceae > Hibiscus > Hibiscus syriacus. The sequence continues at coordinate 8,953,482 of NW_024061960.1, read as the reverse complement.
CTCTTGTTCATTCCTATCGGGTCCCAACAATAATGTTGAACACGCGAAGTATACTTTTTAGTGATGGAATTTGATTGGAATATGAGTAAGCAGTGGAATTTGATTGGATCATGGTGACTAAGAAGTTCATAGACATTTGGCCTTTAATCCTTCCATTTTGGCTTTTGATTTGTTTATTTAATTAGCACAGACTGGAACTTCATTGGGCAGTGACTTCTCCCACTACAAACTAGTCAATTAACAATATTAAAAGAGAGAGGAGTCAAATTTAAGTGGGTGTTGACATCGGTTTCAATGGCTTTAATGAAGCAAAATCTTGGGTCCCAAGCCACAACTGGCTTTGTGTTTTAGGCATCGGCAATGTTACATCTAAAAGTTTGATTAAAGAATCTAATATTTTTCTATCTAGTTAGATCGTATTATATATTGATTTAAATTCTAATTAAAAATTAAGTTTAATTTTATTATAATTCTAGTAGTTGAATATTACTTTGTGATTGTTTATTCAGTTAAGAATTCTTATGGAATAAATATTTTGTGTGATAAAGTATTTGATTAGTATGTCTTAAACTTTATAATTAAGAGTGATAATCTTTTTGTAATATTTGTAACTTTTGGGATTTATGTTTGCAAATATAAACTTTCTAGGGATATTAGTTGAATGATTTGAGATATTTCAGGTTTTGCTATAGATATTGAATTTTAGAATACATGAGATATCATAGATTTGTACCCCTTGTGATCTGTACATTTACAGTGAATTATTGTTTATTCGTAGAAATAAACAAAACCAAATTATACAAATTTATCTCTTGTGCATGTCTTATTTTATGTTATTTAGTTTCAATTATTTTTTAACTTGTAAATTCCTAACATATCAATTATTCCAAACTTTGATTTCATGTGGGAAATTTAATTTGATTTTATTGCCAGTTTCTGTCTGACCAACCACTAGGAGCCGTATATATATAAAAAAAGCTAGCTCATCTTACAAAAATGAAGAAACCCTTTTTGTTATTTTTCTTCCCTAAGTGCACTAGTTTTCAAACCTATGAATATGGTTTGTGGCTACCTTGTGCAACTTTCTTTTTCCTTTTTCTCTCTCCCTAAACCAAATTTACCAAAAGCTTTGATCGGCCGAATATGGAAGTTAAACGTCCAAAAGTATCCAATTAAAAGTGGAATCTTATTCCCACTTGTACCACCTACACAATATCTTCACCATTCATATTATATATCACCTTCTTTCCAAACCACCCATTTCAACTGCAAGAAACTTCCAGTTATTTGCTTATAGGTTTCGATATCGAACCTGTTGAAGAATCTATCGACCGACTGTCTGGCGGACGATACTTCAAAAACTTGTCACCGACCTTTTATGGACATGTTGAAAGGCTGTTAGGACCCTAAGCTTCACTTTGCACCGAAAAGAAAAGTATGAATAATTTTTGGAGGTGACGGGTAACAACCACCTGCCCTTTTGACCAATTAGTGGAGTAACCCTAATGCAGTAGGTTTCTTGGTCTTACATTATCTTGTTTAAGTGCTTACACGTAACCTTGTTTTTGCCCACAAGCTCTCATATGAATGACATTGTTTTCTCAACCAAATACATTATTAATTCCTAATCTCTATCATCTTAATAATGAGGGCTTGAAGAAACCTTTAAAAAAAACTTACTAATTATACCAGACAATATGGGACACTAAGATTGCAGCAGCTTATGATCTAATCAAAGCTGCAAAATTTCAAAATGTGGGGTAGTTCATGAAAATTTTTGGATTGCATATTTGCATGTAATGGGTCCCCATTTTCCATCATATTCTAGTCTACTTTAGAGAAAATAAACTAAAAAACACAAACAAAACTATCAAAGGGTTAGTTGGAAACTTAGAGTTATTGGTACTATAAGAGAAATAATATCTCACCTTCCACGGGGAAAAAATTACTAGGTTACTTAATCTGTCCTTGCTTATTTGGTAAAAAAAATGCTGCATGTAGGAAAAAGTAAAGAGTAATAATGATGTACTAATATCAAACCAGAGATCAACTGATACAAAATTATTTCAGTTTAATTACTTTGATTCGAAATATTGGGAATGTAATACCCTTAAATTTCTGAAAATAAAAAAAAAATTTAAACTTAAATGAAAAATTAACACTCAAGTAATGTTTTTCTATTATTTAAGTACATAAATAATTTTTAAACGCTGTTGTTGTTGAAATGGAGAGCACTGAAAGTAAAAGAGAGTTTACAGCTTGGACCCCTTCCTTTTTTAAGCATGTGACAAGACAAATATTAGGGTTTGGCTTTTTACAAGTCACTTTAACATGTCTTTGTTTATACTCACACTGACAACTTACTGTTAATGCATTCTTTTAGGGGAGATGGTATGAGACACAGATCTTGCTCCACTTGAAAAAGATAATTGATTTTAAGTTGTAACCAGCTTGAATTGTCTCCAACACTACTCAATTTACTGTATAATGTAGAATCTTTAAAATTTTATATAATTTAATTATTTTATGATATTTTTTTTATTAGTGATATAACTTCATCATCTAAAATTTTATATTTCTTTCAATTACATAAAATTTTCCGTTCATCCTCTATCTTTATGCATTCTTATAGCTATCATTATGGTAATCGGGTCTTGAATTTTACATGCATTCTTTACCGATAAGGTTGAAGGTTGCAAATTTAGGTTTCTGATTGGTAACAGACAAATGATTCAAGACATCTTGTATGACAAACAGCTGAGCTGGGTTTGATGGTAATTATGTCTCTAACTTGAGTTCCTCCCCACCAAGGTAGCAGGCAAAGATTCTCTGCAAATTGAATGTTGCATGTGATTTCTAAAGTATTTTTTGGACATCACCTTTTGAATTCCGTCATATCGTTTTGATAATTTAGCAATAAAGTACAAAGTGTGGTGTTACCTTTGGAGAGTGTGATCAATGACCAACCAAACCAGCCAAGCACTAGATTGTGTTCCATTTGATGGGATTAAAGGTGTGCTTGTCACTTTAAAAATTTTAAATTTTTATTTAATTTAAATATTTTTTATTGATAATACGTTACCATCTCATAGAATTTTATAATATATCTCAAACATAAAATCATACATATGTATTTGTTGTCATATACGTTGTAAGGTCAAATGTCCATCAATGATCCCTTCCCCTTTTTAATTATTTTTCATTTCTAGAATTTTAACTTCTCGCTTAATCAAGTTTAAATTCATGTCGTTATGTATATCGTAATAGAAATTATACTAATCAAAGACTTAGTCGACTTCAAGAAATATAATAATAGTTATAGGAAGAAGAAACTATAAACTTATATACATACATCACATGAAAGTTTTGCTTCTAAATTTAGATCATAAGATACAAAATTCATATTGCTGAGGTTATAATTTTGAAAAATAAAAAGGTATGTGCAAGTGACAAATAATTTCCAAATAAATAAAAAAATAAAATTGTTTTGAAAATGTATAAGGATCCCAAGCAGCAAAGCCCGAGTCAAGGCCTGGCCGGAGCTAGACTAAGGTGCAAATCTATGCCCAATGCTTCGTCAAAACTGGGGCTACCGTCTCCCTTTGAAAACCTACGCAACGATGGCCCATCAACCGCCCGCCCATGGAGGTGGGTCCCACCTTGCATCACCGTACCAGCGCCTACCCTCGGCTCCCCCAAACCACTACCAGCACCCCAGTAAGGTACCCCCGCCGGCCCCCTCCCCACTCCACCAACACCACCGGCGCTTGGGATCACGCAACCATGTGAGACGTGGAAAGGAGCTGGACCTCCTCGAGGTAAGTAAACCCACGACGGTCCAGCCCCAGCCGGTACCACTACGGGTGTAGCTGACGCCAACAGATGCGGCGGAGAAGCAAAGGCGGAGATAATAGGATTCCTACCGAACGAAGCGGCCGCGTTTCTCGTGGCCTGAAGTTGAGCACGCTTCATCTGTTGCCTCTCCTTCTTATGAGCGTTCTGATGACCTCCCAAAGCTTGAGAGTTAGCAAACTCACGGCAACAATACTGACACTCGTATTTCCGGTCACCACCACCAGCGAATCCACACGGATCGGAAGATGACCCGGAAGACGGATCTTTTGTGCCACTAGATTCCATAACATCATAATCTTCTGAGAAGTTAAACCCGAAGAGTTTTAAACGCGCGGTGGCGTTGCTGCTCTTGGTATTATTATCACCTTGGTATTCTAGCTCTGCCATGACAGATAAAACCCAAAAAAAATAAAAATAGAAAGAGAAATGAACAAAGCGTAGGGCTAGTATTTTAATGTCAAATGTAAGGTAAAGAGTTGCATGTGTGGGGGTATATATACATGATAAAAAGGGCTTTTCTAGGACATGAACAGAATAAGGTTTCGGATATCCTAAGGAGAGAGTATAAGTGAACACGACACGACCCAATAACACACTTGACTTGTGACCCTCACCTATGGGGATTCAAATTTGTTTCGGACTAAGGGTTGATTGTTATTTTTAAAAAATTTAGATTTGAGTATGATGTTTGTAGAAATTTTTAAACGTTTATTTTTAAATAATTGAGAGTATTTCAAACAGATATTATATTATAATTATTTAAGACTACTAAAAAAATCGCTCTGGTTTATAATATAATTTTGTTTTACTTACACTAATAGACTCAAGTATTATTCAGGATGAACATGTATTCACTTTAAGATCCAAAACTTTTTAATGTTGATTGTTTATTTTACTAGTAATACCTATCTTAAAATTTTAATTACGCTCACCTCGTATAAAAATTTATATTATTAATATATATATTCACTCTCAAGATTATTTCATTAACTTATAAAGCAAACTTTTGTTGAGAACGTGAAGCAATTAGGTTAGATTAATGCACTAAGGGAGTGTGATGTGGACCACTTTGGTGCAAGAAGAAAAGGTTTGGATGGCCAATGAGAAGCTAACATAGCTGTTTTCAGACATTGGTGTGTAAAAATGACAAAGTTCTTACACGACACATACAATTCGAAGAGGTGGTTATGGGTAATTTAGAGGTCTATAGTATAGGTCGATGGCTCTGTTAATGGTGGGCATCAACATGGTGAGTGTATGGCTTTAGATTAAACAAAATACTAACAAACAAAACGAGGGTGTACTAATGAAAAGATTCTATTCGGAATGATGACACATGTTGGAAAACTGGGGACCTTTCTTTGTTAATTAATTAACCAAAACAGTGAGTGTAAACAATGATTGGAAATGTTAGTGGAACTGTCTCCAATGGGATGCCGTGATGCCTATATCTTAAATTCCCTGCAATGTCTCTGCTCCAAAAGAAATTTTTCTCTGTTAATTTTGTTTTTATTTGTGTTGTTTTCTCTCGGCTTTTCTACCTAAATATAACCCTAACGATGTGTTTGATTGGGGAATGTGAGATTCCCATGAGAATGAAATCCGTATTCCCCGTTTGGTTGGCCGGGAATGTCATTCCCGGTAATCTTACATTACCAATAGTGAATTTTTCGGGGTATATTACCGGGAATGTTATTACCTCCATTTCCTTAGGTACTGGCGTTTTGGATTAAAATGCCCTTAAATTTTTTTTCCTTTCAAAAATATCCTTATTATGTCATTGAATAATAAAAATTCTACGAATGTTAAATTATAAATTTATCTTTAAACTATTTTAGATTTACAACAAAAAATCTATAATTAAAATTTTATATGAAGTTCAGTTGTAAAATAAAATTTTACCCTTTCATTAAACCTTTTTATATTTTCAATTTTGTAAAAAAAATTATATAAATTTTATGAATTTAAATTTTTAAAGAAAATATATAAATATTTTCCAACTTGTTAAAAAAACAAATATATAATAAGGACAATTTGATCAAATATACATTATAATAATCTTTTATTCCTTTAACCAAGCACGATAATCTTACATTCCTGCTAAACCAACCAAACACAAAATACAACATTTCTAGTAATCCTATTCCCTGGTAATCTTTTATTCCTACTGGTAATCTTACATTCCGTGAACCAAACACACCCTAAATATCTAATATTCTCATTTTAAACCCTTTTTCCAATATTTCCTAAACTAGTACCCATTCAGCTGATGTGGAGCAAAGGAGCATTTCTGGGGGGCGACTTCGCGGGATTTGCTGATGTGGAGGGAAGACACGTTTCAAGGGAGCGCCTTACAGCTGGTGTGGCGCCACGGTGGAAATACCGTTTCAGGGGGCGCTCCTTCCGAAAGCTCTTTTGGGGAAAGGGCTTTTCACTTGGTTTTGAATGAGGGTTTTAGTTTAGGGTTGAAGGTGAGAGTGGTTTAGGGTTATTAGAATTTGATAATTTATTAGGTAAAGGGACCCGGTTATGATTTAAGGATGGTCGAAAATATTTTTTAATTTTTTTATTTAGGTTGGAGTGATTTTAGTTAAAGTGGTATAGGGTTCGTTAAGGTAAAAGTGGTGAAGGATTTTGTAGGTTAAAGTGGTTTAGGGTTTTTTAAGGTGAGAGTGGTCAAGGGTTGTGTAGGTTAAAGTGGTTTAGGGTAAGGTTCGATTAAAATGAAAATATTAATCACATGAAGTAAGAGGTAAGTGGGAAATTTATGTAGAAAATACACATACATTGGGAAATTGTAAAAAATGCAATTACATTAGGAAATTGTAGAAAAAAAGACATACATTGAATAAAGGGTGTTAAGGGGGTTTATATAGGGGAGGATGAGGGGGTTTAGGTGAGAAAATGGGTGGGAATTAATTGCCCAATTAATGGAAGGCGCACCTGGAAATGCGCCTTCCGACGTGGCACTAGAATCCAGCGAAGGCGTGCCCCTGCAAAGCGCATTCTCCTACGTGGTAGCCCAGTCAGCAAAAACTCATAGAAGGCGTGTCCCATGAAACGCGCCTTCCACCTTGTCAGCAAAAATTCCGTTAAAGTGCGCTCTTGGGAACGCGCCTTCCTTCCGCATCAGCTGAATGTGTGCTATTTTGGAAAATATTCAAATAATATTGTTACATCAGGAATATTAGAAAGATAGGGTGATATTTAGGTAGAAAAGCCTTTTCTCTCTCTTTGTGTCCCGCGTTTCACTTCAGCTCAATCTCAGGAGCCGACACCGCCACCCACCACCACTCTCGCTTCCCATTTCTCTCTAAAAGAAAAAGTCCAATTAAATCTAACATGTAAAATCCATGCATGCATCGACACATACATACGTACATACATGTAATATTTTGTATTTTTTCTGTAAATCACAATTATTCGTGTTTGTGATCTAAATAAAGATTAATTATTAGATATTATATCATTAAATATTTAATGTTGTTAATTAAATAATTACGATATATATAAAGTCATGCATATTTCTTTATGCTTTTGTTGTACCTATGCAAGATATATTTTTGTACCTTAAATACCTGACATTTATTGAAAAATTATGACTTTTTGAAAAGATGATTCATCATAATTAAATTTATTGTTAGTCAATCATATCCACTTAACATGCTAACAATTAAATATCTCGATCAAGACTGAAAAAAGAATTATACTGTCCCTCTTCATGGAACCATCTTCTACCTCTTAATGTAGAAAGAAGATTTGGACATTGACAACTCCATTATCAGTTACTATTCTCCATTAAAATCAAGTAGAATGAACTTCTATAACCATTATAATCCATTTATTTTCATCAACCACTTCAAATTTTGAATGATTTTGAAAGAAAAAAAAGTGAAAGTAGTTAGGGAGATCAAAGCAGCTTTAGGTACTATGATCAGAATTCTGATAAAAAGTACGATAGTGATGGGGTGGTGGACCTGCTGAATACCTAGGGCTAGCAATATGTTTCACATTAGATAAAACTTAAACTCCCTGCCATGGCAGCAGTTTTGTGGGAGTTTAGTCAACTCAACCATGGTAAGCTAGGGTAAAACTCAGTTTTTTAGTAGTGAGTGATTATAAAGTACTTATTTAGCTATGCATATAAATGATACATCCTATAAACATTACTGTTTGTATTTAAATCCTCTAAAAAGAATGGCATTTCTTTTTATCAACGAGAGACCACCCAATTGATTCCTCACTTGCCTTGTTTGAATATATATATATATATATATAGACAGAGAGAGGGTTAGGGCATCGGAATCAATGGATGGAGATGAAGAAGAAAATGACGGAATGTTGAGGCGTTTTGAAAGTAGGAAAACAGACCCATGTTTATGCATTGATGATGAATAATAATTGTTTAGCGTGATTGACGTTGAAATCTATATTTGTTTATGTAATTTTCTTGTTTTGCCTTTGTCCAAAATCTATCCGAATCTTACTAACTACGAGAGAGATAGAGAGTAAAGTTTTGGGGTTTCTTTCTAAATTATAATCTCTTCAATAATTTACCTCCCACTTCCAAAGAGAATAATTAATATAATCTAATCATAATTTGTTTCTATTATGCAAAAGCTCTAACCAAGTGTTAGTGTTGGTCACAACTCCAAACACATGACCCACCTTTGTCTCCCCTTTCTCGTGTGTTCCATTCAAACACCTCTTTTACTTTTGTCCATTCCCCCCATAAAAACAACCCACACCCACCCATTTCTCTCTCCTTTTCTTTTCGGCCGTTAGATCCGATTCATGATTATTACTAAGATCAACATGTGCCCCCTCTGGATAAAATATACTAGATTTCACTAAATTATATAAAATGATCTTTTAGGCTAATGAACTTTTAAACATTACAAAATAATCATTAAACTTATCAAACTATCACAAAAGATCGCTATAACGTTATCATTGATATTAAATTTTGATAAGTTTAATTATCATTTGTAACAATTTCATGCATATAATGACCATTTTATAACTGTTTGAAAAGTTTAATGATCGTTTTACACCATTTGAAAGTTAACTTACCAGAAAGATTATTCTGTTATAGTTAAATGACAATTATATACTTAACCCTTATATATTTTATAGACTAAATGTTTCTAATAAAGATATAACCTTTTAGAAGTTGTTCACACAACGATTTCACATTTCAAAAAGGTCAAATAAGGATCTAACTTTTTAGCATGAATATTTTTCTATTTAGTACTTGAACATATTTGAACTTATGAAATTGTTATAAAATGATCCCTACAAAGTTATAAATAGTATTAAATATTGATAAGTTTAATGATCATTTGTGATAATTTGATAGATTCAATGACCATTTTATAACCACTGGAAAGTTAAACAATTGTTTTATACTATTTGAAAGGTCACTTACTAGAAAGATTATTTTGACATAGAATAACCTATGATATACTTTACCCTTTTATATTTTATAGACTAAATGTTCCTATAAAGATACAACCTTTTAGAAGTTGTACACATAATAATTTCACATTTCAAATCGGTAAAATAAGGATATAACTTTTTGACATGAATTTTTTTTCATGAGTTAATTGCATCATATGTCCCCAAATTATAACCCTCATTTAAAATTGGTCCTTAAACTTTTGAATATTTTAATTTCATCCCTAAACTATGACTCTCATTCTAAATTAGTCCTTATACTTTGAATATTTTGATTTCATCCCTAAACTATGACCCTCATTCTAAATTGGTCCAAAATTTTTGAATAATCCAATTTCGTCCCCAATTTCATCCAAATATGTAATTAGTTTCAACTATAGTTTAACCTAAATTTTGTTTTTCTTTAAACATATAATAATATAACTTGGCCTGACGATTTTATTAACAATGGTGAAGTTGAAATGTTCAAAAGTTTGAGGACTAATTTAGAATGATAGTCATATTTTAGGGATGAAATTAGAGCATTTAAAAGTTTAGGGGCTAATTTAAAATGAAAGTCATATATTGAGGACAGGCGATACAATTAACTCTTTTTTCTCTCTTTAGTATTTGAGCATATTTTCAAATATCATGTCATTATTTAGAGAAATTTAAAAATATTAGACCCTTATTCTATCTTTTTAAGAATTAAATTCTATTTGAATAGTTTCAAAAATATTAGGTTAGAAGTAACCATTTAATCTTAACATATATGTATGTATGTTAAACTAATTTGTCTCATAAGTTAATGTTCTTAGATTCTTGCTTAGGGATAGGCATAGGACCCGAACTCGATGGGTTCCGATCCAATCGGGTCGGGTCGGATTTTTTAAATGTGATGTTCGGGTTGGGTCGGGTTTAGGGTGAAAAATACCCGACCTGACCCGAAAAATATAATTTTTATCTTATATATTTAAAAATAATTACAATAATACCCCTCTATATATTATTTTTTTTCCTAATTAAGTCACTGTTTTATTGAATAAAAATAATATTTTTTATTATTTTAGGTCGGGTCGGATTTTTAAGTTATATATCGGGTCGGGATCAGGTCAGATGAAATCTTGTTTTATGCGGGTAGAGTCGGATCTCGGGTGGAGGAGTCATTATTCTCGGGTCGGGTGGACCAAAATTCCGACCCAACCCTACCCATGCCCATTCCTATTCTTGCTTGCCCTTTATAACGACAAATTTCTTGCAGGTTTTGACAAGCAGGTAAGAGATGTGATGACCCATCCCATGCATCAATGCATGTGGGTCCATCTTTTTTATTTATTTGAAACTCCTCTGAACATGCATGTTTGTTTACATACATAGGAGACCTGAAATTAATATGGTCATAGATTTTGGACATAGATTGGGATCTTCATTAACTCAGAAGGGGCGGGGAATAACACTTGCCTTTTTAAAAACCTAATGACCTTTTTGCTTTATTTTGTGTGGATCCAATGATTGTTCCCTTTGGGTCTTTCTTCCTCGGTCAGTTCTTTGTCCTTGTAGGGTTAATTAGATTGAAAAAATATATACAAAGGTTGGGACACTATCACCCACTATGGGACTCGAGCAAGTGGTTGATGTCCCTCAAAAAGTAAATGTGCTCTTAAGTGACCATAAAAAAATGTGAGTGGTCATGTTCATAAAGGTTAAGGGAGTTTAGTTTAGTTTCGTTTTTCTCCTCCTATTCAAAACAACCTCATTGGAAAGTTTATTTATTCAATTGTATCCTTATATAATCTTTTGTAGACATAGTATTCAATTGTTGATTGGATGCGTTTTTATCGTCCATGACAACTCTAATAAGTATATGAAAATATTTAATTTTGAAAAGTTTAAGCGTGGTTCTTTTGACACATTTTTATTGAGTTTGAAATAAACATAAACAACGTCTTATGTATTTGTGTTTAATTTGAAATAAATGAAAAGTGTGCCTTATCTCACTTGTTGCATTGGACAAAAAAAAACATGAAAAGAAAATTTACTTAACGCATGTTTGGTTACATTAAATCCAGAAGAGAATAAATCGTTTCAAACTGCTAAAAGATCAATTGAAACTCAAAAATAGTTAAATGGATGTTGAGAAAATATTTTCTCAAAGAATAATTTTAAATTCGATTCGGGATCAAAACAGGTGTAATATCAAAAATATTCAAAGGTGGGAGCAAAGTCTAGCCACGATTCCCATTTTTCGAAACATAATCGAAACAATCAAAAATTCATCTTCGAACGAAACAAAAAGTTTATTTTATCTTCGAACAAAAATATCATTAGAGCACAAAGATTATACGTAAAAGAATATGAATGACATTTATGTGTGAGCTTAAAATTTCGAGATTATATGACGTGTCACAAACCCTACTTAAATATAAACGAATCTATCCTTTAATCACTTCGTTCGTGCATATCCAATTGGTCAAAATACAGAACATGTACAAATTTTGACGTAATGCCACTCCACTGATGATGGATGAAACATGTGAGGTTGCATCCAAATTCTAATTGGTTCAAAGCATTGATGGGAGCCGCTCACGTTGTGGCACGTTTGGGACCACGTGGGCAATTTCGTGGCTTTCTTGTCCAATCAAACATTGTAAATAGTGCGGTTGATTAATAATCAACTGTCTTCTTAACAATGGATTGTTGCGGTAATTGCTTACATAAAATAACACTTTATTTTCCTTTCCTTTGTTGATTAAAGGGATGTCCATAATATCATTTAAGATTGCCAGAATCAATGTCTGCCCCACCTTAGTTAAAATATTACGAGTAAAAATTATTAAGTTATTTAATTGCTATTATAAAATACAAGAATGATGTCATTTTTCAAATTACAATCTCTTTACATAAAGAACCAAAGATATTGGGGCCCTGAGTGTTGGTGTTAGACTCCATTAAGCTTGTAATCATCTTTTTCCAAACTAATTCTTTTAAAAAAGACCCAAAATGTGAGTTAGCTTTTCAAGTTGAAAACCCCTTTTATGGACATTTTCAAAGCAAAATCCCAAATAATGTGAATGTGACTCACAACTAGAACCCCTCCGAGTATTCCAAGTGACACTACTCTTTTTATAAAATATTAAAGGTGGGGAGGTTGGGTGGGTTAGCTTTTAAGTCATGTCATGTGATCAACTCACCCTCTCCATCTAATTGAATTAATCAATTCAAATCTATATTTTATTACAAATCTAACGTGGACCTCAACTTAGGTAATCACACTAGTCACTAAACAAATTTTGGATTATGATAAAAATATGTTAGGTTACTAATTGAAATATATATAGATTTAGATTAGAATAATTAAACTAATTACTAGAATCATACATATTATTTACACGTGATAAGATTTAAATCTGAACATTCATAGATGTAAGACATCGATCTTGTCAACATAACGAAGTTCTTAAGAGGTTTAAATTTTTAATTTTATTTTTATTTTATAATAGATATCATCTTATTCATGTAATTTGTTTTTGAATTGTTTAAGATGATTACAAAGTATTATCTGTTCAGAATTCTTCTTAGACACTGACAATACCCACACACGCAACTACTTGAACCCATGACTTTTGGGGAGAACAATACTCCCTTTTATCTTATTCACGTAATTTTTAAATTTTAGAAAGTTCACTTGAAAAATGGATCTAAGTGATTTCTCTTACATGAAAACACTAGCTAGTATTAAGTTGTATGAGGAGTTAGGAGGAGAGAGAGAAGGAAGTTTGGGTGAATCAATGAGACAAAACAAACATGCTTTGGTTGGTAGCTAATGAAGCAAGACACCTAGATGCATGCACAACCCACCTAGATGCATGCACAACCCACCCCACATTTCACCTCCAGATTCTCAGTTTGGATTTGGGAGGGAACATATGCTCATGCCATCACTTAAACATACAAACATAGGCACAAGATTTTATGTTAGAATGAATTTATAAGATAGATGCAAAATTGTATATGTACAAGTGGATTTGTAAAGTTTTAATAAAAAAAACGAACTTATCAACTTTGAGGAGGATGAAATTAGATTTTCAATCAAAAATAAAAAGATTGTCAATTTATTTTTGGATTATTTGATGAGATTAACAATAAAAAAATTAAGAGAAAAAATTAATTATCGTTAAAATTAAAGTTTTTAATCTTAACTATTGAATTTAATTAATTAATAATTTAAAAAAATAAATAAAACTTAAAAATTATATTGTGTAGGTGATCCTAACCCCGTATATCTGTACGTTTCACTATTAAAGAAGTGAAGTCCTTTCTTTTACGAATCAAAAGAAACGAACAATTTCATTTGCATGCTTCTTTTTTTATCCCTTTTACATGCACATCTACTTTAGTTTCTCTTCTTTATTCTTTAATTTCAGCACTTATTTCCAACCACAATAAATAATTAGACCTCGATTTCGATCAATTTTAAAATTAAACCTTAATTTCATTATGACCAAAAACCACAAATGTACAATATATACCATCAAAACTTAACATGATCATGCACTGTTACCATGGGAAATAGCATAGCTGGTAATTTTTTAAGAAATCAATAGCAAGGTTTCCGCTAGCCTTCATAGACCTTAAAGGTAATAAGATGACTAGGTATTTTCTTTTTGTTTCTGTCACTTAAAGTTCCCACACTCATATTACTAAAAAGATATAGCAAAAACAATCACGTCACAAAACAAATACGTGAAATGGTATATGCATGGATTACCTTGAAAATTAACATTAAAATTTAACATGTACTACAAAAGTTTTAGATAAATCATACAAATTGGAAAGGAATAGAATAAAAAACAAGTGCTTAGAACCTGTAGGGCCAAACCATAGCCACCGTTGACGTCTTGTTCGAAATAAAGTAACCGACTTATATTAATGAAACAGTAAGTTACTATATACATCTGACATAGTGCCACATAGAAGAGATGCATGCCCATAAGCAATGGTCATGCACACAAAAACACACAGAAGGAGAGAATCGAGAGGGAAGTGATGAGATGGAGGACATAATCAAGCACTTCATGCCCATAAGCATTGTTCTGATGAATATTAAGTGGAGGTTTTTTAGTAGGAATAATTAAGGAAGAGCCATTACCATTGGTGTTGTATTTGCACTGCTGGGTGAAAGACGATTGTGGTATGGTTGATTGGTTGGTTATTGTTTGGTTTGTTGATAGATTCATGACTTCAAGCTTGGTGACATTAGGAAAGAGCTTGTTCTGGATTCCATAGTATTGTTTGTGTAAGCGTAATCTTCTTCGAGAATTACCTTGGTAGCCCACTCTGGAGTGTGTGGAAATGTTTTTATGTCTCTGTATGAGTTTCCTGGTGTCGAGTTTTGTTCTGTCGATTGGATTTGTTTTGTTGGTTTTTACTTTTGAGCGTTTTGATGGCTGTAATGTTATGCTTTTTTTAGATGGCCAAGAGTGTAAATTTGTAGGGGGTGGGTTTCTTGTGCATCTGAGTTCTGTTTTTTTTTTGTTCGATGCGTTTGTTTTGTTCTCTTATGTAGTACTCTTTTCCTCCAATTAGATTAGGGAGATTTTTAATGAGGCTCATAAGTTGAACTTTGACTATTTATTTAATTTAATAAATTGTCCTTTGATGAGCAAAAAAAAAAAATAAGACCTTTCAGCAATTAATAATTTACAGATAGATACCTTGACTTTGCTTTGTGCGATTGAAGTTACGCTGACAACAATCCCAGCCTCAGCTTGCTCATCACTTAATGTTACACCAAACAAGTAGGCACATTGCTTGTCTACCTGCAGCAAAATGTATGAGAATTAGGGAAAGTGTAGGAAAGGAAATGGTGAATCGGTTAGAAAGACACAAAACACCTTTCCACTAACTGATGTTCCAATAGGAAGGAGTCGAACTGTGACGGTTCCATTTAGAGCTTCTTCAAGAACATTAGCTGAGACTGTAGTCTTGATGGGAACACCAAGCTTGCTAAAACATTTAAGAAGCAGGATAAAAGAAAGAATAAGTGGCTTAGTAAAAAGTAAATGCAGCATACAAGTAGCAATATTTAATGGATGTCTCATGCCTCACCTGAATGATGCTGCAAACATTGTATTAACAGTTCTTAGATTGGACAAATCAACCTCCATATCCATCGAATCTTAACCTGCCTTGTAAATTTGTTGAGAAAAGAGAGAAAGATTTAGGTTTTGGTTGCCATCGTAAAAGGAATATAAGGAAGAAATTGTGAACAAAGAGAAAAGAAAGAGTTGGAGGAAATGGATAAATCTTAAGTTAACAACATCATCAAAGAAATTTAAGAACCAAGATGGTGCTTTTGATTATTAATGCAGATAGATTCTTAAAACCTTAGATAGTGGCACAAGGTTGCACAACAATGTCCAATAGAATTAGATAGAAAAGAAGCAGAGTAGCAGGCAACACCAAGTAGCATGGGAACAAGAGGTGGTGATGTGACACAAGATAGCAAACGTAGGTTATAATGCAGACTTGTGTTGCAAAGTAGATAATCTGAAACAAGAAGAGAATGGGACCCTAAGGAAAAACTGATGGTTTTCTAGTTTCTACGGGTAAAATAAAACTAGAGGGAAGTTCAAAAGAAAATGAAAGCCAAATTCCCTAGTGGTGATCTGGAGAGAGAGAGATACTAGAGTAATATGCTGATCTATGGAGAGAGGAATGAGGATTTCCACCAAAAGTCAAAGCAAAGACGAATTTTATGTAAAGGATGTAGAGACCAGTTAGGCAATATTATAAATGTGGTTAAGGTGTGCAACTAAATGCTACACCTTAGCGCCAAACAACAAGGAATCTCAGACCTCATATACTTACATGGGACCATAAGGAAATCATGCATATTGGCCAACAAAAAAAAAGTGCAAGTTTTCTAAGATAAACTGGACCACTTTTCAAAGTTGATTACCTATTCTATATGTATATATATGCATGCAAATATATGCACACATATCACACCTTCCTTTACTCAAGCAAGTTGTCTTATTCACCCAGCACTTTAAGCAATATAATGGTTCTGACACCTAGACTGCGCCTTGTGCTCTTGACAAACTAAGTTAAATATGGAATGTTTTATACATGTTCTTCACATTGAGTAACCAGGACTCTTTCATAGGCAATTATTTCATGCCAAAAGATGTAAGAAAAAAATTCATTGAGTACCCAGACAACTACAAAATGTCAGAGATAACACCTCTCTTAACTATTTGCTTTTGTAGACAAGGTTTTCTTAGGATTTGGGTTTAGCAAACCAACTTTAAACCTAATCATAGAGTGAAAATAGACAAAATATATACTAGATAGTAGATAGCGTCAATAGGAACATTTCAAGTTTACGATTGAACCCAGCATTTCGCATAGTCAACTACACATACTATGATGAAAAATCATTTCTTCTTCCTTGAATCTATAGTTCATTTTCTACATGAATTTGTATCTTCTAATTTTACAACCGTAAAATAAAACCAATGTTCTCGTAGAACCTTTTCTAGTCATAGATACATTTTCTTCTGAATTGAAATTCATCATAAAATCTAAATTTAGAGCAATTGCACCAATCTCTTAGCATGAAACTCTTAGTATCCCAACAAGAAAGTGAGACTCAAATAAGGAATGCTTAAATCTGAGCTGAGCAGTAACATTGAATTAAGGAAAGTGAGACTCAAAGTGTCATATTGTCTTCTCTTTTCTGGGTCAGATAAAATGCTGTAAGAATATGCAACTTCCTTAAAATGCTCACAAGCCTCAAGATTGTTGGCATTCTTGTCAGGAAGATACATGCCAAAGAACAACAAACAAACAAACAAACAACAAAAATAAGGAAATTCTGGTAAAAGTTAAGCCAAACATCACAGCATTGGATTGTAATATTGAACTTAATAACTCAGTCATAGTTCTTGTAGGTCGGAGCTATAGTTTTATCATTTATAAATGGATAAGAATACCACAATACGATCTCGTTTGTGAGATTACATCCACATTTTTATATTCCATTAACTTATTTTAGTTTATTAGCTGCTTTATGGGTGCAATTATTATAATGTCAACAGCACATGCATGAAATGTTTGCAATAATAACTTACAATTTACAAATCACAGGATGCACTCAACTTGCAAATGACAACAGAATAAATGCCCACTGAACTTAATGAGACGAGGAACTGGCAGGGCTAAAGAAAGAATTGCTGGAAGCATAGCATCACACATTTGTTCCTCTAACAATCTGTCTCGGCTATATTTTCGTCAGCTATTCTACCACAGAACCTAAAGAGGCATCCTACAAGTGTAAGAACTTTTCGTAGAGGTTTCTAATTAAAATCTTTCTATCAACAAAATGGTGCAAATTTCCCCCACGAAATCATTAGCCTCATTGAGCTATAATTCAGTTTGCAACTAAAAGTTAAATACAAAATTTTTGTAATCGTCAACTTCTGAGTAGATTAAAATAGGCTCTAATATTAAAGCGACAAAAATTCATTAAGAAGAGCAACAAGAAAACAAAATCCTTACTTGAGAGCTAGTTTTCTATTGGCAGTTTTAATCTCCTGGTCAGTGGAATCCCTTGCAACACAAAACTTCACAAGGATCACGACGGATAGCCGGAGTTGATATCAAAACTATATTTTGAAAAATGGTTAATTTTATCAATAGGTGCTCAGACTATCATCTGAGGTTCAAATTAGTCCTAACCTGAAACCCATGTGATTTGAATTACACAAAAGGACAGTGATAAATCTATATTAATTTCTAAATATTTCAATTTGATTTAAACTTTAAAGGTTATATATTCAAATAAGGTCTAATCCCTGAGCAAACTCCACCGTCTAAGTTCGGCGAAAACCAGTACGATTCTTATGTGGATTCTGATCTCTGGGACATCCCTTCCGCCCTTCTCCACCCTCAAAAGGGTCAT
The DNA here is from genome assembly GCF_006381635.1 of Hibiscus syriacus. Lineage (NCBI taxonomy): Eukaryota > Viridiplantae > Streptophyta > Magnoliopsida > Malvales > Malvaceae > Hibiscus > Hibiscus syriacus. Next base: position 8,935,226 of record NW_024061960.1, on the reverse strand, counting down.
TTCCACTCTGGGATCGTTATCCTTGGCGCCCAGTCATCTCAGAACATTGATTTGACTAAATTTGATGTCCAACTTGCTCTTGATGAGGTAATCTTTTTTAAAAATATAAATAATTTCATTTTTCGAGTTTCTGTGATCTAATGGTGGTTAGTTGGTTATTTTTTAGGAGCTGGAAAAACTGGGTTTACGGGTTATTGGTGCAGGGGAGTTGAGTTTGTTTAAGTACGTCGAGGAAGCTGAGTTTGGACCTGGGTTTCCAGTTAATTCTGTTTTTGTTATGGGCAAATTGTTTGATGCAAATCACACTTCTGAGGTATGTTTATATTACTCGTGCTTCAAGCTAAATAAAGTCGGTTTACATTTTTGTAGACTAATTCTTCTACAGCCTCTATGCTGATTTCAAGAAACGCATAAGAAAAATAATTGGGTGAAAATATAAAGTGAAGATTTTTAATTCTTAGATTAGCTTGACCCGGGAAGAGATTCGGGAGCAGATATATAAATGATATTTTGTCCGGATTTCTAGCTTTTAGCAGCTTTTCAAATGCATTAGAAGGTGCTAGTTTGTTAAAGCTGTAAAATTGTTCAATTTAGGGGATTGCCAAAGCTGGGCAGGTTTTATCTTCAACGGTTACCAAAAGTTCATTTGAATGCCATTGTTCAAATTCTATGGTTTATTATTATTTTGTTGATTTTGTCACCAGAATATGCTTTAAAGCTCATGCAACTTATTGTTGGAAATACTCCGCTACATGTTCAGGGTTCTCTAAGTGGATGTCTACTCAAAGCTGTCTTAATTGGCTTCTGGAGGTGAAATCATGTAATGACCGTGTAGGGCCTTCTGTAGTTGTTGCTCTTATAAATGACTCATCGCAGTCTGCTGCACGGAAATTACATCCCTGCTTGTGCTATCAGGTTTGCTGTCTTTCGAGTGACTTTGGCATTGTGATCTATCAAAAGCATGCTGCATTAGTCATAAGCAAGAATGTGGTCTACTCATTAACAATTTCAGGGTGTTTATAATCAAAATTTATGTGGAAGTTTAACTTCTAACTTCTAAGGGCAATAGATTGATTCTTAATTCCTTAATATTAGAAATCCATCTCTTTATTTTCATGCTCTGGTGAAGTCTACTCCGAGAAAGTAAAGTTACAGGAGAGATGATTAGGCTGTGGTTCTTACTCCAAAATGAAAATATGAATATGAAAGGCCACTGCCTAGTTCTAGGAGATGGAAAATCTGTTGGCAAAGAAACTTTTATTTAAGTGTTACTTTTAAGATTGCAAATTTTTAAGCCTCTGATTTCCAGTTGATTAGCAGAGTTTTTCAAGAGTTTTAAGGCTTGCTTTCCTAGGCACCTACGTAGTTTTCAACTTAAAATACATAATCAAAATATGCAATATTGAAATTATTTTTAGATAAAGAAAGAAAACTAAAGAGCTTAAGGATTTGTTATATCAAAACAAAGATCAATACAAAGCTTATGAAGCTAATAACCTTTCCCTTCTTGATAAGACAAGATAAATTTGCTTGTGAAAACACTTGTTGAGTCATTTAAATGTTTTCAATAAAAGCTCCCCCTCAATAATATATTTTTGTGCAAATTTGCAAGAACAAGCGAGGACATTTTATACGATTAATTCCAATCACCAACATGTGATGGTTTGTTGCATTGGAAAAGAAGGCAATACTCCACCGCCTGGCGAAGCACCTCCTGTTTCTTCCATTGACACCATCTCTACTGGTACATAGTCGTCCTCTTTTGTTTCTGCCAACACCCCAGCGATCCTCGAATTTATTGTATTGTTGCATACCTATATGGATGAGTGCTTCTCTTCCGTGGATGCCTGTTTAGTTATAGTTTGGTTATTGTCTTGTGCATATTGAATATCTTATGAATTTCATATGTTTTAGATTGATATTCTCCCATTGATATTTTCAACTAGTAATATTATGCTTTACTTGCTTTCTGATATACAAAAAACGGGGTGAATAAAAGAAAATTTGTATATGCTCATATTGTCTATGTATTGATATGCTACACTTGATAAATTGATCATGCAAGTGTGCTTATTGTCATGTAATCTTCATCCTAGGTCCAAAAAGCTGCTGACTCTGCTATTTATGAATTTTAGGTGCTTCTTACTATTTATTCAAAAATGATGTATTTGGAACCATATTTCCTTGTTATTTCATGATGTTATACAATCAACTGAGGTTATTCATTACCATTTCCATGCCAACTGAGATTATTTCTTCTGAAATAACAAACTCTTAGTTTTATATTTATGTTTAAATTTCTTTTCTGGATATCCAAAAATGCAATCCTAATGCTACACTGCTCACACATGAAAATACCATGCGTTCACGGGAATGTCAGAATGGTGTTTACGTTCGAACTTTTATCATTTTATCAGTCTCAATAGCCTACCATGATGGAATTGCAAACAACATAGATTTTTTCCTGATACAGAGATTCCTTCTTATCAGTAATCAGGAACCGAAGGAGTAGAGAAGCAAGAATTTTGAAAGCTATAGAAAATGGAGCAGAAACACTGTTTGACATAGTTGCTAATGTGTATTCCGGGACAGTTTCTGGATTGCTGCTGCATCCAATGTCGGGCTACATGTGGATCATCTAGACCAGTAAAAGAAGTTACCAGAGGTATTTTTTAATCAGATTTTAGGATAAATTCGTTTTTGCTAAAGATTAGAACAAGATAAGCCCACTATCATGAATAAGCTCAAAGTAGGGAAAATGGAAAAAAGGAAATGTTTTTATTGGAAATAGAGAGGACAATTTTTTACAAAAATCAAGTTTTTTTCTCCTTGGTTGATGTTGGTGGAGGAGAAAGCAAGAATCTGAAAACCCAAGCAGCCAAAGTTGCCCCTGTCAAAGGACCTAACCAATATACATAATAAAGTTGCCATGAATTGTGCCACTTGTTTACATACGCCCACCCAAATGCATTGGCTGGGTTCAGGGATGGTCCAGTGTACTTAGCCCCTGTCCCAACACATCCCACGGTTGTCAACGAAGGTCCTTTCATGGTTTTCCTTAATTCCCTGGGAAGGATCCCCAGAATTGCCTTCACAGCAACCACTCCACCGGCGGCCTGCGCCGGAAAACGCACGGCCATCGAAAGGAGTGACATGTCTTTCTTGAGACCGGCGGCGTAGAAAGCGACGGAGGCAGTGGGATTGAAGTTGGCGCCGCCGAGAGCGCTGCCGATCAAGGTGAAGATAAACATCATGAGGCTGACCACGATTGTGGTGATGAAGAAGATGGCCAGAGGGAGGGTTTGAACGCCGAGGAAACCAGATATTTGGAGGGTGAAAACCCTGAGAAAGGGCATGCTGAAAATCCACATGGATGTTAAAAGAGCGTCCGCCATGGCTGACTTGATAACTCCCATCTTCTTGAGCTCTCTCTAGGGTTTGCACTTTGCCCTTTGATTTTTATGTTTTGCTGCAGTAACAAACAAATAACAATATACCAACTACTGATCTTTGGCTGAAGCAATTTCACGTGCTTCACCGGCCAAAATATTCCCCACGTTGTAAAACTTTTTAGGGAGTTTGATTTTCAGAATATGAGATTACCTTTAGATATAATATTATTATAATGTAATATTATTATGATAATATTATATTGTCTTGTTTAATTTATTTAATAGGAATGTAAAATTACAGTGTTTAGTTGGAAGAATATAAAATTATTTAGATGTATATTTTAATAAATTATCCTTGTGATATATTTTTTTTAACGTTAAAACTTTAATATTAATTTATAAATATTTGAATGAAAATTCATAATTTTAATCGTTATACTATTTAATTTTTGAGAAAAAAAATACATTTAATATATAATTAATATAAATTAGTAAATTAAATTTATATTTTGAAATAATCTTCAAAAGTATCATATTTATTTATATAAAATATAATATAATATGAAAAAAATAATATTATGATATTGAGTGGATGAAGATTTTTTTTCAATATATAAGATCCATTTTTAATAACTAAAAGTTAAATATTATTTTAAATAACTATGTTTTTATAGTAGTATTTTTTTCATCCCATAAAATTATAAATAGTAAATATATTGAATATTAAAAATATAAAAATATTTTAAATTCTCAAATTTATTAATATTTTAGTAAATTAAACTCTTTGTATATTATTATGTTTATAATTTTGAGTAAAACATAAAAAATAAGAATTGAGAATGATCATTATAAAAAGAATTCATTAGTCTAAGGGTATTCTTGTCCAAAGTGGTGAGAACTGTGTAACACCTAAGAATTTAGAGGTAATGACATTCTTATCATTTTAACTAAAAAATGCTACTATTGGAAAAAGAGTATTATCAAATAATAATCTTTTCCGTTAACCAAACGTGAGAATACAATTCCGAAAAAGGTTATTCGAACCAAACACACCATAAAGGTTAAATTTTATCAAGTTTGATTTTTTATTATATTAAATATATTATTAATAATAAACTGTTAAATTATATTTTAAAATTTATAAGTATTTGTTAATAATATGTGGTGATTATAATGTAGTATTTATTTAAAAAAAATTAAATTGTTTTTGCTATATGTTAAATATGTTAAATAAGCATATTGGTAAAATATGTTAAATTGTTTTGAATTAAATTAAAATATTTTAAATGAAAATTATTGATTGATTAGCAATTAATTTTTATTGACTAGAAATATCTACATGTGATAAAAAAAACATTGACATGAAATTATCACATGTAATTACGTAACGTAATATTATGTTTATAAAAGATTATTAATTAAATTAATTATAATTAATTAGAAGATTATTGATCTTGATATTTCATACAAGATGTAATATAATATATAACCAAAAATTTGGGATACACTTTGTCGAAATCGTCTTTCGGGTAGGCCCTGGAATTGGGCTTCGACTTGGATTAAATGAGTTAGAGTCGCCACCGACCATTTTAAAATGAATTTAGGTGGGTCGGACACTATCTTACCTGATATGCGTTGTACCAGAAACGTGTCGGGTTCGGTTACGGTCAAGGAAGGATTAACACCCTTGAACCGTCCTTTCGGTACCAATTAATTTATCGGTTGTCTTTAATTGCGAAAATTAAAAATTGAGATTTAAATTTAAAAACTCGATTCGAATTACTTACCTTTGATTAGTTGAAATTTCTCTAAAAAAGTGTCAAAAGTATAAGATTGTAAACATGAAAATAAATATGAGAAAAGAATAAAAAAATAATAGTATTAATAAAATAAATAAAAAAAAAGAATAAAAATAATATATATATATATATATATATATGTTAGGTAAAATAATAGTAATGATAATAAAAAAATTAAAAAAAGACACATAATTCAACATAGTAATGATAATAAAAAATTAAAAAATGAAAAAAAAAACACATAATTCAACATTCTCACCTAACCTAACAAACCACATTATTTAATAAAAAACAAGGAAGAATTCGGTGGAAAAAGGTAAGGAAGAAATTAAGGGGCCATCAAATATTAGGTCGAAACTGAACGTTCAGTGAACCGTTCATGAATTGTGCGGCGAGAAGTTTATTTATGTGCGTTTATTTATTAAATAAACGAACATGAACAAGATTTTGTGTTCGTTTAATTAAATGAACGAACATGAACATAGGTCTTGTTCATTCATTTACGTTCGTGAACGTTCAGTTATGTTCGTTCGGTTATGTTCGTTTATGTTCATTCATTTATGTTTAACCCAATCTTCTTAAATCAATTTTGGTGACCAATTTGTAAGTATCTTAAAAATATTAATTAATCTGATATTCTGATGACCAACTCCATAATTAATCCAATTTTATTTAGAGATTAAATCTAATATGTTAACCCGTGAGGCACCTCGCACCTATATTCATTTCCCCCATTTTTTCCCAAACCCTAGTGTTCACTAGAGAGTGGAGACGATCGCTGAAAGCTTCAAAACAAGTTATATTATAGTGCAATCTGAATTTTTACAGGTCTGTTTTCATCTCTTTCTCTGTTTTATTTGGATTAATAGTTGATATGTAAAGTTACTACAGGTATCTTCACATCTAAAACTCAAGAAAACATCATAATTCTTTCTAGAAATAAATGAGAAGATAAAGGTAACAATCGAAAGTATATGAGCATCAGTAAAGAGAAAAATATATAGAATTTGTCAGAAAACAAAACAAAAGTTTCTATGCAATTTTTGAAAAAGAGTGTAATAGTAGAAGTAATGAGATTTCCAAGAAGAACTCATTAATAAGTAGAAAATACACTTTGACAATGAACTTTTGTTTTTCATAGTTCTTGTGTCCTTTAGTTTGGAGTAGACTTTAGGTACGTTAAAATTTTAAATGGTGGTTTAGCAATAATATCAGTTACGATATGTAGCATCGAAGGGATTTCGGATCTATGTTATTGTCTTGTAGTCCAATTTGTACCGTTCGAAATCTTTATGTTGTTAAATTTTCTACTCTACTAACAGAAAGGACCATTATAAACAAACCTCACTAAAGTCTGACATTGATGTCACAAAACTTTTAGCCGACGAATTTATTAGAATAACGTAGTGGAAAATGATTGTTCATATGTAATCATGAACCACTAAGATAAATGTTATGGCGTTAAATTAAAGTCGTGTGAATCATTTAATATCTTTAAAAGATCGATCGAAATATTTGATAACTTCAAACATTTCATCACTGCTAATCAACTCTTACGCTATTTATCACTGTAGATTTGGTTTATTTGCATTGTCGACTATTTTTCATGAAAGAACAATGGAAGGTAGGGTCTCCAACGTTTATGTTTGTGTTCATTTATGTTCGTGTTTGTTTATGTTCATGTTCGTTTATTTATTAAATGAACGAACATGAACAAGTTTTATTCCTTAATAAACGAACATGAACAGAAAAAATTTGTTTGTTTATGTTCGTGTTCGTTAATTTATTAAATGAACGAACATGAACATAAGTCCGTTCGTGTGCGTTCGGTTAGTTTACAGGCCTATCAAATACCAATAATGAAGGTTAGTAATGTATATATATATATTATAATATATATATATTATATGTATATTAGGTAAAAAATATAATAATAATAAAATACTAAAGTAAAGTATATACATAATAAATAAATAGATAAATAAGAAAAAAATAAAATAAAAAATACATAATTATATAATAAATAAACTAATGAAAACATAATAATAAATAAAATAAAAAATATAATTAAACATATATACATATATAGAGAATTAAATTAAATTAAAAGAAATATTAAAGGGTCAATTTCGAAGGAAATCAAGGATAAAAAATTGATTTAGGGGGCCGTATTAAATCTTTTAAAAATATTGGTACCAAAAACAAAGTTTACCCCTTTTACAGCAGAAAAGCTCGGATCCTAATAGGCGGGTCGGGTCACGGCGCGGGTCACCAGGCCGGGTATGAGCTGTGTATAAAAGCCAACCTTTCTTTTTTACTTCTCACTTATTCTCTCAAAATCAGAAAACCCCCCCTTTTATAATTTTTTCTCGCCTGTTCTTCCTTGGGGAAGAACACAGGCCATGGTTTCCAGAAAATCGGCCCTCGGCCGCCCTGTGCCGCCTTACCGCCGCCGTTGATCGGCGCCTGCCGGTCATCGGCGGCAAAAATTATTTTTTTATTTTCGAAAAACTCTTCTCTTCCTCGGTTTAAAAATCAAAATGTTTTTTTTAAAACGACATCGGGATAACGTAAATCTGAAAAAATAATTTTTTAAAAAAAACAACCCCTTTTTCATCGGCTAAAAACCTTTCTTTTTGCTTTCTTTCGAATCAAAACACAACGAAGGGAGATAAAACCGACATGCAAAGGTACGATCTTTTACTTGTAGTTCTTTCTTTCGAAATAAGAGTGCTTCGAAAAACCACTGTTCTTGGCTACGGTTTACGTGTATTTCGTATAAAATTGTGTATTTCTCACTGTAAAAATCGCGTACAACCCATGTATAATCGTAGTATAATGGTGTGTAATCGTCTCCCTGCTAATATCGATATACATGTATTTATAATGAAAAAAACATATTATTTTAGAATCCTATTCAAAATAGACTCCTAATGCTATTTGGTTGCTTTTGGTGTTCATCTCCCTTGCGTGGCGTTGGTGATGGCCGAGAAAACTGACGGTAGACTCGGATTGTTGGAGGAGCGGCCTTGGATGGCTTCAGGAGAGAGGGATGCGGCGCTGGAAACAAAGTGAGGGTTAGGGTTTCAAAACCCTAACCGATTTGGGTTTACAAACGGGCCTCCGGATTGCTTGTTTTGTAAACGGGCTTGCTGTGTATTGGGCCCTGTAAACAAAAGAAAAAATCAGTTAATACCCATATGTAATATATGTGTAATCTTATAATATATAGTATAATATATTTATAACATGTTTATTAATACTATATATTATAATGAACCAATCTAATTAAGTATGTGGGATGAAAATACGTGTCTGCACACTTGAAATATTAAAAGTTCTTCAATGCTTATTTGCGTGATCAATATGTACATCAAATCAGAATCTTATGCTTTCTTCGAACTAGTGCCAAATTCCCAGAATCTAAACAAAAGGAACAAGAAAATCTTAAAGATACACAGAAACCACAAATCACACAACTAGCATATTTTGTGGATTTGATTTTAGATGTTACAAAAATTAGCAGGCAAAGATAAAGTTGTGGCCGAAACACTCGAAAGCTGGAACAATGGGATTATCAGGGAAGCCCTGCCAATAGAAAGAAGACGAGAACCCGGAAAGAATGTCCCTTTATTGTTGGTAAATTAATCACTTTTTAATGGTCATGTGTAAAGTCAAAGATGGATTTGCTTATGAATCATCTTTTAATCTACAGAAGACGAATGTTGTAAAAGTTTTGGCCTACTATGGGATGAGCAACAATCTGGTGCGCTTCTTCAAGCATCGACTCCATTACCATATACTTCTGTTGCTACATCACAGGGTTGATCGGAGCATTTCTGGCTGATGCTTACCTGGGAAGATAATTGGATAATCGCCCTTTTCTTGATCATTTATGTATCCGTATGTTGTATAATTGTGGTTTTGCATGACTATCTAGTTAAGATGGACGGAGATTGTGCTGGATGTAGTTGTACTCCTTTAAAATTTTAAATTTTTACATTGTTTATATTTTTTTATACTTTCAATCAATGATCTAATTTTACATTTCTGAAATTTTATAATTTTATACCTTCTAAAATTTTAATTTATTTTCTTAAATTTATATCCTGAAATAAAATTTTAAGTTTATTCATAGAGATTCACATTAGTTTGTTCTTAAAAATTTTACAGCCAGTCAACTAATAATTTTTATAAAAAATGATTATTCTAACTCAAAACAAATAGTTAAGAGCTAAAATATTATTTTAAAAAATAGAATTAAAGTGGTTATTCGATCAAATATTATAATATTACGTCCGAAAAAAGCATTCAAGTATTCGTGCAGTTGAATTTGACCACTTTCATTGACCTAACTCGGTGAAATTCTGGTATATCATATATGCATAGTTTTCAGATTTCAGGGGGTGAATTCATGTGTATCCTCCTTGGTAACGCCCCCATTGCCACAAACTAAGATATTGCTGTTAATTGTAAAGCCTAATCAGGGGTTTAGCACTTGTAACAGTTAAACGGGAATTTAGATTCTGCTGGCAACATCCGTCCACGCGTAAATTACTTGATTGAGAACGTTTAAGGCACCCGCCACCCAATTTGCATGACAACTGACCAATTTGAAATGGCTTCTCACGAAGGACTAAAATCTGGTATTCGCTATTGTCTATGACCGCTGAACAGGACATACTAACATCGTACAAGCATGTCATATCCGTTCTAAATTAGGTTTATGGAGTTTAGAGTATTTTTCGAAAATTAAATATTAGATTTACGCTCAGAGGTCAAAACGGAATAAATTGAAAATTTTAGGGTCTATCGATCGTTGACAAAAACAGTGTCTGGTGATGGCAATCGATTGTGGTGAACGAAATCAATAACATGATATTTTGACCAAATTCAATGATCAAATTAATATCTTATCTAAAATTAACATGCAAAATAATTTCATTTTAATATGTTAGTTCTTACCTCGATCATTGGAGTTGTACTGTAAATGTTATATGTATAAGTGGTCATATGATTGTGATTAGATGTTTATCATCTCTCTTTTTTTAACGATGATGTTTTTTTAATTGATTAAAATTGGATTAAATTCGTAAGTTACACTTCTAAGTTTAGTAATGTGATAACATTGATTTGAATTCGACTTTTGAATCGGGTCGAGAGTGTTTCATAGTCAATCGTCTCTCAAACCCTTTTTTAATCTCTGGTAAAATTTAGGTTCTAAAAATGTTTTTAATAAGATGTTTCCAAATTTTATTTTAAAAGATGATTTTATAGGTTTTTAATCATATCTATCCTTAAATAATCGGTGACGATTCAAAGTCTTATTTAAAAAAAGTAAATTGAGTTTTCCAACAAAACATAAATTTACATGTATTTTCAGAACTATCAAAATCGTCGAAATTAAAGGTCATTTCAACAAATATCACGTATTCTTATATATTAAACCGATAATTATATTAATCAAGTTTTTTTATTAAACATGGGTAAGTACAAGATTATATATGTTCAAAGATAACTCTTAACCATTTAACATTGAACGCTCACACCTCCAACATTCTTGGTGCTCGAACACATAACCTAAAGGAATAACAATAATTCATTTACCACCAAAATTATTGGGTTCGTGCATATCAATAAAATTAAACTTATATATTTAATACAATACATTTACAATTAAGTCTTTTCTATCCTTAAATGAAAAGGCATCGATTATTTAAATATGCTTGATAATATTAGATTCGAACAGTTTGGTTTACAGAGTGTGTACATTAGTAATAGTTAAAAATGATTCAGAACATATATTATCTTATAATCGACCTAAATTATTAAAAGAAGCAATTATATTAACTAAATTAAATTAAATCGAATAGTAATATATATGTTTGAGTGCGTATTATAGTAATGAAATATTTCATACATCCCTTTCCATTTTCTTTTCAGTGATAGGATATTTATTAAAAATGTGGAACTCATATCTTAATCGGTAATTACATCCTTTTGGGAGGAATATTAAACGTAGTTTTCGCTCTTTTTCTTTCGGCATCTCTTATTCCCGTTTCTTTTTCTATCTATTTTATATATAAAAAAATTTATATTATATTTTTTTTTCATGTCCTAATCAAGTTGTTTTTGTTGGATCTTAGGGTACTATTTAATATTATTTATAGAAATTATGTTTTGAAGTCAAAAGTATCTTTAAAGATAGATTCAATGTACTAACAATTAGTTGGTTTAGTTGGATGAGGTACTAGATTTTTTAAGCAATGTCAGTGGTTCGAACCCTGACGTTTACGAATGAAGCAAATTGAATTTGGAGAATCACCCTCGACTCTCTAATATCTAATCTAAATTAGTCAGTTAATAGATGAAATAACAATGATTAATTCAATGTTAAAGAAATTTTATTTTTGTTGAAAGAGTATATTTAAAAAAATAATTTTCAATCAAAACGTGAAAGTTAAAAATATCAAATTTGTATTTGAAAGTACTTTTGGAACTAAAATTATAATTTTAATCCTCATTTTGTTATTTTATAATGTGTTTATTTTATAATTTTGTTTAATATATAATTATATGTTTAATAAATTATTTATAAGTTTAAAACCTTTTTATCTCATTATATCAATTTTTAAAATAAAAATTATTTTGAATTTTATTTATTTTCATAAAATACTATAATCGTTATAAATTTATTTATCATTAATAAAAAATACTTTTATTTTAATTAAAAAATAAATATTAGTTAGAACATCACATTTAAAACATAATTTATTTTCTCTAAATACCTTTTATCGGTAATATTAAAAACTTAAATTTTAAATTAAATAATTTAAATATATCTTTTAAAATGTATAAGAGCTGCAGATATCACTTTCTTTAACGTAATTAATTAAAACATGACCGACATTCAACACACAACTGAAACCTTAGTGGTGCACAATAATATCATGTGATCGTGTCACTTCTTCAAGGTTGCCAATTTTTCTTATCAATATAGGCCGATTACAATATAGGGTACATCACAATTAACATCATAGTCTGCTCCATTTCTCAATCATTTGACAATAAAAACTCAAATATCATTATAATTTCGTGTTCGAACTTGAGACTTCTAAAAATAATAACAATCACTTTAATTATTTAGATAACTTGAAACATTCTTGCAGTCGTTGATGCTCGAACTTGAAACATTTAAAGATAAAAATCATCCCTTTAACCATTGAGGTAACTTGATTATATAAAGGAAATTTGATACTAAAATTTTGATAAAGATGAAATAAGTTTTTTATATATTCTTTTTGATGATACAATAAAGTGAAAAAAAATAGGTATCAAACTGAAAAGACTGATAAACTCCAGGGGTCATATCAGGATTTAGTCTAAACAAGACACGAAACGCGCTTGGTTGTGTATGGGTCTTCTCTCCGCCAAAACAGAAAAACCAAAAGACTAAAATTCCAAGACGAAATTTGACCGATGAGCCATCAATGCAATTATCGTTTTGACGCTTGGGGTTGTTGGTCAAGTCCAACACGCAAATTAACCCACTTCAATTGCTTGGAAATACAGGCCAAAATTTTATTCATTGGCCGAATACATTCAAGATTTTATTATTTTATATTATTACAATTATATTATATTTATTTAAATCGTTAAATAAATAGACGAGAACATTTATAATTTACGGGAAAGAAAAGGAAGAAGAAAGCACATGGGACTTTTGAAATGCTGGCAGCCATGCATTATCCGGCACGTAGAAAAGGTTTAATCACTGATTCCCCATAAGCGCGTAATTAGAAACAGCAAACGTAACAAAAACTGAAGCGGTTTCATCTCTAATTACTTAAGCTAGAGTAAAAGCTTCTCCTTAACGTTGAATTTAATTAATTAAATGGCAGTTTTGACTTGTATTTTATATGCGACTTTGCCATCGCATTTTTCCAATGGTCTAGACTGGCTGCCAGCCGGTCAAGCCTCCCCATTTAGACATAAATCCCACCCAGCTGAGCCTCTCTCAATATTATTTCACTATTCTCTTTCTGCGTTTTTATTTCTCTGATCTCTCCTGGAATTTCCTTTTTGGCATTTGGCATCTCTTGCCATCAAAGAAAAGAACTGTTTTTGGAGTGACAGCTGAAAAATCCCTTTTCTCCATAACAAGTCTTTCTTCGAGTTTCTTCACACACACATATATAGCCGAGTTTCATTCTGAAATAAACACCCTGTTGTTATTTTTTTTTTCAAGCAAAAATGAAGGGTGAAAACAGCAGTAATCAAGTAATCTCATTCTGGAAGCTCTTCAATGCGCAAATGCATTTCTTCAATATCCTCTCTTGTTTCTTGTTATTCGGCTGTGGTCTCTCTCTCGGAGTCATTCTCAGTTTTCAACTCAAAAACTATTCTTTTGCTCTTCACATCACGCAATTGCCTTCGACTTCGAGACCGGCGACGTCGCCTTCCCCGATTAACGAAACCTCGCGTGTCGGGGTTAACGAAATTCCTCGTGCCGCCGAATGCGATGCACGACATGGATGATAAAGAGCTTCTATGGAGGGCTTCGATGTCTCCTCGGATCGGGCAATATCCGTTCGATCGAGTTCCTAAGGTGGCTTTCATGTTCTTGACGAAAGGGCCTGTTACATTGGCTCCGTTGTGGGAGAAATTCTTCAAAGGACATCAAGGGCTGTATTCTATCTATGTGCACTCGGATCCATCTTTTAATCTATCGGAGCCTGAGGGGTCGGTATTTCATGGCAGAAGAATTCCCAGCAAGGTCAGATTTTTAATTTTCTTTTTTCATTTCCTTGTAGTTATTTATTTTTATTCATTTATGTCAAACATATGATACATTCATGTCTGCAATTCCATTCAAGCTTGGTAAGTTTCATAATGAATCCTACCCTAAGAGAATATTATAGAAAATATTTGTTTATTGCTATCATTCCATTAACATTATAATAATAAAGATCGTATCATAAATAGTATTTGTTTCTATAAGTAATTCTTTTTCACCGGTAATCATATGAGCCTCTGCTATATTATATTTGTTAGATTTTTTTAACAAATATAAAAGAACGTTTGAGGAAACAAATATGAAATCCTTTTGGCCGGGAATGAATTCTTATTCTCTCTCTTTGTCCTAAACAGATTCACTATGTCTTAATTTAATCCAAAAAGGCTTTAAACTTTGTTGACTTTAATCAACATAAAGAGACGAGATTCATTGATCCCCTAAATTTGATGGCTCACGACCATTTAAAGGACTATGTGCATATGTAATAAATACGACATTGAAAGGTAGATGCACTGTATTACAAGCAGTACGGGACAACCAAATCCGGTTCCACTTTTGTCTTGCCACTTTCATTTTCAAGCCCATCTGCCTACAGTTATGTCCTGGTTTTAAGTTTTAACGATTACCTGATCATCATGCAGGAAGTTGAATGGGGCAATGTGAACATGATCGAAGCTGAGCGCCGGCTTCTAGCCAATGCACTGCTCGATTTCTCGAACCAACGATTCGTTCTTCTATCGGAAGCGTGTATTCCGCTCTTTAACTTCTCCACCGCCTACTCTTACCTCATCAACTCCTCCCAGAGTTTCGTGGAATCGTATGATTTACCAGGCCCCGTCGGCCGAGGTCGTTACAATCGGAAAATGAGACCTCAGGTCACGCTGCATCAATGGAGGAAAGGAGCTCAATGGTTCGAGATGGACCGAGAGCTGGCACTCAAAGTTGTTTCGGACCAGGTATATTTCCCGGTGTTCCAAAAGTATTGCAGGGGCGCTTGCTATGCCGATGAACATTATCTGCCGACGTTTATTACCATGAAAAATGGGAACAAGAATTCCAACAGAACATTAACGTGGGTTGATTGGTCCAAAGGAGGGCCTCATCCAGCCAAGTTCATAAGGACAAATGTGACAGTTGAGTTTTTGGAGAGATTGAGGAGCCAAAGCCAATGTGAGTACAATGGGAACACAACAAATGTGTGTCACTTGTTCGCCAGAAAGTTCTCGCCCGATGCTTTGTACAGGTTGTTGAAGTTTGCGCCTAAAGTTATGCAGTTCCATGAATAATATTATTCACATAATTGGATAATTATTCTTTATTCATTTTTGTATTTATTTTCTAAAGCCAGAAAAAAAAAATCCCTTTTGACTCCAAATTTAATATTTATTTTAAATGCATAGTGCAAAATGTACATTTATGAGCAAAGAAAGTTAAAAGTCTCAAAAGAATTTTGTTTCATGCACTTGTATAGCAAAAGAGTGTTTGTCTTTACCATAACTCTTCTTTGATTGTAGCTATAACAAATTAAATGAAATATTGTGCCTGATGCAATACTTACCATAATATTGTACCTGCACGGCATTTCACATTGACATGATAGTGACACATATTGACGTGGTATGATGACATGTTAATAAAGATATTTTAAAATTAATTTTATATAATTATATGTATTAGATTAATTAGAATAAATTCTATAACAAACTAAAAAATGGTTTTAAGAGGATTTAAAGTTCAGTCTTAAGGAAGAAGCGACGATCACTTCATCCCAAGTGACAATCTTAAATACTTTTTACAAACCATAATATATAACACAAATATGATTATCAATAATTAATAAAAATAACATTAACCCCCAACATTTATCAAAATGGTCATTTTGGCCGTTGTTCTTTTTTTCTTTTCTTTTTTATGAGAATTTTAGCCTTAATGTTTCATTTTGGGACAAAAAGCTCCCTCTATAGATGAAAATCATTAATAAACACATGATTAACGCTCCAAAATAGGAGTATTTTTAACCTAAAATGATACATCGAGGGCTAAAACGATTCAGAAAAAAGAGACAAATTGATTATTCTGTCAAATGTTAGGGGCCTTTTTGCCCTAAAATGAAACGTCGGGGGGCCAAAATCTCCAAAAAAAAATATGGGGCAAAATGATCATTTTAGTAAACGTTGGAGGCTAATTTTGACATTATGCCTTCTAAGAATTATGTCTTCATGACACGTTTTCCCCCTGTTTTTATAGCAACTTTTTTATCTTCTCTATCGGTCGTTTGGTTGTTCTATTTGTTTAATCTTCTTAGTGTTGGATTTGACATCATCTCGACTGATCGAGATGAAGATTATTTGTTATCCTGCTGATTTTTTCCGCTTTAGACTCTCAGATTGGATTTAGATACACAATAAGTGTTTGGAGATAGTTTTCTCACGACGCTCCACTCTAATTTACGATTGTCAATGATCTTTCAGTTGTTTGATCTCCTGTTAAGGTTCTTTATCAATGTATTGTATCTATATTTTGTTCGAGTTTTTTTTTATGGGTTTTTAACATTTTTCTAGTATGATCTCAACTCAAGTGGCTAGTTTTTTGTGTCTATAGTTATAGAAAATGTCCTAATTAAATATTTAGTTTACTCTTATAATTGTGAAATTATAATTATAATTTTCCCTTTTTCTAATAAAACTAACTGTTTCTATTTGTATATATAAAAATAAAACATATATCACGATTAACCCTAACCCTCATAATCGAGTTGAGACTGCTATTGTTGCTGATCACTAGAGAATATATTTGGTTTGTTTATTGAACAGGGTACCTTATGGGCCGATATGTCCAGAAATATCCGAGTTTGTAATTATGAATCTAAAATTCATGGAATCCAAGTATGTGAAAGGCATAATTATGTTGTATTATAAATAGTGTCTTTCCTTCCATGAAATTTTAACAGTTGTTGAACTTGGCTCAGCCAACATCTTTGTGTTGATCTGCAAACAACTAAACTGTGGAATCCATCGTTTGAGGACTCGGCTCATTTGCAAAATCTTAAACCCAAATGGAACCTCTTCGGAAAAAAAGTTCAAACGAAATGGCAAACTGAATTGGGATAAGTAATATTCATTGTCCAAACTTGACCTTTTTTAAAGGGTAAACTATGAGATTAATCACTTTCCTTTAAGTTTTATATATTTATCATTATTAAATTAAAAATAATAATATTTGATCACTTTCGCTTTTATTTAATTAGGACGTGGTCATTGAGGGTTCTACCGTTAGATTTTTAACGGATTATTGTGCAAGTGGCACAATGAATTTATAAAACTAAAAAGGATAAATTATGCATATGGTCACTAATATTTGAGTGTTTTCATTTTTTCCATTGAAATTTCAAAAATAATAAATTGATTGAGACCGTTTACAATAAATGTCCAAGAATGATCCGAGTCGATACGAAATCCCACTTAAACGAAAGGAAGCAGTCGAAGCATTGCCGACTGTTGTCATTACTCGTTGTGGGAAACATGGGTGAAGCTTGAATTTAATTCCAATATATATAATATTAAGTTGAGACAAGAATTTTAGCTTTCTGAATCAGCAGACTAGCATAAAATCAGTTGATGAACTTTGTGTCTCCTTCGCTATGATTCATGGAAGCAACCCAGCAGATGGTTTTTTACTTGAACTTCTAATTCATCGTTTTGGGATATTAGTGCCGCAGTACTTTGATATGGACGAGATGTTGTATCAGTCAGCTGAGAGTTAAGCAAGTTGTCAAAGTTATTCCAGTTGATTATTTGTATTTGACTGCTATTACTATTGCTCTTTTCTTCGTCGCATCGGAAAACTTGTTTTTCTGCTAAACTTGGTAAGACAGTAATGGCCAATGGGGGGACTATCCACTAGCGGTGGTTCAATGACTTGTTGGCTATCCAAAACATTGTGGTTATGGGAAGTGGGAACCAGAGGATTCATAAAAACTTGATCCTTGATTCGAGTGAAGAAGATGAAGATGAGATTACTATATGATCCGAAATAGAAGTATGATCGTCCCATGCTTCAAAGCCTTACCTTTGATTAGGACTCGGCTTTCTAAATGCCCGGCACACCACCCATCCTTTTTCCAGCCATCGGAATAAACTCATATATCACTAAACATCTTCATTGTGCATCAAAGAGGTGAAAAATTAAAACTTGCCTGGGGCGATCCTAGTTTAAAAGTTTGGAGTCTATATTCATGCATGATCCAATCAATTTTCCTGCCATTAGGTGCACGACGACCCTTGTAATAAGGATGATCAATGAAGAAGTAATGTGGGGTTTGGTTGTTTGATAGTTGAAGAGGTGGGATATAGAACTTTATAGATGGAAAAGATTAATCCAAACATGCTAAAAACTGCAAATTGTCTTTGATGGCAACAGTTGACAATTTTTCGACTGTTACCTTTTGTGCCCACCGGGTTATGTATCAATTCGGATCATTCTCGGATATATATTGTAAAATGATCTTGATCAATTTGTTAAAAAACCTATACCATTTCTTTCATAAATTCCCAATAAATGACCCAAATAAAATAATATTATTTGTAATTTATCAAGTAATCATGTATTTTAATAATTTTATTAATAAAATTATATATACAATGGAATTAAATTAAAATAATGTATAAAATTATACAAAATTAAAATCTTCATATTACATTAGCTACTAAATTAAAATACTGTCACTCCAAATTCATCTATACAAACAAACAAAACCAACGAAAATTACAGAAAAACCGCAAATACAAACAAAAGTTTCTTGGACTTGGACCCATCTCAAAACTCGGATGTGGCCGCCTGTTCATCGTAGTTTATACTTTATACGAGCCTTGACTTCCGTCCACCGCCGACTAACCGTCACTCCGTCCACCACCTAGGGGTGGTGCGAGGCGGGGACCGCCCACCAAAAGCAAATCATTGAGCCACTTAAGGACCGACCAAATTGAGTAGTGTGTTTTTTTTTTCTTCTAATAGAGAATTGCAGTAGGTTATGAGTTTATGGGATTTTTAGCTCAATTAATTGGATTAACCCATTTTAAACTAATACATTACTTTTAATTTACTTTTTACAACTTAATATTTTTAAATGAATTACTACTGTTTATTTTCTATTTATTTCTTTATTTTAAATAAAAGTAATTAAATTTTAAAAGTATAATATAGTATCATATAAAATCAGTTCTAATATGTTTTATTTGACTTCAAGTAAAATTAAATATTTTAAGTTATATTCAATTTATTTATATATTAATCTTCGGATCATTAAATTATTTTATTTAGAATAAATTAATTACCACTAATTAAAAATTTAAAAGGTTTTAATGGAAATAAAATTAATTGAAAAGCATATAAGAATACAAAACAAATCAAACTCAATAATAAGGTATAATTGAATATAAAATGTATTTGTATAGAAAAACTTTTATAATCATTAGTATTCGTTCTTGTTTGTTCATTCGTAATATTAAAATTGAAATCAACAATATTATTTAAAAAAGTTAATATTTCATTCTTTTAGATCAATCACTAGTAAATATTTGTATAAAGATTATAAAATTGTACATAAGAGAAGACGGAAAAAAATATATAATTATCTATTTTATTGAAACTAAACTTACAGTTATTAATTTCAAAAGTATTTATATTTAATCACTTATTATTTTAATGGATAATTAAAAAAATATTATAGTTAGAATTACAATTACGATTAAAATATTTGAATGATTATAACCATAATCGACTAGTATATTATATAAAGAGAATTATTATTACAATTCATACATTCATATAATTATATTAAAATTGATATTTTAATAATTTTTGAATAGTTTGAGGTGATTATAAGATAATATTTATTTATTTTTTAACTAAACTTAAATTACCCATAATATAATTTAATATGTAATAAACTCATATTAAAAACTCACACATAATATTTAAATATGAATATATTGTCTTTATGACATGTTTTTGGCCTTTTTTTTATCGATTATTTAGTTGTTCTCATCGTTTAAATTTTTTAGGATTGAATTTGATGTCGCATCGACTGATCAAGATGTTACTTATTTGTTATAATGTTGATATGTCATACTTTGGACCATCGGATTGTATTTAGATATGATGTTTGTTTTTGGAGATAGTTTTCTCACAATGTTCGACTATGATTTACGATTGTCGGTGGTCTTTCAATAATGTAATCCCTTGTTATGGTTCGTTTTTCGATACAATCAAATATATTGGTATATATATTTTGTCTTAATTTTTTTGGATGAATTTTTAACATTTTCATTTTATGGTACTTGTGCAATTTTAAAGGGCTAGTTTACTGTATTAATGATTATAAAAATATCATAATTGTGTGTTTAATTCACGACATTCATTGTAACTTTGAATCTTTCCTATTTTCTAATAAAACTAAATACTTTACATATATAGAGGTATGAACAAATGAACTAATGGAATAAGGTGAAATATATATATATATATATATATATATGTATGTATGTATGGGGTATGAACAATGAATTGATCCAATAAGATGAAATAATAAAAAATTTAAATAAAGTTAAATATTCAAATATTAATATTATGATTAGAACAAACTAGATTAAAATGATTATCTTTATAATAGATATTTGTAGATTTAATTTAAATTAATGGATTAATTAATAAAATATCAATATTTAAAAATATTAATATCAATGTTTAAAAATATATTTTTTAATAGAAAATTAAACTTTTTTTAATCTAGAATTTACAAACACGTATAGATTATACTGTTCGAATATATGTTTTTTTTTAAAAACATATTTTTAACCACCAAAAACATTTTAAAGAGGGGAATATTTTATTAAACTTTAGAGGTTGGAATACTTTTCCAAAATATAGTTTTTTTTATATATGTATAACTTTTCCAAAATATAGTTGTTAAAGCGAATAAGCTGTCCTACGTCAACATTTAAGTTTGGCATAATTCCCTTTATCTGTCCGCCACAAATTCTTCCCTTTATTTTTGTACTTCTCTGTCCGCACTGATATCACTCGCTCACCGCCACAAACCACAGCTCAGAGCCTCCAACACAGGGACGGAGCTCCCTCATGGCTCAAGAGACCGGGCTGTGCTAAAATTTATATATTCGATAAATTTTAATTTAATAATTTAATTCATGTAAAAATAAATATTTAAATTTAAAAATATAAAAATTTATTAAACATTTAATCAAGCAGGAGTTGAATTAAAAAATGATAAGTCTGTGTTTTCAATTTTTTGATCTAATTACAATTTAAGTCATTGTAAATTTAAATATTAGATAAATTAGAAGTTATCTTTTGAGTTCTAATTTTTTTTTAATTTAGGGTGAATACAAGGTAATATATATATAAAAACTTTTAACTATTTGACAATAAACGTTCATACCCTACATAAGTGCTTGAACTCGGGACTTCAAGGATAACAACAATCATTTAATCACTAAAGTCGGTTGGTTAACGTTGAATTTCGAGTTTAAATACCTAATAAATTTTTTTATTTTTCTTAAATAATCTAATATTTCGATCAGTGTCAATATTTAATTCTTACTTCATGCCTACTCTAACAGACAAAACAATTTGAGGACAACCATAATTTTTTAAAATGAAAAAACTAACATTTAATCCACAAATTTAATACTTCTCCTAATTTAGTCCTTCAATTGTTTTTCTCTAAATTAATCTCCATGAATTTAATAATTCTCCTAATTTGGTCCTTCAATTAATTTTTGTCTAAATTAATATCTTTATTTTAATCATGAAAAATGAATACTTTTTATTGATTAGGATTATTATGATATATATATATATATATATAAATATATATTCAAATAAAACAACTATGTTTGACCTCTGCGTGCTGACTCATCTATCCCATCTGAATCTGACGTGTTCCCAAATTGTTCTACACCAAAACCAATTGTTATCTGCCATCTCAGCACCAGCAAATTGTTTTTATTTTTTAAAACTCTTTATTCTCATTTATTCTGCCTTTAAATCCCAGGATAACCTTCTTCACAAACCTCCCCCTCTTCAATTTCTCTTCATCTTTTCTTCCACTCTCCAAATCTTTCGCTACCCATTTTTTAAGAGTTCAACATCTCTGATTTTTTTTTTTGAAAACAAAAATCCATTGATTTTTGTTCTTTTAGATTGGGATCGAACTCAAGGCAGTGTCTGGATACAGACCATATTCACCATGGAAATTTCAGTTATCAACAGAATAAGCGATTTTGAGGCTGGCATAAGCTCTCTAAAACAACCAATCTTTTCTTTCCCAAGTTTACGCCCTTTCTGGGATTCAAAAGCTCTATCAAGCTTTTAATTTTTGGAAATGGGGAGCTTTGATTCTTGCCCTACTAGCCTCTTTATCTACCATAATCAATAGACTCAAGATTTTGATCATCAGATTCCGACGGAACCACTCTTTACCAACCCAACCTCTACTTTACGGCACGGATTTCGATACTGACACGGACAGTTCCTCTTGTTCATCATCTGACGACGAAGGAGAATACGATGAGCCCTCCACTTCTCAAAACTGGCGACGAGTCGATGAGGATTTTCCGGTTAGAGGGTCGGGTCATTTCATCGACGATCAGTGGCGGAACGGTGGTTTCACGCTTCGAAAGGAGGAACAGCATCGGCGAACTGTTTTCTTGGGCTGAGGAGCTAACCAGCGGTAAAAGTGTGGTGAAGCTCTGGGAAAATCTCGGATTAGGGTTCGGTTTGGACCTCGATGAAAGCGACGACGTTTTTAATGTTTACGACGTTAACAGGGAAACGATAATCGGGTCGATTTTCGGGGGGAAGAGCAACTTTCAGGCGGTTTCGTCGTCGTCTTCTACAGTTGTCGTATCCGCCGGCGCCGATTCGTCAACTGGACGAGTTGCTTTCAGTGCGTGGGACACGCGCCTCCATTGCCGGCAACCGACGATTCTCGCAGAATGGAGTCCGGAAAAACCAATGGAGAGAATCTCAGCGGTCAATGCTGACGGCGTCGAGAAGGTTTACATCAGGGATGACGTTACGGGGAAGTTAACTGTGGGTGATATGAGGAAGGCGAATTCGTCGTTAAGGAACGTAACGGATTCCGACGTCGATACATGGTGGGATGCTGACGCCGTCCTCGTCTTGGACGAGTCAATTGACGAGTCAGGCTGACTCAGTTAACCCTGTTTATTTTGGAAAGAATAAGACTTGATTAAAATGTGAACAAAAAAAAACTGTTAAGGTGGAAGGACACATTTGTAAATATTCATTTATCGCAACATTTATTTTTAAGTTAAATAATATTATGAATTGTAATTAGTATTGCATATTAAGAAGTTTTTCACAACCATTCCTATTTAATTTATTAGTAGATCGGTCAGAGTAGAAAATAATAAAATTCGATGTAAATTTTTAATTTATTTTACTAATATTTTTATAACATATACTTTGAACTTTATTTAAGGGATGCAAACTTTGTTTGATATAAAAAATGAAAATAAAAATAAATAAATTCTTTTTATCATTATAATTACTCAATACTTCAAATTAATTGATTATCGGTGTCCTATAAAATCATGGGATAAGTATGAATCCTTCTTTAAATTCATACCATTTTACCAAAAATCACGTGATAAATTTTAAAAGTCGTAATCCATGAAAATATAAGTTTTTTTTGAATAGAAGTTGTTATTCTTATTAAAAAGTGAATATATAAAATTATAATAAGATTATTCGAACATTTTTCTAATCCATGAAAAGAAATTTAAATGAATGAATTATAGAATATAATAATTCGGTTATGATTTGAAATTCTTTGAAGCAAAATACAATGAGCAAATATGCATCATATAGCTCTATTTGGGACCAAGTCACAAGCTTATGTATAGCAGAAGTAATAGATTTTCGTCCGTTTCCGAACTATGGGCACGTTGAAATTGCCGGTTTATTTTCACAAGTTTTTGTGGGGATTCAATTCAGCCATTCTTTTAGACTTATACCAAAATCTGTGAGACAGAATGAAATAAAATAAGAATTATATATAAAAAAAGTCCAAATTATCAAAATATGACAACTGTTATGTGATGATTAACAAAATTAGTGGTCAAAATATATACGGAATAGTTTTTTTTTTAAAAAATTAATCGATTGAATTTCTAAATATAATTTATAATTAAAATATAGTGTTTCTAGAAGCAGTTTTGGCACTGGCTTTGTTCTCAAAAGAGTTTTGCATTTAGTATAATGATTGAAGATTGTTTAATTATATATGGTCAGACAAACTATTCATCCTATTCGATTAGCTGTATTGATAGAGAGATGGATCTACCCTTCAATTTTCTCACCCAAGCAAGCCCTTGTCAATTTACCCAAATCAGCTCCCACAGATTCAGCCTATATGCATTAGGCAACACAGATCGCAAATTGCTTATGATATTTCTCATCAATTGATTTAGTGAAATAAATTGATCTTAATATCATGAAATAAATAAATTAATCTAAACTAATTATTTTTAAAATATTGAAACTAAATTAATTAATGAGTTAAATAAAGAAACATTAACAAAGAAGCAATGTTATCATCAGTTATTTTCCCTTTTCAGTCAAGTAAGACTTTTGTTTTCACGACAAACTAATCGCAAAGACAACGATTTGGGCTTTTCTGGTGCTGCTTTGATGTCAGGCAATTGATGGGGTAGTCCAAATTATTAGGAATCTGCAAATTAGAACTCGGATTAAGTAATAAAAAGAAAACAAAGCTTATAACAATGCGCCATCGTTTTCTTGTAATTTATAGTTTCAGTTGTACCTAATTAATGAAGTTGGGGAATGTTAAGCCAGAGTTTAATATAAGAATAGTGGGTGGACCCCTCCTGTATGATTGCCATCTTCAATTAATGCTCAAAATCATTTTGGCAGCTAATTACTCTACGATAATGATTAACCGTGTGTGATTGGGCTCAACTGTTGCACCAGTCAATCCATCTTCTTAATCTAAGTAACTTGAGCCCAAAAATGTAGAGATTACATGAATTTGTAGAGAAAATGAAACTAATTGACAACCAAGGATTCTGTAACGAACATGAATCGGTGTGAAGGTGTGAGAGAATTTTAGACATGATTGGAGAAGTGTTAATCTTTCTTTTTAAATTAACAATGGACACAACATTGAAGGTAATGATCCCTGAAGAATCAACGAAAAATCTCTATATTTTTTTCTAAGAGGAATTGCACTAAGCATAAATGATATGTGAAAGTTTTGCAAAATGTGAAGAAAAGGCTCGAAAAATCTCTATATTAGCAATGTGAAATTTGGTTCGCTGAAACTAGAAGGAGCTTCATCGTAATGCGTGGATGACCGGTGCTGGTTGTTCAATCTCATATGCTTGTGATTTTCTTGAGCAGCGTTTACTACTAATAAACATAAGGCAAGGGGATTGTGTAACCAGAGGCAGAATTTTCAATATAAAAGGTAACTAGCTATATGGAAATGTTGAAATGTGCTCGAGGGAAATTGTAATGCTTCTACCATCGTATTATTTGTAATGTTCGACATTTCTTACTGTCCAACATGTGAGTTTCCAAACCAACTACTTTTAATTGTAAAATAGTCATTTGCTGCTTGGAGAAAACAAGTTACAGTTGTGGACAAATCTTGGGACTGTGAATTCAGTCGCAAGCGCATAAATTTACCGACTGATATGGTGATGGACTTGACCACGTGAAAACCTGGGCTATCTTATAAGTTACGACTCAAATTGCTATTAGTATTGTGGACAACTCTTGATATGGGGTTATCAGGAGTTGAACCCCTAGTCTTTGATTGAGGATGGGATTTACAAGGTTATGTTTATAGGTATGATGCTAGTGAGTCTAACTTTGGGAGTCTCGGATGATGTGGTTCAAGAAGTGGTATAGTATGAAATAATCGATTGTAGTCACCTTTCCAACGTATTTTAAAATATCTTAATCGAAACGTTAAAAATTTATAATATATTTATTTTAGAGAAGACAATACACTTGAAAAAATTCAATAAATGAGATGAGCGAAACAACAATAATAAATAAATAAAAATCTGTCTAAAAATAAAAGTAAGATGAACAGGTAAAGGTAAATGGATTGAGTCTTGATATAGTCTTAAATAGAGACATGCATCTAATGACAAATCCTAAGATTATTGACGATCACTAAGAAACAACTCATCTATTATAAGTGCAACAACAACAATTGCAGATATAATGCGACGATAGAAAATTTAAAACATTGATGACAATGGCAATGTCTGCAACAAGAATCAATAAATTTTATACAATGTGTAAACGGTAGCAGACGCAAGTGGAGTCAAGGGTGGGCTCGAGTTCACCATGAAATTTGATTTTTTTTATATTAGTTGTTCATTTTATTGAAAGTGTTCACTCTGAAATTTTATTTGTATCTACCTCACAAAAAATATGTTATTAATATAATATATATATATATATATATATATATATATATATCCACCCTAAAAAATATTTCTAGATCTACTACCGTGTATAAACGGTGACCTTGACGCCAAAGATATGTCGGTAAACAACGGTAAACAAAGATAATAGAAGAAAATTAATATAAACTATTAGAGCTTTTTAGGCATAACACTAAAATCAGCTCTCAATGTTAATTTAAAATAGTCATTTAAGCACATATATCAGCTCTCAAGGTTTGGGAGGAGAGAAACTGTCGTATATTCCGAGACAAATTCCGAACTATTGAAGACTTGCTTGGTTCTATAAAAGAGACAGTAGGACTTCATCATATGAATAGAGATTTCAATAAACTTGATAATGTTAATATGCTTCTTTGTAACAATTGGAATATAACCTAATTTGTTTGTTGTATATAGTAGTCTATGACCTTCTCTGAAACTTTGTATTTTTCTTCTTGGATAAATAAAAAATCTAACTTATCCAAAAAAAATATTAACTAATTATTTTCATCCAAAATACTCCTAAAAATAATAATTAAAGCCAAAATAAGATATTTTTTTACATTAAACATCTTCTTTATATGAAAATAAAAGAAATGAAACAAAACTTAATTTAAGTAAATGGATTATAATATGATTGTGTGAAAAAGTACTGCTTAGCCCAAAAGCAACAAAAGTGTTTATAGCCAAAAAAATACTTCGTTAGTTTCCTAAAAAGTCCTACCCTCTTTCCCTCTCATCAGCCACAGTCCCAGACCTTTTGACAGCTTAAGCTTTAGCCTTTTAGTTCTACACAAATATATATATATATTTCATTTAGCAAATTTTCTTTTCATGTTTTGGACATATCCAAGCATGCAGTCAGAGACAAATGTGTATTACCTGAAAGCATATAAAAGTCATAGGAGTAGTGAAACTACAACTAGTCTTTATTTATTTTTACCAGTCTATGTACTCTTCTATTTTAGTCCCTGGCTTTATCCTTCACAAAACACATTCCTATGCCCGCATCAAACTATATAACTAGTCATTGAAACATCAGTAAATGTGTTTTAGGACTAAAGTTGAGCACAAAACAAAACAATTATTAATGTTATTATTTTACATAGGTCACTTCGCTATTACTAATTGTTATCGTAGTCAAAGAAATTTGACGTGTTACATTTGGATGGTTGAACTGATGTCATTTGACCATTCTGACATCCCTAAACTAGTCATTTTGACTCTCACCTTTCAACGACGACATTACTCTCCAGCGACATCTCTTCTCTTTTCTTCCGTCTCTCAGTGAAACAATTCTTGAATTTGAAAAAAAAACTCCATTTATGATATTATCAAAAATATTTTTGTTTTGCATATCTACCACTTACTTATGTCTTGTTTTTGTTATAGTATTGGGTAAACTATGTATTCTTCAACTAACTATTTTTCTTAAATCATATTTAATATTATGTTTTAGTTTTATTTTGATCGTTTGTTGTTAAAAAAAATAATAGAATTGCTTATTTTTTTCAATGATGATATGGTATTCTCTTATAATGACATGTCATCATCACCGTTAATTTTTTTTACGATTGATGATCAAAATAAAACTAAAACATAACGTTAGATATGATTTAAAAAAAATAGTTGGACAACTAAAATGGAACCACATAAATAATTATGTAGGAAATTAACATCAGGGTTTATCTTCATTATAGTCTGATTCGGCCCTTGCTGTTCAGTGGATGCTGCACCCGATCTCTCATCCGTGGCACTTTGCTGATATTTTTCAGGAATTAGATGACAAAGCTGGCGATGTCTCTTTTGCCAAGAAACTGCAATCAACTTGCTGATGCATTGGCTGAAGATGGCGTGAAGAGATCCCACTTGCCTGTTGTTAAACAAGTTTTACTAGTTTACCAAAAACAAATCTTAAGAACTAAATTAAGACAATATGTGAAATTGAAGTACCAAATGAGTATTTAATCCTAAACATATAAACTAATAAATAAAGCCGTACAACAGCTTTAAACATTCTAACTCTGGTGTTATATGGTAGAACTAACGTAGGCTATATAGGGTATAGGCGTCTGCTTGCTCTGCCCCTCTTATGTTTTTCACTTGTGTGCATTCGTATCCTCTTATTTCAGTATTTTGACAGTTAGATGCAACTTTTTTAGCGCAGTACTCAGGGAAATGAACTCATAATATTTTAAGATTGATGAACTAATAAGATTTTAAGAAATCGAAAATATATTATTGATAAAAAATATAAAATATATATAAAAATTTAAAATTTTGAGATAGCGACCGGCCTTGATCACCCCTCGATCCATCACTACCATGGCTCTCTCTCTCTCTATCACCGGTGTGATCCCGAGATATATTCGAGAGAAAGGTACAGGACTGAGGGGTCGACATAGATCCTCTGCATGCGGGGCTTTGAGAAATCAGGTAGAGCAGCAGTGCCTCAACAGTGCTTTCAGATTGTATTACAATACGTATCTGGGTTTCTTGTGGGTTACCTTCCATGGTAATTTAACTTTACCCTCAGAATCTTCTCGGAGAATGTGCCAAAAACAATTATTCTTTGCTCGCCGGTTGTTTAACCTTGAGGACAAGGCGACAGCCGCCCCAAAACAACGATTTCGACGTTTAAGAGAATTATCATTTATAATGGATTTGAGTCGTAGGATTTGTCAAAACCAAAACTTTACTTGAAACACACGGCACCTTAATTTAAAAGCTACGGTTGCTTTCCTTTTCTTTTCACTGATGGATGATTCTTTTCTCCTCCCTTTGATGCTGCAATTGCAAATGAGTCGAGATGGTGTTATTAGTTTATCTGAAACGTAAAGGAGTGGTGCACAGTTTGCAGTCACACGGTAGGGCTATAAGCTAGGGTTTAGGTTGGCCTGTGTTTTGAAGCCGATAAGAGTTTATTTGATCAATCAAACCAGTTTTGGAATGCAATTACTGGCCTTCAACCTCATAAACCTTGGAACTTGGCAGCATTAAAGTGTCTCAGTAGCTATTTAGCCTTTAGTTCGAGGCCATAGGGTTCTCTCTATCGAGCTTTTGAACCATTAATCTTTAATGGAGACAATCGAATTCCTATTTTTTTGAAGAAGAAAGTGAACAAGATTCTTATGCACTGAAGGGTGCAGAGAGGGAACAGGTGAGTTCTATTGGCACAAAACGGGCAATGACTAGAGAGAAAGTGGCTGAAACTGTTTCGCTGAGAGTTTCCTGACAGACAAAATAATCAAGAAAAAGTCTGATTAGCACTGAATACATTTCCTTTTCTTTTTAGTTGATTAAATGTTGTGTAGTTAATATTAATGCAGTCCTGCTGTTATACATCTTTTCCCATTTGTGGCATATGAATACATCCCGGCCCATTCATCTTTTCCCGCCTCTAGAATCCGTACTCAGTTATAAAATGGAATATTAATCTTCTTTGAAAATTTAAGTTCGAGCTCGAGTAGTTGTATTTATAAGATGTATATATGTTTTAATAGACTCCCTCAAATGTTAATTTATAGGTATCTAGACTATTTTTTTAATAAAAATCTTTTCCCACCTCTAATGAACTCAGTCCCCTCCCATTATCACACTTTCTTCATCAAAATTCTCACTTCATTTTGAAGTTAGTATATAAGAAAAATTATGACCCTAAACCCTAGCAGTAGATACTAAGAAAGATAGGAGAGGATGAAAAATCATTGAAGAAATAGAAATGTAAAAAGAGGGTTGGGGTTTTTCAGTTCAAACCCAACTTTATGTCCTATGCCCTAACGGGGACTAACAATACAACCCCATGTAGTCCCCAGAGCTCAAAGCCAAACTAGTTGAGAGTGTCCACGTGCTGAAACAGCTGCCACAATCTCTGTACATAAATCAAAACCTTTCGCCCCTCTACTGTCCACACGTTCCATTAAACAAATGCTTTCGCTTCGGGAAACAAATTATAAGATGTTTAGGTCAAGAGATGTTATCTTATGCTTAGAATGAGTAGACTATCCTGAGACATGATTGAATTTTGATCGGATAATTTCAATAAAAAAAACTAAAATTCCCATGCCGAAATCCTCCGAAGCCTCCAAATTTTCACATAATAAATACTAGCAAGTAAATCGACACATGAAAAGGATGAATTTACAATAAACCTAAGTCGAATAAAAAAAAACTTCAACTAAAAATCGAAACCATAATTTAGATCTAAAAAGTGAAATTAATATATAATTAGATAAGCCATGCGCATCTCTAGTTACGTCAAAGACCAAATGCTCTTTGTTCTTTGACAAGCTCAAGCAAATGAAGAGGAAAAAAAAAAAAGAGAGAGAGAGGAGGAGATGAGGATAACGGTGGAGGTGAAAAGGAAATGAAGAGAGAAAATAAAGAAAATGAGAAATTTCAAACTATCTATATATAAATATTTTTATAAATGAATTTTGTTATTATTTGAGATTTCAAGTTCGAGCACGATTATGAGTGTTTAAAGTCAAATGATTTCGAGTTATATTTAAACAAATATTACCTTTTACTTATCTCATATTAATAAAAAAATCATAAATTTGTTAAAGAATTAATGTATATATAATAATAATAATGACAATTTTAAATATCTTGAGATGGGTAGGTGTTGGTACACCTTACAGCCGACCCCAACTCCTCTTTCACAAAACCTTCCCGGACTACTTGGAAGTTGGATCCTAACCCTATGAAATTATATCAAAATTTATCGTATTCGTATATATATTTTATCTCTACTATGCCACTAATCATCAGCCAAATGAAATTATAAATGAAATTCGAAATTTAATGCTAATTAAAACGCTAATAAATGTCAATCAGTTGATCCAGTTCATACCGCTAACTACGTTTAACACCGATTTTATTAAGCGAAAGAAGACTTCATTTACAAATTCATGACCCGCAACTCCTAGACACAAGAAAAATCATTTTAAAGAGAAGATAAAGGATGAAACAATATTTAGAACCCGTCTTCAAATCGATTCGTAGAAGGATGATCCAAATGGTGCTGTGTCACGTCTCTAAAACCGGCACCACCTACTGGTCTTGGTCCGTCCAAAATCGATCTTCGAATCGGACCATGACCGAACCTGTTTCCAGCCGGGGTTCCAACGCAAGTATAGTTAGAGTCTGATGCGCCCAGATGGTTTAGGTTTTGCTGATGATATTGTGAATGTGACAAATTACCGCTTGTTTTGACGACTTGACCTAAGTAGTATTCGTTCATTTCGTGAGTCAGGTGTACATACGGTTGCGGTGGCTGTAACGCCGGTGGAACTAACGGTGACGAAGAACCGGAAAACAATCTCGGCGGACAAACCGAAATAAACGACTGTGTCGGATCAGTGGGATGGTAGCTTGAAGGAACATACCCTAGGTGCCCGGTGGTGGTGAAGTTATCGTTACCGAAGACCAGCTCCCGAGCCCGGTTCAGTGTCTCTGTCTCTCTTTCTGACCACCAAACCAACAACAGCAATTATATCAAATCAAAATGAACATGGAAACCCATATCAGACCTTGAAATTTAGCAAACTTGCCTTGGCGGTGTCGGTTCATGTGTCCCCCAAGAGCTTGAGATTTGCAGAACTTAAGCGAACAAAACCTACATTCGTAAACCTTCCCGCACTCATCATCTTTCCCTTCCTTAGCGCGGTTTTTCTTTGTCCTATAGCCTGTTTCAGATAAATAAAATCGCAACCCTAATCTACCTAAAATCGCCGTATAAATAAAATCAACAAAATAGTTAAATTTCTTTCTATGTAGAGCGTTGAACAGCGTGAAAAAGAAGAAAAAAGGCTTAGATTATATAGTAGTCACCGGAGAAGGAGCCTTCCTCAAAGATCTGTTTACCATCCCTATTGTACTCATCAGGCAAGTAGTTGAGGTCTAGAGGGTTCTTCTCAGGTCTCCTGTGAAACCAAAAAAGATGAACATAGTCACACAAAATCCAATTAATTAGAAGATTTAGAGGAGAAAGAAGAAGAAAGGGAGTGGCCTTGCTGCCACAATCCACAGTCCACCGAGATTTAGTCCTTTATCGCTCGGTTTCATAAAACAAAAAGGAAGGGAGAAGATAAGACCTACATGGAGTAAAACTAGAGCTTTAGAAAATTAGAAGACTTCAGTTGGAGACTGAACTATAGAGGCTGGTTGAGTGAAGGTGGAGAAAAATGGAGCATTGACTATCCGTTTCTCTGCCATCCTCTTTGGACTCATCTCTCTCTCTTCTCAAATTGACACAACAATAAGGGACAGTGGCTCTCGCACAACTCAAAAAAAAAAAAAGGAGACTGGTGTTTGTGTTAATTGATTCAAGTCCGTCCAGTCATTTGTTGTAGCTGGTGAATCACGTTGGTTCGAGAGAAAAAGACGTTTGCCGTAGACAAACTCTATCATCCTACACAAACTAGTTCCATGGTTTGGGGGCCATGTTTTTCTTCGCATCCAATTAACTGCGTTTGTAAAAGTTGACTGCATTAAACATGAAATAAATACATTAATTGATCCTTAACATGCATGTAAGAAAAAAAATATCAAACGAATCGATTGAATCTTAATTCCTTCGATTAAATTTTATGATTGGTCCCCATGTAAGCTTTTTAAGGGCTTCCCGGGCGATATCATTGTACCCTTATCTTTGCCATGGAACAAGCAACTGTTACTATCAAGGTCTCATTAACAGGATTTTTGTGATCTAAGTTCGATGTGGACTGAACCCCACAAAATGTTGTTTTATCCTATGGAATTCCCTTCCTTGCTTAATCAAGGTCATTCATTACGTGTATAGAAATTAATATTTATCTTATTCTAGCATGGATCTAGCATGTAGCTAGGCTGCCATGCCCCTGTCTCAATATTACTTTATGTTTTTCCTCTATTCTGTAAACTCCACCTCGTAAAAATCACTGAAATTAAGATCATCTGAAGAAATGAATGAACAGAAAAAAATCATAAATCTTTTATCTTACTTTCCTTCAAATATCTATTTTGAACCTCTCAAATATAATAAAATTCATTTTTAAACCTCCAGTTAATAGGGTTAAAGAGCTGCCAAAGCAGGCTCGGATTTGATAATGAGTCGTTTAAAAATCAAATTTAATTCTATAAAAAATTAAAAGAAAGAGATTTCTCATTAAAAACTTCATTCATAACCTAATCAATCTGAGACTAAACTGACCAACGGGTGGAGGAAAAAAGTATAACAAAAATTTACTCGATTTGATTTAATTTTTCTAGTATAATGACATAGATTCCCATGTATGTTATCGAATCTTTTAATGGGTAGTTTCACTTCCTAATTATTCAATGCGTCTCTTTACTTTAATTCAACATGTCAATTGATATTTACATCTAACTATGTTAAATTCAATAAATTATTTCATAAAATTTTTATTATTACGTCATTCATTCATGATCTCAATTAATAAAAAACACTTATCTCATTTTTTTTCCTCCACGACACTAATCTATTTAAATTGCTTTCCAAGTAATCATCCACTTCATGTTTACATAGAAAAAAATCATCCTTAATTAGAAAAATGACATGAAGAGAAATAGATAAATTCAGTGATTTCTATTTATTAGGATCACAAATAATATGGTGGGACAGATTCGTATAATAATTTTCATTAAATTCTAACATTCTTTGACATGTGGACCATTCTTACAATGTCACATAACATTATTTAGAGAGAGAAAAAAAAATCAATTTATCATCTTAAGAGACTTTAAAACAATTAAATCATCTTTAAAATATTTTCTACACGTAATGTTGAACTAAATTAAAATTAATAAATATTCATATTCAAAACTCCAAGAACACATTATTAAAATACAACACAAACATTGAACTCTACAGTGATAGGTAGTCAACTATTAATATTGTCAGGAATTCAGTCCACCATTACAGAACAAAACATACAAAGATTGATAGACATTTCATATAAGAGAAAGTCAATTGTAAAGGAATAAAACTTTTTTATCCCTACCAAAGGTCATCTAGATGATGTTTTTATTAAAGCATTATAAAAAAAATAACTTAGATAAGATTACATATAAGCTGAGATTATACAATATACTCAAAAGCTTGAGGGGAATGTATATTATATACATGCATGTAGTTAGTAAAAAATTAAGTTTACTTTGTCATCTATATTTTAGTAGTATAATGTTGTTCTAAGTCTTGTACTAAGTGTAGACAAAAACATCTAGAGTAATTATAATTATATTTAACCATTGTATATTTGATCTTTAGTAAAAATTTATGTTGTAAATAAATTTTTTAAAGTGAATATAGAAAAAAATACATTGTTTTCTCTGCATAGAGACTTCTATCATCTTTTTTTTTTTTTTTGTAAGATGAGTACTTTGTATTGAAGGGAATACAAGGTACACCACCCTATGACCCTCATTAAAAAACCTCCCTAAACCTATTGAAGGAAAAAGAGTATACCATGAGGTGGAAACAGACATAAATCATGAACACATAAATACAACAAACAAGAAGCAAACCAACCCGACAATCATACAAACAATCCGATCAAAGAGAACAAAAGAGAAAGAGCAATACTACTAAACACATAACCCACTACGCAAAAGAATCCAAAAACTGAGCTCGTCAAATGCGCCATAAAAGAATGAATCCTCGACCTTCAAGCTGAAAAACGCGGATAACAGAAACCTCATTGACCACAAAAAACATCCACCAAAACTCTAATATGATTCCAACAAACTCCAAAACGTACGAAGAAGAACAAACAAAGGAACCATTATCATTGAGGAAACAAAGGGAACCCAACTGAAAACTGTGCAATAGCCATCAAACACTTAGAAACTGGGTGAAAAACCGACCAAGTACACCAGGCAAACAATCATACCACTAAAAGACTTCAATAAACCACACTCTGCCACATCAACCAAGAACAAAGAAACACCACCCTAAATAAATCGACCACCATCATCAACAACCCACCCAACAATCAAGCACCCAAAACTCCAATCTGATTCCAACAAACTCCAAAACGTACGAAGAAGAACAAACAAATGAACCATTACCATTGAGGAAAAAAAGGGAACCCAACTGAAAACTATACAATAGCCATCAAACACTTAGAAACTGGGTGAAAAACCGACCAAGTACACCAGCCAAACAACCATACCACTAAAAGACTTCAATAAACCACACAATAATACCACACTCTGCCACATCAACCAAGAACAAAGAAACACCACCCTAAATAAATCGGCCACCATCATCAACAACCCACCCAACAATCAAGCACTGTATTGAGCGAGAACTACGAATGCCTGACCCGAAGACAACAAACACAAAAAACCTTAAGAACAGTAACCAAAACCCTTAATCAACACCTAAAAAGATCAAAAAAACCCCAACACCCTTCTAACGACAAAACTCCTAAAGAACCTCATTAACAGGACTTCCAAACCGAATTCCTAATTGCTAATTTATCGACACCACCTCCTGCGCTTCAACAAGAGCTTCGGCCCACCTTTGCTTTAAAACAGAATCAAAAATTGAGGAATCTGATAATTCAGAAAAGAGAAGATCCGATTGATCCAAATTAAATTTCTTCAACGCTTTATATCTTATTCTCCTCTATGCTTTTGAGAGAACTTTACCCTGAATTTCCAGCATGGAACCGAATTTCTTAATCCTAAAAGCATTGGTGGAAGACTTAATCGGCACATCCAACGATTCCTCGCCATCACGCCCAATAAGCTCGGTATTACCTTTCAACCTAGAAATTGGACTAACTTTAACACTTGAAGACAAATGACCCACATAAGAAACCTTACGCTCACGCCTCTCACCAGCTGCCAAAGGAAAGACATTGTTTAAATCCACTAATTCCTCAACCAAAGTGCCCATCCCTCGTGGGAGACCACTATCCAAAGAATCTTCAACAACCCCAACAACCATACCACTAGCCTCATTCCTAGAAGCCTCTTCAAAAATAAAATTTCCAATATTTAAACCTTCGCCCATGAAACCGTCCCCATCCTCATTCACTCTATAAAGCCCCACTTTCTATCTTTTGCTGCTCCACTACCCCCCAAAGGCTGCTCCACGACAACGTCCTTCTCACAGTCAGCAGGACTGACACTAGTGCGCTCTTCAACAAGAGCACCACCAGTGGAACTAGGAGTCCCGATCTTGTCGGTTAAACTAACCGACGCTGAAGAATCCTCCGAAATATCGATAGAACTCTTTGCCGGAGGAACACCCTCTTTAACATACCTTAAATCTACTCCGTTCTTCTTATCCGCAAGCTCTAAATTCTTAGGATCATCATGAATGGACGAAGGAACAAACAAATGATCTTTCATACCTACTTCAATCACACAAACATCAGCTATCTTATTCTCCATCACTACATCAAAGACTTCGTCAATCCGAGCAGCTGACAAAGTAGAAATTAACATACAAACTTTTTCACAATCTAACTGGTGATTAACATTGTCACCAAAAGCCTCAAATCTGCCCCACAGACATGCTAATCGTTTAAGAGTGATTGCATTCCAACACTGCAGAGGTAAGCCAACGATTTCAATCCAAACAAGTCTATCTTGTTGACAAAACATCTCAGACCAAGGAAAAACCTCCACGAAGATTTCCTTCAAATAAGACCAATGAAGGTCTTCAAGCATGGAAAACAGTTCATCATCATCAATGGAAAGGAGTTACCACCTAATCTTTGAACTTTGATTTCTCCTAAGCCCCAGTTATGTAATATGTCAACGATGCTTTTAACACTACAAACTTCAGCCATTACTCCCACCAAACGCCTCCTCAACTTGCTTACTTCAAGAGCGTCAACATGGACCAAAACTTTCTTTCTAGAACCTCCCACAAAACCAGCCTCCGTGCAATGATTTTTAACAAGAAGATTACCTTTAGGAACCTCCAGCCTGTGCTTTGCTAAACTCACTGAAATGCGACTGTCGAACACCCTAATACTATTCAAATGATCCCTTACTTTTTCAGCTTCTGTCATATTACAGACTTTAACGAAACCAAACCTAGTACCTGCTCTACTCCTTTTCTTAGGAATAAACACACTCAGAACCTCTCCATAACGACCCACGATCTGCCACAGACCTTTCCATTGTATCTACATAATTCTATTGAAAAAAAGAACAGATTGACTTATTGTTAAGAGCCTATGGACTCTAGTTAATTGTTTTAAAGTCCTTCAATTTGTCAATTTTAAATATTTCAAGTAGGATACACTGATAATTGAATTTAAGTAACATTAACTTAATTGAAAATCGATGCAAAAAGGACTTTTTTTAATTAACAGTATAATAGGAGTTATTGTGTATTTTAATATGTTATTAGTGACGGATATAAAAATATTTTTAAGAGTAATATACATATATTAATAACATAAAATAAGTAGACATAAACAAAATATGAAAGTAAATACAAACAATAAATTAAATAATAATAAAAACTTTATACTTCAAAATATATATTTACCCGCTCTGAAATTAAATCAGTTCCATCATTACATGTCACATAATATGTTTACATAATTTTCCTTGTGGCATAATGAATATTGCAGTAATAAATAAAGTTCACCCACATACATAGTGTTTACGTAATAAATAAAGTTGGTGTGTTGTATGAGCAGCAAGTTTAATTGTTGATTGGTATCATTCATGGATGATTCCCGATGGAACTGTTATAAGAAGCCAAGCTTGAGTGAATTGCCTTGCCTGTTCCCCAATCCCAAGTTATTCAATAACTCCACGTCATTTCCTTGGACCACCCTACTCCGTTGGCCATATACTAAGCTAAAATCTTTTATATTCTTTTTTAATTACATCGAATTCTGATTATATCTAAAATTAAATCAAAATTAATTTTAAATAAAATATAATTTGATGTTTGTTTTTTAATATCAATAAATTTTGAAATTTAAAACAAAATTTAATCTATATTAATCAACACACAGTTAATCAATCAAACAAAGTGACACATTGATTAATGATGGAGGTGTGGTCCAATTTCCCCATTGGTTCAAAGTACTGTATAATTGGTACAATCCAATTCACTTCCTCTGTTCATTTAAAGTACTGGAAATCCATTCAAGTTGATCCTTCCCAAATATAATTAAATAGCTGGAGACAAACCTTTACTCCTTTAAAAAGAAACGATACTCTTTTGACTGCTTCCTTAATCGTGTAACCATGTCAGAATAATCAAACATGAAACTGAAACAACTAACTATTATATTTTATTTTGATTTTAAATTTTATTATATGTTAACTTTTGTCTAGATTTGTTCTAGTTAAAAGTTTGAATATGTTTTTATCCATTTGATTATGTTATTATAGTAATGATTATACTTATAATTATATTCTTAACATGTAAAATAAATTACAAAGAGACCTTTTTTTTTTTATAAATTAGCACTAAATTTATATTCAAGTCCATTTTAAGTGAAACTCATTGAACGAATTTATTGATAAAAGAAAATATTCTTCTTCTTAGAAGATATGAGTTTAAACAATTACATTTGCAAGGTACCTATTATTACTAGAATAAATTTTTTTTAAACAAATACTACATATGATAATGATTAGGTTCAACTTTGGACAAAAGTTGTGGTTGATATGCAGTATTCGGATTTTCTAATACCGAACTAAAACAGACCAAAATTGTGGTTTGCGTCATTGTTTGTTTTTCTCTCTAAAAGAATTATAGTAATTTATATTTATTTTCCATTTTAGAAATAAAATATTTATTTTATATAATGAAATAAAAATAATTAGAAAATATAATGCAGTTTGGTTTGATAACTATGATATTTTAACTAGTGAATCGAATACCGAACCGAATAACCCTATTACTATCTTAGAATTGAGCCGACTTGAATAAAAACTGAACAGAACACTGCGGTTTAAATTGGTTTTCGTTTTTTTTTTTTGGTATTGATGCTCAGCCCTAGCATGGAAAAGCTTGTATACTTATATCTTCTGTCGAAACGATTTTTTTACGAGCGGCGAGATTTTGAAAATCGCGTCATTTTTAATTATTTCTCTTCAGGTTTGATTTTAAATTAAAAACAATATGATTTTTAATTAAAAATAATATGATTTTAGAAAACCTCTCGTTTCGAAAAATTTGGAAATTCCTTTATGACAAAAACAAATATGGTTCGAGGAATCTCCATCAATCTTTGATTAGGGTGTGATTGGACACCCAAAAACGTTTTTTTCATTTTAAATAAAAATTAATTTTAATTAAAACAACAAATTGAGGTTTGTATTACCGGAAAATGAGTTCGGGAGTCGGTTACGCGTGAGGAATGATTAGCACCCCCACATCGCCCTAAATCGATACCTAGTCGATTAATTAATGTCTTTGCAATGAAATTTACAAGTTCAACTTTAATTTGATTTATGATCCCTTAAAACAATAAAAATATATAACATTCAATAGCACCAAAATAATTAAATTAAAATTACCGAGTCATTAGAAAGATAAAGAATATTCGATTATTTAAAAATATCGAGACCAAATCTTTAGGTGAGTTCTAACGACCTTGTCTCAACAAATTTAAATAGTCGAATATTTCTTTTTCTTACGTTTTCACATTTTAAGGTGAAGAATCAATATTTTTTAGATGTCACTAATGAGATACACTTTTAAATTAAAATCGTCAAAAGCAGATCTCTAATCAGTTAAGACAACTCACTTAAAACAATTTTAAATTAAAAAGGTATTACCATTAATCCAATTATGTAATATGGGTCACGTGAGGCTATCATGTGAAACTTAATTAAAAAAGTAATCATTTAAAAACAAACAAGCACTTAAAATTATCATATAAAATAGCATTTACAATCAAGGATTAAATAAATATATTTTAACTAATATTAACAAACTATATATACATGCATATTAAAAATGATATATAAATAGGACTAAAAAAAGCAAACATAACACTTGTAAATTTTACAAACTAATCATACTTGTCAAAACAAGGGTTGAATAATAATAAATAGAAAATTACCGTCTTAACTACAAAAAAACATAATAATTGAAGTAAAAAAAAACTAATATACCACTTTAAATACTAAAACTAAAATAGAACTATGGTTAATAGAATGGACTAAAATTATAACAAACCCTAAACCAAAGTACAACATCCAATGTCTAAACAACAAAAACTAAATACCATGTCACTTAGGACTAAAATTAAATGTGCATGAAATAAAGAGACTAAATTAAATGTAAAATCATTCGGTTTAAGGATTAAAATGAATTATAAACAAATATTGAATGACCTAAAGGCCAAATAAACCGTTTCTAATCAAACAACCCCAAATCTCCTAAGCTACACCATTTTGGGATTATAATTAATATTCTAAATTTGACCTAACAACACATAAGGCTAACCTAGTATCACCTACGAAACTAAACCCATTCTATGTTGTCGTTCCTCTTCATTTCTCTCTTTCAACACAAACGCTACTCTCTTCTTCTTCTACTTCCTTTCATGGCCGATTGCAACCCTTAGCCACCATGGCCGCTGGCTTGGTGTCTATCTCACACCCCGACCGTCGATTAAAGGAATCAAAAGGATGATTCAAATGATGACAACACGAACCCCCTCAACTATCTAACTCAACTGAAAACTGAAACCCATAACCCGAGCTCCTTACTCCAACGATGAAACCAAATTAAGGTAAATAATTTTCACTCTATCTCTCTTTATTCTTACTCTTTTAATTTTAAAGTCACGATCTAAACACTAAACCCCACAACCCATATGCAATATCTCTCGAACAAATCTCAAGGATTCGGTCTTAAGCTACGATGGTTCAAACACGCTCTCGGTAAGCTTCTAACCCTTATCCTCGCTTCAAACAAAAACCATACACATGAATCTTTGCTGGAAAATAAACAAAATGGGATAAATACCTCTTTATTAATGTTCAGTTTTTGGTTTTTTTTTCAAATGAAAAGATGAAGAACCTTTTTTTTACATTGCTTGATTCGAATAAAAGGAAAAAAAAACTTCACTCATTCCCATTTTGTTTCGAATCTGAGAAAAGTATAAGTTCCCTCTTGTTTACCCTCTGTGTTTTGCTACTGCCGAGACCCCCTCTATGATCACTAATAAATTTATGGGTTTTTTTTATGGTTCTCCTCTCATTCCCCCTCTTTTTCTTGCATGTAAACTCTCATTCTTTTTATCACCCAAATCCCATTGCATGTTGTTGGATTAGGTAGAAGTATGTAAATTATTTCTCTGATTTGGTGAAGTGAAATCCTGAAAGTTTAGGGATTTTCGGTTGCTTTTTCTTCTTTTCTTTTTTTTGACTTGGATGATAACTTTTGGTGATTGATTGGTGTTTGCTGTGGATGATTTGTGCAGTATCAGCTTCAACAATGGCATGATTGTCGGCAGCAGCTAAACGGGCCAATTCTGGATCCGAGTCACACTTGGGCTGCTCTTGGGCTCTGGGTTTTAATTTCTTCAAGCATGTTGTAATTGGTCTTTGTAGTTTGGTCCTGTAAACGTTGTAAAATAATAATATTAATAATAATTATAATTTTATAATAATAATAATTATTATAATACAATAATTATTATATAATATTTATTTCTCAGACAAAAACGGGTGTCTACACCTACCCCTCTTTACTCATTACAAGAATAGAGCAAAGATAAAAAAGACAACGCGTTTTTGTTCAGTTTTATATCCATGCTTTAAAATTTGATAAGTGATCCGCTCCACCCTTTCTGTTGGGGAAGTTGGACTCGAGATCGATTTGCTTCACTACTCTTTGGTGAAGGCTTAGGATTGATTTGCTTCACTACTATTTGGTGAAGGCTTAAAATGGCCCGGAGGACTTCATCTTGGTGTGAAAACATCCTACCCGAAGGTCTTATGGATGGCCCGAAGGACTTAACATCTTACTCAAAAGGCTTATAGATGACCCGAAGGATATAATCATCACGCTCAAGTAACATCCTACATGAAGGTCTTTATGGATGGCCCGAAGGACTTATCATCTTGCTCTAAAGGCTTACAGATGACCCGAAGAATTTAAGCATCATGCTCGAAATACTTACTGATGGCCCGAATGACTTATAAATTGTGAAATTTTGAAAATCACATTCTTTGTTTTCAAAAATTCCATCTTCTTAGAACATCATTTTTTTCATTTTCAAATTCATGTGAAAATATCATACCCAAAGGTTTTATGGATGGCCCGAAGGACTTATCATCTTGCTCTAAAGGCTTACAGATGGCCCGAAGGATTTAAGCATCATGCTCGAAAGACTTACTGATGGCCCGAAAGACTTATAAATTGTGAAATTTTGAAAATCTCATTCTTAGTTTTCAAATATTTCATATTCTTAAAACTTCATTTTTCATTTTCAAATTCATGTGAAAACATTCTACCCGAAGGTCTTATGGATGACCCGAAGGACTTATCATCTTGCTCTAAAGGCTTACAGATGACCCGAAGGATTTAAGCG
Organism: Hibiscus syriacus; assembly: GCF_006381635.1. Taxonomy (NCBI): domain Eukaryota; kingdom Viridiplantae; phylum Streptophyta; class Magnoliopsida; order Malvales; family Malvaceae; genus Hibiscus; species Hibiscus syriacus. The sequence continues at coordinate 8,892,173 of NW_024061960.1, read as the reverse complement.
TCATGCTCGAAAGACTTACTGATGGCTCGAAGGACTTATAAATTGTGAAATTTTGAAAATCGCATTCTTTGTTTTCAAAAATTCCATCTTCTTAAAACATCATTTTTTTCATTTTCAAATTCATATGAAAAAATCATACCCGAAGGTTTTATGGATGGCCCGAAGGACTTATCATCTTGCTCGAAAGGCTTACAGATGACCCGAAGGGTTTAAGCATCATGTTCGAAAGACTTACTGATGGCCCGAAGGACTTATAAATTTTGGAAATAGTTTAGTAAATAAGAAATCTTTAATTCCATCTTCTTAAACATCATTTTTTTCATTTTCAATTCATATGAAAAATCATACCCGAAGGTTTTATGGATGGCCCGAAGGACTTATCATCTTGCTCGAAAGGCTTAGATGACCCGAAGGTTTAAGCATCATGTTCGAAAGACTTACTGATGGCCCGAAGGACTTATAAATTTTGGAAATAGTTTAGTAAATAAGAAATCTTTCTTACTTTTCAAAATTTTCAAATCTTCAGATTTTAATCAGAAATTTTCTCATTTCATTTTTCATTTATAAAATGGATTAATGGTCTGGCCACATGCCCTTCTTCAAAGTAATGATTCCTCTGTGGATTGGCTCCCTTGTGTTCCTCAGGTTCTGCCTCACTAAACATGATTACATGTATTTGATGTTTTACTTCTCCCTTTCACTTGTCGGGATTTTAACATCATGCATCTTCTCTTTTCATTAGAAGACCTGTCAAAATCATGTGTTTATGCATGAAACACGAATGTAATTAGATGTATCAATGTAATGCATTATCTTTTATGCAAATGATGTTCTCATGAATGCATAAATGTCGATTTAATCTTCATTTGCCTTCAAAGTGGCAAACTTAGTCTTCTTCTACTTGATCACTATTTCCAGGGTCTAATTCATATACCCGTGTAGCAACTCACAATTTTCCAATTTGCATTTTGAAAGAGCTCTATGATCTTCTTCTATCTTCTTGTCGTTTTCTATCTTTATTTTGGATAAAGCGTTTTCTCTCTCAACTTCTTGCTATGGTCATGAATATGACTGTGTTGCCCCATTTCCGTCCTTGGCTCAAATTCGCTTTCAGAGTTGTTCTTACAGGACTCTGCCATTGATCAATGCTCAGTTAATTTGCTTTAAAAGATAGCTTTGCTCAAATTCAAAGTCTGCCCCTGACACTTCAAGTTGCGAGACTCATTCTCAATGACTTATTGGTCTGAATATTGTTTTCTCATCATGACGTGGGTTCAGTCGTGCCCCAACCTTATCTTATACTAGTACAAGCCTTCAAAATGCCCCATCACCCCAAATTATAAGGCTCATTCTTCATGCCTCCTTGGTCTGAATCTTGTCATCTCAACATTATGTGGGTTCAGTCGTGCCCCCACATTATCTTATACTAGTACGGGCTTCCAAAATGCCTCATCACCTCAAATTGTAAGGCTCATTCTCAATGCCTACTTGTTCTGAATCTGGTAATCTCAACATGATGTGGCTTCAACCATGCCCCAACATATCCTAACTTGAATGTTCTCATTCTGGTGTCACATCACATCAGTATTGTCGAATATCTTGAGGGCTTCTCTTCATGTTGCCACAAACACTTAAGAAGTTATCAATTTTTCTAACCAAATGTCTTGCATTTTATACAAGTTGTAATATGTGTCCCTTCTGAACCATGAGGTCATCTCCTTCTTGGTGGGTTACTGACAACGTCAAAAGGAAATGTTGTCAGTTCTATCCTTCATCCGTTCTAATCTCTCAGATCGTCTGCTTCAAGATTGCAGAATGCTTCATATTCTGGAATTGCTTATTCCTATTCTCCAATGGAGGCAAAATGAGCCTCACCAGCTTCAAGGACCTTTCGCATTCGAAACTGTCATGTTTAAAAATGTTTTCCCCCATTTTTTTTATTTTAGGGATCAAAGAATAATTTTTTTTTATAAAACATTTCCCCTTAATTCAGGCTCACAATCGAATCAAATGATAGACATGAGTTCATAGAATATCCAAAGAATCAATAACTCTTTAATATTTTCAGGGTTATAGCTCTTTAACAAGTGTAAAAATTGAGGAGTTGGCTTCAGGTTGGCTTCCTATCTTCTAAGGTTTCGACCACCGAAATGTCATTTCATTCTTGATCATTGTGAACATCGCAACATGCCCTTTTTTCTTGGCTTGGTATTTTAATCGGGATGCAGACAAAATGACGCAACTAGCATAATCCATTACTAGACTTTCTAGAACACTTCTATTTCAGTTCTCTGAAATCTTTCATTTGTTCAAGCTCCGTAGACTCCTCTAACTAAGGCAGTGCAGAAATATCGATCTAAAAATGAAATTTCTGAGTGCTCGTATGAAATTGACTATAACAGGTGTTCCATAACTCCCTTAGTCCATCTTTACCGAAACTCCTTATTCATAAAATTGATTTAATTTGCCATTTTCTGGCTAGCTGGAATCAACTTTATTATAATTTGCCTTTATCGGGCTAGCTGAAGGATTCATCTCATCACAAAGTCTTTGACTTGACAATCACAGTGGAGCATACACTGAATTGTCAGGTACCCAATCAAGGTCATGGTTTGAATATAATCTATTAATAAAGCCAGGGCTTTCGAGTTTCCTCTATAACCAATTGCCTTAGCGGAATAGCTCAGCTTTATTGTATACCCATATTATATATATATATATATATATATATATATATTGTTGGGTACGCGGATTCAATTTCTTAAGCTTGTCAATAAGAACATGTCACAGTCTAGGTGTTGTTGAAAGTCAGAAAATCTCACCGTTAGAGTTCAATTTCAAATCAACTGACCTAAACTAGATTCACCTACTCGACTATTCCATCCGTAAAGACCATAATCATCATCGAACGTCGTCAACAGAAGTATGGTCTAGACAGTTTTGTGATGCCATATACAAAAGATGCCCCATGTTGTCTGCTCCTATGCATACTTGAATACCAAGCCTATTGTTCACTTCCTTATAAGAGGAAGAGGCTATATCGGTCTCTGTAATAGAATGACATGGTGTTCAAGTATATCTTCTGTGGGTGAGGTACAGGGTCCTTGTTTTATTAGGTTTCAACCTTGTCATTTTGTTAAAGATTTATAACTCTAATCATTAAAGAGCTTTTAATTCAATTGATATTCAAAGAATTTCAAGTCATGAATTCGATTCAATGCTCACCATCCTTAAAGTAACACGAATTCATTTAAATATCATTACAAAAAACTGATGAGAAAGTCCAAAAAAACATGTTCAAACAAGATGTTGAAAATGAAAAAAGTTTTATGATGAACAAAATGATTTCTGCACCGTCAGGATGCCCCATTATTCTTCTGATGTAGCGGTGTTTGATTCGATCAGCTGCTAGCTCTGGTGCCCCACTCTATTTCGTCATCCATTGTTCCACTAGTTCTTGTGTCAACGTCCCATTTTCCACAAGCATCTCTATCTCCTTTAACAACGGCCTATAATTCCCTGTAGAATGCCCCAATTCCCCCAAGTGAAAATCACAAACACTATCCTGATCATAGCTATGAGCAGAAGGGTCTGGTTGCACTTTCACTGGCCTTGGTGTGAGGTATTGACCTTTAACCAAATGGGGATATAGGTCCGAGATAGAAGTTTGGAACACTTTCAAAGTATTTTTTGATCTTGGGACCTTCTTTGGACGACTCGAGTAACTTGCTACCCCTTTTCTTTTACGGTTGTGAGAGCTCTGGATGTGACATTCATTCACCTCACCAGCCTTTTTCTTTTGGTCAGTTGGATGTTTAGAAGTGACCTTCAAGTTTCCTTTGTTGATTGCATCTTCAATTGACTCTCCAGCCAGCATAAGATCCTTAAAGCCATTCGTCGAGTATCCTAGTATTAACTCAAAGAAAGGAGCTGGGAGAGAATCGTGAAACATATATGATATTTCTTCTTCTAACAAAGGAGGCTGAACTTGTTCTGCCACCCCTCTCCATATTAGGGCATATTCTTTAAAGCTCTCAATAGCTTTCATCCTTATCCTTTGAAGGTCATAACATTTTGGGGCTAAGCCTTTAACATATTGATATTGCCCCAGAAAAACATCAGCTAGGTTGACCCATGTCTTGATCTGTTCTTTGTTCAAATGATTATACCATACTACAGCAGGACCAGCGAGACTATCTTGGAAGAAATGAATCAGCAAATTATCATTATTTAAGTACCCTTCCATCTTTCTACAAAATATCCTCAAATGTATTAGGGGATAACTAGTGCCCTCATATTTCTCAAAATTAGGCACCCTAAATTCATGTGGGATGACCAAATCAGGGACCAAGCTAAGTTCCCTAGCTTCTAACTCCTTGTGAGAGGCATTAACGACCTCATATCTTTAACGGCTTCGTTCAACCACTTGAAATTGTCTTTAAATTGCTCAAAAATTGATGAGGCTCATCCCTAGGTCTGAGTTAGATGCTTCGGGGAAAATTATCGCTCTTGATGTACCAGTTTGATGAAATAGATTTCCTTTCTTCTCTATTTTCTCTTTATCAGCCACTTGTGGTACCAATACCTGAATCATTTGATTCGATATGCCTTGTAGAGAACCCGATGCTTGATTCCTCGTATCTTGTTGTGACCTGACCAACTGTTCTTGCAACTGATCTTGTGATTTCTTATTAACTTGCTCCATCTTGTTTGTTCATGATGATGAGGAACAATATGAATGAATGATCTTGTTATTATTGTCACATAACCTCCCATAAGTTATTTCCATGTTTTCATAATTAATGCATATAAAATGCTTAAATAAATACATCCAATGTAAATGCAAATGCAAAATGCAAATACAAAAGGTGTCATTCTAGAGTGACCATCTTAAAACAACTTTCATTGAACACAAAGGTTTCGGTACATCAAACAAACTTTTACAGATAATGGACAGCTTTCACTCCTAGCTTTTCTATCTCCTTCAAAAGCCAATTTAACTTCTACTCATGCTCGGGGGTTGAGTTATCAATCTGCTTTAATTCTCTTGCAAAGCCAGCTAAATCAACCCATTTGTGAGCCACATTGCTTGCTTAGGTCATAATATCTTTCATGATGTTGTTCATTTTCTCTATCTTGAGTACTGATTCTCGGAGCTGCAAATACTGCTGTTGATTTTTTCCTTGTAAGAAAGTCATTGTGGTTATGAAACTCTTGCATAAGATTACTACAATCATCCACCATCTTTATCAACTTCTTGTTCTTGGCTTTAGTGGCTTCTAGCTCAGCTTCACTCTCGCGCTTGTGGCGTTGATATGAAATTTCCATATTGGCAATTGACCTGTTCAACGTCTGATTTTCGACTTGATATCTTCCCAAATTATCAATAGTTATATTGCGTCTCTTCTTTCTGCAATCTGTAAATCATGAGAAAACTTCTCGGCTTTCATGCACCTTACAATTCTTTCTCCACTGTCCAACATCATTCTTCAATTTAGCGACCCCTACTATCCACTCCTCTGGGATATTTCCTATACCGGTAAATTTAAAGGCGTGCCTGATCCTTTGAAAACTATCCCACATAACTTTCATCTCTCTGCTCAATCTATCATTCTCGCTCCTTAAATGACGAATCTGAGCTTCATATCTTGGCAAACTATCTTCTTCTTGGATGTCCTCACTGATACCCTTACCTTTGAACACTTTTGGCTCCACCTTAATTGGATAATCAGTCACCAAACCCAGTTGACTCTTCATTTCGAACTCCAAAACTTCATTATCCAAAAGATGTTGGACTCGATGTTTGAAGGTAGTGCAATTCTCAATGGAATGTCCTTGAACCCCGACATAATACTCACAATGAACATTGACGTCATACCATTTTGGATACGGAGACTGCAGATGTTTCACATAATGTGGGGACACTTCTCGGGATTCTAGCAGTGCATCATACAACTCCTTATATGATATTGGGATATAATCAAAAAGAGAGCCACCTCTAGACTTGGGTTGGACTGGAATTCCCATTTTAATGCCCCTGATGTGGGGAGTAGACTATCAAACACCATCGAGTTCTGATTGTATGGCTTCTTTTCATCATTCTGAACTTCTACGGTTGCCCTTATTTCTTTGGCGTTTCCAAACAGCTTGTTGATATGAACAATGATTGTGTGTGGCCTCTCATACTGGCTAGAATCAGCAGGCTCTAAAGTAGTCTCTTGCATATTTGACACCTCAAGGTTGCTTCTGTTGAGCTCTGTTGTAGAAGTCTCTATTCCTTTAGACAAAGCATCTATCTTATCCATCATCCTGGACATCTGCTCTTTTATCTCTCTTATCTCATTTTTCTTTTTCTCAAGCATGTAATCTTCGGGTGCATATATTTCCACTATTCTCGAAGCTTTCTTAGGATGCAACTTCTTAACTGCGTTATAGTCTGCTTGATCACGAAACCCCTTGTTCATCATGAGAACCTTCTACTATGCTGACCACTCACAAATCGACACCTTTTGATTATGTTATGATCATGCAATGCAGATAAAGAGAAAAACCACGTAAAAAAAGTTAGTACAAATAAGATAACAAAATGACAAAATGCAACAATAGCAAAATAAGTAAACTAATAAGATAATGCAAAAATAAAAATGTGAGTGCAAATGCAAATGCAAATGCAAATGCACGGGGTGTTAATTCCAAAAAGTGACCACTCATAGAACAACCGTTCACTTAGACAACAAAAATTCAGTAAGTACACCATGTAGTCAAAATACAACTGTGATTCTCCATCTCTTCATTTCCTTGAGTTGTACTCTTCATGGAATCTAGTATTGCACTTCTAAAATTATCGGCGTATTTGATCACCTTTTGATAACGTCGGATGTCCTTAAATTGAATCTTGAAATCTCTATTTTTACCTCCAATACGAAATGGTCTTCATGTCTTTGTGAAAGGTTTTCTTGTCCTTGGTATGACTATCTATCCCTTGAGTCAACGTCTTGGCCTTTGCACCTTTAAGGAATCCTTCAATCAACTCCAGATCTCTTCATTCATCGGGTATCCTTCTTCATGGATCGTTTGAACATCTTTGGATCTCCTGGTTTTGACTACATGGTGGAGAATTTCTTGCCTCAATATGGCCATCCTTCTTGTTAGTCAATCACTTGCGAATTAACACCCCTTGATGACATGAGGATGCAAATGTAATAAAATCACAATAAAATAGACATAGAACAAAAATGGGTTAGTGCGCATTAGATAAAAAACAAGATAGGGGATATCGTAAACATCAAATAAACCTACCCTCACATGCTGGCTACCCTCACATGCTTTAGTAGATCCTACCCAACATGATATCTACCCACATGCTTTGTTATTCACAAAAAATCCTAATCGCATGTTTTTCTAGTTCTCATACTTACTGCAAAAATAACTTTGAGGAAAATATTAGAATGAGTTTCCCCATTGTGTCTGCGGACGGAGATTCAATCATAAGACGGACAGAGTATTGGTATCACTAACAAGGTCCTCGAACTGTCTTTTGCTGGTGCCCCATTGAACTTGACAGACCCTCGACCCTAACACATTATAGGCTTAAATAGGCCAAGTTCAATTCGAAAGGATACACTTCCCTATGTCCATGCAAGGAAACTCAATGTTTCGCTCGTAAACATAAGGCATGCACCCCAGAGGTTACTTGCTAAAGCCCATGCGGAGAAAAATAATTTTTCTCACGTAAGCGTAGTGTTCACCCCTACCTAACGGGACAGAGCACAATAAGAAGGCTCTAATTTTTCTCACGTAAGCGTAGCGTTTACCCCTACCTAACGGGAAATAGCACAATAAGAAGGCTCTAAATATCGAAAGGTTGTAGCAACAGTAAGGGGAAACCCATAATCCTCTACCTCGATCCAAGAAAAACAACATACTAAGGTCAGAAAATTAAAACACGCAAATCACACGTTAGTACAACTATTTATTTGTTAATCAAATCACAAATTAAAATACAAACAATCAAGGGATCAAAAACCAAATTAGAACGAACTTATAAATTTTGTTTGCAAAGACAATTAATTAATCGATTATCAGCTTGATCCTATAAAAAAGTCCCCAGCAGAATCGCCAAGCTGTCGAAACAATTTTTTTATGAGTGGCGAGATTTTGATAGAACGAACTTATAAATTTTGTTTGCAAAGACAATTAATTAATCGATTATCAGCTTGATCCTATAAAAAAGTCCCCAGCAGAATCGCCAAGCTGTCGAAACAATTTTTTTATGAGTGGCGAGATTTTGAAAACCGTGTCATTTTTAATTATTTCTCTTTAGGTTTGATTTTTAATTAAAAACAATGTGATTTTAGAAAACCTCTCGTTTCAAAAAATTTGGAAATTCCTTTACGACAAAAACAAATATGATTCGAGGAGTCGCCACCAATCTTTGATTAGGGTGTGATTGGGCACCCAAAAATGTTTTTGTCATTTTAAATAAATAAAAATTAATTTTAATTAAAACAATAAATTGAGGTCTGCATTACCAGAAAATGAGTTCGGGAGTCGGTTACGTGTGAGGAATGATTAGAAGCCCCACAGCGCCCTATATCGGTACCTAGTCGATTAATTAATGTCTTTGCAATGAAATTTACAAGTTCGACTTTAATTTGATTTATGATCCCTTAAAACAATAAAAATATATAACATTCAATAGCACCAAAATAATTAAATTAAAATTACTGAGTCATTAGAAAGATAAAGAATATTCGATTATTTAAAAATATCGAGACCAAATCTTTAGGTGAGTTCTAACGACCTTGTCTCAACAAATTTAAATAGTCGAACATTTTTTTTTCTTACGTTTTCACATTTTAAGGTGAAGAATCAATATTTTTTAGATGTCGCTAATGAGATACACTTTTAATTTAAAATCGTCAAAAGCAGATCTCTAATCAGTTAAGACAACCCACTTAAAACAATTTTAAATTAAAAAAGTATTACCCTTAATCCAATTATGTAATATGAGTCACGTGAGGCTCTCATGTGAAACTTAATTAAAAAAGTAATCATTTAAAAACAAACAAGCACTTAAAAATATCATATAAAAAGCATTTACAATCAAGGATTAATAAATATATTTAACTAATATAACAAATATATACATGCTATTAAACATGATATATAATAGGACTAAAAAAAAACATAACACTTGTAATTTTACAACTAATCATACTTGTCAAAACAAGGGTTGAATAATAATAAATAAAAATTACCGTCTTAACTACAAAAAACATAATAATGATAAAAAAAACTAATATACCACTTTAAATACTAAAACTAAAATAGAACTATGGTTAATAGAATGGACTGAAATTATAATAAACCCATCATGCCTAAAACCAAAGTACAACATCCGATGTCTAAACAGCAAAAACTAAATACCATAAAACTTAGGACTAAAATTAAATGTGCATGAAATAAAGAGACTAAATTAAATGTAAAAACATTCGATTTAAGGATTAAAATGAATTATAAACAAATATTGAATGACCTAAAGGCCAAATAAACCGTTCCTAATCAAACAACCCCAAGTCTCTTAAGCTACACCATTTTGGGATTATAATTAATATTCTAAATTTGACCTAACAACACATAAGGCTAACCTAGTATCACCTACGAAACTAAACCCATTCTATGTTGTCGTTCCTCTTCATTTCTCTCTTTCAACACAAACGTTACTCTCTTCTTCTTCTTCTACTTCCTTTCATGGCCGATTGCAACCCTTAGCCACCATGGCCGCCGGCTTGGTGTCTATCTCACACCCCGACCGACGATTAAAGGAATCAAAAAGACTATTCAAATGATGACAACACGAACCCCCCAACTATCTAACTCAGCTGAAAACTGAAACCCATAACCCGAGCTCCTTACTCCGACGATGAAACCAAATTAAGGTAAATAATTTTCACTCTATCTCTCTTTATTCTTACTCTTTTAATTTTAAAGTGTCGATCTAAACACTAAACCCCACAACCCATATGCAATATCTCTTGAACAAATCTCAAGGATTCGGTCTTAAGCTACGATGGTTCAAACACGCTCTCGGTAAGCTTCTAACCCTTATCCTCGCTTCAAACAAAAACCATACACATGAATATTTGCTGGAAAAATAAACAAATGAGATAAATACCTCTTTATTAATTCTGTTTTGTTTTTTTTCAAATGAAAAGATGAAGAACCTTTTTTTTACATTGCTTGATTCGAATAAAAGGAAAAAAAACTTCACTCATTCCCCATTTTGTTTCGAATCTGAGAAAAGTATAAGTTCCCTCTTGTTTACCCTTTGTGTTTTGCTGCTGCCGAGACCCCCCTCTATGATCACTAATAAATTTTTGGGTTTTTTTATGGTTCTCCTCTCATTCCCCCTCTTTTTATCACCTAAATTCCATTGCATGTTGTTGGATTAGTTAGAAGTAGGTGAATTATTTCTCTGATTTGGTGAAGTGAATTATTTCTCTGATTTGGTGAAGTGAAATCCCGAAAGTTTAGGGATTTTCGGTTGCTTTTTCTTCTTTTCTTTTTTTGACTTGGATGATTACTTTTGGTGATTGATTGGTGTTTGTTGTGGATGATTTGTGCAGTATCAGTTTCAACAATGGCATGATTGTCGGCAGCAGCTAAACGAGTCAATTCTGGATCCGGGTTACACTTGGGCTGCTCTTGGGCTCCGGGTTTTAATTTTTTCAAGCATGTTGTAATTGGTCTTTGTAGTTTGGGTCTGTAAACGTTGTAAAATAATAATAATAATAATAATAATAATAATAATAATAATTTTATTATAATAATAATTATAATACAATAATTATTATATAATATTTATTTCTCGGACAACAACGGGTGTCTACATCTTCCTCTAATAAAATTATCATGCCTTTCAATATATAATTGGTGTTCGCTTTTCAAATCTTTTTCCTTTATGATGTATAAGATTAGGTTTTTAGTTTATGATGTAATCTTTTTCCATTGTCAAAATTTCTCGCCAGTTTTATATTTGAACTCGGTGACTCTGTTCATAACTATGTATCTTGCTCACTGTTTAAAGCTATGGCCGACTCTTTTTTGTCCAGGTGTGCATGCTGGATTACCTAAATGCATTCCCGTTAACTTAAAAGACATCGAAACTGCTGGATTTCAAGTCGTAGACGAGGTGTTGTTGGAGAATTTAATGGAGAGGGGTTTGATCAACCCATCAGGAAGAGAGAGGAAACTCCCTTTAAAGGTATATATGATTCCAGGTTTATATCGCAACAACTCTAGTTATGAGAAGTGTAATGACCCCAATAGAACATGTTCTCTCGGTAGGAAGTTTCTGTTTTCTCTCGTGCATGAAGGCATTAATCGTAACAAAATCGATTCGACCTTCTTGATTACTAATGGAAATAACAATAGGATCACATGTAAAGCCAAATGGTTTGTAATTGAGATAACAATGCTAATTTACCCTCTTATTTGTTTCTCTCATATGCACGAAGTGGAATATGTTCATTGCAAAATCCCATTTATTAATTAGGAGGAAAGGGTTAATCAAACATGTGAAATAATGTTGTTTTTAACATAAAATATGGATTGTTATTGATTCGTTAATGTGTTGGTTTAGATTCTGGGTGATGGAGAGCTGAATGTAAAGCTAAACTTGAAGGCACGTGCCTTTTCAACATCTGCAAAGGAAAAGCTTGAGGCTGCTGGTTGTTCTCTCACTGTACTGTCGGGGCGGAAGAAGTGGGTAAGCCATCGGTTGCAAAGTGTTAAAAGTTAAGTTCAAAGTTTGGCAACCAACTTTGAAAAAATGATTTTCAAAGTTTGGTAAATGTTTTTTTGAAAATGGTTTTTCAAAGTTTGGTAAATGTTTCTTTGAAAAATAATTTTTCAAAGTTTGGTAGATGTTTGTTGAAAAATGAAAATGGGATAATCACAATTAATCCCTAGACTTTAGAGTATTTACAAGATTAAGTCCTTAAGCTTCAACTATAAATACCCTAGCTCATTTAGTTTCAAAACCATCCCAAAATCATTTTCTTTCTCCCAATACTAGAGAGCTTTCTTGTGAGTAGTGAGTGTTTTGTAAAACCTGTACTCTTAGTAAAAGATCTGCAGCAGTCCGGAGACGTAAGCAAAATTGGCTGAACTCCGTTATAAATTTCGGGTATTATTTTTCCGCTTTTATTTCGCATCCTCACTAATCTGGTTATAGGGAAATTACTCGTACTCTGTTTATTTCCCAACAACTATTAATCAGAGCTTTTGGTTGTGAATTTTGTCAATTTTTGCTAGGTTACTATTCATCACTTTTCACGTGAATAGTGAATTTCATGAATAGTGAAATTTTATCGGCGATACGAATTTGTCGACGGAGGTGTTCTAATACACGGCGGATCGCGAAAATTGTCAGAACGATCCAAAGAAGCCAGATTTGAGTGGGAGAGATGGTTACAGACGAAGGGAATGTAAAAATTGAAAAGTTCGATGGTGCGGACTTTGGCTTTTGGAAGATGCAGATTGAAGATTTTCTGTACCAGAAAAATCTATAGAGAAAATCGCCTCAGTGACAAAAAATGCCTTATAATATACAATTTTAACCAACTTTTTCCGGATTTGCCAAAATGACCAACAAAATCGCAATGCGATCGCTAATTCGCAACGCGATCTCCATTATCGCAAATTCGCGTATCGCAAATTCGCGTTGCATTTCGCGTTGCGATAGTTGGAAATCACGTTGCGATGGTCTACAGTGTCGTTGCGATTTTCCCAATTCGCAATGCGAATAAGTAAATCGCAACGCGAATTGGGAAAATCGCAATGCGATACTGACTATCGCAATGCGATAATACAAAATCGCAACGAGATACTGACTTTCGCAATGCGATTCTGACTTTCGCAACGCGATTTACATAGCGCCATTCGTATTAACGCGTATTTTTTTTTTCAAATTCCAAACACGAATGTTTTCTTAATAAATCGGAAACTGAACCGTCCACAGTAATCGCAACTCATAACCTCAAACCCAAAATCACAACACTCAGTCCCATCTCCATCTCTCACTCTCTACGGCGAAATCTGTCCCCATCTCCAAAGATTTCCGTCCCCATCGCCGGCGAAATCCTCACAACATTCACAGTCAAAATCCCTCACAATCATTCAGAAATGGAAAATCAACCTCCGAGGGTTAGTTTTTTATTTTTATTTGAAATTTTTGCATTATTTTAGGTTTTTTCATATTGAGATTGATGATAAGTTTACTGGTAATTTCAATAATAGATTAACCATTTCACTTAGATTTCTTATTAAATTCATTGATTGCTGCCAATACTGCTAAACTGTTTAGCCTGTGAAGTTAGTATTTGTCTTTTGGTTGAAGTAATGCAGAAGAAGAAATAGTTTCGAGAATGAAATCGCAACGCGGAAATAACTATCGCAACGAGAGAATCGCAACGCGAAAAAATCACAACGCGAACCAAAATCGCATTGCGATTTTCATTTCGCGTTGCGATTTTCATTTCGCGTTGCGATTCTCTCGTCGCGATAGTCATTTCGCGTTGCGATTCTCTCGTTGCGATAGTCATTTCCGCGTTGTGATTCTCATTATCTCGTTGCGATTTTCATTTCAACCAAGGCTTCATTGACATTAAGGAATAAAGTTAGCCTAGCCACTACAATTGCTTCGAAGCTTTCACTGCACAAAGAAAATTGTTTGAAGAAACTGCTTCGGGCCATGGCTGAGAGTACAACATCCGGGTGGAGATGCTAATTTGACCCATTTGTGGCTTCAGACCATGACTAGCGATCTACCCGACAGTATACAACGTGGTGAGGAAGAGATATGGTTTCATTTTCCACCGGCGTATACTTGTTTTGGGCGGAAGGAGTTCTGCTTAATCACTGGTCTACGATTCGGACACGATGATGTAGGCCGGTACACTCGTCATATCACCCGCCCATCATGGTTATCCAGGGTTTTTCCTGATGAGTCAATAGAGAAGCCGAACTTACACGTCGACGAAATGAAGAAATTGTTTAATAAGAAAGATGGTTTTACTCGGATGAATGATGTCGATGTTGTCCGAGTATGCCTTCTACTACTTTTGTATGCCGGCTTTTTAGGCAGAGAGGCCAGACAACCTATTCCTTAGGAGCTAATATTATTGGTAGAGGACCTAAATGCATGGAATCTATTTCCGTGGGGTTCATATATATGGAAAGCTACCTGGACTAAGTTGTCGTCTGCCTTTGATGACCGTAAAAGTTTGCGGGGCGATGGGTCGAAATACACTTTGTCAGGCTTTGTTTGGGCCTTTAAGGTAAGAATTTCTATATAATGTTTTCAAAATTATAATTAATTATTTAACAATTACTAATGTTTGTTATTATATTGTTTGTAGATTTGGATATTCGAGGCTTTTCCCGCCATGAAGACATATGCAATAAAAACTTCAAATGATATTCTCAAGGCTATTTCCTGGAAGAGGAAACGTATGTTGGATTGGGAAGACTTAATACCATATGCGACAATAAATAATGTAAGTTAACACAAATACTATCATATATAAACAAGTTATTAATAGTAGATGTTTAACTTTCTTTGAGTTTTTATATTTTTAGGAGGCCAACATTTCATTAATTAGACTGACACCCATGGAGGCTGAGCTTGCCACTGATTGGTGGCAAGCTAGTCAGCGTTTTCTTGATGGCACGAATGACGAGCAGCCTCCACTTCCTCCACTTCGAGAGCCATCACCTCACCCAGAGCCATCACCTGATCGACCCGACTATACACCTCTACAACGAGAGCCATCACCTATCCCGTCACATCATCGAGCCTCATCTCCACCATCACCTCATGATAGGCGACCGGCAAAGATGCCACGACTTCTATCTCCCTGTTCTCCACCTCCACGGGATGAGTCAAGGGAGTTACGTGATGAGGTCAATGCCTTGCGTGAGGAGATCGGTACTCTACTCGATAACGATGGTGCATGGCGTGTGGAGGTGTCTACTTTACGTGGTGAGGTTGCCGCTCTACGTGAGATGGTAGTATCGTTGCAGAATGAGGTTCATACTCTACGCAACGAGGTAAGTTTAAGATTTTCCATATTTAACTTGATGATAAATTTACTCGTAATTTCACTTAAATTAACCATTTCACTTAGATTGCTTAGTAAATTTATTCGGTTGCTGCCAATACTGCTAAACTGTTTATTAACACTGTGAAGTTAGTATTTGTCTTTTTGTTTTGTCTTTTGGTTGAAGTAAATTTATTCGGTTGCTGCCAATTCTGCTAAACTGTGTATTCTTTAACACTGTGAAGTTAGTATTTGTCTTTGTTTTGTCTTTTGGTTGAAAGTTTGAAATATATTTGTCTTTGTTTTCACTGATTAAATATCATGTCTGTTTATTTACTGATATTTGTATTTAATTATTTAGCGGACCGATAAGGTGGATGCTTTATGTCGGGTTTTTCTTGCACGACAGAGTTCACGTATCAGACGGCGTGCACGTGCTATTAAGTCTCCGTATACCCCAATAGTGCGAAGACACCGCAAGAAGAAGCCCGACTCGCCTGTCATCCCTCAAGAGTCCACTCCTATCGTTGAAGAGGCCCCTATTATTCCTCGAGAGTCCCCTCTCACCATTCAAGAGGCCACTGTCATCCCTCAAGAGTCAACTCCTATCGTTGAAGAGGCCCCTATCATTCCTTGAGAGTCCCCTCCCACTGTTCAAGAGGCCACTGTCATCGTTGAAGAGGTCTCTCCCACCATTCAAGAGCCCGATTCACATGGCATCATATGTAGGATTCTTGAGAAACCCTCTGACGTGCCGGGCATGATGGATTCAAGTTGGCTCTCGTATGAGTTACCGGCCAGTACCATACCGGTATCTGAAGTGGAGAGGAAACAACTACCAGACACAATTCTGGATAACACCCTTTGGGCTAAGACCGTAGTTGATTTTTATCTACATGAGCGAAGCCAGGGGTGTTTCACTGACATATGCAAGCTCAATGATGATATTTATTTGTTGCTTGATCGGTCTTGGTGGGGCGTATTATTAGGGGTCGAAGACAATGGCTATTTCGATGGAGGGGTAAGTCTTATATTTTCTTATATTTAATTTGATTTTTTTTTGTAAATTTATGTAAGTTATTAATATGTCTTTTTTTGTAAAACAGCATATCGATGCGTGGGTGTCACGTTCTAATATTAGGAAACTTAAGGAAAATAAAAGAAATACACGATATACAATTATGCCGACGTCTTTTAACGCCGTTCACTTGAAGAATCAACGAGATGAATCATTTGCGTTGGGCAATGGACAAGCTAAACTTTATCCTGCATGGTGGGAGGTCAATAAGGTTAGTGTTTATTTTAGATTAAGTTTAAAGGTATTCATAAATAAGTGCGCAAATGAATGAATTATTACTTATGATTGTAGGTGTTTATCCCTGTTTTGGAACGTAACCATTGGCTTCTCGTCGAGCTTCAGATCCATCCCTTAAGGCAATAGTATATGACAGCATGATAAATTACATATCATTGGCTGATTTAAGAGATATTATTAAGGGATGGAGCTTATATTTGCTAAATTCTTGGATACGATAAATTATTGGACTCGTTCTGGAAACAAGAAGCCAAAGAAGCTCAATATTACAGTTAGCAGAGACGAGACCGCACCACAACAAACGAAAGGACCTAGAGGGGATTGTGGTCCTTTCGTATGCTTGGCGTTGGACCGTTTGATCACAGGAAGTATAAAGTATCTACCTCCCACCGATATAGATAGAGCTGCAGTAGGCTTGTGGTTTCGACATTATATGGCTAGATCGATATATAGACGTTGCCTACCTGCATCTGCGTTATAAAATGTCCATAAACAATTGGTATGTTTATAGGCTTGTGGTTTGAAAATGTTTTTTAAGTACCTAGAATTCAATAATTTGTTTTTGTAGGTTTTAGATGTGTAGAAAGTGTTGTTTGAGCAAATGTTTGGTTTATACAGGTTAATCTCAGAAGTGAGCTGCGTGAAAATGATGTATGGCTGCAAAAGTTGATTCAATAGTAGAAGTGTTATTTTCTCTAATAATTATTGCTTATTTTTTGATTGTTTAATTGATTTGTAAAAGGTGATTTGTAAAAGTTGATTGTTTAATTGATGTTAACATAATTCTTATTTGTGCTTGTTTAATTGATTGAAATGTAATGGTTGATTTGTTGATTTCAATATGCATTATGTTGAAGGCAAAAAGTACTATCGCAATGCGAAATGAAAATCGCAACGAGAGAATCGCAACGCGAAATGAAAATCGCAACGAGAGAATCGCAACGCGAAATTAAATTCGCATTGCGATTTTCATTTCGCATTGCGATTCCCTCGTTGCGATTTTCATTTCGCATTGCGAAATTAGCGTTGCGATTTTCATTTTGCATTGCGATTCTCTCGTTGCGATTTTCATTTCGCATTGCGATAGTAATTTCCGCGTTGCGATAGACATTAAGATGATTACCTATTAAGTGATAACAACTGAACAGATCATAGCAATTTTCAAACTTAAGTTACTAATACATGCCTAACTGAAAATGTTAAAAGTTCACACATAAAATCTACATAATACAACGTTTGCATTTAAAAATCACCTAAGTTAATAGTCCCAAAAGGTGAAGCCAGTTGTGATTGGGATTTTAAAGATGATTGCGATTTTGATTGCCTTTTTCTTGACACCATATGAGCTTTGGATTTTGATGATGATCCATATTTTGGTAGAGGAAAAGATGATTGTGATGGCACTGGTGATCCACATGTCAACCTTGTATGACCACTTTCCTTGCACCGACTACATGTCGATCTCTTCTTCTCTTCACCCTTAGACGGTATACGATCGTGACTTTTTGGTCGGCCAGGTAGCCTTCTGTCCATGGCTGGTGGCAAAACTGTTTGTAAGTCATCTGGTATATCCCACTCAGAAGGATGTGGAATAGGGTAGACAATCTCGGCATAAGTCTGTCGATATACTTCTGTAGTGTAGCAATCCATAGCGTATGTGCTTGAATCATCTTGGTTTAGATGAAGAGCAACTTTTATAACATGGCCACACGGATAACCAGATGTTTGCCATTTCATACAACTACACGTCCTGCATTTAGACGACAAGCCCATTTAAGTTATTATCCAGTACTTCAAACAAAGTGTTTGAACATGTTCAACTCTCCATGACGTTGACTTCACACACGTTTCGTTATCTTTTTTCAGTCCATGGTGTAACACGATGTTCCAATGTTCCTGTAAATTTAAATAAATAATACTTAGTAAAATATATGATAAGTTACGAATTCAAAGAAATAATACCTGCATGGTTTCTTTTCTTGTAGTACCACTGTTGAATAGAGGCTTGAAAAAACTCCATTAACATAGTAATGGGTAATTTCCGGGAATGACGACTTAGAACATTGATTGATTCTGCACTATTAGACGTCATGAAACCATATCTTGCTCCAAGTTGATGTACTCTTGACCATCTTTCAAACCCGACATCTTCTAGTGTTTGAGCACACTGAGGCAAAACACGTCTTAAACAGTTTATATGCTTATTGAAATCCACTTCCCGATAAGCTTTTACAGCCTTCCAGTATGTCCATTTGTGCTTTTTTATACCAGCAGACCTTAATTTTAGATTTCTATACAAATGAACACCACAAAGTCCATGAAAAGCATCTGGGAAACACCTTCTAACAGCGTTGTCAATTGAGTTTGCCCTATCGAATATGATTGTCAGATTGCTAATAGGACCTATGCAATCCCTAAGATGCCCCATAAACCATGTCCATGAATTAGAGGTTTCAGATTTGCCAACCCCGTAAGCTATTGGCAATATCCCATTGTTAGCATCAATGGCTACTGCTAATAAGTTTACTCCAAGGTATCAACCTTTCAAATGTACTCCGTCAACTATAATAACTGGGTGCATGCAAGTAATAAACGAAAGAAGCTACAAAATAATATACACAAGAAATATAATCATTTAAATGTGAAATGCATGTAACTAACAGAAATGAGTCAACAGAATTATATTGATTTACTAACCGCAGCACCAATGTCGATAAACAGCAACTCAAAGCCTCCATCTCTATATGTTTTGATATGAGTTACCGACCCAAGATTTTTCAGCTTTAAATTGTGACAATAAGCCGACAGTTGGGCAAACGATGCTTCTGGAGACCCCCTCAACAATTCCAAGGCATAACATTTGGCTCTCCAAGCTTGAGAATATGATATACTAATCTTGAACCGAGCATTCATGTCAGTCATAATTTCATGTCCCCGATATACCCTGCCATTCAAAAACATTAACTCATCCAGAAAACCACCCAACACCTTTTTGTTTGCCTATCTATGGTTAGGAAAAACTTGGGTTCTTGAACATGTATGTTTATCAATAAAAGTCCTAACTTGAAACATTTCGCAATATTTTATCCTCTTTTGCAATCATACGCCACGTACAGTTTTTGTCAATCATACACCTTGTTTCGAAACGATCTTTGCTTGATTTGTTAACTTTTAGTTGATAGCCATCTTCCACACATTTCGTATACAAAGCTATCTTCAAGTCTTCCTTTGTATCAAAACAATCATCTTTCTTGATACGAATAACTTTTGTGTAACAATCAACTGCTTTCTTTACCAACTCTTCTTCCGGTATCTGAAGTAATTATGGCATATTCCAGTTATACTCCCGTGGCATTTTCTTTTCTTCGGGGACTTTTTTCTTCTTCTTTTTCTTCTTCAGGATTATATGAATTACAGAATGGATGTTCAACATGTTCATTCATAGCCTCCACTTCCTCCTCATTATCATCAACAACATCTTCCTCGGCAACGGTTGTTTCATCATCAAAATTCGGGTATTGACCAATATCAAAATCATTACACGCAGGGTCTGTTTCTTCTTCTGAAACATCATCAAAATCCGAGTATTGACCAATATCAAAGTCCGGGTATTGACCAAGATCAAATTTCGAATACTGACTAGTACTCACAATTTTTTCTCTTGGCTCATCATCGTCTAATTGGTCAATACGAAAACCGGAATTTGGTACTGAAAGTTGATTGGGATTTGGATTAGAGAAAGGTTGTGGGTTTTGATAAAAACTTAGTTGATTACTACCCGCTACTGACCCAACAATACTACTTCTAGGTTCAACAATATACAATGTAACATCATCACTTGAAACACTAATGTAAGCAATGAATCGTTCAACATCTTCATTGTCGGTTAACAAATAAACTTTACCATTCCTCTGATAAGATAGCCTAAATCCACTTAGGGGCTCTAAATTCAATTTCTTTGAAACACGTAACATTAGAGTTTCATAAGTTAACTTTTTTAATGACAGTTTTAGTTGAAGATTCATGGGTAAAGGCATATATTGTAAAACACCATGAACATTCTCCCATGACCCTCCAAAACACAAATCTATCCAAACATGATCAACATTAGATGATTTCATGGTTGTAAATTAATTTACTAAACAAACGAGCTGCGAAACTAAGACCTGTTGCCGGATGGGGAAGGATGTAGGAACGGATGTCGCCGGAGAGAGTGATAGATGGAGATGGAATGAGTTGCGATTTAGGGATTTAGGTTATGAGTTGTTGCTTCTGCGTAGATATATACACAAAAAATTTGTGTTGTGAAACTAAAACCTATTGCGAACTTTGAAAATCGCATTGCGATTCTGTTTATCTCGTTGCGAAATTAAACCTATTGCGAACTTTGAAAATCGCATTGCGATTCTGTATTATCTCGTTGCGAAATTAAGTATCGCGTTGCGATTTTCCTAATTCACAATGCGAATAAGTAAATCGCAATGCGAATTTGGAAAATCGCAATGCGATACTGACTATCGCAACAAGATAATACAAAATCGCAACGAGATTCTGAAAATCGCAATCATCTTCAAAATCCCAATCACAACCGGCTTCACCTTTTGGGACTGTCAACTTAGGTGATTTTTAAATGCAAACATATTATGTGTTTTATGTGTGCACTTTTAACATTTTCAGTTAGGCATGTATTAGTAACTTGAGTTTGAACATTGCTATGATTTGTTCAGTTGTTATCACTTATTAGACATTCATTTGACTATCGCAACGGGGAAATCGCAACGCGAAAATGGCTATCGCAACGCGAAAATGTCTATCGCATTTCGAAATGAAAAATCGCAACGCGAAAATGGCTATCGCAACTAAAAAATCGCAATGCGAAATGAAAATCGCATTGCGATTTTCTCGTTGCGATTTTCATTTCGCATTGCGATTTTCATTTCGCATTGCGATTTTCATTTCGCATTGCGATTTTCATTTCGCATTGCGATTTTCTCGTTGCGATAGTCAATTTCGTGTTGCGATAGTCTGTTTTGCCTTCAACATAATGTAGATTGAAAATCAACAAATCAACTATTACATTTCAATCAATTAAACAAGCACAAATAAGAATTATGTACACATCAATTAAACAAATCAACATTTACAAATCATCTTTTACAATCAATTAAACAATCAAAAATAAATATTCTTATTTCTTCATAAATAATTGAATCAATGAATCAACAACTTTGTGACCCCGTACATCCATTTCACGCAGCTCACTTAAGGATTAACCTGCAGAAACCAAACATTTGCTCAAACAAGACTTCCTACACATCTAAAACCTACAAACAACAAATTATGAATTCTAGGTACTTAACCAACATTTTCAAACCAAAAGGAGTATATATGTTAACAAAACTGCATTGACTTACCAATTAACAATGGACACTTTCATAAGGCGGATGCAGGTAGGCAGCGTCTCGATATATGCTCTAGCCATATAATGCCGAAACCACAAGCCTACTGCAGCTCTATCTATCGGTGGAGGTCGAAACTCTGTGCTTCCGTCGTCAAACGCGCCAAGCACAAGCATACGAGAGGACCACAATCCCCTCTGGCTCCCGCGATGTTGTGGCGCGGTCGTCTCTGACAACTGTGACATTGAACTTCTTTGGCTTCTTGTGTCCAGAATGAGTCTAATAATTAATCACATCCAAGAATTTAGCCAAATGTGAACTCCATCCCTTGATCATATCTCTCAAATTAGACAGTGATATGTAATTTATCATGCTGCCATACACATTATCTCAGGGATGGGAGCTGAAGTTGGACGAGAAGCCAATGCCGACGTTCCAAAACAGGGATAAACATCTGCATCATAAGTAATAATTCATTTATTTGCGCACTATTTATGAACACCTTTAAAAAATTTAAAAAATAAACACTAACCTTATCGACCTCCCACCATGCAGGATAAGTTTAGCTTCCATTGCCCACGAAAATGATTCATCTCGTTGATTCTTCAAGTGAACTGCGTAAAAAAGCCGTCGGTATTATTGTATATCGTGAATTTTTTTTATTTTTCCTAAGCTTCCTTATTATTAGTAGACGTGACACCCACGCATCGATATGCTGTTTTACAAAAAAATACATATATTAGTGAATTACATTAATGTTTAAAAAAAATTAATCAAAATCATTTATAAGACAAATATAAGACTTACCTCCCCATCGAAATAGCCACTGTCTTCAACCCTAATAGCACACCCCACCAAGACGATCAAGCAACAAAAACATTTCATCGTTGAGTTGCTTATGTCAGTGTAACACCCTTGGCTCCGCTCATGTAGATAAAATCACTGCGTCTTAGCCCAAAGGGTATTATCCACAATTTTTTCCGGTAGTTGTCTCCTCTCCACTTCAGATACCGGAAGGGTACTAGCCGGCAACTCATACGAGAGCCAACTCTCATCCATCATGTCCGGAACCGGTGGGGGTTTCTCAATACTTCGATATATTACCCCATGTGAATCGGACTCTAGAATGGTGGGAGGGACCTCTTCAACGATGACAGTGGCCTCTTGAACTGTGGGGGGACTCTTGAGGGAGGATAGGGGCCTCTTGAACGATTGGAGGGGACTCTTGAGGGATGACAGGTGAGTCGGGCTTCTTCTTGCGGAGTCTTCGCACCATTGGGTGAACGGAGACGTAATAGCACGTCCACGCCGTCTGATGCGTGAACTCTGTCGTGCAAGGAAAACCGACGTTAAAGCATCCACCTTATCGGGCCGCTAAAAAAAATTATACATAAATCAGTAAATAAACAGACATGATATTAAACAAAGACAAATATGTTTCAAACTAGCATTGTATTAACCCAAGTCATTCTATCATAGTTCACAAAATGCTCAGATATTCCAGAAGTAAGCACTTATATAACATTTAAAAGGACAACATATATAAACATTCCAGAAGAAGAATAGTTTACTTTCGCAACACGAAACTTAAAATCGCAATGCGAAAATGACTATCGCAACGCAGAAATGGCTATCGCAATGCGAAATGAAAATCGCAACGACAAAATCGCAATGCGAAATGAAAATCGCAACGACAAAATCGCAATGCGAAATGAAATCGCAACGACAAAATCGCAACGCGAAACACAAATCGCATTGCGATTTTTATTTCGCGTTGCGATTTCATTTCGCATTGCGATTTTGTCGTTGCGATTTTCATTTCGCATTGCGATAGCCATTTCCGCATTACGATAGTCATTTTTGTATTGCGAAAGTAAACTATTCTTCTTCTGCAAATTGAAACTTGAATGGATTGCATTACTTCACCAAAACAAAAACAAAACCAAAGACAAATACTAACAAAACAGTTTAGCAGTATTGGCAGCAACCGAATGAATTACGAGTATGAAAAATCTTAAACTTACCTCGTTGCGTAGAGTATGAACCTCATTCTGCAACGATGCTACCATCTCACGTAGAGCGGCTACCTCACCGCGTAATGTAGACACCTCAACACGCCATGCACCATCGTCTTTGCGTAAAGTATCGACCTCCTCACGCAAGGCATTGACCTCATCACGTAACTCCCCTAACTCATCCCGTTGAGGTGGAGGTGGAGAACAGGGAGATAAATGTCGTGGCATCTTTGTCGGTCGCCTATCTTGCGGTGATGGTGGAGAAGAGGCTCGATGATGTGACATAATAGGTGATGGCTGTCGTTGTGGAGGTGTATAGTCGGGTCGATCAGATGATGGCTCTGGGTGAGGTGAAGCTCTGGGCGAGGTGATAGCTCCCGAAGTGGAGGCTGCTCATCAACCGTTCTATCAAAAAAACGCTTACTAGCTTGCCACCAATCAGTGGCAAGCTCAGCTTCCATGGGTGTCAGCCTCTGTAGAGGAGTGTTGGCCTCCTAACAATATAAAAGCTCAAACAAAGTTAAACGTGTACTAGTAATAACTTGTTTATAAACATATGGTAGTATTTATGTTAACTTACATTATTTATTATCGTATACCGTAGTAAATCTTCCCATTGCAAGGTCCGTTTCCTCTTCCAGGAAATAGCCCTGGGAATATCATTTGAAGTTTTTTATTGCATATGTCTTCATGGCGGGAAAGGCCTCAAATATCCAAATCTACAAACAATATAATTACAAACATTAGTAATTGTTAAATAATTACTTATAATTTTGGAAACATTATATAAAAATTCTTACCTTAAAGGCCCAAATAAAGCAAGCCAAAGTGTATTTGGAACCATCGCCATGCAAACTTTTTCGATCATCCAAGGCAGACGATAACTTATTCCATGTAGCTTTCCATAAATACGAGCCCCATGGAAACGGTTCCACGCATTTAGGTCTTCTACCAATTTGATTAGATCATTTGAAATAGGTGTCTGGCCTCTCTGCCTAAAAAGCCGGCATGCAAAAGAATTAGAAGGCATACTCGGACAACGTCGACGTCATCCATCCGAGTAAACCATCTTTCTTATTCAACAATTGTCAGGTCTTCTACGTGTAGATTCGGCCTCTCCAGCTCAAGAAAAACCCGGGATAGCCATGATGGGCGGGTATGTGTCTAGTGTACCGACCTACATCATCGTGTCCGAAGCGTAGACCGGTGATTAAGCAAAACTCCTCCCGCCCAAAACACGTATACGCCGGTGGAAAATCAAACCATATCTCTTCATCACGACGTTGTATAGTCTCTGGTAGATCGCTAGTCATGGTTTGAAGAAACAGGTGTGTCAACATCGCATCTCCACAGGGATGTTGTACTTTCAGCCATGGCCCGAAGCATGTATCCTCAAACATTTTTCTTTGTGCAGGTGAAAGCTTCGACGCAATTATTTTGGCCAGGCTGACTTTATTTCTTAAGGTCAATTGAGCCGAATAAAAGTTCTACAAAACAATAAACATACTAAGTTAGATATACCAAAAACTACACTGTGAAGATATACCAAAAACAATAATAACATAAAGAGTAGTAGTTTATTCTTCAAACTTAAATTTGCAACACTGTGAATTTCGTATTTGTCTTTGTTTTTTGGTTGAAGTAATGCAATTCATTCAAGTTTCAATTTGCAGAAGAAGAATAGTTTCTGAATATGAAAATCGCAACACGAAAATGACTATCGCAACGCGAATTTGACTATCGCAACGCGAAACTAAAATCGCGTTGCGATTCTCGGTTGATTTAATAAGCAATCTAAGTGAAATGGTTAATCTATTATTGAAATTACCAGTAAACTTATCATCAATTTCAATATGAAAAACCTAATAATAATGCAAAAATTTCAAAAAGAAAATAATTAAAAAAACTAACCCTCGTTGGTTGATTTGGTTGATTTTCCATTTCTGATTGTGAGGGTGGCTCTGAGAGATGGAGATAGACGGATTTCGCCGGAGATGGGGACGGATTTCGTCGGAGATGGGGTGAGAGAGTGAGAGATGGAGATATGACTGAGTTGTGATTTTAGGTTTTAGGTTATGAGTTGCGATTACGGGATATACTGTGGACGGTTCAGTGTTCCAATATATTAATATTCGTGTTTGGAATTTAAAAATAAAATACTTGGCCAGGATACTAATGGCGCTTTGAAAATCGCATTGCGATTATGTATTATCGCGTTGCGAAAGTCAGAATCGCATTGCGAAAGTCAGTATCTCGTTGCGATTTTGTATTATCGCATTGCGATAGTAAGTATCGCATTGCGATAGTCAGTATCGCATTGCGATTTTCCCAATTCGCGTTGCGATTTACTTATTCGCATTGCGAATTGGGAAAATCGCAACGACACTGTAGACCATCACAACGCGATTTTCAACTATCGCAACGCGAAATGCAATGCGAATTTGCGATAATGGAGATCGCGTTGCGAATTAGCGATCGCATTGCGATTTTGTTGGTCATTTTGGCAAATCCGAAAAAAGTTGGTTAAAATCATATATTATATGGGAATTTTGGTCACTGAGGCGATTTTATCAAATCTATATCAACCTCTCTCAGGAAAGCAACCAGAGGGCATGAAGAAATGAAGACTGAGCTCTTCTCGACATACAAGCCCTCGGAGTTATCCGACTGACGTTATCTCGCAATGTTACTTTCAACATAGAAAAGGAAAAGACAACGGCAGGTCTTATGGCGGCTCTCTTCAGTATGTATAAGAAGCCATCGGCCTCAAACAAAGTTCATTTAATGAGACGATTGTTCAATTTGCGGATGGCGGAAGGGGCATCAGTGGCTCAACACCTAAATGAACTCAACACAATCACAACCCAATTGAGTTCCATGGAAATTGAATTCGATGATGAAGTTCGAGCTTTAATTCTCTTATCATCTCTACCAGATAGTTGGAATGCTACTGTTACAGCAGTTAGCAGCTCGTCGGGAAATAGTAAATTGAAATTCGACGATGTTCAGGATCTAGTACTAAGCGAAGAAATTCGATGGAGAGAATCGGGTGAAGCATCAACCTCCTCAGCCTTGCACACGGAGTCCAGAGGGAGAACCTCATAAAGAAATTCAAATCGTGGCAGATCCAAATCCAGAAGGGGAAAATCAAGAATAGGAAAGAAAGATTTTACCTGTTATAACTGCGGCAAGAAGGGTCACTTTAAAAAAGATTGCCGAGCACTGAAGAAAAATATCGGCACACAGGAATATGCCAACGTGATAGAAGATACAGGTGATGCCATGATTCTAAGCGTCAACAGTCCGATTGAATCATGGATCTTGGATTGAAGAGCATCTTTCCACTCCACCCCATGCCGAGAAATCATGGAGAACTATGGCAGTGGTGATTTTGGTAAGGTTCATCTAGCTGATGATGAAACCTTAAAGATCGTCGGAAAAGGAGACATCCGATTAAAGTTGCCAAACCAGACCACCTGGACGCTGAAAGGAGTAAGACATATTCCTGGCCTTAAAAGAAATTTGATTTCTATAGGACAACTTGATGGAGAAGGATATAACACAACCTTTTCATGAAGTGAATGGAAGATTACCAAAGGAGAACTTGTCATTGCTCGTGGTAAGAAGACTGATACTCTCTATGTAACCTCAAATTTAGAGAATATCATTGTAGTAATAGATGCTGATGGAAAATCAAACCTATGGCACCAAAGGCTTGGACATATGAGCGAGAAAGGGATGAAAACACTTTTGTCAAAAGGGAAGTTGCCGGATCTAAAGAGTGTAGATGTCGGACTATGCGAGGATTGCATCTTTGGCAAACAAAAGAAAGTCAGTTTTGCAAAGATTGGCAAGACACCCAAGGAAGAAAAGTTAGAGTTGGTTCATACTGACGTATTGGGACCATCTCCAATTCCATCTCTTGCAGGCTCATTGTATTATGTCACCTTCATCGATGATTCTACAAGGAAGGTGTGGGTTTATTTTCTGAAGAATAAATCAGAAGTCTTTGATACCTTCAAAAAATGAAAGGCCATGGTGGAAAATGAGACTGGTTTGAAAGTCAAGCGGTTGAGGTCTGAAAATGGATGAGAGTACAAAAATAGAAGATTTAGAGATTTCTTCGCAAATAATGGGATCAAGATGGAGACAACAGTTCCCATGACACCGCAACAGAATGGCGTAGCGGAGCGCGTGAAAAGAACTCTGAATGAACGTGCCAGAAGCATGAGGATACATGCCGAATTGCCCAAATTTCTATGGGCTAAAGCTATCAACACTGCAGCTTACCTAATCAACCGTGGGCCCTCAGTTCCCTTGGATGGTAAAATGTCGGAGGAAGTTTGGAGCAAGAAAGAAATAAACCTTTCACACTTAAGAGTGTTTGGTTGTATTTCTTATGTACACATAGACTCTTCTGAAAGAAGTAAACTTGATGCTAAGTTCAACAAATGTGCCTTTGCTGGTTATGGTGGTGATGAGTTCGGTTACCGATTTTTGGACTATGAAAATTGGAAGATCATCAGAAGCAGAGATGTCATTTTCAATGAGAATGTGATATACAAAGACATGCCAACCATAGAATCAAGTAGCTCAAATATCGAAGCTGAAACAAAGGAATTTGCTGAGTTTGAGGAGATTTCTGGAAATGATGTTCAGATCAGTCCTAAAGCAGTTCAAGAAGAACCATGCACACCAGAACTAAGACGCTCCTCCAGAATTCCTAAACCAACCCAGCGTTATTCGCCTTCTTTGCACTATTTGTTGCTGACTGACAATGGTGAACCAGAGTGCTATGATGAAGCAATACAGGTGGAGGATTCAGTCAAGTGGGAGTCTTCCATGAAAGATAAGATGGACTCGCTTATGTCAAATCAGACGTGGGAATTAGCTGAATTACCACCAGCCAAGAAAGCGCTTCATAACAAGTGGATTTACAGGATCAAAGAAGAGCACGATGGGAGCAAACGCTACAAAGCAAGATTGGTTGTCAAAGGCTTTCAGCAAAAAGAAGGTATTGACTAAAATGAAATTTTCTCTCCAGTCGTAAAATTGTCTACAATCAGACTGGTGTTGAAAATTGACGCCAGACAGAATAGTGATTATCCTGTAGGCTAGTTCCGACAGACGATTCACAAGAGAAAATTCGCCCAAAAAACAGAGAAAAAAAATCTCTAGGGTTTAATAAAATATTATAAAATCCAACAATGCAAAAAGCAGTCCACAAGCCGGACTGTTATAGCAAAAAAATCGTCTTTATTCGAATTTTGCCAAAAATAGCAAAATCCCGAAAATCACTCTAAATTGAAATTCGAAATAAAATAAGCAATCTCCCAAAAATCCGGCCTAAATCGGATTTAAATTGACTTCCTAATTAACAATCGAAATATTTCCATAAATAGTAAAAAATAACTAAATCTAGTGATTCGGAGGGGAAAACGGCAGAATTTGAGGTTGAAAAAAAGGCCACATGGAGCATAGCTCAATGTGGAGAGCGTGCGCGTCGAAAAGAGCTTTCCGGATTGGGGTCTTATGCGCGATTCTGACACCTGTAGCCAAAGTTATGGCCAAAAGACTGAAACATACTCAAAACGACCCCAATGAGGAACATGTCACAATCAATTCCCGCCTTTGCACTGATCTGCCAACTCATGGTATCTCAGCGCCATCAACGTGCAATCTGACAGCTCAGCATCATCTATCTCGGATCCCCCTGCATCAAAAATTGTAGCTGTAGAAAATTTACACCTTGAGCAATTAGATGTAAAGAAAGCTTTCCTTCATGGTGATTTGGAGGAAGAAATATATATGAGGCAGCCAGAAGGCTTCATAGAGGTAGGCAAGAAAAACCTGGTATGCAGGTTGAAGAAGAGCTTGTATGGTTTAAAACAAGCTCCTAGACAGTGGTACAAGAAGTTTGATAACTTCATGAGTAGCAGTGGTTTTACCAGATGCCCAAGTAGATTATTGTTGCTACATCAAGAGGTTCGACAACAGCTTCATTATTTTATTGTTGTATGTTGATGACATACTCGTTGCAGGCTCAGACATGCAAACTTGAAGCAAAAATTATCAAAGCAGTTTGCTATGAAAGATCTGGACGCTGCAAAGAAGATTCTTGGGATGAGGATCAAGATAGACACAAAGTCAGGGACTTTGATGTTATCACAGACTGAGTACATCAACTAAGTACTCTCCAGGTTCAACATGCAAGATGCTAAACCAGTAAGTACACATTTAGGTGTTCATTTTAGACTCTCCAAAGAACAATCACCAAAGACGGAGGAAGAACGTGCACACATGGTGAAGGTGCCGTATGCCTCAGCAATTGGAAGTCTGATGTATGACATGGTTTGTACTAGACCAGATATTGCTCAAGCAGTGGGAGTTTTAGCAGGTACATGAATAATCCGGGCAAAGTACACTGGGAAGCTGTCAAATGGATCCTCATATATCTGCGGGGTACTACAAACAAAGAACTTTGTTTCAAATGTGGAGATACGATACTGACAAGCTATGTAGATGCTGACTTAGTTGGAAATGTTGACATCAAAAGGAGCACTACAGGGTATGTCTATACTCTAGGAGGTACTGCAGTGAGTTGGGTTTCTCAACTACAGAAGGTAGTTGCTCTCTCCACAACTGAAGCAGAATATATGTCGCTGTTACGGAAGCCAACAAGGAGATGGTTTGCTCTAAAGTTTCTTGGAAGATTTAGGCAAGAAACAAGAAAACAATGTCTTGTATTGCGACAATCAAAGTGTTATTCATCTAGCAAAGAATCCGTATTTTCATTCCAGGACAAAGCACATACAATTGAGATATCATTTTATGCGGTCTCTTCTGAAAGATAGGATTTTGAAGCTTGAAAAGATTAGTGGAGCTCGAAATCCGGCAAACATGTTGACAAAGACGGTGACCACTGACAAACTGAAGTTGTGTTCAACTTCAGTTGGCATGCTAGAATAACAGGACCAGAAATGTTGCTGCATTGATCGAGGTGTGAAGACAGATTAAAATCAGTCTTCAATTGGGAGATTGTTGAAAGTATTGTTAAAAGTTAAGTTCAAAGTTTGGCAACCAACTTTGAAAAAATGATTTTCAAAGTTTGGTAAATGTTTTTTTGAAAATGGTTTTTCAAAGTTTGGTAAATGTTTCTTTGAAAAATAGTTTTTCAAAGTTTGGTAGATGTTTGTTGAAAAATGATAATGAGATAATCACAATTAATCTCTAGACTTTAGGGTATTTACAAGATTAAGTCCTTAAGCTTCAATCATAAATACCCTAGCTCATTTAGCTTCAAAACCATCCCAAAATCATTTTCTTTCTCCTAATACTAAAGAGTTTTCTTGTGAGTAGTGAGTGTTTTGTAAACACCTTTAAATTTTCTCTCTTAGTAAAAGATCGGTAGCAGTCCAGAGACGTAAGCAAAATTGGCTGAACTCCGTTATAAATTTCGGGTATTATTTTTCCGCTTTTATTTTGTATTCTCACTAATCCAATTATAGGGAAATTACTCGTATTCTGTTTATTTCCCAACACAAAGAACCTTGCTCGAGCCGACGAATACTTTGCCAAGAAGAGGGCTGCATCATCATCATCATCCGAACCGGCTTCTGAGTAAATAGCATGTAGTTTTTCAAAGAATTGTTTTCACATTATGGGCTGTGAAAGTATTTCACCTTCCACCCTAGAGCTGGAGGCGTGACACTTGTGTGGTCTTAATATAAAAATGGTAAAATATTTAAAATTTAGGGCAAACTACATAAATTGTCACTTAACTTATAGGGAACTTGCATTTTGCTCACCTAACTTTTAAAATTTGTAATAAAGTCATCGAACTTTTAGTTCGTTTTTAGTAAAGTCCCTGACGTTACCTCTCGTTAGTTTTGTTTGATCGCTTATGTTATTTTTTAGCTTGATAAAATAATCATTTTAATTCATTTTAGCTTAGTAAAAAAATTTCCTCACTCAAAATTTAGTGACAACCCTAAAAATCAAATTGAGACTAAAATCCAAAATCAATTACAACTCAATCTTTTTTAAACCCTATTGGGACTAAAATCACATTCAATATGACAAATAGTAATTTTAGAATATGAAAAATCTCTCAATTTCAGATTCCAAAATATTTAAACAAACTTCAGTAACATATGAATCAAATCAAAAATAAATTTTCCAAATACATCAGAAATAACAATTTATCGTTCATCACACTTGAAAAACCTTCAATCGAGTCTTTCTCCCCTCATTTTCATCCACTAGCAGTCGATAATCTAGAAAAATCCTAAATCAGAAAATCCAAATTAAACTTAATTTATCTAAGTCATTTGATTGGTTAAAGAGTTTTAAACCCTTTTAACTTTTTTCAAATTTTATATGGCGTCGTTTGAGATTTTTTAAATTTTTTTACTAAGCTAAAAAAATAACAGTAACGTGCTACATCATATAAAACTAATAGTAGATAACGTTAGAGACCTTATTGAAAATAAACTAAAATTTTGGTAATTGTATTGCAAGTTTTAAAAGTTATATGACCAAAATGCAAGCTTCCTATAAGTTTGGTGATCATTTATGTATTTTACCCTAAAATTTAAATTCTTAAAGAACTTTAATTTCGTTCATAGAATGTAAGATTACCTTCGGAAATAAGATTACCGGAATATTATATTACCTTACACATTATCGGGAATGTTACGTTATTGTGTTTGGTTTTTTGACATGAATGTATGATTACAGTGTTTGGTTAAAGGAATAAAAGATTACTGGAATGTATATTTTACTAAATTGTCCTTATGATATTTTTTTAACAAGTTGAATTCCATATATTTAAATGAAAATATTTATATAAAAATTCATAAAAAATATATTATTGTATTATTTTCAATTTATATATTTTTTATTAAATTTAAATTCATAATTTTTTTTACAATATTTAAAAGATAAATGGACATATTAAAAGAGTAAATATACCATATATTCTTTTAAACTTAATTAATATTTAAAAAGTTATGATAATTTGTGAAAATAAATTTTTGAAATAAATTTGTAAAAACAAAAGATTATAGGAAAGAAAAAAATTCCTAAGAAAAGCATGCAACTAGCATTTCCTGTGACAAGAAAAAACAAATTACTATTGAAAATATTTTATTACTCCCTATTAAGAATATTTCTCATACAAACGTGAGAATTTGAATCTGAAAAAAAATTCACCAATCTTGAATTCCATAATCCAATCACTAAGATCGATACTGAATGGCGCGTACGTCCGCGACGAGGAGAATAGGCGTGGGTCTAAAAGTTGACACTTTTGAGAAGAAAAAGAAATAGCCTTTCACTGCCTTCTACTACAGTGTTCACAAGTCAAAGAAAACACTTTTGCTTTGCTACAATTCACACCTTTTGCTTTCCCCCAACTTCACATTAGTAGCTAAACAAACGAGGCTACCCCCCCCCCCCACAAACACTTCTCAATCTTTCTTCTCACCCTTTCAGTGTCCGCCGGAGATGGGAGAAGGAAAGGGCTCCACCCTCGTCCACCTTCTGGTGGTAGTCCTCAGCTTGGTCGCATTCGGCTTCGCCATTGCTGCTGAGAGAAGAAGAAGCGTTGTAAGCCCCTTTTTTCTCTCTTCAACTCTTTTAAGCTTTACTTAAGATACCTAAAACGCTCCTTTTAATTTCCTGTCTTTCTTTTTGTTTCTCTTTGTCATCTTTGTTTTAGTGCTTATGTGTATTGTGTTTGATGTTTTAATTCATAAGGAAATTAGGCTTTTTTGAGGTGTGATATGTAGAGATTTGTGGGTTTTTAGAGTGAATTCTTGCTGGGTTTTGCTAGGATGTTATGTTTGAAGCTCAGATTCTCTGCAACTATTTCTTTATTCGAGGATTCCACATGTAGAATATGTTAATGAAGATCTACTATTTCTAATAGAACGTGTTACTGCCCTCCTCCCCTGTCAATGGCCCTTGGTTGACTATATAGTAAACACATTTAAACAAGGAAGAATAACAGAATAACTAGTGACATATACTTCAACATGCTTCAAAAGCCATGTGCTTCAATATAGTGCTTCTTTCAACCTTTTTTATGCAGTAATAACTAGTGCAGTTTCTTTATAAGGCGGAAAATTTGACGTGCATGATTACCTATGATGAACCACAATGATTAGCACTTAATATCTTTTGTTGAAATGGTTTGAAAATTGAGCGGCTTTTAAGTTTTGTTTAGGTTCAAAGTTTAAGGATTAGGGTTTAGGGTTAGTTCTACTTATGTAGTTGTTTTATTTTGTAAGGCGGTAGGGTTGGATATGACTCTGTAATTGGCAACTTTCAACCTCTTTTCTTGGAGATATTTTATGTGCCTAAGCCATTTACATTGAATTTATTTATGAACTTTTAACCTTTACTTAACCGCATTGTAGGGCACAGTCGTTAAAGATAACATATCAAATTCTACGTATTGTGTCTACAACTCGGATGTCGCCACTGGCTATGGAGTAGGTGCTTTCTTGTTTCTTCTTTCAGGTGAATCCCTGTTGATGGGAGTTACGAAGTGCATGTGCTTTGGGAGACCATTAGCGCCGGGTAGTGACCGAGCTTGGTCTATCATCTATTTTGTTTCATCGTGGTAAGTATTTCGGGCCTGCATACCGTATTATGTTCATAAGCCATCATTCTTTATGGTGGTCCTCATCTCTACACTCCTTGCCTTCCTGTTTTAATGAAATTTGAGTGATGATATGCCATATTACTTCCTTCTCTACCATTTGGCCAATATGATTTATTTTTTAATCTCGTTGATCGTCTTTCTTGCTCAGACTCTATGACGCATTCTGCTCACTTCGTGTATCCTGCTTAATATCATATACAAATTTTTATTCAGGCTTACCTTCCGTGTATCCTGCTTATTTCGAGATTTCAGTTATTTCATTCGCCTGCATTTGCAGGTTGACTTTCTTGGTTGCAGAAGCATGTCTAATAGCGGGTGCAACAAGGAACGCTTATCACACCAAGTATCGTGGGATGATTTATGCCCAGAATTTCTCCTGCGAAACATTGAGGAAAGGCGTCTTTATTGCTGCAGCGGTGTTTGTGGTCGCGACAATGGTTCTCAACGTGTACTACTACTACATGAATTTCACCAAGGCAACCACCACAACGCCAGCTCACAAGGCAAATCGCACGAATCCAACTGTTGGGATGACTGGTTACGCATAAGATTAAAACTACTCAATTAAAGGGTCTAGGAAGATGAGTTTCGCTTATTGTTTATAGTGAGTTCCGATTGACATTAATCATTATAATAAACAACTGTACTTATTATGTTCGTGCTTTTCTAGTGATGGTATGCCGCAGGTAATGAATGCTCGGTGTTAATGGAAGGACACTGATAAAGCGATTGATTGCAGAGAATTATGTACGTAAAGATCAAAGAAATGCATACTGGCGTAAGCCTTGGTGCTTTATTTCGGATCTTGGCCATGGCTTGGCCTAGTGATAGTCCACAGGAACTTTGTGGGAGAAATATTAGCAACTTGTTTCATATGGAAAACTGAGTCTGGTATATTAGAATGTCACATTCTAAGTTGCATCCAACTTAAATTGTCGTGTTTTTTTTATCACATTCTAGATTGTATTTCTTTTCGACATTTTTTTAACCGCATCTTAATCTGCCACACAACAAAACTCCCCATTTTGTATCCATTTATTAACGTAGGGAAGTTGGTGGTCAAAGTATACAGTGAGGGAGGATGGGTCATTTCGTGATGACTAAGGTAAAATGACAGCTGTCGCTGATTTATTAGACCAACTTCCCTCACACACAAACTCCATGTCTGAGATTAATATATAATTTATATTTTTATATAATCTTTTATATAATATATATTTTTATTAATAATTTATTTTTATCCTAAAATTTTATAAATTTATATTCTTAAATATTTGAAACTCATTCCTTAAAATTTTATACATTTACCCTTTATATATAATCTAGCTTCCTTCCCTACTTGTAAATTTTTAGATTCTAATATTATTTGAAGATTTAAGAGAAACTTAAGTTATTATTAATAATTCAGCAACTCTTACGTTAATAAATAAAAGTATAAAATAAAATTAGAGGACTAAACATTTTGAAATTGAGACATTAAAGGTACCAACTTGAAAAAAGTGTTTTTGGGTTTTTCAAAGTGAAAAATCACAAGATTGCATCAAAGTCTGGTAATTTGATACTTTAGATTTGATCTTGCGGACAATTTTCAGACACATCTCCTTGTTACCTACTTCAATGTACCACATATGTCTCCAACACCATGGCGAGATTCGCGGTCAACTTCCTCTACCTCCCCCATGTTTTCACCAATTAATATGTGCCACTACTTTTTTTTTATGTTTTTTTAATCAAAATTTTAATATTTTGTAAGTACAAATAATTCATAGATCTATATTTTATTACAATCATTCTAAGATGAAATAAAAAAAATTCTATTAAAAATTTATTTATAAAGAATATTTTAAAATAAATACGAAACTATTTCAATATTCATGCATATTAGGGTTCTATTTTCTACCAATGATTAAATTTATAATTTAGTTTGAAATATCTCTATTTTCTATTTTGATATTTAATTTTTATCTCATTTTAACACTTGAAATAAAATTCTATCATAGTTCCCCCTAAAAATAGCTTCCAATTAAAACGTGGTATGTGGCATGTTTATATTTGATTTTTTTGAGAGAAATGTTAGTTTACGTATTAAAATGAGAAAATAGATAGAAATCAGGGGCTAAATCATAAATAAGACCTTTTTTAATAAAAGAAAATATACCTCAAACTTAGTCACCGACATGCATATTTTTTAAAAAGAAAAAAGACCTAAAACTTAGGTTTAGTTACGTTTTAGGAGCTAGAAGGCTTAATAAATTACCCAGGATGAAGACTAAAAGTCAAGGAACAATAATACTGTGTTTAATCTCTCTCCATGGCTGAAACTGGAGTACTATATAATAATCATCTTCTCAGATTTAACCCATTGCTAGGCATCACAGTGACTGTACAACCTGTAGACTTAGAGACCACAGTTGTATTCTATTTCTTCTCTCTATCACGTGGGCCACTGCGAGTTGCATGAGCCGATCCTATCCATCTATCTATCTATCTATCATTCTCTTACCTAAATTAGTCACTTTCCATTTTTTTCTCCTGAAACTTCTCCCCCATTGAAATTCCAGGA
Organism: Hibiscus syriacus; assembly: GCF_006381635.1. Taxonomy (NCBI): domain Eukaryota; kingdom Viridiplantae; phylum Streptophyta; class Magnoliopsida; order Malvales; family Malvaceae; genus Hibiscus; species Hibiscus syriacus. The sequence continues at coordinate 8,855,108 of NW_024061960.1, read as the reverse complement.
AAAAAGCAAGCTGCATTTCTTTAGAGAAACAAGTTGGATTGTTGTTAGAAATAGAGTGTTTTCTGTTCTACTTTATGTGGATTTTGAGCGGCAGAAGGAGGAGAGTTTTGAATTCTTCTATTGTGGTGATGTTGGTGATTTATGTGTTACAGATTTTGGTTTGCGGTGATTGCTGTTTAGCTGGAGCTATCAGGATTTTCCCGGAAAATGGAATGAGAAAGATGATGGAAAGAAAGGTCCGCAACAACATGGAAGATATTCAAAACAACTTCTATGGAACAACAACATCTTTCAGTTTCAAAGGAAGAACCGATAAAGGATTTGAAGAAAGCAAACGAAGAGTTCCCAGTTGCCCAGACCCTCTCCACAACTAGTAGAAAAAACCCTTTTCAACCTAGATCTCCTCCATTGTTTTTTTTTTCTTTTGAATTTCGTTGATTAAATCGTATCCAAAATACCCGCGTTTTTCTCATCTTTACCTTACTGGTGTTTTGGTGGGAAAAACGATGGTATTTTGCTATTTTAGAACTGTTGTTTGTGGTTCTTTGAAGTGGAGGAGGATCCAGAATGTCTGGGAAGTGTCGATATAGGTTATAAACAATGAAACTCTGAATGTATAGAATTTCTATATGTACTTCCTTTTGGATCCTTTTTCACAAGAAACAAACATGTTTTTCTCTACATTTCTATAAAGAAGAAGAAAGAAAATAGTGGTATGTAACACCACAGATCCATGTTCTCTCACTGCAACAATCGCTAACAACAATTATAATGATCAAATTCGTTTCCCAGTAGCTGCTTTGTTGAACATGGCGAGTTTTCTTCTTGTTTATTCAAAATGCATGCTTCTTCTCACCTTTTCCCCAGAAACAGGAAATCACAGAAATATTTCCTAGACGTCAGATCTATTGACCAATTAGTTAATTCACCATCCAACAGAGGATCTTTCAAAAGTTACACAGCTTTTACTTCTCTCTTTAATTCTTTATGCACCTTATGGAATGTCACTGTTATAACTTACAGCCCTATCTTCTACCTTTCATATTCAAATTTACGACTAATTTTTTCAATAATATAATTCTTTAAGTTCGAATTTAGAGTATAATATTTATCTGTATTGATTAGAATAGGCATAATGTAAAAAAATATTCATAACATTGTTTAAATAGTCTTTTTGTTCTTTAACTTTTAAAAGTATTTTGATTCAAACAATTCATTTTAAGAAAAACAATTCTTTATTTTAGAGTGCTAACGGTTTGTTGACTAGTAATTTCCATCAACGATAAATATTTTTATCCCAAAATAAAACGTCATGGACCAAAATACTAAAAATAATAGATATCAAAATAATTATTTAATCACACGTTACAGTTGTTTTATCGTTATAGCATTTGAATACCAATATATTAATCAGGGTTTCAAATAACGGTCCACGACCGCGATATCGCCCGCGAAATAGCTGTAGCGCTGTCTTCCGATATACCCGCTACACCCGCAATCGCGCCCAATAGCACCGGCTATGGCCACAATCGCGATAAACATGAAATGACAAAAAATGCGACCGAGATTCGAAACCCTTATATTAATAATGCATAGATGTCACAAAATAAGTTAGGGTTAAAACTAGTGAAGAATGGAGCGTGGTGGTTTCGGAAACTTATGCAATTTATTTGACATTGTCTTGTTAAGGGTAGAAGACAAATTACAATGGAGTGCAGACAGTGATATTTTAATGTTGGGTAATTTGGATATTCTCTCCATTTTATAATCGTAGCAGTGGTGATTTGTTTGCTAGTGCTTTGGATTTGGAATCAAATTCACTCACTCTCTCCTTCTTCTTCCACGTCCAGACAATTTAACTCACCAATGCATGCAATTCTTTCAACTTTTTCTTCTACGTTTCTATTAAGCTCAATTTCAAATGAATTAGTAATAAAATTTTAATAATCTTTCAAATATGTTAAAATAAACACACACAATGATAGTTTCTTCCCAATTTAATGAGACAAAGACGTCCAAATTTAAATCCAAGCAAGACTCCTAACCGATTGGACCAACCCAGCAAGCTGCATTAATTTAGCCATACACGGATACGGTGCACATGAAGGATCTAAATTAATGTCGATAGCACGAGGTTAATTTTTAATATCATTTTAAATTGTGGCCAAATTAACATAGTTATCTAATTCTATCACACCCATTTTGAAAATAAACATTTTTTTAAAACAATAAAATTTATAAAAATATATATATAAAAATATTTTAATTGATTATGTTGAACTCATCGAGCAATCTTAATGGTAGAAGAGAGTGTTACTCTATTTAGAAGTCTTGGGTTCGAGTAGTTACGATTGAAAGGTGTGTGCTCGTCGTCAATGACTAAAAAGGATTTTGAATTAATAATACAACGTAATTATCTCAAACTATTACATAGAATTAATTGTTTTATTCATTATTATTTATTAATAAAAAATAAAGTACTGCTATTTTTGTAAACAATTATATTTAAAAAAATATACTAATTGATGAAATAATAAAAGATTTGTATATAAAAAATTTTAGTCTTACATTTGAATATCAAATAATTCATAATTGTTTGATATTCAAAAGATTTAGGCGGCCCAACCAGGTAGCTGGCTTTAATCCAACATTCAAACAATAGAGTTTGATAACTAGTATGGTCTAATTTGGTTTTTTTTAATAATAATTTAAATTATGTATTTATTTTAAATTTAATTATAAAAATATACAAATATCACTATAAAATTATAATTTTATTATTTTCAAATTAAAAATTGGGTATTATGGACATGTCAGATTAGGCTTATAAAATTTTTATAATTGATTTTGAGTTCAGTCTGATCCATAAATATTTATAGATACATCGCTTTAAAATAAATATTTTAGAAAATATAAAAATTAATTAAATTATAAATAATATGACTATAGTACTAATATACGTATCAAAGTCATGCCAAGAACTTCTGTACTTAGGATTGAGGTACTGAAAATAATTGAGTTATATAAATTTGAGGGGCATCTTCCTCAACAAACTTTAAGTAACTAATTAGCTTCAGTCCCATCTTCCTCAATCATTCTCTCTCCTCTTCAGTAGTTCTTTCGAGATCCACATCTTGCTCAACATACGTTATATAGTCAAACTAATTAGAATTACTGATTCAATGATTAAAATAAGATAAACTAATAACATAAGTGATCAAATTATTTTTTTTTAGAAATCAATAGCCAAAAATAAGATAAACCAAAAACAAAAGTGATGACCCGAATAATTATCTCGACATTTAATCAGGGTTGGGGGAGAGAAGCACGCAATTCTAAGATGAAAGGGCTCGTGCATCTGTTGCGGATTTTCTGCTACTCCGTTCACTCTTGCTTGCTTGCATGGCTTCCACCTCTCGAATGCTGTCCCCTTTACGTTTTCCTTTGCTTAAAATATTAAAAATATATATTTTATTATTCTATTTAAGTACTTATTACATTTTTAATAAACTTTTTTTCTAGTATTAAAAATAATTCACAAAATATTGATTTATTTTAAAGTATATTTTAGGATGAGACAGGGTTTTAAAAAATGGTTCGCGACCGCGATATAGCGGTTTCGTTGCCGTCCGAGTTACCCGCGACGGCTGCAATAGCGTCCGCGACGGTCGCAATCACGGTAAATCTGAAATAACCGAAAACACGACCGCGATCGCGATTTGAAACCCTGGGATGAGATTAACATTTTGTCGAGAGAATAATCATCCATTCAGTTTATCTACTCTTAAGATCCCATAACGGAATGGTCGATCATCTCGAGAAAAAAAAGACATGAATAAGTTTGAGTTTTTTAAAACATGGTGATAGTCAGGTTTGTCTTGTTGTGTTGGTTGGAGATTTGTTTCTGTAATGCTTTTTGCTGTTTTTTTTTTCTAGGGTTGATCTTCGCCTAAATTTCATTTTGCAATAGTGGTGTAATACCCCCTTTATTGTTGTGTAACACTCGGTTAGAGAAATTTTTAATGAGACTTATAATAGGATTTTTTCTATTATAAATAAAATATATTATTGAGAAAAAGATGAATAAAAGATCAGAGCTCATTTAATTACAAGTTATTAAAAGTTAAGATTTTTATTTGATTTTCTCATTTAAAATATTATAAGACTTGTGAATGACATCCGGAATTAATGATAATATTAAGAATTTAAATTTATTTTGATTTAAATTTAATTATATGTGTGTTTTTTTAAATTCATAACCAAAGTTATATTGTAATTATGACTGCACTTATAATAAAATTAAAGCATTGTCATTTACACCTTTATTTAGAAAATTAGAAAACATATTCTCAAGGTTAACTATTCTTTCATCAAAAGAATTGTGCAAAGTCAGAAACAGTGTGGTAAAAGTTTTTTTTTACAGTTAAGTGTATAAATTTTACGCATGGTTAATGAATTATATTATAATACATTATTAATAAATAATTTTTTAAAAGAAAATGTAGTACTATTATATAAATTAATAATTATTATCTTTATGATTTACTATATATATATATATAGAGAGAGAGAGAGAGACGAATCTACGGATTGATGAGGCTAAATTATGAAGTAGGCTCTTTAAAAAGTATCAAATTACAACTTAGTACATAGTAATTAAAATTGTTTTTTTTTGGCCTCCTTTAAAATGATAAAATCAAGATTTAATTATTCTTAAAATGGTAAACTTAGAAACTAGTAAAATAATAAAATAATTATAATTCAACTTTACCCATGGATTAAATTACTCTATTTTATTTTTACAAGAAATTGATTTGTTTAATTTTAAGACGGATAAAAACCTAAGGATTAATTAAATTAAAATAATTAAATGAAATAACTATAATTTTAAAATTTTAAATTCAAATCAAAATGTTTCTTTCTATAATAAAATGATTAAATAAGCTTATATGTGTGTGTGCAGTATAACTAATTATAGTGGGTTTAAACCATATAAACATTCAATTTTATTTGAATAATGGAATCAAAGAAAAAAAGACCCATATAAAATGTAGAATAAATTATTTTATGATATTTTTATTAGTTTAAGAAGTGATTATAATATAATATATGTTTGAAAGACTTAAGCATTTGATAACGAACGTTCAAACACCTTTATGGATATCGTTCTCCAACTTGGGACCTCTAAAGATAACAATCATCCCTTAACTATTAGAGTGTTTGAACGTTCATTGTCAAATGTTAAATAATTGAGAGTCTTTTAAATATATATTATTTTATAATTACATCAAATTAATAATAAGTATTTCCTAAACTAAAATTTTTGCTACGATAATCAATGAAAATCGTCAAAATCACAGTACGATCTCTATCCAAAATCATATTCCTATGCATCACCTGTGTGAAAAATCGTTGTGGTCTAACAACTTTCATAAGTCACCGTATATCTTAACTATTTCCATCAAATTCTATAACAATTATCCTAATTCAAAAAATAATTTCAACTATACTTGTTATGAACAAATATTTTTTATTCGCTCCATTATTCAAGCAATTTTACCGTATAAACGCTACAAGAACATGTTGTAAATTCTTTAAAAAAAATTGGAGTTAAAAGGGTTGGTAGGATTGGTAATAAGATGGTGCATGTAGGGTTGTTTGCAATAGAAGGAAAGCACCAAAAGAAGAGTCTCATTTTCCAAAGAGGGGCAGTCCGCAAACAAGAAAAGCAAGGCAAATGAAAGAAAACACTCATTACATAACCCCGGTTTTCAGGTCTTTTACTTCAACTCCTTTAGAAATTACAAACCCCTGCGTTACTGTTATATATACCAAACCTTAATCTTCTCCAATCTCCTTCTTCCTCTCCCTCAATCTCTCCTCCTTCTTCCTCTCCCTCAATCTCTCTTAGCATGAGGATGAGCTGCAATGGCTGCAGGGTTCTGCGTAAGGGATGCAGCGAAAGCTGCTCCATTAGACCTTGTCTTCAATGGATTCACTCCTCTGATTCTCAGGCCAATGCCACTCTCTTCCTCGCCAAGTTCTATGGCCGTGCTGGTCTCCTCAATCTAATTGAAGCCGGCCCTCAAGAACATCGCCCAGGTAATTATTTTAATTAATATCCCCATTTATGAAACTGAAATGTATAATTCCTTTAGTTTTTGCATTTGTAGACATCTTTAGGTCACTTTTATATGAGGCCTGTGGGCGTGTAGTGAATCCGGTTTATGGCTCAATCGGCATGCTCTGGTCCGGCAACTGGGCTGAATGCCAAGCTGCCGTTGAGGCAGTTCTCAAAGGCTCGACGATAACCCAAACTTGTTCTTTAGAATCACTTGAAGAAGAGCAACCCATTTATCCTCTCAAAACCTACGACATCCGCCATGTCTCCAAGGACACCAAGCCGGCAGACATCGACAAGGTTAAGACCCGGTCCCGAGCTCGTTTTAAGCGATCCAAGAGACAGATACTTGACTCGCCCAACTCTGACACGTGGATGAGCCAACTCGGCAATGGTGACAGCATCTTGTCCAAAAAGAGTCTTAGTAGCAGTAATGTTGGCTTACAACTCACTCTTGCGCTGGTTCCTGAGGCATTACCAAAGTGAATCTCCCCTTTGTTGCTTCTTCCATTAAAGATAGAAGAAATTTTGTAGGCTATAAAACTATCAACTCTCTACTTTCACCTCGTCATATATAATAGTTAATGTTCAAGTACTCAATTTCCTTTTTGTGTTCTGTTTGGTGAAAAAGAAAATGTGCTTCTTCTAACTTGTGCTTAATCAACATCTAATCATCCAACTTTTGCAACAGGAAAAATATTTCTCATTCGATGATTAATACTTGGATCTTGGGACATAATTAGATTTGGATTCTCTTCGTGTGTGTTCCAAATTCCAATATATATTTACCAACATTGAGCATTAATTAATTAAAAATAAAAATGTTTCACGAATATTTTTGTATAAACAATAAAGAATATGTATTTATGAAGTGTTTCAGCTGTGGGCACCACAGGGTTCCAAGTCAGTGGGATTGGTCCACGTAGATTTGTAGGAATAGATTTTGGGACAGGTGCTCCTCATGCACCGGGTCTTGGTGTTTGGGATTGGGAGTTACCTAATACCTGGTTTTATTTATTGTTTGTCGCATGTTGAAAAAGGACAGGTTCAAAACCAGTACGTCAGTAAATGGAGAGGATTGAAGTCGCTTGCTTGCTCATTGCCCTTAATTGGGGTGCAAGTGCAACCCTACTCCATCAATCATAAATTCAAATCTCAAGGAAAAGAAGAAAAGTTGGTGAATAAAGAAGGATGCATTGAGGTTGCGTAAAATTATAGATGTTATATAATTAAAATTAAAAAGGTAAATTGCATTAAATTAGCTTACCCTTATTCCCATATGTAATGGGGTAAGGGAGAGGTAGTATAGTAGACTGCCCCCAATACCAGGTTGACAGCAGCTTTCGTGGAGACCTCCGAATTATGAATTGCCCACTGTGGGACTCGATCCCACGACCCCAAGGTTAATAGCTTTGTGCATTCATATCACTTAATTTAAAAAGATTTTAATTTAACCATTGGTTTTTTTTAATTTTATCAATCATATCATTTAACTATTTAAATGATGTAATCAAATCATTTAACTATTTAAATGATGTAATCAAATCATTTATTAATATTTGATAAATGAGCTGACATGATCGTTAATGAAATTGATATAATTATATATTTGATCATCATTGCTTATACATTCTATAATACACTCTTAATGTTAATTTAATCATTTATTCAGATAATGACATATACCATTAGTGACAAGAATCATATGCCACTATCTAATTAAAAGAAATTTTATTATAAATAATAAAATTAAGAAATTAGATGATAACACATATCTCTTAAGATTTTTAGTTTTGGGTCCAGAGTTAAAGGTGAATATCGGATTTAAGTAATGGAAGATTCTACCATGTAGAGGGGATGATGACCTAATTTTAAGGATATAGAAGGATTTGATCATTATCGAATTTAAATGAGTTTATTTTGGGTTAAAGGAAAGAACGATTATCAAAATTAAGCCTTCTGTGATAACAGATCAGCTACTGCAATAAGGACCAAACACATTGGCAATTCCTTTTTTACTTCATCCCAAGACTTTGTTACCACTAGAGAGATTTCTTCAAAGGATTGTGATTCGAACGAACGAAGACGTATAGATCATCTGCTTAGAAACAATAAATTATAAAGAAAGGAACAAAAAAATTGATATTACTGGCAACAACGTTTAATTTATAAAACCGCAACAGCTGAATGTATCGTGAACTATGGTTTCAATGACCCTTCTTAACTCGCTAAGATGTTTCTTTCAGAGCCTTTGATATGGCTCGAATCGTGGATGGTGTTGTTCGACAGCAGCCCCCAATAACTTTAGCTCCAAGGTCACGCCATCTCGGTGCAACTACCTCGAATGTGTCATCACTGAAGCACTTTGATGGCTGTTTAATCAAAGAAGACAGTCCATTAGAGGTGGATGCGACAATTTTTTTTTTTTGGTTTAACTAATTGCAGAGTGATTGTTAAACCAAGTCATACAGTCATAACTTACCTTCCATTTCTTAGCTCTGCCGTCCCATATGTCCCCACTATTTGGATAAACGACGATGGCCTTGGTAGTCAACTGGAATATCGTGCAGTTCTGATTAGAATCAATGGTTTATTACATTACATATATGTTATGTTGCTCAAAGGAATTTACCTCCTTAAATTTGCAGAGAAGGCTTTCAATGAAATGGGGAGGTGCACAATTTATTCCAATTGCATTTACTTTTGTGCTCTTGTTTAATACATCGAAGCACTCCTTGAAACTCTCTCCGGATGGGGCATTCTCGCCATCGACCGAACTGAAGCAGATCCACGATGGGATTTGAATGTTTTCTTCCTCCAGCAACTCAACACAGGCCTGCAATTGGACATAAAAAGCTGTCACGCTGGCCTGCAGTTTGTATGTTTTCTCCTGATGGTCTTAAAATAGATTTGATCCATGATGATTAAAGTTAAAATGCATTCACTAACCGCACTGTCGTTAAACAAATTGTGAATTGAAGATAGATTCTCCGTTTGGTATATACGATACATAACGAATTAAATACGAGGAAGAACAAACCTGAGCTTCGAGTTTATTCGGAATGGTCTCAAAGGCTAGCAAATCTGGACCTGCTTCGACGAGAACTCGCAGTCTGCGCCGGTGAAAATCTTTCAGCATATCCAGACTTACATCAGGTCCATAACACCCACTGAAGGAAAAGACAGAGCCCATGCAGATAATGATATCATGTTAAGCAAATGAAACGTGACTGATATCTAATGTTTTTTATGTTGCAAAAATTTCCCCAACCTGTATTCGGAACCGTCAGCCAGATATGCTCCATAACTTCCGATCGAGGCTGCTACCAAAGCTCGGTTATAGCGATTCCCAGGAACGTTTCGTGTACCGTCCCAGAATTTATCACGAGCTTCCACGGCCAATTTGATACTCTTCTTTAGCAATGTCTCTGCTTCTTCAAAGGACAATCCCCTGGAAAGAAATCCAGGAATAGTGGCCTGGAAATATAAAGTAAAGACAACTATGAGATATATATAACTTATGAAATATAACAGAATAAGGACACTTTGTTTCACAAGAACATTTTGTTCATTAACTATTAAAATCAAAATCTAATCTTTTCACCAGATCAATACGAGAAATAGATGCAAGACAGATCAGACATTAGCCTAACAAATCAAATCATTTGGATCAATCTGAGAGGAAAAAAACTAGTAGTTAACAGACCTGATAAGATGAAGTAACCAAGATATCTGCACCAGCCTCCAGATACTCCAGATGAACCTGTACATTTCAAGAGTCCACATTGATTAAAAATCTAAAACCAGGTTTCAGATATTATAAAATACCAATGTACATATTCCCATCAAAGCTAATAGATAAATAAAATGAGAAAAAAATGGCATAAAGGTACCCGCTTGATAAGGTGAGGGTCTTTGATCAAGCAAAGAGCGCTCCAAAGTGGGTCATTAATGGAAGCACCATGACTCTCAAGTTGGGTAGCGAAACCCCCATCCATTACAGCACAACCTCCAGCTTTTTCTATCAAATCTTCCAACAATGACATTCCTTTTCCGAAACCCATGTTTTTTTTTGGTATTTCTTTGCAGAGTTCTCCGTGTCTTTGGTTAGATCTTCCAGGAAGAGAAAGACACAGAAGCCTGGTTGGTGCTGGCAATAGAAGTTGTTTTAAGAAATAATAAGCCAATAGGGTTTGGCATTTTAGTTGGGCATTTATAACTTGGGTTGGTAATGGACTTGACCTATTATAGTTGCAATTATCATACCTACCCCATAAACCACCAATGTTTTGGTTTTCCATTTCCTATTGGTCAACATTCCATCCAGATGCATTTTAGTTTAGGGTAAAATACAGAAATGGTCCTCTTGACTATAGGATACTGCTTAGTCAAGTGTCCTAACTATTAAAAGTTATAAAATGGTCACCAAATTATAAGGAATTATTTCATTGAGTCCCCATACTATTAAAAGTTACAAAATAGTCACCCGACTATTCGTATGTTCCAAACTCATCATTTCCTATTGAAAAATTAGTTGTCGTTTGAGATAGACATTAACTTGTCGACGAAGATATGATAAAATATGATCTTAGAACTGTTTAAGTTGTATTTTACGGATCGACACTTTGTTTATATTATGTCGTCGAGCCAATGCTTGAAACATTATGTCGTCAAACCAGTGTTTGAAAGCAACGACAGTGTTAGTAGACATCATTAAAATATGATTTTATCATATTCTAGTCAACAGGTTAACATCCAGCTTAGATGATTGCAAATTTTTTTTAACAAAAAGGATGAGTTTTGAACATATGAATAGTCATATGACCATTTCATAACTTTTAATAGTCGAGGGACTCAACAAAACAACATCATATAGTCAATGGATCATTTTATAACTTCTAATAGTCGGAGTACTCAACAGAGCAATGTCCTATAGTCAGGGACTATTTGTGTACTTTATCTTTTAATTTATGATTTTAAAATGTTATTTTTCATTTACCATTTCCAATTTCTCTCGATCAATATTTCATCTAGATTCATTAAACAGGAGGCTTTGCCCTCTTTCTTTGAAAAATAAAATAAAATTTAATGTTTTCAAAATTTTGATTTTGACTTTTACTAATTCCTATACTCTCTTGGTCAATATTCAGTCTAGATACATTATATAAGAGGTTTTGCTCTCTCTTAAAAAAGTAAAATAAAATTGAATCCGTTTTAATTTAATATTTTAAAAATATTATTTTGAATTTTATCATCTCTAATCTCTCCTGGTCAATATTCTATCTAGATACATTTAAATAATATCTCCTTTTTTTTCCTCACCCTATAAGAAAAAAGAATATGAAATGGGCATAAGGTAATATATGTTCAAAATTTTTCTTAATGTTCGATAACGTTCACATATCACGAAGACACAATTGTTTAATTTTGTGTCCTCTAAAAAGAATAATATTTCATTTTACTACCAAGGCACTAAATGAGTTGATATAAAGACTTAAAATATTTTATTAATAATTTTATATTTTAACATAAAATGTAAACAAAAGTTTATTATCAAATATTTAATTCCGATCTAAATTAGGAAATATTTTATCAAAACCCTAATTAGTTGGAATAAAACATAATATAGATAAAGGAAAAAAGTCTATCTAAATCTACATATTTCCAGAGAAATGCGTTGGTGTCAGAATCATTTTTTTTTTTGTCTAAATAAAAAGAGACAGATTGTGTTGGTCAAACCCACCGATTCTACCAATCCTTTAGTTCAACCTCATCCCAATTTTAAAATACTATTTACATTTGGCATGCTCATACCTTGGCCTTTTTCTTCAACTATGTGATTTCTCATTTTATCTTAAGGTGTATTTATTTGGTTTTTCTTTATTCTCTTTCAATAATTTTTATTATTATCTTATTATTTTTTTAATAATATACGGTGATTATAAGGTAAGGTTTATTTAGAATCTTTATCAACATTTTACAATGAGCATATACGCTACAAACACAATTACTTAAATTCAAGATCTTAAAAAAATAATGTCTTTAATCACTAAGACTATTTGATGAATTTTATTATCTTATTTAATTACGTAACAAAAATAATAAATGTAAACGCACAAACCATGCGTAACAACACATAAACGCAATACAAATTATAAATGACCAGCAAAAATGTTGGAGTGGTTTTAAAAAACACGACATCATAGATAGTATCGTGTGAATGGTGTGTGCCTGTGGTAGGTAAGGAGTAATAATATGATTGTATAATAGAAGTAAAGAAAATACGACTACGACATAAAATATATTAGGTAAATATATATATATATATAAATGGTCAAGTTTAGTGGTAAGTAAGTTAGATATTGTATAATTTTAAGGCTGCTTTGAATTGAATGTGGTGATGTGCGACACAAGAAAGTCATCTCTCATACTTTGAAACGAATACCAGAATGCGGAGAAGAAAAGGAATTAGGTTGGTCAGAAGTAAAGACTTCACTGCTGATCCAATTCAACCACCTCTGAATCTTTACTTTCAGATATGTAAATTTGGGATGAAGCTGGCAACACGGTTTCCTATTTGTTTTTTTTTCATACTAAATCATGGATTGGGGAGGCAGATATAGCATGGGATGTGCTGTATTGTACGTTCGGTGCTGGGTGACCATAATATCAAATATTATAATTTAAATACGCTCCAGCTGCACCAACCTGGATTTATGTATGCAATTCTTCTTCCCCACCGACCATATTCACTCATTTTCATATGCATACATGTATGTTTAATGCCACGTGTTGCATATGCAAATGCAGGTTTCCGACCGTATCCTTTTTTCCCCCGATTGCAGTTTAAGGAAATAAAACCCGTTTAAAGAAAGAGAAGTTAAAACTTTGGTTAGGTGTCATCACTAATCGAAGAAGTGTTGGCCGTAGCGGCGTCGACAATAAACGGGATAATGAGTTAAAAGAGAATTTAAGAGGGTTCACGAATCAAATTAATTTTTTTCTAAAATTTTAAAGATTAAATTATAAATTAATCATTATATCAACACGTTATATTATTAAAATTATAAGAGTTAGTGATTAAATTATAAAAAATCGATAACATATAAATGATCGAAATATAATTTTTAAATTTTTTGTTAATAATTAATTATTAATAATTTGAACGAAATTATTTTAATAATTTAATGATAATTTTTATACGAACATATCTTTTAGTCTAGTTTATTCAAAGCCTCTGAAATTTTGAACAAAGTTTCGAAAATAAATAGCCCTATGCTTAAACAAATTTACATCTAATCATCTATACTGCCTATGCATTTGATTTAAGATAGATTGGGTCAAACTTTGCCCTCATTGGACTTGAACTGAGCTATTACAAGCAAAACAGTTTCATTTGGTCTTAAACCCAATTTGACCCGTAAATACTGCAAGCACAATCATGTCATACACTGAAGATATAGTATTTTGTCTGAATTTTGAACCAACTCGACCCGAATACTTACCTTAGACCCGCACCATCAGGGAATTTTTGGGGAAATTATTCTTTAGCTTGTCGCTTTGTCGGAGTCTTCAATTATGTCCAATTCTATGCTTTAGACTTTAGATTTTAGCCCCAAGATTCTAAATTTCACTCAATTTAATCCCATTGTTCCTAAGGTTTAGTTAATAGTTCATAAGTTAGCTTTAATAAAATTTAGACATGTAACACTCTATATTTGATCGGGATGATCCGACCCAAATATGAAATGCCATATTAGTCATCAGAATAACTCGTATACGAATTTATGATTTAGGGATTTATTGAAAACACGATTAAATAAAAAACTTGTTTATAACATACAATATTATTCATACAACAGAAGCATATGTGACCAACAAAGAAGTTGCAAACCAGGGTCGAGTTTGAAAATTAAGAAGAATAACTAATCATCTATGTAAGAGTAAATACATCATTTCACATTAAACAGCTAAAGCATGCTTGAAAATTTAATTTAACTGCACCAAATAATCTAAGTACATCCATAAAAGCATTATGCAAACTTTTAACTAAATTGGACTTCAAAAATGTCCTAATTTGCAAAATCATCATATTTAAGGACCAAATTATAAATTATTACTTAAGATAGTCATAAGAGATAAGATTTAAAATGGTTTTTCCTTGTCTACCACTACAAATGAGAGAACAAAAATCCATTATAAACATATAAATCAATTATAAATTACTTAAGATAGTCATAAGAGATAAGATTTAAAATGGTTTTTCCTTGTCTACCACTACAAATGAGAGAACAAAAATCCATTATAAACATATAAATCACAATGAACACAAAAATACATAGAATTTACTCATATCCAAAAATCATATATATATCCCAAAACTTGGTTTATCCAAAACAGTCTTTCAGTATCCCTACAAGATTCGTCTATGCAATATAAATTCTAATAATTATAAAAATTGTAAAATAAATTACACCACTATAAAATAATCCTATTATGTAATTTTAAAAAATAAAACATACTCTCATAATTCACAAATACATTACATCTTGTATCAACAAACAATAATAATTATTTTATAACCGTAACTTCCAGCTCAATCCAACCCTTTAATTAACTATTTTCCAGAAAATAACACATACCTAATTTGAAATTCAAATTCAATATCTTAGGTTATCTCTCGTCCATAATACTCAATAGTCTCGGTAGGAAAAGAAAGGAAATTGCAGCCTTTGAGCACACGTTGCTCGTGAGAGTTGGAGTTCATTAGAGCCGAAAAATGAATAGGGTTAGGGGTGGATAAGGTTAGGAAAGAAGGTGGGATATTATAAAGCCCCATCTGTGTGTCGGGGAATCAAGTTGTTGGTTGTTGAGTGATAGCTATATCCAACCATAACCTCTAAATTAGCTCTGCACTAAATTGTCATTAAACTCCACTCTTTCTCTTCATGCAATAACCTCCCCGCTCTAAACTATCGTCATGCTGTAGAAAGATCTATTTTATGGTATAGGAGGAGTTCTAAGGGATTCAAATGTACTCGTTCTTCTTCTACCTTATCGGAACGAATGATTTTGATATTTGTTAACGGTTGTTTAATCACTGAATACAACTCTTCGTCTAAATTAAAACAGATGAACCGCATAAAATTATTGTGACTCGATTGTTCCATTCAACTTGATGATATTATCCTGAGCGTTCTCTTCGATTCCCTTTCAAAATTATTGGATTTCTGTGCTGGTAATGAGGGGATAAGGTTGTGTTATTGCTCTTTTTAATGGTTTAAATATCAATTTTTTCTCCTCAAGAATTTTTTTTTAATATTTCTTCCACTTTAAGATTAATTAAGTTCAATGAATTATCTACTCTAACAATTTAAAAGTAAATATAAGGACGGTAATTTTAACCAACTCAACGCAAATAACGTGTAAACAATATTTCTTGTGAAAATTCAAGTCGAACTAAACATGTTAAAAAAATGATAACGTGTTGTGTGACTTGTGAGACGTACCAGTTGATTTTGGGATACCCCATGGAATCAAACTAAAGAAACACACGCACACATACAACGTCGACCCATTTTATGAAAATTGACTACATATATAGTTTACAGTTTATTAATGTAAAAGTCATGTTTGTGTAAATTATATTTTATAAATTAAAGAATAAAAAAAAAGTAAGTGAGAGAGAGAGAGTCAACTTCACGTGAATTATCTTTGATGTACTTTTGTCACATGACAGTACAATGGTGACCATGACCAATTTTATTGAATTCATGATAATTAAAATATTTCTAAGAAAACCTTAGATAAAAATTTTATTGGGTAACGCTTTTAGAAATATGATTTTCTCATAAAAGGTGTTAAGGTGACTTTGAGAAAAAAAATCTTGAATTCAGTAATTTTATGAAAGACACCCAAAAGATATAACGTCTTTTATAAGCTTTTTGTATGTCTACCAAAATGCATCTTCCCAGAAGATACTGAAAACGATGTGTTTTCTAAGCGTCTTCTAGAAATTGATGTCTTATGGACGTCTTCCATAGAATACTATAATATTCACTATAGATAAGAAAAAAAAATACCCTAATACCATAATTCATAAACAGTAAATCAATAAATCAGTAAATCAGTAAATCAAAATATCGAACAGTGAAAATATTCGTAAACCAACGAGATAACAAATCATATTTTTCAAAATAGATAAAACATTCATATAACACATAGGTAACGCACCTAGTAAAAGGGATTAGTCGGTAAGTCTATTGAGCACCTGCCTCGCCACGCTCTGTAACAATGCTCGAACCTAATTCATAATACAACAGAGCTATTATCGGAAAATATTTTAATTCGAATATTCTTAGGGTCTACGGATCATATGAGTAATCACTGGCTCACGGGGTCAAACAGATCGAGAGGAGTTGGATTGAGCTGTCGAACTGTCGGGAGTCTCGAGTACCTTCGAATAATAACACACGAATTAATCCTTGTCTAATTTAAAATGTGCTTAAATAAAATACTTAAATACATATGAATGTTCGGGTTTAATGGTTAATTCAGAGACTTTTGGGTTCAAATTTGACAAAACGAACTTCGAATTCGGACTCAGGACGTTGAAAAACATAAAATATGATTTTTTTTAAAAATTGACTTTTTAGTCAAAGTCAATGTTGGTCAAGGTCAAAGGCAATAGTCAGGTAAATGGTTAGTCAAAGTCAATGAATTGACTTAGATCGAGTTAACTCAGTCGAGTTGACTCAATTCAACCCGAATCGGTCTGACTGGATCGGTTCGATTTGATTGGATCGATTCCAGAAGCTTTATGGACCGATCGAGGAGTCCTACGCGCACTGTCGATGTGTGGCGATAGTAACAAGATCGGTTTGATAGGTCGAAAGCTCCATGTGAGTCCACTTACCTCTATCAAACAAGAATCAGACCAAATCCATCCAAAATTTCATTCAAACGCAAAATAAACTTAAACGAAAAGTGATCAGAGCTTACCCTCGACGGTAGCGGAGGAGAACGAAGATGAAGAAGTGACCCAAGGGTTGGGTTTAGAGCTCACGGTGAGAGGGAAACTAATGGGAGTGGTAGTGCACTACAACACCGGTGGAATCGACTGCAAAATCAAAGAAAAATGCGGCGGCTGATGGTTTTTCTTAGTGCACGCTCGAGCATCGATTCACGACGAATGATGACGTCTTTCATCGAGATGGTGGTCGGGTTTTGGTCGTCGGACGATGGCGAGTCAGATGCTGGCAGCGGTGCAAGCTATGGTGGCCGGGCGATGGAGGATTGGTGAGGGGTAGGCGGTCATGTTAGGAATTTGGGGTTGGGAATTTGTGGATTTTGGGCTTCAAATCTAAAAAGGGAATTGATTTTTGGGTTGTAACCTAAGCCTAATAACTTTTGTTATTATTATTTTATACACTAACAGTGGCATAGCCTATTTGGTAGGGGCTGACATACCATGTTGTAGACTAGGGGTTTAAACTCAACAACCACACATTTTTTTTCATTTTTTATTTTTCTTTATTGATTGAAAAAGGGGAAAATTTAGGGTTGAGTCTCTAAACTTCCTAAAATTTCAAATATGACCCGCAAGCTTTTAAAACTTGCAATTTAGTCCATAAAATCAACTAAATTAAGTTTATAAATTTAATTTAAAAATGGGGGTGTGACACAAACCAAAGTGATCTCCGTGATAAATGAATTGTTATTATTCTTTGAGGTTTCAAGTTCTAGCACCATGATTCCATGAATGCGAGAAGTATAAACATTCAATATCAAATGGTTGAGAATTATCTTTGAATAGATATTATCTTATACTTAACCTAGTTTAATTAAAAAAGTTAATGTATATTCTTTTTTGGACTTGATTTTAGGTATTTAGATAGTTTATGATTTTTTTATTTTTTGATCTATGTAACTCTTAAACTTTGTTTTAGGTACTTATTATGATTTTTTTTTATCTATTTGACCTATGAACTCATTCTTAGGTATGTGATTTGTATTTGAATTTGAAAATCATCACTTATATTAATCTAAAAATATAATTTTATTAAATGTTTAATGGTATGTCATGTCCAACTAATCAATAAACATTATATGTCTTTAAAATTAGATTGATAAATTTAATATCGAGTATCTAATTGATATCCAAACTTAGAAATTATTATATACATACATTAAAATAAGAACTTAAATCCTTTAAAATTTTATTAATATTTCATATCTAACCAAATAATTGATATCAAAGAGTATCTAATTCATATCTAACGGCAAAGTGTCCAAAATTATGGTTTTTTGATATCAAAAATAGAAATGGACTTGAATTGAACCCTTCACGAAAAATGGAGTCTGCAAGATTAACGGAGTGCATCAAATAGCCTTCTTCAACCCCACATTTGCGGTAATTTCCCACATCACAAAGATTGTAAAGTTTGGGCCATCTCATCATTAATCCTTACCAAATTCTTGTCATAAATTCCAAGCTTGTAGTAAGTGGTTTTTCTCTCATTTTATGCTCGCAATAATTTTTTTAGGGTAAAGTGTACAAATAATCTCCGATTACTTTATTGATTCACACGACTATTAAAAATTATAAAATGATCTCTGATTATATGTGTTTTTTTGCCGAGTCGCTCGACTATTAAAAGTTACAAAATTGTCACTCGACTATTCATATGTTTCAAACTCATCATTATTCGTTAAAAAATTAGCAATCGCCGCTGGATATTAACCTACTGACTAGGATATGATTAAATCATATTTTAACGATGTTTATTGACACCATCGTTTCTTTCAAACGCTAGCTCGTCATCATAATTTTTCGAGCACTGGCTCGATAACATAATATAAACGGAGAGTCGGTTCATAAAATAAAGCTCAAACGTTTCTGATATCATATTTCACCATATCTCAGTTAATAAGTTAACGTCTAGCTCAAACGGTTGCCAATTTTTTAACGAAAAATGATGAGTTTGAAACATATGAATAGTTGGGTGACCATTTTGTAACTTTTAATAGTAATGAGACTCAATAAAGCAGCGTTCTAGGGTTGGGGAATCATTTGTATACTTTACCCTTTTTCTAATTAATCGGATAATATATGTTTAGAATTCTCTTAATTAATTAATTAATAATAAAACACACTTTATATATGCAACTGCTCAATTTTTTTTTTAAAAAAATAGCATTTTTTTCAACTAAAATCGGTTCATTTTTTCTCCCTTTTATTTGCTCTGTTAAATTCAGTTTACGTTGATATAATGGTTCAATTAATTCGTTTATAATTATTTATTTAACTTAATAAAAAATATAAATAATTCAAATTTAAATTCAAGCACCGAATTATTGACCCTTAAAAAAAGCAAAACTAGATCAAATTTATAACTATTGGAACTCAATTAAAGTCAATTTTCGCTGTAATCGAAGACATGTATTAAGAACCAAGAAATCAAGAGCCGAACAGTGGACCGTTAGAAAACTACGAAGATGGTAACAAACATTAATAAGGAGACCCTACAGGGACAATACCAAAACGTTTAGAAATATAAGCAAATACTGTGTTATTATATAGCTATACTAATTTTTCTTTTTGCAATCAGTATAGCATTTTTGTGTTAATATTCCAGGTTTATTTCAAGAGCTAATTCACACTGTTACTTCCTTAATTCCCTTGCAAGGGATACATTAATTAACACATAAATAGGGATGATATTAGGTATCTATGCAAATTCATGACTTGAAAAGATAAGAAAATACACAAATGGATAAATATAAATGCAGGATAACAAGCTCATGATTCTAGCAAATTACTAAAACCCATCTGTCCTTCCAATTTTGTTGCTGCCTAGAGCTTGACAACTTCGGGGATATGGACAGGATACCTATCGATGCAATCGTCCCAAGGTCCGCCGGTCGGGGTTTTGATGGTCCGGTTGCACTTCCACACGGCGCTGTTACACTTGAATCCACTCCCGAAAGCTATCTGCCAAACCCTGTCTCCCTTTTTCAT
The DNA here is from genome assembly GCF_006381635.1 of Hibiscus syriacus. Classification (NCBI taxonomy): domain Eukaryota; kingdom Viridiplantae; phylum Streptophyta; class Magnoliopsida; order Malvales; family Malvaceae; genus Hibiscus; species Hibiscus syriacus. The sequence continues at coordinate 8,834,967 of NW_024061960.1, read as the reverse complement.
CCTCCCCTTTGACTCAATGTAGTTCATTTCGTACCACAATGACGACGACGATGTGTTCCCGAATCTATGTAGTGTCATCCTCGATGCCTCGACGTGCTCTGCTGAGAGCTGCAGGTTCTTTTGAAGCTCGTCGATCACTGCTCGTCCTCCGGCATGGATGCAGAAGTGTTCGAATGCCATCTTGAAGTCCGGAATGTATGGCTTCCACTTGGGGTTGAAGATTTTACGTCCGATTAGAGTAAGGAGAAATAGGAGTTGCTCTGATCCCGGAAGAACCAATGGCCCGATTGTTGTAATGTTGGATTTTAAAGCTTCTCCAGCAATAGCCATGAGATCTTTCGATAAATTTATCCCGACTTTGCCTTCTCTATCTTCTTCTTCGAACACGCATCTGTAGGCTTTGTCGTCAGCGCCTTTGTGTGTTCGAACAACATGGACGAGGCGGTACTTTGCTCGCCTCCTCTCAGAGCGGCGGTTCGACAAGAGGATCGCAGCACCTCCCATTCGGAAGAGACAGTTGGGAAGTAGCATAGCTCTTTCTTTCCCTTGGTAGTAGTTCGGAGTAATGATCTCCGTGCTGACAACAACGGCATTCGAATTCGGGTGTACTTGGAGAAGATCCCGAGCTAAATCGATCGAGATAAGCCCAGCACTGCATCCCATTCCCGAAAGATTAAAGCTCTTGATGTTACTCCTCAGCTTGTACTTGTTAATCACCATGGCTGACAACGACGGCGTCGGAGAAAACAGACTGCAATTGACAATAAGAATATCTATGTCTTTCGGCTTTAACCCCGTTTTCTCGAACAAAGAATCCATAGCCGAGAAGATAACAACCTCGGCCTCACCTCTCGCGGCCTCCATCGTCGGCTTCGGAGGGATGTAATGAATAGCAGGAGGTAAACAAGTTTCTTCACCGAGGCCGGAACGTTCGAGAATCCTCATCTGGAACTCAACGCTCTTCGGATTGTTACTCAAAATCAACCTGGAATGCTCCATGAAAGTAGCGAAAGGAACCCTGCAAGTAACGGGAGGCTTGTAGCACGCATAATCCACAAGGTAAATACACCTCGGCTTCGACATGAAGTAAACAGTGGCAATGAAAACGAGCAAGAAAGAAGAGCACAAGAGTTGAATGAGATCGAAATGGACGGAGTTCCACATGTTAAGCAGCTCATCGGGGCCTAAACGAACAATCTCGACAACAATTCCAATCATGACAGGAGTCAGCGTGAGCGTAAGAAAATGATCGACGAGGTAGTGGTAGCCGAGCTTAACATACTTGAGGTTAACCGAGTTTGAGAAATCCGGCAACGTGGGAGGCATTTTTTTGGTCGAGAGATGGCAAAACAAGTGGAGAAATTAAGAGCAAGAGTACAGTTGTGTTGTGTTGGGTGTATTATTGAGGGAGGGGATTTAAAGGCAATGGTAGGGAAAAAGGGGTGGGGGTGCAGAGGGCAGATGAGAAGAATAAATGAAACACTGGTATCACTCAACGCTCTACTTAACTGCTATAATTAATTTTTCCTAACGCCCCTTTATATCCGTGTTCTAACTAAAATCCTTGCTTTAACCAATAACCCTCTCCTTTCCTTTCGTGTTTACTTTATTCATCTTTCATTTATTATATAACCTATGATGATTTGACTCAAAATTCAAATCTTTCTATTCGCACTTAACCCGATTTGAGTCTGAGAAGGCTCTACCTGGTCTAAAACTCGACCTAAATTTTAAGGTCAAAACTGACACTCGACTCGACCTCTTTATATTTTTATATATATATATATATATATATATCATTTTTATTAGATAAAATAAGAATTTAATTAAAAAAAAAATCCATAGATATTATTGTAATTATTTCTACATTTATAAAATATTACTATAATAGTATCTCATGTTAGGTTTTTTTACCCAAATCCGATATCATCATTAAAAAAATTGTCTCAATCCAAATTTTAAAAAAACCAACCCCATCAGATTGTGTTGAATCAAAGTCCGTCAGATTCTGATAAAATACTTATATGTACTCATAATTGTGATAGTTAAATTTTCTACTTAAATATCAATCAAATATTTAAATTTAAAATTTAAAGGATAAATCAATATTCAAAGGTAACTTTAAATATACATATGCATCTATCAATTTTCGAATAGAAAAAAAAATTAAATAATTATTATTTAGACATTGTATAAAAAACAACAACTCACTAATATAAGAAATCCAATAAAATCATTTTTAAAAATGCGAAACCTAATAAAATTGATCATAAAATAATAATAGTGATAGTTTAATTTAGAAATAATTATATCCTTTTAGTTTTTTATAAAAGAAATTTATGTAAAGAAAAAATATTTATTTTAAGAAATAATCAATTCTATAGTAAGTACTTTAGAAGTCAAGCTTAAACTCAACTACCATTATTATTTAGGTCAACTTATCATCGTTGACAAACTACCTGACTTTCTTTTTTGTAAATTTATGGCATCTTCCTAAAACGATTTTTGGGATTCTTTTTAGCTGATTTATATATTTTATGGTATCTTCCTGACAGTTCTCGATTTCTAGAAAGAGTGTGTTTAGACATTTACCGTATAATTAAACTTTAGTATATTGAATGTAATTATAATTATGATGTATTTGAATAATTATTAGAATTTACAAATCTTGATGAATTATTTGTAATTAGAGATTTTTAATTTTACTCTACAACTCAAGAAATATTAAAAATTAATACAATTATTACAAGAGAAAATAATTTCAGTGACCGAAAATGTCTTCTAATATACGATTTTAACCAATTTTTTTTATTTGCGAAAATGACCAACAAATTCGCAACGCGAACTCCAAATTCTCAACACAGTTTCCAAATTCGCAACACTGAATTTCAAATTCGCAACTCGATTTCTGAATTCGCAACACGAATTTTAATTTCACAATAGGTTTTATTTTCGCAACACAAATGATTTGGGTATATAACTACGCAGCAACAATAACTCATAACCTAAATCCCTAAATCGTAACTCATTTCATCTCCATCTATCACTTTCTCCGGCGACATCCGTTCCTATATCCAACGACATCCTTCCCTATCTCTAATTTTTTTTTACATAATTTTATTTCTATATAATTTTTCAATGATTTCTCTCCCAAATTATCAACTATCAACTTAATAAATGTATGTTTTTTCTAAGTTAGTGATGATATGTAGTTTATAGCTCATTTGTTTAGTAAATTAATTTACAATTTGTAGAATGAAATCATCTAATGTTGATCATGTTTGGATAGAATTGTGTTTTGGAGGGTCATAAGAGAATGTTCATGGTGTTTTACAATATATGTCTTTACCCATGAATCTTCAACTAAAATTGTCATTAAAAAAGTTAACTTATGAAACTCTAATGTTATGTGTTGCAAAGAAATTGAATTTAGAGCCTCTAAGTGGATTTAGTCTATCTTATCATAGAAAATGTAAAGTTTATTTGTTAATCGACAATAAAGATGTTGAACGATTCATTGCTTACATTAGTGTTTCGCAAGAAGATGATGTTACATTGTATGTTGTTGAACCTAGAAGTAGTGAAGTTGGGTCAGTAGCGGGTAGTAATCAACTAAGTTCTTCAACCCCAGTTTATGGTGCTCACAATGTACAATGTTGTTATCAACCTCAAAATTTAATAGTTCTACCACAATTTCATCACCAAGAAAATTTTGTTTCACCACAATTCCAATACCAAACACAATCTCAAATACAATCTCAAAACCCACAACCTTTTCCTAATCCAAATCCCAATCAACTTTCAGCACCAAATTCCGTTTTCGTATTGACCTTCATATAACCCTGAAGAAAAAAATAAGAAAAAGAAGTCCCCGAAGAAAAGAAAAAGAAGAAAATGCCACGAGAGTATAACTGGAATATCCCAGAATTACTTTAGATACCGGAAGAAGAGTTGGTAAAGATAGCAGTTGATTGTTACACAAAAGTTATTTGTATCAAGAAAGATGATTGCTTTGATACAAAGGAAGACTTGAAGATAGTTTTGTATACGAAATGTGTGGAAGATGGCTATCAACTAAAAGTTAATAAATCAAGCAAAGATCGTTTCGAAACAAAGTGTATGATTGACAAAAACTATACGTGGCGTATGATTGCAAAGAGATAAAAGATTTGTGAATGTTTCAAGTTAGGACTTTTATTGATAAACTACATGTTCAAGAACCCAAGTTTTTCCTCACCATAGACAGTCAAACAAAAAGGTGTTGGGTGGTTTTCTGGCTGAGTTAATGTTTTTGAATGGCAGGGTATATCGGGGACATGAAATTATGGCTGACATGAATGCTCAATTCAAGATTAGTATCTCATATTCTCAAGCTTGGAGAGCCAAATGTTATACCTTGGAATTGTTGAGGGGGTCTCCAGAAGCATCGTTTGCCCAACTGCCGGCTTATTGTCACAATTTAAAGCTGAAAAATCCTGGGTCGATAACTTATATCAAAACAGATAAAGATGGACTCTTTGAGTTGCTATTTATCACCATTGGTGCTGCGGTTAGTAAATCAATATAATTTTGTTGACTCATTTTTGTTAGTTACATGCATTTCACAATTAAATGATTATATTTCTTGTGTATATTATTTTGTAGATTCGTTCGTTTATTACATGCATGCGTCCAGTTATTATAGTTGACGGAGCACATTTGAAAGGTCGATACCTTGGAGTAAACTTATTAGCAGTAGCCATGGATGCTAACAATGGGATAACTTACGGGTTGGAAAATCTGAAACCTCTGATTCATGGACATGGTTTATGGGGCATCTTAAGGATTGCATAAGTCCTATTAGCAATCTGACAATCATATCCGATAGGGCAAACTCAATTGACAATACTGTTATAACATGTTTCACAGATGCGTTTCATGGACTTTGTGGTGTTCATTTGTACAGAAATCTAAAATCAAGGTCTGCTGGTATAAAAAATCACAAATGGACATACTGGAATGCTGTAAAAGCTTATCGGGAAGTGGATTTTAATAAGTATATAAATTATTTAAGACGTGTTTTGCCTCAATGTGCTCAAACATTAGAAGATGTCAGGTTTGAAAGATGGTCAAAAGTACATCAACTTGGAGCAAGATATGGTTTCATGACGTCTAATAGTGCAGAATCAATCAACGCTCTAAGTTTTCATTCCCGAAAATTACCCATTACTATGTTAATGGAGTTTTTTCGAGCCTCTATTCAACAGTGGTACTACAAGAAAAGAAACCATGCACGTATTATTTCTTTAAATTCGTAACTTATCATATTTATATATTTTACTAAGTGTTATTTATTTAAATTTACAGGAACATTGGAACGTCGTGTTACACCATGGACTGAAAAAAAGATAACGAAACGTGTTGTGAAGTCAACGTCATGGAGAGTTGAACCATGTTCAAACACTTTGTTTGAAGTATTGGATAATAACTTAAATGGGCTTGTCGATATAAATGCAAAGATGTGTAGTTGTATGAAATGGCAAACATCTGGTTATTTGTGTGTCCATGTTATAAAAGTTGCTCTTCATCTAAACCAAGATGATTCAAGCTCATACGCTATGGATTGCTACACTACATAAGTATATCGACAGACTTATGTCGAGATTGTCTACCCTATTCCACATCCTTCTGAGTGGGATATACCATATGACTTACAAGCAGTTTTGCCACCACTCATGGACAACAGGCTACCTGGCCGACCAAAAACTCACGATCTTATACCGTCTAAGGGTGAAGAGAAGAGGATATCGATATGTAGCCGGTGCAAGGAAAGTGGTCATACAAGGTTGACCTATGGATCACCAGTGTCATCACAATCTTCTTTTCCTCTACCAAAATATGGATCCTCATCAAAATCCAAATGTAACATCCTCTATACCAGGTTAGTGATCAAATTGTGAAATTTTAAAATTTAGTGACCAAAGTAGATAAATTGAATAGTTGAAAGATTTAATAGGAATGTTTCATGTAGGATGGATAAGCAAAGAAGGGAAATTAAAAGGGCAAATGAGTCTTTTAGCAAGAGAAATAATTAAATATTACTTAAGGTTATTTTATAAACCACGTGGTGGAAAGCAAATGAGAGAAAACAAGGTTCCAGATATTTCTTTTTTCTTCTTCTTCACTTCTTCTTCTCCATCGTGAGACCAAGCTAAAGGTGAGTTTTCTTGTTGATCAAATTCTTGATGGATTTAAGGTTGCTTATTGATCATTAGATGATAACTAAGCTTAAGGAAAGCTTAGATTATCTTAAAACCATAAGATGAGGAGTACATGAAGAATTAAAGAAAGGAAATAGAAAAATGAAATCTTTGATTAGAGCTCAGAATAAGAATTGGAAGTTGGATTTGACTTGTCATCAAGCTAACTAAGAAGTATGAGGTGTTAGAATTAAAATTAGAACATGTTGGAATTTGGGTTAGATTCTTAAATTCTATATGGAGAATTGGATTTCTAAGTTTTAGAGGTATGGAATGATAATAATTAGTTTAAGTAACAGTATGTAAGTTAGGGATATTAAAAGAGGGGAAATATAAAGTGTTGAGAAGATTATGAAGAGATTTTCGTGCTAAAATGACATTTCTAGGCAATGTGCATCGATGCACATTCAATGTGTACCGATGCATCAAGGATAAATCCCAGAAATTATTCAAGGTGTATCAATGCACATGATGTGCATCGATGCACTCCTTTAAAATAAAAACATCGAATACCATCAGTGTATCGATGCACAAGTAGTGCATCGATGCACCCCCTTAAATGCAAACATCGAACAAGATTTATGTATCGATGCATAGATAGTGCATCGATGCACCTGTCAAGGGATGCATCGATACATGGTGTAGTGCACGATGCATACCTTCATTAAAAGATAAAAATGGCTTTTATTTTAGCCTAAGGAACGATAGTTTAGAATATATCAATTAATATACTGATATGTATCAATGTATTACTATGTAGATTTAGAACGTAATCTCATTCCAGAACAATTGAAGGATTAGAATCGAGTCAAAGAAAGGCTAAGGTGAGTACATATTATAAGTATGATACAATGGAATAAGACTTGTGATAAGTCTAATTCCTATGTTGATTTTCCTAGCACAATAGTTATGAATATGCATACATGATAATTATTATGATACATGCATAAAGTATATATATATATATTCATATGATTTGATAAATGATATATGTGAATAGATTCAAATGCACATGTGACATGGTAAGTGATATGAGTTATATGATCACAAGAGAAATGGTATGAATACATGAACATATGAAATATAAGAATAATGCCCATGGTATATGATATGAGAGCTATAGGTATAGTTGGCATGCCAAGAGTCGAGGGTTCTACGTGGCCCTTTGGGACATATATGTATCATTTGAAACATTTACAGGTCTTTTGAGATAGATTTGATCCACTGGAATATGTTATATGGTTCTTAAAGAGTGGTCATTCGGGACAAATATAATACATAGGTCCTTCGGGACAAATTTTATAGCCCCTAGTGGGACCCATACGAGCTGTGGTGATAGCATAGTGCACAACCTCAATATACTCTAATGCCTTGAGTTCTAAAAAATGTACATGGGCCTATAAAAGGTTATATAAGGTAATTGCATTGTTATAGTTATATGTTACCATATTATTATTGTTTACATTGAATTGTATATGACATGATTGAATGGATAGATTTCATGTTCATATTTATACGTAATGTATTATTATTATATTTATATGTCTCACTAAGTCTATGACTTAGCATGTAAGTGATTTACACGTAGGTAGAAAGAATCAGGAAGAGCGGAAATAGGGTGGAAAGAACAGCAGCACTGCTAGAAGATCAGATCAGAAGTAACATATAAAGTATGTCTTTTGTTGTGTATAGTGTTGGCATGTAAGAAAAGTGTTTGTTACAAATGCTTTGATCAGTTTTGTCTTGTTTTGGTTAACTTTTGTAAAGTAAAAATGTTATTTTAATGAAAGTTTTCAATTTCCTTGATTTTTTTGGTCAAGAGTCAAAGTTTGAAAAGTCGATGTGACATCTCGGACTCGTATTCGGGTCGGGTACGTGCTGAGGGTGTTACACCAAAGCTCATATGGTACCAAGCTAAAGGAAATCAAAATTGCAATAAAAAAATCCCAATCACAACCAGCTTCACCTTTTGGGACTTATTAACTTAGGTGATTTTTAAATGCAAACGTTGTATTATGTGTGAATGTATACATTTTTCAATTAGACATGCATTAGTAACTTGAGTTTGAACATTGCTATGATCTGTTCAGTTGTTATCACTTATCAGATTGTTGTTTGTTATATTTTTTAAGGTGGTTTCCTTGAATTCGCAACGTGAAAGTCAAATTCACGTTGCGATTGTTGCGAAAGTCAAATTTACGTTGCGATTTTCGCGTTGCGAAAGTGTACATTCAACAGGTCTTTTTTTCCTTCAACATATTGCAGATTGAAATTTTCTTCTTTCTTAAACAACAAATCAAAATTTACAAATCTGTAAACAAGAAAAACACAATTCTTATTTACACATCTAAAAAACAAATCAACAGCACATTGATACAGTTAGCCCCAGACAGTACATCCAAATGCTCCTAATAATAGGGAGCTTACATCCAAATACATTCACGCAGCTCACTTCAGGATTAACCTGCAGAAACCAAACATTTGCTCAAACAACACTTTCTACACATCTAAAACCAACAAACAACAAATTATTGAATTCTAGGTACTTAACCAAACATTTTCAAACCAACAAAGAGTATATATGTTAACAACACTTACTCAAACTTACCAATAACAAATGGTTGTTTATGCACACTTTCAGAACGCGGAAGCAGGTAGGCAACGTCTCGAATATATCGCTCTAGCCATAAAATGATAAAACCACAACCCTACTGCACATCTATCTTTATCAGTGGGAGGTAGAAACTGTTTACCTCCTGTCATCAAACGTTCCAAGCACATGCATACAAGAGGACCACAATTCCCTCTGGCTCCGCCGTTTGTTGTGGCGTTGTCTCGTCTCTCATCATTGTAACTTTGAATTTTTTTGGCTTCTTATTTCCATAATTAGTCCAATAATCAATCACATCGAAGTATTTAGCCAAATGAGCGCTCCATCCCTTACAAATAATATCTTTCAAATCAGACAATGGTATATAATTCAACATGCTGTCATATACTATCGTCTTCAGGGATGGGAGCTGAAGCTCGACGAGAAGCCAATGACGACGTTCTATAACAGGGATAAACACCTACAATCATAAATAATAATTCAATTGAGCACATCAAATAAAATTTATGAACACCTTTAAAATATTCAAAAAGAAATACTAACTTTATTGATCTCCCACCACGCAGGATAAAGCTTAGCTTTTCCATTACCCAACGCATATGAAGCGTCTCTCTGATCCTTCAAGTGAGCTACGTGAAAAAACGAAGGCATAATAGTCCATCACGTCTTTTTTATTTTCTTCAATTTCCTTATAATCTGAAGACGTGACACCCATGCATCAATATGATGTGGATAAAAAATACATATATTACTTAATTTAATAAACTTTTTAAAAAATAATCAAAATGTAATATGAGAAGAATATAAGACTTACCCCCCATTCGAAATAGCCATTCTCTTCAGCCCCTGATAAAACACCCTACCAAGACCGATCAAGAAACAAATACATACTATCGTTGATTTTGCATATGTCAGCGTAACACCCCTGGCTCCGCTCATGTAGATAAAAATCAACTGCGGTCTTAGCCCAAAGGGTATTATCCATAATTGTGTCCGGTAGTGTTCTCCTCTCTAGCTGAGGAATAGTACTGGCCGGTAACTCATACAAAAGCCAACTCTCATCCATCATATCGGGCACGTGAGGGGGTTTATCAATATGTTGACATAGTATTCCATGTGAATCGGGCTCTTGAACGGTGGGAGAGACCTCTTGAACGATGATAGGGGCCTTTTGAACGGTGGGAGGGGCTTCTTGAATGATGAGAGGGGCCACTTGAACGATAGGAGGGGCATCTTTAATGATTACATGTGAATCGGTCTTCTTCTTACGGAGTCTTAGCACTATTGGGGTGAAAGGAGACGTAATGGCACGTATACGACGTTTGATACGTGAAGCCCATCGTACAAGAAAAACCCGACGTAAAGCATATACCTTATCGGGCCACTAAAAATAAATTAATACATAAATCAGTAAATAAATAAATAAATAATACCGAAAAAAGGTTATTTGCAGTTTTATTATAGTATTAAACAAACTTACCTCATTGCGTAGGTATGAACCTCATTCTGCAACGATAAAACAATCTCACATAGAGCGGCTACCTTATCACGTAAAGTAGATACCTCACCACGTAAAGCACCATTATCATCGCGTAAAACATCTACCTCACCACGTAAAGACCGTACCTCATCACGCCATGAACCATTGTCGTCACGTAAAGTACCGACCTCATCACGCAAAGCACTGACCTCATCACGTAACTCCCCTAACTCATCCCGTGGAGGTGGAGAACATGGAGATAAATGTCGTGGCATCTTTGTCGATCGCCTATCATAAAGTGATAGTGGAGAAGAGGCTCGATGATGTTATGGAATAGGTGATGGCTCTCGTTGTGTCGAGCTGTAGAATCGGCTCGATCAGGTGATGACTCTCAAAGTGAGGGGTGCTCATCATCCGTCCCATCAAAAAACGCTTACTAGCTTGCCACCAATCAGTGGCAAGCTCAGCCTCTGTGGGTGTCAGCCTCTGTAATGGATAATTAGCCTCCTAACAATATAAAAGCTCAAACAAAGTTAAACGCTACTAGTAATAACTTGTTTATATCTCGTTTTTATGTTAACTTACATCATTCATCGTCGTATATGGTAGTAAATCTTCCTAATCCAACAGCCGCATCCTCCTCCAAGTAATAGCCCTAGGAATATCATTTGAAATTTTTCTTGCATATGTCTACATGCTGGGAAAAGCCTCAAATATCCAAATCTACAAACAATATAATACACAAACATTAGTAATTGTTAAATAATTAATTATAATTTTAGAAATATTATATAGAAATTCTTACCTTAAAGGCTCAAATAAAGCCTACCAAAGTGTATTTGGAACCATCGCCACGCAAACTACGACGGTTCTCAAAGGCAGACAACAACCTTTTCCAGGTAGCTTTCCATAGATATGAACCCTAGGGAAACACGTTCCATGCATTTTGGTCATCTACTAATAATATTAGGTCATCAGAAATAGGTTGTCTGGCCTCTTTGCCTAAAAATCCGGTATTCAAAAGTAATAAAAGGCATACTCGGACAACATCAAGGTCATCCATCCGAGTAAAACCATCTTTAAGAAGTAATCTTTTCAAGTCGTCGACGTGTAAAATGGGCTTTGCCTTTGCCAGCTCAGGAAAAACCCAAGATAACCATGATGGGCGGGTGATATGACTAGTGTACTAACCTACTTCATCGTGTTCGAAACGTAGACCAGTGATTAAGCAAAACTCCTCCCGCCCAAAACAAGTATACGCCGGTGGAAAATGAAATCATATCTCTTCATCACCACGTTGTATCCTCTTGGGTAGATCGTCAGTCATGGTCTGAAGAAACTAATGCGTCAACATAGCATCTCCACCTGGATGTTGTACTTTCAGCCATGGCCCGAAGCAAGTATCCTCAAACAAATTTCTTTGTACAAGTGTAAGTGTCGACGCTATTGTAGTGGCAATGCTTAATTTATTCCTTAGAGTCAATGAAGCTGAAAAAAATTCTAACAAAAACAATAAACATACCAAGTTAGATATACCAAAAACTACAAATTATATACTATAAACAGACATATTATTAAACACTGAAAACAAAGCCAAATATGTTTCAAACTAGTACGGTATTCACCCAAGTCATTATTCTATCATAGTTTTTTGGTTGAAGTAATGCAATTATTCAAGTTTCAATTTGTAGAAGAATAGTAGTTTCTGTGCGAATTTCATTTTCGTGTTGCGAATTTTAAGTTTCAAAAATTATTCTTCTGCAAATTGAAACTTGAATGAATTGCATTACTTCAACCAAAAGACAAAACAAAGACAAATACTAACTTCACAGGGTTAAAGACTAAACAGTTTAGCAGTATTGGCAGTAACCGAATGAATTTACTAAGCAATCTAAGTGAAATGGTTAATCTATATATTGAAATTACCAGTAAATTTATCATCAATTTAAATATGAAAAATCTAATAATAATACAAAATTTTCAAAATAAAAATAATTAAAAAAACTAACCCTCGGTGGTTGATTTTCCATTTGTGGTCGTGAATGGTTGTGAGGGTGGCTCTGAGAAATGGAGATAGATAGATTTCGCCGGAGATGGGGGATGGATGTCGCCGTAGAGAGTGAGAGATGGAGATGAGACTGAGTTGTGATTTTGGGATTTAGGTTATGAGTTGCGATTATACTGTTTACATTTGTGTTGCGAAATTAATATTGTGTTTCGAATTCGAAAATAAAATTCGCGTTGCGAAAATAAACGCGCTTTGCGAATTACAAATTCGCGTTGCGATTTACAAATTCGCTTTGCGATTTACATATTCGCGTTGCAAATTTGGAAACTGTGTTACAAAATTGGAGTTCGCATTGCGAATTTGTTGGTTAATTTCGCAAATCCAAAAAAAGTTGGTTAAAATCGTATATTATAAGGCATTTTTCGGTCACTGAAGTTATTTTCTCTTATTACAAATATCATTTTATTAAATTTCAGTTATCGGGACATTAAACGTTGTTAGTTTAATGATGTGGCATGTTAGTGAATTGGTTTAATTTTATTTTAACCCTTGAGGTTTAAATAAAATATTAATTATGAGTTTTTTTTATAAATTTAAAATAATTTAAGGACAATATCCATGAGGTGGGGAAACAAGGGATTGGGAATGGAAGAAAAGTATATTAAAAAATCGGTAAATTGAAATTTTATCCCTAAATTATTTTGTGTTTATAAAGGGATCTATACTTAATATTTTATCAAAAGTTTAGGGGTTAAAATAAAAATTAAACTTTTTTTTGCTAACATACCACATCATCAAACTAATGACCTTCAATGTCATAGTGACTAAAACTTAATAAAACGATAACATAAATGACTAAAACTTAAGTTTTTTAAATTTAGAAAACAAAAGTGTACAAATATAAAACGTAAGTGATTCGATAGTTTATCCTATTTATAATTATTAATGATAAATATTTTATAATATTATATAAATAAATTAAATGTCAACATCAAGTCACTTGGTAGATATTTAATGTATGATATGTTGAAAGTTTGACTGCACTTTCAGTGCATTGTTGAAAAAATGGTAGGCACCGAATTCGGTGCAACAATTTTGGAAAATTTAGCAATGGTAAAATTGTAACTTTAGTCACTAAACTTTAGGGTATTTTACAAGATTAGTCCTTAAGCTTCAACTATAAATACCCTATCTCATTTAGCTTCAAAATTATCCCAAATCATTATAGCTTTTTCTCAATACTAGAGAATTTAGAGAGTTTTCTCGAGAGTTATTTTCTCCTTTTTATCAAGAGATAATTGTTATTGTTTTCTCCTTGTTAGATCGAGAGAAGTTGTAATTCCTATTTTCTCATAGTGAAATTCTTCTACCGTTGCCCGTGGTTTTTATCCTATATTATTTAGGGGGTTTTCACGTAAAATTTATGTCTTCTTTATCTTCATTTTTATTTTCTCAAATTATCAGTTACGATTTTGCTCTATCTGATAATCGTATTCCGCAACAATTGGTATCAGAGCCAGATTTGAGTGTATAATATCTACTTATTGTCTTTGTGGTTGCCACCAAAAAGTGGATCCTCCCATATAAGAAAGTAAGAAGGTATTACCCCATTCTTTGAAGAATCCAGAAAACTATTCACAATAGTGAAATAGTGTGAGCTATTTGTAAAAGAAGCTATGACAACGAAACTTGATATTGAAAAGTTCAATGGGAGAAATTTCTCATTGTGGAAATTGAAGATGAATGTCATCCTGAAGAAAGATAGTTGTCTAGCAACTATCAGTAAAAGGCCGGTAGATTTCACAGATGACAACAAATTGATCAAAATGGACGGGAATGTTATGACAAACTTTCATCTAGCATTAGAATATGAAGTATTGTCAAGCATCGAGGAGAAGAAGACAACTAAGGAGATATGAGATCATCTCACCAAATTGTACGAGGCCACATCGTTGCACAATAAAATTTTCCTTAAGAGGAAATTGTACACTCTCCGGATGCTAGAATCTACTTCAGTGACGGAGCACTTAAACACCCTGAACACTTTATTTTCTCAGCTTACATCCTTAAGATGTACAATAGGAGAACAAGAACGTGCTGAACTTCTACTTCAAAGTTTACCTGATTCGTATGATCAACTCATCATCAACTTGACAAACAGTAATGTCACCAGTCCACAAACATGGCCAAAGCAGAAGCAGAAGCGTTACAACGATGAGAGGGAGACCACAGAACGTGGCCAAAGCAGTAGTCACAAACATGGTAGATCAAAGTCGAAAAGCAAGAAGAATTTAAAGTGCTGCAACTGTGGAAAGAATTGTCAATTAAAGAAGGATTGTTGGAGTCTAAATAAAAACTCCAATCCACAAGGCAATACCGCAAACACTTCTGATGATGGAGATGCTCTATGCTGTGAAGCGTCAACCACTGTGGAAGGTAGAAATAGATTTGCCTATATATGGTTTATTGATTCAGGAGCAACATATCACATGACCTCAAGAAGCGAATGGTTCCATCATTATGAACCTGTCTCAGAAGGATCTGTGTATAGTTGCAATGATCATGCCTTAGAGATCGTTGGCGTGGGAACCATCAAATTGAAGATGTATGATGGAACAATTAAAGTTGTTCGAGATGTATGGCACGTGAAAGGCCTAAAAAAAATTATTATCCTATGGATTGTTGGATAATAATGCAAACAAGATTGAAACACGGAAATTAAACACGGAAAGGAATCATGAAGGTGTTCCGTAGAGCGCTTGTGGTGATAAAAGGCGAAAAGATAGCAACAAACTTGTACATGCTGAAAGGAGAGACTTTATTAGAAGCAGAAGCCTCTGTTGCCTCATGTAGTTCAAATTCTACAATGCTATGGCATCAGAAACTTGGACACATGTCAGAACAAAGAATGAAAGTCCTTGTGGAGCAAAAGTTACTTCCAGGCTTAACAAATGTATCACTTACTTTATGTGAGCATTGCATAACAAGTAAACAGCACCGGTTGAAATTTAACACGTCAAACTCTAGAGGTAAAAGTGTTCTAAAATTGGTTCATTCTGATGTATGGAAAGCACCAGTTACATCTCTAGGTGAAGCAAAATACTTTGTCTCATTTATTGATGACTACTCCAGGAGATATTGGGTGTACTCTATTAAGAAGAAGTCATATGTGTTTTTAACTTTCAAAAACTTTAAAGCGCGGGTGGAACTTGTTTCTGGAAATAAGATCAAGTGTTTCAGAACAGATAATGGAGGAGAATACACAAGTGAAGAATTTGATGACTTTTGCAGGAAAGAATTCATCAAAAGACAGTTCACAGTGACGAACACTCCTTAACAAAATGGAGTGACAGAGAACATAACCTTATTAGAAAGAACAAGAGCAATGTTGAGGGATGCAGGCCTAGAAAAATCATTATGGGCAGAATACCGCCTATTATTTAATGAATCAAGCTCTATCAACTGCAGTAGAGCTGAAGACACCAATGGAGATGTGGACTGGTAAACCAGCTGATTATTTAAACCTCTATATATGTGGAAGTATAGTATACATGATGTACAACTCCCAAGAAATTTTAAAGTTGGATTCAGAATCCAGGAAATGCAAATTCTTGGGGTATGCTGATGGAGTAAAGGGGTATCACTTGTGGGACCCCACTGCCCGCAAAGTGATCATCAGCAGAGATGATATCTTTGTAGAAGATAAGCTACAAAGAAAAGAAGACGATGATAGTGCTGAAAAGTCAGAGACTACACAGATACATGTGGAAAATAAGGTTGAACAAGGAGATTCTTCTGAAGCAGAACCAACACATGATGAACAAGAATCATAGAGTTCTGGAGCTCCAACAACTCATCAATCAGATCATGTGAGAAGACGTCCTAATTGGCACTCAGATTATGTTATAAAAGGAAATATTACATACTGTCTTTTAACAGAGGACGGTGAGCCATCAACATACCAGGAGGCAATAAACAGCTCAGATGCTTCACTGTGGATGATGATGATGCAAGAAGAAATTGAAGCCCTTCATAAAAATAATACATTGGACCTTGTGGCACTACCACAATGAAGGAAGCCAATTGGTAACAAATGGGTCTTCAAAATCAAGCGAAGTGGTGACGATCAAGTTGAGAGGTATCGTACAAGATTGGTGGTCAAAGGATATGCTCAAAAAGAAGGTATTGATTTCAATGAAATATTTTCTCCTGTGGTTCGACTAATAACAGTTCGAGTAGTATTGGCAATGTGTGCTACATTAAACTTACATCTAGAGTAGCTAGATGTTAAAACATCTTTTCTTCATGGAAATCTTGAAGAAGAGATTTACATGCTCCAGCCTGAAGGTTTTGAAGAAGAAGAAAAGAAGAATTTGGTTTGCAAGTTAAACAAATCTTTGTACGGTCTAAAGCAAGCGCCGATGTGTTGGTATAAGAGATTTTATTCATTCATTATGTGCCTTGGATACAACAGACTTAATGCAGACCCTTGTGCTTATTTTAAGAGGTTTGGTGATAATGATTTTGTTATATTGTTGTTGTATGTGGATGACATGTTGGTTGCAGGACCCAACAAAGATCATATTGAAGAATTGAAGGCACAGCTGGCTAGGGAATTTGAAATGAAGGACATGGGATCAACAAACAAGATTCTAGTGATGTAAATTCACCGAGACAGAAGTAATAGGAAGATTTGGCTTTCACAAAAGAATTACTTGAAGAAAATCTTGTCACGATTCAACATGCAAGATTGAAAGACAATTTCTACCTCTCTTCCTATTAACTTTAAATTATCCTCCATTATGAGTCCTAGCAGTGAAGAAGAGAGGATGGAGATGTCTTGAGTACCGTATGCATCGACAGTGGGAAGTTTAATGTTCGCTATGATATGCACAGGACCGGACATTACACAAGCAGTGGGAGTGGTTAGTAGGTACATGGCGAATCCAGGCAAAGAGCATTGGAATACAATAAAGAGGATCCTAAAATACATCAAAGGGACCTCAAATGTTACATTATATTACAGAGGATCAAACTTACTAATCAATGGGTATGTAGATTCTGACTATGCAAGGGATTTGGATAAAATCAAATATACTACATGATATGTGTTCAAAATTACTGGTGGAGTTGTAAGTTGGGTTTCAAAATTGTAGTCAGTTGTGGCTACATCCACAACAGAGACAGAATATATAGTAGCTACACAAGCCAATAAAGAAGCAATTTGGTTGAAAATACTATTGGAGAAGCTTGGGCATAATCAAGAGTATGTCTCTCTGTTTTGTGACAGTCAAAACACCTTTCATCTAGCAAGGAATCCAGCATTTCATTCAAGGACAAAGCATATACGAGTTCAATATCATTTCATTCCTGAAAAGGTGGAAGAAGGGACGATAAATATACAGGAGATCCATACCAAAAACAATATAGCAGATTTCATGACGAATGCGATCAATGCCGATAAATTTACTTGGTGTCAATCCTCTTGTTGCCTGTCAGAGACATAAGCAACATGAAGGTACAAGATAGAACGAATGGTGTGAAGATATTATAGTTCCAATCAAATCTTCAAGTGGGAGATTGTTGAAAGTTTGACTGCACTTTCGGTGCAGTGTTGAAAAATTGGTAGGCATCGAATTCAGTGCAGCAATTTTGGAAAATTTGGCAATGGTAAAATTGCAACTTTAGTCACTAAACTTTAGGATATTTATAAGATTGGTCCTTAAACTTCAACTATAAATACCCTATCTCATTTAGCTTCAAAACCATCCCAAATCATTCTAGCTTTCTCCCAATACTAGAGAATTTAGAGAGTTTTCTTGAGAGTTATTTTCTCCTTTTTATCAAGAGAGAATTGTTATTGTTTTCTCCTTGTTAGATCGAGAGAAGTTTTAATTCCTATTTTCTCATAATGAAATTCTTCTACCGTTGCCCGTGGTTTTTACCCTATATTATTTAGGGGTTTTCCACGTAAAATTTGTGTTTTCTTTATCTTCGTTTTTATTTTCTCAAATTATCAGTTGCGATTTTACTCTATCCGATAGCCGTATTCCACAATATGATAGAAAAGAAAATCCGAACTGCATGGCATTTCCCGTGTATGTAAATTGTTTAATTTTATTTTCTCACAAACATAACTCACCCATACCAATCAATAAGTAATGAAATCGCCTTAAATTAGTTTTAATTTTTTTTTTTTGCTTACAAATATCAGAAACTACGAAAATGGTTTAAATGCTTCTCGAGCAACGACTATAGCAGGTGGCTGGGTAAATATACTTTCCTTCAATGGATGTCCTCGATAGAGTTTAACTAAAGTATTCGCAACTTGATTATATTTCCGAGAAATTTGACGGATTTGGATCTTCCAATTATTTTGGATTAAGAAATGGATCGACTCCACAAACGTATGATCACACAAAGTGTTCGTTCTGCCTTGTACCACCCGAGGAATTCTAGGATTGTCTATTTTAATATCGATGTGTCGGAGTCCCAATCTGTTGGCATGCTGGAGTGCGTCGTGGACTGCTCACAATTCCGCCAATAAAACCGAGCAGCTACCAATACTCCTTGAAAATCTAAGGAGCCACCGACCTTCTTCATTACGGAATATCCCTCCTATAGCAGCGTCCAAGCTTCCATGGGAGACACAGGCTCTGACTGTGATTTTTTATTTCAAATTCCCTAAATTGGAGCAGCTACCAATACTCATTGAAAATCTAAAGGTTATTTGACTCGACTTTTAAGTACCTTTCCACAAAACTGAGCATTGGAAAGTTCGAATCTTTGAAACGAAAAGGAAAACTGTTACAAACTATTATTATTACTGTTAGGTATGGCTTATAAATATACCAGTAAAGAGGACAGGAGATGGAGTGAGCGAAGCGAACATCAACTGTCCTTACAAAGAAAGTCTCGTTGTGGGGTTACGAATTATGTGGGTTGGGGGTGCGGGGGCTGCGCCCCCGCGGTACGGTACAGGGTTAATTTTGTAATTATGTACCAGGGTTTTCTATTATAAATAGAGATGTAACCTAGACCTAAAATATCATTGAATAAAAAACTTCTAGCGCCGCCTAGGCACCGAGGACGTAAGCACATTGCCGAACCTCGTAAAATTCTCGTGTTCTTTTGTTTTCCTTTACCCGTTTTCGTCAACAATTACGACTTACGAATATCATTTCAGAGAGTACAACTTCCAAAAGAATACCATATTCAATGCCCTCAATTAAACGCCATAAAAGTAGTATTGCAATTCAAGTAACAAGGTCTCGTGTTTTTTTTATAATTATTGATATATGATTTATTGATCAATTAATTCAAATTGAATATGAGAGAAATTTATTATCGAGACGATTCTCATAATCTAATTTACTCCATTTACGAGGTTAAATTTCAAACTTCTAACTTTATATGAAAAATTTAGATTCAGACTTGTTCCAATGAATTTTTAGGTTATTTGGTTCAAACTTTCGATTATACTTATTTCCTTGGGAGTGGTTTTTAACTTATTAAAAGAGGATGGGACCAACTCCAACTTTAGATAAGGAAAAAAAAGGGGGAAAGGCATGCATCAACCATTGAGGTAAATTGTTCATGTTATAATTAAGAAAGAATAAATTTATCAATTTATCTCATCTATCATTTTCTATCTCCTATCGAAATTAACCACCAAATATGGTCATGACATGTGCTCACACGCAGAAAAGGAAATAAGGATAGTCTTGACATTTTATTAAAAATATTAATTTCTTTGCTTGTATATTTTATGACATTGATTTTGATATTGACTTTAAGGTTTAATCAAATCTAATTAATTTTTGGTGTATTTATTTTAGTGAAACAAATAATTTAGTTTAGTATTGACACTTAACATATCTGACGGGATAAAATATTGAATCTCTTCGGCGTTTAAATTTTGACGTTATGAAGGAAACTAATTAGATTGGGAGAGTTGTTCTCATTATAGATCTTTGCGGTTTTTAATCTAGTTAAGTTCAATGACAATAAATCAAATTTTAATTCGATTGACATTATTATTTTTACAATATATAAGAAGATAGATGTGTTTTTAACATACTTGAACATGCAATATTCATTGATCTATAGGTGAGAAGAAGTCTAACTAGTTTAGACATTCAAAAATAATAATTATAAATTTTACTAGGTTATAACAAGCACTCATGGGTTAAAAAAACAAAGGTAAAAAATGTTTTAAAAAAAGGTTAATGTGATTTTTTTTTAAAAATCTACATGAAGATGATAAATAAATTTTTTTTAAACGTAAAATACTTATAAAACAAATTAGGTAACTTTTGAAAATTGAAAAAAAAATGGAAGTTATATCTATTATTATTGTTTAAGATTTTGATTGACTTGGTGTCAACGATTAGTTGAGTGCCAATTAAGATGAAAATTTATTAAAATATTCTTACGTTAAATGCTAATTAATATTATTATAATAATATATTTTTTATGTTTGTATATAATTTTAAAATTAAAAATAACTATTTTATTAATTAAACTCACGTTCAGTATAATTTCTTTACCCATTAAACTTATAATCATCATTGGATCAATATGTACTTTTTTATAAAATGTAAAACACTTATAAAACAATTTAGTTTATTAAATAGTTTATTATCCCTTGTTACTTGTAAGTTTCCAAAACAAAATTTTAATTAGAAAATGTAACTTATATTTGTATCTCAACTAATCATATAAAAACCCAAAATAATTAAGGATAAGAAAGTATTACATTTGCTTACGTTGTTACATTCTGGAACGAAGTAGGGATTGAGATGAACTTCGATTGGTCCCATAGCTACGAGAAATTTGTTTTAATATCCGAAGTCGGACCAAGTAGCTTCCAACTACTTTGGCGATTGATATTAAGAATTAATTAAGTTTACAACACAACACATGATGCATCGATCAAACAATTATTATTATTATTATTTTGGTTGAGATGTCATTGATCGTAGTAGACTGAGTCCCCGTTTGGTGGAGTTTTTAAAAGAGTTTGTAGCTCCAAAATCACTTATTTGGTTGTAGAAGTAATGTGAAACAATATATTTTTTTTTTGTTATCAAAAATGCATTTAGAATTGGGTTTTTAACACAACTGGAAAAGCTGGATTTTCAGCATTTAATGTTTTTTAAAATTTATTAATTTATTAATTTAAAATTACTTTATTTGTTTTAGTAAAAAAATAAACTAACATTAGTGATTTTTATTGTAATATTAAAAAAATTTTAGTGATTTTTAACATTAGTTAAGTTAATTTATTTTTAATTTATAATATAATGTCTGAAATGAACATTTTATCTTATCAAAAGTATTTTTTGACAGCAATATCAAACACTAAAATTTTAAATTCAATTTCTCAAAATCACTTTTAAAAGAACTTTTTCATAGCAATTTTCAAAAGCAATGCCAAATAGCTCTAATTCAAATCCAACTCATCCATTTAAATTGATTTTATTAAGTATTTTTTACAAAAATAGAACATTCATAATGTTTTAAGGATACTTATTTTCACTTGTGATAAATATAAAAATTACACATATGGATTTTAAATAAATATATGATATAATACATTAATTTTGATTTTGTTTAATTATATATTATACATTAAATTTTGATTCGGTTCTATTTTCACGAAAATTATTACTTTTTAATATATATATATATTATGTTGATCGTAATGATACTCACTATTTATTAGAATATTTTTAACCACTGAACATTCGTAATCATTTTTTAACATTGAATACTCCCTAGGGATGGGCATAGGTCGGATTTTTGGTTCACCCGACCCGACCCGAGAACAAGGGAGTCTCCACTCGAGACCCGACCCGACCAAAACAATGTTTCACACGATCCAACCCAACCCGAATATATGACCTAGAAACTCAATCTGAAATAATAAAAGAATTATTTTTATTCAATAAAAACAATGACTTAATTGAGAAATATATATATATATATATATATATATATATATAGGTATTATTGTAATTATTCCTAATTATATAAGGTAAAATTATATATTTTTTTGGGTCGGGTCTGGTATTTGTCACCCTAAACTCGAACCCGACCCGAATATCACACTTAAAAAACCCGACCCGACCCGAACCTGATTTTTTTATAAAAAAATCAACCTGATCGAGTCGGTCGGGTCGAGTCGGAACCCATCGAGTTCGGGTTGAGTGCCCATCCCTAATACTCCCTATGATAATCAAAAGTGAAAATAGGAGAAGAAAATTAATATATATATATATTAAAAGTAAGTTATTAATATAATCTTTAAATATTTTGTATTTATTTTATAACTTAATATTTTATATATTTTATTATCTGAATTAATGTCACCAAATTAAGTGAGACCTCAGAAGAATTTTTCTCTTTCGTGCACGTGTGTGTTAACTATGTTTAGTAACATACTCATGCATATTCTTCCTTAAATTTTTGTCAAAATTAGGTTAAAATCAAAAGCAAGATCTTTAAACTCGGCGTGTTTACCTCCAAGTTAGAGTTGGGTTTCTATAAGAATCGTTAACTGATAGCCATTTTTTCTACACTTTTGACAACATTAATTATAAGTATATTAAATCGGAAAATTGCATCTCACACAAAGATTTAATTTTTTGAGTCGTAAGTAGAGACGAACACAATTTTATATTAAGAAAAACCCTATAAAATTTTAGAGATAGTAAAAATAAATTATTAATAAAAAATAAACATATTTAAATTATATAAAAATTAAAAATTATTTAAAAATCTAAAATTTTCAAAAGAAATGTCAATCTATCAACCCTTGGTCCATTCCAATTGTAAGATAGAGAAATTAGTCGTTTGTAAATCGTATTGATTGATGATATACCTCTTTACCTAATTCCTCCCACTTGGCAATTGAACGATAGACAATAACACCACATGAACATGAAAACAATAGAAATATTAATATAATAATACTATGGGACCATGTATATCATGCTCAAGTTAAATGTATTTTAAAGTTTCTTTTTAAAGAGCATAAGCTTATAGAAATAATTTAATTAGTCAACAAACTATTATCAATATCAGCTAAAAGTATTGTGAGGGGTGAAATTTAAGCCCCACCCTCAATCTAGAATATATATTTTTTACGTTATATATTAAAAGAAAAATTATTAGGAGACTTTGATAACTCTATTCGTTTAGAATTTTTTTAAGTTAGTTCAATGATAAAAAGAAATATTCTTCTTTTTAAAAGTCTCGGATTCGAGTGATTGTGTTTACAAGGTATGTATGTATTGTCAAATGATTAAGAAATTTTTAAACATATATTATCTTGTAATTAGTGTAGACTATTTAAAAATAATAGTTTTACTCTTTTATTATTAACTAATTAAGAATAAGTGTTGATTTAGAATATAATGAAAAAAAAATTAATTATTGTAATATTTACATTTCAACACACTCCCCAGTCAAAACAAGCCGCTCATTTCCAAATTATTGACAAATTAAGTTTGTTTAGTCAATTAGGAAAACTTTTTAAACAAGAAATTAGATTTTCATTAAATCAAAATCTTCTCTGAAATATATGTTTTATCTAACATATAAATCTTAAAGACATGAAAAATATCAAAATCTTCTCTGATATATATGTTTTATCTATTTTTTTAAAAAAAATAATTTTTATGTCTCTATTTCAAACCAGACGCAATATTGATATATGTGTGGAGATTAAGAGAATCAATCTGATAGATTACTCCGTGATCAATTCTAAATGCATTAACAAACTATCGTAAAAGATGATCTAATTATATGAGATCGTTATTTTTTTCATGATCAGGAGGTACATCGTGATGAATGCGACATAAAACATCAAACTATCGTAATGATAGACAAGAATCGTGCCATAAAAACAAATGAATAATCATGTCACAAAAACAAATGCTTCAAGAATATGTGAAAAGAAATGAATCAAATCGGGAGGATGTTTATTTAGTTTTAAATCAAAGGAAAATAGGGGGGAAAAGGCGATGACACTAAACTGCCACCTAAAATGAATCTTTGAGAGAAAAATTAGATAATCGTTTTAGAATAAAAACTAGGGCAAAACAATTCATTGTCTTAATTATGACAATCCAAAGAAATTGTTTCAACTTGAACTCCTCATTACCAAAGTTGTTGAAAAATCAAACCTATATCCAAAGAATTATTTGAATCAAGTATTTATCTTCAAGTGATAATTCAAGACTTCTTTTTTATTCAATTAAAATTTCAAATCGGTTGAAATCCTCCTTACTTGTCAATTGGAAATGGGCCAAAATGAACCCTTAATTTTAAGACATTCCTTAATTGATTTGTGTAGCTTTAGTAAGACTAGGCTTAGCCCAAGCCTTTTTTTCAATAGAATGAAACTAACAGAACTGTATCATATTTCAATTCCATTAATAATGTGTTTCTTGATAATACATTATACATGAACGATTTTTTAATTAATATTGGGTAATTATAATGTCATATATATTCAAAAGACTCTTAATCATTTGATAATGAATACCCAGCACTGTTGTAAACGTCATCCTCGAACTCGAACCTTCTATGAATAACAATCATCTCTTCAATCACTAAAGTCACTTGATTCGTACACAAAAACAATTTTAAAATTACAGCTTTCATACATAACAATCTCATAATTATGACTCCCAAGTATATCATTATGTCTCATCAGCTTCGTTCGAATAAGGGTGTCATGTTTTTTCAATTAATAATACAATTGACAAAAAATATTACTATTATTTTAGTATTTGAAATATTTTTTTTAAAGAAAAGTGACCCAACGAAAGGAAAAATAATTGTGGTCCTTTGTCAGCCTTGTTTTGAAAAAAATCTATACCATCTTCTTCAAGTTCAACTATTATTTGTTTTTTCTGAGCCATGCTTGAATCTATCCATAGCTTTTAGAACAGAAATGTGCAGTTTTCCTGGGAAAATAACAGGTAAGAAAAATAAAATTGACATTTTATAGGGTTTGTCTAATAGATATTTTTTGGCAATTAAACTTAAGTTATTATTTTTTGGGTAAAGTATACAAACAGTCACTCGACTATAGGATACTACTTTGTTGAGTCCTCTGACTATTAAAAGTTACAAAATGGTCCTTCAACTATAGGGCGTTGCTTGGTTGATCCCTTGACTATTAAAAGTTACACAAAGGTCACTCAACTATTCATTATATTCCAAAATCGTCATTTTTTATTAAAAAAATAACGATTATATGAGCTGGACGTTAACTTGCTGACTAAGATATGATAAAATATGGTCTCATAATTTCAAATAACTATTACATCTTAGTCAGCATGTTAACATCCAGCTCAGACCATCATTAATTTTTTTAACGAAAAATGACGAGTTTGGAATATGATGAATGGTCGGGTGATCATTTTATAACTTTTAATAGTAGAGGGACTCAACAAAGCAACTTCCGATAGTCGATGAATTATTTTATAACTTTTAATAGTTGAATGACTCAATAAAATACTATCCTATAATCGAGATACCATTTTTGTATTTTAACTTTTTTTTGTTATTCTTAATTTATCTAAGAGTAGTATTTGTCTTAACCCTAAATAAAATCGTATACACTTTATATACAATATTACTCAAACTTAAGTCGCATATAAAATAACGTACTACCCTTTATCATTTGAATTTAAAATCTACCCTTATATTTTACTTCTATCAATATTTGTGATACATTTTTGGGTTAAGGATAGATTTATCACAATATTAAAAAGTAGGGTAAACTATACGAATGGTTCCCAATGTTTTTGGTCCATTTAATTTTGGTCATTGATTTTTAAAAAAATAGTTTTGATTCGTTACGTTATCGATCTATTCAGTTTTGATTCTTTGATTGTTAACTCTCGTTAATCCATTAACAAAAGTCTGATTTGACAGTTAAAAAAAACAATCCACATTTCTTTTTCGTTTCCTTCTTCTCTATGTGGAATTCGCTATAGAACCGCGTTCCGAAATTTACTTCAATAAAAAAATATTGAACAGTTTACTAATCAGAAACGAGAAGCTTCAAAACAAGATCATTTTAATAAAAGCATAGACTTCAAACTCAAAGAACGAAGGTACGATTGTATCGAACATTGATTCTCGTTTCAAAACGAGATCATTTTAATAAAAACATAGACGTCAAACTCAAAGAACTAAGGTACGATTGTATAGAATATTTGCCTCATTTCGTGAAGCACCCCTTGTTATTCAAACGAGTATAAGATCTCGTTGAAGTCCCTATAATCATCCAGGGGAAGCTTGGATTATCATTCAATTGTCTCAATAGTTCCCAAGAAAATCTTCTTTTATTTTCCTCTGGCGCTCCATAAAAACCTGTGCATCTCCAATTACTGTTTTCGGTTAAATATGAAATTACCACGTCTGTGTGTGAATTTGAAAAAGACCTGAGTGTAACATCTAGCGATCCTTTCCATGCCAAACATAATCCGCCGTTGCTGCTCGTGAATCTACCTCAATTTCATGTAGATATCCTAGTGATCTTCTGACTTTCTCCATGCGCGAACTCTGCAGTTTTGTTTCGGATAAGAAAACTACAAATGAGTTAATGTCTCTCAACATGTGTCGGAGACGGTTAACCGCCCGAGGTTCACCCAAACCCCGGATGTTCCAACTTAGAATGGCATCCGGATGGCCTGGTTCCTCAGGCCTGCGGATATCAAATTTTTGTCATTCTTGGAATCTTGTTGAATGTAGTTGTCGTTGTCTCTTTAAACCCTCATCTTTTTGTATAGGCAAATATTCCTCTACTATCATCATCTCTGTGTAGCTGGCATATGTTCTCTATTGGATGTGAAAGTCTTCTTTATTATGGCATTTACCCACGTTGGTTCCCCTGGTTTCAGTTTTGGTGTCTGAACAACCTCACTATTAAATTGAGCACCTTTGTGTACCATTGGTTGTCTTGCATTATCGTTCCTTGACTTTATAGGTTGGCCCTCCTCCATTCTTGTTGCTGCTTGAAAGCCCTCCTCACGTAGCCATATACTTGTATGGAATGTTCTTTGCCTCGTTGTGCTTTGAGGGATTCATCCCATTGTGGCAGCAGTTCGTTTTGTTCTTTCACTAATCGAATAGGGTAGAAACTCTCTCCGTGACCTAGTTTGCCGCACAGATAACAAAATAATCTTAGCTTTTCATATTGAAAAGAAGCATAGCTGAATTTTTCGTTTGGTATTGATAGTCCTTCCTTTTAGCTGGTATCTCAAATCCAACTTTACCATGACTCTGATTCTTCCTCTGTATCCTATTGAGATCGCTGTCTTATCATATGAGATGAATTTCCTATGAAATTCCCCAATTGCTTTGCGACATCTTCTGATATAAAGCCTATTGGTAATTCATTGATTTGCACTCAGAAATCTACTGTATGGAGTGGTATTGAACTCGGATCCTTCCCTTCTTGCGGTTTATAGAAAACCAATATGTGTGAATTGAAATACCATGGCCCTTCGTTTTCAATCCTGTCTACATCAACCTTGTGGTACAGTCAGAAGAGAGATCTTCCTTCTCCTAATTCGATAATCGATATGCCTCCTATCGGTCTCCAGACGTTTGCCAGAATTGTTTTCTATCGCTTGGAAGTTTACTAAACTGGCTGTTAAAAACATCCCCACGAAGCAGTTTTCAAACAAAATCCCTTCCTTCACGTTTTGTTGTTCAATTGCGATTACTTCCTCCTCATCTTCTCCGATGTCCAACTCCTCCAGCGTGCGCTCTAACGCTGTAATGTTCGTTTGTTGAAAATAGCAAATACTTTGCAAGATTGAAATCTGTATTGGACGGGTTTCTTTCGAAATCTCCTTCAGTTGAATAAAGGGAAAAACCTTGCACAGACGGTTAAGCGGTCGAGAGAAAAGCAGGGCAGAAACTCTAACGCAACCTAAATTGGACTTTTTAACTTCCCAAAATAAAAATATTTAAGTATTAAATATGTAGTTTATCGTAAATCTTTTTCACGAAAGCTTAATAGAATACAAACTTTTTAATGGTTAAATAATAGAATATATTTTTGTTTATGATATTATCCATACTTGTTAATTGATAAAAGATGACGTGCGTTGATAAACAGAATCTTGATGATGCAAATTGGATCAGATGACAAAAATCCTTTCTAGTTTCTACCTAAAAAAGTCTCGTCTTTAATTTAAAATAAAAATTGAAATTATTTGATTGTATCATTCCAATTTCCCGAGGCGTTCATTCAGCTGCTGGGCTCACCAAATCTTATCGCCGAGTGTTGCCTTAGCTAAATCAGCCTAAAAGAGTGGACTTCGACATGTTGCTTGCTGCACTCAAAAACTGAACAACTTATTAGTCGATGCATTCCATCAGCATTTTCCCATAACAAGCTTCAATTGCTCAAACACGTTTTCATGTTTTTTTTTTTATGTTGACATACCCCTCCATTTAATTATACTCGATCAAAACTGCTTCATTCCTATATCTTTTAGTTTAAAATTAGAAGCTTTAAAGTTAAAATTGACCAAGAAGGGAAGATTATAAAGACGGAGAATGGATGAGTAGATAAATGGTGCTGAGCGATGACTACAGATATTTTCCCCTGCCGACCACCTCCGTCCACGGTCAGAGTGATGGTTAAGTTTTAATCATCCACGTGCCCTTGGTCTCCGACCCACTCCCAAACCTGTAATTCCATAGACTAGAGATATGGTTTGATCAATCGAATGGAGAGGAATGATACAACGTGGCAGCCGATGCCTGGTGGAAGCTATTCTTTGTCTGCTTTCCCATTTACTAACTTTCCGTGTATATATAGTTGATAAGATGAATTTGTAATCAGATGCATGCGACTGCTGTGGCGAAGTGGGGTTACACGTGATAATATGTCGGATACATATAATTCCTGTAATATTTGAATTTGAAACCAATAAACGTTCCCATATAAAAGTGGTGCTCATATTGTATTTATCCGAATTTTTAATATTTGAAATTCCAATCTCTACATCAACTATTACCAATTCACGACTTCTAAAAAATATATGATCAAGGTAATATCATCTCGCGTAGATTTTTGCATTATCAACAAGGTAAAAACACAACATTTAAGAGAGAATGGGTATCGGACGGTGGTCCGATATGGTTTTGTTACATTCATTATATGATGCCCCTTGAAAAAGAATCATTAAATCAAACTTCTACCAGCTCTGTTCTTCTTGTTTACAAGAAGGAAATTGGAAACTAAAAAGAAAAATCAACTGCATTTACTCCTATGTCCTACCATTTTTGTGATGAATTATCTTAACATGCCTCCGCAAGCCTGGCTCCTTATGATAAGTAGATTATTCTCAAATCCACCGTCGTTAACGACAGGGCGCAAGGGATCAACCTTCCATTCACCATCAACAATGAATTTAATCTACACAAGGTACAGGTGCTGAGCTATCCATCATGTAAGTAAATATTAACAGAAATTAGAAACAAAACAAAGTTGACAAAAATATGCACCTCGTATTTCCCTGGATACAACTCCAAGTGTACAGAAAAAACACCTCTGCTCAACTTCTCCATTTTTCTCTGCAAGTTATGACCGTAATTCATAAGCTACCAAAAAATGACAAGTATCCAGATTTACAAGAATGTTAAACCACTAGTCTTGCCGTCTAGCTCAGTTGGTAAAGCACAAGGCTCTTAACCTTGTGGTCGTGGGATCGAGTCCCACTGAGGGCAATTCATAACGGAGGTCTTCCACGGAAGCCTGCTCTCAACCTGCCGTTGGGCAGCCTACTACTCTACCTCCCCTTACCCCATTACATATGGGAATAGGGTCAGCTTTAAACCACTAACTGCCAACTTACCACTTGTCTGACTCACACTAACACAACAAACGGTGAAAAATGGTGTTTTCAAATATATGCACAGGTTAAAACACAACAGAATCCTATTGTCAGTCCTTCAAAGTTAGAACTGAATGCATGAATTCTTGGCATCTCCACTTCTAAACGGGAGCTTAAAGTAGAGAACACACACATGCCTCTCCTAAGGAAATAGAAACACCATAACTTGACAACATGAATGCAGTACTTCCTGTTGACAATGACATACAACATAGAAATTTCTAAAGCAAGGAAGTGTGCACTCGACCCACCAAACATGAAGCGGGAGCTGCCGGAAAGTTTATTGCAGACACACAGCAAGTCAGCAACCCATATAGAGCATTCAAACGGACAGAGTAAGTACAGAAAACAGGCCTGTTTTGCTTTACCAAAAAGCAAGGACATTGCAGGTAAATAACATGTTACAGTCCATCCCTACGTGTAAAGTGTCATCTACCTCAGCCCATATTCCCTCACAGCTCTCTTCAAAAGGCTTCACAAATTAAAGAAATGCCCAATCAAACTCTAGTATGTCCGCTCCAAAGGAAGCCTCACAACTTGAAAACCATTGTGAACACTTATATATTCATTTGAACTGTAGTACCTAACCAATACAGAATTCACAGCTCCTTTTTGGGACATGATGCATGTATCTCCATCATTCTAAAGTTAAGCAATTATAGGTCTAGGCACATAAGTATCTGCTTATTTGCATCTTTAGTTCAATTTTTTTATTTTCCGCAACAAATTAACTGCCGATCTTTTTTTCTATAAAGCATTAAAAACATTTCCCCCCTAAAGCTATCAGCATAATTACAGATAGAACAAGACTATGAAGTCAGGAGAGATTCAAGCAAAAACAGGTAGTTTATGTACATGCTTTATCAGCGAGACTCGACTTGCACAGTAATTAATGAATGCAATGATCAAGAAAAATGTCATTATCAGTTCTGTCTAGTCAGTTTGAGGTGTGAGCAAACCTTGGTAGCCCACCCATCAAATGATCCTGCTAACAGCACCTCTGATCCAGAAATAGGCCACACTATGCAAGTAGTACGAAGAACCTGTAGCGCTCTACGAGCATGATCAATCCTTTTCTGTTTCTCTTCCACAGTCTTTTGTGCATCTCTGTCAAAGGAGCGTAGAAATATGATGCTTTTGAAGTAAAATAAGGTAGGTATTTTCTTATACTAGCATGAGTTAAGTAAAATAAGGTATATATTTTCTTAAATTAGCATGAGAAGTAAAATAAGGTTGGTATTTTCTTAAACTAGCATGAGTAGCGCATACATTATTGTCAGTGCCATCTTCCCTTCTAAAACTGCCAACCTTGCCCGTAGTGATCGCAAATTGTCCTGGGCATTCAATATCTCATTTTCCTGGAACTCCCAAGCATCAGAAAGCTTACGAAAATCATCAGTGGAACTTCCATCACCCTAGGGATTATGGTAACAGAGTTAAAAGTTAGTAAAAAACTAAAAATAAATGTAAGGTAACTGCACAATAGGAGGTTCCTAAGTAATCCAGAAGTCCAATTAAATCTTCAGTCAGCACATGTTGACAAAATAAAGTTTCAATTTTCTTCATCTTTTTCAAAGCACTCCTCCAGTTTAAATTATGCTGTAAACAAACAGATCCTAAAGAGAAAGATAACAAAAGAAAATCTCATAACTACAAGTCATGAATAACTGATCCCCAAGACAGAGATTAAGAACATAAGAGCTTTATTCCTTGCACTGGCATAAATATCACTTGTTCAGTCTTTCTTCCTTCAGAGAATAAACCAGGAATAGAACTAGCTGCCTCCACCTCTAATACTCTCCTTCCATCCTCTGGTTTTTCATTTGTTTTCCCAGTTCTTTCTATTTGTATTTCTAAATTAATAAACATGAAAGGAGGTCTTATTTAACTTGTAAAGAAACTATCTTGAATAAAAAAAACAACTGAATTGCAAAAAGAGCTATACTGTCTTTCAATTACCTAGTAATCAAGCAAAGGGGAAGCTACAAAATACTTTTGATTAGCCTTCCATTTTGAGGGGGGACAAAAAAGAATCTGGCAAAGTAGTCACATGAAGCTAATAAAAAAAATGGAAACAGAGATCGTTTGCTCACCTCCCGTGGTAAAACCTCATTAGCATTAGACCTCAATGTCTGCAATACAGATGAAAGCTCCAACTTCAAGTGCTCAAGACGACTTCGTATTTCATTGTCGTTAATAACTTTTCCACAAGCACGTGACTCTTTTCTTCTGTCTAGCTCATTGGATTTATTTCTTATTTCAAGTGACTTATAACCTGAAATATCTGTTGGAAATTTCATTCCATTGGAGATAATTTCAGCAATTGTAAGTTGCATTAGTACAAATAGAAGTGTCTAATATACAAATTTCAGATATGAAACATCCGGAAATAATAGATGGGCTACCTTCATATTCCTTGCCAGAAAATCCTGCTCTTTGAAGGCTCCACTCTCTCCATGTTGGATTGCTTAAACCATCAATGCCTGATAGAGACTGATTCTGACCAAAATTGGCATTGGTATCACTGACTGGGCCAGGACTATTGCTGAATGATGCAAGTATTTTTCTACGAGGACTACCAACTGTCTTTTACAACATAACAAACACAAAAGGTTATGAATTATAAATTACACAGAAGAAAGCTGATGGTCAAATGTAAGCACACAGAATTAAGTTTAAGATGGAGGAGACATCGATAACAGTTGTGGAGACATAATTATCCTAGAAAGTATATAAAATATCTTTATTCATATAAGTAAAATATGAAACATGTATAAGCTGAAAAATGATACAGGGATGTGAGAAAGATTTTGAAACTAATAAACCCAATATACCAAATCTATTGAGGCTTGGACAAGAGAATCTTCTTCAGTACAGTTAGTTTGGGAACAAGTATTGAAACCATTCTCTTTGAAACCAATCCCAAAGTTCATATTCCTTTCTTTCTCTAAACGACTCAGAATACCGTTAATGCCACAATCATCCTCAGCTGCTACTTCTCTGAACAAACAAAAACATGTGTCAAAACCCTACCGAGGACACAAATCACCCATGATTCCAGCATTCTCCCCTTTGTTCTCATTTCAAAAAGAGATTAAGTGGTTTGCAGGAAAAAGTATAAACTCATTGGAAGTAACACATTTAACTTCGCAATTGTTTACTAATTCCAAACATGACAAATATATAACTACAAAAAGAAATTCCACAAGATTGGTTCTTCTAAAATCATAGCACATCCAAATTCAAATAACATCTCACAAGCAATAGCAAGTCCAAGAAAAACACCTTTTCTACATGAAAGAAAGATTAACACGAGAATGATAGCACAACAGAGAACAAAATTCAATAAGGCCTTCGAACAACAAGTGCAAGAACTAAGCTTTCCACGCAAAAAGGTAAACTAAGGAAGTAAAATCCCAAAGAATTAAAAATCTCACAGTGATCTACCAGACGAGGAAGGTGAGCTAGAAGAACTAACAGCCAAATTAGTTGTCCCATTACTTTCAACTTCAGTTCGAGCCCTTTCTTGAGTCTGGTAATCCCATTTCTTCTTCTCCTCCATAATGTCCCAATCCCTGACACCATCTTCTGGGAACGTATTTTCTGGAAATCCATGTCGATTATCAATATCATCATCCAAGTCCCAGCCCATAGCAAGCCACCCTCTTTGTATCTTAATCCTCTCAACCAGATCCATCCTCCCAGCATTAAGCAGCTCCTTCTGGTTAGGAAAAGCCTCGGGTTTGTCACTATTTCTCATGAACCTCAATATCTCAGCCTCCAATGCCAAATCCCCGTCGTTGTCCCACCCTTTCTTGCACCAACAAGAAACCCTTTTCTTCTCTTCCCCGAACACCAAACCACGCACAGGATTCAGCTTCAGAGACACCGAATTCCTTTTATTTCCGTGGCTAATCCCGCAGAAACAGGATGGGAAAACCCGAGCACGGAAGTGTGTTAGAAACGAATGCGGTGATACGAAAATATGGCTGGAGGTGGTGAAGGTGGCCATGGTTCAGGCATGTCTCCGAACACTTTGCTGACAGGTAAAACGGAAACCAATAACTGATCAAAAAGATTCCATCTTCAGGTACTTTAAGGCGTATAGAGTGAGGGAAAGGGAAAGGAAAGATAAGAGGGAAATAGAGCCAAGTAACGAACAATACTACCGAAAAGCGTAACCCTTATTTAACGCGGAGGTGTAGCACCGTTTTAGATACATTTTGGGCGGGCAAATTTTCACTGTCCCAATCGCCTTTTTACTAGAATAATAACATGCAAAAATTATTTATAAAATTTAGCTCATAAATTTAATGAAATATCAATTTAAACCAACAAATTAAATATAGATACTTAATCAGATTAAAAATAAATTTAAATATTAAATTAAATCTTATAAAAATTTAAAATACATAATTAAATAAAAAATAGATACCAAAATATAAAGCTTTTAGTTCTAATGTTTAGTAAAGTAAAAAGTATGAAATAAAAAATTCAATTAATTCATAATATCAAGTTAAATGAAGATTGTATGAATAAAAATATCTATAATGACAATTTAAAATATAATGAATAAGAGAATATGTTTTTTTATTAATTTAAGATGTTTACAAAATAATATTTTAGTATATGTTCTAAGATTTATAATTTAACAATAAAAGCTTAAACATTCTTATACTCGAACCTAATATCTCTAAGAATAATAATTATTTTTTAATTAGTTTCTAAAGTAAATTAATTCATTAAATAAAAAAATAATTTTCAGGAATATAATATAACTCACCAGGTTCACTCGTCTACATAATTTTGTAGATATTATTAAATTTATTATGAGAAATTAATAGGATATTAAAAGTGATTTTTTTATGTTAATATGTGGTATTAGAATAAAGCTGTATTTTAGATGCGGATAAGGGTTTAGTGGGAGATAGGACGTTATGAGAAGCTGAAATCAGATTCACATCACGTGATTGATTGTGTCCAATTATTCACTTCTTGATTTTGCTTGCCTACACTAAAATGGGTAACTCTTACGTTCGGTAATCAAATATATGGATAAAGAAAAGCATTATTGAAAATATTATTTTTTAATATTTTTAGTAAAAATATTATCTAAAATATTATTATTTTTACTGAAAATATTATTATTAGGCGTTTTATCAGGTTTTATAATATATCCGATAAAAAAATAATATTTTAGGTAACGTTTTATAGGATATATTACCAAACCAATAAAGCGCCCAATAATAACATTTCCGGTAGAAATAATAATGTTTTAGGTAATTTTTTTACAGAAAATGTTAAAAAAATAATAAAATTTTCGCTAGCGTCTTTCTTTAATCGTATATTAAGGTTGTCGAACGGTAGAACTTCCCCCACTACTATTCTAATATGATCCATATTCATTTATTTATGATAGTTTTCTTGAATTAACTACTGATGTTTAATTTAATAGTCGTTAAATCCATATTAAATTTTAGAGGTCTATTAAGGAGTTAATTTTTTTTAATATATGTTGTTCGATTTGCAAACGTTAGAATTTAAATCCCTAATCTTATTTAAGAAATATAATTTATTCTTTAAATTTTATTGAGAGATAAGTAATCTTCATTATCATAAATGGATTAAAAGAATTGAATCATTCACCTAAAAAAATTAAATTCTCCTATAATTTAAGTAATTTTTTGATAATTTATTTTTTATTACAATAAAATTATATATGCTTATTCTTTAAAAGTTTATAATTCACCGTAAACATAAAATTTCATTTTATTCAAATAATAAATCCAGTAGAAGAAATTATGTTGTTAATTTAATACACACTAATGTTTTCTTAATGACTTAACTTCTTTCAACATAGCTCTATATTTTATCATTTTAATTGATGATCATTCAAGGAAAATTTAAATATTATTGTTGAAAACAAACCTGAAATATATTTAATTTATGCATAAATCTGATATGAACACAATCCCACCCATAATACCTTTATGCTTTTATTCTCTGAAGCATTTTCATCCATTCATGCATGCAACTTTGCAGCGCTTGCCAAATCGTAAGCCAATTCCTCGTTTGATTGCTCTGCTCCGGCCACCAACTTAGTTCCTCCACGAACAACGCAATCAATGCAGCCTTTTAACCCCATGAGTGAAATTAAAGCACTTTTAACCCTGTCTAAAGAGGTAAATGCAGTAATCTTATCAATAACAATCTTTTAAACTATAGAAATCAAAAGAACATATGGTCATGCTTTACAGCAACACAAAAAGGACTTTATAAAATTAGACATTTTAGCAACACAGAAAGGTCTTTCCTTCAACTTCCAACGCCACACTAGCACTATATACAAAGTGTATATAAAATTTCCCAATTAGAACACAGTGGCAGATAGTCACTCACTCTATCAACACACTATTTACAACCCTTTCGATCCCTAATCTTTTAGTAGTCGAGAATTAAACCTATTTACATCAACTTGACAATCAATATCGATCGGTGTTAAATAGACAATTGTGAACTCCGGCATGGATTATATTGCTATTTATCAGCTCACCCCAGGGCCCTCTTCAGATCAGACGTCTGCTCTGCATTGAGCCTCGAGGGAAAGATGATATCGAATTTTATTTTGAGTTGGCCTTTCTTGTTGGGTTCTTTCGAGATCGGCATCCCTTCGTTCGGGATAACCACCTCATGGCCTGGTTTCACGATTTCTGTAACCGGGATCGTGAGGTTCTTTCTGTCCAAGGTTGTCAAACTGAGGGTAATCCCGGTGAGGGCTTCGAGAAGAGAGATTTTCTGATTGACAATCAGATCATTCCCGTCCCGCGTGAAAATGGCATGCGGTTTCTCGTCTATCACAAAGATTAGATCAGATGGAGTGAAACCGGGTTCATGGTTTCCTTTCTCGGGGAAAGTAATTTTTGTGCCCTTTTTCCAGCCAGGCTTGATATCTATCTTCAATATTTCATCCACCGTCTTCGGCTTACTGCAACAGAGTTAATTGTACATCAAACAGAGGGGGGGGGGACAATTAAAGCAAATCATTTCAAGTTGTTGCTCCAACCAATAATTTAAGTGATGAAAAAAATTCAAGTAGAGGTGAAAAAAGACATAATTTGGCTCCAAAATGATTTACTTCTTACGTTTTTCAGTCCCAAAAACTTAAAACATATTAACAAACATCCAGGTTCGAGTTTTTAAGTTCCAAACCTGATCGTCACATTGCCTTCCTATTGACAAGTTTAGGTGACTTAATATTTTTACTATTGAAGAAGCAGGAATTTTCTAAAACGATGACAGGATGAGAACGGTCTAAAATAAACTTGCAAACAAACAAACTGCCTTAATATTCCACGACTGAAAATCCTTTCCGAAGAAGAAAAGACAACACCGAATATTCATTCTCTAACCATTGACGTGTCATAGCAACAACCAGACACATTTCTGGAGCATTAACATGCCAATGAAAAAGAAATCCAAGGAATCGATAACGGTTTCATTTATGGATAATTTGATATGCAGCAAATTCTACAGCAGTCAACTGATCTGTTTAGCAATCAGATTCTGATGTTGTCAACACAAATTTTATCAAAACAGGAAATGGGAGATCTTGAATTCAACTTGGATTGAGGATATTCCCAAATTACCATCAATTTACAGAGGATGCACAAAATATCAACTTGAAAAAGAATTGGTAACCAAAAACTGGAGTTCAACTTCAAAAAGAACTAAACGTGAGTAGAAGTCAAACCTTTTATTCTTTTTTTAAAGAAATCTTTCCACATCAAAGGAATATATACATTGAAGAATTAATCTCTTCAATTCCAAATTCTAAATTAAGTTTAATGGCTTT
Source organism: Hibiscus syriacus (assembly GCF_006381635.1). Classification (NCBI taxonomy): domain Eukaryota; kingdom Viridiplantae; phylum Streptophyta; class Magnoliopsida; order Malvales; family Malvaceae; genus Hibiscus; species Hibiscus syriacus. Next base: position 8,796,841 of record NW_024061960.1, on the reverse strand, counting down.
CGAATATATATATATATATATATTTGGGGGGGGGGGTATTAAAAGGAATTAATCTCTAATTATCTAAGGAATTTCCCTTGACTATCCAGAGAATTGAAGAATTATCAACACCCTTTCTCAGATTGCTTCTTCCCGAAAATCCAGATCTCATAAGCAACAAATAAATACAGATTAAAAAAAACAAATCAACATGCAAACTTATCATATCCAGAATGGTTTAAAGCTTTCATGATGAAACAATAAACCCAGAGTTAAGTGCACGTACTGACCCAAATTCACCAGCAATGGTGCGGGAAATTCGCATTTTGCGCCTACCACCTTTATAAAGCTCCTCTAAACTACAAACCAACTTGCTTTCAACCGGCGCCGCCTTCTTGTTCCCTTGACTCCCAACCCCACTGTCTCCACTAAACCTCTTCTCCGACCCTCCAAAAAACTCAGCAAATATATCTTCAACATTCCTAGGATTAAACCTGTAGGCTCTACCACTACCGACACCGCCGCCGCCACTAAACCCATTGGGGCTCGATAATTCAGCCGATTGAAGCCCTTCTTCACCGTAGATGTCATAGATCTGACGCTTCTGCGGGTCGCTGAGGACGTCGCAGGCTTCAGAAATCTGTTTGAATTTAGCCTCCGCTTCTTTCTTGTTGACGGGGTTCTTGTCCGGGTGCCACCTCATGGCCAGCCGCTTGTAGGACTTCTTCAGGTCTTCCTCCGTCGCGCTACGGCTGACTTTCAGAATGTTGTAGTAGTCAACCCCCATTTTCACTCTATTTGCCTCTTCACTTTTAGGGGGGGAAACACAAGATTTTTAGAAGAAAAAAAACTTTTTTCCTGGGTTTGAGTGCTAAAGGAGAATGTAATGTCGTGGGAAAAGCGAAAAGAAGTAAATAAAAAGGTGGGAACAGCGAATCGCCGAGTTGGCCGAGTTAAGAAACGCGAAAAAGAAACAGGCAAAGAGATAGCTAGAGCTACGCTGCAATCACGCTTCTTAGATTTTTCTTTTTAAATAATTCTCGATTTTTATTTATTCTGTAGAGTGTTAGTTTAGGGCAACTGCTCAACATCTTCAAAGGATTCTTGAATAGTCAATAGTATTTGCCACGTTCACCACTTCTTCTTTTTTTGCATTTTTTAAGTCTAAAAAACTTTAATTGTTTTAAATATTTATTCCCTTAAAATTAAAAAAACTATTTGGTATAAATTATAAAAAGAAAATAAATCAAAGTATGTTTTCATATTAAAATATGAATAAAAAATGAGTCAAACACTTCATTAAAAGATAATTGTAAGATAATTATCAAATTAATTTTTAATCTAAAAAATAATGAGTTTTGTTTATTCATCAAATCATGAATGTGCAGCAATTTCAACAAAATAAGATTGTGATTTTATTTTTATAAATTAGGATAAATAATTAGTGTATATATAATTACAAAATATATTTATTTCAAATGATAATAAATATTATAAGAACAATATTATATATATAACAATAAAATCTAAAAATTTAAATAATCCTCGAATTATTATAAAAAATAATTAAATCTCTTGTGATCTTATACAAGTAATTGAGCCTTTCAAAAAGGGAAACAGATGGGAATAGAATAGAATGGGGTCGTGAAGTGCAGTCAAGGGATTTAAGAAATAGAATATTATAAAAAATATATATATTAATTAATTAATTAATTAGCTGGAGAAGAAGCCCAGAGTATCTTGCGTTTCAAGTACAAGTATTTTTATTATATTTTTTTCTAATTTTACTTATATTTTCATTTATTTCTAAAATATACAGAATCTAGATCGGAATCATGGGTCAGGTAACCGTATATTTACGCCCCACTCTCATTAAAAACGACATCGTGCCTTCACTCCTCATAATTCAGTTTTATTTATTTTTAAACAAAAATCGTTACTCTTATTAAAAAGTGAAAATATCCAAAATTATATTAAAAAATTACAACTATTATCGTAAACTAAATACATAATTTGGATATTTTCTTATAACATTAAAACTACTCACTTTATATCATATAAGAACTATACATGAAAAAAGTTAAAAACCCAACCAAAATACTTGAACAAATGAAAAATAAATAAATACAGATAGAAAGAGAGATGGCACATGTTAACGGGTTTCTCTGGATGCACATTAGCATGTCTAATGGAATCTGAGATTTTCGTTACTGCTCGATGGGTTTTGATCGGGATTTCCAAGTTTTGATTTCTGAGGTTCTTTTACTTTCAACTTCATGAGTGATTCTTCTAAGTTGGATAGGAGGATGTTGTTTGGGGGGTTCGACACGACAAACTTTGGAGTTTTTTCCACCGGTGGTTTATGATGGTGTTCCTCTTATTCAACCTCCTTCTAAGATTTTTGAGGATGGGATTTCAGAGTGGTAGCTATCTAGTGGATTTTGCTTGGGTCTGTTCCGAATCTTGCTTCTATACAGCGAATTGTGGAGGTTTTGTGGGGGAAAGATTCGAAGGGTTCTCCTATTCAGGTTAGTTTGGTTGGGCCAAATCTTTATGTTTTCCCTTTCGTTTCTAAGGCTGCTCGTGATTGGGTTTTGGAGAATGGACTTTGGCATATTCAAAATAAGCCACTAATCCTTAGGAAACAAGAACCTAATATAAAGTGCCTCGTTTTTTTATCTTACGAAGATGCATGTATGGGTGCATTTGTATAACGTGCGTTGGAACTTTACTCGAAGACAAATTTGAGTTATATTGTTAGTGTGATAGGCATTCCTCTTTCTATGGATTTTGTTACTGCTTCTAAAAAGAGGTTAGAATACACGAAAATTTGTGTTGAAATTGGGGTGGGTGCTACGATTCCTAAATATGTTGATGTTATGTTGCATGATGACTTAGCTATTTCGATTAGGGTAGTAGTGCCTTGGATATCTTCTTGTTGTGGGCTGTTAAGGAATTTTTTCAGATTGCTTCGTTGTCTCCTACTTTTAATGCTACAGTAATTGTGTTGGTCCCTAAAATACCTAATACGTGAATGACTAAATATTTTCGTCCTATTTCATGTTGCTCGGTGGTACTTAAGACCATCACTCGAATTATTGTAAGTCGATTGGCTGATTATTTTCCTGGCATGATCTTCTCGAATCAATCTGCTTTCATTAAAGGGTGAAGCATTGTTGACTCTTCTTTCTTAAGAGTTGGTTAAAGGGTATGCTCGTAAGTCACTTTCTCCAAGATGTGCTATTAAAATTAACTTGAAGAAAGCTTTTAATTATGTCAATTGGGATTTCTTGATGAGTGTCCTTGCTACTTTGGGATTGTTGGAGGTTTTTAGAGAGTGTATCAGGGCTTGTGTCACTAATCCGTTTTTCTGTTGCTTTTAGTGGCAGCTTAGTGAGATATTTTAGAGGAGGCAAAGGGATAAGGCAAGATGACCTTTTTTTGCCTTATCTCTTTTTAATGGTCATGTACGTTCTCTCTCACTTGTGGATACTGCAGCTAAGGGTGGGATCTTTAAGTTTCATCATAAGTGTAAGCGAATCTCCTTTACGCACTTTTATTTTGCTGATGACTTGCTCATCTTTTGTCATAGATCTGAGGACTTGGTGTTGGGGGTGGTAAGTATGCTTAATTGAAATGTCGGGATTACAACTGAAAATGGGGAAAACAAAATTATTTACTAGTGGAATACATGTGGATGTTTTAAATCGAATTAAAGTTGATGTTGGCTTTAAACTAGGAATGTTCCCTATTAGGTACCTTGGTGTGCCACTTGTTACTAGGAAATTGAATGAGAAAGATTGTTTGTCATTGTTGAATAGAATTAAAAGCAAGTTGGACCTTTGGTCTAGGAGGAATTTGAGTTATGAGGGGGAATGCAACTGATTAAATATGTTTTGTTTAGTATTTCTAACTTTTGCTGTAGGCAGCTGATCTTGCCTAAGGTGGTGATCCAAAAGGTGGAGCAACTCTGTATGTGTTTTTTCTGGAAGGGTGATGACCTGTCAACTAGGGGAGCAAGGGTTAGTTGAAAGCATGTATGTTCTCTTAATTGTGAGAGGGGGCTTGAGTTTGAGATGCTTGACTGATTGGAATAAAGTTTGTTACTTGCTCTTGGTTAAGAATATCTTAGCTGGGGAGGATTCGTTTTTGGTGGCCTAGGTTAAAGAAAATCCCTTGAAATATGAGGATTTTTTGTTGGTGAGTTGTAGGTCTCTTTATAGTTGGACCTTAAAGAAGTTATTAAAGTTGAGAAGTGAGGTTGGTGGTTTATTTGATGGTGTGGTGGATTAGAATGAAGTAAATGGTGGATGGATTTTGGAGAAATTCAATATATGATGGAAAATGTTTAAGGGGAGAGTTTGATTTGGTTCCCTTTGCATGTTTATTTGACGGTGTGGTGGATTGGAATGAAGTAAATGGTGGATGTATTTGAGAGAGAATTCATGATAGAAATGAAAATGTTTTATGAGAGAGTTTGATTTGGTTCCCTTTGCATATTCCTAAGGTTTCTACAGTTGCTTGGATGGCCATATTAGATAGACTTCCAACTAAGGATATACTCAATCGTATGGGAATGCGAGTGGAAGATGGTTGTGTCATATGTTATGAAGGGATGGAAAATAGGAATAATCTTTTTTGTGATTCTCCATTCTCTTATAACATTTGGAGCAGGATCATGCGAGTGTGCAAGCTGCCTTGCAGGCTTTTATGTTGGGAATATACTCTAGCTTGGGCTGTGGGGAGCTTGAAGGGGAAATCCCTCATTGTCTGCATTTTGAAGTTTTTATATTTTACATGGGATGAGCGTAACTATAGGTGTTTTAGGGGAATATCCTAGTCAGCTGATGATATTTTTGAGTGTGTTAAGGGAATTATTTGTGTTAAGTTGCAGGGATGTTGTATTAATAAATTGGACAGTGTGAATATGCAGCTCTGTTTAGAGTGTGGAATAGGATAATTGTTGCCTTTGCTAGTTTATTTAGTTAGGCATGCGATTTGTTGAAGTGGGGGAAACTATTTTGGTGTCTTCTATATTTGGTTGTATGTTGCAGTTTTGATGCTTTCTTTTGGATACTATTAGAATGAAATGCACATGAATTATCCCAAATAAAAAAATACAAACAAATCTGACTGCAACGACAAATGAACTACAAAAGAGGATTAAGCTACTGAAAGACCACATAGAACTGCAAATAAGAGCCGAGCCTCATGAAAAGCTATCCACTAATGCAAAATCATGTATCCAAATTCAATTCGATGGTCCATTGTAGGGAAAATCAACAAGATTACAAATAAGTGTCATCTTGATCAGCCACCATGATGTCAAATCCAACCCTAAGAAAACGTAAAATAAAAAAACAGCTAAACGACTGAGAAAGAAGACGAAAAACGTGTCACAAATGCAGAGTTATTCTTATTAAAAACTAAAAAAGAAACAAAGAGAAAAGAGAACCGACGATCGACAAACAGAATCAAAATTGACGTCGTCGTCGGCTAAACAAAATCAAATAAGAAAAAAATGATATAATCAATATAAAACGACACAAACTCTAAAGAAGAAAAAACGCAAAAAGCCATACTTTAGTATTATTTAATTTCTCACTAATCTTACATTAGTATTTTAAAATATTATAATTGTATATTATTTTAATCATTGATATTTGTTTGTTTTGAAAAGATATAATGAGTTATTTTATTAAAAATAGAAAAATGTCCAAATTACAATGAAAGTTTACAACAACCGTAAATTAAAACACATAATAAGAACATTGTCGAAACGATTTTTAACCGTACGGGGCGAGGGCGAGATTTTGGAAACCGCGTCATTTTTAATTATTATCTTTTCAATTGAATTTTTAATTAAAAAACAGTGCGATTTTAGAAAACCTCTCGTTTCGAAAAATTGGAAATTCCTTTACGATAAAAATATAAGGTTCGAGGAGTCGCCACCAATCTTTGATTAGGGTGTGATTGGGCACCCAAAAACATTGTCATTTTAAATAAAAATTAATTTTAATTAAAACGACAAATTTACGGTCTACGTTACCAAAATCCAAGTTCGGGAGTCGGTTACGCGTGGGGAAGGATTAGCACCCCCACAACGCCCTAAATCGGTACCTAGTTGATTAATTAATTTCTTTGCAACGAATTTCGCAAGTTCAAATTTAATTTGATTAATGATCCCTTTAAACAACAAACATGCAAATTTGCAACATTCAAAGCAACAAAATAGATTTAATTTAAAATTACCAAGTCATTAGAAAGATAAAGAATATTCGATTATTTAAAAATATCGAGACCAAATCTTTAGTTCAGTTCTAACGACCTTTTCTCGAAAATTTTAAATAACCGAATATTTCCTTTTCTTTCGTTCCCAAAATTTTAAAGTGAGAAATCAACCTTTTTTTTTGGTGACAATGACAGGATACGCTTGTAATTTAAAATCGTCAAAAATGACTTTTATGTAAGTTAAGAAAAGCCATTCTGACGATTTTAAATTAAAAGGGTATTACCCTTAATCCAATTATGTGATCAGGCTGAGTCATGCACATGAGGCTAAACATGCATAAAAAACTACACCTAAATATACAAACACTAACAACATGCTCGGAATGTGATATTTCAATAAAAATCACATACATATTTTATAATTAAAAAAATATATATATACTCTATACATAGCTATACTTAATGAACAAAGGTGACCTAAACACAACCAACGAAAACATAGCATAACAAATTATAAAATTTCAGAAAATAATTATATTTAAATTAAACTTTAATATCCTAATTATGAATAAAATAAAAATTAAGGTAGAAATACTAGCATTATACCGTACTGAATACTAAGAACTGAAATGAAACTATTCTCATTACAAGGGACTAAAAACAAAATAAAACAAAACACACTCAGGACTAAAATGCAACATACAAAAATGTGGATGTCAAATGTTTAAGACAACAAAGATTTAAATACAACAAAACATAGGACTAAAATACAAAGAAACTAAATCACAGGATCTTTTCATAACATTTTCATTTCTGGGCAGTCCAAACATGATATAACCAAAATATTACATAGGATCAAAATGCAAGTTTCTAAAACTATGCATCCAATGTAAAAACAACAATAAAATCGGCCTAGCAGGATTCAGGACTAAAGTGTAAACCGCTGGAAATTTAAGGCCAAAATCAGAAAACATCAAAGTCTACTTTGGGACCAAAGCGAAATGGACTTAAAATCTATGGGCCCTGAACGAGATTAACCCCTCCCTCAAAACACGGGATATTTTCCCACGATAACAAAACGTCGTCGTTTCAACATTACCCAAAGCTACGTCGTTTTGACGTATTAATATAGTGGAAATTAGGGTAAATTTCCTAACCTAAACTCATTTCCCTCTCCAGCCAGAAAATAAATCCCCTCGCCATTCTCTGCCTCTCCCTTCTCCTCTCTGCTCTCCCGTCTCTCAACCCTAAATGAGACAGAAGGTCGCCGCGGCCTCCGCCGTTCAACGGCTCCGATGGGGAGCCACACAAGCCCCGAAGATAACTCGAAGCAGACCTCTACCTAAAACCAAACCTTAACCCGAGACATAGCCCTCAAAACCCGCTGCTAACCAAACGAACCCGAGCCTTATATCCAACCCTAACAGAAACCTTCGCAACCGCCGTGACCACCGTGGCCTTTCCCCTCCCTGGAGGACTCCGAAGAGAAGTCAAACCATCACCCAAACCCCACCTAGACGGTCCTACCCAGAACCCAACAAAACCCCACCTAGACGGTTCTGGACTCTTAACAAAGGTAGTGAGTACTTAAAGGTGAGTTTCTTCACTCTCGTCCCTTTTTTGGTTACTGATGGATTGAAAGTGGATATCTAAGGCTTTTTTGAAATGGTTTCTCTTCCTGTTGATTTCTGGTTGATTTCCGTTTTCTTTCTATTTGCTGTTCTTCCCTGTTGCTGATGACTGAGAGTCCCCTCTACTCTCCTTTTCTTTCGTTTTTTTATGTTCCCTCGTTCATGAGCCTCCTTTCTTCCTCTTTGGTCCCTCTCTATATCTGTTTTTTGTTGTTGGTTTTCTCTCCTCGATTTCTTCGTGCTTCTCGTTCTGCTTCTTGTTTCGTGTGTTTGCAGGGCACTGGCGAGAGCAGATCACGGGCGGCAGCTGTGGGGAGGCGAGCTATTGTCCGGTTGGGCGTGCGTGATCTGGCAGCAGGGTTGGCTTCACGTGAGACTGCAGCTGGCTCGGGGATTGCTGGGAGTTGGGAACCATTGGATCTTGAATCCAGATCCAACAACCTTCAATGATGCGGCGCTGGAGGCTGTGACAGGGAACCCTAACGGGTTTAGGTTTTCCAGAGTTGGGCCCATAACAACCGGGCTGTTGTGTTTTTTCATTGGTTCAAGCCTGTTTGGTTCGGCCTGTAACAAAAATGGAAATATTTAATGCATATTTTATATATTTAATTATTTAATTATTTAACTATTTAATTACTTATCCACATATATATATATATATATATATATATATATATATACTAATAACTACATAATACCAAACTTATAATAATAACCAAAATAACAATAATAAAACCCGAATTAAACTCAAATAATCCCGGACAAATCGAGCATCTACAGCTGCCCCTCTTTGCTCATTGTTGTATAACGAGAATAGAGTAAAGATCAAAAGATGATCAAGTTTGTCTGACCATAAGCACTTTGATAGACTCATCCGCTCCACTCTTCCTCTAGGGTGAGTGAGACTTGAAAAAAAAATCTTCTGAAAATGGGTTCGCTCCCTCTTTCTCCAGGAGAATAGAACTCGAACATCTTCAAAAACCGCGTCAGTTCTCTAGTCCTTCAGAGAGTATAAGACTCGAACAATCTTTAACAATCACATCTGCCCCCTATTTCTTCAAAGAGTATAAGACTCGAACAATCTTCACTGATCGCGTCTGCCCCCTATTTCTTCAGAGAGTATAAGACTCGAACAATCTTCATCGATCGCGTCTACCCCCTATTTCTTCAGAGAGTATAAGACTCGAACAATCTTCAACGATCGCGTCCGCCCCCTATTTCTTCAGAGAGTATAAGACCCAAACAATCTTCAACAATCGTGTCTGCCCCCTATTTCTTCAGAGAGTATAAGACTCGAACAATCTTCAATAATCGCGTATGCCCCCTATTTCTTCAGAGAGTATAAGACTCGAACAATCTTCAACGATTGCGTCTGCCCCCTATTTCTTCAGAGAGTATAAGACTCGAACAATCTTCAACGATCGCGTCTGCCCCCTATTTCTTCAGAGAGTATAAGACCCACAATCTTCATCAATCGCGCCTGCCCCCTATTTCTTCAGAGAGTATAAGACTCGAACAATCTTCAACGATCGCGTCTGCCCCCTATTTCTTCAGAGAGTATAAGACTCGAACAATCTTCAACGATCGCGTCTGCCCCCTATTTCTTCAGAGAGTATAAGACCCACAATCTTCATCAATCGCATCTGCCCCCTATTTCTTCAGAGAGTATAAGACTCGAACAATCTTCAACGATCGCGTCTGCCCCCTATTTCTTCATAGAGTATAAGACTCGAACAATCTTCAACGATCACGTCTGCCCCCTATTTCTTCAGAGAGTATAAGACCCACAATCTTCATCAATCGCGTCTGCCCCCTATTTCTTCAGAGAGTATAAGACTCGAACAATCTTCAACAATCACGTCTGCCCCCTATTTCTTCAGAGAGTAAGAGACTCGAATAATCTTCAACAATCGTGTCTGCTCCCTATTTCTTCAGAGAGTATGAGACTCGAACAATCTTCAACAATCGTGTCTGCTCCCTATTTCTTCAGAGAGTATGAGACTCGAACAATCTTCAACAATCGTTGGGAAACCTGTAAATATTTAAGTCATCATGCAATGTCATGATCCTATTCATGCCTAAAAGGTATGCAAATGTGCAATTTAATGCATTTTCTTCTTCGAAGGAACATCATCTCTTTTGATTTCAATGGAACTCGATTTCGTTTCGGGTACAGAGCATTTGATCAGTTCACCCCAGCTAACACTCTCAATACCATATCTTTTGGCTCGACAGGACTTTGACTTCTTTCTTTCTTGAAACCTGCCGGTACACATGACCAACTTCTTGATAAATGACAATTTCTTTGGGTCATCTATTAATGGCTAAGATTGTCTATGAATTCCAAAGTTTTAGCTTTTCGCAACCATACAAGCTTATGGGTAAAACCATTGCTAGCTTCAGAATACCTACATTTCCAAAATCTTTTGCATAATAATACAGAATGATCTCATGTACCATAAGTTAAGCTATGCGTTTTAACTTTTTCAAAATTAGATGCTTGTAAAAGGGAAATTAAGAAGGGAAAATATCTCTTTATTTATATAAATGCGAAGAATTTTTAGGCAACTACATGACAAACTTTTAATCGGAAAAGAACAAAAGGATAGGTGTCTTCAAATATCAATAACACAAATGCTTTTGAATTGGCACGCCGTCAGAATGACTCGAGTGTTGCTTTTGTCAAAAGGATCTCCAAAATGGTGATGACACCTAAGAGTGCGAAACTCTTTCTAAACCCCAAAATCTCCCATTATTGGATGCCATAAACCAATATTGAATCTCACGTGCATTCAATTTCTCATCTGGTTGTCTCTATCGAGACTCATTAATCTTTGGTCTCAACCCCAATTGCCATTGTCGTTACCCATGTCAGGAGCTCTTCCCACTCCCCAAAAACAATTCAGATCCTCCACCATACACGAACTCTGAATTTAAAACTTAAGTCGCCCTTTGCGGGTTTTCGACTCGACCTCCTTTGGTTTCAAGATGCCCTTTTCGAGTTTTAATCTTGAACCCTCATTTTTTCATTTTTTTCATTCATTTTTTATTTTATTATTTTATTATTTTTCCATTTTTCACTCATTTTTTCTTCTTCTTTTTTCTTCAAGCAAAATACTTCTTAACTGCGTCAGAATTCACTGGATAAGGTAATTCAGACCCATCCATCTCAGTTAAGACTAGAGCTCCCCCAGAGAAGGCTTTCTTGACAACATAAGGTCTTTCCCACTTGGGCATCCATTTCCCTCGGAAATCTTTTTGAATGGGCAATATCCTCCTGAGCACCAAATCTCCTTCGTGGATTTCTCGAGGGCGAACTTTCTTATCATGTGCTCGTATCATCCGCTTCTGGTATATCTGACCGTGACAAATAGCCTTCAATCTCTTTTCTTCAATCAGATTCAATTGGTCATATCTGGCCTGTACCCATTCTGCCTCATTTAGCTTCACCTCCGATAAAACCTGGAGCGAGGGAATTTCCACTTCAATAGGAAGGACAGCTTCCATCCCATAAACTAGAGAAAACAGAGTTGCCCCAGTTGACGTCCGTACAAAAGTCCGATAGGCAAACAGAGCAAATGGCAACTTCTCATGCCAATCTCTATAAGTTTCAGTCATCTTCTCTATAAGCCTCTTAATGTTCTTATTAGCTGCCTCCACTGCCCCATTCATCTTTGGGCGATAAACCGTGGAATTATGATGCTTTATTTTGAATTGCTCACCTACAGATTTCATCATCTTGTTGTTTAAGTTCAATGCATTGTCAGAGATAATTCTCTCTGGTAAGCCATATCTGCAGATGATTTCCTTCTTCAAGAACCTACATACCGTTGACTGGGTAACACTTGCATAGGAAGCTGCTTCTACCCACTTGGTGAAGTATTCTATTGCTACCAGAATGAAGCGATGACCATTTGACGCTTTCGGAAAAATTTGCCCAATAACATCCATGCCCCACATAGAAAACGACCACGGAGCTGTCATCACATGCAACGGATGAGGAGGGGTGTGCATTCTATCCCCATAAATCTGACACTTGTGACACTTTCGGGCATAATTGATGCAATCAGTTTCCATAGTTTACCAATAATACCCAAATCTCATAATCTGTCTGGCCATTACATGCCCATTAGCGCATGGGTGCCACATATTCCTTCATGTACTTCTTCAAGAATCATTTTCGCTTCTTTAGTGTCCACACACCTTAATAAGACCTGATCCATGCTTTTCTTATATAAGGTCTCACCATTAAGCACATACCCTGCTGCCATTCTTCTAATTGTCCTTTTGTCATTCTCAGTTGCCTGTTCGGGGTAACTTTGATATCTTATATACTGGAAGATATCATAGTACCAAGGTCCTTCATCATCTTCTTCTTCAATCTTAAAGCAGTGGGCTGGATACTCATAAGCCTTCATCTCAATAGGCATCATATTTGAATGCTCGTTCATCTTAAAGGCCGCTGCCAAAGTAGCCAAGGCGTCCGCCATTTGATTTTCTTCTCTGGGGAGGTAATTGAAAGTCACTTCTTCAAATTCTTCAATAAGTCCCTGAACTAATTTATGATATTCCACAAGTTTGGGATCTTTAGTTTCCCATTCTCCTCTGAGCTGGTAAATTACCAAAGCTGAATCCCCATATACCCTCAGCATTTTTGCTTTGAGTTCAATAGCTGCTCTAAGACCCATAACACAAGCCTCATATTCAGCCATATTGTTTGTACAATCAAAATTGAGCCGACTGGTAAAAGGATAATGCTCTTCACTTGGTGAGACCAAGATTGCCCCAATCCCATACCCCAAGGCGTTTGAAGCACAATCAAAGTTCATCTTCCAGTATTTACCGGTGAGAGTAATTGTTTCTTCCTCCGAGATAGCCATTAAATCCTCATCCGGAAAATCGAAGTTCAACTGTTCATATTCTTCTGAAGCCCTACTCGCAATGAATTCTGCTATAGCGCTCACTTTAACTGCCTTCTGGCTTACATACTGGATATCAAATTCGGACAACAGGATTTGCCAACGGGCTAACCTTCCAGACAATGCAGGTACCCCCATTAGATACTATAAAGGGTCCAGCTTAGATATGAGCCAGGTAGTATGATACAACATATACTGTCTAAGTCTTCTGGTAGCCCACACTAAAGCGCAACACAATTTTTCAATTGGTGAGTATCTGGCCTCACACTCAGCGAACTTCTTACTGAGATAATAGATAGCCCTATCCCTCTTCTCATTTTGATCATGTTGCCCCAACACACATCCCATTGAATTGTCATAAACGGACAAGTAAAGAATTAAAGGCTTTCCTGGGATAGGTGGCGCTAGGGTCGGAGTATTCGAAAGATATCTCTTTACTGCCTCAAAAGCCTCTTGATAATCCTCACTCCATTCTCCTGAATCATTCTTACGAAGAAGGTGGAATATGGGATCACATTTTTCGGTCAACTGCGAGATAAACCGAGCGATGTAATTTAATCTCCCCAAAAATCCTCGAACCTCTTTCTGTGTTCTTGGGGCTGGCAAATCTTGAATGGCTTTTACTTTATCGGGATCTATTTCAATTCCCTTTCGGCTCACTACGAATCCCAACAGTTTTCCCGATATCACCCCAAAAGTACACTTATTTGGGTTAAGTTTTAGTTGGCACTTCTTTAATCTTTGAAAGAGCTTCCTCAAATTCTTGATATGTTCCTCCTCCGTCTTGGCTTTGACAATCATATCATCGACATAGACTTCAATTTCTTTATGCATCATGTCATGAAACAACGTCACCATGGCCCTCTGATAGGTTGCCCCTGCATTCTTTAATCCAAACGGCATGACTTTATAACAGAACGTCCCCCACATAGTGACAAACGTTGTTTTCTCCATATCTTCAGGGTACATTTTAATTTGATTATAGCCGAAGAAACCATCCATAAATGAGAATAAGGAATTTCCAGCAGTATTGTCCACTAACGTGTCTATATGTGGCAAAGGAAAATTATCCTTTGGACTAGCTCTATTCAGATCTCTATAGTCGACATACATTCGTACCTTCCCATCCTTCTTTGGTACTGGGATAATATTTGCTACCCACTCAGGATATTTGGCTACTGTGAGAAACCCAGCATCAAATTGTTTCTTCATTTCTTCTTTAATCTTGAGCAGCATCTCGGGTCTCATTCTTCTCAGTTTCTGTTGTACAGGCTTACAATCAGGCTTTATTGGTAATTTATGGACAACCAATTCTGTATCCAGCCCTGGCATGTCCTCGTACGACCAAGCAAATACATCCTTGAATTCTTGAAGTAATTCTATCAAGCTTTGCCTTCCTTCAGCAGACATGGTGGTACCAATCTTTACTTCCTTTCTATCCTCATCTGTACCCAGGTTCAAGATCTCTGTAAGCTCTTCGTGAGGCAGAATCTGCTCATCTTCCTGTTCCACTATCTTTAGTAATTCTGAGGGTGGTTCACATCCCTCATCATCATCACAACCTTCGATTTCCCCTTGACATATGGGCATCTCGAAATCAATCTCCGGGTCAGAGTCATTAGCATTCGTATTATTGATATCTGAGTTCCTGAAAGGATAACGAAAAAGAAGATATTTATACATATATACATATGGGAGAATCTTTTCCCATATAAACAAATAGAAAGAAATAATATATGTGTATATTCAAACAAAAATGCATGAGGAAATGTTTGCCATTTGGGAATTAACAAAACACATCTTTTATTGAAAACAAGTAAAAACACACAACTTAACCCTTTACATCAAATCACCTACTGTCCCAGGGTATGAACAATAGGGAAGAGTTCTAGTGTATTACTCTGCAAAAGATTTGTAAACTACAGGCAATTCCTCCGTAGTCCAGTTGTTCAACACAAAGCCCAGTGGCGCAGGGTAAATGCCCGTAGCTCTCATTTCTTTGAACTCCTCATCGGTTATGACATTAATGCCCAAGTCCTCCAAGGCATTCTCAACTATCACTTTACTGCTTTCCAAAGTCCCTTGAAACATATATCCTCCTGATACGAAAATGCTGCTCAATAGCGGGAATGTCATGGGCTCCCAGCTTGGGTCCTCACCAGTCAATCTTGCCTTTCTCAATTCCTGAATCTTCTTGATGCTTCTCAGTTTTTCTTTTAAAGTCGGCTGATACCCTAAACCGAACCTGTCTCTTTTAGTTACAGGGTAGATTGGGCCCACCAGTCCTTGCAACCGACGTCTAAACCCTTTGCCAGTTTTTGCTCCTCTTCCAAGAGTCAGCTTAAGCCCCATTTTGGTGCAGTTTGACAATCTAGGCTTCAGGATCTTCTTTCCTTCTGCCACAAACATGGCATTGACATATTCCAACGATCTGAAAGAACATTCAACAGCTTGCTCTTCCACTTCAACGTATGGAGCAGTAGTAGAAACCGAAGCAATAATGTCTTCTTCAGCATGAATGCATATAAGCCTCCCATCAATTGCAAATTTTATCCTTTGGTGCAACGTTGACGGAACCGCACCGGACTGATGAATCCAGGGCCTTCCCAATAAACAGTTGTATGTAGGCATGATCTCCATCACAATAAACTCCACTTCGTATATCGCCGGGCCAATAGTCAAAGGGATATCAATCTTGCCTAGAACTTCTCTCTTCGTTCCATCAAAAGCTCGAACCACACTTTGACAACTTCTCATCAGGGTGCTATCCACTGGCAGTTTTTTCAGGGTCACCAAGGGCATCACATTTAACGCCGAACCGTTTTCTATCAGTACTCTGGATAGAACATGCCCTTTGCACCTAACTGTGATGTGTAGAGCCTTATGATTGCCAATCATCCCAGAAGGGATCTCGTCCTCAGAAAAAGATAAAAAATTATCGGCCTGGATGTTGGCAACTAGTCGGTCCAGCTTTTCTGTGGGTATCTCCTTCGGGACAAATGTTTGGTTTAAAACTTTTAACAGGGCGTTGCGATGAGCCTCTGAACTCAGAAGAAGTGATAGGACAGAAATACGGGCAGACAGCTTGTGCAGTTGCTCAACAATACTGTATTCACTATGTTTCAAAAATTTTAAAAATTTCATCGCTTCATTCTCCGTTACTGGCTCATTGACGATGGGTTCATCTTCTCTTATCTGCACATCGATACTTTTTCCTTTCTCGACAGCAATCTTTTTCTCAGGTTCTTTGTGATAACATCTACCACTCCTGGTCATGTGTCCCACTTCATCTACCTCTTCCTGTTGCTTTGTCACCTCTCCTATTTGACAAGTATATCTCCAGGGTACCTGTTTATTGTCTTTATACGGGAACAGAGATGGAGGTGTAATAATCACCTTTGGAGCTACCTTCTCAGCCACTCGATTCTTAGGAGTAATGACGAGGGGACAACTAGCACTATAGACCCCTTTGGATGATCCCTCAGAGGCGTAAACTTCCGCTTCTTCTTTCTCAGCCACTTCTTTGAAGAACTCGATTTCCTTACTATCCATCATCTCTTATACCAGCCCTAAGAAATCAGAACACTGTTGTATACTGTGTCTTGTGCAGTTATGGTAGTGGCACATCTCTTCATTGTTGAACTGTTCACATGGCAGATTAGTCTTTAATAGTCCTACCTTGACCATTTGGCACCACACCCAAGACATGGGTGACATCACCTCACTAATATTTTTTACAGTCATTCTTCCTTTCTCTTCAGCGACTGCATTAATCACGGCTCCTGCATGGTTTGGTAATGGATTCTGGGCTATGTTTGGCTGTTCACTGTCACCAAAATTGATGACGTTTCTTCTCCTCAGAGCTTAGACGACCTTTTTGAAAGCGGGACAATTTTCAATAGAATGTCCATAAACCTCTGCATGGTATTCGCACTTAGCACTAGCATCATACCACTTGGGATACGGGGGTTGTATAGGGTCCACATGAAAAGGTGAGACTACATGTCGATCATATAATTCGTGGAATAACTCCTTATAAGTCATAGGAATCAGATCAAATTGAGGCCTCTCTCTCATTGGATCTCTTGCCCCTTGTCTATTGTCAATTTGGGGTGATGCTACCGTTCCCTGTGGTCTGGACACTGTGATATTATGGGAATCATACTGCCTTACGTTGCTGACTTCGTTTTCCTTCTTCCTCATCGGTTGTTTCTTGCTGGAATATCCTCCCTCAAGCTTCCCGCTTTTAATCGCCATTTCAATCATTTCTCCCGCCATAACTATATCAGCAAAACTTCGAGAAGGATTACCAACAAAATGTGAGAAAAATGGAGCCTTCAAGGTATTAACAAAAAGTAGGTTCGTTTCCTCCTCTACCAACGGTGAGTGGACTTGTACTGCTACCTCTCTCCACCTCTGAGCATATTGTCTGAAACTTTCATTATGCTTTTTTTCCATTGCTTGCAGCACCATTCTGTTAGGCCAGACGTCCTTCACATGCTTATACTGGTCAAGAAAAGATTTGGCCAGGTCTTTCCATGTCCTGACATCAACTCTCCTTAGTTGATTATATCATCGCAATGCTGAGCCTACTAAGCTTTCCTGGAAACAGTGGATCAACAGCTGGTCGTCCCCTAAGTAACCAGTTATTTTCCTGCAGAACATTGTGATATGGGCAGAAGGGCATTGGGTACCGTCGTATTTCTCGAAGTCAGGAGTTTTGAACTTGGGAGGTAGGACCAGATCAGGAACTAAACTCAGTTCCTTAGCGTCGAGACCATACAAGCTGGTATCTTCTTTCATAGCTTGTACTTCATTTGCTAGCTTCTTATATTGCTCCTGCAACAACTTGTTTTCGCTCTTCTTTGCTTCTTCATCAAGGTCCGAGACCTGGTGATATGGGCTTTCTTCGGGATGCGAACAAGATCCCGGTTGCGGATTAACTGCAATGCCGTCAGGATTTATGTGTACTTTGGTATGGATAGATGTTCCTTGGATATTCGGAGACTGTACCGGGGTAAACCCTGGAGGGTAAAGTAGTTCTTCACTTGTTTGCTCATGGGCCTTTCCGTGCTCTGGATTTATCCCTCCCATCATATTTGCCAACTTAGACAACATATCCTCTTGAGCCTTAAGCATATCTTCTTGCATTTTCCTTAGATCATCTTGCAATTGCAGTTGAGTTCTTTCAATTTGAGCAATCTTATCATTCATGGCCTTCCTTGTGTTATAGTGATGCTTGAAATTTCCCAGTATTCTGTAATGTATCCCTTATTGTTAATTTTAATGCTTTGAGGATGAATGCAAATTATATAAAGTGTGATAAAAAATGCAACACAAAACTTAAATTGCAAATAAAATGCAAATGCATACAGAAATGCATTGATTCATAAGACGCGATCAGTCTTAGAACAACTTTCATTTAGGACAAAAGCATCATCTTTACAAGAAAAGTCCATTACAGAAAAGGCCTAGCTCTCATGTTCAGCTCTACTATCTGATTGACAAGCCAATCGACCCTCTTTCCTACATCTGATGCTGGATTGGTGTAGCTCTGGATGACTTTTGCTTGGAGGTCCATCTCTCCCAACTGCCTCGCAACGCCGCTTAACTGATTCATGGTCTCTCGGATCACGTGATTCACGTTTGTCTTCCAGTCTCTAAAGTGATCGTTTGAGTTTTGCCATTGCAGTCTGGTGCCTTGGACGGTGCGCTCGAGACCAGCGATTTGTGTCTGGCAGCTTCGTAAGGCAGCCTCTAAATCATGAATCTTCTTTTGCAAAGCAGCGTTCTCCTCGAGGCTAACCCTTTGATCCACTGGGCAACGCTGACTGTTTTCTGTAGATAAGGAACTTTCAAGCTGCATAACGTAGGCACTGTACTCTTCATTCTTTGCCTTGGCTCGAGCTAACTCTTCCTCATGCCTTGATTCCATTTCATGCATCTCTTGATTGAGTACCTCTATCCGTTCGTTCTTTGCTCCGCACCTCTGTATCCAGAGGAATACTTCATCCTGTTTGCCTTGGAGCACACTCTCCCGATGTTGCCTTTCTAATTTTAGCTCTTCTTTGTTTTGCCTCTTCTCAGTTTCGAGCTCGTCGATTCTTTACTTTCTAACCTCAAGTTCAAGTTGCATGTTATTTGCCTTCATTCTGAGTTCTTCAATATTAGCATGCAATTCTTCTTCTTGCTTCTTGCTCAAGGTGTACCTTTGTCTTAACTCTTTAGCCTATGTCCTTTCGCTCTTCAGTGCCCTAACCCAGGACCTTCTCTCGGACTCAAGTTCTTGATTTCTTTTCTTCTTCTCTGTCTCTACTTCTCTGACTCGGTGCTCTCTCTCGGCTCTGACATCTCTAACTCGACTATCCCTCTCAGCCCGGAGCTCTAACCGCCACTGCTCTGAAGTTCTCCCGAGGCCAGCAATTGCCCGTGCTCGACTCATATTTGGGTAATCGCTCTGTAAACTAGTGAGATTGGCCTCCACTTCATCCTTTTTCTTGCGCATAAGCTCAAACTGTGTATTATAGAACCCCCTATCTATGTCCAACATGAAATTCTTTTGTCTAAGGGCCTCACACTCTGCTTCCTTCCTGGCGATTTCCGCTTCGAATTCACTCTTCAGTATCTCCAAATTAGACGGTACGTATTTAAACTGTGCTTCCAAAGGAATTGTTTTGTCACGATCCGCCAACGGAAGGATATCATTCTTTCGCACCGCCCTCCATGCCACGTAATCTGGCGTCAGCATGACCTCAGCTGCTATGAAATCAGTTCTAAAGGTTGACTTCCACGCCTCTGACATTGCACGAGCAGTCTTCTTGTAGTGATCTCCACAGTACACAAATTCAGATGCCTTCAGACCGGATGTAGCTGGGACGAATTGGCGTGCCCCAAATTGCCTCAGTACCATCAGTGGCGCATAGCCTACTCCACCCCATAACCCTAATAGGGTTACCCAATCGGAATCCCCGCATTTGTACAACACATCCATAAAAGCTAACCAGGGGACATGCCACACTATATCATGCTCCTGTAAATTTCTGAAGAGTGAAACCCAATCCTTCCTGGTGAGATGCTCTGGCCACTCTTTAGTGAGGAAATCTTTTAAGGGTGAATAGGCCGTAGAAAACCGTCGACTATACTCTCGGTTAATTTTCCAGAAGTGACTGCGTATCCAAACAGTAAGCAACTGGACACACCCGGTGAAGCGGCTACTCTCAGCTCTTCTGCAACTGCTAAGTGCTCTGAATGTTTCGGCCAAAACCGCAGGAACATGGTTTACCTTCCTTTCCAAACGCTCGAATAAATCGACCACTGCGGTTTCCACGTGATAAAGAACTTTCGGGAAAATCATCAAACCATAAATTCCCAAGGCGAACATCTCCATGCTCTTCTCGATATCGCTATGCTTGATGATAAGCTCCTTGAGGCATGACCAAGGGAAGCAATCAGACTCTCCCTTCTTTTGGATTCGATCAGCAACCCACTTCTCTCCCATCCCAGTAATCCTTGCGAGCTTGCTCTTAAAGGATTATGTCCTTGAGGCTTTTGAGTAGATTCGGTCCAAGTGTATCGTCTCGAAATGAAACAAGGAGGTGTATTCTTCTAACGTGGGAGTTATGTCTTCCTTGTTGAAAGTGAAGCAGCTATATGCGGGATTCCAAAACTGGATGAGAGCTTTGATTAGGGGTTCGTTTACTTTCACATACAACAGAAGGGTGATGTCACCATACTTTTGCCAGAAAGAGTATTTCACATCAGAATTCCAACTTTCCCAAATTTCGCGTAACTCTTGCAAATCGTTTTGCTTTAGACTGACCAGAGCAACCTCTGGTAGTACTGATATGTAATCTTCAGTCAAACTGTCACCTTTCTTCCTCTTAGTTTCTTCGGACCATGACCTCACTTCCGCGTTATCCATTTCCTTGTTATGAAAGCTCTTGTCCATTTTATGACCGCCTTCTACTTTTATGACCACCTTGTGAATCAACACCTTTCTTCATGAATGATGATGCAATGCATCAATAATAAATAAAACATAAAACACAAACAAAAATATAAAACTGTGTTAGTATATACAATGAATAGTCAAAGAATAAACAAACAACATGAAGATAGAAAATATATACATCCTAAACCTTATTCACATGGTATCTACCCAACATGGCATCTACCGAATCATGCTTTAGTAGATCCTACCCAACATGATATTTACCCACATTCTTTGTTACTCATAAAAAAACCTAACCGCATGGTATCTAATTCACATGCATGTTCGAAAAATAAACCTAACCACATGATTTTCTAGTTCTCATACTTATTGCAAAAATAAATTCGAGGAAAAGGTTAGAATGAGTTTCCCCTTCGTGTCTGCAGACAGAGATTCAACATAAGATGGGCAGAGTTTCAGTATTTCTAAAAGGGTCCTCGAATTGTCCTTTGCTGGTGCCCCCTTGGGCTTGCCAGACCCTCGATCCTCGCCCATTATAGGCTTAAAACGGATCAAGTTCAAATTTCGAGAGGATACATTTCCCTATGTCCATGCGAGGAAACTCAATGTTTCACTCGTAAACATAAGGCATGTACCCCATAGGTTACTAGCTAAAGCCCATGCGGAGAAAAGTAATTTTTCTCACGTAAGCGTAGCTTTCACCCCTACCTAACGGGACAGAGCACAGTTAGAATGCTCTAAATATTAAAGGTTTACAGTAACAGTGGGGAAACTCATAATCCTTTGCCTCGATCCAAGAGAAACAATAGACTAAAGTGAAAGTCAGAAAACTGAAAACATGTAGATCACACATTAGTACAACTATTTACTCATTAACCCAAATTACAAATTAAGATGCACACAAAACAATTCAAACAAATAAGGGATCAAAAACCAAATCAAAGCGAACTTATAACTTTCGTTTGCAAAGACAATTAATTAATCGACTATAGGCCTGACTCTCTAAAAGTGTCCCCAGTGGAGTCGCCAAGCTGTCGAAACGATTTTTAACCGTACGGGGCGAAGGCGAGATTTTGGAAACCGCGTCATTTTTAATTATTATCTTTTCATTTGAATTTTTAATTAAAAAACAGTGCGATTTTAGAAAACCTCTCGTTTCGAAAAAATTGGAAATTCCTTTACGATAAAAATATAAGGTTCGAGGAGTCGCCACCAATCTTTGATTAGGGTGTGATTGGGCACCCAAAAACATTGTCATTTTAAATAAAAATTAATTTTAATTAAAACGACAAATTTATGGTCTACGTTACCAAAATCCAAGTTCGGGAGTTGGTTACGCGTGGGGAAGGATTAGCACCCCCACAACGCCCTAAATCGGTACCTAGTTGATTAATTAATTTCTTTGCAACGAATTTCGCAAGTTCAAATTTAATTTGATTAATGATCCCTTTACACAACAAACATGCAAATTTGCAACATTCAAAGCAACAAAATAGATTTAATTTAAAATTACCAAGTCATTAGAAAGATAAAGAATATTCGATTATTTAAAAATATCGAGACCAAATCTTTAGTTCAGTTCTAACGACCTTTTCTCAAAAATTTTAAATAACCGAATATTTCCTTTTCTTTCGTTCCAAAAATTTTAAAGTGAGAAATCAACCTTTTTTTTGGTGACAATGACAGGATACGCTTGTAATTTAAAATCGTCAAAAATGACTTTTCTGTAAGTTAAGAAAAGTCATTCTGACGATTTTAAATTAAAAGGGTATTACCCTTAATCCAATTATGTGATCAGGCTGAGTCATGCACATGAGGCTAACATGCAAAAAGCTACACCTAAATATACAAACACTAACAACATGCTCGGAATGTGATATTTCAATAAAACATACATATTTATAATTAAAAAAATATATATACTCTATACATAGCTATACTTAATGAACAAAGGTGACCTAAACACAACCAACGAAAACATAGCATACAAATTATAAAATTTCAGAAAATAATTATATTTAAATTAAACTTTAATATCCTAATTATGAATAAAATACAAATTAAGGTAGAAATGCTAGCATTATACCGTACTGAATACTAAGAACTGAAATGAAACTATTCTCATTACAAGGGACTAAAAACAAAATAAAACAAAACACACTCAGGACTAAAATGCAACATACAAAAATGTGGATGTCAAATGTTTAAGACAACAAAGATTTAAATAAAACAAAACATAGGACTAAAATACAAAGAAACTAAATCACAGGATCTTTTCATAACATTTTCATTTCTGGGCAGTCCAAACATGATATAACCAAAATATTACATAGGATCAAAATGCAAGTTTCTAAAACTATGCATCTAATGTAAAAACAACAATAAAATCGGCCTAGCAGGATTCAGGACTAAAGTGTAAACCGCTGGAAATTTAAGGCCAAAATCAGAAAACAGCAAAGTCTACTTTGGGACCAAAGCGAAATGGACTTAAAATCTATGGGCCCTGAATGAGATTAACCCCTCCCTCAAAACACGGGATATTTTCCCACGATAACAAAACGCCGTCGTTTCAACACTACCCAAAGCTACGTCGTTTTGACATATTAATATAGTGGAAATTAGGGTAAATTTCCTAACCTAAACTCATTTCCCTCTCCAGCCAGAAAATAAATCCCCTCGCCGTTCTCTGCCTCTCCCATCTCCTCTCTGCTCTCCCGTCTCTCAACCCTAAACGAGATAGAAGGCCGCCGCGGCCTCCGCCGTTCAACGGCTCCGATGGGGAGCCACACAAGCCCCGACGATAACTCGAAGCAGACCTCTACCTAAAACCAAACCTTAACCCGAGATATAGCCCTCAAAACCCGCTGCTAACCAAACGAACCCGAGCCTTATATCCCACCCTAACAGAAACCTTCGCAACCGCCGTGACCACCGTGGACTTTCCCCTCCCTGGAGGACTCCGAAGAGAAGTCAAACCATCACCCAAACCCCACCTAGACGGTCCTACCCAGAACCCAACAAAACCCCTGAACCCGAGACCCAAAACGGTCATGCACGGCTAGGAAACAACAGAAGGTGAAGGGTTTTACCTTCTTATAACGGGTTCTGGACTCTTAACAAAGGCAGTGAGTACTTAAAGGTGAGTTTATTTGCTCTCGTCCCTTTTTTGGTTACTGATGGATTGAAAGTGGATATCTAAGGCTTTTTTGAAATGGTTTCTCTTCCTGTTGATTTCTGGTTGATTTCCGTTTTCTTTCTATTTGCTGTTCTTCCATGTTGCTGATGACTGAGAGTCCCCTCTACTCTCCTTTTCTTTCATTTTTTTTTTGTTCCCTCGTTCATGAGCCTCCTTTCTTCCTCTTTGGTCCCTCTCTATATCTATTTTTTGTTGTTGGTTTTCTCTCCTCGATTTCTTCGTGCCTCTCGTTCTGCTTCTTGTTTCGTGTGTTTGCAGGGCACTGGCGAGAGCAGATCACGGGCGGCAGCTGTGGGGAGGCGAGCTATTGTCCGGTTGGGCGTGCGTGATCTGGCAGCAGGGTTGGCTTCACGTGAGACTGCAGCTGGCTCGGGGATTGTTGGGAGTTGGGAACCGTTGGATCTTGAATCCAGATCCAACGGCCTTCAATGATGCGGCGCTGGAGGCTGTGACAAGGAACCCTAACGGGTTTAGGTTTTCCAGAGTTGGGCCCATAACAACCGGGCTGTTGTGTTTTTTCATTGGTTCAAGCCTGTTTGGTTCGGCCTGTAACAAAAATGGAAATATTTAGTGCATATTTTATATATTTAATTATTTAATTATTTAACTATTTAATTACTTATCCGCATATATATATATATATATATATATATATATATATATATATATATATACTAATAACTACATAATACCAAACTTATAATAATAACCAAAATAACAATAATAAAACCCGAATTAAACTCAAATAATCCCGGATAAATCGAGCATCTACAAACATTTTTCTGTAATCATTAACACAAGAGACTAGTCACTTAAGATCACACAATGAACATATAAGGAAAATGTAAAAAATCTAACTAAATAAACTCAAATAAAAAGTAGATATGAACAGATGTGATCGCATCGGTAAACGAACCACAAAAGGAGATCAAACTATTAGAAAATGAAAGACCATCGATAAACCACAAATTAGAACCGATCTATGTGAGAAAATTATTCATGATCGCAAATCGCATATTCAAACCAAATATGAGGGTTCAAAACAGGAAAAATCAACATGATAACTAATGAACGTCATCTTGATCGGTTGTAGTGATGTCAAATCCATCCTTGAGAAAAAAGATAAGCGAAAATAACGACCAAACGATAGGAAATATGCCATAAAAATAGAGTTATTAAAAATTAAAAAAATATTCGATATAATAAAATAAAGAAAACAATTAATATTGGCGATCAATGACCAGCACTAAGACTGGTGTCGCTGCCGATTACAAAGATAAGGAAAAGAAAAGATTAACGGTGAGAAAAGAAAAAGAGAGAAAACTAGGGTTAAAAACTATTCTAATCATGTGAATTTTTGGGAAGGTTACATTTTGATAATTTTTTGACATTTAATCTTTTAATCAATTAATTTATATTAAATATTATAAAAAATCATTAGGAGAACGATTTTTCTAATTTAATTTATTCTATTTAAACTATTGATGTATCTTAAAAATTTAGTATTGTATTTCATTGGATCAACCAATTATATATATATAATTTAATATTAATCATTATTCATATCGATCGACAAATATATGTATTAGAAGAGATAAAATCTAGTATTAGCAATATTAAGAGACATTTTTTATGTAGGATTATATTGTTTAACTTGGTTATTAATTAACATAAAGAAAGGGCTATAAAAAAACATGAGAACTTAAGTAGCAAAGCGCAAGCTAAGACCGACCATTTGGTGGTGTTAGAGATGAGAATGGAAGACGGAAAGATTCGATGATTCAGCTTTGAGGTAAATCCCATGTGGTAGGACCGAGCAATAAGGCCAACCATTACATCAATTTCTTTATAATTAACACTAAAAATATAAATTAATATTTTAAAAATATATGTATCACATTTATAAAAAGTGAAATAAATTCAAGTCACAAATCTCTTATAAATTCAAATATTTATTTTGAAACTCGACTCGTTTACTTAGAAACAGATTAAATCTCATTTTATTATTTAAGACTCGAATTTAATTAACTCAATTTTTTATTTTATACATATTATTTACATACAATGTAACTTTATCATATAAAAAATATAAACAAAACTTGAATGACTTTAAATTTTAAGAAAATTAAATGTTGATATTTCAAAATATATGCAATTGGTATGATGCATGTAACCATTGGGGACACCTTTCATAACTCATAAGATGGTAGGTTTTAGCAGAAAAGGACGGAAAATGGTGGCCTCCGTTGCTATATGTGGAGATGACCATTGCCGACTATTATTCTTTAATATCTAGTTGTACGCATGATCCACCGAAGACCAAGTCCATTACCGAAGCTATAGCCCCACTCTTTTAAGGGCGTGGAAAGCTTTTAAATTTTTTAAAAACAATAATTGATTTTTCAAGTTTTTATATTTTAGAATTTTATTAATTTGTTCCTTTTATCAATATTTACATTTAAATTTAATTTTTTTGAATTAATTGATTTCCTACGTCATATCACGATATTGTTAAATGATATTTTTAAAATTTTATTTTTTATATTTTTAGAAAAATTAAAATTATTTTATAATTATAATATTTAAAAAAAGTTTGTAAAACCACAATTGTAGATGGAAATACAATATAGAATTTTTTTTATTAAGACTTAATAGTCAAATTGATCAAAAGATTTAATTGATTTTATTTTATAAAATTTTATTATAATTAGATGATTCAATTAGAAAATACGTCACAGGTAAACGACCACATGATTAGTTTACCCTGGTAATCTCAAACCTATCGACCACTGCTCACCTTTTTCATTAACACTCTCCGTTGCCGGTCGCCGCCATCGATTCCAATATTTTCACATGATATCATAATCTGATTCAGGTCATCGCCGTCGTCGCTGCCATTTCATTCATCAACTGGTCTATTGCTGAATCTTTGATTTGATCGTCCGCGCAACTACTATTGTTTTACAAATATGACTCATCAATTAATAGGTTTTTTCATCATTTTTCTGATCCATTGTTTCGGTCATCTCAATCGCATTGTTTCGAATGCAATTTTTCAATCGACTTCAATCCTTGGTTTTCTAATCGTCCGGTTACCATGCCTCTATTTTTCGGTGAGTCATGGACGCTTCTTTTGTTACGATTCAGTTTCTCATTCTGTTTCAGTGTTGTTTCATTGCAGTTGATAGTCTTGAAGCCGCTTTCTCTGTCGCCTCATTTGACGGTCGTCAACTAAGCACCGTTTTCGCTATATTTTTTTCACCGATCAATCATCACTACTGCTGGGTTCTAAATCTGGTTAGTCGATCCAGTCGTTCATCCAAGCCATTGAAACTCCTGAAGTTGATTCGAGAACTATCATAAGACGAGTTTATGATAATTTTCAATCATGTCTATTGTGGAAATTCAGATCGTGGACATCACTGATATTGTTGGTTCAAGACATTGCCACTATGAAGATTTCGATGTTTACAAGGTCTTGATTTATGAGCTCTCAATTGAATCCATTCGTTACTGCAATTTGCATTTAAATGACCCGATAAGATATTGATCTCTTAAGTTTGACATGCGTTTTTACTGTACCGTTTGATTAGAGTATCTCTATGCGTAATATTCGATTTATTGAATAATCTAGTTGGCTAGAGGGAGTCTATAGAAACTTGGGCCATAAATCTCCATAAATGGAAATGGTGCTTCGGTTGTCTTCTGGTTAGCATCTGCTCTTGTTGGTGTTATTCATTCAATTTCATTATTCCCTAAATTGATGAAAGATGTGGATCTTGGTTACATGTTCTGCCTTGTTGAATATCAATTTACTGAATATTTTGAATCTGTCAACCAGTGATTAAACTGGAATTCTTAGCATAGCACCAATGTTCTACATTTCTTTGTTGGTTTTGTTTGATGGATGGGGTCAACCTTTGTTTGAACAATGCAGAAGTTCTTGCAGTTATCGTTAGTCGTCTATTACAACATTGTTAGTAGATTTTTTTTTGTGGTAGCTAAAGGATTGGCAATTGGAATTTTAAAACTTTCAATCATTATTCTATAGATAATTCTATAGATAGTAACATACACCTAAAAGCTACTAACCTACACCTAAAAGATAGTAACCTAACAGCCTAACTTCCGAAAAAAGTAAGAAAGAGAAAGAAACTGAGGTGAATGTAAGAAGTAAATCTCTACTCTATTCTGGTGATGAAGAAATTGAAGGAGAAGAGCGTCAGTTGAATGTTAGAAGTCATTATTCAATGGGAAAAAAAATCAGAAAATGTATTCCAGGAAATCGAATACGTTCAGTACAAATGTTTATACATAAAAAACCAATCAATGAAGTACATAAAGAAGTAATATTTTACACAAAACAAATCCTGTCATAGCAGAAAACAATACCCTCTCCACTGGACTTTAGCCCAACCTATAGCTGACTCGTTGTGCATTTTAACCTAAGTAAAAGAAGAGACTTGAGAGTAGAATCTACAATCTATAATACGTTCCTTCCATGGAGCTCACGTACATTAAATCCTCATTTCGCAAAATTTCTCGCCACTGAAAACACCCAACAAAAACAAGAAATTAGAAACACGACTGATATAAGTTGCAGTTAACCAACAGAGCATGAACGAAAGAGAAAAATCTCACCTTTGGAGGCTAATGGGACAACTACAACATGCATATCGGCGTTGTTGGGAGGAAGCTGTAATCGGAGAGGATAAAGGTTTCCGTTCAATGGACTGCGAGTACAAACCACAATATCTTCAAGTCCTGTCTCTTCCATCAATTTATGAGTCAGTTCAGCCACATCGCTTCCCTTAAAACTAACAGAGTAATCCTCCACCGCCTCATCATCTACCTCCCCATTGTCATCCGTTATATGGTATGGTAGTATATCGTCCTGCCTTCGGATTTCGGTGGTGAACCCACATAAGAATCACTCGACTGCAAATTTTAAAACAATAATAAGAAATCAAGAAGAGAATTAATATCCCACAATGCAAAAAGAAAGAAAAAAGTTTAAATCTTCAAACCTCTTGTCTTGAATAATGCCCGGATTTAGCCGAAAGTGCAGAAGGGGAAGTAGATTCGAAGCTCAACGAATCTGCGTGAGGAGGAGCCGAGGGCTGGCGACCGCTGCTCGGAGACTTGAGTTGAATCTCCACGATATCCACATCCCACAATACCCAATCTTGAGTGGCGGTCCGATGAGGAATATCGTGGGTGACCGAGTTCCTCCAAGGCGGTAACCCTCCATTGGCTCTCAAGAAGTTACCGTACCGTGTCCTGAGCTTAACCTTATTCCCTTCTCTAATGGGTTCCCACTCGACCGATGAGTCGAGCCTCCTAGGCAACGATTGAGTCACCTTTCGACCCGTCATCCCGAGTAAAAAGGGCTGGTTCGAGGCTGTGAGGTACTTGTTGTAAAGGCTTTTTAAGCGGATGATGTTTTCTAATCCGGGTACGAACTCGACGGTCCATCGGGCGTTCTTGGATGAGCCGTTCCGATCTTGACAAACGGCCTCTTCGTCTTCTTCGGCGACGAGATACTTTTCGTGATGACTGCGTAGACGCACCGCTTTGGCGTTGAGGAACAAATCCATCCCCCTCCGATATTTGTTAGAATTTGTCTGTTTAAAAATAAAAATGGAACAAGAAAAAGAAAAAAAAGGAAGTGAGCGATAAACAAAGACCAAACCTCTGTTTTATCCAACTTGATTTTGCTTCTATTTATTTCGTGTTTGTCTCAAAGTTGAAAATAGGGATATATAACGTAGCGGCCAGTCAGCGCCAGCCGGTGTTGAAAGCAAATTGCACACGCGGCAAGTACGTGGCAAAATTTTCTGACGCTGTTTGTGTTTACAAATTAACCTTTTCCGTGCAGGTTAAGTCACGTGTGAGCTTTGGATGCACTTACACACGTGAGGGATGTTATTTATACTTATTTATTATTACAGTTTAAACATGTCTAAATAGTAAAAAGTAAAAAATAATATGCTAAATTATAGTTATTCAATTGTAATTTTGATTTAGTAATTTAATTTTTTTTAAATTATCAGTTATATTTTAATTTTATTTAATAATATTAATATGTCGCCAAATGATAATATCATATCATTATTAAAAAACAAAAAATATAATATACATAATTTTATTAATTTTTAACAAATAATTAAAATAAAATAAAAATATAATATCAATAATGATTTTAAAAGAAAAAAAAAAGTAACTGGGAGACCGAAATAGAATCAAAGTGATATTTAAGATTAGATACTTAGTTTACCCCAAGTAATACACAGTGAAAGGTGTTTGAGTTGTGCCTTGGCGGTTTGTTTGGTAATTACAAAGTAGCAACCGGTTTAACTAAGGTGAGTGTGACTATATGTAAAATAAACGTAATACTTTATGTATAAGGTGAAGAAGACGTTGCCGCTAAGGAAAATCAATCCACAAAAGTGACTAATTCAATAGTTTATTTTATTATCATTGTGAAAAGGACAATTGAAATTAATTGTAATCTAAAAATTATTATTTAATTAAAATACAAGTGTTTGAATTATTTTCTTTCGTTTATGTGTTTAATATTTTTAAAAGTAAATAGTAATGTTTTTATAATTATTATTTAAGATGTCTAACTATTAATATTCGTTAAAAGAATTATTATATAATCAATACTTGACATGTAATCTAATTTTGAATTTTCTAAAATATTATGAAATCTTTAAATTACTAAAAATTTGAGTATTTTAAAATTTTTAAAATTTAAAGGTTTTTAAAAATTAATTCACGTGTGAAGCAACCACTAATCAATAAATATAGTTTATATATTTAATTTTCAATTAAGCTAAAAAAATTAACGTCTTTATCCTAAACCCTTTATATTATCATTCAAGCAATCCTTGATTTGTCATCCCTACTACCATTGATTTCACACCCAAAGGAAAAAAAATCATATGATCAATAATTGATTAGAACACTGAATTATTATAAACTAATTTCGTTCGACTTTGATTAGATTTAGATTAATAAGAGAACTTTCCAATCAACAAATTAATTAAGTAAAAAGGTTTTTCAAAGCACAGTACGCACCTCTGTCGGTGACAACATTGGTGATCCCGTCGAAATCATCGAAAACCTCGAAGACTTAAACGACGACACGACGGAGGTCGGCGACTGTGGCCCTGACCCCAATACATCATCGCTCAAAGCCTCTAAAACTTCTTCGGACACCGAAGAAAAGCTAGAAACCGACGATATATACTCCATTACCGACTCCGACTCGGGCACCTGAACCACCTCCCGGCGGCGTCCCTCCATTCGCGCGCAGAAATTTACCGCTCCACGTCTTGAACTTTATTTGGAAGCCGTCTCTTATAGGCTCCCACTGGAGTTTCCAGTCCATCTTATCAGGTACGGTTTGCAGTACCTTTTTTCCCGTCATTCCCAAACTAGTCGACAAACCATCTAGCTCTGCTGCCGGAGCTGTTCCGGCTTTGACGTACGGTTTCTTGATCGTCGTCGGCGACTAGATATTTCTCGAGGTGACTCCTCAGTTTCACAACCTTGGCTTTTGTAAAAATCTCCATATATGAACAACACAAGGAAAATGGTTTTTGAAAGTATTATGTATACAGGGGAAATATAAAATAAGCAGACATGCAGTAATTTTGTTATTCTAGAATGGGATTGGAATTTGATTATTCTAGATTTTCAGAGTATAGTAATTGGCTGGAAAAGTTTGTTTTGTTTGATATTTCTTGTAAGGATTAAAGTCGTTGGAATTTTATTTAATTTTCTTAGTAAGCAAGGTTATGAAGGGACAAGGAAGATTCGAAGATGAAGTGGAAATTAATATTATGGAAGGGATGAAAGTCTAAAGTTTGGATTGACAATTGAAAAGAAAATTCCAGCTCAGGTGCTAGCCCTCGTTTATTACAAGGGGAAGTGAAGTCAATATCCCACGCGCTCAAAGGGCGTTACTCAATGTAGGCCAAAGTAGGCCTGTAAACGAATCGAACGCACACGAACGGATGTATGTTCATGTTCGTTCATTTAATAAATAAACGAACATAAACGAACACGAATATAAACGAACAAATTTTTTTTTGTTCATGTTCGTTCATTAAGGAATATAACTTGTTCATGTTCGTTCATTTAATAAATAAACGAACATAAACGAATACGAACATAAACGAATACGAATATAAATGAACACGAACATAAATGAACACGAACATAAACAAATATGAACATAAATGAACACGAACATAAACGAACATAAACGTTGGACATCTTACCTTCCATTATTCTTTCATGAAAAATAGTCGACAATGCAAATCAACAAAATCTACAGTGATAAATAGCGTAAGAGCTAATTAGCAGTGAAACGAACATAAACGTTGGACTCTTACCTTCCATTATTCTTTCATGAAAAATAGTCGACAATGCAAATCAACAAAATCTACAGTGATAAATAGCGTAAGAGCTAATTAGCAGTGATGAAATGTTTGAAGATATCAGATATTTCAATCGATCTTTTAAAGATATTAAATGATTCACACGACTTTAATTTAACACTATAACATTTATCGTAGTGGTCTATAATTACATATGAACAATCATTTTTCACTACGTTATTTTAATAAATTCGCCGACTAAAAGTTTTGTGACATCAATGTCGGACTTTAGTGAGATTTGCTAATAATGTTCATTTCCATTGGCAGAGTAGAAAATTTAACAGCATGCAGCTATTAACTCTTTTCAAAAATTGACTGGTATTATTACTAAACCACCATTCACAATTTTAACGTACCTAAAATCTACTCCACAATTAAAGGTCACACAAGAACTATGAAAACAAAAGTTCATTGTCAAAGTGTATTTTCTACTTATTAATGGGTTCTGTATGGAAAACTCATTACTTCCGCTATTACACCCTTGTTCAGAAATTGACTGATATTATTGCTAAACCACCATTCACAATTTTAACGTACCTAAAGTCTACTCCACAACTAAAGGTCACACAAGAACTATGAAAACAAAAGTTCATTGTCAAAGTGTATTACTTCCGCTATTACACTTTCAGAAATTGCATAGAAACTTTTGTTTTGTTTTCTGGCAAATTCTATATAATTTTCTCTTTACTAATGCTCATATATTTTCGATTGTTACATTTATCTTCCCATCTATTTTTAAAAAGAAGTATGATGTTTTCTTGAGTTTTAGATGTGAAGATGCCCACAATAACTTTACATTTCAACTATTAAGCCAAATAAAACAGAGAGAGATGAAAACAGACATGTAAAACTTCAGATTGCACTATAATATAACTTGTTTTGAAGTTTTCACCGATCGTCTCCACTCTCTAGTGAATACTAGAGTTTGGGAAAAAAGGGGAAAAATGAATATAGGTGTGAGGTGCCTCACGAGTTAACATATTGGATTTAATCTCCAAATAAAATTGGGTTAATTATGGAGTTGGTCATCAGAATATCAAATTAATTAATATTTTTAAGATACTTACAAATTGATCACCAAAATGGATTTAAGAAGATTGAGTTATACATAAATGAACGAACATAACCGAACGGACATAAACGAACATAACCGAACGTT
Organism: Hibiscus syriacus; assembly: GCF_006381635.1. Taxonomy (NCBI): domain Eukaryota; kingdom Viridiplantae; phylum Streptophyta; class Magnoliopsida; order Malvales; family Malvaceae; genus Hibiscus; species Hibiscus syriacus. The sequence continues at coordinate 8,763,325 of NW_024061960.1, read as the reverse complement.
CACGAACATAAATGAACGAACGAGACCTATGTTCGTGTTCGTTCATTTAATTAAACGAACACATAATCTTTTTCGTGTTCGTTCATTTAATAATTAAACGAACATAAACGAACTTTCCGCCGCACGATTCATGAACGGTTCGTTGAACGTTCAGTTCATTTACAGGCCTATCCACACGTATTTGATTAATATGTCTATACCGGGATTGCGAGTGGGAAAGTGCTTTTGGTGAATGACGCGTGGGATTTGTTATTAGTGAGGAAGGTTTTACCGGTTCCCTGATTGTCCTGTCGTCTAGATGCTTTCAGGCTGAGACCAATGACTTGAAGTTGTGAAATTTCTTAAGATTAGGAGCAATGTTTCTATTACGATTTTCTTTCTTTAATCTTTCTTACCAGGCTGAGACCAATGACTTGAAGTTGTGAAATTTCTTAAGATTAGGAGCAATGTTTCTATTACGATTTTCTTTCTTTAATCTTTCTTACTAGCGGGGAACATTGATACAAAACAAATCTTAATGATCAATAAAATTGTGTCGTTTAGTGTTTGTTCCTTTTAGTAAGACATCGTCGATTCGAATCTAATAGTATGTTTAATATTGTGGTTAAAATCGTTTCGTGTATATGGTAAAGGTCTCGACTTGGCTGCCTAGGATTTATATATATATATATATATATATATAAATAATATATAATAATCTTTGTTGATGAGAAGATTAATTAATTCCTCGATCATTAGTAATTAATCTTTCTAATTTAGATAGAGAAGTATCATTGATGAAATAATAATCATAGATCTATATTTGAAAAAGAGAAAAATAAATTATCATACAGAAAAAAATATTCAATTGAGATCCATCTCATCTTCTCATCTTTAATTGGAGTATTTATAAGGGTTTTAATAAGCGCGTCAATCATATGACACATCACGTGATTCGTTAGAGGCATTATCTCTATACTATAGTTGATTTATTATCTAATTGAAACTCGAGTATTTTCAGAGAAGGTTTATGGAAGAATAACAAATTATATCTCTTAGTCGAGAGAAATGATATAAAAAAAATTGATCCGAGACTTGTAAGGTAATGTATTTTGTCAACTATGATGATTTATCTCTACTGATTTGGACGAAGAACCATGACTAATGAAAAAATTACTATTGGCCGGTGTTTGAAGGAGAGAGATAATGAATTATCATGAGAAAGAAGGAAATGAGCTAACCGAGATTCATCTCTTTTCTGGTCTTGATTGTGGTTAATTAAAGTAACTTTTAGTGTACGTTTCAATTATAGGATTATTATGAATTGTTGGCTGACGAGTCAGCCAAATTTGATAGTCAAACTTTGAATTTTATTATGACGAGTCAGCCAAATTTGATCGTTAAACTTTGAATTTTATTATGACGTACCATGAGATCCTGTCAAAGATTCTATCTACATATTATAATTGATTGACCAACTGATTAAAATTTGAATATTTTCAAAGATCATTTTGGAGATATAACAATTTTAATTTACTTATAAAATTAAACAAAAAATCTCAAGAAAATTTTTGGTTACACAAGCAAACCCAACAATATCAATTTCAGCCATGACAACCCGAGAGCAGCTAGCAATCAAGAGGAGACCAAATAAAAAAAATCAAGCTACTTGTTTTCATTATTAAGCTTGGTTACAAGGCAGTTCTCTATCACTTCATCGCAAAGTTCAAGTGTGGTTTCCATGTTCCCTTCTTCATAGTTTATATCAACAAAAATACTATATATCTCCTTATCTGCAGCCAAGCCTTTTTTCCTCATCTCATCGAAAATTTCCCTCGCCTCACTCAACTTTTTCCTCTTAATAAAACCCTTTATCAGCACGTTGTACGAACTCGCCGTAAGATCATATCCCTTATCAATCATTTCTCTGCGTAAGAACCATGCCTCTTTCATATTCCTCGCTTTACAGTGCCCTTGTATCAAAATGTTATACGAGTTGGCATCCGGTATCACTCCTTGCGCACGCATACCTTTCCACATTGCAGCCGTCGCACGCATATCTTTTCGCATACAGTACTGCTTCATAAGACAGTTATATGTCGTCGCATTAGGCGTTATACCTTTTTCCAACATCCATTGCAGTAACTTCTCACCATCTTCCAGCAGTCCAGACATGCAAAACCCGTTCATCAGCACATTGAACGTAACAAGCGTGGGTTGAATTCCTCTATGCAACAACTTCCTCAGAAGCTCATGAGCCTTATCTATCTCCCCTGTCTTACAGTAAGCATCCATAAGAGTGGTGTACGTAATAACATCGGGATGAAGCCCTGAGATCTCCATATCTTTCATCAGTTCAATAGCTTGAGCGATGTTTCCTGATTTACAGAGCCCATTGACAAGAGAGTTGCAAGTAAAAATGTTCGGTTGAAGGCCCCTTCCACACATTTCATGAAGAAGCTCATTCGCTGTATCTACCTCCCCGCATTTACAAAGGCCATCGGCAAGTGCACTGTAAGTGACAACATTTGGTATAAGCCCCATTTGCACCATCTGATTGTGGAGGGTGAAGGCCTCTTTCATTTCACCTGCCTTACAATAACCGTCAATAAGTGCTGTGTACGTAAATTCATCGGGTTCCAACCCTGTACCAAGCATTTCTTGAAACATAGCACGAGCTTCTGTCATCTTTCCGGTTAGACAAAGTCCACGGATTATAGACGTATAAGTTAATAAATCAGGGACAATTTTTCGATCCTGCATCTCATTTAACAACCTATACGCGAAAGAAATATTCCCTAGCTTACAGAAACCATCTATAAGAGTTGTGTATACCACATTATCAGGGAGTATTCCCTGGTTCAACATCTCTCTCAAAATCTTCTCTGCTTCGGCTACCTTACCAGTCTTACACAGAAGATAAATTATGCTGCTATAGGTATAAGGGTTAGGCTTTAATTCTTTCGTTTGCATTTCGTCAATGAGTCGTAATACCATTTGCAGCCTCCCTGCATGACAATATCCATTAATTATGGTGCTATATGTTACAACATCAGGAATACAGCCCCTCGACTCCATCTGCAAGAGTAAACGGTGAGCTTCTTTTATTTTCCCTAATTGACAGAGCGAGTGAATGATAATGTTGTACGATGCTGTATTCCAACAAATGCCAATGTCAGGAAGTTCAACGAAGACCTCTACAGCCCTCCAAAACCCATCAAAATGATCTTTTAATTTACCAAGATATACGTTTAAAGAATCAACAGAGATAATCAACCCATAATTCAACATTTTTTCGAAGAGCTTCCTCCCATCATCAAGCAAACCGGCTTCAACAAGAACTTGAAAAAAAACATCAAACACATTGGGATCTGAACCCCAGTCCTTGTAAGTGTAAATTAAACGCTCAAGGAAGTAACTGAATGATAGACCAATATCCAAATCAGGTTTTGACCAGAAGTCATGAATAAGTTGATAAGCCATTTTTAAATCTTTTGAGGCTACAGCAATTTGGACAACAATGCAACGGGCTTCAAGTGTCGGGTCCCTACGCAAGCATGCCCACTCAAAGAAATCCAAAACAAGTCTGTAATCATTCTTAATGACCATCAGAACCCAAATCAAATGATCAGATCTAAATTTGGACTCATACGGTTTTAAAACACGACAGAGCGGCTCAGAACGGCGTAGTTTTATTGAATTTGAGATTTGATGCACAAGTTCTGAGTCCTTGATGGCAGGTTTCTTTGGGGAATAATTGGGAAAAGGCCTGGTATTGGCATAATGTGACGAGTGGAGTATTTGGCCAAAATATCTTTTTAGAATAAATCGACCAGAATTTAGGGCAAAAGTTTGGGGGTAGCAATTAGATAAGCACTGGAAACAATGGCTCAGGGAAGAGACAGAAAACCTGTTCATCTTTGCAGGAGAAACCCATCACGAGAACTTTTGAGGATCCTTGTTCAACAATACAGCAATTCCCCTCCATGCGGAAGAAACAGAATGAAAGAACTTTCTCATCACACCATCGTACAGAAAATGCAAATTATCATGGGAAAATCTGCATATATTAGGATGAGGATTAATACACATCAGTACGGTAGCAAATCAGTCAAACCATAGTTTCAGCAATATGTTATCATTACTAAATGCTAAATGAGATCAAGTGCCCAATAAAATCATTACCAGGCAACACACTGAATCAATTTCTACAAATTCACCATTCTCTTCTCATTTCAGCTAAACTTTTTTTTTTCCAAATAATAATTTCAGCTAAACTTTGTATATAAACCACGGGCTGATTTGGAGCCAAATTCAATAGTTTAACAATACATGAATTGGTTTAACAAGAAGATTTCGGGAGAGGGGAGCTTCATGCATATCAATATATTGCCTAATTACTCGGAAAATAACTTGGAAAATGTCAGTTCACCTCTCTGAATTGTACAATCAATAAGCATATCTAATGATTTGAAGTAAATGAGAAAAGAACATACAAATCAATGCCATTCAGACAGTGAAATCTAATGTACCTGATATTCTCCTTTCAGCAAAGCATGTAAAATCTGCTATTCGAATCGGTTTTGAAATAGATAGGGAAAAATCAATACTTCATCTATTTAGCTAATGATGCCTTTACTTCATATGGTAATAATAGTCATAAAGATCAACACCTCACGCAAGTCTTATGCGAAACGCAAAGGCTCATTCATCCAGATTTCCACAGCATCGTATTCAGTGGCCTTTTTTCTGACGATGGAGACGATGGAGAAAACACATAAATTAGTTAACAGCTAAAATCCCATATCCAGTTCTGCAACTGGAAACTTACAAAGAGCCCATACAATCACCTCTAAGATGCATTCGAGCTAAAAAAATATACCATCAATCCCTATTGTTTGTGCAGGGAAATAATTTTGAACCACGTATTAACGAAAGAAGCTTATTTCAACAGCTTAAATATATAACTTTTTCTATACCCATATGAATAATTCTCTCACAGGCAATTCATCAAACATCAGGAAAGCTAACTTTAGTTTCTTTACCATAAGCATGGCAAAACAAAACAACAATTCCTATAACTATATCATCTCATTTGAATCCATATACAAACCCAATAAAGGGATGGAACTACACTTGGTAGCGGATTTCAAAGAACACTTCAAAGGGGAAAAAAACGATGGCATAGAAAAGAAAACAAAGAAAACCCATTAACAGGAAAAGTTAAAAAAGTTGATACCTTGAATTTGAGCAAAATCATTAGCAACCTGCTTTCATTTGGTTTCGTAGTGCCGATAGAGGCACAAAGATCTTGCTTCGGCTGGAGAACCAGGGACCAAATTGCAGTCGCGACTTGAAACAGTGATTCATCGTAGTCATTGGGCTTCTTTATGATTTTCTTTAGATGTCTATTGGGCTTTCATATGTACAACAACCTAGAGTTTATTTATTGTTATTTGTTGATAGAATTATTTACTATTATTGACATAGAAAATTAGTTACGTTTTGGTTTTTAAAAGTTTTTTATTTCATGTTTTTAAAATTAGAAAATATTACATATAAAAAATATTTTTTTCAATAATAAACATATAAAAACACACACATATATATATATGCTTATAATAAAAATATGATAAATAAAATAAATTTTTTCTATATATATAATGAATTTATACTAAAGTCAGAAATTTAATACTTAATTTTTTTCCAAAAAATATTTTTCATGTTTGATCCAAATTAATTATTTAATTAAAATTCTAAAACAATTAAAAATATTATATTATATGATAATTTTATAAATGACATTATAAAAAAGTGTCACGTTCAAAAAAAATTAAAATATTTTAAAAATACAAAATTATATTATTTTATATTTTAATTTTTTATACAAATATAAATGGCTAGTTTTAATAAAGAAGAAGAAAGTACAAAATTACAATTAAGACTTACAATCATAAATGTAATCTAAACGCATAATTAGAACATTTCTTATAAATATTAACACAAGAAATTAGAAACACAAAAATTAGTCACTTATTAAGGTCATAAGTACCATATAAGGAAAATGTTAAAAACTCATCTAGAAAGCTTGAATAAAATCTAGATACGAAAAGATATGACTACAATGGCAGACGAACCACAATAGGAAATCAAACTACTAAAAGATCATCGACAACTATAAATTAGAGTTGAACATCATGAGAAAATTATCTTCGAACGTAAATTTTGCATCCAAATCTAATCCAAGGGTTCACATAAAGGAAGATCACCGTGATAACAAATCAACGTCATCTTAATCAATTGTGGCAATGTCAAATCTAAACCCGAAAAAGTTAAACGTAGAGAACGACCAAATGATCGACAAAAAAAATCGAAAATGTACTATAAAAATAGAGAAATGTCATAAAGTCGGAGTTATTAGAAACAATAAAAACAAAAACAAAAATGTACTATAAAATATTTTTTTAATATGAGGTAAATACAATGTAGTATATGTTTCAAAAATAATTCTCAATCATTTGATATTAAATGTTCGTACCCGTGACATACTCTAACAAATAAGAAAGAAAGGAGGCAAGCAACACGTATACAGAAAACTATTGAGTATTAGGGTTTTAAACTTTTTTATATTATTATTTTAGATTTTCTAATTGCTGTTAAGTGATATTTTTTCACGCTATATTTTTTAATTATACTAAACATTATATTGATAAATTAAAAGGTAAACCTAAAATGATTATAAGATTATGATTTAAATATCCAATTAAACCCAGAAAAAATTAAAATATGAAGGTTTGCATAAATTGTGCATCCAAATCTAATATGAAGGTTTGCATAAAGTATGCTCATCACGATAACAAATAAGCGTCATCTTAATCGGTTGTAACGACGTCAAATCTAAACCTGAAAAAATTAAACGAAGAGAACGACCAAAGGATAGACAAAGAAAACTAAAAATATACCATGAAAATAGAAAAAATGCCATAAAGTTAGAGTTATTTGAAACAATAAAAACAAAAACAAAAAAACAGTATAAAAAAATTGAATTCAGAGACAGTCGACTATCTTCACCAAATTAGTGTTGTTGTGAGCCAAACAAAGAAGAAAGAAAGGGGGCAAGCAACACATATAGAGAAAACTATTGAGTATTAGGGTTTAAAACTTTTTTTTATATATTTTTGGATTTTCTAATTGCTGTTAAGTGATATATTTTATAGTTTTAATTATACTAAACATTATATTGATAAATTAAAAGGTGGACCTAAAGTGATTATAAAATTATGATTTAAATATCCAATCAAACCAAGAAATAATTGAAACATGTAATTAAAGGGGAAAAAAAGATATGCCAAAGCCTTAAGCTGGGAGAGAAAAGGATGCATCAAGTCTAAAATCAAAGATATTAGCCTCTCATACATGAAAACCCCTAAAGAAGCAGAGGCCATTTAACTCCACGTGCATTGCCAAATGTACAAACTGAGATTTAATGCTGACTGATTAAAGATGGACACCACTGGTAGCTACCACACACAACACCCGTTAAACTTGTTGTTAAATCCAAAAGAGTATATAAAGCGAAAGATCGTCTCCATTCCCTGCTTTTAATATACATATCATCTTGAACTAATGAATGCTTTCTTTTATTTGAATATAAAAGAGCATTTATATTCGGCAAAATCTCATCTTGATTGCTTTTTTGTAGTTGTGTAGATTATTGCTGTTCTTCTTTCAATGGCAGTGGACTGCGTATTTCATGAGAAAGACAGTTAAGTGCCGGGAATAATGGACCTTTATTCATTTGTATGTTCAGTGCCTACCCTTCTTTTCTGGGTGGAGGGTTAGGTAGAAGCAATATATGATCAAAGAAACCTTTACATATATAAACTGTAAGTCTTAAATAATAGTTTATATATTTGTTTCAAGGAAGTAAAATGTTCTTTAAGAAGACAAATTTTGCTGTAATAACTAATAAAAGGGAACATATCGAAACTTTTAATATTCTGTCGAGTGTAGTGCTAATTAAGCTTAAAGCTGGTTGGAGGGTGTGTGTAAGAGAGATTCGGCACTTCATTTATTTCTCATATGAAAATTCTGCCATCTTTCCTATGAATGTGGATCCATCAAGCAAATTTATACAAGTTTTTCTCTAATTAATTAAAAATGTACAGATTAAACAATTCCGGGAGTCAACGTCTGCTTCCTACAGCATATGCCATATCAAGTTGTGGCAGATCAACCCTCTTTGACAACCAGGGTCCTTAGCAATGTATCAAGGATTTGAAATTTCATTGTTCCGCAATCCCCGTATCCATTGTCATTTCTTTGGCTATTGAAGTCTATAGAAGTATTACTCCATCAACCAAAGCTTCTAAAATACTTGAATACTTTTGGAGTTCCATCGTCTTCGACCAACTAATCTCTTGACAATGACCACTGACAATTCACGTGATATGTCAAAGCCAAATATATTATCAAATAGTCAAATATATTTGTGTCGAAACAATCTACAAATAATCATTATGGCCTAAGTTTAAGACTAAGACAATTAATACTTGATCATTCTCTACATATGGTCTTCATCATAATCACTAAATACATTTCTCTATTCAAACCAAAAGAGATAACTTGGTCTATCGTGGTCACAGCCCATATTTCCTATCAACGGTCATTGTAGACCTAGGGCTTGTTTTAGAATTAATTTTACTCAGATTAAGCTCATGAATTCGCCAAACGAATATTATTTTGACGAATTATATGTATTTTTCGTAGCCATTTTGTTTTCACACCAAGAAAAAACAATGTACTTGTGCAATGACTTCTCTTTTCCTCTTGTAAATTTATCTTTATTCCCCCAAGTTGTGATTTTGACTGTGAAACTTCGTCGACATTTTACGACGTGTAGGCGATCGAACCAAGATAACATGAATCAACTAATAGAAGCTTTAAAAAGTAGATTAAAAAAACTGGTCATCATTCGACAGCAAAGCCAGCAATAGTGAAGAATAACAAGACATCTAAATAAGTAGGGAAAAGTGAAGAACCCTAAAAGCTTGCCAGCCTTTAGTAAAATTTAATGTTAAGGGGTGAAGATAAAATTTATCGAATAATTGTTTTTCGAGTAGTATGTCCGGATGATCCAAGGGGACTGAACCACTCACTCATTGGTACAATATATACCAATACCGGACGAATACAAGCATCCCTATTTCCCTCTCGCATTCTCTAAGTTTATCCAAAACAATGAAGCTAAAACACTTCTCTTTCTTCGCTCTCCTCCCCTTCATCTCTTTGATCTTTCTTCCCCCTGGTTTCGTCTCAGGCCTGCCAAAGAGCCTGTGGCAATCTCCCGATGAAGTATCCGTTCAGAACTGGCGTCAGTTGTGGTGATCCACGCTTTCAGCAATACGTAACTTCTGACCAACAAACACTCACCTTGAGAACACACACCGGAAGCTATCCCATAACCAACATAGACGACAGCAACCAAGTCATATACATATCGGATCCTTCGATGTCGACTTGCGGCGGTTGCTCTCAGACTAGCAAAGGCTTCGGCCTAGACTGAGATGCACCCTTATCTTTCACAGATGACAACGTTTTCACTCTCCTCGACTGCTCAACCACTTCGTCACCCATTTTCAGATCCAACAGTTACAATGTTGATAACAGTAGTGCCGTTCCCCTGTGTGATAAACAAGGTGCACCAGTTTGTAGTTACTTGTACTCTTGCAGGGCAATTAGCATGCTCAATCTCCCGATTTCCACATGCTGCGTTTACACACCAGTCGATCTCGGCCCATCGTTCGAATTCAACTTGTAGAAGTTGCAGTGCTCTTCGTATTCCGCTTTCTATCGCTTCAGTGGCCAAGAATCAAACCGTGATAACTGGAAGTACAAAATATCACTTAAATATAAATTCAACGTGTATAACAACGGGTGAATTCACGATATAATGTTCTCGATTTTTTTTATTCACGATATAATGTACATTTCAGATTAATTGCTGGTATGGGGTGAATTCTACAGTGATCTCGTAGGACGCCATGCAATCCAGGCGACCTTGTAGGACGCCATGCAATCCAGGCGACATACGGGAGACATACGAGTGACATACGAGCCATACAAGCCATATACTCACCATGCAGACGAGCCATACCCATGCAGACGAGCCATACAAGCCATATACTCACCATGCAGACGAGCCAGCCAACGGAGAGGTCGCCATGCAAACGAGCCAGCCAATAGAGAGGTCGCCATGCAGTCTGGGCGACCTTGTAGGTCGCCATGTAGTCCCGGCGACCTTGTAGGTCGCCATGTAGTCCCGGCGACCTTGTAGGTCGCCCCGGCGTCCACTGCCTCCCGAGACCATGCATGCACATGCAGCCAAATAAACTTCACGTGCTCCTGCTCCCCGCTGCATGCCTGCATGCATGCCAAGATAACTTCACGTGCTCCTGCTCCCCGCTGCATGCCTACAGCATGCCATGTGATCCTAGCTCACGAGACGAGACCATGCATGCACAATAATTGAACCATTGTTGGTGAAATAATTGAGGCAGCCGGTTATATATGGGGTGTGCAAATTGCAGAAGAAATCACACATAAAAGAAAGAAAGAAAGGGAGAAGAGATTGCATCCGAGAAAAAGAAAGAAGGGAGAAAGAAAGGAAAGTAAGAAGAAGAAAGGAGATAAGGTAAATTTGTTTATTTAAATTAGTTTATTATTATAAATGTTAATTAGTTTATTAGTTTAGGGTTATATGATTGTTAGTTAAGTTATAGTATACATAAATTAAAAATTATTTAATTAGTATATGTTTGATAGTTCTATAGTTAAAAAATAATTAATTAGTTTGTTTTGTTAATAGTTAGTTATAAAAAAAATTATTTAATTAGTTTTTGTTAGTTAAATAGTTAAGTTATATTTGTTTGTTGAATATATATTATATAAAAATTAGTTAGTAAGTTTATTAGTAGTATATTATAATGAAAAAATAGTTTATTAGTTAGTTTTAGTTATATAAAAAATATTTTATTAGTTGTTTAAGGGTTTGGTGTTTACGTTTATTTTTAAAAAGTTTAGTTTGTTAGTTTATTAGTTTATTATATTATAAGTTATTATATTAAAGTTTAGTGTTGTAAATTAGTTAGTTAGTTTATATTAGATTATATTAAATGATTTTTTATTGGTGTTTACGTTTATTTTATTTAGTTTGTTTAGTTTATTAGTTTATTATATTATAGTTATTATATTAAAGTTAGTGTTGTAAATTAGTTAGTTTTTAGATTTATTAAATGATTTTTTATTGTTGTTTAATTTTTACAGATTCATTCCAATGGGTGACCAAATTCCACTGTTGAGGCTTGACAATGAACATATTTCAAGTCATTTGGGAATAATGGTGAATATTTGTTTAATGAATTTAATAATAAATATTATTTTATGATTGTGATTTTTTTTGAAATATTTAATTGTAGGAGGAGCGAGCGTCCTTCGTCTTCGACTACATAAAGTGCCCAAGCCACACCCACTAATAGAAAATTTGCAAGAGGGATTACAAGTTGGTCCCAGGTTTGATCAGTGCGTTGATTGAACGCTGGAGACCAGAAACGCACACGTTTCATTTGCCGTGTGGAGAATGCACGATAACTTTGGAGGATGTGGCAATGCAACTCGGGGTCCAAACTAATGGGATGCCGGTGGTAATGTCCATGAGTTTAATAAGGTGGAACAACTTTGCAACTTGTTTCTTGGGAAAGCGCCCGTACCACCAGAGTGTAAAGGGTGGCGGGTGAGGTTGTCATGGTTGAAGAATGAATTTCAACTTCAATCAAATAGTACGGAGCACGAAATTATATATGCAACACGAGCATATATATTACAATTGATTGGGGGAATTTTGATGCCTGATAAATCCGGTAGTTATGTTCACACTCAATATCTTCTTTTTTAACAAATTTTGAGAATTGTAGGCAATATAGCTGGGGTTCGGCGATATGGCGTTCTTGTATCGTGAGATGTGCAAGGCGTCATTAGTCGTGAATGATAATAATACAGTAGAAATCGGTGGATGTCTGTTGCTTCTACAATCATGGGCTTGGCATAGACTTCCGTTTTTGACACCGATTAGTCGGACTGCGGTTGACTTTCCACTTGCCGGAAGGTAATATGAATCCTCTATTTTAATATAAAATATTAATTAAAAATATTTATTTTGATTAAAATTATTGAACAAAATGTCTCTATTTTTGTTTTGATTGATATACAGATGGAGGCATAAAATTGAAGGCACAGGGTTGGTGCACAACAACATTAAAGAGTTCAGGTTGAAGATAGACATTAAGGCCAAAAAGGAGGAGGTATGCATAATTTGTATTTTTTAATTATTATTTTAATTAACTATATTATCTAATTTAAATAAATTTTATTGTTTTTGTAATTTTACAGTTTAATTGGAGACCATACATGAATGAAGAATTATTTGCGTTGATACCGCACGATATTTTAGATGGGTTTCAATATTGGTGTGCTGTTACACCATTGATCAATTTTGCTTTTGTTGAGATCCAATTTGGGGATAGAGTGCTGAGGCAATTCCACTTCCACCAACCTATTCCGCGGAGTCCATGGGATCATGACCTCCTCCAAAACTTAGATGGTCGTCGTCCAGTGAATTGGGTTGAGACGCATGACGACCTGCACAGATCCAATCGTTGCATCACGCAGTTGATGACTCTACTGGCCCGGGCATACATACCGGAGTTTGTGCAGCCTGAGGCACCCATCTATTCTCCTACGTTTTCGTCGACGTATGACTTTGAACACATGACAGTTCAAATACCCCCAATGAATGAGGGGGATGAGTACAATACTCCTGAGCCACAACGCCACAACGTATCAGACGTCCGCCCCGACATTATCATTCAACAACACCCCGACATCGACAACAATTGTAAACTCGTTTGCTATTTATTACAAATTATTTATTGAAATTAGACTACTTTTTTTAACCTTAACAATGATGTTTAGTATCAAATAATTAGTAAATCATTAGTATCAAATCATTAAATATTTAAAAATCATTAATAAATTCGACTATGTATAAATTTAAACTCAGTAATCCACACTTGTACACTACTTTGTTAGTATTCTATAATTATTAGTAATAATTATCAAATCATTACTATAATTTGATATCATCAAATCATTACTAAATCATCAAATCATTAAATATTTAAATCATTATTAAATCATTTTTATAATGATTATTACTAAATCATTACTATAATGATTATTATCAAATCATTACTAAATCATCAAATCATTAAATATTTAAATCATTATTAAATCATTTTTATAATGATTATTACTAAATCATTATTATAAGATTATACAATCATTACTATTTTGATATTATCAAATCATTACTAAATCATCAAATCATTAAATATTTAAATCATTATTAAATCATTTTTATAATGATTATTACTAAATCATTACTATAATGATTATTATCAAATCATTACTAAATCATCAAATCATTAAATATTTAAATCATTATTAAATCATTTTTATAATGATTATTACTAAATCATTATTATAATGATTTATATCAAATCATTACTATAATTTGATATTATCAAATCATTACTAAATCATCAAATCATTAAATATTTAAATCATTATTAAATCATTTTTATAATGATTATTACTAAATCATTACTATGAATTATCAAATCATTACTAAATCATCAAATCATTAATATTTAAATCATTATTAAATCATTTTTATAATGATTAATAAATACATAGAAATACATATATGATTACTAATGATGAGGCCTATATCTTGGTAAATTAGGACAATTGTTTTTTGAATGGCCTTCACCTCTACATAATCCGCATCTCTTTGCTTGACCTCTCTCTTTACTATTAAATCATTAAATATTAATAATAATTTCATTATTACTAATCATTACTAAATCATTACTATCAAATCATACATAATTAATAATAATTTCATTATTACTAATCATTACTAAATCATTACTACAAATCATACATAATTATAATTTCATTATTAATCATTACTATCAAATTACTATTAAATCATTAAATATTAATAATAATTTCATTATTACTATCAAATCATTACTAAATCATTACTATCAAATCATACATAATTAATAATAATTTCATTATTACTAATCATTACTAAATCATTACTATCAAATCATACATAATTAATAATAATTTCATTATTACTAATCATTACTAAATCATTACTATCAATCATACATAATTAATAATAATTTCATTATTACTAATCATTACTATCAAATTACTATTAAATCATTAAATATTAATAATAATTTCATCATTACTAATCATTACTAAATCTTATAAATACATAGAAATTCATAGAAACATATATCATTACTAATGATGAGGCCTATATCTTGGTAAATTAGGACAATTGTTTTTTGAATGGCCTTCACCCCTACATAATCCGCATCTCTTTGTTTGACCTCTCTCTCTAGCATGGAAATCCATACTGGTATGAATACGAGTGGACTCAGGTCGACCCTTTGGACTTCTACAAGCATTGGATTTGGCAGCCATTCGTCATGATCTTTTCTGAGCCAATATGATTCATTTGGTATCTGTCTGAACTCATAGCTGTAACATTTAATATCCTACGTAAGTGAAGCACTCTCAACATAAGTGTATGCGCTTACACCAGCATACATACATGCTGCGACTGCATGAGCACATGGATATTTCCATGCCTGAAAACGACCACAATCACACCATTTATGTCGTAAATCAACTCTAAATGTTTGGTCTTCTCCTCCGACGTTACGGCGTATGCACGACACGACAAAAGTATGACCAACTCGGTCGAAATTATGAACAACCATTGATGTTGCTAATCGCTCATTTGCTTCCATTGATTCCACCACTGTAGGAGCCCAAGTTTACCTCTATTTATAAGACTCTCTATTTCTTTGCCTTTGTCCGACCAAACTTTACCCAATCTAAAGTACGTCTCTTTCATCACACTCGCAATTGGGAGATGGCGTGTACCTTTAGTACCGAATTAATGGCCTCAGCAAGGTTTGTGGTCATATGTCCGTATCTCCGACCTTCATCATATGCTTGTGACCATTTTTCCCGCGGTATTTTTGAAGCCCACTTCCAAACGGTCGACGTAGTTCGTATCCTGTTTCATAATATACTGTGTTAAACCGCAATTAAAAAAACCATGTAAAAATGCACAAATATTGAAAATAAAACTTACCCATGCTGACTATCTCGCTACGAATGTGTGCGTTATGAAATTGGTCGATACTATTCTTGCCAATATGACGGATACAATATGTCGGATATGCATACGAGGTATCCAACGACTTCCTGGTCGTTCAATTGCCGCCAAAATACCCGTTCCTCTATCGGATATCAGCAAACTCCATCTTCACGAACGACATATTGACGTAGATTGGTCAGAAAGAAATCCCAAGCCTCTGTTGTCTCTTCCCTCAACAATGGCGAATGCAATTGGGAAGATATTTCGCTCACCATCTTGAGCACTGCCATCAAAAGTACATGCCTATATTGACCATACAGCCAGTACCATCTACTTGGATCATACTTTACAAAATGGAAATCCTTCAATACATGCCTTGAATGCCCAAAATAGTCTATGAAATATTTTCTTCCCTGGCAGAAGTTGACCTTCTTCGTCATATGCGGGCATGGTTTGAGACTTCACTATGGTTCCTGGGATAAATCGCTTCATTGCTTGTAGCAAATGTGGTAGCTCATTGTACGATGTATCCCAATCTCCATACGTCAGCTTCATTGCCTTCATCTTCGCATTCCACACCTTGCCATATTTTACTTGATATCCAAATTGGCTTCGAATAGATGCAGCTAACACTGAACAAGATATCCTTGGATCCTTTTCAACCATCGCCTTCACGTATTCACATATTACATCGGAGTCCAATAGTCGGTGGTCTTGTTCGATGAAGTTTCGCAAACACGTGTGCGGACCATTGTACCTCGTGATGACCCAACATCGTGCCTTTGATTTTTCGACACTCTGATCTTCCACTTGCACTCTAGGCCATATTTTACACACTTCGCGTATAGGGTTTTCTGGTTGGACTCTGCAACATGGATATCAACATGGCATTTTATGCAGTACTCTTTAATCGCTAGGGTAGCTTCATTTTTTCCTCTGAATTGCACCCCAACTGAAAATTCACCCGAATTATCGAATGATGCAGTCATTTGGTATGGAGGTAAATGTGGCATGTCTGGGAATTCAGGTGCCCTCATCGCATCATAGTCTATCTCGTACATGTGAGTAGCTTCATACGGTGCCAGAACTTCATCAATTGCACCTCCACCAAAAATTTTTCGTCGCCGCCCAAAACGGGTTCTTCGGTTTCTTCATCTTCGCTTGAATCATCATGAATTTCTCCCCATCGATTTTCAGCGTCAATATCAACAACCAATTCCGGTATGTTTCTCGTCTCACACTCTTCTGTTGCAGATGTCCCCCCGACTTCATTTACACTTTCCAATAGTGCCATAAAACTGTTCGGAACCTGTATGTCGGCTCCTCAAACTGACTATATAAAGCCATTTCAGATGGATTTTGAGCCACACCTCTTGATGACCCAGGAACATCACATATGTTACGCACATCAACAAATAATTCAATAACTGCTATATTGGTTGACTCATGTAATCCAACCATGGTTCCAATATCATCATCTTCTTCAAGTGGAACTGCAGCATATCTGACTGGGTTAGAGCATATCATAAACCTATACCTCAAACCATCAACTGCAGCTCGAATTTTCTTTCTATCTTATGCTTCATTTCTATAAATGTGATGTCTTTTTTGAACATCATATTTATTGGTTTTCAGACTGAAAAACTACTTCCGATCTCATTTTCCATAATTTGTCCATTATAATGGACAATCGTGAAAAGTTGTTGCTCATTTCCTTTCCTTTCCTTTCCTTTATTGTTTCTTTCTTCGAATCATATGTACGTGGAAAAATGTTGTGGATAATGCTCTGTACGTGTAAAAAAATTATTTCTTTAAACAACAATAAATTTAAAAAAATTAAATTTATATAATCTAATATATTATAATATAACTTAAACTAATAAACTATTTCTTTATTATAATAATTTAGTTAAATAACAAACTAACAAACTAATTAAGCACTAATTAACTTTTTTAATATTTTAACTTAAACTTCAACAAACAACTTAATATACGTTTAAACACACTAACAAATTAATTAAATATTTTTTACATTTAATAACTTAAACTAAGAAACTAATTAACTAATTTTTTATATAATCTAATATATAACTTAAACTAACAATTAATATAATATAACTTAAACTAACAAACTAATTAACTAAATTTCTGTTTTATCCTAAACCCTAAACTAACAAACTAATTATTTCATAATTTCATATTAATAAACTAAATTAAACAATTAAAAATTACCTCACAAACGATGTTTGAGCCTTTATCTCCATTTCCTCTTCTTATTTTCCTTTCATTTCCTTTCTCTCGCCAAATTTCTTTCTTTCTTATGATTCTACCCTAAACCCTCATATCCAATATATAATGATATTTCAGCGGTTGGTAGTAAGTTGCAATCAATTTGAGCTGTATAATTCACGTTGAAAGCTGTAAATTTTTCAACCGTTGAACGCTGCCAATAATACAACACAACTGATTTTATGCTGCACCAATACAGCTATGATAACAAGAGTGAACAGTCTCGAAGCTATGGCATGAGGGACAAGCTATGGCTAGACGCTAGGGCACGAATCTATGACACTTTGCAGCTCAAATCATGCTGCAATAATACAGCTATTACAGCTGCATGCATGAGTCTCCTGAGCAGATGTAAGAGGAATCACGCGAGGAGCAGGAGGAATAGGTTCTCCTGCTACCTATCCTGCATGGCCCAACGTTGTTCAGTCCAAGCATGGACTGCATGGTGACCTTTGGCGAGCTGGGCGTGCATGGAGGCCGTTGGGCGTGCATGGCCGTGCATGGAGGTCGTTGGGCGTGCCTGGGCATGCATGGAGGTCGTTGGGCGTGCATGGGCGTGCATGGAGGTTGAGGTAGGTCGCAGGGCATGCATGGCGACCTACCAGGTCGCCGGCGTGCATGGCGACCTGGTAGGTCGCCGGGCGTGCATGGCGACCTGGTAGGTCGCCGGGCGTGCATGGCGACCTACCCCCGGTACTGTAGAGGATACCACTCGAGCAATTAATCTGGCGACGCCGGGCGTGCATGGCGACCTACCCCCGGTACTGTAGAGGATACCACTCGAGCAATTAATCTGGCGATCCCACTATTTCACGAAAAAAAAAAATTTCAACGCACTATCAACGATATTTTGCCGTATAACAACTATCCGAATTAGTGAGCTGACAACTGTCGTTTTCAATGTAAAAATAAATTTATGGTTAATAAATAAAGAAATTTTACAGTATAGAGAAGTAAGGGTCGAATCCACAGAGACTTAGAAAGTCACAAATTAATGTTTGAATGGTTTTAACCAGGTAAAAAATAGTAAAATGGGGATTTAGTAAAATGAAATTAAAATGGTAAAAATAAATAAAAGCAATTTAAATAAAAAATAAGAGAATAAAGTTTGTGAATAAATAAGGTAAAAATAGCCTCAAGCTTCGCTTTGACTCAATTTCCTTTAGATCATCGAATAAGATTTTCTCTGCGGGATTCACGTCTGTTACTTTGTCTACAAGGGCTATCCCCGTGACTCTATCTTGTATACCGAATACCCAATGCATCATTTGATTCCGGCTTCAGGAATTGATTCTATCAACATCAATTGTCGTAGATTGAGTACTAAAATATGATGCGGATATGTGTGCAAGTATACACAATCGAACAAGTAATAAAGTGATAAGTAGAGTATCGTCTCCACAAGGAATTGGGAAAATCAAATAGGTTTGTCAAGGCACTTTACTTTGTCACCTAAGTAAAGTTAGTTATGGTATATATAGATGAGAATGCAGTGGCAAAATGGAATGGACGTAGTGGAAATGGAGTGGTGATAGTGTGGTAGCAGATGAATATGTCGTGGCAAATTAAATTATGATACGTGAAAACAAATGGAAATGTCAAGACAAAATAAAAATGCAAATACTAGATTTAATATATGTAGGACTTTAGCTTTCTCACAAGACAAGCAGCAATGGAAATGAGTGATGGGAGACACAAGGAAAACTTAAGTTTATTTCTCTGAATGGTGCTTCTTCTATGCTTACCCTGCCCGACAGAGTCTACTGATGTGCCCTATGCTATCTCTAGTAAGGGACTCGACAGACTAAAGATGCCCTGGAAAAACCGATTGGCGTAAGCCCGAGCAGTGATCCTATTGACTCAGCTAATAGAATATGTCTCGGCAATACCTTTTTGCGGCAGCATTAACATCTAACCTATCGTTTATACACAACTCCTTTTTGTCGAATGAAATCCTATTCTTATCTCTAAGGTGGATTAGGCCTAGTTACTATCTAGAACCCGTTGTTTATGTAGTTTCTCCCTAGCTTCTCTCGAAGACTAAAGATAAATTGCCAAGGCATTCTCTCGAACCTCATGAACCCTCCTAAGGAAAGGCTACTCTCGTAGCTCCTACAACCTCAAGACTTTAAGCATCATAAACAAAACAGAATAGAGCATGAAACAACAACCATTCATTAAAATAACAACTTAAATAATCATGCGAACTCCCACCAAATAGGATTAGTTCATGGTGGGGCTCGAAATCAACAAGCACAAAGCAAGATTCATTCGTTCCTTACAACCCAACAACAAAATATAAAAGCAAGGACTAAGGGGAGGAGAGAAAGCCTTCGACCTGCACTGCCAAATGCCTTCCTCGGCCACCAAGGACTGCTCCCAGCGGACTAGCTCCTCTCGGATGCTTAGAACGCCACTCCCTTCTGCTAGTCAAGGAGAAATGCCACAGCAAGTGGGATTGATGGAGAAAGATGAGACTTTCTCTCTCTAACTTTTTAAGATCAAATGTGGCTGGAACTAAAGTCCTCTTCAATATGGCTTCCTCCTCTATTTATAGGGGAAAATAAATCCTAAGGTTTGGTGTTAACCATCCTAGAAAACCCCAAAACCATGGTTGAGTTACTTGGGAGTCGAGTAGACTAGGCAATGATACAGCCTAGGTAGCTGGCTAGAGACCGACATAATCCCGCTACAGGCGCCCTAGGACCGACAGGATCTGTAGGGTCAGACTAGGCAACGTCATCAACAAAACCGGTGGTTGAAGCGCCAAAATGCTACGGTGGGTATCTCGGGCAGAGCATGCGTAAAATCCGGGACAGCTGGCTAGAAAATATCTTCTCTCTCCTTTTACGAACCTGAAATGCCATTTGAACTTGGCATTTTTATTTAGCTCAGCAATATCCTTATGTCACGGCATTTTAAATCCTCTTTTCCTTGCTTTCAACACCTGCACATCATCAGACAAGTACCTTTCCCATAAAGCAGCACCGCTGTAAAAATAAAATGCGATGGCAAACTGAAATCCACCACATGCAACTATATGCTCCTAAATGCATCTAAATGGTCCTAAATGGGCTCTTAGACATTCAATAACTTAAGTGAAAAGGTCCCAAAATATGACCTTTTCAAGGAGTTATCACACCCCCAAACTTAAGCTATTGCTTGTCCTCAAGCAATGGATAGTGATAAGCAAAACAAAAATACCATGACAAGTCCAGAAGCAGAATAGTTATATGGGAAATGGGCTCTTAGACATTCAATAACTTAAGTGAAAAGGTCCAAAATATGACCTTTTCAAGGAGTTATCACACCCCCAAACTTAAGCTATTGCTTGTCCTCAAGCATGGATAGTGATAAGCAAACAAAATACCATGACAAGTCCAGAAGCAGAATAGTTATATGGGATAAAATTTCAGCCTCAGCTCATATGGCTTCAACATGCTAGACTAGTTTGAGAAATCAAGTATCGTCCCTAGGGCAAGATTCTTATGTGGGTGTGTGCGTGTTTGTATCTAGTCCATGCTTAACAAACCTAAAAATTTTCTACTCAAGCTTTCTCAATTTACCATGACATTTTCAAATTATTACTCCCCTTTGTTTTCTTTGATTACTTCTGCTACGAGGAGAGTCAGCCCATCACTCTACCATCCCACACTCTAGATGAAAGGGAACATACCTTTCACCCCCGAGCTAGTCAGGTAGAGTCATCCTGTGACTACTTTCATTCACTCATATGCCAAGATATAGCGGAGTCTTCCTCTACAGATATGCCAAGGCATTTTTATTTATAATTTATATATTTTTTTTATATGCAGGGTTTTCATCATTCACAGTTTTATGCCACGACATTTAAGAATTCTCTTATAAAAAATTTCTAAGTTTCTCAAGCATGGAAAACATACACTCATGTTCAAGGGTTTCAAAGAAGCAAGTCCTAGAGTTGGTTCTATCATCCTCAACCAGTCATATACATTCTATCATAGCCATCAAGAATTCTTCATCATCGGGCATCCTCAATTAATTCCAGAAAACTAATTCTATATTTACTAATGTCATGGCATATTCATTTTACTAATACTATCATACAATGATGCGAGAACCCTACTTCCCCCAAACTTGAGGGAAGCATTGTCCCCAATGCTTACTAAATCTAAGAAAAATGAAAACTACATGATATGAATGCAATGCAATGCAATGTACCTTGGCTTCATGGTGGTGGTGCAGCAGTTGCACGGCGAGCGCGCTTGCGGAGCTTAGCATGGCTGGAATGCTTAGAGTCATGAAGCTGGTGCAGCTGGAGGAGTGCTAGGGCCTTCTTGAACAGTTGGGAGCGGGGGCTCCTGATGTTGAGATGCCTTTCGTAGGCGACGTTCTTCTGCGAACGTTCTTCTGCGAACGGTTCAACAAATGGGGTAGGCTCTGGGAAATTAGCAAGTTGGAGGTTGGCTTCTCTGTCTACATCAGGCGAAACTGTGTGGATCGGATCAGGGTCCATTGGCTCCTTTGCTTCAGCTCGCTGGGGACTGTCTTTACTCGATAAATGTTGAGCAGCAGCTGGAGCGGGTGGAGGTACTTCTGCAGATGCCTCGGCATCTCCATGCGATGGGACGAGCACATCAGGAAAAGGGGGAATGGTAAAGTTAGTGTGCGGGAGGAACTCCATCAGGGCACTGGTGAGAAAGGCATCACGTAATTTGGCATAAGTAAAATAAACCATCAGTTTGTCGGACAGCTACCCAACATGCTGGTGAGTGCGTTGGACAGCCTGCTCTAGGTCAGTTGAAGATGCCCTGACATGTGGTGATGATGCAACGCGAGATGTGGGTTGCCTCGTGTTTCTTTCCTTTGGCTTCCTTGTAGCCCAGCAACATAGGTATTTTTGCTTTGTTGAGTCCAGCAATGCCCGGCAAAATCTCATCAAACATTTCTTCTCGAACTTTCTTTTTTCGGCATAAAGTAGTGATGAGATTTGGGGATACCAAGGCACTTGCCTGTCGCTTTAGGCATAGATGAGCCTGTTCCACGATAATCTTCCCTATATCGATGGTTCGTCCGGTGATGATAGAGTGCAGCAAAAGCATCCGCTGGCATGATACAGTTGTATTGTGGGAGGTTGGCATAAGTTTGTGCTTCATGAAATGGTTCCACAGTTTGACATGGGGGAGCAGTCGATCCCTATCTATGGTCTTTCGTTTCAGTTACTGACCGTTCCACTGAGTACCGGGAAGACACAAGTCTTCCAGGATGCCTTGGTAAGTTTCATGGTCGGCCTCTTGGGCAAAGCTCGCATGGTCGGCCTCTTGGTAAGTTACTGCCCATTTTACCATCTCGCAGGGGCTTGTGGTAGTAATTCATATTTCCTATATACAGGCTTTTATCTCCAAGCTTCTTTGCTTCCTTAATCACAGGGTCTACCCGGACAAAAGTATCATCGTCACACTTCATAATGTATTTTGCAGCAATTGTACGTACCTGTGAACAATTAGATACCATATAAAGGTAGACCCTTTAAAAATATTGAAATAGTTATATATACATGCATGATAAAATTTCAGCAAGCGGAAAAGTAGACAACATCAGATCGATCACTTACTCACTCACCCCATATTCACAGATGGCAACTGTTTTAAGTACAACTAGGTCATAGTTATCCATGTAAGAAACTATTACAATATCACCAAAATATTCTGCTTCCTTCTTCAGTTCCACGTTTATATCCTTTCTTCCATTCTGAAAAAGAAAAAATAGCGTAAATATATCAGGCGAAGGATTTTCCAAAAGAAAGAGCTGGTGCCTCCTCTATCTACCCTTACCAGCGCTACGAAAAAACGAGCAACTATTTTTGAAGACTTTATTAACTTATGCTGCATCCAGGACTTTCTCACAGCCATCCTCTCAGCAAAATGATTGCCAGCAGAAAGAATCCCGATAAAAAACTCTACATTCCCATCAGGAAGTGGAGGTGCCTTCCATTTACTCAACCTCTCAAGATGCTTTTGTGGAGCGAAACTTGGATGAGAAGTAGGCAAGGAAGCAGCAATTACAGAGTGAACATCAAGGTCACCCTTTAGAGACAGCCCGGTAGCATCCTCAAGTACAAATCCCTGAACATGTTATCAGAAATTTAAAGACATGTTCTATATGCATCAAATCAATAAGCCAATATAAGGAGATTACTAACAGTCCGATATGGAAAATGAGGTAACATGACGCCCATCGACATTGACATGGTAACCCTCCAATCCGGCACTCAATGTGAGAACAAATAACTTTCCCTCCACAAAAGGGTACGGCCAATCAAAAGCGACCTTATTTGTTCGGCCTATCAATCTTTTCAACCACCATGTAGCCTTTGATTCTTCCAAGCCATTGTCATCATCTCGAATCCATTTCTCGCACTTAACTTGTCCATCAACTGCCCCCCAAAAAGATATAATCAATCAGAAAATATATGTAGAATGGCTCATTTCAATAACTTGTAAACTACCCCTCCATAGCAAAGATCATAAAGCTACACCATAACCAACTTCACTACAGCTAACCACCGAAAATTATTACCAAAATCATTGACTCTTTTCAACCTACATTCTCCATTTATTTAGTCAGCATTCAAACAAAGGCACTAAAAATTACATATGAAAACCATTCAACAAAAAGGTAACCTGTTTCCTCATCAGCTCTAGACCTCCACCCTTCGCACCGCAATGCCGATCCCCACTGCATTCGATAACAAGTATTCTGCTCAATCACCGGATTCCCACTCCAATCCCCTTTCAACCTCGGATTGAAATGAAGAATGCGTGGCGGATCCTCGCCGTCGACCGTCTTCAACCCTTGCAGTTCCATCATAAACTGCGTTACCATCACTGACTCATCCCCGTCTTTTAACACTACGATCTTCGGGTCATCCTCTGCATGCGCCCAATGCGGCATTCCGACAACCGTAATGTGGGACCCTAATGTTAACCCGCAGGGGATGACCAAGACTCGGCCTCGGTTCACGAAATCCGACCCAGATAAAGAGATTGAATCGGGACATGATTCGGTCCGGTTTTTCATTTGATTTTGCAGTTCGGGTTGAGACTCCGATTTATTTTGAGCCGATTGGAGGTCGTCCCAGAGTTTCTTGCCGACCACGAAGGCGTGACGTGCGGTTTTGTGGAGCACCGAGAACTCGTCTTTATAATCGCTGCTGTCGAAAGAGCTTTCGTTGAAAAGAAGACCCGACACTTCCTTGAACTCCCACGTTCTCCGAGGCGGTGTCCGGCTTCCGGCTTGGCGGACGAATTTCGGGTCATCGTCCGGGCGAACAGGTGCCGATTTGTCAGTGAAATCCTCCTCGCTCTCGAGGAACAAAGGTCTGGGCAATGCGTAGGTGTAGAAACCCGCCGAACCGGTTTTGAAAACCAGCGGGATTTCGAAGCTCATGAACAGAATGTAGAGAAACAAAACCGCCATCAAGAACTTAACCAGCCTAAGTCGACTCAGCGACACTAACGAGTTAAATGTTGCTCTCTTCATCGTTTACTTCAAAACGAAAGCGTTGGTTTCCGTGGTTTGGGTTTATGGAAAAAGATGAAGAACTCAAACCCTAGATTTGATTCGAAGGGCAGAGAGTAAACCAAAAGGATTTGGAAAGCATTCAAAGAATGCATAAGCTAAGCTCTTCCAAAACACAAAAAGAAAAGGACTGAAAGAGCTTCAAATAATAGAAAAGGAATGTACGCTTTAATTTAAGTAATTTTAGTAACTATTTTTCGAGACAAAATATTCAAACTTTACGCCCCCACCCCCCAAAAAAAGCAAAATATTATAAATATTTCATTTTTTGAAATCGAAACTTTTTACACTTTTTAATATTAAAAGTAAATGATTTTCTATTTGATGCATCAATAATCATATTAAAATGTATAATCAATAGATTAATAAATAATTTAAGAATATTAGAAATAAATTTGTAAAAGCTTAAAACTGAGTTTTCAAAACGAGTCGTTTAGGTTACAAGGGTGATTCCATGCAGTGTAAGCCACGTTCTGAAAAGTGAAAACAGCGGTCTACGGCTACAGTGAACATGAAATATTAAGCGGCTAGAAATGATAATTAAATAGATACCATAGAATTTCTTTTTAATTGAATTAATTAATTAATTATCCATTGCAGCTTCACTTAAAAAAAAATAGTTTGTCTTTTTATTTACAATCTATTTCGTATTGTGATCTCTTTTGATCTTGTACAATAAATTATTATTCACTCAAATATATTGTTTTTTATAATTAAATATTAAAATCACATCCATTTTTATTCATTTATCTAAATAACGCTCTTCAATTAAAATTTAAAAAAAATACATGAATGAGTTAATACATTTTTATGTGTCAAAAATATAGAAAAAATGTGATTGATTGAATGCATTTTTGCACACATGACACAATCCTAAAAAATAGGATTGATAAATTATATATTAGTTTGGATTTTGAGCTATACACAATCAAAATCATATTGTCAAAATTTTAAAATAAATAAAAAGAAGTAACAAAGGGAAATTAAACGAATTTTATAAAAAAAAACATATATGTTATGTATCGAAGACTCATGGTAAATAAATAAGAGTTCGTGCTCGCACTTTATCAAAAATGTTTTTTTAATATCGTACTATATATAAAAATACGTCCAACCAGTCATATCTTTTATTTAAAAAAATCAATCAAAGAATGTCATTTTAATAAATAAGTGGATATAAATGTGGTTTTGATTTAATTATAAAAATAGTATATTTAAATAAAAATATGTATTTTTTATTCAATAGAGAGTTATTACATCTTCAAAACAAATGTAAAGAACTAAACTCACATAAAATATAATTACATAAAGATCTTTAGCATTCGATTAATTAATAGATCTTAATAAAAGAAATATCTTTAGTATTAAATTAATGAATATTTTAATCCATTAAAACTCAAAAAAAAATGCTAGTTGATATATCTGACATAAAAAAGAATTTAATTAATTAATAAAAAAATATAATTTGAGGGAGAACGTTAAGGAAATTGAAAGAGGGAAGGGTGGGTGGGTGGGGACGTCCGCATTGGTGTTTGGTGGGTGGAGTTTTAAATAGTTGGAAATGTCTTTTTCGCCATTTCCCTTTTTTATTTGAAATTTAAATGTCTCATACAAGTGCAAATTACGTTATAAACAAAAAGGAATGCTTGAATTTATATTTTTTAATAATATTATATGTTCTGTATTCTATAACTAATAAAATTGTAACACATAATAAAATATATTCTTTTTATATATTAAATTTAGTGTAATTTTTTTTAATTTTACATCTTTTCAGGATAATCGGATAAGGAAAAATTAAAGACTTTGATTAATTCATTATTTTTATATTTTTCAGTAAATATTTTCTCATTTCTACTGTTAATCTCAACCTTAATCTCCGTCCAACAATTCTGAAAATATGTAAAATTAAACGTTTTTATACTATGGAATTAGATATTAACTCCAAAAATAATACATTCAAATTCCAAATTATATATGAGAGGAAAAAATAGATGATCTAAAATAAAGCAAGAAAAGAGGGAGTTCTTAAATATTTGAAAATTTTAATCAATCGACCACTTCATTATATTAGAATGAGAACCAAACATTTTACTGTTTGGTGCAAATATTATATATATATATATATATCTCGACAATTACGACTAATTTGTTCACATATTTTACTTTTAAAAAAAAAGTTATTAAAATTATATTCTTCTAAAATTATTTGTCAAAATAATATGTATTTTACAAAGGCGAGTGTTGTCACTGTCGGTAAATGTTAAAATGTTTCATGATTTACATTTAAGGCACGATTGATTAACTTTACATTTAAAATTTAATTTTGGGAAGGTTTAGGTGGTCAAATGCGCCTTCCCACTGACATTCCAGCCCTTCATCTTCTATAAATCCCCTTCCGCCATGACAAAAAGCACAAATTTTAAATCAATTACATTGAATCGTTCGAATTTAATACAGATGGTAGTTTACATCTATTAGGATGAGAGCCTCTACCTTCTGGGTGGTGCAAACTTAATACAGATGGAGCCCAGAAGCTGGATGCGAAGTTGTGGGGATTTATGAAGGTTTGTTTGCGGCATGGGAGATGAGCAACAAGTCGATCATCATTGAAACGGATAGACAAGAAGTTTAGTCGTGGCTTGAGCAAAAGAAAAGATTATGGAAATGGTTTTATTAATAATTCTAGTGTGTATAATATGAGAAGGTAGGCTATCAATTTATATGAGTAATGAATGAGTAAAATTGCCTGATAACAGTTACCTACCTTAACTATTCTCACGGACCCCAAAAAAAGAAAATATCTCAAATTTATTTGCATAAATTACATACTTGAGTATGGATGACCATACTGAGGAACCAAAATGGCCTCCATTACCAATTTTCCAGGTAATATCTTGATTCCCTTAGTCCTGAAATAAGCATGCAACCTGGAAAGATAAGATATGTCATCTTGTGAATTCGAGCTCGATGAATGGAATTCGAACAGTGACGTGCGCGAACATCATCGTCGTGTTCATAACTTTTCTCCTCTATAATTTTATCTTGTTTTAGGAACTTTTTGAGAAATGGCAGCCGATATGTTTGTGGGAAGGGAAAGGTTTGCTACACTTCTATTAATGAGACAAACCGAGACTGTGATCCTTTGGCTTTCCGATGATCAGAACTTTTGGGAATAGATCGAGCAGGGGCCGACGCCTTTGGGCCCACACGGTCTTCAACAGGTATACTTATTATCACATACAACAGGGATAAAACAAATTCATTTACAATGCATTGCGTTAGATGATTGAACATCATATACCTTTCGTTCTTGTTTTGATGCAGCTTTATCTGGATATGGAGTTTGTAGTGATTTTCGGTAACCTGCAACAAGTTATCAAAATCATTATCGAGTGAGCTATTGACGCAGTGGCCGGGATGCCGCACTAAATTCATTGGCCTGCACTTCACGCAAAATTCACAAAGATTATATTTTTGAACAATTTTTACGAGGAGGAATGAAAGTTTTTTCTTTTAATGGGTATTGAACCACAACATTCGAGAGAAAAAAAGTGTATCAGCTGAAAAATTTTAACCACATACTCTAGGTATTGTTGACCTAAGACTATATTAAAGAAAGTCTAAGATAAATTCACTAAAAGGCTAAGACTAAAAGTTTATATAAATTAAATTATTATCATCATACTATAAAAGTATTATGATATAGATTTACATATCTGTCATTTTTATTTTTAGAAGAATATAATGATAAATCTATTATTATAGTTTTTTTTAAAGAAATTTGAAGGGTTCTAGACTAGGCCTGTGGAGTTTGTGGTATTTTGTGTGAAACAGATATCATATTCACGTTTAAGAGGTAAAAAATGAGTGAATTGAAAGTTTTGTGGTCTAGCGATCGTCGGTGGTGACCGGATGACAATAAATGGTGAGTGGCAATCGGTGACGGGAGACTTCGATCGAATTTATGAGTTAAATTGATATTTTATCTAAAGTTCAAATTTTAACCACATACTCTAGGTATTGTTGACCTAAGACTATATTAAAGAAAGTCTAAGATTAATAAAAACAAAAAAGTCTAAGATAAATTCACTAAAAGGCTAAGACTAAAAGTTTATATAAATTAAATTATTATCATCATACTATAAATGTATTATGATATAAATTTAAATTATGATATAAATTTAGATTTTTGTTATCTTTATTTTTAGAAGAATATAATGATAAATCTATTATTATAGTTTATTTTTAAAGAAATCTGAAGGGTTCTAGACATGCTTGTAGAGTTTGTAGTATTTTGTGTGTAAAACATATAGCATATTCACGTTTAAGAGGTAAAAAATGAGTGAATTGAAAGTTTTGTGGTCTAGCGATCGTCGTTGGTGACCAGACAATAATCAATGGTGAGTGACAATTGGTGACGGAAGACTTCGATCGAATTTATGAGTCAAATTGATATTTTATATAAAGTTTAAGGATCTAATTGATATTTTATCTAAATTTCAAGGGTCAAATTAGTATTTTATCTAAAATTTAAGGTCAAATTAGTATTTTATCTAACGTTTAGGGTTAAATTAATATAATGTCTAAAAATTAGGGGTCAAGCTAAAATTTTAACATTTTTATTAATGTGTCATGTCATCTAGGAGTGTTCAAAAAATCTGATCCGATCCATTAATTTATTTGAAGATTCGCATATCCGGTCCGATTTTAATTTTCGGATATTCCGGATTGGATATCCGAGACAAAAATCAGATAATCATATTAAATACGAGTCGGTTAAAAATTAATCTCGGAGTGTCTGAAAATCCGATAAGAATGGGCTTTTAGAATATTTTACTTGGGCCCAACTATCCCAACCAGCCATCCCACCCCTAACTTGAAATACACAGCCTTGGGGATTGCCTTACAGACTGTATAATTGAATTCCCAATGTTTAACGAGTCCAGAGTCCAGAGTCCACCCCGCACACTATTCTTTGCCTTCCCTTGCCTTGAGCCAGCCAATCCGATTTATATTTGAGAACACTGAACTGCTAGTGCTCAATACTCAAACCCCATGCATCAATGAAAATACTTTGTTAATAACATAAAATCGATGATGGTAATTAATAAAGAGGAAAAATGTATGATGGAGAGAGGTTAACAAGCGTCACTTCATAACGCGGCTTGCTCAAGGATTCTTACTTCTGTATGTTATTTATAGGAGACGGCTAAGGTTTTAGTTTATTCAACTTTTATTTTTAATACACATATACGCAGGGGTTATGGGAATTGGGAACCTAGGTTAGTAGCTATTTGTGTATAAATTACAGGCGAAAGGTCGCCCCCCACACCCCTCTTTGTTGTCAATTGATCTGCTGCTTACTAGTGGATTTTTGTTTGAAGGACAAGACCGTTCTGTTAGGTTAGCTAGGTTGACAAAAGAAGAGTACATTTACTAATTAGTACAGTCCGTTGTTGCAATGAATAATAGTAAAACATCAAAGGATATTCAATTTTGTAACTTGTTATGTTTTAACATATAATAGAGATACAGAATAATATGTTATATGAAATCATAAAATATTAGATTTAAATCTAATATTTTTGGCAAACTAAAATTTATATTCTGACTCAGATATCTAAATATCCGATACGAAAATTCAGATATCGGGATTTTTTAGATCGCATACGGATCGTAATTTTAATGATCAGAATTTTCAGATATCCAAAATTTCGGATCGGATAATATCCGGTGTTCGAAAATGCACACCCCTAAATTGTCATCAAACTAACATGAGTTAAAGTTTAGTGATCAAACTAAAACATATCAAAAATAAAAATGATCAAAACGTAACTTTTTTAAAACCAATAACTAAAATAAGACAAAGCAAAACAAGGTAAACCACCAGTGTAGTTTACTCTTTTCTTAACCATTTACATTTTGGTTTGAATAGAATGTATATGACGGTATTCTTATTATTTATTTATTTATCATAAGAAAAAAGAGAGTGGTTTGTGTAGAGATCAAATATTAAATTAAAAATAACCAAAATTTTATTTTTTTTATATATATATAAAAAATATGTTTATTATTATATGGTCTTAATTATAGCACAAGCTTCACAAACTCCAGGTTTGAGTGTGGATTACATTGTCCTTTCCGTCGTCCCAGTCTGTGCATTCTTCTCGCTGTTGTGATCTGTAACATTGTTGGCTTTGAAAACATGGACCAATGGAGCAAGAGCAAAAATATCTTTGAGGAATTGCACTTTGTTTCTTTCCTTGCCATATATTCTTTTTTAACAAAATAGAAAACCAGCTTGTCTCTTTACCTAAATCTCGCAAGCAGCCATACCCAATGGGTGATAGCTATGAATTCCCCAATTTTCGTCTGTATTTGTTTAAATTATTTAAATCATATAAGAATTTGAAATTTTATAAATTATTTAAATTATATAAGAATTTGAAATTTTAAAAAATTACAATGATTCCCAATATACATCAGTTTTATAAGTTCAAAGACCTTGAATATTTAAATCTTATTTGGACTGCTTAATTGCTTTAGAAAAAGCTTCTAAAGTGTAAGATCCTTCTTGTAATCTCCAAAGAAAGAATCATTTAAGCAGGTGATGAGCTTTGCATCATGTAGTTTGGTGAACTGGATTGGTCAGTAGTTTGCAACGACAGTTCACATTTCGGACTTCCAGATTCTTAAGCAGACAAAATTACTAAAAAGGAACAGGAAGGGTGGTTTACTAATTTTTTAATCATTTGAAAATTAAATGAGAATGTTAGTTTATTAGAATAATTTATTTAGCAAATCTGTCAGCTAGATTACCTCACTTTAACTTCAATCAAAGGACATCATGATCTAAACACATGCTTTTTTTTAGCATAAAGTAATGACAAAAGATATGGCAAAATCAATGTCCTGGACCAACTCTTGTTTCTTAATTTCAAGCTCACTTTCTTCTTTCGCTTGCACTGATCACAGTGAGAAAGGCAGGATGGGCTGCCAAATGTTATGGCTGCATCTAGCATTGACTATGATGGCAGCAGCTACAAGCATTGTCCAAGGGTGCGACCCTGGTGACCTTAAAGGACTCGCCAGTTTCAGGGGCGGAATCCATATGGACACTTCGGGTAGGCTAGCGAAATGGGCCGGTCATAGTTGTTGCAGGTGGCAGGGTGTTGCCTGCAACAATCGAACCGGTCGAGTCACTGAAGTTCATCTCCCGGGGTTCATTTCGACTACCGATTTCGTGTTTCAATCTCAGATGGAAGGTTGGTTGTCCCCATCGATCACACTCCTCGCATCTCTTGAAGTTCTCGATCTCGGAGGACTCGTAGGCCTTTCAGGAAGAATTCCCACATCGATCGGTCGTCTCAAGAACCTCAAAAAGCTCTATCTTTATGGGAACAAGCTGAGGGGACCGGTGCCAGACAGCATTGGTAAGCTTTTGAAACTCGAAGAACTTCACCTGCATGAGAATAGATTATCTGGATATCTTCCTCCTGGCATTGGTTTTCTTAAAAATCTTCATGCTTTGCTTCTTCATTCAAATAGATTCACTGGTAGTATCCCTGCTTCATTCTCCAACTTGACAAATCTCATGCATTTGGACAAATTATGGCCAAATGCCAATGCTTGGGTTTTTAAGGCTACAAAACAATCAAATAAGTGGGAAAATACCGCCCAACTTCGGATATCTGGTTTCCCTCCAAAGGGTTTCTCTTGAAAACAACAAGCTCCAAGGAGCAATTCCTTCTAGTTTGGGTGATCTACAAGGTTTGACAGAGTTGTATCTCGGCGGCAACGAGTTGTCCGGTGTTGTACCAAAGTCGATCGGCCGACTTTCCCGTCTCATACTGTTGAGCCTTTCTTGTAACTCGATTCAAGGACCATTGCCTGATGAAATGTCTGCTCTCCAGAATCTGCAGACACTGGACCTTTCTTTCAACAGCTTGAATCTAAGCTCCATTCCAAGGTGGGTAGTCTCTTTCGAGAATCTTCTTAGCAGGAAGCGGAATCAAAGGCCAAATACCGGACTCGTTGAGATCCACACCAAGTCCGATACAGGAACTGGACTTATCGTCTAATTATCTCACCGATGGGATACCAGCATGGATGGGAAGCCTCACTCAACTCTATTCATTGAATCTTTCAAGGAACCATCTCAGTTCAAGTTTTCCGGCTTCGGTTGCCGACCTCGAGGTGTTAGAGGTTTTAGACCTTCACTCGAACAATCTAACAGGATCATTGGAACATGTTTTCAAGATAGAAACCAGTTTTCCTGGTGGTTCACTGACCTATATTGACCAATCCGATAATAGCTTCACAAGTACAATCGAGCAAATTGGCGTAGGAACATTGGAAAGACTTGAATATCTTAATCTATCACATAATTTACAAGAGGGTCGATTGCCAACTTCAGTGGAGAAATTGAAGGCATTGAAATGCTTGGATTTGAGCTTCAACAAGTTGGGTTTCGGCTTGGTGGAGGCCTTGGCAAATCTAAGCCATTTGAAGACGTTGAAGCTACAGAGAAACCGTTTTACTGGTAAAATACCAGTCGAGTTTTTGAACCTCAAAAACCTCAAGGATTTGGACTTATCGGACAATCTTTTGGTAGGGGAAATCCCTTCCGGAAAACCACTTAGTGACTTTCCTCAGAGTTGTTTCACCGGAAACAGAGGTTTATGTGGGAAGCCGCTTTCTCCCTGCAAATCCTGAAGTAGGTTTTTCCCCACAATTTGTTGTATTGTTTGAGAACATTTATGTATTGGCATGCTTCTCAGCTGTAAATGGATTTCACATTTTGTTTTCGGTATGAAGCTAAAAAAGCAAAGCATGAACATCATAACATGACAATAGAACCAAAAATTATTACAAAATCTAATATATTGGATTTCGATATCTTCCGGACAGTTACAATCCCTTGACATGATTATTGACTAATCCACATGAACTGTTAGAGTTAAAATCTATCATTTGACAATCATATCCATTTAATTTGTCAACTTACAAATAATCATCATCACTCTAAGCTTAACATCAGCACTGAAGTCATGTTCATCTATTTCCTTCACAAAATTGTTGTCTGCAATTTTCCGCCCAAACCAAAACACCACCATGATCTCATTCTCATCAACAATTATTTTATAATTCATGTAATAATTTTTTTCTTATATTATTATTTATGTACCAAACATGGCACAAGATCTTTAAAATTACCATAAACAGACGTTCTATGATAAAATCACTACCTAAGCTAAATTATGCCTGCAATTTCCTCCTTCAGCCAATAAAGAAAGCAAAAGGTAAAAAGTTGGTGAAAGGGACCTCTACATCCAAGCTGGGTTCTTCAATTTAGTCACAACTGCCTTCACTTGCAAGTAATTGCTCAGACAGTGAACACCCTTTTCTCTCCCTTGTCCACTCATCTTGTACCCACCAAATGGAATGCTTGCATCGAACACATCATAGCAGTTTATCCAAACAGTTCCGACTCTCAACGCCCGAGTCAAGGTGTTTGCTGTTTCTAAGTCGTTTGTAAAGACACCGGCAGCCAGCCCGTATCTCGTCTGATTTGCCCTCCGAACAAGCTCATCCAAGTCCCTGTGATTAAGGGAGCATTATTAGATAACTATACCCTAAAATTCGAGCCGAAGGCAAGGTTGATTGCTTACTTGAATTTCAGGATTGATTGAACTGGACCAAATATCTCATCCTGTGCAATCAACATATCTTCCTGATAAAATGTGGAAGTTTTTAACAGTTACCTATAGTATCCAATAGCATTCGTGGTAACCTGGTTACAAGTTGATGTTGTAAATGTCATACCTTTACGTTGGCGAAAACAGTGGGCCGAATATAGTAGCCTTTATTCCCTAACCTCTCTCCTCCGGCTACGAGCGTTGCTCCACTTTCGACACCAGATCTTATGTACCTCAGGATCTTTTTGAATTGTGTCGAATCAATCTGATTTAAGTATGTATCAGTATCAATATGACAACGTTGCATTTTAATTGGAATCAGTATGACATGAGATCTACTACATTGAAGAAATGGTTGTCTGTTTACCTGGGGACCTTGTTCGGTTCCCGCCTTGAATGGATCACCAACTCTACGTTTCAACGCACGTGCCTTTGCCTTCTCTATAAACTCATCGTACACACTCTCGTGTACATAAGTCCGAGAGCCGGCACAGCAACATTGTCCCTGCAGATGGTTTATAACTACAATCCATAAATAGAATCCCAATATAGAAACTGAATTTGGTGTTAGAAAAGCATTTTTCTTAGACATACCTGATTAAAGAACAAAGCAAAATGAGCCAACTCAACAGCCTTGTCCACATCAGCATCCTTGCATACAATGAAAGGCGACTTTCCTCCAAGCTCCAATGTTACAGGCTTAAGATTGCTTTTTGCAGCAGCTGCGAGGACAATTTTTCCAGTATCACTTGATCCAGTGAAAGCAAGCTGTAAAAATGTTTAGGTTACAAATGAATTAAAGTTGAATTGAAGTGACTGGTTCTTTTAAGAATGTGAAGTACCTTATCCACTTCCATGTGACTGGAAAGAGCTGCACCAGCAGTTGAACCGAAACCCGAAATCACGTTTAGAACACCTGGAGGAAGTCCAGCCTGTGGAAACGATTCCCACATAGAATGACTAAAAGAAGTTCAAATATATATATAAAAAATCAAACAAGAACAGCTAAAGGATTTCAACGATTAAGTTACAAAACCATACATACAGGGAAAAACAACTGTGTTTCACATTCTTATAAACTACCTCATGAAGTAGCTTGGCTGCAAAAAGAGCAGACAAAGGTGTCTGCTCAGCGGACTTGAGAACGATGGTGCAGCCACATGCTAGGGCAGGCCCAACTTTCCAAGCAAACATAAGAAGAGGAAAATTCCATGGAATAATTTGACCAGCAACACCAATTGGTTCATTTATGGTTTGAACATGGTGTGGACCATCAGCCGGAACAGTGAGACCATGAACCTTGTCTGCCCAACCTGAACAAGCCAAAGAACACTGTGTGTCAAATATCAAACAAAATACTAGCAAATGATACATGGGATAGCAAAAACGTTGAGTATGGTTTTCAGTGACTTGACTGACCAGCATAGTACCGGATTACTCGTGAGATCATGGGTAGTTCAATCTTAGCAGACTGTTCATACGGTTTTCCATTATCCCAAGTCTCGAGTGTCGAAAGCTCCTCGGTATGCTTGTCAAGGAGATCAGCAAATCGAAACAACACCTTTGCTCTTTCCTGGAATACAGTAGACAAAGTTTTAACAGGTTGAAGATGATTTAACATGATAAAAGAAATAAAAATAGAAAAAACTAGGAAGTTACATAAGCAGTCATCCTTGGCCAAGGTCCTTCATCAAATGCCTTGCGAGCAGCGGAAACTGCTCGATCGATATCTTCAGCATCACCTTCAGAAACATGAGCAATCACATCTCCTGTTCTGGGATCATATGTTGGAAACGTTTTACCTATTGGATTAGGACTTATGTAAGTAGCTGAAGAATAGTTACCATAACATGCCTAGTGACACATTTACAGGTACATCAGTTACAATGTAATGGGTACATGAATATAAGAAACAAAAAAGCCCACCTGATGCTGAATCAACAAACTTCCCATTAATTAAAAGCTGAGTGCAGTTCACTTTGACGGAAGGAGTGATCGGGTTGTTAACAGAAGAGGAGGTGCTGTAACTAGGAACTACTCTGCCTACTCCAGAAATCCTCCCTGTAAGGAAAAGTTAAGTTCAACAAATAAGTGAATTACTGCTCTGGAAAAAAAAAAAGAAAAAAAAGGGAAATGGGGATAGTATGTTATTAATTAGTGAATTGGAGTGCTTTTTTTACGGTGAATTTGAAACCGTCATTTAAAGTTTGTGACTTTGTAGAAGTCACAAAAAGAATTATTTTAAACTTTAATTGTGAATTTTTTAATTTCTTATTAATAATTTTAAATGTTTTATTTCAATTTTTTTTAATCTAGTGGACTCAATTTTCATTTTAAATCATGTATTTCCTTTCAATTTGGTCTTGTAATGCAAATAACAATGATAATCAGTGGCGACTATCACACGCTCTAATAATGCCGAAGCTAAAAAACGAAATCCTTTAAACTCGCATTTTCATCTTAAAAGAATAATTTTAAAAATATCTTATTTTAATCGTTTTACTTTCATTTTCTTAATTTTACCATAATTCCAACAACAAAAAGAATTGGGAGCGACGTTTCCTACATTTAGACGGTGAATTCCTTTTTTTGAAAGGTCAGACGGTGACTTCCGAATGTCCCATTTAAACAAAAGTTAGTTTAATTTAGATTTTTTTGGCAAAAAGTTCAAACTATTTCATTGTAATAGTACTTTTATTTTAATAGTTTTAAAATATATATAAAAAAATTTTAACATGTGATTTTACACCTACTAAATTTTAAATTTATTTTTTAAAATATTTTTTCTCGTTAATTTTTTTATCAGTGGAACAAAAACACGTTGCGGAAAGTTTTTTTATGGGATCCCAGAAGTAATAGAAGAACGATCACTGATCAGATCAACATTGCTAACAGTCATATTACATTAAGATCAGAGTTCAGTTTCCAATTGTTTTTAGAGCAAAACGTCGATGAAAAAGAAAAGATAGAAAGATGAAGTGATCAATTGAAATGCAAATATACCTTTAGTAAGCAGAGAAGAGGAGGAAGCCAGTGAGCGAGAAAGCAATGAAGAAATCCTCCGAGCCGCCATTCTCGATTTATCTAACATTCAAATACGATTTTGAAAGCCAAAATCAAGCGCGGTTTTCAGTTTGGTTTTTTCCCAGGGAAAGGAGATGGCGAATCGTATGAGCAACCAGCCACGGAATTTATATAAGTAGGCGGGAGGTGTGGAAGATCAAGGCAGTGGGGTACTGTAACATGAATCGGTGCATGTGGAGGGAAAGAAAATGTGAGTTTGGTTTGCTTTAATTGAATCCAAAATATGGGGACAACGAATCTCCACAAAAGTGGCGCCGTTTCTCCTCCAAGGAAAATGAGAGTTGCGTTTACTGCGCGCGCGTCGACTCTGCTTTTAATGGATAAGTTCGTACAACTTAGACGTTTGGCAATATTTGCGTTTAAATAGAAAAGTCAAATGTATTTAATTAATTGCTGTTGAAATAAATTTTGGTTATTGCTTATTTTCATAATTATTTATGATGATTTTAATGTATTTAATATTTAAAATAAATAAATATAAAGATGATTATTCCCTGTAAAATATATGAGATTTTCATATCTAAAATTGGCTTTGAATATTGTACTTATATATGTCGTATCAAATTTAAAAATTATCTCTAATAGCTCAAAATTATAAAATATGTTCATGAGATTATCAAATCTCACATTATTTATATTAGTTTTTTCGAGTGTTTAAATATAACATTTTAAATTTACACTTATTAAATGATGGAAGATGATATTTGTACACATATATCTCT
The DNA here is from genome assembly GCF_006381635.1 of Hibiscus syriacus. NCBI lineage: Eukaryota > Viridiplantae > Streptophyta > Magnoliopsida > Malvales > Malvaceae > Hibiscus > Hibiscus syriacus. The sequence continues at coordinate 8,724,683 of NW_024061960.1, read as the reverse complement.
GTCATGTATAGCTTTAACTACTTGTTCTCTTTTTTTTCTTATTTTATCATGGCATGTACAAACATCCAAATTTCTTACCATATAAGTAAAGACGTACTCATAAAATATTAAATTTAATTTAAAAATATAAAAATTTTAAACTTATTTTTACTTGAAATCTTACATTAACTACGATTTAAAATGTATACGAAAAATATTCAATTATAAACCAATTATTAGACTTACTTTAGTGGTTCATATACTCTCATGTACCTCAATTGGCACAAATCAATTTTATTTTCATTTTCTTTTTTTACGATTAATTATAATATAAGATGCATAGAAAAAGTTGTAACGCATATATTAAATATGAGATTTCCCCCATTGTAAGGCGTCTCATCCCCCAGGGATCCATGTTTGAATCCTCCTCAAAGATCCATTTTTTCTTCATTTTATTTTATTGAAATTATTTTTTTCAATAAGACGGAAATACATGTTACTTACTAATCTGAAGATTAAATTTATAAATTAAAATTAAGAAAAAATTCCAAACAAATTATATGTAATATTACCTATCACTATCCGATTAAAAGATTTAATTTACTGAATTAAATTAAAATTAAAAGTAAATTGATAAAATATTTAAAAAAAGAAGACTAAATATTAACTATACAAATTTTATTAATTATCACATCAACTACAACACATTATTTAAATAGTTAAATAATTTGATTAACAAAATTTAATTATAATTTACTCATTAATAACTTTATGTATACCCCACGTTACCCTCTCTCCTTCCATTCCTCCTTGAAAACATAAAAAATAAATGGCAGCTTGCATTAAAACGATAAGTACTCCATACTCACTAAAGCTAACAAAGATAATGAAAAATCTATAGAACACTTATCAAAGGGTAATTGCAGCATAACAAAACATTGGGTAAATTACAACTCAGCTAATTAAAGATGCTTTCGCAATTTAGATAAATTCCCTTAAGCCAACGCCATCTGCTCATGCGGCATTCTTATGTCCTCTTGATCTTTGAAAAAGTTCCAGTCTCCGAGAAGTAAGTGCTTTGAGTTCCGCTGCCAAGCTGATGTGCATGAGCTTGAGGATTAGTGAGCTCAATCCCCTGAAGAAAAAGAAAAAAACCAATTCGTTACCCACAGATAAACACACACGAAGAAAAAAATTATGCCCAGTTCGATTCATGTAAAGAGAAGTTCAGCCTTAGACTCTAACAATCCCTCTCGAACTCCATCAAAAATAGAGAAAAATGTCATCAGAAGTAGCGATTCTAAATCTTAGAAAAGATCAAAATTATATCTAAACATACAGCCAGTCACATGTAATCATATGATAGAAAACATGCACACCAATCGGGATAAAAAGATAGTCATCTAAAACTCACTACATACTCGCAGACGGTACAACCTAAAAATAAAAGAATACACCATGAACTTTCAAAATAAAATAGCCAGGACCAGGACCCCTGACCTTGTTTTTCTCAGTCCTCCGCATCTTCAGAATCCTTACTATTTATTGAAGATTTGAAGTAAAAAATGCAAAATTACCGACCTAAACAAATAGTTTATCCGGAATTTACAGCAATTTCACCTCTGCTTCAAGCACAACCTTAAACCTAAACTTTACCACTACTTTTAAATCCTAGATGCTAAACCCTTTCTTGCACCTAGTAAATAGGCGAACTTCTCTAATCTTCCCCGTGTTAAATATGTCATATAACAAAATAGTGGCACCCCTTCAGTTCATTGTCAAATTAGAAGAAGATATAAATACCTGCACAGGTGTGAATGCCAAACTAGAAGTCAGCCCAGAGGTAGCACCACTGCTTCCATAACTCTTTTCCTTGAACCTGAAGAGAACAAAAATGAATATCACCAAGGTGATCAACGAGCAAGGATGAATTTGAGAAATGAACAGAAAAAGTACAGAATTAAGCTAACTCATCAAAGGGAAAAAAGGTACAGGAAAACATACTTCTTAGCAACTTTGGCTGCAAGTTTACTCTGACCAACTGAAACACGCAGTTTGCCACTCCCAGCCTGACCAAGCATTCCATACCCTTCACCTAGTCCGTCACCTAATATCAGAAGGTAAAAACAGTTAGAAAATAGTGGGATATAGGGTGTTTTTTCCTTTTTTGATAAATGGAAAAGGTTCACTATCCTCAAATTAAACAAAAAAAAATTCCAAATAGAAAATGATACATGAAATTAACTCCTCGAGAGACATATTCAGAACTAGACATTTCATGAACAAAAAAGATGATAGCCAAGCATGCGTGTATTACATTATCAGATATTGCAGGTCGCCTATTATCGACATAATATATATATGATTCCTAAAAAGTGGAAAAATCAAGGTTCTACCTAAAGAACTTTCCTCAGGTACACCAAATTGCATCCTGTTTGCCAGCTTCCTCATGTCTGTTATAGCATACCTAAACAGACACATGCTTGTCAGATAAGCAAAATGCACAAACAAATTACTATATTTTTTATTAAAAAAAGAATGCTAAAGTAACCAAAACAATAGATAAACCTCTCTTTCATCTTCCTTAGGCGACGACCACCCCTCTTTTTCTTAGGTTCAGAATCAGGAACAGGAAGTGGTTTAGGCTGCTTTGCAGGAGGTGGTTCTTGCCATTTTTCAATTTTCTTATGAATCTCTTCCTTCAAAGTTTTTCCAGCATTACCCGATGGATCCCCTCTAGTAGAATCTATACGTGCTGCAAGTGTTGCTTTTGAAGCTAAGAGACGACAAGCACGACTCCTCAAAGCAGGAGGTGTAGTTTGAAAAATCTCAGTCTGTTCAATATAACCAACACGAAACTGTGACGTTGCAGTGGAAAACCCTGCAAGGGTCTTTTTCTTTGCACCAAGCAGCTGAACATTACAAGCAGGCATCTTAGCCAATGCTGAAAGACCACCAGCAGTACCCATAAGTTTAGCAGCAACAGCACTACCGACAATAGTAGAAAGATTTGGTGCAATATATCCCATTCTGCTTTCTACAAAATCAAGAACCTTTTTCTTTGCTGCATCAAGAGTAAGAGCACGATCACAAGCATCAATAGTTTTCTGAAGATCGTCTTCTGGAAGTGGCTTTCCACTGGTAGTCGATGCTGTAACTGAAACAACCATAATGATAGCGGAAGGCAAAAGACCTTCCAAATCAACCAGGGTTAAATCCATCTCATTGCCGATCTTTTTCACCACACGTGCATAATCAATTGGATGATGTACAAGAGATTCAAGCTCAGGAAACTTCAATCGATACTTGTCACGAATAAAATTATGGATAATAATAATCTCATTCTCAATATCAACCGAGAGTCCATTACAGTCCACAATCAGCTGATACTCAGGATCATCTTCCAGTACCATTCCCTGATTCGACATATCAGAACCCTTCTCGAGGGCCTCTTCCACTTTCTGCATTATGGTAAAAAGAAAAGAAAAGAAAAACTAAGAATAGGAATAATGAATTCACAAACTCAAGCACACACAGATTCCGTAAATCATTTATACACAAATATATATAATATAAAGCAATCAAATATACCAAATATAAGGATTCAATAACTAATAAGAAAACAAAAGCAATTGCTAAGACATGAAACAAACCTGCATTAGATCAATGTATCTCTGACTTTTTTGTAATTTGGAAACACTGTCCAGATCATCGTAGTTAAGGTTTTCGATATCTGCCAGGTCACCATCAATATCTTCTTCCATGTTTGCGACGTCATCATTTGCTTCCTCCTAACAGAGTGATATGAACATCCAGATTAAAAATAATTATCAAACAAAAAATAGCAAAATTCAAAAAGGAAATGAGAAGTACAGTTTCAACTTACGAGAACATCGGCTTCGTTATCTGATAATTCATCAAGGTCCGCAAGGAATGAATCAGCTAAAGTTGCCTGAAAATTATAAGACGGTACAAGAACGGACAGTTAAATGCAATTATTTTATTGAAAAAGGAAAAGAACAAAAAAAAGAGTAACTAGAGAAACTATAGAAAGCAGAAAGGAAACAACAAGAAAAGAATGAACGAAAACTAACCATCTGGAGCTTTTGCGAGGAATCTTAAAGGGTATGACCCTAAATCAAATAGAATTAACGAAAACAAAAGGCGATTTTAAACTTCCCAATTATAAGAATGAAGACACCCTAATCGAGGAAATAAAATAACAAAAAAATTAAATAAAAATGGGATTATATGCTTTGAAGGAGAACTAGCGTAGCGAGTGGGCTTTTTTTGTATGGACTTTGATCCCCCTTAGTAAATTTCATAATCATATCTATAAATTCTTTTAAACTGTTCAATTAGTAACATTAAACTAAGATTATAGTATATTCATAGGATATATTATTTTAATTTTAATTAATAGTTTTTTATATAATTATTATTTTCATAATAAAAAATAATAATATTCATCAAATTAAAATTTTCATGTGCTCGTTAATAACTTTAAGATAAAAAAATAAAAGTGTTCTTAATGGATTTAAAACGCTAAATCTGATGAGATATAAAGAAATAAAAAAATAAATAACTTAATCAATCGACTAAATATATTTAGTCATATTAATCTATATTTTATTATATTAAGTAAAATCATCTCAATACGGGTCGTGTAGCTTTTCAAAATGGCCTGTTCGTGGGCCACGATTCGTAAAAATTAAAGCATGGCCGGTTTACGTAGAGAGATAAATTGCATTGAAAGAATATAATTGTTACCACTGACGATTTCATTATTAACGGTTCATTTACATATTAATTTGTGGTAAATTTATTACAATTTTTTCAAACACAATACAATATGAAGTTCCAAAGCTTCATAAAATTTACGATTATATAAACATATATATTTGTAGAAATTTTATTTATTTGTAAGTGTGTGTTTTTACTTATGGAATATATATATTATGAGGTTGTCACACCCCAAAATCCGGGTTAATATTTTAGAATTGATAAATATAAATTTTTATTGGCTTCAATTATTTAGTCGAATAAATCCTAATTTTAAATATATTGACTTATATTGTAGTTTTACCTACTTATTTTTAGTAATTAATTTTCCTCAAAATTTTGGTTTTAGAATTTTGTTTAAAGTGTAAGTCCTAAGTTTGATTTATTTCAAGTTATTTTCTTTATTCTCTCATAAATATTATCTTATTATCTTAAATGGTTTATTTTATATTATCTATTATATTATTTATTTATTTATTTTAATTCTAAAATATATTTCATAAACTATTTAGTTTAGAGTTGATTTTTAAATATAACTATTTTTATTTCTATCTCTATCTCTATTTTATTTGAATTTGATCTTATCAATTCATAAAGTATTTTATTTTTCCGTCATGAAATAAAAAGTGAACAAATCCATCTTTTCCCTTATTATTTTGTTTAATATTCAATGACTATTAATTTAGTTAGATTTTCTAAGATCCTGTGGCCTCTCTGCACTATACCTTCGACTCAAGATTTGGACTACAAAAGTCGTTGCTCGTTAGTATATTTTTCTCTATACGATTTTAAGGTGTGTGTCTTATTGTACTACAACTGTTTTAATTTTGTTTAGTCTTTTTGTTGAATCTGAAATAATTAAATTTTAATTGATGTCATGGTGATGTATTTGAATCTCTTTGTGTCCCTATCTGGTGCTATAGTTATTTTGTTTATATTGATCGATTGAAAATTGAATTGAAATCATGATTGTTTTGTGAAAATTGTTTGTATTAAATGCAAATTGATTTAATGTTGTGTGACTCATGATGATATATCATATTTTGACTTTATGTTATACATTCGGATTATGTGATTATGTAATTCTTTTTACATTCAGATCAGATTGGATATTGGATATATGTTATGTTATCATGTTATAATGGGTTGGAATTGATATGGGAAGTTCAGTGTATTCACCCGACGGGTTGAATTTCACTTCGAATTCAGTGACCTCTACATTTGTGACAGATTCCACTTCGGATGGTGTGTTGTAGTTAGAATGGTTTTGGGGAACCTACTCTTTAGATGGTGTGCGATGTATGGGTGCATTACATTTGCATATTTATTTGCACCATGAATATTATGATTATGATTATGATTATGATTATGATTATGATTATGATTATGATTATGATTATGATTATGATTAATGGTGTGTTGTAGTTAGAATGGTTTTGGGGAACCTACTCTTTAATGGTGTGCGATGTATGGGTGCTTACATTTGCATATTTATTTGCACCATGAATATTATGATTATGATTATGATTATGATTATGATTATGATTATGATTATGATTATGATTATGATTATGATTATGTTAGTTGATTGTTTTCTGAATACTTTATTTATTCGCACATTTTGAGTGCATTAAGCTCTATAGTTCACCCCTTTTATTTCTCCCTTTTAGATATTTCATGATGTTAGAATCGGATCAACATCTCGAGGAATGGAGTCACGAATTTAAAAAAATGATAAAATATTTTTCGATGAAGTGATAATAATTGTATAAATTATTTATAATTCTGATTTAATATCTGATAAATTGTTTTAAATTAATTTCTGGATCTCTTCGGTGATCAATGTGACTTTCAATATTCGACCGTAACGTCTAGGTCGGGTATTGGGAGTTACAATGAGGTATATTCTTTTTGTTTTCTTTTGCTTTTTTGCAGTTTAAAATCTTACGTACATATTTATATTTTGCAGTTTAAAACCAATTTTGTTTTATGTTTGATTTAATGTGCTCCTATATAAGATAAACATAACTAGAAAATATGAAAGAACCATTTTGATTTTATTTTTAATTCTATTATTTTAAAAATATATTAATTAATTAAAATTTATTCATGGTTAACTGATGGTTAATCAAATATCAAAATTCATAATCGTAACTGTAATCATTAACTGATACTTTTAGCGGTTCAATTAACCAAAACGATTAAACCTTAATCATTACACCGATTAACAACTACGTTAACGTAACTGATTAATCTAAACACTCCTAGTCTAAATATCAAATAGTATACTTTTTTAAAAAATTAAATTAAATTTTCAAATAAAATTTAAATTTTATAATTAAAAATCGAGCAAATCTAGATAAATAAAGTGCATAAATATCATAAATAACCTTAGGGTAAACTACATGATTGATCATTTTCGTTTAAGTTTTGTACAATTTTTTGATTGAATTCAAAAAACATAATATTTGGTCACTTTCGTTTTTTGTTTAATTAAGATTTGATCACTTTCGTTTCTATTTAATTAAGATGTGGTCACTGAAGGTTACCTGAGTTTAGACGTATAACGAATTACTCTTGTGACACGGTTAGTAAAAAGATTTAATTTTTATTTTAACTCCTGAACTTTATAAAAAAATACTATCTATGGGCCTTTTTATGAGTCCAAAATAATTCATGGAAAATTATAAATATACCATATTTTATATGTCTTCTTTACCAAAACTCTATACACACTTGTGTCGGCTTCTCACTGCCTCCGCCATCTGTGTCCACCACCTCACCTACAAGCTAATGAAAAACAGTAGCTTCGAGGATCATTCGTGTCACCGTCTGGCTTGAAGAGTAGCCTTTCTAATCGAGCTTCACATATCACCACCTCCAAGGACTCGTCTACATGATTGAGAGGGCAAACAAATTTTGATCTTCTGAATTTCATCGGCCACATTGTTTTTGCTTTTGATTGATAAGCTTACCTAATTTTTCTCTCAAGGTTGTGGACCTCCAAATGAGTCCATAGATAATATAAATTGGACTCCAAATTTGATAAATGCCAATTAAATTAAAAGTTTATGGGTAAAACTAAAAGTTAACTCCCTTTAAAACTTTAGTGAAAAAAACGAAAATTATTTTAAAAAATGGGTGACTATTTGTATAATTTAACTTTTGTAATTTTATAAATTTCTATACCACATGGTGGTTCTATTGTGTGACAATTAATTTAAGATTAATTTAAGGTAATTTTCAATTTAAAATATTGCCTTCTTCCCTAATTTATTTCCCATTCAACTTCTTTAAGTTCCGCTCCCTAAAAAATATTGCCTTCTTCCCTAGGCATCGGCACATGGTGGTTCTATTGTGTGACAATTAATTTAAGATTAATTTAAGGTAATTTTCAATTTAAAATATTAATATGTTCAACTTAAAATGTTATACAAATAATTTAAGATTAATTTAAGGTAATTTTCAATTTAAAATATTAATATGTTCAACTTAAAATGTTATACAAATATATAACATTTTTCAGTTGTAACCGAAAATGTTATATTGTTATGGTTTAAGGTCTATAACCGAAAAAGATACAAATTTATAATATTTTCAATTATAACCGAAAATGTTATAGAGAACCTAAAATGTTATATTGTCCAACTTAAAATGTACGCACTTATTCAAAGTAATAAGAATTGATTGAAAAAACATCTATCTTCCTTGAAAATTTCAATTTATCATATATTTTAAATATTTTTATAATTTATGTTAATAATTTATTTTGTCAAAAATTGACATTTTTAAAAAATTTATATTTAAAAAAACTCTAATAGGAATTTATAGGCTTAATACCCAAATAAGTGCCTAAACTATACAATTTTTCTCAAATAGGTGCCTACAATATTTTTTGTCTTATCTAGGTGCCTAACATTACAAACGTTATCACTTTAGGTGTCGGGCTGTCAACAACATTAATTTTCTCCGTTAATTGACAATTATCATAATTTGATAATTTTAAATTTTTATATAAAATTATATATTTTTTAAAAAGAATACACATAAATTTCAAAATAACCCCAAAACTTTAAAAACCTTCATTTCAACCCCTAAATCCACGTCGATCGCCGTCATTTACCGTCGACGAAACTCCAGCCGACCTCACCTCCTCCGGCGACCGAAACCCCTATAAAACCGTGACCGATCGACGATCGATCGACGGAGAATTAACGTTTTATACCCTGTAAATCCTAGGATGAAAATCGCGATCTCATGCTATTTCGACAGCCAATCGGCGACAATTACGACATATAACTAGGATGATGGCAGGGATTACGTCGACGGTGGTGGTCGTGGACGGAAAGGGCGACGGGTTAATGTTAGGATTTGGGGATTTTAGAGATTTTGAGGTTTTTTTGTAATTTAAAAAAAAGATTTTTTACAAATATAATAATATTTTTAATATTTAAAAAAATTAAAATTATCAAATTGTAACACTTGTCACTTAATGGATAAAGCTAACATCCGTTACATCCCGGGTACCTAAAATGATCACGTTTGTAACAGACACCTGGACAATCCAAACAATACTATAGGCATCTATTCAAGAAAAAAAAAATATAATTTAGACACTTATTTAAGTATTAAGTCAAATTTATACGTTTATTCCTAGAGAAAAGCAATTACCAAAACAAAAGAACCGACCAAGAATGAAAAGGCAAGAGCCAATGAAGCCGTGGTGAGGACCCTACTATTTTGCCGACCAAAAAAGGGAAGTCAGTTAAAGGAGCTGATTTGGTGGTGGGGAATCATATAATTTGACTTTTGATCAGTCGTCGTCCTCGTGGAAACTTGCAAGTTCGTTTTCAGGTAATAATCAACAACAGTTACAGTGCATTTGCATGGCAAACGGTGCTTTCAGCTCACTCTACTTGATTGCTTTCTTGTCCTTCACCTGGCTCTCGTTTTTTGGAAGTTCATCATTTTTAATATTGACTCGAATTCCAAAGAAAGTATCCAATCACGACCACCACCTCGTTAACTAATCCATCCATCATATTTCTACAATTTCACCAAATCATTGATTCCTTTCATAAACTATTTAAGCGGTATATTATTCGGGTTTGTTTATGCTCTAAATAAATAAAATTTATAATTATTAAATTTATTGAATCGTTTTAGTAATAGAGGATTGACGAGTAATCCTTCAAAGAGTCTCCAAAGATAGCAAAACAAGTTACGTCTAATATTTCAAATTTATTGGATAACTCCGATAGTTAAAAAAAATATTAAAAAAATATTATTCTCATTTAAAGTCTTAAATTTATATAAATATATTTATCAATAATTAAAAAAATTATACATATATATTATTTTATAATTATTTTTAAAAATATTCAACAATAATGACTAAAGGTGAAAAATATTATTTATCAGATTAGATGTCGGTCCGATTCAACGTGGCCAAATGGAATCATTTTAAACCTAGTGAACTTATATCCACCATGGTTGGTATCTATATCTATCAACACCCCTTTTTATATTATTCTTTATTTTATTTTATTTTATTTGACCCAATTTATTATTAGCATGTTGAAAGAACATTGTATAAGACAACAACTCTAACTCTAATTTTTTCCCTCATAAATTGGAGTGGAAAATTCCATCAAATTTGTAGCCAGAAAATAATTGAATTTTGCTTACAAATTAATTTGTCATTCCAATTTTAATAAAATAAATTTTCAATTGTGACGAACACGAAATATTCATTGTCCATTATCTTATATATTCCTAATTTATTCTTAAATATTATTGGGTTTTAAAAATTTATTTAGATAATTAATTTAAGCAACCCGAGGCTGCCCATTTTGTCCCTATCCTCTAAATCTGGTAAATTTGACTTGTATCGATTATTTGTATAGAGACACGATATAAATCCGAACATGATGGCATAAAATTGATATGAAACTTGAAATAATCCAGATTGAATCAAAATAGACCTGAATTTTAGTTGAACAGAAAGTAACTCGAACTGAAATTAACCCAAATCGAAAACAACCCTAATTTAATTTACCCATATCCTCTATGAATTGAACTTTTATCCGATTTTAACCCGATAATTGAGTATAATTGAATGAATAATCTATTTGTTTATGTTTTATTATTATATATTTTTAGCATTGATAAATAATAAATTGATTTATGTTTTATTCTCATTTTATATTATATTATCAATTAATCACCACTCTTAGTAATAGTTTAATGGTTCAATATAATCTTTCTTCGGTTAAATATCATCTATATATCTGATGCAATAATCGCTAACTCTGAATTTGGACAATGACAATATATATTGACATAATTTGTTTTATTTTAAAGATGTATTGATTCGATTGATTTCAACTATAACGTTTAACATTGAATTTAGGATGTGACGATATATATTCACATAAAATTCTTGTATTATAAGTAATAAAGAGCAGTACAACAAGTTATTACGACAAAGAGCGACAACGGTTGACCTAAAATTCCAAAGGTTGACTCGAATTGAAATTGGTCCGAATTGACTCGAAAATCCAATGATTTACTCGAATCGAAACCAACTGATCCAATTTTAACTCGACCGAAAACCAACCAATCCGATTTTAACCCGAACTAAATCCGAACCAGATTCAATCCAACCCAAACTAAACCTAAACCGAATGCAATCCAGACCCAAAAACATACTCAACTCAAACCCGATTGTCACCTCTACTATTCTCACTGTAAGGATGATTTTTTAATGATATGAATTTATTTGAGTTTTGTAAAAAAACTTGTGACCGGTAGAATTTTTTATTTTAATTACGAATATTAATTTATTGACCGATTAATATATATCAATAATTTTTAATAATTCATAATTTTTCTATTGATCAAATTTAGGCTATTACAAATCTACGGAAGTGTTAATATCATGGATCAAATGTAGCTTGAATTGAAAAAAATAATAATTTTTTCTGTGATATGGAATCAAGGACAGAATCAATCTAGAAGACGACTACTATTCCCCTCTTCGAGGGATATAAAGGAAAATTTACGCAAATTGTTATTACTTTTCCTAACCGAGAGAGACATTCCTTGATAAGGGTACCCGGGAAAAATTCTAACGTGTTCACATGGTTTGTTAAAGACATACCTAGAATTTATCCATCGACTATCATGCTTTCACTCAATGTCAAACCTTAAGTTAAGTCGATAAAGTAGAAAGCCGCGGAGACTAACCACTAATAAGATCTAGGAAGCAAAGTAAGAGACGAATAAACTCTTGGCAACGAGTTTCATCCGAGACAACATATTCGAAGTGGATGCCTAGCGTGGTCATGGTTAAGAAGGCCAACGACAATCGGAGAATGTGTATCGGTTTCCCATGCCTAAAAAGGGCTTTATATGGATGATTATTTGAAAACCCGTCCACGACTTGTCGATAGACTCTGTAATCGGATACAAATATTTGAGCTTTATGGATACTTTCTCGGGCTACAACAAATCGAGGTGAACCCACAAGATCAATAAAAGACATCATTCATCATAAAGATGTTTTGAGCTTTATTTTTTTAAAGACTTAAAGAGTATTCTAGTACTGTTGTGTTGTTTCATAATTATTCGAGAAAAAGAGTTATAACTCTTAAATTCTATTTAATCGCGTATAATAAGATGATAACAATTTTATTTAGGGATGGGCATGGGTAGGGTTTCGGCCAACCCGACCCGACCCGAAAATTTTATATTCTTCACCCAACCCGATAATATACACCCTTCACTTGACCCAAATCCGACCCGATTTTTTTGAGAGAAAATCTGAATTCGACCCGACCCCGTCACAAAATAATAAAAAATATTATTTTTATTCAATAAAAACAGTTGCTTAATTGAAAATATATATAGGAGTATTATTGTAATTATTCATAAATATATAAGGTAAAATTATAATTTTTTTCCCGGGTTGGGTCAGGTATTTTTCACCCTCAACCTGAATCCCAACCCGACCCGAACATCACATTTAAAAAAACTCGATCGGACCCGAACCGAACCCATATTATTTTATAAAAAATCTGACCCGATCGGGTCGGAACATGTCAGGTTCGGGTCTCAAGCCAATCCCTATTTATATTGATCAAATTAAAATTAAATATCAATTTTATTATTTTTAAAAATCTAATACTTTTTAATATTTTAAAAATAATTTAATGATATTTTAGAGAAAAAAATAGTCGTGTAATAAGGATAGAAAAATCTAACTGTAGAATATCAACATCAGCATAAAACAATCCAGAAAACAATAGTTTTATTGCACCGAACCGATCGATTCCGCCACCCTAAAACAAACAGCCTCGGCCTTGATATTCTGCAACGTTTCTCACTGACATAGGCAATAAACAACTACTGATATCAAATTTTATTACTATTTCAGAACCATCAATAATCCCAACAAAAAAAAAACATGATTTCTTCCCAATCCCAACTTCCCCAAACCCTAATCACAACCTTATCATTGTTTCTCATTTTTTTCTTGATTTGTAATGAACGACTTTAATATTATTTTAATAATTTAAAATTATGAAAAAAAATCATAATTAATGTTTTTGAATTATTTTTGCTCCAATTATTAATTAGAAGGCTTAATTTAATACTATCATTGTACTATAGATTTATTTTCACTTTGTATATGTGCATTTTTTAATTATTCTTTTTATTATTATTTCATCTCATCTATTATTTTAGTGATTTTTTTTTATTAAAAATCATATCATACATTTCATTTCAAACCTTGTAAATTATATCGAAATATCTAAATATTATAACTTTTTGTTCACCAACTTTTAAAATGAATGCATTTTAGTCTAATTTGATATTAATTTCAACTTTACATTTTACAATTGTTTCAATTTGATCCCTAAGTATTGTTTTATTTATTTAAATTTCAGTTTTTAATTTAATATTTGTTCTATTTAATCCTTAAAAGTATATTTTTATCCTAAATTAGCCCATAATTATTTATAATTTTTGTAATTTACTCCTGTCGTAACCGTCTTTCGTTTGGACCCGGAATCGGGCTTCGACTTGAATTGATTGGGTTAGAGTCGCCACCGATCATTTATTTTAAAACAAATGGGTTGATCGGATACCCTATTTCTTACCAGATCTGTGTCTTTCCAAATATGTGTCAGATTCGGGAGTCGGTTACAGTCAAGGAAGGGTTAGCACTCTTGAACTGCCCTTTCGGTACTATGCAATTTTCAGTTGTCTTAAATTAAGAAAATTATAATTTAAAATTAAAATGTAAAAATACGTTCTCAATTACTTACCTTAGATAGTTTTAAAGGTGCGCCCTTAAGAAGGTCAAAAAACCATATTAGATAAAAAGGTAAGAAATAAATAAATAAATAAATAAAATGAAAATGAAAATGAAGAAAAAACAAATTAAATAAAAGATAAGATAAAGAAATCAAAGATAATATAGTGAGTAAAATAAATAAAAATATATATAAATAAAACAAATAAATCAAATAATAATAAAAAAGTAAAAATAATATATATATAATAAATAAAAACATAAAAAATAATAAATATATATATAAATTAATAAAACATATAATAAAAATAACATATATATATATATGTAATCTTAAAAAAATAAAAACATATACTAAAGTAAAAAAGAAAATGCATAAAATGTAAAAAAAATATTACATGAAAAAAAAGAAAAAAATAACAAAATAATTAAATAAAATGAGTAATAAGAGAAATGTGCGTATAAATAAAGTTAAATAAATAAAATAATAATAATTAAAATGTAAATGTAAGGACCGAATCAAAAGGAAAAACAAATCAATAGGAAAATTTCGAAGCAAAAAAATTAATTTATGGGGGAGAATTAAATATTTAAAAACAAAAACACACCTCGGGGGTAGATCTTGGTTCGAAACTTCGCAACCCCACCCCTTTTTGGTCATCGACGCAACCCACGTTTTGGGTTATTCGAACCAAATCTCAAGAAAAATAACATGCACATGCGAGAAATGAACGAATCAAGGTAAAAAATATGTTACCTTTTATTTCTTTTTCGAATCGTTTACAATATCTTTGCCTTTGTATTTTTTCATGTTTTCCTATGTATTTTTGTATGTAAATCGTGTGTTACAATAGTGAGTTACAATGGCTATTTATAATGCTTATGGATCTTATTTTTAGAAGTTTGAATCATAGTATAACTCTATCTTATTTTTAGGAGTTTAAATCATAGTAAAACTCTATCATATTTTTAGGAGTTTGAATCCTAGTATAACTCTAACGTTATGTTTGTTTTATGAATCCCACTAAATCGGGGGTTGTTGAGAGTGTTGTACCCGGACGAAAAGGTGTGTTGACAGCTGCCCCTCTTTGCCCATAGTCGTGTAACGGGGATAGGGCAAAGATTAAAAGACTCGTTTTTCGTTCGGTGGAGTTGAAAATTGACTCTGATGTTTCAATAACTCCCTCTCGAATTGAGTTCCAGATGACTCCTCCGTCGTGAAGTCGAGTTCATCTTGAAATGATATGGAATTGAAGCTGTAGTTCGGAATTTGAATCAGCACGTGACTTCTCGTTGCCCTTCGGTCTTCTTCTCGGTTTAAAGACCTTGGATCGGAATCGAACTCAAAAATCTTCGTTGACATATAACTTTTCTTGACTTATGCTATGCTGCTTGAAAATGGTTGCTTGTCACTAAGGCACGGCTAACCCAAGTCCCCTTCTCGACTTGAAAACCTTGACTGTCATCGGAAAATAGTGTGATTGATGTGTCATCGAGTTGAATGGAGTCGAACTCGACCAATTTATTGACAGATAACCCTTCTTGCCTTGGGCTATTCTGTAAATTTGGTTTGCCTCTGAGCTGAGTGTAATCGAACTCGAAGGTCTTCGGTTGGCAGATAGCCCTTCTCAACTTAAGCTATATTGCAAATGATGTACCTTGGAGCTGAGCGTAGTCGAACTCGAAGGTCTTTTGGTGACAGATAACCCTTATAGCCTTGAATTATGTTGTAAATGATGTGCCCTCGAAGCTGAGTGTAATCGAGCTCGAGGATCTTTGGCAGATAACCCTTCTCGACTTAAGCTATGCTGCAAATGATGCGCCTTGAAGCTGAGCGTAGTCAAACTCGAAGATCTTTGGTTGGCAGATAACCCTTCTCGACTTAAGTTATGTTGCAAATGATATGCCTTGGAGCTGAGCGTAGTCGAACTCGAAGGTCTTTTGGTTACAAATAACCCTTCTAGCCTTGAGTTATGCTGTAAATGATGTGCCCTCGAAGCTGAGTGTAATCAAACTCGAGGATCTTTGGCAGATAGCCCTTCTCGACTTAAGTTATGCTGCAAATGATGTGCCTTGGAGCTGAGCGTAGTCGAATTCGAAGGTCTTTGGTTGGCAAATAACCCTTCTCGACTTAAGTTATGCTGCAAATGATATACATTGGAGCTGAGCATAGTCGATCTCGAAGGTCTTTTGGTTACAGATAACCCTTCTAGCCTTGAGTTATGCTGTAAATGATGTGCCCTCGAAGCTGAGTGTAATCGAACTCGAGGGACTTTGGCAGATAGCCCTTCTCGACTTAAGCTATGCTGCAAATGATGTGTCATGGAGATTAGCGTAGTCGAACTCGAAGGTTTTTGGTTGGCAGATAACCCTTCTCGACTTAAGTTATGTTGCAAATGATATGCCTTGGAGCTGAGCGTAGTCGAACTCGAAGGTCTTTTGGTTACAGATAACCCTTATAGCCTTGAGTTAAGTTGTAAATAATGTGCCCTCGAAGCTAAGCATAATCGAACTCGAGGGTCTTTGGCAGATAGCCCTTCTTGACTTAAGCTATGCTGCAAATGATGTGCCTTGGAGATGAGCGTAGTCGAACTCGAAGGTCTTTGGTTGGCATATAACCCTTCTCGACTTAAGTTATGTTGCAAATGATATGCCTTGGAGCTGAGTGGAGTCGAACTCGAAGGTCTTGGTGGAAGATAACCCTTCTGGCCTTGAGCTATGCTGTAAATGATGTGTCTTGGAGCTGAGCGTAGTCGAACTTGAAGGTCTTGGATGACAGACAACCCTTGAGTTATGTTGTCGATAGTTTCTTAAAAAAATGGCTTCCCTTCACGGGTCTAAGCCAATCATAATTCTCCAGGTGGTTCCTCTGAGTGGGTATGAACCAAGTAATGTAATTTTTTGATGACTCCCTTTCACAGGAAAATCCACTGATAAATTCCGTCAGCAGGGTATCTTCCGTCGTAGAATTGAAATCTGGCTTAAAAACGGCAATCGGGAACTAGCCACTCGTTGTTGAGTTAATTTGAACCAGACACTTTCTGAACTGGTTCTTGAACTCATCTAAAGTTGATTATCGATCTGTCAATCTATCGAATTGGTTGAGGTGTAGCTTCTTGCTGATGAGTTAAACAACCACCATTAATCTTTAAAGGTGTTTTTAAATCGAGTATCCTTCGTCTTGATGTCGAAACTTGACTCTAAAAGCTGTAAAAAAAATCATGTATGTGAAAAATAATAAATGTGATGCTCTTAAGTATGCCTAAGATGCATGCAACATGAATGAGTTATGTTTTATTTCTTGGATTGGAGTCCCGTGTTTTGCCTGCCAATCTGGTCCATGGAATCGATCATGCCCCATTCTCTTTTCAAGCTTTGGCTTTACAGACATTTCATATATGAGATTGTTCTGTTTGAAAATGTTTTCCTTATTTTTCTTATTTTAGGAGGGAAAAGATATAATAATTATGTAAAACATTGCTTTCTAATTCAGGCTCGCAATCAAATCAAATCATAAACATGAATTCAAAGAATATCAAAAGAATCAATAGCTCTTTTAATGCTTTCAGAGTTATAGCTCTTTGACAAATATTCAAGTGGATGAGTTGGCTTTAGATTGACCTAAGGTTTCAGCCATAAAAAATGTCATTTTTTGGTTATTGCAACATGTTTTTTCTTTGGCTTGGCATTTTAATTAGATGCGGACAAAATGACGCAACTAGAATTATCAATTACTAGACCTTCCATTTTGGTCCTCTGAAATCTTCCATTTGTTCAAGTTTTGTAAGCTCTTCTAACAAAGGTAATGCAGAAATATCGGTCAAAAAATGAAATTCTTGAGTGCTCGTGTGAATTTGACTATAACATGTGTTCCTTAACTCCCTTAGTCCATTTTACCGAAACTTCTTATTTAAATTTGCCATTGTCTGGCTAGCTGAATCCATAAAGCCGGTGCGTTTAACTAATTGCTCTAGAGGGACAACTCAATATGTAAACACCTTTATCAGGTTAGCTGAATCTTATCAATAAAGCTGAAGCATTTAATCAATTGCCTTAGAGTGACAACTCAAGCTTTATTGTATAGTAAAATTACCTTTATCAGGCTAGCTGAATATTATCCATAGAGCCAGGGCGTTTAACCAATTGCTTTAGATGGACAACTCATGCTTTATTGTATATATATAATATTATAATATGGGTATACATATACAATTTTTTAAGTTTGTCAAGAAGAACCTGTTATAGTCTAGGTGTTTTTTAAAGTCAATGAATCTCCTTTAGAGTTCAATTTCCAAGCAACTGGCCTAAACTAGATTTACCTACTCGACTATTCCATCTGTGAAGATTATGATAATCACTAAACGTCTTAAATAAAAAGAATAGTAATGTCATATGCAAAAGGATGCCCCATGTTGTCCGCACCTTATGAAAGGAAAATGTCATATTGGTTAATTGCAAGAGCAAGGTATGATGTTTGAGGGTATATTCTGGGTAAGGTCAAAGTCCTTGTTTTAAATCATGTTAATTCTTCAAAGATCTGTAACATTGAACCATTTATAGAGTTTCTTAATTCAAATGATATTCAAAGAATTGCAAGTTTGCAAATGTGATTCATTGCTTAACATCTTTAAAGTAACATAAATTTCTTTAAAAGTCTTTAAAAAAACTTGAGAAAAAAATTCAAACAGAATGACTCAAATGATGAAATGATCTTCCTCACTTGGATGCCCCCAAGTTGTTGAAGTCGATCCAGTTCTGGTTACGCATATTCTGCACGACTATCTTAAATGCGTAGTAGTTCTCGATAGTGCGCTCTAGACACCGCTATGATATTCACAATGAGCGTTCTCATCATACTACATGGGGTACGGGGATTCATGTATTTCTCTAGATATGGTGACACCACATGTACGTCAAACAACGGTTGGTAAAGCTCTTTATGAGACATGTGAATGTAATAAAAAGAGAAAAGTAATGTGAAATATACAGGAATACATGATGCATGCAATGTTCGAGGCATTGATCCAAAAAAATATGTCTGTTATTAGAAATAATCCTTATCGGAGACAAAAGTGTTTTATCTTTTAAGAGACAAAAATATTCTGACAGCTTCTGATATATTGACTAGTCTTTTGCCTTCGTCTGTCACCGGTTGAATAACCCGTCGAACCGCTCTGGCTTCTCTGGATAAACCGTGCAAATGTTGAGTTGCTTTTTGTATTGGCCCAAGAAGTCTCGAATGACTGCATATCTGACATTTATCTTTTGTTGAACATGTTCCCAACGAATACATCATTGGAGCCCTCAATTGATAGGAACTATGTGAAGTTCATTTGTCTATTTCTTGAATTCGTCAGCAAGGGTCTCCAATTTCAGCTATCGTTTTGCCATTGTTGTCTTTGAAGAGACTCCCAAGATCAGTAACCTTCATCTTGCCCCTGCAACCTCTGCCAGTCAGTTTTTCAAAGATAGACCTTCATTGTACTTGATGTAGACCCGTCTCATTCTGTGTCCTTTATAATGCAGCAGAGTGATACACTATTCAATTGTGAGCACCACGTCTTCTTAATTGAATGCGACACATAGTCGCCTTGTAGACTGTCCTCTGCATTTTCATATCTTGTATTACAACCCTTTGTCCATTAATACAGATTATTCAAGTTTAACAAACACGTTTTTTGTGGACCAACACCTTTTTTAAATGATGTGAATAATGAAAACAAGATAAAAGAGGACAAAAATAAAAAAGTTAGTGAGGTAAATCAAAACAATAATAAAATGAAAAATCCTATCCCACATGCTTCGTATTCCTACCTAGACATGATCTTTATCCCGCAAATTGATTTTGAACAAGTCCTAACCGCATAAATTTCTAGTTCACATTCTTTGAATATGAAATAATGTCAAAGCAATCTAGGGTTTGGAAATGAGGTTTTGTGGTGGGCTCTAATTCCCTATACTCTCTCGGTTTAGGTTCTAAAAAAAGAGTACCCGAGTTCTCCTTGCTGGTGCCCCTTTGGGCTTGCCAGACCCTTATTCCTAAGCCTATTACAAGCTTGTGTGGACTAAGTTAAACTCGAGAGGACACATTCCTTTATGTCTGTGCGGTGAATAAATTTACACGAAGATATAAGGTATATGAATCCCGAATGCTACTT
This sequence comes from Hibiscus syriacus, assembly GCF_006381635.1. NCBI lineage: Eukaryota > Viridiplantae > Streptophyta > Magnoliopsida > Malvales > Malvaceae > Hibiscus > Hibiscus syriacus. The sequence continues at coordinate 8,704,445 of NW_024061960.1, read as the reverse complement.
GCTAGGCCTGTGCGGTGTATAAATTTACACGAAGGCGTCGCTTTTACCCCCACTTAAATAGGGTTCAGAGCTTGAGTTTAGAGCCTTAAGTGAAAAACAAGTTTGGGAGGTTGAAATCATTAAAAAACGGTTAGTACAACTATTTACTCAAAAATATAATCAAAAGTAAGCAATAAGGATCAAAATGTTATCTTAAAATTTAAACTTACCATTTTCTTTAAAAAGACAATTGAAAATTACCTTAGCCTGACTCACTTACCTGTTCCCAGCGGCGTCTTTCGGTTAGACCCGAAATCAGGCTTCGACTTGAATTGATTGGGTTAGAGTCGCCACTGATCATTTATTTTAAACCAAAATGGTTTGATCGGATACCCTATTTCTTACCTGATCTGCGTCTTTCCAAAGATGTGTCGGATTCGGGAGTCAGTTACAGTCAAAGAAGGTTTAACACCCTTGAACTGCCCTTTCGGTACTACGCAATTTCCAGTTATCTTAAATAAAAAAATTATAATTTAAAATAAAAGGTAAAAATACGATCTCAATTACTTACCTTAGATAGTTTTAAAGGTGCGCCCTTAAGAAGGTAAAAAAACCATATTAGATAAAAATGTAAGAAATAAATAAAATTAAAATGAAGAAAAAGCAAATTAAATAAAAGATAAGATAAAGAAAGCAAAGATAAAAGAGTGAGTAAAATAAATAAATAAATATAAAAAATAAAGAAAAAGAAGAAACAAATATAAAAATAAAACAAATAATAATAAAAAAGTAAAAATAATATATATATATATATAATAAATAAAAACATAAAAAAATAGTATATATATATATATATATATATATATATATATATAAATTAATAAAACATATAATAAAAAATAACATATATATATATGTAATCTAAAAAAATAAAAATATATACTAAAGTAAAAAAAATGCATAAAAAGTAAAAAAAATATTACATGAAAAAAAAAGAGAAATAACAAAACAATTAAATAAAATGAGTAATAAGGAAAATGTGCTTATAAATAAAGTTAAATAAATAAATAATAATAATTAAAATGTAAATGTAAGGGACCGAATCAAAAGGAAAAACAAATCGATAGGCAAATTTCGAAGCAAAAAAATGATTTAGGATGGAGAATTAAATATTTAAAAACAGAAACACGTCTCGGAGGTAGATCTAGGTTCGAAACTTCAAAACCCCACCCTTTTTTGGTCATCGGCACAACCCACGTTTTGGGTTATTCGAACCAAATCCCAAGAAAAATAACATGCACATGCGAGAAATGAACTAATCAAGGTAAAAAAGATGCTACATTTTATTTCTTTTTTGAATCGTTTACAATAGTTTTGCCTTTGTATTTTTTCGTGCTTTCCTATGTATTTTTGTATGTAAATCGTATGTTACAATAGTGAGTTACAATGACTATTTATAATGCTTGTGGATCTTATTTTTAGGAGTTTGAATCATAGTAGAACTCTATCATATTTTTAGGAGTTTGAATCTTAGTAAAATTCTATCATATTTTTAGGAGTTTAAATCATAGTAGAACTCTAACGTTATGTTTGTTTTATAAATCACACTAAATCGGGGGTTGTTGAGAGTGTTGTACCCGGACGAAAAAGTATATTGACAACTCCAAACTCTATAAATCACATCATAAACTTAATTTCAAACCCTATAAGTTATATTATAATCTTAAAAACATATAAACTTTGATTCACCAACTTTTTAAATGAATGCAATTTACTCAATTTTTAATATTAATTAAAGCTTTACATTTTACAATTGTTTCAATTTGATTCCTGCACATTGTTTAATTTATTTAGATTTCATTTTGTAATTCCATGTTTATTTAATTTAGTCCTGAAAATTATATTTTATCTGAAATTGACCCATAATAATTTCTATTTTTTGTAATTTACTTCAAACTCTATACAATTATATGTTACAATACAATTCCACGTTCAAGAAATACAAAAAATAATTCACCCGAAAATGGTCCTACACGAAGTCCATCCATACACGGTAAGATCCGACTTGAATTTTATCTGTCAATAACGTGAGCGGATTTAAATGAGATCCTACCTGAAGTCTATCCAAATCTAAATTAATATGCAGTTTAAATGATTCAGACACAAACAATTTTGACATGAAAAAATATAGATTCGAATTGAAATTAATTCGACTAGAACATGAACTGAATCTAATTTTAAATCGATGACCCTAACCTAATTTAAATCAAACTATTAAATTAACATGACATAACTAATATCCTATTTGACTTGATATGACATGACCCTACTTAAAACTTGAACAAGTAACTGATTTCACATCCCTAAATTTTCACATCCATAGTCCCCACACGCACATAAGACGCGTCGTTTGCAAGTAGATCCTCGGTACTCATATCATATGACGACACAAATGGAAAATTTTTATTAACTTTTCCCAAAATATAATGTTTTCTTTATTTTATTAAATATTATTCGGCGAAGGACGAAAAGAGCCCCGTCTCCATCAAGGCAACTCGCATATAGTATAAAGCAAGATCAATGAGCAAGATTGTGTGGCCTCGTTTTCTCTTTCAGTAATCAGTCGGTAGTAGCCAACCCTAAGATAATTTTTTCCTTTGCGATTCTTTGCTAGGTATTGCTTATTTTTGGCTTTATTTTATTTTATTTTCCATTGGGCTTTTTTTCCCATTTTTGTTTTACTAAATCAGAAAATAGGTGTCTTAATGGCTGAAAAGAGCGGCGACCCTGTAAGTTGCGCGGATTTATCCGTGAAGAGGCCCCGAGAAGAAGAAGAAGAAAACGGAATCTCTTCTATTGCCATGGAAATGGAAGGTGATACCAATTATACTTCCACTAAAGCTGATGGGATTTCCGCTGTTATCTCTGGTTGGTTCTCTGAGATCAGCCCAATGTGGCCCGGTTCGTTTTCTAACTTTCCAAAATCCCCAGTTCTTCGCTCTGTATTCTTTCATTTTGGTTCTTCTATATTTTCCTTTTCTGATTTCGATGTACGTTTTAATCTTTTTATATATTTATGTTCAGTGCTCTATTTTATGTCATGGGTCAGTCAACTTTTGTGTTATAAAATTTCTTTTGTGGTGCTTTTTTTTATTGTGTGAGACATTCACTTATTCAGTCCCTTCTAATGGTTACACTTACACACTCTGATTTTGAATTCATGGTTTGGTTTGTTTTCGACTTCTTCATCATCGTGCTCTACTTCTTTTGTGATGCTTATTTTCTAAATCTCCCCCACCCCTTTATTTGTTGTTTCTGATGTTCGTTTCTTGGCTGGTACTTTTTATTTTTCCCTTTTTGTTTGTAGTTTCTGATGTTAGTTCTTAGCTGATATATTCTATTTTTCTTTTTTACTTTAGAAAAGAAAAGGGTTCTCAAATGGTTCCATATAGGTTTGTGATTTATCATTGTTCAATGTCTGTCACTCGTTGGCACACCTCGTGCAACTTGGTTCTGCTTGTACAGTAGGGTTGATGTTTCGTTCTTTAGAATTAAATTTAAACCGTGAATGATAAAGATGAAAATAAAACTCCATTTTTGTATGACTAATTACTAGTTAACCACCATAACAATCATTTAAATGACTCTTGAGCCTTGTTAGTTGTAAACAACTGCAGATGCTTATGTTCAGTTACTTCTGGGTCATTTGTTTCTATACAACTTCTTTAATGTGGTGTCTTAGGTATGTATTTAGCTGACATTTTCATTGAATGTCAGGAGATTTATGCTTCATCGACATCTTTGAGTGTGCATACTGCTTGAAGTTTAACTGATTTTGGGATTAATTTGGCCTTAATGGATACACAATTTCCTTTTATTGGCGTGCTCCATCCTAGTTGCTTGTTTTTCGCTCATGTGTGTTTCTTAATTGCAAATGTGTATTATTAGTTTAATAGCGAGGTTGATGATAATCCATTAGGGTTTATGGGTTCTTTCTCTAGTCGTTATTTCTATGAGTTTTTCATGGGTGTCCAATCCTATTTCCTTCAATTAAGAAAGATGTCAGAATGAAAGTAGCATAATAATTTACTGAATGGTACTAACTTTTTAGTTAGTTTTTGAGAAGAGAAACATCTTTAGTTGCAATATGTTGTATGAAATATGCAGGAGAGGCGCATTCCTTAAAGGTCAAAAAAATCTTATTTCAAGGGAAGTCTGACTACCAGAATGTTATGGTTTTCCAGGTAATCCTTGGACTTTGGAGAATATGAATTTTCATCCTTTCTATTTTTCCCTGTTTAGCTTCTTTAGAATTTTTATGTTTTAACATGGTATTTTCTGCAGTCATCAACATATGGCAAAGTTCTTGTTTTGGATGGCGTGATTCAGCTCACAGAGAGAGATGAATGTGCTTATCAAGAAATGATCACTCACCTCCCACTTTGCTCCATTCCAAACCCCAAGAAGGTATTTTGTCTATATGTTACTGTAATGTTGTGCACAACTAACAATCTTAGATATGAAAGTTGATGTTTATCTGCTTTGGATATAATGAGTTGTTTTATATCCTGTTTGCATGTCCCAGTAAGCATTTGAAGCAAATTCCTAGCCATAAGTTTAATGCAGGGGCTGTATGGTATTACTGAGATTCACTGGAGATGGTTTCGTTTATTGTTTTGACTCAAATTTTGAACTCAATTTTATTAGTTCTTGGTGAACTTTGCCTTTTCCTATTTGCTTTTAAACCTTCAGAAGTTTTACATGTTATTTTTCTTTTAACTCTCTTCCTTGAGGGGATCTCCCTCACCTGAGGTCCTATTTACCAACAATGAACTATTTCTTTTCAATAGATTTTGGTAGAAGTTGGAAATGCTTTAGATATAATCTTTGCATTCATTTTATGTGTCTTCTCTTGGGAGCTTGCTTTTACCAGGATTGTATCTGGTCACATTATTTGACAGGCACCTGGTCTCTTAATTCTCACTGAGCTGTTTCTTTCATCAGGTTTTGGTTATTGGTGGTGGTGATGGTGGAGTTCTCCGGGAAGTTTCTCGTTATTCTTCTGTTGAGCAAATTGATATCTGTGAAATTGACAAAATGGTCGTCGATGTTAGTAATATCTTTCTTGCCTTCCAAACATTCATGATCCACAATTAGTTGTAATTGATTTAGTATACCAACTGGCTAGCAACTTCCAGCCATCCTTTGGTGAAACCTGGTCTAATAAGAATATGCATTTTCGTTTGTGATAGGTTTCTAAACAATTTTTCCCTGAAGTGGCTGTTGGATATGATGATCCCCGTGTGAAACTTCATATTGGTGATGGTATGATGAACTTAGTTTTTGGTGTTTGTACACTATATTACATGATATTAATCATTAATGTCCTATTGGATTTCAGGAGTTGCATTTTTGAAGGCTGTTTCAGCAGGTACTTATGATGCAATTATAGTGGATTCTTCTGACCCTATAGGTAATGGTTTTTGGTGGAAATTTTGTATTATTTAACTTTTCTCTGAATGGTTTATAATCTTTTAACATTTGAGAATTGGATCGTTGTTTGACATCTCAGGTCCTGCTCAAGAGCTCTTTGAGAAGCCTTTTTTTGAGACTGTGGCAAAGGCTCTTCGTCCAGGTGGAGTTGTCTGTACTCAGGCAGAAAGTATCTGGCTACATATGCACATAATCGAAGATATAGTAGCAAACTGCCGCCTAATCTTCAAAGGCTCTGTTAACTATGCATGGACTACTGTTCCTACATACCCAAGGTACTATGACCTTCACTTTAGTAATTAAACGTGGGTTCATCTTATTCACAACTTTTGTTTACTGTTATACATGTTGCCAAATGCTCTGCTTATCATTGAGCTCTTTATTTCGTTACAGCGGGGTGATTGGTTTCATGCTTTGCTCGACTGAAGGGCCTCCTGTTGACTTCAAGCATCCGGTGAATCCTATAGACAGAGATGATATCTGCGGCAAATCAAAACGACCTCTAAAGTTTTATAACTCCGATGTGCAACTTTGCTCCACTCTAAATCCCTTTATAATTGTGTGAAAATAATTTGGGAGTCACCCTTATCCTTTTGCTTGTTTCTGATTGCAGATTCATTCGGCTGCTTTCTGCTTACCATCCTTTGCCAAGAAGGTGATTGAATCAAAACATTAGGGGTGAAAATTTTGAAGTATTTCTACAAAATTCTAGTAATTGTGGAGGAGGATTAGTTACCATCCTTTGTTTGATGACCTAATGTAGCGATGGACGTTGGATTTGTAAGACTACAAGGAATTTATGGTTATTTAGATGAGACATAAATGGCTGTTTCTTGGAATCATTTATCAGAATCACATCTGTGTTGTTAGCAATATATTACATGGATGTTTGAGATCATTCTATTTGTGTGTTTTTTTGTTTTAAGTAGTTTAGATATGGAGGTTGTATTTTTCAGGTTAGAAAATTTGTGCCCCCTTACTGCTGAAAACTATACTTAGTATCCCAGTATAAGTATTAATGTCTATAACTACATATCTGGAGTTTGGTTTAAATGTGTTGAACCTGCACTCGCATGGTTTCGACTATATATCTGGAGTCTAGTTGGAGTTTAATGTCTCATCTCAATGCTTTTGTATTGGATAGAGGCATTGAGCATGGGCGACAGACCATGTTCTGATTCAAGGTCAAAGCCTTGATCTTTTGGTTTTTGCATGAAGAAGACGCATGCCTTGTCGTGCCCCACATAGCAGTATGTTGACTTTGGTACTCGCTTCACCATAGAAAATAGACGTGATATCACTTGACGAACCAAGTGCAACTGATATATATTTGATTCTTTGAAACAGAAGTGTGTAGGTTAAATAGTGTGTATAGGTTAAATATATTTATTTGAATTCATTAGAAATCTCTCGATTGTAAAATTTGTTTAAAATCGAATTATGTTATCTTTTTGTTAAATATTAGTTTTTCCAAAGTTGAGATTGATACTTGATTCATTGAAAACTTATTAAGATCTAGATCAAGATGAATATTTTTCTCCTATATCTTTTACAATATTGTTTGTTTTTATTATTTATTGTCTATTGTTATTAGTGATTGTAGTTGTGGATGATGATCGAATGAAACAGGTGATAATGGCTTGGGGTTAGTTTTGTTGTAAATGGTGGTCGTGTTCATAGTTATAATGTTTGTGGATGATAGTGATGAATGATATGATGATTTTGGGAAGATTATAAAACTCTCAATTATAATGGATATTATGTTTTAGAGAAAATATTGATCGAAAGAATGTCGATGCTGATGATTATGATAAAAGAAGACCAACGATTATCGAATAGTATGAAACTCAAGATTTTTTAATCAAATTAGTATTTCTTAATAACAATTGACATTAGTGATCGTAATAAAAATTAATAATCATAATGTAAATTTTAAAAATTCAGATTAAAATGCAAACATTCAAAAAGTTTGGGAACCATTTATGGAATTTATTCTTTAGTTTATTTGGAACAAATTGTCTACAGTGATAATTGTTTTGTAATTTGTTCATATATCTAATCTATTCATATATGGATTGAACAACACTATATACCGGGGGACCAACATAGGGACTGAGGGTTGTTGCACCTCCAAAAATTTTGATATAATAGAATTTTAAGTATTTTTTAATTTAAGTATTAATTAAATAATACTTTTATTTCTTTTAATTTTTAAATTAAATATTTAATAAATTTTTATTCTTTTAATTTAAAACAACTTTGTCCTCTCAACCTTTAATCTTAACTCTGTCCCTAATTATATATTATATCAATTTTCTTTTCTTTTCTTTTCTTCAGCTTTATTGGTCAACTGCAGCATTAATCTCAATACTAATTGCCAATCACCGATTTTCGTTTATATATATATATATCACATTACTGATCACAGGTAAATAAAATTGATGAATAAAGGATACTATTTGGAACATTCTTAGCTAAAATGGGGCCCATCAAATGGTTTTTGGATAGGTACGAACCGCGCCCCTTCCATATTTACACCAATCCGTGGAATGCGGCGACCAGAAAATCATGGGCCCCACACATGGTTCGAATTTTCTTTTGGATGAGGGCCGTTCCCAAGCAAGCCGACCCTAGACTCAGTGCTAACCACGTGTCAGGTGGGGGCCTTACATAGATAAAACCCAAGATCTTCCAATCTTGAGATGACGTGGACAGATGACATGGGGCCCGCCCCTCTGTTTACGTCGTTGCGGGGAAACGGTTGCGGGAGTCTTACACGTGTTCCCATGTCCGTACCCTTACGGTGGGTGGGAGTTGGGACGAAAACGAATCGGTGAGGACTGAGGAGTTTAAAACCTTTTTCTTTTCTATTATGTTGACGTTTAGTTAATATAATATTAAATTATTTCTTAGAATAAAAATTTTAAAATGTAATATTATTTATATATTATTTTATTTATCTAATAAAATATAAGATTATAATGTTTGATTTGAAGAATATGAACTATTTAGATACATATTTTATTGTATTATCTTTATATATATATATATATATATATATATATGTTCTTTTCAACAAAAAAAATATTTACAAGAAGATTCATAGAATTGTTTTAAAATTTTAATCACAATCCAATTATATTTATTTTAATAACTTGTAGATAAATAATTATTATTTAATTGTAATTATTAAATAAATAATTACCATTGACTTCATGCGTATATTATTTTTATCAAATATTTAATATTATGTAAAAATGTTAGTAAGCTGTAAGGATAAAAATGTGAAACTGTGAAAAACTTGAACCATTATTAATAGTATTATTGTATAAAACAATTGATATTTTATTGTAAATTAGGAATTAAGATAATTTCAGAAGCTAAAATTGACGTAATTTATTATTTTTTTCCTTCAAAATTTCCCTTTAAAAAGTAAGCAGGATGTTCATCAATCAATAACACCAACTTATGTAAAACCTAACTTGCTGTTGTGTACCACTTTTTACAATTGGGAAGACAGGTTGGTATACCCAACATAAACTTTGATAGATTTTTTTTTTGGATAAGTAAAAATTTTATTATTCAAGTAAAAGTACATCATACAACAATCATCCCAAACAGGGAGTATAAACACCTATATACAACAAAAGAATGTTAGTCTATACCCCAAGAAGTACAAAGTCTAGAATTAACATAATCAAGTCTATTAATATTTTTATCTCTTAGTTTGATCCGCACAAGCTCCTTAATAGACTTGAGAAGTTGATCGGCTGGTCTTGTTCCTCTGTTAAAGATTCTTCTATTTCGTTTCTCCCATATGAAGTAGATAAAACCAATCCAAGTAATCCTCAATATGATGGAAAGCAAAGATTTACCCTTCCATTTATGTGCAGCCCACTCTATTTGTGATTCCCAAGTCATGTTTGCATCTTTAATGCTTGATAGGATCATAATAGATTTCCAAAGAGAAAAAGCATAAAAACAGTCATTAAAAAGAAGATTTCTGGATTCATTAATCTCATTACAAAGAACACATATTCTGTCAGAAATAATGCCCATCCTAAAGAGTCTGTCACGAGTTGGGTCAGATCCAGAATAGTCATCCAAGTGATCATGCTGAGTTTAGGAATATGATAAGGAAACCAAATCACTTTGTGCCAGGAAACCTTTTCTCTTGGAACTCTGATATCTTCCCAAATGTCTTTTGTATTCGTGATACCAACAACAATTGTAGAGGATGTTTCATTCCTAAGTTTTGAAAGTTTTCTTATGGTCCAACTATAGGAAGTGTTAGCACTTATGTCACTTATATCATTATATTTTATAACATAGCAGTGAATCCAAGTTACCCATAAAGATCCCTGTCCAGCCAGTATTTTTCTGATTAGTTGGATCATGCAGGCTTTATTCCAAGAGTGAATGTCCTTCAAACCGAGCCCTCCTTCAGATTTAGGGCAACAAATACGTTCCCAGATAATCCTTGCACCATTGGCAGCAGTATCATTACCTTTCCAGAGGAATCTAGAGCAAAGTTGTTCTAATCTATTGATAACTTTCTGAGGAAAGATAAATTGTCTATTCCAGAAGTTAATAACACTAAGTAAAACAGTTTTAATAAGCTCTAGACGCCCAACATAGCTTAAATTTTTTCCAGACCAGTGATGAAGTCTTTGTTTAATATTATCAAATAGAGGATGACAGTCTTTTTCAGTTATTTTCCTTATGACCAGAGGAACACCAAGGTACCTAATCGGAATAAAGCCTTGTTTGAAACCAGTGGCAGATTTAATGAATTCTAGAATTCTGTCCGAAATTCCAGCAGCAAAATATTCAGTTTTGCTAACATTTAAGTTCAGCCCAGATAAATTATAGAAGTGATTGAGGACACTGGTAACCCCTACAATAGAATCAAGATTTTCTTTACAAAAGATTAAGAGGTCGTCAGCAAAAGATAAATGGGTGATGCCCAGTTTTTTGCACTTAGGATGATATCCAAAAATTCCTTTGGTAGCAGCAAGGTTGAGAATTTTAGAGAGAATGTTCATAGCAATCAGAAAAAGGATTGGTGATAGGGGATCACCTTGTCTTATACCTCTCTGTCATTTAAAGTACCTAATGAGGCTACCATTGAAGGATATGGAGTATCTAGCTTCTTTGAAACAAGTTTCAATCCATCCTATGAAAATAGAAGGTAACCCTATGCTTTAAGAATAGAGGAAATGAAGTCCCAATTGAGAGAGTCAAAGGCTTTTTGTAAATCAATTTTGAGAGCACATCGAGGTGAAATATTTTTTCTACCATAGTCTTTGACCAATTCTTGGGCAAGAAGAGTGTTATCTATAATGGATCTACCTCTCACAAAAGCTGTTTGGTTGAGGGAAATAAGGTCAGGTAGCAACACAATCATTCTTTTAACAAGTATTTTTGAAATTGTTTTGTACACAACAGAGCATCAAGATATAGGTCTGTAATCCTTCACTTTGCTAGGATTCTGGATTTTAGGAATCAGGGCAATAATGGTGGAATTAAAAGCAAGAAGGATAGCAGTTTCTTTAAAGAAAAATTTAACAGCATTTACAAAGTCTTCCCCTACCACAGACCAAGAATGTTTGAAAAACAAAGGAGTGAATCCATCTGGTCCAGGAGCTTTATCATTCCCTTGATTAAATAATGCATCTTTGATATCTTCAGAAGTAACCGTTTTAACCAAATCAGTAGCAACCTCATTAGGCACATGGAATTGAAGCAAATTTCTCAAGAAAGAATGATCAGAAGGAATAACCTTATGATCAATTTCTCCTAGTTGATGTTTGAAGAAGTCAATAATTTCATTAGTCATATCATCATAAGACTCTAATCTTCTCCCCTCATTGTTAGTAATAACCCTTATGGTGTCTCTTTTATGTTTAGAGGCAATGACAGAATGAAAAAGCTTGGTACATTTGTCTCCATCATTGACCCATTGCACCTTAGCTTTTTGTTTGAGGAACATATATTCAATGTCCTCTAAATCATTTAGTTCCTTTTGAATTTTCAATTCTTCATCAAAAGAATTGATTCCATTAAGAGTACAAATTTGAATTTGCTCCAACTCACTCCTTTTAAGTCTGACCCTAGCATAAATGTCATTATAATTATCCTTGTTGAGCTTTTTCAAACTAGGCTTTAGGCGTTTAAGTTTAATCAACAATCTTTGCATAGGGTTTCCTTGAGTAGTCTGTTGCCATGATTGAGTGACAAGTTCAAGAAAATTAGGATGTTTTGACTAGAAGTTAAAGAATTTAAAAGGCTTAGGTCTATTGGTTTGAGCTTCTTTTTTGACCCATGGTAGAGCCATACAGTGGTCTGAAGGGCCAGGAGCAGTAAATTCAACAAAAGAATTCTGAAAGTAAGAAGTCCAAGGAGGATTAATCATCACTCTATCAAGTTTCCTTGATAGAAATGAATCTTTTTGTTTATTGTTCCAAGTATATGTTGGGCCAAAGAAAAGGTGATCATAAAGAGCAAGCTCTTGAACCAAATCTTTAAAATCATTCATATCAGAGGAAGAATAAGGACCCAAAAAAAGTGAGTCAAAACTTTCTCTATAGTGCAAAAAGGTATTGAAATCCCCTCCTAGAATCCAAGGAAGGGTTCCAATCCTTGAATCTAACTCTTTAAGGTGCTGCCAAAGAAGTCTTCTAGAAGTGCCACTGTTACTCCCATAAATTCAAGGGCCATTGTACAAGTGAACCCATAAAGGCAGTCTAGTAAGATCAAAATTCAGTATTTGTAAATTGAGTTTCCACTTTCGAAGAATTAACAATTTATTGAAAATGTGCCACGAGCCATTCTCAAGAACTCAATCCCGAGCATCATCAGAATTGAAGGAGAAAATATAAAGATTATTCCCAGCGAGGCTTACCTGAACAGGTGCGATATTGTTCCAGAGTTTCTCGATTACTCGCTGAAGAGACAAGAAGTTTTGAGCAGCTCCTAAGAACTGACCCACTAGAGAAGATTTCCATTCGGCAATTCCAGGCTCAAGGACCTCAAGGGGAGGTTGAACAGTTAAGGTTTTTTCCTTCGATTTTGGGGGAAAGTAGGTGAGTTCGTGATCTGCTTGGCACCCAAAGAGTTTTCTCCAATCCGTATCACAATGAGAAGAGAAAGATGAAAGATGAGACGCACTGATGAACGGATGACCAGTAATAATCGCCGGCGATGGTATGAGAACTCAGGATCCGTTAGTCCTGCTAACGTGTGCCCAACTTTGATAGATTACAAAGCCTTGAATATGTGATATTAAATAACGAATCAATTTATTTATGATTTAATACGATAATTCATTTTATTTTTGAATACAATTATAAGGGTAAAAACGTTAAAATCCTACATTCCAACTTAATTTACACCCAAAAATCAGCAACGGTTTTTGACATCTGATTTCCTGTAAATTTTGTTCAAGATGATAAATATATTTGAATCTATTTTTTCATATATATTTTTATAAATTCGATTAATATAGATTATACATATATGCAATATAATCATAAAAAAGGTACATTCACATCTAGAATCTGCTTAGAGGAAAATCCCTCTCAAATCTATTGGGACCCATAGGATAGTGTGGAAAGAAAAGATCCACGTGTGCATGATGAATAAGCGTATATTGGATTTTATTAATATTTTTAAAGAAGCATGTTTATATTAAAATCAATAAAAATATTGATTGGGTCAGATTTGGCAAATCTTATCCACTTATAATATTATTTTTATAATTAATAAAATATTAATCTGGAATATTTAAATTAAACTCAAAGGGCAGAAAGATGGTAGGGGCTAGAGGGCAAGTATTAATTTGGTAAATAAGCAAACGTAAGAAATACAAGAGGAGAGCAAAGACATCGAGTTTTTTTTATTGGGAAAAGTACGCAAATGGTCACTAGCTTTGTTGAATCTTTCAATTATTAAAATGGCCACCCATCTACAAGACATTGTTTTATTGAGTTTTTATTATTATTAAAAGTTATAAAATAGTCATTTAACTGTTCATATGTATTAAATTTATTATTTTTTGTTAAAAAATTGACGGACATTTAAATTAGACGTTAATTTACTAATTGTGATATGATAAAATTATATTTTATCGATGCCTACCAGCACCACTGTTTCTTTTAAGTACTGACTCGATAATATAATATTTTAAGTATCGACTGGACGATATAATGTTTCAAGTAATAACTCGATGATATAATATAAACATAGAGTCCATCCATAAAATATAGCTCCAACGATCCTATGATCAAATTTTATCACATCATAATCAATAAGTTACCGTCTAACTCAGACGACCATCAAATTTTTAACGAAAAATAACGAGTTTGAAACATATGAATAGTCAAGTGACTATTTTATAAATTTTAATAGTCGGATGACTCAACAAAATAATATCTTATAGTTTTAGGACCAATTTATAACTTCTAATAGTTTGGAGATTTAATAAAATAAAACCTTATAATCAGGGACCGTTTGTGTACTTTATCCTTTTATTTTATTTTAAATTTGAATAAGGTGGATAAGGTTAGTACTACTAAATGCTAAAGCTTATCCAAAGTTGCCAGCTAACCAATTACTCTATCGGCGTGCTGTCTGGGGTCATGCTTGTCCCCGCCAAGTCAAAAACTCTCTCTTCTTTTTTTAAGGTTTTCAAAAACGAAAATAAAATAGTAAAATAATGAAGCCAACCGAACAAGACTTACGGGCTGGCTGGCCGTCATTTATTAGGTCACAGCTCATCTCATCCACTCCGAAATTCCAACCTCTGCAACAACTATTTCTTTAATTTAACCCACTGCCCTTACCCCTATTTACGATGTTACCCTTTCCTGTTTCTTTGAACTGTCCTGGAATATTCCTTCAAATTCCAATTATATTTTTCTTTTTGTAATTAAATACGAATAAAAAATACAACGACCGGATACAATTTACTTAAAAAAATAAATAAAGCTGATTGGAAGAATAATATGTTGTCTTTTTTATATGTCGGATGGTGCATTCACGCACCCGGGTTTCATTGAAATAAAAATATCTACCACTGTGTTTTTGATAAATTAAAAGTATATAAGAATATGCTATTGGTATATGTTCTGAAACATTATAATATTGATTATAAATTATTTATAATTTTATAAATTTTTAGATAAATTAAAAGTATACAATTTTCAAAATTTTCCCTTAAAGAGAATAGTTTCCCTAATATAAGTATAACCTTGGAAATTATTGTAGATATACATGTATATATACATTGTCCCTAGAAAATTATGAGAAATATACATACGTACACAAAATATCATACGTTTGTCATCTATCTTAAAAAGGAAGTAAACTAATAATTTGCAATATACGATGTGACTTTTATTATAGTAAATACCACGATTTCAAATTTCGAATGATCGTGCATATTTAACTAAGATATTGAAAGCAATCGTGGACAAATCCTAATTAGCCAATGCTCACATAGGATAATGTTATTTGACCTAATCACTAAAATAAGTAGCGCTTTGTTGGACAAAATGGACTTGGAGTTTATGCCAAAAAGAAGTGGATAATAAAGTTTTAGATGCTTAGCCTTAATCTTTATCTTTGATTTGTCGATTAATTTAATTAAGTATACATAACAAGACAAAAAAAAACGTGCGTTGGAGGATAATCTTCTTTATTCAATGCCCAAATATGGTTGCTTTGGTTTATCAACCTACTCCCCTACTAATCCACGACGGGGGGAAACACTCAGTCAAGAGAGAGTAATTAAGTTCATTTTTCTTGTATTTTAAGCATGTTAATGATTGCCAACCACTTTTACGATAGAAAAATATATTTTCTAAAATATTCCTATATATATTTTTAAATATAATTTGGAAAATTTTCATTATAAATTATGAAAATTTGATTGATTTTAAGATATGTTTGTCGTTATGCGTGTCTGCGAATTTCACTATTTTATTTAATTATGGATTAGTAATTTTATTCTTAGGGATATATAGGAGTATAATTTGTATTATATGTCAAGTTTATGGACATGCATAATTTTATAAAATTTAGTGACTTTAATATTAATGCAGCTAATTATGAAATTATTATAATAAAAAATTTATTTTTTTATCATTATAACTTTTTAAAAAGTAATCACATATAATAATATCCGTTTAGTTAATGAAATTACTTTAAAAAACTTCGTCAGTTGCTTAAAATTTTTAAAAAATATATCTATTTTTACTGGAGTATCAGATATATTAACTGACATATTTAAATTATTTTATGGAATTTATTTCATAATCACTAGACTTTTCTAAATCGTGTAGAAATTATAGAAAAATAAAGCAAAATCTATGTAGAAATTAAAATAATGAAATCGGAAATTGAAATTGAAAAAGGAGAGAAAGGAAATAAAAGTACTGAAATGGAAAAGGGCATTTACGTCAAACCATGGGAGCTTAATTCAAAAAAGGAGAAAACCATGGTTAAAAGGTAACTCAGGTAAAGACGGCAACTTTCGATATTATCCTATTCGCAAATGGCAATAGACTATAATTAACAAAAATAAATAAATAAACTGTATATATTTTTTCTCTCCGATTTTCTTTTCACATTTTGAATTCATTCATTCCGACGCATCTTCCATTTTCTTCTTCGCTGTTCTTTCCTCACACGTTCCTTCTGTCTCTCTACTTTATCTCTTCTTTCAACATTAACGAACTTTTCCCATTTCCTTTCATACAGGAAAACAGCCTCTCGTCGGCCGTCGGTTTTCTTTTTCAAACCGCCGTGACGTACAAGTAAGTAACTCTCCTTCCGGAATTCTGATCGGTTGCGCCGTCGTTTTGTTTGCGTCTACTTTTTGTTATTTGATCTACTGCTAAGTTGACTCTACTTCGTTTTTGTTATTTGGCTGCTTAGAAATTGCGGGAATGTTTTTTTTAAAATTGTTATCCACTCTCTCTAAAACGAGTCATTAATTTTGGTTACGTTAAGCGGAGGAATCGGATAGCGTTGATTAGTTTAATATTTATAATTTTGATTAATGATAATATCAAATGAAAAATAGATCAGTTATTATTACATTTTTTCCTGCTGAGATTCTTGCGTATTTTTTCTTTTAACTTCTTACATTTTGTGGATTTTCAAATTTTTACTGTATTAATTTTTTGTGCTTATTTTGAATCCAGATTTCGATTTTTCTTTTGATTTCGTTTGCTTATTTATGATATTAGCACACTTCATTCTTTCATATATATATGCGGCAAAATTACCTGTGATGAAAATAAGGTTGCGGATTTGTTTTTGCTAAGAATAGGAAAGACTAAAAAATAAGTATTCTTAAGGCTTCTTTTGTACTTATCTCAACATTTTTATTATTACAATTATTATTATCTTGATTTAGTCATCACATTAGCTGATTATTTTTGGATGAAAATGCCATAGATGACCCGATAGAGAATGTTTAAAAAATATTGTGAAAAGTCAAAACTATAGGGAAAAATAATTAGTCTTATTTGAGGTCTACACAGTTGTTAGAAATCGTGGCGTTTAATCTTCTTTATTGCTTCCTTGATCGGTTGACATGAGCTCCACTAATTAATATCGTTTTGTCTGCAGATCTTTGAACATTTTAATCCAAGCAGTTTCTTGTAGCGTGGGTTTTGTTTGTATGCTTACGTCTAATAAAAGTTTTCATGGCATCAAGATCGTGTGCAAATTTTTTACACTTGGTCTCTGGGGATCTACTTGATATTCCTCAAACTCCAAGAGCTCTTCCTCGCGTAATGACTGTTCCTGGGATCATCTCTGACAGGGATTCTTGTAGCAGTAATGATGGGGATTCAGATGTAACTTCATCTGGTTGTAGAGAACGCAAAATTATAGTAGTAAACATGTTACCTTTGCATGCTAAAAGAGATGGAGAAACTTCTAAATGGCGCTTCAGTTGGGATGAGGATGCTCTTTTTCTACATCTGAAGGATGGATTTTCTCCTGAAACAGAGGTCGTATATGTAGGGTCTCTCAAGGTCGATATTGATGTGAATGAACAGGAAGAAGTTGCCCAAAAACTGTTAGAAGATTTTAATTGTGTTCCTACATTTCTACCTAATGATTTGCAGAAGAAGTTCTATCTTGGGTTCTGTAAACAGCATCTGTGGCCTCTTTTCCACTATATGCTGCCCATGTGTCCTGACCATGGTGATAGATTTGACCGTATTCTATGGAAAGCATATGTTTCTGCTAATAAAATATTTGCTGACAAGGTTATGGAAGTAATCAATCCGGATGATGATTATGTTTGGATTCATGATTATCACCTGATGGTTCTTCCCACATTTTTGAGGAAGCACTTCCATAGAATCAAGCTTGGATTTTTCCTGCACAGTCCTTTCCCCTCATCAGAAATATATCGAACATTGCCTGTTCGGGATGAGATTCTTAGGGGACTGCTGAACTGTGATCTAATTGGTTTTCATACATTTGATTATGCACGGCATTTCTTGTCTTGCTGCAGTAGAATGCTGGGCCTTGATTATGAATCTAAAAGAGGGCATATTGGTCTCGATTACTTTGGTCGCACAGTTTTTATTAAAATTCTTCCAGTAGGGGTTCATATGGGTAGACTTGAATCAGTGTTGAATCTTGCCTCCACTGCTGCCAAGGTCAAAGAGATTCAGAAGCAGTTCGAAGGGAAAAAATTGATTCTTGGCGTAGATGACATGGATATCTTCAAAGGTATCAGTCTTAAACTACTGGCTATGGAACAGCTGTTACAGCAGCATCCAGGTTTGCAGGGTAAGATAGTCCTTGTTCAGATTGTGAATCCTGCAAGGGGGTTTGGAAAGGATGTCCAGGAAGCTAAGAAGGAGACTTATATGGCTGCTAAAAAGATCAATGATGTCTATGGTTCACCCAAATATCAGCCTGTAGTTTTGATTGATTGTCCTGTTCCCCGTTACGAGAAATCTGCCTATTATGCACTGGCAGAATGTTGCATAGTAAATGCTGTGAGGGATGGAATGAATCTGGTTCCTTACAAGTATATTGTTTGTCGGCAGGGAACTCCTGGCATGGATGAGGCACTGGGTGTAAAGCCAGAATCTCCTCGGACAAGCATGCTTGTTGTTTCGGAGTTCATTGGTTGCTCACCGTCTTTAAGTGGAGCGATAAGGGTAAATCCTTGGGATATTGATGCCGTGGCTGAGGCTTTAAATACAGCTATTTCCATGCCTGAGTCAGAGAAGCAATTGCGGCATGAGAAACACTACAGATATGTCAGTACTCATGATGTGGCATATTGGGCTCGCAGCTTTGCTATGGACTTGGATAGAGCATGCCAAGATCATTTTAGTAAGCGCTGCTGGGGGATTGGTTTTGGCCTTAGTTTCAGAGTCGTCTCTCTTTCTCCTAGTTTTAGGAGGCTTTCTATTGATCACATTGTTTCAGCATATAAACGAACAAATAGAAGAGCAATATTTCTGGACTATGATGGCACTGTTGTTCCGGAAGCTTCCATTGTTAAATCTCCTAGCCCTGAAGTTATCTCTATCATCAAGACCCTCTGTGATGATCCTAAGAACACTGTGTTTATCGTTAGTGGGAGAGGGAGAACTTCACTTAGTGAGTGGCTTGCTCCGTGTGAGAAGCTGGGAATAGCTGCTGAACATGGGTACTTCATAAGGTACAGTTACTACAAGTTTTTTAATATTTGGCCAATAACGATTCTAATTGCGTAAACTTAGGTAATATTCTGTTCTCCTGCAGATGGAGTAAGGACTCTGAATGGGAAACTAGCCCTGTCGGTGCTGACCTTGAATGGAAAAAAATCGTGGAACCTGTTATGATGCAGTATAGAGAGGCAACAGATGGCTCCACCATAGAGCCTAAGGAGAGTGCTTTGGTATGGCACCATCAAGATGCGGACCCTGATTTTGGATCATGCCAAGCTAAGGAATTGCTAGATCATCTGGAAAGTGTTCTTGCAAATGAACCAGCAGTTGTTAATAGAGGCCAGCATATTGTTGAAGTTAAGCCACAGGTATGACAGTGATTCTTCCCTAGATGTTGCCTCCCCCGTCTCTCTCGTATTTATGTGTGTAATATAGTTAATTCAAACTTCTTCCTGATCAGTATTCTTTTTCATTCAGGGAGTAAGGAAAGGGCTTGTTGCAGAAAAGGTTTTGTCGAGAATGGTCAATGGTGGGGAGCCACCCGATTTTGTGATGTGTGTCGGTGATGATAAATCTGACGAAGATATGTTTCAGAGCATATTAACTTCACTATCTAATCCATCCTTGCCCGTGGATCCAGAAATCTTTGCATGCACTGTTGGGCGAAAGCCTAGCAAAGCTAAGTATTTCCTCGATGACACTGCTGATGTTTTGAAGTTACTTAAAGGCCTTGCAACTGCCACAATTTCAAAGCCTAGGTGCCTGCCTCATATTCAGGTTTCTTTTGAGAGTAATGGTTGACATAAACTTGGCGGCTGCCTTAAATTTACCAGTTCTACACATTAGAGTGCCCGATTTGCTTCAAGGGATTCCTTGAATGAGAAAAACCTCAATAGTAATTTATCTGAAGTGTTGGTAGTACTTTCCAGATACTATTCTAATGGGATACCCGGCGGCATGGGAGATGGTTGTGGACGGGAGCCGAAAGTTGAAGGTTAAGTGCTCGTCATTATCATTATATTGTATATGATGATAGTGAAATTATGCATTTTTCTGGTGTTAGCAAAAATGGTATGGGATGAGTTCTAAGTTCTTGCTTGTTTATAGTGGTATTTACTGATTAGAGGCACCGTTGACTTGTATAGATACATTGTTTTCCAATACAAAATTACCGATTTGAGTTTGAGTCGCACATTTTTTTTGGAGTTTTGTTAAAGCCCAAAATTGGTCGACCCCTTTACTTGATGAACGGAGGTCGCCCAAGCTCCACACATGGAGTTTGAGAAGCTCATCTACTTGTATAGAACTAATCCACTTTTCTCCTATTAAAATTTTTTCTTTTGCAATGATTTGAGCTATAGTTTCGACATCATGTGTGATTTGTTAATTTAGATTTTTTTTATTTAGATTTTTTTTGTTAATTTAAGTGTTTGATTTTATTATTAAAAATATTAACAGATTTATTTTATAAATGTTTTAGAAAGTATAATTTAACTTTTGCTAAGTTCGTATTATATATATATTGGTCTAAAATTGACATTAAATAATTTTACTTTTATTTTGATTAAAATTTCAGTGTTTTGGTTGTTTTAGTATCGGTCTATAAAGGTACTTAATTGTTGTTGATACATAATTTTTTGGTTTATTTGAAAAATAATTTTCTATTTTTTTATTTATTAAATGTTCTTTTTTTATTTTAGTAAGTATCTAGTATTTTTTTTCAAAGATTTTGTAATTTTATTTTATATTATTCAGTTTGTCATGATAAACGAAATTGAAGTATTTTAGAACTAGTTTTTGATAATTGAGACTTTAGTTTCACTTATAAATGGACAAGCTTTTACAATCCAAGCGTTTTGATTTAATTTTGAGGGTAAAGATTTTTTAATAAAATTCAAGAGGCATAGACCAAATTTGATGTCATTAATAATAAATAAAATCTTAAAATCTAGCAATTGTGTAGATTTCTTTAGTCTTGCATTATATTGAAGTCTTGTTGTCCATGAATGCGATCTTTAAGTATATGTAATTTTTTATGAAGAAGAAAAAGGGACCTTGGATGCTCTCATCCTATGGATGAAAAGTTTCATCTCAGTCAACAAATACAGTTGGTTTCCATGATTATATACACTAAATAAAGGATCTCTAAGCTATGTGTCAAAATGAACGAGCAACACATCTTCTGTGACTTATTTTTTTTGTCCCAAATTGATGAATCTATACGATTGACTTGATTTTAGATTTTAGCCTTTAATTTTTATGCTTCTTCCTTTCCCATTCTTAGACCATCTCCTGCCTTCATTTCTACTCTACAATATCTCTATCTCTACTCTAAAAATAAAACAGTAATTCATCTCTAGCACTATATTTACATCGTCACCAACTCTACTTTATTCATAATATTTAACTATTATAATATTGATTTTGTAAATATAAAATAAAACATATACATTTCTAATAAATATCAAGATAAAAATCATAAATAAAATATTCATAAATAACATTACGAAAATACAAATAAATAAGAAAATTACGATTCATAATGAAAAATAAGTTGCATAATTATATATTTTAATTCTCCAAATTAAAATATTCATTCCACAAATTATCAAAAAAAGAAAATAACAAAAGAAAGTAAAAAATAAAATCAAAAATCAAAAATAACTCTACTCTAAAGATGGGCTACAGTACTGCGCTACATGTAGAGTATCACTGTAGTATCTCCACATTCTAAACTCTACTCTAGAGATAGACTAAAGTTGAAATTTATTTTCAAGTGGAGATTTTTTCTACTTTGGAGATCATTAGAGATGCCCTTAGTGTCCTTGTTACTTGAAAATTGGGCCTGCATCATCCTCAAATAGACCTTTTGTCCTTTCAAAAAAGGGGAAAAAAGGTGTTTAAACTTCTCCAGTGCAGGGACATGATACGGGCCATACATGCATGCAAAACTGCGACAGAAGAACGTGCTGTTATAAGGAAAGAGTGTGCTGCTATTCGTGGTGCAGTTGATGAAAACGATCAAGATTAGGCATCGAAACATGGCTAAATTCATGTTCATTCACATGCTTGGATATCCCACTCATTTTGTTCAAATGGAGTGTTTGAAGTTGATTGCATCTGCTGGATTTCCAGAGAAAAGGATTGGATATCTTGCTCTTAAGTTGCTTATTCATGAAAGACAAGTTCTCATGTTGATCACAAACTCCTTACAGCAGTACCTTTTGTGTGGACTCTTCTCAAGCTTCTTTTGTTTCTGTTTCCTTCCACCTTTTGTCGTTTCTCTTCTGAATGACTAACGCTATGTTTGATGATGAGGTATTACAACTCTATAAATAAGAAAATGTAGAGACTTGCTTTACTTGCGGGAGCCTTGATTTATATGCTGGGATCTGAACCATTCAAACCAGTATAATGTATGGACCATTATGCTCCATACGGATCATAAAGAAAGTTCCCGACCTGGCTGAAAACTTAATAAATTCTGCTGCTTCCCTGCTTAAAGAAAAGCATCGTGGGTTCTGATAATTGGAGTTCAACTTTGTACAGATCTATGTAAAGTCAGCTCAGAAGCCCTTGAATACTTTAAAAGGGTAAAATGGTTATGGCCTTTTAAGCACAGTTGCTCACAGCTATAGCATCAGAAAGATGAACACTACTCTCTGGAGTGTAAGGATTAGAAAATTGTAAATATTTAGTTCCTGATTTTTTGTTTTCTGGAGCATCCAATGCAAGCAGAGCTGTCTACTACTATCCACAGTCTTGTTCTGTTTCCAGCAGAAGAGTAGTTACCATCAGAAAGATTGAAAGGATCAAGATTACTGGTGTTTTGCTCTAAAGGGTTGATTATCTTTTGCTTTAATTTATCCTAAGATGCTTTGGGATGATTTTTCAATTTGTTTCTATAGCATTTATGAACTTGTTAGCCCTTCAGGGTTGAGTAAAAATAGGGCCTCTATCTCTTTCTTTTAAATATTGGGTTGAATCTTATTTTTAAGTCAAAATCTCTCTATTTATTGACAACACACTCTACAGATACAACTGCTCGAAACACCGGGCCTCTATTGAAAACAATGTTATATTTTACCATTGAAATCACTTAATAGATTAGTATGAATGACATACTTGTCAGGTCTGTTGTGATGTTTTTCCCATGACCCGTCTTTCTTTTTCCGTTTGTTCGAAGTCCTGAATTAATTTATATATGATGCTGTTTTACGTGTGTTTATATATATATATATGGTCTAGGATCCAATTACACAATATAAAACCCTTTTAGTTTTACACATATTTAATACTTGTTGGATGAGTGAAAATTGATCGTTGAGATTGACTTATTGTTTGTTTGTTTTTTCCGGTGAATATCTTCTCATTTTCTAATGTTAATCTCAGCGATCAATTTTCACGACGGTCCTAAATCTATGTAAAACGTTTTTCATTGTGTAACATGATCCTATCTATCTATATATTGTTGTAAATCTCATATGCATGGATACCCGTTGGCTGTAGTAGGCCAGATTTTCTTTTTAGAGGTTCTGCAATGACATTTGTAAGGGGAAATTGAGGAATGGGATTAGCTCTTTCATTTTATGGTTTACAGTATTTCTAGGTGAAGGAATACATGTTCTTTCCTTATAGAAAATAAACCGACATTCCACTCAATTATTGCTTCTGCTCATGCATAAACCTTGATGAAATTACTCGACGCATGTTAGTGGGCAATATGATATTCTATAAAGGGAATATTGGATATTGGTTCTAAAGCTTATCCATGTTTGGTTGCATACGTGATCAGATCCTTAAGAATGGCGTTTAACTTTTCAAAGCAACCAGGGAACCCTCAAACAATGTCGATCCAGGCTACTTCAACTAGGGTGTTTACTACCTTATCAGTTGGAAAGTGTCTAGATCACTTACGATTTCTGGAAGACGTCTGAATTATCCAACAATTTTTGGACTACACGGTTTTGATTTTTCAAATCTCGGAATCTTTGCTAGGTCTGGCGTCCTAGACTGCATGCAATATGAGAAAGACGTCATGTCTTCCATGCGTATTCCCAAAAACACTAGGTGATCCGCTTGACTTCCTATTGGCATTGTCTCAGCAATTAATTTTTCAAAACCATTATCTCAGCAAAATTGCTTTTTTTTAGGGTAAATTAATCATTTATCTATTTATTTCCAGAAATCATTGGTCATGCGCATAAGGATAGCTTACAAGATGAACAACAAAGATGTTTTGGAAGGACAAATCAACAATTTCCCTCAAAATTTGTGAGGTTGGATCATCTACAGATACGTTCGAAGTATTTTCCATTATATTTTCATAACATGGCAGTTCTAGAGCTAGCAAAAGTTTTTTATTTGAATTAAAAGACTTTTATCACATTAAATTCCCTAGTTTTTGTTGATTTTGTCTCGGTTTTAAATTAATACTGCTACAAATATACAAATGGGGATGAGGTGTTTAATATTATTAAATTCATTAGAGAAGAAAGCAACGAGCATTTCAATGCAAATTGAAATTGAAAAGCCCCAATGCAATATCGTTCTTTTTAATTGCACATGGGATGCTCTTGATCTCCCCAATGCATGCGCCAGAGATGCATATGCAGCCTTAAGAACACTAACTTGAACTTCAAGTCTCAAATGGGGTTTGCTCGTCAGATGGTTAAAATAAGGACAGCAAGGTCAAGTGACTTATTGTAAATTTGCAATGGGACAATAAGAGACCTTGGATTCTTCTTCCACCAAATCTCAATAATCCATATGCTATCTGTTTGTCTTTTTTTTACTGTAACATTGAGCCTGTAAACAAGACTTATGTTTTGACTTGTGTGCTTCTTTCTCTCTCATGGAGTTGTTATTATCGTGATCTATTTAGCTTACCAAATACCCTCATGCCTGACTGTCATGCATTGCTCATTGCATCACTTTTGTTTTGACTTTTGGCTCACATTGCTGTCACCTTTGTTTCCTGCTCTTGTCATATAGTCAAGTGTCGCATGCCTATCTAAGTAATTTATAGGAACAAAACAACAATCAGACGCCAGCAGTTCTGTCTTCTCTAATCATATCACCAAGCCACTTCTATTGTGGGAGGGCTAGGGGAGCAAACACAAACAACCCATGTATTTAATACATCTGTTGAATTAAGTGGTAAGAAATTATATTCAATACGATTTCATTCTGAAATAATCATAATTTACTGTGACTACTAGATATGGAAATCTAAAAAGGAAGGGAAAATCCATGCATTTCCCTTTGTGTAAAAGTGTGAGAACTGAGGACTAGAACAATTACAAGTTTCAAGAAAGCTTCAACCATCTGCTATCTGCTTATTGTCATGTGGTGCTTTAAATGAACTTTCTATTCTTAATGTAGTTTAATTAGGTAAACTTGGGATTTGAACTTTTATTTCATAATCATATGACCCCACAGTCCCACTGGCTTATGTCTGATGTCAACTTTTTTCCATATAATGGCTACACTCACTAGAGTCCTTCAAACCACTTTTTTTTGGGATCCCACCATCCCTCACCATGCAAAGAAAAAGAAGGCTCCTATTAGAACATCAAGGTATTTACTATAGTTAAAAAAATTAAAAAGCCTCTCATAGAAGCACCAGATGATACGACCTCACAGTGTATCCTTTTGTTTCTTTTTCTGTATTATTCTCTTTTTGGTGGACATTGGGGTGTCAGAAGGAGGAAGAGGTAGAGTAAATATTAGAATCCACTTTTTAATTTGCCATAAAAGTAAGAACATAAAGAAGCACATTCATGGAAGTTGCATTGCACTAGTAAAGAATCAAAATTCTTTGAAAGAAGAGAGAAGGTAAAACGCTAAGAGGAAAAGCTTAAACAATTAGATTCGTTGATTATTATGAAGTACCAAGGAACAGTAAATACCTTAGGTAACTTGAGTTCTAGTATCAGTACATGGCAAACCAACAGAAATAGATGAAGAAGAGCCTATGGTATCTGAAGAACTTGGGAATTTACCCTTCTTAGACCATTGCCAGATCTTGGAAACAGAAAAGCTTTCCCCTTTACTTGTCAAGTTAATTTTCTTTCCCTCAAAATCTCCATAATTTGATGAATTTCCATTGTTTCCACCTCTTCCTTTCACAAGCTTCATACTACTAGCAGTGTCATTGCTTCCTCTAGAGGGGCGGCATAGAGTCACTTGCAACTCATCAGCAACCACATATTGGAATGACCCCATTGAGTAACATCTCCTTGCATCCAAATTACTGCTACTGGTCTCCCCTTCTTCTACTTCTCTCCCTTTTCCTTCATTTGAACTTCTAAATTTGCCTAATCTGACAGAAAACACCCTCTTTCCAATGTCATTCTCTGCTGGTTTAGTGCCAAGAGACACCCCACTTCCTCCATTGCTTGATAACATAGTTTCCTCCCTTGGATATTCAAAGTCAAAAACTGGGTTCTCAATTGGGAGCTCAGGTGTGAAAATGGTCCCTCTACAAAGGGGGCAAGTGGAGTTTGACATCAACCATGTGTCTATGCAGTCTATATGGAAAGCATGACTACACAAAGGAAGTAATCTCAGCCTGTCTTCTTCCAAGAACTCACATAGACAAACTGCACAATCAAATGGCTCTTTCAACCCCATTATTTCCTTGTAAAGAAACACAGGCAGAGCATCTATGAAAGATTGATCTAGACCTGAATCATGAAGATGGAAGAGTTGCTGTAACTGTCTTTGGTAAGCATCAGTACCTGACATTTCTGGGTATCTTTCAGATTCTGATAAAGATGAGGGAGACCTATGCTTCATGAGAAATCTAACAAGCAAGTGAAGCAGACCAGATATGAAAAATATTACCGCCAGAACAACAATGATGAATAAGACAGCTGGGCTTATTTTACTAGCTGAAGATGACGAGGGAAGAGGGTCTGGCTGCTTTTGGTAATCATTGCTGAACGGCAATGGAGGAGAGGAGAAAGAAGAAGAAGAAAGTAAAGAGTGAGCATGGTAATAATTCAAAACAACAGCTTTTAACTTGGTTTCAGATTGCACCCAAGACATTTTAGGAGATGGGCATGCTAAAGAACACATCTTTCTTCAACATTATTGAATTAAAAAAACTCTGAAACCATGTTTTCTTGGTTCCTTTCAGATTAAACCCAACTCATAAACTACAATGAACAAGCATTGGGCACATTATTTCTTGCACCCACAGCAAAACCAGCTAAGAGGCATAAAACTAAGCTTAGACTAAGATTGACAGGTAAGAAGATTGCTTAGGTGGAAGAACAAGCACTCTTCTCTAACACCTTAAAGAGTGTAAACCAAGTCAAGGTTTTAGTTTACCTACCTCAGAAATTAGAGAAGTGTGGCGTCATGGAGTCCCAAATTTAATAAGTTGCTCCGGGGATTGTTGCAGTGAACCTCCTTTACATTGGTTTGTTGTAGGCAAAGAATAAAGATGGAGAGAGGGTACGGCAGGTAAGCTTATAAAAAGCAAAGGATTAAGGATCAGAGTGAATTTTAAGGGCTGTTTTATCATTTGGGCTGATTTGGATTTTTGATTTGTTTAATATTAACTCTAACATTTTTAATATTTATACATTTTTAATTTAATTATTTTTAGTTGAACTCATTTGATGAACTCATTTACATTTAGTGACCTCATGGTTAGGGGAAGTCTTGTTATTCTTAGAGGAGTAAAAGTTTTAAGTTCGAGCAGTTGTGCTTACAAGTTGTATATATGTTATTTATAGTTAAAGAAAGATTATCAACATATACTACCTTTTAATCGCTCCAAACTATTTAGAAAAAAAAAATTAAATTTAGATTCCAATATTTTATTTAATCAAATATCTTTAATTTTCATATGAATGATGATTATAGCATTAGTTCTTCACGGAATATATATGGAAACATGCATAATAATTTATGTTTATTTCATTGTTAATTTGGAGTTATTTCATTATTAATAATTTTCATATTAATTGACTAAATCGGATCGGATATTGTAGTATTGCAATATAATCTAAGTTACATATTACTAGAAAAACTATAGTACAAAGAATTTAAATATAAAATTGAATTGAATTACATATAATTGGAATTTGCATATGAACGAAACTTGTTATATCAATCATTGTCAAATTGATGCAGTGTTTTGTTGATGTTTGTATGAAGAGTCTTGTTTAAGACAAATGCGTCCTCTCTATGATGTTTGAGAATATTAGATGATTATTTCTCGAGATACAACAATCAACGTTCACCCTTTAACGACACAAAATATTAGACGTTTTTCGGCAGGAGAGCTTGGATATTGTGGCTCCAATTTAAGTTTGTGTTGAGAGGCCGAAAACGAATCTACAACTTTATACTTTTTAGGCAGTTAATTTGTTATTTAGATGGGGGCACTTGTTGCTGCCGGTATAATGCCAGCCTATGTCTTTAGGCAACTGTCTATAATCAACTTCGTACTGTAGTTTTCACTTTGTCAAGAGATTGGGTCACGCCCTCTAATTTATAGGATGACCTGATTGATGACCGTCGTTTGCCAGCCCATTAAAAATCAAATGAACAGAGATAACTTCACATGTCCATGTTATGTTCACGAATTTGCCAAGGATATGTGTCAAGTGTCGATACAATCAGTTTGGATAAGCAAATACGTAAGGGTCGTTATGTTTTCATCAATACACATTTTTCTTTTCTTTTTTAAATATTTTAAGGTATTTATAAAATAATATTTGTTTATTGTAGACACCCGTTTTTGTCCGGGTCTTTTTTTTTGTATATTATTATCGTTATTATTATTATTATTATTATTATTATTATTATTATTATTATTATTATTATTTAATTTACATTTACAAATTTTTGCAGGCCTAATCCTTAAGCCCAACAGCATACCCAACAAGCTGGAGCAGACCCAGTTCAGGCCCAATACCAATCCCAGGCCCACTTGACAACCCAGCTAGGGTTTCATCTCAATGGTCCAGCCGCCTCATTTCTGGCCGTTGGATCTGGACCCATCCAACGGTCCAGATCATGCAAAATTAGGGTTTCAAAACCCTAAATCATCATCAACCCTAATCCCCTAAAGGCTCAGCCGCCGCCTTCAACTTCTCATCTCTAGCCGCCGTTCAAGCCGAGCGTCCCCTCGCCGACAGCCTCTGACGCCGGCTGCCTGCATCCACAGTGACCGAAGGCCCCCACAGTCATCTACAGTAAACCACAGCAACCCCATCAGTCCCAAATCAACCCAAATCAAATAAAAAAATCCCTATAATCCCGAAAACCCGGGATCCTATCACCCTAAATCAGAAACCCATTCCTAAGTCTGGACTGATCCTATTCTTTTCTAGACATCATCATCTCAACAAAAATCCAACAAGCAAAAAGGAAAGATAAAAGACCAAAGAGGGGGATATATGGGGCATTCGGTGATAACAAAAAAAATAATATAGAGAGCATTCGAAAAAAGAAAATAACATAGAGAGAAAGAAAAAAAGAAAGTCTTACCCTTGTAGATTTATCCCTTATCAACCTCACCAGAGCTTGAAAACCCTGAATCGAAGGTAAAACGTTCTTTTTTTTCTTGAATCTAGGTTTGGATTAAAAGGGGTTCTCGGTTTTTTTTGGGTGAAGGGTTGGGCTTTCAAAGGAAATGAGGAAGAAAGAGGATTGAGGGTCTTTAGGGGTCGGTTTGCTCCCCATGGCCACCGATACGGTGGCCGGGGAGCCTCTGTTTTGTGGTTGCGGCGAGGGAGAGGGAGGGAACCTTGAGAGCTTTGTTTTCTCTCTGTTTTGAGAGATGAGAGCGGCTGAGAATGAGAAAAACAAGGGTTTTGAAACCCTTATTTTGGGGTTATGATGGACCCAAAACGACGTCGTGTAAAAGGGTTCAGGGTTGCGTGTTTTAGCATGAAAAGGGGTAAACCACGCTTTTGGTCCCTGATACTTTGTAACCGCACGATTTAGCCATGGAATGAAGTTTACATTATTTCAATTTGAGCCTTTATCTTTTCACTTTTACATTTTAGTCACTATCCTAGGTATTATAACATTTTTGTTTATATTTGGTTCTGGTTTCAGTATTTATAAATGTTACATCTTAGCCACTGATTTAATATTTAAAGTATGTTTCTTTGATATTCGAATCTGGCCATCACATTTATAAATATTTTATTTTAGTCCTATTAATGTATGTTATGTCATTTTTGTGGATATTTGACTTTGGTCCCAATGTTTGTAATAGTTTCATTTTAGTCACTAATTTCGTGTGTTGTGTATTTTTGTGAATGTTCGAATTTGGACAGGATATTTATGTATTTTACATTTTAGTCACTGTTGGGTATTTGGTTTAATTATTGTTCGGTCCCTCATGCTATATATCATAATATTTTTGTTTATGTTCGATTCTGGTTTTAATATTTACAAGTGTTTCATTTCAGTCACTGAATGTTACCTTTCTTTATTTTAATTAGTATTTTTAATTTACTTTGTTTACATTATGGTCAATGTTTTAGTATAAATACTTTAGGTAAATTTATTGTTTGCCCTTACGAATTTATGTTTTAATTTGTTTTAGTCCCTTAATTACTTACTTTTGTATTTTATTTTGGTTTGTAATGTTTATTTATTTTTAGTCATTTGTATATGAATGTATTTTACATATTACATGGTTATTTGTATTATGTAAATAATGTGTTTAATTCCACTTAATGTAAATATTTGTATTTCCAATTACATTTATTCTCATTATATTCTTATGTATGTACGAAATATTTGATTTTATTTTCAAGAACATGTATGCGTAGAATGAGCGTGGAAAGTACCATTTGGACGAAGTGGTGCGATCCGGTACGACATTTTAACGACATAGGAACTTGAAATAAGTCGAGTATATTTTACTAATTAATTTGTTCAAATGATGCAATTCGTGTTATTTTAAGTGACAATTTACTTTATTTTATGTTAATGTAAATTCCAATTTTGTTAATTTATATATGATTCATTTTTAGTTAATCAATTTATGTAAATGTCATTTTTTTTATTTATATTCGATTTGCATTTTTAATATAAATGAGGAGGGAATATTCTTTAATTGATAAGAAATATTCGAGTTAGTTTTCCCGACGGAGGATTGCTAATATCGATGTTTCTTTTCAAGTTAAAGAATTTTCCCTAATAATTATTTGAAGAAAATTAATATTCAATAAATGGATCATAATTTAATTTTATATTCGATTCATACTTTCCATCATTTACTACAATGTGTAAGCGACACAGTACCATTTTTGGGCGCTGTGGGGGTGCTTACCCTTCCCCGCACGTAACCGACTCTCGAATCCATTTAAATGAATCTTTGGTAACACAGACCGAATCTTGTCTTAAAAAATGATTTTTCTTAAAATTGTTTTAAAAGACGTTTTTAGGTATTCAACCTACCTAACCCAAAGGTTGATGGCGACTCTTTTTAATTTTATTCAAATCAATTCAAAATCACCGATTTTTCCAAATTAAAGTCATAATCGTTTTTTTAAAATAATATTAAATTGTTTTTATAAAAAAATGGTTATGACAGCTTGGCGACTCTGCTGGGGAAGTTTTTTAGAGAGTCGAGCTGTAAGTCGCTTACACATTGTCGTTGTGGTCGAATTTATGAGTTCGAGTCTTTAGTTAGTCTATGATCCTTTTGTTGAAGTTTTTAATTGCTTCATTTTTTAATTGTTATACTAACATTTGAATTTTTGCTTTCAGATCGATCTAAGTTTTTATCGAGTTTTATCTTTTTCGTTTTTTGAGTCAAAGGTATGTATGTTCCTCCTCACACACATCACGTGCATTCGCATAACATGAGCTCTAGACACAAGCTTTGATCCAAATTAGTCGGGGTGAATGCTTTACTCTCGTAAGAATTTATTCTTCGTATGAGTTTTAGCAAATAACCCATGGGATACATACCTTATACCTTCGTAGGAATTTATTCCTCGTATGGGTATGAGGCAGTGAATCCCCTCGAATTGAACTCGGTCCGTTTGAAACCTGTAATGGGTAAGGATTGAGGGTCTGGCAGCCCAAGGGGGCACCGACATCAAGGACAATTCGAGTCCCTTTTTTCCGTTAGAGCCGAAACCAAGCATATAGTGAACCGTCGAACTATCACCCTAGGTATAGTCATACCGAACCTTTGTCCGTCAGTAGGTACCCAAACTAGGTGTACACAAAGGAGGAGTGTTTCTAAACCCTTATCTTTTGTTTTAATTTCGTAGAATTTGTTTTCTTTTTGAATAAAAGCATACGAACTAGATACCATGCGGTTAGGACCAATTTTTTTGAAATTATTCATTTTGGGTAGATAACATGTACGGGTAGGACTATTATCTATTTAAAGCATGCTCGGGTAGATATCATGATGGGTAGGTGTTATATTCATCTTTTAATAACACTTTTATCTATATCGATTGTCTTACCTGTACTAACCAATTTCTTTTATTTTCTTTGTGTGCACTAACTTATTTATTTTCTGTTGTTTTTGTTTTTTTCATTCTTCTTTACATTGCATCATCATAACATAATGCGAAAATGTTGATCAGCAAGGGGATATTCGAGAGAAATTTTCACAAGAAGAGATAAAAGTTTTCAACCAAGCAGTCGCATACACAGACATGCACCGAAGGCTAAAAAGAAATGCACAGAGTACGAGAAGGAGACTTGCTCAAGACGATCGTGCAACGTTCGAGAATAAAATGATGAGCCACTGATCCGATGAGTGATCCAGCAGTCGATTTTTATCTACGATCATTTCATCGCTATTTATCAAGGAGCGGCACACTGACTTCAGCATTGCCGGGGCATTAAAAGAGTCTGTGTACAAAACGCTTGAGGGGCATCATTTTCAAGGATGAAGATCCAAGATGAAGCAGCGACCCATTTCAGATTCAACATCTAAGAGAAGTCAAGTCTGTAAAGTGGACTGTCTTGTAATGTGAAAACTTTTATTTCTGGTGAAAATTGTTCTAAAATATTCATTGTTGGGATCAACATTTCTGCATTTGCATTTGCATCGTTGCATTTTGCATAACATTCATTTAAGCATGTTTAATCATACCTTGCTGGAAACTTTGAGGAAGCACTTCTAACTGTGCAATTGCATTCACACAGTACTGAGAATGGATGCAAAATTTGAGGAATTAAAGAAAGAGCTGAACGAGAGTTTGCAAAAGATGCAAGTTGAGTGGGAGGTTAAAATGGAGCAGATACAAAAGACCATTGTGGATCGTATCCTGCAAAACCAAAAAGACCTAGTTGGCCAAATGGTAACAAAAATGGATGAGCTCAACCAAGAAAGAAGCAAAGAGAAGATTTCCTCGACTGGAGGAACCTCCGAATGTGTGATAGCCCACGCTAATCCCCAAATAATTATTTCGCCCCATAAGCTTCCAAGCCGCCATGTAAGCTTATCAGCTACTAAAGCTCGTACAAATGTGATAAATCTTCAGGGTAATTCTACTAATCACAGCATGTCAAATCCTGATAAGATGAAAAGAGTCAATAACGAGATCCCGGAGAATCTGAAACAGTGGTGCAGAAAGACATTCCAGGGAATGAGAGGACAAAGCTCTCACAACGGGATGGATGCAATAGAACTAGTGCTAGTTCCTGACCTGGTGCTCCCGCCCAAATTCAAGATGCCTGAGTTTGAAAAGTACGATGGAACCAGTTGCCCTAATGTCCATCTCACGATGTTTATTCGAAGGATGACTGGATACACTAAAAATGATCAGATGTTGATGCACTGCTTCCAAAACAGTCTGACTGGACCTGCTTCTAGGTGGTATAACCAACTGAGTCGTGCTCAAGTCCGCTCTTGGAAAGATTTGGCTAGTACCTTTCTGAACCAATACAAGCACATAATTGATATGATTCCTGATCGAATAATGCTGCAGAATATGGAGATGAGGAGTGATGAGAGTTTCCGACAATATGCTCAACGATGGAGGGATGTCGCATCTCAAGTGCATCCACCAATGACTGAAAGAGAGTTCATCACTCTATTCATAGATACATTACAGTCTCCTTATATTGATTACATGATAGGGGTTGCCACTAAGAGTTTCTCTGACATCGTCATGTGTGGAGAAATGATTGAAAGGGCTATCAAGAATGGCCAGATATGTGGTACTAGCCATAGTGACATTGAGGAAAGAGCTGAGGTCAGTCTAGTGGATTTAGCTAGTATGGGGACCGTGTCTCATAATGTTTTTTCGTAAAAAAGACATGCATCAATCCAATTCTGATGACATATGAGGAATTGCTCCCAGTGCTAATTGAGAACAACCTGGTGATTCCAGTTCAATCCAAACCAAGAATTGACCCATATCCTGAAGGCCATGATATTAACGCCATATGCAGCTACCACATTGGGATCTCAGGGCATACCACTGAGAATTGTAGGGCGTTGAAGCACAAGGTCCAAGATCTGATTGATTCAAGGGCATTGACGTTCAATGTATGACGAGACATTCTGATCGGGAGTCGGCTGGGGGCATCCATCAGTAGATTTTGTTGCATTCTCATGCATGACATCTTGTTTGAATTTGTTTTTCTTTTGTTCTTCTTATGTTTAAATGTTTGTAAATCACTTGACTTTTGAACAATTTCAATAAAATGCTTCCTTCTTAGGAAATGAACAATGAGCAAATTTTAATCTTGAATTCTTTGAATATCATTTTAATTAAAAGCATTTTAATAATTGAGGTTATAAATCTTTGACAAATGACAAGATTGAACCCTTGAAAATAAAGACCCTTTGATCCTAATCAATCATACATTAAAGCAAATACCCTTCCCTTGAAGGAACCAATCTAACCATCTCCTCGCATGAACAATCAATGATCTTGGCATTCAGGTATGTGTTAGGAGCGGATAAAATGGGGCAACTAGCACATGAAATTGCAAAGCAAATTAATTTTTTTTTTTTTTTACTTCTGTTAATGACGTTCAATGATGATCATAATCTTCTCAGATGGAATGGCCAAGTAGATGAATCTAGTTTAAGTCAGTTGCTTGGGAATTGAACTCTAACGATGAGATTTTCTGACCTTTAACAAACACCGAGACTATAACAGGTTTTCCTCAGCGAGCTTAAGAAATAGAATCCGTAAACAAAAAAAAAACATATATATGTATACAATAAAGCTGAGCTATTCTGCTAAAGCAATTGGTAATAGAGGAAACTCGAAAGCACTGGCTTTATGAATAGATTACATTCAAACCATGACATTGATCGGGTACTTGGCAATCCGGTGTATGCTCCACTGTGGTTGTCAAGTCGAAGACTTTGTGATGACATGAATCCTTCAGCTAGCCTGATAAAGGATATTATAAAATATATGTACAATAAAGCTGAATTCAGCTAGCCAAACAATGGCAAATTAAATCAAATTTACTAAATAAGGAGTTTCGGTGAATATGGACTAAGGGAGTTGAGGAACGCCTGTTATAGTCGACTTCACATGAGCACTCAAGAATCTCGTTTTTAGACCGATATTTCTGCACTACCTTGACTAGGTAAGTCTACGAAGCTTGAACAAATGAAAAATTTCAGAGAACTGAAACAAAAGTGTTCTAAAGAGTTTAGCAAGTGACTATGCTAGTTGTGTCATTTTGTTCGCCTCCGATTAAAATGCCAAAATCAAGAAAGAGGGGTATGTCATTATCTTCACGAGGACCAATTGATGAAACAAACATTAGAATTTTGGTAGCCAACCTCTAAACCCACCTGTCGATCTTGATATTTGTCAAAGATTTGTAATTATCAATGATTAAAAGAGCATTTGATTCTTTTGATATCCAATGAACTCTTGTTTTATGATTTGTCAATTGTGAAACCTTGAAAAGAGCAATATTTTCAAAACTTTTGATTAAACATTTTTCAAAACTATTGATATTTTCAGACTTTTGAAAATAAAAGAAGAAGAAAAACATTTTCAAACAAGATAATCTCTCTGGAGGCGTATCTTGGAATTCAAAAAATATCTATCTGAAACTCAATATCGAAGCTGGGGCAAAATTTGATGGGGCAAGGAAAACAAATTGTCTCAGGTCTAAGTTTGCAAGAGTACACTCTAGTGGAAATGCAGACAAGCTGAATCAATGATAGAGTGAAGACTGCTCTCGCAACCATCCTCCTTACAGATTGAGAAACATACATCAACTCATACATACATATATACATACATCAATTCATACATACATATATACATATATACACATACATACATAATACATAAAATTTGCATCAAACATTTATCATCATATATATTAAAGACATTTTTCTCCTCACGTGGGGATAAATTGGACAAAAAATCAAATAAATTTCATCTTGACATCCATCATAACATCCAATATAGTCAGTAAAAAATGCATCATTTTGATCTCTCAGGAAATCAAAGCTCGGAAATGACCAGATGTCTAACTTGCAGAAACAATGATTTGGGCTTCCTGAAGTCAACAATCAAGACATTTCCTCAACATGCATGAACAAACAGACTTTTTATCGCCTTTGAGGGTGTTTTTCTTGAAACAAAATTTTTGTCTCACTTGAGATATTTTCCCACAAATTTTGAGAGTTTTAAAAAACAAATTTTATTTTGTCTCGCTTGAGACAACATTCTCTTTAAAACAAATTACGTCTCGCTTGAGACATTTTTCCACAAATTTTGAGAATTTTAAAACAAATTGCGTCTCGCTTGAGACATTTGTCCTTTGAGATACAAATTTTGAATTTGATTCACTTAAAACAAAATTAATCTCACCTTAGATTGTTGTTTCTTTCAAAACAAATTTTGTCTCGCTTGAGACCTTTTCCCTTTGAGATCCAAATTTCGAATTTGTTTCACATTAAACAAAGTTGATCTCACTTGAGATCGTTTTCTCAAAAACAAACTTTGTCTCGCTTGAGACAATTTCTATAAAAACAAATTTGGTCTCATTTGAGACTATATCTTAAAGCAAATTTCATCTCGCTTGAGACATCATTTTCTCTCATAATACAAATTTCAAGGTTGTTGTACTTAAAGCAAAATTAATATCACTTGAGATTTTCAAAGCTGATTTGTCTCGCACGAGACAGTTTTCCCTTTTAACAAATCCTGAAATTGTTTCATTTGAAACAAAATAAACACTTTTGAAAACACCCTTGAGATTATTTCCATATAAACAAAATCGACAATATTTTTTAAAACGATTTTTGTCTCTTGAGACAGTTTCTCTTGAAAAATCTTTGAGTTTGTTCCTTTTGAATAAAAATCTTGGAGTTTGTTCCTTTTGAATAAATATCTTTGAGTTGTTTCTTTTGAAAAAATCTTTGAGTCTATTTATTTTAAAACAAAGTTTTGTCTCTCTTGAGACAGTTTCTCTTGAAAAAAATCTTTGAATTTGTTCCTTTTGAATAAAAATCTTGGAGTTTGTTCCTTTTGAATAAATATCTTTGAGTCGTTTCTTTTGAAAAATCTTTGAGTTTGTTTCTTTGGAAACAAATTTTTTTCTCTCTTAAGATAGTTTCTTTTGAAACAAAAATCTTTGAGTTTGTTTCTTTTGAAACAAAATTTTGTATCTCTTAAGATAATTTCTTTTGAAAAAAATCTTTAAATCTGTTTCTCTTAAAATGAATTTTGTATCTCTTGAGACCGTTTCTTTTTGAAGTAAATCTTTGAATATGTTCATTTTGAAAATCTTTGAGTTTGTTTCTCTTAACAAAATCATCTTTGAGTCAATTTCTTTAAAAACAAATGTTGTCTCTCTTGAGACGGTTTCTAATGAAAAAACTAACTTTTGAGAGTGTTTCATTTGAAACAAATTTGGTCTCACTTAAGATGAGATCCATCATTTGAGTCTGTTTCTTTTGAAACAAAATTTTATCTCTTAAAGACAATTTCTTTTGAAAAAATCTTTGAGTCTATTTACTTTGAAACAAAGTTTTGTCTCTCTTGAGACAATTTTGTGAAAAAAAATCTTTGAGATTGTTTCTTTTGAAAAAAAAAAATCTTTGAGTTTGTTTCCTTTGAAACAAAATTTTGTCTCTCGAGACAACTTCTTTTGAAAATACCCACCTTTGAGATCGTTTAGACAACTTCTTTTGAAAATACCCACATTTGATATCGTTTCTATTAAAACAAATTTTGTCTCGCATGAGACAGTTTCCTTTCAATGACATCTTTGAGTCGTTTCCCTTCAAACGAATTTTGTCTCTTGAAACATTTTCACTTAAAACAAGATCATCTTTGAGTTTGTTTCTCTGGAAACCAGGTTTTATCCCTTAAAACAGTTTCTTTTAAGAAAAATCTTTGAGTTTGTTTCTTTGGGAACAAAATTCACCATCTTTGAGTCTGTTTCCTTTGAAACAAAACAAACATCTTTGAGATCATTTCCCTTTAAACGAATTTTGTCTCATTCGAGACAGTTTTCCTTTAAACAATCTTTGAGTCGTTTCCTTTGAAACAAAATTTTGTCTCTTTGGAGACAGTTGCTTTTGAAACACATCATCTTTGAGTTTGTTTTTCTTGAAACGAATCTTTGGGTTTGTTTCTTTTGAAACAAATCTTTAATTTGGTTTCTCTTGAAACCATAATTCCTTAAGATGGCCAACCGTCCTCATCACGTAGGAATCGTGTCATCCCCAGACCAGATCTCTTCATCACGTATGAGCCGTGTCACCCTAGATAACCAGCCGTCCTCATCACGTAGGAACCGTGTTATCACCTTTAGATGGCCAACCGTCCTCATCACGTAGGAATCGTGTCATCCCCAGACCAGATCTCTTCATCACGTATGAGCCGTGTCACCCTAGATAACCAGCCGTCCTCATCACGTAGGAACCGTGTTATCACCTTTAGATGGCCAACCGTCCTCATCACGTAGGAATCGTGTCATCCCCAGACCAGATCTCTTCATCACGTATGAGCCGTGTCACCCTAGATAACCAGCCGTCCTCATCACGTAGGAACCGTGTTATCACCTTTAGATGGCCAGAACTCTTCATCACGTATGAGCCGTGTCACCCTAGATAACCAGCCGTCCTCATCACGTAGGAACCATGTTATCACCTTTAGATGGCCAGAACTCTTCATCACGTATGAGCAGTGTCAACCCTCGACTAGATTTCCTCATCACGTAGGAACCATGTCACCCTTAGACGACCCGAACTCTTCATCACGTATGAGCAGTGGCATCCCCAACAACCAACATTATCCGATTTATAGGAAAATGAAAGAGAACCAGACAAAAACGTGTTGTATTGTCGTCTTTGCCCTATTCTTGTTAACACAAGAATGTGCAAAGAGGGGCAGCTGTAGACACCCGTTTTTGTCCGGGTCTTTTTTTTGTATATTATTATCGTTATTATTATTATTATTATTATTATTATTATTATTATTATTATTATTATTATTATTATTATTATTATTATTATTTAATTTACATTTACAAATTTTTGCAGGCCTAATCCTTAAGCCCAACAGCATACCCAACAAGCTGGAGCAGACCCGGTTCAGGCCCAATACCAATCCCAGGCCCACTTGACAACCCAGCTAGGGTTTCATCTCAATGGTCCAGCTGCCTCATTTCTGGCCGTTGGATCTGGACCCATCCAACGGTCCAGATCATGCAAAATTAGGGTTTCAAAACCCTAAATCATCATCAACCCTAATCCCCTAAAGGCTCAGCCGCCGCCTTCAACTTCTCATCTCTAGCCGCCGTTCAAGCCGAGCGTCCCCTCGCCGACAGCCTCTGACGCCGGCTGCCTGCATCCACAGTGACCGAAGGCCCCCACAGTCATCTACAGTAAACCACAGCAACCCCATCAGTCCCAAATCAACCCAAATCAAATAAAAAAATCCCTATAATCCCGAAAACCGGGATCCTATCACCCTAAATCAGAAACCATTCCTAAGTCTGGACTGATCCTATTCTTTTCTAGACATCATCATCTCAACAAAAATCCAACAAGCAAAAAGGAAAGATAAAAGACCAAAGAGGGGGATATATGGGGCATTCGGTGATAACAAAAAAAATAATATAGAGAGCATTCGAAAAAAGAAAATAACATAGAGAGAAAGAAAAAAAGAAAGTCTTACCCTTGTAGATTTATCCCTTATCAACCTCACCAGAGCTTGAAAACCCTGAATCGAAGGTAAAACGTTCTTTTTTTTCTTGAATCTAGGTATGGATTAAAAGGGGTTCTCGGTTTTTTTTGGGTGAAGGGTTGGGCTTTCAAAGGAAATGAGGAAGAAAGAGGATTGAGGGTCTTTAGGGGTCGGTTTGCTCCCCATGGCCACCGATACGGTGGCCGGGGAGCCTCTGTTTTGTGGTTGCGGCGAGGGAGAGGGAGGGAACCTTGAGAGCTTTGTTTTCTCTCTGTTTTGAGAGATGAGAGCGGCTGAGAATGAGAAAAACAAGGGTTTCGAAACCCTTATTTTGGGGTTATGATGGACCCAAAACGACGTCGTGTAAAAGGGTTCAGGGTTGCGTGTTTTAGCATGAAAAGGGGTAAACCACGCTTTTGGTCCCTGATACTTTGTAACCGCACGATTTAGCCATGGAATGAAGTTTACATTATTTCAATTTGAGCCTTTATCTTTTCACTTTTACATTTTAGTCACTATCCTAGGTATTATAACATTTTTGTTTATATTTGGTTCTGGTTTCAGTATTTATAAATGTTACATCTTAGCCACTGATTTAATATTTCATGTATGTTTCTTTGATATTCGAATCTGGCCATCACATTTATAAATATTTTATTTTAGTCCTATTAATGTATGTT
The DNA here is from genome assembly GCF_006381635.1 of Hibiscus syriacus. NCBI lineage: Eukaryota > Viridiplantae > Streptophyta > Magnoliopsida > Malvales > Malvaceae > Hibiscus > Hibiscus syriacus. The sequence goes on along the minus strand of NW_024061960.1, from coordinate 8,663,465 downwards.
ATGTCATTTTTGTGGATATTTGACTTTGGTCCCAATGTTTGTAATAGTTTCATTTTAGTCACTAATTTCGTGTGTTGTGTATTTTTGTGAATGTTCGAATTTGGACAGGATATTTATGTATTTTACATTTTAGTCACTGTTGGGTATTTGGTTTAATTATTGTTCGGTCCCTCATGCTATATATCATAATATTTTTGTTTATGTTCGATTCTGGTTTTAATATTTACAAGTGTTTCATTTCAGTCACTGAATGTTACCTTTCTTTATTTTAATTAGTATTTTTAATTTACTTTGTTTACATTATGGTCAATGTTTTAGTATAAATACTTTAGGTAAATTTATTGTTTGCCCTTACGAATTTATGTTTTAATTTGTTTTAGTCCCTTAATTACTTACTTTTGTATTTTATTTTGGTTTGTAATGTTTATTTATTTTTAGTCATTTGTATATGAATGTATTTTACATAATACATGGTTATTTGTATTATGTAAATAATGTGTTTAATTCCACTTAATGTAAATATTTGTATTTCCAATTACATTTATTCTCATTATATTCTTATGTATGTACGAAATATTTGATTTTATTTTCAAGAACATGTATGCGTAGAATGAGCGTGGAAAGTACCATTTGGACGAAGTGGTGCGATCCGGTACGACATTTTAACGACATAGGAACTTGAAATAAGTCGAGTATATTTTACTAATTAATTTGTTCAAATGATGCAATTCGTGTTATTTTAAGTGACAATTTACTTTATTTTATGTTAATGTAAATTCCAATTTTGTTAATTTATATATGATTCATTTTTAGTTAATCAATTTATGTAAATGTCATTTTTTTTTTATTTATATTCGATTTGCATTTTTAATATAAATGAGGAGGGAATATTCTTTAATTGATAAGAAATATTCGAGTTAGTTTTCCCGACGGAGGATTGCTAATATCGATGTTTCTTTTCAAGTTAAAGAATTTTCCCTAATAATTATTTGAAGAAAATTAATATTCAATAAATGGATCATAATTTAATTTTATATTCGATTCATACTTTCCATCATTTACTACAATGTGTAAGCGACACAGTACCATTTTTGGGCGCTGTGGGGGTGCTTACCCTTCCCCGCACGTAACCGACTCCCGAATCCATTTAAATGAATCTTTGGTAACACAGACCGAATCTTGTCTTAAAAAATGATTTTTCTTAAAATTGTTTTAAAAGACGTTTTTAGGTATTCAACCTACCTAACCCAAAGGTTGATGGCGACTCTTTTTAATTTTATTCAAATCAATTCAAAATCACCGATTTTTCCAAATTAAAGTCATAATCGTTTTTTTAAAATAATATTAAATTGTTTTTATAAAAAAATGGTTATGACATTTATAATATTTTTTAATCATTGACAAGCCATACACCTTACAAAAGAGATTTATATTCTATTTAACTATTTTGTATTCCCGTTATAAAGATTAAATTATATGAGCAATATTATAAGTGTCGCATTTATAATGTAGGTAAATAAAAATATTAATTATATTTTTAAATATTTAATCAACAAACCAACATGCGTGGAGTGACAAAAGAATTTATAGACAAACCTTTTAATTATGTATTTGATCTTAAAATAATATTTTTAATAATTTCATTTAAAATATGAAAAGATAAAGATATTATTATAATAATATTTATTATATTCTAAAATGATGATATTTTAATCATTTCTTAATTTAATTGATACAATTCTAACTCGCAATATTAACTTAATTATGATTTTAATTTATATTATAGACAATTATTTTATACATTATCAATGAAATAAAAGAAATCATAAGTAGATTGAAGATATTACATGTTATTTTCTTTCTTTTATTAGGACACATAATATTATCATAATTCTATTTGTGAAGTTTTTTTATTCTAGTAATATTAAATAGATTAATTACCAATATACTACAAAGCTCCTCTTCTGATTCGAGGTAAAGGTGAACTGTGGAAAGTTTTGAATCCAATATATATATATATATATATATCAAACGTTTTAAAATTATATTTTAGATTTTAAATTATTTTCTAAATTTAAAATATTTTAATTAAGTTATTAAAATATTAACATCATACTAATTAGCTCTTTCTATCAGCAAAATTTTAAATACTAATTTGGATTTGATGTGGAGTAAACTGTAAACACATATTCACCTATTATAAGGACAATTTAGCAACACATTGATATATGTAATATATATAAAGTATGACCTATTTTATCATTATGTTTAATTAAGAGAAAATACTGAAGCAAAATCAAAGGACATACCCATAACCAATGGAAGATTGCAGAGGAAATTAAACCCACCAATATTAACAAATTACACAGAAAATAAAAAACTTAACAGACATATTTAATTAATATAAATAGGGGAAGATCGTACATTTTTACCTGGCAAGGCTGCAAATGCCATCTAATTTCTATATTAAATATATAAATATAATCTACATACATATTTAAAATATTAATCAATAAAATATAATTTAAAGAAAAAATAGAGAGATTACACTGAGGGTTGGAAACTCTTGGAAAGAGCTTGCAAAATAAGAACTTGTGACTGCAAATGCAGTATATAATCCGCTGTCCTCAAAAACAGCCGATCCGGTTGCATCCCTTTCCCTCCAGGAATTAGCTTCTGCAACCTTTTCACCTTTGTTCTAACCGACCGGCCGCCGCCGCGAGTAGCAGTCCGGCTCCTCCTCATCCGCCAATATTTCACCTTAGTGAACTCTTTGCACCTCTTTGACTCCATATGTTTAGTAAGGTAATTAAGAGAATTAGGAGATGTGTGTAGGTTTCGTAGCAAAACGCAGGAATCAAAGGTTTTGATGCAAAGAAAAAAATTAGAGATGAGAGGAGCTTTAAATGGTGGTGAAGAAGAGTTGTAGAACGGGCCATGTGACCCGAGTCTTGGTGTTCCTTTCTGCTCTTACGACGTGGTTCATAAATTTTTATTTTTATTTATTAGGATAAACTACTCATTTAGTCGCTCAAATATCACTTTGGTTCGATTTTGATCACTTAACTATTTTTTTTAAAATCATCACTAACATTACGTCTTGATTTTATTTTGATCACACGTCGTAAAAAATTAACAGAATAACTGATATGATATTTTTTATTTTTTAATGATGACGTAACATTACCTTATAGTGACAACATCAACATTGGTATAATTATTTTTTTCAAAATCATACTTAATTTTACATTTTTGTTTCGTTTTGGTCATTTGTTGTTAAAAAATAAACATAACTGTTGGTGTGGTATTTTTTTTATTTTTCAATGATGACCAAGGACGGAACTCCCTTAGGGCCCAAGGGCCCTCAACCCCTGTTAAAATTTGTATATTTGATATAATTTTGGTTTAATAGTATTTTGATTCATGCAAAAATAAATATTTAAATTTAAAAATATAAAAAAATATTAAATATTTAATCAAGTAGTGGTCGAACTAAAGAATGATAAGTATGTGTTCTCAAATTTTTAGTTTAATTACAATTTAGGTCATTGTAAGTTTAAATATTAGACAAATCAGAAGTTGTTTTGTGAATTTTGAGTTTTTTTTTATTATAAATTTAAGATGAATACAAGGTAGTATATGTAAAAAGACTTTTAACTATTTGAAAATAAACGTTTATACCCCTACATACGCAGTGCTTGAACTTGAGACCTCAAGGACAACAACAATCCCCTTAACAACTAAGGTTGCTTGTTCATACTGAATTTCGAATTTAAATACCTAATAAGTCTTCATATTTTTCTTAAATAGTCTAATATTTCAACCTCTGTCAATATTTAATTTTGGCTCTGTCCCTGATAATGACATGTCAATGTTATTGTTAATTTTTAAACAGTATGTGAAAAAAATTGAATCAAAACGTAACATTATGTATGATTTATAAAAAAAATAATTAAATGAACAAAATGAAATCACGATAATAAGTAGATAACTAAATATATTTTTTATTATTATTTGGATTATAATTTATAAATATATATATTTTTTATATTTTAAGAATGTGTATACGTGTATATGTTTTTAATTTCTTAATGTTTAGTCACACGTTCTATACATTTTGTCGTATTATGGACGTGGGCTTGTGGAGGGGCCCAACAAATGCTTAACTTTCAACTGACCGACGCACGTATCTGACAGCTCTCTCGTTCGTCTAAATCCAAACACCATTTATATCGTAATTAAACTTGGGATTTCTTTAACACTTTGAATATTGAAGATATGAATGTACCCAAAAAAAATTAGGAACTAATGTGGTTTTTTTTTTTTATAAACATATTGTGCTCATAATTGTCACAGTTCTGGCTGTGCCACGTATCTCAGGATTGACCACGTCAAAACCTAATATCAGGGACTAAAATTTAAATATTCCCTCTTTATTTGTTATGATCACATGGAGTGCTGTACAGCTAGGTTCCAGAGCCGATGATGAGATGAAAGATCTCATAAAATCGAGGGGTGTAAAAAACAAACGGTCCCCACTTAAGTAGTTGACAAAGTTTTGATCCGTTGGATTCTGATTTTTTTTACTAGTTTGGTATGAATATATGATAATATTTATTTAAAAATATTTAATTATTCGATATTGAATTTTAACACACATCTGTATATATGGTGTTCCAAATTAAAATTTTAAAAATAACAATAATTTCGTAACTACTAAAATGTGTAATTCATGCAACAAATTAGAAGTTATTAAATCGAAAGGCATCGCAAATTAAGCGTTTTTTAATATATAATTTTCAAATGGGTATAACAATGATAATGCTATTTGAGTTAAAATCCGGTCAACATTATATAATTACTTGTTATGTAACATAATTTTATAACTTTACATAATGATATGAAATTACTTGTTCTGATCTAATGAATGTTATGTCGAATTTTATTATATTTTAAATTATGTTATGATATGTTGCATTAATTTTTTTGAAGTTCATTCTATTTATTTAAATATTTTATGAGAGTTCGATCGTGATGAAATATTATGGATTGCATTTTAAGGAGCTTTACTCACCTTTGTTTCTTAATTTTCTCGATGCATGTTAGGTTTCACTAATTATTCCTCGTCGATTTACATGTCTTTAAACAAAATAATTTATCAAGGTTGGTTTTATATTTTATCAAACGTTGTAATAGTCAAAATTTTAACTTTTATCAAATTCGACGTGACCATCAACCTAATATCTACATCATAAAACTATAGATATTATGCCAACTCAATTAAAAAAATACTAAAAAATAAAAATTTAAATTTAAATAATAAATGAGGGCAGAGTGGTGCAAGGCATAAGTGGTCACCATATTAAGATTATCGGAGCCAGGGGTCAACTTCCATATGCAGGGGCTGATGTACATCCATTCATTTGAGAAAAGTGTTAAATTTAGTTTACTTTATTATTAGGAATAGAAAAAAATAAGAAAATTTGCATACTCAAATTTTTTTAGAATAGGGTATTAAAATTTTAGACCCTTATCTGTCCATATCAATGTTATTAAAATCAGACCGGACCGGCCGGTTCAACCGGTTGAACCGTGAACCGGTGGCCTGTCCGGTCCAGTTAACTCTCAAAACCAGATTAGCATAGAACCGGTAAAGAACCGGCTGAAAACCGGCAAAACCGGTTTGAACCGTCGGTTCACTTTTTTTCTTTAAAAAAAATTAAACCAAACAACGTCGTTTGTTCAACGAGCCGAGTCAAATTCGAGTATTGCTGAGCTCGACTCGAACTCGAAAACTTTAAAAGTAAGCTCAACTCGACTCAAAAACTCACGAGCTAAAAATTATCAACTCGAAATATAATATTAAAACTTAAAATCGAAAAGGCTCGAACTCAAAAAAAAAAAATTTAGAAGTTCGATTGAAACCTAAAATTTGAGCTCAATTGAAGCCTAAAATTTGAGCTCAATTGAAGCGAAAGAATAGTTCGCTTTGTGCTCACCAAAAGGCTCCATGATTTTGAATGTCAAATTACCTCTATTATTTATAGAAGTAAGTTGGGATGCTCTTCTATGTTTCTTAGCCATGTGAGATTGTTTTGTTCTCATATTTTTTACTCTTTAAACTTTTGGGATACTCTTCTATGTTTCTTAGCCATGTGAGATTGTTTTTTTTAAAACAATTAAACCAAATGACATCATTGTTATGATTTTTTTAAACCTCATTTTTTTTATTATAGTTATATAATTATATTTATTATTTAATATGTTTTACCTTAAATATTATGTTGTAGTTGATTTGAATCATTTTGTTTCACTTGATTTTATGATTTTTCATTTATAAATGTTATGACTTGTGATATTTTTATACCTTTTAATATTGTAAACTTAAAAAAAAGTGTTACATATATATTAATATTGCTTTGGATATTATGTAAAATTAAAAAAATATATTATTTTATATAAAATCCAGTTCAACCGCTGTTGAATCCGGTTGAACCAGTGAACTAATGAACCAGTACCTTCATCGATTTAATGTCCGGTCCGATTTTGAAAACATTGATCCATATGGATATCATACGTATATAAGTTTTTGTCTACATCTTGATAACCTTTAATCTGTTTTGTATGAATATAATTTGGGGGTCCCCTATTCTACTTGCCTGAAACTTCCAGGATCCACGAAAGACAGTTATAAACCCATTCCATGTGCACCATCATGATGACTTTTCCATATATACTAGTTATTGTATAAAGTAGAGAATTTATAAATATTTTTAACGACGAACATATGTATATATATATAGTAATAATATAAAATTTTGTACAAGGTGGATATAAATAAAATCTTAGCATAGATGCATTCAATAAAATAAATTATTACCATAAAGAAATTCGAATTTTATAGTGAACAACAAGTGTGGATCCACCATGAATTACATGCTTATATTTGTAGAAACCCGCCATGAATAATATCTTGTAATGACTGTTACAATATTACGTACATAAACTCTCCTAGCTAGATGTTGCAGCAATAGTACATTTGAAAAGCATATGGCTAGTTTGGGGGGGTGAAAGATGGAAAAAACCATGTGGCTTGTCCTGGAGGTAAGAGCAGGGCTGGCTATCGTTGCCAACAAGTTTTAATTCGCTAAGTTCCAATTGATTCGTTGGACATGAAATGGACTCATGCCTTCCATTTTTTCTGCATTTAGTTTCATCAAAACAGAAAAACGTGTACTATTGCAAAAAAAAAATTAATCACTTCTCTCCACAATAATTAATTCAATCCTCATGCGAAGTTTTCAAAGTGTATCTTGAAATGGATAATGATTTTTGCACATGTTGATGTTCGTGTATTTATGATTTATATGTATTTAGTTGGATGGCTGGATATATAAATACGTATGACGATGGCAGGATGATGAGCAACTGATTTGTGAGAGAATGGCAGTAAGATAATAAGATATGGAGGGCCCCGATGCCCTCCACCTTCACACAAACGATTTGTTTCACCCTTCGCCCCATACTCACCATGTGGACTGCCAACTCATTGATCTTGACCATTCAGTTCCTACCCTTTAATAATTTCTTACTCTTTCTCTGTATATTTGTGCCAATCTCCTTTTCTCTGCTTCGTTTCATTTATTAGATTGAAATTCATATTTGTTGATACATTCGTATAATGTATAATATTATTATAAATTTGATATAATTAAATAATTTATTATATTTTATGTGTCACAAGTATTAAAGTATTATAAAAACAGAATGTAGATATAATAAATTATATTTATAATTTGACGAGAGATAAAATTATAAATATTTAAAAGATTGATTTTTTAAAAATTTTATTTCATATATTCATGTCAAATAAAAAACTATTAATACAAATATTCCTCTTGGGTGTATAAAAAGAAAACAGCACCTTGTTTGGAGGCAGGGTATTTTTGCTTACCTAGGATATTTTATTGAGGGCAAGAAATGTTACATCACTATCCATCAATTTCCCTGCTACATTATTAGCCAACACACAACGAGTTTGGATTATGCATCTTATTCGGAACACATTCTATTTTTTGGGGTCCCCTGTGCCACTAAATTGAAAATGGAACTCCCCCATTTTCATTCCTTTTGGTACTTAGGCCTTGAAAGAAGGGAAAATGAGTAAAATTATCCCCAAAAGTTTTGCTCTTCACAACTAAAAGTGAGTGATCGGGGTTTTCTGGAAAATTTTAGGGTACACTACACGTTTGATCATCTAATTTTTAGTATATTTTTATTTTGATCATATAAGTATAGAAACCATTAATTTGATCACTGATGTTTTGAATTACATTGCTTTAAGTTATTCAGACACCAATTCTCTAATCTTAGCACCAAAACGCTATGTTTTGGGACTTTTATTTATGAAATTTACCTATTGACATCCTTCTTCATCGTTAACTTTCTTTTGCAACACAACATGTTTCAAAAATATTACATTTTTTCTCATTTTTTCTTCTTCTTAGATTAGTTTTTCTTGAACTTCCCTTGAAATCGATAAAAGCTAAATAAAAAATTCGAACTTATCCCGATTCGATATGCAATCTCTATCATACGATCAACTTAGAATTGAGATATATTGCTTTTCTCCTCATTCTCGATCTCTCAACCATTAAGATTTGGAAAAAAAAATACTCTAACGTCGATGAATCAAAAAGAAATTATAGTTGAGTAACCAAAATAAAAATATGTTAAAAGTTAGGTGACTAAACACGTAATTGATCCAAAATTATTAAACCATTATTTTTAATAGTTTAGGGTGATTACAAGATAATATATGTTCATAATTTTGCTTAGTTATTAACAACATACACACCCTGTAAATACAACTTCTCCAACCTAAGATCTTAAGGGAGAACAACACTCCTTTAACCACTTAGGTGATAGGCTACTTGACATAAGAATAACAAGAAAAAAAGGTGATTTTTTTTTGTTATCTTTCATATTAGTTTATATTTTTATTTTAACGAATTCTAAACCTAATTTTAATCCTATCTAGAGGGGAGGAGAGAGGAGGACTTTAGGGGAAGGAATAAGAGTATTCTTAATAGGTCTACAACTCATAATAATGAAAAAACAAAGATGGACAACTTGATCAATCGATAAAATATACCTACTCATATTAGTTTATAATTTATGTTTAAGGTTTGTGATTGTTTCTTAGAATGTAGTCTTTAATATTTGAATTGAAATTCCTTTTATTAAAAGTGTAATGTATTTTTTATTAGATCGAGATGTTTTAATGACAGCGTGAAAGACTGGGAGATTGATGGACAAATGGTAGAGCAAATCGTTGTCCACTAGGGTGAGTTGCCCGACTAGTTGTGAGAAGTGAGAAGTGAGAAATGAGAGCGGGTTTGAGTTGGATCTGGTAGTGGTGGGAACCGATTTCACATGCTCGCACATGATGTCCTTCCTCCTCACTTAACACTCTCAACATCCTCAGCTTTTTTCTTTGCTGTATATTCACTATTTTTGAAGACTGCCCACTGCCCTACCCCTCACGGTAAAGGATCAACAACATTTATTGTTTGTCTTGCCTCCTTTGATCCACTTATAGCTACCTCTACTTTTTCTCATCGGCTACTACTATCTCTCCGGTCATTCACATACACGGATGGACATGAATGAACTAAGAGGTTGGTAGAGGCTCTGGTCTCTCCTAAAAGTTTTAAATTTTTATATAATTTAAATAATTCTTATATATTTTTAAGTATAATAACAAAATTACATATCAATGTATTGATTTGTACAAATTGTCATTTTGTTTTTATTATTTTTGATTAAAACAAATCTTATTGGATGAAAACTATTAGTTGACTAACGATCAATACATGTTACTAATGTAATATTTTTACATGTATTCAATCATTGACATAACATATATTTTTTAAAAAATTTATACATTTATTATCTAAAATATTTTATAAATTCGTGTGCTAACATAAAATTATATGTATGTCCTTACTATAATTTAAAAAAAGACACATACAAATTACATTATTCGAATTTAAGTCATTAAAAGAAAATAATATTCCCTTAATCACTGAAACTACACCATTCTATGTATGCATATACATATACATTGATACTAAACTCAATATATAAGGTTTAATTAGATAAAGTGATCCACAACCTATTACTACTATTGACTCGCCATTCTAAACTGGCCTCATGGGCATATCTGGAGAACAGAATCACAATGGGATACCGTGAGAAAACAAAATCACAATAGGGTACTGATACCCCCTGATGGTATCGATACCGTGGGAAAACAGAATCGAAATAGGGTACCAATACCCTCATATGGTACCGATACCCTTGACTCCTACGGCGCACGTTAGCACACTTTTAAGGAGACCGACACACGATAGCAGAACCCAAAAAAATTTCCCCCATTTTTGTTATCTTTTTGCCGCCCTAAATCCTCATTTCTCTTACTTTGACCGTGGACCCCACCCCCATCCTTATCTCTATCACTTCCACTTTTCATTTTAAACTCCCTTTTTACTCTTATCACCAAAACAATTTCACTCAAACTCCAACACCCAACGCACGACAGAAATAAAATAAACCCCATCTCCTTTCATCTTCTTGTAAATAATTACTTCATCTCCAAAAACGCTTCCACTCCCTCAACCCGGTTACTTCCTCTCCTCACCATCGCTAGCCTTACCAAACCACTACACCCTTGTTAATGTGCTTCAACCTCTCCACTCCACAATGCTGTCGAGGCCAGCACCAAACACTCCAACCATGTCGTACCGTTCGCCGTTCGCACCAACCGTCTCTCTCCACCCCGGATCTAGCACTATTCGTTATCCATCTCCGTTGCGCTCTCCATCACTGTCCTTCTAGTCCACGCCAACCGTGGTCACTACTTCCTCTCTTCCACAACTGTCGATGCATTCGATGGCCACCAAAACACTCCAACCATGTCGTACCGTTCGCCGTTCGCACAACCAACCGTCTCTCTCCACCCGGATCTAGCACTATTCGTTATCCATCTCCGTTGCGCTCTCCATCACTGTCCTTCTAGTCCACGCCAACCGTGGTCACTACTTCCTCTCTTCCACAACTGTCGATGCATTCGATGGCATCGAAAATTCTCGGAGGTAAAATCTGATCCTATTTTCATTCAACTATTACTAATGTATCATTCGGTTTATGGTTTTACAGAGGATGTCAAGTCGATTTTCAACCGACGACACAATTTGACCCTGCTTCTAGTTCACATCATCAAACCCGAACCGCCCACTTCTTCGCCTCTCACCATGGCCGTGGATGTGGTCGACATTAAATCCGGCGAGTACTCTATTCCTTCTCTTGCACTTTAATTTTACGTTTTGAGGCAAAACACTTTAAGTGAGGGGGAGTAGAGTGTAAGTTGAATTTCCTTTTGCTTATCCTTATGTTTTGATGCTAGTATGTGTTGGTTGAATTTGCAGAAATTTCATTGAATTTCTTTGTCTTGTTGAATATCTTTGGTATGCTATGCTTATTTGGGAACATATGATTGTTTAGGTTAGAATGTTCTTGATAATGGATAGCATGAATTGTGATCAAGTTGGTATTTTTGTGATATTCCATGACTTTGTTAGTTGAAATGTGCTTAGCTCAATGCATGAAAATAACTTGGTGAGATTTGAGCCTTTACGAGCATATTATTTTTGTTCTCATTTTGTTGGATTGAGTGTGACAAATTTGACATTGATATTCTAGAACCTGCATGTTAAATACTGTCGAGATTACACATGAACATGATGTTTAAAAATGATTTGGGCACCTTAGGATTAACCATTCCGTTTTCCCCACTTAATTGCCTACCCATGCATTCCTCTAGTTGACCACTTTTGAGCATATTCTCATTTCTTTGTTTTCATCATATTTATAAACTTGAGCATTTTTATTTTATCACTCTTTTTTACCCTTTTCAGGACAAGTGAGCAGTTATCCATTGTATGCTCAATTGAGAAAAGAAAGAGAAAAGAAAAAAAAACAACAGTTCGAAAAGGAAAAAAAAAGAGAAAAAATGTTGTTTGAAAAAAAAGACAAAAAGACAAAAAAAAAAAAACAAAACAACAAAAATGTGAAAAAGAAAAAAATCAAATGCATTACGAAAAGAATTTTGTTGTGCTTAATGTTTTAAGAGAGTTTAACTTGTTATTTGTTAGTTCCTTGCCTTGAAATCTAGCCATATTAATTAGCTTTTTCCCCACCTTTACATAAGCCCCGTTACAACCAATAAAAGATCCTTTGATTTATGCATCTTGTTCTTATTAATAGTGGAGATTTGATTTACTTGCAGACCTATGGTAATATCGTGTCGGTTCTGACATTGAGTGTTTATTTACCCCAAACATATTGAGTGATTTGAGTGAATCCCGGTAAGGTGTTGAGTTATGGGCATTGAGATTAATGAATGAACAGATATTACAATTGCACTTGACTTGTTCCAATTGGTGATGTTCAATTGATTGATTTCTTGACTTGAATAATTCTTGTGGTCTCTACCTTGCTTCATTGAATGTGAAACTTGACAAAGAACGGTAAATGAATTTTTCAACTTATTTGATTATATCATACTTGAGGAAAAGCATGAGATAAGTGAGGGGGAATATGATGAGTGATCAGAATCATTAATATTTGCTCGTTATTTCTTCGATTTTGTGGATTTATTGCTGCTGATTTGGTTGTGTTATGCTTATTTTCGTGCAAGTCGTTACTTTCCAGAACTAGTGATGAAACGGCGTATTCTACATTTTTATTATTATTTGGTCACGGCTAGAGACATGGGCACGACACGGTCTGACGTGGCAGTTTCTAGAAGGTCCAGTCAACGACAGTTTCTAGAAGATCTACTCAGCGCGACTTCTGGAAGATGGATGAGCAGAGTTTCATTAGGAGAATTGTTTAGAGTTTAAATTTATAAAAAATAATTATCTTTATGATTATTTTATTTTAATTAATTTATTTATTTATCCTTAGGTTTTGAAATGCTATAAATACCCTCTTGGGGTAAGCCTAAACAAACATCTCAAATTACAATTCTCTTCTTCTTTATAGTTTTATTAAAGCTTTCTCTTCTATTTTATTTTTCAAAGTTTTCATTTTCCATTTTTATTTTATTTTTAAGTTTTGTTTTTAAATATTCTAAGTATGACTTTTGTCATGCTTAGCTAAATTTTTCATAAGCCGAGAGCTGAAGCGATGACTCAACTCTAACGGGAGAATTGAAACAAGCCCTTAATATCTTCAAAATATCTCTCTCAATCTCTGAGCTTATTTTTCAAAATCAAAACAGTTTTCAAAATCAAAGATAGACTTTGGTCTAGATTGTTGTTGCGATTAAACTTGTGGGAGGAAGATTCGGCTTATAGAAAGCACGTTCGACTTCCTGGGAACACACTTGGCGAGATAGCTTCGCCAAGAGGGAATTGAGATCGGAATTGACGGTTATAGAAGCAACAATCCGAGTCGGTCGCCACGAACTTAAACGGTAATTGATCTACGATAATTGATGTTGATTAGATCAATTTTCGAAGCCAGAATCAAAGATTGCCTTGGGTATTCGGTATACAAAATAGAGTCAGGGGGATTTCCCTTGTAGACAAAGTAACCAACGTGAATACCGAAGAAAAAATCTAATTCAATGATCTTAGAGAAATTGAGTCAAAGCGAAGCTTGAAGCTATTTTTACCATATGCATTTTCAACTTTAATCTCCTATTTTTACTTTAATTGGCTTTATTTATTTAATCTCTTTTTACTATTTAATTTCATTTTACCGAAGCCCCCTTTTTACTATATCACGCCTGGTATAAACCAATCAGACATAAATTTAGAATTTTCTAAGTCCCTGTGGATTTGACTCTTACTTCTCTATACTACGAATTTCCTTATCTATTAACCTAGAAGAAAGAATTTATTTTGACATCGAAACGATAATTGTCAATGAAAACTGTTAGTTGATTAACAATCAATACATGTTAATAACGTAATATTTTTATATGTATTCAATCATTGACATGACATGTATTTTTTTTAAAAATTGTTTTTTATATATTTATTATCTAAAATATTTTATAAATTCGTTTGCTAACATCAAATTATATATATGTCCTTGCATATGTATATACTTTTTTTATTTAGAAAAGGACACATACAAATTACATTACTCGAAATTAAGTCATTAAAAGAAAATAATATTCCCTTGATCATTGAAACTACACCATTCTACGCATGCATATGCATATACATTGATACTAAACTCAACACGTGAGGTTTATTTAGATAAAGTGATCCACAGCCTATTACTATTGACTCACCATTCTAAACTGGCCTCATGGGCATATATGGAGATTGAGTCTTAGGCTGTGCTATCATTAATAATTACTGTTATTACGTGAATAACTGTCTTTTAATATGTGGTTTTATATTTTCAAATAATAAAAACTAAAGAAAATTATTAATTTTAAAATTTCTGACAATAAAAAACTTTAAAAAATAATTTAGAATTAACCTTTTCATTTATTATATAATAAATATGTTGATTAAATGATTCTAGAAAAGAAAAATAAAGTTCTTAATTTTAAGTTGGATTGATCTTATTTTAATAATAGAAAATATTTATAATGATATTGTTTTAATTGCCTGTATTTGATGTATTTAGCCATGTGGCTTGGGTGGCCCTTGTTAATGTGACGGCGTTTATTTCCCATTTTATTTCGGGATGCCTAAACTAACCCACTTTGATTTTAAATTTAAATTTGGACTCACTTCTTATGTATACTGTTATTTATAATGTTCCTTTCCTATTAAATTGGTGTTATGTAAATTCAGTTAGAAAATAATTAAAATATTGTTTTTTATAAATAATTAGTAATTAATATTATTAAAATAAATTTTTATCTCTTCAAAATTTATATCAATTTTAAGAAAACTAAAACCCACTCAATTAAAGATTAAACCCAAGTTTAACGAGAAAATTTTATAATAATCTATAATATATATAAAAACACAAGTTAAGAGAAAATTTTGAATTGATGAAAATACCTTTCATGGTTTATTATATTATTAAATCGATATAAAAATTACAAATGTAATATATTTCTAACTATTTTATAATAATATTAAAAATAATATTAATTTAAAATAATTTAATTAGTTAAAGTCATGACAATATTAGAAGAATTTGTATTCGTATTAAATTATACTTGTTATTTTAGATTTAAGCCTTCGTTAGCGGTTAATATAAACCATAGTCATGAGTATTGGCACAAAGTAAAAATACTAATTAAAAAAATTAGGTTAAAATTCTTTAATAAGTACTTATATTTTATTCAACTTGAAGAATTAGTCCTTTGACCGCTCAAGATAGGGTGTATAAAAATGATAAATAATTTTAAGTTTAAAATATAGTCTATTTTATGTGAATAATTGCAAATGCACAAGATCGAATCCAAAAGAAAATTTTCTACTAACAAATATAATTAACTATATAACACACTGATAAATTAAATTATTGACGCGATAAATAAACAGATTCACGTGCTTTTTAATATTTTGTTTAACTTTTATAATGTAATAATTTTAAGACTTTATAATTTTATATTATTAACATATATTAATAATATGAAAAGCAAAATATAAATTAGATATTATCACTATTTCGAAGCCGTTATCCAAACATATTTTAACTAATTAATTTCTTGTCTATACATATAATACAAATAATATAACGTTATAGATAATTCTATGAGTGACTTTAATGATAAAAAATTATTATTTTTCCTATAGAATTTAGATTAGAGTAGTATCAGGCACATGATGTGTGTATTATCAATAGTTAAGAAATTTTTTAAATAGATATTATTTTATAATAAATCATGACTATATATATATATATATATGGTAGGGTAATTGATAAACCCTATTAATACTTCAATTTCTTATTATATGAAGTTTCCTCTCATTTGCCAAAAAGTTATATGTTTGGAAGAATTGCAGTGAAGTATAATCCTAACAAGGAATTTAAGCTCATATATACGGGGGATGAAAGATGAATGATGATATCTATACTATCTGGGAATCTAGGACTAAACAAAGCTTCAACAATAGAAAACAAAGCTGCTATATTTTAGTAGAGATCAACACCCCCAATGAGACAAAGGGAAAATGATCATCGCCTAACTTAAAAGTTAGAGAAAATCAATGCACCGTTCCCATGAACAATCTACATACATATATAAGAACTACACTATAATTTATATATATATGATACTCCAAATGTCACTCGCTATATCAAAATCCATTGTTGGGCCTGCAGTTTGTTATATTGAGATCATTGTGGTGGTGTTGATGATAATGCTGTTGACGACGGTATACAGAAACGGAGGTGCTACTTTCAACCATATCTTGTTCATGCGGTCTATACTCTTCATGGATTTCTAGTTTCGCCACTTTCTCGATTTCGATATTGTATTCGACGGGCCTTTGCGATGATAAGAACTGTGACTGTACCGGCTGAGACTCGCAGTACCCGGGAGAAGCTTGCAGTGGTACGACCGATGGAAGCTTGGAAAGAAGGGCTTCCAGGCTGCTCATGGAAGGAGTTATATTCATAGGCTGATTGAAATGGTCGTAGAATTCAGGTGGCGGCGGCTGTGCAATCGGCATCCCTGCCGGGAAATGCGTCCACGGTTCTGGTGTGCCATTAAGAGGGTAAGCATAAGAGGAAGGGTGGGGCAAGAGTACTCCGGGAATGCTTTCTATGTAGCTGAATTTCTTTCTTAGTAGAACTACATAACTCAGGTCTTCAATTACCTTTTAAGCAACATAAATTGGAAAGAAAAATGGAGATAACATATAAGATACTGTCAGTGAAACATGATAGCGAAGCAAATTGTGTTTCTTTATAGAGACAGAGAGAGAAGACCTTGTGAACAGCTCCTAGTTGGACGACACCTTCTCTAACTGCAATCAAAGCGATGGTCTGCAAAGATATTAATTCAATTCAAAACGAGTAAAGTACCAGTAGATCTACCTAAACTCTTTGAGACATGAGAGTTTTGTGATGTTTATATTATGGTATATACCTTTATTCCGGCCTGGAACTGTGCTTCCCATGTCCTAGGATGCTTGAGAAAGAAGATTTTGTGAGAAAACCTAAGGGTGTAAATATATATATATATATATATATATATATATATATGTATGTATGTATGTATGTATGTATATACTTACTGAGTCTGCAGAGTTATGCCATGCTGACAAGAGGTTGATTTCCTGCTCATTCGGTTCATTGTATATCCACTTGTGACTGTGGTCTGCAGCTACTTTTCCTATCAAACTGCCCCATGTTAACAGATCAAAAGAATCAGTTTGGATTGAAATTAATATTATCAATTACCTAGTGTTAACAGCTTATGGAAAAAAATTTACCCTTCTCCATAGTTGTAGATTTCGTGGGACATCTTAAAGAAAAGCTCCGGTTGCAGGCCAGGATAGTGTTGAAACTCACCACTGCCATGGACCGAGGAACTGGAACAGTCGCCGGAGTTGATTTCAGCTGCCGAGGCAGCAAAGTTGCAGAAACCATCTTCCCAAACTAATATCCTGCAATTTTGTCCAACATGTAACTATGAAGATAGGGGTTATATACCAAACTAAGTTATCAAAGTATGCATGGACTGGCATGTACCAGTTTCTCCTGTTGCCTCTTGACCTGTCATAAGCTCCTTGTCCATCCCATCTATCATCAAAAGCAATGAAAAAACACAATTATGTCACACAAAAAGGCATAAAAATTATAAAATTAGAGATTATGACATTTGTGAATGAGTCAGAGATATTAGATCCTTTATCTTGGAAGAAAAGGAAACATACAGAAACCTATACTAATTTGGTTTCTTACTTGGGAGGTGGATAGTTTCTAGGTAAGATCCTCCAGAAGACTGCATAAACCCATTGAGAGTTCTCATGAATACATAAGCTTCTCAGCGTGTGTTGAAGAAGATGAGTAACAGCTAATGGACTGAGATGTTCCACCATTAAAATTCTTCAAACTTTCTTTTAGAGCTTCTCTTTCATTCTTTCTTTTTTTTCCCCTTAAAAGAAGGGAGAAGCCAGCATCTTAGCCTCCTTTATATAATCAGCCAACATGGAAATATCACATTTATACATCTCTTTCTCTCTCTTTCTCTCTGTTACTGTATTTGCATTTACTCATGCTTTAAATTTTACCAAAATGATTTCATGAGGCCCCACAGGTTTTACCTTCTCGGTTCCCAACGGTTCTCTCCTCCGTTTCAAAAACTGCTCTCTCCTGTACTTGTAGTGTATACTACTGTTTTTCCTCTTTCTATACCCTTAATATTTTTTTGCTGAACATCATGAGTTGTGCTCCATTTCTGAGTATTTTTCTGAGAACCAATATCTCTTTGTATTCAACCCCCGATGTTTTCTTCTTACCTTTTCTGACACATCTAGGTATAACCACTCACTTCAGTCCCAGGAACAACACTTATTTCCACCTTCTCCATTTATTCCCTCTCAATGGCAAGCTCCATTATCACCATCATTTTGGTGCATCCAAGTGTCCATCTATATGGGGTATATCAACAACCAAATATTTAGCACTTATTATTCCGTTACCATACATACTTGAAAAGCAAAGGTTAAGAGTGTTGAAGATGTTTATGGTTGGGTTCATGAATGAAAAAGAAAGCTTGAAAGATCATTAAATGATGCAGTTTTAGGGTTGTGTGATTGCGATATGTTTTCATAATGTCAAACTTTTCTGCCAACTCTCAATCCTTTTTTTTTCTTACCAGACACATGTAGGGATACACCGAGAGGTGGGATGGGATTCTTATATAATTTAGATATTTTTTATTGATTATTTAATTTCATTTGTAATTAAGTTTATAATACTTACCTATAATTTACATATGTTCCTATACATATATTAAGAATACGATACGTGTATGTAGTGGTTGTGAGCATCAAAACGCACACAAAAGGGACCCCACACATGGAAGTGCTAGAGCACAAAAATCACATGATTCTATTCATTTCTTGACAGGTTCAATAACTGGTGTGTTTGACTAGCTTAGCTCGAGGGAGATGAAGACATTTTTGTTGTAAATGTTGAGGGTTTTGGAGATGTGCAGAATTCTGCAGTAGAATTAATATGGTAAACCGATCATCACAAACAGTTTTTCTACATTTTGACCTATACATATATATACACATACACACGGGTATTGATGCAAAGATGTATGAGAAACCAGTGTACTTCTCTACTAGTAAGATTTTCATTAGTTTTGGATCCTTTGGGATCTATCTTTTTTCCTCCTCCTCTCTCTCATCTGCAGTTTACATTATGAGTAAAAGGAGCTTTCAGTGCTTTCAATTCACACTTCCTGACACTGAGGAATTTTTTTTGGGACAGAATTATGCTCTTGTCTTTGACCGGATGTTTATGACAAAAGTGAGGTGATTAGCAACTTCTAATCATCCTGTAATTATCATCACATTAAATTATCATCCACCAACTAAGCATTTGTGTTTTGACAGAGACAGGCCATGCCTGTCTTCTTTTTCTTAGGGTTTATTATTGTATTCATAACAGGTTTATAAAGCTGGTGTTATTGCTATTGTTTAAAGTTTGTGGAGTTCGTAAATGTACGGTCCCTTTTGTAAGGTAAAAACCAGCAGGACTGTCTGAATTGATGTCAGCAGAAGCCCAAGTGAAACTAGCTTGGATTTTTCTCATCTAAGAAGGTCACTGTTCTAGATGGTAAAAATATACTTTTAAATTAAGTAAAAAAATCTTTTATGTTAACAAAAAAAACCTAACAAAATAAAAACTTCTCTTTTTTATTTTAATATTATAGTGAGATAATTTATAATATATTATTTGTTTAAAATTTTTCTTAACCTATGTTGATATACATACCATATAGACTCAGTTGTTCAAACATAAACGAGAGAATAATTTCCCTCTTTAACACTAGTGTCCTACTTTTTAGTTAAATGATTGTCCTCTATACTTTATCATTGTGATAGGTCATTATAATCAACTAATCATCAAAGATAGACATATGTTGAGTGTTAATAAAACAAAATTGTCAACATATCGTCATTGTTATAAGTATTTCGATGTTAGTGTTAGTGGTATTTATCATTTGTCCATAATAATGATGTTTATTTGTATTTAACATTTCATTGAGTTATTTGATTGTGTTTCATTATTTTCTTATATGATTAGATTTTATTATTTAGTGACTAGTTTACTTTGATAGTTTTAGAAAAAAAAATTAATATAATTAAACTATTCTAATTTTTGTAGACTCGTTTAACAATTTATTGTATTATTGTTTTAAAAATATATAATTGAACTTATTCTAAACTTTAAAAAAACTTGAATTATTGTATTTTTCTGGTATATGATATTTTATTTCAACTATATATTTTCTTGAAGAATGTATTTGTATTGGGAAGAAGCTAGCATGGGAGACAAGAGTCCTGGTCAAGATAACAGGTGTTGGAATACCCCATCCCTTTCTTCCATTAAGGAAAATGGAATCTCTGCTCTTCCCATCCTTCCAATTTGCATTAATTTTTTTTAATATAAAGAAACAACTAAAACAATCAATAAATAAAACACCCAAAATTGTTTTATACATAAATTTATATGAGATAAGTGTTGGTCGTCTGATGAAAGATTGAATGCCAGACAATGAAACACAATCCAATATTGGATACTCCAAAGCAGGCAAGGTATCCCTATCCTTCCACAATCCTTGCCTTGATGTTTAGGGTTCAGATTAGTTTAATATTGGGTTTGGAATGTTTGATTTTAGTATTATATATTAGATTACAGGTACGGCTAGATTTCATGTTCTTGCTTTTGATGTACATGGATCGTATCGATGATGTCCAAAAATCTAAATTTCAGTGTCTTTTTGAAGTGATGAAATGTATCTCCTCATCTAAACGACATGGTTTTTTCCTCCCGGGAACCGGAAGAAAACATAAACCTGCTAAGATCTTTCAAATCAATTTTGTGCATGATGCATCATGCATGTATCTTGAGTCTTCATGCATGCCATGATTATGTGTCCACATGTTTATGTCATGTTGTGCTAACTAGTTAAAGAAACTTAACTCTGTACTTATGAAACATCTTTTTTATGTAATAAAATTATAAACTTTGAAGTTGAGAAAGATAATGTGTTACAGGTTGAATGCTGATAGCAAGTGGTTAAGCAATGTATTATGTTGTTTTGTTGTGAAAATATGGCTTGAAATTAATTATGGTTTGATGTTTGGTGAGCAGAGGTACAACTTCCAGCTGAAGTCAGCTTTTCCCTTTAACCCTAACTAACAACCAGCAGCATTAGTGGGAACAACATTTGAAAGCAGCTGTATTCCATGATATGATTAAGGATCTACCCACCATTTCCATAATGAGTTGTTGCCATAAGATGATGATGATGATGAATATTTTTTCCAATGCGCAAACCACACGTTTTGCATGATTAGGGAAGCCCTACGCCAAATATATTAAGTCACTTGAAAAAAATATATAAAGAAATAGAATTACGTTTTCCTTACAAATATCGTTCCAACTCTCCATTTTTAATTCGAGTAATTTCAAGATTATTTCTAATGTTTACTTATTAGTTATTTTGTTCTTTAATTTTTTAAAGTACTTTTGTCCTTAATGTTTTAATTTTTTGTTAAAATAATATATGTCGGATGAAAACCACTAATTAATTAATAATCAACAAATATTACTGACGTGATATTTTTGCATGCATCAAATTAATGATATGTCACATGTCATATCACTCAATGTAATATCGTGACACGTGTTATATCACTCAAAATGATGATGTGACAAAGGAAATAATATAATATGTGTGACACCATTCAAGACGATGATGTGATATATGTAACGTCATTTAAGGTAATTATTTAACATGCGTCATATCATTCAAGGTGATTACCTGACATGCTACACATTAATAATTAAATACATATAGAAATATCATGTTAACAAGATATATTAGTAATTTATCTACAAGCGATTTTTATCTAACGTGTGTCATTTTTGTCAAAATTTAAAATATTAAAGTTCAAATATTTTAAAAAATAAAAATTAAAAGAATCATTTAAATAAATATTAAAAGTTAATTTCAACATTATACCTTTCTAATTTTATAGAGAACCAAACCTTGGTCAAATCCATAAAAACCCCTGGGAATTCTAGCTTTCCAACACAGGGTAAAACTCCAAGGCATCACGTGAAGCATCGTGGTCAATATCTAGGACCTAGAAAAGCTTGTGCACTCACCTAAAAACACTCAAATAAAATCATAATAATAAGGTAAAATTTGATATAAAGAGGAGAGTCTGAATGAAAGACAGACCCTTTTAGGCATTTTCTCTAACCTTTTCACCACTGTAAAAACTGATAATATTTCCGTCAAGTAAATAAAAACTTCAGTGACCCTTGACTTCCAACTTTTCCTTATCATCAATGTAGGAAAAAGTCCCCCATAGACAATATTGTACCAATTGAACTTAGCATGACTTACATCAACTCCATAATTTTATACACTTTGATTCAAATAAATCTTGTACTATATATTCCAATCAATGGGACGATGTAGATGATGGTCCAACTTCTCTTATTGTGGATACATATGTTCAAACACAAGATCTTCTCAATGGAGCTTGTAAAGATTTGGCCATCCTCCTCCATACCATCATCCGTCAACATCACCAGAATAAAGTTAACTGTGACCAAACAACAAGAACAGAAAAAAAGGGAACTCCAACTTATTATACTTTAGGGTTTTATGTTTTAACTTAATGACAGTGGTGGAGCCATGCAAATGTCTGCTTAAGATTAAGCAGCCAACTAAGGAGTCCTTAATCAACAAAAAGCTTCATTTGAGTCAAGTGAGGAAAAAGGAAGAAAAAAAAAAGGGTATATGATTGCACCACTTGGGTGTGGGCTAGGGTTTGATATTAGCTTCTTTCAACAAACAGAGTACTGAAAGTGATTGAATAGGGTCTAAAGCTCCTTGGTTGAGGACAACTCGAGTGAGAGATTACATGTAAGGGGGGCTATGGAGAGAGGGGTTGAGACATTTGATCAATCCAACCAGAAAGTGACCCCCACACATGCATTAACTAGTGAACATACATACATACATATATATGTTGACATGAGATAACGATTTTATAAATTTATCACGGACTAACAAAGAAACTGTGACACCATATTGCATATTCTCCCTAACTACCAACCATGGTATGTCCGTGAATTTTTCATAGTATATTTTTGTTGATAGAAAAATGTGGGTTATTTTTTTTTTGCTCAGCAATCAAGATTATTTCATATTAGATGAAACAAATCCCCAACTTCAAGCATCATTAAAAAACCCCTAATCCTAAATGGGGGGAAAGAGTGCTTCAAAGTTGAGGAAAAAAGCCAGAATACAGACATGAAAAAACACAAGGTGAAGGAAAACCACGCCTAAAACCAAAGGAACCCCACTCTAACAAGAATAAAATGCAGCATCACGATGCTAAAAGCCTTCAAAGAATCACCAAAAATAAAGCCGCCCTAGTAACCAGGAAACCAAAACAAAACAACCGAACCGGGTATACAATAAACACAGCGAAAATAATCCATTGCAATTGAATCACTAGCTTGCCTTGAGCATATCTTTTCTCATCGATCCCATCTTTGCCAAATAATCTGCCAAATTATTGGTAGTCCTCGGTGAAAACACAAACTTGATTTCACTTAACTTTAATACATATGCATCCATTTCCTGTAAAGTTGCTCCCCATCTCCATGGACGAGCAGAATCGTTTTGAACCCAATTCAGCACTACTTTAGAATCAGACTCTACCACCAGAGCAGCCTTACCTCGCCAGCAGGAATCGATGAACACGTCTAAAGCAATTTTGATTGCTACGAGTTCCGCAAAATCTGAATTTACCTTTAATACTGACCCAAAGAACATTGCTACTATATGACCATCAGGTGTCCTCAAAACTCCCCCACAACCTGCCGACTTGTTCGACTCAGAGCCATCCACATTAAACTTCAACTGACCCGATGCAGGCGAGAGCCAAAACGTTCAAGGAACTTTGCAATGCGCTTGCACCAGCTGATTTCCCTGGCCAGTCCCACCAGTATTTCTCATCTAAAACACTGAATTCCTTCAAAGCCTTACACCAAGCGAAAGCTCTCATTTTACATATACCATCAAGTCTTTAAGTTAATGCCTTTATTCCTAAAAACGAAATCATTCCTGGCCAGCCATATACTCCATATTGCGGCTGCAAAGCTAACAAACCAAGCCAAGGCAATCGATCATGACAATCACATTCCATAATGAACTTGTTCGGAAACTTCACAAGGTGCATAAACGTTCATAACAGAACATATCGAATCATCTGCAAATACATCCCTTCTAATAAAATAAATATGTCTGTAATTAAGCTATCAAGAACCAGAAATCTACTCTTATCCCATACAGACAAAAGCCCCCAGATTTACTTATTGCATTCGAAAATCTGAATTCAAAGTCATCATCACACCAGAAGCTACTTATCTCTGTATCCATAAAATTCTCCTTTTTAGTTTCTTGTAACATCGCAATTTCAACTCTATGAAACCGAATAACCCTCCTAAGTTCTAAAATTTTCACATTCAAGCCCATACCTCTTATGTTCCAAGACAAAATCCGCATCTGGGCTCCTCCCCCTCTGATTAACAGCTAGAATTCGATAGATAAGGATTGGGACTCTCCTTCAAAATCATCTGTAGCTAAAATTTCTCTAACCAAATCCTCATCTGAACCTTTAAACTGTACACCCAGCTCTCAGCCAATCTGAAGAGTTTTCTTAGCTTCCAGCTTTTGTCTCTGCTATCGTTCTTGAAGATCCGAGTTAGACAGGGACCTGCCTTCGAGTTCAGTGGACTCTTCCTCTCTATGCACCTTCTTCTGGATTTTCTTCACACGACAATTTCTATTTTTTCTCTGAGAACCACCGTAATTATCTTGTATACTTTGAAGGAATCTATATTTCTTATTTTTTTCCCACCTTCACACTAATGTGTTTCTTGGTTTTGGGCATAAAAGAATCTTTGCTCAAATTTGTAATCATAAACGGCCCATGCTCTCGATCTTCCTCCTCTCGCCCCAAGCTGGGCTTACTTCCCTTCAGTTCTCCCGAAAACCCAATCAATTGTTCTTCTATTCCATTGGATCCTTCTTTAGGAATTATATTTGTAAGGCCCATATAGAACGTATCCTCAACCGCCTTAGACCCTGAACACCCTTCCCATATAGACAAGTCTTTTAAATTTTCACTTAATCCTTTATTAGCATCCACCATCTTAATTAACAATCTACTGTCATCATCTGTCACTTCCCCCTCGTGTTCCACCTCCACCTCATATTCCTTTTGTAAGTTCCCAGATCTAACATCATTCACCCTCTGACCCAATATAGCTTCCTCCCCTATATTTCTCACTTCCCCATCCAGCCCCGACAATGAGCCGCCTTTTGATATGTTCCCCATGCAACATAATTGGCTATCATCATCCTCATACCAACCCTCCGGTTTCTTCTCCTCCGATGAATATGTGCTCCTTCCTGTCAACGAGCTCGATTCAAAAGAGGCTAGATTAACTTCTTCTTCTTGCTTACGACTTCTTGTTTTGCTCCTGTTAGTGGACTGTTCCAATATTCTAATTTTGAAAACATCTATTCCTGCTTCCAAATCAAACACTTCATCTATCAATTCCTTTTTGCTTGTTGCTATCAGAATCGTCATCTCCTCGCATCCCAATTCCTGAAGAGCATTTTCACCCATCGCTACAACTTCACCCCATTGCTCGGTAGTCCTTTTGAATGTGTTATGATTCCAACAATGTAACGGTACACCGATTAATTTAATCCAGGTTACTCTTTCGGACGCTCTGTAAGCTTCTGTCCATGGATGAACTTCCCAAAATACTTCAAGTAAGAATGACCGTTTATTCTTGTCCATGATCCTATACAGCTCATCATCAACAATTTCTATTAGGAAATCTCTCCCACCTAGAAACTTGGTATTGACTTCTCCCAAACCTCCAGCACTTAATCTTTCTTCCACCTGAGTCGAAGAACAAACCGTCGCCATAGTGCCTACCAAACATTTCTGAAGTTTTTGAACTACATTATCATCGATAATCCCCTGTATAACCTTCTCCTCCTACTTGCGTGTGCCTCAGAGTCTTCTTCACCGATACTTTTATCTTTACGAATCCTTGCAGCTAAATTGGAGGTTGAAAGACTATTCTGATCCCCACTTAAATTCTTTACTCTATACCGTGCTTCCTTCATTGAAAGACGATATCCGAATAACCAAAATCCATTTAGTCTTTGCATTGCTCTAACTGTATCCTCTTTGTTTGAAAATCTGACAAATCCAAATCGCTTCCCCATTCTGTCATTTTTCCTTGCTATGAAAGAGCTAACCACGTCTCCATGCCTTCCGAATAATTGTCTCAATCCACTCCAATGATATCTAGAAGGTATGTTTTGAACGAACAGAGTTTGATTCTCACATTCCTTTCCTGAAACCTTCCCCATTCTGGTTATGAGCTGTTTGAACTTGGTAATTTACTTTGTTTTTGCTAAGCAGTATGTGTACAAGGACAAGAGACTTGCTGATCATGGGATTGAAAAATGTGGGTTATTCGATGAAAGGAAAATAGAAAGCACATACACCGGAAACGAAGATGAACAATCGTCGAGAGTGAGAGAAACTTGAGATAGAAAAAGGTTTCTCCATCAGTCTTATATGACCGTTTTTATATTATAACTCTTAATATTTGTGTCAGAGTTAGAGTGATGATGACTATATGTTAGCTCACAGGGTAAATATATCTTGGTGTCAGATAATACATTCGGACATGATAGATCATGTGGACTAGTAATTGATTATGTCAGGGATTGTTAATTGTTCGAAAGACATAAAATTCCAATGATTTCGAGAAACTTCAGAAGATATGAAACTCTAGAGGATATTGAGCTTCGAAGGCTCCAAAAAATCTCCAAAGACCTTGACGTATTTTTAAAAGGAGACATAAAGAAAGTAAAACATTTTTTAAACATTTTTTTTATCCCGAAGACGTTATCCTCAACAATGTCATTTCAATGCCAAACAATAGCACTTACTCAGCCATTTCATTTCTTTACGGGACGGTTTTCACATGGGGGCATGGCCGCAATGTAAGCAAGATGCTCTTTGCTCTCTCTTCTCAAAACCAAAATTTAGAAGAAGAAGAAAAAAAACGAAAAATGGAATATATTGGAATTGGGTATTGGATTTTCCATGTTCATATACACATTTCGATTTCTATTGGATTCTTTCTCTACCTCAAATCAGGCCCACACGTTTTCGAACTCCATCGACGACGACGTTTTCTCCACTCTGGCTTACTTGATTTGAACATGGTACCCATATGATAGACCTCGCCAATGCTTATCCAATTCGGCTGGTGGACCCGATGGGCCAATCTTAAAGTCCTAACCCCTAACCAGCAAATCCAGACCCTTGATTGTCCACTTTATAGGCCGGTGATTCATTGACAGTGGTAGGTAGCAGTCAATTTTTGGTTGCGGCTTCACGCCATTGAACTTTTATTCTACTTTCTGGTTGCACCACATTCACGTTTGGAAAACGTGGTAGTTTAGGACTTTGGTGCTCTTGAAATTTGTATCCAGTGCTGCTGATATAACTTCATTTTGTTGGTGGAGTACTTGCAATAAGAGCTGTCTGTAGATCATGCGCTGCAAAGATATATAATGCAGAGAAATTATGGAGCGTGGAAAGGGAGGCAGATGCCAGAATTTAAAAAGAAAAAGCAGCGGTGGACCTACTCCCCCACCCCCACCTTTAATGCAGCCTCGCTCTTTTCTTTTTGCTTCTTTTTAATTTGCGCATCAATCAGTGATGGGCAAAGGGGAAACGTACCGGTTACTAGACTTGACAATATTTATCATTTAGTACTCAAAATTATATTGATTTTCAATTTAACCGGATAAATAAAATAATTTAATGCTTTTATGATGTTTCAGATTCTAATTGATTCAAGGTTCTAACTTCAGATAACTCCCCCGATAATTTATTAAACACAAAATAAAATTATAAAAAATTAACAAAATATGTTTTTAGCTTAATGTTAATTTCTTTATTATAAAACTAAATACTAAATATTTAAGTTTCATTCATTACAAATATTTTTTTAAACATATAAAAGATCGATTTTTTATCTATCGGTTTGATCCATTTTTACATATATAATATAAAGATAATTGAAATATAATATAAAATATAGTGTGGTGGGTTTGGCTCTTCTCCATCGTTATTCATGATACATTTAATCATCATTTGAATAAGATATAATGTTAAATTTAATAGAAATATCGATTAAACTATTAAAATTTTAATAGCGTTGATTTAATAATTAGGATAGGATATGAGTCAGGTCTAGTTAGATTTTTTTATCGATTCAAATTTGATCTAAGTGTTATACCTTTCACTTGTTACTTGATCAGAATTGAGTTTATGGTGGTTCCACTAGGACCGATTTTTTAGATAAAAACTTACATTCGACTTGACCCAACACAAATATATACAAAATAAATCTCATTTTCGTTATGTAAAATAAAGATCTGATTGAAGAAAATATAGAGAAAATTATATTACTTTAATTATTTCTAAATATATAATGCATAATTATACTATTATACTCTAGTGAAATTTTTATCTTAAACTCAAATTTGACCCCATCTTATCCTTAAAAAAACTCAATTCGACACGATGTAATCACAAAATTTCAAAATAGATTCGACTATCATACCCATCCCTAATGACATTCTACATGTACTTCGTACTGATATGATATTATTTATATTATATACAATGTTAATAATTAATTTTAGAATTAATGACATTCTACATGTACTTCATATATATATATATTATAGGGATATAATCATGTTACACAATATAAAACTCTTTTAGTTTTACACAGATTTAAGACAGTTGGATGAGTGAAAATAAATGGTTAAGATTAACAGTAGGAAATGAGAATATTATAGGGATATGATCTTGTTACTACGTAGGTTGTCATCTCAACCCCATTAAATGTTTTAATTAGTATTTTATTTAAAAATATTAAAATGTTTTTTAAATTGAAAATTAAATTAAATTTTAAAAAAATAAGGGTCAAATTGATGAAAACAATAAATGTTAAGATTCAATTTATCATTATACCTTTTAATAATGATATTATATATATATATATATATATGCATAAATTAGGAAATTGATTTAGTGGATATTACCATTAGCCAAATGCCCAATGGGTTGCAAATAAGCATCCGTGTCCCATAATACCATTGCTTGAGACCCCCGAAAGGTGGTGGTGGATCAAACTCACGTTGTATTTTCCCTACATTGCTCACTCTTGCGCATGTGACATCCACGAGTTCGATGGTGACACTTTGCCATGTGGCCTGATGTCTCATCGACCAAGCTTCATTGAGCCTACCAAGCTACGCCACTTGTTATATTGGAAAACAACAAAGTCGTATACTATATATATGATTTTATGGGCAGCAAAATCAATAGCTAGGCTGATTAGGCACAATGATTGTTTTCTTTTTCATTCATCAATATATTTAATTAGTTTCTTCTTGTCCTTACTCGTTGCTCAAATTTAATTTTGGAAATCTGAAGAAGATGTAGAATAATCTAAAGAACCCCAAAAGGAAACTTAAGGAGGAAGAAGAAAAAGAAGTCCCATCCTCATAGTTGTAGTTGAAGGTTTTATTGTGACTCTTAGTTGATAGTGTCATATCTAAGGTCATGATTAATACTCCTAAGTTGATTAATTAAATGGATATGATCGTCTGAAAATGAATTTAGCTCTGAAAGATCATATATCTATTAATAATCATGTAAAATATAATGTCAAAAGAAAATAACTGGTAGAGAGTATGACAATATATAATTTGTGGTTGATGGAAAAGAACCCTTCAGAGGTCTCATGTTACTCTAAAGACTTTGGTTTTCAGCAGAGTTATTTGTGGAGGAGGTCCAAAAGAAGTATAACAATAGTGATTTATTATTCAGCTTGAAATGACAAGTTGCTTTCAGATCATCCATGGATATAGAACATGTCCTGTGCTCATTTCTGTTTTGTCCATAGATATCCACATGTTTTCTTACGCTCAAATTAGCTGTATGTTTTTTAGGATCTGAAGCAAATTGGTTTTTCTGCAACAGTTAGAGCTGAGCATGCCATCCGCATGCATGAGAAACACTTATACGTTACAATGGGTAAAAGAAAGCAGCCGACTCGGTCAGGAGAAGACAAAACTTCAAATAATGGACGTAGTCTCGTGTCTTGAATCATAATTGAAATACTGCAGCGTTCCAATTATGCTATCTAATGTGACTTTCATATGGCCGGAAAAGTTAACATTTTTTGTCATTTGATCATATAAATGGTGACAATCCATAGTAGCTGATCTGGAAACACAATGAAGTTGTGATTTTCTCGAGTGGTGTCCTGAAAGAGATGTGCGTATAATTCAACATTTGGACCACTTTTTAAGTTGAAAAATGATAAACATGAATTGGTCCACTGCCTTAAAAGGCAAGAACACTTGAAAGCTAAAGGGACTAACCACGAATCTACGATGACCTAGATCAGCCCTATATTCATGCAAAAATATCGAGATCAACTATATGTTAAAATTTCCCATAATAATAATAATAATAATAAACTTTCCGTTCTTAATTATTTAGCTCATTCGATCTTTTATCAACCATCAAGTTGGCATTTGACTAAAGTTTAAGAACAGTCGTTGCATCCATGTTACCTCAACAACTCCACTAGCATGACGAAAAAGTCGAACCACACAGCCATCCAACGCAAAATTCAATGTCGTAATGCTTTTATGTTTGAATAATGACCTAACATCAATTACTTTTCCAGGTTCTTCGTATATTATTATCCTTCCAATATCAGTTTCGTAGGGTTCATTTTTATACATCTATAGACGATCTCCGAAAACTTTTAAACCTCCAACAGACCGGATTTATTGAAACTGCCTGCTCTTCATTCATCAATGCCTCTGATTAGCCTATATCTTTTGAATACAAGTTTTAAGTCAATTGTAGTGCATAGACATGCCTTCTGATAGGTCCGTGTGACTTATCAGAATGTAATCTAAGGTCTAACAGTTAGATTTGCCTAACTTGCTAATCTACAAATAGTTATAATGACCATATGACTGATACACACACTAAATATTACTATAAATACTCCCAATTAAGACTGAAAAAGGATGGAAACAGCTTCATAACTACTGGATCATCTTCTTCCTCCTCTATGACGAAACCTCTTCCCTATAAAAACACCTACTAATGATCATCCTTTCACCAATTGCGATTCCACATTTAAATCAGAAGGAGTAAACTGTCGATTAAGACTAAAACGATAAACAAACACTACATGCTCGATTGGCATTTTGATCAAATTTTATAGTATTCTTTTGAGATTTTATGGAGAATGTTTCTTCTGTAAGTTTAAGGAAGCCCCAAAAGAATAGAAAAAGATATTTGGGCCAAGCCCGTAAATATGGCATTGGAGTTCGTTTTATGGAGCATCTTAATTGTAGATTTTCCAAACTGGTACTCCAAACTCTTGACCTTTTATAATTGGGTCCAATCCATTTCCTTGCCTATTGTCTTATCTGTTCCATGAAAGCAATATATTGGGCTTTTCAACTTTTAGCTTCAAGCGTCTTTGTTCGGTGTTGCGATCTACATAACACAAGTTTTCAACTGGAGGTATTTAAGCTATAAAATGTTTTTTTTACCATTAATTTTTTAAAAAGTATAAAATAATTATCAATTTTTTGAACGGTTATAAAAGTATTATTGTGAAGTTAACTATTATTAAATGAGTGATGTGATGTGATGTATTAAACACGTCAACTTAATGGTTAATATTTTTTTTATCTATCAATTGTAATTATACTAATAACAAATGATTTAATAGATAATATTTAAATAATTAAATAGTCTAATTGATAAAAATAAAATATAGATGATCAAAATAAAATCTATCCATAATTAAATGTTATTTGTGTAATTTAACTTAAATAATATTAAATAAAGATATCAAAATTTCTTTGTAGAAAACAAAATAAAAATAAGATATTCTTTTAACTTCTTTGAGTAATAAAGAAATTATTGTTATTCTTTTATTCTGAATTCGAGCACCATGAATATCAAAGATGTGAGGGTTCAATGTCAGATGATTAAGAGTTATCTTTAAATAAATATTAACTTATGTTTATCCTAAATTAATAATAAAAAAATTATCTGAACTATTATATGTGATTAAAGATACTTTTTAATAAAAGATGTCTTTTAAAAAATATTATTAATTAGATCTATTTTTATCTCACGTGATTAGAAAATACTATTAACTTGTAAATTAATTATAAGAAAAGACCAAAACAAATGATTCATTCCAATTCGGAATGGCTTGTAATTATTATTGCAAGTACAGCACGCAAACGAGGAAGGTGAGTAGGATGGCCGCTTCATTGTCTGTAATTTATCACACGACAACATTTAGATGTCGACATGGCATCTTCCATACCTACATTTTCCAACTCTACTCTACTTTATAAGTCACATGGATTCCAACAGTATTTTATGGTGGGACATTAAATACAAATATGACACGCTCTTTCTAATACGTAACATGGACCGACGATATTTATTTTACGATTTTGATTTCTTTACATTGTTCTTTACATTTTTTTTTAATTTTAAATCATTATTATTTAAAATTTATTATTGATACAAATAAAAAAAATATTTTAAAAACTTTCAAAGAAATAATTTTAAAATATATATTTTATAAAATCTAGTTTTAAAATATTTAAAACTATAACGATCAAAATTCAAAAATTAAAAAAACTATTATACCAAGAAACATAATCCGTGAAATGGGTTAACAACTTTAAATTTTAAATAATTTTAGTGTGGGGATCAAATAACATTAAAAGAATGAGATATAAATTTTAAAAAATATGTTAAAATAATAAAAACCTTAGGGTTTTTCTTTACTCTCCACAAGCATCGCCCGTCCTTTTTTATTATTATTTTTATCGATAAATGATTTACATTAATATTGGTGTTCATCTATTTTTTATTTTTCTTTTACTCTATTATATTATTTTTGTTTTCTTAGTTTTTAATAACTCTATCTTTATGACATGTTTTCACTTATTTTTATCACACATTCTCTTATATCTTTTATCATCTTTTCAGTTTTTTCATCGATTATTTAGTCTTTTTTGTGTATTTTTTTTCTTCAAAATTTGAGTTGATCTTATCTCTATTGATGAAATTGACACTTATTTATTTTCTTGTTTTGGACTATCGAATTGGATTTTCATATATCATTTGCGTCATGGGTAGTTTTCTCATGTCATTCAATTATTATTTGTGATTTGTCGATAGTCTTTTAGTAATTTGATAATCTTTTATGATTCGTTTATTGATGTAATCATACTTGTTAGTATCCATCTTCTATTAATTTTTAGTTAAATTTTTATCATTTTTCTTATATGGTCATTGTATAATTACAAATAAATAATTTATTGTTATGATTGTAAACTTTTATTGTAATCTTAGATATTTCTTTTTTTTAATAAAATTAATAATTTTGATAAAATAATTTAATATAATTTAAGTTGCATTGTTATTTTTTTAAAAAATAAATATTTAAAGTAATTTAAGATTGAAAAGATTAAATTAGATTGTTAATATTTAAAAGAAATAAAAAATATTTAACAATTTAACTTGGCAACCCCGTTCAATGCCCGTGGAATATGTTAATGATGGTGCTAATATAATGTTCATCATATTATAAAGTACAAAAATGTCATCATATAACTATCTCATCGTTGTGGTATCTTTGCAAAACGATATAATTTCCTCCTTCCCTCCTTTTTCTTACCTCTCGTTTCTCCTTTATTTCTATATGTTAGGAAGGTGACTTGTTTATCTTCTGCCTCACACAGACTATCACAATCCCAAAAACGCTGAAGTGACCTACAGAAAGGAGATAATGTGGGGGAAAAGTGTTACCGCAATAATGGTTGCAACAGAGTTCTTAGAGGTGGGCTTAAACACTGTAAATAAAGCCGCTATGAACAGAGGACTCAGTAATTTCGTGCTCGTTTTTTACTCGAACGTGCTCGGCATCTTCATGCTCGCCCCATGCATTATCATCTTCTACAGGTAATAACAATTTCCATTTTCTTTCTTCGGCTTCATCAATTCGAATTCCGAGAAGCTGGGTATCGGTAAAATTGCAGGAAAAAGAGCCCACCTGTGCTTACACGGTCCACCATCTACAAAATATTCCTTCTAGGCGTTCTCAGGTAGGTTTTCGTTTTCCTCTTTAGAGATGGAGAAATCTGGTGGTGGGTGGATTGATGAACGGAATTTAGTTGTTGGAAATTTGGGTTTTTCAGTTATGGTGGGCAGATATGCACGTATATTGGATTAGGATATGGATCTCCGACTCTGGCGTCCGCCATGGCTGATCTTACTCCGGCCTTCACTTTCATCTTCTCTATCATCTCTAGGTGCGTCCTTCTTTCTGACATACGGCTTAGATTCGTTGGTATCAACATCCCTTTAATGTGATTATATAATATATATCATATTATTTAAAGTAATTATATGATAATATTATATTATTTAAAATAATGATGTGTCATATGTTATATCATCCAAAATCAAGAGTGATAACATGTCATATATACATAATTAATTAAGTATATGTAAAAATGACATATCAATAACATATGTTATTATTAATTAATTAACGTTTTTCGTCCAACAAGTGTTATTTTAATAAAAAAAATTAAAATATTAGAAGTTAAAATATTGAAAAAAATAAAAATTAAAGTGACAATTTAAATAAACGTTAAGATTAATTTTAGCATCATACCATTATAAAAAGAATAAAATTGTTAGTTTTTTTCTCGGCAATGTATTGTTTTTATTAAAGGAAAATTGAAAAAACAAGATTCATATGCTTCAATTAAAAACCCCTCAAAATAAAAAGAGAAAAAGAGCACATAAAGGGGATCTATATTACAAAAGAGACTCATCAAAATAAAATTGTTGTTGAAAATAGAGAGCGAAGTTACATAGATATTCTATAATGTTATATTGAAAATAAAATGAAGTTATATTGAAAGATGAATTACGGATAGGAGGAATGAGGGACGAGTATTTGAATTAATTGAGTTGGTTTGAGTTTTTTTTAGTTGATTTAGTTGACAAGCAATATTTTATCATAACTTTATTTGAAATTTTTTGAGTCGAATTTGAGGTATGAAATTCAAGTAAAATTGATTCAAAATTTATTAACCATTAATTAATATTTAATTTAAAATTTTGAGAAAATATTTAATTTAAATATTATATACAAAATAAAAAAATCTAATGATTAATAGAATATTATCAACAATTAGTTGATCTAGTGAGATGAGACACTAGATCTCTTAAGCAAACGTCAGTGGTTCAAATTTAACGTTTATGAAGAGAGTAAATTGGATTGGGAGGGTAAGTCTCGTCTCCGTGATATCTAATCTATATTAATCTATTAATAAATTAAAAATCTGTCATCATACCAAAATAAAATATGACGCATATATGTCGTATGGTTGATCTGGTTGGTCAAATGTCCTTTCACTTGAAATATAATGGCATGATTTTAAATATTTTCAAAATAAACTAAAAATTAAGGGGACCTAATTTAATATTTACCTACATATTTTTTTTAATATAAGCTTCGTCCATGCTAATAACAAACATCTTGAAATGGTGTGTCCAGGATGGAAAAGCTGGACCTAGGGATCAAAAGCAGCCAAGCAAAGTCTTTAGGCACTTTGGTATCAATCACAGGGGCATTTGTTGTGACTTTATACAAAGGTCTTCCACTTACCACTGTTCCATGGAACAACAACAGATTGCTTCACCAAGTTCTTCGGATTCCTCACTCAAACTGGATCGTCGGAGGCTTTTTCCTTGCGTCCCATAGTGTTATCTTCGCAATCATACTTAACGTTCAAGTACACCCTTAATCCATATACAATAAACCAGTTTGTTTTCAACGCATAATTTTGCTGCTAACACTCATCTGCAGACGTGGATTATAAGGGGGTACCCTGCAGAAATGCTGGTCACACTCATGTGTAGCATCATCGTGGCCATACTATCCTCGGTTGTCTCGGTGATGGTCGAGAAGGACCCGGATGCTTGGCGAATTGGGATGAATATGGAATTAATAGCTTTCGTATACACGGTAAGGAACTAAAATAGAACATGAAATCTAATAGTCGAGAAGCTCATAGTCGGGCCTACTAAACTCGGTGCACCCGATCGTGGTTTTGTAGGCGGCTTTTGCGGTAGCATTTCGAAGCGTGGTTCATAAATGGGCGTTGAGGAAGAAAGGGCCTATCTATGTTTCCATGTTTAAGCCACTTGAGATGGTCATTGCTCTTGCTATGGGGATCACCTTTCTGGGTGACCAGCTATATCTTGGGAGGTGAGTGTAACTTTCTGCATGCAGTAAACATAAAAATGAAATAATATCACTATGCATACATTAAGATTTGAATTGTGGATCATGTGGGTGCAGTTTGCTTGGAGCAGCCATAATAGCCATTGGATTTTACGCTGTGATTTGGGGGCAAGCTCAAGAAGAGAAAATTGTAAATGACACTGAATCTTCTATTAAAGATCCTTTACTCTCAAATACACCCTCGGTGATATAGTTTATTTTTACTCGCTACAAATATAATATGGAATAAGCTAGTAAATCCCTTTCTATAAACAACAGATTCTCCTCATAAAGTATTGTATATTGTAAATTCGGATATTTAAATTCGATTCTATGTTAAAAAATAGTAATAATTTTATTTTTAAGGTATTGAAATTTTGGACATATTGAGAATCTAGACCAGAACTCTTGGTTTGTAGGATAAATCATACTGATTTGGAGCAGATGTTTCGGCGCTTTGTTTTATGTTTAAGCTGGTGGGTTGGGGCACTATGCATTGCTACAATGATTTAAGGTAGGGCCATGGTGATTCTCCACCACAGCTTCAACCATGAAATCAATAACATTTTAGACAATGGTCCGTAGTTAACTTAATATGTAGGTTATAATAACATTTTGATTCAATTAAGCGACTTGATTAGTTAAAAAGAATATTCTTCCTAAAGATTTTAGGTTTGAGTAATTATATTTACAAGATATGTTTATTTTTAATATTCAAGAGAAATTATGAAACTATATTATATTATAATAATATATATTATTAAAAAAATTAATTTCGATACATTCGTCAGCATAATAGGAACCAATGCACTAATATTAGTCCAATACAGACTAAACTCCATATTAGTAGCTAAAGCTCGGCGGTTAGTATATATTATTTTCATCTAAACAAGAGTCACAAAACCGTTTTTTTTAGTTTATATCATTTTTTATAAATCATATCAATTTTTCTTTCTTTGGTTTTGTTTAATCGGTAGAGACACCGATTTTAATGTTGATTGTTGACCGTTGATTCTCTTATTTATTTGTTTCTTTTTTAGTTTTTTTAATAATAATAATTATCTTTATGATACGTTTTTATATGCCTTTATTACATGTTTTTCTCAGCCTTTGTGACACATTTTTTGTCTTCTTTCTCGGTCGTTTGGTCGTTATTTTATTTTATGTTTTCTCAGGGTTGTATTTGATGAAGACGCCACGACTGATCAAGATGGAGCTTATTTGTAATAATATTGTTTTTCTCTGCTATGGACCCTCTGATTGAATTTGAATACGCGATTTTGCGTTTGTTAATAGTTTCTCACGACACTCAGCTCTGATTTGCGATTTTCAGTGGTCTTTCAATAGTTTAATCCTCTTTTTGGTTCGTTTGCCGGTACAGTCAGATTTGTTTGTATCTACTCTTTGTTCCAGTGTTTTGGTTGAATTTTTAACATTTTCCATGTAAACTCTTATTATAATTTTGGATATTTTTACTTTTTAAAAAGACTAAAGGCTTCTATTTAAAATCTCTTAGTTTTGATTCATCTTTAATTCTTATAAATATTTTTTTGAAAGAAATCTCTAATTTTATTCAAAATAGGGAATCTCCTAAATTACAATAAAGATTCACAATTATAATTGTAAATTAAGTACATAACTAGGACGATTTCCTATAATCATTGAAACAAAACTAGCAACTTAAGATCACAAAATGACCATACAAGGAAATATTAAAATCTAACCAAGAAAACTCGAACAAAGATAGATACAAACATATTTGATCGCATTGGCAAACAAACAACAAAATAGAATCAAACTATTGAAAGACTATCGACAAACCACAAATCAATATCAAGCGACGTGAAAATCTATTCATGAACACATAATGGGTTTCCAAATCTAATCTGAGGGTCAAAGGCAGGGAAGATCAACAATATAACATATAAGCGACATCTTGATCAGTCGTGGCGATATCTAATCAACCCTTAGAAAAATATAAGTGAAAACAACTGCCAAGGCTAAAAAACGTGCCAAATGCAGAAGAAAACGTATCATAAAGATAGAGGAAAACGTGTCATACTAGAAGACTTATTGAAAATAAAAAAAATAAGAGAAAATAAAACGACAATAAAAAATACTTGCGGTCGGCAACTAAAATTAAAATTTGTGTCGCCACCAATCAACAAAGACAAGAAAAAGAGATAAATCACTTACCAATAAGGAAAACTAAGAGAGAAAACTGTCCTAATACATCGGTACATTAACATTATATTTAAACGTATTTATTTATAGTGAATCATATTATTATTTCGTATAGATGCCGACAAATCTGAAGAAAATACCTATGCCCGCCTCTGGTAACCGAGTCGCCATTTCACTCCCCAAGTAGCTTAACGCATATTCCAGGGGCTACTCTTTCGCTGCCTTCTCCTCTCAAAATAAAGCCTTTTCTTTCTTTATAAATTGTATCCCCCAAACACACACGAAACCACAAGGCCAAACACAGTACACTCGGAGAACAACACCAACTTCATTACTTTCTGATCACATCTATTTCTTGTTGTTGTTTGTGTTTGTGTCTTGTTTGGTTTATCAGCCAAACGAGATAAGATGGTTGAACGGATTAGAGATAGAATGATTGAAGTGGATGGCAGGCTTGCACCATAGCATTGACGATATTGGCAAAAACAGCCTTAACAGGAGGGCTTAACCCTTTTGTTTTCATGGTGTATACCAATGCTATTGGCTCTTCCTTGCTTCTCCCTTTTTCCTTCCTTTATCATTGTGGAGAAAGGTCTCTATATATCTTCCCGTCTCTATAAGCATACTCTAGTATACGTACGTAAAAGCTTTGTTTTCCATGTCAGTTCTTCAATGTTGTTTAGTTTTGTTTTTCCAATAATTGCAGCACACAACGGTCGCTCTTCACCTTGCCACTCCTCCTCCGTATATTTCTCCTGGGTTTAACGGGGTAACTCTCTCTTCATTTGGATTCCCCTTTGCAGTTTTGTAAGCTATTTCTTCATGTTCTTTGAAGTGAAAGTGGACCCTTTTTCTGGTGTTGATTTGTAGGATTGCTATATCTCAGAACCTTGCGTTCCTGGGGCTAAGCTATAGTTCACCAATCGTTGTATGCGCAACGGGGCTCCTACTACCTTCTATTTCCTTCTTTCTTTCCATCATTCTCAGGTTCTTATTTTTTTCTCAACCACCTTCATTTTGTTTTTATTCTTCTATTCCAGTTTAAAAACTAAAACTTGTAAGAAAACGTAAATATGTATATGAAACTTCATAATTATATATATTCATTCGTCACTAAAACTTGTAAGAAAACGTAAATATATATAAGAAACTTCATAATAATATTTTTTTCATTCGTCACCCATGCATGATTCATGAGAATGATATTATTAATATATTAAAATGTTTCACTTTAATTCTTAATGTTCATTTTAATATTTTAAAATTAAATTAATTAATCAAATAAATGTCGAGGACTAATTTTTGCGTTTTACCAAAAAGGAAATGGCGTACACGTATCAGACTCAACCGTTCACTATATAATTTAATCATATAGAGTTAGACTATGGTAAATTCTCTCCTTATTAAACGCAATCACTTGAAATTTCATAATTATCACAGGACGACAAAGTTGGATCGGAGAAACTCAAGCAACAAAGCCAAATTGATTGGAAATCATCGTTGTATAGAACTATACAGAGGCCCATTCATACGAACATCACCGGTTTCCCTTGTCCACCCGCTTCAACTTATACCTACACATTTTTTTCCTACTCGAAGCCTGATCGTTGGGTTCTTGTGTTGGGGAAAATGGGTTATTTCCCACACGAACGTAGTTTTAAAATTGACCTAAAATGTCAAGATTAAAACCACCAAAGGTTGCACAGCGGATAAACCTGTCAAACTATTGAATATTGAAACACAATGGAAAAGAAACGAATAAAAAACAATAAAGGAGAGAACACACCAAATTTACGAGATTCGACGAGAATATCGTCTACTCCTCGGGCACCACACCGGATGATAGCTGCACTATATCGCCAATATTACAACAAATGGAATTCTTTGGAATTCCCAAAGTGGGAGAATGAAGAATACAAGAGGAAGAGAGAACTTGTTTTTGGGATAATTTCTAATGGAAATACTTAGGCCTATTTATAGTTGAGTTTCAAGAACAATATGTTCAAAGTTTGGCCACCTACCAAAGAATTTTTTAATGTGTACAAGTTAGCCACCAAATATGAAATTCACATGTTCAAAGTTTGGCCACCAACCAAGATGAAATTTCCAATAAGTTGGCCACCAACCAAGATGAAATTTCCAACTTGTCAACTTAATTTCTAGACAAATCTAACAAATCTCCACCTTGGCTTGAAATTACCAAGCCTACTCAACTTCTTCAACTCCCCAAATTTGTAGTGCCTCTAATTGCGCTCACAAGCGCCACACACCCGAAGGTGTTCATACTTTCAGGATGTTAATCAAGTTCAAACAATGATTGAACTTGATTACTGTTACCACCTTGGTCATCATATCTGCAGGATTTTCTGATGTCGTAATTTTCTGAAGTAGAATCTTTCCTTCTTCAAAGATCTCCCGCACAAAGTGATACCTCACGTCGATATGCTTAGTCCTTGAATGGTAGACTTGATTTTTCGCTAAGTGAATAGCGCTTTGACTGTCACAATAGAGACTAATGTGACTTTGAACAACTCCCAAGTATTCCATCAACCCGTTAAGCCAAATTGCTTCCTTTACAGCCTCTGAAACTGCCATGTATTCTGCCTT
Organism: Hibiscus syriacus; assembly: GCF_006381635.1. NCBI lineage: Eukaryota > Viridiplantae > Streptophyta > Magnoliopsida > Malvales > Malvaceae > Hibiscus > Hibiscus syriacus. Next base: position 8,621,873 of record NW_024061960.1, on the reverse strand, counting down.
TGTAGTAGACAAGGCCACTGTAGATTGCAATGTAGACTTCTAACTTACTGGGGCTTTAGCAAGAGTAAACAAATACCCAGTAGTTGATCGACGCTTATCCAAATCACCAGCATAATCGGAATCAACATATCCAACCATACACTGACCAAGTGCTTCATCCTGTTCAAAAACTAAACCAACATCCACTGTTTGTTGGAGATACCGTAGAATCCATTTCACAGCTTGCCAATGTCCTTCTCCAGGATCATGCATGTACCTGCTCACAACTCCAACTGCTTGTGAAATGTCAGGACGCGTACACACCATTGCATACATCAAGCTCCCAACTGCATTAGCATATGGAACTTTTGCTATATACACTCATTCTTCGTTAGTTTTAGGAGATAATTGAGAACTAAGTTTCAAATGAGAAGCCAATGGGATACTTACATGTTTGGTATTTTCATTCATGCTAAAACATTGTAATACCTTTCTCAGATACTGCTTCTGTGTTAAACAAAGCTTCCCTCTCTGTCTATTTCTGCTTATCTCCATACCAAGAATCTTCTTGGCCTCACCTAAATCTTTCATCTTAAACTCTTGATTCAACTGAGCCTTTAGTTTGTCTATCTCCTTTTGACTCTTCGAAGTGATCAACATATCGTCAACGTACAAGAGAAGATAAATGAAAGATCCATCTTTGAGCTTTTGCAAATACACACAATGATCATATTTCCTTCTAGTATACTTTTGCCTCCTCATAAAGCTATCAAATCGCTTGTACCACTGCCTCGGAGATTGCTTCAATCCATATAGTGATTTGTTCAGCTTACAAACCCATTTCTCACGACCACCATCTTTGTATCCTTCTGGCTGAGTCATATAGATCTCCTCTTCTAAATCACCGTGCAAGAAAGCCGTCTTTACATCAAGTTGAGCTAGCTCCAAATTCAACTGTGCTACCAAGGCCAACAATATTCTAATGGAGGAATGCTTCACAACAGGGGAAAATACTTCATTGTAGTCGATTCCCTCCTTTTGAGCGTAGCCTTTAGCTACCAACCGTGCCTTGTAGCGAACATCTTTCTTGTTATGAGATCCATCTTTCTTTACAAATACCCACTTGCATCCAATGGCTATTTTACCTTTCGGTAATTGTGTCAGTTTCCAAGTGTCGTTCTTTTGGAGAGATTGCATTTCTTCATCCATGGCACTTTTCCACTTATCACTTTCCAAGCTTTGTATTGCTTCTTGGTAAGTGATAGGGATATCATCATCAACAACTGGAAGAGCATAGGCCACCATATCAACAAATCGAGCAGGTCTACGAATTTCTCTCCTTGGCCTTGTAACTGCAAGTGTTTCTGGTGTCTCCAATGGTTCTTGAGTTTGAACCTCTTCATCTTCTGATTCTTCTATTGGAGTTGAAGAATCAGCTGCATCAACTTCTAGGATCATCATCTGCTGAAACTCCACCTGTTTTGGAGTATGCTCCACCTGCTGCGGAGTACTACTTGTCTGGACAGCTTCACTTGTTACCTTCTTTACTAGGGCAGATTCATCAAAGGTAACATCTCTGCTACAAATTATCTTCTTGGTGTCTAAACACCAAAGGCGGAATCCCTTCACTCCATGGGTGATTCCCATAAAGAGAGCCTTCTTTGCTCTCGGATCAAGCTTGGATTCCTTCACATGATAATAAGTAGTGGATCCAAATACATGTAAGGAATCATAATCAGTAGCAGGTTTTCCAAACCATACCTCCAATGGTGTTTTTCCTCCTATCGCTTATGATGGCAAACGATTAATGAGATGGCCAGCATATGTCACAGCCTCAGCCCAAAATGCCTTGTCTAACCCAACATTAGACAACATACATCGAACTTTCTCCAATAGTGTTCGATTCATACGCTCTGCCACCCCATTCTGTTGTGGTGTATGTCTAACAGTGAAGTGTCGAACAATACCATACTCATGGCAAACGTCAAAGAATGGGTCACTTTTATATTCCCCTCCATTGTCCGTCCTAAGACATTTGATCTTTCTACCAGTCTGGTTCTCGATCATATTTTTCCATTTCAGGAAAATTTGAAGCACTTCATCTTTAGACTTCATCGGATACACCCAAACTCTTCTGGAAAAGTCATCTACAAAAGTTACAAAATAATGGTTTCCTCCCAAAGACGATGTCTTTGAAGGACCCCATACATCTGAGTGAATATAATCTACAATACCTTTTGTATTATGTATAGTGGTGCCAAACTTCACTCTCTTTTGCTTTCCCAGAACACAATGCTCGCAAAAGTTCAATTTGCAAGCCTTTGCACCTTTCAACAATCCTTTCTTTGCCATAATTTGCAAGGATTTCTCTCCAGCATGTCCCAACTGCATATGCCACAACTGGGTTGCGTCCAAATCATCATCTCCGGAAACTGCTGCAACTGCTCCAATAATTGTACTACCTTGGTAGTAATACAAATTATTTTTCCTGATGCCTTTCATCATCACAAGTGCGCCATATGTGACTTTTAAAACTCCATCTCTCATAGTGACTACTGAGCCTTTGGATTCTAAGGCTCCCAACGAGATGAGATTTTTCTTCAAACTGGGTACGTATCGGACATCCGTCAGAACTCTGGTTGATCCATCTTGATTCTTCAATCGAATTGAACCTATCCCAACAGTTTTACAGGCATTGTCATTGCCCATATAAACAACTCCTGCATTTAGTTCCACTAAATCAGAGAACCACTCCCGATTATGGGACATATGATAGGTACAAACCGAATCTAATATCCACTCATCGGAATGAAATGTTGTTGATGAAGCAACCAATGATATGTCAGACTCATGTGCATCATACTCTGCAACACATGCATCTGGAGCATCTTTTCCTTTCTTCTTCAGCTTCGGAAAATCTTTCTTCCAATGGCCTTTCTCATGACAAAAGGCACATTCATCTTTTCCCAGTCTGGACTTCGACTTTGATCTCCCTCTCCACTTTGGCTTTTGACTTTTCCAGCGACCTCTTGCCACCATGGCCTCTGATGCTTCGTACTTTCTCTCCTTCTTGGTTTTCTTCCTGAGTTCATAACTATACAAAGCAGCAGTTACATCTTTAAGGGTAACATTATCCTTACCATGAAGTAACGTTGTCTCAAGATGCTCAAATTCATCTGGAAGAGATGACAACAACTTCAAAGCCAAATCTTCATCTTTGAAGGTTTCATCCATGCCCAATAAGTCTTCCACTAGCTCATTGAACGCAGTGATGTGTTCATTCATACTGGTGCCTGGTTGATAATCAAATCTGAACAATCTTTTCTTCATGTGGAGACGATTCTGAGAGCTTTTCTTCAGGAATTTTTCCTCCAAAGCTTTCCACATCTTACTTGCAGAAGTCTCGTTCTTGTAGCCATACTTCTGCTCCCTGGAAAGACAATATCGAATCGTGCTTCACGTCAAACGATTAATTGTTCCCCATTCTTTCTCCTCTATATATTCGGGCTTTTCTTCCTTAATGGCGATGTCTAGACCTTGTTGGAATAAAGCGTCTAACACCTCGCCTTGCCACATGCCAAAATAACCGGATCCATCGAACAACTCCACCGAGAAATTTGCATTTGACATCACCCTCCTCACCGGTCCAGATGAAGAGCTTGATGTCTCAACTGATCCGTATTTTGGCATTTTAATTCTAACGAACAATATTCAATATCACGAACTGTATCTTTTCAGCAATGGAACCACCAGGATAACCTCAACCGAAGCTCTGATGCCAATTGTTGGGGAAAACCGGTTATTTCCCACACGAACGTAGTTTTAAAATTGACCTAAAATGTCAAGATTAAAACCACCAAAGATTGCACAGCGGATAAACCTGTCAAACTATTGAATATTGAAACACAATGGAAAAGAAACGAATAAAAAAAATAAAGGAGAGAACACACCAAATTTATGAGGTTCGACGAGAATATCGTCTACTCCTCGGGCACCACACCGGATGATAACTTCACTATATCGCCAATATTACAACAAATGAAATTCTTTGGAATTCCCAAAGTGGGAGAATGAAGAATACAAGAGGAAGAGAGAACCTGTTTTTGGGATAATTTCTAATGGAAATACTTAGGCCTATTTATAGTTGAGTTTCAAGAACAATATGTTCAAAGTTTGGCCACCTACCAAAGAATTTTCTAATGTGTACAAGTTAGCCACCAAATATGAAATTCACATGTTCAAAGTTTGGCCACCAACCAAGATGAAATTTCCAATAAGTTGGCCACCAACCAAGATGAAATTTCCAACTTGTCAACTTAATTTCTAGACAAATCTAACATCTTGATGGTCTTTTGCTTGCCGCTGCTAACTTGTCGAATTCTATATGGAATACTATTCAGGTATAACAATAGATCAACTCAGTACTTGGATTTGTTTCCTTGAAACCTTGTTCTCTTGTTTCTTATAAGCAATACAACTTTCGTAATCTGTCAAATGGGGACCGTCAAGCAATATCCTCAAGTGATGAAACTGGCCTCTTTTTACAGCTTAGTTGGGACTATCCAATGTCTGGTTTTTTCTTTGTTTATGGAGAGATATAAATGCATGGAAGCCTAAACACAAGCGGGATCTCCTACTGATTATTGTGACAGTAAGAACCCTAAAAGAAACCCTGAAATTTTGCTAACACTAAGTATCAGCTAATGATGGTTACATTATAGGGGATGTTCGGGAGTATTATCCGTAGCCATGTTCATTTAGCAGTACGAGAATGAAAGGCCCTTTTTACGTGCCTATGTTCAAGCCATTCGGGATACTCTTTGCAACAATTTTCGGAACCAGTTTCTTTACAAACAGCCTGCAATATGGAAGGTAACCAAACCCTTTCTTCCTTTAACATGGTTTCATTTCCTTCACCTCCTAAATCTTAATATAAAAGATTTTGACAGCGTAATAGGGACGATCATAGTTGGAACCGGATATTATTCTTTGATATGGGGACAAATCAGGGAAGCAGAGCTTCGTAAAGAGCGCGATGTTGAAAAAGTGGATGATATTTCAGACTTCCTCAAGGCCCCTCTCTTGCAGGAGCAAGAAGAAGAAGCCCATGTCTAGACTTTACATTTATAATTGAAGAGAAGAAAGGGGAAAGTGTCCCTTTTTTTCTTATAAAATGAAGCTTGAGCAGCAAGAGGCCTGATCAGTCAAATATATATATACATTTCTTATGATGGCCTTTCAGTGTAAAATGTAAATCTTCTTGGTATCTTGCTGAGTACTTTTATGGGAGGTTTGATGACAGATTCATAAGTTTTAAATGATTTTGTCATATATATGGTTTCTGTGTGAATAAAAAAACTGTAAAAGAATCAGAAAACATAATATCATATATTTGTTGTATTAATTGACTTAGGGCATTGTAGGGAATTCTTGTCCATTCAAGATGCTCGCAGGGCATTGTAGGGAACACTTTTCATCGGAGAAGACTGTCAATAGGAAGTTAGTGGCCGTGGAAGTGTCATCGGAAGGACAAAAAGAATTGAGGTGGACTAACAATCTTTAATTAGTTTTTTAATGTAGGGTTTTCTTCTTGGGAAACGGTTGGACTTCGATTATGCTTGCGTAATAAATGGTTATGTAAAAATAGACCGATTAACACTTACAAATATAAGATAACAAGACGACGTTATTATGTCCTATTGAGAAACTACTAACAATGGTGTATTTACACAGGAAAGGATATTCATTCATATTAGCCAGTACACCTTATTTATAATGCGAGCCTAAGCTCACCAACTTCTATTAACAGACTAACCTCTTCTATTAACAGACTAACCACCTAGCTAACCATACTAACAAAATAAATGTATGCTTACACGTGTATTACATCTCTAACAGTACTCTAACATTCTCCCTACTCTTCTTGCTTCCTCTTCGAAGACAACATAACACTCCCCCTACTTTCTCAACCTTCTTGATGAAAAGATGAACAATTGAATCGAAACTGCTGATGCTTCCTTCCGTTCACTTGAACCGAAAGTGATGCTTCCTTTCGTTTTTCTTATTCACCTTCATTTCTTTCTTCTTCATCCTCTTATACAAGGTTCCTTGACATTTTTTTTCAGCTGCTAATTATTTTTTACACATCCAACTCAACAATGACGCTCCCAAATGTTTAAGCAAATACAGAGTACTGTAATATTCAATGGTAAGTGATCAAGTCAGTTGTTCATCAATGGAATAAAAAGAAACTATACTAAACGGAGTAATCTCGATGACCGGTTACCCTCCAGCCTCCGAACGATCACAGTGGTTCTCCACTCAGTTTTTATTCATTATATTGTAGAAAACTTCAGGCTTTCTATACTGTGAGATGCACAAGGCCTTCTTTGTCATAACCAATGGAAACTGTCACCGCTAGTAGTCCCAAGAAATTCCATGCTATCTGATATCGAACTAGGGAAGCTCTGTTAATGTAGTCGAGCTCACCGGTCTTTAGAGCATCATCGAATATCGTGTATGCAGTCACACCTGTTGTTGGAGCAACAATGGCATCTGCCTTGGCAAATATATTCATATGAATCTCCATCGGGCGGGACCTGATTTTTTTAGCCTTTATGTACTCGTTGCTGTCAAAAGCACTGTATACCCTGAGTGCTACTCTTGCATCACATCCTAACTTGGAAAAATCCAGCTTTTCTAGACAAGAACTCAGTGAAGCAGTGCATTCGGAGCCAATGGTAAGATAATGTGCCAGCTGCATCGCCTCTATCTCTGGTATAGTAACCTCTACAGTCTCCCACTTGTAGTGCTCACGAACCAAGTGCAGAGCATTGGAGCAGCATATTTTGATCTCATCGTTGTTGTGGAAGAGCGACGAAGATACATATTCAGATCAGCAAGAGAGTAGTACTGACACGACATCAAAACCAGTAGAAGCAGTCACGATATAGCCAACGAACTCCATGCAGTGGAAGAAAAATAAAGTCAGGACCGTTTGGCGACTGATACCATATTGAGAAACTACTAACAATGGTGTATTTACATAGGAAAGGATATTCATTCATATTAGCCAGTACACCTTATTTATAATGCGAGTGTAATATCCTCAATACCGGGTTAGTGACCAAATTATAAAGTTTCAGAAATTGATGATTAAAGTAGGATAATTGAATAGTTCAATGACTTATTGGAAATATGATGAAGGTTATTCAGTAATTATTAAAGGAAATAAAGGGTAAATTGGTCATTTAACCAGAAAGATTTTTTATCTTTCTTTTAGGGTTATAAAACACGTGGGAAATGAGAGAATTATCCAGAGTCTTCTTCTCCAGCTTCTTCTTCTCCCCGTAAGCCTCATTTAAAGGTGAGTTTAATTTCAGCCGTTTAATTCTTGGATTTATAAGTTGATTTTGATTCTTGGAGTATTATATAAGCTTAAGGAAAGCTTATATAAGCTTTAAACATCAAGAATAGAGAATTAGAAAGGAAATGATATGAAGGGTGTATAAATGAAATTTTGTTATAGAAAGGTTTTTGTAGTTCTAAAGATGGATTTGACTTGTCAAGGGTATAATTAAGAAGCTAGAAGCAATAGAATTGAATTTGGAACATGTTGAAAATTTAGTGTAATTCTTGAATTTCATATGGAGAATAGGATTTTGATGCTAAAGAGGTGATTAATGAATAGGAATGAGTTTGAATATGAGTATGTAAGTTAAAAATAAGAAAGGGGATGATATATGAAGTATTAAGCTGAAAAGAGTGGATTTTCGGGCATAAAAGAGGATTCTGGGCAGAGTGCATCGATGCACATTCATAGTGCATCGATGCATCAAGGTTAAACCCCAGAAATTACTTGAAGGTGTATCGATGCATTGGTAATGCATCGATGCACTCTTTTAAAATAGAAACATCGAATGCAATTAGTGCATCGATGCATAAGGCATGCATCGATGCATCCCAGTAATAATACAACATCGAATGCATTTTATGCACCGATGCATCAGTAGTGCATCGATGCATACCTTCATTAAAAGATGAAATTGGCTTTTCTCTGAGCCTAAGGAGTGATAGTTTCGAATATATCAGTCAGTATACTGATAAGTATTAATGTATTATTATGTAGATATAGAATGAAAGCTTGTTCCAGAACAAACTAAGGATTAGGATTGATTCAAAACAACGAGGCCCAGGTGAGTGCATCTTATTGTATAAGATTATATGGAAATTGGACTTGTGATAAGTCTATTCTTATAGTAATAGCTCATTAAGTCTTGATTATAAGTATGCTAACGATATGAAGTGTATGTGTGTTTGATTATATGAATTGATATGTTTTGTTTGGTATGTGCTATGTGATTTATGAAAAAAAAATACGGTTAAGTGTTAATGAGAGAATATAAAATAAGTTATGAAATTATATGAATATAGAAGATAAGTCAAGAGATGTAGGGAAATGGAAATAGATGTTTATAAAGAGTCATAGGAGAACAAATATAAGTAATATGATAATGAAATATAAGACAATGTGAATACATGGTTATGAGATAAAAGATGTAAGAATAGGAAAATATGGTGAGAGTGAGTTCATGAGAAGTGATATGAACTAGGTAAACATGAGTTGGACAAGTACATAGTGATATGATCCATCATGGGAATTAGTATAATAGAGCTTTTGATTTAATGAGAGTTAAAGGAACTAAGTAAGATTGAATTATAGAATGAAATGGGAATAATATATCAATTAGGAAACTTGAATATAAAGGGACGATACGAATATGCAAGATAAGTTATATGCTAAATATCTATGGAGCTATATGAAAAGATTATAACGAAATTGTGAAATTGAATTAAGTAAATAGATTAAATTATTACCTAAATAAAAATACTATTAAATGATATATATTTAGAAATACGATATAAGCTATGTGAAAGTGTTCTAGGTGTTTCTATATGTTATATGAAGTATATGATCATATGTGAACAAGATATGATAAGTATGTTTACATGAATAAATGTGATTGGGTGAGAAATGATAGAAAGTATATGAAAACATGTATAGGTGAATTAGCTTTGTAATTAGGTAAATATATGAAATCATAACTATGAATTATGTGATGTGAAAGTAATCTATGTGATTATATGTTATATGAATACAAGAACATGAGATATGTGACATGTGAATTATATGGAAATGATCTACGTGTAAGTGAACTATGTGACTATGTGATAATATGAAAAGAAGCTATGTGATACGTGATATGTGAAAATGAATTACATGTTTATGTGAATATTTGAAATGAAATAAATGATAATGCCCATGTTATGTGTCATGAGAGCTAGGGGTATAGTTGGCATGCCAAGAGTCGAGGGTCTATGCGGTCCTTCGGGACATATGTATATTCTTTGGAACATTTATGAGGTCTTTGAGGCACATACTTGGTCCTTAGTATATGTATATGATTCTTAAGGAATGATATGTGGTCCTTATGGACATTATTATATGGCACTACGGTACAATTCTATGCGGTCCTTCGGGATATATATATATTCTGTGGAACATGTGTGAAGTCTTGTAAGACACATACTTGATCCCTAGTATATGTATATGATTCTTAAGGAATGATATGTGGTCCTTATGGACATTATTATAAGGCACTACGGTGCAATTCTACGCGGCACTACGGTGCAATTCAACGTGCACTTCGGTGCAATGATACGAGTTGTGGTGACAGATTAGTGCACAACCTCTATAGACTCACATATCGATAGTTCTCACAAGTGTACCATGGGCTAATCAAAGAGATAACATAAATACAATATATATAATGCATATGCTTTTGGTGAAATGATATATGAGTGATATGATATACAGAAAGGATAAGTACAAGATTATGTGATAAATAATTCGATGATAATGATAGAGATAATGATAATAATATATATGATAATGCTAAGAAAGTAGATGATGATATATGTACATGAGTGTCTTTGTTATATAAAAAGGTATATGATTTTGTATGATAAATTAGTATTAAATGTTCATGTGTTTTGTTATATGAGATGTTTTTATGATTTCTATTATATGTTTTATTTGCCTCACTAAGTCATCGACTTAGCGTGTGATTGTTTCACACGCAGGTTCGAGAAGAATATAGAGAGCAATGTGGAGCAAGACAGGTCAGTTCTCCTTACCAAATGTCAGATCAGAAAATATATGTACTGTTTATAGAGTGTAGTTGGCATGTAGTCTAAGGATATAAATTGTATGAACTCTGATATATTTTGTAAACGTTTTGAATAAGTTAAATGTTATCAAAGTTTTTAAATTACTCACTATTTTATACAAGTAAATGTTTTGAAAAGTTAATGTGACACCTCGGACTCGAATCCAGGTCGGGTACGGGTTGGGGGTGTTACAGCGAGCCTAAGCTCACCAACTTCTATTAACAGACTAACCTCTTCTATTAACAGACTAACCACCTAGCTAACCATACTAATAAAATAACTGTCTGCTTACACGTGTATTACATCTCTAACAGTACTCTAACATGTCCTGATAATTCATTATTTTAGAAATGAATTTGCATCAACTGATGTAGTTATAAAGTGGAGGATCACCCCTAAGATTAATATAATTATAATGCTTTCTAATTCGTATATTTAAAAGTGGAGGATCACCCCTAAAAAACAATTAATTGAGTTTCAATTTCCTCTTTTAAATATACGAATTAGAAAGTATTATATTAATCTTGGGGGTGATCCTCCCCTTTAGAACTACATCACTTGATGCAAATTCCTTTCTAAAATAATGAATTATCAGGACATAATAACGTCGTCTTGTTATCTAGCTAATTTGTTATCTAATATTTGTAAGTGTTAATCGGTCTATTTTTACATAACTATTTCTTACGCAAGCAAAATCAAAGTCCAACCATTTCCCAAGAAGAAAACCCTCCATTAAAACTCCCATTGACAGTTCCACGGCCACTAACTTCCCATTGACAGTCTTCTCCGATGAAAAGTTTTCCCTACAATTGAATCTGGCCATTGAAACTCTGATTTTGTTCCCCCACAATCAAAAACCATCAACTCTAAACAATGCCCTGCGAGCATCTTGAATGGACAAGAATCCAACGAAGCCAAAACGAGAGATAACACAACATATGAAAATATGGTTAATACATAATGAACTCATATTTGAAAATGAGCAAATATAATAATACTTGTTGCTTTTATATATTTGCATTAGGGGTGTAAACGAGCCGAGTCGAGCTCGAGTATTGCTGAGCTCGACTCGACTCGAAAACTTTGAAATAAAACTCGACTCGACTCGAAAACTCGCGAGCATAAAATTTTCAAGCTCAACTCGAACTCGAAATCCTAAACTAAAACTCGTGAGCAGCTCGAAAAGACTCGAAATGAAAATTTTTTTTTTAAACTTAACTCGTTTGAAGCCTCAAACTCGAACTCGAACATGAACCTTAAATACAAGAAATCTTACTGTATTTTTTATAAAAAAATCAATACATAAATATTAATATTATTAATAATTTATTTCTAAAAAAAATAAAATTTTAATATATTATATTTTCGAGCTACTCACGAGCTTTTCGACTCGAATATCGAGTAGCTCGTTTCGGCTCGTTAAGAACTCGAGTCGAGCTCGAGTCGAGTCCATTCGATCCGAGTATTTATCGAGCCTTGATCGAGTCAATCTCGAGTAGCTCGTGATCTGTCTCGTCTCATTTACAGCCCTAATTTGCATAGCTGATAAGACTAATAACGTGACACAAGTAGACGGTGCATCTCATATAGCAGCAGTCGGCTTAATAAAGTAGAATGCATTGCCTTTTCAAACACATGCTAATGAAAATACAAAATAATGCAACGTAATTTTGATCTGTAACAGGACAGAATATTTGCATATTTTCTTTCCATTAATCCTTCTTTATTCATTATTCTTCTGACCCTCTTAGGTGGATCCTAATGAAAGAAATCCATCCAATCCAACACCTAAGCTCGTTTGCTTATATATGTGGAGAGTCTTGTGTTCCACGCTTTGCCTCTAGGATAAATGCCACTTCTTTGGAACATATGTTTTGGCCCCTTGTTATATGCTTTATGGTAGGGCCATCGTGCATGTCCACCGGATCTTAACTTCAATCGCATTTTTTTATTTGGTTAGGGTCAACATAAAGTAATATAGGTTTAAAAGACTCTTAAGTTGACAATTAATATTCATACACTAATGCATATGTCGTTTTCTAATCTGGAAATTCAAGAGATAATAACAACCGCTTAACCATTAAGATCGTTTGGTTCGTACAAAATCAATAGCATTTTAGATCTTGGTCTTTATATAATCTAATTAAATATTAATATAGATTCTATAAAAATAATTTTCGTAAAATAAATTATATTATTTAAAAATTTATTTTATAAATTTATTTATTGGTGTTTGAACCCGTTATATAAATTATTTTATGTTATTTATTAGTTATTTTAAAAATTGCACATTGTAAATTTCTTTATTATATAATATAGTTTAAGTATTATATTAATAAATTTTACTAATAAAGATTGATTCAAGTGGTAAGTACATTGATATTGCTTAAGCAAAGTCTCGTGTTCGAGTTCTTGTGTATGGATAAAATGTATGCTGGGAAACTCACCCATCAAAATCAAGTGTGCAACGCAGATCGATCTCGATTAATCAAAGTGAAGCATTGAAAATGGAAGGACAACAATAAAAAATAAGTAAATAAATAAATTTTATATCGTTACTCATTTATATCCTTTCTATAGGAAATATTCTATATCAATAGAGATAAAACTAAATTAAAATTATTGATATTTTTTATTGAGAAAATTAACTAAACCTTTACAGAAAAATCTAATAAGTTATGATTTATAATTAAATTTAACGCTCTAATAACTTATAAATCTATATAATATTAGTGGATTATAATATTTTACGAGTTTCTATCGTTTTATTTTTCCATTATAAATTTAGAGGAAGGTAAAGATTATAAATTTTTGAACGTTGAGTAATATGTTAATTAAACCTTTAATAAGTGATATTACGTAGATTTATATTTTAAATATATTTTAGGCGATTATAGTTATATTCATTATTGATAACGAATGAGAACGAAACACGTATCCAACTTTTTAATTTTAAAAAGGAAAAACAGAATGCCTAAATATCCATCGTCAGCAACGAGTCGTTTTTCACTCCAAAGTAGCTTCCCCCATATTCGAAGGGCTAACTTTACTCTCAAAACAAAAGCCTTTTCTTTCATTATAAATTGTAGCCCAAAACAAGACCAAAAAACACACTCTGAGAGAACAACAGCAGCAGGTTAACTTCATTACTTCTAATCTCTTGTTGTTGTTATCGGCCAAACGAGAAAAGATGATGAGAGAGAGAATGAGAGAAGTGGCACCGTTCACGGTGATGGTCATAATGGAAGCTTGCACCATAGCATTGACGATATTGGCCAAAACGGCCTTAACAGGAGGGCTTAGCCCTTTTGTTTTCGTGGTGTATACCAACGCTATTGGCTCTTCTTTGCTTCTCCATTTTTCCTTCCTTTATCATCGTAGGGAAAGGTCTCTAGCTATATATATATATCTTCCCTCTCCATATAATTACATGTACAGTACGTTCGTAAACTTTGTTTTCTATTCCAGTTCTTCACCATTGTTTTTCTTTCTCATTAATTGCAGAACACAACAGTCTCTCTTTACTTTCCCACTCCTCCGTATATTTTTCCTGGGTTTAAAAGGGTGACTTTCTGTTCATTTACATCGTCCTTTGCAGTTTCCTAAGCTATTTCTTCATCTTCTTTAATGTGAAAATTGACCCCTTTTTATGGATGTTGATTTATTGGATTGCTATATCTCAGAACCTTGCATTCCTTGGGCTAAGCTATAGTTCACCAATCGTTGTATGCGCAACGGGACTCCTACTACCTTCTATTTCCTTCTTATTTTCCATCATTCTAAGGTACTTCTTAGTTTTATCTCCAACATCATTTTTATTTTCTTGTTTAGATCGAAGGAAAAACATGCAAGAAAACACACAATCTTAATATTCAAAGTTGACGATAGACCATGCATGTAAGTATTAACTGAATGCATATATATAAATATATCAGTGCTGACTGACATTTCATAATTATCACAGGACGACAAAGCTGCATTGTGAAAGCTCAGGCTGTCAAGCCAAATTGATTGGAACTTTGGTCTCAATCGCGGGAATCATTGTAGTAGAACTATACAGAGGCCCATTCATACGAGCATCACCGGTTTCACTTTCCCACCCGCTTCAACTTATACCTAAACATTTTGTTTTCTACTCCACGCCTGATCGTTGGTTTCTTGGCGGACTTTTGCTTGCAGCTGCTAACTTGTCCATTTCGATATGGAATACCATTCAGGTATAACAATATATCAAGATCAGTTCTTGGGTTTGTTTCCTTGACATCTTGTGCACTTTTATCATTCAAAACAATACAAACGCTTTGTTTGTCAGGTGGGGACCGTCAAGCAATATCCTCAAGTGATCAAAGTGGCCTCTTTTTACAGCTTAGTTGGGACTATCCAATGTCTGGTTTTTTCTTTGTTTATGGAGAGAGAGATAAATGCATGGAAACTTAAACACAAGAGGGATCTCCTACTCATTATTGTGACAGTAAGAAACCTAAAAAAAACCCTGAAATTTTGCTAACACTAAGTATCAGCTAATGATGGTTACGTTATAGGGGATGTTCGGGAGTATTATCCGTAGCAATGTTCATTTAGCATGTACGAGAATGAAAGGCCCTTTTTACGTGCATATGTTCAAGCCATTCGGGATACTCTTTGCAACAATTTTCGGAACCAGTTTCCTTACAAACAGCCTTCAGTATGGAAGGTAACCAAACACTTTTCTTCCTTTAACGTGATTTCATTTCCTTTACCTCTCAAATCTTAATATTAAAGATTTTGACAGCGTAATAGGGACGATTATAGTTGGAACCGGATATTATGCTTTGATGTGGGGACAAATCAAGGAAGCAGAGCTTCGTAAAGAGCGAGATGTCGAAAAAGTGGATGATATTTCAGACGACCGCAAGACCTCTCTCTTGCAGGAGCAAGAAGAAGAAACCCTTGTCTAGAGTGTTAAAAGTCATCATGGGCGGCTAATCTTCTAGATGGCAGCCAAATATTTTGATTTAATTCAAATATGATTGTATTTTGTTGAAAAAAAAGGGATAATTATTTAGGGGTTTTCCACGTAAATTTTGTGTCTTTTTTATCTTCATTTTTATTTTCTCAAATTATCAGTTGCGATTTGCTCTATCCGATAGCCGTCTTCCGCAACAATTGGTATCCGAGCTAGATTAGAGTGTGTAATATATGCTTATTGTCTTTGTGGTTGCCACCAAAAGGTGGATCGTCCAATATAAGAAAATAAGAAGTTATTACCCATTCTTTGAAGGTTCCAGAGAACTATTCACGATAGTGAAATAGTGGGAGCTATCCGTAAAAGAAGCTATGGCAACGAAATTTGATATTGAAAAATTCAATGGGAGAAATTTCTCATTGTGGAAATTGAAGATAAAGGCCATCCTAAGGAAAGACGAGTGTCTAGCGGCTATCAATGAAAGGCCGGTGGATTTCGCAGATGACATCAAATGGAACGAGATGGACGGGAATGCTATAGCAAACTTTCATCTAGCATTAGCAGATGAAGTATTGTCAAGCATCGAGGAGAAGAAGACAACTAAGGAGATATGGGATCATCTTACCAAATTGTACGAGGCAACATCGCTGCACAATAAAATTTTCCTTAAGAGGAAATTGTACACTCTCCGTATGTCAGAATCTACTTTAGTGACGGAACACTTAAATACACTGCACACCTTATTTTCTCAGCTTACATCCTTAAACTGTAAAATAGGAGAACAAGAATGTGCTGAACTTCTACTTCAAAGTCTACCGGATTCGTACGATCAACTCATCATCAACTTGACAAACAGTAATGTCACCAGTCTAGTCTTCGATGACGTTGCAGCTGCTATTCTACAAGAAGAAAATCGGCGCAAGAACAAGGAAGACAGACAAGTAAATCTGTAACAAGCAGAAGCGTTGACAACGATGAGAGGGAGATCAACAGAACGTGGCCAAAGCAACAATCATAAACATGGTAGATCGAAGTCGAGGAGCAAGAAGAATTTAAAGTGCTACCACTGTGGAAAGAATGGACACTTGAAGAAGGATTGCTGGAGTCTAAATAAAAACTCTAATCCACAAGGCAATACCGCAAACACTTCAGATGATGGAGATGCTCTATGTTGTGAAGCGTCAACCACCGTGGAAGGAAGAAAACGATTTACAGATATATGGCTCATTGATTCGGGAGCAACATATCACATGACCTCAAGAAGAGAATGGTTCCATCATTATGAACCAGTCTCAGGAGGATCTGTGTATAGTTGCAATGATCATGCCTTAGAAATCATTGGCGTGGGAACCATCAAATTGAAGATGTATGATGGAACAATTAAAGTTGTTCGAGATGTGCGGCACGTGAAAGGTTTGAAGAAAAATTTATTATCCTACGGATTGTTGGATAATAATGCTAGAAAGATTGAAACACGAAAAGGAATCATGAAGGTGTTCCGTGGAGTGCTTGTGGTGCTGAAAGGTGAAAAGATAGCTGCAAACTTGTACATGCTGAAGGGAGAGACATTGCTAGAAGCAGAAGCCTCTGTTGCCTCATGTAGTTCAGATTCTGCAATGCTATGGCATAAGAAACTTGGACACATGTCAGAACAAGGAATGAAAGTCCTTGTGGAGCAAAAGCTACTTCCAGGCTTAACAAATGTATCACTTACTTTGTGTGAGCATTGCATAACAAGTAAGCAGCACATGTTGAAATTTAACACATCAAATTCTAGAGGCAAAAGTGTTCTAGAATTGATTCACTCTGACGTATGGCAAGCACCAGTAACATCCCTAGGTGGAGCAAAATACTTTGTCTCATTTATTGATGACTACTCCAGGAGATGTTGGATGCACCCTATTAAGAAGAAGTCATACGTGTTTTCAACTTTCAAAAACTTCAAAGCGCGGGTGGAACTTGATTCTGGAAATAAGATCAAGTGTTTCAGAACAGATAATGGAGGAGAATACACAAGCGAAAAATTTGATGACTTTTGCAAGAAAGAAGGCATCAAAAGACAGTTCACAGTGGCGAACACTCCTCAACAAAATGGAGTGGCAGAGCGGATGAACAGAACCTTGTTAGAAAGAACAAGAGCAATGTTTAGGGACGCAGGCCTAGAAAAATCATTCTGGGCAGAAGCAGTCAATACCGCCTGTTATTTGGTGAATCGAGCTCCATCAACTGCAATAGAGCTGAAGACACCAATGGAGATGTGGACTGCTGAACCAGTTGATTATTCAAACCTCCATGTATTTGGAAGTATTGTGTACGTGATGTACAACGCCCAAGAAATTTCAAAGCTGGATCTAAAATCCAGGAAATGCAAATTCTTGGGGTATGCTGATGGAGTAAAGGGGTATCGCTTGTGGGATCCCACTGCCCGCAAAGTGATCATCAGTAGAGATGTTATCTTTGTAGAAGATAAACTACAAAGAAAAGAAGACGATGATAGCGCTGAAAAGTCAGAGACTACACAGATACATGTGGAAAAGGAGTTTGAACAAGGAGATTCTTCTAAAGCAGAACCAACACATGATGAACAAGAACCAGAGAGTTCTGAAGCTCCAACAACTCATCAATCAGATCGTGTGAGAAGACGTCCCAATTGACACTCAGATTATGTTATAGAAGGAAATGTTGCATACTGTCTTTTAACAGAGGACGGTGAGCCATCAACATATCAGGAGGCAATAAACAGCTCAGATGTTTCACTATGGATAATGGCGATGCAAGAAGAAATCGAAGCCCTTCATAAAAATAATACATGGGACCTTGTGCCACTACCACAAGGAAGGAAGCCAATTGGTACCAAATGGGTTTTCAAAATCAAGCGAAATGGTGACGATCAAGTGGAGAGGTATCGTGCAAGACTGGTGGTCAAAGGGTATGCTCAGAAAGAAGGTATTGATTTCAATGAAATATTTTCTCCTGTGGTTCGACTAACAACAGTTCGAGTAGTCTTGGCAATGTGTGCTACATTGAATTTACATTTGGAACAGCTAGATGTTAAAACAACTTTTCTTCATGGAAATCTTGAAGAAGAGATTTATATGCTCCAGCCTGAAGTTTTTGAAGAAGACGAAAAGAAGAACTTGGTTTGCAGGTTGAACAAATCTCTGTACGGTCTAAAGCAGGCGCCGAGGTGTTGGTATAAGAGATTTGATTCCTTCATTATGTGCCTTGGATACAACAGACTTAATGCAGACCCTTGTGCTTATTTCAAGAGGTCTGGTGATAACGATTTTGTTATATTGTTGTTGTATGTGGATGACATGTTGGTTGCAGGACCCAAAAAAGATCATATTGAAGAATTAAAGGCACAACTGGCTAGGGAATTTGAAATGAAGGACTTGGGATCAGCAAACAAGATTCTAGGGATGCAAATTCATCGAGACAGAAGTAATAAGAAGATTTGGCTTTCACAAAAGAATTACTTGAAGAAAATCTTGTCACGATTTAGCATGCAAGATTGTAAGCCAATTTCTACCCCTCTTCCTATTAACTTCAAATTATCCTCCAGTATGAGTCCTAGCAGTGAAGAAGAGAGGATAAAGATGTCTCGAGTATCGTATGCATCAGCAGTGGGAAGTTTAATGTTCGCTATGATATGCACAAGACCAGACATTGCACAAGCAGTGGGAGTGGTTAGTCGGTACATGGCGAATCCAGGCAAAGAGCATTGGAATATTGTAAAGAGGATCCTAAGATACATCAAAGGGACCTCAAATGTTGCATTATGTTATGGAGGATCAAACTTACTTATAAATGGGTATGTCGATTCTGACTATGCAGGGGATTTGGATAAAAGCAAATCTACTACATGATATGTGTTCAAAGTTGTTGGTGGAGCTGTAAGCTGGGTTTCAAAATTGCAGTCAGTTGTGGCTACATCCTCAACAGAGGCAGAATATGTAGAAGCTACACAAGCCAGTAAAGAAACAATTTGGTTGAAGATGCTATTGGAGGAGCTTGGGCACAATCAAGAGTTTGTCTCTCTGTTTTGTGACAGTCAAAGCGCCTTGCATCTAGCAAGGAATCCAACATTTCATTCAAGGACAAAACACATACGAGTTCAATACCATTTCATTCGTGAAAAAGTGGAAGAAGGGACGGTAGATATGCAGAAGATTCATACCAAAGACAACATAGCAGATTTCATGACGAAGGCGATCAACGCTGATAAATTTACCTGGTGTCGATTCTCTTGTGGCCTGTCAGAAACGTAAGAAACATGAAGGTACAAGGTAGAAAGAATGGTGTGAAGATATGATTGTTCCAATCAAATCTTCAAGTGAGAGATTGTTAAAAGTCATCATGGGCGGCTAATCTTCTAGATGGCAGCCAACTACTTTGATTTAATTCAAATATGGTTGCATTTTGTTGAAAAAAAGGGATAATTACAATATTTTAATCTTTAAACTTTAGGGTATTTACAAGATTAAGTCCTTAAGATTTAGCTATAAATACCCTATCCCATTTAGCTTCAAAATTATCCCAAAGCATTCTAGTTTTCTTCCAATACTAGAGAGAATTTAGAGAGTTTCTTGAGAGTTGTTTTCTCCTTTTTTATCAAGAGAGAATTATCATTGTTTTCTCCTTGGTCGATCGAGAGAAGTTGTAATTTATATTTTCTCATAGTGAAATTCTTCTACCATTGCCCGTGGTTTTTACCCTATATTATTTAGGGGTTTTTCACGTAAATTTTGTGTCTCTTTTATCTTCATTTTTATTTTCTCAAATTATCAGTTGCGATTTTGCTCTATCCGATAGCCGTCTTCCGCAACATAGAGTCAGGCCAAGGAAGCACCACAATTATTATTGAATGAAATAAAGTGGGAAGCTTCCCTTTTTTGCATATAAAATGAAAGCTTCATCAACTAATGAGCAGATCATTCAAACCAGAAGTTGCTGTGATTTGGTATAAGCCTCTTCTACTACAAATATGCATATATATATATATATATGATGGCCTGGGCCCTTGCTTTTCCCTGCTTGTTGGAAGTTTGAGGATAGATTCATAAGTTTTAAATGCTTCTGTCATGTATGGTTTCTGCTTGAATAAACAAAGTCGTGAAAAAAAACCAGAAATCATTTATCTGATATATTTATGTATTGTGGTATATAAAATAATTGATGCTTTTGAAGGTTTCTTTTGGTTTATTTACCTGCTCATGTGATTATATATTGCTTGCTGTATTTTTATTGTCTTTTTGGTCCTAATAAATTGTCTTTAAAATCTCAACTTCGTAGTCTTCTCCCTTTCTAAAGCTGTAAAATGTTTAAAGTTTAAAAATTAATTACTAGACAGACGATTTATTATTTGTATTACTAAACTTTCAATTGTTAATAGCTATTAATTTTGATTTTGAATTCAATTATATTGCTGATATTAACTTTTAACAGCGTGATAATGTAGATGTATCTTTTCTTCACTTAATAACATGAATAAAATAAAATCATTTTGGTGTTTCTATTGATGCCCAAAATAACATTGTTTTAGGCACTAAAGTTTAGGAATGTATCGATTTTATTAGTAAACTTTAAAAAATAATTTTAGACACTACATTTTTTACTGTTGCTGGCAGTCAATCGTTACTCGTCACTGACTACCATTCACAGCAAGATCGATATCAAAATATATATATTTCACTCATCTTTCTTCTCATTAGATTGGATTTCACAAAACCCACTCGAAATAATACTTTGATCTCCTCTAATGGTGATCCGATGAGACTAGTTTTGACACATGTTATTTGTTTTCTCAAAATAATATTTTCCGTTTGGATTTTCAAGCAAACACTCCAAACTCCTCAAATCCAATAAATTCTCTAAACTCCTAAAAATGATAGATTTTTTGTTTAACTCCGTTGATTTTGAGTGAGTTTTGTGAAAAACTCATCATAGGAAAAGAAAGAAGAGTAAAATGTAAACATTTTGATACTGAGCTACAACTGGTGATCAATGACAGGAGGTGATTCACTACCAACGACGGTTAGAAAAGTGCAATGCCTAAAAGTTAACAGTTTAAAAGTTTAGCGACAAATTGATACATTACTAAAGTTTAGTGTTTAAAACGGTCGTATTAGGCATCAGTAGTCACACCAAAAGAGTGTCGTCTTGTCCATGTCAGATTAGATTTTAACAGTCAAGAAATATAATTAAAATCAAAACTAAAGTTTAATGCTCTAATTAGAGCAACTAAAAGTTTAATAATATTATTGATATCGCTTGAGTGTAATAATATCTAGTATAGTTTACCCTAAATTCAAAATAAAATTTTATATAGAAAAAATTCATTATAATTTATGTATTTCAATAAACACATATTTTTAACGAGTGGCAATATAATTTTCCACGATCAAATGATTTTTCCAGAAATGATTGTATTTTTTTTATAAAATGATTGAATGTTAATTAGATATAGGATTTGAGAGAGTGATGATGTAATTATTATTGAGCAGGCGATCGGTCGTTAAGGTAATATGTCATAATCTAATGCAAATGCAGTTAAATGCAAATACGTTTTCGTAAACCTTGCTTCAAGTTTTGGCATCATCCTACACTGCTATTTAATGCTTTCTTATCTTCTTCTTCTTCAGATTGAATATTTCCTTCTAATAAAAGAATCTAAAGTAACTAATACAGAAACATAAACGCCGGTTTGTTCTAATTCCATAAAAGAAACAAAATAATCTTAAACAACGCTACACAATATTATAAATAAGCCGCATAAAATTCGATTTGATTCAAAATAATTTATTTTTTAATTTTAAATTAATTTCAAATTTTAGTTCAAATTTTAAATTCAAATCAAGTTCAAATTTATAAAGTTTGAATAATTTAAAAAAAAAACTGAAAATTAAAATGAGAATACTTTAATCATTAATTGAAATATCTGATTTTTTTCTTCGATTTCTCTTTCTTTTTAAGTCTATTTTTATATCAATCTTGAACTATATGTTTCCAGATCAATGTAGAATACATGTGTATTTCAATTTTTTTTGGATAACATTTTTTTTTTCAATTTAATTCTCTAACTATAATTTTTTTTTACAAATTCCTTATTCTTATCGATTTCTTAACTCTTTTATACTCTCATCAATATTTTATTCACACCTCTCTTTTTTTAAAAATAACATTATAAATATATTATATAATCTTATATGATATTGTCACGATCGAGAGAGAAGAGAGAAGAAACGAAGGACGTGAAGAAGAAATTAGGGGAAATGAAAGTCAAGGGTAAGGGATTGATAGTGAATTGGGGATGAGTTACCTGATAAGTGATCATGTGAGGAGCACGAGAAAGCTAATGACCCATCAGGAGAGCTGAAGTTCACGAGCAGATCAGCTAGCCTAGTTGGTGGCCCAATATTTGAGGAAATAACAGAACAGTTATTCAAGGACAAACAACTGACATTTAGTTAGATTTGATGGTACCATGTAAAGAAATAAAACCAGTATTGTGTAAAGAACAATCAAGCATATTTTGAATGAAATCATATTTCTGTTATCTCTATTCTACTCTTTTCTCTACGGTTTCTTCTTCTCTATTTCCCTAAACTATCTCATTCATCACAGATATTTGATTTATTAAATAATATTACAAACTTTATTATCCATGTAAAAAATACATGTTCATTTTCTATAGTTAGAGAGGTTTATTTAAATTGAGACTATCATTATCTTGACATCGAAAATATTTATATTTAAATTTGAATAGAAACTCAAATAAATATATCCAATTCAGATTGAAAAAAAAAATCAAATAAAATTTAAATGATAAATATTCAAAAAATTTCTTCTAACTCGATGGAATACTTGCCCCTGTTTATAATAACTCAGTTATTACATGATATAATGATTTCTATCTATAATGCATACCTGAAAGGAAGAATTGGTGGTATCTTAGGCCACCACGATGCTGTAAAATGAAATAAAATAAGGAGCAATCCCTTAGTGTGGGTTTGGTTCACGGAATGTAAGATTACCAGTGAGAATAAAATATTATCAGGGAATAGGACTACTAGAAATGTTGTATTTTGTGTTAAGATTACAAGTGAGAATAAAATATTACCAGGGAATAGGATTACTGGAAATGTTGTATTTTGTGTTTGGTTGGTTTAGCAGGAATGTAAGATTACTGTGTTTGGTTAAAGGAATAAAAGATTATTGGAATGTATATTTGACCAAATTATTCTTATTATATATTTGTATAATATTACAAGTTGTAAAATATTTATATATATTTTTAAAAAAAAAATTAAATTCATAATATTTATATAATTTTTTTACAAAATTTTTAATTTAACCTTGATAGAATTTTTATTATTCAATGACAGAAGAATGATATTTTTGAAAAAAAATAATAATTTAAGGGCATTTTAATCCAAAACGCCGGTAATGTTACAATACCTAAGGGAATGGAGATAATGACATTCCCGGTAATATACCCAAAAAATCCACTATTGGTAATAAAATATTACCGGAAATGACATTTCCGGCCAAACCAAGCGGGAAAACGCCCCCTTAGATTGTCATTTCCATGACAACAGTAATGTTTTTTGAATTTCTAAAATGGTAGTTATAGTTTGGAAGAAAATAATCATGGAGAATGCCACTAAAACAAATCAATGAAAGCATCCTCTCAACGGCTACCCTCAAAATCTCCTTTCAAAAGCCTAAAAAAAAGGCAAAAGAAAACTGCATGGAGAAAGACATAGTAATAGCAATAGTAGCTTCAATTTCAAAACCAACTTTCTTTTTCCCTTTCACCTGCCTTTTCTTTTCCTTCAAGTACCAACTCTCCATCTGATATAAGTTTGTTGGAAAAAAATGGTCTATACCTCTTTTTCAGGCACATCCTGAGAATCATTTCCTTTTCTTCATATTGTTCAAGCATTAATCTGTCAATTCAATCACCAAGCACAGGTGATTCCATCCGAGGAAGGACATACAATGCCTCTCCGCTTCGTCTCAGTATGGAAAAAACGCCGGAGATGCAACACCCGGGATCATACTGATCCTTGAATGTTATTTTCCTTCACATCATAGCCACTTCATCCTTTGGCAGTGGTTTATATATATATATAAAAGTTCCAACATCTTACATTCCTACTTGCAGGGATTTATAAACCTGCAGAGTACTGGGGAATTGAGGATCAAATGCACCAACCAACAAAACGTCGTCACGGGTCGTCAATTTTCACACTCAAGGAGATGGAGGAGGCAACATGTTCTTTCAGTGACAAGAATCTGCTCGGGAAAGGAGGGTTTGGCCGAGTCTACAAGGGCACTCTACGATCAGGGGAGGTATTTATAATCTTTCCTAATGTTTGAGTAGCAATAGCTTTGTTTTTTCCATGCATGAGTTATGCTTCAATAGGCGGTAATGAACCAAAGAGCAATAGAAAACATACAAATGCTCTCTTTCTGTGATCTGAAGGTTGTTGCAATCAAGAAAATGGAGCTGCCACCATCCAAAGAAGTTGAAGGAGAACGGGAATTCCGTGTTGAAGTTGATATCTTGAGCAGACTTGACCATCCGAACCTGGTTTCGTTGATAGGTTATTGTGCAGACAGGAAGCACCGGTTTCTAGTCTACGAATACATGCAAAAAGGGAACTTGCAAGATCACTTAAATGGTAGGTTTCTACTCAAGTCTGTTCCCAACCTAGTCCCTCATTCATTTAACATATATCAAATCTTAAACTGCTAAAATAGGTATTTGTGAAAAGAAACTGGATTGGCCTTCAAGGCTCAAAGTGGCAATCGGTGCATCTATGGGACTTTCTTATCTCCATTCTAATTCTGCAGTTGGAATTCCTATAGTTCACAGAGATTTCAAGTCCACAAATGTTCTTCTAAATGACAACTTCAAAGCAAAGGTAAGAAACTTACAAAATTTTTCAGCCAGGGTTGATATTGTAAAGCATATTCATCACTAAAACTCGATTTTCTACTCTTTACAGATATCAGACTTTGGACTGGCCAAACTGATGCCAGACGGTCAAGAGATTGATGTGACTGCCAGAGTTCTTGGCACATTTGGCTATTTCGATCCCGAGTATACATCAGTATGCATCTTAATGTCATAAACTTGTTCCCTACATTTCTCTTCTAATTCCTAACAAAAAGTATAGATAAGTCTAAAATACTAGGAAAACAAACTCTTATACAACAAATATCTCATTCTTTAACTTTCATTAGAAAAAATACTAGATGTTAGATTTTGTTCAACAAAATTAGATTAGCAACATCAAGCATGATCTCGGTTTTTCATTCGTCTTCTCTTATGAAAGACAGGAAAATTAACTTTACAGAGTGATGTTTATGCATTCGGAGTGGTTCTTCTAGAGCTTTTGACCGGACTTAGAGCTGTAGACTTAAACCAGGGAGCAAGTGACCGAAACCTTGTAGCCCAGGTATGTTACAAGTAATAACAGCTTATAATTCAAAGAGGTTATGGCTCTCAGGTTTCAAGGACTTGCAACAAATAAGTTGGCGGTCTATGTTACAGGTTAGGCACATATTGAATGATACGAAGAAATTACGTAAGGTGATTGACCCAGAGATAGCTCGAAGTTCATACACCATCGAATCTATAGCAATGTTTGCAAAGCTAGCATCACGCAGTGTCCGTGCTGAGAGCAGAGAGCGACCCTCAATGCCAGAATGTGTGAAAGAACTACAACTGATTTTCTGTACAAATGCAAAAGGCCTAGGGCTCGCCTTTTAGGATGGGTTGCGAAATGCAATTTTTTTACCAGCAGTAAAACTGTACAATATCGACAATAAGGACACCACGAGCTAAGAGCAAACACTATTACCGGGGAACTTTGATAAGAGGCCTCAAAAAGACAAGGTATTTGAATCATCTATGAGTCTAAATAAAAGAAATATTAGTAGGATTCATGTTGAAGAGATAATATATCCCTGCATTTGTTCTAGTTAGCATCACCAGTTTGTTTGATAATATTTTGCTTAATGCAGCTAATTCTATGTATTGTACATTGTGTGAACACAGTTAAATTTTACACCCAAAAAATGTGAACCAATAGTGATCTTTGATATAGTTTACAGCAACAATAACGAAAGCACATAGATAGACATCTCATTTTATCCCTTCCTTGATCATAAGTTCGTGCTCAAAAATATGTTAACAAAGCAAGAGAGAGGAAGTGCATTAGAAGTTTGTCTAATACAATAACTTGAAAAAAAGTGATAAAAGAAATGGATATGCTGGATGCAGTTTACCCTTCAAGTGTGCTCTACCATGCACATGATAAGTCAAAAACTAAACACAATGAGATATTTCAAGTAGCCATCGAATTCTTAGTACCACATCCACCCAAAGGGATGATCCTAGCAAGCTTTCTGAACTCCATAAGGGACTATGAAAAGAGACAACGCAGCAGAAAAAATAGAAGAACAAAATCATCTCCTCGAACAAGCAGAAAAAATTGACAGGTTTATGACAATGATCAACAACAGGAGAAGAGGGAGTAAGAGTTTCAGTAAAAAACATGGGTTTTATGTGTGAGCCGAACAGCTCTTAGCTCAAATGGTTATGATTACAGTATGATTGCAACTTATACATTTATGAGAGAAGTTCCTCACCGGATTCTGACATCCGACTCTGAGAAACTGCTAGAAACCGGGAGTTTCTTGCACATCAAGTGCTTCCGTCTCTGTAATGTCAGAAAGATAAAGATACTGTCCGTCGGAACAGCATTGTATCCTGCTTTTATGTACATGTTGAACGGAGCCTCATCGATCATTCTGCAATGCAAGTACACCTCTTTTGAATAAGTCATTCGAGATATTAGCTCCTCACTTGCTTTGAGAAGATGTCAACCAATGCCCCTCCTAAATGATTCAAAAACTAAGAATTAGATTAAAAAAAAGGCATTTGTTTCTAAACTCAACCTGCAATGAGAGCGCTTGTTGACTAGTAGAGTAAATTTTTAGTCTAATATGGCTTCAGCATTACAAATACCACATTTTATTTTCACTTGGTGGTTAACGTAACATTAATCTTTGACCCTACTAGTGTGTAGCACCATTATCCAAATGAACAAACTCAACTTGGAACGTACTGAACACATTAAGATTACAAATCCAACATCATGTCATTATTCCCTTCCACTAACATCCACCAAATAAGGAACAGAGAAAACTAATACAAATGTACAATAAAAGAAAACTTTTTTTTTTCCTTCTAAGCTCTTTTGAGACAGTCATGTTACAAATATATGGAGAATTCTTGGGAGCTGTAGGTGTAGGAGGAGAAGCATTACCACCCCTTTTGTCAAAGCAAACCTCCACTGTTCCAGCCAGTTCCTCTCCTCTCTTCCCACCTTCCTCTCTGTAGAACCCAACTAGAGTGACAGCATGTGGCATCAAAGCTCTCCTCTCCATCAAATACTGTTTCACGAAGAATCTCAACAAAGCCTCGTACTGCAAGGACATGAACAATGACTCGGCGAATGACAAAGCCAACAACCCGACGGTCAAATCCATTTCCTCGGTCCTCATGACCCGAACCCACAACGACCCGGATTCCAACTATTGAAGAGAGACAAAAGACTCCAAAGCTTTGAGCTTTTCGAGCTCTTCGTTTGTTAAAACAAGGGTTCCCCTAAAGGGTTCGTCGAGGAATGAGAAGTACTTAGTGGGAGTGATGGAGTTGGTGGAGGAAGAAGAAGGGAGACAACATTTGAAGCTGTGACGATGGAGTTTGCGGAGGGGAAGAAGAGGGTTTATAGATGAATTAAAGGATTGACCTTTGGTGGGTTTAAATTCGGTTTGGAAGCGCTGGCACTGTGGTTGGAGATCTGAGTAAGGAGATAGTTTAAGTGCTGCTGCTGCTGTTGCTGTCGCCATCGAAATTGTGAGCTTATTTGAGATCCGAATCAGTTGATGATGAGATAAATTTGGAGAACATCATCGAATAATTGTGGAGGAAAACATTTTTTTTAACTGAAAGCATTCCTTTTTTTTTCATTTGAGAATTTGCTTGTGATTTTGTGATCTGGCAAAGAACACAAAATAGATGACCAATCTGATCAGTTGACGGGCGAACCAAAGCCAGCCATGTTGCCTCAAGGCTCGTGTTGTATAATATTCTTCCGAAACTCATTTTCTTTTAACATCATTTGATTCTCATTACACCTAAACAAAAATATTAAATCCTTTTTTTGTCAATTTTTTTTTTACTTTTTATTTTTCAAAATTAAAAATTGTGCCTTGTAAATAAAATATATTTTAAAATGAAATATAAAAGTATCTTTGGATACCTGTAGCTTCACTGCTCTGTTTACAACAAAAAATATGTTTTACTGATGATCTGTATATATATATACACAAAAAAAAAAGCATATTTCAGGGGCATTGGCCAAGATGATAACCTTGTTTCCCAAGAAACAAACAGAAAATTCCAAATGATCTTTAAAAATTCCGCCTCACATTTTCACATTGCTCTCATTTATACTGAGCTGATAACAAAAATCAACGTATCACTACTCTGTTTACAACAAAAAATATGTTTTACTGATGATCTGTATATATATATATACACAAAAAAAAAGCATATTTCAGGGGCATTGGCCAAGATGATAACCTTGTTTCCCAAGAAACAAACAGAAAATTCCAAATGATCTTTAAAAATTCCTCCTCACATTTTCACATTGCTCTCATTTATACTGAGCTGATAACAAAAATCAACGTATGTTCCAAAAGAATTCCCATCTTTATCACCCCCAAAGAACAAAATTATCTCATTTTTATCCGTTTGTTTTTGAGAAAGAAAAATATACACCAACCAAAATACAGCAGAAGAGCAAAAAATGAAATCGAAACCCTGAATTTTGTATCGTGTTCGCCTCGCCTCGCCTCTCACTCTCCTCTCCTCCATCTCCTGATAACTTGCAACATTATCTGATTCCATGTATCGATAGGACCCGGAAGACACCAATGTACACAGTCGTTTTGAACATGTTCTTCAACTCCGTTGGCAAACGGAAACGGATACATGTAAGGCCCCGGATGACCATCTGGTCTCATTAATGACAATTTGGTCACATCCAATATCTCAAGTCTCATCCCTCCAAATTGCTTTACCTTCACATTGGCAGCTTCGATTTCTTCGACCGCGATCAATCTCATATCCGCATCCATTCCTTCAACCATCTTCTCTCCTTTGGAAGGCTCTGTCTTGGGACAAGCACCCGCCTTATCCCATTCGCCTTCAAAATGTGAAGGAGAAAAACTGGTTAAAAACGCATCAATTCCATTACGACTACCCTTTTTCCTCTCGATTATCGACTCGAGAGCGATCTTTATCGCCTTCCTCATCACACCATAGAAGCCTATCTCGGTGTGGTTTAGTCCAGGGCAGTAATGGCAACCTAAAACAGAACCACCCTCATAATATACAGCCGGATGAAGAAACCAATGCCCTATTGAGAGTACAACCATATCTAAATGGTCCAAATCAGATCCCCACCTCTCATCAACAACATCAACATACAATTCATTGTGATCCGGACCACCTTTCGATTTCTCAACACCTCTAACAAGAAATGGCGACCAATAAACCGATACGGTAACGTTATGAGAATCGAAATGCCATGTACGAAACCTGTTATCCTCCCCGTTTGTGTAAACCAGGTTCGGATTCGAGGCGGTAGCCAGCATGCATAGGAGTGATTCCAATTGGTTCCTAGCCATTGAGTCCCCAACAAAAGCTATATGCTTGTTGCTAAGAAGGTTGAAGAAAGTGTTGGGATCAAACCTAGGGAGTTGGCATTGGTTCAGTTGCCATCGCCAGTAAAGGTAACCCAAATCTGGTCTCCCATGTGAGATGCAATTTTGACCGTCTTTGATGGTACCACAGGTTGTGCCATTGTATAAAGGCCCCCTCTTGTCATGGACCCATCTTCCATTGGTGTAGTTACATGAAGTTTTATTAGCAATTTCCTCTTCTGCAAAATAAGCAAGAATAGAAAAAAAAATCAAAACTTGATTAATAATAATAACATCATCCATTATCGAAAAAGTGAGAAAAAGTCTTGACAACTTTAGTTTCTTCGCTGCATGTACCTCTGGATAAAGATAACGAGGGAGGCGAAGGAGGAGAAGAAGAAGTGAGAATGATGCGGTTGCTGTGAGGAAGCTGATCTGTGGTGGATTGAAGGAAAGGGGAAGGATGAAAGTAGAAGCGAAAGAGAGCTATTGAGAAGAGAGCATAAAGAACATAAGGCAAGAACTTAGTGCTGAACGAACGAGAGCGAGTTGAGACTTTGAGTGGACTCGTTACACCCATGTTTCGAAAGACAGAGATTGCTCTGTGTTTTTCTGGGTAATCTCAAGTCTCAAAACTAGAACATTTTCCACCTCAGAACAACTGTGGAAATCAAAACAGTGTTTTTGTTGGTAGCGGACGAACAGAGAGAGAAAGACAGAGAAGCATAATGCTCTTTTTAGTCCCACAATTTTATTAATTTTATTATTTTAAATTGCAAAAATGAATTGTTGTTTAGTTTAGCACCGCCGGCTCCGTAAAAACTATACATGTGTGCCACTCTGTGAACATGGATATTTATCATTTTAAAATTCTACTGCTAAATAATTATATCGACTCTTCATTATTTTAAAATTAAATCGATCTCTATTATTATCTAATTTATGAAATTTCACATTAGGGGTTCATCAAATATTGTTTTCAAGTCACAAAGTAGGAGTAATAAACAGTGGACGGTGACAGCCGAAGCCACAAACGTGAACGTTTTAAGAAAAAGCATAGACTAAAAGCTTTTCTTTTCATTGCCCATTATCATGATGACCCACCTAAAAGTCATAATGGAGATGGTTAGCCATGGAGAACCATTAGGTATAGATGATAATCATGCTGTTCTTATCGAATTAAAATTCTATTTTTTCAGTTAGATTATATTTATATTAATGTTAATATTTAAATTGTGATGGTTATAAATAAGTTACCTTTTTATGATTTGAATGAAGAATTATAGGTCGATGATACACAATGAAGTTACATATAGTTTGGTTAAGAAAATTCGAAGAATATTAAGGTGAATTCAAGGGGGAAAAAAGGAAAAAAATTATATGTTTAGTATCTCAATAATTACATTTGTTTTATTTTGGTCACTCAACTATTATATTTTTAAAAATGATACCTAACGTTATATTTTTGATTTTATTTTGGTCACACACGTTAAAAAATTAACAAAATTTCTGACATGATATTTGTCAATAATGATGTGACATCGTCTTATGGTGTCCTATCAAAATCATCGTTAGTTTTTTTAACAGTGTGTGCCCAAAATGAAATTAAAACGTAACGTAAGGTATGATTTTGAAATAAAAAATAGTTTAGTGACCGAAATAGAAAAAAAGTGATAGTTGGGATACCTAACTTATAGTTTACTCAAAAAATACATCAATCAAACACAAAGTTGTGACCTATTTTCCAAGTGTTCTCTAGCAGCTTGTTTATAGAATTCTATTTTGAACTTGAATGGTATGAATCCTACAAATTTGGCCTGGGAGGAAACAACAATCAATTCATGGAAAGGGATTTCTCTTATCACATTCATTTTGAAAATTGCTTGGTCTGCTTTTATATATACTATTTGGTAGGAAAGGAATCAGTGAATCTTCCAGAAACGGTCAAGACCTGCTGAAATTATACTTAATGAAATCATTGATGTTGTTCGGTTTAGTCTTAGGAGAAAAAACTTCAATAGGCTTGATAGTAATAATCTTAACATTTGTAATACTTGGGGTTTATAGTTCTACCAATCATTGATTTTGTATAGATGTGCATAATGTTCTTTTTGTATTGATTGATTGATTGATTTGTAGCAAAAATTTGCTATTTTGGATAATAAATTTTTTATTTGTCCAAAAAAAAAAGTTGTGACCAAATAATTTATTATACAATTGTTTCACTTAAAAATATATATATTTTTAAAAGTTTTCATTTTAATTCATATATTTTTAATATCTTTTCAATTTGAACAAAAAATTAAAAATATATATATATATTTTCCTACGACTTAGTCCTTACTGCAGCATTAATATTTTTCTCTCAACAATTTTTCACGATTCATATTTTTTAAATAAACTTTTAATTTATTTTTATATTTACCGGTCTAATATCAATTAATTTATTAATAGAATAAATTTCTATCTAACAATAAAACAATATTGGTTACGTACGTAACTTTCTGCATTGCAGATGCTCTGATTCTCAAAGCATACGCAATGTCCGTTGTGACTTAAACATTATCATCTGTAGAACAGTGAAGTTGATAGATATCAGTAAGTACATCATCATGAGAACCGAAACAAATAAAAACATTACAAAAAATCGTTTCAGGACATAATTAAAACACTAAAAATAACAAAATCCCAGCTTACTTGATCATGAACACGAAGCTGAAAGTTTTCGAGCTGTGAAGATCTCAATGCAATGGACAGAGGCATCAAAGACCAACTCAGTAATGGAGATCATTAACTAAAGAAGGGTGAAAGACATGTTAACCGACAGTAATAAAAAGAAGTGAGAGTTGGGGTACTGACGATGAACTGTTAATTTAAATAAAATTTATTAATACATGCGGCATTATATCATTAGCAGGAATATAAAAAGGCACACAAAAGAGACATAGGATCTTGTTCACCACAATGACGTAAAATTAAAATTTATTATGAATTAGTCATTTACCAGCTGAACAAAATTAAGTTTGGATAAAATATTTTACTAATCTATGTTCCTATCACCGACTAGAGTCCTTTGGGTGGACTCCACCTCCGTAAGACTGGATTTATTTGAATACGAATATTTCGGTGTTATCTGCCACTATTTTCAGTTTTATCGGAGGTGTATTTCGCTCTAGTAATAATGAGTGAATCTCATATATCGTCACGCTTCTTTAAGTCGAGCTGTGAGGCTTTTACAATGGTCTTTAAGTGGCATGAACCTACGATTTTGAACAGCTCCAAGTGCAATTCGACTATATAGAAACTATAAAGTTAGTCATTACTCCGAGCACATACTTCAGTTCCTTCCTACTAGTAAAAGTCATTTATGTTATTCAAAATCAAGCATAGTTTATGGAGCTTTTTTAGATCCCACGATAATGCGATATGGTGGTTGATTGACTGACGAAGATGTCCGCTCTTGATCACTATCGAGTTTCATTGTTTGATCTTGTGCCACCCAATATTCAACTGCTTGTTTCAAAGGATATAACGAGACCTCCGTATTGTAGAATTGTTCGTAATTAAATCACTTATTTTTTTAATATACTTTAATTATTGGTTTGAAGTCACCTTCCAATTAAAAATAATAATAAGTATATTATATGAACCATAATAACGTAAAATTAAAGTTTACTATGAATCAATCATTTACCAACTGAACAAAATTAACATTTGGATAAAATATTTGTAGATGCTCGGTTTTGTCCGGGGACTTCGTTCGAGTTCTAGATCCAGTACGAGGTACAGTGTGATTAGTGAGAGCCCAAATGAGTCCAAACCAGTTGGAGGCCTATCTCAAGCCCAATGGACAGCAGTTGCATGTAGAAAAAAAGAGAGATTGACGTTGGTTTTTAGCAGTTAAAATAATCAAATAGTGGGGGATTAACTACTGAAAACTAAATGAGGGGAACCACTAAAAAGACTATGAACCAAATAGAAAAAAAAAGATCAACGAGGAGTCATCAGAGGAAAATATCAACCATCACGAGAGGACGAGGAGCCGAAAATGCTAGTAGCTATCATCAATTTCGCGGTGTAAAAGGATACGACAAGAAACAATAGTATAATCTTACAATTCAAAAACAGAGAAAGCAATAGAGGTATATTTTTTCGAGGAATTCTTCTTCAATTGCTTTTGTTTTCCAGTTTGTTTTTTTTCATTTTGTGTGTGTGTGCGCTAATATTATTTTGAATTAAATAAAAAGAGAATTTGGGATTGAATCACTTGGGTTATACGAATTCAAGTGGAGTCTTATTGACTACATTCGTTCTATGTTCGAGCTATGTCAAAAAAAAAGTTTGAAATTAGATTAGTAAGCATAAGTTATAAAACAAGACAAAGTGCAGGGGGAAAAGAGAGAAATTTACCTTTCTTCTTCGTTTTCTTTCATCGTTGAGGGGCTTTGAAGAGAGGGCTTATGGGTTTCGAAGAGTGTAAAGGAAGTTAGAAAGAGAAGTTGAGTCCATCGCCGGAGAAGTAGAGAGTCACCGTTGAGGGTGGTCATCGGAATGGTTTTCTCGATTATGAAGGTTAGGCGTGCGCCAAAGTCCTCGGTTGAGAGTGGGTTCTTTTGGGATATAGAAAACCGAAGTAGTTAGGCTTCTTTCGTCGTTGGGTTGCCGGTCGGTTAAGGTGAAGTACAATTGCAGTCGAATAGAAGTTGGCCATCAAGGTGTGGTGGCTGAATGGTGGCGACGGAGGCTCTCGGTTCAGCTATCGGGGAAGAAAGGGAGAATGGAGAAGGGTACTGGAAACGACAGTGCTAAATTTAGGAGTTTAGCTTAGGTTTTTTTAGTTTAGCTTATATATTAAAGCATTTGGGTTAATTAAGTTTTGGCCATCGATTTTGTTTGGTAAACTCAGATTTTCAGTCCCTCAAAAGTTGCATGTTTTCACGTTTAAATCATGGATTTGTGCTTTTTTTATTTATTTATTATTAAACACTAGTTCATAAATATTATGTATATATTTATATCGAATATGTTTCAGTTAATATGTTGTATGTTGTTTTTGTGTATTACAGCATGCTTTTAACTTATACATTACAACATAAATGGATTACAACATGTAATTTTGTTATGAATATGTTACTTTGCATGATAGCTCTTTATTTAATCTTTAATGTATATGTGATCGTATGACATTTTTTTTACAATTTGTATGATATCCTCATGTGCATAACTCGACATATTACATAATTGGATTAAGGGTAATATACTTTTAATTTAAAATTGTTTTAAGTGGGTTGTCATAACGCATTTGAGGTCCGCTTTTAATAATTTTAAAATAAAAATATATCCCATTAATGACGCCTAAAAATTGATCCATCACTTTAAAATTTGGGAATGGAAGAAAAAGAAATGTTCGACTATTTAAATTTATCGAGAAAATGTTGTTATAGCTTTTAAGATCTGGTCTCGATATTTGTAAATAACCGAACATTCTTTATCTTTCTAAAACGACTTGGTAATCTTAATTTAATTTATTTAGTGCTTTTGAATATTATTAAATTCACATCTTTGTTTTATGGGATCAAAAATCAAATTAAGTTCGAATTTATAAAGTTCATTGCAAAGCCGTTAATTAATCGACTAGGTACAGATTTAGGGCGTTGTGGGGGTGTTAATCCTTCCCCACACATAACCGACTCCCGAACTCATTTTTGGTAATGCAGACCTCAATTTGTTGTTTTAATTAAAATTAATTTTTGTTTAAAATGACAGCATTTTTGGGTGCCCAATCACACCCTAATCAAAGATTGGCGGTGACTCTTCGAACCGTATTTTTCGATCGTAAAGGAAATCCAAAATTTTTCGAAACGAGAGGTCTTTTAAATCGCATTTGTTTTTAAATTAAAAAGAGGATAATTAAGAATTAATGTGGTTTTCAAAATCTCACTTTCTCATTTTTAAAGAAAAAATCGTTTCGACAACTTGGTGACTCCGCTGGGGATCTTTTTTTAGAGAGTCAGGCCGATAGTCGATTAATTAATTGTCTTTGCAATTGAAAATTATAAATTCGTTTTAATTTGGTTTTTGATCCCTTGTTTGGTTTTTAATAAGTTTTGTTTGTATTTTTGATTTTTTTTAATTTAATTCGATTAACTAATAAATAGTTGTACTGATTTGTTTGCTAATGGTTTCAGATTAATTGTGTGAATTTAGGAAATTTTGAGTGTTTTTATTATTTTTTTTTCTCTTTTCCTCACACACTGCACAGTTGCATTATCATGACATGAGCTAAAACCCCGCTCCGTCCAAATTAAGTAGGAGTGAGAGACTATGCCCTCGTGTGGTTTTCACCTCCGCATGGGATAGTGGATCACTCCTAGAGCTCACGCCTTATGGTCCTCGTGACGGTAATCACCTTCACATGGACATAAGGAGGTGTGTTCCCTCAAAATTGAACTCGATCCCCTAAAGCCTGTGATGGGCTAGGATTGAGGGTTCTACAGCCCAAAAGGGCCCCGACAAGGACAATTCGAGAACCTATTACTTTAGAACTGAACCCAATATATAGTGAACATAGAGCATGAACTTAGTTTGAGCCAACCCCGAGCCTTAAGAATCCCGTGAGGAGGGTACACAAGGAAAAGCTTTTTTTGAGTCATTTATTTTTCGTTTTTCGAATAAATGCATGCGAACTAGATATCATGCGGTTAGATTTATTTTTCGAACAAGCATGCGAATTAGATATCATGTGGTTAGGATTTCTTTTTGTGAATAACAAAGCATGGGGGTAGATATCATGTTGGGTAGGATCTGATAAAGCATGATTGGGTAGCCAGCATGTGGATAGGATACTTTAACAAATTGTTATCCCGACTTAATTGCTTTATGTTTACTAACCGATCTTTTATTGTCTTTACCTTGTTTCTTTTCTGTTTTGCATTGCACTATCCATTACATGGTGTTGATTTGGGATCGATGTCCATATAGAAAGCCAGTAATATGGAACGAATGGTTCAGAAAGAGGTTGAGGACAATGCAGATGTCCTTAAAGATATCAAGGATGGTATTTTGTGGTGAGCTTCGTGGAATGTTTCTTCGGATATACTTTACAGATGTGGAGAGCGAGATTGGGTTCCGTTGCCAGGTATATGGGGTTCTGTCGGGTATGCACCGCTACTAGTTTCTAGACAGTATGGGTCAAGGCAGTTCATTCCAACCACATGAGACTTGGTAGGGTCATATTTTGCATTCAAAGGAGATCAATATAAGGGTAAAGTTAAAGGGGTTACTGAGGCCTGGAAGCAAACTCGTCGTGTGAATCTATTCACTTATGATCTCGAGTTATCTCAAGAGTACGAGCAGTGGAGAAACAGTCGAGTAAATGATAACATCCCGATGGTGAATCTTGAAAACATTCAGCCTGTGGAAGAATAGTTGAGAATGACGCCATCTCCATTAGAGTTAGCTAAGCGCGATTTCGAAGTAGAACGGAGACAATGGAGAATGACTTTGCAGAAGCTAGAAAATGAAGTGTATCAAAAGGGATTGGATATTGACACTCAGAAGAGTAGAGCAGATTGAATTGAAAGAGTGGAGAAGCAACTTCGGCTAGACTTTGACGATCTTCGGTCAACTTATCAACGAATGGTAAAAGCTCAGACAGGTTCTAGCTCGAGTAAGTCATCTGTCGAATGGAGGCAAGAAGTGGCTAGCCTCAAGAGAGTAGCCAGAGAGAGTCAAGAAGAGCTCAAGCAAATCAGACACCAAGTTAAGATTTTATCGAAGGAAAAGGATTCTTTAGAGCAGCGGTTACAAGAGAGTCAAACCCATAATGAGAAGTTGAAGGGGAAGATTTCCAGTTTAGAGACTGCATTACGACGATACCGAAGTAGGGAATGTAGCTCAAGCCGTGGGGAAGTTGAGAGTCTGAAAAAACAAGTAAGTGAGCTTCAAGCCATGGTTCAAGATTTTCAAAGGCGAGCAAGTGAGCTATCGATAATTCCTTATGAGGGGGATGTACAGTGGCGTTTTCGATTGGAGCGAGCTGAGGAGAGAGTTAAGCAAAGAGATGGCCTTATTGCTTGTTATCAAGGACACGCGCAGGGAATAGTTCAATATTTGGTCATTCTATCTAAGGAAGCTACTGATGTGACTGAAGAACTAGATCCCGAGGCTGAAGAAAACCAGAAGATTGTGGAGTTGCTAGCACATGTACAACAAATAGGAGATATGGTGCAGATTTATTTGTGATATGTTCCAACTTTGTAATTGAACGTCGTTCTAATATAAAGAGTTGTTCTAAAGAGTCGTTCCAGGATCAACACCCTGCATTTTGCATATACATTTTTTAATGCATTTAAATTTTTGCATCGCATTTTATTCATTTGTAATCGTATATTTCAAATTCATTAATAAACATCAACATTAATAAAAAGACTGTGTGACAGAGTAATATTGGGAACTTCCAAGCATCCCTATAATACCCGGAAGAAGGTTATGGATGATAAAATTGCTCAACTTGAGAAAACTCAGCTAGAGTTACAAGAGATTATGAAGAAAATGCAAGAAGATATGATGAATGCCCATAAGGAGATGTTTGCCAAGTATACGAGTCTGTTGGAAGGAAGAAATCTGGAACATAGGAAAAGTCCTGTGCCAGGAGCTGTAACTGAAGACCCACTTTATCCTCCAGGGTTCACCCCAGAACAATCTCAGAATGTTCAAGTGACTTATGTTCATATCAGGAAGGTGCACATTAATCCAGTCGGTGCTTCTGTTAACGTACAACCTGGATCTAGTTCGTATCATGAAGAACATCAATATCATCAAGTTTCAGACCTTGATGAAGAAGCCAAGAAGGACCAAAACAATCTGCTGGAAGAGAAATGGAAATAATTAGAAAGAGAAGTAAGAGCCATGAAGGAAGATACCGGTGTCTATGGATTCGACGCAAAGGAATTAAGTCTAGTTCCTGATTTGGTTTTGCCACAAAAGTTTAAGGTTCCTGACTTTGAGAAGTTTGATGGTACCAGGTGTCCTTCTGCGCATATCACGATGTTTTGTAGGAAGATGACCTGATACATAGAGGATGATCAATTGTTGATACACTGCTTTTAGGAAAGCTTAACTGGTTTGGCAATCCGATGGTATAACCAGCTGAGTAGAGCTAATATGAAATCGTGGAAAGACTTGGCTAAGTCCTTTCTTGAGCAATAAAAACATGTAAAAGATATTAAGCCCAATAATATGATGTTGCAAGGAATGAAAAAGAAGTCTAACGAGAGTTTTAGACAATATGCTCAAAGATGGAGAGATGTAGCGGTGCAAGTCTATCCACCATTGGAAGAGGATGAAACAAATATGTTTTTTGTCAATATCTTAAGGGCTCCTTTTTTCTCGCATCTTATCGGTAATCCTTATCGAAGTTTTGTTAATGTAGTTATGGAGGGAGAAATGATTGAAATGACGGTTAAGAGTGGAAAGCTCGAGGGAGGAGAGTTTAGTAAGAGGTCACCAACGAGGAAAAAGGAAAACGAAGTCAGTAATGTGAGGCAGTACGATTCTAATAACATCATTGCTTCTCGTCCTCAAGGAGTAGGGACATCAACACAAAATGACAATAGATAAGGGGTAAGGGACCAGAGGAGAGAGAGGCCTCAATTTGACCCCATCCCAATGACTTATAAGGAATTATTTCAGATTTTGTATGATCGGCATGTGGTTTCATCATATCACGTGACACCAATGCAACCTCTTTTTCCTAAATGGTATGATGCTAGTGCTCAATGTGAGTACCATGCGGGGAATCCCGGGCATTCCATTGAGAATTGTACTGCGTTTAAGAAGGTTATCCAAGCTTTGAGAACGAGGAATGACATCAACTTTGGTGACAGTGAATAGCCGAATATAGCTCAGAATCCATTAACAAGCCATGCAGGGGCAGGAGTTAACGCAATTACTGAAGAGAAAATAAAGAGAATTGTAAGGAATGTTAGTGAGATGGTATAACCCATGAATTGGGTGTGGTGCCAGATGGTTAAGGTATGATTGTTGAAGCCCAGTTTGATGAGTGAATAGTTTAACAGTGGAGAGGTATGTCAGTATCATAACAGTGAATGACACAGTATTCAGCAATGTCCTGACTTCCTATCTTTGGTACAAGACATGATGGACAGTAAAGAAATTGAGTTCTTTAAAGAGATTGCTGAAGAAGAGGAAGCGGAAGTTTGCACTTCAGAAGGATCGTCTAAAGGGGTATACAATGCTAGTTGTCCCCTGATCATTACTCCCAAGAATCGATTGCCTGAAAAGGTAGCTCTGAAAGTGGTTATTACACCTCCATCTCCATTCCCATATATGGATAATAAACAAGTGCCTTGGAGATGTGATTGCCAGATGGGAGATGTAACAAAAGAGAATGAGAAAGTAGATGAGGTGGGACACTTTACCAGAAGCGGTAGGTGTTATTTTCTTAATCCAGCTAAAGAGTCTGAGAAGAAGGTTGTTGTTGATAAGGGGAAAAGGTTGATGTGCAGATAGAAGAAGATAAGCATGTGATCAACGAACCTGTAACTGAGAGTGAAGCAATGGAATTTTTGAAGTTTCTGAAGCACAGTGAGTACAGTGTTGTGGAACAGTTACACAAGTTGCCTGCCTGTATTTCTGTTTTATCATTACTTTTGAGTTCAGAGGCCCATAGGAATGCTCTGTTAAAGTTTTTGAACCAGACTTTTGTTCCAAAAGAGTTGCCCATTGAAAAGTTGGACCGGTTAGTTTCCAATATACAAGCTGATAATTTTTTATCTTTTTCTGAGGATGAGATCCCTTCTAGGATGATTGGTAGTCAGAAGGCTTTGCATACCATATTTAAGTGTAAAGGGCATGTGTTGTCCTGGGTTTTGGTTGATAATGGTTCGACTTTGAATTTGATGCCCTTAGTGACTCTGAAGAAGCTTCCATTAGATAGTACGCTTATGAGAACATGCCAAAGTGTGGTTCGAGCTTTCGATGGGACTAAAAGAGAAGTGTTAGGCAAGATTGATGTTCCTCTAACTATTGGTCCAGCAACTTATGAAGTGGAAATTCTCATAATGGACATTATGCCTACTTACAAGTGTTTGTTAGGAAGGCCTTGGATTCATCAGGCTTGTGCAGTTTCGTCCACATTGCACCAGAGACTGAAATTTGTGATTGATAGAAGGTTGATATGTATTCACGCTGAAGAGGACATTATTGCTTCTGTTTCTACTACTGCTCTGTATATTGAAGTTGATGAGCAAGCAGTTGAGTGTTCTTTCAGATCATTGGAGTTTGTCAATGCCACGTTTGTAGCCAAAGGCAGGAAGATACCAAAGCCTTGATTGTCAAACTGTACCAAGATGGGGCTTAAATTGACTCTTGGAAGATAAGTGAAAGTTGGAAAGGGGTTAGGTTGACAGTTGCAAGGACCGGTGAATCCAATATGCCCTATTACTAAAAGAGATCGATTTGGTTTGGGGTATCAGCCAACTTCGAGGGATAAGCTAAGGGGAATTAAGAAAGGTCAGGAAATGAGAAAGGCCAGATTGGCTGGTGAAGACCTTAGCTGGGAACCCATGACCTTCCTGCCATTGAGCAGCATTTTCATATCTGGGGGGCATATGTTTCAAGGGAATTCAAGGAACACTGAGGTGATGGTTGAGAATGCCTTGGGAGATTTAGGCATTAATGTTATAACTAATGGTGAGTTTGAGGTAATGAGAGCTACGGGCATTTACCCTGCACCGTCGGGCTTCGTGTTGAACAATTGGACCGTGGAAGAACTACCTGTAGTTTACAAATCTTTTACAGAATAATGCAATGGAACTTTCTCCCTGTTGTTCATACCCTGGGGCAATAGGTGATTTTATGTCAAGGGTTAAGCTATTGTTTTTGCTCGATTTCAATAAAAAATGCATTGTGTTAGTTCCAAATGGCAAACATTCTCCCATGCATTTTTTCATTCATTCTTTGTTGTATATATGTATGTATTTATTCCTTTCTATTTATTTATATGGGAAAAGATCCTCCCTTATGTATATATGTATATATATATTCTCTTTCGTTTTTCTTTCAGGAACTCATATATCAATAATATGAATGCTAATGACTCTGACCCGGATATTGATTTCGAGAAGCCTATATGTCCAGGGGAAATCGAGGATTGTGATGATGATGAGGGATGTGAACTACCTTCTGAATTGCTGAAAATGGTAGAGAATGAAGATAAACAGATTCTACCTCATAAAGAGCCTACTGAGATTTTGAATTTGGGGGCAGATGAGAATAAGAGAGAAGTAAAGATTAGTACCACTTTGTCAGTTGGAG
Source organism: Hibiscus syriacus (assembly GCF_006381635.1). Taxonomy (NCBI): domain Eukaryota; kingdom Viridiplantae; phylum Streptophyta; class Magnoliopsida; order Malvales; family Malvaceae; genus Hibiscus; species Hibiscus syriacus. The sequence continues at coordinate 8,579,590 of NW_024061960.1, read as the reverse complement.
GTCGACAAGATTTGATAGAATTGCTTTGAGAATACAAGGATGTGTTTGGTTGGTCATACGAAGATATTCCAGGTTTAGATACAGAGTTGGTTGTCCATAAACTGCCAGTAAAGCCTGAATGTAAGCCGGTACAACAAAAACTGAGAAGAATGAGACCTGAGATGCTGCTCAAGATTAAAGAGGAAGTGAAGAAACAATTTGATGTCGGGTTTATTAAAGTGGCTAAATATCCTGAATGGGTGGTGAATATCGTCCCAGTACCGAAGAAGGATGGGAAAGTTCGAATGTGTGTCGACTATAGAGATCTCAACCGAGCTAGTCCAAATGATAATTTTCCTTTTCCACATATAGACACTTTAGTGATAATACTGTTGGAAATTCTTTGTTCTCTTTTATGGATGGTTTCTCTGGCTATAATCAAATTAAGATTAACCCTGAAGATATGAAAAAAACGACGTTCGTTACCATGTGGGGAACGTTTTGTTATAAAGTAATGTCGTTTGGATTAAAGAACACAGGGGCAATATATCAAAGGGCCATGGTGACGTTATTTCACAACATGATGCATAAAGAAATAGAATTTTATGTCGATGATATGATTGTCAAAGCTAAGATAGAGGAAGAACATATTGGGAATTTAAGAAAACTCTTTAAAAGACTAAGAAGATGCCAGCTAAAACTCAACCCAAATAAATGTACTTTTAGGGTAATATCTGGGAAGCTGTTGGGATTCGTAGTAAGCCGAAAAGGAACTGAAATATACCCAGATAAAGTAAAAGCTATTCAAGATTTGCTAGCCCCACGAACACAAAAAGAAGTCAGAGGATTTTTGGGGAGATTGAATTATATAGCTCGGTTTATTTCACAGCTGACGGAAAAGTGTGATCCCATATTCTGCCTTCTTCGCAAGAATAACTCAGGGGGAATGGAGTGAGGATTGTCAACGAGCTTTTGAAGCAGTGAAAATATATTTGTCGAGCACTCCAATCTTAGTGCCACCCATCTCAAGCAAATCATTGATTTTGTATTTGTCGGTTTATGAAAATTTAATGGGGTGTGTGCTGGGGCAACGTGACCAAACTGAGAAGAAAGAAAGGGCTATCTATTATCTCAGTAAGAAGTTCACCGAATACGAGACAAGATACTCACCCATTGAAAAGTTATATTGCGCTTTAGTGTGGGCTACCCGAAGGCTTAGGCAATATATGTTGTATCATATTACTTGGCTTACATCCAAGCTTGATCCCTTGAAATATCTAATGGGTGTGCCTGCATTATCTGGAAGATTAACTTGTTGGCAGATCCTATTGTCCGAATTTGACATCCAGTATGTAAACCAGACGGCAATTAAAGGAAGTGCTATAGCGGAATTCATTGCAAGCAGGGCTTCGGAAGAATATGAGTTGTTGAGCTTTGATTTCCCAGATGAGGATTTAATGTCTATTTCGGTAGAAGAAGCAGTGGTATCCACTAGTAAATATTGGAAGTTGAACTTCGATGGTGCTTCAAATTCCATGGGACATAGAATCGGGGCAATTTTGGTCTCACCAGAGGGAGAACATTATCCTTTCACCAGTCGGCTAAATTTTGAGTGTACAAACAATATGGTCGAGTATGAAGCTTGTGTTCTAGGTCTTAGAGCTGCCGTTGAACGCAAAGTAAAAATGCTCAAAGTGTATAGGGATTCAGCTTTGGTAATTTACCAGCTCAGAGGAGAATGGGAGACAAAAGATCCTAAGCTTGTAGAATACCGTAAGTTGGTTATGGAACTTGTTAAAGAATTTGAAGAAGTAACTTTCAATTATCTCCCCAGATAAGAGAATCAAATGGCAGATGCCTTGGCCACACTGGCAGCGGTATTTAAGATGAACGAGCATTCAAATATGATGCCCATTGAAATGAAAGCTTATGAGTATCCAGCCCATTGTTTTAATATTGAAGAGGAAGAAGATGGAAACCCCTGGTATTATGATATCTTGCAATATATAAGGTATCAGAGTTATCCGGAACAAGCCATTGAGAATGATAAAAGAACCATTAGAAGAATGGCATCAGGGTATGTGCTTGATGGTGAGACTCTATACAAGAAAAGTCTAGATCAGGTCTTGTTAAGGTGTGTTGACACGAAAGAAGCCAAGTTGATTCTTGAAGAAGTGCATGAGGGAATATGTGGTACCCATACTAATGGGCATGCTATGGCTAGGCAGATTATGAGGTTTGGGTATTATTGGTCAACTATGGAAACAAATTGTATCAATTATGCCCGAAAATGTCACAAACTTCAGATTTATGGAGATAAGATACATACTCCTCCTCATCCGTTGCATGTAATGACAGCGCCGTGGCCATTCTCAATGTGGGGCATGGATGTTATTGGACAAATTTTGCCCAAAGCTTCAAATGGTCATCACTTCATTATGGTAGCCATAGATTACTTTACCAAATAGGTAGAAGCAGCTTCTTACGCAAATGTTACCCAGTCGACAATATGTAATTTCTTAAAGAAAGAGATCATTTGTAGATATGGTTTACCAGAGAGGATTATCTCCGATAATGCGTTGAATTTAAATAATAAGATGATGGATTCAGTTTGTAAGATTTTCAAAATAAAGCATCATAATTCCACCACTTATCGCCCAAAGATGAATGGGGCAGTAGAGGCGGCTAATAAGAACATCAAAAGGCTCATAGAGAAGATGACTGAGACCTATAAGGATTGGCATGAGAAGTTGCCATTTTCTCTGTTGCTTATCGAACTTCTGTACGGACGTCAACTGGGGCAACTCCCTTTTCTCTGGTATATGGGATAGAAGTTGTTTTACCTATTGAGGTAAAAATTCCCTCACTTCGGATTTTGTCAGAGGTGAAGCTAAATGAAGAGAATGGGTACAGGCTAGGTATGACCAATTGAATTTGATTGAAGAAAAGAGATTGAAAGCTATTTGTCATGGTCAGATGTACCAAAAACGTATGATACGGGCACATGGTAAGAAAGTTTACCTTCGAGAATTCCATGAGGGAGATTTGGTGCTTAAAAAGATTTTGCATGTTCAGAAGGATTTCCGAGGAAAATGGATGCCTAATTAGGAAGGACCTTATGTTGTCAAGAAAGCCTTTTCTAGGGGAGCTCTAGTCTTAACCGAAATGGATGGATTGAAATTACCTTATCCAGTAAATTCCGACGCTGTTAAGAGATATTTCGCTTGAAGAAAAATGATAAAATGATAAAAAAATGAAAATGAAAAAAATGAAAAAGAAAATGAAAAGAAAAAGAAGAAAAGAAAAGAAAAATGAAAAATGAAAAATGAAAAATGAAAAAAATAAAAAATAAAAAATGATGGAAAAAATGAAAAGGAAAAAAGAGAGAAAAAGAAAAAAATATGAAAATGGAAAAATGGAAAAAAAAGAAAAAAAGAAAAAAGAAGAAAGAAGAAATAAGAAAGAAGAAAGAGAAAAATTAAAAATGAAAAAAAAAATGGGGGTTCAAGATGAAAACCCGGAAAGGGCGTCTTGGAACCAAAGGAGGTCTCAAGTTGAAAACTCGCAAAGGGCGACTTGAGTTTTGTTTAAATTCAAAATTCGTACATGGTGGAGGTTCCGAATTGATTCTAGAAGTAGAAAGAGCTCCTGATGTGGGTAGTAATAATAACAGTTGGCGATCAGGGTTGAGACTAAAGATTAATGAGTCTCGATGAAAACAACCAGGAGAGAAATTGAATGCACATGAGATTCAATACTGGTCTAGGGCATCCAATAATGGGAGATTTGGGGGTTTAGAAAGAGCTTCACATTCTTAAGCATTATCACAATGTTGGAGATCCTTTCGACAGAAGCTACACTCGAATCATTCTAACGGCGCGCCTGTTCAAAAGCATTTGTATTATTGATATTTGAAGACTCCTACTCTTTTGTTCTTTTATATGCATCCAGTTAAAAGTTTGCCATATGGTTACCTAAAAATTCTCTGCATTTATATAAATAAAGAGATGTCTTTTCTTGTTAATTTCCCTTTTTGCGAGCATGTTATTTTGAAAGGCTAAAACATATAGCTTAACTTGAAGTACATGAGATCATTTTGTATTATTCTGCAAAAGGTTTTGGAAAATACAGGTATTCTGAAGCTGACAATGGTTTAAACATATAAGCTTGTGTGGCTACGGGAAACTAAAACCTCAAAATTCATAAAAAATCTCAGCTATTAAAAGATGACCCAAAGAGATTATCGTTAATCAAGAAGTTGGTCATGGGTAATGGCGGGTTTCAAGAAAGAAATGAGTCAAGGTCCTGTTAAGCCGAGAGATATGGAATTGAGATTGTTAGATGGGGTGAACTGGTCAAATGTTCTGTGCCCAAGACAAAACCGAGTTCCATTGAGATCAAAAGGAGATAGAGTTCTTTCGAAGAAGAAAACGCATCAAATTGCATAATTGCATACATTTTAGGCATGAATAAGATCATGACATTCATAATTGCATGATGACTTAAATATCTACAGGTTTCACAGGGATGGTTGAAGATTGAAGATATTGAAGCATCGAGATGAAGATAACTGGTTTTGAAATCTTGAAAAGAATGATGTTTAGACGACAACTGAGTCAAAGTAGATTCACATATCCAATGGCTTCCAGACAAGTTTTCACGATGGAGATGGATTTTCAGAAATTTTCTTAAATTCTAAATTTTTGAGTATAATATTTTTCAAACATATATTAATGATTGGTAATGTTTGATTTTCAGGTTTGACCTTCGAAACAAGTCAATCTTAAGCCTTCACGAAAGAGCAGTGAAACAATTCAAACTTAAGCCTTCACGGAAGATTAGTGAAACAAATCATCTATAAGCCTTCACGGAAGAGTAGTGAAACAAACTCGTTGGTTGAAGATTGAGTCATGTACTCTCTGAAGGAATAGAGAGCGGACCTGTTTGTTGAAGATTGTTCGAGTTCTATACTCTCTGAAGGAATAGAGAGCGGACCCGTTTTATGAAGATTGTTCGAGTTCTATACTCTCTGAAGGAATAGAGAGCGGACCCGTTTGTTGAAGATTGTTCGAGTTCTATACTCTCAGAAGGAATAGAGAGCGGACCTATTTTATGAAGATTTTTTGAGTTCTATACTCCCTGAATGAATAGGGAGCAGACCCGTTTGTTGAAGATTGTTCGAGTTCTATACTCTCTGAAGGAATAGAGAGCGGACCCGTTTGTTGAAGATTGTTCGAGTTCTATACTCCCTGAAAGAATAGGGAGCGGACCCGTTTGTTGAAGATTGTTCGAGTTCTATACTCTTTGAAGGAATAGAGAGCGGACCCGTTTGTTGAAGATTGTTAAGTCTTATACTCCCTGAACGAATAGGGAGCAGACACATTTGCTGAAGATTGTTCGAGTTCTATACTCTCTGAATGAATAGAGAGCGGACTCGTTTTATGAAAATTGTTTGAGTTCGTTTGAGTTCTATACTCCCTGAATGAATAGGGAGCGGACCCGTTTATTAAAGATTGTTCGAGTCTTATACTCCCTGAATGAATAAGGAGCAGACACGTTTGCCGAAGATTTATCGAGTCTTATACTCCTTGAAAGAATAGGGAGCAGACCCGTCATTTGAAGATTTTTCAAGTATCACTTATCTTGAAGTAACAGTGGGGTGCTTTAATCTTTTGAAGTTCTCAGGACCGGACAAACTCGATCATCTTTTGATCTTTGCTCTATTCTCGTTATACGACAATGAGCAAAGCGGGGCATCTGTAGATGCTTGGTTTTGTCCGGGGACTTCGTTCGAGTTCTAGATCCAGTACGAGTTACAATGTGGATTAGTGAGAGACCAAATGAGTCCAAACCAGTTGGAGGCCCATCTCAAGCCCAATGGACATCAGCTGCATACAGGAAAAAAAAGAGATTAACGTTGGTTTTTAGCAGTTAAAATAATCAGATAGTGGGGTATTAACTACTGAAAACTAAATGAGGGGAACCACTAAAAAGACTATGAACCAAATAGAAAAAAAAAGATCAACGAGGAGTCATCGGAGGACAATATCAACCATCACGAGAGAACGAGAAGTGATCAGAGGAAAATATCAACCACCACGAGAGGACAAGGAGTCGAAAATGCTAGTAGCTATCATCAATTTCACGGTGTAAAAGGATACGACGAGAAACAATAGTGTAATCTTATAATTCAAAAACAGAGAAAGCAATAGAGGTATATTTTTTCGAGGAATTCTTCTTCAATTTCTTTTGTTTTCCAGTTTGTTTTTTTCGTTTTTTGTGTGTGTGCGCTAATATTATTTTGAATTAAATAAAAAGAGAATTTGGGATTGAATCACTTGGGTTATACGAATTCAAGTGGAGTCTTATTGACTCCATTCGTTCTATGTTCGAGCTATGTAAAAAAAAGTTTGAAATTAGATTAGTAAGCATAAGTTATAAAACAAGACAAAGTGCAGGGGGAAAAGAGAGAAATTTACCTTTCTTCTTCGTTTTCTTTCGTCGTTGGGGGGCTTTGAAGAGAGGGCTTATGGGTTTCGAAGAGTGTAAAGGAAGTTAGAAAGAGAAGTTGAGTCCATCGCCGGAGAAGTAGAGAGTCACCGTTGAGGGTGGTCATCGGAATGGTTTTCTCGATTGTGAAGGTTAGGCGTGCGCCAAAGTCCTCGGTTGAGAGTGGGTTTGTAACATCCCAAAATACAGGATAGTGACCAAAATTGTAAAATTTCATAATATGGTGATTAAAGTATAATAGTTTAATAGTTTAATGATTTGTCAAAAATATTTCCTAAAAGTTTATTGTAATTATCTAAAGAGTTAAAGGGCAAAATGGTCATTAGACTTGAAAATATAATTAAATGATATATATATATGGATAAGGATGGAGATTTTTCCAGAAAAATCTCTTCTCTCTTTTCCTTCTTCATTTTTTTCTCTTCACGTGTGAAGCCAAGCAAAAGGTAAGTTGTCTCTTGAGTTGATTATGTGCTGAAATTTAAGTTTAGTTTTGATTATTAGATGCTAAGTAAGATTAAGGAAGGATTAATTTGCTTTAAAACAACAAAATGAAGAGTTTATGAGGATTTAAAGATTAGGAGTTTTGGAATGAAATATTGAAATAAAGTGTATATTGAGAATTGAAAGTTGAATTTGACTTGTAATCAAGTTAATTAAGGGATAGGAAGTGTTAGAATATGAATTTGAACATGTTGCAAAACTAGTAGAATTTTTGTAATTACATAGGAATGACTATATTTGAAGTTAAAGAAGTGATTATGGAATAGAAATAAGTTTAAGTATGTGTATTAAAGTTAGGAGTATTAAGGGAGGTAAAATAGGAAGGTTAGAATTGAAAATTGATGATTTTCGAGCTTAGAATGCAATTTCTGGGCAGAGGGAACCGATACCCTATGAATGGGAATCGATTCCCCCTCTTGAACGAAAAATTCCAGATTGTTCAGGTGGTATCGATTCCCCTGGGGGGGGTATCGATTCCCCCCTAAATAAAAATTCAGAATTCAATTTATTAAACCGGTTTAAGTTATTAACATCAAGTTTAAAGTTTAGGCTTCTGATAGTTGTTTTGAAATGATATATTTATGTAGATATTGAGCCTAAACAAGTTCCGGAATAATCGAATCAAAGCAAGGCTAAGGTGAGTGCAATTTAAATTGTACTTATGTGATTGATCAAACATTGGCTTGCGATGAGTCAATGATAGAGTTACTATGGTAAGAAGTAACTTATATAATGTTATGTGATTACTCTGTATGCATTAGTACATAGAAATGGATGTTATGTTTTATGTTACATGATTTACATGCTTACATGAAAATGCAACATATGATATTAGATATGTGTTTACACATACATTTGGTATGTGATAGAAGAGAAGGAACATGTGATTATGAGATCAAGGATTACACGTATATGTAATACGTGACTGAAAAGAAACGATATGTGTTTATAAGAGTAAGAATATGAATAAGTAATGTGAACGGTCATAAATGATAATGCCCATGTTATGTGATATGAGAGCTAGGGGTATAGTTGGCATGCCAAGGGTCGAGGGTTACCTATGTTCTTCGGGACATATGGACTGTTTACCTATGTTCTTCGGGACATATGGACTGTTTACCTATGTTCTTCGGGACATATGGACTGTTTACCTATGTTCTTCGGGACATATGGACTGTTTACCTATGTTCTTTAGGACATATGGACTGTTTACCTAGGTTCTTCGGAATCTATGGACTGGTCCTTCGGGACATTGATCGAGCTGTTGTGACAGCATAGTGGTGCACAACCTCAATGTACTCACATACCTTGAGTTCTCAAAAGTATACATGGGCTAATACATGGTCTTTACAGAGAGTAAATGGACTAGGTATGTTTTGTTGTGAAGTAGTATATGTGTTCCATGGTATGTAGAGAAATGTTCGATATATGTAGTTATACGATAAAGAGGTACTAAAAGTATTTATATTATCTCAGGTTATCATGTATACTGAATTATATGCGACTCAATTGAATTCATAGATTGAATGTTTATATTTATGAGAAATGCATTATTGTTATTATGTTTTTGCTTCACTAAGTCTATGACTTAGCGTGTAAGTGATTTACACGTAGGTACTGAGAAACAGAAGGATCAAAGCTAAGTTCAAAGTAACAACATATCTCTGCCCAAAGACCAGATCAGAAGTAAATTATACAGTATGTATTATTATGATAAATAGGTTGGCATGTAATTAAAGTAGGTAAATTAGGTATTATGCTCTGATCGAGTTTTGTAATCTTTTAAACATATATATAAGTACAAATGCAAAGAAATGAACTGTTAAATTTTTTATGAGTGTTATGTACAATTTACGAAAAATCACTGTAGCAGGTTACTGTATTACTGTTCATATCGTATTTCACCGTTCATAAAAACGTTTTTATCTCAAATTTTTATACAACACACAATTGAATAATATTTGACTGTATTTTCTTAATATAAATTCAAATGTTCAGTACTTTTACAAGAGTAAAGGTTTTGAAAAATGTCAATGTGACATCTCGGACCCGTATTCAAGTCGGGTACGGGTTGGGGTGTTACATTTAATGGTATCAGAGCTACGGTTTAGCCGATTCTCGGCATAAACAAGAGTCTAGGGTGTCTTATAATGTATACATGCCAACAAAATAGTGAAAACTTCTGATCTGGTATAGTAGTGAGTATGTTGTTTTGCTAATAGAACGATATGTTTATTCTTAATAGATGTCCGGACATGATAGTTATAGAAGTCAAGCGGGAGATGATCGGCCCGCTGAGAGCAGTAATTCACCTGCCCTGGCCAGGCAAGGTGAAGAACAGACACCTTCTGGAGTGCCTGTAACTGATCAAGATGTGTTCTTTAGAACATTAGATGCGGTATTGACGCGTTATCAACCTCCTGTTACTTCAACTCCAAGAATGAATGTTGCAAAGGAGTTGAAGGGTTTAGGAGCTACAGAGTTTAAAGGTGAAGCCGAAGAAGGTCCTGTTGCTGCGGACCTTTGGCTTAATGATGTAAAAATTATGTTAGATGGACTCCGCTGTTCTAATGTAGAGAAGTTAGATGGAGTGGTCTCCTTGCTTCGTGGGCAAGCGAGAATTTGGTGGACAAATGTCACTTTGAGAATGACCAATGATCAAGTGACATGGTCTTTGTTCTTAGAAGAATTTAAGCATAAGTATATAGGGGATCAATTTATCCGTCAAATGAAGCAAGAATTTTTGAATCTGAAACAGATGAATCACACAGTGTATGAGTACGAGTGCGAGTTTAATAAGTTAAGTCGTTTTGCGGTTGAGTTGATTCCAACAGAGAAGGATGTGTGAGTGGTTTGTAGAGGGCTTGCACCCAAGGTTGAAAGAAATGCTAATAGTATTGAACTTGTCCTCATTTCAAGAAATAGTAAATCGTGCTAAAGCTCTAGAGAGAGCTCAGAATGAAAGGTTTGGGGATCAAAGAACCCAATCATCTAAAAGAACTGGGGCTTTATCGAGTTCTGCACCACCCAAGAGAGGTAGAGATTCTGGTACTCAGTCTCAGGCAAGGTCTGGAGGGGTAGAATCCTCCGTTAGAGAATCAAATCAGGGGAAAGTTAGACAGACCCAATCAGTAGGATTTGGTGAGGACAGAACCCAACAGAGACATTGTCAGACTTGTGGAAAATATCATGGTGGAATATGTAGGGTAGAATCCGGAGCTTGTTTCCGATGTGGTGAAATGGGACATTTTGTGAGAGATTGCCCATTGGGGAAAGGAGAACCAGTACAGTCGGAACGATCTGTTATGATACCTGGGAGAGGGAGAAGGAGAGGAAGAGGTAGGAGCCAATCTGAATCTTCTACTCAACAAGAAATACGCTCCACTGCTCGAATGTATAATATCAATACCAATGAAGATTTGATGATCCGGAGATAATAGCAGGTATCTTTCTAGTGTGAAATAAATACATTATGATAATGATTGATTTAGGCTTGCATGTTTATATTAGTAGTAAATTGGTGAAAGAATTGAGAATTCAATTAGAAGTTATTTATAGTAATATGACAGTGACAAATATATTAGGGTACAGTGTGTGGATAAGTAAGATATATGGAAAGTGTCCCATTATAATTCGGAGAATTTAATTTCTTACTAAATTGATGAATTGTTATTCAATGAATTTGAAGTAAGATTGGAAATAAACCAGTAGTATAATGTTAGAGGATTTATATCGTTCTGAAATAGAATAGTTTCTTTGCTGCATTGATGAAATAAGGCATAGGGGATGATTCTTATAAGGAGAATATTAAAAGATCAAATGATGCAGAATATTGTTATAGGAAAGTTTAAGAATATGTACATCAGTGATTTACATTATAGATGGATTATTGGTATGGAGTGATGGAACTAGAGGTTACTGTCTATATAATGAGTTACATTATATGGATTTTAAGAAAGGTTAAAGTAAAATTCATTGGAGATGTGTAGACAATATCTTATCTCCTGGTGCAATGAAAATTCGAGGACGAATTTTCTTAAGGGGGGAAGATTTGTAACATCCCAAAATACGGGATAGTGACCAAAATTGTAAAATTTCATAATATGGTGATTAAAGTATAATAGTTTAATAGTTTAATGATTTGTCAAAAATATTTCCTAAAAGTTTATTGTAATTATCTAAAGAGTTAAAGGGCAAAATGGTCATTAGACTTGAAAATATAATTAAATGATATATATATATGGATAAGGATGGAGATTTTTCCAGAAAAATCTCTTCTCTCTTTTCCTTCTTCATTTTTTTCTCTTCACGTGTGAAGCCAAGCAAAAGGTAAGTTGTCTCTTGAGTTGATTATGTGCTGAAATTTAAGTTTAGTTTTGATTATTAGATGCTAAGTAAGATTAAGGAAGGATTAATTTGCTTTAAAACAACAAAATGAAGAGTTTATGAGGATTTAAAGATTAGGAGTTTTGGAATGAAATATTGAAATAAAGTGTATATTGAGAATTGAAAGTTGAATTTGACTTGTAATCAAGTTAATTAAGGGATAGGAAGTGTTAGAATAGGAATTTGAACATGTTGCAAAACTAGTAGAATTTTTGTAATTACATAGGAATGACTATATTTGAAGTTAAAGAAGTGATTATGGAATAGAAATAAGTTTAAGTATGTGTATTAAAGTTAGGAGTATTAAGGGAGGTAAAATAGGAAGGTTAGAATTGAAAATTGATGATTTTCGAGCTTAGAATGCAATTTCTGGGCAGAGGGAACCGATACCCTATGAATGGGAATCGATTCCCCCTCTTGAACGAAAAATTCCAGATTGTTCAGGGGGTATCGATTCCCTGGGGGGGGTATCGATTCCCCCCTAAATAAAAATTCAGAATTCAATTTATTAAACCGGTTTAAGTTATTAACATCAAGTTTAAAGTTTAGGCTTCTGATAGTTGTTTTGAAATGATATTTATGTAGATATTGAGCCTAAACAAGTTCCGGAATAATCGAATCAAAGCAAGGCTAAGGTGAGTGCAATTTAAATTGTACTTATGTGATTGATCAAACATTGGCTTGCGATGAGTCAATGATAGAGTTACTATGGTAAGAAGTAACTTATATAATGTTATGTGATTACTCTGTATGCATTAGTACATAGAAATGGATGTTATGTTATATGTTACATGATTTACATGCTTACATGAAAATGCAACATATGATATTAGATATGTGTTTACACATACATTTGGTATGTGATAGAAGAGAAGGAACATGTGATTATGAGATCAAGGATTACACGTATATGTAATACGTGACTGAAAAGAAACGATATGTGTTTATAAGAGTAAGAATATGAATAAGTAATGTGAACGGTCATAAATGATAATGCCCATGTTATGTGATATGAGAGCTAGGGGTATAGTTGGCATGCCAAGGGTCGAGGGTTACCTATGTTCTTCGGGACATATGGACTGTTTACCTATGTTCTTCGGGACATATGGACTGTTTACCTATGTTCTTCGGGACATATGGACTGTTTACCTATGTTCTTCGGGACATATGGACTGTTTACCTATGTTCTTCAGGACATATGGACTGTTTACCTAGGTTCTTCGGAATCTATGGACTGGTCCTTCGGGACATTGATCGAGCTGTTGTGACAGCATAGTGGTGCACAACCTCAATGTACTCACATACCTTGAGTTCTCAAAAGTATACATGGGCTAATACATGGTCTTTACAGAGAGTAAATGGACTAGGTATGTTTTGTTGTGAAGTAGTATATGTGTTCCATGGTATGTAGAGAAATGTTCGATATATGTAGTTATACGATAAAGAGGTACTAAAAGTATTTATATTATCTCAGGTTATCATGTATACTGAATTATATGCGACTCGATTGAATTCATAGATTGAATGTTTATATTTATGAGAAATGCATTATTGTTATTATGTTTTTGCTTCACTAAGTCTATGACTTAGCGTGTAAGTGATTTACACGTAGGTACTGAGAAGCAGAAGGATCAAAGCTAAGTTCAAAGTAACAACATATCTCTGCCCAAAGACCAGATCAGAAGTAAATTATACAGTATGTATTATTATGATAAATAGGTTGGCATGTAATTAAAGTAGGTAAATTAGGTATTATGCTCTGATCGAGTTTTGTAATCTTTTAAACATATATATATAAGTACAAATGCAAAGAAATGAACTGTTAAATTTTTTTATGAGTGTTATGTACAATTTACGAAAAATCACTGTAGCAGGTTACTGTATTACTGTTCATATCGTATTTCACCGTTCATAAAAACGTTTTTATCTCAAATTTTTATACAACACACAATTGAATAATATTTGACTGTATTTTCTTAATATAAATTCAAATGTTCAGTACTTTTACAAGAGTAAAGGTTTTGAAAAATGTCAATGTGACATCTCGGACCCGTATTCAAGTCGGGTACGGGTTGGGGTGTTACAGGGTTCTTTTGGGATATGGAAAACCGAAGTAGTTAGGCTTCTTTCATCGTTGGGTTGCCGGTCGGTTGAGGTGAAGTACGGTTGCAGTCGAGTAGAAGTTGGCCACCTAGGTGTGGTGGTTGAATGGTGGCGATGGAGGCTCTCGATTCAGCTACCGGGGAAGAAAGGGAGAATGGAGAAAGGTACTAGAAATGACAGTGCTAAATTTAGGAGTTTAGCTTAGGGTTTTTTTTAGTTTAGCTTATATATTAAAGCATTTGGGTTAATTAAATTTTGGCCACAGATTTTGTTTGGTAAACTCAGATTTTCAGTCCCTCAAAAGTTGCATGTTTTCAAGTTTAAATCATGGATTTGTGATTTTTTATTTATTTATTATTAAACACTAGTTCGTAAATATTATGTATATATTTATATCAAATATGTTTCAGTTAATATGTTGTATGTTGTTTTTGTGTATTACAACATGCTTTTAACTTATACATTACAACATAAATGGATTACAACGTGCGTTTAACTTATATTATTAAATAGGTGTATGTAATTTTGTTATGAATATGTTACTTTGCATGATAGCTCTTTATTTAATCTTTAATGTATATGTGATCGTATGACAATCATTTTTACAATTTGTATGATATCCTCATGTGCATAACTCGACATATTACATAATTGGATTAAGGGTAATACACTTTTAATTTAAAATTGTTTTAAGTGGGTTGTCATAACGTATTTGAGGTCCGCTTTTAATAATTTTAAAATAAAAGTGTATCCCATTAATGACGCCTAAAAATTCATGCATCACTTTAAAATTTAGGAATTGAAGAAAAAGAAATGTTCTACTATTTAAATTTATCGAGAAAATGTTGTTATAGCTTTTAAGATCTGGTCTCGATATTTGTAAATAACCGAACATTCTTTATCTTTCTAAATCGACTTGGTAATCTTAATTTAATTTATTTAGTGCTTTTGAATATTATTAAATTCACATCTTTATTGATCAAAAATCAAATTAAGTTCGAATTTATAAAGTTCATTGCAAAGCCTTTAATTAATCGACTAGGTACCGATTTAGGGCGTTGTGGGGTGCTAATCCTTCCCCACACGTAACCTACTCCCGAACTCATTTTTTGGTAACGCATACCTCAATTTGTTGTTTTAATTAAAATTAATTTTTATTTAAAATGACAAAGCGTGTTTGGGTGCCCAATCACACCCTAATCAAATATTGGTGGCGACTCTTCGAACCGTATTTTTCGATCGTAAAGGAAATCCAAAATTTTTCGAAACGAGAGGTCTTTTAAATCGTATTTGTTTTTAAATTAAAAAGAGGATAATTAAGAATTAATGTAGTTTTAAAAATCTCACTTTTTTTATTTTAAGAAAAAAATTGTTTCGACAATATTTAACTAGTCTATGTTTCTAAAATGATTTAAAAGTCATTGCTTTTTCTCCTTTGGCCCTGGGTTTGAGCCATATGAAAGTAATTTATTTTGTTGTGGAAAATGCATATGTTTCTCAACCAGCTACTAGTTAAATTCGTAGCCTGGAGAGGACAGTCATAGTTTTTTAATTTATTAAATTTAATCCACGTATTAATCTAACTTGTATATAATTTAAATTTAATTATAAAAACATACAAGCTTGAATAATTTATGTTAAACCTAGCCTCCCTCCGGCTACAGACACCTCTATTGTAGTATTCTTAATAGGTTGAGACTGAGTGGAACATCGATTAAGAAATAATTGTAATCATATATTTGTCTCTTACTTCAGAGGATACAAATGCCAGCTTTCAACTTTACTTTGATGTGAGAAAAGAGGGTTTTATTCATGTTGATCTTTGCCAAATATGATTTTTTTCCCTTCTTACTTATCCTTTATATACCATAGTAATTGGTGGAAATGTGGAATATTTTGTAGTAGCTTTGGTAAAGATAATTCGAAGATGCTTTTATCATGTACGTTGTGAAAGAATTTATTACTTTTACGTGATGGAAAGAAAATGAAAAGGAAGAATCTGTAGAGAATAAAAAAAGAAATCAATTGAAAGTGAAAGAGATTCCTTTGGTTAACACACAGACACAGCGGAATTTGTGCCTTTCTTCACCTTCACACTTCACGGTTCATACCTTTTTCTGTCTCACTCTCTCTTTATGTAATGATTCTTTATTTCTGCCCCAAGTTGATATCTTTTTCACTGTAATGCTTATCTTCTCGTAACTCTTTTGTCTTTCGTATTCGTTTTCACGGTCATTCCAGTAGTCACCACCTTTCTTTGTTTTCTCAAAACTTAGAATGCAAGGGTTTCTCTCATATTTATTTTTATTTTTATTTGCTCTTCTGGGGATTGTGGTATCATCTGGTTCTCGGATTTTTTTTTATTTTTTAGAACAAAAACAGAACTTTGTTGTTGGTTTTGAAAGATTTTCCATTCGGAATTTGTTTTTGGCGATTTGGGTTTTCTTTTAGAAATTTCTGGTTTTTAAAGAAGGTTTGAACCAAGAAAAGATAGAGAAATGGCAGGAGGAGGAGGAGGTGGTGGTGGTGGAGGAGGAGCTGCACCAAAACCAAAGCAAGATGAGTTACTGCCGCATCCAGTCAAGGAGCAGCTGCCTGGCGTTGCTTATTGCATGACTAGTCCTCCTCCTTGGCGTGAGTTTCTCTCATTTTAAAACTCTCTATCTTGGTTACTTATTGTTGGTTTTTAAATCCCAATTTCGTCAACTTTCTAACTTTTTCATATAAAAATATGTCAATTTTCATTTAGTTTCTATATTCATTATTAATTCTTTTATACAAATGTCTATGTGATAACAGTGCGTGGTTTTGTTTCTCATTTCATTTGCAGCTGAGGCTTTATTACTGGGTTTTCAACATTACTTGGTGATGCTTGGGACTACTGTTCTCATACCAACCTCTCTAGTTCCTCAGATGGGAGGTGGAAATGTATGTTTTTCACAAATAGACAATTAGTTCTTCATGTTTATATTGTTTATTTTTGTCTAAATTTATTTATGTGTTTCACCCATGTGTACACTTCTTTGCATTAGGAAGAGAAAGCAAAGATGATTCAGACATTGCTATTTGTGGCGGGGGTGAACACATTATTCCAAACATTGTTTGGTACCCGTCTTCCGGCAGTGATCGGAGGTTCCTATACCTATATGCCGACCACCATTTCGATCGTCTTGGCCGGCCGCTATACTGACATTGTAAATCCTCAAGAGGTTAGCTTCGCTAAGACCCTACACTTTTGTTTCTTACTTGTGATAAGTTAACAGAATCCCAGAACTGAAAAGGGGTTTCTCTATTGGATATGCAGAAATTCGAGAGGATCATGCACGGAATCCAGGGCGCCCTTATTGTTGCCTCCACCCTTCAGATTGTACTCGGATTTAGTGGCCTTTGGCGTAATCTTGCAAGGTAAGTTAAGGCCTGGAGATTAGTTTATAGCACCACTGGAACTGCTCTATGCAAGTTTTTTATATGTTTCAATGCTTTTCCAGGTTCTTAAGTCCTCTATCTGCGGTTCCCCTGGTCGCTCTCTCTGGCTTTGGGCTCTATGAGTTTGGTTTTCCTGTGGTATGCATCAGCTTCCTGTGGGAACATTTGTTATAAAACTGTTTCATATTTGTCTCTCAAGCCTGGTTATTTCTTTTGTAGCTTGCCAAATGCATTGAGATCGGGTTACCACAGATCATCCTTCTCTTAGTTTTTGCACAGGTAATTTATGTTTTCCATTTAAAGATACCGAAAAAGATGGTTAATGCTTGATCACCTTGATCATACAAGAACATTTTGTTGAATTGTAAATTTGTAACAATCACCTTCTGTGTTTTTTGCAGTATATACCTCATATTACAAGCGGGGAGCAGCACATGTTTGACCGCTTTGCTTTTATATTATCTGTTGTGATTGTCTGGCTATATGCTCACCTGCTGACTGTCGGCGGAGCATATAAGAACACTGGACCTAAAATTCAAATGAGCTGCAGGACCGATCGTGCTGGGATTATAGGTGGTTCTCCTTGGTAAGTCACTTTTCTTTCTTCATTCACAAGGCAATATGATATTATCTGTGGGATCTATTATTCTTGTAATTGGATAGTTAACAGTTCATTTTTTTTTGGATAATTCATCTTTATTACCCAGTAAAGCAAAGTTTGCTACAAAAATACCGATCTCAATACAATATATACATTCTACATACAAATAAAACAGATCGGTTTAGTCAATTCCCCATGTAATATAGAGGTGAGAGTTGACTCTGTCATTCCTATTGATTCTTTTCCCTCTAAGCTTAACACTTACTAGTTCTTTAATATAATCAAGGAGCTCATCTTTGGATCGGGAGCATCCAGTAAAAATCCTTCGATTACGTTCCTCCCATAGAATGTATATGTAGGCACACCAAGCAAGCTTGAGAGTAGTGGTAAGGAGGGACTTGTCTTCCCATGTATTTGAAGCCCAAGTTAACAGGTCATCCCATGAAGTACAGAATTTTGTAATTCTGTTAAAAACAAAATTTTGTTCCATAGGAAGGAAGCAATGGAACAATCAAAGAACCGGTGATTTCTAGTTTCCATTGCTTCATTACATAGCACGCAACTCCCATCTGTAGTAATTCCCATACGCTGCAGGCGATCACGAGTAGGCAGTCTGTCGAGGGTGGTCATCCAGGCTAGCAGGCTGTGTTTGGGAATATGTTGTGGAAACCATATCAAAGAATGCCATGGAACTTTTCCTTCCTTTCACCCTTATCTCCTGCCAAATGTCCTTTATAGAAAGAGCACCATTCAAGATTGTTGTGGTTACTTCAGTTCGTAACTTGAGTATTTGGTTTAAACTCCAACTGTAGTTTACATTTCCTACCAATTTCCACAGGTTTCTATCTCGTATGACATAGGAATTAATCCAGGCCACCCATAAAGAACCCTCTCCAGCCAGTATATTCTTTATAAGCTTAATCATGCAGGCTTTGTTCCAGATTTTAAGGTTTTTCAGCCCAAGCCCTCCCTCTGATTTTTGTTGACAGATTTTTATCCAATTAACTCTTGCTCCTGATGCAGATTTGTCAGAGCCCTTCCAGAAGAACCTTGAGAAAAGTTGTTTAACTTTGCTAATTATTGATTGAGGGAGAAGAAGCTGCCTACACCAGTAATTAGCAATGCTGAACAGAATTGCTCTTATGAGTTCCAGTCTACCAGCGTAACTCAAGTTTTTACCAGACCATAAAGTGAGTCTTGCTTTAATACTAGCAATAAGAGGGTCACAATCTTTCTCAGAAAGTTTTCTAGTAGTCAATGGGACACCAAGGTATCTAACATGTAAGCAACCGTACGAAAAACCAGTAGCTTGTTTAATCTGTTCGATGTTCATCGTTGAAATTCCAACAGAGAAGGAAACACACTTAGCAGCATTTAAATTCAGTCCAGACAATTCATAAAAATGGTCAAAAACATAGATGACTCATATGACATATTCAACATTGGCCTTACAAAAGATCAACAAGTCATCGACAAATGATAGGTGAGTGAGTCCTATTTTCTTACATTTTGGATGATAACTAAAGATGCCTCTAGCAGCAGCCAAATTCAGCATTTGGGAAAGAATATTCATGGTAATTACAAAAAGAATGGGTGAAAGGGGGTCACCTTGACGAATGTCTCTTGCTCCTTTGAAGTATCCAATAAGGATCCCATTGAAGGAAATAGAGAATCTAGCTCCTGTGAAGCAAGCTTCGATCCAGTTAATAAATATTTGGGGGAGGTCCAAGGCTTTCAGGACAGCAGATAAAAAACCCCAATAAAGAGTGTCAAATGCCTTTTGGAGGTCAATCTTTATTGCACATCTTGGGGATATAACTTTCCTTCCATATCCCTTTACTAGTTCTTAGGCCAAGAGAGTATTGTCTACAATGCTTCTGCCTTTAATGAAGGCAGTTTGGTTGAGAGAGACCATTCCAGGGATGAGGCAGGTCAGTCTTTGGACTAAAATCTTGGTTATGGCCTTATAGATGACTGAGCAGCAGGATATAGGCCTGAAATCCTTGACTTTGATAGGGTTTGGAGTTTTAGGGATTAGAGCAATAGTGGTAGCATTGAATGCAGAAAGCATTGAAGAATGCTGGAAAAAATATTTTACAGCTCCCACAACATCCTCTCCAACTATGGTCCAAGCCTTTTTGAAGAACAGAGGAGTGTAACCATCTGGCCCAGGGGCTTTGTCGTTACCATGAGCAAAGATAACTTCTTTGATTTCTTCGGTGGTGACATCTTTGGTAAGATTAGAAGAGAGATCAGGAGGCATTGAATAGTTCAGAATGTCTTTCAAGAACTCATGGTCACAACCTTTAACTTTGTTATCCACTTTCCCAATTAAATTCATATAGAATTCTTGCACTTCTGAAGCCATTGCATCAAAGGTTTCAAGTCTTAATCCTTGATCATTAATGAGCATTCGGATAGTTTCCTTCTTTTTCTTAACAGCTACTGCAGCGTGGAAGAATTTGGAGCATTTGTCCCCTTCTTTGATCCATTGAACCTTTGCTTTTTGTTTCAAGAATATGAGCTCGGCTTCTTCTAGGATAAGTAAGTCTTTTTGTAATTGAAGTTCTTTATCAAAAGAATCTTCACCATTTAAAGAAAGAAGTTGTTGTTTTTCTAATTCAAGCTTCTTAGCTTTGACCCGAGAAGGTAAATCACTGTAGCAAGAATTGTTGAGATTTTTAAGATTGGTCTTGAGGCGCTTGAGCTTTAGGAACAAAATATTCATGGGACTACCAAGGGCAGGAGGATGCCAGGACTGCTCCACAATACTCAGGAAATTGAGGTGAAGTGTCCAGAAATTAAAGAATTTAAAAGGTTTGGGGTTGTTGGTTAGAGCTTCTTTCGTTAGCCAAACAATAACCATGCAGTGGTCTGAAACTCCTGGAGCTAAGAATTCAACAGCAGAGTTATGAAAAGCAGTAGCCCAATTAGAATTAATAAGAACCCTGTCAAGCTTCCTAGCAAGATAGGAACCAAATTGCTTATTGCTTCATGTGAAAAGTGATCCAATGAAGGGGTGATCATGGAGGTCAAGATCTTGGGAGACATCCTAGAATTCTTTCATTTCCGGGGAGGAGGAAGGGCAGAGCCGTTCAAGGTCTGAAGATTCATAAGGGTGCAAAGTGATGTTGAAGTCATCACCTAGTATCCAAGGAAGATGACCAATGTTTCTTTCCAGGTTTTGTAACTGATGCTAGAGCTGTCTTCGAATGATGTTGTCATTGCTTCCATAGACATCAAATATAACAAACGGAGTTCCTAAGAATAATCCTTTGACAGTTATGATCTGATCAAAAGTTTGAATAACAGATAACTCAATATTCTTCTTCCATAGAATCCAAACTCTCCCATTAACAGCAAATCCATAGTTTGTGCTAACATTCCAACAAGCAAGTTTAGTATTAAAAATATTACTGGATTTCTCTTCTTTAACTCTAGTTTCTAACAAACATAAAATATCAACTTTATTCTGAGAAGCTCTAAGAAGTACCTTGTCTTGTTTTAGAGGATTATTGAATCCTCTAGTGTTCCAAAAACTGACAATCATTGAGAAGGAGAGCCTACGGAGGAACTTGCACCCCCTACTGCTAAACTTTTGACTTTATCCAGTTTGCTCTTCTTTTTCTGCTTAAGCTCTTTTACCAGTTCGGATACACCCTTGGAAGCATTTCGACTTGTTCTTTGAGGCACATCGAGGGTTGAGGAGTTATCTTCAACCGAGTTAAGAAGTTCAAATCTATTGCTGGAGCCTGCGAAAGAGGCTTTGTCCTTAGATGGTCTTCCTCTAACTCTCTTAGGAACTGAATTTTGTGATAACGATGTTCCCTCTTTAAATGGAGGAATAGAGTCAGTAGGAGTTGCAGAAACTTTATCATGACAGCCAATAATTGTGTCTGATGAAACTTCATTAGGAGTAGTACAAATAATGTCAGTAGGAATAGATTTAATTACAGAGTCTTTCTCTTGACAGCCAACAATATAATTAGATGGAACTTCATTTAGATCAGAGCAATTAGGATCAGATGCATTAACCGTCTCTTGAAGAGATTCAGCAGGATCAGGATTAGTAATGTCTTGAATCTTAGAAAGTTCTGGTTCTACTAGCGAGGAAGTGAATTTAGAACTAGAGCCAGCTTTTCTCTTCCATACTTGGGTAGGATTTGTATTAGTTTTGGCCAGACAAATTTTTTCATTATGGCCAAACACCCTACATTTCCTACAGCAAGGGGGCAGCCAAGGAACCTCGATGTGTATCGAAGTGGTTATGTTGTCTTTAAGAACAACATCTAAGGTTTTTGGAATGGCATCTTCAACTCCTACTTCAACACAGATCTTTGCAAATTTAAGTCTGGTTTTAGAGGCCATAACCGAGTCCATCGAGATAGGAACACCAATGCAACTAGCAATATAGCTTAATCCTTCTTGTGAATAAAGTTCTAATGGGACGTTGAACAGATGAACCCAGATAGAGATTTTGGATAAATCAAAATTCAAGTGTTTAAGATAGGGTTCCCATTTTCTTAGAATTAGGGGTTTGTTAAGTATGTGCCAAGGGACATTTTCAATAACTCAATCCCTAGCAGATTCTGATGAAAAAGAAAAGACATATAGATTGCTCCCCGCGATACTCACCTGAACACGTGAACCTTGCAGAGCTTTTGTCCACAGCGAGTCAACAATTCTTTGCATTGTTGTGAAATTAGGCTCTGGTCCGAGGAACTGCCCCACTAAGGATGATTTCCATTCGGATATTCTGGCTTCTAGGATCTCTAGGGGAGGATTGATCATTGGAATCCCATCTCTGATAATCGGGGGTGGTAGTTAAGGGATTGACTGGTTGAACTCCCAAAAAGTTTTCTCCAATCCATGCGACAAAAGGGAGATAGCTTGGAAGAATCCCGACTTTAAAACAAGCTGAAAGGACGAGAGATTCACCGGAGGCACGATGGATTTTCCTGTTCCGTTAGACCTGCTAACGTGCACCCAGAGAAAGTCACTATCGTGTGCAACTAACAGTTCATTGTTTTGCTGTCTGTATAAGAACAATAATGCTCATGTAATTGAATACAACATTTTTTGAACAGGATAAGGGTTCCATATCCGTTTCAATGGGGAGCTCCCACGTTCGATGCCGGAGAAGCTTTTGCTATGATGGCAGCTTCATTTGTTGCTTTAGTAGAGGTTTTCTTCTTCTGTTATGGTCTTGATATCGGTTCCGATAATTTTTACTAATCACATTTATCTAATTTTGGAACACTTATACCATATTGTTAAATAGTCTACTGGTACCTACATTGCTGTTGCAAGATATGCAAGTGCAACTCCGATGCCCCCTTCCATTCTCAGCCGTGGTATCGGTTGGCAGGTAAAAATAAAATGATAAATTTCTATACAAATTGCCAAAGCCTAAATCAAATTGCTTGGACTTTTAGAGATGTTGAGTATGATTATGTTTTGTTTGCTTCATTCTTAGGGTGTTGGCATTCTCTTTTCGGGACTATTCGGAACCGGGAATGGATCATCCATTTCAGTGTAAGATTCTTTCCTGCAACTAGTGGCAGACAAGAAAACAACTTTTGTTCATCTAACACCTTGTGAACAATGGCAGTGAGAATGCCGGTTTGTTGGCACTAACTCGTGTTGGCAGTCGAAGAGTTGTCCAGATATCTGCAGGGTTCATGATCTTCTTCTCCATCCTTGGTCAGTTTCAAATGCCAATCTCTCTTGCTTTCTGTCTGTCACACTCCCTTGCTCATATGTGTTTGCATTCATTACTAAACAGGAAAATTCGGAGCAGTTTTTGCTTCGATTCCATCTCCGATTTTTGCAGCTTTATATTGTCTTTTCTTCGCGTATGTTGGTAAGTCATATCTGAATCAAGATTTATTATTTCTGTTCCATCCAATATTTCCAAAATTCAACACCTTTTTTTTAATGACATGTCCAGGTTCAGGGGGTCTCAACTTTCTTCAGTTCTGTAACTTAAACAGCTTCAAAACAAAGTTTATATTAGGTTTCTCTGTTTTCATGGGATTATCAATACCACAGTACTTCAACGAGTACACAGCAGCTAATGGTTTCGGTCCAGTTCATACTAGAGCTAGATGGGTAACTATCTGTTTTCTTTTTACCCTTTCTTTTACAACTCTATTTTGAATCCCTTGCAGAAAGCATAGTTATTCCTCTTCGATTTCGCAGTTCAACGACATGATAAACGTGCCATTCTCATCCGAAGCATTCGTTGCCGGTTTATTGGCAATGTTCCTCGATTGCACGTTGCACGGGAAAGAAAATGCGATCAGGAAGGATCGCGGCATGCATTTTTGGGACAAGTACAGATCGTTTAAATCAGATGCAAGGAGTGAGGAGTTCTATTCCCTGCCCTTCGATCTCAACAAGTTCTGCCCATCAGTGTGATTGATCTTCGGACATAGTGAGCATCACCTTAGAAACTATGTTTCTCAACAACGACGACATCGATCTCGTCCATTTTCACCAACTGTTAACTCCATGAAAAAAAACATGCTGCTGCAAAGTTCAAACAAATATAGTGTATTTCCTTAGTTCAGCTCCTTTAGTGGTACTTTGATGTTGTTTAGGACATCTTATATATGATTATAGAGTATTTCGCGCGTCTCCGGTGCGTGTGTTTATGAACCCATGTACTCATTAATGCATGTTAACCTTGGTTGGTTCAATTGGTTGAATACTCGTCAATTGCTGGTTCATGTTTGTGTCACGAAGTCGTTATCTTCTTCTTAAAAGACATATATGATAGGATGTGTAGCGCTTCATTTTTCTTATCGATGTGAGATTCATGTCCCCATGTCTTCAAGGCGTGACATTCTCCCACCCACTCAATTAGTGAAGTATTTATCACAGTTGTTCACCTTGTTTATCTCTCTTGTTAGGATGCTCGATTTGAAACCGGACAACCAAAGGATTATTCTGATATCATTTGTGAGATCATTATTTTTTTCTTCAAAATACATGTTTGATAGAATATCAAAAATCCCAGTTTATAAATTTTACAGCTACTCTTTTTTTTTCGACGTGAATTTTAGATCTCCACCTCTTTAAGAGGTGACACTTGCATGTTGAGTCAACTAGCCAATAAAATGGCTTCAGCAACCATCCTAAGTCTGTTGTCGTGTAGTTGTATGGACTTGCTTCATCATAAAACCAACACAATGTGCATATATATAGTCTAGTCATATCTGATACCAACGAAACATATATTATTGCAATCAATGCTTAAAAAAGAGTTCAAGTTGTAGGATCCCAGTATGAGTTAGACCAGTCCTTTCCTGACAGGCTATTAACAGGATACATGTGAGTGAAGCCATGCCAAGGGGTGATGGCCATTTGTGCCCCCACATTTCCTGTGACTGCTCGTTCGGCCTAACAATATGGTCCAATTGCCCATCCATTAGCGTCCTAATTTCAAATGCATGCAACGGAACAATGGTAATCATCATTCATGAAAAAAACAAAGGAAGGAGAAAAGATTAAAAATAAAAATAAAAATAATAAAAGTGGAGATATCTTTTCCGATCATGCATGAATTTGGTTGTTAACGTCAATTCAAATGTGTATATCTTTGTTTGGGAAAAAATAAAAGTTAAAAGACAAAAATAATGTTGGTGTTAAAAGCAAACATTATTTATATATTAAATGCCAAAAGCAAACAAGTAAAAATCTTAAATCAGAGGCTACAAGTCTTAAACATTTCATTGTATTCAACCACATATATATAATGTTACAATTATAGAGTTAATGTCAGTGTTGTTGAAACGTTTTTGTGTTTCACTTTATGACTGCACTTATAGTTCATGCTCTAGAACCCTATATTTTGCTGTCAAAACATAATCTATCTGGCGGGTGTTTAATGAGAAAATTGTCTTTAATTGTATTCATTGAGACTCAGTGATAAAAGATAATATTATTTTTCTTAGATATCTTGAATTCAAACAATTGTATTTGTATAGTGTATATAAATTGTCAATATATTAAAAATTATTATCGAGATTATCTTATAATCATTTAAAATTATTAAAACAAAATCATCTTTAACCAGTGTTTAGGTGGGAAATTTATATATATCGCCATACCTTTTACGTAACATGATGATATCGTTAATTATTGGACGTAATTTAATTTTGGTAGGGAGCTTATTGCAAGCATAAAACCCTAAACTCAAATATATTCCTTATTATCTAATAATAATAATAATAGTTTTATATTAAAGTTAAAAAGTTGTTTCCGCTGTGGAGGAGATGCTGTATTATCTTAGGTATAAAAAAAATATGAAGATGCTCTATTTACTAGTTGAAAATATATGCCTTAATTTGCCTCTTCATTGTCACGCTTTGCGTCATCCTTGTGTCATTGACCCTTTGACCAGCTCACTTAGTTTATATGACGAAATTGTATGAAATGTCAAGTTTTAGTCCTTGAACTTGTTCATTTTTTCACATTGATACTTGGACTTTTTTTCCTCCATAATAGTACTTGAATTTGTCTATTTTTCATATTAGTATTTCAGTGAGGTAGTGATTGATAGTGATTAATAGTACTTGTTCAGCGCCTTCTTTAACTTCTTACAAGAGGTAGTGGTTTTAGTTTAGCCCTAGAATATTAGAATTGTTCTATCTTAACAATTGTAAAAAAATAAAATTATAAAGGTTAGACTTTATTTTTAAAAGGTTCAATTTAAGTATCATAAATGAAAAATCTTTAGTGGTGACAAGCTAAGGTAGTGACTGTAAACTTTGATTGAGAAAGTTAAACTACTCAATCGATTGTACAAAAAGTTTTAAATTTTATTTAAGCTTTCACCAAATTTTTTTATTAATCGAGTTAACATAATCATAAATAACATGATGAAAAGAATATATGAAATTATTTATTAAAGTATTTCTTTTTATAGTTCAATAAGATTAATTTTTCAAACGTTGTAGTTGTTCTTTCAAACTTCAGCATTAGTTTTGAATTAACGATACATTTAATTAAACTTCAATATTAGCATTGAATTCTATGAGAAATTTAATACATTTAAACAATACAGATTTCAATTAGTTTTGTTCAATATTAAATTAATTAATTTTAAAAAAATCGAAACTAACATTTAAATTAACAATGCGACAAAAACTTATAATAAAAAATTAATTTAATCAAATCGTGCAGTATATTTTATTAATAAAAGGGTAAAGTATAAAAATGGTCCATCGACTATAGATTATTACTTTATTGAGTTTTTTTTTACTATTAAAAGTTACAAAATGATTATCTCATTACAAAATATTATTTTGTTGAGTCCTCAACTATTAAAAGATATAAATGATCACCCGACTATTTATATGTTCTAATCTTGTCATTTTCTGTTAAAAAATTAATGGTCGTCTAAATTGTATGTTATCCTGTTAACTGAGATATAATAAAATCTGATCTTAGAACCGTTTAAGTTGTATTTTAAGACATTAACCTATTGTTGTCCAGCTCAAAAGTCCGCCAATTTCTTAATAGAAAATAATGAGTTTGAAACATATAAATAGTCAGGTGACAATTTTGTAACTTTTAATAGTCGATAGACTTAATAAAAACAACATCTTATTATTAGATAATCATTTTATAAATTTTAATAATAGAAAGATTCAACAAAACTACACTATAATCGAAATACTATTTATATAAAAAAACAATTAAAATAACAATATATTGATCAACCTAAAAGATTCTTTCATAGAGTTAGATGCAGGAGCATGAGATAGCCGCCTTAGGTGATAAAATTGTTTATTTGTTAATGTTCTACCGAAAAAGAAGGGTTAAAATATTAAGGAAAAAAATCCAAATTATAGCTGGCCTTTATTCTGCTTATATTTCTTTCTTTCTTTCTTTTTTACAGTAAATGGCATCTTCAAGGAAAATGTTGATTAGATGTCACTCTGGGTTTACTTCAATTGCATTGGATTTCTCTGCTTTAAAAAAAATGTGTTTACTGTTCCAATATTCCATGAAAAGAAAAGAAAAAGGAAAAAAAGTGGGTGCTTTTATTTTGTACGCTTCGGGTAATATTGTATTGATAATATTTTTTATTATTTAAGAAATCTCTAAAAACTTTATTCAAGAAAACAACACTTATATAATAAAAATATATCATGTAAGTAACGTTTAAAAAAAACATTTTATAGAATATGCTTTTGTTGACACTATACGTTATCCCAACAAAATCTTTAACCTTTACATTATTTAAGATTAAAATAAAAAATAAGAATAAAAAACTAAAAATACACAAAATAATAAAATATCGAATTTATAATTTAATATAAAAAATAAACCATTTTAAAACAACTGGATAAGGATGAAAGCTGGCGCGGAAAGATTCGAAGTTCTGCTTTTGTGTTGGTAAAAAATTATGGGATAAAGAGCAGTAAGGTCACGTTGTAGTAAAAAAGTCATTTGGGGTGAAAGCAGGGATCAATCAAGAAGATGTATAGTATGGTTGTCCTTTTAAAACTTTTTAATATTTTATTAATATCTTATTTTTTTATCTCTTAAAATTTTATAAATTTAATTTCTCGTAACATAATTTTTTTCATATATCCCTTAATAAAAGCCTAAGGGTTGGCCTAGGAGTTAGCATGACATGTTAAAGGTGATGTTGGAAAGATAGTTATTGTCCTGTCATGCCAAAAACAATTCACCATCGCATCACACGCATGCTTACAAATTAGTACTTATCTTTGCATAGGTTTAGACTTTGTTTTCGTTTAATTATCGATATAAACTATGTATCAAATATATTATTGATTTTTAGTATCAAATAATATTAAGTTATTAAAGTGTTATCATTTTAATGATTAAATAATCTTAATACTATTCTATTTAAAGTTTTTACTAATTTTCTTTTTCAAGTATAAAAAATAATATATTACTGTTTTGAAATTATTTTTTTAAGAATGTCATACTATTTACTATTAAATAGAATAAAATTAAAAGATGTTTGATTTATAGAATGCAGAATTAATTTTAGAAATAAAATTATAGAATGTAAAATAACGATGTTATGTTATAAAGAATATTACAATTATATTATTTTGTTAATTTTAATAAAATATAAGATTATAATATTTGAATATTTGAATAAAATTTTTAAAAAATATTTTATTTATAATATGAGATTATAATTTAATTATATTTTTTATAAATTAAATTTTCAAATCTTATACCAAAATCTAAAATAAAATCTTATATTATGAATATAGGATCATGTGACCTCGTCCACACCCAAAGACCTAAGCCTAGTAGTACAAGCTCCCAAACTTTGTAAGAAATCTCCACGTGGAGGTCGTGCCGCTTTCCCAGGCCTAGTGCCAGTGGCCATTCGTCATGCCTTAAAGTTGAAAATGATAATTATTAATATATAAACATTGATTTAGTAACAATCGTAATCTAATAACTACCCTTAAAATCTTATTATTATCAAACAATAATGTGGCGTTTATGAACAAAGGGACGGCCTGCTTCAGCCACTTTCTTATTATGTATATATATCAGCTGGCTAGAAACAGACAGCTGCGCCTTCCCTCCTTTTCTTCTCTCTAATATTTCTTAGTTTTTCGCTTTCGTTTTGCATCATAATGGGGAATTGTCAGGCCATCGATGCCGCCGCGTTGGTGATTCAACATCCGTGCGGGAAGATCGAGAGGTTGTACTGGTCGGTTCCGGTGAGTGAAGTCATGAGAATGAATCCCGGTCATTATGTGTCGCTCATCATTCCGTTACCTGTATCCGAGCAAGATGACAAGGAGGCGCATTTTACCCGTCTCAAGCTTCTTCGTCCTCGTGATACTCTCGCCCTCGGCCATGCTTATCGGCTCATCACTTCTCAAGGTCTTTTTTTTTCCACCGGATCTTGATTATCGCTTCATTTTTTATTTTTGAGTGACCAAAATGAAACCATGAATATAGGTGGATGACTAAATATGTAGTCTACCCTTATTTATTTATTTATCTATCCTTGTTTTGATTAATAAACTGATGGTTTCTGCATTTTGTAGAGGTTATGGAGGTTCTCAAGGCGAAGAAATACGCGAAAACGAAGAGGCAACAACAACACATGGAATCAAATGAACAGTTGGAGCACGAACAAGGGGACTTACAGACGCAGGTGACGGAGCATGAAAGACGACGCCCGAGGACAGCGCCGGCGATGAGCTCAAAATCATGGCGGCCTTCATTACAGAGCATCTCTGAGTCTGCAAGCTAATATTGTTCGTTTTTCGGGTTATATTTGTAAAGATCGGATTGGTTTGAAAGTGGTTATCAATAACAGTTTCATTATGGAGGAAAAAATAGAAATTCACCATATTAATGAAGATGGTAACTTAGATTCGTTACTGTAATGAATAAAACATTTAATACGATATATTAAATGTTATTGTGAATACAACTTTGGATAATATATAGAATAAAATATTATTATAAACAAAAATATTGGACACATCTTTCATATTAGAAAAGTCATAAATTCAATGTTGGGAATGAGTTTTAAATTGAAATTATGTTAAGAAAATCAGGATTTAGAGTATCAACTCTAATTTTAGTATGGCTCTATTTTTAGGATGTTGAAGATAGAAGGACTTGTGTTTTCCTATTTTTATTTAATAAAAATTGAATTTATATTTAGATTTAATATAAAAAATAATTGTTTAATTTATGTATATTTTAATTTTAGATCTTTACATTATTTTATTGTTAAAAAATGTGTCTAGCCAATCTTTCAATCCGTTATCATTTTAAAATTAAACTGTCAACGTTTATTAAAAAAATACGTCATCGATATATTATTTTACATGTGGCATAAAATATAATCACCTCTTATTTTGTAAAATAAGCAAATATAAAATTCATAATTTTTCAAGAATAAAAAGATAAAATATCTAAACCCCTAAGCCCTACATCTCTGTACTATCGTCTTTTCACCCTTTCTTTCAAATCGGTAGCGTTTGTAAGATTCCCAATTGATCACCCTCACCACCTTTCTTTACCTTCCCGCAACAAAGTGCTTAAAATAATGCTATCATTTTCCTCACGAACCATAAGATGTGTATTTTTTTTTTGCACAGTAAATCCCTTGCATCTTCGACAAAACATAATATCACTTGAATTTATTATGAGACATCAAAATTGAAGCTACTTCCAAAACACCTCAGATAAACAAGTGACCGCCACATAACCGAGTCCTATAATCTAATATCCATCTAACCTTGTGAAGTCGGCAATAACATCCCGCTTATCTTCTTCATTTTGAAAGCCAAATTTCTTCGTAAACACCCATGTTTTTTAAGCATCTTTAAGTGTTAACCTTTTGCAATTAATGTCCAAATCACATAAAAATGTGCATATTCCATCGCACCGTAAGTTTGTGTTAGCATATGCACCCGTCGTTGCAATCCCTCACCTATCAATGTCTTCCAAAATCCTTTATTGTGTCGTTCTTTGTCAATGTCAACGTATTTCCAGCGTCACCTGAGCCTTCGTATGTGTCTCTTTCTCAACACAGCAGCTGCCTTTCATTACCACACCTCCCTATCGTGCACACTCTACCCTCCTTGAAGGTTGCATGCAATATGTCACTCTACTCCATTGGGGCCATTACTTGCACTTAGGCAGTTAGGCCTATCATGTTCAACACAACACATTAACTTACAACCCATTTGTATTGGTAAATTGTAATAATTTCAGGCCAATTAGACAGTTGTTGTCGGTGGTCTAGGCTTGGGTGTCAATTGCCAAAGCTGAAACCCAACCTAAAACACTTAGCCCATTTCTATTCTTAGGATAGAGATAATAATATAACTTTTCTCACTTAACAATAATTTTATTTAAATACTTGTAATTTTCAATTTAACCAATTTAAACACTGACGAATAAGTTATGTAATACAATTCAAATCTGATTAAAACAAGTCAATTTAAAAACCAATTAGAAGGCAGAAAGTGTTTAAACAAATTTCAAAAGGTAGTTGAAAAGGGTGTGTTGTAAATGGAGGGACCTTATACATTAAAGCAATGTGATAATTAATTTCGTCAAAGAAAACAAATCTTAGACACGACCATCACGTTTACATTTCTTCAATCTCTATATATGCAAATAAAAATGGTTGTCCCTTGTTCCCATATGTAATGGGGTAAGGGGAGATAAGATAGTAGGTTGGCCCCAACACCAGGTTGAGAGCAACTTCCGTAGAAGACCTCCGAATTATGAAATGCCCTCCGTGGGACTTGATCCCACGACCTCAAGGTTAAGAACCTTGTGCTCTACCAACTGAGTTGGATAGTTATCTCTCTATATGTGCAAATGACACTCTCTAAAGCCTTTGTTTATAATCAACCAAATGCTCTACCTTTTCTTGACAACAATGGATCAAAGTGGCATACAAACATATTTTGATACTTATATTTAAATTAATCGATTCATAAATTAAGGTCATAAGCATATGAATGAAAAGTGAACACTATACATACGTACATACAATATGTTTTCCAAGTTATCCACTTGTTTCCCTGACTAGAAAAGAAATTAATGATTAAAGAAAGATTTGGGTTTGAAATATTGAATCAGATTAACCATGCATTCATTTTCCAATATCAGCATATTGTACTTTTAAAAAAAAACTCAATTATATTTAGGTACAAGCTTTCAGCTAAAGAGATGTTACTTTTGCATGTCCATGAGCCATGAGGTTTCACGTTTTGTCTTGAATTAAACGGAGTTTCATCAAAGTATGTCGTTAACGTGCGACTTTCATGTGATAAAAGTGGGGATATGACACATATCACTGTCGAAAGTGATAACATGATGTATCATATGTCGAAAACAATGATGCAGCACATATTATATGTCAAAGTGATGGCATGCGTAACAACATAACACATGTTTAAAATGATGACATGATAAATATTACATATCGAAAGTGATGATGTGATATATGGCATATGTTAAAAATAATTACGTGACACATATCACATATCAAAAGAGATGGCTTGATCAATTAATTAAAGACATTTTATCGTAAAATAAAAAATTAAAGGTCACGTTACTTTTTAAAAAAATATATAAATTAAAATAACTTATTCAGTAAAATATTAAAGATTCTTTACATGCGTTATAATTATTAGCAATGTAATGTACATATATAGGTGGCTTGATTAAGAGGAGAGAAAATGCAGATTATCCAGTCTTGGGAATTGTGGTGTGTAGGCACTATGACAAAAGCTAAACAAAGAGGAGTAACAACGCTCCCTCGAGAGTATCCAAAGACCCCTATAATTATGAGTTGGGAACCCCAAAACAGGGCCTCTCGGCACCACTCCACACCTCTACCGGTACAAACATCTTTCATATTTGGCGGTTCATGTTCACATGATTAAAGAGACAAAATATGGATTTCATCTCAGGTATGTGATATATGATCAAATGTAAACATATGTACACTTTTCTTTCTTTCTTTCTTTTTCTTTAGCGTGCTTCGATGGGGACAATTGAAGTGCGTTATGGAGTGTCTTGAATTCAGCAGTAAATCAAAAACCCAGATCTGGGAAATTTAATCATATCTTTCTAGTTTTTGAACTATTTAGCATTAAGGAGGGGGACCAATATGAAACTTTTACAGAGAACCCCACGAGCTGAACAAAAGAGTTGGTAAAAGACCTAGATTCTGCACCCTCCTTATCCCTCCACTTTTCATATATAGGGGAAGCGAAAAAGAAATTTTGGCTCTTGGGCTTTATACTTTGGATTCCTCACTTTAAACATCATTTTTAGGGTTAAAAAGAACTTGTGGGGATATATTCAAATATAAATATTATTTGAATGACATAATGATAAAGTGAGCCTTCCTGTTTAAATAGTCACTTTGATTTTTTTAATCAATTTTCTAATTTTTAATCAAAATATTTCATGTTTGATGAAAAACGTATGTAATTGATATGACATTTTCACTTATACTTAATTATTGACTTATTACATTTCACGTCATCAAAATGATGACATGACATGCATCATGTTATTTAAAGTGACAATAAGACATGTGTCATACTACTTAAAGTGATGATATATTATGTGTCACGTCATCAATTAATCACATATGAAAATATTACATCAATAATATATGTTGATCGTTAGTTAATTAACGATTTTCATCCAATAATAATTATTTTAATCAAAAATTAAAATGTTGAACTAAAATACTTCTTGAAAAGAATGAATGCCTAAATAACTCATGTAGACAAATATTGAGTGATTAATTTATCATTATGTTCATTTGAATTTGTATATAACATATCAGTCGCCAGGAATTATACTTGTTCATGTACAAGTGTGGCATGTGACACGTTGTAGTACCTTAAGTTGTAGGAGTCTCACACATGAATACCATTTAGGTCTGTCCATGTATAATCTTTGTGTCCTAATGACATTTTCATTCAAAGGGAAAATAAAATTTTCATTTGGTTCTCGGGAAAGTGACAGGGAAAGTTGCAAACGAAGATTTTGACTATATCTTTAATCGTTTTCCATGATAAATTTTAGTAAAAAGATCTCGTAGATATTTCATAAGTTTAAATTTAACAATTAAACTTCATTTAAAAAACACAAGCATACACGTTTTTTAGGACGGGACTCCCTGAAAAAGAACAGAAGCACATGGCGTTATAGGGTGGAATCATGGTGAAAAATGAAAACCCAAACTCCCATATCATATGGCATGAGTTGGTGTTGATGATGATGGCGTTGGGAATGAATAGTGGTGGGAACCGGTTGCTCACAAAATCCAAATCCTCTTTGGTAAAAAGCTTTCTCCCAAAACACCAAAATGTCCCATCTTTATCCATGCCCCCACTTTCAATAGCTACGTTTATACGCTCCACCCCATCATCCTCGTCGATAAAAATCACACACATTAAATTTATTAAGTGAATTTGATGGTTAAAAGTAATATTATTTCTCTTTAAACTTTTAGATATAAATAATTATATGTGTAAGGTATAATATCAATGATTAAAAAATTTATCAACAAAACAAATATTATTTTATGATCACTACAGAATATTTAGGAAAAAAACGCTCACACACATAAAATAATATAAAACTGTTTAGTATTACTACCGCACAAGATTCCTCGATGCAGTTTGAAGGGATATTTCGTAATACGGCCCTTGATATTTAGTATTAACACCTACTTATTATTTTCCATAGAAATTAAAATATACTTTTATAAACTATTCCCACACCTTGGCCTATTATCTGTCCCATTTGTGGGTTAATCCAACTTTCTTTTTTATTAAATTGTGGCATAAACTACACAGGGTGGGCTGTGGGGGATTAATTATAGTATTCGTTTTTAGTTTGCATTTAAGTTATAGTGTGACATTTTTAGTGGGGAAGATGGTGTCTTTTTGGGTTGATAAATGATAAGACTCCCAAATCTTCATGGCTCCCACCTTGCTGTAGCAATCATAAACCACCAACTTGCATCAATCGATTGGTGAATGGCTGCCCTCACACAATTATATAAATGGCTTCTTCATAATTATATTACCCAACTGCATTCTGATAATCGAATTCACTCTGTTGACAAACAAGTAAAATAAAAGCTAGCTAGGGTTTAGCTCTAGAAAGGAGAATGCTTTGTATTGATTCAAGTTTTAATAGATAATCAAGTTAGATTTTCTTATAATTTTAATGGTCTAATGTTATTTAATTATCAAATTTGTTTAGGTAAAATATTTTTAAAAAAAACAACTTTTTATATGCGTAAGTTTTCAACTCTCTAAATATAGAACATGTCTGAAATTGACCTTATAAAAATATAATGAATCTTATCCTTTAGAATTATGAGAATGAAATTATTGAAGAGATATGGTATCTTTGTTTGAGAAATGTATTTTGCAAGAACGTAGAGAGAATTTGGTAATACGATGTTTGTAAAATATATTAAATCTTTGGTATACAAGGAATTTTAAGTATTTGAATTCTTTATTATCTTTATGTTTATAATATTTTTTTCTCATTCGTAGAGTTAGATAGTGTCGAATCACGTTAAATTTTATCTATTGTATGTGATTTATTTCAATTTTTTCACTTTCAAATTTCTAATAAGTGGATTGTGTTAGCAAGATTAAAAACATGCAAATAGATAAAACAATGGAAAACAAACAAATGGAAATTAAAAGAAGGAAATGTGAGAAATCATGGTTAAACCAAACGAAATTCAGTC
Source organism: Hibiscus syriacus (assembly GCF_006381635.1). Taxonomy (NCBI): domain Eukaryota; kingdom Viridiplantae; phylum Streptophyta; class Magnoliopsida; order Malvales; family Malvaceae; genus Hibiscus; species Hibiscus syriacus. The sequence goes on along the minus strand of NW_024061960.1, from coordinate 8,543,798 downwards.
ACAATCTCTAATGAAACAGTTGATTAATTTCTAATAATTAATTTGTAGATAAAATATTATATTTAAAAACAATTAAACATAGGCTTGGTCATCAGTTAATGTCAAGAATCGACTTGAAATTGTTATATGAGAATGGGTAAGTGGTCCTTGCATCCTTTAATCTATGCGAAGGAATATACATGTGAAGGTGAATTAAGAACGAGTCCAAGTGAGTTAGATAAAATAGTACTATTGAATAATTGTCACCCTGTGTCGGATTCCCGATCACACACTGGTCCATACCAAGTGTAGTGAGGGGAGTGAAGTGAGATGATAAGGTTAGAAAGCAATTTGCAGGACACGTTTACGTTTTTAAGTTCCACTTTTTAAATGGCCATTGTTGTAATCTTCACCCACATTATGCAAGAGATAAATGCACCCTATGTCTGCGATCTAGGATAGTATGGAGAGAGACACAAAATCTTATATTAGGGGAAATAAATTTATTTATATTTTTATATGTGGAATCTGCAGAGACGGAAGCAGACGACGTTCTGTTTTGGAGGAGATAAGAGAAGATATTTAAGATGGAAGAGAGGAAACAAGGTTGCCATGTTGATGGCCAGTGAAAATTGGTAATTAGGGCCGGAAACTGAGGGGGTCATGTTCATGAGTTGAACCATCTGCGGGACCAAGTCCTAGTCCCTTCACTCATGCCTCCACAAACTTCTCTTCATCCATTTATTTATTTGCTTTAGAATTCAGATACAAAATATGTAACGTCAATTAAGAGGAAAAACAAAATAAAGAAAATATTGAAATAAAATGATATTATAATATTATTTTTATTTATTCACGGTTCGAATACAACAAGCTTAGAAAGGCCCCAAAGACCTTCGTATATTTGTTTATGAACCAAAAACTGGTCATGAAACAGATTTTCCTCCTCCTCTAGAGGAAATTTCCAACAAAAAAAAAACCTCAAAGGGGAACAAATATATGCACACACGTGTCTCCATCACACGCGAGGCGTAAAACGTAGAAAGAAATGAAGATGAACGAAGAAAGAAAGAAAGAAAGGCATTCCCGCCAAAAAAAGCACACATAAACACGTGTGTTCCACACATGCCAAATGCGTGAACACACAATCCACTCGGCCCCCAAACTTCAACGTTTTGATCCCTAAATCGGCCGACCCAATCTCTCTGCTTCGGCTCCCCCTCGGCCTAAGGGACCACCCATCACACTTAAAATATTTACACTCCCTTGGGAATCTGCAAACCCATTCCCACCAACGAAATTATATTTAATAAATATGCAAACTCGCCAAACTCTTCTTTTTCTTTTTTTTTACATGCACATATGTATATACTCTTGCATGTCAATTTTCTCTCAAAACCCTGACCCACACCAAAATTATATATATTTAGGTTTCTAAACAACTTGGGCCACCATTTTTATCCTTTTCTTTATTGTTTTCTTACTTGCAGTTTCTGTCATCATCCACTCGGAACCAGCTATTTAATTTTCTCCGTTTGATTGAAGAAGATGAAGAAGATGAGGAAGATGAGTCACTTGGTCTCATTCGGCCTCGGATCGTTACCCGAAGCTGTGGTAACACCTTTGGTTGTTTCCTCCTCGCATTGTCTTCCACGAGCTCTTGCATTAATCTGTAGCAGCTTAGGATTCTCTCCTGCAAAAATTGAATATATTTTCCCATATTGGCCTTTGCAAATAATTTCTCAGTTTGAACATTAGTTAATTGAACTTACCTTGTTTAGTCCATCACACCATGACTCCGCATGTTCAGGATTGAAAAGGCACAAGTTTGGGATTTCGTTGGCCGCACAAAGTATCGCCGCCGCAGCAATACTTGACGGCCGATACTCTAGAAAGCTCGCCTCTGTTTACAAATTACAACATCAAAACAAATACGAATGTCAGCTGATATACAATATCAACCGACAGAAAGAGTATAGAGTTGGTGATAATGATAATAGTACCTTTGATATTGGATAAAATAATATCCGATGCCCTTGAAATCAAGAAGCCCAGAAAAGTTGCGGTTGGGTCGAGCTTGCATGCAAAGAAATCAATGAAACAGAATGGCGTTACTGATCGCAGTCTCCAATCCAGAACCGTCAGCACAAGCAGTTCCATTCTTTGAATTGTTTTTGGTTCAAAAATGTATTTCGCTCCCTCTACCTGTACATAGATGCAGCATTTTGTTGGAATTAGAATAATTTCTAATCCGCCAAAATAAATGTTTCCAAAAATTGTTAGAAGTTTACTGAAAATTAAATAATTGTTGTTGATAGAAGGAGCAATATTATTATACCTGGAGATCTATAAGAGAGGGAACAAGAGGTTCCTCCATCTTCGCCGCTAACGACAAGCAAGCGATAGATAAAAGTTGCAATGGCCACCCACTATTTTCCTGAAGAGTAAAACAAATATAACTTATTTTTTAAAACAAATATATTTACAGACAATAGTCAAGAACTTAGATAACAACCATCGCTTAATTATTAAGGTCAGTTAGCTGTTGATTATAAAACTTAAATGGATGTTACTATGATTAAAGATATGAAACATGCTATTTTATTTTAATTAATTACTGAGTTACTAGTGTCCTTTTCAGAATTTCATTGTTGTTGAAACTTCAACAGAAAAATCCACTGTTATTGAAAAGGCAAATATAATTGCATCAAACAGTGAAATTTTAATGATTCCAATTCTGTTATCCACCAAATAAATCCTTCAGTAAACTTAAGAGTGACGGAAACAAGAGCTCACCGGCAAGCGGCGGGAATACAAAAACCGATCCAAATAGTTCACGGAAAGATAGGCCGTCAAAGGCTGCAAATTGTAGTATGACTGCACCTGCAAACAAACAAACAAAAAGGGATTATTAGCATTGCTTGAAACGAAATCGAAAAAGTTGAAAGCAACATCCGGCCAATCACTATTCATCTCCGTCCATCCATCGGCTGTTGTGTGCAAGTTAGCAGAACATTGAAACTTTTGAACTAACGTGCGCCAGTGGTATTATTGTAATATCGAAGAACAGAGACTGTTTGTACATTCTTAGTCCGTTAAACGGTTTACCTTTAGAATCCACGCAACAGATTCCTCTCGAGCCGACGCGTCAAGAGATTGACACTGAAACCGAGCCAAGTAATCGAATCCGGGGACGAAGTTCGTTTCGTCTTCAATGAAGCCATCGATGGAGGATTCCTCGATGGAAGTCGCCGGAGACTTCAGATCCGACGAAAACACCGGGGAATCGCTAGATAACACCTCGTCGGAATCCTCGGCGCAGAGCAAGTCCGTGAAGCGATCGGGACATGATAACGACATATTGATAGTGGTTTCGATGACAGCAATCCTGGCCGTTGATTCCTCCTCATTATCTCTCCATGCCCACCAGTAGATCGAGTAATCTCGATGTCGAAACAAAGAGACGGAGATGTTCTTCTAAAATGTGTCGGCGAGTGTGTGAGTGAGTGAGGGATATAGAGGAGGAGGAGAGAAAGAGAAACGGTTTTGGGGGGGGGGGGGTTTGAAGCGTTGATGTAGTTTTTGATAGTTGGGGGCTGAGGGATTCCTTTTGGGGAGGGAGGCTACGTTTTATTTCAGGCTTGATTGAGGAGCAATATTTCCCGGGAAACGGGATTCCATTTTTTGGAGGGTACTGACAAATTGCAGAATTTAAGAGACGGAGAGTCATTGTTATTAGGATGAACTATACCAAAAGAGATCATTTAATTATGGTTTCATAATAAATAAGTCACCTTTTTTTTAAAAGTTATAAATAAGCCACTTAATTAAAATATTATTATAAATAGATCACCATATCGTTAAAATTGAAACAAACTTTTAATGTGATATGATATAATAACATTTTTAATTCACAAATCAAACAAGCAAGTTTATCGTATCAAAGTAGTAGTTGAATAATTGGATTTTACCATAAAAATAAATAAAAACGTAATATAATATTTTTATGAGAAGCAAAATAATTTAGTCAAAAAATAAATATTAAAATGATGAAATTTTTAAATATGAAGAGTTGAATTTATTAAATTATTTCATATTAAGAATAAATTGATAAACTGTGTAAGTTTTAAGGAATAAAATTATTATTATATTAAGTTACATTGTTATATTATCTAATATTTAATGAAGTGAATTATTTATAATAATATTTTAATTGAATGGTGTGTCTATAACTTTATTTAAATAACATGTTTGATATTAAATCTATAATTAAGGGGCATTGGATGTAGTTTACCCATATTATATTTACTACTACCTCCGGACTCGGACAGGATGATTAAAAGGATAAAGTTTATCATTTGAGTTTTTGTTTCTATTAAGTGTTGGGGTAAATTACCTTTCTACCATTTGTCGTAACCGTTTTTTCGACGGAACAATCGCTTAATTGTTTTAAAAAAAAATTACGACTTTTTCTTTTGGAAAATGGGTATTTTGAAGTAATTTGAAATAAATTGAAAAGAGTCGTCATCAACCTTTGAGTTAAGTAGGTCGAATACCTAAAAACATCTTTTAAAAACAATTTTAAGAAAAATCATTTTTTTAAGACAAAAACTGGTATGTGTTTACCAAAGATTCGTTTAAAACAGGTTCGGGAGTCGGTTACGCGTGGGGAATGATTAACACCCCCATAGCGCCCAAAATTGGTACTGTTTCGCTTACACGTTGTCGTAATGGTAGAAATTATGAATTCAAATATCAAGTTAAAATATGATCCGCTTATTGAAATTTAATTAATTTACTTTAGATTAATAACTTAAAGAAAATAAATAAAATAAAATAAGTAATTAAACTTATAAGAACCAAAATAATTAGAACAAAAACTTAAAGGGTTAATAAACCAAAATAAAAAATTACAATCATTAAATAACACATGTACTAAAATGAAAATAATCCAAAAATGAAATTTAGAACTAAAGTGCAACAAATCAAAAACTTGAAGGCTAAATCACAATTAAACCAAATTAAAACAAAGACTAAAACGATATATTTACAAACATCATAGCCAAATTCGAATAATATAAAAAATACACAAATATATTAAATCAATGACTAATATTTAATATTTATAAATATTATGCACAAAGTCAAATATTAACATAACATGTAATAATGTCGAGTTATGCACATGAAGATAACATACAATATTAATTAAAAGATGCCTTGTACTTAATTTATATATTAAAATGAATAAAACTACATATGTAATTTATAAACAATCAAAAACTAATAATAACTACATATTGTGAAGAAAATATGCATACACATTCTAATAATAACATACAAAAGAAATAAACATTAAATATATACATGAGTAAATAAAATATAATATATACATATGTGCAATAAAATGTATAAAATATATGACTATATACAAATTATAAAACGTTAATATATATATATATATATATATATATATATATATATAAGTCATGTAAATATTCAAACATGCATATATATGTAAAAAAAACACCAATGATAATATGGAAACCTTAAACAATATTACAAATAAAATTATTTACACATACGTGGTGATTAAGAAGGCTAAAGGATGTTAATAATAACTTGTAATTATAAACTACAAAATCAACATCAAATCGAGATAATAATTAAATATCAAACAATATATATACTAACAATGAAAATAACTCACAAAACAATATTATAGATTTAATTAAAACACACACCATACTTATAAAATGATCAAAATCAAATAATATAAAAAAATTCAAATGAATTAATAAAAAACGTATAATACTAAAACATGAATAAATTAAAGTAAGATAGTTAGATCTCAAATATAAGCATAATTATTCATATAAACAAGTAAGGACGAAATTAAAATTATCAATAACTAATAGACTTGAAATGAAAATAATGAAAACTTCATTAATGACCAAATTAAAATAATACAAACCAAGAGGGTATGCTTCATTAATATTCCATATATGAAGCATTAAATTTTTGCTTGGTATTTTAACCAAGAAACCTGCGTGCGTGAGAACCAGAACCCCCTTCCTTCTTTTCTTCCTTCACGTATATCTCTGCCCCTTGTTGGTGACTTTCAGCGTGCCCCCCAAACAAGGATTGATTGGGGTTTTTATAGCCCCAATTCTCACATGCTTTTACATAAAATAATACAATTTTTTGGGTGTTTGATGACCAGACATGCATTTATCCATTTAGTGCCAGGAAACAAAGGATAGTGGTAATTTAGGTATGGTGGGGTAAGATATAATGAAAATGGCACTTGGTGGAGTCATGAAATACGTGAATGGTGGAGTGGGTGGAGTATGGGTAGTGGAGCATAGTAAAAAAAATGATGCTGACAGCTGCCCCGCTTTGCTTTTTGCTGTGAAACGGGAATGAAGCAAAGATAATAAAGCATCATTTTTATCTTGGTCTCTTCTTGTCACACTACGAATCTCTTCACTGGGAATGTCAATTCTTCTTCTTCTGCAAAATCGTCGAGTCTTTGCTGCAAATGATGTCATCTTGCTTCGTTCTCTTAGCTGAGTCTTCATCTTCAATTCTTCAGGTTATGGGTTATTCTCATTACGATCTTTCTCCTTTAGGACGAGTTCTTCTCATTATGAACTCTTCTGGAAATATCAATCCCTCAAGCGAGGCGTCACTGATTCAAAAAGTCGTGAATCGAGTGATAGGTCAAACAAGCTCTTCTTATTATGAACTTTTTCTCCATCTGTCGGATGAGTTCTTTTCATTATGAACTCTGTACTGGAAATATTGATATGTTTATATTCTCTTTGAAAATTTTCAGACTTATAAAAGATTATCATGTGTCAGTAATAATTGTGTTTGAAGTACCCGAAGGTATTAGCCCAAAGGTTTTATCATCTTGCTCGAAAGGCTTACAGATGACCCGAAGGATTTAAAAATAAAAAAAAACCCCGAAGACTTAGTTTCTTAAAATCTCATTTGAAAACATCTTGCACTGAAGGTCTTATGGATGGCCCGAAGGACTTAAAAATCAAGAAACCCCTGAAGGCTCAGTTTCTTAGATCTCATTTGAAAACATCCTGCACTGAAGGTCTTATGGATAGCCTGAAGGACTTAAAAATCAAGAAACCCCCGAAGGCTCAGTTTCTTAATTGCCATTTGAAAACATCCTACACTGAAGGTCTTATGGATGGCCCGAAGGACTTAAAAATAAAAAAAACCCCGAAGGCTCAGTTTCTTAATTGTCACCAATGAACCCCTACATATCGCGTTGGTCCCTCAAGTGGTCATCAAGTTTGTCATCAAGGAACCCCTACATATCACGATGGTCCCTCAAGATTGTCATCAAGAAACCCTTACATATCACGATGGTTTCTCAAGCTTGTTATCAAAGAACCCCTACATATCACGATGGTCCCTCAAGCTTTTCACCAAGAAACCCCTACATATCACGATGGTTTCTCAAGCTTGTATATCACGATGGTCCTTCAAGCTTTTCTTCAAGAAACCCCTGAAAATCAGGCTTAGTTTCAAAAAATAGTGTTTCGAGCGAAACTATCTCAAGCGAGATAGAATCTTCTGTTTCAAGTGAAACAATCTCAAACGAGATAAAATCTTCTGTTTCAAGTGAAATTGTCTCAAGGGAAACAAAATTTGTTTCTAGGGAAACCGTCTCAAGGGAGACAAAATTTGTTTCAAGGAAAATTGTCTCAAGGAGACAAAATTTTTCTGTTTCGAGAGAAACTATCTCAAGCGAGATAAAATCTTTCTGTTTCGAGGGAAACTATCTCAAGCGAGATAAAATCTTCTGCTTCGAGGGAAACTATCTCAAGCGAGATAAAATCTTTCGTTTCAAGAGAAACTATCTCAAGCGAGATAAAATCTTTTGTTTCGAGGGAAACTATCTTGAGTGAGATAAAATCTTCTGTTTCAAGAAAAAACAATCTTGAATGAGATAATATCTTCTGTTCCAAGGAAAAACAATCTTGAGCGATATAAAATCTTCCGTATTAAATTAGACTGTCTCAAGCGATACAAAATTTGTTTGAAAATGTTGAATCTGAAGATGATTGCTTCCTCTTGCTGAGGATATCTTGTTGTATTTTACTCTCATTTTTTCTGAAAGATCTGCAAAAATGTAGTTGAATGCAACTATTATGAATGAATGTTTGATGCAAAGATGCAAATTCATGTAGGTGTAATGCATGACTTTTTTTATATACAAATGATGTTCATATGAATAAAAAAAATGTGATGCAATCTTCATTTAACTTCAAAGTGGCCATCTTGGTCTTCTTCTACTTGATCACTTCTTCCCAAAGCCTACTAAAATATTCATATAGTAACTCATAATTTCCAACTTGCATTTTTGAAGATCCATCTAATCTTCTTCTCTCTTCTTGTCATCTTCGTTTTCTGTCTTCATTTCAGAGAAAACATTTTCTTTCTCAACTTCTTGATACGATCAGAAATATGATTGTGTTGCCCTATTTTAAGAGACTATGCGTATGACTATGCCAAACTCCGTAAAGATCAAAGGGAGAGTTGCGTCAATTCTGATTTGACTCTTGAAACTCGACATCAGGAAGACCTATCCAAATTTTCATGTCACCACATCTAGTCAAACATCAAATGAGACTCATTTTTAACAACAACCCATCTTTCAGCTTTAGTTGATACCACTAGTCTCTTGCTATTAAGATTTTATCACCTCTTTCGTGGAAAGAAATTTTCATCATATCTCACTTCTAACCTTGGGGTTGAAGAAGACAAACTTCATCTTGAGTCCATACATAGAAACACAATATGATCGCAACATTGGTTCAGCACCATAATCACTGATTCGTAAAGCATTTGACAACATATTCATCATTTTCTGTAGCTTCTGCTCGTATTTCTCAATCAGTGATGCTCTTTGCATAATGTTTGGAGCTTTTGTAGGGTGTCACTTAAGAACAAAGCTCAATGAGATCTCAAATGAGATACTTTAACTAACAGCATCAAATCACCAGAATAATGCAAATTCAAAATGCGTTCAAAATTGTTTCTTGTTGATATGAGCCTTCAATATGAACTTTCAAAATGCCCCCACATGAATCATTTTTTTGTCTGAAATGGGCCTTCAAAATGCCCCAACATTCTATTTCTGATTGAAATTGACCTTCAAAATATCCCAACCTTTTCATGCTAGTGTGAGCCTTCAATATGCCCCACATAGATCATTTCTGTCTAAAATGGGCCTTCAAAATGCCCCATCCTTCAAGTCAAAAAGTTCATTCTCGATGTCCATTGAATTTGAATCTCATGATTCCCACGAGGTGCAATTTTGATAATACCCCTATTTGTGGATCATTGTGGCTCTATTCATGCCCAAATTTGTTTATCTTGAATGCTCTCATTCTGGTGTTACTAAACAACAACGTTGTCAAGTAACTTCAAGGGATTATCTTCTGCTTGATTGGTCGTATTCTTGCCTTTTTGCTACATACTGGGATATGTGCTCCTTTTGAATGAGACAATCATCGTCTTCATATCAGGTTGCTGATAATGTCACAAGAGAGTGTTACAAGTTCTCTCCTCCAGCCCTCATGATCTTCCGGACCACATGCTTTCAAGAATGTGAAGTGCTTCCTCATTCTTTTTCTCAAGTAGAGGCAGAACAGTCCTCAACTTAATTCAGGAACCTTTTTCATTTAAGACTGTCTTGTTTGAAAATGTTTTCCTCCTTTCTTTATCAAATAATGAAAGAATTTTGTAAAGTATTGTTCTTTACAAGTTAACAATAGAATAAAATCATAAGCATGAGTTTAAAGAATATCAAAAGAATCAACAACTCTTTAATGTCTTAAAGTTATAGTTCTTTGACAAGTATCAAAATTTATTAGTAAATTTCAGGTTGACTTTCCTATTTTCTATGGTTACATCTATTGAAGATGCCACTCCTCTCTCACTCTTTGTGAACATTGCCACATACCTCACTTTCTTAACTTGGTATTTTAACCGGATGTGGACAAAATGACGCAACTAGCATAGCCAATTACTAGACCATCTAGAATACCTCTATTTCACTTCTATGAAATCTTCCCTTTAACCAAAGCAATGCGAAAATATCGATCTAAAAATGAAATTTCTGTGTACTCGTGTGTAGTTGACTATAACAGGTGTTTCTTAACTCCCTTAGTCCATCTTTACTGAAACTCTTTATTTATAAAATTTGCCATGGTCTGGCTAGCTGAAATCAGCTTTATTGTAATTTGCCTTTATCGGGCCGGCTGAAAGGTTCATCTCATCACAAAGTCTTTGACTTGACAATCACAGTGGAGCATACACCGAATTGCCAAGTACTCAATCAAAGTCATGGTTTGAATATAATCTATTCATAAAGCCAGGGCTTTCGAGTTTCCTCTATAACCAATTGCCTTAGCGGAATAGCTCAGCTTTATTGTATATATAATAATATAATATGGATATATAACTCTTAAGAAGAACCTATTATAATCTAGGTGGTTTGGTGGAAATCAGAAAATCTCATCGTTAGAGTTCAATTCGCAAGCAACTGACTTTACCTAATTGTGAAGATTTCATCATCGAACATCATCAATAGAAAGTAATATAGACACTTTCGCAAAGTCACACAAAAGATGCCCCATGTTGTACGCTCCTATATATAAATACCAAGCTTTTTATCTAATTCCTTGCACTGGAGAAGGCTATCTCATATTTGTAGAAGGGTAAAATGTTTGGGTATATTTCATCTGAAGTCAAGTCAAGGTCCTTGTTTTACCAGTTTTCAATCTTGATAATTTGTCAAAGATGTGTAACTCTAATCATAAAGAGTTTTTAATCCTGTTGATATTCAAAGAACTGCAAGATTGCAAAATTGATTCAATGCTCATAACCTTAAAAACAACAAAAAATTATTTATTACACAAAAGGCAGAGAAATGAACAAAAAACAAGTTCAAACAAGATGTTGAAAATAGAAAGTACTACAGTGGTAGATAACAACTTCCACTTATTTATCTATCATGCGCTATTGCTCTTATAATGTTGGGTGTATAATCGACCTAGGGTCCTTGCCCTCATTTGCCCCCTTTCTTGATCATCTTTTGTGTCAACTTCTTTAAATGCACAAATCTTTGCTTCCTCCTGAGCAGTCTCCATCATCATCTTTTTCTTCCCCGACTTGAAATTGGGCTCAATTTTAGATCCAAAACAAATTTCCTTGGTGATGGCAGTTTTGTCTTGGTCCTGAATGCTCATTGTAGCTATGATTGGGGTAGTATTCACCAGACTCCTTAAATTTCCCCATACCTCACTTGTTTTCAGAAAATCTGATATAGGTGTCTGAGGTGTCTTCTGGGTTACATCTGCCCCATTCCTTCTTAGACCTATGAGCCAATCTCGAATTACCTTTCCTTTTATTTCTTCATTTCTTATCTCTTTCTCATTCTTTAGCATCAGAGAAGTATCGAGAGTTAAATCTGCCATACATACTTCACATTCCTTAGTTTTGCCTCTTTTTTTTCTTTTCAATGTCCTCTGATGTATGAACGTCATTTGTTTTGACACTATTAACTTTATTTTGGGGTTTGAATCCCAATTGTCTGATCAACAGAGATTGACTGTTAACATCCACTTTTATGAACTTATGAACCAAAAGGTCTTGAATTCGTCGTTTGAAGTTACCGCAATTCTCGATGGAGTGTCCTCGAATTCCAACATGATATTTACAAAAGACTTTCTCATTATACCATCTCGGGTAAGGAGGCAATAAAGGCTTAGCCTGACATGGGGAAATAAGTTGGGCTTTGAGTAACTCAGGATATAACTTGCTGCACGAAATTGAAGGAAATTCAGGTAGAATTTTCTTTGACATCACTGTCTCCTTACAATTGTTTACTTTGCTTTCTTGAAGACCTTGTGACTGATGAACAAAATGTTTGATTTTAATGTTTGCTCCTTGACCAACATCATGAGAAAGATAATAATTCAAAAATTTATCTTTCTCGACCAGTTTTGAGTTTTTGAGGAGCCTAGGTTTCCCATCTTCAAAACATAACAACCCTTTTGTTATAAGATCTTGGACTTTTGATCTCAGAATTATGTAATTTTCTGTAGAGTGACTGAAATCTCCAGAATGATAAATGCATAAATCTCTGACATCTTGCCAATTTAGATGTAGATAAGTACTAGGAGAAATGGGTGTTACAAGGCCACTTTCAAAGAGAAAGGGTAAAAAGTCTGAATATGAGTTTGGAATGAGATGTGTCCTCTTCTTTTCCTTCTTTCCTTTTTTGGCCATCTTTACTGGCATTTGAACCTCCTCTATGCCTCTCTTCTTTGAGTCCAGCTCCACTTTTGTATTAGAAGTTTCACCCTTAACTTCTGCTTTTCCCAGTATGATCTCTGTAGCATTTTCTGGAATCATACTTGATTTTTGGAGTTGACTTGAATTACCATATCCCCTAACAGGTTCTTGATCATTTTCTGCCATCGCATTGGCTGCACCACTATCATTCAGATTATCATTCGAAGTCTTCATCTTTTCTTGTATAATAGGGTCCTCTAGTGATTTCTCCCCATATATTATAGTAACCATCATGCTCATCAACTTGGACATCTGTTCCTTGGATTCAACTTGGAACTTCCTTGCTTCATCAATCATTTCGTATTGGGTCCTTATGAGTTGTTCTTGAATTCTTTAAATCTTACTAACTCGTGCTAATATTTCATTCATTACTTTCTATCTTTCCAGAAACACATCTTAGGTAACTTTAGTTTACTTTCTGAGCTTCTGTAACAATATCTTTCACGAGTTACTCTCACGTTTTCATGATCGATGTATGTAAAAATGCTTAAATTAAAGTAATGCGAATACAAATGTGGATGCAAATGCAAAAAATGAAAATGTAAATACAAACGTAAAAATGTAAATGTAAATGCAAATGCAAAATGTATCGATTTCCAAAAGTAACCATTCTTAGAAAGTGTTTCATTCTTCCAAAATAACTTTCATATTTACAAGAAAGATCAATCTATAAATGTGGTTTGACCTTTTTATTTAGCTTCATGATCTCAGTCATGATCTCAATAACTTTCTCCTCTTTCCAGAAATAACTCCAAATAGAGATGATGATGAGTTGAACGCAGCCTTTGAATTACCTTCCCTCCAATCTATATCAATCATTTAAGGATTGAAAGGTCTATGTCAAGACAGCCAATGCAAGATTTATATATCTCTCCAATATGTCCAAGAAATTTGCATCATCAACCTCCACGTGTGGCAAAGTCTTTGAGAAATAGACCATGTATAGCCATAGCAAAGGTGTCTAATCTCTTATCTTTATTTATGTGCACTAATATCAGATTTTTGAGGCAATTCCATAGAAAACACTCCATTTCTACAATTTGTTGGATGTGTTCTACTATCAATAATCTTGTAATCTTCACAAGCTTGCTTTTGAAGGATTGGACTTTCGGAAGTCTGTAATAAATTATATCCACCTGAAGGCTTTCAAAGTTAAATAGAGCAGTACTCTTCTATTGTTGGTGTCAAATCTTGTCTTTTGAAAGTGAAACATTTGTATGTGGAATTCCGGCATCAGACTAGAGCTTTAAGCAACGACTCATCTATTTTTACACAGAGGATATAAACCATGTCATCATATTTCTTGTGAAATTTCTCCTTAGTAACTATTCTCTAAATATCCCAAATCTCTATCAGCTCTTGTAGATCATTCTTGCTTGAGATTGACATTGACATTTGTGATCATCTGTGATACGTAATCCCCAGGCAAATTGTCTCCTTTCACCCTTTGTGTTTCTTCAAACTAAGCTTGAACCGCTAGATTGAATTCTTCCTTGTTTTGAAAATTCTTTTCCATTTCAATGATCGCTCTTCTAATCTGATAATTAATTGGTTTAATCAACACCTTTCTTTTATTCATGATGATTATGCAAATGTGAAGATGCAAATACAGATGCGAAAGTGGTGCAATGCAAAGAAGGACAAAAAAATGGCATACGCAAAAGAAAAGAAATAAATTAGTATGGGCGAAATAATCAATAAAATTAAAAGATGCTATTTAAAGATAAATATAACACCTACCCAATCATGATATCTACCCAATCATGCTTTTGTTAGATAGTGATCCTACCCAAACATGCTTTCTACCCAAAATAATTATTTTCCATGAAATGATCCTAACCGTATGATATCTAGTTCACATGATGTTATTCAATAGAAAATTAAAAGGTTCAGAAATGCTCCTCCTTTGTCTACACTTAATTTGGGTACCTACTAATGGTCAGAGGTTCGGTATGTCTAATACCTAGGGTAACGATTATACAGTTCAATATATGCATGGTTTTGGTTCTAACGGGAAAAAAGGTACTCGAATTTTCCTTAATGTTGGTGCCCCCTTGGGCTACCAAACCCTCAATCCTGGCCCATTACAGGCTCATACAGATCGAGTTCAATTCAAGAGGATACATTCCCTTATGTCCATGTGGAGAAATAATTTATCTCACATAGACATAAGGTATATGAACCCCAAAGATTACTTGCTAAAACTCGTGCGGAGAAACAAATTATCTCACGTAGGTTAAACTTTCATCTCAACTTAAAAGGGACAAAGCTCGTAAGTGAGCTTATGGTATGCAAATGAACGTGATGTGTGTGAGGAGGAACATTCAACCCTTTAACTCAAAAGGAAAATAAAACCCCGATAAAAACTTGGACAGATCTGAAAGCAAAAATCAAAATATTAGTATAACAAAAAATGAAGCAATTACAAACTTCAATAAATGAATCATAAATTAATTAAAACCTTGAACTCATAATTTCCATTACAACGACAATGTATAAACGACTTACAACTTGACTCTCTAAAAAAATATCCCCAGCAGAGTCGCCAAGCTGTCGTAACCGTTTTTCCGGCGGAACAATCGCTTAATTGTTTTAAAAACAAGTTACGACTTTTTATTTTGGAAAATGGGTAATTTTGGAGTAATTTGAAATAAATTGAAAATAGTCGCCATCAACCTTTGGCTTAGGTAGGTCGAATACCTAAAAACGTCTTTTAAAAACAATTTTAAGAAAAATCATTTTTAAGACAAAATCTGGTATGCGTTTACCAAAGATTCGTTTAAAACGGGTTCGGGAGTCGGTTACGCGTGGGGAAGGATTAGTACCCCCACAGCACCCAAAATTGGTACTGTTTCGTTTACACGTTGTTGTAATGGTAGAAATTATGAATTCAAATATCAAGTTAAAATATGATCCGTTTATTGAAATTTAATTAATTTACTTCAGATTAATAACTTAAAGAAAATAAATAAAATAAAATAAGTAATTAAACTTATAAGAACCAAAATAATTAGAACAAAAACTTAAAGGGTTAATAAACCAAAATAAAAAATTACAAACATTAAATAACACATGTACTAAAATGAAAATAATCCAAAAATGAAATTTAGAACTAAAGTGCAACAAATCAAAAACTTGAAGGCTAAATCACAATTAAACCAAATTAAAACAAGGACTAAAACGATATATTTACAAACATCATAGCCAAATTCGAATAATATAAAAAATACACAAATATATTAAATCAATGACTAATATGTAATATTTATAAATATTATGCACAAAGTCAAATATTAACATAACATGTAATAATGTAGAGTTATGCACATGAAGATAACATACAATATTAATTAAAAGATGCCTTGTACTTAATTTATATATTAAAATGAATAAAACTACATATGTAATTTATAAACAATCAAAAACTAATAATAACTACATATTGTTAAGAAAATATACATACACATTCTAATAATAACATACAAAAGAAATAAACATTAAATATATACATGAGTAAATAAAATATAATATATACATATGTGCAATAAAATGTATAAAATATATGACTATATACAAATTATAAAACGTTAATATATATATAAGTCATGTAAATATTCAAATATGCATATATATGTAAAAAAAACACCAATGATAATATGGAAACCTTAAACAATATTACAAATAAAATTATTTACACATACGTGGTGATTAAGAAGGGTAAAGGATGTTAATAATAACTTGTAATTATAAACTACAAAATCAACATCAAATCGAGATAATAATTAAAAATCAAACAATATGTATACTAACAATGAAAATAACTCACAAAACAATATTATAGATTTAAATAAAACACACACCATACTTATAAAATGATCAAAATCAAATAATATAAAAAAAATTAAAATGAATTAATAAAAAACGTATAATACTAAAACATGAATAAATTAAAGTAAGATAGTTAGATCTCAAATATAAGCATAATTATTCATATAAACAAGAAAGGGCGAAATTAAAATTATCAATAACTAATAGACTTGAAATGAAAATAATGAAAACTTCATTAATGACCAAATTAAAATAATACAAACCAAGAGGGTATGCTTCATTAATATTCCATATATGAAGCATTAAATTTTTGCTTGATATTTTAACCAAGAAACCTGCGTACGTGAGAACCAGAACCCCCTTCCTTCTTTTCTTCCTTCACGTATATCTCTGCCCCTTGTTGGTGACTTTCAGCGTGCCCCCCAAACAAGGATTGATTGGGGTTTTTATATCCCCAATTCTCACATGCTTTTACATAAAATAATACAATTTTCTGGGTGTTTGATGCATCAGACATGCATTTATCCATTTAGTGCCAGGAAATAAATGATAGTGGTAATTTAGGTATGGTAGGGTAAGATATAATGAAAATGGTGCTTGGTGGAGTCATGAAATACGTGAATGGTGGAGTGGGTGGAGTATGGGTAGTGGAGCATAGTAAAAAAATGATGCTGACACCATTCAATTAAGAAGCGGCAGATTCGTGCCTAAGTGAGAGTAAACAATGAAAATCGAATTTTTTCGGTAATTATTTATTTACTTTTTTAAATTTTTATTTGTATCATAAAATCTTACATTATTAATATATATGTTTACTTAATACCTACCTTAAAATGTATTTATGAATCCATCGCTATGACAAAAGAAACAAAAATTGTTATTTATTAGGATAAAGTATACAAATAGTCTCCTGACTATAAGACGTTGTTTTATTGAGTCACTCGACTATAAAATGATCCTTAAACTATAGGACACTACTTTGTTGAGTCTTCAACTATTAAAATTTGCAAAATGATCGCTTGACTATGAATATGTTTCAAATTCGTCATTTTTCGTTAAAAAATTAACAGTCCTTTGAGGATGTTAACCTGTTGGTTGGGATATGATAAATCTGATCCCATAATCTCAAAAGACTATACAGTTCAAACAATTATGAGATATTTTATCATATATCAGTTAGTAAGTTAACGTCCTGCTTATATGATAATCATTTTTTTAATGGAATAGGACGAGTTTGGAACATATGAATAGTCAATTGACCATTTTGTAACTTTTAATAGTCAAGGGACTCAACAGAGAATCACTCTATAGTCGGAGAATTATTTTGTAACTTTTAATAGTTGGAAGACTCAACAAAGTTGTAACCCCCCTAACCCATATCTGACCCGGATACGAATCTGATGTGTCACATTGACTTTTTAAATCGTTTACTTTTAAAAGATAGTTGAAAATTTAAACTTTTATTTATATAAAAATAGTGGAACCCTTATTCAAAAGTAACTAACGAAAGTTTAAACTCAATTTGAAATTATAACTTCATAATTTACATAAATACAATAAGGTTTATTTATAAAACCGATCAGAGCATATACGATTCAAACCTTTAATTACAAGCCAACCATATTCAGTATCACAAAATACATACGGTTTAATTCGTTTATGATCTGATCTTCTGGAAGGAGATGTTGTCCTGACTTGCTTAGCTTTGCTCTTCTTGCTTCTCTGAACCTACGTATGAAACACTCACACGCTAAGTTGTTGACTTAGTGAGACATATAAAGGGCGTAATAAAATCTTAAAACACTTAAACATATTCTAAGCATTTCGTAAAATAATATGAAGAAACAATGGAACACATCATATAACAAAAACATATATGCCTACATATACATATCATCATCATTATCATTCACTGTTTATTTATATCTTTTCTTTTAATAGCCCATGGTACACTATTGATAACTTAAGGTATGTGAGTGCATTGAGGTTATGCACAAATGTTGTCACCACAACTCGTATAAATTGCACCGAAGTACCACATAGAAATGTCCCGAAGGACCACATAGTATTGTCCCGAAGGACAGCGTAGAAATGTTCCGAATGACCGTATAGAACCCTCGACAATTGACATGCCAATTATACCTTTAGCTCTTATATCACATACTTATGGGCTTTACCATTTACACATTTCACATAACTTGTATCACAGAGATCATGGTCATATAGCTTATATGACATTTTTATGTAATCGCATAAATCATTTAACACGTAGGATGACATGTAACACATATATCCTTGTCACATAGTTTATATCACATGTTAATATAATCACTTAGATCAATACCACATAGCTTATATCATATTCTCATGTAATCATATAGGTCAATATCATATAACAGAGAATATAAACAATACATGTTCACATAATAACAGAGATCAAACTATGTTTATATTTATGTACACATAGAACCCATATCAACAACATACTAGTATTCATAAAATCATGAAATCAAAACATTGGAAATAGACTCATCGCAAGTCTTATTTCCCATATCACCATATATTATAGTAGTAGCACTCACCTTGGCCTCACTTAATTAAAGAAACACCTATAACTTCTATCTCTCTCTTGATCAATCTTATATCTTCGATTCGTCCGAAATTGGCTTTCGTTCGATATCTACACAATAATATGATTGGTATAATTATCAAAATTCGAATCACTAAAATCAATCCTTAATAACATAAGTTAAACGAAGCACTTATTTCACAATTTCATTCTTATTAGTATTTGTACCCCAGGTACAGTACCGATACTTCCTTACTGTGGTATCGATACTTTACTTCAGTATCGATACTTTACTTCAGTATCAATACCCTTTCTAGATTATGGATTTTCATCTTTGAAAATGGTACCGATACCTTTAAACTAATATCCATACCTTTGGCATCGATGTTACTCCTTTAGTATCGATAATATATTACTGATTCGTACAATTTCACCATATGGCATCGATACTATTCTTCTAGTATCGATACCCAAACCCAAATATCACATATTTTTGCTTTGAAGTATCGGTATTATTCATCCAGTATCGATACCCCTTGCCCATAATTCACTCATTTCAACCCAAAAATTTTCCAAAACTTTGCTAAATTCCTCACTTTACTCTCCTTTTAAACCTTTAAACTCAACTACACTTATCTCAATCAACTTATAACACTTTAACACATCCAATATCTCACTAGAACACTTGGAACCTAAAATCATACCAAATAATCATCATATCTCAAATCTATATCTAACACTTTAGATTTCTTATTTCAACTTATGACAAGTCAAATTTCACTTCAAAATTCATTTACTGACTCTTTCTCAACAATTCACTCAAAAACCCTTTTTACTTAATCTCTCATAACTTGCAAATCATTTAGTTTATACTTCTCTTTAAGCTTTTCTAATACTCCCAGAATCAAAACCAACTTAAAAATGAAAGGAAAAATCAACAGTAAACATACTCAACTTAGATAGGAACTCACGCTGGAAGAAGAAAGAAATGATGAAGAAGGATTCTAGATTTTTCTGTATCTTTCTTTCCTTCCACATGTATATAATACACCACTAACCAATTTTAAATTCATTAATTGCCAAAAGACCAAAATGACCCTTCCTCTTTTAATATTTGCTAAATAATCTTTCACAAAAATATTCCAAATAAATCCCTAAACTTTTCAATTTATCTAAATTGACCACAAATTTTAAAATCTTACACTTTGGTCACTAGCCCAGTTTTTGGGATGTTACAAAAGTAACGTCCTATAGTTGGGGGACACATTTTTGTACTTTACCCTATTCATTAACTAGTTGTTATAAATAATATTAAAGTTAAAATGTATTGTTATTTATTGTGTGATAAAAGAGATTATTGTTCTCCTTAGAGGTTATGAGCTCGAGTAGTTGCGTATGCATGATATGTGTGCGTTTTCAATTAGTTAAGAAAGTTCATGACTATTATATCTCGATCGGCAAGTTAACGTCCAGCTTTGACTGTCGTTTATTAATTAACAAAAAAAGACGAGTTTAGAGCATAATAAATATTCGGGTGACCATTTTGTAACTTTTAATAGTCAAGGGACTCAACAAAACAATATCCTATATTCATGGAATAATTTGTCTACTTTACCCATATTTTTATATAATAAAATTTAAAATGAAATATGCAAAACTTTAATGTTTCTGTTTATCATTAAATCACCATATAATTGACCATATATATATATAAGATTATTAAAGAGGACAAGAAAGATAAATGCATTGAAAATGATAGTGAGCTTAATTGTAGGCATTCGAATGATTAAGGGGGCGGCGGTGGTGGCTATAGGCATTAATTCAAAAGTGAAAATATGTTACAATTTTCATTTGCCAATGACAATAATGTCGAGATCTTTTCTTTGTTATAATTATTACTGAATCCAGTTATAATATACTATCTGTTTCTTTGGTGGCTCCATGTGCAAATGTGCAGCATGAAGAAGAACCACCCCACCATTCAAGTCTTTGCGTGCATCAAAAACTCAAAAGACGAGAACAATTTTCAACTTTATAGGGCTCTCATTACAGTTTCTCTATTTTAAGAAAAATTATTATTACAATATGCACTCATATATGGTTAAATTTATGAAATTTCAAATCGGGGTGAAACCATAACATTCTTTGCATTTTTTTGTTGGAGAATGAAAAATATTTGCATTGTTTATAATTTTATAACTTTTAAGGAGTAAATTAAAATTTTATTATTTTAGAGGGCCGAAATATAATTTCACCATCACAATAAGTTTTTTTTTTCAGACCTTGAGTTTGGTAGTTGTACGCTATGCATGATAATTCAATATCACAATGTTTTCAGCGAAGGAGTGTGTAATTTAAAGGACATAATGGCATGGATAGTGCCTGAACTTTAACAAATCTTTTAATATGATTCATATACTTTAAAAATATGGATTTTGATACCTAAGGTTTCATTCCATCTACTAAAGTGATACTTACCTTTGATTAAAGTATAACCCTTTCGTCTAAAGTTTAGGTGTTGAGAAATTGTGGGTTAAAATTCAGATTGAGTTTAATGGTTAAATTAATATTTCACTTAAAGTTTAAAGATGAAATTAAAAATTAATTATTTTTACTAACGTATCATATATCAATATAACAAAAAATAAACATTCATTGAATAAATTATTATAAATGAATAATATAAACAATTAAAATATAATTACTTTTAATTTTAATGGTTAAAATAAAATAAAAGCTAAATAAAAATTTTCTTTGTGATAGGTTATCCGTTTTTTTGGTATAACACTAAAACGTATCTCTAACATTTAATTAAAAATTCATTTTGGCATATTTTCTTATTTTATGAAGCATTTGACTGTCAATGTTTTATTTTAGGTCAAAAAGACTCATAACATTTGACTAAATAGTCAATTTTAACTTTATTCTTTTATTTTGGAGCATTTTAACCCCTAAAACATTTTATTTTAGAACAAAAGGTCTATATTTTAGAACGCTGACCATTTAATAACTAACAAATAAATATTTTTATCTCAAAATGAAACATTAAAAATTAAAATACTTGAAAAATAAGAGTCAAATTAACTATTTAATGAAACCTTAAAAACATTTTTATCGTTATATTTTTTTCTCTATATCTATGTGAAACATCTCTACCAGTCCCTGGGGATTAGTTTATGTCCCTTCGCACAAACCTGAATTATTTGAACATTGAACGATGGAAACTTCTCATAATTGCATTTTTTGGGTAAATGTTTTGCATTAAATTCTATGCAACTATATTTTCATTTTACCATATAAATGTTTTAATATCTTATATTTTTCTCTGACAAGAAGTACTGCAAATCAAATCAGAAATGAATCTCGGCCAAGCGAATTATTCCTTTATTTATTTTAATAAATTTTCATGTACAACTTAAATAAATTCATATTTGGAACTATATATCTATCATAATTACGTGTTGACTCCATGAATTCACACTCACCCATATACATATAGTGGGAGCATATTGTGTTTTTATTATAGAGACAATACTCGGCTACTTCCCGGATGAACGTATAATCTCATGTTAAAGAATGAATTTGTAAATTTTTAAGGAGATAAAAGATAAAATATTAATTAAAATATAAAAATATCTAAAATATATATTAATATAAAACTTTTAAAAGATTGATTGTCGCATCCACTCTCCCTTCTATCAATCCCTACTCCTATTCCTCTAATTATGAAGAAAAACAAAATAGAAAACAAAAGGCTAAGGAAAAATCCAAACCCATGTCAAGATGACAGAAGAAGTTATTAGTCTGCTTTTTGTTTAAATTTATTATTATTATTATTTTGGATTGGTGTTTAAATCTATTATTGATAAATACCCAAATCATCCACCTTACTATAATGCAAATAATTCCAGGGAAATTAGAGCTTCGGATGCTCACAATTATGCTATTCGTTCACTATCCGATTCAGAATAAATTAATATATAATAGATGGTTAGGTAAAATTTGATTATAAAATGATGGAAAATTCAACATATTGGCTATTTATTATCTCTGTTCTAATACTACATATCTGATAGTTGGTGCATTCATTTAGCTTTACTGATAAGACATTGAAAAGGGCCCTCGTTTTCATTTTTTGACCAAATTTATTTTACGTGTTGTTTGTAATATTTATGATTTATGTATATGTTTGTGATATTCTCTTAATAATATTTATTTTACGAATTTAAATATATGTTTTTATTAAAAATAATGCATTTTATTAATTAAATTAAATATTCTGTTTTTGTTTTTTTTGAATAAGATCACATGGTTCATATAATTGCTTATAGTATAATAAAACAAAAGATTAGGGAAAGGTGATATAATATGAGAGATAAGCCTAATTATAGGCCTTTGGATTCTGGTATCTGTTCCTATCCAAGACTATTTCAGCATACTCAAAAATAATATTCATACAGGACATCATAGAACTGCCTTTGGGACTTTGGTCGGTCCAATTAGGATGCTTGAAGCGCTCTAACCACATTGAACGACAGTTTTGAATTTCTGTTCTCAACCCCTTTTGTGTTATTTACTCTTTTTAACAGAAACCTCAAACTGCAAATAATTATACCTTTTGTGTAATTTATCCACCAAATTATTCGAATATATTACTTGTAAATTATAATTATATTTGTAGTTTGAAAAATCAAATTTGTTGATGATAATAAGTTTATTTCATCAATCATTAATAGTTCATCTCTTATGATTTAGGTGAAGAATTATAATTGATGTGAGAATGATCATTGACTGATGTTGTTAGATAGAAAGTTCGTCGTAATGAGAAAGCAATAGTCTTAGGCTCTTCTTTAGCAGCCTATAAAGTTTAGTAGCTTCCATTGTTTGAATTAAACTAATGTGATTTCTAGAAAACTATACAACAATAATGCTATATGTCTTCTTTTCAAAGTGGCTAAATAATTTATGATCTTCGATGTAATCTTCTTCGAATTCCAACTAAGATGTGAATATTTCAAAGTACGGGGACATAACCAAGATCATAGTCTTGTACTTTATAAATAATAATTCACCTTACTTTGTTCACCATACCCTATTATTGTGGGTATACTTACCATGTAACTGTACCCAATTCTTTATCCACACAATTTTCAACCCACAACAGCTATTGCTGATGAGAATCCAAGAAAAGAAAATCCTATAATAAATGTTAAGTTCAAATATGTCTGAATTTTGTGTGCGTTAGTTTTAAAATTGAAAATTTAATCCAATAATTTAATTTTGTAAAATTGAGTTCATATATTATTTTTTATTAAAATTTTCGATATATTGTTTAATTTATATTTAAGTGTATCATTAATCATTGTACTGGTAAATATAAAAAAGATAAAATAACTTTTCTAGTCTTCTATTTATATTTTTTATTAATTTGACAATTAAAAAATTATAAACGAAAATGCTTGAAAAGTTATACTATTTAATTAAAGATATTTTTGTTTATTTTTTAAGATTAAGGGCATTGTATAAAACAACAAACGTAAAGACTAAAATTGTTATTATTATTTTCATAACTCTCAGGTTGATAATTAATAATAAAATTGAATAAGTTAGGAGAATAACCAATACTTTTCAAACTTGTAAAAATAAAATATAAAGATTAAATCTAAAATAATACATGGACCTCTAACATACTTAAACCTAATTATTGTTGTGGTAAAGTATTATATATAATAAAACAAACATTTTTGTATGTGTTCAAATTACATATCCATAGCTCATTCATGTCCTATTCAATCCTAACAGAGAAAATTTCAATAGGAAGAAGAGTTGTTAATTTGAGAATGAAGTTAAGGTAGGCAATTGACAAATCGGCTTGTCCATCATTAAAACTTTTATCTTAGCAAATTTATTACTAGTATTTAAACCTTCCCTTTTTTATAACATTAATAGTATATTTATCGATATGAATAAAATAATCTTAACGGTTAAAGAGATGATTATTTTTTTAAAGATATCGAATTCAAATATAACATCTATATGAATATTCAAACATTTATTATTTAATAATTAAAAATATTTTAAACAAATATTAATTTATAATAATAATGTTTATATATATATATATATATATATGTGTGTGTGTGTGTAAGAACCTGTCAAACACCCGAGTCCAACTTGTTTCACAGTCGTACAATACTAGCAGAAGATTCTAGGCCTTGATTAGAGGGTGTCATGTCTGGCTGGCTGTACTCGATCGAGCTTATATATCATATCAACTTCATACATGTTTATCAGAAATCAATCCAGCCAAAATATAAGCATTAAATTTTGTTTAAATTTATTTATACTTACAAATAACAAATTCAAATATATTTATATCTGTTAATATTTCTTTTGAAAAAAATATTAATTTTATTTATAATTTAATAAAATATATTTTTAACTAGAGTTTTAGTTACAAACACTTTAATATCTTTTAAATATTTGTATGACAGTATTTTATACAATTTTTATATAATATATATTAAATTAAATAATTGATTTATTAGTAATGTATAATTTTACGTATCATTAACAAACTAGATAATATAAAATATTATAAATTTTAAATTTTTTTTTTTAAATTTATTATTGACGACGTGCTATTATCTTTTCACTAATAATGTATAAAATTATATATATCATTAGTACATATTTATATAAATTATATAATATATAAAAATAAAATATTATTAAAATCAAAATATTTAATAGATGTTTGAGTATAAACAAGTAACCCAATATTGGAACAAATTGAGACTAGATGGGAAGGTGTTCATACCAAAAATGCCAACATCGAGGTGAACAATGCGCTGCCCCTTCCTATTCCATAATCCCACACACAATTTCCCAATCAAGAATGGCACGGCCACTGTGAGAACTGTGTTTAAGTGCTGGGGGCCTACTAAACAGCCTAGCATTTCTACTCTTGTCTACTCAACTTTAATATATATATAGTTTTTTCCATAAGTTGTGCAGTGGATTCATCTGCATTAGCCACTTCATTTGTTTCATAGTTTTCTTAAAACATCAAATCAACAAGAAAGGCAAGATATGCATCGTATCCATTAGGAATGGACATCACGATGTGTCCCCTAATCAGGATGCAAGTGAATTTTTATATTAATAGATAAATTTATAAATTTTTAAAAGATAAATGTAAATTAATAATAAAAATATTTAAATTATATATTAATTTAAAATTTGTAGAGTACAATCACCCTTCATCCTGTCCCATAATAGCAGGGAATGACATTGTATTTAGCCAAGCCCGTAGGGTGTACAGTAATGTCATTAGCAGCAAACTATAAAAATGGGCCTTACAGTAAGACAAAAGTGGGCTAGCCTGCCAGCATATTGGGTTTTGCAAAGCCGTCGGCTACCTTCCTCAATGCATCTCATCTTTTTATGGGTTAACTACGTACTTGGTAGTTTACTTATTTCGCGCCCTGTTACAGTAACATAAACGACTCAGATTACAAGGTAAATGGATATAAATGGAAACCCTCAGTAGAGAAATTCTAAAGTGGTACAGTCTTAATATAAAGTTAAAGAAAAATGTTATTGTTTTGTTATTATTTTTTTAATAAAATCGATAAAAAATCACTTAAAATATTAATTTTTTTTAATATTTTTGATAAAGTGCCCAATAATAACAAAACTGATAGAAAAAAATAATAAAACCGGTAGAGCTTTACCGGATATGTTAATAAAATCGGTAAAGTGCCCAATAATAATAAAACTGGTAGAAATAATAATGTTTCCGTTAATATTTTACCGGTTTTGTTAAAAAAATAATAACAAAACCGATAACGTCATTCCTTAGCCGTATATTAAGGCTACCGCACGTGAGTGTCATAACATCTCCCTCGGGGATTCGTTAGACTTAAAAAATTTGGTTCGGGGAAAAGGTGATGAAATATAATTTTGAAAAACACACTGATTTTGGAGTCGCCACCGACCTTTATGTTAAGTAGATCAGAGACCTTAAAGGAGAAAAAAATGGTATGCGCTTTACGAAAAATTCGTTTTTAAGAGTTCGAGAGTCGATTACGTATAGGGAAGGGTGAGCACCCCTACAACGTCCAAATTTTGGTACCTAAATGATTATATGTTGTAAAAATATTGAAAATTATAAACTTCGAAAATATATTTAAATTACGATCCTTCTATTCATTTGAATTTATTCAAAAAATGTCAATTTTCGGATAACGAATGCCCTTTTGTGTGAACAATCTCCGGGAATGCACTTCCTTTGTAGTTAGGAGACTTTCCCATAGATTTCCCTAAAAAACATTATTTCAAATTTTTTTCACAAAATAAAATAGGTGAAAAAATAATCAAAAATAAATAAATTTAAAGTGAAGAAAACTATTGAATACAAAAAAACATTTGTGGGAAAAATCCTCAAAAAGATATCTTCCCTTTAGTTGGGAGATGTCTTCGTAGATTTTCCCTCACAATGAAATTTTATTATTTACATATAATTACAAAATATTTAAAATAAATACATATATAAAGGATTCAATCATACAAAAGAAAACAATGCATATCCAATTACAAACAACAACAAAAAATAAACACATTTTGTAATTGTGGGGGCCAAAAGGGTACTGACAGAAAATTGAAAGGACCCAACAACAAATATAAATAAGTCAAAGCCCCAATGGTCATTTTAAACAAATAGAGATACTAGAAATGCAAATAACCCATTGACAACATTAAGAACTGGAATGAAACAAACCAGAAATATACAATATCAAATAATAATTAATCCTAAATAAAACAATATTAAAATAATGACCAAAATGAAACATGCATACATTATGGGGTTAGGTTCGAATGTCAGCAAAATATATACAATGTATGAAATCAATGAATAAAATAAAATAATCACAAGTCTTATCACCGAAGTCCAACATAAACAAACATGATAAAATAAACAAACTAGTGATTTTAATGTAAGTACTGAAAAGTATAGGTTCGAAATAAAGTGTCACAAAATTATATTAATTATTACAAATAAGATTTACAAACGAGGAGGGATCTAAAAAGTAATTAACCCACAGAAAAATGAAAAATACGAGTAAGGTTTACAAAAGTCAGGGATCAAACAGGCTATTAAATGATGCTGATCCTATCCTTATTAAACGACGTCGCATTGCAGGTAATATAAATACCCAAAATTTCATTCCAACCGGCCATTAAACCCCATTTCCCTCTTTTGTTTCAGCTAAAGGAGAGAGGGAGAGAGGTGAAAACCCTCTCAACTTTCTCATCCTCTCATCCCTCTATCATACAGTCGATCAAAGCAAAACAAAGCCCCGGCCACCGTAAATCGATGGCCACATGATTTCATTCGAATAGAGCCTTGTAAACCCCACCAAAACCCCTAAACTACACTTCTCAAAGCCTTTACAACAAAATAATAAACCCTAAAATCCCAAAGATAAACTTTTACCTTCAACGGTGGCGTGATTTTGGTCTCGGTGGCGCTCACGGCGATGATGGCTCTAAAGGTGAAAGCTTTTGTTTCCTCTCGTCTCTTTTTTTTTCTCCCTTTTTTTCTTTTTTGAATGTTTTTTTCTCTGAATTATCTCCCCTCTAAATGGTTGTTGCATGTCCCTTTTAGGATGATATTCGAGTAAATAAGTAGATCTAAGGGTAGATGACAACTTTCCCGATTTATCGGGGTTTTTAGGGTATTATTTTAAGGGGTTTGGATTTGATTTAGCTTTGACTGATTTCTTATTGATTTGGTGGTTGTTTGGTCACTATGGATGATGGCAGCGGCTTAGGAGAATTCGACGGTTACTCACGCGACTGGGGAGCCGAACGGTGAGATCCACGCGCCGATGGGAAGTTGGAACGTTGGACGCGTGTGTCACACGCTCCGGTGATGGACGCTTGACCTTCTTGGGTCGGGTTGAGTGTTGTTGTATCTGGGCCTTATCTTGTATTTGTGTTGGGCCTAGGTCGGTTGTAAGCTGGTGTTGTAATTGGGTCATATTTAACCTGCAAAATGTAAACACAATAATTAATACTAATAACAACAACAACAACAACAACAACAATAACAATAATAATAATAATAATATTTTTGTAGTCCCGAACAAAAACGGGTGTCTACGGTGAGACTTTCACCTCAAGTAATGGAAGAAGTTTATACCATAAACCATCCTGATCAGATTAGTCATTAAAAGACCCTAATCATTTGTGTATCGTACAAGTACAAAGCAATACCCAGAATGATACAGAGTAGAATTGTAACATCCCAAACTATGGCTTAGTGACTAAATTGTAAAATTTTAGAATTTGGGGATAAAAGTAGAATATTTGAATAGATCAATGATTTATGTGGAGATATTTCCTGAAAGTTGTTAGTAATTATTAAATGAAGTGAAGGGCAAATAGGTCATTGAACAAGTAAAATAATTAAATAATAATTAATGGGTATTATAATACCCATGTGGAGCATGTTGGGAAACCATGCTAAGATATCGAGCCTAAATGAGTTACGGAACAATCGAAGAGTTAGGATTGAATCAAAGCAAGCAAGGCTAAGGTGAGTGCAATTTAATTGTACTTATGTTATTAATCAAACATTAGCTTGCGATGAGCCAATGACAGAGTTACTATGGTAAGAAGTAACTCCTAAAATGTTATATGATTGATGTAATTCTTATGAGTGTATATGTTGAATGATATGTGTGAGTACATGTTAATGTGATGATAAATAGGTATAAAGGAAATAAGTGATAATATGAGAATCTATTATAAGATATATGATATAAAAATGTGATAGTGAACTATATGAAAGAATCATGAGATACATGTGCTTATATGAATAAGTTTATATGTTATTCTTATGTGACACAACCTACATGATTATATGTTATATGCATCATTATATATGAGCTATGTCTGACATGTTATTCTACGAGCTATGTGACATATGAACATGAAATCATATGAAAAGTGACATGAATTACATGAAAGTAAACTATGTGATTATATGCACATGCGATATGTGACAAAAGAAAATAAATATGTGATCATAAGAGCAATGATATGAGTATATGAATTTATGAAACATAAGAAAAATGCCCATGTTATATGATATGATAGCTATAGGTATAGTTGGCATGTCAAGAGTAGAGGGTCTACACGGTCCTTCGGGATATATATGTATTCTTTGGAACATGCATGAGGTCTTTTGAGATACCTACTTGATCATTGGTATATGTATATGATTCTTAAGGAATTTCTATGTGGTCCTTATGGACAATGTTATATGGCACTACGGTGTAATTTTACGTGGCACTTCGATGCAAATTTCTACGCGGTCATTCAGGACAAATTCTACGTGGCACTTCGGTGCAAATTTATACGAGCTGTGGTGACAGCATTTGTGCACAACCTCAATGTACTCGAATACCTTAGGTTCTCAAAAATGTACATAGGCTAATAAAGAGACAATAACAAATACAATATATGTTATGAATATGCTTTTGGGTGATATGAAATGTTTCACAGGAATTATATGATGCTATATGATACACAAAAAAGATAAGTATAAGATCATATAAGAAATGAGCTTATAACAGGTATTAAAAATGTTGTTATATGTTATCATGTTATTACTCTTTACAATGAAATACATGTGAAATGATTGAATGGTTTGATTATATGTTTATATTTATAGGAAATACATTATTATTATGTTTTATATGCTTCACTAAGCCTATGACTTAGCGTGTGATTATTTCACGCGTAGGTTCCGAGAAGAGGAAGATTGATAAAGGTTAAGTAAGACATGTCAGTTCTCCTTTCCAAAGATCAGATCAAAAAAGAATTAAATAATATGTATTTTGTAATAATGATAGTGGTTGACATGTAATAAAGATTTGAATCCGATATGCTATAATTGATTTGTTAAATCATATAAATGAGTTTTGTAACGGTTTAAACGTGTATATGTAAATGATAATTTTATATGGATGAAAATTTAGATTTTTATGAATTTATACGTATTTTGTCGAAAGTTACTGTAGCAGTGCATCGATACACAATTTATATTCAAAATTTTCATTGTTCACGGTACTGTTCATACCATATAGTACTGTTTATAAATACATATTTTTTCAAATTTTTATAATGAAGTATAATTTAATAGAATAATATTATACTTTCTTAAAATGAGTTCAAATGTTTTGTTATCTTGTAAGAATATTGTTTCAAAAACGGGTTGGGGTGTTATAAGAATAATATCGATACAGAAATTTCGGCTGGTCATTGTTCTTTCGAAGATCGGATGTCGTCTGGTCAACCTTTGTATCAATTTCATCCATTAGAGGAACTTGCCTGTCTAATTCCTCGTTCATGTCAAGAGCTATATTTTTCAGTGCATCCAATCCTTGTGATATCTATCAAGGCCTTCATCTTGTTTCTTTTGTCTCATTTCGTACTCGAGTCTGAATTGATCCGACTCTTCCGATTCTTGGAAAAAATCATTATCGAAACACCCCTCCGATGAGTCAAATTTGATGTTTTTGTTAGACGATGAAGTTCTCCATCCACCGATCTGGTTCGCAGCTGCAGGCGTAGACCCATCTGGAATGGCTTTAATCCGTTCGATAATCACTAGTACCAGTTCGAAACGAGCTTCTAGCTCCTCTTTGGAAAGTCTCTTGACCTTCTATTTAGCCAAATTTTAAAGTTTAGGGACTTCTTCCATCAATTTAGCCTTTGTACGACGAACCTCAGCGTTTAATTCCACCGCCGTTGCTCTATTATTCTCCAGATAAGCCTTCTCAGCTTTAGCGATAGCGTTATCGATGTCGGCGTCGACAGTAGCGTAGAGACGAGCGAAGGCATCGTCGGCAGAAGCACTGGCTTCGCGTTGTTTATAGGGATCGTACTTTTCGTTTTTCTTCGACTCGGATATCAACCACCGTCATTATTCACTATCAAACTTTTGGAAAGCAACAAAATGGAATGGTGAAAGAAATAGGAGAAAATGAGAAAAGATTTGGTTTTCTTTTTCAGATTCAAGCTCCATGATTTTTTGTGTTTGCATGTAGTGTTTCTAATTTTGGACCGGACATCAACGGTGGAACGAATACATGGGTACGAGAACTGAAAAACTGATGCACCAGTTCAAATTCTATTGTTTTGGTTTAGTATCGTATCTAACTTTCACTCTTTTGTCCAAACGATCTTAGCAACTAAAAGAATAATTATTATTTTTAAAAGTCTTAAATTCAAACGCATTGTTTATAAAAATATTTAAATATTTATTATCAAATTATTAATATTCTTTCAAATAGATATTAATTATAATTACCGTATATTAATAAAAAAACTCACTCTCGTTTTAAAATGTTTAGGAATGAATAAACTACCAATTACTCATAATTAAATAACAATTATAATCGTGTAATAACATTATTAATTAATATTAGCATATAAATTTAGCAAACATGAAATATACGAATAAAAAAAATCTACGCTAATTAATTTAACTGAAGCTTATAATTAATTGCATAAATGAATCATATATATTAAAAAGAATATTAAATATCAATATAATGAAAGAGTACTTAATCAACCACGTTGGTTCAAGCGATAAGCAACTTGATATCGTTTCAGTAGGTCTCGTTTAAGTAAGTGTTAAACGCAAGTTGATCCATATTAGTTAGGACAATACTCTATAATCGGGAGGGCAACAAAAAGAAAAATAGCGTTTTCCATTGCTTTATGCATATTCATGTAAATGAATCGAACGAACACAAACGAGGTTCGGTTATATTTTCTTTATTAGGGTTTAAAATTAATTGGTTTTAAAATATTAATGGGTGAAGGTTAAATTTTTTTAGGTTTTAATATTTTAAACGAGTTTAGAGATTAAGTGAATATGAATGAACCAACATAAATGAATAAATTATTGAATGTTTACGAACATTAATGAATAAACGAGCAATTTGTTCCTGTTCGTTCATTTAATTAAACAAACATAAAATCTTGTTCATGTTCATTCGTTTAATAAATAAATGAACTTCTTGCCGAACGGGTCATGAACGGTTTGTTGAACGATTCGTTAAACGTTTAGTTCATTTACAATCTTATTTATGCATGCCTATGTTTCATTGTGTAAAAACAAGTTTGTTTTCTTTTGCACGAATCAAGCTACCTCAGTGGTTAAAGGAATTATTGTTATCCCTAGAGGTCCTATGTTCATTTTCATTATCAAATGATTGAGAATTTTAGAACATATACTACCTTGTAATTAGTATAGATCAATAAAAAAAAGGTTTGTGTTATTTTTTTTTTGAAGAATGTGTTTTTTAAAATTCACATAATAATTAAAACCTTTTGACAATCAATAAATTTATAAATAAAATAAAATTATTTATATATATATATATATATTTAAAATACACAAGCTTGCAAAAAATTTTAAAAATATTTTTATAATAAAATTTCAGTAATTTTAAACAAAATTAATTATTATTTTATTTTTAAAAAGGAAAATAAAATCATTAAAAAAATATGTAATAATATAAAAATCTGATTTTTTAAATTAGAATTTCATGGTAGCAGCAATTAAAACTTGAAGGCTTTCATAAAAAATTCTAAATAGATTTCAATGAAAATTTAATTTTATTATAGATACTAATTAAATATTTCACATTAAAAAATTAAATACAAATATTTTAATATTTATAAATTCATGTACCAGATTAATTAATAATTTCAAATGAAGTATTCCTATAGGGCATGTAGTTAGAGATGATGATGAATAGTTAAAAACAAATAATTTAAGAGAAGAAAAAGTATTAAATTGATAAAAAAAATTAAATATAAAAAATTAAGTTTATTAAATTATTTTGAATTAGGATCAAATTGATAGAATATATAAGTTTTAAGGACTAAATTAATATTATACCATTTTACTTAACTATTTCGTTACAGTCACATATCAAGAGAAGAAGGCTTCCTCTCGTTCGTCTCGAATTCCAGCTGCTGCACTGGTAATGGTATGTGTTAACTCTCTCTCTCTCTCTCTCTCTCTCTTTCTGTGTGTATATATATATATATATGATTCCTTATGCCTTCCCGTTTTTGTATTTTGCTCCTTCTCAATTTCCTACCTAGGGTTTATTACATTTCTTTAGCTGTTCCTATGAAAGTCTTCCATTGCTTAAATAGCCGATGAAAAGAGTGTCTCTTTTGTAATTATTTGCAACCACTTATATTTTTTCTTATCAATAGAAACGATTAATACGAAATGCTATAAATAGTTTGGCATATCAGTTGTTTAATTGAAAAAATTCATATTTATTTTAATTCTAGAAATTTAGGTACTGCGGAGAAGGTTTTCTCTCTGATGAACTGCTTGTCTCACGTGCGTGCTTATGGTTCGTCTTTATTTAGAAAGGCTGATAATTTCAATGCAGCCGCCTCTTTGAACCAATGCCATGTTCCCTTATGGAAAAGAAATTTTCAAAACGCTGGTGTTAAGACTGCATATTTAGAGTTTCTGTTGACAAGGTTTCGCACTCAGTGCTACTCTTCCCAGAACAGTAATAGTAGCAATGGTCATAGAAAAAAGGCATCTCGGACGAAAAAAGCTGATTCGGAACTTGTGATGGAAAACGATAAAGATGCATTCTTCGTAGTGAGAAAGGGAGATGTTGTTGGTGTTTTCAAGAGCTTTGCTGAATGTCAGGCCCAAGTTGGTTCCTCGGTAATATTCCTCTTACTTGATTCCCCTTTCAGCTATGTTATTGCAACATGGATATTTATGTCCTATTCATTTTATAGTGAAGTGATGTAATAACCGTAATGCAAATAACATTATTGTTCTATTTCAAGTAGATATGTGATCCTCCAGTCAGTGTTTACAAAGGCTCCTTTTTGACGAAGGAAACTGAGAAATATCTGTCTTCCTGTGGGCTTAAGAATGCTCTCTACACTATTAAAGCTGCAGATGTGAAAGAGGATCTTTTTGGAGCGCTTATCCCCTGCCCTTTTCAAGTGAGACCTTAAGCATGAACCTTATGCATACTGCAAATTTTCTGTTTGGTTGAATAGATTCTTGTGACTGCAATTTCACCTAAAATTTCACCTAAAATTGTCTGTTTACTTGCAACCTGAAGTTCTGAATAGGCCATCAATGATCAATCTATAAGTACTTTGACTAGTTTGTTTCTTTCACATGCTAACTGTATCAGCGGGGCTGTTTTATACCATCCACGGAAGGTGAAGATATTGGCTCTTATAGATTTGAAGGTTGATATTCCCATTTTTGTTTGTATCAGGAACCGGCTTCTTCTAAGGGTGAAACATCTCATAACGATGCAACCCAAAAGAGATCACATAATATGCTTCAGTCAGAGTATGGGGTAAGGTACCAGTTTTAATTTTCCCTGAACGCATCATTATTAATACCACACTCATGATTGGACGCAACATTATTTTTCAGTGTTGTACGTTTAACCTTTTTCAGGGACTGGGATTGCTTGGTTCACCAACTGTAGCTGATCGTGTGAGAAAGCATGTCAAGTTGGATTTGCATGCTGAGGTTCAAACAGCATCCTCTGGTTATGTAAGTAGATCCGGTAGTATATGCCAGTAAATGCTTGAATATAGTTCCTCAAACTACAGAACCTATATATATTATGCTCTGAAAGTAGGCTGTGACCCCTGTACTTTATGTCTTTATGGCAGCTATCTTGTATTATTGAGTTTGATGGTGCATCAAAAGGAAATCCTGGACCAGCTGGTGCAGCAGCTGTGTTGAAAACTGATGCTGGAACCGTGGTATGCAATTTGTAAATTGGACCTTTTCCAAACCTACATCTTTCCATAATATGATATTTTGAACAGATTTGCAAATTGCGTGAGGGTTTGGGCGTAGCAACCAATAATGCTGCTGAATACCGTGCTGTAATTTTAGGGTTGAAACATGCTGTTAGAAAAGGTTATACAAGCATTCGTGTTCGAGGTGACTCAAAGCTCGTTTGTATGCAGGTAATCTAACTATTTTATCCTTTTATTGTTGCTTTGATGTTATTTTCCCGAAAAAAATTCTAGGTGACAATGCTGGAACAAGGTTCATACCTAAGAGCAAATGCAGTATGCCTTTTTCAATCTGTTATTGGGCTTTCAAGTTTCAATTTCAGGGGATGTGCCATTTGCAATAGTTTTTGCCATGCAAGTAGACTCCTCATTTTAGGGCCCTATTTGTTTCTCTATTAGATGTTTTGAGTTTTAGCTTTTAGACAATTGTTTCCTTGGTGACTTGGTGCTGCAGGGAAGAACAGTACCTTCTCCCTTTCCCCCCTGAAGCTTCTGAAACAAGAAAGTGTTATAGTTTTCCCTCTTAACTTGGTCCTACAGGAAGAGTATTTAATCCATTTAATGGGCTTTCCTATTAGAACACACACCTTATCTATTTCTCTCTTCCTACACCCAATCCCCCCCCCCCCAAAAAAAAAAGGGAAATCTTTCTTCTTTTTTGGCTGGCCTGTCACCTGAGGGAAAACCAAATCGTCTCTAAGCAAACTTATAGTTCAACTGTTGCTATTTCTGGGCCTTCAATAAAGGTCTAAATCTTGATTGACCAAAAACAAAGTAGTAGTAGTAGTAAAATTTCCTAAGTCTTAGAGCTTTGTTGTTTATTTTTATTTTATTGAAGTATTATCATTTCTCAAGTTAAGAAGCTTAGCTTCTTCCTTGTTCTAGTATTCTTACAGCTGGTATTTCCTTGAACAGCTGCAGGGTTTATGGAAAGTCAAACATCAGCACATGTCTGAGTTACATGAGCAGGCAATGAAACTGAAGGATAAGTTTCTTTCATTTCAGATCAATCATGTTTTAAGGGTATGGCCAATTTGATAGAAGTAATCGGCAGAAATTCTTTTTCTTGCGACTATAATTGCCTCTTTGTGAATACCATTATTATTTAGGTGTATGGTGTATACAATGTTTTTAAAGCTCGGGTTGCATCTACAACTTTTCTACTTCTATTTAAGCTCTTTTAACGCTTGCATGCTTTGGCAATTGTGCCAGTTTTTGGCTGGAAGCCAGTAAACTAGAAACTGATGGCTGATGTTTTTGATGCCATTTTAATTTCTCCTAGATAGTGCAGAATTAAGAATGAGAGCTTGTAAATAATTTGCAGTGTCAAAACATTAGTTTCAGACCAGTCTTACTGGTAGTTCTCAAGCCTCAAATCTAAAATACCTCAGACCAGTATTTGCAATAATGTTACTTTACTGTTGTTTCTTTGCTTTTGGTGTCTTCAAATTAAGTCGATCAATTGTTCCACAAGTGCATTCTCATGAATAAGACATTTTGCTCCCCCTTTGTCTTCTTACTGCATTGCACTATTTGACTTTTTCTTGCTCACCTTTTAAAGGGACTGAATGGGGAGGCTGATGCTGAAGCCAACTTGGCTGTCAAACTTGCTGGTGAGGCTTGGTTTTAACCATTTTTCTATTTTATCCCGATCAAATCGAACACAAGATGTTTCTGAGATATTTCTAACCGATGCAGAAGGCCAAATCCAGGAGGAGTTAGCCTAAGTCATTGATTGTTCAGGCTGGAGTTTTCTGGTTTGTTCTAGACTTTCATTTATAAAGAACAAATGAATCGAGGGTTTTGTCACTCTTTGGCTATAATTTTGTTCTCGTGTAGGTCCAAATTTTGTTGTTTACATTTTAACCCTCCAGACGACCAAATGATTGTTGGCCTTCAAACTCAGCTCTGCAAGGAACAAGGCGAATACCATTTTCTGTATTTGTTTGTGGGAGAGACATGCTAATGGGGTATCAAATTCAAATGGAATACATCTTGGTTTAATTTCAAAGCCTTATTTAACACATTGTTGTGCGAATATAGATTTACTGCTGCCCTAAGATGAGTATTATTTTGGATCTCTCTTCACTACTACGGGCTTCCATTTTACCCGAATACAGAACGATTAGGCTCTAGCTGCGTGAAATTGTTCATGTTCAGGATTGCACCCATGGTCTGGTTGTATAGGGTATATATCTTCAAATGTAAGTGCAAGTGCATGTTGACTGTAATTTTATGATTTTGGTCCCTGTTTTTCTTTACCATTGCATGATTACTTCACTTTTATCTTTAATCAAAGTCACACGATAATTGAGTTTCGAGTACGGTGTCTATGGATTGGATTTGATTAAGTTTAGGTCAAGTTAGGCATAAATATGTTCTCAAATGTGGATATATTTGATAGCTTGGGTTTCAAGTTGTATTCATATCCTTTCATGTTTATAAATGTAAGATTTCAAACTCAAGTAAATTAACTCATATTATTTATCTAAAATTAATCAAAAAGTGTTATTCTTTATTCAGTTTTAAAATACAAATAACTTAACGATAGTATATTTAGAGATAAATATTAAAACTACACATGAATTTTAGTAAAATGTCTAATGTGATAAATGAATTTTGAAAATTTTATTTTAATTCAATTATATATGTTTTGAAAAAAATAAATGTTTATATTTTCATGTAAACAAAAAATGATTTTATATTGATAACTATTTTACTAATTTATAAAATCAAATTAACATTTCATGTATATAATTATACAAAACTAAACTTTATATATCATGTCATACATTTGATGAAAATTCAAGTAAATAATTTTGATATTTATTATATACATATGTTTGATATAATACAAACTACAAAGTATTTTATTTTTTTTTATATATAACTATATAAGAACTAATTTATTATTTGTTTTTTATATAATTAATAAAGATCACATGAACTTGAATGCCTAAGGAGCATGAATAAAAGTAGCAAGTTGGTCCTGGAAAATCGAAACAATCTGCTCTGGGAGAGAGTAGAAAACCATACCATTGAATTTTAATATATATATTGGGTTGACCCGAATTATGAGTCACAAGCATAAGCCTAGTCCTACATGCAAAGCCCATGAAAGATTTTCATGATCACTGCAATTATATCGGACGGCTGAAACCACATCCGGTTTTATATGCCGACTTGGAAGCCAAGAAACGAACATGAAATAACATGTAATCAAATCATAGAAAGAAGATGAAATGAGTTCACTCCACCAAAACTCTCCATCACCATGGCAATGTTGATGAAAAGAATTGCATTCTTCACCAGAACCATACCAAAACCCTGCCCTCCTTTTCCTTTCAAATATTTAGAATTCCCCCTTCGTTCATGTCCTGCACAAACTGGTGCCGCCGATTTTTCTGGAGAAGGCAATCTGGTGTACTCAGACCCACCAGAATCAGCCACCGTCAACCCCCTTTTGCCCAACCTCCTCCAACCACGTGTCGTCATTTATGATGGGGTCTGCCATCTTTGCCACCGAGGTTTTCCTTTCCCCTCTTTTCCTTTCTCATTCTTTGGCGATAAATGGATTTTCAGGGATTGGGTTTTGTTTACCATCGAGTGTTTTCTTACTTTTTTCCGGTGTTTTTGTTTACTTAAAGGGGTTAACTGGGTGATTAAAGCGGACAAACACAGGAAAATCAAGTTCTGCTGTTTGCAGTCAAAGGCTGCTGAACCATACTTGAGTGTTTGCGGCGTTGATCGAGAGGATGTTCTTCGTCGTTTCGTTTTCATTGAAGGCCTTGGCGTTTATCATCAAGGTTCCACTGGTTTGTTCTCAACCATTGATTTTCTTCCAAATTATGTTATGCCATTTTCTATTGGGTTTCTCTTGGAAATTGTTGTATTCCACCCGTAGATTATATGCTATTCAGTGAAATTATCATTTTAGATTTCGACTTCTCTTGCATTTGAAACTCGGAAATTTCGAGTTCAACGGGGGAAGATACATTGCAGTCAAAGGTGGCAGTTGAAAATTTATAGAATTTAGAAATTTCTGGCACCACTACCCTAATTCCCAAAAGCCATTTATGAGAAATGAAAAAAATAAATTGATGACAAGGTGGTATGATGAGTATCTTCTATGGGTATTTTTGTTCCATATTGACCAAGAGAAAACTCCAAATGGCTTTTAGGTTACTGAAGATTTATTGTTACTAATGTCTAATATGATTATGTGATGCACTTGAGCTTCATACAATAAGATTGAACAATATTTCCATGGCAAAAGCTTCTAAAACTTAAATGTCGGCTGCAGTTAATTTCTTGATTATCGGATTGAGAAATTTATTGCTTGATGTATCTCTATTTTTTCTGCCTTTTGAAATTGAACATTAAGTTATAATTGGTTGTTCTGCAGCTGCACTGAGAGTGCTATCATACTTGCCACTTCCCTACTCTGCTTTAAGTGCATTCTTGATAATTCCAACTCCATTGAGGGATGCAGTTTATGATTATGTTGCCAAGCGGCGTTACCACTGGTTCGGAAAAAGTGAAGACTGCCTAGTTTTGCAAGAGAGCGAACTATTGGAGCGTTTCATTGATAGGGAAGAAATTATGTATCATAATCGATCAAAATTGTAAGCCAGATTCCCTTGAATATACAATCAGACAAGCTTACTTTATGGTAGATCGTGAAACTTTATGTCTTATGTAGTGATCCGAATTCTACCCGGTTTGTCTGTCATTCCTGCCCAAAGAATGATTTCGGTTCTATGAATACCCGGTTGATAATGAATGAGATAAAACAGAGAACAGCTTGCAAAATTGTCTATGTATCATATTCTGATCAAGAATGTGTGGTACAAAGCTTCCTTCAAAACTACTTATCATAACAAAAATCCGCTCAACATGGAATAACAATGACGACTTAATCTCCAAAAGAAGCGGAGGAAGAACAAAAGCTTTCTCCAATACCTAAACTAGTTACTACAACAACCCTTAAGATGTTACTCAATTGCATTCCTAGTAAGAGCCATTTTGTTAATTGGTGCCGGTCCATTCTTTCAAGTCCTTACCTACGAAAAAGCACCAACTTTACCAGAAGGTTTGAACTTTAAACTATGTTACTCTAGAAAACCTAGAAATGTAGTCGAAAGGATTAAATAATGATGTGGTGTGTTTTAATTGGTCATGATTTTTCGGGAACAATGGTACATTTAAGCCTTTTTGAGAAAAAAAATAGAGTTTAAGCATTTAAGCAAAGTAAAAGTGATAGTTTAGGTATTAAACATATAATTTACCCTAAAATATAAGGTGTTAAACTACAAAATCAAATGAGCATCTACAGAATTGTACAGACTTGTCCTGTTAAAGTTAAGCCCCAAGGCTAAACCCTCGTCTTCTCCTTCTGCCACTGTAAAAGTTTTAATTTTTGAAGTCTCAGAAAATAGAAAAGCTTATCTCAAAAGAGGCAAGGCAATAATGATTTCACGTAGCTCAACTTCAATGCTCCATTTCTACAGTTTATCAACCACCACCCCAAATCTCTTCTCTCATTTCAGCCTCTCCTCTTTTCTCTGTACTTCCGCGCCATCTCATCCATTCCGTTTTATTTGGCTCAAACAATCTTACCGGCGCCGAACCAGGGACTTTAGTAGCGCCGCTATTTCTGCCTCTTCTCAAAATAAAACTGGGAGGGATACCTTCTTTGCTGAAGAGACTGTTTCCTGGAAGTCTTTAGGCTTGTCTGATAGGATCTCTCAAGCGCTCTCTAATGCCGGTTTCGACAGACCCTCCCTCGTTCAGGTGCTTTATCTTCTTTTGATGAATTCATATCCATTCCTTGTAATTTAAGCTCTGTTTCTCATTAATTTTGCTGCTCATCACCATTTAGAAAAACAAAATGATGGGTATCTACTCTAGAGTTGGCGTGGCTCTTTACTTATATGTTTATGTTTAATCAATTATGAACATGTTTTCAGTCATTTGATGCTAACAGTAATCAAAGAGCAAAATCTGAAAGCGGTGGAACAAAACTTTAAAAAAAAAAATATTTTTAGTTAATCTAAACAGATTACCCTCGATTTCATTTTATTCTCCAATCATGTGTGCTCACCGTTAATGGGTGGTTTTGGGTGTTTACTGAAAATTATTCCCTTTTGAATTATAGGCTGCCTGCATGCCGTCTATACTCTCTGGAAAAGATGTGGTAATTGCTGCGGAGACTGGTAGTGGTAAAACATATGGTTATCTAGTTCCCCTGATTGATAAGCTCTGTAGTTCTAGGCACGATTGGGATAATGATTCCGAGAAACCTACTTCTTCTTCGCCTAGCTGTTCTGTTGTTCTTTGCCCAAATGTGTTGCTCTGTGAACAAGTGGTTAGAATGGCTAATGATCTTTCGGGCGATGATGGCAAACCACTTCTCAGAGTCGCAGCGGTGTGCGGTCGACAGGTATTTTTGTGAATGGCAACATACATCACTTTGGCATTTCTAGAATTCATGGTTTTCTATGTTATTGAAACTTGGAGGGTGCTTTTAATTTATTTTTTTCTGATGCATGTTTATATTTGGCATTGTTCTTTTTATATTGGTAAAATCTGATTGTCATGAATAAGATGCTTGACTTCAGGGGTGGCCAGTTAATGAACCAGATATTATTGTGTCAACACCAGTTGCTCTTTTGAATAATATAGATCCCAAGACCCATCATCGTTCGGATTTCATCCGTTCTGTAAAGCATGTGGTATGTTTTCTGACTCATAACTTGGTTTTCTTTTTGGTTAATTGGGAAGCTACAGGGCCCTTTTTCAAGATTTCTTTTTACAATAATTCGCAGGTTTTTGATGAAGCAGATTTGCTTCTTTGTGGGGGCTTTGAGAATCATGTTATCCGTCTTATACACATGCTCTGTTTTGATGAAAAACTGTTGTCTCGGATGAATAAATCTGGACTTGAGAATCCTGTAGAACTGAATTCTGTTTCTGTATCACACTTAGACTTCGAGCGTGAGGAAAACATTCAAAATGAATCCATCTCTGAAGCTGTGGAAATGTCTGAGGATGATGTTGATGCCGAGGATTTGACAGAAGAAACTCAAACTTCACCTGTCAAGAAAAAGGACTGGAGGAGAGTGAGAAAAAATTATGAACGAAGTAAGCAGTACATATTTGTTGCTGCAACCCTTCCAGTTAATGGAAAGAAAACTGCTGGCGCAGTGTTGAGAAAGATGTTTCCAGATGCCAACTGGGTTAGTGGAAGCTACCTCCATCAACACAATCCTAGGTGCCAAATTCTTATACTCAGTTTTCCCCCATCTTTCATTGATAAATGGTGTTGCATTTAGTTATGTTTATCAGAACTGTTAAGAGGCCAAGACATGTTTATATCTTTCTCATATTTTGTTGTTGTAAGCTTGTCACTGCTCGTGATGAATTAGTTTGATCCAAAATTGTCTGTTCTTGTCATCACTAAAGAAAAAAGTACTTAGAGATTTGCAATATCATTTTTCTTATGCATGGAGATTTAGACTAGACCTGGCAGTTTGTGTATCCGTTTCATGTTCATGTACTTTTTTGTGCCAAAATCATATTTAGGGTCTTTTATATTTAACTAAAATTGATATTAACTTGTATTATATAGATTCTAAAACATTCATGCAGTCATTGTTGCGCTAATGTCGTGGTTTGGTTATTCTTCTATGTCGTGTTTAATATTGTAAGTTTAATTTAGAATGTCGCAACTTACCAGATTAAAAATTGCAGTTGTT
This sequence comes from Hibiscus syriacus, assembly GCF_006381635.1. Lineage (NCBI taxonomy): Eukaryota > Viridiplantae > Streptophyta > Magnoliopsida > Malvales > Malvaceae > Hibiscus > Hibiscus syriacus. The sequence continues at coordinate 8,500,376 of NW_024061960.1, read as the reverse complement.
GAACGTCCAACCATACTGTAGAAACCACTGTAACCATTTTAAGAATAACATTTATTTTACTTTTTTTCTGCTCATATCTTTAAACTTTAAAGGGTTCTGATGCTTGAATCTTGATTGCCAACAAGATGCATTTAATTAGCTTTGTAAGCTGGAAATGTTGATAATCAAAATAATGGAAATATAGGTGAAACAAACTCCTACGCCATATGTTTCTTTGATTAGTTTATCTTTCGTACTGAATTTACTAGGTTAGATGTGGCGTGCTTGCGTGTGTAACTTATAATAAAGATTCAAGACAGAACTTGTTAATCTGTGTGTTTTGAGTGGGAAAATGCTGAACCCAATTAACTTTTGCGGATCCAATATCTTGATAGTTTGATATGTGGCATAACATCTAATCCTACAGAATCCAACCACTTAATGATTTGTTTATTCTTTGGCATGGTTTTCAGTTCCCCTACAACTTTGAGCTATCATTTATTTGCCCTATTTCAATAATCATCTTTTCAATCCCTTAAGTCCTTTTATTTTCAAAGCCAATATTGGGCTTTGTTGGTAATTTGTGTTTCTTTTCCAATTTTAGATTGAAGGAGATATGGATTGAAGTCACAACTGACACTCAGGTTGATGCACTAATAGAAGCTGTAAAGCAATTCGACTCAAAAGCATTGGATCATGGTGCTGGTGTTAACCGAACCATGGTGTTCGGTAACACTGTTGAGGCTGTTGAGGCAGTGGCTAATATACTGCAGAGGGCTGGAATTGAGTGTTACCGTTACCATAAGGACCTCTCTCTGGAAGAACGTGCTGAGTCCTTAGATGATTTCCGAGAGAAAGGCGGAATTTTTGTGTGCACAGATGCTGCTGCTCGTGGTGTTGACATTCCAAATGTTTCACATGTCATCCAGGTGATCCATTTTACTATATCAATTTTGTAGAGGCAAAATATACTCATGATAAATGGATAATCTTGCAACACATGACTCCTTCTATGTAAGAGAATCTAATAAACAGTGGAACAGTAATAGTTAAAGTTGCTAGGGCATAATTTCACTAAGGCTTATTTTGGTAGGGAGGATAAATGGATGGAAAATCATTTAACAGTAGTTGGGATTCATAGCCACTTTGTCTATTTTATCTCTGACCTTTTGGATTAAAGCTTCCTCTTTCTCCTTTCCTCCCTTCTACCAAACTGATAATGATTTTAATAAATGTATTGTTATTTCTCGGTTAAAAGGAATTTATAGATGATAATACTGTTATTAAGTTATACTTTAAAAAACAGGTTCGTGTATGAATTTACTGACAGAGATTTGTGGTTAGAGTTGTTGAACCAGATAATGCAACAAAAATCTAATTGTAAATAGACACACACATACATGTCACGTGAACATAACCAATTCAAGAAATATAAATTTTGAAGCAGTATGGTACAGTGTAATAGGAGGAAGAAGGCATCTATATTTCTCCATACTTATGTGCGATCACCTCTGAGGAATAATGTATAGACCAAGAGAAAGGTCATTCCTATTATAAGAGTACTTATACAATATTGATAGGGAGTTCAGATATTGTCATAAGTTTATCTAAATTATTTGGTGCAGTTAATCATGTGAAATATTTGATTTTTCCAGGCTGACTTTGCCACTTCTGCAGTAGATTTTTTGCATAGGGTTGGTAGAACAGCACGAGCCGGTCAATTTGGAGTTGTTACTAGCCTCTACAATGAATCCAACCGAGACCTTGTTAATGCGATTTGTGCAGCTGGGAAGCTGGGTCAGCCTGTGGTAATTGAAAAAGTTTTCAGTTTCTATTTAGCTAAATTGACAGTTCAACTCTGCCTTAAACTCATACGAAGGAGATTTTTTTTTTTTGATAAGAAGAGGGGGCCTCGTTAAAACCCCCTTTATGATTAAAGGAGCGCCAAGAGGTACATAAATGCACAAGTGCGTGCACACACACAAGCACAACAGCGCACACACACACACACAACCGCGCACACACACACGCACACATACACGCACAACCGCGCACACACATGTATTGTATAAGTATTCTCCTGATCCTGAATAAATGCATAAGGTAGTGGTTTTATGATTAGGAAGTCTTATCATACAAATCAAATTCCTTATGCTTGTGTATGAGTTCCACTTTCGTGTGCAGTTACTAAAAAATATTATTTGTTGTTGGCTGTAGGAATCGGCATTTAGCCGGAAAAGGAGTTTCCGGAACAAACTTAAGAAGAGAGGTAAGAGCTTGTGTTTGGAATTTACTTACCAAAAATTTATGGTTTCTTTTCCTTTAACAAAACATACCCCAAATTCCACTTATTTATGCGTAATAAATTTCAAATTTTTTGATATTATTGTCTTGGTTTAGTAGGTTCAAACAAAGCCAGGGACACAACAACTGCTGAATTGATGGTGTAACAAACAAGGTACATAAAAGACAGTAGTTAATGGTATTATATATTGTGAAGACTTAGAGCTCTCCTCCATTTGTTGTTTGTGCACACACAGAGATGGAGTGTATAAGACGAGTTCTGTTCGATACTAAGCGTGATCTTACTGGAAGGAAATAGGGTTATCGATTCCATCTATCGGATATACGCCCGGCGTTACTAACCATTTCTATCCCACCAACTCCACAGTTCTGTCCACCAAAGATGTTCTTAAGGGACCAATTCTGAGTATCATTGATCCTGGCTCCACATTTGCCTGTAGTCATCGTATTATTTTACTTGCACGGAATGTAATAATATAAGATCAATTGCCAACAATCTTTTGACTTGACGGTAATATACTTGCGTGAGGTGAGTAGAGGCAGTTCTGAAAAATTTAAATTCTCCTATGTTTTAGATTTTTATGTATTTTTTATTGATAATATGTTATCTTAAAATTTTACAAGTTCGTTCTCTAAATTTTATAAGTTCGTTCCCAATATAAAATATTCCTTCCTTCTTTGCCTATTCCCTTTTTCCTATTAACAAATATATAATATGTTATAACAATTATTATTCTTAAATTGATATTTTTAAAATACAATTATAATTTTTTGGCCACCAAAATAAAATTATACACTTAATAAAGTCAACTCCACAAACGTTTGGACATTTTTTGGCGATTGAAGCTAAGGTACCAAGTAGCTGCCATTGTCCTTGACCTTAACGAGTCAGCCGGGCTATAAAGCAGTCATTAGCCACTATAAATTTATTAACCCCTCGATCAATCAATTAAGCAGCTAATCTCACAGCCAAATCATCACAAATATGGGTTCTCTGATCAAAGCTACTGTTTGGTCTACCTGTTTTACGGCACTTATCTTTGTTGTTGCAGCTGAAATGAAAATGCCTCCCGGCATGGCGATGCCGCCTGCGCCATCACCAAGTACCACCAACCTTGTATCGCCATCACTGGCCGTCGGATTCCTTTCTTTCATCGTCTCAATTTTCGTTGCCAACCAGAGAATCTGAGCATCCCCCATACACGTATGTTATATTAATAAAGCTTGGTATTATTGCATGGTATTTCGATTTCCATGTTTTGACTTTTTACATCAATAATGTTCTCATATTGCTTTATCGCATCAATCCAGCATATTCGTATTTGATTTAAAAAGTTAATGACATTCGAGTTATATTAAAGAAAAACTCAATTATCATCTTTAAATTATAATTCTCGTTTTGAATTAATTCTAATTTTTTAAATATTTCAATTTCATCCTCAAACTATCATTATATGTTAATCACATGTCATATTAATAAAATCGTTAAAAAAGGTTAAACATCATGTAAATATTGACGTGTATTATGTAATAATATAATATGTCATAAAAACAATTAACGTCCGTTAAATCATAAATAAATTAAAGGGTTATTTGATTTTTATTTTTGTTCTCTCAATTTATGTATAATTCTTTCTCTGTTATAAAGATCACCAATGTTAACATGACAATTAACAATTTTCATAAAGATTTTACAAGTACGAACGTGCTGTCCAAATATTAAAGTCAAACCCAGAATTAGTCAACTAAGTTATATTATGAAAAGATACACTAATGTTTATTTGAGACAGATTTCGCACTGCAAATTAGACCCGTGGCAATGGAGACGCCATTATACTATAGAAATTTAATTTTATTTATCGAAGAAATTTTAACAATAAGATTTGAGGTTCATCAAATTTATATTATAAGGAATATTATTTTAGTTTTAATAAACATTAGGTCTCGAAATCAATCCCAAATCACTTTTCCTCTCCCAAGTGATATCATCTCAACTAAACATTAGTGTTATCTTTTCATATTTTCATATAACCTCAATTCATTTAAAAATACTTTATATTTTTCTTCACTCACATAGTAAATGTGACAAAGTTTAATAATAATAATAATAATAATAATAATAATTTTTTTACCTATAATGTGAATAAACAAAAATGTTTTATGTAAAAATATATTTATAATAAATAATTAAAGGTTAAAAGGTAAATATTTTGTATAAATATTTAATTTATAATTATTTTATCTAACTAGAATTTATATAAAAATGTAAAATAAAAACAAACTTGTTATTAATTGCCATCTAAAAGGCAAACCATATATAACTTCTGATCATAAAAGGTAATGACAGCAGAATATATACACACACACGTGTATATATATACACATGAAAATGCCATAGACCTTTACCTCAGGCATCACCTCTAAATAAAAAGGGGCTAAACACTAAGAATATAACAATTTAGATCAAATTATGTATAATTTGGGGAAAAGTTCCTTTAATCAAAATTATGATTCTTTTATATAAAAAAAACAAATGAGAAAAATGATTGGCGCTAAAAAGCAATTTAACAAAAATATATCGACTTCGGTTCAAAGAATATACACACAGGATTAGGTTGAGTTTAAGGGGTTGCATGTACTGAAATTCAAGTTCTAGCCTTCGGTTCATTGAAGCTTCTTGCTATTGTTGTTATGGGGTCACGTTGAAAGCAGTCCCACTGTGAACTATGGCTACTGAAACCACCTGCAACGCACAATTCACAGTAAATCCATGGATTGAAGACCGCATGATCGAATGACTTCGTTCTACAGATCAACAAAGTCCCTTGATATTATTTTAAAGTTGAAATCATCATACTCGATAATCTACCATATTCGACTTCTCTAATACTCTGCCACAAGGACATTCTTCATGCTAAACAACCACACTATGATAAGTTCAATACTCTTCAAAGTAGGGAAAAAAATGTACCAGAGGGGATGTCAGTAGGGGGAGTGTATTCTACCTTCTCAGTTCGGACCCTGACCGGTGTATAGTGCTTGTCAACGGGGAGTCTTAGAAGAGCACTTGTTGAGAATACAAACAATAAATTACAAATACGACCGAAAGAAGGAAAAAGAAAGAGAACTTCACAATAATAATGAGTTGCTATCATCCTTGTCATGGTGAAGAAATGGTCAAATTTCTATCTTAACCATCTTTTCACATTATGATCAAAACAAAATATGATGCAGTATGTTGTTTGCTTGCACAAATGTCGAACCTATACAATAAATTACGTGCTGATTTGTAAATTGTAAGGCCCAAAAGTTGCAGATTTCTTTATCCTATTACAACATTTGGCACGGTTTAAGCAAATCATAACGGTCAGAGAGCTTTTCGTAGAAAACAAAATTCCATACTTTACCTGTTCAGCATAGCTGCTTTCTCTTGTCAAATTTTAAGTGGATATTATACCATTTCTTCTTCTTAGTTCTGTCCCTTGTAGAATGTTTCCTTTCTTTCACTTCGCCATCTTTCTTGGTCTCCTTGGAGGCACCCTTCCTCCAATTCTTACTTGAGCTTCTCTTTCTTGGAGGAACAGTTGTGTAGGAGGCATGCATCTCGTTCCTTTGTTTGAGGAGTTCATCTATCTGCAAAACCAGCATGAAGGATTTGATTGAGAAAATTATCCATTTACCTATAAGTTTCAGTTCTCATGGAGCTTAGACTCGTAATTCCCACAAGTTAATCTCACCTCTTGCATTCCCTTCGTGTATCTGCTTGTCATCTCGGTAAATTGTGTCAGGACCTGTAGCACTCAGCCACTCAACATGAATTATCAACAAGAACAAATTTTTAATACCGGTATACACACCGAATTTGAGAAACTAGATACCTCTCTGTATTCCGTTTCAAACTTTGACAATTCCACCCGTTTCAAACTTTGACAATTCCACCCGTTTCAATAGAATCTCAGCTTCGACGGCTCTAAGGTTCTCCTTTTCCTCCACAAAAGGGGCAGTAAAAATAGCTTCAATAGTGTAGCTTACACTTTTGAAAAAGTTGTCACCTAGAGAAAATGGTTCCAGAATATTAGAAAGGTAGGAGTTTCATCCATGCATGTGAACCAACTAAACTGGAGATTTGAGGGGCATAGCTCTGAAGGAGCAAACCATAAACAGCAAACCAATGTGTGCCCGGTTTTAGTTCAATTATTTCACATGGTTGAAATCCATCCAGTTTTTTGAAGAAAGCTGTATCTGGATCCTTGGCAGCAGCAACCTGCAGTTGGGCATTATGAAACCATATAAAGGATGACAGGATCAAACGTCAGCTTGAAGCACAACTATATCATAATCGGAAATACTCACTCACTGAGTTGACTGTTTGATCCAAGCGATAGACAGGGAAGCCAAGAAAATACATTCCTGCAGTTGTAACCTTTCCTGTTTTTGCACTGTCCTACACCGAAAGGAACATAAGCACGATTTTAATTGAGGAACAAGTAATTAAAATCTTTAAACAACTACTAATAAGACTTCATTTTAAAGGAAAAAATGTACGGATTTTCTTATCAGAACCATAACAGGTCAAAATGAAGCCATGTCCCGGACAAACTTGAGTATATTGACATTTTATCACACTATATGAGAAGCATCAACAGTGATAAGAAACAAAAAGAAGGCAAGAGAAAAAGAACAAACACATGAAGTGAGAAAAAGACAAAGGATAGGACTGCAAGTTTCTGAAGATAAATCTGTATATGACAATCTGTTACGCACAGTGGTCAAAATTCAAGAAAAAAGTTTTACCTAGTTCTACTCATTCCTCAACAGTGTTCTGAAAGGGGATACATGGAGCAGAAAGCAGAAACCAGAAACTTAATGATTCTGTTACTCAATCCTCTACAACTTAAAGTAAGGGTTTCAATTGTTCTCAATGCAATTAATTATTATATCCTAAATCAACGAAGTACTCACAGGGCATGGTATTTTTCTTTTTCTTTTATGGTGGGGAGAAATGGAGCCTGCAATCTTTTGATGATAAGTAAAGAAAAGTACTCTCACTGTTTAAGTTCCTTTCCTAAAAAATCTTAAGGCTACTTGATATCTAATATTACACACATATTGCAAAAAGCTCAAAATTGACAAAGTTCAAATTTTGTTCATTAGTACTGAAAAAAAGGAAAAACAATCTCAGTTTCTATCATTGTCAACAACACCACAACGCCCCACCCCCTAAAAAAAGGGGAAAAACACTAGATTGAGTAGGCAGATAATGTTGAATCAAGGAGTTTTTAGATCATTGTATATCTACCTTGAACTTGCTTTTATCGGGTGATTGTACTCGGCAGACAAACCCATTCCTTGCTTCCTCTTCTGTTATTTTGACAGAGTAGAAGTGAGCACATTGTTTTTCAACCTGTTAAAGGTGCAACAAGTCCATTGACTGCATAAAAAACAGTGTAAAGAATTAGCAAAGAACAGAAATATCATCATCTCACCCTCCTAGAAACAGGTTGCCCAAGCAGAAGCGGTTGAATATTGGCCACACCTTTAAGTGCCTCCTCCAAAACAGTTGCAGATACAATGGTCTTAATTGGCACACCAGTTTACTATTTACAGGAATTAGTTAGATGTATACCCAAAGAATAACATTCATAAAGGCGCAAAAGAGTGGGAAATGTTAAATAATATAAAAGGACAAGGAGTTAACTAAAATCTGCAGCAAACATGGTGTTCACAGCCCCCAAACTTGAAAGATCTAGCTCCAATTCCTGGTTATCTGCTTCAACAGCCTATTCAAATGAAAGAACATCATGATCAACAAAATTCACGATTCATCAAAAATATCTAGTTTAGTGGTGCATGATGGTGTTAAGAAGTGGAAGCATGGACTGACTGAAATTTTTGCAGCCTCCATGTATAACCTGAATGATGGTAACAGTGAGATAGTTGCAGATTACCTATGTTACTCCAGCTCTTCATTTTTCCTGAAATACCCGTGTTCAAGAAATATTTGAACATAGGTATGGGGTTATAGTCCTCCAAAAATATGAAGGAAAAAAAAAACTTCAAGAAAATAATCATACTCATGTCAGACAGATACAAGTAACATGGGCAGATAACCATCAGCCTAAAAGAATTTCAGAAATTAACTGCATGCATGCATATCTCACCTCAAAACCAGCTGTATCATGCTGGTGTCTTTTATCTGGATCGGACAAGATATTGTAAGAAAATGTGACTTCCTTAAACATATCAGCTGCAACTGGATCATTTGCATTCTTATCAGGATGGTCCCTGAAACAGCGCAAGATTAGAATCTATAATTACCCAACCAACCTGAATAAAGCAAGAGTATAATAGGAGCTTTATTTGTACATTAACAAGAAATAAACAACATGCAAATAATGAAAGGGTCCAAGTGTCCAACTATGTCAGAAGTAGTGAAAGCCCAGAACTGTAGGTCCCAAATTAGATTTTTCATCTCTAACAACTGCTTGCCTGAAAGAAACCATCAAGGCGAATAATCAATTCCTTTTACCCATGTTGTAAATAAGTTCCTTCCAAGGTGTTTGGTTATCTTTGTCCTCAGAATAGTTTATCTATTTGTTTGCCAAGTCTTCTAAATGACTAACTAGTTATCAAAACCAGAGCTATTCTTCACCCTTGCACTCGTTACAATATAGAACCCTCATGCTGAATCTATCAAATTAATAAATACCCACCAAAAAGATCTGACGTCCGGTTAAGTCCTGAACAGCTACTTGCTCTTTGAAGATGAGTCTCCTACGCACCAAGACAGACAGACGCATGATTTTATCTTACGAGGACGAAATTATAAAATTTTAGAGGGGGCGAACTTTTAAAATTATTGAGGACGAAAATAAATTATCAATAGAAAATATAAAAAAATATATAAAATATACGAGAATTTGAAATTTAAGCGACTGACCGTTCGGTCCATCCCTGCCTACTGGTTACCAGTAGAAGACGAAACCACCAAACCAAATCCCGGTCACTCATAAAGCTCCAATTGTCATTCCCAATTTGACTTCTAAATTCAAGTCCTCAATACTTATTTTCCCAGTATACTCCATGTAAACCTGTGAGATTACACATAACTAACTAATAATTATCACTATGCTCAAATTAGTGAACCCTGATCTATTCTATAATAGCCACTAAAAACTTCACGAGAACAAGATAAGATTTTTTTTAAACATTTCAATGCTTTTCAACTTATGAAATGAAAAGTTAAAGATACTTGAGAGCCATTTTCCGATACGAGCTCTTGATTTCCTGATCCGTAGAGTTCCTCGGGACTCCAAGTACTTCATACGGATCTCGACGAAGCTGCTTCGCCAATCCGTCGTTTTTCTCCGACTTAGACCGATGTGGCAGCATTTTCAGAAAACACCACCGAACAAAAAATACGGTAACGGGATTTTCTTCTCCCTTTAGTTTTGCCCCTCAGGAACCTAAACCCCCAACACTTGAACTAAATTCCAAAACCAAATGAAAACTATTTTCCTTTTGGTTGCCACCTCATTTCACCGAACAATAACATTTTTAGGGTTAAGAAAGGCAATGGGAAAGAAGAATAAATTATTCAGGGGCATTGAGAAGAGAAGAGAAGAGAAGAGAAGAGAAAAGAGAAAGAGTAAACTCCATTGGACCTCTCAGCTGAAGCTTCGTAGGAGAGAGAAAGATAAACAAAGAGAACGAAAAATTGGAGGCAATATTCTTTTTGTGCTCTTAGTTTCCTCTTTTGTTGATTTCGTTTTGAAACTGAATACTCAATAATTTAAGGGCTAAAATTTCAACTTATGCCAAATTTGTCTCGTTGGTAAAGACGAAGTTTTGTTTAAAAAAATTGTTAAAAAGTGCAATTGGAAATGCAAATAATACAAATATAAATGAAGAATCAAATGTTGTATAACTTAAATAAATTGATAATCAAATGTTATTAATTTCAATCGTAATATTTTATTATTATTTTTCTTCATACAACGATATGGTTCATCTTCTATCTATTCAATTTAATAATCATACAATATTTTTATCTCGTTAATAGTGATGTATCCCTTCAGGAATAGTTTCACTAAGCGTGCAGAGGTATCTCTACGATTATTTTACCATTTATCTGTTAAAAGTCGGCAGTATTAGTTAACATAATGGGGGTGGTAATTTAGCATACGGCTAAATTGATCAAATATTGGTCACTAAATTGTTGAAAAAATTAAATGAAATAATCACAATTTAGTCATTGAACTTAAGGTATTTACTAATTAATCCTTAAAGCTTCAACTATAAATACCCTAGTTCATTTAGCTTCAAAATCATCCCAAAGCATTCTAGCTTTCTTCCAATACTAAAGAGAATTTTAGAGAGTTTCTTGAGAGTTGTTTTCTCCTTTTTTTTATCGAGAGAGGTTGTAATTCCTATTTTTCTCATAGTAAAATTCTTCTACCGTTGCCCGTGGTTTTTACTCTATATTATTTAGGGGTTTTCCACGTAAATTTTGTGTCTCTTTTATCTTCAATTTTTATTTTCTCAAATTATCAGTTGCATTTTTGCTCTATCCGATAGCCGTCTTCCGCAACAATTGGTATCCGAGCCAGATTTGAGTGTGTAATATCTGCTTATTGTTTTTGTGGTTGCCACCAAAAGGTGGATCCTCCAACATAAGAAAGTAAGAAGGTATTATCCATTCTTTGAAGGTTCCAGAAAACTATTCACGATAGTAAAATAGTGGGAGCTATCCGTAAAAGAAGTTATGGCAACAAAATTTGATATTGAAAAATTCAATGGGAGAAATTTCTTATTGTGGAAATTGAAGATGAAGGCCATCCTGAGGAAAGACGGTTTTCTAGCAGCTATCAGTGAAAGGCCGGTGGATTTCACAGATGACAACAAATGGATCGAAATGGACGGGAATGTTATGGCAAACTTTCATCTAGCATTAGCAGATGAAGTATTGTCAAGCATCGAGGAGAAAAAGACAGCTAAGGAGATATGAGATCATCTCACCAAACTGTACGAGGCCACATCGTTACACAATAAAATTTTCCTTAAGAGAAAATTGTACACTCTCCGTATGCCAGAATCTACTTCAGTGACGGAGTACTTAAATACACTGAACACTTTATTTTCTCAGCTTACATCTTTAAGCTGTAAAATAGGAGAACAAGAACGTGCTGAACTTCTACTTCAAAGTCTACCAGATTCGTATGATCAACTCATCATCAACTTGACAAACAGTAATGTCACCGGTCTAGTATTCGATGACGTTACAACTGCTGTTCTACAAGAAGAAAATCAGCGCAAGAACAAAGAAGACAGATAAGTAAATCTGCAACAAGCAAAAGCGTTAACAACGATGACAACGATGAGAGGGAGATCAACAGAACGTGGCCAAAGCAGCAGTCACAAACATGGTAGATCGAAGTCGAGAAGCAAGAAGAATTTAAAGTGCTACAACTGTGGAAAGAAAGGTCACTTGAAGAAGGATTATTGGAGTCTAAATAAAAACTCCAAACCACAAGGCAATACCGCAAACACTTCAGATGATGGAGATGCTCTATTCTGTGAAGCATCAACCACAGTGGAAGGCAGAAAAAGATTTACAGATGTATGGCTCATTGATTCAGGAGCAACATATCACATGACCTCAAGAAGAGAATGGTTCCATCATTATGAACCTGTCTCAGGAGGATCTGTGTATAGTTACAATGATCATACCTTAGAGATCGTTGGCGTTGGAACCATCAAATTAAAGATGTATGATGGAACAATTAAAGTTGTTCGAGATGTGCGGCACGTGAAAGGCCTGAAGAAAAATTTATTATCCTACGAATTATTGGATAATAATGCAAGCAAGATTGAAACACGGAAAGGAATCATGAAGGTATTCCATGGAGCGCTTGTGGTGCTGAAAGGTGAAAAGATAGCAGCAAACTTGTACATGCTGAAGGGAGAGACTTTGCTAGAAGCAGAAGCCTCTGTTGCCTCATGTAGTTCAGATTCTGCAATGCTATGGCATCAAAAACTTGGACACATGTCAGAACAATGAATGAAAGTCCTTGTGGAGCAAAAGCTACTTCCAGGCTTAACGAATTATCACTTACTTTGTGTGAGCATTGCATAACAAGTAAGCAGCACCGATTGAAATTCAACACATCAAATTCTAGAGGCAAAAGTGTTCTAGAATTGGTTCACTTTAACGTATGGTAAGCACCAGTTACATCCCTAGGCGGAGCAAAATACTTTGTCTCATTTATTGATGACTACTCCAGGAGATGTTGGGTGTACCCTATTAAGAAGAAGTCAGATGTGTTTTCAACTTTCAAAAACTTCAAGGCGCGGGTGGAACTTGATTCTGGAAATAAGATCAAGTGTTTCAGAACAGATAATGGAGGAGAATATACAAGCGAAGAATTTGATGACTTTTACATGAAAGAAGGCATTAAAAGACAGTTCACAGTGGCGAACACTCCTCAACAAAATGGAGTGGCAGAGCGGATGAACAGAACCTTGTTAGAAAGAACAAGAGCAATGTTGAGGGATGCAGGCCTAGAAAAATCATTCTGGGCAGAAGTAGTCAATACCGCCTGTTATTTAGTGAATCGAGCTCCATCAACTGCAATAGAGCTGAAGACACCAATGGAGATCTGGACTGGTAAACCATCTGATTATTCAAACCTCTATGTATTTGGAAGTATTGTGTACGTGATGTACAACTCCCAAGAAATTTCAAAGTTGGATCCAAAATCCAGGAAATGCAAATTCTTGGGGTATGCTGATGGAGTAAAGGGGTATCGCTTGTGGGATCCCACTGCCCGTAAAATGATCATCAATTGAGATGTTATCTTTATAGAAGATAAACTACAAAGAAAAGAAGACGATGATAGCGCTGAAAAGTCAGAGACTACTCAGATACATGTGGAAAAAGAGTTTGAACAAAGAGATCTTCTGAAGCAGAACTAGCACATGATGAACAAGACCAGAGAGTTATGAACCTCCAACAACTCGTCAATCAGATCATGTGAGAAGACGTCCCAATTAGCACTCAGATTATGTTATAGAAGGTAATATTGCATACTGCCTTTTAACAGAGGACGGTGAGCCATCAACATACCATGAGGCAATAAACAGCTCAGATGCTTCATTGTGGATGATGGCGATGCAAGAAGAAATTGAAGCCCTTCATAAAAATAATACATGGGACCTTGTGCTACTACCACAATGAAGGAAGCCAATTAGTAACAAATGGGTCTTCAAAATCAAGCGAAATAGTGACGATCAAGTGGAGAGATATCGTACAAGACTGGTGGTCAAAGGATATGCTAAAAAAAGGTATTGATTTCAATGAAATTTTTTCTCCTGTGGTTCGACTAACAACAGTTCGAGTAGTCTTGGCAATGTGTGCTACATTAAACTTACATCTAGAGCAGCTAGATGTTAAAACAACTTTTCTTCATGGAAATCTTGAAGAAGAGATTTATATGCTCTAGCCTGAAGGTTTTGAAGAAGAATAAAAGAAGAACTTGGTTTGCAGGTTGAACAAATCTCTGTACGGTCTAAAGCAGGCACCGAGGAGTTGGTATAAGAGATTTGATTCCTTCATTATGTGCCTTGGATACAACAGACTTAATGCAGACCCTTGTGCTTATTTCAAGAGGTCTGGTGATAACGATTTTGTTATATTGTTGTTGTATGTAGATGACATGTTGGTTGCAGGACCCAACAAAGATCATATTGAAGAATTAAAGACATAACTGGCTAGGGAATTTGAAATGAAGGACTTGGGATCAGCAAACAAGATTCTAGGGATGCAAATTCACCGAGACAAAAGTAATAGGAAGATTTGGCTTTCACAAAAGAATTACTTGAAGAATATCTTGTCACGATTCAGCATGCAAGATTGTAAGCAAATTTCTACCATCTTCCTATTAAATTCAAATTATCCTCCAGTATGAGTCATAGCTGTGAAGAAGAGAGGATGGAGATGTCTCGAGTACCGTATGCATCAGCAGTGGGAAGTTTAATGTTCGCTATGATATGCACAAGACCAGACATTGCACAAGTAGTGGGAGTGGTTAGTCGGTATATGGCGAATCCAGGCAAAGAGCATTGGAATACAGTAAAGAGGATCCTGAGATACATCAAATTGACCTCAAATGTTGCATTATGTTACGGAATATCAAACTTACTAATCAATGGGTATGTAGATTCTGACTATGCAGTGGATTTGGATAAAAGTAAATCTACTACATGATATGTGTTCAAAGTTGCTAGTGGAGCTGTAAGCTGGGTTTCAAAATTTCAGTCAGTTGTGGCTACATCCACAACAGAGGCAGAATATGTAGCAGTTACACAAGCTAGTAAAGAGGCAATTTGGTTGAAGATGCTATTGGAAGAGCTTGGGCACAATCAAGAGTATGTCTCTCTGTTTTGTGACAGTCAAAGCGCCTTGCATCTAGCAAGGAATCCAGTATTTCATTCAAGGACAAAGCACATACGAGTTCAATACCATTTCATTCGTGAAAAGGTGGAAGAAGTTACGGTAGATATGCAGAAGATCTATACCAAAGACAATATAGCAGATTTCATGACGAATGCAATCAATGCTGATAAATTTAGCTGGTGTCGATCCTCTTGTGGCCTGACAAAAACGTAAGCAACATGATGGTACAAGGTAGAAAGAATGGTGTGAAGATATGATTGTTCCAATCAAATCTTCAAGTGGGAGATTGTTAAAAATTGGCAGCATTAGTCAACATAATGGGGTGGCAATTTGGCATCATTAATGGGCGGATAAATTGGCCAAATACTGGCCACCAAATTGTTGAAAAAATTAAATGGAATAATCACAATTTAGTCATTGAACTTAGGGTATTTACAAATTAGTCCTTAAAGCTTCAACTATAAATACCCTAGCTCATTTAGCTTCAAAATCATCCCAAAGCATTCTAGTTTTCTTCCAATACTAGAGAGAATTTAGAGAGTTTCTTGAGAGTTGTTTTCTCCTTTTTTTATCGAGAGAGAATTATCATTATTTTCTCCTTGGTAGATCGAGAGAGGTTGTAATTCCTATTTTTCTCATAGTGAGATTCTTCTACCGTTGCCAGTGGTTTTTATCATATATTATTTAGGGGTTTTCCACGTAAATTTTATGTCTCTTTTATCTTCAATTTTTATTTTCTTAAATTATCAGTTGCATTTTTGCTCTATCCGATAGCCGTCTTCCGCAACATGATCTAGTGATGGGGATGTCTCATAGGTATCGTCTTTTATACATACTATAATCGACTTTAATGGTTCATCTTTTTTTTATTTGAGTCGAGAGTCACAAATTTATCTCTCTAGTTTACATCTAGAAGGGACATCTCATCTAAAAAAATATCACGTAACTTGATAAGATATTCATAATCATCTTCTATAAAATAACATAGAGATTCATAATCACCTCCAATTGAGTTATGAGGAATCACAAGAATTAATACATTTTACATACACCACGAGTAAGAGCTCTAGTCAAAAGCTTCTCATGTTTATTCTTCTCCGAAGGATATTGTAACTCTGAATACTTTTAACTTTAATTTAGTAATTTATAGTACGAATTAAATTATTATAAAATAAATATTTGTAAATTCTCTAACTATTATAAAGAGGTAACTTGTTATCATTAATTTAATCAGAATTGTACATAAAAATAAAAAATTATAAGACGAACTTGAAAAGAAGAATAGCCAATCAAAAGATGAACTTGAAAAATAGCCAAGTAGAAAATTTTGTAATGCCCCCCAACCATTTTGATTGTCTTCCGCGTGCTTTATTTGTTTGTTTATTTATTTATTAGGAGATGGTAAAACTGTGATGCATACTGCAAGGTTTTATGTTTAAGACGAGAAGATATAAAAATCTAGGGTAAAGTTACTCAAGTATACAAATGGTTTTCTTATTATAAGGCGTTGTTTTGTTGAGTTAATAACTATTGAAATTTATAAAATGATCACCGACTATGAGGTATTACTTTGTTTGCTTTGTTGAGTTAATGACTATTCAAAATTATAAAATGATCACCGACTCTGAGGTATTACTTTATTGAGCCCTCTAACTATAAAGTTACAAAATAGTCATTTGACTTTTCATATGTTTCAAACTCGTCATTTTTCATTAAAAAATTGACGACAGTCTGAGCTGGACATTAACTTGCTAACTGGGATATGATAATATTTGATATCACAATCTCAAACGAGGAAGTAATCAAGAGTAGAGGGAGTAATCAAGGAGTAAAATCTCGATTAGGCCCTCTCATCCCACAACACTTTAATCTATTATCGTCAACCCCATCCTGACCATCAGGTTTGTCGAGGGTGATGGTGGGGTGGGAGTTATAATTTAGGGTTTAGGATTTGATATATGATTTGAGAATTAGTGTTCGGTTCTAAATTTTAAGGGTATAATTTAGTATTTTAAAATTTATTTTTATTATAGTCATATGTAGCATTAAAATATTAACAAAATAGGTCATGCCATAGGAAAAAATAATAAAATAATCCATATCATCATAGAGTGACAAAAAAGCAATCCAAAAGTTGAGTGAGTAAATTGAATTTTTTTGAACATTAGTGACCAAAATAAGAGTGATAAGATAATTGAGTGATGAATAATGTAGTTTACCCTTTTACAAATGAAACCCAGGTCGACCAATTAATTCCATGTTGCTAAGTCTTAAACCTAGATTTTTCCTAAAACACTTGTAGGATTCCAGGGTAATTAACAGACTAACAGTAGCTATGTCCTGGCTGTTTCTGCCATTGTGTTAGGTTTTATCAATCATTTTCTTGGATACCTAACTTATCTTCTCCAAATGACTTGTCAAGATCCTGAACAGAACAATAATGAAAGCTCATTCCATTTTAATGTCTCAAAAATCACGAGCTTCGCTTTCAGGGCAGTTCATAAAGGAAAATAGAAGACATGAAATTGTTTAAACCCTAACTCCTCCATGTAGCTGTCCTTAAGTTATCAGGTAATGAAAATACTGCAAATATAGGATATTTGGTCATTCTGGCATTGAAAAAAAAGTCTGGGGGTGAATGTAATACATGAAGGTGGGCTTCATTTTTCAGAGAAAGTGTGAAGTCATTATCATGCAGTACCCTTTGTAAAAAGAAGCTTCCATCCAAGCATACTTGTCATTGTCGTCCGATTCAATTTTTACCAAATCAGCTTCTGTTAGTAGTGTATTCATGTCTTATTGCACTGAAATTCGTTTTTTTAAATAATTATTTATTTTATTGATTAAACATACCTTAAAATTTTATTTATACATATTTTATACAAAAAAATTATATTGTTACTATATATATCTATCCTTAAAAATATTTCAGAATTCACAATTGGTTATCGCTGAGGATATCATATGTGACGTTCCTCTGATGATGAAATTGCAAGTCTTGGCACTGGACTTAATATACACACTTTGGTCCTTGGGCCAATTGGACTTAAATATTGGTACCCGGTACTTGAGCCAATTGGTACATATTACTTAGGGTAAACTATCTATTAAGTATCTACCAGTTCCTGTATTTTTATTTTAGTTATTTAATTATTTTTTTAAATCATATATAATATAACATTTTGTTTTTATGCCGGCACCCCACCATTAAGTTGATCATTGACTTAATGGAAATGGTGATTGGGCATGATATAATAATAAATTTAGTCTCAAAACTTACATATTTTATCAAATTGATCCTAATTTGAAAAAAAAAATTATTATTAAAGTAGTAAGTTATTAAAAAAATAAAATGATGACCAAACTGATAGTGTTTTTTTTAAATATTGAAGATTTACTAAATTATTTTTAATTAGGACAATTTAATTATATGGAAATGATGTTTGTAATGTGACCATTTAATTATTTATATAAGCAAAACAAGCTAACAAAGGTTAACATATCACGACCTTATTTTAATCAATTAAATTATTAGTTAATGGGTGGAGTATACAATTATATACCAATCTCCTTCACGTTTCTAATAAATTAACGTTACTATTATTATATTTAATTGGACCGCTGATATTGTTTATATTCTAACAATGTAAGCTAAGGAAATATTTAATAAAAAATCTAAACATCAATTTTTATCATGTGACAATTTATATAAATATATATATATAATTTTAATGGTTCAACTGATTAATTTTGTAGATAACAAAATGAGAGAAGTAAGCAACTTTAGGATACTATATAGCCGTGGCTTTAATATATGGTAAATTTTATAAATTCCATCACTCGATTTTTTTTCTCACTTTCATTTTGGTTATTAAGATTTATTTTCTTAATTTACTAGTTGAACTCTCTATTTGCTCATATTTTGATTAATTCTGTCATTAAATACTTAATAATCTTATGATTAGACATTTTTAAAAAAATCATGAAATGGTATTAAAACTTTCTTTTTTTTGTGTAAAAAAAGTCATAATTTTAAATTTTCTTTGATTTATCAATGATAAAGCATCTTCTTTCAAATCCTAATGGTGGAGAGGTGAAAGAAAAAATTAACTTGTATGTCATGATTTCACGTTGATTGGATGGTGGATATTATAGGTCAGAGTGGTTTATGGTTGAGTTTGTATGAGTCTTAGAGTGATAGACTGATACGAGACAATGAGGTGAGTTCGTCGATATCCACAATTGTCTCGTATCAGTCTATCACTTCAAAACTCATACAAACTCAACCATAAACCACTATGATCTATAATATCCACTATCCAATCAACGTGGAATTATGATATACAACTCATTTTTTTCTTTCACCTCTCAACTGTTAGGATTTGGAAGAAGAATGATAATTGCAATGCCAGCATGTCACGTGGATGAAACTATAAAACTTTCATCTTTGAAGGAAGAAGATAAAATCAAAAGAAAAAAAAGGAAAATTGAAGTGGATGACACATGGATTTTATGTCAATAAAATGCAATCCACATCTGCACACATGACAACCATGTTACCCTTTCATTTATGATTTAACATCCAAGTGATCAAAACTGAAGCAAATAAAAAAATTAATGAATAAATTAAAAACAATTAAACTTTAGTGACCAAAATAGTAATGATAAGAAAATTGAATGGTGAAATTTATAGTTTACTTTTTAAGTAATTAAATTATTAATTAATCGGTAGAGCGTACAATTATACACCAATATCCTTCACTTATCTAATACATTATGAATATTATTATATAGTTTGGACTGCAGATATTGTTAATATTCTAACAACGTCAAGTTTTCTATTTTACTAAGCAAATCTAAATAGCGGATTTTTCTGGCCAATTAAATATCGAATTTAATATCTAATTGTCCGTCTCTTATATCCGTTTGTATCAAATATTGAACTCGTACGGTAGTTGTCATGCTAAAGCATTATTAAAAGTAAGGTTAGGTCTTTAAATTTTGATATTTGTAAATAGAGTAAATTAGGTTGGAATAATTCCTTCACAGTAAATCTATGTAAAATTCGATATAAATTAATTAATTAATAAATTAATTATTAATTATTAATTAAAAAAACATGGTTTTAGACGTTACAAGATTTGACCCTTTGTTTTTTTTTATAGAAAAAAATTGATGCAAACTATAAGATCGATTTTACACACTATCATTCAACCATTAGAAAATATTTTTAATAAATTGTTTTAAAAAATATAATTTATTTTATAAAATTATTTTCCCAAATCTATATTAAATGAATTTTGAATCTAACTTTTTTTTTTAAGAAATAGGAGACAAGTCATTTCATAATTGAACATATTCAAACGTAATGAATAAGTTGTCTACTAGTTAACGACAAATTTGAATTTTGCATCTACTAATTGGATAAACCCTAAATAAAAACTTGTTTGATCAGCTAAAGGCTCAGTCATTCCTAATTAACAAGGACCGGCTTATAATTGAACATAAACTGTTGTTGAATTCATTGACAACTGGTACCGGTCATCGGAAATTAACTAGGGCAGGTAAAAGAAAACTAAACTCCTCAAGAATATTAACAATCTAGTTCTCTTGAAAAATTTACTGTTAACCCTTTCTTCTTTCTAAAACAATGTGCAAGTTGTTGTATGTTGACAATTACTCCGAGTAATAAACAATATATTAATTAACAAACAGTTTGCAACTTTTTTTTTATTAAGCGACGTTCATAAAGTAAATAAATAAAGCTTTTTTAAAAAAGAACTCTAGCTACTTAGCTTATAGGATAATTGAATTTTGAAGAATTAGGGTTCCACCTCAAACTTATCTATCAATAATGGTACTGTTTAGAGAGTTGCATTATGAAAAATGCAATCCATGCAAGATATGAGAATATTTTTTTTAATATATTTCATAAAAATGTAAATATAAAATCTTTTTTATTCGATATAATTAATTTCTTCTTAAAATCTGTTGTTTTTAGAAATTCAATCAAATTTGAGAAAAAAATACAGAAAAGAAGCAACATTCATTCTATATTCAGTCCTGTCGAGACATGTTTCAATTGTCTCCAGACGTATCTTTACCGTATATGTTCCTTTTTTGATGTCTTATCCATCACTACCGGATACACGTCGCGCTTGTATCGGATACGAATACGGCCGCAACGCCTCGGACTTGCACGCTGCTGTTTATGTACGTTCTTCGTGGCCTATGTGTATGGTTCTATATACCACTTCCAGAGGAACTCTGAATCGTAGACTGCAAGCTGAGGCCTAACTGAAGATCCAACGATTTACAGTTTTGCTTCGACGAAGGCTTGAAAACAGGCCTGTTCTCCCGCGATCTGTGATGATCAGCTTGTATTAACGTGAACATGGATGGATCTTGTTGGAAAGGGATCATTTGAGCGTTCCATTTCGATGGATTCGAGCCATTAACATACCCATCATTCTCCAATTGTCCGAAACTTATCTGAGATTCTTCGGCAGCGGTACCGTAGTGCCAGGGAGAACGGAAACCGAGACTGTTTTGAAAAGGTTGAAGATAACAGTTGAGGCTGGCTCTCTTGGCTTGAAGCTGCAACCTTTTCTTCTTCATCCTCTCTTTCTTGTGCGCATTCTGATGACCCCCAAGCGCCTGCGAATTTGCGAATTCCTTGAAACAATACTGGCACTCGAACTTCCTGTCGTCGCCCTCTGCCGTCGTCGAGCTTTTCTCCTTGGACGTGGTCCACGAATTCACACTCTCTTCACCAACGGCACAAACTTTCACGGAGCAACCGTTGGTAGCACTCGGATCGAGCTCGAACCCGAACAACCTAAGCTTTTTCTCACCATTTTCGGCATCACATGCATAATTCTCCATCTCTCTTGTGTATCAAAAGAGCCTATGACTATGAATTGTTTTGGTTTGTCCACCATTATATAGTAATTCTCCAATCTCTAAGGTTTCCAAATATTCAATGCATCTAAAACTGGAATAGTTTTATAATAGGGTAAACTACATATTTAGTCACCCACTTATTCTCCTAGTTTTATTCTGGTCATCCAACCTTTTTTTCCCGAAACCATACCTAACTTTACGTTTTGATTTTGTTTTGCTCACCTGCCACTAAAAAATAAACAGAACTACTGACGTGACAAATTTTCCAAAGATAAAACGACATTAACTTATGACACATTAATATCATCGTTAATATTTTTTAACGACAAGTGATCAAAATGTAGTATCATATATGATTTTGAAAAGAAATAGTTAAATGACTAAAACAAAACAATAAATAAGTGAGTAACTAAATACGCAATTTACAATTTATAATAATCATGGAATCATAAACCTAAACATGCGTCAATATGAAAATAAATCAAAAATGAAAGCAGGAAATAAAAGAAAAGTCAGCCGTCTAATTCAATAATATTGAAAACTTTTCCTATTGGTTTAAATAATAAAATAAAATAAAGTTGTCAATTTTGTTGTAGATACACTTCAAACTTTCTCAACCAAAGAAGATTCAGTGTGTTTTTTATTTAAACAATTATTTTAAACGATGAATTCTATGGTCCGTAAACCAAATATCAAATTAAGATTAAAAAAAAATTAGGGCAGCACTTGCATAATATAAACAAATATTCCATTCTCTGATTTACAAAAAGTCAAAGAAAGAAGGGGACGTAATCTTCATGGCAGGAAAGGGGTTGCAACTTTGCAAGATATCCCAAATCCCCAACCGTGTCTTAAATGTTTTTTCTTTTATTTAATTAAACGAACTAATATGTGAGTGGATTGATCGTGTAATTAATTACTGATGCTCAACCTGATCTCCAAGCTTATCATAAAAAATAGCTCCACTTCTATATTTAATCAATCATGATTTGTTGGATTGATTTGACAATTTTAACCATCACATTATTTAAATAATATAATTTATAGTTTAAGCAGTCTCTGTAGAAATGAGATTATTCACCACTTGATGAAGCTTCCTTGTACGTACACTTCTCTCCACCCACTAAGCTATTTTATTTGTTTTAATATATTGAAGTTATAAATATTAATTTAGATTTTAAAACTTAGTTTTATTGATAGAAATAAGTGAGATACGTTGGTTATTGGTGGTTCAACTTTTTTTAATTTGAAAGAAGAATTAAAATTAGTATACAGACGGTCATTAGTAGCTGAATTTTTTTTTTATGAGGAAGAAGGAAAAAAGTAAATGGGGGAGAAAATAAATAATGTCGATTAGAGAAATAAGAGAAAGAGAGGAAAGAGCGAAAGAAAATGAGAGAATGAATCTCTCTCCGTTGTAATTGAGATATATTTATACTGACTTAGTTAATGTTGTGATACATATAATTATTATGATTATGATAGGTTAAAAATTAAAGAGAAAATAACCTCAGTGACCAAAAATCCCATATAATATACGATTTTAACCAACTTTTTTGAATTTGCCAAAATGACCAACAAAATCGCAATGCGATCGCTAATTCGCAACGCGATCTCCATTATCACAAATTCGCGTTGCATTTTCACAATGCGATAGTTGAAAATCGCGTTGCGATGGTCTACAGTGTCGTTGCGATTTTCCCAATTCGCAATGCGAATAAGTAAATCGCAACGCGAATTGGGAAAATCGCAATGCGAATAAGTAAATCGCAACGCGAATTGGGAAAATCGCAATGCGATACTGACTATCGCAATGCGATAATACAAAATCGCAACGAGATACTTACTTTCGCAACGCGATACTGACTTTCGCAATACGATTCTGACTTTCGCAACGCGATAATACATAATCGCAATGCGATTTTCAAAGCGCCATTAGTATCCTGGCCAAGTATTTTATTTTTAAATTCCAAACACGAATATTAATATATTGGAACACTGAACCGTCCACAGTATATCCCGTAATCGCAACTCATAACCTAAAACCTAAAATCACAACTCAGTCCCATCTCCATCTCTCACTCTCTCACCCATCTCCGACGAAATCCGTCCCCATCTCCGGCGAAATCCGTCTATCTCCATCTCTCAGAGTCACCCTCACAATCAGAAATGGAAAATCAACCAAATCAACCAACGAGGGTTAGTTTTTTTAATTATTTTCTTTTTGAAATTTTTGCATTATTATTAGGTTTTTCATATTGAAATTGATGATAAGTTTACTGGTAATTTCAATAATAGATTAACCATTTCACTTAGATTGCTTATTAAATCAACCGAGAATCGCAACGCGAAATGCAAATCGCAACGCGGTTTTAGTTTCGCGTTGCGATAGTCAAATTCGAATTGCGATAGTCATTTTCGTGTTACGATTTTCATTTTCAGAAACTATTCTTCTTCTGCAAATTGAAACTTGAATGAATTGCATTACTTCAACCAAAAAACAAAGACAAATACGAAATTCACAGTGTTGCAAATTTAAGTTTGAAGAATAAACTACTACTCTTTATGTTTATTATTGTTTTTGGTATATCTTCACAGTGTAGTTTTTGGTATATCTAATTTAGTATGTTTATTGTTTTTGTAGAACTTTTATTCGGCTCAATTGACCTTGAGAAATAAAGTCAGCCTGGCCCAAACAATTGCGTCGAAGCTTTCACCTGCACAAAGAAAAATGTTTGAGGATACATGCTTCGGGCCATGGCTGAAAGTACAACATCCCGGTGGAGATGCGATGTTGACACACCTGTTTCTTCAAACCATGACTAGCGATCTACCAGAGACTATACAACGTCGTGATGAAGATATATGGTTTGATTTTCCACCGGCGTATACGTGTTTTGGGCGGGAGGAGTTTTGCTTAATCACCGGTCTACGCTTCGGACACGATGATGTAGGTCGGTACACTAGACACATTACCCGCCCATCATGGCTATCCCGGGTTTTTCCTGAGCTGTAGAGGTCGAGTCTACACGTAGAAGACCTGACAAGATTGTTGAATAATAAAGACGGTTTTACTCGGATGGATGATGTCGACGTTGACCGAGTATGCCTTCTAATTCTTTTGCATGCCGGCTTTTTAGGCAGAGAGGCCAGACAACCTATTCCAAAGGATCTAATCAAATTGGTAGAAGACCTAAATGCGTGGAACCTGTTTCCGTGGGGCTCGTATTTATGGAAAGCTACATGGAATAAGTTATCGTCTGCCTTGGATGATCGAAAAAGTTTGCATGGCGATGGTTCCAAATACACTTTGACAGGATTTATTTGGGCCTTTAAGGTAAGAATTTTTATATGATGTTTCCAAAATTATAAGTAATTATTTAACAATTACTAATGTTTGTTATTATATTGTTTGTAGATTTGGATATTTGAGGCCTTTCCCGCCATGAAGACATATGCAATAAAAACTTCAAATGATATTCCCAGGGCTATTTCCTGGAAGAGGAAACGGACCTTGCAATGGGAAGATTTACTACGGTATACGACAATAAATAATGTAAGTTAACATAAATACTACCATATGTTTATAAACAAGTTATTACTAGTACACGTTTAACTTTGTTTGAGCTTTTATATTGTTAGGAGGCCAACACTCCTCTACAGAGGCTGACACCCACGGAAGCTGAGCTTGCCACTGATTGGTGGCAAGCTAGTAAGCGTTTTTTGATGGAACGGTTGATGAGCAGCCTCCACTTCGGGAGCCATCACCTCGCCCAGAGCTATCACCTCACCCAGAGCCATCATCTGATCGACTCGGCTATACACCTCCACAACGACAGCCATCACCTATTCTGTCACATCATCGAGCCTCTTCTCCACCATCACCGTAAGATAGGCGACCGACAAAGATGCCACGACGTTTATCTCCCTGTTCTCCACCTCAACGGGATGAGTTAAGGGAGTTACGTGATGAGGTCAATGCCTTGCGTGAGGAGGTCGGTACTTTACGCAAAGACGATGGTGCATGGCGTGTTGAGGTGTCTACATTACGCGGTGAGGTAGCCGCTCTACGTGAGATAGTAGCATCGTTGCAGAATGAGGTTTATACTCTACGCAACGAGGTAAGTTTAAGATTTTTCATACTCGTAATTCATTCGGTTGGTGCCAATACTGCTAAACTATTTTTGTTAGTATTTGTTTTTGGTTTTGTTTTTATCTTTTGGTTGAAGTAATGCAATCCATTCAAGTTTCAATTTGCAGAAGAAGAATAGTTTACTTTCGCAACACGAAAATGACTATCGCAACGCAGAAATGGCTATCGCAATGCGAAATGAAAATCGCAACGACAAAATCGCAACGCGAAATGAAAATCGCAATGCGATTTGTGTTTCGTGTTGCGATTTTATCGTTGCGATTTTGTCGTTGCGATTTCATTTCGCATTGCGATAGCCATTTCCGCGTTGCGATAGTCATTTCGCGTTGCGATTTTAAGTTTCGTGTTGCGAAAGTAAACTATTCTTCTTCTGGAATGTTTATATATGTTGTCCTTTTAAATGTTTATATAAGTGCTTACTTCTGGAATGTTATCTGAGCATTTTGTGAACTATGATAGAATAATGACTTGGGTGAATACAATGCTAGTTTGAAACATATTTGTCTTTGTTTAATATCATGTCTGTTTATTTACTGATTTATGTATTAATTTTTTTTAGCGGCCCGATAAGGTGGATGCTTTACGTCGGGTTTTCCTTGCACGACGGAGTTCACGCATCAGACGGCGTGGACGTGCTATTACGTCTCCGTTCACCCCAATGGTGCGAAGACTCCGCAAGAAGAAGCCCGACTCACCGGTCATCCCTCAAGAGTCCCCTCCAATCGTTCAAGAGGCCCCTATTCTCCCTCAAGATTCCCCCCCACCGTTCAAGAGGCCACTGTTATCGTTGAAGAGGTCCCTCCCACCATTCCAGAGCCCGATTCACATGGGGTAATATATCGAAGTATTGAGAAACCCCCACCGGTTCTGGACATGATGGATGAGAGTTGGCTCTCGTATGAGTTACCGGCTAGTACCCTTCCGGTATCTAAAGTGGAGAGGAGACAACTACCGGAAACAATTGTGGATAATACCCTTTGGGCTAAGACCGCAGTTGATTTTTATCTACATGAGCGAAGCCAAGGGTGTTACACTGACATCAGCAAACTCAACGATGAAATGTTTTTGTTGCTTGATCGGTCTTGGTGGGGTGTGCTATTAGGGGTTGAAGACAGTGGCTATTTGGATGGGGAGGTAAGTCTTATATTTGTCTTATATATGATTTTGATTAATTTGTTTAAAAATTAATGTAATTCACTAATATATGTATTTTTTTTGTAAAACAACATATCGATGCGTGGGTGTCACGTCTACTAATAATAAGGAAGCTTAGGAAAAATAAAAAAAATTTGCTATATACAATAATGCCGACGGCTTTTCACGCAGTTCACTTGAAGAATCAACGAGATGAATCATTTTTGTTGGGCAATGGACAAGCTAAACTTTATCCTGCATGGTGGGAGGTCGATAAGGTTAGTGTTTATTTTTTAAATTTTTTAAAGGTGTTCATAAATAAGTGCGCAAATAAATGAATTATTACTTATGATCGCAGGTGTTTATCCCTGTTTTGGAACGTCGTCACTGGCTTCTCGTCCAACTTCAGCTCCCATCCCTGAAGATAATAGTGTATGACAGCATGATCAATTACATATCACTGTCTGATTTGAGAGATATTTTCAAGGGATGGAGCTCTCATTTGGCTAAATTCTTGGATGGGATTAAGTATTGGAGTCATTCTAGACACAAGAAGCTAAAGAAGTTCAATGTCACAGTTGTCAGAGACGAGACCGCGCCACAACAATCGCCGGGAGCCAGAGAGGATTGTGGTCCTCTCGTATGCCTTTGCTTGGCGCGTTTGACGACGGGAAGCACAGAGTTTTTACCTCCCACCGATAGAGATAGAGCTGTAGTAGGCTTGTGGTTTCGACATTATATGGCTAGAGCAATATATTCGAGATGCTGCCTACCTGCATCCGCGTTATGAAAGTGTCCATTGTTAATTGGTAAGTCAAATGCAAGTTTTGTTAACATATATACTCCTTTTGGTTTGAAAATGTTTGGTTAAGTACCTAGAATTCAATAATTTGCTGTTTGTAGGTTTTAGATGTGTAGGAAGTCTTGTTTGAGCAAATGTTTGGTTTCTGCAGGTTAATCCTTAAGTGAGCTGCTTGAAATGGATGTACGGGGTCACAAAGTTGTTGATTCATTGATTCAATAATTGATGAAGAAATAAGAATTATTATTATTTTTTGATTGTTTAATTGATTTGTAAATGTTGATTTGTTTAATTGATGTGTACATAATTTGTGTTGAAATGTAATAGTTGATTTGTTGATTTTCAATCTGCTTTATATTGAAGGCAAAACAGACTATCGCAACGCGAAATGGCTATCGCAACGAGAAAATCGCAATGCGAAATGAAAATCGCAATGCGAAATGAAAATCGCAACGAGAAAATCGCAATGCGATTTTCATTTCGCATTGCGATTTTCTCATTGCGATAGCCATTTTCGCGTTGCGATAGTCAAATGAATGTCTAATAAGTGATAACAACTGAACAGATCATAACAATGTTCAAACTCAAGTTACTAATACATGCCTAACTGAAAATGTTAAAAGTGCACACATAAAATACACATAATGCAAGTTTTGTTAACATATATACTCCTTTTGGTTTGAAAATGTTTGGTTAAGTACCTAGAATTCAATAATTGTTAAAAGTTTATGCATGTTAATCCTCGTTGCCTTTTTCATTTCGCATTGCGATTCTATCATTGCGATTTGCATTTCGCATTGCGATGGTCAAATGATTGCCTTTCGCAACGTGATTCTGACTTTCGCAACGAGATAATACAGAATCGCAATGCGAGTTTCAAAGTTCGCAACAGGTTTTAGTTTCGCAAGCCAAATTTTGTGTGTATATATATACGCAGCAGCAACAACTCATAACCTAAATCCCTAAATCGCAACTCATTCCATCTCCATCTATCACTCTCTCCGGCGACATCCGTTCCTATATCCAATGACATCCTTCCCCATCCGGCAACAGGTCTTAGTTTCGCATCTCGTTTGTTTAGTTACAACCATGAAATCATCTAATGTTGATCATGTTTGGATAGATTTGTGTTTTGGAGGGTCATGGGAGAATGTTCATGGTGTTTTACAATATATGCCTTTACCCATGAATCTTCAACTAAAACTGTCATTAAAGAAGTTAACTTATGAAACCCTAATGTTACGTGTTTTAAAGAAATTGAATTTAGAGCCCCTAAGTGGATTTAGGCTATCTTATCAGAGAAATGGTAAAGTTTATTTGTTAACCGACAATGAAGATGTTGAACGATTCATTGCTTACATTAATGTTTCAAGTGATGATGTTACATTGTATGTTGTTGAACCTAGAAGTAGTATTGTTGGGTCAGTAGTGGGTAGTAATCAACTAAGTGGGTCTCAAAACCCACAGCCTTTCTCTAATCCAAATCCAAATCAACTTTCAGCACCAAATTCCGGTTTTCGTATTGACCAATTAAACGATGATGAGGCAAGAGAAAAAATTGTGAGTACTAGTCAGTATTCGAAATTTGATCTTGGTCAATACCCGGACTTTGATATTGGTCAATACACGAATTTTGATGATGTTTCAGAAGAAGAAACAGACCCTGCGTGTAATGATTTTGATATTAGTCAATACCCGAATTTTGATGATGAAACACCCGTTGCCGAGGAAGATGTTGTTGATGATAATTAGGAGGAAGTTACGACTATGAATGAACATGTTGAACATCCATTCTGTAATTCATATAATCTTGAAGAAGAAAAAGAAGAAGA
This sequence comes from Hibiscus syriacus, assembly GCF_006381635.1. Classification (NCBI taxonomy): domain Eukaryota; kingdom Viridiplantae; phylum Streptophyta; class Magnoliopsida; order Malvales; family Malvaceae; genus Hibiscus; species Hibiscus syriacus. Next base: position 8,470,815 of record NW_024061960.1, on the reverse strand, counting down.
AAAAGTCCCCGAAGAAAAGAAAATGCCACGGGAGTATAACTGGAATATGCCAGAATTACTTCAGCTACCGGAAGAAGAGTTGGCAAAGAAAGCAGTTGATTGTTACACAAAAGTTATTCGTATCAAGAAAGATGATTGTTTTGATACAAAGGAAGACTTGAAGATAGCTTTGTATACGAAATGTGTGGAAGATGGCTATCAACTAAAAGTTAACAAATCAAGCAAAGATCGTTTCGAAACAAGGTGTACGATTGACAAAAACTGTACGTGGCGTATGATTGCAAAGAGGATAAAAGATTGCGCAATGTTTCAAGTTAGGACTTTTATTGATAAACATACATGTTCAAGAACCCAAGTTTTTCCTCACCATAGACAGGCAAACAAAAAGGTGTTGGGTGGTTTTCTGGCTGAGTTAATGTTTTTGAATGACATGGTATATCGGGGACATGAAATTATGACTGACATGAATGCTCGGTTCAAGATTAGTATATCATATTCTCAAGCTTGGAGAGCCAAATGTTATGCCTTGGAATTGTTGAGGGGGTCGCCAGAAGCATCGTTTGCCCAACTGCCGGCTTATTGTCATAATTTAAAGCTGAAAAATCCTGTGTCGGTAACTCATATCAAAACAGATAGAGATGGACGCTTTGTGTTGCTGTTTATCGCCATTGGTGCTGTGGTTAGTAAATCAATATAATTCTGTTGACTCATTTCTGTTAGTTACATGCATTTCACATTTAAATGATTATATTTCTTGTGTATATTATTTTGTAGATTCGTTCGTTTATTACTTGCATGCGCCTAGTTATTATAGTTGACGGAGCACATTTGAAAGGTCGATACCTTGGAGTAAACTTATTAGCAGTAGCCATGGATGCTAACAATGGGATATTGCCAATAGCTTACGGGGTTGGCAAATCTGAAACCTCTGATTCATGGACATGGTTTATGGGGCATCTTAGGGATTGCATAGGTCCTATTAGCAATCTGACAATTATATCCGATAGGGCAAACTCAATTGACAACGCTGTTAGAAGGTGTTTCCCAGATGCTTTTCATGGACTTTGTGGTGTTCATTTGTATAGAAATCTAAAATCAAGGTCTGCTGGTATAAAAAAGCACAAATGGACATACTGGAAGGCTGTAAAGGCTTATCGGGAAGTGGATTTCAATAAGCATATAAACTGTTTAAGACGTGTTTTGCCTCAGTGTGCACAAACACTAGAAGATGTCGGGTTTGAAAGATGGTCAAGAGTACATCAACTTGGAGCAAGATATGGTTTCATTACGTCTAATAGTGCAGAATCAATTAACGCTCTAAGTCGTCATTCCCGAAAATTACCCATTACTATGTTAATGGAGTTTTTTCGAGCCTCTATTCAACAGTGGTACTACAAGAAAAGAAACCATGCAGGTATTATTTCTTTGAATTCGTAACTTATCATATATTTTACTAAGTATTATTTATTTAAATTTACAGGAACATTGGAACATCGTGTTACACCATGGACTGAAAAAAAGATAACGAAACGTGTTGTGAAGTCAACGTCATGGAGAGTTGAACCATGTTCAAACACTTTGTTTGAAGTACTGGATAATAACTTAAATGGGCTTGTCGATCTAAATGCAAGGACGTGTAGTTGTATGAAATGGCAAACATCTGGTTATCCGTGTGGCCATGTTATAAAAGTTGCTCTTCATCTAAACCAAGATGATTCAAGCACATACGCTATGGATTGCTACACTACAGAAGTATATCGACAGACTTATGCCGAGATTATCTACCCTATTTCACATCCTTCTGAGTGGGACATACCAGATGACTTACAAACAGTTTTGCCACCAGCCATGGACAGAAGGCTACCTGGCCGACCAAAAAGTCACGATCGTATACCGTCTAAGGGTGAAGAGAAGAAGAGATCGACATGTAGTCGGTGCAAGGAAAGTGGTCATACAAGGTTGACATGTGGATCACCAGTGCCATCACAATCATCTTTTCCTCTACCAAAATATGGATCATCATCAAAATCCAAAGCTCATATGGTGTCAAGAAAAAGGCAATCAAAATCGTAATCATCTTTAAAATCCCAATCACAACTGGCTTCACCTTTTGGGACTGTTAACTTAGGTGATTTTTAAATGCAAACGTTGTATTATGTAGATTTTATGTGTGAACTTTTAACATTTTCAGTTAGGCATGTATTAGTAACTTGAGTTTGAAAATTGCTATGATCTGTTCAGTTGTTATCACTTAATAGGCAATCATCTTAATGTCTATCGCAACGCGGAAATTACTATCGCAATGCGAAATGAAAATCGCAACGATAGAATCGCAATGCGAAATGAAAATCGCAACGAGGGAATCGCAATGCGAAATGAAAAACGCAACGCGAATTTAATTTCGCGTTGCGTTTCTCTCGTTGCGATTTTCATTTCGCGTTGCGATTTTCATTTCGCATTGCGATAGTACTTTTTGCCTTCAACATAATGCAGATTGAAATCAACAAAATCAACCATTACATTTCAATCAATTAAACAAGCACAAATAAGAATTATGTTAACATCAATTAAACAAATCAACTTTTACAAATCACCTTTTACAAATCAATTAAACAATCAAAAAATAAGCAATAATTATTAGAGAAAATAACACTTCTACTATTGAATCAACTTTTGCAGCCATACATCATTTTCACGCAGCTCACTTCTGAGATTAACCTGCATAAACCAAACATTTGCTCAAACAACACTTTCTACACATCTAAAACCTACAAACAGCAAATTATTGAATTCTAGGTACTTAACCAAACATTTTCAAACCACAAGCCTATAAACATACCAATTGTTTATGGATATTTTTATAACGCGGATGCAGGTAGGCAGCGTCTCGTATATATCGATCTAGCCATATAATGTCGAAACCACAAGCCTACTGCAGCTCTATCTATATCGGTGGGAGGTAGATACTTTATACTTCCTGTGATCAAACGGTCCAACGCCAAGCATACGAGAGGACCACAATCCCCTCTGGGTCCTTTCGTTTGTTGTGGTGCGGTCTCGTCTCTGCTAACTGTAATATTGAGCTTCTTTGGCTTCTTGTTTCCAGAACGAGTCCAATAATTTATCGCATCCAAGAATTTAGCCAAATAAGAGCTCCATCCCTTAATAATATCTCTTAAATCAGCCAATGATATGTAATTTATCATGCTGTCATATACTATTGCCTTAAGGGATGGGATCTGAAGCTCGACGAGAAGCCAATGGTTACGTTCCAAAACAGGGATAAACACATGCAATCATAAGTAATAATTCATTCATTTGCGCACTTATTTATGAATACCTTTAAACTCAATCTAAAATAAACACTAACCTTATCGACCTCCCACCATGCAGGATAAAGTTTAGCTTGTCCATTGCCCAACGCAAATGATTCATCTCGTTGATTCTTCAAGTGAACGGCGTTAAAAGACGTCGGCATAATTGTATATCGTGTATTTCTTTTATTTTCCTTAAGTTTCCTAATTATTAGAAGACGTGACACCCACACATCGATATGCTGTTTTACAAAAAAAGACATATATTAGTAACTTACATAAATTTACAAAAAAATAATCAAATTAAAATATAAGAAAAATATAAGACTTACCCCTCCATCGAAATAGCCATTGTCTTCGACCCCTAATAATACGCCCCACCAAGACCGATCAAGCAACAAATAGATATCATCATTGAGCTTGCATATGTCAGTGAAACACCCCTGGCTTCGCTCATGTAGATAAAAATCAACTGCGGTCTTAGCCCAAAGGGTGTTATCCAGAATTGTGTCCGGTAGTTGTTTCCTCTCCTCTTCAGATACCGGTATGGTACTGGCCGGTAACTCATACGAGAGCCAACTTGAATCCATCATGTTCGGCAAGTCAGAGGGTTTCTCAAGAATCTTACATATGACGCCATGTGAATCGGGCTCTTGAATGGTGGGAGGGACCTCTTCAACGATGACAGTGGCCTCTTGAACGTTGGGAGGGGACTCTCGAGGAATGATAGGGGCATCTTCAATGATAGGAGTGGACTCTTGAGGGATGACAGGCGAGTCGGGCTTCTTCTTGCGGTGTCTTCGCACTATTGGGGTATACGGAGACTTAATAGCACGTGCACGCCGTCTGATGCGTGAACTCTGTCGTGCAAGAAAAACCCGACGTAAAGCATCCACCTTATCGGTCCGCTAAATAATTAAATACAAATATCAGTAAATAAACGGACATGATATTTAAACAGTGAAAACAAAGACAAATATATTTCAAAACTTCAACCAAAAGACAAAACAAAGACAAATACTAACTTCACAGTGTTAAAGAATACACAGTTTAGCAGAATTGGCAGCAACCGAATAAATTTACTAAGCAATCTAAGTGAAATGGTTAATTTAAGTGAAATTACGAGTAAATTTATCATCAAGTTAAATATGGAAAATCTTAAACTTACCTCGTTGCGTAGAGTATGAACCTCATTCTGCAACGATACTACCATCTCACTTAGAGCGGCAACCTCACCACGTAAAGTAGACACCTCCACACGCCATGCACCATCGTTATCGCGTAGAGTACCGATCTCCTCACGCAAGGCATTGACCTCCACACGCCATGCACCATCGTTATCGCGTAGAGTACCGATCTCCTCACGCAAGGCATTGACCTCATCACGTAACTCCCTTGACTCATCCCGTGGAGGTGGAGAACAGGGAGATAGAAGTCGTGGCATCTTTGCCGGTCGCCTATCATGAGGTGATGGTGGAGAAGAGGCTCGATGATGTGACTGGATAGGTGATGGCTCTCGTTGTAGAGGTGTATAGTCGGGTCGATCAGGTGATGGCTCTGGGTGAGGTGATGGCTCTCGAAGTGGAGGAAGTGGAGGCTGCTCATCATTCGTGCCATCAAGAAAACGCTGACTAGCTTGCCACCAATCAGTGGCAAGCTCAGCCTCCGTGGGTGTCAGTCTCATTAATGGAATGTTGGCCTCCTAAAAATATAAAAACTCAAACAAAGTTAAACGTCTACTATTAATAACTTGTTTATATATGATAGTATTTGTGTTAACTTACATTATTTATTGTCGCATATGGTATTAAGTCTTCCCAATCCAACAGACGTTTCCTCTTCCAGGAAATAGCCCTGGGAATATCATTTGAAGTTTTTATTGCATATGTCTTCATGGCGAGAAAGGCCTCGAATATCCAAATCTACAAACAATATAATAACAAACATTAGTAATTGTTAAATAATTAATTATAATTTTGAAAACATTATATAGAAATTCTTACCTTAAAGGCCCAAACAAAGCCTGACAAAGTGTATTTCGACCCATCGCCCCGCAAACTTTTGCGGTCATCAAAGGCAGACGACAACTTAGTCCAGGTAGCTTTCCATATATACGAACCCCACAGAAACAGATTCCATGCATTTAGGCCATCTACCAATAATATTAGCTCCTGAGGAATAGGTTGTCTGGCCTCTCTGCCTAAAAAGCCGGCATACAAAAGTAGTAGAAGGCATACTCGGACAACATCGACGTCATTCATCCGAGTAAAACCATCTTTCTTATTAAATAATTTCTTCATGTCGTCGACGTGTAAGTTCGGCTTCTCTATTGACTCATCAGGAAAAACCCTGGATAACCATGATGGGCGGGTGATATGACGAGTATACCGGCCTACATCATCGTGTCCAAATCGTAGACCAGTGATTAAGCAGAACTCCTTCCGCCCAAAACAAGTATACGCCGGTGGAAAATGAAACCATATCTCTTCCTCACCACGTTGTATACTGTCGGGTAGATCTCTAGTCATGGTCTGAAGCCACAAATGGGTCAAATTAGCATCTCCACTCGGATGCTGTACTCTCAGCCATGGCCCGAAGCAGGTTTCCTCAAACAATTTTCTTTGTGCAGGTGAAAGCTTCGAAGCAATTGTAGTGGCTAGGCTAACTTTATTCCTTAATGTCAATGAAGCCGAAAAAAATTTCTACAAAAACAATAAACATACCAAGTTAGATATACCAAAAACTACACTGTCAAGATATACCAAAAACAATAAACATAAATAGTAGTTTATTCTTGAAACTAAAATTTGCAACACTGTTTTGTCTTTTGGTTGAAATGAAAATCGCAACGAGATAATGAGAATCGCAACGCGAAATGACTATCGCAACGAGAGAATCGCAACGCGAAATGAAAATCGCAATGCGATTTTGGTTTCGCGTTGCGTTTTTTATTTCACGTTGCGATAGTTATTTCCGCGTTGCGATTTTCATTCTCGAAACTATTCTTCTTCTGCATTATTTCAACCAAAAGACAAAACAAAGACAAATACTAACTTCACAGACTAAACAGTTTAGCAGTATTGGCAGCAATCGAATGAATTTAATAAGAAATCTAAGTGAAATGGTTAATCTATTATTGAAATTACCAGTAAACTTATCATCAATCTCAATATGAAAAACCTAAAATAATGCAAAAATTTTAAAATAAAAATAAAAAAACTAACCCTCGGAGGTTGATTTTCCATTTCTGAATGATTGTGAGGGATTTTTGACTGTGAATGGTTGTGAGGGATTTCGCCGGCGATGGGGACATATTTCGCCGTAGAGAGTGAGAGATGGAGATGGGACTGAGTGTTGTGATTTTGGGTTTGAGGTTATGAGTTGCGATTACTGTGGACGGTTCAGTTTCCGATTTATTAAGAAAAAATTCGTGTTTGGAATTTGAAAAAAAAAATACGCGTTAATACGAATGGCGCTATGTAAATCGCGTTGCGAAAGTCAGTATCTCGTTGCGATTTTGTATTATCGCATTGCGATAGTAAGTATCGCATTGCGATAGTCAGTATCGCATTGCGATAGTCAGTATCGCATTGCGATTTTTCCAATTCGCGTTGCGATTTACTTATTCGCATTGCGAATTGGGAAAATCGCAACGACACTGTAGACCATCGCAACGCGATTTCCAACTATCGCACCGCGAAATGCAACGCGAATTTGCGATAATGGAGATCGCGTTGCGAATTAGCGATCGCATTGCGATTTTGTTGGTCATTTTGGCAAATCCGGAAAAAGTTGGTTAAAATCGTATATTATAAGGCATTTTTGGTCACTGAGGTTATTTTCTCAAAATTAAATTGGATGTGATTATCATGTATTGAATTTTATTATTGTAGATCACATGAGTCTGTTAGAGTCTTGTCTTGTTTACGTATTGTAATTGGCTCGGAGGCTATGTTACTCTTGTGCCCAAAGGATATGGATTTATTGGAGGCTTCGACAAGTAAAATGGTCTATCCAAAAGTTTCGATTGACGAAGAATTGACAACCTCCGAAAATCATTTATGGAGATATAACAAGTTTGTCTATTCTAATTTTGTTATATTAAATATTTATACTATTTTTATTTTAAATTTTTTATTCTTTCGTTAAAATATTATTTTATTTTAATAATTATTATACCAATAATTAACATCAAAAAATAAAAAGAAATTAAAATTTTAAATAAAAATAATATAAAAACTTAATATCATAAAATTAAAGTATAGGAATTAAATTTAAAAATAATACATAAACTATAATATATTAAACCCATTCTAATTTTTTTTTATATTTATGTTTTAAAAGATAAATAAAAAAATAAGGGAGGGGAAAATATGTTAAAAGTGACCAAGTTATAGAGAATGGGAATAGATTATAATAAGAGAGTAGTTGCTAAACAAAGGAATATAAAGAAGTGGGCAATGGTATAATCATATAAACTAAGGGGTCATAGATGAGATCTGGGCATATCTTCTTATAGCAGACAAGCCCTATATTTTATACCAATAAAGAATATGTTTTCAGGTGATTCAACTCATCAACCTATTTTACTAACATAAAAAATGCATTTGTGTTGGACAGTTGTTATTGTTTTGGACCCACTTTTGTTAGATTTAGGGACAGTTTTAGAAACTGTACTAGATTGTATTGTTTTTAAAAAATGTCTCGACAGCTTCTTCTCTCGTTGGTGGAACTAAGTCCACCAATAGATCTCTCTCATGCTGCCCAAATCCTGTTCAAATTACTTTTTTTTCACTTTAGGAAAAAAATTTCAACTACGCTTGCTTTCGTTGATTCGTATTATATATATATATACACACACGATGGTATATAATTTATCGTAATTTTATTTGTTAATTATTCATCAATAAACATCACGATTTAAGTTTTATTAATAATTTTATTTAGTAAATAACTACATACAAAATGTGTATGTTTATTCATATCATATCTATGTTTTTCTTTTTTTAAATAAGATGAAGAATTTTGAGGATGCTAACATGTGGAATAAACAGAGGGCATTGCGAAGGAAAAATGGTGGCAAAGTGGGTGGTGGGTTGGTTGATTGATTGATTTCAGCTTGTTTCAATTCATTTTATCCCTTCTCTGCTTTGATTGGGGATCAAGAGCTGGCCCACTCCTCCAATCTAATCTATCTTTCTCTTCTGGACAACTCCAGAAGCATTTTTTTTAAAATTCTTAAAGGAACCCACAAAGAATGCCAACATTGACTAACCCGAAACTTGAGTAAACAAAATACAAAGTAATATATAAGTTGGTTTAAGACGACTTGAGCTACAAATAATTATTATTTTTATTATCATTATTCCAATGTGTTTCCACCACTCAATTCAATATTTGATTCAAACATATAACCTCACTTTGTATAGATTTTTTTGAAAAAAGCTTTACAAGTGTTGCTCATAAGATAATTGAAATTCAATAATTTTTTTTAAAGTAGGAATATGATATATTCATTAATAAAATAAAGCAATATCAATAACGTCTTGTCGTGTACATGTTGGATAAATATATTTATGATTATCATAAATAATATATAACAGTGAGGAGGCAACGACATACAAAGACAAAGCACTCCGACGTCCCCAAGCACCAAACATAGAGGGGGAAAATCTGATGAATATCCAAAGTAAACAAATGAAAAATCAATCATTCTTTAACTATAGTCCATCCAACATAAATATTTGACAATCAACGAAATGTCATATACATACGAACGAAGGAACCATACATCTGGAAAGCAAGCATTTAGGTACATATCTTAAAATATAGATTCAATCCTACTAAATGCATGAGAGATATAATCTTAGGACTAAAACCAGACATAATAGAATGTATAAGAGATATAATCTTTAATAGTTTGAATCATTCGAGATGTTTTCAATATCTTTAATAGAATGTTAGATGTTGATTGACCTGATGAATGTTAGATGTCGGTAAGGTGTACTCTTTTTTCTACACTTAAGTTTAGGGAAGTTTTTTTAACGAGGCTCTTCCGATGTCGCTTTTGTATGACTCCTATTTTTATTTATTTTTTTGCTAATACAGGAATAAAAAAACACTAACTAGACTCAATGTCTTTCTGCAAAATAACTCGCAGCTCCTCTGGCGGTTCCACCATCGCAACAATTCCAACTGGTTTACCACGGCTCCACCCAGCTAAATAATCCGCAGCTACGTTTTGATCCCGTCATAGTGCCTATGAGTCCTTCCCTTTAATTAGTACAAAACCCTTTAAAAATGTATAAGAGATATAATCTTGTAATTAAATTAATTAAATATAGGTATTTGTTATCAAAAAGTTTTTTCTCCTAGTTTTCTCTTGTTTGTAAGTTGTTCATCACTTTTTATATTGTCTTTGTTGATCAGTGGCAGCACCAATTTTAATGTTAGTTATCGATCGTCGGTATTTTTTATTATCCTTTTATTTTATCTTATTTTTTATTTTCAATAAGTATGTCTGTATGACACGTTTTTATTTGCTTTTATAACACGTTTTCTTCTGCCTTTTAGCACGTTTTTTTGTTATTTGATCGTTGTTTTCACTTATCTTTTTCTAATGGTTGATTAGACATCGTCACGACGGATCAAGATGACGCTTATTTGTTATATTGTTGATCTTCTCTGTTTTGGACCATCGGATTGGATTTGAATACCCGTTATGCGTATGTGGATAGCTTTTTACGTCGCTCGAGTCTGATTTGTGGTTTGTCGGTGGACTTTCAGTAGTTTGATCCCTTTTTGTGATTCGTTTTCCGATGCAATCAAATATGTTTATATCTATCTTTGTTCGAGTTTTCTTAGTTAGATTTTAATCTTTTTTTTGTATGGTCCTTATGTGATCTTAAGTTGTTAGTTTTGTTTCAATGATTATAAGAAATTGTTCTAATTACGTGCTTAATTTACGATTATGATTATAAATCTTTATTGTAATTTAGGATATTTTTTATTTGAATAAAATTAGTGATTTATTTTAAAATAAATAAATTACATATACTTTAGACACGTAATATTAATTGTTAGAGTTTGATTGACTATCTAACCGATATGAGACAAAAAATCCCAACCAAAGTGAAAACTTGAAAGGGGGAAGGTGAAGAATTGAAGCTACTGGTGGAGGATTGGCAGGTGTTGGAAGGCACTAGGAAATTTCATGGAATACTTGAATAAACTATGTTCTAGAAACTGGGAAAATCAAAATATCCCATTTGTGAAGTTTTTCTTAATCGTGTAAGATGATTATAAGATAGTATTTATTTAATTTTTTTTAATTTATTGACAATCCACATGCGTTTTGCAACTCAAAACTTTTAAAAAATTAATATTTTCTTTTATCTCCGAGTCTATTGGTGGTTTCACAATTTGAAAAGTTGAAACAACAGTGAGAGCAATATTAAACTAAGAGATAAAAGTTGGGCACGGAGCATAATATGACAAAATCAGGAATTAATTTCACATGTTCATTGTTTACTATATATTATTAGTGGAAGGAAGGAAATTATAAATTAAAGCAGGAAAATTGCTTCTGCTGCTGATGGTGTGATAAGTACATGGCAAACCGTGATTGCAGGTTGCATGTTGCATCATCGCGATCATCGCTTTCAAATTAGTGGAGCCAATGCTCAATTGCAAATAATAAGCTTCATCTTGTATTAAGTATTCAAACAGTAAAGATTATTTAAGAGATTCAACGTTTTATTTTATTAAATCAATTAATAATTAATTATTATATTATAGTTCGCTAAAAAGATGTATTATAGGTGTCCAATGCTAATTAAGCCCCAGTTTAGTGGGAAGCTGAATATCCATTCAAGCTAATTAAAAATCTAAATTAAGTGGTATCCCCTCAACTAATGAACGTCTTAAAATTCGAAAATTAAGGAGAACAAAACAAACCAATAACTTAATTACGTGATAACTTGAATTTGTGGGGAAGTCAACTCTTTATAGCCATCTAAAATTCAAAGAAACATGACAATTTATAGTGCATCAAAGACTTTACAATGGCAGATCATGTACTTAAAGCATTCAATATTATAAAAATAAATAATATAACATATAAATGAAGTAAAACTTGAAGAAGAAGAAGAAAATATAATTAAGAATCATTAACCTGGCTTGCTCGTAAGTTGTTAATCCAGAAATACAATAATTTAATACCACTTATCACCACTTCTAATTTCTAATAAGTCCACATTTTGATGTTTTACATCCATGTAGGATTTAGAATCTAACACTATAAAATATATTTTCTTCTAAAAATATATTATCTAAGGATTATACTTTTGTACGTGCATGATGCATGCAGTGTAAGAGAATTGGCACGTAAACTATACACGTGAAAAACGATCATGGGAGAAGTTTTTTAAATATAGGATGTGTCTAGATTGTCCAAATTGTTCATTGTTGCCAGAATCTCAACCGCAAATAGAATTAAACTCGTTAATTAGTAATTTTAATTTACTTGATGTGTGTTTTGTACCCTTGCATGATTAGTAATATTACACAACAGATTTCAAAAGTATACATCTCCCCATTTACAAAGGAAAAAAGTCTTGCCCATATTTTCATTCATAACAAAGGTTTTGATAACAAAGTCATCATTCCTCTTCGCTAGCCTCAGCAGCAGCAATCTCAGAATCCAATTTGTTTATTAGCTGTGCTCACTTAACATGTTTTGCTACAGATATCATGTCAAGAATGATACTCAGATCTAGGCCCGCACCGCCCCGTTTCGTAAGCCCACAAACATGCCCTTTCCTGTTAACAGAAACTGAGACAGCTGAGGTCATTTGTGATTCCTCTTCTGATGTAGCATCAACAATATATTGCTTCCCCACCTAATCAAAAAGTGGAATGCAAGGAAAATTAAGATCAGACAGGAAAACTTTTAGACAATTGACAAAAATGATACCGGCTGACAAACTGCTTTACCTTTGTTAGTGTAACTATGACGGGAATTCCGGATGTGTCAAACTGTAGGAACTCTTCATCACTAATGTTGACTTCGGGTTGTTCATCACCTGTCATCTCGGCTGCAACATCGACCTTCGGGATGCCAGTATTGCTTAAAGCAGCCTTTCCAAAAACCAAATTCAAGTGGTTAACTTTTTTCTAGTTTGAAAACCAGCACAATCACCATATGCATCAAAGTAAACTAACGAAAAGTCATTTTACAAAGGTGAAATACAAAATGTGACAGACAGAAAAGAACTTTGTTTAATTTTGGGACAAAAGCTATTTGAGAACACTGCTCATGGAAATTTACATGAAACTGTCAATTGATGCAAAAATGGACAACTCAGCATGCCAGATAGGATACAGGTAATCAAAATGTTGAAATAAAAGTCAGGCAAATTTTCACGGTATTTGACGAAACTAGAGAAGACAGATTCGAGCATGAATGATTCAGAACTCATTCCGTGTAATTATAACATTGAAAATTGCTTTTCAATACTTGCCATTAATTTGAAATTTAAACCCGAGTCAAAACCAAATCAAGAGAGAAAAATATAATTCCGAATAGGCATTACCTTAATGGCAGCAGCAAGGGCATCTAGCAAATTCCCATCTGAACTAATAACAAGACCATCAACATAGAGATCCCAACACACTTTTCCTTCCACAACTACCAGAGATGTAGGATCAATTCCAGCTCCTGGAATATATGGATTAAGATAATTACATACTCAAACTAAAGAAAAGTGACAAAATATAAAATAACAACGTAGTGCAGAGAATAGTCATTTGTAAGAATGTCTACCTGCTCCACTTTTACCACCCAAGATGCACCGTTCCAGAGCAACTGAGAGCTCTGTTGACAATTCCTCACCCCCTCTACCCTGTGAAAAATGAAATACAAGAATTTTAACGCATAAAAAAAAGTGACTAATGAATTATGAATAACATAAAAGAGGATTAAAGATGGACAAACATTTCTAACTCATCTTACATGGTAGAATGTATAAAAATGCAAAAGGAAGAACATAAAGACTAGGACAGCGGTAGTCCTTCCACATTACAGATACCCTTTTTCTTTTAAGCAAGAAGAGATAATAGCATTAAACATGCAACCACTACAAAGGGATGGCAACTAGCCATTTACAAACTCTTCATAAAGATCATGTAAACAAAATTGCAATATCGTAATATTACCTTCATCAACATTAACAAGGAAATTCTTTTTTATTATTCTTTACAAAAAATATTAACAAGGAAATCAAATGAAGAACAAAAATATTCATGTGAACTCAACCAATTCAATCAACAAAAAGAAAGAAAAGATTTCACTGGTAAAGCAAAAACCACCTCGAACATTGGTGCTGCAGTTGGACTACAATCAACAAATATAGCAATCTTTCCTTTGTCAGGTTGCAATGCATTTGGTTTTCCAAGTTCAGCCTGCGAAAGTGTACAATAGTAAAATCATATTACCTTATATCTAAGACGAGAAGAAAACAAAAAACAATAAATTTTGGCATATAATGAAGTAATACCTTGACACTAGCAATAACATCAGTTGCACCAAGCCTAACTCTTGCGGAACCATGTGCCTGTCACAATACCTTTCAATGAAAATTCAAATTAAAAAAGAAAGGTAAACAGGTATATTGTTGTCGGTGTTGAAAACTGTGAGAAGGTTCCAGACCTGTGGAATAATTCCAGTTTCAACATATATGGGTCGGTAGGTTAACCTTTTTCTACAATCTAAACGAAGGTCTTGGGAAATTCCACCTTGTATGAAATGTTTTTCTCCAACAGAAAGTCCCACCATTTCTGTAAATCCATAGAAAAAATGAGGAATTTAAAGCTAATCAAATTGATATTTTTGGTGAAAGGACAAGCCAAAAGGAATGCTGGTGTAATCAAGCCAAGCCCGAAAAGTGACAAGCTCGAGCTTGATTCAGGACTTGGTGTTTGATACTCAGCATGAGCTCTCGATTGGGCATCATTTTTAAGCTCAAGCTTGAGCTCTATAAGCTTGTTTACCTATTCTAGTACCCAAGCACAAACTTAAGCTCAATTAAGCTTGTTTAATTCAAGCTCGAGCTTCAGATTGAATTTACTATTGCATATAAAATTTTTATATCAGTTAAAGTTAATAAATTATTGATTTTTTAACATGAAACGATGATAAAAATAAACTATATAAAAGAATCAATACCAAATCTAAATATAAGAAAAGTTCTCATCAAAATAGCAAATACAACATTAGTCCATAAAATCATTTCAAATTACTAACTTAAAATTAAAATCATAAGTATATAGGATTTAGTACACACAAAAATATCACATGCTATTCAATACTTCAAGAATGAACATCCACTCAGCATTTTCTCCATCAAGCATACAAAAAAGATATAACAATTAAAATAACCTTATGCACCTTGGGATTTCATTCTTCAGTTAACCTTATATTTCTACTAATCAATCAACATAAATGCTTATATTTGTTGGGTCCCGAAAGGGTTTAAAAAATAATTATCATATAAATTTATAAAAATTATTATTTTAATAAACTAATCACATTTATGTCTATCGTAATACATTTGCAACCTAATTAATAGGTCAACTAAGTCAAAATCACCTAAAAAATAATACATCCACTGGTTCTCTGCTTACAGTCTGTGGAACGTAATTGACAGAACTCCACGTTTTCAAGACAAACCACTCATTAGGTATTAATTTTCAAACTAAACATCTTTCTAACAATCGAAGGTTAAAAAGTTCATATTTTTATAAAACAAACTAAAAATAAATAAATTTGAACAATGTCATTAGATTAGGTTCATTTAGGCGTACAAGAGAAGCCCGCTCGGCTTCTAAACAGAGCAAGTGTTTTAGGGGAATGGGTTTACTGGATTCTTTCTCTAACGAAACTGGAACAAGAGAAGAAAAAGTATTTACTGTTCTATGAAAATGATTTTATGATTTTCATGTTCATGATCTTAAAAAGAAAAGGGTACCAACAAGCTTTTGAGTCTACCCACAAAAAAACATGTATAAGTGTTTATTTGTATTACAAATATTAAATTTTTTAAATGTAATTAACAAAAAATAAATTGAGTATAAATGGGATTGAATATATCTAATATCTATAAAAATAATATTAATTTTTAAGATTATACACACGTAGTTAAGTGAAACGAATGCAAGTCATGAAACGGACTATGTGAACTGTGGAATTGTAGTGAATTTAATGATAATTGCGTCTGTAAGGTTTAAGTATATTGTAAATAATTAAAAAAAAATCTGAACAATACTATCTTATAATTATTTAAAATTATTTATATAAATCAAGGCAAAAAGGCACTTGAGGTTGTTGTACTTAAAAAAACAATATTTCCCTCGTATTATTTCTTCATCTAATATGACCATTGAACTCAGTGTTTTGAAATCGGACTGGACCGGCCGGTTCAATCAGGAACCGCTGCTTGGTCCGGTCCATTCTATATCGGTTGAACCGGTTCTAGTGAACCGCAAGAAACCGTTCGAACCGGCCGTGAACCGCTCGAACCGGACCGTGAACCGGTTCAACCTAATTTTTTTTATTTTTTATTAAATGTTTTTGGTATTTTTATTTAATTTTTTAAATAATTATGACGTCGTCCGGTTCGACCGGTTGAACCAGTGAACCGGTAGCACGGCCGGTTCGTTGACCGGGTCGGTTCTGAAAACCATGCTTGAACTTAAAAAATCCAATTTGGCTATTTGACCAATGTTTTTCGTCATTGACCAACGGCGTCGTTAATTTCTACTAACATGGCACGTTGAGCAATCAAAATCCCTCCGTTTAATGCTGACTCGACGTTGATTGGGTTTATATTAAACTGAGTTGGAAATTAATTACTTAAAAGAAGAAGACAAAAGACAACCAACGGTGAAGATGAGGCTTTCAAACAGCCCAACCGTCGAGCACTCTACCTTTGTCGTCAACAATTGCTCTCGTCCACTTCAACAACTGGTGATGGAAGCCATGACCACTTGCAAGTAAATGACAATAACACAACAACTCAAACAAGCAACTCAAGCTAAAATGAAAAGGAAAACGAGATGGAGACGCTGATGATAAGGAGTCTCGGTTCGCTCCATTCCCGGTGATAATTGGTAAACTCCAACAATAAAGATGTTATTCACGACGATGCGAGCAACATATTGTGGAGGTGAGTTCATCCAACAGTGGACGATGAAGATTAGGGAGATGGAACCTACGACGGTCGAAGAGTCTTTTTTGTAGTTTGCGATGATCAGGGCGGTATTCGAGAAAACGAATGATCGATTTTGGGCACCAAAAAGGTTCTACCTTTCCCCTTTATTCGTGATGGCCAGTGGCAGTGGCACGACGACGATCACCAGTCATTGGTTTCCAATGTAAAAGCTTTTCCCCCCTTTTTTTAGTCAGTTTCCAACTCAGATTAATATAAACTCAGTCAACGTCGAGTTAGCATTAAACAGAGGGAGGTGGACTGCTTGATGTGTTGCGTTAGCAGGAGTTAATGATGACATTGGTCAACAACAGAAAATATTGATCAAATGGTCAAATTAGATTTTTTTTTTGAATTGAATAGCTACATTAGATAAAACATAATACGAGAGGCATATTTATTTTTTAAATGCAGGGAGTTCAAGTGTTTTTTTTTAAACGATGGTCCTCGCCCCCGTGTTATTGTCTCCCTAAACATAGTTAGCCATTGCATTAAATTTTATAGCTACTTATTTTTTTTAATTTTTAACCATCCCCTTGGGTCTAGTTGCATTCGTAAGATGTGTATTGTCAATAACTATTTTTTTTTAAATAAATAATATCTTATAATCCTCTCGTACTATTTAATATAATATTAATCTAATTTCACTTTGAATCTTTAAAATGGTTTTAAAGATCCTTACAATAGTAATATTAGTAGGCCTAAAAGAATGGAAAAATGATTAATTAAAAAGGCCAACAGTTAAAAAGAAGGTGAGGTGAAGTCAACCTCCAGCATATATACCATTTTCAATGCATTAGGAGCTCCAGAGAAAAGAAATGTACAGAATACCCCCCCGCAAAAGAAAAAAAAGGAGAAAATTATATAAAAGAAAAAAATAAAGCCATTCATTTGCAATGTCAAAACTTAGCTATGATTTATTGATAATAATACAAAATTATATAAATCCATAAACATATATTAATTGTCATTTAATTCACAAAAAGTTTATCCTTGCTTCATATGCATGATTCATAACGTCGGTGAAAGAAAACATTTGAAATAAAAATATACAGTAATCTTTTTTAAAACAATTCAATAATGATCATAGATAGCGTAGTAAGAGAATCATATATCTTTTTTATAATTATGTTCACACATGATTAATGGTGATACTAATTCAACTAAAAAATTAAATATAACATATGTATATATATGAATAAACTATGTTATAATAATTCAATAATTTGTCTAATATATATGATTTTTTAAAATCATTTTTCGCATTTAAATAGCTAGGTTTCAAAGGGATCAAATATATATACAAAACATAGAATGAAATCGGATATATATTCATAACCCTAACTGAAGAGATGGATGCTAGAGTAGAGTATATTTCATATATAAAATCTGTGCAATAAAATTACTAGAAAAAGAGATCAATGTTTCGACTGCTCATCTCATCGAAAAACAATAAGATTTATTGTTCATACAAATCGAAATACATAGAACAGCAGAAAGAAATTACAGTACTTCAGAATTATCATAATATTCAAGAACACACAGAGAGAGATAGAGGGTATGATCAAACACATAGGTTAAGATCTCAGACGCTAAGAAAATCAAAGAAAAATCCCATACAGAAAAATAAAGGAAACAGCTGGTATATATAGTATTAGGTTTTTGTTGACATGTAGCATACAAATCGGACCATGATGCTTCAATTCCCCAAGAAATGAAGAGAAAAGAAGAAAAACGATGTTGTGATAATTTTCATAAATCCCTTGTTTTTTTTATGGTGGAGAAAAAGAGAGAAACCCATAGCTCAGATTAGATTTGCAGTTGAAGCAGGAGGGTTTAGGGTTTCGTTTCTTCTTCTTGAGAAAAGTAATCTTCATCTGGAGTTTTGATTTTTTTTCTTCTTCCTTCTCTTTCTTGTTTTAGTTGTTGTTGATCGGAGGTGCGATGGGGAAGGCGTTGGTTTTTGTGCGGTTGGTAGATAGCAAAACATGGAGTGGCGATGATGAAAGCTAAGGGTTAATGATGAGAGGAAGTAGAGGGGAGAGGACATGATGATTGCTGCAACTTTTTTTTTCTCTTTTTTTTTTTTGGGTTTGGGTTGAAGATAGATATATATAGAGAGAGGGGATAAATTTCACAAAGATTTGCGTGCTTAATTAGTATTTACCAGAGGGATTTTATGCTTTGTTTCACATGGAGATAATTATCATGGACACCACCAAATGCACCTTTTCATTTTTTCGGCTCTTAATCTCCTACAACCCAATAGATGGAAATTATATATAAAAGGGAACATACAAAAAATAAATCTTTAAGAATGAAGAATTGTAATAAATATATATATATATAAAGATAGAGTGCGATGAGCTCAAGAAGAAAAATAATGGAGTGCTTGAAAAAAAAGAGAGAGAGACCTCGTTCTTTTGTTTTAGAAGATAACTTAATTATTTATTAGCTGTTAGTATTGATATCAGATCTAAAGTGATGATGATTATTTATAGGTACTGGTTGAAGAATAATACCGATACTTCAAGGCAAAATCAGTGGAATTCGAAGGGTAATATCGGTACTGGTTGAAGAGGGTATCGATACTGAGTTGGGAGTATTGATACCAAGGGGATAGTATCGATACCATTTTCAAGATAAGTTTCCAGAATGTCAAAATGGTATCGGTACCAGAAGGGGGTATCGATACCATAAAGGGGAAGTATCAGTACTGTAGGAGGAGTACCGATACTGTTGAACATGAACTGAGAAATTAAGTGTTTATTTCAGCTTAAGATATTATGATTGGTTATAAGTGATTAGAATTCCGATATTTATTTTTGATTGTTTTGTGTAGACCTTGCACAAAATCAAATTCATGTCAAACCGACATTATAAGTTCGATCAAGTGTGATAAGGACTTCGATTAGGACTTCAGTGAGGCAAAGGTGAGTGCAACTTCTCGGTTTTGTATTACAATTGAGGAAGGCTTGCGATGATAAGCCAACCTCAGTGTTTTCGATCGAAAACCTTCAAATTTCTTTTATGTTATATTTTACAATGTTTTATTCAAATTATATTATGTAAGCTATGTTTTATGATTATGTGTATATGATTATGGAAATGTGACCTTTGAACATGTGTATCCGAAAAGGACCAATGTGAAAGTGCATATGTGAATAAGAGATACTTCGAATAATGAATGACAAATAATTTTGTAGTTAAAAGCCCAAGGTATATGTATGAGGATTAAATGTATAGTTGGCATGTCAAGAGTCGAGGGTTCTATGTGGTCATTCAGGATAATTATGTGGCACTTTGGTGCAAACCTATGTGATCCTTCGGGACAATTATGTGGCACTTCGGTGCAAATTACGAGCTGTGGTGACAACATTAGTGCACAACCTCAATGTACTCAAATACCTAGAGTTCTCAGTAGTATACGTTTGGGCATTTGAAAATAAGTCATAAAACAAATAATGTATAATAACATACATTCTTTTTATGGGAATCACTTGAAATTCTTATGGAATGTTTTATGAGATAAATAACGATTTTGCTTATATAACTTTAGTTGCTAGTAATTGCCTCACTAAATCATCGACTTAGCGTGTGATTGTTTCACACGTAGGTTTAAAGAAATCGGAAGAATAAGGCTAGGAGAGGATAGCGTGCTCCCTTGAAGATCAGATGAAGACAAATTGAATGTAGATTTTTCTAAAATTTTGTAAACTATTGACATGTATTATACGTTTAATTTGAAATGCTCTGATCTATTTTGTAAACTCATACTTTTGTATTCATATAAATTATTAAAGCTTTTATGTAATTATGAATGTAAATTTGGTTATTTTATTTTAAATTGAGGGTTTCCACCTTTTTATTTTCATTAAAAATTTAAATTATCCTTTTATGTTAATAGTCTATGATTTGAAAAGTTAATGTGACACATCAGATTCGTATCCGGGTCGGATACGGGTTAGGAGTGTTACAGAAGATCTCTGAAAACCTTAATATTATTAATAGTGAAAGAATGATTGTATAAGTACAACCTAATGTGACATGTAAAAGAAATTAAAGAAAATCCAAAAGAAGTAAAAATAACATAAATATCTTGTATATCATTTTATTTCAATTTAATTGAATTTTTCTTTTATATTTTACAAATATTTTATTATTTATATTTAAAATTTATTCGTGCATTTATATTCTCATTAAAAGTATAATATATTTTATCGTCACACGCACACTTTTATTAATTTGATTGATATTTGATTAATTTTTAAATTGAAAATAGACTGTCCCAATCCATACAAAGTAAAACATTCTTTTACCTTTTCTAAATATTTTTTACCAAGTAAAATATAAGAATATATGGGTGAGCGAATGGTGAAGGGTGGATTTTTTTCTCCAGCTAGTGGGTTCAGAGTAATTGCTTGTTTCCTCTTACTATATGAAATTACCATTCTACATTTATACATATATAAATATTAAAAGGATAAAAAATCACGATAAAAAACTTAATTTTTTTATGTCCATATATGGTCATAAATGTTTTATTTATATGTTTGGATAATAAAATTCAAATAAAGGTTGAGATATGACGAGAATAGATGTATAATATAAATATATATATATATATATATATAATTTTTAAGATTACACATTTATAGTAAAACGATATGAGAGGTGAAATAAAACATACAAAGCATATGTAAAACGATGACGGTTTTAAAAATATCCATTCTGTCGTGCTCAATTGTCATCCCTAATAAGGTTGCAGTAATACTTTGGTCATGTGTAGCGTAGGGTACTTACAGCCTTACTCTTAACCTACCTCCTTATGGGTATAACAACCATCAAGATGACGACGACGATGTATAAAATCGAAGATAATGGTTATGGTGATGATAGCATGACAATGGTGATTGCATTGCTGCCATTTCATATCAACAACTAAAACAGCAGGCATTGAAAAAGAGACTTTAGTGGAGTAAACGAAAGGGTTATAATAAATCACCTTGCTTAAGCAAGACAAAACATCCTAATTTCAGGTCTAATTTGGAGGGCAATACAAGGAATCATGTGATTATTGTTCTTCGACATGTTGGGGGCTCCATCTTCAACCCCCCATGAAAAGATTTCGTGAGGCAACATGATGACACCAGACATCGGATTCTTCACTGGTCAACACAGCATTCATAGTTGTCTTTTGTCCATGGCTCACCTTAAACCAGATTTTAGCTTTAAAATTCAAATACATCTTGATTAGTGGTTAAGTGGAGACAAGATAGAGAACATGATTGAGGTTGTGAAAATCCATGAAATTTATAGAGAAAGAAAAAGAAGAAAAGATTATGTCTGGTGTCCAATGTGTTTAGTGCTGATGAAGACAAGCTCAGCAAGCTTCCAAAAATAGTTTTAAAGCAATAATATGTTCTTCTGGTTAGCGAAATTTAAGAATTGATTTAACTTTTCATTACAAAAAAGATATTAAAAATGGGAAAGAATCAACATTTAATCCATTTCTTGATAACTTTTTGTTTGACCCTGTTAAAGTTAGGCACTTTAAGTGGACTTATCTCTTAGAAAATGTTCACTTTTGCTGGCTAGTTCCTTCTGTCTTTTGTTGTTCAATTTCAGTCTTACTCTAGGTGTTGGGATTTAAGATGAAGCTCAATTGAACAATCCAATGATTTGTTAAGAGGGGTGAATTGCTTTTTGAGATTAGAGAGTAAGGAGTAAAAAGATGAAACAATTTGCACAAGGATTTATAATAATTCGACTTCTCAACCAAGTCTATATCAACTACTTAAGCTCTTTAGGATTTTATAACAAATTCACTAATTTGTTCTTTCTTTTTCCAGGATAAAGAGATACTATTTACAACTCCTTAGCTTTTCAAAGGCTAAGTTATAACAAATCCCCTTAACAAAGTTAAAAAATGTAAACAAGAAAAACCTCTCAAAAATAAGGTGTTTACAAAAATTAAACTCACAAGAAAACAATTAAAAGATTTTCAATGAGCTCAAAACACTAATATTTACAAGAAAAAGGAAAATAATAATGAAAAACTCTTCTCTTGTGTTTGATTGCTTGGATAGGTGTTTCAACCTTCTTCAAGTGTCCTCAACATGTTTTTATATGTTTGAATGAATTTATGATCGTTTCTAGCCATTGAGGATGTTTTGGAGCCGTTGGGGATTAATTTTCTGTAAAATAAAACTACCCAGAACAAGGAGTCTCGGTACTCTTTTCATGAGTATTTGTACTACATTTCTAATATTTAAATAAATTAGTCGTTAAAGATCGTTGGGCTTGACCAATATCGATAATATGCTTCATGGTATCGATAATATTTAAAAGTAGTATCGGTATCCCCTTGAATATCGGTACCTAATTTGCATTCTAGAATTTGAGCAATTTGGAAAACATCTAGTAGTATCGATACTACCTAGAGAGTGTCGATGCTTCTCTTACTTTTGGTATCGTATCACATAAACAGTATCGGTATTGTTCATATAGTATCGATACTTTAAGAACAATATTCAATCAAGTCCAAAAACATTTTTGCCTTAATTTATTATATTAAAATATTATAAAATATAGTTCAATACTAGGGTTTAAGGCGGAATTCATTTTTTATTGCATTATATTTAAGGTAAACTACATAGTTAGTGATTAAACTTTAGCTTTTGTATTGATTTTAGAATTGAATTTTTAAACGTTTTAATGTAAATATTGAATTTTAATTTTAAATTCAATTAGGATATTAAATTATTAAATCATTAACGACATGATGAAGTGGTCGTTTCTTTCTTTTCTTTTCTTTAGAAAACCATCAATTACTCCAATTATTATTGTCACACAATCACCACCCACTACCAATTATCACCGTTCACAACAAGATTATTACCAAAACATTCACACTTCACTCATTTTTCTTCTTTTTGTATTGATTTCCACAAAATCTACTCAAATTTGATAAAAGAAACCATCCAAAGATTCGATATTCTAATGCTCGATCCTCTTCGACAATCAACCGATGAAACTAGTTTCGAGATATGTTTTCCATATTCTTGAAAAGATGCTCCTCACCATATAGATTTTCAAACAAATGAACCCCTTAAATATGAGAAAATCTCGAAAATGATAAATTTTTTATGTTTAATTTCATTAGTTTTTAAAAGAAATTTTGATAGAACTTAAACTGATAAAACAACATAGTACGATGAGACAAGCTAATGTCTAAGGTAATTGTAAGAGGCTATAGAATGCATGTTTTCATCTACAACCGAATATGGATGAAGAAAAAACCTTTATTTTAATGAAAATGATGATGAAATGAAATAAAAAAGAATAATTTTTTACTTCCACAATAACACCAAAACAACATGAGAAAGAACCAACGTATTAGCTCAAAGGGATGAAATAGAATTAACAATAGAAAAAGAGGACAAAATTAAAATAAATTAAAATGAGGTAATCTAAGTAGGTATTTACCCTTATATATCTTCTAATAATAAATAATTGGAGAAACAATGACTCCCGAATGAATCATAGCACCTAAATTTAATACTTATTATACAACGAGAAAATGCTTAGATATAAGCCGATTCTTATGATTATTTACAGTTTTTGGTGGGACAAACAGGCACATGATTTCGCCGCCGAGAAAATGTTTCTGAATTCTGTCATTTCAAAGCAAAAAGAAAAGGACATATTTTTGAAAATTTTTGGAAAAACTTGAAGAAAATTAGAGGGTTCTTTTTTTTTGTTGTTGAAAAAATTGGTCCATTTTGACAGGAAAAAAAAACAGGATGATGTAAACCAATTTCCCCCACCTCAGTAATGATTATGACTCCATTTTCATGGGGCGAACAGAAAGTCATGGACTTTGGTATGAAATAAATTCTTTCACCTTTATGCTCCACCACCATATGTGCTTTTTACCAAAGTTACCTACTTACCTGTCCTACAATATTTATTGCTTTCTGAATATTCTTCAAAGCCAATTCCTTTTTCCCCTTAAAAAGAAGAAAAAGAATGAATGTTCCTGAAAAGTCCGAATCCGAGGACCCCCAGGAGGGACATGGATCGAGGAAATGGTGGGCGAAAAACAATAAACCGTTGTATAAAGTTGAGTTGGGGTGCACACTTTGCTCAACATATTTTTCTTTCTTAATGGGCTTGTGGAACCATGTTTCACTATGACCCAAGTGTGCATATAAGACCATCTACATCACTCTTTCAATCTCAACAAACCATTTATTTTACTTGGTCCAATCATATGTATTTTGGTGAAATTAATAGTTATAGTTCAATCAATGCATGAATACTCACTCGACGTTATTGGTGTAGTTTTGTTAAAAATGGTTAATAGAGCGGCAACAACTACAACCACATAAAAACATAATTAAAGAGAAAACGTATAATGTATAAATTAAATAACACATAAAATTATGGGTAAAGTATTTAATAGTCCATAAACTTTTAGGACGCTTGCATTTTGGTCACCCAACTTTTGAAACTTGCAATACAATCATCGAACTTTTAGTTCGTTTCCAGTAAGGTCCTTGTCGTTACCTCCCGTTAGTTTTTACTGACGTGACACCTAACTTTCGTCAACCCCCTTCTTATAGCTCTTATTCTTCTTCTCAATCTCTTTTTTTTTCTTAACCAATGACAGACGGAGGAGGCATGATCGACTGGGTTTTGGTCGGAATGGTGTGAGGACTCCAACGGTGGTGATGGTGTGGCGAATGGACGGTCCAATCGACCAAAAATCAATGAAAACAAAAAAGAGGCGTTGGGGTTTTTTGATGAGATTCGGGTCATCTCCATGGCGAACAAATATGAGTCTCGACAAGTGACTAAGGGGTTT
This sequence comes from Hibiscus syriacus, assembly GCF_006381635.1. Taxonomy (NCBI): domain Eukaryota; kingdom Viridiplantae; phylum Streptophyta; class Magnoliopsida; order Malvales; family Malvaceae; genus Hibiscus; species Hibiscus syriacus. Next base: position 8,445,367 of record NW_024061960.1, on the reverse strand, counting down.
TAGTCAGAATGGTCTTCTCACGATTTGAGACAAACGATGGACGATGAGTATGAATTGAGGGTCGAGGTGTGGTCGGGAGGCAACGCCGATGACGATGGTGATGGCGGTGTAAGCCATCGCTGACCAAAGGTGGGGTGACAAGAGGTATGAGAAAAAAAGAAGAGGAAATGAAGAACAATAAGAATAAGGGGTTTAACAAGGGGTTGACAGGGTTAGGTGCCACGTTAGCAAATGTAATGGCAGGGACCTTACTAAAAACGAACTAAAAGTTCGATGATTGTATTGCAAGTTTCAAAAGTTTGGTGACCAAAATGCAAGTGCCCTGAAATTTTAGGGATTGATGATATACTTTAACGTCACCTCGACTTATCAAGATGATATTTATTTAGGGTTGAATTTAACCAAAATAAAAGTGCCCTAAAAGTTTCATAGAGCATTAGTAGTTTGATCGTTTAGGGTTGAATTTGACGTCACCTCGACTGATTAAGATGACACTTATTTGTTATCTTGTTAATCTGTCCTACTTCGGATCCTCGGATTAAATTTGGATATGAGGTCTGATAGTTTTCTCATAATGTTCAACTCTTATTTGTTGTTGTCGGTGGCCTTTCAATAGCTTGAGTTCATGTTATAGTTCGTTTGTTGATGCATTCGGATTTATTCACGATTATATTTTGTTTGAATTTTTGGATGGGTTTTTAACTTTTTCAATGTATGGTCCTTATAGAATCTTAAGTGACTAGTTTATTATATGAACGATTATAAGAAATGTCCTAATTATGTGTTAATTTACGGCATTTTCTGATACAATCAACGTTCGATCTTCCTTGTGGTCATTGGTGCTCAAACCCGTGACTTCTAAGAACAATAACAATTTCTTCAACCACTGAGATAAGTTGATTTGTGCCATCAAAGTACTAAACTATTTGATGTAAAGACGAATTTTATTAAATATATTTTTTATTATTATTTAGTATGTGAGCAGGAAATGTGTTTTGGAGAAAGCATTTGTTTAAGAAACATTTTTGTACTAGGCGACAGAAAAAAAGGATATTAATTTGAAAAATAATTAAATATAAATATTAGAATAAAAATAATTTTTAATAGGTGAAGAAAAGCCGTATTTATAATAAAATTAATTTTTTTTTTACCTTAAATGGAGGCACGGTGAGATTCAATTTTATACTATGGTGTTAGTAAAGACGAGCAAAAGAAGTTCAAAAAGCCCGTGACCTATCCAATTGCAATAATTTCACATGCCACCTCCATCCCAGGCGTGCTCCTGGTGTTCGCTACACAGACAAAGATCCCTAGTTCCTTTGATAAGCCAAAACAGAAACAATTTTGAGCTGACGAAGAACTGTAGACTAACACCGTAAACCAGATGGATATCAGTTTCGAGGCGTCATCCTCTTTGAGTATTCCAGAACACGTTTTGAGTTCCAGTGGCAGGCCGATGCGCTTTTGGGATTCGGCACTGCCGCTTCTCCACCGGTGGGATCACAAGTTACGAAAGCCGCGATTCTCCAAGCGACTGAACTCGGTTATCGCCACTTCGATACAGCTTGTTTGTACGGCACAGAGCGGCCACTTGGTGAAGCAATCGCCGAAGCTGTTTCGGTTGGGTTAATTAAATCTAGATATAAGCTCTTCATCGCTTCCAAGCTCTGGTGCAGTGATGCCCATGGCGAACTTGTTCTTCCTGCCCTTCACAGGAGCTTAAAGTAATACCCACCACTTGATCACCACCTTATGTATTACATACGATTTTCAGTAATCTAAACTGTTTGTTTTGCAGAAACCTGGGGATGGAGTACCTTGATCTTTATCTCATTCATTGGCCAGTAAGCTCAAAGCCTGGGATTTAAGAGTTTCCCATAAAACAGGAAGATTTCATCGCAGTGGATTTCAATGCCGTATGGAAAGCTATGGAAGATTGTCAAAGGCTTGGACTAACAAAATCCATTGGTGTCAGCAATTTTTCCTGCAAAAAATTGGCTCACATCCTTGCCTTTGCTAAGATCCCGCCTGCTGTTAACCAGGTAATATTCCCTATCTCGAACGCACTTGAGTCTGATTTTTCGAAATCTATTGAAAGGTTTCAGTAATAAAAATGATCTTCATTTCATAGAAGATCTGGGTTTGAACAAATTCGTTTTCATTATTCTGCTAACAATGTTTTTGGCTAGGTGGAAATGAACCCATTGTGGCAACAAAAAAAAGCTAAGAGTTTTCTGCAAGGAAAATGATATCCTCTTGACTGCTTATGCTCCACTGGAAGCGCAAGGTACCATTTGGGGCACCAATAGAGTTCTGGAGTGTGAATTGCTCAAGGAAATTGCAAAAGAGAAAGGGAAGACAGTTGCTCAGGTGTTTTTTAATCCCCCCTCCCCCCCACATACAAAAAGGAAATACATCTGCTCTTTTTTCTTTCCTCCAATTTTGTATGAAAAATGAAAACGATGATTGATGTATTCAAAAACAGATTTGTTTGAGGTGGGGGTTTGAGCAAGGGGTCAGCATATTGGTGAAGAGTTTGAACAAGATGAAAAGCAACCTTGAGATATTCAACTTGTCGTTGAGCCAAGACGAATTGAGAAAGATCGATGATATCCCACAAACCAGAATTTGCTGTGGAGAAGATTATATCTCCAAATACGTTCCTTTCAAGACTAAAGAGGAACTTTGGGATGGAGAAATTTGATCTCATGTAAGATAAAACAGAGCAAACTATAAAAAAAAATGCTTCTTCATATCAGAAATGTTCAGGCTATTGGGATTCATCGTAATAAAAACCATAAGAAATTCCTGCAGATAGGAAAGGATCATATTAATAGAGTATATAAATTTTAGGGACTAAAGCTATTATCTGTATCACCGTCTACATTAAAAAACAATTAAACCTTAACCATCGATGATCAAAATAAATTGAAAATAAAATGTTAATGACCAAAATGTCAAACAAATAGTTTAATGACCAAAGTAGAAATAAGGTAATAGCTGATCTATCAAATAGTTTGCCAAAGAAAAATCAAAGTAAACTTTCCACATGACCTGCTTGCCTTCAATTTATCATTTATGGCTGTCATAACATTCACATAAGGTCGAAAAATATATCGGTTTTTTTGGCCACAAACTCAAACTCAGCTTTTATCTAGTACCAAGGCTTTGAACTTCATTCAGTAATTCAAACAAGGAGCAGAAGTTTGATTTGTAGAAAAACCAACCATGCAGATGGGAAGTAGATCAGTGGCAACATCTTTTAGGATTCCGGAACAGGTTTTGCCGTCAAGCGGGCGGCGGATGCAGCGTTTGGGCTTCGGGACGGCAGCCTACCCGCTGGTAACACCGGAAGTTACAAAGCAGGCGATTCTCAAAGCAATCGAGCTTGGTTATCGACACTTTGATACGGCTCATATCTACGGATCGGAACAGCCGCTTGGCGAAGCAATCGTTGAAGCAATTTCGCGTGGCTTAATTAAATCTCGAGACGAGCTCTTCATCACTTCCAAGCTCTGGTGCAGTGATGCTTACGGAGATCTTGTTCTTCCTGCACTTCATAGGAGCTTGCAGTAAACATATGATTATATTTCCTTTACATACATAACATGGTAACTTCTGGCTAAAGTTTTAAACTGTTTCTACTGTAGAAATCTCAAGTTGGAGTACCTCGATCTCTATCTTATTCACTGGCCTCTGACCTTAAAACGAGGTAGATATGAGTTTGGAGTAAGGAAGGAATATATTTTACCCATGGATTTCGGCTCCGTGTGGGCAGCCATGGAAGATTGCCAGAGGCTTGGCCTTACCAAGTCCATTGGTGTCAGCAATTTTACCTGCAAAAAATTAGCTGACCTACTTGTCTTTGCAAAGATCCCTCCGGCTGTTAATCAGGTATAATATTAACGAACTCATTCACTTGTCTCAGTTAAGGGTGAGTATTTGATCGAGTTGAGTCGAAAGATTTCGAGACAATTGAGTAAATGAGTTTTATAACTCAAACATGATTTGAATTTTTTTCTAGTAGAATTATTTAAATTTTTGTTTAAATTTAATTATAAATATTTACAATATTATGATAATATTTGATTCTGATTTAAACTATTTTCTATAACCATACACAATATACATATATATATATTTCTTAATATTTTTTCATATGTGATATATATATATATATATCATACAAAATTGAGAGACTATTTTCTATAACCATACACAATATACATATATATATATATATATATATATATATCATACAGAATTGATAGATAGATATATATATATCATATAGAATTGAGGGACTCGGCTTGGACTTGAAAATCAAACCACTAATTAGTAAAAAAATTGAATTATTCGAGTCCTATTTTATAACTCAACTCGAATTCGAAATTTTTCGAGTTGAGTTGAAAAATTCAATTTTTTCAAGTCCAATTTTGTTCAACTTACTCTAAGTAGTAACGGAAAATATTATTTTTCTTATAATACTTGGATTTCAACAGCTGCATTCAATTTGGTTCCAATGTTGGAATATATAGTGAAAAAAGTTGCAACTTTTTGCTAGGTGGAACTCAACCCACTGTGGAACCAAAAGAAGCTAAGAGAATTTTGCAAGGAAAATGGGATCATTGTCGTGGGTTACTCTCCATTGGGAGCCTCAGGAACCCTTTGGGGCAACAATAAAGTTCTTGAGAATGAAGTGCTCAAGGAAATAGCGGAGGCAAAAGGGAAGACGGTTGCTCAGGTCGGGTGTTTGTTAATTTCCTTAAAAACTAAAGCTGTTTTAAAATTATGTGAGATAAGATCTGATTATTATTAATCCAAAAGCAGATATGTCTGAGATGGGCATTTGAAGAAGGCGTGGGTGTAATAGTGAAGAGCTTCAATGGGGAGAGGATGAAGCAAAACCTTGAGATATTCGATTGGTCATTGAGCAAGGAGGACTTGATAAGGATCGATGACCTCCCACAAAGCAGGGGCTGCACCGGAGAATTATTTGTCGATGAAAGTGGAACTTTCAAGTGCGTCGAGGAGTTCTGGGATGGGGAAGTTTGATTTGCTATTTTCGATTACTGCAAAATTTGTTCTCACAACTACTTTCACTTCAGGAGTATACGGTAATGGTTATGTGTACTAATGAATACAGTATTTTACGTTTCTAAAGTTACGCAATCAAAGTGTGGATTTTCGTTTGGAGATATTTATTTATTCTTTATAGTAATTTTTTTAATATATAAACATACTCTAAAAAATTGTTATTTGAACCTAAAATCCCAAAAAAATATAATGCCTCTTTTAACATTGAAATCACTTTACAAATTACCCTTTGAGACAAAATTATTTATATAAAATAAATTATTTTTAGAACTAAAACTCTTATTATTGTATCAGGTGGAAATGATACGATGATTTCTGTCTGAAATTGATACGTAGGAAAGTCGTAGTATAATTCTGACCACTTTAAGAAGTCGACATATAATAAAAAAATAATTGGTATTACCTATTATATGAGCAATTTTTCATTTCATTCTATTATTCAAGCAAAATTACCTCTCTGAATATATTTATATTAGAGTAAAATTCAGAATGGACCTGTATAATTCAAATCCACGTGGCGTAGAATCTTTCTTATAGGCAGACAGCACAAATTGGGATCCATTAATATACACGAAGTACCAAAATGCAGTATAATTCCCAAAAAAAAAAAAAAGACTAGAGAGGATCCACAAGTCAAACGCGACCGCTAGATCAAAATTAGCTTAAAAAAAGCTCTGATTTGAAACATCGAACAAAACTAGATTAGCGCCGCCAAGCAGATTTATCAGCAGTTTGGGGATGGAAACAACTTCTTTGAGTATCCCAGAGCACGTTTTTGGCTCCAATGGCGAGAAAATGCCACTTCTGGGTTTCGGAACCGCGGTCTCCCCACCAGTAGGAGCTGAAGCTACAAAAATGGCGATTCTCCAAGCAATCAAACTCGGTTATAGACATTTTGATACGGCGGTCAGGTATGGATCGGAGCAGCCGTTGGGCGATGCGATTCAAGAAGCACTTTCGATTGGGTTAATCAAATCTCGAGACGAGCTCTTCATCACTACTAAGCTATGGTGCGGCGATGCTCATGGCGAACTCGTCGTCCCCGCCCTCAAGAGAAGCTTACAGTAAGAACAAATGTAAATATATTGTTCTGTCTCATATAATTATACGTAACTTCTGTTTGTCTAAAACTTTGCAGAAATCTCAAGTTGGACTACCTGGATCTGTTTCTGATTCACTGGCCTGTCAGCGCGAAGCCTGGGACTTGTGGATTCCCAATAAAGGAAGAAAATTTCCTTCCCTTGGATTTCAAATCTGTATGGGCAGCCATGGAAGATTGTCAGCAGCTTGGCCTCACAAAATATATTGGTGTCAGCAATTTTTCCTGCAAAAAGTTAACTGATCTCCTCGCCATTGCAAAAATCCCTCCGGCTGTTAACCAGGTAATTAACATCTCTCACTCTATTGAGGTATATGTTTTCGAAGTGTATGTGTAATGTGCCGTAAAGGAACATACGCTATTTTATATTCAGGTAAACTTGTAAAAGTTTTAAAGAATCAGTATATAAAGTTCTAGAGATGAAAATATACACACCGTCAATTTCCTCTATTCATACTTGTGTCGGAGAGTCCAGCAAACTTGAACATTCTATCACACATAATAGCAGATTCACTAAGGGTCGATTGATTGTGTTCACTTTAAAATTTTATTTGTATCCACTATGTGTACAAAAATTATAACTAATATATATGTAGACCCTAAAAAGTTATTTCTAAATCCGCTATTGATTACCATAAATTTTGATTTGGATTTTGGAATAACAATGATATATGATTTCATGGAAGGTGGAAATGAGCCCATTGTGGCAACAAAAGAAGCTGAGGGAATTTTGCAAAGGCAAAGGGATCTTTTTGACAGGTTATTCCCCATTGGGTGCCATTGGAACCTTTTATGGAAGCAATAGAGTGATGGAGTGTAAGGTACTTAAAGAAATCGCAAAGGCAAAAGGGAAAACTGTTGCTCAGGTATTTTTCCACCCCTTGTTTTTTTAGGTTTGTTTTTCTGGATTTGGGATTTTTTTTTAAAGAATTGATCATAAAACAGATATCTCTGAGATGGATATATGAACAAGGGGTTGGGGTGATTGTGAAGAGTTTCAATGGTGAGAGAATGAAACAAAACCTTGAGATATTTGATTGGTGTTTGAATGAGGAGGAGTTGAAGATGATCGATGGGATCACTCCTCAAAGCAGAGGGGTAAATGGAGCGCCTTTCACTTCCAGATTTGGACCTTTTACAACTGTTGAGGATATTTGGGACGGTGAAATGTGATCTTCTTCTTCACCAACAATTCTCATTCTCAGCTTCATTATTCCTAAATAAATGCTCGACTCCTGACAAGGTCGACGCCCTTTCTTTGTTTTAATTATGGGTAAACTACGCCCTCCATTATTAGCTTTGAAATATGGGTAAATTACACCCTTTCATCACTTGAGGATATTTGGGACGGTGAAATGTGCTCTTCTTCTTTACCAACAATTCTCATTCTCAGCTTTATTATTCCTGAATAAATGCTGGACTCCCGACAAGGTCGACGCCCTTTCTTTGTTTTAATTCTGGGTAAACTACGCCCTCCATTATTAACTTTGAAATATGGGTAAATTGCACCTTTTTCATCACTCAACTATCTTCCCACAGCTATTTTGGTCACTAAAGTTTAAAAACTTTCAATTTAATCATTGAAAAGAATAGATAAGATGTTTGATCGATTCACCAACATCATAAATGAGTTTAAGTCAAATGAAAAGAATATCCTAATAAAACGATGACGAAGATGTTGGGTAGCTTACCAAAATCTTGAGAAGCTAAAGTAACTGTCATTAAGAAAGCAGAGGATTTGGAAAAGCTCTCTCTTGATGAGCTTACCATTTCTTTGCTTACACATGAAAATGAAGCTCAACAATGAGCTATAAGAAGAGAAAGGAGAAAAGAAGAGGGGTTGCCCTTAAATTACAATTAAGGAAGACAATGAGCTATATTTGTTAAAAGATTGATGAGATTAAACACCCCCCCCCCCAAACAAAACAAAAAAGATCTCAAATAAAATAAGTCTCAAAGCATAACCTAACAAAGAGAGCATATCAAGTTTGGTTATCTACAATGAAAGAAAAATGAATCAAACAAACAAAAAACACAAGGTCAATGTAACCTCTTGGAGTGATACATATTCTTATGATGAAGAAGAAGTAATCAATTTGTGCCTAATGGTCATTAAAGACCCAAAGGTAACTTCTAACTCATCTATTTCAATTTCTTACTCATTTGATGACTATGCCTGTTGAGTTTGAAGTTTGAAATCATGATTTCAAAACTATTTTGAAAAATGAAAGTTGAAAATAACTTACTCTCTAAAAGCCAATAATGAACTTGAGAAAGTAAATGTAAGATTTTTTTTGGTTTAATGATTAATAAGCTACCCAGCAGATATTAACAAACTATTATTTCATTATTCACATATAACACTTATAAAAAGGTACAACTTTAAGCTATTTTCCAGCCGCCATTTCCTGCCATTAAAGAAAAATCCACGAATTTAACCGGTGAACACAATGCACGGATGAATTTAATAATACAACAATTTATAGCAGTTATCAAATTCTATTACCATTAGAAAACCCTGCATACAGAATCCACTGTAAGATTGACAGTGCAAATCACTTCACATAGCGAATAGGAAGCAATTAGAATAGCAAGGCAGATGCAGTGCACTGTCTTCCACAACCATCGGCTGCCTGAACGGATTTAACTGAATCTACAGGACAGAAGCAACACATGAATCATTAAAGTAAGCAAATAAAACTTCCAAAATATATGTTCAAAACTCATGGGGAAGTGGGCATGGGATGTTAGGTGGGGGGAAATGTGAAGGAGAACAAGCAGATTACAGGAAGCCTGGGGGGCTGGCTTGTAACGGTGTTTATGCAGCATGTTGCAAGATGACAAGCTTCTTCACAATAGTCGGAAAATACGGCAGGGACATTTATCTTCTTTATTAGCTCCTGATATGAAGATTAAAAAACCAAATTTAAGGGAGGGAATTCTGAAAAGCTCAAGCAAAAAGGCCAGCAAAATATTGAAAGCTTTGAGCTTTCACAGAAACAGATACTTGTCCAAAAATCATAAAGTGAAAACAAAAATCTAGATGGCGTAACGAAGACATACTATAGTGGGTAACCAACTTGCATAAGCTGCCACGCCAGCATTTGGAGCAATAACCAAGTGTGGGAGGGAATCCTGTTACACGAGATACTCTTAGGAAACCAAGGGTCTATTTGTTTCACATAAGACATTTTCCGGAAAATATTTTCCAGTGTTTGGTTGGAAAAAAACAAATTGGTCAATGTAAAACATTTTCCTGATCAACAGAATTTTCTTTGCATTTTGTGGAAAATGACTTACTGTTTGATTTTCCGTAAGTCATTTTCCGAACTTTTCACTTCAAAACATAAATACTCAAAATAGTATTACGTTATGTATTTAATATTAATATGATATTTTAGTATCATTTCGATAAAAATATTAATTATTAACATATTTAAAATATATTTATTAATATTTTTAATAATATAATATTATTATTACAATAATATACTCAATTATATTATAATATATGATACTATTATATTCTTATTTTAATAATATATAATAAATTATTAATAAAAGTTATATTATTTATTAATTTCTTAAAAATAATATTATTGAATTATTAATAGTGAATAATATTATTTATGTATTTAATATTAATATCATAGTCTAATAATATTTTAATAAAAATCTTTAAAATGTATTTATTAATAATTTTAAAAATATAATATAATATTTTTATTTTAATAGAGTATACTAGTCTTAATATTTTTATTTATAAAATTATAGAAATAATATTTTAATAATAATATTATAGCATAAATAATATAAATAAATTATTCTAATAATTTTAAAATAATAATATTAAGTTTTTATAATAAATAATATTATTTATTATATTTCATATTTGTAATAAATAATTTCTAGAAAATTTATCAACTACTGAAAAATGGTTTACACAACATCTTCCAATAACATTTTCTAAAAAATGTTTTCCAAAATATGTAATTCATTTTACGGAAAATGTTTTCAGTAAAACAAGGGGACTAAGTACTCAATAGAATTGATACAATTCCCAAGATGAAAAGCTTTACATGAAGAGACCAAAAGAGGAAAAGACAAGGAAACACAGACCTTAGATACATCTATGAAACGCTCATGATAGTATCCTCTATGTAGTTGCAGTGTCACCACAGAAGATGTACGAGCACCTACGCCACAGCTGATGTTCTCATTTTTGCATTTGCAATTGCAATCTTGCTCAATGCAACGGGCATAGCTGTGTAGATCAATCTTTTCACCATCTCTATGAATTAAATGGAAACAGGAAGGATTAGCAATTCCCAGCACAAGTTTGAATCAAACCATCAATCGTAAAATGTTGGCTCATTTAGAAGAACAACAATAGATCGAAGAGCAGTTTTCTAATACAGCCACCACAAATGCAAAATTAAACCTAAGAGGGAAGTTTTAACAGTTCAAGGAAAAAGGCCTATTTATGATAAGGTATTGAAACAGAGCAACCTGTCGAGCCCCAAAATCTAGATAAGTTGACAATTTAATCAATTCCCAACCAAACCAACTAGTTTGGGTTGTACTTCTAGTAAAGAGACACAAGAAGTATAAGTTCCACAAAAAATAAAGGGCAAAATCAACCTATGATGTGGAACTGCAGGTCCAATAAGCTCAATTTGAAGAAGAACCCCAGAAAACATTGCACGTAACTCTCCAAAGACTGCAAGTTGAAGTAGCTCCTTCTCAGGTCCTTTGAACATACAAATAAAAGGAACACTTAAAATTTAGATAAACCATATTAAGACTACAAAAAGAAAAGATAAAAACACTAAGAGGGGGGGGGGGGAATAAGAAAAGACTAATTTTCTAAGGAAAAGGAAAAGAGCCACACAAGCGTGCATAAATAAACATATCACATTTCTTAAAAAATAATAGAGTGCTCCGTGTTGATGCATCATTACTTAATGATAGTATCCACTCTTCTCATGCATCAGCAGCTAGTTTCAAATAAGTGCTAGCTAATTGAACACCTAGATGAATGCATATAGAAATTGCAAAGGGAGATTTAAAGCTAAAGATGATAGTGTACCAAGATAGTGTATGCGCAGTTTTCTGATTTCAGAGGTCAAGCTTCCCAGTCCAGTAATTTGTATTGCATGATATATTGTAAGTGGCTGAGACAAAAAAAATTGAAAAGATATATAATTAGTGTTAACATATGCAAGCTACTTGGAACCTACAAGATATAGCATTTACTCAAATTTGCATTTCTTCAAATTTGCATTTCTTCAAATTTGCATTTATTCAAATTTGCATTTAGATTCAATGACTTAATGATTTATTAATTTCCTTTAATTAAGTTTCTAAATTTACTCTCAGAGAAAATTTGTTTTTAGATATCATTACAGCAGAAACCATAACTAAACCTTTTGGAAATCGGGACTAGGGAGGCTACTTAGCATTTGATCATATATTTCTAAACAGACGAAAAGTAAAGCACCTTATAGAATTGAATGATTATTAGTTATAAACTAACAAAAACACTAAAATATCATCCTCTGTTTCCACCATAGAAGAATAAAGAAATCATAAGTAAAAGATGTGCAATAAAAACCAGTTGATGATTAGAATGATAAAGTAGTAACAAAGAACTGATTCTATAGCATATATTAGCATCCCATACCCAGTGAAGCAGCAAAGAAACAGGTGATTGTAATGGTATGCACCTCCACTCATAGTAATCCTTCCAGCTGCACAATTGTTTTGCTATTGGAGACGAAGGCTCTGCACTATTACAAGGTTAAATCTAGAAGCATCCATTAACCCATACAAAAAAGTTGGAAGTCTAGAAGCAAAAGTGATACCGTGACATGGGCACAAGATATTCGAGAGATTCCAGGTATCACTTTCAAACCTTCAAACAAAGTTAAAGTGACCATAAGTTTCATCTGAACAACCACAAGCAATCAACTAGTTAAAGGGTCACACTCTCCATCTAGCAAAGGCTTAACATATCATCACTGAAGACTTAAGAATCGGGAGATTGAAGAAAACCTGGAATTACCAAAGGAAGTAACCGATGCACCACAAGAGCATTCACAAGCCCACATCCCCGCTAGATGAATGCCCCTCCTGCTCAAGAATGAACACCTACTCTCTTGCTTTTCACTAATCTACCCAGGCAACCAATTCAATTTAAGCCTAACATAAGTTTAAATGCAATGTTTTATCGAACCCCTTAGTTTCAAGCAAGTTGCCAGTTACCTGGAGCGTAGATTCTACAGAAAACGAGAAAGGAAAATCATTCAACAAATCTAAGCGCTTCATTTGCTGCTCTAACCTTTCACACTCTTCTCTATGTTCCTTCCAGTGAGAAATCTAGGTGCAATTTTATCACAAGTAAAATTAAGTTTACGTAGAAATAACATGGCATATAATATGTTGGAATTATTTCCTTTCTTTTTTACTTTGAAATTGAAGAACCTGATGAGAAGCAGAGCAATAAGAAACTGCTCCACAGCGGCCGCACCGCTTTCTCGGGGGACCTAAGCACCGAGTTCCCCTCCCCTTCGCAGCACACTCCATTAATCAGACTTCGGCTATTTTCTTTTCTGCCGGTTCTCCGACTGGGAAGACTCAGGTTCATAATATGGGCAACGAATGCTGCTTTGGGCTTGTTAGATGGTGGCCCATTTACAAACTAGCTCCGCCCTACTCTTGCCAATAATTTCTTTTGGGCGCGTGGGTTGAATGTCTAAAGCTATCACTTTTTCGGAGATCACCTTTGAAAATTGTTAGTTATTTATCAGTTAAAATTTTTAAATAGATCCTTTTGATTATTAAAATTTTAAAGAAAATTATATCTCGTAGATACACTACGGTATATAGACAAGACCTTTAATAACACATATAATCTATCAAAACGATATTTGAAACTTAATTATCAAGTTTATATACATAGTCAGGTAATTTATGAGTAGTTGTCACAGTTACTCTATACTACTGCTGACACCACAAATTAAGACTATTATAAATAACTCTTAATTACTTCTCTTATACTACTTTCTTCTTCTTTATATCTTTCACTTTTTTTAAAAATGAAACACCAATCAACATCGTCGTCTTATGATTTTTCACTTAAATTAAAATAGACAAATAATCGATAACCAACATAACTCATATATTCTTATCAATAAAGTCATTGCTCCAATTTCACATATCATATATTTAAAATTCACACTTTGTTTTGAAGCAGAAGATACGTTGAGGAGAAATCATTAACACCAGTAAAACTAAGTCAATGCTCGTCATCTACGTGTGAACCAAGTAGCAAGGAAGGAATGGCCATACTCGTATATCCCAACTTTCTGAAAACCACCACACACACAAAGGATAAGGTGCCAAAATAAAGGTGTGAAAAGGACAAACACGTCAAATCTTTATAAATTCCATTTATTTCCCAAAGTTAAAAGAAAAGCTTGATTTCATAACTATCATAATAAATAGAATAAATAATATAATTTTTATCGATTGAACAAATTTCATACTCATTCAATAAATTTGAAAGAAATAATCAAGGAAAATGCTACTTCAGCGAGGGTAAAGAAACGTAACCAAGGTAGAAGACGACCAGGAAACGTGTTTATCTCGTGTGCTGTAGTAATAATATATGAAAAGAAAGAAAACTGGAGGCAAAAAATAGTAGAGATTTGAAGCGTGTGTACCAGGATTTCAGTGTGGAATGACGCTCCCGTGAAAACGATGGTAAAAGTTCTTTGTTTTCGGCTTAGCCAACTTCCAAGAACTTGTGTTTGTGTGGCCACACTATTATTTATATTAATTTCATTTTCTAAAAGAATTTAAATGTAAATACAACAAAATAAAATATTCAAATGCCTAGGGTTTGCTTACAAATTCTACTTGTACTGAAGTTTATAAATATCCACTTATCCTCCCAAGTTCAGATAAAAACTTGTTTTTTCGTTTTCACAAATTATATTTAGGGTGTGTTTCAGTATCGTATTATAATTATTTAATGTGATTATTAAAATTTTTTATTTTTTTAAATATATTTAACCGATAAAATATAATTAGATCTTAATTTTGTACGTAATATTTGATTATATAAATTTAAATTATTCGATTAAATAAATTTAATTTTTAAATTACTAATAATTAGTATAAGAAACTAATCGTAACACTAAAAATATATTTAAATATTTAATTAAATATTATTAACCATTTTTTTCTCTCAATATATTGTGATATCGTGACAACAAAGTTTTGATTAATGTTATAATTTTGGAGGTCACCTCTGAAAATTATATATTTCTGTCCGTTGAGATTTTCAGATAAAATCATTCATTTATCAAAGCTTTTAAGGAATCTATATCATCCAGGCACAAGAATATTATAGTTTCTGAATAAGTTACAATACACAAACAAGACCTCTGACAGGCCCGCGTGATCGGTTACAGTGAAATCCAAGATCTGATCACTAGATCTATTTAGCTTGTTGATCTACGAACAGTTATAATTATCTTATGTTTGAGTATACTAGATCTATTTAGCTTGTTGATCTACGAGCAGTTATAATTATCTTATGTTTGAGTATACCATCAGCTAGAGTCAATATAAATACATCTCAATAATCCTCTCCGCTGTCTTATCCTTCTTCACTCACATCTTCTCCACTATGCTTTCATCTATTTCACAGAGAAAACTGACTAACAATCGATGCCTCACCAACTGTGGCTCTCTACTTAAATCAGAAGAGGTGAATAATAGATAATCAACAAAATCAAATTATTCGAATCAATAGTATAAATTAAATCTAAAAAGTAATTTTCTAAAGCTAAACACATATTAATTACTTATCCACGTTGCTATGTAAATTATCATAAAAAGTCCTAATGTAATAATATAATAATAATATTTTTATTATAAAAATATTGTAACATGTATTAAAAAGTTTATCTTATATTAAGAATTATTTTTTATTATAAGAATCTCTCGACAAAAAACGACAATGATCGATGAGTATTACATCAAACTCTTATTTTCTTAAAATGTTGAAAAGTATAATTAAAATATTTAATTATATTTAATTCAGTAGAATTCGTAAACTGTTCGATTCAACGAGACTTACAAATTATAATAAATAATTAATTAAATATATTACACCCATTTAAGAGTTTCCACGGCTTTATGAAAAGTTATGTAGATCATGAATTGGCCTAATCTTAAAATTGGTTAACCCTGAATTGTTTAGCATGATAATATTTTGCCTTAAATAATATTTAAGATTTAAATTTTAGTATAAAAAATAAAGTAAAATAATTATAAGGATTGATTCTATAATAAACTTTTATAGTATTCAAATCAAGATTAACAAGCAAATACATCAGATATCATAAGGTTCTATTAAAAAATTAATGTTTATAAGACAACTAAAAATAATTTGTATTTTATATCAATTTTATGCTCATCAACTACTATAATATATATTATTTAACTAATCTTTCTATTTAACTAAAAATAATCTTTTTTGTAACACGTATTTTTTTCAAGATTTGATTTCACATTTTTTTTTCTAGAATCATATGACACTTATTTAGTTATTATATTGATCTGTTGTTGGATATTGAAAGGTGCTCACAAGGATCGAACATAGATTATGATTTAGTTGTGATAAACATAGTTTGTTAACGAAACATTATTGTTATATGTATTTTTATATTAGCGTTGATGGTGTTTATTCTTTACTGTCAGCAATGATGTTTATATCTGAATGAGACATCGTTATTCTTAAGTGATTAGTTTGTATAGTTTAATTATTTTAATAAAAATATTTGACTGGTGTTATTAATTTGTTTTTATTTTATAAATTAAATATATAATTTCAAATATTGTTTTCTGTATTTAATAAAATTAACAACTACTAGTAATTGATTAGAAAAATCGACTTTAAAATTCAAACTATAGATTGGTATCTCAACCACAATAATTTGTCAAACAAAAGTTTATAAATTTTATAAATATTTTTTTATATTTTATAAATATGTAAAAATTGTATATATTCCAATTCAAACTTTCCAAGTACGTTCAAGGGTCAATGGGTGGGAGAAAAAGAAACCAAACATTTTCTGGTTTTTCTCAATTCGTAATGCCATCTTAAATACGATCTCAGAATTGTTTAAGGACAAGTCAATAATGGAATTATGATTAACAAGTCAATAAGTCATAATGTAAAAAATAAACCCCTTTTGGCCTATATTTTTTTTAATATTTTTGCCCTCAACGTTTTACTTTAGACAAAGAGTTTATCTATATTAGATAACACACGGTTAACGTTATGATATAAAAGCCTTTTTTAACCTAAAATTAAACGTGAAGGCTAAAATACCCACACACAAAAAAGAACAAGGGACAAAGTGATTATTCTGTCAAATGTTAGGAGTTTTTTTACCTTAAAATAAAATATTAGATTCGAAATACTCCAAAAATATAATAAGGGGCAAAATTACTATTTTGATAAAGACTGGGATTAATTTTGACATTATGCAAAAAAAATGGGAATACTTCTAGATTTTGATGTTTGACGAAAATATTGGGAGGAAAACGCCGAAGACCGCGCCTGGAGTCAGTGGTTTCTGCCAACTGCTAATATTACATAAAGATGAAGTCAAATTAGATTATAAAATTTGGTGAGCCAACTCTTCCATTATTATTTAAATAATTAAATACGCAAGTTGACTCTCATTTTGTAAATTAATAAAGCTATTTTACCCTCCAATTTCCATCCCTTCTTTGGTTATTTCCTTTTTGTCTTTAATAAATAATTAGTCAAAAATAGAGGAGTGGAACTTTCCGATTCCAGACCACAATCATTAAGAGATTCTTGAAAGGTTAATTTCTACTCTTAACCTTTGCATATACATAAATTACAATTTTAATCCATTCTAGTCCTTATATTTTTCAAATCTTCACTTGTTTTGATTTCACATTAAAAAAATAAAAAACTTTTTTTATTAAATATTACTTCAAATTCTAATTAAAAATAAAGTTAAATCTTATAAAAAGTATACTAATAAAAAATATGCAATGATTAAATTTAACTAGTGAAGAATTCTTATGTAAAAAATATTCTTGATAATTAAGTTTGTTTATAAGTTTTAAAAATTATGAGAGATAATTATTTTTGAAAAAATACAATATTTGTAATATGCAACTTTTGAGTAATGTATTGATGTCAAAAGAGTAGTTGGTATACATCATATATATGCACGGACGAAACCAAGATTAAACTACGAGGGAACAAGTTGTTTAACTTTGAAATAAATAAAGTCTTTAAAATTGAATAAATCATAAAATTTAAAGGAGTCATGATTTAATTTCAATAGTTTTTAAAATTGAAGAGTCCTAAAGAGTAAATTAAACCCCCAAAAAAATTAGAAGTCAAAATTTGATTTTAAAGATAAAGGAATCCTAAAATTTAATTAAACCAATAAATTTTGTGAGGGGGTAAGGACTTAATTATACTGATTTCAAAAGTAGTAGCCTAAAACTCCATCAAAATTAAATGTCTCTTCCACTTCGATGGTAGCTTCGTCCCTAGATACATACATGCGATGTCATATATTTGTATTTTTTATGGTCTATACATTCATACTAAATTTATGCTTTTTATCTATTAATTTGTGATCTCTTATACGTATTTTATTTTACATCAATATTCATTTTAATATTTTTTTTTAAATTTGTAAATTCTGAATAGTTTTGTTAAACTCATATATTAAATATATTTTAATCTAACTATTACAATTACTTTTTTACATCTCTTTGATCTTCCCTTCGCATTTTACTCGTTCAAGTTTCTATTATTCACTCATTCAACTGCTATGAAAGAGTGAACACTTTTTTTCTTCTTAAATAACTTATGTTCGTATTTGTTTTTTAAATATAAAAATATTCCAATTTGGGGGGGGGGATGAGCTTAGGAAAGAGTATTTAATAAATTTTGACAAGAGTGAGCGGCTATGGAGGGACCGTAACACAAAACCAAGTAACTACTCATTTGAAAATGTCAACGCCTAGTTTACCAAATCCGACGCAGAAAATGGAAACAAAAGCATAAAAATTTCATTCCCCCGCATGAACCAAAATCTAAACATTTATTCTCTTCTGATTTTTCGCACAGCTCTTTCATGGCTGTCACGTTTCGGATATTGATTCTTCTCCACCTCTTCCTTCTGTTCTTCATCTCCGTCTTCCCTTTCTCTTCTTCCCAGGGTTCACCTCAAAACATTGAAGTCTTCTACCCAACTCAAACTCCACCGCCAATCGCACCCATCCCTGAAGAAAGACCGCTGGACTCACCGCTTCCGCCGCCGCAGCCATCGACGTCGTCATCTTCGGGGAACGACAGCAATCGTACTATTGCGAAGGCAGTAGCTGCGACCGCAGGAAGCACGATTGTTATTGCCGCGGTATTCTTCTTTTTGATCAGAAGATATGTTCTTGCTCAGCGTGGAAGGGAGAGAGTTCGAGATAGTTCCCAGCCGAGAGTGCCCCCAGATGAGTTCGGTAGAGTTAATGGGAATATAAAGGGCTTAATCGTTGATGAAAATGGCTTGGATGTTCTTTATTGGAGGCAGCTTCAAAACGGAGGTACCATAAATGGTTTCCGCCGAGAGGTTTTGCATGTTCCGAAAGATGAAGAAGAAGAAGAAGGCGGTGGTAGAATGGTTCGGAAAGGTAGTCGAAGCAAAAAGGTGGAGCCTGCAAGTGAAATTCCTTTGCTTCGTGGGAAATCTTCAACTTCCCATGTTCCACCACCTGAAGATGAAGATTCGAGTGAAAATATGAGTCCTTTAACTCCTCCGCCGTCGTCTCATGGAATTGCTTTAAAAGCTGTTGAGAAAAGAGAAGCTCCGGTTCAATCAAAATTTGCCCCTCCATCGTCATCTCAAGGGATTGTTTTAAAAGCTGTTGAGAAAATAGAAGC
Organism: Hibiscus syriacus; assembly: GCF_006381635.1. Lineage (NCBI taxonomy): Eukaryota > Viridiplantae > Streptophyta > Magnoliopsida > Malvales > Malvaceae > Hibiscus > Hibiscus syriacus. Next base: position 8,426,165 of record NW_024061960.1, on the reverse strand, counting down.
TCCAGTTCAATCAAAATTTGCACCTCCACCGTCAATGCCACCGCAGCCTCCACCTCCACCAAATAGAACTACAGCAGCGCCACCGCCTCCTCCGCCACCGGTCCCAGCAAAAGGCCCTTCGCCGCCACCACCTCCACCTAAAAAACCGGGCGGTTCAGTTACGTCCTTTAAACCTCCTGCAGCGGCCAGATATAAGTCCGGTAGTGGTAAATCAGGGGAGACTGGGGAGTCTTCTGGAGATACCGATAATAGTCAGGTGAAATTGAAGCCATTGCATTGGGATAAGGTGAACAAGAAGAATGCTGATCATTCCATGGTATGGGACAAAATCAATGGCGGATCTTTCAAGTAAGTTTTAAACTTTTCAATTTCTCGAACTATTTAGCCGATTTTGCTCTTATTTCTAACCAAAAAATGCAATTGATTCTTCAGGGTTGATGATGATCTTATGGAAGCTTTATTTGGATATGTGGCTACAAATAAGAAATCCCCTACCGGTGAAAAGAACACAAAGAGTGCTAACACTAGCTCACCGGCACAGATCATGATTCTCGATCCCCGAAAATCACAGAACATTGCGATTGTGCTTAAATCCTTAGCTCTATCTCGTAAGGAACTGCTTGATGCACTCAATGAAGGCCAAGGTCTTGAGGTGGATACTCTTGAAAAGCTCATGAGAATTTCCCCCACAGAAGAAGAACAGTCCCAAATCCTTGATTTCGATGGTGATCCGACGCGACTCGCCGATGCCGAGTCGTTTTTGTTCCACATTTTAAAAGCTCTTCCGTCGGCTTTCACACGCCTTACTGCTATGCAGTTTAGATCGAATTACGACTTGGAAATTCTCCACATGAAGGAGTCTTTACAAACTCTAGAGTTAGGGTGCAAGGAGCTTCGCTCTCAAAGACTGTTTATGAAACTCCTTGAAGCGATACTGAAGGCCGGCAATCGCATGAATGCCGGGACTGCCAGAGGCAATGCTCAAGCTTTTAACCTTACGTCGCTGCTTAAGCTCTCCGATGTTAAAAGCACCGACGGGAAGACTACTCTACTCCACTTTGTGGTCGAAGAAGTAGTCCGGTCAGAGGGAAAGAAATGCTTTATCAGCCGAAGTCACAGCTTGAGTCGGTGCGGCAGCAGCCGAAACAACAATAACACCACTGGCAATTTGACGGTAAAAGTGGACAGAGAGAAGGAATATGTAACACTCGGATTACCAGTGGTAGGAGGCCTCAGTTCCGAGTTCACCAACGTGAAGAAAGCAGCCACAATAGATTTCAACACATTTTCAGGCACTTGCTCGGCTCTTGCTGCTCGTGTAGCGGAAACCAAGCACCTTGTATTGCAATGTATGGCTGATGGAAAAGGGGGATTCGTGCAAGAAATGAAAGGGTTTGTCGACGACGCCGAAGAAGAACTGAATGTGTTAAAAGAGGAGCAAAGAAGAGTGATGGATAACGTAAGAAGAACAACGGAGTACTATCAAGCAGGGGCTTCAAAGGATCATTTCCAAGTATTTGTCATCGTTAAAGACTTCCTCGGTATGGTTGATCAGGCCTGTGTAGAAATTGCAAGGAACCAACAAAGGAGGAAGTCATCAATTGCAAATCATGGACCACGATCACCAAATTCACAGGAGTCAAGAACCAAAATGAGGTTCCCAGTGTTGCCACCAAATTTCATGTCAGATAAGTCGAGGAGCAATTCCAGCGAATCGGATGTAGATTCATGAACTCGAAGAGATATTGGTTGTCAAGGGCAATGTACATAAACCTCATACGAAAGGTGTAGATTCGGAACAACTAGAGGAAATTGTTTTTAAAATTCTTCCATTTGTTTTGTACCAAGTTTTGATGAAAGTGGTAAATAATATTCAAGTCTGATTTTTCTGATTCAAACTTGTTCCATTGAGCAAGCACCGCATAGAAAACGTCATGCATTAGTGAAACTGATATTAGACAAATATGCAGAAGAATAATCATAAGAAAAAAAATCTAGGATTTGCACATACGGGCTATTGTAGAGCAGAAAATAACATTGAATGTGATGGGGAGTATTCTACCACTAAGCAAAGTTTCAGAGTTTCAATCATCTGTGAAGCGTTATATCCACTTGTCCAGTACAGAAAATTAGAGCCGAAATTCACAACCCAAAATATACAAAAGGAAAAAGTTGTATCATCATACCAATGGCTATTTGTTGATAAATTTCAATAGAAATCGAAGAAATCATGACCGGCTATCCCATGGTTTTCATAGCTTTGAGACTGTCAACTCAATATAACTGTTTGATGAGCAAACAAAATGAATCTATTTTTAAACGTAAAGGGTTCCAAGCAACGGCCTATTGGCTCAATTGGTTAGAGCGTCGTGCTAATAACGCGAAGATCGCAGGTTTGAAACCTGCATGGGCCATTTGAATTGTATTTTCATTTTTTTTCCTTCACATGAAATGGTGACGTTTGATTCTAATTAGTTAGCTATTTTGTTCTCTGAGACCTCAATGGGCCTATTTGGATTCCCAAGGAACGACTTCGTATATGCATAAATAATAAAATTTGTTCTATTTCTTGTTAATTAAGAGTCGAAGAATAAAAGATTGGGATAGAAGTAAGAGTATAATTCTATTAACTAATTTTCTCTTCAATTTCCTAATTACATAACCAGAGACGCCACTTGTTACTTGTAATTTGGCGTACGTAAAAAGAAAGATGAAAAGACCAGGAAATGTATGTGTACTTTTATTTTCTTGGCACAATCTAAATTGTTATGCCTTCCTAAAATACTATATATATATATATATATATATATATATGTATGTATATTATCACTAGCCCCGGTAGTTTTCTCAAACATGAAATCTTAACTGCCATAACCCAAAACTTCAAGCAATAACCCATATATTTATTAAATAAAAACCAAACTGCTCTCGTTATAATAAACAAAAATGGCATAAGTAAAAAGCTTATGCAAGAACTAACTATGGCTTTACCATGAAATTTCTAATGTAGTTGAACCAAGACACCGATGCTGCCAACCCCACCACTTTAACACTTTTTTTACACAATCATTTCATGTTCTATCGTTTCTTTGGGGGGGGGGGGGGGGAAGTTTGTTGCGTGTCTAAGATGTATTACATGACACCATCTCATGTCTAAATCCAAAGAAATACTGTAACCCCCTAGACCCGGTCTGTGAGTTATACCCAAACCTAAGTGGTCACATATCCCATTCAGAGGTTTTTTTTTCCACTTATAGGACGATAAATATAATATAGAACATAATATTAATAATACAAATATGTCCAAAACGATAATAAAATACATGTCACCAAACATAACCGAAAAAAACATATAGAAATATATGTTCGTACAAAATAAAGTTGTTGATTTCTCCTGATGCCAAATCTGCTAGCTTATGGTCTGCTGTTATCTGAAAAATGGTAAAAACTACAGAATGAGCTAAAAAGCCCAGTGTGTTCCATACAGTGTATATAAAAACATACTGATAAAAATATTCCAGTAAAGTCGGTTTATGCAATCATGTCGTAAAAAAAAATATGAACACTACCCCCAGCCCATCACAACAGAATGTGTAGGATCCCCAGAACCATACACCCAGCCCACACAACAAATAAGGCCCTGAGCACAAAGCCGAGGAACCTACGGATATACTTCCTTCAACGATACCCCCCAATGATGGAGATGTTCATGAATGTATTTGAATGAAAACAATGATTAAATCTTTAAAACATAAAAGTGTTCATGCTTAACAATAATATACAGAAATACGGAAATCAGAAGACAAGTCAGTAGTATACAGAATTTCAGATATCGAATATTCAATATTCAGAAGATCGGTATAAAATACCGTAACCAGAATTCATTTCAGAAATATGTGGCAAATCAGATGTCATATACATAATGTTCAGATGTATATTTTAAAACAGAAATAATTAACACTGTCGGGAAACACACCTGTAACAGTCTGAGAAATCAGATAGGGAAGCCTATTGCTGGGTCTGTCGATCACGTTCTACTGCAGCGCTAGATCCTACGAATTGGAAAAATTCATATTGGAATCCTAATATAAATAATCTAAATATTATTTAAATAATATACAGAAACCTACGGGTAATTCTCGTAGTACGCGGTTCAGGCTGATCTAACGAACGGATAATACCGGACCTAATTGATCCTTGTTCAGGTGAAACACGAGTACCTTCATAAAATATTTTATTGAATAAATCCTTGACCAAATCTCATTTAAATAATCAAAATATTAAAATATTAAGCCTTTTGGGTTTACAAGCTCGATTCGGGAATTTCGGGTCAGAATTTGGCAAAACGGACTTCGGAATCAAAATTCAGGACGTCGAAAAATATAAAGTATGACCTTCCGAAATTTTGAATTCTTGGTCAAAATTAAAGTCAACGGGGTTGACTGACGATTTGGAGACTTTCGGGTTTGAATTTAGCAAAACGGACCCCAAAAACGGATTCGGAACGTCGAAAACTATCAGGATAGGTATTCTTGGTCAAAAACAAAGGTCGTCTAATAGCTGGTCAAAGCCGGTCAAAGTTCTGGTCAAAGGAGGTCAACAAACTGTCAAACATTTTACACAAATAGCACCCTTTTTTAAAAAATTACCAAAATAGCACCCATTTCGAATTAATTCCCAGAATAGCACCAAAACCGAATTAATTCCCAGAATAGCACCGGTCAACGGTCAACGGGTCGGGTCAACGGGTCGGGTAACGGGTAAACGGGTCGTGACCGGTCAAACCGGTCAAACCGGTCAAAACCGGTTCAAAACCGGTTAAACCGGTCAAAACCGGTTTCCAGCGTTCACTCGCCTGCGGCGGCGCGTGTGGGCGCGTGCGACGTCCTCCGGGGCTCTAAAAATCACGGAAAAATTTCTAAAAATTATTTTGAGCGATTTCGAGATACTTACAAAGATCGGTTCAAATTTTTGAACGGCGGAGAGCTCGATTTCGACTTGGCCGAATCTTTGACTGATCCACCTCCCCACGCGCCGCCGTCAACGGAGATCGAGGATGACACCGGCGGACTCGGAACGGCACAAGGAACACGATGGTGCGGGAGGTGTCGTAAAAGGAGCAACGATCGGCGATGAATTTAGGATTTTCTAGGCGATTGAGCTTAAAAAAAACGTCGATGCTTTAACTTGAAATTCACGACGTTTGGCAGCGTTTCGCTTCAATTAAATTGAAGGGTTTGTTCTCGCTTGATGATGAACACGATGGTGGTTTAAATGACGATCGGAATTCGGACGGCGTCGGGATTATCGTCGGCAGTTGAGGTTGGGAGAGGGAATTTGGGAAGAATTGGTTTCTGAAATCAGAAACCAATTCACGTATATAATAGCCCTTACCTAACATTTTAGGGTAAATTCAGGGCTTGGTCCCTGAATTTTCTTTAACTCTTAAACAAGCTTCAAGTTTTAAAAACTTCCAATTTAGTCCCCAAATTTTCACCAATTACTCAATTAAAACCTCAATTCCCAATTAAATATTATTTTAAAATTTTCGGGTTGTTACAATTCTCCCCTCTACAAGAAATTTCGTCCTCGAAATTACCTTATGAAAACAGATGAGGAAATTGGATCTCCATTGACTCCAATGTCTCCCAAGTAGCTTCTGAGGGGCTACTATTACTCCACTGAACTTTGACCATTGGAATACGCCTATTCCGAAGAACTCGCTCATCCCTCTCTAAAACCTGAACAGGCTCCTCTCATATGACAAATCAGGTCTCAGCTCTACCTCATCAACCTGAATGATGTGATCTGGATCTGGACGGTATCGCCTCAACATAGAAACATGAAAAACATTATGAATACGACTGAGCTGGGAAGGCAACTCAAGCTGATAAGCAACAGGTCCAACTTTCTTCAGAATACGATACGGCCCAATAAATCGCGGACTCAGTTTACCTTTACGTCCAAATCTCAATACCTTCTTCCATGGAGATACCTTGAGAAAAACCTGATCTTCAACCTCAAACTCGATATCCTTACGTCGCTTATCTGCGTATGACTTCTGCCTATCAAATGCCTCTCTTAAGCGATCACGGATCAGTCTGACAGTATCTTCAGTTTCTCGAACCAAATCTGGACCCAAAGTTTTTCTATCATGTAACTCTGTCCAACATATAGGAGTACGACATCTACGTCCATACAGAGCCTCGTACGGTGCCATGCGAATACTTGCCTGATAACCATTATTGTAAGCAAACTCAGCTAATGGCAAGAAATCTTCCCAACTACCACGGAAATCAATCACACAGCCCCGTAACATATCCTCCAACACCTGAATCACTCGCTCAGACTGTCCATCAGTTTGAGGATGAAAAGCTGTACTGAAATTCAAACGAGTACCCATAGCCTCATGCAAAGCTTTCCAGAACCTGGAAGTGAATCTCGGATCTCGATCAGATATGATAGACAACGGACACCATGAAGTCTAACGATCTCAGAAATGTACAATTTAGCCAGTTTATCCAGAGAATAATTAACTCGAATAGGGATAAAGTGCGCTGACTTGGTGAGTCGATCAACAATCACCCAGATAGAATCCTTTTGGAAGGAGTTAGAGGAAGACCAGTAACGAAGTCCATCGTAATACGCTCCCATTTCCACTCAGGAATCTTAATTGACTGTATAATCCAGATGGATGTTGGTGCTCTGCCTTAACCTGCTGACAAGTCAAACACCTCGCCACAAAATCTGAAATATTTTTTCATACCAGTCCAAAAGTAGCGTTCTTTGAGATTATTGTACATTTTGTCCCCGCCAGGATGCATGGCATAAGGACTATACTATGAGCTTCCTGAAGAATAACCCGTCTCAACTCATCATCTTTAGGGACGCAGTAACGACCGTGAAAACACAAATACATCCTGATACACACTCCGAACCGATCCTTGCCACTACATTAGCCTTCCCTGGATGCTATTCTATCTCAAAATCATAGTCCTTTAAAAGCTCCAACCAGCGACGCTGTCTCAAATTTATTCTTTCTGAGTAAGTAGATACTTCAGACTCTTATGATCAGTATATATATAACACGTTTCTCCGTAGAGGTAGTGTCTCCAGATCTTTAAAGCAAAAACCACAGCTGCTAATTCCAGATCGTGAGTAGGATAGTTACGCTCAGCGGCCTTAACTGACGTAACGCATAAGCGACAACTTTCCTATCTTGCATCAAAACACATCCTAATCCAGAATGAGAAGCATCACTGTAGACAGAAAAATCCTTCCCAGATTCAGGCTGACAACTGGGGCTTGAGTTAGAACAGTCTTCAATTTCTCAAAGCTAGCTTGTTGGTTCCTCAGACCAGACAAAATGGAACATCTTTCCTTAATAGTTTCGTCAGAGGAGTTGCAATAAGGGAGAACCCTCAACGAAACGACGATAGTAACCAGCTAACCCAAGAAACTACGGATCTCAGAGACGTTTCTAGGTTGCTTCCAGTTCAGAATAGCCTCCACTTTGCTTGGATCCACCTGAATGCCATCAGCGGACGATATGTCCAAGAAAGTCACTTCGCTGAGCCAGAACTCACACTGCTCAACTTAGCGTATAGCTTATTCTCCTTAGAGTCTGAAGAACAATTCTTAAATGCTCCGCATGTTCTACTTCACTTCTAGATACACCAGTATATCATCAATGAATACCACTACAAATGGTCCAAATAAGGTCGAAACAATCTATGCATCAGATCCATAAAAGCAGCAGGGCATTAGTTAACCCGAAGGATATTTATTTTTAACAGTGAGTTTGTTTAGTTTTCTATAATCAATACAGAGTCTCAATGTCCCATATTTTTCTTGACAAGAGAACTGGAGCTCCCCACGGTGATACACTGGGTCGGATAAATCCCCTGTCCAACAACTCCTGGAGTTGGATTTTCAGTTCTTTAAGCTCCTTTGGGGCCATACGATAAGAGCCATTGAACCGGGGTGGAACCAGAATAGACTTCAATCACAACTCGACTTCTCTATCAGGAGGGTAATCCAGGCAACTCCTCGGGAAAAACATCAGAAAATTCCTTGACAATTCGGATGCTTCAATATCGGATTGCGATCCTAGTGTCCAAAATATAAGCAAGAAACGCCTCGGAACCCTTCCTGATCATCTTCTCCGCTACCAAGGCAGACACAACATTCGTCAGAAATCCCCGTCGTTCCCCAATCATTACAATCTTTCGATTATCTGGGGTCTTCAGAACAGCTCTCTTAGTCTCAAAATCAATATTTACTCGATGTTTGTCCAACCAATCTACGCCAAGAATCAAATCGAACTCTTCAAAGGGTAACTCCATCAGGTCAACCAGAAAAATCTCCCCATTGATCTCTATAGGGCACTCTCTAAAAATACGATCCAACACAATAGATTGACCTAAGGGACTTTGAACTATCACTGAACGCTCAGTATTCTCAACAGGAATATTTAGACCCTCAGAAACGGAATGTGATACATAGGAATTTGTAGAGCCCACTATCAAACAATGCAAAGTATGGAATGAATGAATAGTAACAGTACCTGCAGTCACATCAGGCCCATCTCTTGTCGAAGTCTAGCAGTGTAAACCAATGCAGGTTGTCTGGCTTCAGATCTGATTGGACCCCTACTCTGAGATGCTCGGCCTCTATTAGCCGATCCAGGTGCTCTCTCCTGAGTACGACCACCTACAGGAGTCTGAACAGTACTCTGAGTACGAGCGGGAGTACGAGCTGACGTCTGAACTGTAGTAACTGATAATGGACAATCCCTTATAAAATGGTCACCAGAACCACATTTAAAACAGGTACCAAATTTTCTCCTGCATTCCCCAGGATGAGGTTTTCCACAATAATACATGGCTGCGAACCAGAATCAACAGGTCTAGAAGATTGAATAGCTGAAGAACTGGATGCTACAGGCCTGGCACTTGCACTACCTCTCTGAAAAGATTCACCCTGCCCCTCTTGCTAGGATGTGCAGAAGAATTAACAGAACCAGAAGGCCTCCTGAATCGGGTTTGAGCTCGATCACTATCTCTCCGATGCTCCATACCCAGTCGCTCTATTTCCTCAGCAGTCTTGGCTATCTCAACCAAAGCATCAAAATTCCTCTCTCGGTGAGTAGCGACTCGACTCTGATTTCATACCTGAGTCCATTCTCGAACCTCAAGCATCGATCTGTCTCAGTATCCACAAGTCCAGGAGCATATCGGCTCAATCGGATGAATTCAACCTCATAATCCATAACAGACATATTACCCTGCTCCAGATTCTGAAACTCCTGGCGTCGCTCCTGCAGATATCTCTCTCCAATGTAGCGACTTCGGAAGCGCGTCTTGAAAAGATCCCATGTTAATTGGTTCCTCGGAATACTACCAGAAATGGATTGCCACCATCTGAAGCTTTCTTTCTTCACATAGTTAGGGCCCCCTTTAACTTTTGCTCAGGTCTGAGGTCCATCTCATCCATAATCCTTTCTGTGTCCTCCAGCCAATACTCAGCGTCTGTCGGAGGTCCACCAGTAATACCCTCGAATGGTACTACACCAGCAGCAACCAGAGAATTTGAAATCTCCACTGCAGTCATGTTACTAGGGGCTCTAGCAGCTCTCTGAAACATGCGGAAGATAGCTCTATTAATGGCGTCTTCATTCATCTCAGAATCCTCATCTTCAGTGACGGGAGGGTCTCTCACAGGAGTAAACTGATCATCATGAGAAAGAGTCGTATCTACTTGCTGAACAGGAGGATCACGTGGTGACATCGGATCATCTATCGTAACAGAAGGTCGAGTGACTCGCCCTCTACCACGTCCACGTCCTGTCCTACGACCTCTAGCAGTATTCATCGTTGGATCTATAAGGCTCTACAGAAGAATTTGAAACATATGTCAGATTAGCATCAGGGATCTCGATAAAACTTTAAATCATAACATAAGGTGACATTTTTTTATTTCTTAAAAATTCAAAGTTTAGGACCCATATACAGTCCGAGTGTTTAAAACCGAAAGCTCTGATACCACCAAATGTAACCCCCTAGACCGGTCTGTGAGTTAGACCCAAACCTAAGTGGTCACATATCCCATTCAGAGGTTTTTTTTTTCCCACTTATAGGACGATAATATAATATAGAACATAATATTAATAATACAAATATGTCCAAAACGATAATAAAATACATGTCACCAAACATAACCGAAAAAAACATATAGAAATATATGTTCGTACAAAATAAAGTAGTTGATTTCTCCTGATGCCAAATCTGCTAGCTTATGGTCTGCTGTTATCTGAAAAATGGTAAAAACTACAGAATGAGCTAAAAAGCCCAGTGTGTTCCATACAGTATATAAAAACATACTGATAACAATATTCCAGTAAAGTCGGTTTATGCATCATGTCGTAAAAAAAATATGAACACCCCCAGCCCATCACAAACAGAATGTGTAGGTTCCCCAGAACCATACACCCAGCCCACACAACAAATAAGGCCCTGAGCACAAAGCCGAGGAACCTACGGATATACTTCCTTCAACGATACCCCCCAATGATGGAGATGTTCATGAATGTATTTGAATGAAAAAATGATTAAATCTTTAAAACATAAAAGTGTTCATGCTTAACAATAATATACAGAAATACGGAAATCAGAAGACAAGTCAGTAGTATACAGAATTTCAGATATCGAATATTCAATATCAGAAGATCGGTATAAAATACCGTAACCAGAATTCATTTCAGAAATATGTGGCAAATCAGATGTCATATACATAATGTTCAGATGTATATTTTAAAACAGAAATAATTAACACTGTCGGGAAACACACCTGTAACAGTCTGAGAAATCAGATAGGGAAGCCTATTGCTGGGTCTGTCGATCACGTTCTACTGCAGCGCTAGATCCTACGAATTGGAAAAATCCATATTGGAATCCTAATATAAATAATCTAAATATTATTTAAATAAATACAGAAACCTACGGGTAATTCTCGTAGTACGCGGTTCAGGCTGATCTAACGAACGGATAATACCGGACCTAATTGATCCTTGTTCAGGTGAAACACGAGTACCTTCATAAAATATTTATTGAATAAATCCTTGACCAAATCTCATTTAAATAATCAAAATATTAAAATATTAAGCCTTTTGGGTTTACAAGCTCGATTCGGGAATTTCGGGTCAGAATTTGGCAAAACGGACTTCGGAATCAAATTCAGGACGTCGAAAATATAAAGTATGACCTTCCGAAATTTCGAATTCTTGGTCAAAATTAAAGTCAACGGGGTTGACTGACGATTTGGAGACTTTCGGGTTTGAATTTAGCAAAACGGACCCCAAAAACGGATTCGGAACGTCGAAAACTATCAGGATATTTATTCTTGGTCAAAAACAAAGGTTGTCTAATAGCTGGTCAAAGCCGGTCAAAGTTCTGGTCAAAGGAGGTCAACAAACTGTCAAACATTTACACAAATAGCACCCTTTTTTTAAAAAAATTACCAAAATAGCACCCATTTCGAATTAATTCCCAGAATAGCACCAAAACCGAATTAATTCCCAGAATAGCACCGGTCAACGGTCAACGGGTCGGGTCAACGGGTCGGGTAAACGGGTAAACGGGTCGTGACCGGTCAAACCGGTCAAAACCGGTTCAAAACCGGTTAAACCGGTCAAAACCGGTTTCCAGCGTTCACTCGCCTGCGGCGGCGCGTGTGGGCGCGTGCGACGTCCTCGGGGCTCTAAAAATCACGGAAAAAATTTCTAAAAATTATTTGAACGATTTCGAGATACTTACAAAGATCGTTCAAATTTTTGAACGGCGGAGAGCTCGATTTCGACTCGGCCGAATCTTTGACTGATCCACCTCCCCACGCGCCGCCGTCAACGGAGATCGAGGATGACACCGGCGGACTCGGAACGGCACAAGGAACACGATGGTGCGGGAGGTGTCGTAAAAGGAGCAACGATCGGCGATGAATTTAGGATTTTCTAGGCGATTGAGCTTAAAAAAACGTCGATGCTTTAACTTGAAATTCACGACGTTTGGCAGCGTTTCGCTTCAATTAAATTGAAGGGTTTGTTCCTCGCTTGATGATGAACACGATGGTGGTTTTTAAAATGACGATCGGAATTCGGACGGCGTCGGGATTGTCGTCGGCAGTTGAGGTTGGGAGAGGGAATTTGGGAAGAATTGGTTTCTGAAATCAGAAACCAATTCACGTATATAATAGCCCTTACCTAACATTTTAGGGTAAATTCAGGGCTTGGTCCCTGAATTTTCTTTAACTCTTAAACAAGCTTCAAGTTTTAAAAACTTCCAATTTAGTCCCCAAATTTTCACCAATTACTCAATTAAAACCTCAATTCCCAATTAAATATTATTTTAAAATTTTCGGGTTGTTACAAATACATTGCCATTTGTGTCAGTTATCGCTTCCCTGATTGGCTCTTAAATGCCGAATCTCTAGCGTCTTCCAGTTTGTTTTCCTTTCTTTTTCCCACGTTGTGAAAAAAAAGGTTGTTGAGTGTCAAAACCATTGTAATCAGGTTAGTTATCTCTCAAAAATTTAAATTCTCATATATTTTTTATATTTTTTTATTAATAATTTATTTTCGTCTCCTAAAATTTTGTGTTCATCCCAGGTAATTATGTCATGATAGTTACATGATAACATAAAAATTATCTAAAAAAATGGGCTTTGGATTCTTGCCAATGGCTTGAAGCTAGACATTAAATTAGTGGTCGGCACTCGGCAGCAGGCTGGGAAGCAAAACAAACAGAAAGAGTAGGAAAGTCAATTCCTTAGAATATGAACACCTGATGTCATGCCTGAAATTCTAGCAGATGACATTTTTTTTCTCTTGTCTTTGACTTTGTATTTCATGAATTTCTCTTCTCATAAAAGGAAGATCAATGACTTTGCCTTTAGATGATTAGCTGAGAACCATGTGACTCATCTGTTAACTGAGATTGTAAGTTTTATCGGATGCTCCTGTTCCTGAGTTGGAAGGAATGAGTGTTTGGTAAAATGACACATTCAGAAAGTGTGAAATTAGTCAGTGTTTTCCCTTTCTCTTTCGGTTCAAAGAAATAATAGAAAATTGCATACGAGATGACAGAGGCTGTAGCTGAAACTTGAAGTTGATTCAATCTCAAATGTCAAGCAGGATTCGATACACATTCAGTGGTGTTCTTTTTGTCCTCATTAAGATATATTACAATTATACTTCTCTGCTACTATATGAACCGACTCAATAACAAGATTGACGCATTCTATATCATGTGACTCATCGACGACGAATTCTATATCATGGCATATGCATCCTCAATGAAAAACATGCCTTCAGATATACCTTTCCTTGCCCGGCAACGTAGTCAGCCTCAGAAGCTGATGTAGCTCTTATGTTTCCGTCCTTTTTTTATAAATAGAAAAACGTTATTGGTATTTCCTCCCAAGTTGTATATGATGCCCGGTTTATTGACCCAACAAAGCCAGGTTACCGATGGATGTCACTCTTGGAACCAATCTGTGAAATTACACACAAGAAACAGTAACATTAAGTTTCAGTACTAACTTACAAAGATTTAAAATTGACGTGATGAGGTTAAGTCTCAAGTGTGAGAGACAACTGTATTCGTTTTATCCTACGATACACGCTACGGTGCACACCAGCGGAACCGCAGAGCAATAAAATGGAAAGCATCAGTATCTCTACCAGAACTGACTATAGTTCCTCAACTTAAAAGTCAAGTATTAGATTGCAATCACAGTTTTATGCATATGACTAAGTAGGTGGCCAGCAAATATGGTTTAAGATGATTGACATCAAAAGTTTCATTTTGGGTAGTAATCAAACTACATGCAGTCGTAAAAAAGGAAACGAGGAAAGAAAATACCTTATCGAGAGGGCTTTTTGATGTTCTCTGTCCATGATAAAAACCAGGCAGAGGTGTAGCTTTAAAATTAAGGTTCTGCCTTGACTTTTTGATCTCTGCATCTCTATTATCCTGTGTCAATCATATAGTGTTCAGCAATGTCTCTCTTCTAAATTAGGAAGTCATGTGTCGGTAAGTACGAGGGAGATGACATTTTCTTTATATTAGAATCCAACAACCAAACAGCCTGTCAGATATCTCTATTATGTTTGGTTCATTACAAGTTTTTATGTGCATGTGCAACTATATCGAGTGGATGGAAAGACATCCTCCACAAAGAAAATTAATCGTACCTTTGATTTTGTCTGCAGATATCTTCTCGCTGCTTCCCTATCGTTGGATTTTCCTTCCGGTTTCTTGGAGAACTGAAATAAATGATATGAGATGTTGAGATTCTAGTTAATGACGAACAATGTGCATCCATATCAAAACAAATAGTGCATGTGTTACGAAAAGGAAGAGAAGGGAGGAGCATCATTGCATACCTCCTTTTTTCTCTCGTCTCTTTCATCACTTTTCAAGCCAGAATAAGATGGAGCAGCCTTAGCATTCTTTTTCTCCATGCTACTAACTTTAGAAGACCTGTTACAAATCAATTAATGCAACAATGAAGAATTTTAGGGATGATGGACGCTTTAGGCACATGCAAAACGTTGGAAGTAATATTTTAAGAACTATTTCGCACTTCCTCTGAAAGAAATCGAGAAAATGATAGTATGAACTTTAAACCCAGGAAAGTTCTTGTGGACCTGGCAATTTAAGGCCATGAAGAAGCTAGTTATGATTGAAGTAAATGACTTTTCTAACAACAATGTTCCTTTAAAGCCGTATCGTATGGTTGGCTACATATCAGTGACCCAACAATTAAAAACTAGTTAATTGTTCAATCCCCACTTCTTCTTTTTGCCTTTTCTACTTTTTTCAGCCTCAAAAAAGAAAGATGCAGAAGAAAAGGGATCAGACAGAAATGACAAAAAGCTTGGTAATTATATGATAATCAGTACTTCAGCTGAAAAAAGAAACAAGGGAAACACTAGCCAACTTACACACACACACATTTGAGTTCTCACATGCTCAATGATAGCTTTTTCATATTTTGAAACTCATTAATATCAGTTTTAACAGAATAACTAGTTAAGCTTCCAAAACGTGTCAAATGTGAATGTCAATTGATGAGACAAATGCCATGTTGTACAAAAAAGTTCAGCAGATACCGATACATTGTCTATATCCAAGATCAAATCCATATCAGGACTCAAATAGCATGCAAGTCCACTGATGCAAGCATATATGCATTAGTCATCTGAAATCTTTTAATTTAGAAGTTTACCCTCCATTCTCCTTTTGCGGAGTCTTCAAAGTGGGAACCCTTGATTCTCTTCCCTTTGCAGGCACCTGCAAGAAAAATCGAAACAAAAGATCCATGAATGTCAATTTATGTAGTAATAGAAATGTCAGGTAGACCTTTAGGATCAAAATTATAAAATGACAACATAATACCGGTTTTGCTGCTGCAGATTGTTCCTGACTGGAAGGTTTCAGTTGGTTGTAATTACTCTGAAATGTCTTAAATGCTCGCTTGACAATGTCCTTATCTCCCATTTTCTCCATAAATAAAGATTTCCTTGTTGCAGGAAGGGAAGCCGGGTCATGGCTCGAGGGATCTAACCTAAGAGACATGTGCAAGGATCTAGGAGCCACTTTCTTGCTTTGTTCCACAGAAGAATCCTTGATCTTGGTGGAAGAATAAGATAATGTAGTTTCCGTTTTCGATTGAGTTCTCAAAGCAGACTTTGTGGTAAGAGTTAATGTTGTCTTTGATGCTCTAGATGTAGAAAGTTGTGGTGTTTTAGTCACAGGCGAGGCAGGTTTCTTCTTCATCCTCAAATCATTTCTCTCCTTATTCACTGCTGTGATCTAGACAAGCAAACACAACAAATTCACTTAAGTCAAGCTCCAATACACAAATCGATTAGAAAAAGACATTGTGATGAAGATGATGATAAACTTACCTTATGAGATTTTGCAGATTGGCCCGATTTCAAGTTTTTATCTTTAATCTCGGGAGTGCTTTCGATGACATTTTCCGATCTCGATGATAACTGCACAACATCTTGAGACCCCTTTGAAGGGGTTTCCATTTCCTTCTTCACCACAAAGGCCTCTTCTGGTGCATTTATCACAGGACTTTCCACTATGCTACCCATTGTTCCTTGTTTCTCTTCATTTTCTACCATGCTATTTATTCTCGCCTTCAATTCCTCAACCCATGAATCTTGATATTTTTTTGCAGTTTCAGGCTCCTGAACATCATTAACCTCACTTAACAAGTTAATTTCTTGCTTATCGCCTTCATCGCCATTCGATTTTCGAACCGGATCTCCTTCATCAGACTTCTCTTGAGCCAGTAGCTCAGCTTTCCTTGCAGCAATCTTCTTGTAATGTTCTTCAAAGTAAGCTTTTTTCTGAGCAACCGATCCCGGAGTTGCACATTTCTCGACCTCTTCCAAGTACTTGTTTGGGGAGAAAGTCGACCATTTTTCCCAAGAAAGTGAATCATTCTCAAATCTACCAAAAGAAACCGACACTTCAAGAGCTGGATTTGAAGAACCCATTGTATTTATCTATTCAAATCACATTAAAAAAACAATTTTGAGAGCATTTTCTGAAGGAACAAACAGAATTGAAGCAATTATGAAGTGCAAAATTCAATCAACAACCCAATAATAACAAAACAAAATTAAATCCAAGCAACAATAATGGAAGAAGGTGAATTAAAAACCAAAAGGACAGTGTAGTACCTTAAATTCTTTACTTGAAGCCATTAAATTCTCCAAAAAAACACACACACACAAAGAAAACTTGAAGCACACAAAGCTAACAACATCAAACATGGCAGCTGGCATCATTTGTCCATATCCATTGGATCACTAAGGAAGGACCCAAAGTAGAAGTAACTCAGTGTAAAGACAAGAGAAGCCTCGAAGAAATTGAAAACCAAATATATGACACTTCAAAGAAAACCAATAATGGAAAGCATGTGGTCGTGTCTGTATGATTTAAGCTCTCATATTAAAAATGAAAAAGCTGTCTCTTTCTAGTACTTGTGGAAAGTCCCAAATAAAAAGAAGAAGAAAAAACTCAATCATCAAAGCAAACACAAAAGAACCCAAAGATTATTTACCTTTGAAACTTGTTATATCATATTATCATGAATAATTACTGTGGGAAAAGACTTGCTTTAAGGTACATATATGACACTTTGGCTAAAAGGTTAGTTGGTACAATTATAAAAGCTTAAAGCTTGAAGCCATAAAGTGAAGGAAAAGTTGGGTACATTGAGTAAAAAGAAACAGGAGATGTAACTACAGAATCTAGACAATAATTTTAATGATAGTAACTGAAAAACAATTGAGTCAAAATCTGGGAAAAAAGAGTGATGATGAGATGATGGTTGGAAAATGAAACAATAGATAAGGGTATAAGAAAAGGGTCCACATTGGAAAGTAGTGAAGTAGAAGAGATAAGGAAACCAACCACTTGCTTTGCATAATTAAATATCACAATGTCTGCCTTAAAGGAGAGTTGTGGTTGTTGTGGCGGCGGTGCTGCGATTTGGACTTTTGATTTTTCAGTTTCGTTTAACTAAGATGGTGTATGCTATTGTCTTGCTCATTTTTGTTTATTTACCAATATCTCATGCTCTTAAATGATTTAAAATAAATATAAAATAAAATACCAAAACATACAAATATCGATATGTACCAACATTAAAAAAAATAATATGTACACTAGTATAGTATCGACTATCTTAATTTGTTCTTCTAAACCTTATGGATGAAATAACATATTTATATAATAAAAAATACGATCTAAAAAATCATAAGGACATTTACTCTATACAGTACAAATTAAACGATTTAAGTATTAAGATTCAATAATTTATTGAATAGTAAATAATATTTATGTTGTCTCATCTTGTGTGAGTTTAAATTCTAACATTTACCTTGAAAATGTATGAAAATAACGTGACATGCAATAAAATACAAATTTAACTGCATCATATGTTCCCAAACTATGATTTTTATTTTAAATTAGTCTTTAAACTTTTAAATATTATAACTTCATCCTTAAACTATGATAATCTTTCTAAATTAATTCTTAAACTTTTGAATATTCTAATTTCATCCAAATATGTAATTAGTTTCAACCATAGTTTAACCTAATTTTTGTTTTTTTTTCAAATATATATTAATATAACTTGGCATAGCAATTTTATTTGCAATGGATGTGATTAGTATATACATATAGTTTGGGATAAAATTAGAATGATCAAAAAGTTTGGGAACCATTTTAGAATGAAGGTCATAGTTTGGGGATGAGATTGAGGACTAATTTAGAATGATAGTCATAATTTGAGGATGAAATTGAAATATTTAAAATCTTAGGGTCATTCTTTTACAATATAGAAACTATAAGTTAATGAAAAATTATATAAAGAAAGAGTAATTTAGAGACGATTATTAGATTAAAGATAATATAGAAATAAGAGTGGAAAACACGAATGGTGGGTGGTGTGGTATCCAGTGAATTTGGAACATATATAAGTCATGCCAATTGCCATGGCCCCTAGGGGCACTCTAACTTGCCTTGTTTCTTCCTCGAACTCTAATGCCTCTTAAGCTACTCAATCTCCACTTCCACGTACAATCACTGTCTCAGAATCCATCATATATATCTGCTTCTTCAAACTCACATAATATAACAAACTTCACCATGGATACCTCCTCTTTCTTTCTTCAAATATTCTTGTGCCCAACTCTTCTAACGGGTCTAGCTAAACCCGACCCGGACACACTCTAAGACTACTGCATTGCAGACACTAAATCCCCTTTATACCTCAATGGTGCACCTTGTCTCAACCTAGCTCTATCTTTGTCCTCTCAATTCACCACCTCGGCCCTAGCTAAACCAGGCGACACAAAGGCGAACCAGTTCGGCTTCAGTGTCACCCTCACCATCCTTGCGAATTTGCCAGGGATCAACACAATGGGCATAACCATGGCCCGTGTTGACATAGCCGGTAACGGACTTGTTCGCCGCATTCGCACCCTCGAGCCTCGGAGGTCTCCATTTGTCTCCAGGGTGTTATTCTAGTGGGCTTTGTGGATTCCTCTAATCGTCTATTCACTCAAAGGCTTGAGCCTGGAGACTCGTTCGTTTTTCCTAGAGGACTGATCCATTTTCTTTACAACACGGACTCGAGGAAACCGGCTCTGACTATTTCGGGCCTGAGTAGCCAAAACCCTGGCGCACAAATAGCTTCGAGGGCCGCGTTCGTGTCGGGTCCGCCCATTCCCGACGTGGTTTTGGAAAAGGCGTTTTAAATGAGTCCGCAGGATGTTGCCAAAATACGTAGGAACCTTGGCGGTTGATATATTTATGTGCTGATGATGATGCAGGAGAAGGGGTAGTTGAAGTCTTTCACTCACATAAAATAGACCCATCAACGGTCGTATAATTGTGCATTAAAATTGTTTGTTTTTTATGGTTGCTTGTAAAGAGAGTCTAACATATAAGTCTATGATTGGATTATACACAAATTCACCCTCTTGATCTGTATTATGAAATCTTCTGGAAGAGCCCATGTGAGAATGTGACGTTTGGAGGAGGAACCTCTCTGCTCAACACTTGGTCTTGGATCGACACGTCTGCAAAAACTACTAGTAGAATAGTCTAGGCTAATTCATATGAATAATAAATTTTGTATAGTCTTTTTTAGCTCATTATTCATTATTTTTTTATTTTGATATTATGTGATATCAACATATGTCAAGCGTTGGGATGTGACTTCAAAATGGATAACTTTCACTGATAAAGGTGATATTCTAAACAAGTCATTTATGAACTCTAATACCAATGTGTAACCATTACATAAGTTGACTTAATATTGAGGAGATCAAAACTGTTATTACATCAAGTTCATAACAGATGTCGTTTGGGTTGTTGAAATTTCTGGTAAAAAGAGTTGGTCCCGTGAACAAAAGTGAGATTTGAGAAATACATAATGAATAATGAACAACTAAACTTTATTCCTCTCTAAGTAATGTTGTCTTCCCCAATTACATACAAAGACATCAAACCCAACCAACCAAAATTGTTCCATAATCATGGAACCCTTATCTGATGAACGAAAGGAATCGATACCCATATGCAGAGCACAAAAGAATAACCCAGAAAAGAAAAAAGAATTCAATATGTGTACAGCTCCGTAACAATGTAAAGAAACAAAGAGAGAGAATCATAACAAATAACTGGAAAATCCCAAGAATATCGAAGAAGGAAAAGAAGACTGATCTTTGATTGAACTTCCCTTGTAAAGATCGTAGGGTTTCCACAGATGATCGAGCGGACATGGGTTTCTGCCATCCAGTCGAACCCAGGGCTTCCCTTTCCCACTCCAATGCAACAAACTCACCGGACCGGTATGTAAAGATCGACAAGAACCTCGTACATTGTCGCCGCCGAGCCCGTGTTGGTTCCATCTGTGATCAATGGCTTCCACATTCCCGGCAAATACGAGCAGAAACGGCGGCAACGAACCCAACTCGTAAATCCTTCGTTTCCTCTGAATTTCCATCCAATTCTCTATTCTTTTCCTGTAATTCCCTTCTCTCCACCGGACTAAATCCATCACCATTACTCCCGTGTTGAAATAACACGGCTTTCTCGAATGGAATACCCGGGAAATCACCGGGTCGGACCAGAACGCATCCGTGAAATACTTTGTGAAGTTGGCGTGGCAGTACTCGGGAGCGCCAATCACACGTGAGTTTGTCAGGGTCGTGTTCCAGAGTTTGTGAATGTCATCGACGACGACCAGGTCCGAGTCGAGATAAATGACTCGGTCAACGCAGAGATCTAGGATGTCTCCGAGGTAGTTCCGGGCGTAGTTGAGTGGGTTTTCGAGGGCTTGACGGATTGAAGAAGAGATTAAGTTGATTACCGTGTCTTCCCTGAAGATGTAGATTTTGAAGTTGAGTGAAGGGAACGTGGATCGGACGAGTTTGCTCAAGACTCTTGGACTCGCCGGATCGAACTCGGCGGCAATGAAGTGAAACAATACGTTTTCGGGACACGAAGCGTGGCGGAGGACGGAGTGGACGGCGGCGATCGATCCACGCAAGTACTCGGAGTCCAGCGTCATCGCCACGTGGACCAAATCCGGATCGCAAGACGAAACCACTTCTTTGTTGGCAGAAACCGGACATTCCACTCCATTACGGTATTCCGGTGCCTCCGAGAACTCGAACCCGGACCCAGACCCAGACCCATCTCCCCCTCCGATGGTCCGAATCCCGTCACAAAGCGTCGCCGTTAGCGAGAAATGAAGAAGCAAAACAGCGGCGACATAGAAAACGGGACGCATTATCGTTTTTCCAGAAAAACAGAAGAAGAAAAAGACAGACAACTGTGTTCTATTTAGGTTTTAGCTTTCACTTCTGAGTTCCTTTGACAAAGAAATTTCAGGTGATTGGCATTGCGGCGAAAGGGAAGACGAGAAAGAAAATGATGCTCGTAAAGATTAAGCAACAGAGCTTTCAAGTTTCAAGACTTTGGGTGAATCAACACGGTTTTCGCTGGTTATTAATTCGGGTTTCATTCAAAGCGAAACGCGGTTTATTGATGAAGGGAAATGAAATAAAAGGAAGGTAAATACATAAAGGGAAAACCGAGTGTTTGGGGAGTGGGAAAATTTGTTGGTCCTTTCCTGTTTTTTCCTTATGGGAGTAACAGAGGCCAGAGGGAAAGGATAGCTTTGGGTTGTCCTTTAATGACAAGAATAACTGTTGATTTAAGTAAGACGTTATTAGGGTTTCATCATGTGAGATTTGTTTTTATTTTAAAATAAAATTTTTGTAGCTTTAAAAATACAAAAATATTTGATTTTAATTTTAAAAATAAGTTATTATTTGATGCATTGATCATTAGTAAAATATAATTTTATAAATGATGTTTAAATATAATAAATGTATTTGTTTTAATTTTTAAATATATTTGATTTTATGTTAATATTGTTTGTAGAATTATTTTCCATCAATACTATATTAAATAATAATGTCTTAAAATACAAAATTTTCAATTTAATAAAAATATTTTTAAATTAATATTTAAAAAAATTATTATTTGGATTGAGTCATTCTATATAGGTCTAATTCACAAATTACTCTATTTATTACTCGATTATTAGACAAGTCTATTTTGTATCAAACTAATATATTTATTATCATATAGGGAATTTTATTCTCTGTAGAATATTTAGATTTGAGCAATTGTATATGCAGGGTGTGTCCATTATCAATAATTAAGAATTAAACATATATCACACTTTAATCATATCATATTATTTTAAAACAATAATATATATATATAAATATTAGAAAACATAAATAACTATATAATATGTAGGAAAATTTTGATTTCGCATCATTTTATATTTTTAATTGAATTTAAAGCATAATAGACAAAATACAATTCACAACGATTTTTTTAAATTGTATTAATGGAGTTTAAAAAAATTAAAAATTCACTAGAAGTTTCTCGGCTACCACAAAATGTTTGTTTTAGTTCATTTACTATTAAGAGAGATGTTTTATTATTATATGTTGGAAAAGTATATATTTAGGTTCAAAATGATAATTTATAGTTAGTTTGTTTGATTCATAAATATATTTTTCATCTAATTAGGCATTTAAATATGGCTTTAAATTATTTAATTTTACTTTTAGTCATCTGATTATTTTTTAAATCATATATAAAGTTACGTTTTGATCACTCGTCATTAAAAGATTAATGATAATGCTAAGGTGTCATAAAAAAGTAATGTCACATTATTATTGAAAAGATAAAAAAATTGTCATGTTAACATATTTGTTTATTTTTAACGGTAGGTGATCAAAATATAACCAAAACATAATGTTAGGTTTGATAAAAAAATGATAATTAAGTGACCAAAATGAAATTAAAATAATAATTAAGTGAGTAAATAAGTAGTTTATCCTATATATTTGAAGAGGACCACGACCTACCTTTATACCTACATTATACTGTCACTAACTGTAAATAATTTATTTGAACTATTGAGCTAAGTTCAAGTATTATGTTAAATATGAACAAGTCAAGTGACATCAATAATAAAATAAAATATTATTTTTTAAGATTTTGAATTCAATCAATTAAAATAAAATGTTATTTATTTATCTAAAATAAATAGTTAAATATTTTAAAATTTTATATGAAAAAGCAGGGGCCTGGCTAAGCAAGTGCATAGTGCGCGACAGCGCAGGGCTTCAAAAAACAGGGCCTCCGAAATAAAGTATATCTATCAGTTGTTGCCATTAAAAAACATATATATATATAAAGCAGTGATTAGATCATTGGGCCCATGACTTTGTTGATCTTAAGTTCGAATCTCGTTAACAAGCAAATTTATTTTTGGGAAAAACAAGTTCAAATTTGCACAGTGGCCCCAAAATAGAGTATATCTATCAGTTTTTTAAATTAATAAAATTAGTCATTTATTATTTCAGAAAAATAAGTTCGAGATCTGAGGGCTCTTTACAAGAATTTTCACGGGGCCTTCAGCAACCTAGCCACGACCCTGTGAAAAAATATAAACAAACTATAGAGTTTTGGTACATTATTTGCTAATAAAACTATTAACAACTATACTAGTAGTAATAACTAACATGTGTTAGTTTGCAATTTTCTCTTTTAGGTTTGATTAGCTTAAAGCTTACCCTAAATTTATTATCAAAAATCCATGTTTTACTAAACAAATGAGCGTGATCTCCCAAAGAGGTCAAAAAGCGAAAAGAGAAGAAGAATCAAGGTCTATTTATTAATTTATCCTTTCACTTTAGGAAAATTGACAAGTTAGTCCCTCGATATTCACTTGTCAAACTTTAGTTTTCTTATTATATGAAAATTTGAGAGATTAATCTAGTTGAGTAGCATTGTTAAACATTCTCGTTCAATTGTTAACATGCAAATGAAATATAACAAAAAGTCAACTCTTAAATTTTACGTATTTACCAACAATCAAACTAACTTCACAGTTTTTCGTAATAAAAAAATCAAAATTTGAGAAATAAAAGTGGATGGATTATCATATAAAATGTCGTGAAATAGAGGGATGGAATTTATAATTAGACCAAGAATCAAGGGTTGAGTGGGCATGAAGAGTCAGATATCTTGTTTGAAGATGTATTAGGATCAAATAACCCAATTCACATTCAATTCTTAAATTTGACTTAAAACCTTACTTTTCCCCCCCCAAGTCCTGAAGTAGAAATTATTCCACTTCCAAACTAACTTTTCGTGCTCACTACGGTAATTTTCTTTTACGACTCTTTACTCGTAAAACCTATGTCATTGGTCTAAATAAACAAAAGGTAAACTACATGTCTAGTATCTAAAATATCACTTTTATTATATTTTAATAATTAAAGTTTATTTAAAAAAAATTATATATAACGTTTAGTTTATGTTTCAATTTGATATACCGCCGTTAAAAACTTAAAAGTGATGTTATTGTATCACTATAAAGTAATAATATATCGTCATTGGAAAAAAATATTAAGTCAGCAATTATGTTAATTTTTAATGGCTTGATACCAAATTGAAATATAAAATAAACATTATGTATGATTAAAAAAATAAAGTTTGAATACCAAAATGAAACAAAATGAGATAAAAATTGAATTTTCATTGAATAATTATATTATTATATAGGCTTCTAGATTATTTTAGTTTTCATTGAATAAAACTCGATTTAAAAAATTGAATTTTCAACTTGACTCGTAATTTTATAATTTTGACCTAATTTGAAGATAAAAAAATGAGATGTAAAATAAAACTCGAAAAACTTAAAATTTTAGCTAATTAGTGAATCGACTTTCAAATTCGAGTCAAACCCCTTAATTTTACATGATAAATGTATATCACATATGATAAAATATGAAGAAATATATGTCTATTATATATTATTATAAGAAGTCTTTTAAATCAGAATCAATTAATGATATAACATTATAAATATTTATAATTAAATTTAAACAAAATTTCAAACAACTCAACTTCACTAAAAAATTAAACAAAATTTGATTTATAAAATAAGTGTATACGACTCATCAACTTGATTAACTCAAAAATTTTTAACTTGACTTAACTCGACCGAATGCTCACCACTAATTATATTTTAAAAAAATAATATCCATTTATTTGTGAAAAAAACATATCAAAATGAATTCTTAAATTTAAAAATTACATTAGTATTGTCTTTTTTACTATAAATCATAGTTGATTATTAGTGTACAGTGTGACACTTAATAATATTAATATGATAGTATGAATTAACTGATTTTTATTTTTTAAAATCAAGAAAATTTTGAAAATATAAAAGGGGGAAATGAAGTTGTAGATGAAAGAGATTCCATGGGCAAGTTGTAAATAAATAAGGGTTGAAAAAGTTTTAACGTGTGACAATCTTAATATACAGTTAACGAAAGATGCTACAGTTTTAGAGTAGACCTCGTGAACCAACCAACAACTTGCTGAATTATAAACACAAAACTCCACCGATTTCCATGAAAAGTTGCCTAATAAACAACCACTGTCAGTGTATGTGAGAGAGGAGACCTGAGCAATGGAGACAAACTTACAACTCTGTCTAAATGTTGTTAACGGGGAGTCAGAAATATGATGTTTATTTAACTAATTGTACGTGTGGGTCTGCCCGGGTAAAACAACAGGGTTAAGGGATTAATTCAGAAATTTATTGGAAGATGGGGGAAGTAGGTATATTTGACACAGGATACTCTGAATTTTATTTGCACGGTTACAAGTGAGAAGAGTTGCAGCTAAAAGTAGAAAATTAATATTCAATTTTGGGCAATGCACACTAGAGCTGAGTATATGGGTTAAGGCCCGCGGGCTATCCGTTTAAACCACGACGCATATGAATTTCGGGCCTAAAAAATTGAAGATCGTTTAAATTACGAGCTTTTTAGTCCGGACCGTTAAACCCGCGGGTTTAATGGGTATAACCGCGGGCTACCCGTAAAACCCGCTAAAGCCCGCTTAATTTAAAATTTATAAAATTTTAGAGAATATAAACTTAAAGAATTTTATAGAAAAATAATATAAATTACTTATAAATATGATACTACTTATAACTATTGTAATTCTTAAATTTATTAGGACGTTTGTCATAATTTTACCGTTGCTTGATATTTTTTCATTTAAATATATATCATTATCATTTTGGTATTTAAAGATTTTTTTATTTAATTTTGACCTTTATTTTTTTTTTCATGAAGTATGTTATCAATTTTATTCTTTAATTATAAAAAGTCATGTGATATTCTAATAATATATCACATGACACGTAATATTTAGATTAAAAATAATAAAGAAAAGTAAAAGAAAAAATTGAAAACATATTTTTTCAACTTTTAAAGACTTTTACAAAATAAATATATTTTAACAAATTAATGACTTATATTTTATCAATTTTAGTGTAACTGTATCTTTCAAATTTACTCTTATACTGTAAGTATTTTATTTTATATTTTCATATTATGTTTTATTATTTCTCTAAAGTATCCATAAAATACAATTATTAGGAACACTTGACAACTTTCTTGTTAGATTTGTATAATGTTTGACTTTGTTGAATTTTTATGTTTGAATTTATGCTTTCAGACACTTCTGTGTATTCATATTATAGCCTTGAATAATCGTGTTTTATAAAAATATAATGTGGTTATTGTTTTATTTATTTTTCAATTTGGTGATATAAGTGAATATTGTTTTTTTAATTTGAGTTTAAGTAATTATATCATTATATATATTTATGATTAAAAAATTAAAAAAATATTATTTTATAATTATTTCCGGTTATTTAAAATAAAATTTAAATATTATTTATTATTTTGACAGTGCTACCTTCCTTTTCAAGTTGCTCGATCATTTTTAAAGGTGTAATAAGTTAAAACATTATTTTTTATTTCATTTAAAACATTTAAAATTATTTTTATTAAACGGGCCGCAGGTAAACCCGTTTAGCCCGCTGGTTAAATGAATGGGCCACGGGCCTTAAAATTTAAAACCGTTTATGAATGCAAACTTTTTAACCCGCTCCGTCAAAACCCGCATGCTAAACGGGCGGGTAGCCCATGTACCCACCTCTAATGCACACCGACTTCATTACTACCGACACAGGTGGTCAGATGTATTAAAGGCAATTGTACGAGAATTATACTCATTTCATAATTTAAATAAATGAGATTAATTTTAACTATATATAGGATAAATACATGTTTAATTATATTCGATTTTATTTTTCGTGACATTATGTGTTGGGATATTCATTTTTTTCATTGAAAACTTTAATTATTTGATTAATTTTTTATTATTTAATTAATTTCATTTATGTTGTCAATGATAACAACTTGTGGAAACCGATAGTGACAAACCACGATGATGAGTGATAATTGATAACGAGAGATTTTAGTCAAATTTAAAGATTAAATTAATATTTTATTTGAAACTTATAAGTTAAATTGATATTTTATCTAAAATTTTATGATCAAATTAATATTATATTTAAAATTTAGAAATCAAATAAAAAAATCAATTTTTAATTAATAAATCAAATCATCAAGTTAAAACATTTAACGTTATAATAATCAAAACGTTAATTTTTTCAAACGGTCATAAAGTGAATAAAAATTAAATGGAAGTGACCATTTTGATAGTTTATCAAAATTAAAATAGCCGTCATAATAGGCGTTGGTTGATAATATGGATGGAAACGGAATAGGGTGGGTAAATTTTTGACCGCCTAAGAAGTGAATTTTTCACCCGCCTCTAACCTACTCTAAAATTTAATATGCAAAATTAACCAATAATTTTGTTATTATGTTATACGACATCTTAATTTAAGATTAATTTAAGATAACTTTAATCTAAAATATTATATTATTAAATCTAAAAAATTTATAAAAATTTATAGCATTTTCAGTTATAACGAAAGGATTATATTATAAAAAAAAAATATTTTTAGTTTCAACTTAAAATTTTATGTTCTCCTAAAAAGTTACACTATTGATATGATTTTCATTTATAACTAATTTTTCATTTTTTACTTTTATATTAACTAATTTCTGATTTTTCCAAAAAATTTTACTAACAAAATAGAGCGAGAAAATCTGGGGAAAATAAAGAAAATTAACACGAACATAGAAAAATAAGAATGAAAAGATTCAAAACTTCAATGGATATCTAAAAAAACCATTCGATACACATTTACTTGTTATTCATTATTGTTTTTATACAATCTGGAAATGAATCTTACGTACATATAATAATTAATATATTGAACAGTAATAAATTAAACTTTAATTCTTAAAATGAAGAGTTTAATTCGACGACGAAGTATTTATTAAGAGGGGCAAAAGAAATATGCTAAAAAGTCAGTGGCTCAATCATTCATCCATAATCTAAGTTGGCAACACTGGAAATGGATTAGTGTGGGCATGGACAAAACTATATAGAATGAACCTTAAGATTCTTGAACGCATTTGTTATTGATAAATGCGAGCATTAATGCTCTTCTGCAATTCAAGAAATGAATTTATCCATGGATCGGTCTGAGCAAATCAGCAACCAATTAAATCATAGGAACGTAAAACCATGGGCTTAAAGTTAAACCCACGATTTCTGCACACTGCTAAAATGGAACTATTTTGCCCCATAATCTAAAGGAAAATAATCAAGTATTCCATACACATAACAAAATCAAACCTGTAGCTGGTCAAGCCTTTTCTTTTTGGTTCTTTATTGTTCTTGATGGTGGGTAAAACTCGAAAAGAATGATGTTCCGAACAAGTGTTTAAGGAAGTGTAGCTCTTACTTCTTTCCTATCTGCTCCAAATGACTGCAGTTAAAAAGAAATAAGGGTTGTGTGAGCCAGCATCCAATTGATTCAACAACATAATTTCATATTCCATGCAACATTACATATTTATATAGGTATAAACAGAGGCAGAATACACATTAATAAATGTCCTAAAGTGAAACAGCTTGGTTAAGCATATTCAGTTAATAACACAAATCTATCAGTTTTATTTTTATCTTCATGTTTGTGACATGACTTGCAATCACGTTTTAATATTGTAGATGAAGCCCGCGACACGCTATAGCCTTGAAATCTCTTTTCATAACCACAAATCAACTTTGAATTCTAACTGATAATACTAAATAGTCCAGGTGATGCACGCTTTACTTTTAGCAATCTCAGAATAGATGTAATATGCTTTCCTTCTTTTTGAAATAGTAGGTGGCTTTACTAGAACTTTTTGATACCGGAATTGCCTCTTTCGAGGTTTTAGTTCAGTTCCATAGGATGCAATCCTAGTCCGCCTTGCAGAATGTTAAAGGCACTAGATCTTGGTAAATTCCGGTTGCTCCATTCTTACACCGGGAAAAGTCTTAACACAAGGCAAGAAAGTGATGTCAATCCCTAAACCATTTAGTCAATCAAGCGTGCAAGGGCAGGTTAGCATTCTCCAATAATTTACTTGGCACATTTCCCCTTGTACACTTACCAACTATATAAATGTATGATTTTTCATGGTAGGTCTGATTAAGGGGATACGCTTTGGTTGAGTTAAAACTCCCGTAAGTGGAAGACCAAGACAACCAGCTTGAAACTCTTATCAGTTGACTAACTCATTATCCAAAGTTTTAATTCGACCAGACAACCTTCAAGTAAGGTACTAACTGTGAGTTTTGCCATGTTCATTGCCTTGAATAACAGGAATTCTAGTAAAAATCCAAAGTTAGCTGAAACCATTTCAACTACTGAAGGTAGTTCAATTAGAATTCTTGCCAAGTATACAACCTAGTCCAATCCAAACTCCTCAATGACTGTCGGCCAGAAAATTTTGATAACAATATCTTAAGTAGGTTTGAGCATTGTTTTCATATGATTGAAAATTTTATATGATGATGGCCACACCTATTCCTACGTATTAACCTCAATGTTTGAGCATAAGGCCAAAATACAATTCCCTTTCAGGCACAAGTACACAAAAGAAATATCAATGCCTTGATTAAGCAACAAAAGTATTTTAACTCATGGTTCCTACCCATGATCTTCAACTTTATTGTCAAAGCATCTAGGATCATCATGATGGATACTAAACAAACTTAATCATGAAAACCAAAATTGAAAGGGAAAACATAACATTTTAACCATTGACATTGAAGCCCACTGGCATTAATCAGGTAATTTCTTGCCCATTTTGCATGGAGAACTTGGTAAGAAATAAATAGGCTAACAATTAGACTAGTTTGGATTAACTGATTTTTCAAAATAGAGTCGTGATGATCAGTTTTAGCACAGCTCTACATTTGAAGGATACCATTCTTCTCTGATAGCAATGTTACTTCAAGAAGAAAAGGAAAAAGAGAGCCCACTCATTACTGAAATTCACACTTACCTAATAGGATGAAGTAAGGAACATATGCAAAGATAGGGATAAGAAAAAAACATATACTAAGTAAATGTTCCATACCTCAACACCCAAACCTTTTGCGTATACGTTAGTGAAGAGTTCAGAGGACTCTGGCACTGGATTTTCCCGGAATCAGAGAAAGGAGAAAGAACAAATGTTGTAAACATTCCTACCATATACGCTGACAACTAGACAAAATTTATAAACAATAAAATAATAAAAAAATACATACATATAAATACAACCATCTAAAATCAGAATTACAAAATCAAAAAACGAAGGCAACAAGAAAATGTCTTACCTTAGCTTGAGCAATTGCATCGTCTACCTCTTTTCTTACTTCCTTTTCAATGTCCTGAAAATTTTCCCATTATTGTAATGTCTTATCGCTACACAAGTCTTACAAGATTTCAATTCTGATAGTTTCAAAAATTAACTTTAGTTAAAAATACCTTCAACTCTTTCTCAGTAGCTAGGTCATGAGACAATATTAGCTTCCTAATTCTTTCAATTGGATCACGCTCCTAGAAACATCACATTTAGAATGTCAGTTTTAGATTACTTAATTTCAAGACAACAAGAAATATATAACATTTAAGAAATGAATCCCTGGAGAAGTAACATGATTGAACATCAACCTGTCTAACACCAGTAATCTCATCACGGGTTCGGTAGGTGCTTCCAGGATCAGACATGGAATGACCGTGATACCTGTAAGTGTCCATTTCAAGAATCTGCATATAAGAGGGCATGAATTAATATAAATTACTTATGCAATAAATTATATAAAATAGTATGAGATTTCAAAACGGAAATAGCAACATATAGATATTTTTCATCAACTAATTAGATAGAATGCTAATCTACAATCATTCCATCAATACCACTCCAATTATCATGACTTGTAAGCCCAAAAAATTAGGAGTCATATATCATTAGGCATCTTGTAGAATGAAGTTTCCAATACTTTGAATTCATAGGAGTTAAGTACCTACAAGAATCACAGTTTTTGTCTCATACTACTATTATCTCAGACCAATAGATTGTCCTTGTAAGCATCTTTTCATCAAATATTAGCAAAAAAGCAAGTTATCAGCTACTCAGTGATTGCCATACCATAATATCCTAGGGGAATCAGAGGAACTATCAACAAGCAACTGAAAATGGAGATTCATAAGTCCGGACTCCCAAAAAGCTTGTGTAAAATAACATCATAGTCGCCTATTGTTCCCAAATAAGTTTGAAAGTTATGATTACCCTGGACTACACATTTAGACCTACTTTCCATGTTTCCTAGATTTCACAAGCATCTTTAAAGCCATGAAGACTTGTCAAGCTTTTTTATATTTATTTTAATTTCGGATAAACTTCTCAAGCAATTGGTTCCAACATTGTTCTCGATAAGCTCTATCCTTATCAACTCATCTGAAGTCCTATCCATCTTGAATCAGAGATAGATCAAAATGAGGTTTAAAAGTTGATTCTTCGAAATTTCAAGGCCACAATCTAGAGCAGTAAGTTAAAAGTAACAAGTTTCCTTAATAGTCTAGTCCGTTATGTGCAAATCTCTTGTATTTTACTTCCGAAATCCAATGTCAAGGAGTGACCTGCCGATCTTAAGGCTTGGATTCCTTGGAATGCAATACAAGCATTAATATTGCATCACATATCAAGATGGATTATCAAACTCCAAATTTTATAGATCAACACTGCAAGTATTACAAGTATTAAACTGTTCGAAGCAAGCACAGTATACCAACGGAGAGTTCTATTCCCCAGCTCGCAGATCAAATGTTGTGAACAAATATCAGTTAATCAGAAAAGGTTTTAAAACGAAGCATGTGCATACTCAGTCAAAGTGTAGAGGAGAAATGATAAAAATATTATCTAAGTGCAGTAACTACCCAGAAGAATAGTAGAATTAGCTGATAAGGTTAAGCATGTAGAATTAGCTTATAAGGTTATAGGGGTTGTTCAAGTATGATCAATTATGTAGTGGGGTTTTTTATTCTCAAATAGCTTTAGGCATAAGCAAGATAACACAAATTAACAAACATTCAGACGAGTGACAAATAAAATCAAGTTTTTTCAAGTTAAACATCGAAGATACACACCTTTAAAAAAAGGGAAAAGTAGTATATGAAAAATGGCAAGCAAATGAACATAATAAAAACTTTAAAAATAATAATTAAGAGTTGAATGAAGAAACTTACAATTGGTCCATTCTTCAAGGCATGTTCTTTCGCAAATGTGCAAGCTTGCTTCACAGCAAGAACATCCATTCCATCCACCTACAGGATATGAAGCATATGACAAATAGAATTTAAGATAAAAAATATATTTTTGTTTACCACATGGAAAAAGGAATTTTAAGAATACACTATCCTAAACGTGCAAACATGTTTTGTCAAAAAAATAATGCTTCGTAAGCTGAACAAAAGGTTTTTTCTATAAAGATATACTACAAAGTATTCTTTTTGCATCAAAGCATTACCTACAGCTTAGAATAGAACCAACTTAAATATTAAGAACCAACAGTATAAGCAGTAAAAAGACCTTCAGATTCTGCTTTTTTGAAACTTCAGTCAAAATTCAAGCTCTAATGTAAAAGGATAATAGAACAAAACAATAAACCAGCCGAAGAAGCTTCTAGCATAGCTCAAAGCCTCAAAATCACAACTATCACACTTTTTTACCATTCAATGATCACTATAATGACATGTAATTCTCAGTTTTTAACATTAACTAATCACAATAATGACCTATAATGGTCGTAGTCGCTTTTCAAAACCACATACATCTAAAATCCTCGTTTACTTAATATCATAATAACGTTACTAAAGAACCAAAAATTATAACCACTATTTACTCAGCAAACAAAGTCTCACCTTCAAACCAGGAGAATAATCTCCACGTTTGTAGTAAGCAGGACTCTTCGCGGCTCTCCACTCTGCCGTTCCCATACCATCTGTTACATCAAATAAAAAATAAAATTCACGAAATACTGAAATTTATCAAACAACAAAATTTCATTCCAATTCAAAGTGCTCACAATGATTATTCTCGCAGACCAAAATTGCAGGCAGATCCCAAAGTGCAGAGATATTCAAAGCCTCAAACAACTGCCCTTGATTAGCAGCCCCATCACCGTACAAAGCAAAGGTCACGGCTTCGTCTTTACTATACTTCTGGGCAAACGCCAAGCCACATCCTAACGGAACCTGGGCTCCGACAATCCCATGACCACCATAAAAATTCGAATCCTTCTTGTAAAAATGCATCGAACCACCTTTTCCCCTAGAACACCCAGCCTGGCGTCCCATCAGCTATGCGAAAACTTCGAGCAGGTTCCCACCGCGAGAAATGAACGTGCAGTGGTCACGATAGGCAGTTATGATGCAGTCCTTTTTAGTTATTGCGGCCTCCATACCGACGGAGACCGCTTCTTGTCCGTCGTACAAGTGACAGAAACCGCGGATGTGTTTGGCCTTGTAGAGTGAATCGGCAGCGATCTCCATCCGACGCATCAACGCCATGTCGCGGAAGAAGGTAAGAAGCTCATTAGCATTTGTCTGGACGGTGCGTGAGGGATCTTCACACTGATGAGAGGTGAAAGGAACGGAAGTCTCCACGGTTATGGGAGTGGTGTCCGTCGAGATCGGACGGCGGAGGGAGATAGCCGACGAGAGGTGTTTCAGAAGATTCCGGGAGCTTGAAGAAGAAGAGAAAAGCTGCGATAGAGCCATGCCTACTTAGGAGACGGACGACGGTCGGATCTGAAGAGAGAGCGAAGAAAAGGAAGGTGAAGGGAGTTGAGTTCGGATTGGTGAAATGGAAGTGTGCTCGGGAATTATAAATCTATTTTCTATATTCTGACTTTCAAGTTTGGTTGTCGTCAGTGTCACTGCGACTGCTATATTATATTAATAAAATGTTAGTCCAAATAAAATAAATCACAATTTTGAATTTGAATTATAAATATAGCAGTGACTTTAGAAGAAAAAAAACATGTATAATTTGAGTCTGGATATTATCACAAAATTATGTAATGTTTAAGAAATCAAAAAGATATAATTTATCATCTAAATAAAAATTATAATTGTAAATTTCCTTAAATTAAATATAAGTTAAAACTTTAATTATATTATTTAATTTTAAGGAGTAAAGGAATTGGTGCGGCTGCGTACGTTGGTTGGTGCTGAATAAATTTGAAAAGCAACCAGTCAATATTCTTTTTTTCTTTTCTTTTTTTGTCTCCAATTAATTAAAAGTTGTAGGTTAGACTAATGAGCTGTTTGTTTTTCTCTTAATAGAATCATTTAGCGTTGAATGTTGAACCGTTTAGCATTCAACGCGTTTGTTTCGTACCTCTGAATGATTCAGTGCTGATTGATTCAGCAAAACAACGTTGAATGATTCAGAATCATTATCAAACAGCATGTCACATTCAAAGCTAATTCATACATAACCTCTGAATCATTTAACATTTGAATCATTCAACGCTTAATCATTATGAAGTAAACAAATGGCCCCTAAGTCTTAATTCAATCAATTTTATCATATTATAATGATTCAAAATCGTACAAATAGGGATGTGAATCGGACATGAATCTGACGTATTTCGACCTTATCCGAGTCGATCGAGTCAGATTTTTTTTTAAAAAAATTGGGTTCGGGTGTGATATTCGGGTCATGTCGGGTTCGGGTTTAGAGTGAAAAATAATCGACTCGACCTGACTCGAAAAAAATATAATTTTATCTTATATTTAGGAATAATTACAATAATACCCCTATATATATTATTTTTTTCTAATTAAATCACTGTTTTTATTTAATAAAAATAATTTTTTGATTATTTCGGGTCGGGCCAGGTTCGATTTTATCTCAAAAAGTCGGGTCGGGATTGGGTCGGGTGGAAGGTATATATTTTTCAGGTTGGATCAGATCGGGTGAAAGATGTAAAATTTTCGGGCCGAATTGGGTGGACAAAAAATCTAACTCAACCCGACCCATATCTATCCCTACGTACGAATACGTATTCTCTTTTACTTAATAAATAATACCGTGACAATTATAAGTAATTTAAGAATTGTATAAAAACCAAAAGTAAATATATTTTTGGTATTTAAGTTTGATATTCTTCCCCAACGTGATTCCTATCTTCCTTTTAATGATAAAATTATATACGAGTACCTAACTTTTTGAATAGCGCAATTAGGTACTTACCCTTTTTGGTGTGATTAAACACCTAATTTTATTTTAAATTACATGTATTCACGCTTAAAATATTAATGATTATTTTTTAAATTTATAACATATATAATTTTTTTAATTAAAACGTGATTCCTATCTTCCTTTTAATGATAAAATTATACGATACCTAACTTTTTGAATAGCGCAATTAGGTACTTACCCTTTTTGGTGTGATTAAACACCTATTTATTTTAAATTACATGTATTCACGCTTAAAATATTAATGATTATTTTTTAAATTTATAACATATATAATTTTTTTAATTAAATGACGTTCAAATTATAATTAAGAACCAATCGTAATAAAACATGTATGATTAAAAAATTATTAGATACCTAATTATACTAAATAAAAAACTAAATATTATTGATGGTGATATTTAGGTCATATCAGCTAAAAGCGATTTACCCTTTTGATTTGGATGAAAATCCATAATTAGTGATGAAGAGATAGAGAGGGGAAGAGGAAGAAAACCCCCTTAATCTTGCTAAGAGATTTATATATAGTGTTGGTGTTATGTAGTTGACATTATAGTTTGATTATCATATAATATACTTGGTTATGACAAATTACGTGGGTATACTATTAATTATGTTAGATGTGAATATCCAAGAGATATGAAACTCTCGATAATAAATGATAGCATGAGTTTTGCTTCCATGAAGATCTGAAAGCGACGTGATGTATACTTAATCATACCATTAAGAGGGGGGGGGATGAATACTCATTTACACCCTATTAATGTGTACTGCATTGTATATAAATATTAAAATTAAGTACCAAAAGTACTACATAAATTTAACCATTCAAAGCTAATAGATCGGTCATTTTGTGTACTACACAAATTTAACCATTCAACGTGTTTAATTAAGGTAATTACATAGCTTTCCATTTACATGGATGATTATTTACCGAAAAAGTTATTTGTTTTCTCAATAACAAATGATTA
Source organism: Hibiscus syriacus (assembly GCF_006381635.1). NCBI lineage: Eukaryota > Viridiplantae > Streptophyta > Magnoliopsida > Malvales > Malvaceae > Hibiscus > Hibiscus syriacus. The sequence goes on along the minus strand of NW_024061960.1, from coordinate 8,389,424 downwards.
ATGAAATAACCTTGATATGATATTGAAATAATCAAACTATTAGCATCATTATTAATTTTTATATTTTGCATTCGATTAGATTTGAAAAATAAAAATATATATTTATAAAAGATCAAACTAAACGAGAATTATGAGTTAACATCAATCTTTCAAACCACATAACATAAATTCAAACCAAACCAAACCAAACCAAATATTTTCTTTCAAATTTTCAATTCTCTTGTTTTTGCAAAGGATGTTCCGTACAATTATAGTATTTGGGTGAAAGTACCATAATAGTCTCTCTACTGTACCGCAGATTCCATTTGAATCCCTCTACTGAAAAAACAAAAGAGCAACTCGGTCCTTGTAAATTTTTTGTTGAGCTAAACAGTCCATCTAATAAAACTTCAATCCCTTTTTGTTGTGGAACATTAATGTGTCAATTTTTTTTGGAAATGATCTGAAAAAAGTGAGGGTTAGAATAAAAAATGTTCACTACTACTACTGAAGCTGGTGCAATGGATACTTCACAGTATAAGAGGAAAAAAAACATGGATGAATGGATAATGAACATATAATGTCAAGTAATACGCCAGAAGAAATATATCATATTACCTCCTATATATAGTAGACGACCACCAACTTACAGTTCTTCCATTTCTTTATTTGGTTGGTCATATCTAAACATTGAGCCATGGTTTCATTTAGAAAGAAAAAAGCTTTCCACTTGCTTGGCGCTGTCAACTCTTTCACCTGCGTTTGTATGTATGTAGTTAATGAAAGACCCAACAGAAGAAACACGGAAATCCGATATCGCAGCAAACAAAACGTAGATGAAACGTTGGATTTAAACTCGCAAGAGAAATTGCTTTATGTTTCATTATTGTCCTTAATTTACGAGCAAACATAACATAGCAGCAAATGGATTCGGACATACCATATCTACTTATGCCAATGAAGTATATGCCAGAAGCAATCTCTGATATCGCTGTTACCTCTGTAGTCTAATTAAATTACCATTTGTGACCGTTGCTTGGTTGTGGCACTGGCTGTTCTGAGTCGAGGAGGGTCGTTGTCTAACTCGGAACAAAAAATCTTCGGTATCCAAAACATAAGAGACCTTCCAGGTACAAATTCCAGTCATTTAACTTATCATATAAAAGAAAATAAACCTAAGGGAGAAAAAATTCACCAATCACCAATGTTACAGCATTTCTAATTGGATATACCTTGGAAGAATTGCAAGCAATCTTGCACTCGCAAACCATTAACTATTTTAGGTCCTTCAGTCGCCCCACATGTCGAAGATAGATCATCACCACCCGTACATTTGCGTATATTCCTGCAAACACCATACTAATACATCATGATAAACTTCGTGGAGTGAATTGTGACAATCATGTCTATAGTCCTCAGTCAATATACCTCTTCAAGAAAATCCCAAGCTTCTCTTTTTCCTTGGGAACAACTGAGAGAAAGTCATTGTGCAAATATGCTGCAAAATTAGGGTCCATGGAAACAGCTGTCACTTCAGGCTTATCATGTCAATAGTCCATAAGCTGGATGGAAAGACAAGTTGGTCTCAATGACTGCAAACAAAAACAAAATAAAAAAGGATGCAGAGTGCATGTGAGAGTTCTATATTATAGATCAAATAAACCATCAAGAAGAAAAAGAGAAAAGGTAAGTCTTACACATTCAATGCGATATATATTGTCATCATGAAGGAGAACACGAGCATTTTCATGATAAACAACATCATATCATCTAGATTTTCTTGATTTCTCATATGCATATAGTTGAAGAAGTTTATTGTCCATCTCATCACTTGCATTGGCTTGAAGCTGAGGCAAGCACCACAAAGATGGCAAAGATAAGGTCAAAGAACACATAGGGAAATAAAGAGACAAAGTGGGAGGGGATTAGCATTACCTGTTTAACAATTTTAAATATCAGCTTATCCAACGTGAAAGAACGTATGACTGAGTTCTAAAGGTAGATCGGCAATCATCTTCAAATTTTGTATTATCAGAAGAGCCATCGAGTAAATTGTAAAGTGCGCTCATGAACCTGTATCATAAAAGAGTTTAAATGAAACAGGTAATGACCATTGTTTAATATTTGCCTTCACCAACAGAATTTAAACTATATTACCTGGCATAGAGATCAGTAGGATTTGGATCACTAGTAGCTCTCCATTTCCTATCAGCAGATGATGAATTAACCTTTGTTGATTGTATTCTCTCATACAATGTCTGTTGAAATTGTAAAGGGATTACTGAGTTGATGAACAAACTATACAGGAAATATCCATTAGGATCAATTAAATTATTAGTATTCCAAAAAAATGCTACTTACTTGGTGAAGCCTAAAAAGCACATAAAATGAGTTATTTCCATAAAAAACTCGCGAATCCTTCTTGTTCTCATGTAATGCTGAGGGGCCATGCTTTGCAAGGGGCTTTACAGTCAGTAGGAAACGTTCAGAAAATGGTAACAATGTTCCATCTCCTTCCACGTCATGGGCATCAGCCATCCTCTCAGCCTCACCTTCACTCTCTACTTTATTATCGTGTTCATTATGGTCCATGTCATCTTCTGGCTCTTCCCTTGATTCACCTTCATCAGAATCACTTCCAAAAACCTCACAATTCTCAGAAGCATTCTCACTATCCTCCGATGTCCTTTGAGCACTTTCATTGCCTTCGTCAACAACATTATTTTTTCCCCCAGTCTCTCTATGGGACAATTCTTCCTCACGATGTCTCTGGTGTTGTATGTTTGCTGCACCATCCTTCACCTTTAGGGCAGTCTCCAAACCAGCTTCTGCATAATTGGAAAAATTGTCTTCCTCAAAATCTCCATTAGGGGATAATTCACCTTCTTCCCTTTCAACTTTAGGTTGTCCAACAGATTCTTCGTTATACCTGTGACTTTTAGTGCCTTCTGTTATAATCCCATTTCCAGATAAGATTGGCCTAGAACAACCGCCACCCTGCCGTATATGTATATTTCAGTAAAATTTGACAGATAATAACTAAAAAAAATCCAAAGCCTAAAATTATCTTCTCACTGAACTATGACTTAAGCTGAACCATGCAGTCACAAACAGGGTCGGTTTTGAGTCTGTACGAGCTGCCCAACCGCATAGGGCCTAATTTTTGTAAGGGCCTCCAAAAATAGTAGTCTTTTGAATTGCCCGTCTAGCTCAATTGATAGAGCGCAAGGCTTTTAACCTTGTGGTCGTGGGATCGAGTCTCACTGAGGGCAATTCATAACGGAGGTCTTCCACGGAAGCTGCTCTCAACCTGGCGTTGGGGTAGCCTACTACCCTACCTCCCCCTTATCCCATTACATATGAGAATAAGGTCAGCTAATTTTTTTTTGTATTTAGGATGTTTGACCCAAGAATTTTCAAGTCCAAGGCCCACATTATTACATGAAGATATTTTTTACCACTATTTAACGTTTTCCTATAGTTATAAAAAATTTTAAAATATTAATGAACTTCTTTATATATATAATATTTTAGTTTTAAAAGACTTATTTTACCGTTATGACATAGGGCCACCAAAATTTACAAGACGGCCTGGTCACAAAAAATATATAGGCTAATGCTTTACTTTTATATACATCGTCTACAAAAAGTAATAGACAATTATAAGATGATACCATCAAAAAGTCAAATGTCAAACACTTCATTAAAAACCAAAAAAGAATGTCAGTATATGAGTAGTTAGATATACATCTAAAATGATAAACCATATAGAAAGATTATCAACCAAGATTATCAATAATTGGGGACATTGCAAAAAGCAATACCGAAACAACAGAATTAGTTTCTCATCTCCGGGATAAATTCAAACTGATAGCCAAATGAGTATTGCCCTTACCTCTGATGAAGGTAAATTCTCATTACTTGACTTTAACTGAAGTCCATCCTCAAAAGTAGCATTACCAGGTCTGGAAGGAGTAGCAATATGACCTTGCAACAAAATACATCTCATCATTCTAGCTAACATTCTAGGAAAATTGAAAATTCAATTGCACAACTAGCTTGACATAAAAATGAACAACTTTAGAGGAATAAGAAAACCTGAAGTATTCTCTAGGCTAGTTCTTCCATTGCTTTGATCCACTCTCGCAATAACAGATAAATTTGAAGAAACCACTCTTTCACTGGACCTAACTTGTTTACTGACCCTTGCTACTTCATCGCCATTAGATGGACTGACCTGCATTCTATCTTGTTGAGGAGCATCGCAGGAAGAAACATTCTTATGACCAACACTGTCCATATCGGCAGAACCATCTTGCTTGACACCATTATCCCCATTCGGCAACCAAGACCTACAAGAACTTGAATTCTCTGGTGGAATACTTTCATCTTCATGTCTGGAAGGATTTGCATGTTTGGAATTGATAGCACCACCACCACCAGGGCTCCCTTCACTCTCACCAACACTAGAACTACCACTCCTGACATTGTTGTTTTTAGCCTTCACAACATCTTCAGTGTCCTCTGCTCCCTGAGGACAGGAAAGAACACCAAGCATGGGTTCCAAGAAGGTAGTCCATATTCTAATTACTTTATCCAAATGCTCAGTTGAACACATTTCTCCACAGGAATATTTGATGAGCTGATAGAGATCCTCATGAATTTCAGGATCAGGAAAACTTCAAATTGGCAATAATAGGCAGTCTGTTTCCAGCAGAAATAGCAAGAAGCACATCATCCTCTTTGCGCTTCTTTTCACAGATTTCTTTGATCTCAGTTAATAGAGTTGTACCAAGTATGAAAAGGGACAATGAAAACAGATGATACTCAAGATAAATATTATACAATTATTCAGTTAAAATAATAAATCTTAGAATAATTCAAAGAGTCAAAATATAAATCAATTCACAATTAGTAAATTTCCAGTATAATAGTATTTTAAAAGTACTAATTTTATCCTAAATAACTAAAATACTTCGAAAAAGGAAAATTCAGAAAGAGATGCTGCCCATCAGTTCCAAAATAAAATCAATCAAACATGCGAGTAACTCCCCTGAGCATGAAGAACAATAGGAAACATGATATCCTTTTTCTCTCAGTAAAAGGCCAAAGCTGAAGATACCTTTGGTGCTCAAGTTCTTCGAGTCCTACTGCTTAAAATGGAAGCTACGGTGATCAAGCGATTTATGATAATTCTTGGCATAAATTTCAGCCCAAACTTTATTAAAATCATAACGACATCTAGCCCACTCTTCTTGTTTCTGCTTCAAGCGGGTTAAGATAACAGGCAAAGCAATATGGGAATTCTTCCTTAAAACATCCATCACATCAAGTCCATGGTCACCATATAAACGTTCAATGCACCTAAGGTTCAGAGCTACAGCGACGATCATTAGAGAATAGCCATCAGGAAAGATAAGAAATGGTGTGCTATACTATACATATGCAGATATTTTATTCATAGTTTGTAACCTGTTAAGTGCTCCTCAATGCGAATCGGACTCTCTATTTTGATGATATTACTGTTTATCTTTTCTAATAGTTCTTCTACTCGCTTGGTTGTTGCATTCACGGACTCTAACAACATATCCAGTTCAAACCTGACAACATAAAATAAAGGTATTAGAGATTTACAAATTAAATTCAAGCAATATATTAAGATTATATTTCAAGAGATTAATTGATGTAATAGTGCCAATAAAGAATGTAAAGCAAGTCTCGCTGTCACATAAATTAGTTTTAAACGGTTAACAAAGGCATAAAAGGGTTGTGAAGTTGAGTGCATGCACTGTGGACTACATGAACAGTAAATTTACAACAGCTTTAGTGATGCCAAGAAACAAATGAAAAACACTCAAATATAGCTAATGTGAAATAAAAACACCCATGTCTAATAAGGCAAGAACACGGGAAAAATGCAATCAACAGCGGAGGAAGGATCAACCTGTCATCTTCACATCGAAATAGGCTTTCTTCATACTAGTTTTTGCGCATATGTTTAAAAGAGTAGTCCTCACTCCCAGATGTGACAGAAACCTAGTGATCATTGAGAACTTCAGAACCTAGCTCTGTTCTCTGGCTTGCAGAAGGTATTGGATACTGCAAGGTATTAGATGATTAAAGTAAGTAATGACAGAATCACCACATCCTTCCAATCAAAATAACAAGATTGAGTATGAAGCAAAAGCTGCATACATTCTTTGGAAGAAGCCGATAGCTAGGAGTGCACCATCCACAATCAGAGAGGTCAAGTTCATTAATGGGTTTCCAAAGTATTTATCCTTGCTGGAAAATAAAGAAACCCTGTGACCTCCTGCACCTTTATTGCTGAAGGAACTTTTAAAGAGAGGAGAAAAAAGAAAGTTTAAGAATTGTGATTTACAATACGATGGATAAACATTTTTGCTTATTACTGGGTAACAAAGAAGAGAAAATATGATACCAAATTAGACGCCCGCTAGCCGGTTGCTTTCGATGGGGTTTACCGGGTATCGGCAATTATTATTAGAGAGGGTATAGGGTTGAGTTTTGAAAGAAATTAATGCTCGGAAAAAATTGCATGTTTAAGTGTACTTAAATTTATATTCTGAAACTTATTATAGCAGTGATAATGCTAATCAAATCAATACTCAATAGACATTTATGAAGTTTTTAGGTCAAATTTTGTCCTTTGTCATATGTATGAGTGTTGAATTTTGTGTTCTACGTTAATTAAGTATATACTAATCACATCCCAATTTTTAGCATTCCAATTTTGTCCCAAACTATATGTATATATTAATCGCATCCCTTGTTAATAAAATCATTAGACCAAGTTATATTATTATATGTTTGAAATTAAAAAAAATAGGTTAAACTATGATTGAAATTAGTTACATATTTTGATGAATTTAGGAATGGAATTAGAAGGTTCAAAAGTTTGGGGACCAATTTAGAAAGAGAGTCATAGTTTATGGATGAAATTAAAAGTTTAAAATTTTAAGGATTAATTTAGAACGAGAGTTATAATTTAAGGATTAAATTAGAATATTAAAAAATTTAATGACTAATTTAAAATGAGAGTAATAATTTAGAGGCATATGATACAATTAAATAGTAGTTTTGTTACTACCAATTGCACAATGCAAGGTAAAAAGCAGTTTCGAATGTTTTTGGATGGTTTTAAGTTTAAACTGGAAACGTGGATGTTATTGGATTTGAAATCTGGATGGACCAGTGGAGACCGGAGGCAATGGGTTTGGTCAAAGCCTGATTCAGAGGATAAAGTTGTGGCCAATAAATAAGGTGAGGGCTTAAACCCAAGCACCATCATAGATGCATAATGTGAGCGCATGGTTCAACCACTACGCTGCCTTTTCTGGGTTCTGGCTCAACTTAACATGGCCTCGTCCGTTGTTTCACCTGATCGAATTGTTATTTTCGGTGTATTTCTTTCATGTAAAATATTTTTCAATTTTTTAAGTATATGATGAATTAAAATAAATTGGTCAATGAGAAAACAAGATAATATATAGGTATTGATCAATCCCAACGAGTTTTGTAGAGAGATGATACTCGGATGGATTAGGTTAGATTTTTGGGTGACTAATCCGATTTTTTTATATATGTATCTAATTTGATTCGATTTGAAAAAATTTATTCGACTTGATCCAATTCAGGAAGTATATTTTCTTGATTTCTTGACTTAAATTTAGGGATTAACATTCCACCTCGGATACAATGACTTTAGACTTATTATGTAACAGTGGTTCCTCCCTCCCTTATCCAATCACACCTCCATAACAACTACCACCCATTTTTCTTCATTAAAATTACTTCAAACTACTTCTCAATCATTTCCCTCTTCCTTCTGCCCCCCTGTTTATTACAATAATTATATTGCTTTAAATGAATTCAGAGAGTTGTAAGCTAATTCATTACTCCTAAATAGATTATATTTATAATAATTATATATCAAATTTAAATTTATTTTAATTTGACCGATAATTGCTATTTAAATTTTAATTCAATTGACATTTCAAAAAAAGTTACAACTTCAAATGCGAGGTGATTGTGTACAAATGAAGAAGAAAAATCCAAAACTAATGTTACTATGATAACATACATCTTTCAAGTATATTTTAAAAATGTCAATATTTAATGTATTCATGTGTATTAATTTATCTACCATCAATAAATTAAATCATGTTATATCATTAAAATTAGAATTAAATAAATTTATTTTTAATTACTTATCATTCAATATAATTTACATATAATGTATAAAATTATATAACATTCATACATCAAATATAAATAAATAAATTATTATTCAAGTTTCTATTTCTCACCGGTCAGATATGGCATTGACCTATCTTTTATATATTATGCATGAACCAAGTGACATCAATGGTTCAATTGTTATATTTAAAAGTCTCGGTTCGAAAATAATATATGCAAGGGTGTACGAGCATTTATTGTCAAAAAAATTAAGTCTTTCAAATATATATTATCTGGTGATCATCTCGTACTAACAAAAAAATAATTAGATTTATCTTTCGAATATATATTATAGATAGTTATCTTAAAATACCACTTTAGCAGTGATAAAAAAAATCAAGATTTAATGTATTATTTATTAACCGATCAATCCTACCATATTTAATATAAAATATGGACATGATTAAGGGTTATAAAGGGTCTTAATCATCAAATCTTGATTAGTTGGGGAGTTCCCTTCCCTACCTGATTAAATCGCCTTTTTAATATAAAATATAAATTATTCTTCCACTCTTTTCTTTGACTACAAAGCTACCCTCTGTTTTTATTTCTTTATTCAGGGAAACAAGTTGTGGAGATTCTACTCTCCACCTAATATTAATCAAAACTTGAAAATAATGTCTACCCTTTATTCGAGGGCCCCTTTGTATGCAATCTTACACCATTGCGTTTAAATTTAAAGAGCAATTTACTCTCGATCGCACCACAACCTATTTTTTTGAGGCCGGTTGGCACTACTCCAGTGGAGGAACTTAAGGCCTCCCGTAGAGGTATAGAGCTACCCAATTTTTTTTTAATATTAAATTGATTATTATTTAATATCGAATAATTTAAATATATTATGTTCATTAATATATGTATAAATTTAAATAATATACAATTTGAAATATATATAACTTCGATTACGTTTAATTATTATTTAAATTTATATTATTTTATTCTATTTTATATAAACATAATTTTAGTAATTAATTAAATTAAAAATTCATTTTCATAATAAATTTATACGATATTCAATCTAAATTAATAGATAATTTGAATACTAATAACCATAAATAAAACTCACTGTACTGGAGGTCTATTAAAATCCAAAGGGGGCCTAATACTCGGGCATCAGCACTATATCATGCCTTAAGCTGACTTCTTAAATATTTTCTTAATTGTCCTTGAATTACATAATCTTCCCACTCACTATAGAGATGAAGCCAAAAAGCAGTGAATGATTGTTTTTGCAGATTCCCATGTGGGAAATTATTTTAGGGTTTCATGATAGGTACAAAGCCACCTAATAGTGATGAATCAAGGTTGTCGTGTACCGCCATTGAGCCACCCCCTACGTTAACACTCACGGACCCACTCTTCTACCTTTAGGCCATGTTTATTTTTTTAATTAGTCAATTGATAATATAATAACATCTGTTGATTTTTTTTTAATTATTTAATGATAAATGTTTAATATTTTTGTAGGCATCATATTTAAATTCTAAAATTTTTAAAGATAATAATTATTCTTTTAACCACGAAGATTGTTTGATTAATGTAGTTCTAAGACGTGTTAAATACATAAATATATATATATATATATATCTATTTTTTGTTTTTTATTTATATTTAAAATTCGTAATTTTTTAAGATAATATCTTTAATATTATAACCTTAGACAACCTTTCAAATTCTCCGTATGATTTTCATTTTTTAAGATAATAATTACTGGTATTTCATGTTTTAGCCTTATACATTCTTGGAATACATTCGGAAAATATCAAACTAATGACTTATTTGTAGATAAAGGGTGGTTTTCACTATGTCTCAAAGAGGTGGGACAATGATAACTACACACGCCCTAATAAACTCAATGATATTTCTGTCGTTTTAGACCAGACCAGCCATAACTTTCAATTTTGAGCTAAATATACAGATCAATATTATATTTAGGGATGGATTTATTTGAGGATTAAGAGGTACTTTAAGCCTAAATCCCTTTTTTTACATTTAATTTATATATATAATTTAATTATTTATGAGATTATTATAGTTTTCCTTGCATTCAAAAAGAAATATACTTTATTTCTACCGAAATGAGATTCAGACTTTGTTCCTTGTTATATCGCTATAAAAACTTCTCCCAATAGAGTTGAAGATCTCTCAACAATATATATACTACATGATTAATGTATTATTGGCTTTGAAGTTTTGAACTAATAATTTGACGGACAGTCTGCAAAACTCGGTTTAGATCTGTAATGTAACCGGCAGCTGCCTTATTTGGCAGATGAATGTGTATGAAGTCTCATCTAGGACTACATTTGCTCATCTACTAACACGTCGACAGTTGCCACCATAAACAATTCCAAGAAAAATGCCAAAGTGAGAGTGCCACTTGGCGTGGTGGTGTCCAATGAGAGAATGTCTCTGTGGGATCGATGCCCCATATTACCTGTCACCAAAAAATAAATAATACCCATATCTTTGTTGGCTTTCATGTTCCATAATATCAATGGAGGTACATGTGAAATTGTCTCCTACATAAGGAAAATACACATGGAAGACATGCAATAAGTGAAGAAGGAAAGAGAGATTCGATGGCTTTGGTCACAATTCTGGACTCCGCCATGTGAAAGGTAAAATCCATGGACAAGCTTGTTTCATGATTTTTGCCTCTTGGTCAAACAACAGCGCTCGGTTCATAAAGATGGGACCATTGCCCCAACTTGCTTGCTATTATAAAGCCATTGGGTCTGGCGAATTGGCCTAGTCTGTCTATCAACAACTGTGATGGGATTGTAAAACCAGGCTGTACGAATTTCTTTACGTTAGTAGTCAATTTTAGTTAAGGTCCTCACCTTATAATTTTATTTGTGCTTACCTTATACGAAATTTCTTTGTCATTAATACATATGTGTTCCTCCTTAAAAATATTATAAGATCCGCCACTGCTAACTAAGCATATCCTATCCTTTGATTATTTTTCAATTTTGACTAATAAAATTAATGTTCAAGAATAATATAATTTATATATCCTAGATTTAAAATTAGGCCAAAAAGGAAATGAGATTCTCTTTTTTTTAGTGGTTGAACATAGATATTGCATAACCACCATATAAAAAATCCAATATTTTCATTATAAAAAGAAAACAATTTCTCTTAGATTTTCCTAATTATTGGAGAGAGATGAATATATATTTTTACATTTTTGCAATTTATTATTAAAAAATATTGTTTTCCCCCTCAAAATTTGCAACTACGCACGACAAGTTGTTAAACTTTTCTCTTTGTCTTACGTTTGTCAAATCATTGACAACTTTTTTCCAATAGAACTTAAATCCCAAACATTTATTGTCCGTCACCAACCAAAATAAAATAAAGAAACAAAAGAAGAAGGCATATTAAATGTCGGGCAACGAGATTCTTTATAGTCTTTTCCCCATACTTTTAGATAAAAGAAAATCCACATGACTTTTCGTCACTGCCACAAATATACTTGTTTTTATTTATTTATTTATTTTCTGCAGTTAACTTAAATCAACAATATAAGATTGCGGTGTATATATACTCTATGCAAAATTCTGTTGCCTTCTTTTGTTCTTTATCCACCTTCATTTTGTATTCGTAGTTTCCTTGTGATTATCATTATGTGTTATGAAAATTAAAACCAAAAATGAGTCTTTTATTTTTTATTTAATTAATTAGTTTGATCAGTTCCTTCTGATAAAATCATATATATAAATAGAGAGATTTCATAATATACTCTTAACATTTTAAAATTTTATTTAATTAAAGTTAAAATGCAATATATAGATGTTGAATGGTATTTAAATAAAAAATTAAATATAATATTTGACCTACTCACCTCGTAGGCTTAAATATACAAAAGGTGTCTAATATATGCTCGTTTTTTCAGTTTAGTGTCTAATGTTTATTTCGTTTCAGTTTTGTGTCGAACGTTTCATTCTGTTACTCAAGATGAGTTGAGCCGTGATGGACCGTTAGTTTCCTCCGTTAAGTGACACGTGTCACAATATGATAAATTTTAAAATTTATATGAAATTAAAAAATAAAATTATATATATATATATTTATTAAAAAAAAAGAAAACACATAAATTTTGAAATAACCCCAAAACTTTAAAAAAAACTTCATTTCAACCCCTAAACCCACGCCAACCACTTCTCTTTGCCGTCGACGAAGGTTCACCCGATCTCACCTCCCACGGTGACCATTACCCATATGAAATTGTGATCGATCGACGGTGAATCAACGTTTTATACCCTACGAACCCCAGGATGAAGATCGCAATCCCAAGTGATTTCGAAGGCCAATTGACGACAATTACGACGACTTATAGCTAGGATGATGATAAGGACTTCGTTAGTGGTGGTGGTCGTGGCCGGAAAGGGCGACGACGGGTTAGTGTTAGTATTTGGGGAATTTAGGGATTTTGAGGGTTTTTTTTGTAATTTAAAAGAAATAAAGTTTTTTTTTATAAATATAATCATATTTGTAATATTTAAAAAAAATAAATTTCAAATTTACGAGATTGTGGCACGTGTGACTTAATGGAAAAAACTAACGGTATGTCACGACTTGACCCATTTTGAGTAACGGAATGAAATGATAAGAACCAAGCTGGAACGAAATAAACTTTAGGCACTAAACTGAAAAAAGGGGCATAAGTTGGGCACCTTTTATATATTTAAGCCAACCTTGTAAGTCATAAAATAATTTTTTAGGGCACAAATGGTCCCCAAACTATATGATATTGATTTGTTGAGTCACATGTCTATTAAAATTTACAACATGATCACCCAATTATAAATATATTCGAAACTCGTTATTTTTCGTTATAATATTATCGGATGTCTGAACTAGACGTTAACTTGTTGATTGAGATATGATAAAATATTATCCTATAATCCTTTGATTTGTATATTGTAGATTAATTGTTCGTTTACATTATATCGTTGAACCAATATTTGAAATATTATATCGTCGAGTCAATGTATGACATTTCTTTCATTGAAAAAGTTATTATATGTAATTAAGTAATCCGTTTACTAATTAATAGCTGAACTAATAAGATAAACGCTAATTCCTTAAATAATATCAAATTTTCGAATTTTGATGATATAACTAAACTGAATTGAAGAGTTGTTCATATAATAAATTCATGAAATACTTTATCTGAATTAATAAAAAACTGAATCAAATATTAGTAGTTATTGAAAAAGGGTAAAGTATGTAAATGGTCCCCCAATTATAAGGTGTTATTTTGTTGAGTCTCCATGTTATTACAAGTTAAGAATGTCGTCTAACTATTCATATGTTCAAAATTCATCATTTTTCGTTAAAAAATTGACGATTGTCTAAGTTAAATGTTTTGACCGTGATATAATAAAATCATATTTTAATGTCTATTGACACCATCGTTTATTATTATTTTATATATTTAAAGGGTGTTAACATCAAATTTTTATATTTGAATTAAACTTTTTCATGATCAAAATTATGAAGCTTGGAAATAGAAATTCATAATTCTAATCTCAGATAAGGCTGAGAAGGACCAAATTCTTTATATATATAAATCGTAATTATATGAAAATTACAACAAAAGAAAAAAATCACATGGGATGGATCTAAGTTGTATTATTAGCTGACCCTTATTCTCATATGTAATGGGATAAGGGGAGGTACGATAGTAGGATGCCCCCAACACCAGGTTGAGAGCAGCTTCCGTGGGAGACCTCCAAATTATGAATTATCCACCGTAGGACACGATCCCACGACCTCCAAATTATGTATTATTCTTCCCTTTAAATCAGGGGGAACGACCAATGATATAATTACCTATTCTCCAAGTTGTCTCCTTTATCCTCCATGCTTAAATAAACCTACCACCATTTTTATCCCCTGTTCCCACTTAATTTACGGGAATGGATCGCCACCTTTTACCACAACTGTTGTTTTTCTCTTCATTCCAACTCTGGGTACAAAATGGTTTATTGTATAAATAGTGTCTTAACTTTGTAATTTTTTATTTTAGATCCAATTGATATCCAAACTTAAAATACTTAAATGTATTATATTAACGTTACATTTCAACAATCTATTAAATTATAATATATAATATTTAATGAAGTAAACACTTAGAAAAATCAACCTAATTGATAGTTGAAATGACACGTGATTATAAATATCGAGATTTTTAATCCTTAAAATTAATAAAATTTCAATATATTTATTTTAAGAAATTATAAAATTAGACATTAATATAACAATAGAATTATATTTTAACTTTTTAGAATTTTATAAATAAACTTTAATCCTTAAAAATATTTACAGATTCGTCGTTGATGAAATGTAAAGAGTAATGCTGAGAGACAAAGGAAGCCGTGTCGACCACAACAACAAAATCAGTGGGTCCTTTCCCAAAATTAGTGGTAAAATTTACCACAGTTAATGATCATTATCTATCTCATGCGTCTATGTTTTTCACCCATTCTTAACAAACAATTATTCACAATTAATGTATTTGCCGCCCTTCCGCACCGTACTAAGAGTCACGTGATTGGCTGTTGAGTTCAGAACTTTGAACCCTTCTTGTCCCCATCATTCTTCGCCCCCTCACATGCTCTACATTATATACTCTCACTTAAGCTATCTTGTGCGTTCTCTAAGCCCTAAGCTTAGATTTACTTTTGATTTTTAACCCTATATCCCGACACATGTTAGTCACGTGGCCGTTCTACTCGAATTTCAATCTGGATAGTTTAGAGGTTGTTTGTTTACTTCAGAATGATTAAGCGCTGAATGGTTAAGCGCTGAATGATTCAGAGGCTCTGTATGAATTAGCTCTGAATGTGACATGCTGTTTGATAATGGCTCTGAATCATTCAGAATGTACTTCTGTGCTGAATCATTTAGAATGTACTTCTGTGCTGAATCATTCAGAGGTGCGAAACAAACGCGTTGAATGTTGAACGGTTCAACATTCAGCGTTGAATGTTTCCATTAAGAGACAAACAAACAACCCTTAATTAAGTGTTTCTATATTAATAGAGATTTAATTTATTTCATGCAGATAATAATAAAATGTTGACTAGCACCGAAAGGTGCCTAAATTAATGCACCGAAAGGTGCATGGCCCCTTTTGTTGAAAATATAAAAAATGGGATAATTCAATTTAGTCACTAAATTTTAGGGTATTTACAAATTAGTCCTTAGGTTTCAACTATAAATATCCTAGCTCATTTAGCTTCAAAATCATCACAAATCATTCTAGCTTTCTTCCAATACTAGAGAGATTTTAGAGAGTTTCTTGAGAGTTATTTTCTCCTTTTTATCAAGAGAGAATTATCATTGTTTTCTCCTTGGTAGATCGAGAGAGGTTGTAATTCCTATTTTCTCATAGTGAAATTCTTTTACCGTTGCCCGTGGTTTTTACCCTATATAATTTAGGGGTTTTCCACGTAAATTTTGTGTCTCTTTTATCTTCATCTTTATTTTCTCAAATTATCAGTTGCAATTTTGCTCTATCTGATAGCCATCTTCCGCAACAATTGGTATCCGAGCCAGATTAGAGTGTGTAATATCTGCTTATTGTCTTTGTGGTTGCCACCAAAAGGTGGATCCTCCAACATAAGAAAGTAAGAAGTTATTACCCATTCTTTGAAGGTTCCAGAGAACTATTCACGATAGTGAAATAGTGGGAGCTATCCGTAAAAGAAGCTATGGCAACGAAATTTGATATTGAAAAGTTCAATGGGAGAAATTTCTCATTGTGGAAATTAAAGATGAAGGCCATCCTGAGGAAAGACGGGTGTCTAGCGGCTATCAGTGAAAGGCCGATGGATTTTGCAGATGACAGCAAATGGATCGAAATGGACGGAAATGCTATGGCAAACTTTCATCTAGCATTAGCATATGAAGTATTGTCAAGCATCGAGGAGAAAAAGACAGCTAAGGAGATATGGGATCATCTCACCAAACTGTACGAGGCCACATCGTTGCACAATAAAATTTTCCTTAAGAGAAAATTGTACACTCTCCGTATGCCAGAATCTACTTCAGTGACGGAGCACTTAAATACACTGAACACTTTATTTTCTCAGCTTACATCTTTAAGCTGTAAAATAGGAGAACAAGAACGTGCTGAACTTCTACTTCAAAGTTTAATGGATTCGTATGATCAACTCATCATCAACTTGACAAACAGTAATGTCACCAGTCTAGTCTTCGATGACTTTGCAGCTGCTGTTCTACAAGAAGAAAATCGGCGCAAGAACAAGAAAGACAGACAAGTAAATCTGCAACAAGTAGAAGCGTTGACAACGATGACAACGATGAGAGGGAGATCAACAGAACGTGGCCAAAGCAGCAGTCACAAACATAGTAGATCGAAGTCGAGGAGCAAGAAGAATTTAAAGTGTTACAACTGTGGAAAGAAGGGTCATCTGAAGAAGGATTGTTGGAGTCTAAATAAAAACTCCAATCCACAAGGCAATACCGCAAACACTTCAGATGATGGAGATGCTCTATGCTGTGAAGCGTCAACCACCGTGGAAGGAAGAAAACGATTTGCAGATATATGGCTCATTGATTCAGGAGCAACATATCACATGACCTCAAGAAGAGAATGGTTCCATCATTATGAACCTGTCTCAGGAGGATCTGTTTATAGTTGCAATGATCATGCCTTAGAGATCGTTGGCGTGGGAACCATCAAATTGAAGATGTATGACGGAACAATTAAAGTTGTTCGAGATGTGCGGCACGTGAAAGGCCTGAAGAAAAATTTATTAACCTACGGATTGTTGGATAATAATGCAAGCAAGATTGAAACACGGAAATGAATCATGAAAGTGTTCCGTGGAGCGCTTGTGGTACTGAAAGGCGAAAAAATAGCTGCAGACTTGTACATGCTGAAGGGAGAGACTTTGGTAGAAGCAGAAGCCTCTGTTGCCTCATGTAGTTCAGATTCGACAATGCTATGGCATCAGAAACTTGGACACATGTCAGAACAAGGAATGAAAGTCCTTGTGGAGCAAAAGCTACTTCCAGGCTTAACAAATGTATCACTTCCTTTGTGTGAGCATTGTATAACAAGTAAGCAGCACCGGTTGAAATTCAACACATCAAATTCTAGAGGCAAAAGTGTTCTAGACTTGGTTCACTCTGACGTATGGCAAGCACCAGTAACGTCCCTAGGTGGAGCAAAATACTTTGTCTCATTTATTGATGACTACTCCAAGAGATGTTGGGTGCACCCTATTAAGAAGAAGTCAGACGTGTTTTCAACTTTCAAAAACTTCAAAGCGCGGGTGGAACTTGATTCTGGAAATAAGATCAAGTGTTTCAGAACAGATAATGGAGGAGAATACACAAGCGAAGAATTTGATGACTTTTGTAAGAAATAATGCATCAAAAGACAGTTCACAGTGGCGAACACTCCTCAACAAAATGGAGTGGCAGAGCGGATGAACAGAACCTTGTTAGAAAGAACAAGAGCAATGTTGAGGGACGCAGGCCTAGAAAAATCATTCTGGGCAGAAGCAGTCAATACCGCCTGTTATTTGGTGAATCGAGCTCCATCAACTGCAATAGAGCTGAAGACACCAATGGAGATGTGGACTGGTAAACCAGTTGATTATTCAAACCTCCATGTATTTGGAAGTATTGTGTACGTGATGTACAACGCCCAAGAAATTTCAAAGCTGGATCCAAAATCCAGGAAATGTAAATTCTTGGGGTATGCTGATGGAGTAAAGGGGTATCACTTGTGGGATCCCACTGCCCGCAAAGTGATCATTAACAGGGATGTTATCTTTGTAGAAGATAAACTACAAAGAAAAGAAGACGATGATAGCGCTGAAAAGTCAGAGACTAATCAGATACATGTGGAAAAAGAGTTTGAAGAAGGAGATTCTTCTGAAGCAGAACCAACACATGATGAACAAGTACCAGAGAGTTCTTAAGCTCCAACAACTCATCAATCAGATCGTGTGAGAAGACGTCCCAATTGGCACTCGGATTATGTTATAGAAGGTAATATTGCATACTACCTTTTAACAGAGGACGGTGAGCCATCAACATACCAGGAGGCAATAAATAGCTCAGATGTTTCACTATGGATGATGGCGATTCAAGAAGAAATCGAAGCCCTTCATAAAAATAATACATGGGACCTTGTGCCACTACCACAAGGAAGGAAGCCAATTAGTAACAAATGGGTCTTCAAAATCAAGCGAAATGGTGACGATCAAGTTGAGAGGTATCGTGCAAGACTGGTGGTCAAAGGATATGCTCAAAAGGAAGGTATTGATTTCAATGAAATATTTTCTCATGTGGTTCGACTAACAACAGTTCGAGTAGTTTTGGCAATGTGTGCTACATTGGACTTACATCTAGAGCAGCTAGATGTTAAAATAGCTTTTCTTCATGGAAATCTTGAAGAAGAGATTTATATGCTCCAACTTGAAGGTTTTGAAGAAGACGAAAAGAAGAACTTGGTTTGCAGGTTGAACAAATCTCTGTACGGTCTAAAGCGGGCGCCGAGGTGTTGGTATAAGAGATTTGATTCCTTCATTATGTGCCTTGGATACAACAGACTTAATGCAGACCCTTGTGCTTATTTCAAGAGGTCTGGTGATAACGATTTTGTTATATTGCTGTTGTATGTAGATGACATGTTGGTTGCAGGACCCAACAAAGATCATATTGAATAATTGAAGGCACAACTGGCTAGGGAATTTGAAATGAGGGACTTGGGATCAGCAAACAAGATTCTAGGGATGCAAATTCACCGAGACAGAAGTAATAGGAAGATTTGGCTTTCACAAAAGAATTACTTGAAGAAAATCTTGTCACGATTCAACATGCAAGATTGTAAGCCAATTTCTACCCCTCTTTCTATTAACTTCAAATTATCCTCCAGTATGAGTCCTAGCAGTGAAGAAGAGAGGATGGAGTTGTCTCGAGTACCGTATGCATCAACAGTGGGAAGTTTAATGTTCGCTATGATATGCACAAGACCATACATTGCACAAGCAGTGGGAGTGGTTAGTCGATACATGGCGAATCCAGGCAAAGAGCATTGGAATACAGTAAAGAGGATCCTAAGATACATCAAAGGGACCTCAAATGTTGCATTATGTTACGGAGAATCAAACTTACTAATTAATGGGTATGTAGATTCTGACTATGCAGGGGATTTGGATAAAAGTAAATCTATTACAGGATATGTGTTCAAAGTTACTGGTGGAGCTGTAAGCTGGGTTTCAAAATTGTAGTCAGTTGTGGCTACGTCCACAACAGAGACAAAATATGTAGCAGCTACACAAGCCAGTAAAGAAGCAATTTGGTTGAAAATGCTATTGGAGGAGCTTGGGCACAATCAAGAGTTTGTCTCTCTGTTTTGTGACAGTCAAAGTGCCTTGCATCTAGCAAGGAATCCAGTATTTCATTCAAGGACAAAGCACATACGAGTTCAATACCATTTCATTCGTGAAAAGGTGGAAGAAGGGACGGTAGATATGCAGAAGATCCATACCAAAGACAATATAGCAGATTTCATGACGAAAGCAATCAACGCTGATAAATTTAGCTGGTGTCGATCCTCTTGTGGCCTGACAGAAACGTAAGCAACATGATGGTACAAGGTAGAAAGAATGGTGTGTAGATATGATTGTTCCAATCAAATCTTCAAGTGGGAGATTGTTGACTAGCACCGAAAGGTGCCTAAATTAATGCACCGAAAGGTACATGACCCCTTTTGTTGAAAATATAAAAAATGGGATAATTCAATTTAGTCACTAAATTTAGGGTATTTACAAATTAGTCCTTAGGTTTCAACTATAAATATCCTAACTCATTTAGCTTCAAAATTATCCCAAAGCATTCTAGCTTTCTTCCAATACTAGAGAGATTTTAGAGAGTTTCTTAAGAGTTATTTTATCCTTTTTATCAAGAGAGAATTATCATTGTTTTCTCCTTGGTAGATCGAGAGAGGTTGTAATTCCTATTTTCTCATAGTGAAATTCTTCTATCGTTGCCCGTGGTTTTTACCCTATATAATTTAGGGGTTTTCACGTAAATTTTGTGTCTCTTTTATCTTCATCTTTATTTTCTCAAATTATCAGTTGCAATTTTGCTCTATCCGATAGCCATCTTCCGCAACAATTTTTTTTTACGTGGAAAACCCCTAAATTATATAGGGTAAAAACCACGGGCACCAAAATCATTGTTGACTAGCACCGAAAGGTGCCTAAATTAATGCACCAAAAGGTGCATGGCCCCTTTTGTTGAAAATATAAAAAATGGGATAATTCAATTTAGTCACTAAATTTTAGGGCATTTACAAATTAGTCCTTAGGTTTCAACTATAAATATCCTAGCTCATTTAGCTTCAAAATTATCCCAAAGCATTCTAGCTTTCTTCCAATACTAGAGAGATTTTAGAGAGTTTCTTGAGAGTTATTTTCTCCTTTTTATCAAGAGAGAATTATCATTGTTTTCTCCTTGGTAGATCGAGAGAGGTTGTAATTCCTATTTTCTCATAGTGAAATTCTTCTACCGTTGCCCGTGGTTTTTACCCTATATAATTTAGGGGTTTTCCACGTAAATTTTGTGTCTCTTTTATCTTCATCTTTATTTTCTCAAATTATCAGTTGCAATTTTTCTCTATCCGATAACCATCTTCCGCAACAATTGGTATACGAGCCAGATTAGAGTGTGTAATATCTGCTTATTGTCTTTGTGGTTGCCACCAAAAGGTGGATCCTCCAACATAAGAAAGTAAGAAGTTATTACCCATTCTTTGAAGGTTCCACAGAACTATTCACGATAGTGAAATAGTGGGAGCTATCCGTAAAAGAAGCTATGGCAACGAAATTTGATATTGAAAAGTTCAATGGGAGAAATTTCTCATTGTGGAAATTAAAGATGAAGGCCATCCTAAGGAAAGACGGGTGTCTAGCGGCTATCAGTTAAAGGCCGATGGATTTTGCAGATGACAGCAAATGGATCGAAATGGACGGAAATGATATGGCAAACTTTCATCTAGCATTAGCAGATGAAGTATTGTCAAGCATCGAGGAGAAAAAGACAGCTAAGGAGATATGGGATCATCTCACCAAACTGTACGATGCCACATCGTTGCACAATAAAATTTTCCTTAAGAGAAAATTGTACAATCTCCGTATGCCAGAATCTACTTCAGTGACGGAGCACTTAAATACACTGAACACTTTATTTTCTCAGCTTACATCTTTAAGCTGTAAAATAGGAGAACATGAACGTGCTAAACTTCTACTTCAAAGTTTACCGGATTCGTATGATCAACTCATCATCAACTTGACAAACAATAATGTCACCAGTCTAGTCTTCGATGACGTTGCAGCTGCTGTTCTACAAGAAGAAAATCGGCGCAAGAACAAGGAAGACAGACAAGTAAATCTGCAACAAGCAGAAGCGTTGACAACGATGACAACGATGAGAGGGAGATCAACAGAACGTGGCCAAAGCAACAGTTACAAACATGGTAGATCGAAGTCGAGGAGCAAGAAGAATTTAAAGTGTTACAACTGTGGAAAGAAGGGTCATCTGAAGAAGGATTATTGGAGTCTAAATAAAAACTCCAATCCACAAGGCAATACCGCAAACACTTCAGATGATGGATTACCGGCGTTTTGGACTAAAATGCCCTTAATTTTTTTTCTTTCGAAAATATCATTCTTCTATCATTGAATAATAAAAATTCTACGAATGTTAAATTACAAATTTATCCTTAAACTATTTTAGATTTATAAAAAATCCTATAATTAAAATTTTATATGAAGTTCAGGGGTTAAAATAAAATTTTACCCTTTCATTAAACCTTTTATATTTTCAATTTTGTAAAAAAAATATATAAATTTTATGAATTTAATTTTTTTAAAGAAAATATATAAATATTTTCCAATTTGTTAAAAAATAAATATATAATAAGGATAATTTGGTCAAATATACATTCCAATAATCTTTTATTCCTTTAACCAAACACGATAATCTTACATTCCTGCTAAGCCAACCAAACACAAAATACAACATTCCCAGTAATCTTATTCCCTGGTAATCTTACATTCTCACTGGTAATCTTACATTCCGTGAACCAAACGCACCCTAAGGGATGTATTAATTACGGGACTATCCTTTGAAACCGGTGGCATTTTCTAAAGGCTTAAATGTACGGTCTCTAAAGTATATTATTTGTATCGAGATGTTTTTTGAAGTATTTTATCGAACGTTTTCATTAAAAAAATCAAGAGTAAATTATATATTTAATCACTTAACTATTTTTATGATTTCATTTTAATCAACTAATTTTTTTAAATCATTATTAAACTTAAGTCTTTATTTTATTTTAGTCACCAATTATTCTATCATTAACAGACCTTACTTGAACACAACGAAATATTACCGGAGACGTCAATTCAATTGGAAATCGCCCACTTTTAGCCCTAAAAGAAAAAAAAAACCCCACTTTTAATTAAATAACCATGAATCATCTTAAATTTTAGAAATGTTATTATAAGTTAATAATATATATTTACACTTTATTTGAATTTATAATATTGTAATATATGAAATATCTCATCTTAAATTGTGACAAAAATATAAGAGTATTTTTTATAAAATAAATAAAGTAGAATAAAAATAATATTGTAATTGAGTTGGGATGGGATTTTTCTTGCTTCTGCAATACATGATTTAAATTAATTGATTAATAGATCGGATGTCGATGATTATATAAAAATTATATAAAATTTAAAATAAATTTCATTTAAAAAATTAACACAGTAAAATGATTGAATTATTAAATGGATATTATTTTTCTTTTTTTAGAAACTATTTTTTATATTTAAAAATTTGTAATAATTTAAATAAATAATATTTTTTAATAATTTATAAGATAATAAATAATTTATATATCGGATAAAAAAGGTAGTTTGATCGGTCTGGTCCGGATCGATTCAATATATATGTACGTTTAATATGGGCGTCGGCACAATTATATATAAGAGCAACCCATCCTCTGCTGCCACAATTTCCTAAAATCCACCATTTTTGACCGCCAATTTCCCACCTCCGCTCTATCTATTCCTCGAATGCAATCTAGAAGGGCGTTCATAAATCAGAACTCAGTCATAAACAACAATGTCTTTCAAGAACCGGTCATCGCCGAGTCCTCAACCGCAACTTCAAGATCTCAAGCAACGCGTTTTTACTTGTCTCAACAAACTCGCCGACCGCGACACTCTCGCACTAGCTTCCGCTGAGCTCGAGTCCATCGCTCGGAGCCTGAACGCCGATTCCATTTCTCCGTTCCTTAACTGCCTTCAAAACACCGACTCTTCGGCCAAGGCGCCGGTTCGGAGGCAATGCGTGATCCTTTTGGCTTTGATGTCTCATTCGCACGGTAACGTCCTATCTCCTCACCTTTCTAAGATGATTTGCACCCTCGTTCGCCGCCTCCGCGACCCCGACTCTGCCGTCCGATCCGCTTGCGTCGAGGCGACCACCGCAATGTCGTCTCACATCACGAAGCCTCCGTTTTCGGTTCTGTCGAAGCCTTTGATCGAAATGCTCGTGGTGGAGCAAGATGTTAACTCACAGATCGGAGCGGCGATGTGTTTGTCGGCGGCGATCGAGGCGGCGCCGGATCCCGATACAGAGCAACTTAAGAAGGTGTTGCCGAAGTTAGGGAAGTTAGTGAGGAGTGAAAGTTTCAAAGCGAAACCGGCGGTGTTTGGAGTTATTGCAAGCGTTGTCAGCGTTGGCGGTGTCGGAAGTAAAGGTGTCTTGGATTGGCTAGTGCCTTCCGCGGTAGAGTCTTTGAGTAGCGAAGATTGGGGAACGAGAAAGGCGGCGGCTGAGTTGTTAGGGAAAGTGGCCATGGCGGAGAAAGAGCTAGCAGCGGAGTATAAAGCGGCGTGTGTTGCTGCTCTTGAGAACAAGAGGTTTGATAAGGTGCACCCGTGTGTAACCTAAATCTGTAATCATTTAATAATATACCTCTTCCCGTTAAGGGAAAAAAATGAAAAATAGAAGAAGATTGGTCATCGTTTTGTTAAATTTTGTTGGTACAGGTTAAGATTGTCCGAGAAACTATGAATCATAGTTTGGGTTTATGGAAGGATGTCTCTGGAGTTTGTGAAGAGGCCTCAACTCCTCAGTCCGACTCATCTTCAATAGGTACAGCAATGATTTAATTTTGTTTAGCTTGTAATTGTCTGATATTTGGAAATTCATCATGTTGAAATCCTAAAAGTTAGATATAATATGAACTGCATTTGTCTTTCTTTGTTTGTTTTTTCTGGGATAAGGTACAAAAATTTGATACTTCTTCAATGTGAGCGATCAATTTCAACAAGTTTCACTTCAAAACTTAGAAAACTAGGGGTTGCTATTATTGTGCTGCTGTAGAACATTTATGGTTGGTAACTACTTCTGTAAACTATTAGCTTTCATCATTTATGATTGTGTGCTTTGATCGTGGGAACAGATAATGGTAGCGTTGGATGCTTTCCTTCAATTGCTAAAAGTATCAATGATGATGGTTTTAGAACCCCCCAATCAAAGAAAGTCGTCCTCACGAGCAGCTCCCCTCCATGTGATGCTTCCAATGCATCCACTGCAAAGAAAGAGACTCATAACAATAGGAACGGTAATACATCGATTTCCAGTAAGTTGGACCGCTCAAAATCCTATAATTGGAAGGTTGGAATACCTGAGCCGAAATCTCTGTTTTCTGAGGCCTCCGGTGATGACAATATCAAAAAGAGTGTACCCTTTGTCCAAGTCCATGATGAAAAAGTAAAGAAATTTGGTGGTTTGAGATCTGGGTCTCGGGTGCTTCCTCTTCATGATGATGAGGAGAACTTGGATGTTGGTGACAAGAATGCTTTTCTAAATATTGATGAGAATCCCAAAGACATGGAGGATTTGTCTTTGATCCGTGAACAACTTGCTCAGATTGAAGACCAGCAATCCAATCTATTAAATCTCCTCCAGGTAGTTTACGAAGTTGAATTTCTCTTTCAATGGGTAATTTCTTTTTGTTGTTCCTTGGAAGCTACTGGATTTGAACTGTATTTATGTTTATCCAGTAAAACCCTTGGTTATGGTATTTGTAGTGATGCTCAGTTCTTTATCCATTCCATGGAGGATATTTTGTTAGTAGCTTCCCCCAACCCCAAAATCTCCTTTTACCTGCTATCTTGTTTCATCCTCCGCTACTTTTAAGTGATTTTAATACCAATGGTGTTTATTTGATTCCAGAAATTCATTGGTAGCTCCCAAAATGGGATCAATTCCCTAGAGACACGTGTAAATGGCCTGGAGATGGCTCTTGATGAAATATCACATGATTTGGCTATTTCAAGTGGTAGGATTCCAATCACGGATTCTCCAGATAACACATGTTGCAAGCTGCCTGGTACTGAATTTTTGAGCCCCAAGTTCTGGAGGAAAAGCGAAGGTCGATTTTCTACTTCGGGCCGCAGGCTTTCGCTGAATGCAGTACGTAACACACCTGATAAAGATTATGGCAGTGAAACGTATAATCCATCGTTTAGAGAAAGATATCAGGTTCAAGGTAGGAGTGGATGTGTTATGAACTCAGTGGCATATGCTGGCAGTGACACGAGAGAGAATTCAGGGTTCTCAAATAGAGTATCAAAGAACAGCATTCACAATGCTGAGAGGTTCCAGGTTGGCAATGCTAGTTCTCCTGATGGGACTTCACCAACGAACTATAGAAGCAGGTAATAGGATTTTACTTTAAATTGTCTTCTTCTTCCTTTAAATTTGCTATGTAGTTCATGATTTTCTGCAAGGTGAAAATAGAAGTGTTTTGATCTGTTCTGTTTTCTCAGATATTCAGCTTAAACTCCAATTGCAGTAGCAGAGAAGCGCCCTGGACAAATGGAGGTTGAAGATGAAATGATACGATGGAATGATTGAAATCGTAGATCAAATAGATGGTGAGGTGCAGCATCTTGGGATTGTTGGTTTTCCTTTTAATGCCAACAGTAAATTTAACTGCAATACCAATGGCTTTTAGAACATAAGGGTGTTTCAACGGAATCCTTGCCCCCTCAGCCACCGATTGGTTTTGCAATAGAGAGAATTCATCCTGTAATTCACATATGATTACACCTTAAATTCTGCAGGCTAACAAAATTGGAAAAATAAATATTGCTGCTATTGGTAAAGATCTCATGGAGGATGAAAAACAAGGAGATGTAAGGATTGGCCTTTTTGCTGCTCTAGATATGGAAAATGTGGCTGTTGATGAAAGATCGTCTGAGCCTGAAAATAGTCAGACTTTAGGCTTGCTGACCGACTTTCTTTCTGTAGTGAATGGAAGATGTTGGTGGTTAAAAAGGACTTGTTGGTTAGCAATTTGGAGCTTGTATTACTGATTAATTGAAAGATCATCATGAGCTATTTTGTTTATGTAGATGAAGTTTTAAGTTTTAGCAGAGATGCTGGTTAAAATTCTGCTGCTGTCGAAGTGCAAATTTCCATCTTTTCTGCTGGCATCTAGATCATTAGAAATGTATTTCTGTTTAACATTCTGGTGTTATGAAGAGCCTAGACATAGGTTGGACCTTACCATAGAAATCAGCTGTTTCTTGGGGTTATTGTTTCTAGTACCCCTCTCCTTCGTGTTGTTCGACCTAGTTATTGGTTGGATATGTCCGGTCGGTAGCAAGAACGAAAATGAACAAATTTTTCGCTTTGTCAAGGGGAATTCTACCGTGCGACAGTCTTAATATACGGTTAAAGAAAGGCGTTACCGGTTTTGTTATTATTTCTTTAATAAAATCGGTAAAATATTACCTAAAATATTATTATTTCTACTTAAAACATTAATGTTTTTTAACGTTTCCGGTAAAGTGCCCAATAATAAATAAATCGGTAGAAAAATAACAAAATCAGTAGCGTTTTACCGGATATGTTAATAAAACCGGTAAAGCGCCCAATAATAATAAAACCGTAGAAATAATAATGTTTCCGGTAATTTTTTTACCGATTTTGTTAAAAAATAATAACAAAACCGGTAGCGTCTTTCCTTAGCCTTATATTAAGGTTGCCGCACGTGATACTTTCCAATATCAAGGGTGGTATATTCTTATTGTAGTTGAATAAAAGCATTGATGGAAGCTTGTAAGCACGACAAATCAGTTGTCTAAGTTGCCTAAATTGTTACGAAATTCTGCTCTTAAGGTTGTCTGTTTGGGTGCTATGGTTTCATTTTTGAACCTGGGATATGAGAGTTATTTAGCTTTTATGTTTTTTCTTCTTATTTTCCTTGAATTTTGGCTCTAATTTCTGACCTGAATAGAAAGAATTTCATGATAAGCCGGTGACTGACTATTAACAGATCCTCTGGCAGTTGGATTCTTTATTATTAACAAGATTAGAATATTAAGTTGGTGTCTCACCTACTTGTTCTGGTTAATCAGTTAAAATAGGGCCAAGGAATTGAACTTGTTCTCCTGCAGCTTCATAGTACATAAAGACCCAAAGCTGAAAGATTTTTCATCGTTAAGCCTGAAAACTAAAATTGCTAACGGGATCATCAAGTACAGAGATTATTTCTGCGTCTGCGTTTATCTTTTCGTTTTAGAGGGCTTAAAAGATTTAAACCTCACAAAATGTGAGAAGTTTGGTGCATATTCCAGGTCTTGAGTTCCTGAAGCCCTCAGGACGTTGTACATTAGCAACTGCAGTAAAGAAAAGACTCTCCATGGTTCAAAATTTTCATTGGTTAATGTATAGGATAACGATCCTTGAAACAAATTATTCACTTCAATTTCAACAAAACGAACTGTGTTTTTGCAGGTTTATCTCAAGAATCTGAGAAATCTAAGCATGCCTGGATGTAAAGTTCCGGATTGGTTTTCACGAGATACAATTACCTTTTCAAGCCACAAAAGCCTTGATCTAACCGGGTTATGATAACGGCAGATGTTTCCGTTAACCATCATATGCCAGATTAACTGAGATAACAAATACCTGTGGTGGTGGACGTTCAAGCGCAGATCTTCGATTGTTGACAAGCCAATATTCACCACTGTCTTGCGCTTAATTGGGGTACCGAAAATGAACCAATACCATGTTCACTTGTGTCAATATCCGTCATATCTTCCCAAGGTTTCATTGTTGAAGGATGGTTTTACGATCGAAGTGACAAGACGAAACTTGGGCGTAGATCTGAAGAAAGTCGGGATTTATTTGGTTTATGAGGACGATGATAATTATGATGGCGATGAAGAATCACCGGACGAGAGCCAGCAGACTGCCTGAAAGATTAGCCAAGTTTTTCAGCCCTCTAGACGAAAACGTTGGAGTAGCAAAGGCCACAGATGTTTTGGTGGATCTATTTAATACAATTTTATTTTTCTTAACAAACAAAACTTAAAACGAAATTGGCTCAACATTAAAGCATCAGTAATTATGAACAAGCAACTTTCTTGTACAACAACAATAACGATTCTACGAGATTCAGTACCGGTATATAGTACAGAGAAGGCTGTAAAACCTGACATTTCATAGATGATGTAAAAGAACACATCCTCTGAGACACAACAACGAAGATGTTCAAGTACTAACTTTAGCATTCTTTTAGACAGCAACGGCAGCTGGATGCCTCATGTTGCGGGAAAGAAAATATACTCTCTTTGGTTTACCGGGATGCAATATACTTCTTTGGGCATGACTGAAGGACGAATCATTAGAAATTAATGTTCTTATTGCTGCTTGACAAGGAATTTTTGAGATTACGTTGTTCTTTCAAAACCACCGCGAATATGCAACCACTCTGGTGATGTACCACGACTGTATTCCCTTGTTGCTTGCGAACCAAATGCCATTCCAGTAGTATTAAACGCTTGTTGTTCATACTGAAATGCCAAATCAATTGTTATAACAGATATAAGTCTAGACGAATTTGATGATAGAAAACAAGATCAACGAACAAGATTCTATAGAAACTAAATGTTTAACACGGTACCGATGTGCTCTTCAACCAGACATGATTCTAGGCCAAACATAGTTCAAGTTTGACATGACTTATGAGCCACTAGCTTTAGATTTACAAAACTTCAAAGTAGAAAGCATATGTCGATGCTAGCAACTAGAAAAAGAATGTGATAAAACTACACAGTCATGAGTCAACAGCAGAATAAGTACTAGCATCTTTAAGAGGAAATACTTCAAAGGCAGGGTTCATTCTTGAATTGACTGCTTCAAGCTTCATTGACAAGAACTGCAACACCAGTAATAATGTTTCAGAATGTATGTTCGAGATGGGAAAATGTTAAAAGGTGATCGAGCAAAAGGATACACACCTCGACCTGACGTTGTAGTGATTGGATGTAATTAATTATCTCATCAAGGACAAGAGCCTTGCCAATAACCTGGGTATAATAAACACCTTAGCAAGAAACTGAAGAGAAGTTTCAATATGGTAGCAACAAGAAACAGTATAGAACTTTCACCAGTATACCTTATTGCAACCAGGGACCAGATCCTGAAGAATTTTCATTCTTTCACTAATCTTTTCTCTCCTAGCCTGCCCATCGAACAATTCGGATCAGTGAAAACTATACAAAACCCTCCATCTATGTCGAATGCTATGAATTTTGTTCAACTTTAATGCCAAAACCGCATGATAATGGCATAAGTTCCTTAACCAAAGGCATCTCCTTCGTATCGAAATCTCAATTTTCTTACATTACAAGAATTTCAAAATGGTTTCAGGATAATCATGAAGCAAATTACCCTTTCTGCTAAACTGTGACTATCGGTAGCTTGACCCCTTCTAGCACGGACATGGATGTAATCTTGCTTAGGTGGCTCTGGTGGTTGAGCTTTCTGTTCCACTAGCTTGCCTGAACTGGATTCTGCTTCGAGTTTAGAATCATCGTTCTCGTCTCTACATCCTGACGCTTTGAGTTTTTTCCGATCACAAATACTCTGCACAAATTAGCAACAAATGCCATGAATCCAACAAGAACCAACATTAACAATTGAGGATCACAAACAAAAATCCAATTGAATTAAAGAGAGTGAAAATGAAATACCACGCCATTGCCACTACCGGTGGAGACAATCTTAGCTGACTCATCTTCTCCACCACGCCTCCGCCTCACACCAACCCCTCTCTGCCGCCGCTGCTCCAAGCCCACCGGATCATTACCCGATACCTCTCGATTCGGGTCGACGAAATGACCCGACACATTCCCAAATTGACCCTTCCTTATCGCGGATTCACTTACGGGATACTGCCAGATCTCCGCTATATTGTACCCGCCATCACTCATCATTGCCGGTGGATCCATTAAAAAAACACTCCCAAACTTCACATAAAAAAAAGAGCAAAAAGGGAAACTT
This sequence comes from Hibiscus syriacus, assembly GCF_006381635.1. Taxonomy (NCBI): domain Eukaryota; kingdom Viridiplantae; phylum Streptophyta; class Magnoliopsida; order Malvales; family Malvaceae; genus Hibiscus; species Hibiscus syriacus. Next base: position 8,358,749 of record NW_024061960.1, on the reverse strand, counting down.
TGTTTGAAATTAGTAACGAAAGAAGATGGGTTTTAATGGCAACTGCGTTTCCTTGTTTTCGGCTTCAATTCTTCGAAAGACACCTCGGGAGTTGCGAACTAAGTCACTTCCAGTGAGGTTTACTCGTTTTTTTTAATGCTTTGGAGAAAACCCTTATCTCTCTCACCTCCCTCGTTTTCGCTTATCCAGTATCCACCATCCGATTTACAAAATTCAGGGTATAAATAGACTGGTGCTCCTGATTAGCAGTAAATTAAGGTGATGGGATTATATGATTAGAAAGCAAAGAAATGATTGGAATTTTAAGTGTCAACATTTGTGGTAAAGTGGATGATGGGATATTTGTTTAGTGAGACGTGTAAGAATTTGGAGAAATTAAGATTAGCGAACTGCCTTTCTTATCCGGTCCATTGCTGTGTTCAAGTACCTACTAATCTTATTTGTCATGTCAATTTAATCATAATAAGTATAAATCAGTGAGTGTTTTTAGATTTTTTAATATAAAATTAATATCTTCTATATATGCGCTTGATGCCGACACTAATTTTATAAATATTAATTTTATTTGAGTTCATTCTTGAAGTCTGAAAATAAAACTCAAATTAATTTATATTAAACTAAATTATCATAAATTCTTATAAAGCTTAATAGGCTTAATTCGCTATTTGTATTCAAACTAAACTCGACCTAATCTGATGATTAAAATTTTTTAAATTGAAGATAAATATTAAAACTCTCCTTTTTAGATCTATTCAGGTGTACTTAATTATTTTTAAATAAATTATAACACAAAATGTTTGTAACATTTTTAGAGTCAAGAATTGATGTAAATAAATAATTTGCAAACAATTGCAGTCAAAAGATCAAATTGAGTAAAATACAAAGTTAATGAACTAAATGAAAATAGAGTATATTTTTATTTTAAAAAATAAGAATTGAAGTTACGTAGGTATTCTATAGTTGTATATGAGCATGTGGTTCAAATTTGGAACAAAAAAATAGACATAAAATGAGGGAAGAATTGAAGAAATAAGGAAATCATGAAAAGTTGGGAGACTAAATTGAAAAATTAAAATTATGTTATCAAAAAGAGGGATTGAAAGCAAATATGTATTCTACGATGATTTAGGAGCATGTGGTTCAAATTTGGTAAAAAAAAGACTTAAAATGGAGCAGGAATAAGGGAATCAAAGACTAAATTGCAAAACTATCAAAATAATTAGTCAAATTTTTGGTTTTTCGAGTAACTCGAACTCGAAAACCGGGTTGATAATCCGAGTTGACTAGAATAACTAGAAATTGAAAAAAATGATTTTTTTGAATCGAGTCGAGTTTTGCTCACCATTTTAGGGAGAATTAACTTTTGATCCCTTCGTTTTTTAAATTTATCAATTATGTCTTAAATTTGAAATTTAATTTTAGATTTGTTTTAATTAGGTCCTTAGATCAAAACAGGTTAATATATATTAGCCATCATATTCTTAATTAGCTTCGATGAAATCTTAATTTTGGTGGCTTAATGAATGTCATGCCCTCATAATTGTGAATCTTTAGACAACAACAACCCATATTCCCATATGTAATGGGGTAAGGGGGAGGTAGTGTAGTAGGCTGCCCCCAACGCCAGGTTGAGAGCAGCTTCTGTGGAAGATCTCCGGCAGTCAAGGAAATTAAAAATAAAGATAAAATACAATGCATGTATAAATAAATACATAGTTGAACAATCTTCATATGCGCGTCTGTAATGGGAAGTAATCCCTGCGTAATAATCTATGCATATAGACAGAAATGTAAGTCCCGACTAAATTTAAAAAGAGGAAACATGAAGGGAAGGAATACACAGTAGTCAACGATAGCAAGCTACTAGAAGGAATAAAGTCAAATGGGTTACCACCTAAACTAAGGCAACTCTACTCCGCTACTCTAGTTCTGGGCCTTCATAGATTCCAATGACAGAAACGTATAGAAGTAGAAGTCATGGAAATTACTACATAGGCATTAAAAAAGAAGACAAAGATGCTACAACCCATGGCTGTGACTCACACTACTCGGCTACCCTGGTCTTAAGTCTCCATACTTTCCTGTCAGAGGTCATGTCCTCGGTAAGTGCTAAATCCTTCAAATCAGATCTCAAGCAGTCTACCCACTTCCTCCTTGGTCGTCCTCTCCTTCTGGAACCTTTGACTGTAATCGACTCTACCCTCATGACCGCATCCGACGGTTGTCGCCTAAGGACATGCCCAAAACACCGTAGTCTTCCCTCCCTCAATTTTTCGGATACATGCACCACCCCAAGGACATCCTAATTGCAGAGTTTGGTGTCATGTCCCACAGAGTCTTACCACATGTCCAACGAAGCATTCTCATTTCTGCGGCCTTCATCCTCCTTACGTGATCCTTCTTGATTGCCCAACATTCTGATCCATACATCAACGCTGGTCTTATTGCCATTCTATAAAATTTTCCCTTAAATTTTAGAGGTACCTTCTTGTCACACAAAACTCCAGTAGCAGCCCTCCACTTTAGCCATCCTGCCTTTATATGGTGTGTAACGTCATTATCTACACCCTCATCTTTATGTATCATAGACCCTAGGTACTTAAAACATTCATTTGAAGGGAGAACGTGTCCATCGATGCATACTTCTACATCTTCATCGTCTTGGTTCCCACTGAAATTTGAACATAAATACTCTATCTTTTCAATATTGATCCTTAAACCTTTTTCTTCCAAAGCAGTCTTTCAGGTAGTCAGTCTACTATTTAGCTCATTTTTTGTTTCAACAACTAGGACAATGTCGTCAGCGAAAAGTATACACCATGGAACACCGTCTGGCGTCGCACAATAGATGTCGTTCATAATCAAGACGAAGATGTAAGGGCTAATAGCCGACCCCTGGTGGAGTCCGATTTCTACTCGGAAAGCCTCGGTGTCGCCAACTGTAGTCCTGACGTATGTAGTAGATCTACAGTACATATCACGAATCACCCGGATATAAGTAGTTGGGGTCCGTCTCTTTTCCAAGGTCTTCTAGATCGTATCTCGGGGTACGCTATCATACGCCTTCTCAAGGTCAATGAACGCCATGTGAAGATCTTTATTTTTTTCCCTATATTTCTCCATAAGCTGTCGAAGTAGATGAATCACCTCCGTAGTATACCTGTCTGGCATAAAACCAAATTGGTTTTTCAAAACCCTAGTAACCTGTCTCAACCTAACCTCTAACACCCTTTCCCATAGCTTCATAGTATGACTTAGTAGTTTAATACCTCTGTAGTTACCACAACGTTGGGGATCTCCTTTATTCTTATAGATTGGTATCACCGTAGACTCTCTCCACTCCTCTGGCATCTTGGCAGTCTCTAAAATAATATTAAAGATGTTGGTCAACCACTTAACTCCCTCTTCTCCTAGGGTCAACCACACAGTGATAGGAATTTGATCTGGACCGATAACTTTGTCCCTCCCCATCTTTCTAAGGGCCATTTTGACTTCGTCAATCCCAATCCTACTTGTAGGACAATCATTGGTTGTAGTATGATGGTTGGTTGACCCATCAATGTTACTATCTCTACAGGGAGAGTCACCGTTATTAAATAAGCCCAAGAAGTAACTACCCCAAACCCTCTTAATATCATGATCTTTCACTAAAAGAACACCATTGTTATCCTTAATAAACCTAATGCTACCTAGATCCTTTTTCTTATTCTCCCTGGATTTTGCAAGCCTGAAGATGTCGTTTTGTCCTTCCTTTGTGTCTAATATCTTGTACATTTCCTCGTATACCTTATCCTTTGCTTTAGCCACTGTTTTCTTTGCTTCCCGCTTTACCTCCTTGTATCTTTGTTTAACTCTCGATCTTTCTTCGTCGTCATTACATTGTAGCAACTCCTTGAAGCAAGTTTGCTTAGTCTTCACCTTAGTTTGGACTTCGTCGTTCCACCACCACGATTCTTTATGTTCCTTGACCTTCCCTGTCGACAACTCAAGGGTGTTTTTGCCCACCTCTCGGATTGAATTTGCCATATTTTTCCATAACAAATCTGCATTATTTGAGTTTGTAGTTCTAAAATATGTCTGAGACAAAACCTTACTCCTAAAGTCATCAGCTGTCGCTCCATGTAAGTTCTTCCAAAAGATCATAGGTTTACCTAGTTTAGCCCTCCTAAGATTGCTTTGGTCGTGGCGTACGCGGAACACCAAAACCAACAGTCTGTGTTGTGATGCACATGCCTATTCAGGAAACACCTTACAGTCAATGCAAGCCCATTGATCCCGATTTCGAACCATTATGTAGTCGATTTGGGTACAATATCCCCCGCTATGGAACGTAATCAAGTTCACATCTCTCTTGTTAAAGAAGGAGTTAGTGACCACCATATCGTGTGCAGTAGCAAAATCAAGCAACATATGCTCCGCCTTATTCCTACTGCCAGAGCCGAAACCCCTATGAGCACCGTCATACCCGTCGATTTCACTACTTATATGGCCATTGAAGTCTCCCCCTATGAAAACTCTTTGGTCCTCCGGAATACTCCTAAGTACATCATCTAACGAATCCCAAAAGCAGCGTTTTTCCCCCTCCCCTAGACCAACGTGTGGGGCGTACACTGAAAGGACATTCACCACTTCCGCTTCTATAATAACCTTAACAATCATGATTCTATCCCGGTATCTACAAACTTCAACTACATTTTGCTTGAGCCTAGTGGATACCAAGATACCCATCCAATTTCTAGCGTTATCTACTCCTGAATACCGTAACTTGTAACCGTTACACTCTCTGACGCGAGCCCCTTTCCACCTAGTCTCTTGAATACATGACAAATCTATTTTCCTATTACTTAGCCCGTCGGTCAGCTCCAACAGCCTAACATTTAATGTGCCTACATTCAACGTACAAACTCTAAGTCTAGTCTCTTTGACACCACTATGTCGAGCCCGTCCCCTATCCGCCCTATGGGATCTAAAAGAAGGACATGACCTCAAGTAATCATCTATAGTTGAAGCTATGAGGAACTATGAAAAAGGAATCCAAAGAAGACAGAAGATGCACAAAAAAACGCTAGAGAATTGAGGGATACTAAGAAGCCTAATTGATTACTAAATAGGATTTTAATTTATATAATACTATTTTTATTTTTATTGCTAAAAGCCTAGTATTGAAAGGAGGAAAAATATCAGAACATGATTATAAAATATGGTCCGACAAATTTCTGGATAGTAATTGACTTGGAGGTACCAAACGTGTATGGCTCATGGAATCCCAAAATTAGTAATTTCTCGTGCCTAAAAGCATGAGCTGTAATACAAAATAAAAATCCAACAAATAAAGCATAATGAAATTGATGTGGATTGTGGAGGCCCCCCTTCATAGCTGTATTCAATGACTTCCCAATTCAATTTTTATTATCCTCCGTCTTCTAACTAAATTTGTACGAATTCATTTAATCTAAATTCAAATTCAATAGTAATTTTTTGAATTATTTTCATCTAATTTACCCATATGTTATTAAAAAAATTATGCAAATCCGACATTTGTTTGGGCAGTCGAGATTTTCTTGCAAGTATAAATTTTTCCATTTTCAACAAATATAATGAAACAAAACCACGTGGGTGAATAATTGAAAATTGACAAATATGTTATATTTAAATTAATTATTTGCAGCTAAGATATGAAAGATGAGCAGTGTTACCGTGTGGGCCTTTTCATTTGTGAAAGAAAATAGGAAACATGTAATAAGGTTGGATAACAGCTTTTGCCAAACTTTTTGCAATTTCCATGCATCAAATTGTTGGGCATACGTAATCCCTAGAACATATACATCACTTCCTTCGCAAATTTATTTCACCACGTTTCCGATTGGTAACACCTCTAACCTAATTTAAATATTCTTTATGCTTTTCTTAATTTTTTTATATATATTTTTAAAATCAATTAAGTTCCCATTTGGACGGAGCTCTCTTTCTAAAGCCGATATCCCCATTGGTAAAAATGGGCATGTGGAACATACGTAGTTAATTTTTTTTAAATAACAATATAATTTGTTATGTCACGTGCTCAATTACTCCAATTGGTAATATGCCCACTCGCAGTGAGTTCGGTTTGCTACACTATTCTATTAAGATGCTACTGTTCTATTAGGATGGTCAGTTTGACTTTTGGTACTTTTCAAAATTATGTGTATTTGATTTATAAAATATCAAATTATATTTTAGAATAAAATTATGAAAGGTGAAATTACAGAAAAAAAAAGTTATTTTAAACGAAATATTATATTTTTCTTACTAGAATATAAGATTATAATCTTTGATTAAAAGAATATAAGATAATTTAAATTATATTTTATTAAAAGAATATGTTATATAATTTGTGAATCAAATTTTGAAGATATTGTAGACAGGAAAAAAATTTAAAATATGAGGGTGTTTGATAATTATTTTGGGATATAGGTTATTTGTTAAAGTATACGTGAAACTCGTTCCGGGGACGACAAACTTCATAAAATATATTAAAAAATATAATTCATCATATGAAATAAAATAAAATTGTATGAAATATGTCACGGTGAAGTGACGAGTTCTAATTATTTATTATATTTTATGGAACTCGTCACCCCTTCTTGACGTGACGAGTTCCACTTGCACTGTAACAAATCACTTAAATCCCAAAATAATTCTCAAACACCTCATTTTAAAAAAAATCCCCACCTACATTATTTAGTCGAAGAACTATATAATTTGTTTAGGTTTAAATATACAAAATGTGTCTAATCTATGTCTGTTTTTCAGTTTTTAGGCTTAAATATATAAAAGGTGCCTAACCTATGTCCACTTTTCCAGTTTAGTGTTTAATGTTTATTTCGTTCCAGTTTGGTGCCTCACGTTTCATTATGTTACTCAAAATGGGTCAAGCCGTGATGGATCGTTAGTTTTCTCCGTTAATTAACATGTGTCACAATATGATAATTTTAAAAATTTTATATAAAATTGAAGAAAAAAATTATATATATTTTTAAAAAAGAGAACACAAATTTCAAATAACCCCAAAACTTTAAAAACATTCATTTCAACCTCTAAATCCACACCAACCATAACCCTTTGCTATCGACAAAGCCTCAACCCGACCTCACCTTCCCCTGGTGACCAAAACCCCTATGAAATTGTGACTAATCAACGACGAATCGATGTTTTATACTCGTAAACCCTAGGATGAAAATTGCAATCTCAAGCGATTTCGACGGCCAATCGACGACAACTACGACGACTTATAATTAGGTTGATGACAAGGACTACGCTGGCAGAGGTGGTCGGGGTCGGAAAGGACTCCGATGACGGGTTTGTGTTAGGATTTGAGGATTTTGAGTTTTTTTTGTAATTTAAAAGAAATAAGAGTTTTTATATAAATATAATAATATTTTAAATATTTTAAAAAATAAATTTCAAAATTATGAGATTGTGACACATGCCACTTAACGGAGAAAACTAATGGTCCGTCACGACTTAACCCATTTTTAGTAACAAAATAAAACGTTAGACACCAAACTGAAACAAAATAAACGTTAGGCACTAAACTGAAAAAACAGGCATAGAGTGAACACCTTTTGTATATTTAAGCCTTGTTTTCAAAACATTATTTGTTATTCTTTTCTTTAATTTATATATTTTATATTATATAAAAAAAAATTAAATATATGTGTTATAATATAAATACTAAAAATGTATATTAAATTAATAAAAATAATTAGATGTGATGAAAGGAATAATGCATGTAAAAAAAGAGAAAAATACAGTATAAGAGGGGGAAATTACAATCTAGGATAAATATTACGATTGAGGACGAACTCGTCATTCCAGTACAATAAATTTTAATAAAGTTTTTTTAAAAGAATTTAGAATTTTAGCAAGACTAGTTTTCGAAAAAATTTCACTTAAACGCGTCTTATTGGAACGACGAGTTCTTTTAAATTATAAGATTTATTATAACTCATCGTAGTGGAACATCGAGTTCGCCCTCTACTATAACAGTCGTCCTAAATTGCATATTTAAATTCGGATCCAAACTTTTAGAAACTGGGCGTTTACTCGGGAGTTGTCTGCACTTTTTTCTAATGCCCACAGCTCTATCGTTTAGGGCCCAAAAACATGAGATGGATCGCACCAAAGGCTTCATAATTTGTTGGTGCAAAACGTTAAGCCCCTATTTGCCTATGAGATTGGACCACAGTCGGCGCAGAAATGAATTCCATATTAATAAGTTTTTGAAGAGTTTAATTGAAATTTTAAAAATATTTTAGAGATAATGTAAATTAACAATGTTAAAAGGATTTAATTTAAAGTTTTTGAAGAGTTTAATTGCAATTTTAAAAATATTTTAGAGATAATGTAAATTTACCAAAACTTTAGGAGTGTCAAAACTCCCTCTAACCATGGTTAAATCCACCCCTCATCACATATTAATTAGAGATGACAAACTGGCGGGGCGGGTGCGGATACCCCTTCCCCTATCCCATATCTATCTAATATTTTTAAATCCACCACCCGTCCACCACCCATGATGGGTAAAATTTTTCAAATTCACACCCGCCCACTTGGGTACATTCTCAAATCCATCCCCACACCCACTACCCAACTGAAAACGTACCCGGTTAGACCCTGACAACAACCTTAAGTTATACATAAACAACAAATATAAAACAAACACAACCATTAAAGAGTATAATATTAGTCTCTACAATTATACCTAATACTTGGTTAAATTATAAGTTATATCTTATACAATATTAAGAATTAGTCTCTAAAATTATATCTAAATTCATAATGATCCAAAATTTAATGGGTATTTAGTTTGTGGGTGGATGTGGGGCGGACAAATGTAGGGCGGGCGGATGCGGGGCGGTAAGGTCTCAAACCCATCACCCGCCCACTACCTACGACAGGTACCACTTTCTAAGTCAATACCTGCTCATTACACACTAAAATTATATCCATCCCCGCCCCAATTCAAGCGGGTACGATGTGAAATCTACGAAATTATACCTGTTTGTCATCCCTAATATTAATAATTCGATCATACATAGATAAAAGAAAAACAAACTAATTTTTTTGCTTAATTCCACGTCATATTTGGCATCCCATGTCGTCTCCCTCTTATCGCGTATCGTCGTTCCATATTATTGAAATCCAACTTTATACTATATAAAAACAAAATAGTTTTAATTAATATATATTTAAATATTACTGTTTATACAGATGTACGTAGTAATTAAAATATGGTGTACAGGTGTAATATATAATAAGGGTAAAATACACAAATTATCCTCTGACTATAGGATATTTTTTTTGAGTCCCCTAATTATTAAAAGTTATAACATGGTCCTCTAATTATAGAAAGTTGCTTTGTCGAGTCTCTCGACTATTAAAAGTTACAAAATGATCACCTGACTATTCATTATATTTCAAACTCATATTTTTTCATTAAAAAATTAACGACAATCTGAGTTGGACATTAACTGATGATTGAGATATGATAAAATCTGATCTCATAATCCCAAACGACAATTATATCTTAATCGGCATGTTAACATCAAACTCAAACGATCATAATTTTTTTTAATAGAAAAGGAATAGTCAGATGATCATTTTTTAATTTTTAATAGTATATGAACTCAACAAAGCAACTTCCTATAGTCAGGGGATCCTTTTGTAACTTTTAATGGTAGAGTAACTCGACAAAATAATACCTATAGTTAGGGGGCCATTTGTGTATTTTAGCCATATAATAATTGACTAAAATAATAAACCGAATAATTATAAACATCAAAACTCCAACTGTCCAATCCCTGTGAAACAAACTTGTTTTTCAAATTAATGATTGGTTTGATTTTTTCTGAAAATAATAAATATAGTATTTTTTAAATTTAAAATAAATATAATATGTTTTTTTAGATATAATAAAAATGATTCTTAATATGATAATACTAATAGGGAGAAAATATTTTTAATATCTGAATTTGACTTTTTTTTGTTCAGATTGGTGTTTGTATTATTTTTGTTCCAATTAAGTCCTTAAACTTAACTTTTTGATTCAAATGGATACAATATTCTTTTTCAGTTGGGTACTTACATTTGGTTTATTGGTTCAAGTTGGTTCTTGAACTTTTTTTTTCCAACTAGATACCTAAACTTAACTTCTTGGTTCAAATTAGTACAAGAACTGTTCTGATTTAACTTGAAACTTATAATTTTTTTACTTCAAAATTTTTTGAATTTGTCTAAGTCTGTTCAACTTGAACGATATTTAATTTTACATAATCTAAATTGGACTAAAAAATTAAAGTCCAACTATCAATTTGAATCAATAAGTCAAGTTTAAATACCTAATATGAATAAAACAATACAAACACTAAACTGAACCAAAAAGCCAAGTGCATTTACTAATTTAAAACAAAAAAATCAAATATATGTGCGTAATTGGAAAAAATGATATAAATTTAACCTTGAAAACAAATTGGGTAAATTACATATTTGATATCCTACTTATTCTATGGGTTTTTGTTTCGATTATCTATTTTTTTAACAAAATCATATCTAATGTAATATTTTGGTCACTGATCGTTAAATATGACCATCTATTTATCAAAAATAGTGACATGAAATGATATAATAACAATTTTAGTCCTAAGAACTTATACAATATATCAATTTGATCTTAATTCAAAATAATTCAATAAATCATATCATTTTTCTCCTCATTTTAATTTAAAATAACTTAATATATTTAACCCTTTAATTAGATGATAACCTATATCATCATCTTATTGAAGAAAAAGTTTAAAAAATTGGAAAAAGGACAAGAAGAACGAAAGGTGGGATCTTAGATCTCAGTATAACATCTAACAGCTGAGCTAAGCTTAGTTTGAGTTAGTTTTTGTCTTTTTAATGTAAATATTTAAACATGTTATTTATGAGCTAAACACCCTTTATCCTTTCCTTTACCATCCTAAACAGTAAAATCTTGACCCTCGTTATTGTTCATTGATGGTTACGATATATAGACGCTAGATAATGATATTTTTTAACGAATGTTATGGTATATAAATTTAAAAGAGTAACGTTAGAAATATTAGGCACCTACATTGAACAAAAAAGTTTTTTAGACCTAAAATTAACGAATATAATTTGAACATTTATTTCTATATTAAATCAAAATATATTAAATGGTTAATCAATCAAGTGTCAATTTGATATAAGAAATAAATTTTAAGTGCTTAACTGAAATAAAAAATATAAATAATAAGTTGTATAAAAAATTAAGTCCATATATCAATTTGAAGGAAAGAGTCAAATACATATGTATGATATTTTAAAGTTAATAATTCACATCGACCAAATAAAGAAAAGGCTAAATTATTTGTTTTAGGCTAATTCCACGTTATATTTGCCATCCCATGTCGGCTACCTCTAATCACGTACCTTCGTTACATATTTTTCAGGACGCGTGTCACATCACCATTTGCTCATCCACACTGCTCGAAACTATGTCCGAAGTACATCTCCAACATCCGCACGTGCCATCAGCCTCCAGAGCCCTCTCATCAAGTAATCTTCTTACACGTGTCCAATCCCCTTACTTCTATATATATACCTGATGCCTTACTGCCTCAGAATCATAATCTAAAAAATCCAACTACTAAAGTTCAAATCCAAGCTTTTTGTTTCGATCTCCTTCGTTTTTTTTTCAAAGATCTGGTAAATGATCCAAAAGTCGAGCGGGTCGGGTCGTCGGTTTCTTACGAACCCGGCAATATATCCTTGCGGTTCCATTTCTCCTTTAACTCTTCTAAACTCTCTTATCGATCTCGGTGGAGACATTTGTAATTACAAATCCAAGTTTTTCTCCGTCAACAAGAGAAATGCTCGCGAAACGTTTCGTCAAATCTCGAACCTTCTTCTTTTCCTCCAGGAGATCCGAGATACTGAGTCGGATCTACCTGACCCGATCATCCTCAGCTTGTCGGAGCTCCATCTCTCTCTCCAGAAAATTATGTACCTTCTGGAAGACTGCACTCGCGACGGGACTCGAGCGTGGATGCTAATGAATTCAGATCGATTTGCGGAGCAATTCCGGATCGTGATCCGGGGGCTGGCAACGGGTCTGGATGTTTTCCCGCTTTCAACAATTGAATTATCGAATGAAGCCAAGGATTTGGTTGAGTTAATCGTAAGGCAAGCTAGGAAAGCAGCATTCGAGCCCGACCCGGAAGATAAAGAGGCTATGAAAGATCTCATGCGGATCCTGAACCATTTCGAGGAAGGAAACGCACCCGACCCGAATGAAATCAGACGGATCTTGGACCATCTCGGGATTCATAAATGGAGCAGTTGTAACAAGGAGGTGAAATTCTTGTACTCAGAAATCGGTACCGAGTTTTGCAACGGAGAAAAGAGAACAGAATTAGAGCTTCTGAGTAGCTTAATGGGATTCATGAGCTATTGCAGATGCGTAATACTTGACACCATTGACTTCGAAGGTCAACATCGCAATGGCCAATATAACAAGAGCAGCAGCAGCGAAGGTTTTAAAGGAATCAACGTCGATGATCTGAAGTGTCCGATCTCGTTAGAAGTGATGTCCGATCCGGTGACTTTATCGTCGGGGCACACTTACGATCGTTGTTCGATTTTAAAATGGTTCAGGTCGGGGAATGCCACCTGTCCCAAGACCGGCGAGAAGCTTATCACTACGGAATTGGTTCCCAATCTTGTCTTAAAGGGGATGATCCAACAATATTGCGCTGAAAACGGCCTCCCAGTCGTCGTTTCCAGGGGAAAGAATTGGGATATTTCGAGGACAGCCATGGCAGGGAGTTTAGCTGAAGAAGGAGCTGTAAAGATATTGGCTGGTTTTCTCATTAACAAAATTGTTAATGGAAGTAATGAAGAGATGAACAAGGCGGCATTCGAGATTCGGGTTCTTACGAAAAGAAGCATTTTTAACAGGTCTTGTTTGATTGAATCCGGCACGGTTCCGCTTTTATTGAAGCTGTTGTTGTCTGAAGATTCCAACATCCAAGAAAACTCCATTGCTGCCCTCTTGAATCTTTCAAAACATTCAAAAGGCAAAGGTGATATAGTGGAGAATGAAGGGTTGGATTTGATTGTCCATGTTTTAAGAAAGGGACTCAAGATTGAAGCTCAACAACACGCGGCTGCTACATTATATTATCTTGCTTCGGTTGAGGAGAACAGGGCCTTGATCGGTGAAAATCCTGAGGCTATTCCAGGATTAGTGGATTTGGTTAAGAATGAAAACCATTGTTGCAAAAGGAATGCTTTGGTTGTGATTTCCAGGCTCCTAGTGCATCCAGGGAACCATTGGAGGGTTCTTGCCTCTGGGGTTGTTCCTTTGTTGCTGAATCTTTTGAGAGATTCAGAAAGGGAGGATCTTTTTACGGAGTCTCTAGCAGTTTTAGCTACTTTAGCAGAGAAAATCGATGGCACGGTTGCGATTTTACGTCGAGGAGGCTTGAAGTTGTTAGTGGAGATTCTAAATACCTCCACTTCTAAGACCGCCAAGGAGCATTGTGTTTCCATGTTGTTGGCTCTGTGTATAAATGGCGGTCTCGATGTCGTCGCTCGTTTGGTGAAGAATCCTTCTCTTATGAGATCCTTGTATTCTCAACTTAGTGAAGGTACATCTCGAGCCAGCAAAAAGGCCGGTGCAATCATCAAGATTCTGCACCAGTTTTATGAAAACAACAGCCCCTCAACTTCAGCGACTCCAGTTCTTCCACAGGAACGATTCGTTCACGTGTGGTAATTCCTGATCCAACCTTTTATCTGTTTATCGGGTTTTTATTTGTTCATACATGTAATCTTTCCATGTAAATACACGCAAGTGTAGACACTGCTTGCTTGCTTTATTAGCTCGGTTTTTTTTGAAGAGCTAATATCCGCTCAGCTTCTACCTTTTTCAACGAAGCTGATTGAAAAAACAAAAGTATTTTAGCATTGTTGATAATAAAGGTCGCAAGGCCGTAATATAATGATGTAGAAACACACCCCTCATAATTGTACGCAGTATCATAATTCATTTGTATAAAAATCTTCCCATTTGTTGTACTATTCTTTCTCCATGTTTAGTAATAACATTATGCTTAAATCTCTCCAAACATGATGACTTACGTCACTTGTATTTCCTGCTTTATCCCTATGCATGACGAAGCTAGCTTGCGTATAAGGTCAAAAAGTTGAGTTTCAGGTCTGCAAATTTGCTTTCGTTCCCGTCTCTAGTGAGTTTTTTTTTTTTTTTGCCTACGAATTAGAAAAATCCATCCGGGATTTTTTTTCTTGAAATGGGAGAATTATTTTCATATACCAATGGCGTCAAGAATTACATGTCCCATAATACATTCCGCTACATCAAAAATGCATTGTCGGTCATAATCATATTCGCGCTTTGTTGAACATCAATCCAATCACCCAAATGTCATCTCATGAATTGGTCAAACGATTAACAATAGAGATAACTTCTCCCTCAATGGTCACACGTTCCCAACCATCCTCTGCTGTCATGCGCAGCCCTTTCATGAAGGCCATCGCCTCAACCACCCGAGTTGGGTTGGAAAGCCTCATCAACATTAATCTTGAAGCCCCATCCGGGATTTTAGTAATAGGAAGGATGAACATCAATTATAAACTTAATGCAGATTTTTGTTACCGTTTTTACTTGGAGGCAATGTTGTATGAAGATTCATATTAAGCACCCTTTGCCCTGAGTACTATGCAGAAACTGTAAACATCACCAGAGGCGATAACACGACGGTTTCTCAGTGTCAACAGAACCGAATGTTCCTCTCACTTCTGAGCGCATATGGGTTTGACCTATATTCATAACTTTAGACAACCCGGAATCTGCTAGCTATGTTTGAAATTTATCATCGATTAGGATATCCATTGCCTTGACAAAACAGAAAACACCATCATATACCTAAATCAGAGAAGACTAACAATTGAAAGACGAAAGGTAATTGTTGATTCCTTTGGTGTTGAATGTGCTTCCGACTTCCCGGATAAAGTTTTCAATATGTCCATCATTGATAACGTGCTTAACCGCCACGTACTGACATAGGAATGAACCAAGGTATTAAAAATTTTAAATTATCATATATTTTGAATATTTTTTGTATATTTTTTATTAATAATTTATTTGCACCCCTAAAGTTTTAAAAATTCACCATTCTAACGTAAAACTAATTGCAGTCTTTTTTAGGGGTGTAAACGAGCTGAGTCGAGCTCGAGTATTGCCGAGCTCGACTCGAACTCGAAAACTTTAAATGTAGGCTCGACTCGACTCGAAAACTCGCAAGCCTAAAATTTTCAAGCTCGACTCGAACTCGAAAGATAATATTAAAACTCGACTCGAACTCGAAAAGGCTCGAACTCAAAAAAAATTCAAGAGCTCGATTGAAGCTCGAGACTCAAGCTCGATTGAAGCTCGATTTTGAGCTCGATTCAAGCTCGAACTCGATTAAAGCTCGAACTCAAACTCGAATTTGATCCTACAAAAATCTTATATTACATTTAAAATATATAAATAATTTTCCCTTTAATCAACTATTACCAATACATTATAATATGAATGTATGAACTATAAAAAATCTAAAAAATAAAAAATACAATTACAAGAAATTTAGGATAATTAATATAAGTTTTGAAGTTTTTTATAATAATTATTAGTATTATTATTACTCATGTTTATTATATTAACATGTGGTGCAAATCGACGAGGAAGCCCGAGATAGTGCACCACCCACGTGAACCCACCGAGGAAGACCCATGCTGGTCTGCCATCCACCGAAACCAATGATGTCGTCGCCCATGCTGGCCATGCTCGAATCCATGCCCTGCAGACACACAAAACAAGGGACAGAGCACCAAGCACAAAACAAGGGACAAAGCACCAAGCAAAAACAAGGGATAGAGAACCAAACACCAAAACCAATACTAGGAATGATAATTAACAACTTATGCAGCAGTTGATAAGAATTAAATTGTATCTATGGGACATGTAAAATAATATGTTTCTGGGAAGAATAAGGGGAGTGAAAATTTTGAAATATACAACGAATGAACCACCAGATAGAATACAAAATATAAAACAATTTCAACCTTAGATTGTATTCAAAGATATAATTAATCAAAAATTTATATAACCTTACTTGTGACATTCACATATGTCCTAATCACTAACGTGAAAATCTAATGTATTGGTTCACCTAAATAGAGTTATGAAATTGAACAACCATATATTTCTTGACAAAACCATATTCAATTATCAGCGGAGTTTTCTGCAACCTAAATCAACATAAATAAAGAAACCACTATAATAAGATAGTGTGGTATTTGTCCACTCACCTGAAATCAATCAAAGGTCGAATATAATTTTGACCAAACTTGTAGTAGTCAAATGGCTCCCGCAAAGCTTTGTGGTAGGGTTGAAATACAAAAGGATCTTGAAAAGCTACCGTCATATTTCATGTAGAAGTTCATAACAACTTATAATCGAAATGCAGTATCTGAAAAGGAAGTTCATAAAAGTTACAAACTGTAGATTCATCTTGAAAGAGCATTTTAGAACAATTACCTCTATATCCAAAAGCACACGATCAAGTGCAACAGCCATGTTCGACAACACAACTTCAGCAGCAGCGAGATCTCCACTGTGAAAAACCTAAATGTTGTCACATGCGAAAGATTTTCTCTTTTAAGTTTTCAGATATACAGGTAAAAGATACGCAAGAATGAAAAAAAAGTTCACCAAGATTTTCGAAGGGCATAGATCGTGTACTGAGGAGAACATATCATATCTAGAGCATACATTAATGTGTAGTAAAGTTTGGGTTTCTTGCCTAGGCCAGCGAGGAAAGAGTGGTCCAGGCGTTAGGACTCTTCATCGGAGCTCGTGGGGACGGCGAAGGCCGCGGTGGTCGTGGTCTGGCATGGTTACGGAGTGGTGAAGCTGGGTATTTACGAGGGTATTATGGGTTTAAGTTTAAGGTTTTGGGGATGTTTTTTATGAAGGTTGTCACCGAAATATGTTTAGGAGAAGTTTAAGCTCCACATCGGAGCACTAGGCGACTGAAGCCACAGAGGCTGTGGGTCTCTGTTAGGGTTGAGCGAGGAAAAATGATAGAAGTTGAAGTGTAGAACTCCGTTGAAGAAAGGCGAGAGGAGCGGCAGCTGCGGGCCTGTGACACTGTTTTCTGGTTTGCATGAGAATGAGAGGGGGAGAGTTGGAGAAGGTTAGGGCGTGAGGCTTGAGCGACTGAAATGAATATTTAGTTTATGTTTGTTTTAATTTAGGTTCTAAACCCTAATTAATTTTGGGGTTAATTATCGTTTAGCCACAATAACCTTAGGGGTAAATTAGCTTTAGGCTCTCTAGATTTATGCGTTTTGTACAAAATAGTCCCTCAATTATTTAAATTTTAGCTTAAATTAGTCCTCACATTTAGATTTTTCTTAATTTAGTCTCTGTTTAGGATTGTTTTCTTTAATTAGTTGTGTATATTTATTTTGCATGTTGATATGTTTATGTATAAGTATGTGAATAATTTATTTATGAGCCACATAACATCATTTTGTATAATTTGTATGTTACCTTCATGGCATAACTTAAACCCTAACACATAAACCCTAAACTCTAAACTTTAAACCTTAAATCCTATCATAAACTCTAAATCCTAAACCCTAAACCTTATCACATAATTAGTTATGAGGTAAGTACAATATAGTATCTTGATATTAAATACTCAAACCATTGATATTTATGATATTTGAACCCAAAACCTCAAAATATAACAACAATTTAAAAAATTAGTTATTACAAATATTATCATTAGAAATATATAAAATATTTGTCATTAGAGAAATAATTTTTTTATCAATTTAAAATAAATATAAGAATATTTATTCAAAAATAATTTTTAACCATTTTCAATTCAAGAATATTTATTCATCAATAATGTATTTTTAATATATTTTTAATAATGTAATTTTAAAAAATATAAAATTATAATATAATATTTTTTCGAGCTGCTCACGAGCTTTTCGAGTCGAATATCGAGTAGCTCGTTTCGGCTCGTTAAGAACTCGAGTCGAGTTCGAGCTAGAGTCGAGTCCATTCGATCCGAATATTTATCGAGCCAAGATCGAGTCGATCTCGAGTAACTCGCGATCTGTCTCGTCTCATTTACAGCCCTAGTCTTTTTATCTAATAAAATTGTTCGTCCAACTGTTTCTGCCTGTAATAATACTTGTCATACACAATTTCGAACCAATTTGATTCTTGATAGAATAGAAATGAAAAGGATAAAGCTACCTCATGTAGTGAGATGAATAACCAGTTAGTTCATTCCATATGGTAAAGACAATATGGAGGATACCATCAATAATGCTCTCTTCATTGAGAGAGGCCAAAAAAAGTAGAAATGCTGAACAAAAATGAAAAGGGTTGATATTAACCGATATCGCGCCTAGAAGTATTACAAACTCAACAAGCCTGCTCCCTAATTTAGTCTACATTTAGTCTTTAAAATAACAGAGGCCGAAAAAGAAAAGATATCCATTACTCACCCCGACGGTGATCAAAATCTCAGTCCTGTAGCAACACAGGAACCCACAGCACGACAACAATGTTAGATCACGATCTCAACCGCAAAGCCAGACCAGTCTCAACTTTTTTAATTTCGAATATCAGCATCCTCCACATCTTAAGTACAAACATCTCTGCCTCTTCATCTAATATAGACTGCAGCAGCTCCAGCATTTGTGAAGCCTTGACATGTTCCTGAGTACTCGATACGATGTAATCAACCAGTGTTTTCTCTTCTTCTCCCAAGAACTCTGTAATTTTCTTTGAAATCCAGGGTCTCATTCTCTCATGCAATGCATGCTGTACAAGTGCAACAAAACAAGAGAGTACCATATTAGAATTACGATCAGGAGTGAATTGGGTTTCACCACCAGCAGAGGGATTACACAATCAATCGACTATGCAATTGTAAATTCTAAATATTTCTAACAGACACAGCATAAGCCCTACCCAACTATCTTAAGATCTTCTGTTTTTCCCCTAATTACTGTTAGCCTTTTGGAGAATCTCTACAATGAAAAATAAAAAAAAATCTGCATCATAGAATTCCAAAAACCGTATAGTGCAATATTCATGTTAGTGCCATATATGCCCAGGACAAATAATAAGCCTAATGCAATTGAACTTAACATTGTGCACAATTTTAACCAGTTAACCAAGACCAGAGGACAGATGTTTCTCGAAATTAACAGTTTGAATAAGATGTTAAAAGATGATTACCTGGTCATATACATTCCAGTTTATCTCATATGAAAATAGTTCCTCCTTGGTTTTTGGAATCATATCAATCAATTGTTTTGCGTCCAAAAGCTTCTGACTATCTGTTGTTTTCACCTTATCATGTCCATGCTCCCTGTCTCTATCCCGATCAGGGATCTTCTCTTTGGTCTCATCTCTGCTGCGAGTATTATCCTCATCATTACGATCTTTATCCCTACTAGATTTATCATATGAACGTCTGCTTCGCTCTCTTCCTGCATCAGGCTTTTCCTCTTTAGTATTAACATTTGATATTCGCTTTGCAAATTCAGCAGCAGCAACCAAATTGGGTGGAGGTGCACCAGGTTGGACAGCCTGCAGTTCCTCAGTAGAGTAATCAATGGGAACCAGGGGCCTCATTTTCTTCTCCTTCTGTGCATCATCATCTTCCTCCTCATGGAAAACAGATGGTACAGTAGTCCGCTTTCCAGATCCAACAAGACCAAAACCCAACTTTCTTGCTGGAACATTCCCACTCTGCCGTGTATCTGACGCAGAAACAAAGGCCTCGTTTGATTCATCAACAGAACCATTTTGCATATTCTCATCACCTATCACACACAAACAGAGATCATTTCAGAAAAATAAATATATAAAACAAGATGAACACACCAATTAAATTACAACAAAGCGGAGAAGACAAAAAATACCAGTTATCTGGTTTTCATGACTTGATTCATGCTCATAATGCTGTTCAACTGACTTATCTTTTCTTTTGGTGCTAGCTTCTTCAGCCAACACAGTCTTTTCAGCTCCATTTGCAAAGCGACCAGAGAAAAGCTTTAGTGCATCTCTTTGCTGCTGCAGTTGCAGCTGCTGTTCCTCTGCCCTTTTCTTGGCCTCAGCAATTTCTTTCTCTTCTTTGAGTCTATCAGCCAAGTCATCCTCCTTTTCCCGAAACCTCTTCCTCCTCTTTTCCTCCAAAATACTCCTGCGCAACCTTTTTCTCGAATCATCATCATCATCTTCCTCTTCATCATAGCGAATCTCCTTCTTTCGTTTGCGCTCCCTCTCTTTCTCCCTCTCCTTCTCATACTGCCTCTGCTTCTCCTTCTCCTTTTCTCTTTGCTCCCAATCTCTAAGAAATTTTTCATACTCGCGCTCTGTCTCCTCAATCTTCCTTCTCTGCTCCCTCTCTTTTCTCATCCTTTCCCGCTCTGTTTCTCTTTCTAGTCTCTCAATTTCACGCTCCTTTCCCCTCTTAAGATCTTGCTCTCTGTCTCTACTCCTATCATGCCTACGATCAGGTGAGTTTGTCTCAAGTCGATCATTTTCATTTGTCACTTTACTCTCACTGGTAGTCTCATCATCATTTTTAGCTTCAGCTCCATCTGCAAAATATGCACTCAATATCAGAATATCCTATATTTGAAAAATAATAAGTATCATTAATTCCTCCAGTGTGATTCTCATTAAAATTTGAGGACTTCCGTATAGATTTTGATGATAAGGCATGATAAAGACAATAGAGAGATCAACAAAACCACAAAGATAGAGTGGCAAAAGCTCACCATTTCTCATTAAATCAACATCTGAATTTGATTTTCCAGAGGCATCAGGAGCAGTTAGTGGAGGAGGTGGAGGGAGAGGATTGGTTTTTAACCTCTCCTCAATCATGCCAACAAGCTTCTCTGAAGCATCTCGATCAGCCTCACGGTCTTCATTAGTGACGATGCCAGAGTTGGCAATGTCAACAATATTTTTTTCTTTGTTGTCACTGCTCTTGGAATCCTCAACAACTTCTGTTGAGGATTCAGTCTTTTCATTAGACACTGTATTTTCACCTTCTTTATCAGACCCTGCAGCTGGAGCTTCATTTGGTTTCTTTGCATTTTCAGTTTTCTTTTCGACATACTTCTCCAGATAATCCTTTGTTGCTTGATTAACGTTTACCTGTTGGTATATATCAAATCAATGAAACAAGATAAGAAGGACAACAAGTGACCAAAGGCAGAAATAAATTGTTCAAATAGAAGCATCCGCTCACAGGCACTGAATAATATATCGATTTACCAGTCATTCTAGGATAACATAGACCAGAACCATTTACTGCTTAAGGAATATTACTTAAGGACTCCCACTTACTCTATGGAACATTTAACCAACACTAAAATAAGCTATTTGGGAATAAAAAAGGCATTGAAGTTCCAGTAAAGTGGCCGTTGAAACAATTTTAAGGTGAATAAATATCTAGGAGGATTCAGAAAAGAGATGAGGCAATATACTGGTTGAAAATAGGTCATAATGAAACAACTGCAATTAACCAGAAAAGATTAAATCTATATTACACCTTAATGTTATTCATATTTTTTTACCATGTTATACATAATTCATCATACCATTCAATTTTATATTCCATACATAATTCAGTTTATAAGATACAATCATTTTAAATTCAAGTAAAAGATAGTAGTTTAATCAGATTCAGTTTCTAAATAAACTGAACAGCTTGTCATGTGAATGAAATGCAATAATAATTTAACCTTCATGATTTTCAATCATAGTAAATTTAGAAGCAACCCTATCACACGCACACACAAAACAAAATAAAATAAAAAAACTTAAGACAATCATGGGGGATTGAAAAAAATAATAAAAAGAACTCACCATTAATTCTTGTCCTTCAATATTAAGTTTGCTAAGTAGTCGTAAAGCACGAAGAACTCCTTCAGCGGACTCAAATTCACAAAACCCAAAACTTTTTGGAGCTCCATTAGAGGGACGTTTCCAACTCTTGACAGGTCCACAAAGCTTCAAATAGTTGACACAAAAACATGATATAAATCCAAAGCTAAAAAATAAACATCACCGAAGCTATTTCAAATATGAAAAAGTACATCAATAATAATATCTCACATGAAGAAGAGAGAGCATGAAATCATTGTCCACAGATGGTGATATCTTGCCAATATAAACTGTAGTTTGTGGTTTCTCTTTAGGAGTAACATTGGGAATAGACGGTCTAATGACAGGAGCAATAATTGGGCGAATGCCAGGAACAGGAGGCCGTGGAACTGTTGGAACCACACCAATAGCTCCAGGTGGACGTGGTGGGAATGCAGGCCGAATCATTGCTGGGTAAGGAGAAGGATAGCGGAGAAGTCCTGCATAAATGGAAAACAAATATCTATGCAACCATATCAGAGCAAGTTGGCAAAATAAACACATTGAAAAATGTTTGCAGTGTAACTAAGCACTCTTACAGGAAAAGAATTTTCTAAAAGAATAATTAAATGATTTTACCACACATTAAAACTATAAAGAGATGGCACCACACGCATGGAAACTATCACCAGCTGAATAGCAAACCTGAAGGAAACATCAAGAGAATAGCATCGATTCATAATCATGGCTATGTAGAGTGCACTTACCTTGGACATCCACTTGTTAATAGCCTTATCACATGCACCAATTGCACAATTTTGAAGATTGGATAACATGAGACTTCCAGCATCTCATGCTTGCAAATGAATTATTTAACAAAATTCAATTTTCATATTTCACCATTTAAATGTATCTCAACTGTTAGAGCCCAAGTGCCACAGGAAAAAACACAAAGTGGAGAGAACAAGAAAGAAAAATGTAATTGGGAGGATTGTGATACCTTAGAATACAAAGCCAAGGAGCACTCAGTTGTTAACATGGTCTGCTGCTGGCAATTCATAAACCCATGAATGGGAAATTATCCTTAAAACTACCAAAAAGTATACATCCTACTAAAAAATGAACATGACAGAGTGTGCAATGATTTAGAAGAAAATGGCATAGTTATGAAGTTACCAGAACTCTTCAGCACGCTTTTTTTACATATGTCCATTAAAACTCTAGGTGGCTTTAACTTGAATATGATATTTAAAATCTATATTTCCTTTGAACTCAAAATGCAGTTAAGGAAAACCCAATTAAGGCATGCCAAATAGAAGTGGGGTTCAATAAGCAAATTTGAATTGAAGCCCCTTCAACATGTCTTTCAACCGTATTCAATCAAGACACTTTAGGAGAAAACATCCCATCCGCGCCCCTTCTTTCCATACCTTTCAAAAAATTCCTTACCATTCAATCCCTTCGCTTACATTAACTAAGGATATTACCAGCACAATCATAACATTTGCACCAGAAAAATATCACAGAAAAGGAATAAGCACAAGAACATACATATAAAAAAAATACACATATTCAGATTAAAAATCAATGTTTGAATTAAATTCACAATTATGCACCCACTTTAAATGGAAGGAGTAACCCACCCGGAGGACGCATGGTGCCCGGAGGAACAACTCCCGGTACGGCTGCATATCCATTTGGAATCGAAGCAAACGGTCTAAGAGCAGGATTCGGAACCTGACCCGGAGGCACCTGATATTGCATCAACGGCGGCGGAACAGAACCAGGGGCCGAACTCACGCCGGGCGGCTGCAAGCCAGGAGCTGGAAAATTCGGTAACGGCGAGAACTGTGGAACCGGACGGAAGGAGGGAGGCGCCGGAGGGAGGGCGGTGGCAGCTCCGGAGATCGGTTGTGGAGGAGTCGAGTAGGAAGGAATAGCGGGAGGAGGCTGAGGAGACACCAAGGACACGCTAGGGTTAGGGTTTTGTGGGAGCTGTGCTGTGGTCAAGGAAGGAGCGGGATCGGGTTGGGCGGGTAGCGGATTCGGGTTATCGGAATCGGATTTAGATTGGGAATTGGTAGTATTATCTATGGCTGCGGAAGAGGAGGAAGAATCAGCCATTGAAGGAGAAAGAGATCGATCGATTACTTCAGTAAAGTTTTTCGAAGAATTTTATTAATTTCAAATAAAAGTTCTTAAACTTTCTGTTTTATGATAAAACTTCAAATCAAAATCCAATCTTCAGTTAATGTTGTGATCTAAGTTGCCCTAAAACCTTTATATATAACATAAGTGGAAGGGAAGGAAGAAGCGCGTGAATAAGTTAATTGGGGGAACGACTCCCTGCTTGCCGGTGTACGATTATTGGTTTCAGTTTCCTTAACGTGGCGCTTTTTAATTGGCGGGGAAATTGATGTGAATAAATAATTTTGAAAATAATTTGTGAGTCGCCATCGGCCTTTTGGATCAGGTAGGTCGAATACCTAAAAATTATTTTCTTTAAAGAGTTTTAAGAAAACATCAATAAAAAAATTGAACTGATCTGCGTTTTATAACCAAAAATTCGTTCTTTTTAATAAAAAGGGATTTGTGGTCGGTTACGTTTAGGGAAGGATTAGCACCCCTACAACGCCCAAAATTGGTACTTTTTAATTATAAATTGTCTCTATTATTAAAATTTAAAAATTCAAAAATATATTTAATTTTTAATCTTATTATTTCAAAACTATATAAAATATATTTATTTATTTAAAAATATCAGAAAAGAACTTCTAGGTGCCTTAAGACAGCTCTTTTCTTTGATATTGATAAATATTAATTTAAATAATATTGTTTACTTTTTAATTTTAAAATATCAGAATAGGACATCCAGTTGTATTAAGACTGTCCTTTTCTTCAATATTAAAAATAAATATTTAAAAATTACTATTTATTATATATATATTTATGAATATATAAAAATATTAATCAATATAATAAAAGAAAAATACTACTAAAACAAATATTTAAAAACAATAAAATAAATGAAAACATATAAAATAACTGACTAAATTACAGTAAAACAAAAATCTAATTCATAATTAATCAAAATTATAAGGATTAAATATGTTATTTTCTTATTTAATAATTTAGTGACTAAAATAAAATTATTTAAAATTCGGATATTATAATAAAATAAATTAAAAATATAAACTAGGGATTAAAAAATTATTTATTAAAATTAAGGGATTAAATCCGTTATTTATCCTAAATATATTATTTTAATATAAAGGACTAAAATGAATAAAATTGAAATTCGAAGACTGAATTAAAATTATTATAAATTTGATTTAGTGACTAAAATGTAAAGTTTACAAATTATGAGGACTGCGGATGGGGTTTAACTATTGTATAATTACGCGCATAGTCCTTCCCGAAACGACGTCGTTCGGGAAGGACTATAAAAGGTCCAAACCGGCTGGCCCGAAGGGCCAGTCTTCATTTTTACTTCTCCTCTCTCTCTCTTCTTTGAGAGAAAAAAAATTTTCTCTCTCGCTTCTCTCTAGAACAGAGAGAAGCCAGCCGGCCGACAGCCGTCAGTCGGCGTTAGTCCGCCGTCTACCACCGTCGCCGGCCACCGTCTTCGGTGGCCGGAAATTTTTTTTTTACATCTAAACGTAGATCGGACCGTCCTAATGACGGTTCCGATGTTCTTTTCCGTTAAACGGCTCCCAATTGGAGCAAATCTAAAACGAATACCTTCGGTTTTTCGAAGGTTTTGGTGAGATCCGGCGTTTGGCTTCCTCGGTAAGTCTCTTCTTCCTTTTTCTTTATTTTCTGGTTCTTTGCTGCTGAGATCGTTGGTAATAGTTTGTATCTTCTCTGTTTTTTTTTTCCGGTTCTGTCTTTCTCTTTTTTTTCTGTCTCTCTGTCCCGTCGTTTTTTTTTTCAGGTTCGGGTGGTGGCTTTTATAGCCACCACCGTTGTAGCCGTCGGACCGGTCTGAAGAGGGGGTCTCGGTGAGTCACCGGACTACCAGTGGTGACTCACCCCGTAGCCGTGGCGTGGACGTCTGGCGTTGGAGCTTCTGGAGCGTTCGGTTGGGACGTGGCAGCGGCGGAGGCGGCGAGATAGCAGCGGCGGCCGCGTGTCCCTAGGGTATCAGACCCTAGGGTTTCCATCTGGGGCAATCTGGACCGTTGGATCGTGCCAGATCCAACGGTTGTGATGAGGCGGCCGGCTAGATTAGGGTTAGGAAACCCTAACTGGAAACCCCAAATGTTTAGGGTTTTTGGTTTGATTTGGACCGGTTCTGGTTTGTTTGTAACTGGGCCGGTCCAGTTATAATTGGTCTGTAATTATTTATTTATATATTTATTTAATATGTATTTAATAATAATAATAATGATAATGATAATAATAATAATAATAATAATAATAATAATAATAATAATAATAATAATGATAATAATAATAATAATAATAATAATAATAATAATAATAATAATAATAATAATATGGATAAAAAAATTAGTATCTTCAGCTGCCCCTCTTTGCTCATTCTTGTGTTAACAAGAATAGGGCAAAGATGAAAAGATAATAATTTTTTTTTATCCATTTGGCTTTACTTTGATCATAATGGATATATTGAATAAATTCTTCTCTCTCTCCAGATGAGTTCTTCTTATTATGAACTTTCTGCTGGGGATGATGATGACCTCCTTTCTGTGATAGAGTCATTCAAAAGGTTGAATAAGCTCTTGATGAATTCTTCTCATTATGAACTTTCTCTAGAAAGACTGATGCTAATCTATCTCCTTCTGTGATAGAATTATGCAAAAAGTTGAACAAGTTCTTCTTATTATGAACTTCTTCTTTCTTCTTCAGATGAGTTCTTCTCATTATGAACTCTCTCTGGCAATGTTGATCTATCAAATGATGAATTCAAACCAAAAATTTGAACAAGTTCTTCTCATTATGAACTTCTTCTTCCTTCTTCAGATGAGTTCTTCTCATTATAAACTTTCTCTGGAAAAAATAATCCATCCAGTGATGAATTCAGATAAAAGGTTGAACAAATTCTTCTTATTATGAACTTCTTCTTCCTTCTTCAGATGAGTTCTTCTCATTATGAACTTTCTCTGGAAAGGCTGATCCATCAATTGATGAATTCAGGTAAAAGGTTGAACAAATTCTTCTCATTATGAACTTCTTCTTCCTTCTTCAGATGACGAGTTCTTCTCATTATGAACTCTTCCTGGCAATGTTGATCCCTCAAATGATGAATTCAAACAAAAGGTTGAACAAGTTCTTCTCATTATGAACTTCTTCTTCTTTCTTCAGATGAGTTCTTCTCATTATGAACTCGAACTGGAAAAGCTGATCCCTCAAGTGATGGGTTTGAATCTTTGCTAAAGTTTTTGAAATTCCTGTTAAAAATTCAACATAGATGAAAATGAATGAAAATGCACCTATTTTTGTAAACACCTAAAATATGATGCATGAATGTTAATTTATTTGATTTCAGATTGGTGAATTGAGTATTTCTTCAATTGTAAAAACCCAATAGATTTTTCTTCTTCAAATGAAAGAATCTATCATCTTTGACCAATGTAGATATAATGTCACAAAAATTTCTTGAGAATAAAACTCAATAATACAGGCTCTTGAAAAACTTGCATTCAGGCAACATGTTGATTCTGATAACAACTCATCTGATTATGAAGTGACCTTTCAAGATGATTTCACAGATATCGATAGTTCTTCTAATACCGAGAAATCTTGAATTCTGATTCTGATGAGGAGAATGAACTGTTATACTTGACAAAAATGGGATTCTCAAAGGCTGAAGCTTCAATAGCCATGTAGAGATGTGTGGTCCAAATTCATCAATTGCAGTATTGGCAAATTTTATATGTGCTGTTCAAATGACTAAAAATGCTGACGCACTTCTTCCGGTAAAAGATGGGAAGCCATTATGTACTGATCCCAATTACAAGAAAAGACGAAACTTGTGCTATGATTTTTGGGAAAGGAATAAGCAAAAGAAGCTTGAAAAGAAGCTTCTTAATGAAGACGATCATGCAGTTCATCTTTTAATTCCAATGATTGGTTCTGTAGTTCCTACCAAACCAGATCAGATAACTCAAAGAACACTTCCAGAAGATGCTATTGAGTCTCCTTATTTCTACTATGAGCAAATTCATCTTCCAAATTCAATGATTGGTTCTGTCCAACCAGATCAGATAACTCAAAGAACACTTCCAGAAGATGCTATGAACAAATTCATCTTCTAAATTCAATGATTGGTTTTGCCAAACCAGATCAGATAACTCAAAGAACACTTCCAGAAGATGCTATGAGCACATTCATTTGTTCCATTTAATGTTTGGACTGGGATATCACAGTACTTATTCGATGTAAAGCCAGAATTTGTAGATTCGAAGCATTTTCATGCTGTCACACTGAAAATAGGCTATATTCATAATCTGCCAATTAAGAACAGAGTTTCTCTTATTATGCTTCCTCCATGTGCTGATGCTTTTCCATTGACAAAGAAATGATGGCCTTCTTGGAATCCAAAAACAAAGTTGAACTGTTTATAAACTTGTACAGGAAGTGCCAAATTGACAGAAAGGATCTGTAAGGTTCTTGAAGCTTATGACAATGAGCCACCTTAGAGTATCCAGAAGTATGTTCTTAATGAGTGCTGAAAATGGAATCTAGTATGGGTTGGAAGGAATAAAGTTGCTCCACTTGAACCTGATGAGGTGGAAATACTTCTAGGTTTCCTTAAAAACCATACATAAGGATCTGTTTAGAGACATGTTTCCCAGTGATATCAATGTCTTGTTTCTTTTTGCTGGAATCAGTGCTGCAAAGATCGCCTTCTACTGTCTTAGTATATCTTTGAAAACAGAGGTGCAAGAACTGAATGGTGATCGGTTGGAGCAATTGATGAGTAGATTTGGCGGATTTGACCTTGTTGCCGGTAGCATCCCGTGTAACAATCTTGATGTTCATGGCTTTAAGATGGTGATGATTTGCTTATTTTGTATTCCATGTATTTAAAAGTATTAACATAAAGTGATATTCAGAAATCTTTAATTTATTTCAAAATTATGTTAAATCATAGAAGAATAAATTGAATTTCCAAAAATAAATTGAATCTCAAATAAATTGAACTTGAAATAGATAGAATTGTATCCAAAGTTCTGGCAAACATAAGAATAATAAAAATTCAAATGTCTCAACAAATTATTAGCATAAGTATTTCTAAATTAATCACATTGACACAATTTAGAGAAATGATGTAAGCTTTTGTCTGGAAGATCTCAAACGTTGTCGAAATGCTTGTAGATGTGAAGTTTCTTCCAAACTGTCAAAATCTTAAGAGAGTTCAATTGCCAGATGCCTAATGTCAAACTGCATTTGAGCAGCCTTTTCAGGTTCTCAACTCAAATCCTTCCTTTGGTTACAAGATGCCCTTTGCGGGTTTTCA
This sequence comes from Hibiscus syriacus, assembly GCF_006381635.1. Classification (NCBI taxonomy): domain Eukaryota; kingdom Viridiplantae; phylum Streptophyta; class Magnoliopsida; order Malvales; family Malvaceae; genus Hibiscus; species Hibiscus syriacus. The sequence continues at coordinate 8,329,245 of NW_024061960.1, read as the reverse complement.
CCTTGACCCCCCCTTTTCCTTTTTTTTTTCTTTTTCTTCAAGCATAATATTTCTTGACAGAATCCGAGTTTATTGGATTTCTCAGAATTTTTCCATCCATTTTTGCCAAGATCAACGCTCCTCCGGAAAAGGCCTTTTTCACAACGTATGGCCCTTCCCAATTAGGCATCCATTTCCCACGGAAATCTTTATGTATAGGCAAAATCTTTTTTAGTACTAGATCACCCTCTTGGAATTCTCTTGGATGTACTTTTTTGTCATGAGACTTCATCATCCGTTTCTGATACATCTGTCCATGGCAAATAGCTTTCAATCTTTTCTCCTCAATAAGGTTCAATTGATCAACTCTAGCTTGGATCCATTCAGATTCATCCAATTTTGTTTCTCTCAATATTCGAAGCGATGGAATCTCAACTTCAATTGGTAAGACTGCTTCCATTCCGTAGACTAGAGAAAATGGTGTTGCCCCAGTAGATGTTCGAACAGTAGTTCGGTATGCATATAAAGCAAAAGGTAACTTCTCGTGCCAATCTTTGTAAGTTTCAGTGGTCTTTGTAATGATTCTCTTGATGTTCTTGTTTGCTGCTTCAACCGCCCCATTCATCTTTGGACGATACGCCACTGAGTTTGCATGTTTGATTTTAAACTGCGCACAAAGTTCGGTCATCATTTTGTTGTTCAGGTTCAGAGCATTATCTGTAATGATCCTTTCTGGTAGGCCATACCGGCAAACTATCTCTTTCTTTATGAATTTGCAGACTGTGGACCTCTTAATATTGGTATATGAAGCAGCTTCAACCCATTTGGTAAAATAATCAATTGCCACAAGGATGAAACAATGTCCATTCGATGCTTTTGGTGTGATTGCTCCCATGACATCTATTCCCCACATAGAAAACGGCCAGGGTGCTGTCATTACATGTAAAGGAGATGGGGGTACATGAATCTTGTCTGCATATATCTGGCATTTATGACATTTCCTTGCATAATCAATGCAATCTGTGTACATAGTAGCCCAATAATATCCATATCTCATTATTTTTCTGGCCATGGAAAGACCATTTGCATGTGTTCCACATATTCCACTGTGTACTTCTTCAATGACGTTTCGAGCTTCACTGGTATTTAAACATATCAATAGCATTTGATCATTGCTTCTTCTATACATAATCTCGCCATCAAGAAAATATCCAGCAGCCATTCTTCTCAAGGTTCTTTTATCAATTTCCGATGCATTTGGTGGATAACTTTGATTTTTGATATATTGCAGGATATCATAATACCATGGTTTACCATCTACCTCTTCTTCCACACTATAACAATGTGCAGGAGTTTCATAAACTTGCATTTTGATTGGCATCATATCAACTTTCTTAGTTGCCTGAAACATAGCAGCTAATGTAGCCAAAGCATCTTCCATTTGATTTTCTTCTCGAGGGAGATAATTGAAGGTAACTCTCTCAAATTCTTTTACTAATTCGAGTGTAAAATTTCGGTATTCCAACAATTTGGGGTCTTTTGTTTCCCATTCTCCTCGCAATTGATACACCACCAAGGATGAATCTCCATATATCTTGAGAAATTTGATTTTTCTTTCTATAGCTGCTTTCAATCCCATGACACAAGCTTCATATTCTGCCATGTTATTGGTGCAAAAGAACTCCAGTCTACTCGTAAAGGGATAATAAATATTTTCTGGAGAAATTAACACTGCCCCAATTCCTCGTCCCAAAGCATTAGATGCTCCATCAAAATAAAGCTTCCAAGTTGCAAATTCATCATTTGTTCTGACTTCTTCATTCATGGATATGCACAACAGATCTTCATCGGGAAAATTAAAGTTCAAAGGCTGATAATCATTTGATACACGACTGGCCAGAAAATCAGCTATGACACTTCCTTTTATCGCTTTTTGGTTGACATATACAATATCAAACTCAGATAATAACATCTGCCATCTAGCCATTCTGCCTGTCAAAGCTGGTGATTCCATTAAGAATTTCAAAGGATCAAGTTTTGATATCAACCAAGTAGTATGGTATAACATATATTGTCTGAGTCTTCGAGTAGTCCACACCAAAGCACAACATAATTTTTGTATTGGTGGATATCGAATTTCACAATCAGTAAATTTCTTGCTCAGATAATAAATAGCTTTTTCTTTTCTTCCAGATTCATCATGTTGTCCTAGTACACATCCCATCGAATTTTCGAAGACCGTCAAATAGAGAATTAATGGTCTATCAGGCATTGGTGATACTAAAATTGGGGCATTGGATAAATACTTCTTAATAATATCCAAAGTTTCTTGACATTCTTCATTCCAGACTTCAGGATTGTTCTTTCGAAGTAATTTGAACACTGGATCACATTTGTCAGTTAATTGAGAAATGAACCGAGATATATAATTTAATCTTCCCAAAAAGCCTCGAACTTCTTTTTTTGTATTGGGTGGTGGAAGATCTTGAATTGCTTTGACTTTATCTGGATCAATCTCGATTCCTTTTTTGTTGACTACAAATCCCAAAAGTTTTCCGGAAGTTACCCCAAAAGTGCATTTTGCGGGGTTGAGCTTTAATTGATACTTCCTCAATCTCTGGAAAAGCTTTCTCAGATTTTGAATATGTTCTTCTTCAGTCCTGGACTTGGCAATCATGTCATCTACATATACTTCAATCTCTTTGTGCATCATGTCATGAAACAAAGTTACCATGGCTCTTTGATATGTTGCCCCTGCATTTTTCAATCCAAATGGCATTACTTTATAACAGAATGTGCCCCACATGGTTATAAATGTTGTTTTTTCCATGTCTTCAGGATTCATTTTTATCTGATTATATCCTGAAAATCCATCCATAAATGAAAACCATGCATGTCCTGCAGTATTGTCCACCAATGTGTCTATGTGGGGTAATGGAAAACTATCTTTTGGACTAGCTTTGTTGAGATCTCTGTAATCCACACACATTCGAACTTTCCCATTTTTCTTTGGTACGGGAACAATGTTGGCTACCCATTCTGGGTATTTAGATGCTTGTAGGAAACCTGCATTGATCTGTTTCATCACTTCTTCTTTGATTTGCAACAACATTTCTGGCCTCATTCGTCTGAGCTTTTGTTGGACCGGTTTATATTCTGGATTGATTGGAAGCTTGTGTATCACTATATCTGTGCTTAAACCAGGCATATCTTGATAAGACCAGGCAAAGATATCTTTGAACTCTTGAAGGAGATTTATCAATTCTTGTTTTATCTGGATGGTCAGAGTAGTACCAATTTTCACCTCTTTCATTTCTTCATCTGTTCCCAAATTCACAATCTCAACCTCTTCCTTGTGGGGTAGAATTTGTTTATCTTCTTTTTCTACCAATCTTAATAGTTCAGTAGGAATATCACATTCCAGTTCATTCTCACAACCATTGATTTCTTCCAGACATATAGGCTGCTCTAAATTTATCACTGGATTAAATTTAGGAATACACATGCTATTAACACGGTGACACCTGCAAATTTAAGTCGGACATATTTCCGAAAGAATATAGTAAATTTATGAAATGTAAAAATGTAATAAAATGTAAAGAATGATTGCCATCTAAAAATTTTAAAGAAAATTTCTTATATTTAACATAATTTCTTTTACAATATAACAAAAAGTTTTTCATATTTTTGAACTAAACATAAAGATTAGTTCTGAATATTACTCTGCATTAATATTAAAAACTATAGGAAGATCTTCAGTGGTCCAATTGGTGAGTATTTCTCCAGGAAGACATGGTCGAATCCTATCCAAGTATTTGCCAATTTTGTTGTCATTTATGATCATGTTGATAAATAATCCATTCATAGCTTCTTCAACTATGTCTTGATCTTTCGTCAACTTCTCTTCTTTAAAGGCTTCAACAAGCTGCTGTTCTACATTAATTGTTCCCCCTGATCTGAATGTTGTCTTCAACTGTGGGAAAGACATGTATTTCCAAAGGATTTCTCCCCCTTTCAATTTTGCCTTTCTGTCTTCACATCTTCTTTTCATCTCTTTGTTCTTTTGCTGAAGATTGGGCTTAAACCCTAGCCCAAAACGGTCTTTTTTCATCTTTATACTGATAGGAACTGGAATCCCTTGAAGACTCTTTCCTAGACCTTTCCCAGCTTTAGCTCCGATGCCTAAAGTTTGTTGTACCGTCATCTTGGTGCAATCAGACAATCTGGGATATGGAATTTTGCTTCCTTCTGCAATAAAGGTTGTATTTACAAATTCAAGAGCTCGAAAAGAGCATTCAAGAGCATCATCATTGGTGTCGATATATGGAACATCGCTTGTTACAGACGCAATGATTTCTTCTTCAGCACCGACGCATATTAGTTGTCCATCAACAACAAATTTCAATTTCTGATGTAATGAAGAAGGAACGGCTCCTGCTGAATGAATCCATGGCCTCCCTAATAGACAATTATATGTGGGGTGGATGTCCATCACCACAAAGTCAATATTGTACACGACTGGGCCGATTAACAACGGTATTTCCATTTTCCCAAGCACTTCTTTTTGAGTACCATCAAATGCTCGTACCACATTCTGATAACTCTTCATGTGTGATTGATCCAGAGGCATTCTTTGAAGTGTAATTAGAGGCATCAAGTTGAGAGCGGATCCATTGTCAATCAATACTCCTGGCAACACATGACCATGACAGTGTGTCATGATGTTCAAAGCTTTTACTGACCCCATTCCGCCTTCCGGTATTTCATCATCTGTGAATGTTATATAATTGTCAGCGGCTATATGTCCCACAATTCTGTCAAGTTTATTGAGGGATATATCTTCAGGGATAAATGTTTGATTGAGAATTTTCATCAAAACATTTCTATGTGCTTCTGAATTCATCAATAGATCAAGAATAGAAATTCTTGCTTGTTGTTTGTGTAGTTGTTCAACCACACTATACTCACTATGTTTCAGGAATTTCAAAAATTCTTGGGCTTGTTTTTCTGTCACAGGCTCATTAAATGCTGGAAGTGATTCATCCTCAAATACCTTCTGAGGTATTGCCATGGTTTTTCCTTTTGCTTTCACTTGTTCTGAAGCATTGGATGTTTCGGGAGAGTAACATCTCCCACTTCTTGTAAAGAAACCGACCTCGCTCACTGCTTCAGACGTCGATGTTGTACTCAGGCTTTGTATTTTCTCTTCTGTTTTTTCTAAAGAAACAGGTCCTCCTACCATTGAAACATTGGTAGTATAATTCCAAGGTACCCTGCGGGTATCTTTGTATGGAAATGGTAAAGGAGTGGTGATAACTACTTTCGGCTTTATTGGTACAGGAATCATCGTAGATGATTTCACATTAATGATCACATGATCATTTATTCTTTGACTTGGTTTAGAATCCTCTGATGAGCAAACATCATCTTCTTTTTTCCCTGGTTCTTCTTCAAAGAATTTTATTTCTCTATTGTTCATCAATTTCTGCACCAAATCCCTAAACTTAGGACATAGTTGAATTTTATGCCCTTTCTCCTGATGATATTCACAATAATTCTTGCCTTCATTCTGCTTTGGCCTGAATTGTTGTGGAATTATACCGGCTAAAGAGAGTTGTTGGAACACCCAAACAAACGGAGATTTAATTTCAGAAATGTCAGTTTTTGCTTTCTTTCTGTTCTCTTCCTGAATTGCATTCACGTTTTTATCTCCATGATTTGGCAATGGATGATTTGATGCAGATGGTGTATTGAATTCCAACTTCCCAGTGTTGATCAAATTTTGAACCACCCTTTTGAATGCCAAACAGTTTTCAATAGAATGACCCGTGATTCCTTCATGGTAAACACAGTGTGCCTTTGTATCATACCAAGGAGGGAATGGTGGTTGCATGGGAACCAAAGGATAGGGCCGTATGACATCTGCCTTTAACAGCGAATCGTAGATCTCAGCATATGGTACTGGTAAAGGTGTAAAAGACAACCTTTCATTTTCCTTTCGAGATCCTCTGGAATCTGCTCGATTAGTGTTTGTTTCCTCTTTCTTAACCCTTGGCTGAGTTATTGTAACACTTTTCGATGAATCCTTGCTGTAAGAATTTGCATTATTGACTTCATTCTCCTTTTTCCGGTACGTAGGTCTTTTGGAACTAGACCCATCATTTGATTCAATCTTGCCACTTTTCAAGACATTTTCAATGAGTTCTCCAGAAATGACCAAATCTGCAAAATTTCTGGTTGCATTCCCCATTAGATGATTTAAATAAGGAGCCTTCAAGGTATGAACAAATATTACTGTGGCCTCTTTTTCTGACAAAGGTGGTTGAACTTGGGCCGCAGTGTCACGCCATCTCTGGGCATACTGTCTGAATGTTTCGTTATTCTTTTTCTCCAAATTTTGGAGAGTCCATCTATCAGGGACCATGTCTGTTACATGGCGATACTGCTCTAAAAATGCTTTAGCCAAATCTTTCCAGGATCTAATGTTGGCTTTGGTCAATTGAGTATACCATTTTAAAGCCGGTCCTGTCAAACTATCCTGGAAGCAGTGAATTAACAATTTCTCGTCTTTCACATACCCTGCCATTCTTCGACAAAACATAGTAATATGGGATGAAGGGCATGTAGTACCATCATATTTATCAAATTCGGGAGCCTTGAACTTGATGGGGAGGATTAGGTCTGGAACCAAACTCAACTCACTAGCGTCAAACCCATAGAATGATTCAGTTATTTCCACAGATTTCATTCGTTCTTCTAAGCTCTTGATCTGTCTGGTCAGCTCTTCATTTACTTTTTGTTTCTCATTCATCTCATTCAAATCTGGGATCAAATGCTCAGTATTAAGATCCCCTATTTTCACATCGGATATAAGCGGATTTTTGCTTGAAGATGCAGGATTCACTTGTTGATCTTCATGTGGTTTGGCTTCTTGTAATGCAGATGTACGAGCATTGATTTGTATAGGTGTAGTACCAGAATGATAAATTGGTTCTGGTGGAAAACCTAGAGGATATATGGGTTCTTGGTCTAAAGATACAGGATTTTCATGCATTTTTCCAATGATAGCCTGCCTTTTAAACATGTCCTCTATTTTCTTCATCATACTGTCTTATGAATTTGCAATACTAGCTTCTATTTTTTCCAGCTTCATTCTCATTTCCTCTTGTTCTTTATGATGCTGTTCCTCAATACGCTGTATTTTATCCTCCATAATTCTCTTAGTAGCTTGTCTAGTACCGTAGTGATGTGGTATTTCTCTTTTGGCCAGAATAATTGCGATTGAAAAATCTTTTATTATTTTTTTTCAAATTTTAATTAATGAATCTTATCTTAATAATAAAAAATTATAACATTATTCATAAAGAAAATTATGAAATGAATGATGAATGTATGCAAAATGTATGTATGCAAAAAAGGTATTGATCCCAAAAAGTTAACTGTCATAGAACAACTTTCATCGGCATACAAAAGTTTCTTTATAATAGCTCATAACTACAGATAAGGCATAGCTTTCCTATTAAGCTCTATAATTTCTTTCATTAACCATGAAACCTTCTTTCCACACTTAGAAACTGGATCAACTTGATGCTCAATTATTTTGGCTTCAACAGTTAGTTCCCCAACATATCTGGCAACTTCGCTCATTTGTACCATGGCCTCGAACACCATATTACTTCTTTCATCACTTCTTTCAACATAAAACTCAGTTGACTTTTGCCATTGTTCATTTGTTCCTTCAAGAGTCTGCTCTAACTCAGTGATCCTGACTTGACAATTGTGCAGAATTTTTTCAAGATCTCTAATGCGTCTTCGCAGTGAAGCATTTTCCTCATTACTTTCTTTGAGGTCATTAGGTCCTAGACGAACCTTTTCTTGAAACAATGATTCCTCAAGTTGCAAAATGTAAGCATTAAACTCTGAATTTTTGTTTCTAGACTGATCCAGATCTTCTTCAAGTTTTATTCGTGCTTCTTGCGTTCTTTGATTAAGCTTCTGGATCTGAACATCTTTGTTTCTGCATCTTCGCTTCCAATTTCTAGCCACTTCCTGCTCTACCTCAAGTCTGGTGTTGAAATTTTTTCTTTCCAGCTCCCATTTTTCTTTTTCAACATTGGATTCTTCCATCTTTTGGCCTCTGACTTCAAGTTCAGCAATCAACTGGTTCATTTCAGATTCAAATCCATTGAACATGATATTTTTCTCACCTTCAAATTTATTCAAAATGTCATTCTTCATTTCTTCTAAATCTTTGGCTCGATCTCTTTCTCTTTGCATTTCATTCATGATCTCGCGATGCTCAGCCTTGTGTTTTATAATTCGCTCTCTTCTGTCGACCTCAAAATCTTCCATTTTTTGCTTTCCTTTCTCAAGGCTTTTGAGTAGACGGCTATTCTTTCCTTTCAGATCTTCAACTCGTCTTTTCTCGATGTTCAACTCTTTATTCATCTGTATTGTTGCTTGGCTTGATCCTGATGCTTTTCGGGATTTATATAACTCCTGGTAATTTTTCTGTAAGGCTCTGTACTCATCCTCACCTTTTTCTTTATCTTTTCTCAACATTGCACATTGTGATGAATGAAAGTCAATATCAACCCCCAACATAGCTTTATCTTGTCTCATTTGCTCTAATTCTTTCGACCAGCCTTCTCTTTCTGCTTCAAACTCAGCTCTCAAAATTTCAATTTCTGACGGAACCACCTTAATGCGCTCTTCCATAGAGATATCCTCAATTTGATCTGGTAGAGGAATATTTTCGTTTTTTCTGACAGATCTCCATTCTTCATAATCAGGAGTTAGCATTTCTTTTGCTGCTTTAGCTCGGATACAAAAAGTTGTTTTCCAAGCTGTAACGGCTTCCATGATACTTCTTTTATAATTTTTGCTGTGGTATGCAAACTCAGATGACTGTAATCCAGCAGTGACAGGTACAAATTGGCGACCTTCATACTGTCTTATAACCAGAAGTGGTGTATATCCAATTCATCCCCATAATCCGAGCAGCATTATCCAGTTGTAATCACCACACCTGTAAAAGAATTCCCTTTGTATTTGCCACGGGGCTCGCCAAACAATGTCATTGCTTTGCAGATTTTGAAAGGCATTAATCCACATATCTTTCTTAATTTCTTTCGACCATTCCTGCTCTAGAAATTCTTTTAATGGTGAGTAATCCGTATTAAAGCGTCGGAATGAAACCTTTTCTGTCTTCCAGAAATGACTACGGATCCAAACATATAACAACTGGGTACATCCTGAGAATCGTCCACCTCCTAGCCTTCTACAAGCATTTAACGATCTGAAAGTCTCTGCTAGGATTGCAGAAGCAGGATTAATCTTTTTTGGCAGTTGTTCAAACAAATCTACCACTGCAGCTTCAACATATCCCAATACTTTTGGGAAGATGACCATACCATACATACCCAGAGCAAATAAATCGAACCGTACTTTAATATCTGGATGACTCTGAATAAGTTCTTTAATGTTGGTCCAAGCAATGCCTTCGCTTTCGCCTTTTTGTTTTGTACGGGATGCCACCCATTCTTCTCGTACCCCGGCAATCTTTGCTAATTTAACTCGAAAGGGTTGAGTTTTAATTGACTTTGAATAGATTCGATTCTCCAAAGCCCCATCTATATGTAGCAAAGTTGTGTATTCTTCAATAGTAGGGACCAAATCCTCTTTATTGAGAGTGAAGCAATTGTACCCTGGATTCCAGAATTGAATTAGGGCTCTGAGTAATTCATCATCAACTTCTACATAGAGCAGATATGGGATGTCTCCGTACGTCTGATAAAACTGCAATTTTTTGTTTGAATCCCAACTTTCCCAAATGCTTCGCAAATCTTGCGTATCATTTCTTTTTAGGGAAACTGGAGCATAGCTGGCCAAGTCAGATACATAATCATCCTGCAGACTGTCTCCTTCTTGTCTTTGTAAGTCCTCAGCCCACTGTCTTACTTCTGAGTTTAGAATTACTTGATTTGAACACTTTTTATCCATAGATGAAGGCTTTCCAATGAGACAATTAACACAAGGATCAATGTCTTTTATCATGTATGATGCAATGCAAACAGAAAAATAAAGAACACACAAAAAGAAAATAAATTAGTTTACATAATAAAGAAATCTAACATTTACATAAATAATTTTTATTTAAACATGCTTTTCTAAATTTAAATAATTTAAATAAACATGTAATTTAAATAATAAATAAATTAACAAGAAAGTCAGAATTCATTTCTCCTGTGTGTGTACACCTATTTTGGACAAAATTTCGGCATGACTTCTGATCGGAAGAGTTTCTAAGGTTCTTTATATGCAGGGTTTCAGATATAAGAATCAAGGTACCCGAATTGTCTTTGTTAGTGCCCCCTTGGGTTGCTAACCCTCAATCCTAGTCCATCACAGACTAAAATGGATCGAGTTCAATTCGAGGGGATACATTTCTCTATGCCTGACACGGAGAATAAATTCTCACAAAGACATAGAGCATATGAACCCCGAAAGTTACTTGCTAGGTCTGACACGGAGAATAAATTCTCACGAAGACGTCGCTTTCACTCCCACTTAAAAGGGACAACTCAATTATAGAGTTTTATGTTATGCAATGCAAGTGTTGTGTGTGAGGAGAAATGTTCAAACCTTTGACAGAAAAATAAATACTGAAATAAAATACTTGCAAATAAAATAAAACATATAAATATTATAAAAATAATAAATAAAAAATTTGAAAAGAAAAAAATTAAAAATTAAATATATGAATTTTTAATTTTTAATTAATAGAGACAGTTCATAATTGATTTTTAAAAGTTTGACCGGGTCCCCAGCAGAGTCGCCAAGCTGTCGTAACCGGTTTTCGTCCGGGCACGAAATTTTTTAATTGGCGGGGAAATTGATGTGAATAAATAATTTTGAAAATAATTTGTGAGTCGCCATCGGCCTTTTGGATCAGGTAGGTCGAATACCTAAAAATTATTTTCTTTAAAGAGTTTTAAGAAAACATCAATAAAAAATTGAACTGATCTGCGTTTTATAACCAAAAATTCGTTCTTTTTAATAAAAAGGGATTCGTGGTCGGTTACTTTTAGGGAAGGATTAGCACCCCTACAACGCCCAAAATTGGTACTTTTTAATTATAAATTGTCTCTATTATTAAAATTTAAAAATTCAAAAATATATTTAATTTTTAATCTTATTATTTCAAAACTATATAAAATATATTTATTTATTTAAAAATATCAGAAAAGAACTTCTAGGTGCCTTAAGACAGCTCTTTTCTTTGATATTGATAAATATTAATTTAAATAATATTGTTTACTTTTTAATTTTAAAATATCAGAATAGGACATCCAGTTGTATTAAGACTGTCCTTTTCTTCAATATTAAAAATAAATATTTAAAAATTACTATTTATTATATATATATTTATGAATATATAAAATATTAATCAATATAATAAAAGAAAAATACTACTAAACAAATATTTAAAAACAATAAAATAAATGAAAACATATAAAATAACTGACTAAATTACAGTAAAACAAAAATCTAATTCATAATTAATCAAAATTATAAGGATTAAATATGTTATTTTCTTATTTAATAATTTAGTGACTAAAATAAAATTATTTAAAATTCGGATATTATAATAAAATAAATTAAAAATATAAACTAGGGATTAAAAAATTATTTATTAAAATTAAGGGATTAAATCCGTTATTTATCCTAAATATATTATTTTAATATAAAGGACTAAAATGAATAAAATTGAAATTCGAAGACTGAATTAAAATTATTATAAATTTGATTTAGTGACTAAAATGTAAAGTTTACAAATTATGAGGACTGCGGATGGGGTTTAACTATTGTATAATTACGCGCATAGTCCTTCCCGAAACGACGTCGTTCGGGAAGGACTATAAAATGTCCAAACCGGCTGGCCCGAAGGGCCAGTCTTCATTTTTACTTCTCCTCTCTCTCTCTTCTTTGAGAGAAAAAAAATTTCTCTCTCGCTTCTCTCTAGAACAGAGAGAAGCCAGCCGGCCGACAGCCGTCAGTCGGCGTTAGTCCGCCGTCTACCACCGTCACCGGCCACCGTCTTCGGTGGCCGGAAATTTTTTTTTACATCTAAACGTAGATCGGACCGTCCTAATGACGGTTCCGATGTTATTTTCCGTTAAACGGCTCCCAATCGGAGCAAATCTAAAACGAATACCTTCGGTTTTTCGAAGGTTTTGGTGAGATCCGACGTTTGGCTTCCTCGGTAAGTCTCTTCTTCCTTTTTCTTTATTTTCTGGTTCTTTGCTGCTGAGATCGTTGGTAATAGTTTGTATCTTCTCTGTTTTTTTTTTTCCGGTTCTGTCTTTCTCTTTTTTTTCTGTCTCTCTGTCCCGTCGTTTTTTTTTCAGGTTCGGGTGGTGGCTTTTATAGCCACCACCGTTGTAGCCGTCGGACCGGTCCGAAGAGGGGGTCTCGGTGAGTCACCGGACTACCAGTGGTGACTCACCCCGTAGCCGTGGCGTGGACGGCTGGCGTTGGAGCTTCTGGAGCGTTCGGTTGGGACGTGGCAGCGGCGGAGGCGGCGAGATAGCAGCGGCGGCCGCGTGTCCCTAGGGTATCAGACCCTAGGGTTTCCATCTGGGGCAATCTGGACCGTTGGATCGTGCCAAATCCAACGGTTGTGATGAGGCGGTCGGCTAGATTAGGGTTAGGAAACCCTAACTGGAAACCCCAAATGTTTAGAGTTTCTGGTTTGATTTGGACCGGTTCTAGTTTGTTTGTAACTGGACCGGTCCAGTTGTAATTGGTCTGTAATTATTTATTTATATATTTATTTAATATGTATTTAATAATAATAATAATAATAATAATAATGATAATAATAATAATAATAATAATAATAATAATAATAATAATAATAATAATAATAATAATATGGATAAAAAAATTAGTATCTTCAGAGGAGTCGAGTAGGAAGGAATAGCGGGAGGAGGCTGAGGAGACACCAAGGACACGCTAGGGTTAGGGTTTTGTGGGAGCTGTGCTGTGGTCAAGGAAGGAGCGGGATCGGGTTGGGCGGGTAGCGGATTCGGGTTATCGGAATCGGATTTAGATTGGGAATTGGTAGTATTATCTATGGCTGCGGAAGAGGAGGAAGAATCAGCCATTGAAGGAGAAAGAGATCGATCGATTACTTCAGTAAAGTTTTTCGAAGAATTTTATTAATTTCAAATAAAAGTTCTTAAACTTTCTGTTTTATGATAAAACTTCAAATCAAAATCCAATCTTCAGTTAATGTTGTGATCTAAGTTGCCCTAAAACCTTTATATATAACATAAGTGGAAGGGAAGGAAGAAGCGCGTGAATAAGTTAATTGGGGGAACGACTCCCTGCTTGCCGGTGTACGATTATTGGTTTCAGTTTCCTTAACGTGGCGCTTTTTAATTGGTGAAAATATGGGTGCGGATTCAACTGAAGTCAAATTTGGTAATTTTCATAGGATTAGGAATCTAATAAAAAAATCATTTCTTTGAAAATTTACTTATGATTCTATTAGATGATTGTAATATGTTTATTGAAATTAGTTATTTTTATAAGTGTTTAATATTTGTTTGGTATATGTATTATATAACTTTTTAATATTATATATATTATTTTAATTTAATTATTTTATCTCCTTTCGTCAAAGAATCTTAAATAATAACAATAATTATTACATGTAGTATTCTTTTTAAAAATCATTTATTTATTTAAGATGTATTATAAAATTTACCCTCAAAGTTTATTTTTTAGAAAATAAATTATTTAAGTAATTACATTTTACGTGATTATTTAATTATATAAATAAATGAAATAATTGAGTATAAAATTAAATTAATAAATTTTTATTAATTTTTATAAATATAAATAATAAATATTAATTAGATAGCTTTTACTTATATTATAATATAATAAAGTTGTTGTAATTTTAATAAGATTGTAATCAAATTATATAAGATAATTAATTATGAAAATTGATTTTAAAATAATCAAATTTTGAATTAAAAATAAGAGTAAACTATGTATTTAGTCACTCATATATTCTTGCGGTTTTATTTTGATCACCTGACTGTTTTTTTTAATTAGACCCAACGTTATGTTTTTATTATGTTTTGGTCATATGTTGTTAGAAAATTAATAACAATACTGATGTGTCACCATAAGATAATGGCATGTCATTGTTGAAAAATAAAATATTATCATGTCAATAATTTTGCTTATTTTTTTTACAATGAATGACAAAAACGGCATAAAGTTATAACGTTAGATATAATTTCAGTGGATGAATAAAACAAAACCACATGAATAAATGCGTAACTAAATACTTAGTTTATCCTAAAAGTAATTCAACCATTAATTAAACTATATAAAGTTAATAGAAGTATGTACCAAATAGGCCTGGAATATGGGCCTAAGGGATTTCGCGCCGAGTGCATTTATCTCGTTGCTACTAACATGTTTGAATAAATGGATTTTGGACTTTTAGGTCCGTTAACTTGAAATTTAACGACGTTCGTATGATATATTTTTCACATTTGGATTTGATTTAAAATTAACGAAATTAATTCGATCCACAATAATCATACATTAAGAACATAATTTGTTTAATCCTAAAACCCATCAAATACATAAAATGTTGTTCATATGTCACTATAACCCAGTAGGAAAAATGTTTCATTCTCAGTTTTGTTAGGCCTTGGGGACTGGTTTGTAAAATCATCACCAAAGAGCAAAACCAATCTATTAATGAATGACAACTACTATATAACAAGAAACCTTGTACACAATATCCGACAGTAATGGAAAACCAAACAATCCAACAACAACAAAAACACTACTGTTAAAGTGTAATATAATATGGTATCTGCCTGAAGAACAATGTATAGCAGGATTTAAATGGTCATTGTCGTCGTGTTTTCGGTTGCGTTGTGTTTATCACTATTGCAGATATAACGGGCACTATTACGATGATTGTATATATCGTTGTCATACAATAACAATTTCGGATAACATGGTTATCACTATATAATATTATTGCAGTAGAGGATCGTTATTTAAATCCATGCTACATAGATAGTATACTGGTTCAAGGGTTCTTCATCTTAACCCTTAGCCTCTTAGCAATTTGTGTTGCTTTCAGATGAACCGGTCGCTTGTTGGTATCACATTGTTCCACCTCAAACCAATTAATAATCTTGAGTATCAGAGACTGAGGAACTTTCGGAGCCTCTCCTTGGGATTTCTTCATACCATTCTCCAATGCTTTCTCCAGGAAGTTCATGAACCAGTTCCCGGCTTTGGCTTCGATTTGTTGGAAATCAAACTTAATTCTAGAAGTTTGAAAAGTAAAAAAAAGATGGCTAAAAGAATATGCTTAATTATTAAGCAAAGCGTATGGCGGCAAACATATTTGGAATTGTTTGAAACGTGGCAGCAAAGGAAAAGAGTTTTGGCAAGGGAAGCAAAGTTTGCTTGGATATAAACATGTTCACGTGAAGGATTGAAAAGACAGTAGCTATAATACTTAATTATGAAGGAATTATAAGGCGACAAGGCTTAAGCGGTTTTAATACACTATATATATGTGTGCTTGTTATTTTTTAGAGTAATACAAGTGAGAAAAAAATGAAAGCTTAGAAAAGCCAGAATGAAAAATAGTTTAGCAAAGCTATTAGAGAAAGAGGGTGAAGCTTAGCAAAGCGTAGAATAACGAGGTTGTGTTTGTAAACTAGCCGCAACTAGTATTGCAGTGTTGTAATATTGTAATATTGGGGTAACGTCGTTGTAACGTATTTTGTTTTGTATCAATAAAAAGTTTGAATTATAAATTATAGTGAGCTCATCTACGCTTCCAACAAGTGGTATCAGAGCTTGGTTCGAGTTTAACGTGGTAGAGAAGATGACCAACATGATTCAACCACAAATCTTGAGATTGACAAAGACGAATTATGACAATTTGAGCATTTAAATGAAGGCATTACTAGGCTCCTAAGATTGTTGGGATATCATCGAGGATGATTACACCGAGCCTGAAAATGCAGCAGCAAAATCAGTTCTCTAGAAGTTTGAAAAGTCAAAAAAAGATGGCTAAAAGAATATGTTTAATTATTAAGCAAAGTGTATGGCGGCAAACGTATTTGGAATTGTTTGAAACGTGACAGTAAAAGAAAAGAGTTTTGGCAAGGCAAGCAAAGTTTGCTTGGATATAAACATGTCTATGTGAAGGATTAAAAAGGCAACAACTATAATACTTAATTATGAAAGAATTATAAGACGACAAGTCTTAAGCGGTTTTAATACACTATATATATGTGTGCTTGTTAGTTTTTAGAGTAATACAAGTGAGAAAAAAATGAAAGCTTAGAAAAGCCAGAATGAAAAATAGCTTAGAAAAACTATTAGAGAAAGAGTGTGAAGCTTAGCAAAGCGTAGAATAACGAGCTTGTGTTTGTAAACTAACCGCAGCTAGTATTGCTGTGTTGTAATATTGTAATATTGGGGCAACATCGTTGTAACGTATTTTATTTTGTATCAATAAAAAGTTTGAATTATAAATTATAGTGAGCCCATCTACGCTTTCAACAAGTGGTATCAGAGCTTGGTTCGAGTTTAACGTGGTGGAGAAGATGACCAACATGATTCAACCACAAATCACGATATTGACAAAGATGAATTATTGCAATTTGAGCATTTAAATGAAGGTATTACTAGGCTCCTAAGATTGTTGGGTATCATCGAGGATGGTTACACCGAGCCTGAAAATACAACAGCAGAAACAGTCCTGACCAATGAAGAAAAGAAGGTATTGAAGGAATCCCGGAAAAAAGATAAAATAGTATTGTTCTTTATTTTTCAAGGAGTAGACGAATATACCTTTGAAAAAATTTCTGATACGAAGACCGCAAAACAAGTGTGGGAGATTTTGCAAAAATCTCTACAAGGTGTTGAAAAAACAAAGAAGAATACATAGCCGCAGTAGGGTGCACTTGCTAGGAAATGAAGAATCAATTGAAGATAAGCGGAGAAAAGCTCGGAATGAAAAGTCAAGTTTGAGGGGGAGTGTTGGAAATCAAACTTAACTCTAGAAGTTTGAAAAGTCAAAAAAAGATGACTAAAAGAATATGTTTAATTATTAAGCAAAGTGTATGGCAACAAACATATTTGGAATTGTTTGAAACGTGGCAGCAAAGGAAAAGAGTTTTGGCAAGGCAAGCAAAGTTTGCTTGGATATAAATATGTCCACGTGAAGGATTGAAAAGGCATCAGCTATAATACTTAATTATGAATGAATTATAAGGCGGCAAGTCTTAAGCGGTTTTAATACACTATATATATGTGTGCTTGTTAGTTTTTAGAGTAATACAAGTGAGAAAAAAATGAAAGCTTAGAAAAGCCAGAATGAAAAATAACTTAGCAAAGTTATTAGAGAAAGAGGGTGAAGCTTAGCAAAGCGTAGAATAATGAGGTTGTATTTGTAAACTAGCCGCAGCTAGTATTGTAGTGTTGTAATATTGGGGTAACGTTGTTGTAACGTATTTTGTTTTGTATCAAAAAAAAGTTCGAATTATAAATTTTAGTGAGCCCATCTACGCTTCCAACACGATTTGCCTCCCCAATTTTATTGTACCGCTTAAACTGCTCGATACCAGTTTGTTTTCATCGTTCTCGGCCGATGATTCCATAGGCAGTTTCCCTAATGGAGTTGATGGAACTTTGGAATTTGACCTTAGTAGCCTCTTTTGCTCACACCCTGCAATTGACATGTACAATGCAGCTCGTCATTTGCTTTGGTCCATCGAATTGTGCACGATTTCATTCAAGATTGTCGGTTCATCTTGT
This sequence comes from Hibiscus syriacus, assembly GCF_006381635.1. Lineage (NCBI taxonomy): Eukaryota > Viridiplantae > Streptophyta > Magnoliopsida > Malvales > Malvaceae > Hibiscus > Hibiscus syriacus. Next base: position 8,311,386 of record NW_024061960.1, on the reverse strand, counting down.
GACATTTTGGTGATAGCCGAAGTAGCTGCCTGGACCGACACTATCTCACTCAAGGTCTGCACAATTTGGGCATGAAATTCTAGAAACTGATCGAAGCATGCCGCCAGAGCTTCTGGTTTTACTGATTTGCTCAAACTGGAAAATATCCTAAGCACACACAACCAGACATTTATTTAGCATAACATAAAAACTTCAACTTACAACAAAATGGAAAGCACAAGAAAGAAAAAGAATACATTTTTTATTACTTGAGAGACCGAACTAAATTCTCTGTGGTAGTGACATCTCTTAATGCTTGAAGAGCAATCTTCTGAGCTGTTTCTCGTTGTTGAACAGCTTCCTTTTGAACCACAGAAAGTCAATCTAATCGAAAACCGATGATGAAATCGACAATGGATGACTTCAATTTTTAAACTTACCTTCCCCAACATGCCAAGTTTCCCAGGTAAATTCATGGCTAGACTTTTGCTGTTATCAAGGGCTGAGTTATTAGTATCGAGTTGAGATTCTGGTTGTTCGGTACAGGAATCAGAGTTATTTATCGAAGCCGAGGCCACCCTTCCACGCTTTAAATTCGGTAGTGGGGTTGAACTTTTCTTTTCCTGCAATGGCTGAAAATTGAGTTGAATCATCAAGACAAAAACACCATTGAAAGGCTAATATGTAGTAAGACATAGCATATTATACCTACAGTTGAGTTGAGAGGACAGATTGGGATCCGAGGCTGGCGGTTGATTACACTTATACTCCTCGGAAACTTCGAGGTTGAAGAAGATGCAGCATAACTTTTCCTAAGCAAAGCTGAACTTTCTCCTTTAGTATCCACCATTTTAGCTAACAATCCCCCACCATAAGAGCACCTTACACCACCACTAGCGTTCAAGTTCCCGTCTTTCGCTACCCTTGGTATCATCTGCGACATCATCGGAGTTCTCTGCTCTTTCACCGGAGTGTACTGATCAAAATCCAAAGGCACCGGCTTTAAAACCAAAAGAGAAGAAATCTCATGAGTCCCATTAAGATCTTTCCCCCCAAGAGCCTCTTTTATGCTCACTTTTCTCCCCTTTTTTTCTTAACCCCATTAAAGGCTCCGTTGTCCCAACTAAAGAATGCCTCCCAGGGAGGGGCTTATCACCTTTAATAATAGGAACAGGGGAGCCAGGCTTCAATCTATCAACATAAATGAACTGCCCGAGTTGCATCTTGTTGCTAAGAACAAAACCATCTTGGTCCGAAGGAAGACTAACGTAAATGGAATGCGATAAATCCGAGACCTTGATGTAAAACCCATGTTTAGGCCAAAGATTATTCTCGTCAAGATCAGCCAGCACAATATCAGTGACTTGCCATTGAGTAATTTCAGCAGAATCCCAGGAGCTAACGTTGCCATAATTTCGTAATCTTCTTAAATGAAAGAATCGAAAAGGTATTTTCAGATCTCAAGGCATAAAAAAAGTGATGTTGAATGAAATAATGGAGAGTTCTTTGGTAGGACGAGACGGTAACAACGATAAGTTTTGAGTTTTTGAGAAAGCAATGGTTTTTTTTAGAGAAAATAACCTCAGTGACCGAAAATGCCTTATAATATACGATTTTGATCAACTTTTTTTCGATTTGCTAAAATGACCAATAAAATCGCAATGCGATTCTGACTATGGCAACGCGATCTCCAGTATCGCAAATCAGTTTTCAGATTCGCAACGCGATTTTGAAAATCGCAATGCGATTCTGACTATGGCAACGCGATCTTCAGTATCGCAAATAAGTTTCTAGATTCAAAACGCGATTTTGACTATCGCAATGCGAATATGTAAACCGCAACGCGATAATACAAAATCGCAATGCGATAATACAAAATCGCAACGCGATGCTGACTATCGCAACGCGATTCTGACTATCGCAACGCGATAATACAAAATTGCAACGCGATTCTGACTATCGCAACGCGATAATACAAAATCGCAATGCGATTTTCCAAATTTACGTTAGTTCAAATTCGTTGCGATAGTCCAAGTTCACGTTGCGATTTCTTAATAATTTTCTCTAAAAAAATAGTATCCGCACGGACGTGTCGAAGACACGTATTACCACGACCCGACCACGACACGACCACGACCACGACCCGAGACGAGACGGGACGGGACGGCGGCGGTGCGCGAGAGTCCCCCTTGTTCTCTTCCACTCAACAAGGAAGTGAGAAATCCAAGCCTTAAATACCCATTCCTAATAGTGTTTCAAATACTATGTGGGATTGAGCATTGCAAACACTTGGGAATCTTTTACACTATCACAACACATTCTTTATTGTTTCAAACTCCACGTGAATTTGGAATATCTAAAATGTAAACTTATTTTGGATTTTTCACTATTGCAACACTTTTTCACTATCGCAACAACACGTTTTTCAAACTCTCGCAACACATTTTAACTATCACAACACATTTTAACTATCGCAACACATTTTTCAAAATCGCGTTGCGAATCTGGATATTCGCGTTGCGAATTTGGAAACTAAGTTGAAAAATTAGAGTTCGCGTTGCAATTTTATTGGTCATTTTGGCAAATCCAAAAAAAGTTGGTCAAAATCGTATATTATAAGGCATTTTCGATCACTGAGGTTATTTTCTATTTTTTTTAATGGAATTTTTGGAACGTTTGGTTCCAGTTGCTCACGCAACTCACCTGCTTTGTTTGCGATTAGGATAATCCGTATGGTAACTTTGCAAACGACGTCGTTTTATTAACCGGTAGTCTAGGAGCAAACTTATTTACCATACGTATACCGCGACAACTCTAAAAGTGCGTTTGGTTCACTGAATATAAGATTACCAGTGGGAGTAAAAGATTACCAGAGAATAGGATTACTGAGAATGTTGTATATTGTGTTTGGTTGGTTTAGCATAAATGTAAGATTACCGTGTTTTGATTAAAGGAATAAAAGATTATTGGAATGTATATTTGACCAAATTGTATTTATTATATATTTATTTTTTTAACAAGTTAGAAAATATTTATATATTTTCTTTAAAAAAAATAAATTCATAAAATTTATATAATTTTTTACAAAATTGAAAAATATAAAAAAGTTTAATGAAGGGTAAAATTTTATTTTAACCCCTGAACTTCATATAAAATTTTAATTATAGATTTTTTTTATAAATCTAAAATAGTTTAAGGATAAATTTGTAATTTAACCTTCGTAGAATTTTTATTATTCAATGACAGAATAAGGATATTTTTGAAAAAAATAATAATTTTAAGGGCATTTTAGTCCAAAACGTCGGTAATCCAACAATACCTAAGGAAAGGGAGGTAATGACATTCCCGGTAATATAACCCAAAAATCCATTATTGAGAATGTAAGATTACCGGGAATAAAATTCCCGACCAACCAAACGGGGGAATATGGATTTCATTCTCATTGGAATCTCACATTCCCCCAACAAAACACACCCTGGAGTGAATAGCTAGGGAATAGGGATGGATATTTTACTTAAATTTGACAAGTTTCAACTCAATCCGATCTGGTTGGTTAAATTGATTATTTATTTAAGAAAAATTACGTTAGGTTAGATTTTTTCTGAGTAGAGTCAAGTAAGGTTGAATTCAAATTTAGAGTAAAAATATCCAATATGATCTTACTCAACACAATTTTATAATTACATATTATATATTTAGACATAATTACAATAATAATCATTTATATATTATTTAAAATTTATTTAGAGTAAAAATATCCAATATGATCTTACTCAACACAATTTTATAATTACATATTATATATTTAGACATAATTATAATAATACTCATTTATATATTATTTTTAATTAAAATTTTATTTTACCTAATAAAAATGATTGGATATGTATATTTGAACGGATCAAGCGGTCAAGTTCAAACAACCTAATAGAAGTGTATATGCATTATCAAATAACTAAGAAATCTTGAACTTTCTTCACATTTTAAATCAATATTTTAAACGGAACTTTAAACTCAAACTTCTGATCATAACATCAATGCCAAGTTAAGCCCAAAGTTTTTCTTTCTAACCCCAACATTTTTCAAAGCAGACCTCTGTATGGTATGGGTTGAGTTTCAACTAACTTGACCCGATCTGAAAAATATATACCCTCCACCTGACCCATATCCGACACGACTTTTTGAGATAAAATTCGAATTCGATCTGATCCGAAATAACAAAACATATTATTTTTATTCAATAAAAACAGTGATTTAATTGAAAAAATAATATATAAAAGGGTATTATTATAATTATTCTTAAATATACAAGGTAAAAAAAATTTCAAGGTCGGGTCAGGTATTTTTCATCCTAAATCCAAATCCAACCTGACCCAAATATCACCTTTTAAAATAACCGAACTGACCCGATCGGGTCAGGTCAGAACCCATCGGATTCGGGTCCCATGCCCATCCCAATCAGTATCAATGATAAGGTTACAACCTTATAACAGGAAGAACACGGTTTCAACTAAACAAAACGAAACAATAATCTCTAATGGTACTTCTGAAAAACCGACCTTATGGTTGTCAACCCAGACATTCAATAAATTTCTCTCAAAATGCCAATTTCTTAGGACATGCAAGAAACATCAGATGACAATAAATCTTATTACACAACATGGTGCCAAGAGACAACATATAACTCTCCTTTCCAAGGTTTACTATTATGTTTGATTTGAAACAAGCAGAGAAACAAAATCTCCTGCAGATGATGATCTGAGCAGCGTTGACGACAGTAGCACCTTAGGCGATGCTATAGAGGAGTTGCAAATCCTGTAAGGATAATCCAAATTGATCAATAACTTAAACCCTAAGAACCACAGTAGTCAAAGGCAACATGCTATACACTTATCCCGGAAACTGATGACAGATATGCTTCCAACTAAACAGAAATAATGTTTATTCAAGTGTTTTAAGTTTATGAAATCATATGCCACTTCAAAATGCTCATATGACTAACACCGATAAAGCTTTCTCTTGCAAGCTAAAAGTATGTAAAACCACAATTAAGATGGAAAACATGGTTTATCAAGGTTAGTAAATGAAAAACCACTTACATGTAAAATATATGCAAGAAGTTGTTCCTGAAAAATAGTTTCAAGGGGTGTCGACAACTTCAGATAGACTGAAAATTTAAAGAGAAATAAGAACTTTAAGCAAAATATTAAATCTCAAAAACAACTTGCTATAAGCAACTAGCAACAGTCAACTCCTTTAATTGAAAGATGAAGATCAGAAAATAGTCAGTTTAAGTTTCCCAAGGAGAAAAAATATTGGCAGCTGCTAACTGCCTCGTGTGCATGTGTGTGTATATATATATATATATATTTGAAAACAAAGTGTTGTAGCACCATGGTGTTAACAAACTTTCACTCCCAAAAACTTCCTAAAGAGATACAAGAAATCTAAGAGAAAAGGTAACACAAAAAAGACATCAGCGAGGTTTCTTCGCTACTAAAATGGTTGGCAGCATATTTGAGCACACTAGTGAGAACCATAACATTGGAGGCATCAAAGGAAATTTCCTAACTCCTAAAGCGAATAGTTTCACAATAATTCTACAATCAAATGTTGAGTTTAAATCGATTAAATGTGAACCATAAAAATAGGTACAGAGTTAGTGGTTTCAACGACAATACATCTAAAACAATCTGGGAATAAATGGATCTCAAACCAAATAGATTTTGGAAAACATTCAAAGAACTAGTTCAAAATAAGGCAATTAGATTCATAGATATTTCTTCAATCCCATCAACTATGCTCTTTTACCTTTTATAAGCTTCCCACACTGATAGTTACCCAGCATAAAAGAAATATATCAAGTTTTATAGAATGCAATTACAATTCAATCTTTAAACAATTTCAATTAGAGAACATGGCTCTTGAGTCGCGAATTTCAACATTCCCCACTTCAGCCATAAGTTCACAGATAAACATAAAATATACTCTTGCCTCTCTACCAAAGAAAGGAAAACAAGAAGAGGCTGCGTTCAATGTTCATTATAATGTACATTCCCAAACTCTTTGTTTACCATTCTGTTCACCAATCAAAGGGCAAAATATCTTAAACTCAAGAGCACATTTTCTTCCCTAAAAAATAGAGACAAATAATGCAGCAACGAATAGACATTTCAGGCATTAATACACTGCTATAATACAACTCAAAAGCCACTACAATAAGCTAAAGAACATAAAAACAAAAGTGAGCAGAGAAAGCAGAAATTACCTTCAGACAAACATTCCCAGCTTTAATTATGCAAGGACAACAATGAAGTGAACAAAGCAGAAGCCGTAACACTATGCAATGACATCAAAGTTACTGCACCACCCAATTCCAGTGGGATCCTAAAACAGAAACATCAAGCAAATTCTTATTCAGATATTAGAACAAAACAGCAAAATAATTTCCATAGAAGGGTTCTAACAAAATTACTAGAAGCAATACAAAAAGTGAGAGTAAAAGGCCCTGAACATATTTATAACAAATAAATGAAGCAGTGACTTTGAAAATGGAGGCAAAACCTGGAAGAAGTGAGATTGCGGAGAGAGAATCGAGAAGCATATATTTTTAGTAGGAGAGAAAAGGTCAGCCAGCTTGTTATTAGCAGGTCTTGAGGATGGTAAATGGGTCAAAATGGTTTTGGCTGAAGCGCAGGAGAACCCTAGGGTTCTTCTTCCACAAGTACCCGCCATGTTTCCTTTGGCCCAAAAACCCTGAAACCTAAAACCTCATATCTTTTTTATTTTTAGTTCTATTTTGATGAAGACAGGTCCTTTTGTGGGCTGGATATATATGCCTGGGAGATCTAGGTTGCTACTCCAATTCAAGGATTTAAATAACTGCGATATCTGTAATAATAACAATAGCCCTCGTTATTATTGTAATCATGATAAATATTATCATAATCATTTAAATTTTTATTCCATACATTTCAATCTATTATTTAATAATATTAATTTGATTTGATTCGAATTTTTACTTGAAAGGACAAGATTATTTGAACTTAATTGAATATTATTTTATTCAATTTATAATTAACTTTTAGTTTTATTTTTTATTTAATTCATAATTAGTCCTTTCAGTACTTTACATCTTTGAATTTTTTTTGGAATAATTCTTACTTAAAAGGGGAAAATAAATTTTTCTCAATGGATATTGAATCTACAATCTAAGGGAGATGAAAAATATCAATTAAAAGCTTTTAATCATCTATTCTAAAGATTGTTGACTATACCTTTATCTCTTCAATGACTTCAACGTCCCCATCCGTTCTACAGGTATGTTGATGGTCCAAACCACCTCGTGTATTGTCAAGATCAATATCGATGGTGCATGCCCGAGGCGACTTGGCTCCCCAACAGTTGGTATAGTTGTGTGGGACTGTTTTGGTTCAGTGGTAACAGGTCGTGCCCTCTCAATCCCCGGTTTGAGAACTGCTAGCCTTATCGAATGCGGCATGTCCTTTGTAATGGAATCCGTCTGGCTGTAGAGATGGAATTTCCTACTGCTAATCTGCTATCATGGAGTGCGACTCTTTTAAGGTGATCCAACAGTTGGAGAACAACAACGTCGACCAGTCGGTTCAGCATTTCTACTTGGCCGAGGCACGCAGGTTACTTGATGCTCATCTAGGAGTGTCTGTTTGCTATATTCGCCGTGATGCTAATGGCGCAGCACATGCTCTAGCCAACTATGTTTCTATGATTTCCATTTGTATTACTGCTCTTATTGCTACTGATGCTAATTTTAGCTAATGAAAGAATGGTTTATATTAAAAAAAAGAGTTTAAGATACATTTCAATCTTTAAATTTAATTATCGAATGGGATTGAAACCTTGAATTTCTCAAAGTCCATCTCAAAACCCTTCAATTGTTTGAAGTTTACAATTAAGCCTGACTTGGAAGAAGAAAAACGAAGAAGAATGAGGATGCCACGTGACAAGAGTTGATTGCTCCAATTTTTTAATGTTTGTTACGTTTATAGACCAAAATACTTAATGGAGTAATAGTTTAAGGAGTAACGCAAGCTTATTCCTTCCACTGTTCTCAGAAATTTTATTAGAACATAATTTGGAGAAAACACTGCTCCATTATGGCATTATCTTCAGATTTTCTACACAGAAAATTATACAACATGGGCTGATTGCAAGAGGAGAGTAAAAGCAAGGTGAAACTTGTGAAATGCTCATACAGCTGCTAAAGAGGGTGAAATCTGGAAATCCAGATTCCAGAGATCAAATTTCCCATTGACAAAATCGTAATGTGCACCTTTCAAGGCCACGGTTTTCTTCACCACTGCTTCTCTCACGAATGGATATGTCAACAGGTTGCCCAGAGATACATTCACTGCCTCCTGTATTTTTCCCCCCTAAACTATCAACACCAATATCCCACATTTAAAGAAGAAGAGAAAATTGTATATGATTTATTATCACCTTCTCGCAGTTGTTGCATTGCTCCAAGAAGCTTAGCTCAGTACATTCTGATTTCACTTTGGTCTTTGCTGGTGCACAGATGCTAACCCAATTTTCTATGAAATCACTGCAGTGTTCATAATTCAGACATATCAGATATGGATATATATTTCAATATTGCATGGGAGCCTGTACAGATTCAGACACTGAACGTAAAATATGCTACACTGATAAACGACGTCGTCTTACGTGGCAGTGGTCCCATCGTCTGGGATGGACATGAGACCCTTAATACCTCCACAGCAACTGTGTCCAATAACCACAATATTCTCCACCTGATAAAAACAAAACCAACAAATTAGTAGTTTATCATTCGTAATATATATTTATATTCGATACACATCCGAATTCGAATAACATAAATTAAGATTCTCGAGTGTATTTTAGTATGGTAGGATGCCTATGTTGCCGACATCAAAGAGTCGACATCCAGAATTTTTTTTTCTTAAAAAAAAGACTAGTAAATTGTGGATATAAAATTTTACTATTAGTTTACCTTGAGATGCAGGACTGCATATTCAATGGCAGCACCGACTCCAGTGTGTTTTTTCTACAGCAAATCGAAAACATAAAATACATTCGAAAGAAAGAATTTATAATAAGCTTTTCAATGTCCATCCTTTGAATAAAATAATGTAAATATGAGGCTAACCTTGTCGTAAGACGGGACCATATTGGCAATGTTACGGACCATAAAAGCCTCCCCCGGTTGGAAATCCAGGATGTGGGAAGGGCACACCCGAGAATCCGAGCATGCAAATACCAAGAACTATACAAATTTTTAAATTCATTTTCCCAATGAATAAAAACAAGGATAGAGTTAGATATCAAGTAACAAAATTTTATTTTAAAATTATTTTTTACCTATTAATTAATTAATTCGAATAGATATTACACATGTTTAATATAAGAGCGACCTATTTAGTCCAATTTATTTTATTTGTAAACGTCAATAACCTCTTATCTTACTTAAAAAAATATGTTAAATTAGTAGTACGTTAATATTATATACACGTCCCATTTCGTCAACCAATCATGCATTTATAAAGGTCACAAGGCTTTTTTTAGTTTGTTTATATTTGATACTTTCCGGGGGAAGGGGGGTTGGACCGACTCCATTAACAAAACAACAAATATTTCTAAACTTACCATGTGAGATAAATGCAAATCTTGTCTGTAATTAATAATAATCGGTAAAATAAAAACAAAGTTGATCATCTATGATAAGATAAGAGCGAACCTTGGGGCTTTGCCCTTTTGCAAGAGCACTGTACAGATCAGGATTTTTTCTGCAAAGATTAAAGGAAAGTACAAAACAATCCATTTAAGCTAATTATTATAATAAAAGAAAAATAAAATGTTGTATATACCCCTTTAATAAATGATTATAAATAAGATAATTTGTAGTCATTTTTAATTATTACATTGAAATAAGAAAAAGTTTAAATATACCCCTTTAATAATATTAATTATCATAAAAATAATATTTTAATTAGATAAAATTAAAAAATATTAACGGATAGTTCTTGGTCATTAATGACGTTTTGTCAAATTTGAAAGACACACATTAGGCGCATGAAGAAAGGAAAAAGGAAAAGCAATTAGTTACGTACTCGTATTTTTCTTTCTTGAAGTGAAGGAAACCGGTCTCGATCCGCTTGACCGGATTGAACTTCGTCGGATCGGCGGCAGCAGCCTCTAACTCGGCTGTTACCTGCTTGATTTTTGCGGCGGCGACGCTCCCGAGATCAGCTTTTTCACTGTAATCGAGGATGACGTGCGCCAATGAAAAAGAAACCGTTACGGAGTTTATTCAAGGTTTCGGTGGGAATAGTCAACAGAAATATAGGTAAATTGTCCGGGAATGGGCCCCACTTTCGAAAGAAACCACGGTTGATACCGTGTTGGATAAAACCGTCGAAATGACGGGTAAGGACGGCAAATTGAATTATTGGAAGACGGAGAGATAAATGCTAAAAGAGCAGCACTGCAATAATAATACCTGAGAAGCTTCGACAAAGCTGCAATGGCTTCCTCGTATGATTCACTACCCATGCTGTCTTCTTCTTTCTGTTACCTCAAAAAAAAATTCAAAATTATGAACATTAATCAGCACGATCTATCAAATTCAAACGAAAAGGTTAAACTAATTCCCGATCAAACCGAAAGCCGGTGAAGAAGTTTGAAAAAGGGAAGCAAAAAGCAAATCAAAAGGTGATCTGAATCGGGATTAACGCAAAAACAAAGGTTAAAAAGCTATGAACAGCACCAGAAAATCTTGTCTTTTTTTTTTTACAAACTCTGAGATTCTTCTGTCTGGTTCAGAATTTGATAAAAAGGGTAAGGAGCAGAGAAAAAAATATTTCACTAACCAGACAAGTTGACAAATGACAATCGTCTTTTCCCCCCGGAGATATCAGCTATTTTGATAGCTTCTGCTACAGATTAGGTGTCTATATTTATACTGGTTTATTAATTACTACGGTAAATGAAATTAACCTAGGTTAAATCAATGTACAGTCAAATTATAAAAAAAACAAAAGAAAAAAGTAAATAATTTACATCTTTGAAGAAATGAGAGTTGGGATTCATTACATCAGACGAGATACGCGGTTCACTTGTGTTTGCCCATGATAAGCAAAATTTGGCTGTCTACGATGAGAAGTGGTACGGTGTTGTTTGGTGTATGAATCATTTAGTTTTGTCCGTTTGATAAGGATTTTAAGTAGTTGATCGACGGTGATTAGCTTGTTTTGGGAAAATGTGGAGAAACATCTTTATCGAAATTGGGGGCTATGGCTACCGGGAATTACGGCGGGACAAGCGAAAATAAGACGACGTGCCAGGGCATCCACGTGGTGGGATTTTAGAGAGTGACGACGACGAAAATTTATTGATCTAATTGTGAAATTTGCTAATGAAATAAATTCATGACAATCTTGCATGAACATTTTTAAATACTGTCTACAATATTTTTAAAGAATTAAATGAAATGTAATTTAAACTATTACTTTATATATCGACGGTAAAAATATAATTTTATAAATGAATTAAGAAATCATATATGATTTATTTACTTTTATCTCCTTAATTAAATTAAAGACAATTACTTATTGGTATTGTTTGTGAAATTTAATTAAAGAGAATAACTTGCGCAAATTTTCATAGTTTGTATTTTGACTTTACAATTAAACTAAAAATATGTACAATAATTTAAAGGCTTAAATATACAAAAAGGTATCCTATATATGTCTGTTTTTTTAGTTTAGTATCTAACGTTTATTTCGTTTTAGTTTGATGTCTAACGTTTCATTAAGTTACTAAAAATGGGTTAAGTCGTAACAGACCGTTAGTTTCATCCGTTAAGTGATACTTGTTACAATCTGATAATTTAAAAAAAATTATATAAAATTTAAAAATAAAATTATATATATATATATATTAAAAGAAAACACATAAATTTCGAAAAAAGGGAAAAACTTTGAAAACCTCCGTTTCAACCCCTAAACCCACATCGACTATCGCCCTTTATAGTCGGCGAAGTTCCACCCGACCTCACCTCCCTCCAGCGACCAAAAACCCTATGAAATCATAACGCCAATCAATGACTAATCAATATTTTATATCCCGCGAACCCCAAGATGAAATCACAATCCCAAGTAATTTCGACAGCCAATTGAAAACTACGACGACTTATAACTATGATGATGACAAAGACTACATCGATGACAGTGATCGGAAGGGCGGCGGCGACAGATTAGTGTTGGATTTGAGGATTTTAGAGATTTTGAGGCTTTTTTTTAATTTAAAAGAAATATTTTTTTATAAATATAATAATATTTTTAGTATTTTAAAAAAATTTAAAATTACGAGATTGTGACACATGTCACTTAACGAAAAAAAACTAAAAGTCCGTCACAGCTTGATCCATTTCGAGTAACGGAATAAAACGTTAGACACCAAACTTGATCGAAATAAATATTAAACACTAAATTAAAAAAAAAACATTGGTTGGACACCTTCTGTATATTTAACCTAATTTAAACTTAGTTTATTGTTTATATATATGTTCACCGCAATTTTATCTTTCATATAGAGACGCCAGGATGTTTATGACATCTTATTATTATTATTATAGGTAGTTTTATATTTTGAAATTATTTTATTGTTGGTTGGAAAGGATTCGATCAAAAAATATAATATTATTAATAAAAAAAGTATTTGATTCACAAAATGTATGAAATATTAAATTAATATAATTATTTTATTTTATTATTTGATTCAAATATTATTTTTATATTTGATTTACTAAATATAACTTTTTTTTATCAATCTACGATGATTACAAGTAATATCCGTTTTAAAAATTCTCAACCATTTAATAATGAAAGCTCATGCATCATTGCAGTCTCTGATGCTCAGACGTGAAATCTTTAAGGATAACAAACATCTCTTTAACCACTAAGATAACTTGATTCGTAAAATATATTTTTATTATATTATCATTATTTTTTTCTAATAAGTTTAGCCTCCGATGTTAAATTGAAATATATTATTATTAACATTTATATAAATTTTTCATTAGATTCTACTTAAACTTTATTATTAATATATTAATTAAATATATTATAAATATATTTAATATAATAAATAATTTTATAATATTACATCATCAAATAATTAAAAATTTAAATTTAAAGAATAATATAAACAAGAAGGTTAACAAAACCATTAACTAAAATTTGTTTTATTTTATAAGGTTTGCATTACTTCTCGATCAATATTTTTTTGAGTTTTTACATCAATTTAGTCATTTTATAATTTTATTACTTGAAAGGTACATATTTTATTATTTAAATAATAATTTGGATTTGCCCAATTTATTATTTTTTTGTCCGAGTTGAAATGTATCGAATAATTTGACTCAGTCAACAAATGATATAAAAACCTATTAGATTCTTCATATTTTTTAAAATTGAACAATTAGTCCTAAAAAGTGAACAATTTTGCAAAGGAGCAATTAATGATTAATCAAAATGTTAATTTTTTTATCAGTTTTATATAATTTTGTTTAATATAATAATAAATTTAACTTTCAACATTTATACATAATGTTCATTTACTCTTAATTTTTAAAAAAAATAAATTTTACCCTTAATGTTTCTAAAATATGCAAATTATGAGTTAAATTGCATCAAATTGATACATTACGTAAATATTAACAACTACATTTAATATTTTGTCAATTAAAATTATATAGAATTGACAAAAATATTAAAATTAAAATTAAAATTAAAATTAATTGTTATAAATTATTCATTTTTGAGATCGATGTAAATTAATTTTATACTTTTAAAAAAGAATAATTTATCTAATTTCAAAATTAGAAATGTCAAACAAACTTAACCAAAAGAAATTGATTTGCACCACCATTATTATCAGACACACGATTTTAAGTTGGGAATGTGAATTTAAGAAGTTATATTAAAAAAATTGGGTATACAAAATTGCAAAATTTTAGAAAATGTAAAATTAAACTATCAATAAAAAACATGTAAATTATAAAGAGATTTTATTTTTTTTAGGGAATACGATCACACCCTTATGTCCATTTCGAATTATAATGTAAGCATCAACGAGGCTGGATCTTATTGGCCGAGTGGATTTAGATTCCTTGATGCTAAGTCGTCTATCCTTCTCCAAAACTACTTGTTTTTAGTGGCAATGATGGGGGGATGTAATTAATGAAGAGAAGTTTGAGCCATACATTCTTCATCTCCAAAAACAAACACCTAAAAACATCACAAGTCTATCATCACCTATGCATTACTTCTCTTCTGCCCTACCTACTTACTGGCCGAAAATTTAAGGATTGTTTCAGCACAGACATTTTGACCATTTATTGTGTTCCCTATTAGCCTTTCAAAACCACTCAAGTCTACCCCATAATCCTGGTCACTTCTACTATTTGCTCACACGTGCCATGATCAGGATGGATGAGGAGGCAAGTTAGGGAAGTTGTCTCTTAAATATTTAAAATTATTATATGTTTTAAAATTTTTTAAACATTTTTATTAAAAATATGATTTTTCTCTTAAAATTTTATAAATTTATATCGTTAAAAATCTGTATTTTCTATTAAAAAATTATTTCATCCTTATAAAATTAGTTTTTCATACTCACTTTGTCTCGATAATTGCTCGTGGGTTGAATTATTTGTTTTTAGTAAAGTCAGCCCATAAACTCCTCCTAATTTCACTTTTTAGAAGAAACTTCTCTCAAATTTAGAATTAGATTAAAAAATTGAAAATTCTTACCTAGAGAAGGTAAATTAGTCTTTCTAATAAAACTTAATTAATATATTAATAATATGTTAGTTATATTAATAATATTTTAAATATAAATGTTTATTAAATTTCGACAATGTAGGGTAATTAATACTATAATTTCATGAAAATTAAAATATTAACTTATTAAAAAACATATCACAACGGTAATTCAATAAAATTTATTTTTAAATAAATTTTTTGGATAAATTGTTTGTGTGTATTATCCAAGAAAAATAAGAAACCTGCTACAATCGACAAGATACTTAAAAAACGAGAGTACCCTACAAAGTAATGCTCCAAATAAAAAAATTATATATATAATAATTTTATATTTCTTTAATAATATGAAAAATAATGTCACATTTTATGAATCTTATTTTTAGAGACAATGTTATATTTTATGAAGCAAATAAACTCTTCTATGTTCACTTTAGAAATTGATAAGATTAAATTATTATTTTATTAATCACATCCCATTTGAATTATTGTTCATTTGACATAAATTTTAAATCAGATTGAGATTTGTGTAATCACATCTCATTTGAGTTATTATTCATTTGATAAAAATAATAATTTTGTTTTAGGTTTTCAAATAATTAAAAAAATGATTTTTTAATTCATCCTGATCCGTAGAGCACTTTTACTCGCCACTCATTGATTTTATTAATTATATGTTAATGGTATTCTTTTTGACTGAAAAAGTTTTAATGATTGAAAATTTGTTTTCTTAAGCTTTGATGAGTTACAAGATCTATTATATTAATTGATCGGATGATCAATAATATTTATATTATCTTATTTTGTATGAGATTAAATTTTGATATTTACTTTAAAAGGTTTGATGAGATATATGTAATTATAAACAGTTTGTATATATTTGCCGGCTTGTACTTATTTTCAGGAGTTGACGAAGGAATTTATGCTACGGACGAACTTCTAAAACTTAAATAGGATGTAAATTTATAAAATTTTAGGAGACGAAACATATTATCAATTGAAAATATCTGAAATATATACTAATTTAAAATTTTCAGGATGACAACTGTCCCCACTCGTTCTCTGTTCGGTCTATCCCTGCTTATTTTTAGGTGTCAACTTTGGTTTGCATTATTATATTGTCCCCACAAAACGGGACGAGAAGTGCCATCGAATCGAGCTTTTTTTCAATTGGTAAAAATAAATAAACCAAAAGAAGAAGAAAAAGGCAAGGTTAATGCCAAAATGCGAAGAAATGATCATACCGAGACCTTTGCCGAACAGCATAACAACATACACTTGGTAAATTTCGGAGCCATGCTTCACCTCAATTCACTCCACCGCCTGATTTAAATCACAGTTTCAAACTATTTGTAATAAGAATATTGAAATTAAATATTAATTTTAATTTCAGGTAATTAGATAAATAAGGTTTTTGTTCCTCTTAATTTTTTTATTTAAATATTTAATAAATCCTTATCCCTCTCAATATTAGATACTTGCTCCGTCCTAGTAAGGCATGAAAGTCTATACACAACTACGTCGACTACCTCTTTTTCAAACATACATATACACATGCATACCTAGGCTACTTGGTCTTCAAATTAAAGAGAAATTAAAAAGTAAATGAAAATACACGTACCTTTTTGGTTTTCTCAAATAAGCTATAATGGCGTTTGAGTTTGGCTACTTAAGATCCTTGTAAATGATGGGAGACTCAAGGGAGAAGAAGGGTTGGCATGGGATAAATGAAAGTGATATGGGTGACGACAATTGGGTTTTTTTTTTGTGCGTAAATTAAAAGGAAAAATACAAAAGAAATTTTATGGGGATAAATGGTTGGAGGGAGGTTGACGCTTCATCCTTGGTCCCTCTCAATCTAATCCTAATTCCTTACTTCTCAGGTCTACAGGCACCCACCGAGTTCTCCTTTATCCTATTATATATATATATATATATATATATAGTAAATTTTGAAAATATATCTAAAATAAATAGTTTAATAATGTAAAATGTGGATAATGTTTCTAGGGGATGCATGGTATGTAGGGACGTTTTGCTCATAAAATCTTCTATTATTGTAGGTAATTTTATATTTTTAATTTTTTTTTTATATTTGATTGGAAAAGATTAACTTGAGTTGGTAATATGATATTATCGATAAGGTTCAATTTTTCTGAGCAACCAATAAGAGGCATTTGAAGATAACCAAAAGAACTGTGGAGATTTATATGTTTGCATTTGCTTCTGCATTGTTGTTGTTTTAGCTTTGCCAGCTAAAAATAAATACAGAACGTTCATTGTATTTGAGAAACCCAGTCGAGAGTTGGTTGGTTTTTTATTTGACTCAGAGGGGAAGCAATAAACAAATGAAATTGCTTCAAACATGACTGCTTTAGAAATGCAATTTATAGCTTTAAAGTTTAGAAGTTTGTTTTAGGTTACTGAAGTTCAATATAGAATCACTTTTATAGGTTGGGAAAAAAGAATTCAAGGGAGAGAAATCAAGAGAAACTTAAAATGAATTGTGTGTGTTGAAACTCTGAACCAATGAAGGAGGGACTAGTGGAAAATTTTCTAAAGTGCTACTTATTTTTTCTGGTGCTGGGACTTACATAAAGGTAATTAAAAACAAATTTGCATTAGCAACTTGGTGTAATAGTTCCCCAAATTGTTTATTTTTGTCCTAGCATGTTACTATGTTAGTATGGTTCGTTTGTTTGATGGTCTATTGCCTGTTTAGAGATTCTTTTTGCCCAGGTTGAAGTCTGGGATCAGCAAGGTTGCTTTGGAAGAGGATGACGATGAAGGAAGAAACTCGAAACTAAGTTTGTCAATGACTTTAATAAATATTTTTTTTTGGGGGGGGGGGGGAATCCTCTCTTCTGATATAATATTTCAGCCGTGTTCTTTAGCCCTCTCCTTAGTTTTTCCTCTTGTCCACTCTTGGTTAAAGTTTGTGTTTCGAACATAAACCTTCATTAGATCTTATCTTCGATTATCATACTTCTCCTCACTTTGTCTTCTTCTTCTCAACGAAGTTTACTCATTACTCTTTTCCATTGTATTTAGTTATTAAGATTGTTGGAAACTGTGTGAAGTCGGGTTTTTTTTTAGCTGACTACCATTTGCTGGTTTTGTATTTTGGAACTTTGAAGAAAGGGTAAAGTAGAGATGCCAATATCTGGGACTGGGAATCATCCAAAAGTTTGTCAGGTGTGTTTTCTTCCTTGTCTGGGTATTAATAGTTTTATGCTATAAGTTCATATTTTTATGCATATTCTGTGGATTTTTGCTTTTACATTTACAGTTGATTATTAATTTCGGAGGTGCTAACGATGTAATTTCTGATGGTGTTTTAAGATTAGTGTATGGTGCATGCCGAAAAGATGGTAAACTTAATGCAAATATACCTTTTTTGTTATTTCACGTTGATCCCTTTTCATTCCAATAGAATTTGATAATTGTCTATACTAATCCTAAAAGGTTGCATTTTGACAATGTTCTGCACTTTGGCTGCTGTTGATTTTCAATCCTAACCA
The DNA here is from genome assembly GCF_006381635.1 of Hibiscus syriacus. Lineage (NCBI taxonomy): Eukaryota > Viridiplantae > Streptophyta > Magnoliopsida > Malvales > Malvaceae > Hibiscus > Hibiscus syriacus. The sequence continues at coordinate 8,293,043 of NW_024061960.1, read as the reverse complement.
ATCGATAGTATCGGTTTCGAGTTTGCTGTACTTAAATGCTGATGGAATTGAGAGATAAGAGAAGATGAGTAAGGTTGTGATTCATGTTTGGTCTGATTTTTGGATTTCCATATGTTGCATTTTCTTAATTTGCAGCAGTATCTGGGGGATAAAAGAAAGGGAATGTGAGGGCGAGAACCGAGGAACAAAACAAATACAGGAAACCAACCTTTCCTTCTTATGCTCCAACTGTGCTCTCTTGCTACCCACAGAAGTGCAGTGAGAGGGGATATCGAATTGCATGTGAATCGTCATCCACTTGTCAGGGAACTTGAACAATACCTAGGAAGAAACGACCTCCACATGCTGCTAAACGTAGACACAAGCGACAAATCAATCTGAATTTCTCGATGAGAATTACCAGCTTCGGCGTGTATTCTTTCCGGATGTGAAAACTGTTACGGATCCGGTGATTGTGAAGGAAGCAGCAAATGAAGGCCACTACTACCATCCGGCGAAAATTTGGTTGGATAATGAAGGAAATCCTATCCAAGCCCATGGAGGTGGTATGCTATATGATGAAAGATCCGGTACATACTATTGGAAGGGAGAATACACAGATGCAACTCACCTACGATGCACATAAGAAAGGTGCAATACAAGTAAATTTACTATTTTGAATACATAATCCAATTTTATTATCTTGTTTTTCTCAGTAAAGAATATATTGCTTGCATTCATAGAACAAAGAGAAACAAGATTTAATATTTGTTTTTGTTTTTTTTAGGATTTTAGTGATTAGTATTGGGGAAAGGATGAGACAGATTTCGTAGAAGAAAATTCTGAAAAAGGGAGAGAATTACATAAATGATTTATAGTTTCACTAAAACAGGCTGATGATGTAAGGATCAAAATTACTCTTTTTTTTAAGCGTAACCAAAATCGAACAGATCGAAAACATAAGAGACCACCAGTATAGTTTACCCTTTATGTTTTGTAAATATGTTCATAGAGAAGGGAAGAATACATCTCATGTCACTCAATTATTATTTTATTTATAAATCGGTCACGTTTTTCTAGAAGTTATAGTTTAGTCACTCAATTGAAGTATTGTTTCAAACAAGTCAATATCACTAAATAATAGACAAAATAATGACATAATTCGAACAATTTTAGTCTTTACAATTTATACATTCTATCAAATGTATCATAATTTAAAACAATTAAACAAATTTAATTATTCATATTTAAAAATCCTATCAATTTAGTCATTTCTTCTTCTTCCCCTTCTAAATTTTTATTCTTCTTCTAGAAATGTCAATACTAATTTCATGTTATTCTCCTAGTATAATAACAATTTAATAGTAAATTATGTTGTTTTATGGTATAATACAATTATTGAACTATTATTTTAATCCGATGGACTTGTTTGGTTTGACGTGTTACAAAAAAAAATTGATATAATTTTTAATTATGAATAATTAAACTTATTGTATTATTTTAAATTAGGACCAACTTGGTAAAATGTATAAATTTTGAGATTAAAATTATTATTTTGTAATACAAATTGGAAGTCTATTTTAATTTTAACAATAGAATAATCTATTTATAATAATATTTTAACTGAGTGATTAAATTATAATTTTTATAATAAAATAACACGTTTATAATTGAACTAATAACTAAATGATCTAGACGTATTTTATCCTAAATAACTCAATTAAAATATTGTCCAAATTCTTTGAAAGCCTTGAATTTAAAAATATTGCACATTTAAATGTGTTTGAATAATTTATTAAGCTGAGATATATTTCAAATGATTATTTGATGCTATAATTTTGTATTTTCTATTTTGTGCGAGGACTGAGGATGATTTGACTATTTTCGCACTCCTGACCTGAATGTTTACTTTAGGTTGAGCCCGGTCCGGGTTGCATAAGCGCGAACCAGGAATTCATTTGCTAAACCGAGACGCAATTCGAATAACTATAAATAATCTTTGAAAATGAAAAAAAGTAAAAAAATAAAAATTCAGCCTTGAGGGGTATGGAACAGTGTGCCTAACATTCTCAAACCTCAATTTCTCTTTTTTTTTTTTCATTTTTAATTAAAAAGCTAAAAGAGATTGTTAGATGACAGATCATAGATTTTCTCTGATGCCAAACAACAGATATTCTCAGGTAAGATTTCGAAACCTTTGTTCTATTTTGTTCTTTTCTTTTTCAAGTTTATTAGTTTTCTCTTATGAATTTCCCTCTATCATCTTCTACTGAATAATATTGGAAATCACCGGTAATATATGTTATCTTAATTCGTCTTCTTTAAAAGCTGGCAATCGAATTATTTATTTCGCTGTTCTTAAAATTTTAGATTCTTTATTGTCGCATGAGTTCTCAACTTTTCATTTTCCTTTTTTTGTTGATGGTGACTGTGTTGCCACCGTTTCGATTTAGCTTTTATCCTTTCAAGCAGTATATGTATATATATAATGGAATTAACAACCAAGTGATAAGCTTTTCGTTGTTCATTAGCTTTTTGCTTTTCAATTATTTTATTGTTTTGCTTTATTATATTACTGTATAAACAAATAGCAAAAGGTTAGAATATAATAGCTCTGCGTTTACTGCTTTTTTACCGTTAAACTTTTTTTTTTGGGTTTGTTTCCCAACTGAATTCACTTTTCAATTTCTGTTTCTAATACCCAAAAGCATGTTGCAAAGGAAGCAATCTAATGAGTTAATTGATGATTTATTTGCTTTTTGCTCAAAGTTGTATAACATGGATGTAGTGTTATTAGACCCGGTTTACAAGCAAAGATCTTCACTGCAGCATGGTAAAGATTCTTATTTGAGGATTTCTGTTCGAATTTCTATTGCTGTCACTAATGGCCGTTTAGCTTGTCTTTCTCTTTTAGTTGTGTTCATCAAACTATGGTTTCTATTTAGAACTCTGAATATTGGACTAAATGATTTACTTATCGGATATGTAGAAGTTAATGTTATTGTTTTTATTCTCAGATGTACCAGTTTGTTGATCAAGGAGAAATTTCAAAACCCCTAGTTGTCCAAGATGCACTCTCTCAAGAAATTTATGCCCCTTTAAATGTAGGTGGGAAGAAGGTAAAACTCTAATAAGTCCTGTGCAGTAGTTTTTGATGAATGTTGTTTGTATTATCTGACGGCAACGCTGCTTGCGTTTTAAAAATATGATCTGTCCAGGAATAATAGTAATGACTGACTAATGCTTATAACCGGATGGAAATTCTCAAGACTATTAATAAAATTATATGAAACTTTATAGACATTTATTTTTTACAGTGTTATTTGCATTATCTGCCATTCTTCTGGAAGATCTCAAGAACGTAATGTTGCTTGATTCAATTGTAACTAAAGAAAGGTTAAACAGTATCTTATCACTGAAATTCTGCAGTTAGAATTTTCAGATGCATTCTGGGATGACTTTCCTATTAGAGAAAAAAACTTCCTGTGCTTGCTTCAAAAGTAGTGTTAGCAGTCTAATTGTCTAATCAATATATGTAAATGTACATCATAATTAGGATGGGAACTAGAGACTGGAAAATTTACAATTATCAGAAGCAATTGTTCAATTATCTCAAATTGTATTTAAAATATAATAGAATGATTCCATTTGTCGGCTTTTCTGTATAGGAGAGAATCTGTGGCATACCTCAAGCAGAATGTCAAAGGTATAATCTATGAACTTGCTTAAATCTGTCTGCTGTCAAAGTTACCTTTTTAGTTCTGAAATATTTTTCTTAGATTAACAATATTAAATTTATAATTTTCCTACCTTGATTACAGTTTGAGGATTGTCATCGAGGAAAGAGTTGGATTGGCATCTTGTAATAAAATGGATTTTGCGAGAATTTGCACAGGACATGGATCACCTTGTCCAATTCCAGATCAGACAACCACCACATGCAAGCTCTTCAAAGTTCATGCTGTCACTCAATCTTCTCCTTCTACTATACTCTCTTTCACTGAGAAAGCATCTCAAAGTTCACATGTTTCACGTGCAATTGATTCAGACGACCAGCAATATAATGAAAGGGGAGCTTCTAGGGTGCTTCAGGATGTTCATATAGTAATCAGTTTAAATTATACAATTTTTCTATCTTTCCTATATTACCCCCTTTTAAGGTTCTTCGGAACAACCCCCCCCCCTGGTGGAAAAGGGAAAAATAAAAGAGAAGTATATAATTACCAGACTTATCCTTTTATTTCTCCTTTCATTTTTTTTAATTTTTCTCAGTCAACCCGATTAATGGAGGATTTTCTTGAACTAGCTAAGGAAAACACAAAGAAGGATCTGGAAACATGCGGTGTTCTTGGTGCTTTTCTTGTAAGATTTATTACTTTTTTTCTTTCAACATTCACAGTGTTTTGTATTAATGTTATTTATAGCATCATAAGTTGCGGACTTGAGGTGTATGTTGGCATAATTGGTTGTTTTCCTGAAGGTTCATGCTCTACAAATGCTTTATTTCATTGTCGCCTGGTAGTTAGGAAATAAATTTTCCTACACCTTTCAATGAAAAGAAATGGCTGTTGGTAGAAGCATAACATTGTAAATGGTTTAAGAAGATTTGTTAGGTGGGAATGTCACTTTAGCTGTTTTATTTGCTTTCTGTTTTGCTAGCCCAGAGCTTGGGGAATTAGATACTATGTTGCTCTGAATTTTTATTTGAAGCACCTGTGTTTGACACTTATCCGGACATGGGCAAGAGGTGTGATCACCCTCCAAAAACAAGGAAAAACATAGAAAACAACTTGAATATTCCCATGTCTGATACATACTTATATCTGTAACTCACACCCTAGTCTGAGTAACCGAGATAAGATATAGCCTCGTATTTTGTCCCTTATAAAACTCATTTTAACCTAGCATGTACCTTATCTGTATGTTCTGACAAAAAATAGTAAGAACCTATAACCAACTTAAGCCAGTCTGGAAAATGTTCCACCGATGAGGCTTACCAAGGAATTCTTCAACTAGGGGTGGGCAAACCTCGATTCAACTTGAAAAAACCAATTTTTTTTCAAATAGGACTCGTCAACTCAACTAACTCAATTTTTTTTACTCGACTCGATCGAATACTCACCCCTACTTTCAACAATATATTTAGGTGAAGTGATTTTTGTGTTCAAACTAATGTCTGCTAATGTGTTAAACACTATAGCTGGTCTAGATTCATTCTTGTCATACTTGAGTTTCTTATTTGAACTTCAGTGAGCTAGTCTGCCTAATGCCATTATTAAAGTAACCAATTTTACTTCCTTTTCCTTATGAAACAGGAAAGGGGAACTTTCTATGTAACCACTCTGATAATACCTAAACAGGAATCAACTTCAAATTCTGTAAGTGTGACGGAATTTTAACACCTTGATTAAGTTTAATATTTTACTTTGTCTTACACTTAGCACTTTCTGCTGTTAACTTGTCAATAATGAACAACAGTGTCAGGCTATTAGTGAGGAGGAAATATTTGCCATACAAAATGAGCGGTCCCTTTTTCCAGTGGGATGGATACATGTATGTTCAATTCATTTTTACATTAGTTTCATTTAGATTTCTGTTTCTTTTCTCTCTGGATTTTACAAGAAATAGGTAAAATCCTCAAATGCAAGTACCACTACGCCCTCAAACTGACCTCAGTGCCATGTTTCTTGTTTTCTATCAGACACACCCTTCTCAGAGTTGTTTCATGTCATCGGTAGATCTCCATACTCAATACTCGTATCAGGTAATTAAGTTAATTGTTTGTGCAGCCCAATTATTGCTCAAATATTGGGTCTAGATCATCCTAGACTCCAATCTGTTTATTCCTCTCTGGATAACTGGCTTATACCACATGCTTTACCTATGTATGATATTCTGATATTTCAAAAAGAGATCATTTAGAAAACAAACAATGTAATACTATTACTACTTTATTCCATTCATTCAACCAAACAATGCAATACTATTACTTCTCTATTCCATTTCCACCTAATAGCCATTCAATTCCTACTCTATTCCATCACAGTGAACCAAATGTACAGTAAGATTATTGCCACAGTGTGACGTTTCTCTAATTATTTTCAGGTGATGGTGCCAGAGGCTTTTGCCATTGTTGTGGCTCCAACCGATAATTCAAGGTCTGCCCCTCACACACAATGATTGAATTGTTGACAACTTGGATTATGTCACAGATAATACTGATAATGATTAATGCCTTCATCTGCATATCTAGGTTTATCTTTAATCCACTTTCTTTATTTTGGTTTTCGATCATGCTGATTAACTATATATTTCCTGACCTCCAATATGCATGACTTCCCATTGGCCTCTGTAACGAGTGAATATTGCTAACTACCATGGCCACATCATCCTACATCATCTATTCGTCGCCTTTATATGTAATACAGATGTGCCTTTGATATATAAGAGGGATTTGTACCCCGCCTCTTTGTTACAAAGATTGGTTTTAGGCTACTTCTCATAAATCTATAAAAAAAATATTTTTCTTCACATTCTATAAAGTGTAAAATATGAATCTAGCTGGTATAAGCCTACTTTGCTCATTGTTGACTTTGTTTCTTCTTAGTTCATTTGTAGTTGCAGGGCAGCTGCAGGCTCACTGTCTCAAACAAATGAATTATATATGTTTTATATGGCAAAATATTAAATTTAGGATCACATACTAGGTGAGATTGCTTCAATAGACATGCACTAATTGTAAAAGTTTTGCATAAAAAACGAGTCCTCTCATTATTTAAGTGAAAAAAGTATAAGAACTGCTTTGTTTACAATTTAAAAAAAAAAACCGTGATCAAGTTAATAGCATTGAGCTTTCATTGTTGAATTTCTTTCCAGGAGTTATGGGATATTCCGAATATCCCATCCCAGTGGAATGAGTGTCCTGAAAGAATGCCAAGAGAAAGGATCTCAATTTCATTCTCACAAAGAAACAGTAAATGGGAGCCCCATATATGAACACTGCACTCATGTCTACAAAAATTCAAATCTAAGGTTTGAGATCTTTGACCTGCGCTGAAATATGAAAATGTCCACAATTAAATGGGTGCAACCTGCATGCCACATAACAGAATCTTGCTGATAGGAACGGTGTTTCTTTTAATAAGTGAGCATACTACTTGTATTTGTATGTAATAATGATGAGGGTGCTCTCATTTTCACTTGTTATGCGTTCATTTAATTTTGTTTAGAATTAGTTATTTTACACTAATATCAAAGTCTACCAGATACAGTAATGGGATTCGGGGGACCAAGACCTCTCCTTCGACACCCTGAATATTTTTGAAGTCGCCTATATAGAACTTTTCTTCTAACCTAAATCACTTTTGCAATCGACATGATCTGTAATGGTAGAGAACTTGTATTTCTGATTCTGGTAAGACCAACTTCATCTTACATTTATATTTTTCTTTCTCTTAATATTATTTATATCTTTGTAATCCATATGTATTAAGCAGAGGAAAAATATTCTTAGTGTGCTTCTCTCAAGAGCGTAGGCGTTTTTGAAAAGTTTTTTTCTCCACCAACATCCACCGTCCGTTGTCCACCGTAATCGTCCGCCGCCGCCGTCCGCCGCTACACTCCAACCTCCTTTTGACGCCGTTTTTCCTGGGAAGATCGTCTGCTCATGGTGATTCCAAATCTGGGCGTAGATTTGCGATAAAGTCTCTCAATCGACACAGATCTACACGCCGTTCACTGCCGATTTTCGCCGCCTCCCGCCGACCGTGTCCGACACCGCCTCTCCACCGTACTCAGTGTCTTATCGCGACCATAACCCATTATCTTAGTGTCGAGAATCGTTGCTATTCTCCATGAATTTGCAGTGAGCAATTTCGGCAAGAACAGACGCACTTTCCTCCAAACCTTCTGCTCTTCTCCTCCGCCATCCCAGTCTTCAGACACAAAAAATCTTGGTGGACTTCATCCGCCACTGCCGAGTCTTGTATCCTTTTCCGCCTCTCGGCTGCTTCGGATCAGAGAATCAGTCGTCCTTCAAACTATCTTTGGATGTCTCTCGGATCAGGAGCACTTCTTTCACCTTCATCACAGTGAATATATGACGAGTTTCTTCACATCGTCCGCCGTCGCCGGTGGTTTTGAACGTTACTGCCAGTCCCAAAAGAAGCGCCAGGTCATTCCAACCAAAACCCAAGTGTTGATTTGCTGAACGGTGCTGCCGTTTGCCGTTGATAATTCGGTACATGCAAGCAGTGGTAGACGAAACTGTCTTTGGAAATGCTGATCCACTGAAGCATCCAAGAAACTGGAGCTTGGCTAAGCTTTTGAAGGAGTTCATCAGTATTGCAGGGAAGCTATTGGGACTCATTTGCAGCGATCTCAGAGGAAGATTTACTCGAATCTCTTAAATAGCTACATGAATCAAATTCTGTAGATTCAGGCGGTTTCAACTTCGTTAGTCCGGCAGTACTAAAAGGTTAAATCTGAATATGTTTTTTAGTCTTTGATTTTAAGTTGATTTGTGAATACGAGCGATTATCGCAACGGGTTTTGGGCTGGAACCAAAAATAATTATGGGATAAACGGTAGTACTGTCTGGAGGAACGATAACAATTCATGGAGGAAGGAAAAATACATACCAACTAAAAAGGGAACTACGGCTACATGTTATACACTATATGTGGAAAATATTCCTGAGAATCTTCATTGGAAAAAGCTTAGATCCCTGTTTTGCATCCATAGAAAGGTGATTGATGCTTTTATCCCTTCTAAAAAATCTATACCGGGGTATCGCTTTGGATTTATCAGATTTGCTACATTTGAAGAAGCCAAGAAAGCAGTTGTTAGGATGGATGACTTTTTCATTTTTGGACGCAAGATTAGAGTTTCGATGGCAAAATATAAGCCTAGGCAATTCTTCTGGAGAAGAACTAATACATCCTTTCAACGGAAGGATAGGGAGGTAGTTGACAAGAAGAGTTACATATCCTCGATAGAAGGGGTGGTTGATGAAGATAAATTAAGTGTTCTGGAAAATTACCTTGTGTGTTGGTGTAGAAATTTTGTCTCAATCTCGAACCTCGCAAGACAAATGAATGAAAAAGGTCTTAAGGGTTTTTCATTGATGAGAGCTACTGGAAATGTTGTCCTAATGTGTTTTGAATCCTTGATGTTACTAAATAGAATGAAGGTAGAAAATTCGGAGTCTCTGGCAGTGTGGTTCGATAGGATTGAATCATGGTAAAAAAACTTGATAGTTGAGAGTCGGCGTATATGGTTGGTTTGCGAAGGTATTCATTTTCATGCTTGGAACTGGGATACCTTTACAAACATTGCATCAAAGTGGGGGGAAATTATTGCAATCGATGAAAAGTCCCAATATCCATCGTCCTTTGATCGGGTTAAAATCCAAATCTTCTCAAGTATCATCTCTAGAATTGATGAGGTAGTACGATTGAAGGTTGAAGATCAATCGTTTGACGTCCTGGTTCGCGAGATCAATCCGAGTTTCAAGCCTATTCCTTGGTTCCCGAGGAAGAGGAAGAAGACACGATTGCCCAAAACAACGAAGAATCCAAAAATCAAATGTCAATCATGGCTACATTGGCCATCTCTAATACTCAAATTGAAGCTCCACACAATGGTCAATGCTCCCCTGAGGCTACACTGGGTTCCTCAACACTTGGATTGTTGGAAAACTTGTCGAAACAGATTGGGAAAGAAGTTGTTCCTGGAGGTGGAAACAATGGTGGTGAGATGTGTTTAACTTCAAGGCCATGTTCAGTTTTGGAGTCTTCATTACCTTGTGCCCTCAATCAATCAGATCAAAACGTTGAGGTATCTCATGCCCTGGAAGACGATCTCAGTAGTGGAGCAATAGGTGATTCTAACTGGTTGCAGGGGAAGGGTCTTCGAAAGGGATCAAAGGGCGGAAAGAAAAAAACATCACGAATCTAAAAGTAACAAGTAAAAGGATGAAGTGGCTTAACTGTCTCGGACGAATATTGGGTTTAAGTCTGATAGCGGATTTGGAAGGAGTTTTTATTGATTGGAGTGTTCCTTTAGGAGTCAGTTGTGTTTCTATCTTTAAAGATTAATGTACTGCTTTCGAATATTTTTGGTTTTTAGTGATGTGAGGCTTGGGATAGGTGTGAGAGGGTTTCGAATAGGGTTGACCTTGTAATATTTGGATGTTTAAAGGGGACTTGGAGATTTTATGGTTTTGATGTGGTGTATGTATCTTATTGGGGTGTTTTCAGACAAGGTGTAATGGTTATATTATTTAATAAATCATAAGGTACTCTTTTCCTCCTTCCAATATTTGTTGACATACGTTTTAGTATGTTGATGATTATGAAGGGGGTTTTAACAAGGCCTCCAATTCTTATAAAAAAAATCCATATGTATTTAAAAGAAAAAATTCTTACTTTGTGTTGAGTTTAGTTGGAGATATCAAAATTAAGTATTGTGATAAAGCATATGAATCATTAGGGGAGAACAGGTTGAACCTTTCTGAAGATAGGTTTGGCTATTGGTTCCTAGTAATTGATCGAACTCTCTTGGTTTTGGAATAAAAGTAGTAAATTTAGTTGTATAGAGAATGTCGTATATTGTTTCTGTTTGTGATATTTTGGTCCCCTTGTTGAGAAAATGCTTGGCTCTGCCCTTGTCCAAGGGAAACTTCCGTCCTTTTTCTCGGTTCGCTTTCCTTGCCCGGCCTTTCAACTTTCTAGAGGACATCATCTGTCATTGGTCCATTGCTTGCATGTAGTAGGGAATCTGTATTGATCTTAAGACTTGAAAGAGCTTTTCACATTCATACTTTTTTTTAATGGGGTCCCCAACTATAGTATAACTTTACTGATTGTTGATGGCAACAAATTGATCTAGTTGGCCTTTGTTTGATGTATATATGTTTGTACTAGATGATTATTGTGTTTGCTTAAACAATGAAAATTGTCCTGACTTAGCTCTGCCTGACATTCAAACGAAAAATAAAGTACACAGTTGTTTGAACATCATGTTGTTAGGGCCCCAACTCATTTGTTTGTCTCAAGGATCATCCTATTTCATCATGCAATGTAGATATTACAGAAAGCTGAATGTCTATTAAAGATAGGTGGCAGCAAGAACTTATTCTGTGGCCTTTATTCATATTCTTTATAGGGCATGGTACCTGAAGGTGAGAACTACTACTATGATTCTAGTTTGATTTTGAGATTCCCTTTGGAAATGCATAAATATATCAAAATTATTTAAGGGTGTGTTTGAAAAGTGACCCCGTAATTAGAGTTTGGTGTAATTGTTTGAGTTATACTGAAGTGAGTGTAATTAGAGTATGTAATCATAGTGTTCAATTCTTATAAGGATCGAAAATTAGAGGGATAAAGCGTGTAAAAAGTAAAAACTTCCTAATATTCTTTTATTTGTTTTTAACTAGTGTCTCATCTTTGCTCTCTCATATTCCTTTAGGTCATGGGATCTAGACCTATTAAGAGCACTCTCCTTCCTTTCCCAATAGTCTCCCTTTCTCCTCTCTCTCTAAGTAGGATTAGGATTAGATTTAGAATTTATTAAAAATAATTAATGTCTCATTGAGTTATATGAAATTACATTTTGTCAACCAAACATATTTAGAGAATTTTCGCAATTATAAGAGTGTAATTAGTAATTACCAACCACTGCTAATGCAGTGCTCTCTTTGTAACCAAAAAAGGAGTGTAATTAGTAATTACTTTGCGCTGTTCAAACACACCATAAATGTATTAATTTTTTTTTTATTTTTTTTACTTTTTATCGACGTATATATTAAATAAGTTTTGCTATTCGTACTTATATTTATAGTATTGTATTTTCTAGATGGGCCCTGATATGGATTTGTATCGTATTTTCATTTAACACCCAAAGTTTTAGATTATCGAAAGGATTTTTATTTGACATATTTATGTCATTTATTCTTATTAACCTCTAGAGTTAATCGACTAAGAGGTCTCTCAATTATGGTTCCTATTGTAGATTGATATTTAAATTTTAAAATATTTTATACCATTCTCTAAATTATGACAGATTCTAAATTGATTCTTAAAATTTTCGATTGTTGTTTCAGTTCTTAAAAATATCATTTTATTTTGAACTTTTCCCTAGTGCGTCGTTAATTCAATTGATTTCGTTAATATATTGTTAATTCAATTATTTTTTTAAGGTTTTAAGAATTGGGCTTATCTTCTAAAAATTTAATCTTTTTCTAAAAATCCTTAAAAAAATTTTAAAAGGTCATTGGTTTAGTTCATATGACTTTAAAAGTTAAAAAAATTAACCAATGAAGTTAGAGATATATTAATGCATTTTATTATTATATATTTTGTATATGTTAGTTTTTAAGAGGGACAAGTGTAAAAGAAGTATGGGGAAGGATGGTCCCCTTTGTGAAATTGGTCGGCTCATTGGCACGAGAAGATGCAGGGAAAGGTCACCCCCACTTTTGTATACGTGAACCAAATAATAGAGCTGCGTTGCGAGCTGTCATATCCAAACAGCTCTTTTCCGAGTGTCAAAAAAGGTTCCTTTTTTTTCTTCTCATTTATGAAACATCTTTAAACCTTTCATCCATAATCTCAAAAGGGAATAGTATGCCGCGAAATTCATCCACACCAACCATACGTAGCTTTACAAAATATTCCAAAATTATATATATATTTTAAAAACACTTCTAGGAAAAATATTTGTGAAAGTTTATCGATACGCTAATTATGAGAAAAATTAAAATATAACTTGTTAATATAAAAAATTGTAAAAATTGATGGTAATGGAAAATCCTTTTTAGGTTGTAAATAACAACTTTTCAGGTTTGATAAGTTGCAACTAAAAATATTACATTTTTTATAATATTTTTTATTGTAATAAAAAGATATTTTTATAATATTTTTTATTGTAATAAAAATATTATTTTTATAATATTTTCGATTATAAACCTTAACTTATCGTGATGTTACTTTTCGGTTGCAATCGAAAATATTATAAATTTATATATTTTTAAGTTAAACATTATAACATGTTAGATTAAATTTATTTTAAATTAGATTTTCGTAAAAATCAATTACCAAAATTATGACAAAAAGAGGTAACTTGACTTAGTAAAATAGTTAATAAGACGCAAAAGACACGTATTTAATATTGTAATTGTTCTTGAAAATAAAATATAGATGGAAACATAAGTGTAAAAACACGAGTCTTGGAAATTTGTTGTTATTGTTGGATTTTCCATATGTTGCGGTTGTTAATATGTTTAGGTTTCGAGAGGGCAAATACAATGTTTCGAAACTGGAGTGTTGAAAACCGTATCCGCGGTCTTAATAATTTCAAGACATTTACCGTCAGTTGATGTTCATGTTCCTTCATTCCTACCATAAGTATCCTCTACAGGTGTATAAAGAATCTTGAATAATAAAAGAATCTTTAAATGTTAAAAGACTTGAATATGGAATGGTTAGATACTGTAGTTTTGAATAACTTAAATAACAGGTTTTTTATCATACAGACTAGTAGTAAAATTCTATCTTTCTAATACATTTTGTGTAATCAAATTAGCAATAAAAATTGGAGCTTCATGGAATAGGATTTCTCTCACAGGTGCCATAGCATCAGTAATTTGATTGTTCTCCCTTCGAACATGATGCAATTTACACATTTTTGTTCGTTTAACGTTAAATTTAAGGACAAAAGTATATGTAGAGTGAAATGAGTTTGTCCCTCTCAATATCTGATCTAATCACGATTAAACCCTAAAATTTTAAATCAAAACATTAAATAAAATAAACAATATTAAAATAATAAGGGTAGAGTACATAAATGGTTCACTTGTTTTGTTGGGTCTCATGACTATTAAAAATTACAAAATATACCTCAACTATAAGACATTACTTTATTAGTCCTCCGATTATTAAAAGTTACAAAATGGTCGTCTAGCTATTCATATGTTTCAAATTCGTTTTTTTCGTTAAAAAATTGACGGCAATCTAAGTTGTACGTTAACCTATTGGCTGAGAAATGATAAAAATATGATCTCATAATCTTCAATGACTATCATATCTTAGCATGTTAACATTCAGTTCATACGACTGTTAAATTTTTAACAGAAAAATATGAGTTTGGAATATAATGAATAATCGAGTGACCATTTTATAACTTTTAATAGTCAAGAGATTCAACAAAACAACTCTCAATAATCGAAAGACAATTTTATAACTTGTAATAGTCATGAGACTCAACAAAGTAACACCCTATAATCAAAGGACCATTTGTATACTTTACCCAATAAATAAATTGTATAAACTAAAATTCACATAATTAATAGTTTAATAACTTTTTTAGTATATCAACAAAGAATGTAAAGTGATTTAATTAAATTGTAAACTCAATTATTAGGTAATCACTAATGTAATAGATAAACACATCATTTTTATATATCAAACTCATATCTCATCACGAAACCATACATGTGATTTTTTTTGGAATTATGATTATTTATTTGTGATTAATTATTTTAATTGTAATTATAATAGTCAAAATATCTGTAAGTATCCAGAATCACTAAAAAATAAGTTCATCGAATCATACAAATCTAAATAAAAGAAAGGTGGATAATAAACTATCATTGTCCAGATAAAATGTTGGACTGCTCCAATAAGGTTATATATATATATATATATAATTACAATAACATTAAATTCTGTACTCCCAAGATTTACAGAGAAAGAAGAAATAAAATTAAAATTATTTTAATTTTTTATTAATTAATTAGAAACCTAATATGGATGGACATTTCTGCTCAAGCCGCTGACGTTAGTGAAAAACCCGACCTGCTTATACGGTAAATACGACCGTCGTTTAACCTCTTCCTTTTGTGCTCTGTTTTTAACGTAAAGCTGTTCGTGAGCCGAAGGGGGCCCCGTTTTACAGCTCTTTTTTGCCTTCGGCTTCTCTTCGTTTACTTTCACCTTCAATTTCTTATCTTCTTTTTCGTTTTTCTTAATTTTTACCGACGACGACGAAGAAGTTGAAGGATTGTTTAAGAAGAAGAACGCGTCTTTTCCGTCGCTACTACATCGGAGCTTCAAATCTCTGAACCTCCAAAGCTTGGAGAATCCCGTCGAGTTGCTCTTCCGGCACGTATCCGGTGAGGCTTCCACCACGGTTCTTCCGCCTCCCCACTCACAGTACGGCCCCGCCGGCTCCGACGTGCTAGAAGACGACGACGACGAAGTATCCGGTGAATCTTCCACGAAAACCTTCCTCACCTGAGGAGGTAGAGCGACGTCACCCTCTTCGGTCTTCAAAACGATGCCGTTTTCATCGGCGAAGAGGAGATCTCGGTTGAATAACGGAAAAACCGGACGGATCTGACCGTCCTGGAACAAATCGTCAGCAGAAATCGGGGATCCATCGGGATTTAAACAATCAAATGAAAACTCTTCCTCCTCGTCCTCCTCCTCCCCCTCTTCTTCTTCTTCTCCTTCCTCTTCTTTCTCATCTTCCATTACCGGCTGACTGACTAATTTCTCTTCTTCTTCCTTATTAGGCTCCTCGTCTTTGAGCAGTAGTTTAAGTCCGAAATCGTGACTGAACTTTCCGGCGACGTCGTTATTGAAGGTGGGAGATAAAAACTGGGACGAACCCATGACTTGCATCAGCAAAACCAAAAGAAGAAGAAGCTCAAGAATGAAAGCTTTGATTATATGGCAGATATAAATAAATAAAGTAGAAAATTGAATTTAAGAAGTCGGTTTGAGCTTCTGGGGTTTTAAATACTGGTGGTTGGTCGAAACTTCCCACTCTTTTTTCTTTTCTTTTTTATTATCTAATATTAATAATATATTTTATTACACCTTAATTGCAAAGAAATGAACAAAAAGAGAGAGCTTAATCAGTACGAAATAATTGGAGATTTTATTTTATTTATTTCCCTTTTTGGAAAATCAGCAGTGCTTTTCTTATCCCTCTCATTTAGGGTAAATTATGGTACATGTCACGGTTTTTCAATATTTTGATGTTGGGCACCCACACTTTTAAAGATTATGTTTGAGCCATTCATATTATCGGTTAGTCATTGTTTTATTAATTAATTTAGTGTAATCATATATTAAAAATTTAAATTTTAATATTATAAATAAAGTAAATTAAATTTAAAAATATTTTCATAATAAAATTTCATAATATTTCATTTAAATTAATTAATTAATTAATATATCAAAATTGATATTTATAAAAAGAGTAAACCACACAATTAGTATCTAAACTATTACTTTCGTTCCATTTTGGTATCCAAAGTTTATTTTTTTCAAAACCATATCTAACGTTTAGTGTAGATTTTATTTTGATACTCGACCATTAAAACCTTAACAAAAACTGTTGACATTATATTTTTAATTTTTTAATGATGATGTAATATTATCTTATGATGACACATTAATATCATCATTTAGTTTTTAAAAATTAAATGAAAAATTGAAAAAATTAGCTAAATGTTAGACATGATTCTAAAAAATAAAGTTTGAATACTAAACAGAACAAAAATAATAAATTAAGTATTAAACGTGTAGTTTACCCTAGTAAAAAAATATTGGGAAAAAGAAAGTTTAAATGATAACCTGAAAGCAAATGAAGAAAGGCGGAGTAGGTGGTTGATGGACAAGTAACACGTGTTAATAATATTTGCTGGCGTAAGGTCATTGTTATAGATACATATTTTTAAGAAAAGGCTTAGCCCGTGGTCTCTAGACGGATGAACTTGTTTTGGGGTTGACATGCTCCTTTGTAACCCAAACTACCAAGATTCTCCAATTTTAATGAATTTTTTTAAATATATACATTTAAAAATAATTACATAAATTAATAAAATTAAAAATCCAAAAGTCAAATTATTTGATAACATTGGTAAACATGAACAACGGAGAATTTTATATTAGAGTGAGTGAATTTATAAAATATTGGGAAATAAAAATATATTAGCAATTGAAAATACGGAAGAAAGATCTACAATATATTAATTTAAATTTTTAGAGAAACGATTATTTCTAGCTCCCTCAATACATCCCTGTGTGCAAATAAGAGGAATTATTTAATTAACAACTTATATAAACTTTTATGTAAGAATGATTTTTTTATAAATTTAATATGAATGAAATTATAAAACTTCAAAAATGCAAAATTAATTATTAATAAAAATATTAAAATTATATAAAATTTTAAAATTTTAAATTTTTTAAGAGATATTAACACACGACTCATTATGTAGTCGATCATATTCATATACATGGTATGATTATGGTGGGTGGTTCGATGCATCATGCGTGATGTAACGGGGTAATGTCATGCCTTGAGCAACAAGTGTATTTATGCCCACGATTGGGCAACAAGAGTTTTAGAAATATATATATTTGAAAAGTCAATTCATTCATGTTGTTCTAGAATATTTTTTTTAGAATTTATTAAATGATATAAATGATTAAAAGGAAAGTTATTTTTCCTTAAGATTTTGAATCCAAATAATTTATTTATATATATTATCAATAATTAAAAATATAAATAAATGTTATTTTTTAATCATTTTATATTATTAAAAAAAAGTAAAAATAACAATTTTGTTAAGTTTATCATGTACATAAGGGTTGACTCCACTCCATTAGTTTTTCTATTTGATCTTTTCCCACACTTATCTATTTGATCTTTATAATTAATGCAAACAAAAAGATAATATAAAAAGTCAATACTCAGCTTATATTAATAAATACCTCAGTTAATATAATATTCGCATATTTATATATAAACACCAAACTTAGTTAGAATCTTAATTATTAAGTTAGAATCTTAATTATTAATATATTTAATAAAAAAAATAAGTGATTAAATAATATCACGAAAAATATTTTGGTTTTAAAGATTTTTTTGTTAAAAATATGTGTTTAACGTTTTCTTAGTTACATTTTTAGGTTCTTTGTTTTTTTTTCATTTTTTAATAATAAAAAATATTTAAAAAATAACTTAAAAACCTTAATTTATTTATAAAAAAACCAAAACTTTTAAAATGAAATTATCAAAAAACTATAAAAATTAAAATATCTCATTTCAACTCTCATTACCAACTGTCGCCGACCATCTCCAGCCAACATCGTCTTCGAACACTTGAGTTTTGATAGAAATTACAAGGTGGTTTGAATAGTAGTGATGGTGTGGCTTATGGATGTCGGGATCGGTTGGAACTGACAAAAAACAGTGGCGGTGGTTTAAAATCCGACGAACCTTTGAATGTTTCTCTAAGACAAACGGTGACACTTTACAACGAAAGGTCAATGGGTGTTTGATCGGGGGCCTACACCGGTGCCGATGAAGGTGACAGTTACAGTCACGAATGGTTGGCCGAAGACTATGGAAAGGGGAAAAGAGAAGGGGGAGGGGGGACGCGGGTTGAGTTGTTATTTTTTTAATAAAATATATTTTTATTTGTTTAATTTTTTAAATATATTATCAAAATTACCATTACATGACAAGTGTCACTTAACGGTTAAATTTAACGGCTGTTACGGTCCAAGCACCTAAAAGTGCTCCGATGAAAACGTTAGACACCTATTTTTTTAGTGAAAATTTTCTTTAGACACTAAAACATTTTTCGAGACAAAGTTTATGCACTTATTTTTGTATTAAGTCATATAAATATAGATATTGTTTTCTATTACACTATAAATGTGATAATAAATTTCAGTAGTATTTTGTGTTGCGGCCAAATGTTGAATTACATTTTTAATAAAATGCTCATATTGTGATTTTTTAATTAATTAATTAATTAATTAATTAATTAATTTTACATTATTTAAATTTATTGTTTAAATGAAATTTGGGGAAAATATTTTAAAAATTTAGAGCCAATCAGTTTAGAATATATATTTTCCAAATTTTTAAAAAAATATTTAAGATAGTCATACCATTTTAACTTAAGTAAGTCAATTGAATACGACTAATATCTTCAATTAATATAAAATAAAAATGATGAATAAAAATATTAAATACTTTTTATGAAACATTATAACATAATACTCCTTAAAAAATATTATAAATATGCTCATTAAAATATATTATATATAAGATGAGAAAATTATTTGATATAAACGTTGAGTAATTTTTTTATACAAATAAAAGTAATTAATTTTATTAGTAAATATGGAAAATCTAAGACCATAAACGTAAATTAAATATATAATTAGAACATTTTCTATAATCATTGACACAAGAAATTAATCACTTGAGATCATGTAATGAGCATATAAGGAAAAAGTTAAAATTCATCTAAAATCTCAAACAAAATATAATTACAAATAGATCTGATTGCATCAACAAACGAACCATAATAGAGGATTAAACTACTAAAAGACTATTGATAATCGCAAATTAGAGTCGAGCGTCGTGAGAAAACTATATTCGAATATAAATCATGTATCTAAATCTAATATGAGGATCCAAAGCATGACAAATCAGCATGATAACAAACAAACGACATCTTGATCAGTCGAGGCAACATTAAATCCTACACTGAGAAAATTAAACGAAGAGAATGATCGTTAAAAAAAACCCAAAACGTGTTAAAAGGTAGAGGAAAACATGACCTAAAAATAAAGAAAAATGTCATAAAAGTAAAGTTATTAAAAAATAAAAAAAATAAACGTACAATATAAAAAAATTATAAATATTAACAATCGACGATTAGCACTAAAATTGATATCGATGCTAACTAACAAAAAAAGAAAAAAGAAAAAGGAAAGAAGAGAGTAAACTAAGGCAAAGGAAAAGGATAAACGGCTCACATTGAGTAAATTTTATCATATCTCATTTTCATACTTCATAATTTTAATTTCTAAAATCTATAATTTAAGATTTATATATATTCTATGTATAAAAAAATTACTAGATATATATTCTATGCATCAAAAAAATAAATAAAATTGTACAAACATTAATTTACATATTCTATGCATAAAAAATTTATTCTTATATATATATATATATATATATATATAATTAGAAAATACTGAAATTTAATTGCTTAATTTATTAGATGTTGATCTAGATAACATTAGGTTCATTAAGGACAACAATGGTGTTCTTTTAGTGAAAGATCATGATATTAAGAGGGTTTGTAGTAGTTACTTCTTTGGCTTATTTAATGACAGTGCCTCCCCCTATAGAGATAATATCGTTGATGGGTCAGCCGACCATCATACTACGACCAATGACTGCCCTACAAGTAGGATTGGGTTTGAGGAAGTCAAAATGGCTCTTAGAAAGATGGGGAGGGACAAAGCTGTCGGTCCAGATCAAATTCCTATCACTGTGTGGTTGGCCCTAGGAGAAGAGGGAGTTAAGTGGTTGACCAATATCTTTAATAGTATTTTAGAGATTGCCAAGATGCCAGAGGAGTGGAGAGAGTCTACGGTGATACCAATCTATAAGAATAAAGGAGATCCCCAACGTTGTGGTAACTACAGAGGTATTAAACTACTCAGTCATACCATTAAGCTATGGGAAAGGGTGATAGAAGCTAGGTTGAGATAGGTTACTAGGGTTTTGGAAAACCAATTTGGCTTTATGCCAGACAGGTCTACTACGGAGGCGATTCATCTACTTCGACGGCTTATGGAGAAATATAGAGAAAAAATAGAGATCTTCACATGGCATTCATTGACCTTGAGAAGGCGTATGATAGCGTTCCCCGCGATATGATATGGAAGACCTTAGAAACGAGACGGATCCCAACTGCTTATATCTGGGCGATTTGTGATATGTAATGTAGATCTACTACATACGTTAGGACTATAGTTGGCGACACCGAGGCATTCCCGGTGGAAATCGGACTCTACCAGGGGTCGACTCTTAGCCCTTACATCTTCGCCTTGATTATAGACGACATCTATTGTTCGACACCAGACGGTGTTCCATGGTGTATGCTTTTCGCTGACGATATTGTCCTAGTTGCTGAAACAAAAACTGAGCTGAATAGTAGACTGACTACCTGAAAGACTGCTTTGGAAGAAAAACGTCTAAGGATCAATATTGAAAAGATAGAGTATTTATGTTCAAACTTCAGTGGGAACCAAAACGATAAAGATGTAGAGGTATGCATCGAAGGACATGTTCTCCCCTCAAAGGATTATTTCAAGTACCTAGGAACTATGATACATAAAGATGGAGGTGTAGATGACGACGTTACACACCGTATAAAGGCAGGATGGCTAAAGTGGAGGGTTGCTACTAGAGTTTTGTGTGACAAGAAAGTGCCTCTAAAACTTAAGGGAAAATTTTATAGAATGACAATAAGACCAGCATTGCTGTATGTATCAGAATGTTGGGCAAGCAAGAAGGATCACGTAAGGAGGATGGAGGCCGCAGAAATGAGAATGCTTCGATGGGGATGTGGTAGGACTCTGTGGGACATGACATCAAACTCTGCTATTAGGATGTCCTTGGGGGTAGTGCTTGTATCCGAAAAATTGAGGGAGGGAAGACTACGGTGGTTTGGGCATGTCCTTAGGTGACAACCGTCAGATGCGGTCAGGAGGGTAGAGTCAGTTACAGTCAACGGTGCCAGAAGGAGAGGACGACCAAGGTGGAAATGGGAAGACTGCTTGAGATCTGATTCGAAGGATTTAGCCATTACCGAGGACATGACCTCTGATAGGAAAGTATGGAAACTTAAGACCAGGGTAGCCGAGTAGTGCGGGTCACATCTATAGGGTTTATCATCTATGTCTTCTTTTAATGCCTTTGTAGTAATTTCCATGACTTATACTTTTTATATGTTTCTGCCATTTGACTTTATTCCTTATCGTAGCTTGCTATCGTTGACTTTTGTGTATCATTCTCTGCATGTTTCCTCTTTTTAAATTTAGTCGGGTCTTACGTTTCTGTCTATATGCAGAGATTTTTAGACAAGGATTTATTTGCAGGGATTAGTTCCCATTACAGACGCGCATATAAAGACTGTTCAACTATGTATTTATTTATTTATACATGCATTGCATTTTATCTTTATTTTTAATTTTCTTACTGCCGGAGGTCTTCCACGGAAGCTGCTCTCAGCTTGGCGTTGGGGGCAACCTACTACCCAACCTCCCCTTACCCCATTACATATGAGAATAGGGTTTTGTTGTTGTTGTTGTTATTGTTGGGTTCCTTTTTTTTCCTCACTTAAATTTTTTTCTAATGTTTTTCTATAGCTTTCTTATTTCTCTTTGATTTTTTAGTCATCGACAACACTAATCTTAATATTAATTTCTGACAGTCGATGATTATTATTTTTATTACTTTTTTATATTATGTCATTCTTTTTTTCCTTATTTTTTTTCAATTTTAAATAATAATATATGTCTTTGTGATACATTTTTATCTAATTTTGTGACATTTTTTCCTCTAATGTTGTATTACATTTCTTATGACTTTTGTTAAGTTTTTCGTATATCTCTACTATCATATTAGTGCTTGCACAAATATCCTCAATATATTTATTTTTTGATTGGTTTGTCAGTGGTCATGTATTGTCAGTTTCCTTATTTGGTAAAATGTTGTTTGTCGATATAATTAGAATTGTGTAGCGAATCAACTTGTCAAATTATTTGGTTCGCTCACCACTCCTTCATCATTTCATAAAGTGTCTCGTTCGACAAAAATATATAATTTTATGAAGATTACTGTGTTATTTTGATGTTGGATGTCATTCTTAATTGAAGGTTTCGTTTTTCTTTGTATATTTAGTATTTTTGTTTTATATATTAGTTTTATGGTGATTATTATCTCTGTTTTTCTTTCTATGTTTGAATGCGTTAGAATTTTTTTTATTAATAAAATTCAATTGCCATTGTTAAGAAAAAAAATACTAAATGCTGTTTTTTTATTATAGAAAATAATATTATTTTAACCAAACAATTTGTTGTTTGAGAACTCTGAATTACCTTGTCACTCCATGTGAATGATGTTTGAAGTGACGACAACTAAGCAATAATTAAATAACATAAGGTCCTACTAAACAATTGATTATTTTTAATGACAGAATGATTGGATACGGATTTTACTTGGGATTCAAAGAGTTAATCTAGAAGTGCTGAATAGCATAGGCGGATGCACGCTATGTTATAGTATGTATGTTTCCCTTAAATTCAGGGATAAATACAAATTTTATACTATGAGTAAAATTTTATAATTTTAAAATTTTAAAAAGTGATTAAATTATAAAATTTTAAAGAGAAGAAAATAATTATTAATAAAAATATAAGATATATGATAATTTAAAATATTTAAAAAACAAATATTTCTAACTATCATTCTCTTAGTTTATCACAACTTAAAATTTAATTTCTTTTTAATTAACAATATATTTTATTGATTGTCCACCTCCAAAAATATTTTGAATTTGTCATTTGCGGATTGGCGTTGTAAATACTAAACAAAATAAAGACAAAAAAGTTGAGGAGGTCAATTGAGTTCGGAACATTCTATGTTTGGAGTTGGCTGCTTGTAATAAAGTCAAGGTCAAGGCGGGGACGCACACATGACACACCAAGTAAGACCATTTGTGTTAATTTGTTATTATAACCATTTAAGTTCATTAACCCAAGTTGATGTCCTAACTCTATTGTGTTTGGACAAAAAGAAATTAGGTTTTTCTTGGTAAAAAGAAGAAAAAAACTGACTTTGAATTTTACTTGGTTCATTCTTCCATACAGTTTGCAAAACTTAGATTTTAAATGTAAAGTTAGATTCTTTCAGGGTACACTACATGTTTAGTAAATTTATTACTTTTATTTTGTTTTGGTACTTAATCTTTATTTTTTTTCCTAGAATCATACCTAACGTATAGTTTAGGTTTTATTTTGGTATCTCACCGTTAAAAATTTAACAATGTTATTGATGTGTCACCATAAGATAATGTCATGACATCCTTGAAAATATAAAAAATATCACATTAATAATTTTATTAATTACGAAAGAAGCGAGGGGTCTTGTCACTCACATGGTAGATGCTTATCCTTTCATTGAGGAGCGGTTAAAGGAGATCGAGGAGATGGCAAAGGGGTGGCCACAGAAACTGAAACACGAACTGCATGAGGAGCATGAGCTGGAGCTCACTCGTCAACATTCTTTCATCTGCGATGGATGCAAAGAATCAGGAGAAGTTTGGTCGTTCTACTGCAGAGAATGCGACTTTGATCTGCTTCCAAAGTGTGCCCTGGATAAAGATAAAGAAACCAAAGCTGATGCAAAGGAGGAAGGAAATACAAAAGAAGGTTGGGTCTGTGATCGGTAGGTGTGCACTAGAACTTGATGAATTATGTCCATTATATATATATATGCACTAGTTCCTGCTGCTGCTGGTAGGATCATATATTTTCTATATAATAAAATGTCGATTATATGTCTCCGGTTGTGCTGCATTCAAGTATGAAGGAAGTAGTTGTAGATGCTACACTCCATAAACAGTAATCATTAGAGTTGCTGCTTTGCGAGCAACATAGCTTTTCTCCGACAGAGGATGCGCTGATAGGAAACATTTGTTGCATTCTATGAACCATTGAGCCGACAAGACTCTGCTTCTCATTGCTCATGAATGCTCCCACTGCCTCGAGAAAACCTTCATGCCGCAGAAACATTGCTTTAGCCTCACCTTTAGACCTGTAACATGCATTTCAGGGAAAAGAGCAAGCTCAATTAATTCAATTGTGATGAGTGCAAAAGAAGAAAAGCACCCTAATAGTTACCAGACATGAACAGCAACAGAAATAGTGTCCATAGTATAGGAATGATCCCGAATGAAAAATCCGGCAAAAAATATCCGCTTAAGCCCAAATTGAAGTGCATTCAAGTAAGAGATCTGGCCACAAAAGTAGAGGAAAATGCCCAACAGAACAGCTATTAGTACTAAGTTTCTTTTGCTCTAATATACTAAAGCATGATGATGCATGCAACATACTATATTAACAAAGCATAAGTATATAAACCAGTTAGGCAAAACAAGAGTTAGAATTAAGATCCCAAGATTATTTATTTATTTATTTTTGCTCTCCAACCCAGGGAAGTTGATAATACTTGAACAGATTTCCAAAATAAGGTACCAAGTACCAACCACTCATGAGAAGCAATATCTATCAGCATTGAGGTCAAAACAATATAAATGCCGGGTTGTTCCAAGTTTTCTATTTTAGTAAGATTCAAAGTTATTGTTATTTCTGGATATCCATTTGATGTTCTATATGCCAGAAAACCATCAGCACCTAACCTGACCTATATTGTTTGAAATCATTCGTAAAAGAGAACGGGAGATATCGTAAGATGATTGTTTTATTTAAATATATATGTAATCTATTGCTTCTTCCATAATTTTCCATAATTTTCTATATTTTCATTATTTTTCTAATTTAATCATATATCTGATCTATTAATTGATTATCTCAAATTGCATTTTGCATTGACCTATTACAGGGTTAACCCTACCGATATAGTTTGCTCCATTCACAAACATTAAGATTCAAATTCCTATTATTGTTTAAAAAATGGGTAAAATACCAAATGGTCCCCCGACTATAAGATATTACTTTGTTGAGTCTCTCGACTATTATAAGTTACAAAATGGTCACCCGACTATTCATTCTAAACTCGTCATTTTTCGTTAAAAAAATTAACAATTGTTTGAGCTGGACGTTAACATACTAACTGAGATATGATAAGCGTTTGAAATTATGAGATCATATTTTATCATATTTCAGTCAGTAGATTAACATTCAACTCATAATGCTATTAATTTTTTAATAGAAAAAGACGAGTTTGTAACATAATGAATAGTCATACGACCATTTTGTAACTTTTAATAGTCGTCGAACTCAACAAAAACAACTTTATATAGTCGAATGATCATTTTGTAACTTTTAATAGTTACGAGACTCAACAAAATAATATCCTATAGTCATTAGACCACTTATGTAATTTACCCTTAAAAATCTAATAAATTGTACTTTTTTGTTGTTGATATTTCCCTTTTTTTTCTCTCTTTTTCAAGGTATTGTTTCAATCCCCCATTGCCTTTAACTTGGTTGCTACTATTGCTAATGTAAACAAAATCATGAACAAGATTTTCAAGCTTGTTTTTATTGCTCAATAATTTGAATTTTAAATATTTTAGTTTTTTCTTTAAAAATAAAATAAAATTGGGTTTTTGGTGAGGAATATATTTTTCTTGAAATTTATTAATTTTTCCTTTTTGGGCTGGTTTTTTTTACTTAATAGGGCCTAACAAAATAAATACATGTGCAAGATCTTAAGGGTGCGTTTGATTTATAGAATGTAAGATTACTAGTAGAAATGTAAGATTACCAGTGGGAATGTAAGATTACCAGTGGGAATGTAAGATTACCAGAGAATAAGATTACTGAGAATGTTATATTTTGTGTTTGGTTGGTTTAGCAGGAATGTAAGATTACCGTGTTTGATTAAAGGAATAAAAGATTATATGAATGTATATTTGACCAACTTGTCCTTATTATATATTTGTTTTTTAACAAGTTGGAAAATATCTTTAAAAAAATTAAATTTATAAAATTTATATATTTTTTTTACAAAATTGAAAATATAAAAAGGTTTAATGAAAGGTAAAATTTTATTTTAATCCCTGAACTTCATATAAAATTTTAATTATAGGTTTTTTTTTTTTTGTAAATATAAAACAGTTTAAGGATAAATTTATAATCTAACATTCATAGAATTTTTATTATTCAATGACTGAAGAAGGATATTTTTGGAAAAAAAATTAAGGGCATTTTAGTCCAAAACGCCGGTAATCCAACAATACTTAAGGAAATGAAGGTAATGACATTCCTGGTAATATACCCAAAAAACTACTATTGATAATAAAACATTACCGGGAATGAGATTCCCGACCAACCAAACATGAGAATGTGGATTTCATTCCATAGGAATCTCACATTCTTTGATCCAAACACCCCTAAGGGACTGCAAAACGCTGAAAATTTAGTAAATCAAAACAAAATTACCACAACAAGCGGAAAGGAACTTTATGTTTAGCCATATCGTGCATAGGCAAGTTTCACAGAACATTCACAATATTTTATGATACGAAATAAATTTATAAAATTATAAGGACAAAAATATATTATCATTAGAATTTAAAATTTTCAGGGATGAATGTCTTATATGTTCCCTTTATGTCCATCCCGATGTCCACTGCCATCATCAACGGGATTAGTCTCACCATTCAAGTCTCCCTGCCCGGGCTTTCTGAATCCAACGGGGTCATCATTTCCAGGCATTCTAAATCGTACATAATCCCCATTTTCAGGCATTCTCAACTCTGGATATCAGGCATTCTCAACTCTGGATATCCATTTCCAGGAATTCTAAATTCAGCAGGCTCCACATGTTCACTTACTCTGAACTCACTGTGATCTCCCTTACATCACGACATCAATCTCTCTCAAATCCCTGCCTAGATCGGATTTCTCATATTACTTTCTAGTTGGATTAATTTAAGATCGGATTTTTCTTCAGCGCAAATCCAGGGGCTTCTTTTACAGACTAGTTTTCCCTATTTTTTCCCTCTCTTGCTTGGTTGTTTCGTGTCTTTTGATCTATCCATTTTATTTCTTTTAGCTTCTATTTTGTATGATTTAACTAACATAATCTTATTTTTCTATTAGTTTATCTGAGCTTTTGTTTACGATTTCCTTTTAGAAAATAGGCAATAAATTTTTGGTAGTATTTTTGCTAGTCTCTGTGTTTCCCACCCCTTCTTCTTCTCTATTTTATTTGCTAATTACGTTTATAGTTCCATTGAGGAATTCTTTCCATTGTCTATGTACTGACCGTGAGCTCTTCTTAATTATAGTTATTTTATTTCTCTCTTTTTTCTTTGAATTTCTCTAAGATCTATATCTGTTACAAAATAAAAAAAAAATTCTGTTTGTGTTTTACTTCCATTGAGCTTGAATTATTATTGATCCTTTTGTTTATTTCATTGATCTTTTGTTGCAGATTTCTTGGTATCTTAATATTGGTATTTGTGTTTGATTTTAATTGTTATTTCTTCATTCTTTTTGGCATGTTAAAAACTGAGATTTATTTTTCTTCTCTTTTAACATTAGGCTTTTAGCAATATTAATAACAATAGTATTTTATAAATTAAAAACCTATTTAGTAACCAACTAGGCTTCTTAGTACCCCTCAATTCTCTAGCGTTTTTATTGGTGCATCTTCTGTCTTCTTTAGATTCCTTTTGCATAGTTCCTCATAGCTTCGGCTATAGATGATTACTTGAGGTCATGTCATTCTTTTAGATCCCATAGGGCGTATAGGGGGCAGGCTCGACAAACTGATGTCAATGGGAATAGACTTAGAGTTTATACGTTGAATGTAAGCACATTAAATGCTAGGCTATTGGAGCTGACAGACGTACTAAGTAATAGGAAAATAGATTTTGCTTGTATTCAAGAGACTAGGTGGAAAGGGGCTCGCGCCAGAGAGTGTAACGGGTACAAGTTGTGGTATTTAGGCATAGATAATGCTAGAAATGGGATGGGTATCTTGGTATCATTTAGGCTCAAGGAAAATGTAGTTGAAGTTTATAGATACCGTGATAGAATCATGATGATTAATGTTATTATAGAAGCGGAAGTGGTGAATGTCCTTTCAGTGTACGCCCTCACGTTGGCCTAGGGGAGAGGGAGAAACATTGCTCCTGAGATTCGTTAGATGATGTACTTAGGAGCATTCCGAAGGACCAAAGAGTTTTCATATGGGGAGACTTCAATGGTCGTATAGGTAGTGAAATCGATGGGTATGCCAATGTTCATGGGGGTTTCGGTTTCGCTAGTAGGAACGAGGAGGAGCGTACGTTGCTTGAATTTTCTACTGCACACAATATGGTGGTCACTAACTACTTCTTTAACAAGAGAGATGTGGACTTGATTACGTTCCATAGTGGGGGACATTGTACCTAAATCGACTATATCCTGGTTCAAAATCGGGATCGATGGGCTTGCATTGACTGTAAGGTGTTCCCTGAAGAGGCATGTGCATCACAACACAGATTGTTGGTTTTGGTGTTCCGCGTACGCCACGGGCGGAGTACTTATAGGAGGGCTAAATTAGGTAAACCTAGGATCCTTTAGAATAACTTACATGGAGCGACAACTGATGACTTTAGGAGTAAGGTTTTATCTCATACAGGTTTTGGAACTAAAAACTCGAATAATGCAAATTTGTTATGGAAAAATATGATAAATTCCATCATAGAAGTGGGCAAAAACACCCTTGGGTTGTCGACAGAGAAGGTCAATGATGATAAAGAATCGTGGTGGTGGAACAACGAAGTCCAAACTAAGGTGAAGACAAAGCAAACTTGCTTCAAGGAAATTCTACAATGCAATGACGACGAAGAAAGATCGAGAGCTAAACAAAGATACAAGGAGACAAAGCGGGAAGCTAAGAAAACAATGGTTAAAGCAAAGGATAAGGCATACGAGGAAATGTACATGAGATTAGACACTAAGGAAGGACAAAACGACATCTTCAGGCTTGTAAAATCCAGGGAGAATAGGAAAAAGGATCTAGGTAGCATTAGGTTTATTAAGGACAACAATGATGTTCTTTTAGTGAAAGAGCATGATATAAAGAGGGTTTGGGGTAGTTACTTCTTTAGCTTATTTAATTACGGTGCCTCTCCCTGTAGAGATAGTACCGTTGATGGGTTAGCGGACCATCATACTACGGCCAATGATTGCCCTACAAGTAGGATCAGGAGTGAGTAAGTCAAAATGACTCTTAAAAAGATGGAGAGGGACAAAGCTGTCGGTCCATATCAAATTCATATCACTGTGTGGTTGGCCCTTGGAGAAAAGGGAGTTAAGTGGTTGACCAATATCTTTAATATTATTTTAGAGTCTGCCAAGATGCCAGAAGAGTGGAGAGAGTCTACGGTGATACCAATATATAAGAATAAAGGAGATCCCTAACGTTGTGGTAAATACATAGGTATTAAACTACTTAGTCATACCATGAAGATATGGAAAAAGGATATAGAGGCTAGGTTGAGACATGTTACTAGGGTTTTGGAAAACCAAATTGGCTTTATGCCAGACAGGTCTACTATGGAGGTGATTCATCTACTTCGACGACTTATGGAGAAATATAGAGAAAAAATAGAGATCTTCACATGGCGTTCATTGACCTTGAGAAGGCATATGATAACGTTCCCCGCGATACGATCTGGAAGACCTTGGAAACGAGACGAATCCCAACTGCTTATATCCGGGCGATTCATGATATGTATTGTAGATATACTACATACGTCAGGACTATAGTTGGCGACACCGAGGCATTCCCGATAGAAATCGGACTCCACCAGGGGTCAGCTCTTAGCCTTTACATCTTCACCTTGATTATGGACGACATCTATAGTGCGACACCAGACGATGTTCCATGGTGTATACTTTTCGCTGACGACATTATCCTAATTGCTGAAACAAAAATTGAGCTGAATAGTAGACTGGCTACCTGGAATAGTGCTTTAGAAGAAAAACGGCTAAGGATTAATATTGAAAAGACAGGTATTTATATTCAAACTTCAGTGGGAACCAAAACGATAAAGATGTAGATGTATGCATCGAATGACACGTTCTCCCCTCAAAGGATTGTTTCAAGTACCTAGGGTCTATGATACATAAAGATGGGGGTGTAGATGATGACGTTACACACTGTATAAAGGTGAGATGGCTAAAGTGGAGGGCTGCTACTGGAGTTTTGTATGACAAGAAGGTACCTTTAAAACTTAAGGGAAAATTTTATAGAATGGCAATAAGACCAGCGCTGCTGTATGGATCAGAATGTTGGGCAATCAAGAAGGATCACGTAAGGAGGATAGAGGCCGCAGAAATGAGAATGCTTCAATGGGTATGTGGTAAGACTCTGTGGTACATGACACCAAACTCTGCAATTAGGATGTCCTTGGGGTGGTTCCTGTATCCGAAAAATTAAGGGAGGGAAGACTACGGTGGTTTGGGCATGTCCTTAGGCGACAAGCGTCGGATGCAGTCAGGAGGGTAGAGTCGATTACAGTCGACGATCCTAGAAGGAGAGGACGACCAAGGAGGAAGTGGGTAGACTGCTTGAGATTTGATTTGAAGGATTTTGCCCTTACCGAGGACACAACCTCTGATAGTAAAGTATGGAGACTTAAGACCAAGGTAGCTGAGTAGTGTGGGTCACATCCATAGGGTGTAGAATTTCTGTCTTCTTTTTAATGCCTTTGTAATAATTTCGATGAATTCTACTTTTTATAGGTTTCTGTTAGTGGAATTTATGAAGGCTTAGAACTAGGGTAGCGAAGTAGTGTTGCCTTAGTTTTTAGGTTTTAACCCATTTGACTTTATTCCTTCTCGTAGATTGTTATCGCTAAATTATGCGTATCCTTTTCTGCATGTTGTCTCCTTCTAAATTTAGTTGGGACTTACATTTCTGTCTATATATAGAGATTTTTACGTAGGGATTTATTTGCAGGGATTAATTTCAATACAGAGGCGCATATGAAGACTGCATATGAAGATTGTTCAACTATGTATTTATTTATTTATTTATTTATGCATGCATTGTATTTTATATTTATTTTTAATTTTCTAACTGCAGAAGGTCTTCAACAGAAGCTGCTCTCAACCTAACGTTGGGGGCAACCTACTACCCTATCTCCCGCTTACCTCATTGTATATGGAAATAGGATTTTGTTATTGTTATTGTTGTTGTTTGTTTTATTGAACTGGTAATTTTCAAGTAAGTAGTTTAACAACAAAATTTGATAATATTATTTAATGGATTAACTTTTCAATTTTTATAAAATATGAAGAATAATTTTTGTTAAATTAAAATTAAAAATAATTTCTTAATTCTGATAAAATAGAAGGATTAAATTTGTAATTTGACCAAGCTATTTGTTTTTTTTGAACTACCAAACTAAAAAAATTAAAGTTCGGGTGATAGAGTACTTTAATTAAAATCTCAAAGGAAACTTCAAAGAAATACCACCCTATTTGTCTATTAAAAAAAGAGAAAATAACTTTAGTGACCGAAAATGCCTTATAATATACGATTTTAACCAACTTTTTTTGGATTTGCGAAAATAACCAACAAATTCGCAACACGATCTCAAATTCGCAACGTGAACTCCAATTTTGCAACAAAGTTTCCAAATTCGCAACGCGAATTTCCCAGATTCGCAACTCAGTTTTGAAATTCGTAACTCAAATTTCTTTTCCGCAACGTAATTTTCCAAATTCGCAACACAAAAGTCAAATTCGCAACACAGAAGTCAAATTCGCAAAGCGCATTTATTTTCGCAACGCAGATTTTATTTTCGAATTCGAAACACGAATATTAATTTCACAACACAAATTTAAATAGTATATCCCATAATTCGCAACTCATAATCTAAAACCCTAAATCGTAACTCAGTCTCATCTTCATCTCTCACTCTCTACGGTGACATCTGTCCCCATCTCCGACGACATCCGTCCCCATATCCGACGACATTTGTCCCCATATCCGACGACCCCCTCTATCTTTATCTCTCAGAGTCAGCCTCTCACAGCCATTCACGACCACAAATGGAAAATCAACCACCGAGGGTTAGTTTTTTTTTTTTAATTATTTTTATTTTGAAAATTTTGTATTATTATTAGATTTTTCATATTTAAATTGATGATAAATTTACTCGTAATTTCAATATATAGATTAACCATTTCACTTAGATTGCTTAGTAAATTCATTCGGTTGCTGCCAATACTACTAAACTGTTTAGTCTTGAACTCTGTGAAGTTAGTATTTGTCTTTTGGTTGAAGTAATGCAATTCATTCAAGTATCAATTTGCAGAAGAAGAGTAGTTTTTGAAACTTAAATTCGCAACACGAAATTCGCAACGCGATTTTAGTTTTCGCGTTGCGAATTTCATTTTCGCGTTGCGAATTTCATTTTCGTGTTGCGAATTTAAGTTTTAAGAATAAACTACTATTCTTCTACAATTTTAAACTTGAATGAATTGTATTACTTCAACCAAAAAACAAAGATAAATACTAACTTCACAGTGTTGCGAATTTAAGTTTCAAGAATAAACTACTACTCTTTATGTTGTCCTGGAACCTGCACTAAACCTATGTGTTATCCTTTTAATTGTTTATA
The DNA here is from genome assembly GCF_006381635.1 of Hibiscus syriacus. Lineage (NCBI taxonomy): Eukaryota > Viridiplantae > Streptophyta > Magnoliopsida > Malvales > Malvaceae > Hibiscus > Hibiscus syriacus. The sequence continues at coordinate 8,259,793 of NW_024061960.1, read as the reverse complement.
TAAGTACTTACTTCTAGAATGTTATCTGATGCATTTTTTTGAACTATGATAGAATAATGACTAGGGTGAATACCAGGCTAGTTTAAAACATATTTGGCTATATTTTCCCTGTTTAATATCATGTCTGTTTATTGTGTATAATTTGTAGTTTATGGTATATCTAACTTGGGATGTTTATTGTTTTTGTTGGGAATTTTTTTCGGCTGCATTGACTTTAAGGAATAAATTAAGCCTAGCCACTACAATTGCGTCGACACTTACACATGTACAAAGAAATTTGTTTGAGAATACTTGTTTCGGGCCATGGATGAAAGTACAATATCCAGGTGGAGATGCTATGTTGACTCATTTGTTTTTTCAGACCATGACTAACGATCTACCCGAGGGGATACAACGTGATGATGAGGTGATATAGTTTCATTTTCCACCGGCATATACTTGTTTTGGGCGGGAGGAGTTTTGATTAGTCACTGGTCTACGTTTCGGACGACACGATGAAGTAAGTCTGTACACTAGTCATATCGCCGACCCATCATGGTTATTTCAGGTTTTTCCTGAGCTGGCAAAGGTGAAACCCAGTTTACACGTCGATGATTTGAGAAGATTACTTTTTAAAGATGATTTTACTCGGATGGATGACCTTGATGTTGTCCGAGTATGCCTTTTATTACTTTTGAATGCCAGCTTTTTATCCAAAGAGGGCAGACAACCTATTTCTCAGGATTTAATATTATTGGTAGAGGACCTAGATGCATGGAATGTGTTTTCGTGGGGTTCATATATATGGAAAACTACCTGAAAAAATTGTTGTCTACCTTTGAAGGCCGTCGTAGTTTGTGTGGCTATGGTTCCAAATACACTTTGGTAGGCTTTATTTGGGCCTTTAAGGTAAGAATTTCTATATAATGTTTCCAAAATTATAATTAATTATTTAACAATTACTAAAATTAATGTTTGTGTATTATATTGTTTGTAGATTTGGATATTTGAGGCTTTTCCCAGCATGCGTACATATACCATCAAAAATTCAAATGATATTCCTAGGGCTATTACCTGGAGGAGGATCCGGCTTTTAGAATGGGAAGATTTACTACCATATACGACGATGAATGATGTAAGTTAACACAAATACTACCATATATAAACAAGTTATTACTAGTAGACGTTCAACTTTGTTTGGGCTTTTATATTGTTAGGAGGCAAACTATCCATTACAGAGGCTGACACCCACAGATGATGAGCTTGCTGCTGATTGGTGGCAAGCTAGTAGGCGTTTTAATGGGACGGATGATGAGCACCCCCTACTTCGAGATCCATCACCTGATCGAGCCAATTCTACAGCTCGACACAGAGAGCCATCACCTGATCGAGCCGATTATACACCTCGACACCGAGAGCCATCACCTGATCAAGCCGATTATACACCTCGACACCGAGAGCCATCACCTATTCCATCACATCATCGAGCCTCTTCTCCACCATCACCTCATGATAGACGACCGGCAAAGATGCCACGATATTTATCTCCCCGTTCTCCACCTCAACGGGATGAGTTAGGGGAGTTACGTGCTGAGGTCAGTGCTTTGCGTGATGAGGTCTGTACTTTACGTGACGACAATGGTTCATGGCGTGATGAGGTAAGGTCTTTACGTGGAGAGGTAGCTATTTTACGCGATGACAATGGTGTTTTACGTGGTGAGGTATCTACTTTACGTGATGAGGTAGCCACTCTACGTGAGATTGTTTCATCGTTGCATAATGAGATTCATACTCTACGCAATGAGGTAAGTTTGTTTAATTTTATAAGAAATACTATACTAAAAATGCAAATAATTTTTTTTCGCATTATTTATTTATTTATTTACTGATTTATGTATTAATTTATTTTTAGCGACCCAATAAGGTAGGTGCTTTACGTCAGATTTTTCTTACACAATGAGGTTCATGTATCAGACGTCGTGGACGTGCCATTACGTCTCTTTTTACCCTAATAGTTCCAAGACTGCGTAAGAAGAAGCCTGATCCACCTACCATTGTTCAGGATCCACCTCCCATTGTTTGGGATTCACCTGTCATCGTTCAAGAGGCCTCTCCCATCGTTCAAGAGGCCCCTCCCATCGTTCAAGAGGCCCCTTCCATCGTTGAGGATCCACCACCCACCGTTTAGGATCCACATGGCATACTATGTCGACATATTGGTAAACCTCCTCTTGTGCCTGGTATGATGGATCAGAGTTGGCTTTCGTATCAATTACCGGCCAGTACCATTTCTCAGCACGAGATGAGCATACTACCGAACATAATTATGGATAATACCCTTTGGGCTAAGACCGCAGTTGATTTTTATCTACATGAGCGGAGTCAAGGGTGCTACACTGACATATGTAAAATCGACAATATACATTTGTTTCTTAAGCGGTCTTGGTAGGGTGTTTTATTAGGGGTTGAAGAGAATAACAATTTTGAATGAGGGTAAGTATTATATTCTTCTTATATTGATTTTGATTATTTTTTAAAATTTATTAAATTCACTAATATATGTATTTTTTTATATAAAACAACATAAGGTTAGTATTTATTTTTGCATATTTAAAAGTGTTCATAAAATTTATTTGATGTGCGCAGTTGGATTATTATTTATTATATTGCATGTATTTATCCCTGTTATGGAACGTCGTCATTGGATTCTCATCGAATTTCAGCTCCCATCCCTGAAGACAATAGTATATGACAACATGTTGAATTACATACAATTTTCTGATTTGAAAGATATTATTTGTAGGGGATGGAGCGATCATTTAGCTAAATACTTGGATGCAATTGATTATTGGACTAATTCAGGAAACAAGAAGCCAAATAAGTTAAAAGTTACAATGATGAGAGACGAGACAACTCCACAACAAACGTTGGGAGCCAGAGGGGATTGTGGTCCTCTTGTATGCATGTTCTTGGAACGTATGACGATAAGAGGTAAACAGTTTCTACCTCTGGCAGATAGAGATAGAGGTGCAGTAGGGTTGTGGTTTCGGCATTTTATGGCTAAAGAGATATATGCAAGACGTTGCCTACCTGCATCCAGGTGCTGATATTGTGCATAAACAACCATTTGTTATTGGTAAGTTTAAACAAGTGTTGTTAACATATATACTCTTTGTTTTAGATGAAATATTTATCAAAAGTAGTTTGAAAATGTTTGGTTAAGTACCTCAAATTCAATAATTTCAGCTCATATTTATTGGTTTTAGATGTGTAGAAAATCTCATGGCTATAACGTGTCTGCAGGTTAATCTTTCAATTGAGCTGCATGAAATTGATGTATTTGGATGTAAGCTCCCTATTTTTAGGAGCATTTGGATGTACTGTCTGGGGAAAATTGATGTATCAATGTGCTGTCAAGTGTAAATAAGAATTATTTTTTTTGTTTAATTGATTTGTTGTTTAATTTCAATCTGCATTATGTTGAAGGCAAAAAAGACATGTTGAAGGTACATTACCTTTAAGAAAATTGAATTCGTAATGCGAAAGTCAAATTCGCGTTGCGATTGTTACGAAAGTCAAATTCGCGTTGTAATTTTTATTTTCGCGTGTCGAATTCGATTTTTGTGTTGCGAATTTGATTTTCGCGTTACAAATTTGACTTTCAATTCAATTCAAGACAAACACCTTCAAAAAGATAACAGACAACAATCTGATAAGTGATAATAACTGAACAGATCATAACAATGTTCAAAATCAAGTTACTAATGCATGTCTAACTGAAAATGTATGTATTCACACATAAAATACACATAATACAACATTTGCATTTAAAAATCACCTAAGTTAATAGTCCCAAAAGGTGAAGCCGGTTGTGATTGGGATTTTGATTTGATTGCGATTTTGATTTCCTTTTGCTTGACACCATATGAGCTTTGGGTTTTGATTATGATCCATATTTTGGTAGAGGAAAATATGATTATAATGGCACTGGGGATCTACATGTCAACCTTGTATGACCACTTTCCTTGCACCGACTACATGTCGATATCTTTTTCTCTTCACCCTTAGACGGTATACGATCATGATTTTTTGGTCGGCCAAATAGCCTTCTGTCCATGACTGGTGGCAAAACTGTTTGTAAGTCATCTGGTATGTCCCACTTAGATGGATGTGGAATAGAGTAGACAATCTCGGCATAAGTCTGTCGATATACTTCTGTAGTGTAGCAATCCATAGCATATGCGCTTGAATTATCTTGGTTTAGATGAAGAGCAACTTTTATAACATGGCCACACGGATAACCAGATGTTTTCCATTTCATACAATTACACGTCTTTGCATTTAGATCGACAAGCCCATTTAAGTTATTATCCAATACTTCAAAGAAAGTGTTTGAACATGGTTCAACTCTCCATGACGTTGACTTCACAACACGTTTCGTTATCTTTTTTTTAGTCCATGGTGTAACACGACATTCCAATGTTCTTGTAAATTTAAATAAATAATACTTAGTAAAATCTATTAAATATGATAAGCTACGAATTTAAAGAAATAATACATGCATGGTTTCTTTTCTTGTAGTACCACTGTTGAATAGAGGCTCAAAAAAACTCTATTAACATAGTAATGGGTAATTTTCGGGAATGATGACTTAGAGCGTTGATTGATTCTGCACTATTAGACGTCATGAAACCATATCTTGCTCCAAGTTGATGTACTCTTGACCATCTTTCAAACCCGACATCTTTTAGTGTTTGAGCACATTGAAGCAAAACACGTCTTAAACAATTTATATGCTTATTAAAATCCACTTCCCGATAAGCTTTTACAACCTTCCAGTATATCTATTTGTGATTTTTTATACCAGCATACCTTGATTTTAGATTTCTATACAAATGAACACCACAAAGTCCATGAAAAACATCTGGGAAACACCTTCTAACAGCGTTGTCAATTGAGTTTACCCTATCATATATGATTGTCAGATTGCTAATAGGACCTATGTAATCCTTAAGATGCCCTATAAATCATATCCATGAATAAGAGGTTTCAGATTTGCCAACCCCGTAAGCTATTGGCAGTATCCCATTGTTAGCATCCATGGCTACTGCTAATAAGTTTACTCTAAGGTATCAACCTTTCAAATATGCTCCATTAACTATAATAAATGGGCACATGCAAGTAATAAACGAACGAATCTACAAAATAATATACACAACAAATATAATCATTTAAATGTGAAATGCATGTAACTAACAAAAATGAGTCAACAAAATTATATTGATTTACTAATCGCAGCACCAATGGTGATAAACAATAACTCAAAACGTCCATCTCTATCTGTTTTGATATGAGTTACCGACCCAGGATTTTTCAACTTTAAATTTTGACAATAAGCCGGCAGTTGGGCAAACGATGCTTCTGGCGACTCCCTCAACAATTCCAAGGCATAACATTTGGCTCTCCAAGCTTGAGAATATGAGATACTAATCTTGAACCAAACATTCATGTCAATCATAATTTCATGTCCCCAATATACTCTGTCATTCAAAAACATTAACTCAGCCATAAAACCACTCAACACCTTTTTGTTTGTCTGTCTATGGTGAGGAAAAACTTGGGTTCTTGAACATGTATGTTTATCAATAAAAGTCTTAACTTGAAACATTTCGCAATCTTTTATCCTCTTTGCAATCATACGCCACGTACAGTTTTTGTCAATCATACACTTTGTTTCGAAACGATCTTTGCTTGATTTGTTAACTTTTAGTTGATAGCCATCTTCCACACATTTCGTATACAAAGCTATCTTCAAATCTTCCTTTGTATGAAAACAATCATCTTTCTTGATACGAATAACTTTTGTATAACAATCAACTGCTATATTTACCAACTCTTCTTTCGGTATCTGAAGTAATTCTGGCATATTCCAGTTATACTCCCGTTGCATTTTCTTCTTTTTCTTTTCTTCGGGGATTTTTTCTTTTTCTTTTTCTTATTCAGGGTTATATGAATTACAGAATGGATGTTCAACATGTCCATTCACAGCCGTAACTTCCTCCTCATTATCATCAACAATATTTTCCTCGGCAGCGGCTGTTTCATCATTAAAATTCGGGTATTGACCAATATCAAAATCATTACACGCAGGGTCTGTTTCTTCTTCTAAAATATCATCAAAATCCGAGTATTAACCAAGATCAAAGTCCGGGTATTGACCAAGATCAAATTTTGAATACTGACTAGTACTTACATTTTTTCTGTTGGCTCATCATCGTCTAACTGGTCAATACGAAAACCGAAATTTGGTGCTGAAAGTTGATTGGGATTTGGATTAGGGAAATGTTGTGGGTTTTGAGATTGTGTTTGATATTGTGTTTGGTATTGGAAATGTGGTGAAACAAAATTTTCTTAGTGTTGAAATTGTGGTGGAACTATTAAATTTTGAGGTTAATAACAACATTGTACATTGTGAGCACCATAAACTGGGGCTGAAGAACTTAGTTGATTACTACCCGATATTGAACCAACTTCACTACTTCTAGGTTCAACTACATACAATGTAACATCATCTTGCGAAACACTAATGTAAACAATGAATCGTTCAACAATGTCATTGTCGGTTAACAAATAAACTTTACCTTTTCTCTGATAAGATAGCCTAAATCCACTTAGAGGCTCTAAATTCAATTTCTTTGAAACACGTAACATTAGAGTTTCATAAGTTAACTTTTTTAAAGACAATTTTAGTTGCAGATTCATGGGTAAAGGCATATATTGTAAAACACCTTTAACATTCTCCCATGACCCTCCAAAACACAAATATATCCAAACATGATCAACATTAGATGATTTCATTCTACAAATTGTAAATTAATTTACTAAACAAATGAACTATAAACTAGATATCATCACTAAAAACATACCTTTATTAAGTTGATAGTTGATAATTTGAGAGAGAAATCATTGAAAAATTATATAGAAATAAAATTATGTAAAAAAATTAGAGATGGGAAGGATGTCGTTGGATATAAGAACGGATGTCGCCGGAGATAGTGAGAGATAGAGATGAAATGAGTTGCGATTTAGGGATTTAGGTTATGAGTTGCTGTTGTTGCATAGTTTATATACCCAAAACATTTGTGTTGCGAAAATAAAAGCTGTTACGAAATTAAAATTCATGTTGTGAATTCGAAAATCGAGTTGCGAAAACAAAATTCATGTTGCGAAAAGGAAACTTGTGTTGCAAAAAAGGAATTCGCGTTGCGAATTCAGAAATCGAGTTGCGAATTTGGAAATTGTGTTGCGAAATTGGAGTTTGCGTTGCGAATTTGTTGGTTATTTTTGCAAATCCAAAAAAAATGGTTAAAATAGTATATTATAAGGTATTTTCGGTCACTGAAGTTATTTTCTCTTAAAAAACCACGTCACGACATTGTTGACGTCATTGCTCTATAAAATGCCTTAAGAAAAAAAATGGAAATCTCTGTCCCATGAAGTTATTACTCATTGTGCTATAAATACGCTACAGAGGGTCGAAGCTTCACTTACCATCCAAAAACAAGAAACCAAAACATTTTGTAGTTTCAACAATGGCAGAGGCAACAAACAACGTTGTTGAATCGATCAATGGTGGTTGTCACGATTTTAAGTCCATTATCTCTTCTTTAGGCAGGAATTTCCTCGTACGCAATAACACTAATTAGGTAATTATCTCCCTTTGATCCATTTTTCTTGTTTGTTCTTTTTTGTTGTTATTTTTATCAATCTTTTGTTGAAACTTTAAAGGGTTATGTATATGTACGTATGTGAAAAGGAGAATTGTCTTGAGTCTGGGATTTTCTGTTTTTAGAAGTGAAAACTGTAAAATTACTAGTTTTTTTATTTACCATTTTTAATAATGAATGTGTTTTTTTTCTTTCTTTTTTTGGTCTGTTTTAAGATTACTATTATGATATGAAATGTTAGTTTAATACTTTAATATATATATATATATATATATATATATATATATATATATATATATATATATGAAATGTTAATTGAAGCCTGAAATATTGATTTTATAGGTTAAAATTGATAGCTTTAAGGGGAAAAAACTTGGATTGTATTTCTCAGCATCATGGTGTGGTCCATGTCGATGATTCACCCCGGTTTTGATCCAGGTTTACTCCGAGCTCTCTCCAAAAGGCAATTTCAAAGTCATTTTTGTCTCGGTAGACAAAGATGAAGAGTATTTCAATGGTTACTTCTCTAAGATTCAATGGTTTGTGGTCCGTTTCTCCGATTAGGAGACCCACAAACGCTTGGACAAGTCATTCAAGGTGATGGGAATACCTCATCTTGTGCTATTGGATGAAAATGGTAAAGTCTTGACTGATAAGGGGGTTGAGATCATTCGAGAGTATGGATAGGAATGGTACCCTTTCACCTCCGAAAAGATCCAAGAACTAAAAGATTTTGAAGAAAAGGCCAGGAAGGAACAATCCATCAAAACTATCTTGGTTTCCCCATCACGTGACTTTTTAGTTACATCTGATGGGAATAAGGTAACTTTGATGAATGGATTGATTGTTTAAAATGGGTTTACATACATCGGTACTATTCGGATCCGTAATTTGTCCTTAATTTATATTCTAGGTACCGATGTCCGAACTCAAGGGAAAGACTGTAGGTCTTTGTTTCTCAATCTCTTCGTTCAAGCCATCTGCTGATTTTACTCCAAAACTTGCTCAAGTTTATAAGAAGTTGAAAGATAAGTGAGAGAGTTTTGAGGTTGTTATCATATATCTTGAAGATGAAGAGGGATATTTCAAGGAAAGCTTTGCGGCACTGTGGTTGGCATTGCCTTTCAAGGACGAGCCATGAGAAATTGGCTAGGTACTTTGAGCTCTTGATCCTTTCGACTGTTATTATTGGGCCGGACGAAAGAACTCTACATCCAAACGCTGCTGATGTTATTGAAGAACATGGGATCGAGACCTACCCCTTCATCTCGGAAAAATTTACCAAGTTTGAAGAGATAGAGAAGGCAAAAGAGGCAGCACAAACTCTCGAATCGATTCTGGTTTCATTGGATCTGGATTATGTCATTGGGAAGGATGGGGCTAAGGTATGATTGTTTAGTTTTCCTTAGACACTGGTAATTCCAAGATCATGTTAACCTCAAATTGTGGCTTGACCGGAATGGTTTAACCTTTTGCCGATTTGTTCTTGGTTTTTTTCGTTCACTCGAACTGTTTGGTGTAATCACCAGACATGCATTGTTTAGGAGCGAGGCTATAAACCTAGCCTCCATATTTATGATGAATGATAAATCTGTTGGTTTTTTGGCAAATTTTGAATCCCACATTGGTTTTGTATAAGGAGGAGTAGAAATTCATTTTTGTACTCTCCACCATTGTCTGTACTGAGATGTTTGATTTTTCTGCCTGTTTGAGTCTCCGCCATATTTTTCCATTTAAGGAAAAATCCTAACACCTCATCCTTTGTCTTCATTGTATACACCCAAACTCTCCGAGAAAAATCATCAACAAAGGTGACATAATAGTGTGTTCCTCCCAATGAAGTTGTCTTGGAAGGCCCTCATACATCTGAATGAACATAATCCAAAATACCTTTAGTATCATGGATTGATGTTCCAAATTTCACCCTCGTTTTCTTCCCTTTGATGCAATGCTCACAAAAAGCTAATTTGCAAGCCCAAGCACCCTTCAATAATCCTTGATCTATCAGTAATTTCAAGGATTTTTCACCAACATACCCCAAGCGCATATGCTATAACCTGGTTGCTTCTGATTCTTGTTCATCAGTAGAAGCTGCCACTGTTGCTGTCCCAACAATTATACTACCCAGAAAGTAATACACATTGTTTCTTTTTCGGATTCCCTTCATTATCACCAGTACACCAGAGATAATCCTCATAATCCCATCTTTTGCCCTCATTTATAAACTTTTGACTCTAAGGTTCCCACAGAGATGAGATTTCTCATTAAATTTGGTACATAATGGACATCTGTTAAGGTTCTGATTGATCCATCTTGATTCCTCAAGCGAATTGAACCAATCCCAAGTGTGTCAAGAGGGGAATTATTTATTGTGTAGATAATTCCACCTTTTAGTTCTTTAAAATCAAAGAACCATTCTTTATTGGGGGTCATATGATGGCTACAAGCTGAATCTAACAGCCATGAACTGGAACAGCTGGTTGATGGCGTAGCAGCGAAAGCGAAATCTGAATCTGCATCATCATACTCGACCACATTTAACTCTGAGGCAGCATTTCCCTTTTTAGGTTTGCCTTTATTATTTAGCCTGAGACATTCTTTCTTCCAGTGCCTTTTTTCTCGAGAAAAGGCACATTCATCTTTGCTCAATCTGAACTTTGACTTCGATCTCCCTCTCCTTCCTTTATTCTGACTCTTTGAACGACCTCTAACAACAAGAGCTTCTGTTTCGACACTTGTATTTTTTTGTTTGTCTTTCTTTCTCAATTCATAACTATATAAGACAACAATTACTTCACTGAAAGACACATCAAACTTCTCATGAAGTAGAGTAGTTTCAAGATACTCAAACTCATCAGGAAGTGATCCCATCAACATCAGAGCCAGATCTTTGTATTCAAAAGTCACGTCCATATTCACCAGATCAGTCACCAGCTGATTAAAGCTAGTAATGTGATCATTCATAGTGGTACCTGGTATATAGTTGAAGCAGAACAATCTATTTTTTATGTAGAGCTTGTTCTGTCCTTTTTCTTCAAAAATTTATCCTCCAGTGCCTTCCACAATTTACTTGCAGAAGTTTCCTTAGAAAATGCATACTTCTGCTCTCTAGAAAGACATGATCGAATAATACCACATGCCAATCTATTGCTCATTTTCTATTCTTTCTCCTCAACATCATCCGGTTTCTCTCATTCAATAGTAATGTCTAGACCATGTTGAAATAGGGCATCTAGAACCTCACTTTGCCACATGTCGAAATGACCAGTGCCATAAAAAATCTCCACTACAAATCTAATATTTGTCACAGTATTTCTTGCTAAAATTGAAGATGAAGAAGCTGTTAACGATGATGTGGATGTTTTTGTGTCATCTGTCATTTCTGCTACAAATTCTGTTTAATAGCTGTCAATGCGGAATGTCAATTAGCCCAAGGAAATTTTTTTCTGATGTGGAAGATCAGTCTAAGCCGTAACCACAGAGCATACTAAAATAAACCAAGAGCTCTGATACCAATTGTTGTGGAATTCGGGTTAATTTCTACCAATAATAACAAATTCACCTTGAAAACTATTATCTAGGTGACTAGTGTGAAAACGATTGTACTAAAAATCACCCCAAGGTAGATTCCTAGGAAAGAGTGGAGGGGTCACAATGGTCCCTCTTAAAACTCACGCTTCTTAGACAAAATTATCAAGACAAGTAATTTTAATAGGACAATAATTAACAACAACTATACCCGACAATAGATATTAAATAGATATAAAAGAGAACACAAAAAATTTAACGAGGTTAGGCCAAAATTATACCTACGTCCTCGAACACTACTAAAATAATATTTCAGTAATAGATGAAATATTACAAAGAGAGAGAAAGAGTACAAATAGCCTTTAATATAGAAGAAAACTTATATTTGTGGGATACTAAACTAAGGAGGAGGAAGACTCTATTTATAACAAAAGAATTTCTCCTCCTTATACAAAACCAATGTGGGATTCAAAATTTGCCAAAAAACCAACAGAAAGATGGCAAGGTCGCCGATTTTGGTTCGAAATCCTCTGGTTTATAGGTTTGGAATGTGGCTCTACACAGATCTCTTTTTAATTGGAAAATTAATGTTTGGAAATCGTTTTGCTCGTTGCTTAACAGTGTAAGTGGGAGCGTTTCTAATGTTGATTCTATTAGATGGTGTGGGTCTTCCTCTGATTGGTACAAACCGAAGATTTATGCTCTTCTTTATGTCCTGCGTCCTCAGAGTCCAAAGTCACTTGGAAATTGCTATGGCTTAATTTGGCTCAGCCAAAAGTCGAGGCTTTTATATGGCGAGCGATATATGGCAGAATTCCTATAAGACTTGAGCTCATAAAACGTGGTTCCAGTCGTATTAATTCTAATCTATGTGCTTTTTGTTTGATTGATGTTGAATCTGTGCCCCATCTTCTTTGTTTCTGTCCTGTTTCTTGGAGAGTGTTGCAGCGTTGGTTTAAGCTATGGAACCTAAATTTTGTTATGCCAAATTCCGTCAAATCCCTGCTCCACTCGTGGATGGCCATCCCTGTTGCTGCTCTATCTTCTGGAGTCTGGAAAATGGCTTTTTTTAATACTTTGGTATATTTGGTTGTATCGAAATAAGGTTGTTTTAAGGGTGCTATCCTTGATAAAAACCAGTTATTCGATCAAGCCCTTCTGAGAATTAGCCAATGGTGTAAGTTTAAGTGGCCCCACTCCTTCAAATCGATTTTTTGATGTTCTGTTATGTCCTACAACTCGTATATCCCAGATTTTGTGTTCTAAGACTTTGGTCGATGTTTGGGTTGAACCGTCGCCTGGTTATTTGAAGTTCAACATTGACGGGGCGGTTAGGGGCAATTTTGGTGCAACAGGAATTGGAGGCATCCTAAGAGATCACAAAGGTACCATTCTATTAAAATTTTCCAAATCTGTTGGGCTTCTCGATCCTACAGGGGTTGAGATTCGAGCGGTGGTTGAAGCGTGTCATTTGTTTTCGGTTTCTAAGTGGTTTGTATCTCCTTGTTTTATTATAGAATCGGATAGCAAAGTGGTGGTTTCATGGATCAAAAATCCATCCTGTGCCCCTGCTTGTTTTAGGGGCGATGTTTTGTGTTGTAGTTGTTTATGTTGTGAGAATTCTTGGAAGATTCAGGATATTCCTAGGGAAGGAATAGGGCAGCAGATAGCTTGGCTAAAGTAGGTATCAACCTCTTTTAGGTGTTGGTCACTCGTTGTTTTGTGTTGCTCCTGCTATCGTGTTCTCTTCATTCATGCATGCTGTTGTGCTGCTCGTTTAGCTGGTGCTGTTTGGATGCAGTTGTGAGAAATTAAAATAGCAGCTTGTCTTCCTCGTTTGCTGGCTACTGCTGCAATTCTCCAAATGGTTTTGCTTCAGCAGCCTTGTTCATATTTGGTTATCGCATCGCAGTTATTTTGCTGGTGCACTTTGCATCGTCACGTTATATTCTTTTTCCTCCACCTAGAAGTAGGGAAGTTTTTTAACAAGTCTCGTGTCGATGTATTCTTTTATATGATTTTATTATTCATTGAATCATACTCTTCTCTTTAAAAAAAATAATTAGTTTAATTATTAAATTATTAAATGTTATAAAATATTATTAAATATTTTAAATTGTTCCAAAACGATCATTACAATAGTATTATAAGTGTAAATGTTCGATAAATTTAATAATTATTTAATAATGTTTTAATAAATTTGTATTGCATAGTTTTTGAATCTGTAATGACAAATAATTATTTGAATATCTTTTATTAAATCTATTTATATATATAATATTTAAGGTAATTTTAGGAATTTCATTGATATCTGAATTTTGTTTAGATATTCGGTTAGCTCTTGTACTTGGTATAAGACAACTAGTTGGTATATACATTCTTTTAACATATTTGATATTTGGAAAAGCATAATGCAATGTAATAAAAATAAATCACATAGTAATAAATATTGTTATTGAGAAATTGTATTTAATCAGTTGATAAATTATTCATTTATATATATATATATATATATATATATATATATTTTGTTATGGATTTTAGACCTACTAAGAGTAATCTCATTTCTTTCCTTAGAGTTTCCTTCTTCACCCTAAAATTAGATTTAGAGTTTATAAAAAAAATTGTTATTACTTATATTACAATAAGGAAAGAAAGAGATTTAGAATTTATCAAAAATATACATAAATATTTTTATTTCCGCATAGTGCAGTTATTGCTTGTATTTTTTATTTTATTTTTTGAAATTCAGCTATACATACCATTTGTACTCACGTGTAAAGCAATTGTTGAGAATGACGTAAATTCAGAAACCCTATATTCTGCCAATTCAGCTCTCTATCTTCTATTTCTTCTTTCTCTTTTTGCCTCCACTTTTGTGTTTTCTTCTCTTTTCATCGTTACATCCTTGTTCATTATTGTTTCGCCGGTGACCTGAGCTTCATCGGAAGTTCGCTGACAGCTTGATTTAGCTTGTTGATTTTGATAAATAATCTGATTTTTAGAACATAATATGCTTATTTGACCTTCATACTTGCTTGTTGTGTTGTGTGATTCTTTGTCAATGAAGGGCTATACTTTATTGCTTTGTTAGAAAGACCACAGGTTTTGCATGTTCAGTTCAGTTTACGTTATGTTTTTGCCTTGTAATCTTTAAAGTGAATGTTTAATCTTAAATCCAAAAAGCAATACGTCTCTAATCCCTATATATGGAGTATTGATTTATTGATGTGCATCTAATGGATGGTGCGTTTGTATAAATATCTCACAACCAAATAATCTGCCTTAATGAACAAGACAGTCCTGTACTCCTGCATTGAACTCTACCAGATAATATGCTTGTATAAGAAGAATGCCTATAAACTAGGATGAGACCTAAATATACACTCTATACTTGATAAGCGAATGGTGTGAGGGGTCAGGAGAACCATGCCGACCACACGAGGACAGACCAGATCAATTTTCCAAGACTAAAAGCTCAGCATGCATCATTATCGGATTGGACTCTGTTATTTGCCGGCTTGCCATTCTGTAAACAACCGATTGGAGGGACAGTAGGGGTGGTCAGTTCTCCGAAAGTTTGCCAGCAGAATGGATCGTAGAGGTGGTATCGTTCCTGCAGGGGCTTTAGTTCAATGGAAGTTAAGGTTACACCTACACACGGAAGGCTATTGCTGCAGGCGAAGTGAACAGGTTTTACAGTGTATGTTCCTTTTATTTTTTCATAGGTGATTCCTGATAGAGGGACTGCAGTTGTTTCGTTCGAACACGTCCTTTTGTCACAGTAGAACTGGTCAATCACAATTGGGAGTTGGACCTCAGAAACTTGAATGTTTGAGAACAGAACCCCCTGAACAGAACCTGATCCACCCTGCCATGTCTTTATTCTGACACCATTCATTGTGTTATGCATAATGACATCTCGAACAGTGACGTTCGAGACGCAAGCTTTGGTATTATCCCTTCCTAAGCTGCCGATGCTAATTCCATGACCTGGTCCACAATTCACATTGTGAATGTATATATTTGAGCATCCTGTTTGTATGGAAACACAGTCATCTCCAGCAACAATCATTGGAATTTTGGGACCAAAACAAAAAGTTCTAGCTGTTAGCGAACACAGTCATCTTCAAGTTTGGATATTGCTGGTATCCACTTGCCAAATTATTATTGGTGATGATGAATGTGTGGAATAACATTACCGCAGTCAAGATCGCTGCTGTGAATTAGCACATCATTGGAGTTTTGTAGGTGGATTCCATCTGTGTTGGGACTGTCACCAGGAGACGAGACGATAATATCATGCACCACAACTCCCATGCAGTTATCAAACTTGAGATGGCACAGAGGACTGTTTTGAATCGTTATGCCTGTGACTGTCGCGTTAAAGCTCCCGTAAAATCTTAGTGCCTGTACAACGGAAGGTAATAAAAATGTCTGTCAGGGCTGCAAAATCATGGAATTTGATTGGTTTTTTCATAGTTCCAAGTGCTCCTTACAGTTGGTTTGATGCTTGGCATTTTCCAACTGAGTTCATTTCTGATCTGTCATCCAATGTACAGGAGAAATATTATTAGTTTACAGAAATCGACACAAAATTTCAGGGACAACTGGAAACTGAATTAGGTGACTACCGGCATCGGTGGCCTTTCTTAACTGTGTTGTTCAACGGGACTATGAGTTTCCATTCATCGTCATACGGATCTTCATATGGGGCGTCTTGCCACCACACTGAGCCTCTTCCATCAATGATACCTTTTCCTTGAATCGTTATGCCTTTTAATTTTGAGAATTCAAGCCACTGTAAAATACCTTTTCCCCAGGATCTCGAGTCCGTCGGAGCAATAATTGTACCATCCAGCTGAGAAAAAACAAAATCAGTATTATCTGCATGTCATTGACTCAGCTGTCCAACATAGCAGGATTAATTTCAGCACATGGTTTTACCTGAAACACAATGTTTGCTTGACAGTATGGACCAGAAAATGAAATGGGTCCAACAAGGAACACAAATTCGGCTGGAACAACAACAGTTGATGCCTCCACCTTACATGCAGCTGCCCACGCATCTTGAAATGCCTGCTTTGAACCATAGTAAGTCAGCTTTGCGGCTAACATGATAATAACTAAAGTCTAAAGTCAGAGAATTACAGTTGAGAGTTGGTTAACTGTATGCTATGGTAATTATTGCACCAATAGCGGCCAAACTACCTAAAGAGAATCATTCTTTATTTTAGACTGGCCCCACTTGGGTTAGTTGTGCTTTCTCTCTTCTTTCTACCACATATTTTGGTGCACTTCTCATGACCATACGTTAACCAATAAATTCTTCTTTGCCACTTATTTTTTTAACTTTTCTACTAAATTACTCTTACCCCTAAAAGTTCTTTCATGTCCAAAACAATACTTGGAAATAAATAGTTTGAGAACTATGGATGAGAAGTTGAATAAAAAAATACGTTTTTTTAAGCAACACGCTGTAGCATTGTATTGAGCATTATGGATGAGAAGTTGACATCCTGACCTTAGTATCATCAGTTTCCGCATCGCTTTGAGCGCCGAAATCGAGTACGTTGAATTCGCTCGACTGAGGTCCGTAACTGTAACCACCGTAAGGTGTAGGGATTGAAGGGATAACTTCCTCATTAGGCTTCGGAGACGGAAGAGGTGATGGGGTGGTGGCTTTGTGGGATTGGGGAGGAGGTTTAGGCTTCGCATTCGATCCTCCATTGCGGTAACTGCGACGACCGTGGCCGTGACCGTGACTCGCTCCTTTCTTCTTGGATAGTGATGCAGTAGCATATCTGCTCTGCCTCCAATGCTTGCCTCTTCTTGCAATGCATGTCTCCAACTCTCCATACTAGAACACCATACGAGTAATGCAATTAAAATCATGAATGTGATGTTTTTAAAGCTAATTCCATCCATGGTTTTCTCTTGGAGTTTCTCAAGGAGAGAAAGACAAACTTTTGGTTTGAGAGCCAAAATATGGTTGGTGTTTAAAAAGGGAGAGGATTCCCAAGCAATGAGGACTGCTCAGACATAAAGCTAAAATGTGATAGATCAATTATGCATTTTAGTATAATATCATATGATTAAATTAGGGGCTGCTGTTGCAGTGGCTGCCAGCGTTACTATTATTTTATTTTAAGGGTAAATTTAATTATATATATATTTTTGGATAATTCAATTTTATTATCCAAGTAAAATTTGCTACAAAAAATACCGTTCACATAAACCTTATATACAACCTACTTACAAAACAAAAGATCGGTTACTCTATACCCCAAGAATTACATAAAAAAATGTTAATACTATCAGACATATTAATATTTTTCCCTCTCATTTTGATTCCTACAGATTTTTTGATGCAAAAAAAGAGGTCTTCATCAATAAAAATAAAGAGAACTGTTGATATGTTAACCTTTTTATTTTTTTCAATGGTGATGTGGTATTAACATACAATTACATGTCAACATCACTATTAAATTTTTAACGGCATAGGACTAAAAAGGAACAAAAAAATAACATTAATATGATCTTTTAAAAAATAATTAAGTGATTAAAATAAAATTATAGAAATAAATGAATGACTTAATACATAGTTTACCCTTATTTGGGTACAGATTTCTTTATTCGTATAATATGTACGTAAGAATGTTTATTTTAATGTAAAAGAAGCCCAAAAGGGGACACGTGAACTGGTCTATTTTGTATGTGAGGACTGATTTTGACAGCTCTTCCTTATGCAACGTTCACGGGCTTAACTTCTCCTCTTTAAACATCATCAATTTAATAGTAGTACTTCCACCTTTTATTCTGTTATCGACCATTTTGTATTTAATATATTCTAAACAACATAAATATAAAAATTTAAACTTGGAACAAAAATTAACAGATTAATCGTACCAATGTTAAACACGTTGTACAATACCATATTCTCATGTTGTGATAAATAAATTTTCAATTTTTATAACATGTTTGATGAACATGAACATAAATGCTAATATTCTCATGTTGTGATAAATAAATTAATATGTTAGGACTAAAATATAAGAAACAGAATTTATAGAGATGGTAAGGCAACTAATTTATAAAAGGATAAAATTACACTAATCCAAAAATAAAAGGGGTCTAAATGTAATTTGGCCAAAAGTAACAAAAATAAAAGGACACTTAATAAAAAATTAACTCTAAAAATAGTTGTTATCAATTTGTTTAATAATTTATATTCAAGGGGAAGAAAAGAAAAAAAAACGATTTTAATAAGGGTTGAACCCACCACCTAAGAGTTAATTTTTAATCTGCAAGCAAGCAAGTTTATGATTTTTTTTTCGAAAATGGGTACTTTGTATTGATAAGATACAAGGTACGCCATCCCATGGGCCTCATTAAAAAAACCTCCTTAAACCTATTGGATGAAAAAGAGTGAACCAAGATGTGGAAAAAACAGAAAGACAGAAATTAAATCCTGAGATACAACACATATAAACCAACAATAAAAACACATATGGAAGAGCAGCATTACACATAGCCACAAGACCCCCTGCGAAAAAGCACTAAAACAGAACTCAAGAATTACAACTATAAAATAGAACAACCTCGAACTTCCAACTAAATCGAGAACAACATGGGAACTAATCTGGCCATAAAAGATCAACCAAATCTTCAATCTGTAATACCCGCAGCTCCTAAACTAACAACCAGCTCCAAGAGCTTGAATTCAGTATAACTAACACCAGCAAAATTCCAGCCAATCAACCCTACCACAAAAATCTCCGAATAACCAAACAAATTCACCACAAACATACCATATCAACCAATGATAAAACACAAACCAGAAAAATCAACAAACAACAATATCTACCACCCAACAAGCCTCCACTATATAGCCCTAGACTCACTTCAGCTCAGACAAAAACTACACAAATTCACACTTAAAATACCTAAAACACTCATCGATCAAGACAACACTCTGCAAATCGAACTAAAACACAAAGAACCCAAACTCAAAAAACCAACACCGTTAAAATTCATTGAAATATTTACAAAGCCCGAACGCAACCTTAAACGCCCCTACAACACTATTGCACCCCTCGACACATTTCGAACGACAAAAGCTCCTAGAGAACCCCAGTTTCAGGACTACCAAACATAATACCAAGTTGCTTATCTAAATACACTGCCTCCTGCGCTTCCACAAAAGCTTCAACCACCTTTACTTTAATACAAAATCTGAAATAGAAATACCTGATAATTCAGAGAACAATAGATCCAACTTCTTCAAATTGAATTTCTTTAGCGCTCGATCTCTTCTTCTCTCAACTTTAGATAGGACTTTGCCCTGAATATCTAACATAGATCCGAATTTCTGCATCTTCATATTAAAACTGAAGGACCGTTGCGGCAGGACCGACGTCTCCTCAAAGTCACGCCCAGCTTGCTCAGACATTGAATTCGTCTTATTAAATGAATTTACTTTTGCACTAGCACATGCAAGAATTGAACCCACTTTTAATTCATCACCCTTCCCCCCTGGACTAACATTATCATTTTAATGATTCTTGCTATCACAACAATCATACTATAAATTTGAGTTTTAAATTTTAATGTTATTTATTATTTTAAATTATTGGTTATTTTATATTAATTTAAATAAAAAGTATACATTATATTTAAATTTATTTAATAATTAAATTATTTATTTGATTCAAACTTGATTGGTTTATATTTAATTTTGAACCTAACCTGAATTCGAGTTGATTGGTCTTACATTACAATACATTAAAATTAATTTATAAAAGAATACAATATTTTGTATTTTATTAACTTTTGAATCAAGCATGAGTAAGTGTGTACGAATCTCTGTGACTTCGATATTAAATAAATTGTTATTATTCATTGAGGTATCGGGTTCGAACATCGATAATATTAGGGTTACGAGCAATCAATGTCAAATGGTTGAAAATATTCTTTAAATATATACTATTTTGTATTTACCTCAGTTTCATTGACCAATAATAACGATATTAATAACAAGAACATTTTTGCCGTTTGCAACTTCCCTCCGTCCACCATTAATTTATAATACATATAAGAACAGACGTCAAAGCTTAATTAAGTTTAATTTCATCAAACATATAGGTTCGACATTCATTATAGTAATCGTATTACACTTGTTTCTCGTTTTGGTATTTATTTTTTGTTTCAATAATTAAATTATTATTTTATTTTAATTTACTTTAAAATTTTAATTAATAGTCTAAGTGATTATAAGATAGTATATATTCAGAATCTTTTTAAGTCATTGACAATGTATACACATTTTACAGACGTTACTACTCAAACCCAGAACCTCTAAGTAAAGCAACAATTATTTTAACCATTGAAATCGCTTAATGAATTCAAAATTTAATTAATTTTAAAAATATTAACACTCAACAAATAATATTATCTATACATATAATAGACACATGATATATTTGTTATCGATTAAAATCATCCTAATTCGTTCCTTTCATTGGGTTTAGAAATAGCTCTAAAAGTGGTTTATCCTTTTTACTCTTTCTTCATCTTTGATTTATAGGTGGTGATACTAGCTTTGATGTTGATAGTTGTAATTGATTTTTTTTTGTTACGACATATCTTTATTTTCTTTTTTATTTTTATCTATCTTTTGGCACGTTCAATCTTTGTTAGTAAATTGTTTAGTCATTATTTTTGTTTATGTTTCTCAGGGTTAAATTTGACATCACCACGACTGATCAAAATAATATCATGTTGATCTTCTATGCTTTGTTTCCTCATATTGAGTTTGGATACGTGATTTACGTTTGTGGATAGTTTTCTTACGTTCGTTCAATTTTGATTTGTGATTTATCGATTGCCTTTCAGTACTTTGATCCCCTTTTGTGATTCGTTTTCTAATGTGGTAAGATTTGTTTGTGTTTATCTTTTATTCGAGTTTTTTTATTAAGTTTTAAACATTTCCCATCACGTGATATTAAGTGTTAATTTCTTATATCAATGATTATGTGTTTAGTTTATGATTATAATTACAAATTTTCATTATAATTTTAAACATTTTTTAATAAAATAAATGAATTCTAAAAAAATATTATTCTCTTTTAACCTCTAATTTAACAAATTCGATTCATACTCTTGTGCCTTTTTCTTTTTCATTTTTGAGTGAATGCTGTAATGTCTCGAAATTGATGGCATAATAGCTGAGAGACACACACATATAACCTATGTGACTATAAATAAATAAATAATACTAATTCGTAGGTGTAGTCCAAATAGACCACTTGATTTTATTACAAGAAAAAAAGACCAGTTTGATTTAATATAAAAAAGGAATTAGAATAAAGACAAGACAACAGCAAATAATGTTAGAGAAGGAAAGGACCGGCTTCCAACACGTCGTTTAGTGCACGCATGCCATTAACTTAATTAATATTAGTGCTCGTGAACTTTGTTCCGCTCGTGAATAATTTATCCAACCGTCGATTATTATTATTATTATCATTAATTTCGTTACGCAACATATATAAGGTTTTTAAAAAATCTTTTTCACTTTTAATGACAGAATTCTAGTTAATATTATATTTTAAATGAGTCAGACGAATTGAATAAAAATTTAAAGAGAAAAGATTGAAAAGTATTATTTCAAGAGTTTTTATTATTTCGGAATTTTTAATATAACTTTAAATTTAATGAGATTTTACCCTTAAATATTAAAAAATGTTATTTTTATATTTAATTTTTTAAACTTTATTTAACCCTTAAAATTTTATTTTTTATCAAGTTAAATCGACCAAAGTAAGAAATTTATCATGGAAATCGATTAATAAAATAAGATATGTAGTTTTTGTGCTACTTTTTAAAATAAGATTTTTAAAATATTTTTTATAAAGATTAATTTATTAAATTTAAAATTATAGGAGATTTACAAAGTATTTTTATAAAATTCATCGTGAAAAATAATTAAAGATATCGTCAAAAAATTTGTTTGTAACTTTCTCTGTCACTTTTCCGAAAACTAAACGAAAAATTTATTTTTTTCTACAAACGAAAATATTATTAGGATGTAAAAATCTTACATGGCATACTTAAATGATATTCATATATAAAATTTTTAAATTTTAAGATTCTCTTACGTGTCATATGCCACGTTTATACATGGACGGGTTTGGTAAGTGTAAAAGATGGGATATATTTTGCTGATTCCTACATTTACAAAGGCAAAAGGCTAATTTCGTCTTCACCACTTTGTTTCTATTACAAAACCACCTAAATTCACGCTCTACCAAAGACCTCCAAATTGTCACGGACTTAAACCATCTTTCATTCCCCGCCTCTCCTTTTTCTTATTCTTTACATTTTCTTATGCTTTTCATGTCTTTATATATATATATATATATATTGTCGACACCGTTTTTCGTCCGGACGGGGAAAGATCGATACCGACTTGGGGGTTTCTCTTTGAAAATCGTTTAAAAAAGTGAGGAGTCGCCACCAATTATTTAAGGTGAGATTGAAACACCGTAAAAACCAGGTGTTTTTAATAAAATATTTTATTTTAATAAAATATCGAGTTTTAGGGTCTGCGAAAATCCAGAAATCAGGTTCGGGAGTCAGTTACGCGTGGGGAAGGATTAGCACCCCCACAAGCGCCCAAAAATTGGTACTTAGTTGATTACCATATATTTAAAATTAGAAATTTTGAGTTCGATCTTTATTTAATTTAAAAATCATTAAGGATGCATATTTTGAAAAGGATATTCGTTTATTGAGACCGATAGCATTCGCTCCCGAGCGTAAATGCGGGAGATCAACTATTATGCCTAATAACCGAACATTGTCTCGTTTTTAGAAAACATGATGTGGTTTTGAAAAGGATGTCGACTTATTTAGGGAATTACCAGTAGTCACCCCTGAGCACGATCGCGGAGGATATACTATTAACTCCTTAATAAGTGAACAGTGTCTTAAATTTTAAAAAGAGAAAATAACCTCTGTGACAAAAATGCCTTATAATATACGAATTTAACCAACTTTTTTTTGAATTTGACAAAATGACCAACAAATTCGCAACTGGAACTCCAATTTCGCAACCCAATTTCCAACAGAAGTCAAATTCGCAACGCGATAGTCAAATTCGCAACACAAAGTCAAATTCGCAACGCAGAATTTCAAATTCGCAACTGAATTTCAAATTCGCAACTGAATTTCAAATTCGCAACAGGTTTTAGTTTCGCAACACAAATATTTTGGGTATATAACAACGCAGCAGCATCAACTCATAACCTAAATCCCTAAATCGCAACTCATTCCATCTCCATCTATCACTCTCTCCGGCGACATCAGTTCCTATATCCATCGACATCCTTCCCCATCTCTAATTTTTTTTACATAATTTTATTTCTATATAATTTTTCAATGATTTCTCTCCGAAATTATCAACTATCAACTTAATAAAGGTATGTTTTTCTCTAAGTTAGTGATGATATCTAGTTTATAGCTCGTTTGTTTAGTAAATTAATTTATAATTTGTAGAATGAAATCATCTAATGTTGATCATGTTTGGATAGATTTGTGTTTTGGAGAGTCATGGGAGACTGTTCATGGAGTTTTACAATATGTGACTTTACCCATGAATCTTCAACTAAAACTGTCATTAAAAAAGTTAACTTGTGAAACTCTAATGTTACGTGTTGCAAAGAAATTGAATTTAGAGCCTCTAAGTGGATTTAGGCTATCTTATCAGAGAAAATGTAAAGTTTATTTGTTAACCGACAATGAAGATGTTGAACGATTCATTGCTTACATTAGTGTTTCGCAAGAAGATGATGTTACATTGTATGTTGTTGAACCTAGAAGTAGTGAAGTTGGGTCAGTAGCGGGTAGTAATCAACTAAGTTCTTCAACCCAAAATTTAATGGTTCCACCACAATTTCATCACCAAGCAAATTTTGTTTCACCACATTTCCAATACCAAACACAATATCAAACACAATCTCAAAACCCACAACATTTTCCTAATCCAAATCCCAATCAACTTTCAGCACCAAATTCCGATTTTCGTATTGACCAGTTAGACGATTATGAGTCAACAGAAAAAATTTTGAGTACTAGTCAGTATTCGAAATTTGATATTGGTCAATACCCGGACTTTGATCTTGGGTAATACTCGTATTTTGATGATGTGATGGAAAAAGAAACAGACCCTGCATATAATGATTTTGATATTGGTCAATACCTGAATTTTGATGATGAAAAAGCCGCTGCCAAGGAAGTTGTTGTTGATGATAATGATGAGGAAGTTACGACTGTGAATGAACATGTTGAACATCCATTCTGTAATTCATATAACCCTGAAGAAGAAGTCCCGAAGAAAGGAAAAAGAAGAAAATGCCACTGGAGTATAACTGGAATATGCCATAATTACTTCAGATATCGGAAGAAGAGTTGGTAAAGATATCAGTTGATTGTTACAAAAAAGTTATTCGTATCAAGAAAGATGATTATTTTGATACAAAGGAAGACTTGAAGATAGCTTTGTATACGAAATATGTGGAAGATGGCTATCAACTAAAAGTTAACAAATCAAGCAAAGATCGTTTCGAAACAAGGTATATGATTGACAAAAACTGTACGTGGCGTATGATTGCAAAGAAGATAAAAGAATACGAAATGTTTCAAGTTAGGACTTTTATTGATAAACATACATGTTCAAGAACCCAAGTTTTTCCTCACTATAGACAGGCAAACAAAAAGATGTTTGGTGGTTTTCTGGCTGAGTTAATGTTTTTGAATGGAATGGTATATCAGGGACATGAAATTATGACTGACATGAATGCTCGGTTCAAGATTAGTATCTCATATTCTCAAGCTTGGAGCCAAATGTTATGCATTGGAATTGTTGAGGGGGTAGCCAGAAGCATTTTTTGCCCAACTGCCGGCTTATTGTCACAATTTAAAGCTGAAAAATCCTGGGTCGGTAACTCATATCAAAACATATAGAGATGGACGCTTTGAGTTGTTGTTTATCGCCATTGGTGCTGCGGTTAGTAAATAATTATAATTTTGTTGACTCATTTTTGTTAGTTGCATGCATTTCACATTTAAATGATTATATTTCTTGTGTATATGATTTTGTAGATTCGTTCGTTTATTACATGCATGCGCCCAGTTATTATAGTTTACGGAGCACATTTGAAAGGTCGATACCTTGGAGTAAACTTATTAGCAGTAGCCATGGATGCTAACAATGGGATATTGCCAATAGCTTACGGGGTTGGCAAATCTGAAACCTCTGATTTATGGACATGGTTTATGGGGCATCTTAGGGATTGCATAGGTCCTATTAGCAATCTAACAATCATATCCTATAAGGCAAACTCAATTGACAACGCTGTTAGAAGGTGTTTCCCAGATGCTTTTCATGGACTTTGTGGTGTTCATTTGTATAGAAATCTAAAATCAATGTCTGCTGGTATAAAAAATCACAAATGGACATACTGGAAGGCTGTAAAAGCTTATCGGGAAGTGGGTTTTAATAAGCATATAAATTGTTTAAGACGTGTTTTGCCTCAATGTGCTCAAACACTAGAAGATGTCGGGTTTGAAAGATAGTCAAGAGTACATCAACTTGGAGCAAGATATGGTTTCATGACGTCTAATAGTGCAGAATCAATCAACGCTCTAAGTCGTCATTCCCGAAAATTACCTATTACTATGTTAATGGAGTTTTTTCGAGCCTCTATTCAACAGTGGTACTACAAGAAAAGAAACCATGCAGGTATTATTTCTTTAAATTTGCAACTTATCATATATTTTACTAAGTATTATTTATTTAAATTTACAGGAACATTGGAACGTCGTGTTACACCATGGACTGAAAAAAAGATAACGAAACGTTTTGTGAAGTCAACGTCATGGAGAGTTGAACCATGTTCAATCACTTTTTTTGAAGTATTGGATAATAACTTAAATGGGCTTGTCGATCTAAATGCAAAGACGTGTAGTTGTAAGAAATGGAAAACATCTGGTTATTCGTGTTGTCATGATATAAAAGTTTCTCTTCATCTAAACCAAGATGATTCAAGCGCATACGCTATGGATTGCTACTCTACAGAAGTATATCGACAGACTTATGCTGATATTGTCTACCCATGTCAATATCCTTCTGAGTGTGACATACCAGATGACTTACAAACAGTTTTGCCACCAGTCATGGACAGCAGGCTACCTTGCCGACCAAAAAATCACGATCGCATACCGTCTAAGGGTGAAGAGAAGAGGATATCGACATATAGTCGGTGCAAGAAAAGTGGTCATACAAGGTTGACCTGTGGATCACCAGTGCCATCACAATCATTTTTTCCTCTACCAAAAAATGGATCCTCATCAAAATCCAAAGCTCATGTGGTGCCAAACAAAAGGAAATCAAAATCGCAATCAAAATCAAAATCCCAATCACAACCGGCTTCACCTTTTGGGACTTATTAAATTAGGTGATTTTTAAATGCAAACATTGTATTATGTGTATTTTATGTGTGAATGCATACATTTTCAGTTAGACATTCATTAGTAACTTGAGTTTGAATATTGCTATGATCTGTTAAGTTGTTATCATGTTGGGATTTTCTCTTGTGTTTGATTGTTTGGATAGTTGTTCTCTTGCTTCTTCAAGTGTCATTAGCTTGTATTTATAGCTTGGAATGTGTTTGATGTTGTATATAACTTGTTGTTGTATGTTGTGATCAATGCGAAAGTCAAATTCGTAAACCGAAAAATCGCGTTGCGAATTTGACTATCGCAACGCTTATTTCGCGTTGCGAATTTAACTTTCATGTTGTACATTATTTGAATATTGTTGGGTACATTATTTGGAAAATAATGTTCCGGACTTCGTTAGAAATAACCTTTTTTTCATCGGATTAATTTCGTTTTTGTGGGTACATTATTTGAATATTGTTATGTATAAATTTGTTGTGTATGTATGTTTTGGTTTGATTATATTGTATGTATATTTTCATTCAGATGAGATGGGTTGTGTATAGCAAAACAATCTATCTCTTCCATGTGAGTACTTTATTCCAACCATGTGACAAGTGTGACAACCCCATCAACTCACAACTCAGCTTTAAAATCAATCAATATTATCTTTTAGCTTGATGGTTCATAAAGCATGTTACTTGAACAGTATGAATCAATTATGCAATTTCCATGTTCAATTTAACACTGCATTTCAAATTCATTTCATATGTAATTGGAGTTTGAATTTAAATTTCAATTTGAGTTTGAATTTCAATATAAATTTCGGCTCCACTATAAATATTAGCCCAAGCCAATATGCATGTTATCATTGATTATTCCTAATTTCCATTGTTTTTTTTTCAACTTCAAACGCGAGGGAAATCCCAACCATCGTAATTTTTGGTCAACTTTAAAGCATCAGAAACGTTTCAGGCGTATGATCTGGGTGGTATACGAGAAATGCAACAAATGGCAACTAAAAATCTCGATAATTGAGGGCTACAACTTGTAATAATAACAAAAATAATAAGTCTAAAATGTTTCCGAGTACCACCCAAATCATAAGTCCGAAATGCTTCCGATGCTCATCAAAATCCAAAGCTCATATGGTGTCAAGCAAAAGGAAATAAAAATCCAAATCTCATATGGTGCCAAGCAAAAGGAAATCAAAATCTACAACTTGAGTTTGAACATTGCTATGATCTGTTCAGTTGTTATCATGTTGGGATTTTATCTTGTGTTTGATTGCTTGGATAGTTGTTCTCTTGCTTCTTCAAGTGTCCTTAGCTTGTATTTATAGCTTGGAATGTGTTTGATGTTGTATATAACTTGATGTTGTATGTTGCGATCAACGCGAAAGTCAAATTCGCAACGCGAAATAAGCGTTGCGATAGTCAAATTCGCAAACCGAAAATCACGTTGCGAATTTGGCTTTCGCGTTGCGAATTTGTACCTTCAACAGGTCTTTTTTGCCTTCAAACATAATGCAGATTGAATTTTTTAGAAACAACAAATCAAATTTTACAAATCAATTAAACAAGCAAAAAAATAATTCTTATTTACACATCAAATTAAACAAATCAACTTTTACAAATCAATTAATAAAAAAATAAATATTATTTCCTCATCAATTAAACAAATCAACTTTCAATGTAAAATTCAATTAAACAAAGCAAAAAAAGTGTACCCCAAACTGTTGTTTATGCACAAATACATCAATTTCATGCAGCTCACTTCAGGATTAACCTGCAGAAACCAAACATTTGCTCAAACAACACTTTCTACACATCTAAAACCAACAAACAGTAAATTACTGAATTCTAGGTACTTAACCAAATATTTTCAAACCAATTAAAGAGTATATATGTTAACACTTGCTCAAACTTACCAATTGTTTATGCACACTTTCAGCACGCGGATGCAGGTAGGCAGCGTCTCGTATATATTGATCTGGTCATATAATACCAAAACCACAAGCCTACTACACCTCTATCTCTATCTATGGGAGGTAGATACTGTTTACTTCCTGTCGTCAAACATTCCAAGCACAAGCATACGAGAGGACTACAATCTCCTCTGGCTCCCTGCGTTTGTTGTGGCGCAGTCTCGTCTCTGATAATTGTAATTTTGAACTTCTTTGGCTTCTTGTTTCCATAATTTGTCCAATAATCAATCGCATCCAAGTATTTAACCAAATGATCGCTCCATCCATTTGCAATAATATCTCTCAAATCAGACAATGGTATGTAATTCAACATGCTGTCATATACCATTGTCTTCAGGGATGGGAGCTGAAGCTCGACGAGAAGCCAATGACGACGTTTCAAAACAGGGATAAACACCTGCAATCATAAATAATTGCGCACATCAAATAAAATTTATGAAAACCTTTAAAATATTCAAAAAATAAATACTAACCTTATCGACCTCCCACCACGCAGGATAAAGTTTAGCTTTTCCATTACCCAACGTATATGAAACATCTCTCTGATCCTTCAAGTGAGCTGCGTGAAAAGACGTCGGCATAATAGTCCATCGAGTATTTCTTTTCCTCAATTTCCTTATTATTAGAAGACGTGACACCCATACATCAATATGTTGTTTTATAAAAAAATAAATATATTAGTGAATTTATTAATAATTTAAAAAAATTAATCAAAATGGAATATAAGAAGAATATAAGACTTACCACCCCTTCGAGATAGTCATTATCTTCAGCCCCTAATAAAATACCCCACCAAGACCGTTCAAGAAACAAATGAATAGCATCATCGATTTGGCATAGGTCAGAATAACACCCCTTGCTCCGCTCATGTAGATAAAAATCAACTGCGGTCTTAGCCCAAAGGGTATTATCCGTAATTATTTCCGGTAGTATTTTCCTCTCCTGCTGAGGAATGGTACTGGCCGGTAACACATACGATATATGACGATATATGACGCCATGTGAATCGGGATCTTGAACAACGAGCAGGACCTCTTGAACGATGATAGGGGCCTCTTGAATGGTGGGAGGGGCTTCTTCGATGATGAGAGGGGCCTCTTGAACGATAAGAGGCGCCTCTTGAATGATGATAGGTGCATCGAGCTTATTCTTACGGAGTCTTGGCACTAGTGGGGTGAACGGAGACGTAATGGCACATGCACGATGTCTGATGCGTGAACCCCGTCGTACAAGAAAAACCCGACGTAAAGCATCTACCTTATCAGGCCGCTGAAAATAAATTAATACATAAATTAGTAAATAAATAAATAATGCCGAAAAAGGTTATTTGCATTTTTAGTATAGTATTAAACAAATTAACCTCATTGCGTAGAGTATGAACCTCATTCTGCAACAATGAAACAATCTCGCGTAGAGCGACAACCTCATCACGTAAAGT
Source organism: Hibiscus syriacus (assembly GCF_006381635.1). Classification (NCBI taxonomy): domain Eukaryota; kingdom Viridiplantae; phylum Streptophyta; class Magnoliopsida; order Malvales; family Malvaceae; genus Hibiscus; species Hibiscus syriacus. The sequence continues at coordinate 8,229,633 of NW_024061960.1, read as the reverse complement.
AGATACCTCACCGCATAGCGCACCATTGTCATCGCGTAAAAAATTCACCTCGCCACGTAAAGATTGAACCTCATCACGCCATGCACCATTATCTTCACGTAAAGTACCGACCTCATGACGTAAAGCACCGACCTCATCACGTAATTCCCCTAACTCATCCCGTGGAGGTGGAGAACAGGGAGATAAATGTCGTGGCCTCTTTTCCGGTCGCCTATCATGAGGTGATGGTGGAGAAGAGGCTCGATGATGTGATGGAATAGGTGATGGTGGAGGTGGAGAAGAGGCTCGATCAGGTGATGGTGGAGGTGGAGAAGAGGCTCGATCAGGTGATGGCTCCGGGTGTCGAGTTGTAGAATCGGCCCGATCAGGTGATGGCTCTCGAAGTAGGGGGTGCTCATCATCCGTCCCATTAAAAAACCGTATACTAGCTTGCCACCAATCAGTGGCAAGCTCAACCTCTGTGGGTGTCAGCCTCTGTAATGGATAATTGGCCTCCTAACAATATAAAAGCTCAAACAAAGTTAAACTTGTACTAGTAATAACTTGTTTATATATGGAATTATTTGTGTGTTAACTTACATCATTCATCGTCGTATATGGAAGTAACTCTTCCCAATCCAACATGCGGATCCTCTTCCAGGTAATAGCCCTAGGAATATCATTTGATCTTTTTATCGCATATGTCAGCATGCTGGGGAAAGCCTCAAATATCCAAATCTACAAACATTAGTAATTGTTAAAATATTAATTATAATTTTGGAAACATTATATAGAAATTCTTACCTTAAAGGCCCAAGTAAAGCCTATCAAAGTGTATTTAGAACCATCGCCCCACAACCTTTTTCGGTCCTCAAAGGCAGACGACAACTTCTTCTAGGTAGCTTTCCATAGATATGAACCCCACGGAAATAGGTTCCATGCATTTAGGTCCTCTACCAATAATATTAGGTCCTCGGAGATAGGTTGTCTGCCCTTTTTGCCTAAAAAGCCAGCATGCAAAAGTAATAAATGGCATACTCGGACAACATCAAGGTCATTCATCCGAGTAAAACCATCTTTATCAAATAATCTCTTCAAGTCGTCGACGTGTAAACTCGGCTTCGACTTTGCCAGCTCAGGAAAAACCTGAGATAACCATGAAGGGCGGGCGATATGACTAGTGTACCGACCTACATCATCGTGTCCGAAGCGTAGACCAATGATTAAGCAAAACTCCTCCCGTCCAAAATAAGTATGTGCCGGAGGAAAATGAAACCATATCTCCTCATCACCACGTTGTATCCCCTCAGGTAGATCGTTAGTCATGGTCTGAAGAAACAAATGTGTCAACGTAGCATATCCACCCGTATGTTGCACTTTCAGCCATGGCCCGAAGCAAGTATCCTCAAACAATTTTCTTTGTAGAGGTGTAAGCGTCGACGCAATTTTAGTGGCTAGGCTTAATTTATTCCTTAAGGTCAATGCAGCCGAAAAAAATTCCTACAAAAACAATAAACATACAGTTAGATATACCAAAAACTCCTTATTATACACTATAAACAGACATGATACTAAACAGTGAAAATAAAGCCAAATATGTTTCAAACTAGCACGGTATTCAACCAAGTCATTATTCCATCATAATTCACAAAATGCATCAGATAACATTCCAGAAGTAAGCACTTATATAAACATTTAAAAGGACAACATATAGGTTTAGTGCAGGTTCAAGGACAACATAAAGAGTAGTAGTTTATTCTTGAAACTTAAATTAGCAACACTGTGAAGTTAGTATTTGTCTTTGTTTTTTGGTTGAAGTAATGCAATTCATTCAAGTTTCAATTTGCAGAATAAAAGAAGTTTCTGAAACTTAAATTCGCAACGCGAAAATGAAAATCGCAACTCGCAATTTTCATTTTCGCGTTACGAATTTGGTGTTGTGATTTAGGGTTTATTCAACAAAAAGACAAAACAAAGACAAATACTAACTTCACAGGGTTAAAGACTAAACAGTTTAGCAATATTGGCAGCAACCGAATGAATTTACTAAGCAATCTCAGTGAAATGGTTAATCTATATATATTGAAATTACCAGTAAATTTATCATCAATATAAGAAAAATCTAATAATAATACAAAAATTTCAAAATAAAAATAAGAGATTAAAAAAACTAACCCTCGGTGGTTGATTTTCCATTTCTGACCGTGAATGGTTGTGAGGGTTGCTCTGAGAGATGGAGATAGACGGATTTCATCGGAGATGGGGACGGATGTCGTCGTAAAGAGTGAGAGATGGAGATGGGACTGAGTTGTGATTTAGGGTTTTAGGTTAGAGATGTTTTGCGATAATACTGCTTACATTTGTGTTGCAAAATTAATATTGTGTTTCGCTTAAAAACATTTGACTTTCGCGTTGCGAATTTGACTTATGTGTTGCGATTTACAAATTCACGTTGCGAATTTGACTTTTGTGTTGCGAATTTGACTTCTGTGTTGCGATTTACAAATTCGCGTTGCGATTTACAGATTCGCGTTGCGAATTTGGAAACTGGGTTGCGAAATTGGAGTTCGCGTTGCGAATTTGTTGGTCATTTTGGCAAATCCAAAAAAAGTTGGTTAAATTCGTATATTATAAGACATTTTTTGTCACTGAGGTTATTTTCTCTTTTAAAAACAATGCAATTAAGCAAAATTTTATTTAATCCTATTTATACTAAATATAAATTAAGGCTTTTTCTAACTTAAAGTGTTAAATTATGAAAATTAAGGAACCTAGGGGCTCAAATTTAAAAATGTAGTCTCTAATATTAATCCGATTTAATTTTAATTAATTATTGAATCGAATAATCGAGATGGTCCCTCGAGCGTTTACGCGAGGACCGACTCGAAATATCCCCTAAATTAAAAGACTATTTTGAAATCTAAGCTAAAATGGAGGCTCTATTTAACTTATTTAGTTATGTCAATATTTAAAGTCTAATTGAAGTTCGGGAACTAAAAGTGTCAATGAACTAAAATACCGAGATTTAAAAGACTTAAAAATCTAAAGACCTAAATTGAATGTTTTTAAAGTTAAAGGACTAACCTAATTATTAAACTAAAATTTTTACAAAATATTAATCATTAATTAATTTTAATCGAAGAATTGATTCGAGTATTCGGGCGTATAATGTTAAAACTCGACTCGAATTGCTCTCTAATTATACTGTAGTGTCGTCCTAATTTCTAATTTTGATTCGAATATTAATCCTAATTAAAAATAAAATTAAAAAATAAATTAAATAAATACTAAAATTTAAAAATTACAAATATTACAAATATTAAAGAAAATTAAAATATACAAGGATCTAAATATAATAAAATTTAAATATAATGACTAAATTGTGAGAAAATAAAAGAAAGTAACTCAATAAAAAGTAAACAGGAACCAAAATGCAAGAAAATAAAATTCACTAGCTAAATTAAGACTAATAAGAACTAAATCAAAATAAAATAAAAATATGTGCCTAAATACAAATAAATAAAAATAAAAGGTGCAGTGACCAAAGTGTAAAAACACGCTAAAATTAAAGGTAATGAAACAGTAAATTTATCAGAAAAATAAAGCATGTATATAGAAATGGTGAAATATCAATTTTGGTCATTACAGTGACTAAAATGTAAAATAACGAGAAAGTTAGAGGCATTTAAGATGTAATTTTACTATTAATTTAGCCTATATATTCCAACTTTTACTCTTTTTTTGTTTCATTTTTACCCAAAAAAAAAGAGGAGTGCTCTCTCACAACCATTCTACCGCCAGTCACCGGTCGGCCGCCACTCCGGCCTCCGTACACGGTTGTCGGAAATTTTTAAATCGACCCAAATCACCAAAAACAATAGATCTACCCATTAGGAACCCTCCTCGAGACTAAAATCACCAAATAAAGCCTTAAAGTACCCAAAAACACCTCGAAACCGCTTGGTTTCCCCGGATTCCAGCGACCTTCGACGAGGCTCTCTTTGACTCAAGTAAGCCTCGATTCCTATTCCTTTTATTTTTTACTATAAAATACATATTATTTATGATTTTTATTATTCCGAAATTAAACGAAAAAAAATCAAATATTATTGTTATTTCGAAATGAAATAGAAAAAAATTAGACGTGGTTTCGAAATGAAGTATACAAACCGAAAAAAAAACTACCTTGCAACATTGCTTTTTATTTATACTGGAAACCAAAAAAACCCCGTTTCTTTTCTTGTTTTTCTTGGCTTTTATAGCCAAAAGTTTACATAATTTAATCATAAAATATTACAAATGTTTCGGTAATTTTGTGCATGTTTTTGCCGGAATCAAGGGATGATGGGAGCATGTGAAGTGGGTAAACTGCATTTGACTTCTGATTTAAAAATTGGAGATTATATATATATATATATATATATATATAATATTTAAGATTCATATTCAAATATATATATATATATATATTGGATAATGCAAATAGGAAAGAAAATTTTATTATATTTAAATAAGCTTTTAGTTTTTTTAATTAGGTAGATATTAGGGGAGGTTAAAAATCTTATGATAATCATTTATATTTTATTTATTAATTTACGAATAATTTTTTATTATAAAATTTAAACTATAATTTATAATTTTATACATTTGCAGTCACATGTTCTTCTATGTTTTCTATCTTCTTATCTTTTTGTTTGGTATTTTCTCGTATTTTTCAAAAGAATAATATTATTCAAGTTTCACTTTTTTAATATGAATGTATGCACTTTGAAAGATTATATTAATTATGGGGATAACGTCCACTTTTAAAATTACATTAATCGGAATAAAATTATTTCTAAGATAATAAATTGCATATGACACAATAATTATGTTACCATTTTATTTATTATTATTTACTTGTTAACTCTAACACTGTCATTTTACGATAATATTTTTAGCTAACGGTTTATATTTATATTTGAGAGTATTCGGATTTATGTTTACCAATTATAAATGTTAAAAGTGAGAAAAAAACCCATATGTGCCAGGGCCAAGCCATGAAGTAAACTCCTCAAGGCTTGATTAATACAAGTGAGTGCACTCACAAAATTCTGTAATTTTGTCTTTGAATTGTTAATACACACAAGTTAATTATGTTTTGCAAGTTGAAATGTCCTCCATTGTCCGGATTTAGGACCCTGTACGCTAAACCCCGACTTCACCCTCCCTCCTCTATAGTCATACAGAATTTCGATTATTTTAGACACTAATCGAATCAGACATCAAATGAGCAGTAAATTTGAAGATTTTTGTTACCTACTTTTACATTGTAGTATCCTTTGTACCTAAAAAAATGAGGCAAATGTATTTTGTGAAGAGAAAATTCACACGAATCGCTGAGAGCTGTAAATGTGACCTTAGAATAAGTCATCACGTCACACTCCCATGCGTGACCTTATATGTAAGGTTGAAAGGAGGAGGGAAGTGTGGAAGCATATTTATCACATATCATGTGTTATTTCCCAAGTTTGCTTTTGAACTCAAGAAAAATCCATGCCCTCCATCCAAAAATATGGGATCAGCTGATAGATGATTAATGTCAAAATTCAACTCTAAAGTATTAAGATTTGTAGTTAAATATTGTCTTCTTTTATTGTATTATTTTTTTAGTTTGTTTCTTTATGTTTATAAGGTAATCTCGAAGAAAAAATTGGTCTGATTTATTTCTAAAAAAATCTTTTAAAACTTGACGTCGAACAATTATGAAATTCGAATCCCAATATCGGTTGTGGAGGAGTATTGAATTTGATGAAATATTGAAATGGTGACAGCTTCAGAAAACCAATTCATATGATCTGTTTTTCTCTTGCCTTGTAAGCATAGATGTATAGTGAAAGAAACCAGTTGTGCACCACAAGAACGTGGCTGAAAAAAATCAAAATCAATCTTCTTTTTAATTGTCTATCTATTCTTTTCCCATGGACTTCATTGGGTCGACCACCAAACTTTTTTATAAATTAGTTCAGACCAACCAACTTTCCAATTTGAAAAACAGTAATATTAATATATATATATTTCTCTTGGAATTTTTTGTTATGATTCTCGGTTAATCTTTTTATGTATGAACCATGAATCGATCTGTATGTCAGTGGTCCCTGATTGTCCTTGTATCTTCATCTATTTCAAGTACTAAATTCGATCTCTTGAGAGCCACATCATGTTTTCTGGTGTATTTTCCCACATCGAAACCGGGTATCAAACACATAACATGGTCGGAATGGCTGTAGACTATATTCGTATCCGATATTCACTCGAGTAACATGAGTTGAAAGTTACTAAATGGACCCTCATGGAAGAGTAGTCTCAATAAATTGATTATCAATATAACATCAATTACATCCGCGATTCCCATAAAAATTTCAACTTGTGCCTCGAACCTCCTCTTGGACCTCTGGTGCTCTGATTTATGCAGTAATTACTGTAAACGTTGTTATTGATATGCCTATATGGGGAACTTAGAGTTCAGTATGAATAATACGATCTCCGTTGCGTTCGGCTAGCTCGGCATTATTTTCGTTATGATCGATGAGAATATAGCCTTTGTCATGGGAATTTAGGCAGTCTGCTGATGGATGAACAATCCCAGTGCCAAAGCCTTGAGCAGAGTTGCAGTAGGTCTCCGCAGTGCCATCCTTCTTCTCTAAGTACATATTGCTGAGGACTATATTGCTACAGGGAGTGGTATCGCTGCATGCGAACTTCATTGCTTCCTTGCTTTTCGTTGTCCCGCTAATGTTCCAGTACATAATCTGGCTTATTTGGACTGCCTATGTCTAAATAATTAAAAAAAACGAGAACAAGAATTCACGTGATCAGTGTTCTCATTGACTGAGAGAGTCCTGCAAGAAGCGGGATGCAAATTAGATATGACAGATAAGAACTTGGATAATGCACCTGGTTTTGGCAGGTTTTCGGTGAATCGCAGCAGAATTGATCAATAATGATGGGGTTCTCAACATCTTCCATCCTCACATTTTCGAAACGCACCCCACGTACATAACTGGAACCACCTTTTATATAAAAATCACAAGAAAATACATGTCATTCTCAAATAAATGGATCTGAGTGGCTCGAAATGCAACTCCATATTCAATTTTTTTGAGAAAAAGAGGAAAAAAGAACATACCTGCCAAGTTTTAATCCTGACACCATTTTTAGTCTCCCTGAGTAATGCTGTATCCAAGACCACCTTTGTGACAATGGCATTTGAGTTATCCTTTCTGAGGCTTCCAATGCTAAGTTTCCGAATTTAGCATCAAAGATAAAATATTAAAAAAGAAGAACTAAAGCATACAACAATCAGTTTGCACCGTAGGGGATGGAATGGTAACAAAAATCGTCTCTCCTGAGTAGATTAGAGAAAAATCCATTATTTATAGCTAACACAAGGTTTGGAACACACCTGACACCGTGTCCTGGTCCACAATATATTCTCTTCATCTTGATAGCAGATGAACCGTTAACAATGGAGATGCAATCATCCCCTGAATTTCATATATACACATTCAGCATAATAAACCAGTCAATATGCAGGCATGCAATAGTTCGTATATTCATTTCTATAATGTATTCTTTCGAGCTTCACTTAGGGTTTGTTATGCTCTTCACAACAAAACCATGCAACGAAAGACGAAAGACAAGGTTTAACAACCTGTTCCTATTTTGGAGTCTTGAAGAATGACATTAGTTGATCCAGTGATGTGGATCCCATCAGTGTTTGGACTGTCTCCTGGACAGGAGACTTGTACTTCAAATACTCGAACCGAATCACACCTGGAAATGACGAAATTCATCTGTTGGCTGTTCTGAATAGTAAGACCTTTTACCTTAATAAATGAGCTTGAATCTATAGTCAGTGCCTGCAACAAACTCATATGTTAAATCTAATTTGAGATACATTTGATAGTTCATATACAAAAATTGGGCATGCTGCTTATTGGAAGCATGATTAGCATAATTGTGGAGAAGGATCCTTACGGTTGGTGCCCCTCTGCAAGGCTGCCAAAGTAAAAGTAAACAGAAGAAAAAAAAACATGTGAATCTTCTATTTGTTTGATTTGTAACTTAATGGGAAATTTTGTGGAGAGAATACTAAGGAGTTACATTTGACTTGTTCTTTTTGCATGAAGTTGCCCACCATTTGCTGCCGGAGCCATCAATAACTCCATTTCCTTGGAAAACTACTCCCTTCTGCTTAGAAAAATCAAGCCAGAGTCGTGAAAGATTCGGGTCCCAGTCATTAGGTTCATCTGGTGCTACTATTGTTCCATCAATCTGAATAATATCAATAATGATTAATATAATAAGTAGAAAAAGCTACTGCAACTAAGGTTAAAATTAATGTCAATGTAAAATTAATATTTGCAATTAATTAATCTGTAAGATAATTGAGATGTTATTTCCATTTTGATGTACTGTATTACCTGAACAACCAACCTATCTGCACATGGCCCCTGAAACTTCGTAGCATTAACTATGTAGCGGCGTCCAGGAGGAACCAAGAAGGCTGATTTTGGAGTAGAACATGATGTGTTCCATGCTTTTTTAAAAGCCTATGATGAAAATATTGAACAAAGACAAAATTCTAATGTATCAAATCAGAAATTAGCTTATTTTTATGACAAGGAAAACATATTTTGTCCAACAGTAATGCACAAAACATTTAAATTTCCAGATCAGATCAAATGCTTAAGTTGGTCAAAAAATAATATTTACAGCTAACTATCTACTTATCTTTAAGAAGGATCATGTCTCAAAATACAATGGAAACAGAGTGCTGATTACTGCCGAGTAGTCTTTACCAGTAGAACCTGTTATCTTGACGTATCTTAAAAGAACCATCAAGGTAAATTGCAAGGGATTAAAAAGAAATTCTCAAGCATATACTTCGGTGTCATCAGAAACTCCATCTCCAACTGCACCAAAGCTATCCACATTCACAAGAACCTTGCCACCGCGTTCACTTATCCAAAATGGGTCTTCAACAAGCTCTTCAAGTATGTTAAAGTTGTCATATAGCATGTTTCCAGCAACTGCATATGCTGTTATCAGCAAACCAAGGAAGGAAACCAGGAACAATTTATCCATGGTTCTTTTCTGTTTATTTGGGAGATTGATTTGAGTTGTATAAATCCAATAAGACACAGATTTGATTTATATATGCAGATTAGTTTTGAAAAAGAACAGCTTTGTGGGCTACATGGCTTAGCTTAAATGTAGATGAAGGTGCTACATTTTCTACATGCCCACACTTGAAGTACAAGGTTAAATGTATTTTTAAGTTGTTTGCTTTACTCTTCAACCAGTAGGCAACAATTGACCAATCAAAATGCCCATGGATCATGTATAATCTCTCCATGGAAGTGGATAAATGAATCAACAAAAGGAGGTATATAATATATATATATTCGGTAAACTCAATTTTTTAAATTGCAACATGAAAAAACACCATGCATGCATGCATGGATAACCTGTGGGGCAATAAATACCTTAAAAAGGAATTTGAATGAGCAAATAGGGGGAAACAGGTCCTTTTACAGTTACAAGCCAAGGGCTTCTAGCTAAAGCAACTGCTCTTTAGAGGATTTAAGCAGAAGATGAAGATTTCGCAAACAGATTTCAGCTCATGGAAATAAAGGTGGAACAGATCATCAAGCATTTTTCTTAAGATTCCATTAACAGGTTTCGGTTTCAAGTTTTATCTGTATAAGAAATGGATGTTAACGGTAAGTCTTCACCTCAATCGAACTGTGACCTATCTCCCTCATCAACTTTCTAGCCATAGCAAGTTCTCTAATTTGTAACGAGGCTTCAAATTCCCCAACTTCAGAATAAAAATTTGACACTTGCAAATAAATAGCAAAATCTTCCTGACCAAGTTCCATCAAGACCTTTGCCACTCTTTTACCCACTATTTCATTCTTGTGGACCCTACAACTCCGCAGCAATGAGCACCACATTACAGAATCACCCCCTCCTGGTGCCTGTTGCAATAACTCCACAGCTTCACTCACCAGACCTGCACGGCCTAAAAGATCTATCATACACGAAAAATGCTGCCGTTCTGGGAAAATGCCATAAGATTTCATTAAGTTAAACACGAACTTTCCTTCTTCAACCAATCCTGCATGGTTGCACCCATTTAAAACACATAAGAATGTCACCTTATCAGGTACTAAGCCCTTCCGGATCATTGCTTCCAACAGACGGACACTTTCACTGCCCAAACCATGACGGGCATATCCGTTGATTATAGATGCGAAGCAGAAAATGTTTGGCGAATGAAGTAATTCGAAAACATTGCGGGAGAGTTCAAATTGCCCACATCTTGAGTACACATCAATAAGAGAACATGAAACTGCGACATCAGATTCATAACCGAATTTTATAGCACAACAGTGCAATAGTCTGCAGCTGTCCAAACTCACCCAAGTAGACAGCGACAATGCTTTTAGTGTCGAAGAAAGAGTAATCTCATCAATCTTAATTCCTTCATCAACCATCAAACCAAACATCTCGAACACTTCATCAGTTATACCACAATGCAACAAGGAGGTTATTAATGAGTTACAGCACTCCAAAGTTCTCTTAGAAGCACTCCAATATATAGACAGGGAGCTTTCAATGTCGCCACATTTCCCATACATGTCAATTAACGCTGACTGAATATGAACACTCCCTGAATCAATACCTACTTTCGTTATAAAACAGTGGATTTGCCTCCCTAACAGAATATCCCTTCTTCTACTGGATAAACTCAAGAACCCCAAAAAGGAACGAATCGAAGGTTGTTTATCCCAGAAATGCATCCTACTAAATAACTCAATAGCATCACACAACAGATCGTTTTCTGCATATACAGAAATGATAGAGTTCCATGATATCACGTCTTCAATCGGAATTAACAAAAACGCTTTCCTAGCATCTACGAAATTCCCACAAGTAGAATAAAAGTCCACCAAAGCATTGACAACAAAATCATTGCATTCCACCCATCCAGCCTTAAGCACATGACAATGCAGCTGCTTTCCTTCATCAAGAAACCTCCCATTACAACAAGCTCGAATCAAATAACAAAAACTAAGTCCATTTGGCTCGACACCCTCCCATTTCATTTGGCCGTGCAACTCAAATAACTCCTCTAGTTTACCAAGTTCCAAAAACCCGTTTAACATCAAATTCCATACAGGTAAATTTCGTTCAGGCAATTGATCGAACAACTTCCAAACCACACCAACAAGTCCCATACGAAGATAAAGATTGACAAGTGAGCTCCCAATAAACAAATTGAATCCAAACCCAAGTGAAATCACCCTGCAATGTACTTGAATACCTTCTGTATAAAATCCCTCATTCCCACAAACAGTAATCACAGAAGAAAACGTGGGTCCAGTTTCTTTGATTTCACGTGATACCATTTCCTTATAAAGATACAGTGCTTGCTTTGGATTCCCATATCGACCGTGCCCAGAAATCAGCAAGTTATATGTAATGCTATCTCTTATAGACATTTGATCGAAAAAGTTTTGGGCATCGTCGATACGCCTGCCTTTGATTAATTCGTTAATTCTTTCATTATTGCAGTAAACACCCAGGTGAGGGTTTGGATCACAGTAGGATGCAAAGGTCTTGTAATTAGGTGGTGCTAAGATTGTCAACGTACGGACTGCTGATAAAAATCTACTACTAGGCCGCATTGATCGTGTAGCATTTCGATCACGTTGCCATGGACACAAAATATTTTGCAGGTACCCACCAGATAAGAACCAGAATCTATGGACAGTGGCTACCCCTCGGGCCGGGCTATTTTTCTCTCCGCCAAACTCGACCCAATTTATATATATATTGAGAGAGAACACGAAAATAGATGGACTGGCCGAACATACTTATCAAATTTCACATTATTTATAGGATAAATTACACGTTTAATACATAAATTATCACTTGTATTCCGTTTTAATACCTAAACTTTAATTTTTTTTTCAAAACTATACTTACCATTTAGTTTATATTTCAATTTGATATCTTGTCGTCAAAAACTTAACAACAACAATGACATGGAATTATTTTCCCTTTTCTTTTGATATTTCACGCATCTTATAATGTAAATTACATGTCAACGATGTCGTTAAGGTTTTAATGGTGGAGTATCAAATTGAAATATAAACTAAACATTATTTATGATTTAAAAAAAATTAAACTAAAATAGAACAAAAGTGATAGTTTAGGTACAAATATATAGTTTACCCTTATTTATATATAGATTTCCCTTAAAAGTTTAAATATAATATTTTAAATATTTATTTATTGAAGATAGAAGATAAGATTAAGAGACGCACACCGTTGCCATCCAAGTAACTCGTACGTGTCTTCGGTACACATCGTGTACGTTTATTTTTTTGTTGATAAAATTAGTATAATTTTACATTTTTTGTCCATATTTTTCATTTTCTTTCATTTTAACTCAACATTTAAAGTTTTGAACGATTTTTGTCATGTCAGCAGATTGCACATCCTGTAGGGCATACATTCCAGAGGATGTGTTTTACGTAACACGGTGCGTGCGTTTGTTCTTTTTTGATAAAATTTATATAATTTTTACATGTTTTTAGCATCTATTTTCCCTTTTATTTCCTTTTAGCTTAATTTTTAAAGTTCTGAGCGACTTTTGTCACGTCAGTAAAGACGAGTCTATATACCATACTTTTTAAAAGACGTTTTCCATGAAATACATTTTTATCTTATGTGGTAAAAAATGTCAATTCGAAAAATAATATAAAACTAAGTGTTAATTTTCTGTATATATTTGAGTTAAAAAAACCAAGACATTCTTGGATTTCTATGTACCCGATTTTGGGTTCCAATCTTTAAGGTTCAAATGCAACTATTTTCATTGCAGATATCCCACTTGACAGATACAATTCCTAAAATACAAAGGTGAAGCAATGGCAAAGGATGTTCCCAACTCTCATCATTGTGTAGTTTAAGATAACAGAATTAACGTAAATATGAGAATAATCATATCATTTTGCCAGAAAGCTTCCGGTCGAAAATCGGGGTATGCCGTTATATCGCAGAATTAACGTATATCGCTTGATACTAGCAGGTTGATGCAATGGCCGCCAAAACTGTAGCTATAAATTGCATCTGTGACTCTTCGTTGATTCTCGAGAAGAGGGGAACGTGAACGAATAGAGATTTGTGACCCTTCTGTTCGGCAAAGCGGAGAGAGTGATAGTAGACATAGTTGCATACGAAAAGGCCAGCGTCGTTGGATATCGTCGCATCATACCCCTTTTTCTGTAAGAACTTGAGAATCGCTTCAATGGAACAAGTCGTCTTCAAGAACCAAAAGATTCACCAAGTTAAACACAGTTTCCGAAAGACAAGAAAAGCAAACAAACTAATTGAAATTTAGGGATGCATGACTAGTTACGGATAGGCATCGATGGTGTCGGTAACACCAGGTGACCGTAGGCACGAGATAGGCTTCTTTGATGTAGTGGTGTGTAAAACATAAGAAATCTAAATGTACAGGAAGATCACAAAGTACCTCTCGTTTCCGCGAAATTCCTCCGTCGTCGGCAACAATGGGTTGTTGCCGCAGACATCAAAGGGAAATAATAAACACATGGATATAGATACTAATAGAATAATAGAGATTTTCTTAAGAACAAAAGAAGTGCATCCACCATAGGTTGCCATCCTAGCTCATCGGGACAAACGAAAGTAGCTTCGTTTACAGCCTGCTGTTCAAGGGCGAATTTCCGTGCTCCGCTGTCGACTCCCAAGTGAAGCTAAAGAAACAATAAAATTGAGGTCCATTAGATCAACAGATGTTTCATAGAACGCATGAAAGTTGACACTATCAATATTCAATAGCACGTACTCCGCATAATTCCTCTATAAATATATTTCCCCGGCCAGAGTTATTGGACGGTTATGGATGATAAACCATTTTTGATTAGCTGCAAAGAGCATTCAAAGCAAAACACAATGGAAAAGGATTAATGGAGACGACTGGACGTATCTTGTTCTAGTTTAATGCAAAAACCGAGAATCGACAAGCTGTCAATGGAATCAACATCACTAAACAACTTTAAAAATGTGAATTTCAGAAAGTTTCCATTTCTAAACAGCTAAATGAGCAAGATATGAGTAAATCTAAAGATATATAACAGAAATTGACCCATATCACATTTTTCTTTTTGTTGCCATTCCCTGAGGTGCCTGATTCCAGGACATTGTAAAGCTCCGGAAGAGCACCATCGCCTGCAGTCTCAAGAACGGTGCAACTCCCTAACGTAACACCGGGAGGCAACAACCTTTTACTCTGAACGAAACTCATCAGGTTATTAACTATAGTTTCCGTCGGATTTTCGGCAACTCCTCGGAACTTTTTAAATCCGGTTATGTGGATATTTACCTCCTTTCGTCCTCTAGACCCCATCTTGTCTTCGGCACAGATGCAATTCCCAATTCTCAGTAAACACTATCTGCAACGCCTGTCTATTTGCCGATCCCCAACGCCTGTGGAACACCAAACACAATAAAAAGCAAAATCTTACATCAGTAACAAGAATGTTACATCAATGGTCTTAAAAACCAGCAACAAGAAGAATCTAGCATTGGCCCCTTTAAAAAGGTCTTAAAAAGAAATTACAAGAATATGTCCTAAAGTATGCAATGAACCACTAAATATTCGGTCAAATAGAATCAAAACCCCCGTCTGAACACTACAAGAACAGAATCAAACACAAGTGGTCAAATTGAAAGACAGAAATAATGATTCCAAGTCCATTTAAGGAAAAGTAAATGTTCAATCAAAAACAGGACTTTAATGGAACAATGATTGTGTTGTTCCATATCACAATTTGACTAAAAAGTCAAACATAAACAGACTGAAAACTAATTGGTTTAAATCAATCAACCCACACTAATAAAACAATTACACAAGCGCAAAAACACCAGAATGTATTATCCAGAGTTTGGGATAATGATTCAAAGATGCAGAAGTTGAAGACAATCGAACATAAAATGTACCTGGTAATAGAAACAAGGTTTTGTCTCAGCTTCAAGTACTCCTTTGAATGAAACTGTCTCGAGCGTTTGACTAGATATGCAAAATGTATAACGCAATTTCCACGATCCTCGAATTTTTCTATTCCCTAAGGTTAGATGTTGAAGCAAACCCAGATACAGACACAACTCTGAACAGTGTTCCCCCCCGATACAGACAACTTTTGACAAATTGACCCTGAATTTAGCTTTCGTCAGCCTGGACCCTTAATTTTTTAATTATAATTGGATTAAATATTAATTTGATAAAAAAGAATTAGCATGATTAGTTTGACCCATCAATTATTTTATTTTAAATTTTAAAATAAAAGACAAATAACAGTAGCAAACACATTGAAGTCCTTATTAAAGTAAATTATTTAAATTAATCAACAATTAACTAATCTAATATGATGAGACACTAAATTCCTCAATCAAGGCCAAGAGTTCAAATCCTAATGCTTACTAATGGAACAAATTGAATTGGAAATGTCACCCCATATTAAACCTATGCAGTACCCAAATATTTAAAGTAGTTATCGAAAATGTTAACAAGGCATATTATAGCTACGCCACTCTTTTTATTAACAATTCAATCTAATTAAAAAGAAAAACAATTCAATAGAGAGTGACTAAAATAGAATGAAACGAATTCCATTAGTGATAAAAATGAAAAATTTTATAGTACAGTGATAAAACCTGGAACACGCTAATGTTGGAATTTACCCATTATTTTTTAGATCCATTTATACCTATTCAAACCCTCCAAGCATCGTGTGTGCTTTGGAGATTTGTACGGAAATCCCGCCATCGATGAGGTCTATTTTAGATCAACATAACAAATCCCTGTTAAAACTTAGTAGGGAAGAAGAAGAGAGCAAGCAAAGGAAATAAAGCTTTAAACCAACACCAAAGAGAAGACGAGCAAGATGATAATCCCAGTTCGTTGCTTCACATGTGGGAAGGTGTTTTCCCCTACTTCTTTCTTAAGTGGATATAGGTTTTTTTTTTTGGGTGAATTTGTAGCGCTTAAATTGTTTATTTGGATTTGGGTATTTGCAGGTTATAGGTAACAAATGGGACACCTACCTTGATCTTCTCCAGGCCGACTATACTGAAGGGTTTCCAACGATCTTCCTTTCTCTTATTTAATTTTTTTTCAACTGCATTGTTGCCATGAATATTCTGTTGTGTTTTCTCTTTTAAGTTGGGTGGATTTTTCTTTTCTTTTTGTTGTTGTTGCTTGATGAATATCTTTCTGGTGAAATAGCCGATAAGCTATCGATTGATGTTCATTCTATTGAATGGCACTCAATAATCTTTTTGATCCGGAAAATCTGATCTGAAATAAGATCAAATATGGATGGTTAAACCAAAAATATAAATCTTTTTCGATGAAATAGAGGTTACAACAAGGGACAGCTGAAATTACAAAATTTCATAATGCGTGGAATTAAATATTAATAGAAAATATTAAAAAAATCTAAATTACACGGGAATTTAAATTTTTCAGAGTATGATTGCACTCCTTCGGTCCATCCTTAGCTACAACTTCTGCAAGTTTAAATACCAACTTTCCACCTTGTACAAAACAAATGGTGAAAACTCTGGACTCGTATCATCAATTACAAGTTACTTCTCCTAGTGGAACGATTCATGTTGTAGAGAGTAGCCTTTGAGCTTAACTGACAACCCTTCTCCAAGTTTTCTTTCAACCATTAATCTTAGCTTTTATCAGTTTTCCACATTGTACCCGGTTATGCCAACTGACCCGGCTGGAATAAATACATGCATTTGATGCCCCTATTTACCTTTAAAGGGGTTGGGATTCTTGGTAGATGTGATAAAGAAGCATTCTATATTGCCACATTTTTCTTGCATAAATGTCTAGAACTAGACAATTACCCTTGTTTTCTATTCTGTCTGATTGGATGTTGTAGTGATTTGTGTGATCCAAAGCATGCACGATTAGGAACATTTTGAGGCGTGAGCGGAGTCATAAAAAAGGAGGGTGCTTGAAATATTCATTGTAGAATCAACACTGTTGAAAATTCGAGGGTGGATATGGTATGCTCGAGTGCTGGAGTTGGAGAGATATATTTGTAAAACAGGAAATGCTTTAGCAAAGGCCAGTTACATCCTAATTACATTTTTATTCTTAATTTAAATGGTATTAGTTGAGAATCCATTGAGTGATTTTAGTGGTAAAAAAGATCGTTGTTCTCACTAAAAGACCCGGGTTTGAACATAACAGATACTACATTGTAATCAATTTAGGAACCCCATTTCTACACCCACGTGGAGTATAGACACGTGTATCCAAGACATGCATTTGATAAAAATTGCGTTGCCAATTTGTGTGATTGTTTGGCATGCAGCGATGCTCTTGATGCTTTGGGATTGGTTCGATATTGTTGTAGGAGAATGCTTATGACTCATGTTGATCTCATTGAGAAGCTTCTGAACTACAACTGTAATCTCTCGTCTCTTTGCCCTGCACTCGAGTTTCTCTGCAATTTTTTTTGCGCCGGACTTGTTTGGTAACGGTTTCCGCTGACTCCGAATATTTGTTGCAGCACTGGAGAAGTCCGGGGCCAGTTGAGGAAAGTAGGAAACATGTGGAACTTACCCTGCAATGCCATGTTTCAGTTATGCGTCCGAAAAACAGTCTTCCTCTCAGCAGCATATGGAGGAAAAAAAGAAATAATGATAATAACATGACAATCATTTGTAAATGACACCGTACCTCACCTATTACATGCTTATATGTGAAATATAATTATATTCTAAAATAAAATATTAAAAATTGAAATAAAATTATCAATCATATATTTGAAATTAGTTGTATCCAAAGAAATATCAACAAAGATCAATAATGTGTTTTAATAATAAATTATCTTTTAAACATTGTAATTTAGTCGCTCAATTAAAATATTATTGCAATTAGGTCATTCATCATTAAATATTAGACTAAATAGTGATATGATTTGATTGTAGTCCCCCTAAGCTTATATATTCTATCAATTTAGTCATTATTTTAAACAATTCAATACATTTAACCTTTCATGTTTAAATTTTTTTATCATTTTGATATTTATTCTTCTCTTAAATTACATGTTCTTCTCCCACAGATATTATATCACTTTTCTATAATAATAATAGTTTAACATTAATTTATTAATGTTTTATGACATAATGTAGTTATTTGATTGTTGCTTTGATATAATGGATTCACTTGATTTAAAAGTATCGTAAAAATTACTAAATTGATAAAAAAAAATTAAATAAAAAAAGTTAAACTTATTGATTTGTTTCATATTAGGATCCAATTGATAAAAATATACAAATTTTATGATTAAAATTATTATTATATCAAGTCATGTTATACGTCTATTTCAATTTTAATGGTCAATGACTTGTTTGTAATAGTAATATTTTAATTTAGTGATTAAATTATAAAGTTTAGAAAAACGTGATCCATTTATTACACAACACATAAGTAAATGACCTAGTATGTATTTTACCCAAATATCTATCTATTGTTGAACGACTCTTTGTAATCTACTAAAAAAATCTAGTAGTACAATCTTTTCTGGTTGGTTTTGGCTCGCTCAGCTTCTTCATTGAAAATCCGAAGTGAAGAGAACTTCACTCTCTCTTCAAACTGGAACTGAAGAAAATTCAACATTTTTATTTTCAATGCAAATTCTAGCGTCACTCCCTGGCCTCAATCTCTTCTCTTCCCTTCCTTCAAACCCACGCCAAAACGACACCGCTTCATCCACTCCTTCTCCCTCCCCTCCGATCCCCATCCCCAAATATCCTCCTCCCCGTCCCCGAAATCCCCCTTCCAACCCCGCCCTCTCCTTCCCTCACCGACGCACCAACTACAGGAAACCCGTCAAGAAGGGAGTCATCCAATCCGACGGTGACCGATGCGTTATCGTTGGCGAAAACGGCGTCTCCTACAAGCTTCCCGGCGCTCCTTTCGAGTTCCAGTACAGTTACTCCGAGACCCCCAATGCCGAGCCCATAGCTATCAGGGAGCCGGCTCATTTCCCTTTCGCGCCGCCGACGATGCCGCGGCCTTGGACTGGGAAGGCTCCGTTGAAGAAATCAAAGAAGAAGATCCCGCTTTTCGATTCGTTTAACCCTCCTCCCCCTGATAAAAAGGGCGTGAAATTCGTGGAAATGCCCGGGCCGTTCCCATTCGGGAAGTATCCCAAGGAAGGGAGAACGAGAGAGGAGATATTAGGGGAACCGTTGAAGAAATGGGAGATTAAGATGCTGGTTAAACCTATGTTAGCAGATAACCGTCAGGTTAATCTCGGTGAGTTCTCGATACTATACGTGTTTTTTTAAAAAAGGTGTTTTGATTTGGAGATTAACGTTCTAATTAATTCTGTTTTTTGTGGACTTAGGGAGGGATGGATTGACGCATAACATGCTGGATTTGATACACACGCATTGGAAACGGCGTCGTGTTTGCAAAATTAAGTGCAAAGGAGTTCCCACCGTCGACATGGATAACGTTTGTCGTCATATTGAAGTAAATGCCTCTTTTAACACTCTTTCTGTTTTCAATTGTTTATGTTCCTTCAGAACCATGTTTCCTATTTGTATTTTTGTTCACAGAAGAGCATTGCCCTTTGGGTTTATATGTATACTCGTCTTAGTTTTGATAATAATGTCCGAACTAGCGCTTAGAGTATACTTTTTCAGGATGAAGTAGTAAGTTCGTTTATTTATTTGAATCCGAGATAATATTTCTTGCATACTTTGTTAGAAAAACATTAGTTTTCTGAAGTGTAAGACCCCTTATGAATTGGTTTAGAAGTTGAATCTCTCTTTCTGTGATTTTAGAGAATGCACCCCCACACTTTCTCCTTGAGAATGTAGATTCAGTATATTTTGATTGATTGCGCTGTTGGAAGAGAAACATATTCTGTTAGCCAGTTAGTTTCTTATACCCCCAGATCCAGTATTCACTTCAACAAACAAAGCTCTCAGGAAGTAAGTTGGCATCCGGCATTTGTTACAAGATGTGTTTATATGACTGTAGCTTTTAAGTGCAATATTTATTCAACCTTTTTATGTGTCCTTTTTAAAAAATTGCCTTTTATATTTGAATGGACATTTCACATTTCTTACTCAGGAAAATAGACAAACCTCTTATTTCCTTCTCTCTCAAGTTTACTCTTAACGTCAGGAAAAAACTGGGGGGAAAATCATTCACCGAGTCGGTGGTGTTGTTTATCTTTTCCGGGGACGAAACTACAACTATCGTACTCGTCCACAGTACCCAGTGATGCTTTGGAAACCAGCTACTCCAGTCTATCCAAAACTTATCCAAGAAGCTCCAGAAGGATTGACAAAAGCTGAAGCGGATCAGTTTCGGAAGAAAGGGAAATCACTTTTGCCCATATGTAAATTAGGTAATTGATTCAATCATGGTTTGCATTGTTGGCAATCTTGTGCATTTGTTGCTTGGTTTCTAGGGAGATTTTACCATATGCATTTGCCTTTTCCAGAAGTTAGTAACCTTTTTTTTGTTAATGTTGCAGCAAAAAATGGTGTGTATGCTTCCCTAGTGAAAGATGTTAGAGATGCTTTTGAAGGAAGCCCATTGGTAAAGATCGACTGCAAAGGGATGCATGCAAGTGACTACAAGAAGATAGGTGCTAAACTCAAGGTCTGTAACATTCTTTTGCTATTTCATGGGCTTTATAATTTTCTTTATTTTAATGCCTAAATTGGTTTGAAATTATGGAAGACTTGTTCGAGATTCATTTACCGAAACCAAGAGAATATAAAAACTTGCGGCACTAGTTTAACATTTTTTTAAATGCAAAAATTTGAGATAATAAGGATCTTGAATTCGTTCTTTGGAGGTTTGAGCTCAAATTACTATATTTAATGATAATGGAGGGACTAGTAAGTTAAAAATATAGATTTGCACTTAATTTTTGAATGAGATAATTTATTTTTATGCTAAAACATATGAATGCCACCAAGAACTTTTTCTTAATTGTATCTTCAAGTGTAATACTTATTATGCTTCTTAATTGTCCTGATTATTGACTGGCACTTAATACATACTCAAAATAATCGTGTATAAAAACATATGAAATACAAGAAACTATCATAGCCCAATGCAGTATTATCAAACTCAAGAGCCGCTTTAAAAATGTAAAGACCAAACACCCCCATATGTGGTGCTTAGCTGAACATGAGGTGTACAGACAAGATATGAGTTCAGAATAATATCAGTTAATTTTGGCCATTCTACTAATTTCTTTATGGGTTTCCTTATAAATGTGGCCTATCCTTTCTTATTTATCAGGAATTGGTTCCTTGCATTTTGTTATCTTTTGATGATGAACAAATTTTGATGTGGAGGGGACGAGAGTGGAAATCCATGTATGGGGACACTTCAACTTTACTTCCTGCTAAAGCTGACATTTCAGGTGGTATAGATAATTCAGGTATGCATTATAAAGAGTATTAGGGTACCTTGTGTATTGCTTTTTTTTTGAAAAGCATACTGAGATGGATGCCCTGAGGATTGCCCCAGATGATTTTTGTGACTGTTAGAAGTTCCCAAGGGATTCTATTTGTTATTTTGTGGAAAAATTAAGATATTGGGATGAAACATAATTATGTGGTGGGATATGTCATAGGTTTACAAGCAAGGCCTATCACAAACAGTGTCAGGGACCGAATGTTCAATTTGTAAAGAATATTTGTTGCAACTCATTTCTAGCTGTTTTATGATTTATGTATTCCAAATCAAATTCAAGAAAGTTTCTTCTGGCCATTACGAGTCAGGGCAGCATGACTCTAATACCATTCAAGTTATGTAGACAGTTACTTGACCAGATGACTGTTTGGATTCTGGGTAAAGGCTGTAATGTATGAGTATGCAGTCCCAGAATTTGGTAAATCTACAATGGCCTGTATTATATGCATGAGTATTCTGTCAAGAAGAATTTGGAAAAGTTGCTCTTTCCACATATAATATGGGCCATTGCAGCTTTTCCAAGTTCTTGACTGTATAGTCGATTGTCTTCTTAAAATTTGAGATTGATGTGGAGAAGGTGCTAGCCATCTTTTCTAGTTTCCCTGGATAAACTTGCTCGATTGTTATGTTCTGTTGTATTGCTGCTTGTTGCTTTGAAGTTCATTTTTAACAATGCAGATTCGACTTTCAATGACAATTGCTTATGCGTCGCAGCCAAGTCTAACAAGGATAACGGTACACCGGATGTCGCAGCCAAGTCTAACGATGATAGTGGTACACCGGATGCCAAAACGGTTGTATCTAGTCCAAAAATGATGTCCCTCTGGAAGCGTGCAATTGAGTCAAGCAAGGCATTGTTGTTGGAAGAGATTGCTCTGGGCCCAGATGCTCTTCTGGAAAAGGTGGAGGAATTTGAAGGGTTGTCACTGGCCACAGAGCATTCCTGTGAAGCATTAGTCTTGTCCGGTGAAGATGGTTCTTCTGGAAGTTCCTCGGCAGAGTTTGAAGGTGGTTCTTACGGTGAGGATTTTGGTGATGAAAATGATCTTTTCAGCAATGATGACATTGTTGAAGATGAATATTATAATGACGAATCATTTGAAGAGGTTGAAGAGGTCGATTCACTGATACCGCTAGGGTCATTACCTGTTGACAAGATTGCAGAAAGGCTCGGAAGGGAATCGAAAATGAAGTCGAAAAGGACAGATCATTAGCCAAGGTCACTAGGTCAGTCTGCTGATCTGCAATTTATGTAGTTATCTTGTATCTACTGATATTATTTTCACCATTACAAGCTGATTATACATGTCTCTAAAAGGCAAGCTGCATCTCCTATTGCATAGCTGTAGATTAAATGTATATCCCATTTGAGGACTTCAATTTCTCATAAATAAAAAATTTACTGTTTGAAGCATAATATATATTAAATACTGCTAATTATTTTATGTTTTACATGTTATGCTTCATCAGGGAAATGTTACATATCCATGCAGAATTCTACTCTTTTGACGTTAAAATATAATTCAAATGAAAATCAATTAAATTGTGTCGCCAACAAAAAGAGCTGTGGTAAAAATATCAAAAGCGTCTACTTGATGAATATGTTTTTATTTCTTTATTTTAAAAAAGGGACAAATCACTGGCATTTCTATATAGAAGTTAGGCACATAGCTAGGAAAATGGCAGGCCAGTCGGGGGGGGGGGGGGGGGGGAAATTCTTCACGAGCTTCCATCATATTATTTCCTGAATTAGGATCATTGCTACAATGTTTTGGGAAGATATCGAGAATATAATGTTATTTTAACTTTTCCGAGGAAGACGCAAGGATAAATCACTTTATGAGTAGGACGCAGAGATCACAATACGTCTTTCCTATCATTGACCTTTTTTTTACTCTACAAAGCTAAAGACGCATAACAATCCACGTTTCTTTCACCGGAAAATTAAAATCGGTTAGTGTTTCAAGCTTCTTTTCCTTGTCACTATAACAATGACCTTAATTTAAAAAATAATATAGGAAAATCTTTTTTTCTCACTGTCATATCTGGGCGAGAAAGTCGCACTTAGGGCAAGTTCTGTTGTGCGGCGGTTAAAAAACAACGTGACTGGTTAATCAAGTGACCGGTTATGTTATATTATTTAACCGAAAATATTAACAAATACAATAACATATTAGGTAGCGATTATATAATGTAATAGATATCGTTTATATAATAAAATAGATTAATTACTTAATTTGTTATTACAACATATTAGGTAAACGTCTAAAATGTTACCAAGGATAACATAACCGGTTAATTACTGGAAATATTATTAAGCACAATAACATATTAGGTAACGCTTATATAATAAAATAGGTTAATTACTTAATTTGTTATTACAACATATTAGTTAAACGCCTAAAATGTTATCAAGGATAACATAACCGGTTAATTACTGGAAACATTATCAAGCATAATAACATATTAGATAGCGCTTATGTAACATAATAGGTTGCACATTATTAAAGCTGATGGGGCCTTAGAAATCTGAAGATAACAAAATAGGTAATTACTTACTTAATTTGTTATCAATTATGATAAACTTACCTTAGAAATATATGTTAACAAAATTTAAATTACCTATTACATTAAAATACATACTGATTTTTTTTAAGGTTGTTAATAATGTAAACGGTAAAAAAAAATAGGTTCTACCTATTACATTAAAATAGCTACCGGTTTTTTAAGGTTGTTAATAATGTAAAAGGTAAAAAAAATAGCGCTACCTATTATATTAAAATACCTACCGGTTTTTTTGAAGGTTGCTAATAATGTAAACGGTAAAAAAAAATAGGCGCTACTTATTACATTAAACTACCTACCAGATATGTTGAAAGTATCGATTCCATTTAAATAAGTATCGACACTTTTGGAATTTAAAAGAAAAGCAATAATAGCGCCTATAAAATATCGATACTTTATAAAAATGTATCGATACATAACAATATAGCAGGTAAAAATATGAAAAAATCAGTTTTATTATGACAAAACCGGTAAAGAGCTACAGATATGTTAAAAGTATCGATATTTTTTGTACATGTATCAATATTTTACAATATAAAAGGTAAAAATATGACAAATTAGTTTCATTATGACAAAATCGGTAAAAAACTACCGGATATGTTGAAAGTATCGATACTTTATAAAAATGTATCGATACATAACAATATTAAAGTTAAAAATATGACAAAACCAGTTTTATTATGACAAAACCGGTAAAGAGCTACAAGATATGTTGAAAGTATCGATACTTTATAAAAATGTATCGATACTTTACAATATATAGGTAAAAATATGATAAAATCAGTTTCATTATGACAAAACCAGTAAAGAGCTACTGGATATGTTGAAAGTATCGATATTTTATAAAAATGTATCGATACTTTACAATATAACAGGTAAAAATATGACAAAACCAATTTCATTATGACAAAACCGGTAAAGAGCTACCTGATATGTTGAAAGTATCTATACTTTTTGTACATGTATCGATACTTTGTTGAAAGTTATGTAATTTATGTTTCAAAAAATTTTAACAGTGTTTTATGTTTTACACCTACAATATTAATTTAATAATTTCATTTACATAAAAAATTATTTGATTGTTTAGATATTTTATAAAATATTATTTAAAATTTAAATTTAATAATTTTAACCAAATATAATAATAAATATGTAATATCTATGTTTATTATTTTTAATTTAATAATAATAAATAACGTAACATAAAAATAAATCATTAGACGCATATAATTACTAAATTAATATCTTAAAACTCACTCAAAAGATAACCTTAAATTAATTTTTTTTACAGTGAAATAAGTATGGACACTTATATATATGTATCGATACTTATTGATAACCAAAGTTTACCGGTTACCAAAGTTTTTAATAGTTTTTCATGTTTTCTACCTACAACATTATTAGTCTGTCAACATAATAGGTAGCGCTAAACCGAATTTATTAAATATCTTTTAATATATCAAGTAACACCGTATATTAATCGTATATTAATCCGTCTTTCCTGAGACAAACCCGCACTTAGGTGGTAGTTTGGGAGTTAGTTATCAAGGCTAACATTGCATATAAACTTATAATTAATTTCTAATGATGAATGAATGATGAAGGTTTTTTTTTTAAAAAATCTCTATGAATTCTCATTTTTTAAAAGAAAATAGTATTAGAGCTAATTTCAATTAAAATTCTCAAGAGATTATTTTACTGATATTTTTTCTCTAATATTAAATTTCATCTTTTTTGTTTAATATAATATTGGTACATGTTTGACTTTTATTTCGTTATCAATAAAGTATTTAAAATTTTATTACGTTATTATTTTAAGGTAATCCTGTTAATGGCTTTTGAAAATCTCTGTCAACCAATAATTACTTAGCTCTCGTGACGTTAATTTTTAATTAATATTAACATTTTATAATAAAAAAATACACTAACTTTCAAATTTTCTAAAAATCCTATATTTTATAGTTTCCCAAAACCTCCTAAATTCATAAATCTCTAAACTTATAAATCCACTTAAACAGCCAGAGATCCGTTGACGAGCAAGGATTGGGCGGTTCAGTTTTGGTTCGAGCAGTGGTGTAATCTCACTAACAAGAACGAACATGCAATGATTGAGTGAAAAAAAAATGATCTCGTCCGACCGGGTTAACGATTAAGTGTTACAATTATTTTGTTTGGGACGATAACGTGCAAAGATAATGGGACGATCGATCAGTCAGAATCCGGCGATAAAAGGGATGACCGACGGTGGTTGATTCAACAGTGACGTGTGAAATTTAGAGTTTTGGGGTTTACGAATGATTTTGAGTAATTTAAAGATTTCAGGGATTTAAAAGGTGTTAAAAGATGGGCAGAATGGCAGTTAAATACGTAGAAATACCTATTGTTACTCATAGGCTTAGTGTGAAGGATTGTACCCCTCTCATTGATAGAATTACTGCTAGGCTTCATAGCTGCTCTTCTAAGCATGCTGGGAATTTAATAAGTGAATTTTAATCTCCAAAACTACTGATGTGTGGCCCCATGTCACCAAGCTTATATTGTACCCAAAGATGAGTGTTTTCAGGGCTTACAAATATCTCTTGTATCATCTCTTTAATAACAATTAACCGTATATGATCCAAAAATTTAATTATTGTTTTATAATCTTAAAAACTTCGATAGTCTAACGAGAAACTTATAAAACGAGACCAAAATGGAAGAATGTAAATACGGCTTCGTATAGATGGAAACTTCAGTTGTTAGTTGGTCGTAACTACTATTGCACTGTTGTATTTTAGTACTGGTTTACTGTTTTCTTGAATAAATAATACAACACATTTATAAAACCAAAATTATAAAATAGTTTTTTTAGTACTATTATATGTCCTAAATATTTTTTTAAAGTAAAAACTCTAACAAAAGGATAATATATATATACACGTAAGTATATTGAAATATAACTACGAGATCAATGTATACTAAATAAAGTTTACATGGTTTTGACAGTTGTATAAAAATTTTATTTTAACAAATTACGGATAACTACAGGTTTGTTTTTGCATAAGGATGTTGAAACTTCTTTGGTTTACTTATTTATTATTAAATCTTTTTCAATATATATATATATAATTCAATCGTAAGTGAAGATTACAATTCTCGAGACCGTCGTTATCTCATGGTTGGCAATTCATTTGGTCTGGTTTTTCGGATAAAATCTTTGTTTCTCGAGAATAAAAATCTTCCTCTAAATTTCAACAACAAATAACAAAAATTCAATTCAAAAAACAAAATATATAACTATTTTCATTTCTATTATTGTTGTTATTGTCATGGTCGCCGTCGTGGTTATCATTATTATTGTCATTGTCATTGTCATTGCAGTTTTCTGGAATTTGAAGACATTCTGAAGGTTCCGAAGCTCATCGACCACCTCCGCTACCTTTCCGTCGGCACACCGGTCTCGTGCCCTGCATTGGCCTCCCCTCTTCCCCAGCCGGCTTCATAAAATAATTCCCTCCGGTCAAAGGTAAATTATAAGCGTCTTTATCTATAACATTCGTCTGGATTTTGATAATATATTTCTGAAAAAGATGTTACATTTGTCTTCATCTAAATTCATCGACAAAATTATGAGATAACCAAGGTAGCAAGTAGGATTAAATTTCATGAGTTTTGTTGTACAGGATCCTCAACACATTTTTGGAAGCCAATCATGACTGCCGAAACCACCGCCACCTCAAGCTACTGGTTGAATTGGAGGTTCTTCGTCTGTGGAGCTTTCATCTTGTTCTACTTGGTCGTGGCCACAATTTTAATTTCAAAATTCGAAGGCCGGAAAAGGTCGAATCATCGAGGTACAGGAAACCAGACGGCAAGTCCCGGGGAGGTATATAAGGAGGAAGCTTGGAATACAAGTCTCAAAAGCATTCATCCCGCTTGGCTGCTCGGGTTTCGGATGTTGGCTTTCATCACGCTCTTAACGTTGCTCGTGCTCAATGTCGCCATCGACGGATTCAGCATTTTCTTCTTTTATACTCAGTGAGTATATATCTCTACAGCTTACATATTCTGCATTGATTGTAGTTCTGTTCTACCATTGTGGACGTGCCTGATGATGTATTCTCTATATGTTCCTGAACAGGTGGACATTTACTTTGGTCACGACATACTTTATGGTATTTCTCTGATATGTTCATTTCGAAGTACGATAATTCATCGGTTTTCAATTGCTGATCTTCTCTGTTTTGATTGCAGCTTGGATGTGTAATCTCCATATACGGATGTCAAAAACACTGGGCACAAGCTCGTTGTGATACCGTCGATCGTGTAAGTTCAGATACCGAGCAGGGCGCCCATGAATCCAATGAGTCTGACCTTTCGGATGACCGCGAGATAGCCGACCGATGGATTTATGCATTTCAAATTATGTATCAAGTATGTTTTTCCTTTTTTCTAATCAGTTTCCAAAAAGTTGTGCAAAATAGCTGAACATCATCTTAACTGCCTTTGCACAGGCTTCTGCAGGTGCATCAATGCTCACTGATTTAGTATTTTGGATGATTCTGTTTCCATTTCTAAATTCGATACCGTACGGTGTCGATTTGGTAAGTACGAGTCCGTTAACTCGAATTGTCCCGAGTGTTTTTCTCTTCTGTTCAGAACTTGTGTTGATGTGCATATGACTGGATCCATTTTTTTACTGCAGATGCTTATTATCTGTATGCACTCTGTCAATGCTGCTTTCCTACTCTGTGACTCAATTTTGAATTGCATGGTGAGTTTTACTTATAATGCTCATAGTGGCATCTCATTTCGAGTATCTTTCCGATCGATTACGAAGCTGATTTTACTGTTTTCCGTCACAGCGGTTCCCATTTTTCCGAATTGCATATTTTTTCTTATGGACCAGCATCTTCGTTATATTCCAATGGCTCGTCCATGCTTATTATAACCTTTGGTATAGTTCCATATCTGTCTTACGATTTTTATCTCTGTGTTGTCAAAGGTTTTATTCTCACATTGTGGCATCCATCTCTTTGCAGGTGGCCATATCCATTCCTTGACTTGACACCGTTTTATGCTCCGTTCTGGTACACATTTTAATCTTCATGCACGACGTATGTTCTACATGTACATTCCTAACCGTGTCTCCGTTGCTATGTCGGTCTGAACAGGTACCTTGCAGTCGGAACGATGCACTTACCGGCCTATGGCGCATTTGCTTTTGTAGTTAAATTCAAAGAATTTTCTTTCTCAAGGTTGTTCCCTGACTCCTACCGGAAACTCACGTAAAATATAGGTGATCATCGGTGTAGAAATTCTGGGCTAACACCGACAGCTACTGTATTCAATTAGCTAGCAGGAAGAGTACAAAAACTTGGTGTTCATGAAATTGCAAGCTGTAGAATCCCCGTTAGGCAGTTTTATCAAATACCAGGATCTTATTTGTACAATAACTTATAGGTTCTTCGGTGATATTTACCGGAGAAATATGTGTGTGAGGCGTGTATGTTCTTCCCTCAGCTATGCCAACGTGAAATAAAATCCCCAAGGCAAGCAGGGTTTCTGTAAATTAAATCAATTAAATAGATTCTATTCATGCATCTGCACTAGATCTGCGTGTCATATCTCCGTTTTTTTTATTCTCTGTTGAAGAAATTATTATATCATACAGTGTCGTGGACAAAATTCATTTCAGGACTAGGGGTGTAAATGATTTGAGCCCAAAAGAATAAAGTTATGTTCGTGTTCATTTATTTAGTTGTAAATGTGTTTATGTTTGGTTCGTGTTCATTTAAATTTTTAATATCGTATTCGTTTGTTTATATTTGAAAGTGTTCGTGTTCATTCGTTTAATGTTCTCGAACATGTTCGTTTAATATTCGCGATCATGTTCGTTTAGGCATTTAGTGTTCACGAATATATTCGTTTATATATTCAGAAATTAAACAAAACCAACTAAATAAATCTTATATAACATCTACAACAACAATAAAATACAATCTTTAAGCTCCAAATTTCACCATATGTTCAATTTAGTCCATATATTCACCAATGTTAAAAAGTAAAAAAAAAATTAAACGAGCTTCTAAACGACTTATAAACAAACTATTAAACGAGCTTGTTAATAAACATGAATGAACAAGTTGATAAACAAGTTTGTTCATGAACGTAAAAGAACCGAACACACATCTATTCATATTCATTTATTAAATTAATATAAAACTTTTATTTAAATTTAATTATTTAACTTAACAAATAAACATATAAAAAAATGATTCACGAACTATTGCTCAGACGCTATATTCATTTATGTCCTATCTACGACACTAATGCTTAATCTTTGCTTAAACTACCTGAGCACCTAAAAGTTAGGTATACTTAATCTCAAAAAAATGTATTGTATTTCTTTAATAATTAATATAGAGTACAGATGAATTAAGCAGTTACGAAAAACTGGAAAAATACAAAAATGATGGTGTATTTATGAGATTAAGATGAGCCACAAGACGACAACAAGTATGCATGCACTATCGCTATATACACATGACTTAGTTTCTAGATTCTGCTCACGAAAACGTGAATATTGACGACAACAAGGAACAATCGTCATTAAATTACATGGTTTATAAATAATCTCCTGTCTCGCCCTCTAAAATCTCACTAAATACATTTGGTTTTAATTTCACAGATTACGATGAAGAATGAAGAAGAAGCTGAAATTCGAGGGGATGTCTTAGAATCCATCCTCTGTCACGTTCCTCTCATCAATCTCCTCCCAGCCAGCCACGTCTCCAAATCGTGGAACCACGCCGTCTTCTCCTCTCTCCGCCACTTCAACCACCCCAAACCCTGGCTTATTGTCCACTCTCGGAACTCACGCCCTCCGTACTCCGCTGCTGGCACCGTCGCCTACGACCCACGATCCAACATATGGGTTCGTCTCCACACCCGAAACCCACCCTTGGATTACGCCTCAGTTCTCCGCTCCTCCAACTCCACCCTCCTCTACGTGCTTTCTCTCTCTAAATTATCCTTCTCTTTCGACCCGCTCCACTTGACGTGGCACCACGTGGACCCACCCCTTGTTTGGCGAACCGACCCTATCGTCGCCATGGTTGGCAGCCGAATCTTTATTGCCGGCGGTACATGCGACTTCGAGGACGATCCACTCTCGGTCGAAATCTACGACGTCGACGCTCGCAGGTGGTACACGTGTGAGTCCATGCCAGCAATCCTCAGAGGCTCCGCATCTTCCACGTGGCTCTCCGTCGCAGCCAGTTCTAAAACACTGTTCGTCATGGACAAAAGTTCCGGTTCTACGTATTCTTTCGATCCCACTTCCAGGATTTGGTCGGGACCGTTCAATTTGCATCACGATCAGAACATTTTCTTTTCAGCGATTGGGTTGTCACGAGACAAGCTGACAATGGTGGGTTTACTCGGAAACTCCGAGAATGTTAGAGAGATCAAAATGTGGGAACTAAAGGGAGAATCGTTTGATGTTTGTAAAGAAATCGCGGTGATGCCGAAAGACATGGTGGAAAAGTTGAAAGGGGAACATGCAAGTTTAAATTCAATAAATATATGTTGGATGGCTGATTTTTTGTATATATACAATCCCCAAGAGCCCGAGGAATTGGTGATGTGGGAGATTTTCGGTGAAGGGCTTTGCCGGTGGAGAAGTTTAAAGAACGCGGCGGTGAATGATCGGAGTAGGGTGGCGGAGAAGATGGTGCTTACGTGCGCCGACGTGGGGTTGGGTGATCTAGGGAAAGCGGTGGGGTCAGAGAATGTGCGTTTCAGTATTCTTAGTGATGGGATTTTACAGTGATTATCTGAACAGTTTGTTTAGTACGATGTATTTATTTAATAAATACAAATTTATTAATAAATTATTATTATTTTAATTTAACTTAAATTTAAGTAAATGTTATTCCTTATTTAAATTTATAATTTTTTTTACTAATCAAACTACTCAAATGGTTAAAGATTTATTGTTGTAAATTGGATTTTGAGTTTGAATACTACGTATATAAAATATAATGTTTATTATCAAAATATTAAAAAAAATTAAACAAATATTATTTTATATTCATTCCAAATTTATTAAAAAATTTGTAAAATTTTGGATCATGACACAGAGACAATGGAACATACTTGTACTCATTTACTAGGCTGAAGTATTAGATTAATCACCATCATTTGTGTACTATATAAATTAGCCCAAACCCTCTAACCATTGGACTCTTGGATCCTACATAAGACTTCAATTTGCTTATCATAAAATGCCCAAACTATTGGACTCTTGGATCCTACATAAGACTTCAATTTGCTTATCATAAAATGCCCAAACTCAAAAGTTGATAATTGAGTACAAATCAATTTATCTCAATAATTAAATGAATTGTTATTATTTTTAAAGGTAATGAGTTCGAGTATCAGAGACTGTAATGATGATTTGATGTTCATTATTAAATGGTTGAGAATATTTAGAACAAATATTACTTTGTAATCACCTTAATTTAATAAAAAAATGATAATTAGATTTATGTATAAATTATCTTCAAATTTATACAAGATAAAATACGCGTGTTGTATGCTTTATTTACATAATTTATTTATTTCAAATTTTGAGTTAATTGAAAATTTTAACCATTTATTTTATATAAAAAATTTTAACAGTTAATTATAAAGTAATATAGATAAAATTATCGAATGACATAATATAGTTACTAGAATAGTTTAAAATTTTACATACATGAAAATATAATTATATTAATAAATCCAACAATCAAATAATTAAAATGTTCATCACATAAAAATTACAAAAATATATGAAATTACTTTAAAAATTGCACGTGACCTGTCAAGAAACTTACCTGCAAAATATAAGTATTTTTCTTTTCTGCTCATAGATATTATATTGTTCGCTTTCTCATCACAATCTCATGCATCTCTTCAGTCCAATCACCGAACTTTCAACGATCTCTAAAAAAAAAACCCAAATTTTATAAACTTTTTGCAATTCAAATAAAGTTTTCGTTTCCACTGTTTTGAAAAGAAAAGAGAAATGAAAAACGAAAACTGAAAAACAGTGTTTTCTACTACGTTGTCTGCTGCATCTGTTTATGTGTCGACCTTGGCCTTTTGTTTTGGCCTCTGTTTGTTTGGTTCTTTCTTCCTTTGTTTGATTGATTTTCATTTTTCTTTTTTGGGTTTAAAGGTAAATTAAAAAGGCGAAAGCAATAGAAAAAAAGTTTTCTGAAAGATAATGGTGGTGGAATCAGTTGTGAAGAGCAAGGAAGAGCTAGAAGCCAAGAGCAAAACTACATGGAATTTGTGGGGATCATCCAAAATGTTTAGTGATCGAATGCCAGTATTCCCAGATCTCTAGGTGTTGGATCATAAACTTGATCCATTATGGGAGCCTAAACCCAAACCCAAACTAAATTGATGTCATTACTTACATCATTTAATTAAAGAAGTCATTGCTTACATCATTTAATTAATGATGTCATTGCTTACATCAATTTAGTTAGGTGAGAGTTAGATATTTGTTGAATTTGTAATGGTTTAAATTAGTTTATTTGTGTGGTGTAGGATTGTTCTTGAGTAGTATAAATGCCCCTTCCCATTTTAGTTTTAAGCATCAAGAAAAATTAAGAGCTTCTAAGTGAGTGAAGAAGCAAAGTCTTATAAGAGTGAGTTGTAGTTCTTGTTTTTGAGTGAGAGTACTCTTGTAATATTTGTTTGAGTTTCAATAAAAGTTGTTTGTGTGAGTGTTTTATTTCCAACAAAGTGGCATCAGAGAGAGTTGGAAAGATCGAAGGTCTCGACGAGAGGAAAACGACGCCGCCAGAATTTTCTCAATCTGAGTTCTGACGCACCGCCACGCACCGTCGGAAGACTGCTGCCAGAAAATCGAGTTGACTCACCGAGTTGAGCCGAGTCAGCCGAGTTGGAGCCCTTGACCGAGTTGTCCAAGTCCCTCCAAAGTTTTTTTTTTCATCGTTCCGGATTCATCCGTGCAATCGGATTTTACAAAATCTCATTATATTGAGAGATATGGCAAATGGTATGGCACCATTCCAAGTTCCGACACTCAACAACAACAACTACGACAATTGGAGTATCAAAATGAAGGCACTTCTTGGATCACAAGATGTGTGGGATATCATAGAGAAAGGCTATAACGAGCCTGCGGATGATGATGCTTTTGCTACTCTTACACCAGATCAAAAGACAACTTTGAAGGATTCAAGAAAGAGAGACAAGAAGGCTCTCTACCTCA
This sequence comes from Hibiscus syriacus, assembly GCF_006381635.1. Taxonomy (NCBI): domain Eukaryota; kingdom Viridiplantae; phylum Streptophyta; class Magnoliopsida; order Malvales; family Malvaceae; genus Hibiscus; species Hibiscus syriacus. The sequence goes on along the minus strand of NW_024061960.1, from coordinate 8,195,197 downwards.
TCTATCAAGCATTAGATGATGATGGTTTTGAAAAGATTTCAAGTGCAAGCTCTAGCAAGGAAGCGTGGGAGAAGCTGCAGACCTCTTACAAAGGATCCGAGCAAGTGAAGAAGGTTCGTCTCCAAACATTAAGAGGTGAATTCGAATCCTTAAACATGAAAGCATCTGAGTCTATTTCAGATTATTTCTCAAGAGTAGTAGCTGTTTCTAATCAATTAAAAAGAAATGGTGAAAAGTTAGACGATGTGAGGATAATAGAGAAGATACTCCGTTCGTTGGATCCCAAATTTGAGCACATCGTTGTGACGATTGAAGAAACTAAAGACTTGGAAGAAATGAAGATCGAACAGCTCCAAGGATCATTGCAAGCATACGAAGAGAAGCATAAAAAGAAGCATGAGTTTACTGACCAACTCCTCAAGCTGCAACTCAAGGATATGCATGAGAGCCAACGCAATGATAGAAACCAACGTGGCCAAGGCAGAGGTAGAGGCCATGGACGAGGTGGAAGTCGAGGTCGTGGACGAGGCTGGAATTACAACAATAACAATTCCAACAACAACTATGATAAAGGAGAAAGCTCAACACGAGGCCGTGGAAGAATTAATCCAAACTCAAAGTATGACAAATCTCAAATTCGATGTTATAATTGTCAAAAATTTGGGCATTATGCTTCAGAATGTAGAGCTCCCAACAACAAAATTGAGGAGAAGGCCAATTACGTGGAGGAAAAGACAGATGGCAAAGAAACTCTTCTTCTAGCACGAAAGGAAACTGATGGTGGCCAAGCAAATTCCTGGTATCTTGACAGTGGTGCAAGCAATCACATGTGTGGAAGGAAAGACATGTTTGTGGAGCTAGACGAGTCAGTAAGTGGAAATGTTTCGTTTGGAGATGATTCCACAATAGCAGTGAAAGGGAGAGGTAACATTCTTATCCGTTTGAAAGATGGGAGACATCAATTTATTTCAAATGTCTACTATGTGCCCATTTTAAGTTTAAGTTTAGGGCAACTGGTAGAGAAAGGTTATGATATTCATATGAATAATTATAATCTTTCTATAAAGATGATAAGAATAACTTCATTGCTAAAGTGCCGATGTCAAAGAATAGAATGTTCTTGATCAACATACAAATGATGTTGCAAAGTGCCTGAAAGCTTGCTACAAAGATGCATCATGGCTTTGGCATCTTCGATTTGGGCATCTCAATTTTGGAGGTCTAGAGCTATTATCTAAGAAAGAGATGGTGAAAGGACTACCTCACATCAACCATCCTGACCAGCTCTGTGAAGGGTGTCTAGTCGGGAAACAATTCAGGAAAAGCTTTCCAAAGGAGTCAGAGACAAGAGCTAAGAAGCCACTTGAGCTCATTCATACCGATGTGTGTGGACCGATCAAGCCAAGCTCTCTCGGTAACAATAACTATTTTCTTCTCTTCATTGATGATTTTTCAAGAAAAACCTGGGTATATTTCTTGAAACAGAAGTCAGAAGTTTTTGAAGTCTTCAAGAAGTTCAAAGCAGCAGTGGAGAGAGAAAGCGGTAGAAAGATCAAAGCCATGAGATCCGATCGAGGTGGAGAATTTACTTCCAAGGAGTTTCAAGAGTTCTGTGAAGCAAATGGAATTCGTCGACCAATGACAGTTCCTAGATCCCCCCAGCAAAATGGTGTGGCAGAAAGAAAGAATAGAACAATTCTTGACATGGCACGAAGCATGCTCAAAAGCAAGAAACTACCCAAAGAATTTTGGGCGGAAGCAGTATCGTGTGCAGTCTACTTGTCAAATCGATCTCCAACAAGAAGTGTATGGGGAAAGACACCGCAAGAGGCATGGAGTGGAAGAAAGCCTGGCATTTCCCACTTGAGAACCTTTGGAAGTATAGCCCATGTTCACGTACCAGACGAGAGAAGAACGAAGCTTGATGATAAAAGCGAGAGTTTTATCTTCATCGGCTATGATGCTAATTCGAAGGGCTACAAGTTGTACAATCCAGACAATAAGAAGTTTGTGATTAGTCGAGATGTGGTCTTCAACGAAGAAGGAGAATGGGATTTTAACTCTCATACAGATGACTTCAATTTCTTTCCTCAGTTTGAAGAAGATGAGCAGATAATGAGGGAGCAACTAGATGAATCTCAACAAGAGCTTGCAACTCCACCCACTTCACCAACATCAACCACTCAAGGAGACTCATCACCTTCATCATCGTCAAGTGGGAGTCAAAGTGAAAGAGTTGTGCAACGCACAAGAAGCCTTAGAGATCTCTATGAGGTAACTGAACGACAAGATAATCTTACATTATTTTGTCTGTTTGCCGATTGTGAACCAGTGAGCTTTCAAGAAGCGGTACAAGAAAAGAAATGGAGAGATGCGATGGACGAAGAAATCAAGGCCATCGAGAAGAATGACACATGGGAACTTACCTCACTTCCCAAGGGACATAAGGCGATAGGTGTCAAATGGGTGTACAAAACAAAGCAAAACGCCAAAGGAGAGATTGAAAGGCACAAGGCGAGGCTAGTTGCTAAAGGCTATAGTCAAAAGGCTGGAATTGACTATGATGAGGTATTTGCTCCTGTTGCTAGATTGGAGACTATCAGACTAATCATTTCTTTGGCAGCTCAAAACAAGTGGAAGATACAACAGATGGATGTAAAGTCCGCCTTCCTAAATGGAGTTCTTGAAGAGGAACTTTACATTCAGCAACCATCAGGCTATGAAGTCAAAGGGCATGAAGACAAGGTGTTGAAGTTGAAGAAGGCTCTTTACAGGCTAAAACAAGCACCAAGGGCATGGAATAGCCGAATCGACAAGTACTTCCAAGAGAATGGCTTCAACAAATGTCCCTACGAGCATGCTCTATATATTAAGATCAAAGATGAAGATATTTTGATCGTGTGCCTCTACGTGGATGATTTGATCTTCACTGGAAGCAACCCAAGCATGTTTAATGAATTCAAGGATGTGATGATGAAAGAATTCGAGATGACAGACATGGGGCTCATGGCGTACTACCTTGGCATTGAAGTTAAGCAACAAAATGATGGAATTTTCATTTCACAGGAAAGCTATGCAAAGGAGATACTGAAGAAGTTCAAGATGGAGAACTGTAAGCCAATAAGCACACCGGCAGAATACGGGATCAAGATGACCAAACATGAAGAAGGCGAAAGTATAGATCCAACATTCTTCAAAAGTTTGGTAGGAAGTCTACGCTATCTAACTTGTACGAGACCCGATATTCTTCACGCAGTTGGATTGGTTAGTCGCTACATGGAATCCCCAACAACCACCCATTTTAAAGCCGCAAAGAGAATTCTTCGCTATCTGAAAGGTACAATTGACTTTGGCTTGTTCTATTCAGTTTCTAATGATTACAAGCTTGTTGGATATAGCGATAGTGATTGGGGTGGAGACATAGATAATCGAAGGAGCACTACTGGATTCGTATTTTTCATGGGAGATATTGCATTCACATGGATGTCAAAGAAACAACCGATTGTCACATTGTCCACTTGTGAAGCGGAATATGTTGCTGCTACCTCATGTGTTTGTCATGCAATTTGGCTTAGAAATCTATTGAAGGAGATTGGTTTGATACAAGAAGAGCCTACCAAGGTTTGTGTCGACAACAAGTCAGCCATTGCCTTAGCGAAGAATCCAGTATTCCATGATCGAAGCAAGCACATTGATATTCGCTACCACTATATAAGGGAGTGTGTTGTAAGAAAAGATGTGGAAGTTGAATATGTGAAGTCACAAGATCAAGTTGCTGATATTTTTACCAAGCCACTGACCAGCGAAGACTTCTTAAGATTAAGGAACCTACTAGGGGTCACGAGATCAAGTTTAAGGGAGGGTGTTGGATCATAAACTTGATCCATTATGGGAGCCTAAACCCAAACCCAAACTAAATTGATGTCATTACTTACATCATTTAATTAAAGAAGTCATTGCTTACATCATTTAATTAATGATGTCATTGCTTACATCAATTTAGTTAGGTGAGAGTTAGATATTTGTTGAATTTGTAATGGTTTAAATTAGTTTATTTGTGTGGTGTAGGATTGTTCTTGAGTAGTATAAATGCCCCTTCCCATTTTAGTTTTAAGCATCAAGAAAAATTAAGAGCTTCTAAGTGAGTGAAGAAGCAAAGTCTTATAAGAGTGAGTTGTAGTTCTTGTTTTTGAGTGAGAGTACTCTTGTAATATTTGTTTGAGTTTCAATAAAAGTTGTTTGTGTGAGTGTTTTATTTCCAACACTAGGATCTCAGAAATTCAGGGAAAAAATATGGCTGCTTGTTTCTTGTGAAAATTCTCTCGTTTTTAGCTCTTTGTCTTAGCTCATTCGGTGCTCATTCTACTACTTACCCTTTGATTCATATTCTCTCTTCTAGATAAAAGTATTATCATTCTGGGTATTAATCAAGAACCAGTTTTGAGAAACTTTTATTTGAAGTGCAAAGGTTAATAAAGGGAAGTTACTTTAAAGGGTAATGGTGGGTTCAGCTTATGTGGTTCTGATTATGAAAGGGACATGACAGCTTGTGTTCTTGGATAAGGCGAAGAGAGAGACTTCAGCTTCATGTGAATGATGGCTGGTCATGGTTTTGTTGATCAGATGATAATTGGTTTTCCAGAGAAAGTAGAATTTGAATGAGGTGAAAGATTCTAGTTTTTAGCTCTCTGGAGATGAAGAGTTTGATGATGTTTAGCCTGGGCTCACTGTTTTTGGCATTGATGGGGATTTCTTCTGCTACTCTTTCTCCGACCGGTATAAACTATGAAGGTTAGTTTTTTACTCAAAATTTCCCCTTTTTCCTTTTTTCTCTCATTCTTTTAGTAGTTTCCAAGTTCATAGCCTTGAAAAAAGGCTTTTTTTTTTGTTGTTTCTCAAACAGTATAGTGGAATTCGTTAATTACTGTTCTTTTTTGTAGTATTGATAGTTTCCAATTGACAAAATCCACAAGATAATGTTCTCGAACTTTTTATTTCATGAGATAATGCTTTGGACATATTATTTGCTGAGATAGGGTGAATTCTACAGTGACAAAAGGAGGTCGCCATGCAATCCGGGCGACCAAGGAGTGATGCATGTGGGAGCTGTGAGCTGTGGGATGCATGTGGGAGCTGTGCATGGGCCATGCACGTCGAATGGTGTAGGTCGCCATGGAGTCCCGACGACATGGTAGGTCGCCATGGAGTCTCGGCGACCAAGCTCCTGGGAGATTCTGCACCGCAACCAAGCTTTAACCCTCTGCATCCCTCATGCATGCGTTGCATCCATAGCTGCATGCGTTGCATCCATAGCTGCATTATTGCAGCGTTAATTTAGCTGCTAAATGCATCAAATATTGTTGTTCAATTGCAGCCTTTCAATGCTCAATAGTTATACGATTCAATGCTAATATTATTTGCAACAGTTAAATTTAATGACTCTGTCCAACGCTCATTTGTTTTATATAAAGGATATGGGGTTTAGGGTAGAAGCAGAAGCAGAACCAGAAGCATAAGCACATATAAACTTTGTCGAGAGAAAGAAAAGGAAGAAGAAGAAGAAAAGAAGATAAATGCTCAAACATAGTTCGTGAGGTAATTTTTTATTGTTTAATTTAGTTTATTATATGAAATTATTAGTTTGTTAGTTTAGGGTAAAACTAAAATCTAGTTAATTAGTTTGTTAGTATAAATTATTAGTTTGTTATTTTAAGTTATATTATATTAGTTTGTTAGTTTAAGTTATATATTATATTATATAAAAAATTAGTTAATTAGTTTCTTAGTTTAAGTTATTAAATATAAAAAAATATTAATTAATTTGTTAGTGTCTTTAAACGTATATTAGGTTGTTCGTTGAAGTTGAAGTTATATTATAAAAAAATTAATTAGTGCTTAATTAGTTTGTTATTTTAACTAAGTTATATTATAATAAATAAATAGTTTATTAGTTTAAGTTATATTATAATATATTAGATTATATAAAATTAATTTGTGGGAGCTATTGTTGTTTAAATAAATATTTTGTTTACACATACATGGCATTATTCCACAACATTTGCCCACGTACAGATTGATTCGAAGAAAGAAACAAGGAAGGAAAAGAAAGGAATGGAAGAAGGCATAAATACGTGAGTAATTTATTATTTTTTGTTGTTGTGTATGTGTAAATTAGTTAGTTAGTAAGTTTATATTAGATTATATAAACTAATTTGTGCGAGATAATTTCCGTTTAAAAAAATATTGTGTTTAAAAGTATTTAGTATTGTTTTAAAAAAATATTTTGTTTAATTTATATTGTATGTGTAGATTAGTAAGGAGTAAAAATTAATTGAATGAAATAATCCGGCCAACGCATTATCTCGCGAAATAATTCTTTCGAGAACATTATCTCGACAGTTTTGCCTAACAAATTTGTTTGATATTTTTAAAAAATAAAAAATATTATCAAACTAATCATTATTATTAGTAATAATTACTAAATGATTAGTATCAAATCTAAATCATTAAATATTTATAATAAATAATCATTAGTAATCATGACTAAATCATATTATTATTAAATCATTAAATATCAAATCATTAGATTAATAATAATTATTAAATCATTATTAGTAATATTAGTAATCAATCAATCAAGTTAAATAACAAATTTTATTGATCATTAATATAATAGTATATTATATTATATTTAAAGATTTATGAAATTATCTTATTTAATTTTTTAATCTAAATTAATTTATTTTTTTATTTGTAGATAAAATGAGCAACAACTTTTTCACGATTGTCCATTATAATGAAAAGATTATGAAAAATGAGGTCGGAGTAGTTTTTCAGTCTGAAAAACCAATAAATATGATGTTCAAAAAATACATCACATTTATAGAAATGAAGCATAAGATATAAAGAAAAATTCGAGCTGCAGTTGATGGTTTGAGGTATAGGTTTATGATATGCCCCAACCCAGTCAAATATGCTGCAGTTCCACTTGAAGAAGATGATGATATTGGAACCATGGTTGGATTACATGAGTCAACCAATATAACAGTTATTGAGTTATTTGTTGATGTGCGTAACATATGTGATGTTCCTGGGTCTTCAAGAGGTGTGGCTCAAAATCCATCTGAAATGGCTTTATATAGTCAGTTTGAGGAGCTGATATACAGGTTCCCGAACAGTTTTATGGCACTAGTAGAAAGTGTAAATGAAGTTGGGGGGAGATCTGCAGCAGCAGAGTATGAGACGAGAAACATACCAGAATTGGTTGTTGATATTGACGCTGAAAATCGATGGGGAGAAATTCATGATGATTCAAGCGAAGATGAAGAAACCAAAGAACCCGTTTTGGGCGGCGACAAAAATATTTTTGGTGGAGGTGCAATTGATGAAGTTCCTGCACCGTATGAAGCTACTCCTCACATGCACGAGATAGACTATGATGCGATGAGGGCACCTGAATTCCCAGACATGCCACATTTACCTCTGTACCAAATGACTGAATCATTCGATAATTCTGGTGAATTTTCAGTTGGGGTGCAATTCAGAGGAAAAAATGAAGCTACGCTGGCGATTAAAGAGTACTGCATCAAATGCCATGTTGATGTCCATGTTGCAGAATCCAACCAGAAAACCCTATACGCGAAGTGTGTAAAATATGGCCCAGAGTGCAAGTGGAAGATCAGAGTGTCAAAAAATCAAAGGCACAATGTTTGGGTCATCACGAGGTACAATGGTCAACACATGTTTGCGAAACTCCATTGAATAAGACCACCGACTATTGGACTCCGATGTAATATGTGAATATGTAAAGGCGATGGTTGAAAAGAATCCAAGGATATCTTGTTCAGTGTTTGATGCATCTATTCGAAGCCAATTTGGATATCAAGTAAAATATGGCAAGGTGTGGAATGCAAAGATGAAGGAAATGAAGCTGACGTATGGAGATTGGGATACATCGTACAATAAGCTACCATATTTGCTACAAGCAATGAAGCAATTTATCCCAGGAACCATAGTGAAGTCTCAAACCATGCCCGCATATGACGAAGAAGGTCAACTTCTGCCAGGGAAGAAAATATTTCATAAACTATTTTGGGCATTCAAGGCATGTATTGAAGGATTTCCATTTTGCAAACGTATGACCCAAATAGATGGTACGTGGCTGTATGGTCAATATAGGCATGTACTTTTGATGGCAGTTGCTCAAGATGGTGAGCGAAATATCTTCCCAATTTCATTCTCCATTGTTGAGGGAGAGACAACAGAGGCTTGAGATTTCTTTCTGACCAATCTACGTCAATATGTTGTCGTGAAGAGACAATAGAGGCTTGATATCCGATAGAGGAAAGGGTATTTTGGCGGCAATTGAACGACCAGGAAGTCGTTGGATACCTCCGTATGCATATCCGACATTTTGTAACCATCATATTGGCAAGAATAGTATCGACCATTTTCATAACGCACACATTCGTAGCGAGGTAGTCAGCATGGGTAAGTTTTATTTTTAATATTTGTGCATTTTTTACGTGGTTTTTTTAATTGCGGTTTAACACAATATATTATGAAATAGGATACGAACTACGTCGACCAAATTTTGACAAGAGATTGAAGAATTTGAAGGTATTTTACGATGATCAGCGTGTTTGGAAATGGGCTTCAAAAATACCGCGGGAAAAATGGTCGCAAGCATACGATGAAGGTCGGAGATACGGACATATGACCACAAACCATATTGAGGCCATTAATTCAGTACTAAAAGGTACACGCCATCTCCCAATAGCGAGTGTGGTGAAAGAGACGCACTTTAGATTGGCTAAAGTTTGGTCAGACAAAGGCAAGAAAATTGAGTCTCATAAATAGAGGTAAAACTTGGGCTCCTACAGTGGTGGAATCAATGGAAGCAAATGAGCGATTGGCAACATCAATGGTTGTTCATAATTTCGACCGAGTTGGTCATACTTTTGTCGTGTCGTGCATATGTCGTAATGTCGGAAGAGAATACCAAACATTTAGAGTTGATTTACGACACAAATGGTGTGATTGTGGTCGTTTTCAGACATGGAAATATCCATGTGCTCATGCAGTCGCTGCATATATGTATGCAGGTGTAAGCGCATACACTTATGTTGATGAATGCTTTCACCTACATAGGATATTAAATGTCTACAACTATACGTTCAGATAGATCCCGAATGAATCATATTGGCCCAAAAAGGATCATGATGAATGGCTACCAAATCCAATGCTTCGCAGAAGTCCAAAGGGTCGACATGAGTCCACTCGTATTCATACCAGTATTGATTTCCATGCTAGAGAGAGGTCAAGAAAAGAGATGCGGATTATATAGGGGTGAAGGCCATTCAAAAAACAATTATCCTAATTTACCAAGATATAGGCCTCATCATTAGTAATCATACATGTTTTCTATGTATTTATCCGGATTTAATTTTGAAATGATTTATAATTCGAGGACTTAAACAGATTTGAAGGGACGTGTGGTTCAACTAACACTATTTTCGTTACATAACTAATATTGTCCCGGCATACATACCAGAGTTTGTGCAGTCTGAGGCACCCATCTATTATTAATATTTAATGATTTGATAGTAATGATTAGTAATAATGAAATTATTATTAATTTTTAATGATTTGATAATAATGATTAGTAATAATGAAATTATTATTAATTCTTAATGATTTGATAGTAATGCTTAGTAATAATGAAATTATTAATATTTAATGATTAGTAATAATTAATAATAATGAAATTAGAATACTAATTTGATACTAATAGGGTGATAAATTATTATATCTTCACATTGAAGTTGAATTTATGTAATTTTTGTCGATAAATTATTCGACTGGAGTTTTTAAATAGAGGGACCTAATTGATATGACATTTATAATTTGAGGACTTGAACAGATTTGAATGGATGTGTGTTTCAATTAACCATAAAAATGATTTAATAATAATTTAATAATGATTTAATAATAAATTTAATAATGAATTTAATATTTAATGATTTGATGATTTAATAATGATTTGATAATAATCATTATAGTAATGATTTGATAATAATCATTATAATAATGATTTTAATATTTAATGTTTTGATGATTTAGTAATGATTTAATAATAATCATTATAATAATGATTTAATAATAATCATTATAATAATGATTTAGTAATAATCATTATAATAATGATAATAATGATTTGATAATAATCATTCTAATAATATTTAATAATAATGATTTAATAATAATCATTATAATAATGATTTAATAGTAATGATTTAATAATGATTTAGTAATGATTTTATAATAATGATTTAGTAATGATTTTATAATAATCATTTAATACTAATGATTTAATAATTATTACTTATTATTATAGAATAATAACAAATGAGTGTACAAGTGTGGACTACTCGAATTTAAATTTATACATAGTCGAATTTATTAATGATTTTTAAATATTTAATGATTTGATACTAATGATTTACTAATTATTATTAATATTGATTTATTATTAATATTTAATTATTTGATACTAATGATTACTAGTAATGAAATTATAATAATGATTTGATACTAAAAATCATTGTTAAGGTTAAAAAAACTAGCCTAATTTCAATATATAATTTGTAACAAATAGCAAACGAGTTTACAATTGTTGTCGATGTCGGGGTGTTGTTGAATGATAATGTCGGGGTGGACGTCTGATACGTTATGGCCGTTGCGGTTGCTTAGGAGTATGGTACTCATCCTCCTCATTCATTGGGGGCATTTGAACTACCATGTGTTCAAAGTCATACGTCGATGAAAACATAGGAGAATAGATGGGTGCCTCAGGCTGCACAAACTCTGATATGTATGCAGGGATAGTAGAATCATCAACTGCGTGATGCAACGATCCCGCATCGCCGAACGGTTGTGGTGCGCTATTATCCACATCGGTTATTTCCACTTCAGGTTGTAGAGATGAACTCCCACTCGGTAGAGAGTATTCAGCTTTACCAAATCTTTTCTTAAACCTAAAAAATTGTCGCCTCTATACCATTGTTGTGAGGAACGACTTTCCCTTATCTCAAAAATAAGCAAGGTAAGCCGAAGTCTCAAAATTAAAGTCGTCGTCTTGAATGTCGTCAAGAGTTGGCATGAATGAAGTCCTATTTTTCCAAGCATTAATGTAGGTTGCATGCTTCTCAACCCAATTAACATTTTTTTACGACGACCATCAAATCTGTGCAGGTCATCATGCGTCTCAACCCAATTCACCTGACGATGACCATCTAAGTTTTGGAGGAGGTCATGATCCCATGGACTCCGCGGAATAGGTTGGTGGAAGTGGAATTGCCTAAGCACTCTATCCCCAAATTGGATCTCAACAAAAGCAAAATTGATCAATGGTGTAACATCACACCAATATTGAAACTCATCTAAAATATCGTGCGATATCAACGCAAGAATTTCTTCATTCATGTATGGTCTCCAATTAAACTGTAAAATTACAAAAACAATAAAATTGATTTAAATCAAATAATATAGTTAATTTAAATAATAATTAAAAATAATAGATTATATATACCTCCTTTTTGGCCTTAATGTCGATCTTCAGCCTGAACTCTTTAATGTTGTTGTGCACCAACCCCGTGCCTTCAAATTTATGCCTCCATCTGTATATCAATCAAAACAAAAATATTACCATTTTGTTCAATAATATTAATCAAAATAAATATTTTCTAATTAATATTTTATATTAAAATAGAGGATTTATATTACCTTCCGGCAAGTGGAAAGTCAACCGCAGTCCGACTAATCGGTGTCAAAAATGGAAGTCTATGCCAAGCCCATGATTGTAGCAGCAACAGACATCCACCGATTTTTGTTGTATTATTATCATTTACGACTAATGACGCCTTGCACATCTCACGATACAAGAACGCCAATATCGCCGATCCCCAGCTATATTGCCTACTATTCTCAAAATTTCTTAAAAAAAGAAGATATTGAGTGTGAACATAACTACCGGATTTATCAGGCATCAAAATTACCCCAATCAACTGTAATATATATGCTCGTGTTGCGTATATAATTTCGTGCTCCGTACTATTTGGTTGAAGCTGAAATTCATTCTTCAACCATGACAACCTCACACGCCACCCTCTACACTCTGGTGGTACGGGTCCTTTCCCAAGAAAAAGAATGCAAAGTTGTGCCACATTATTAAACTCATGTGACATTACCACCGGCATCCCATTAGTTTGGACCACGAGTTGCATTACCACATCCTCCAGAGTTATCGTACATTCGCCACACGGCAAATGAAACGTGTGCGTTTCTGGTCAACAACGTTCAATCAATGCACTAATCAAACCTGAGACCAACATGTAATCTCGCACAAATGTTACATACCAAAATCCAGCCTCTTGCAAGTTTTCTTCAATTAATGGGTGTGGCTTGGGCACTTTATGTAGCCGAAGACGAAGGACTCGCTGCTCGTCCTCCTGCAATTAGATAATGCAAAAAATTTATCACAATCATCACAAAAATAATATTCAAATATTTATCAATTATAATTTATTAAACAAACATTTTATTCACCATTATTCCTAAGTGACTTGAAATATGTTCATTGTCAAGTCTCAGCAGTGGAATTTGGTCAGCCATTGGAATGAATCTGTAAAAAAAATTAAATAACAATATTTAAAAATCATTTAATATAATCTAATATAAACTAACTAACTAACTTACTAATTTACAGCACAACAAAAAAAATTTAATATAATAACTTATAATATAATAAACTTATAAAGTAAACTTTTTAAAATATAAGTTAAACGTAAACGCTAAACCCTTAAACAACTAATAAAATATTCTTTTATATAACTAAAACTATTAAATTATTTTTTTCATTATAATATACTACTAATATTACTAACTAATTTTTTTATATAATATAAATTCAACAAACTAATATAACTTAACTAATTAACTAAAACAAACTAATTAAATAATTTTTTTATAACTAACGAATAACAAAACAAACTAATTAATTATTTTTAACTATATAACTATCAAACATACTAATTAAATAATTTTTTTATTAACCCTAAACTAACAAACTAATTAACTGATTTTTGTTTTAACCTAAACCCTAAACTAACAAACTAAAATTTATAATAATAAACTAATTTAAATAATAAAAGTTTACCTCACAAGAGTCTTATCTCCCTTTCTTCTTCTTCCTTTCCTTTCCCCCTTTCTTTCTTTCTTTCTCGGCTACACTATCTTCTCCCTTTCTTCGGCTGCAATCTCTTCTCCCTTTCTTTCTTTTATGTTCTCACGTTAACCACCTCCCATATATAACACAAGCTGCCTCAATTATTTCACCAATAATTGTACAATTCACGGGTTGAAATGGTTCACATGCATGCATCAATAATTGCTGCATGAAGTAGCTGATTTCACGCTGCAATTGCAGCCCATATAGCTGCAGCGACATGCAACGGGGAGCAGGAGGGGACGACATGCAGTGGGGAGCAGGTTATCACGTGTCCATGCAAAAAGACAAGGTCGTTGGGAGTGCATGGCAACCTACAAGGTCGCCCGGAGTGGATGGCGACCTATGGGTTGGCTTGCATGTGCCATGCAACGTCGTCGTCGTTTATTCTCGGAAGCTGCCACGTCGTAGGTCGCTCGGAAGGCATGGCGACCTACGGCTAAACTGTGCATCACCCTATTTCAACAATTAAACTTGGGAGTACATTATCACGTGAAATAAAAATTTCGAGAACATTATCTCGTGGAAGCAGCCGTTTCCAGGTTCATATATTCTTTTTGTTTTTTCAAGAGTAAATGCTTCGAATGTCTGTCTGAACGGCCACCATAATAATTACATAGTGACGCATTAACCTTTTTTTCAAGTCTTTTCTAACTGGAGGATGCTTACTTTCTCTCCAGATGAATTTGTTTTTGAAGTCCTTTTTGTAATGATTTTTAATTCACTTATTTTCCTTCTGCATATATGATGGATTTTTTAGCAGTGGTTGCTTTACTGGCCATAAAATCTGATCTGAACGACCCGTATAATGTTCTGGAGAATTGGGATTCAAATTCTGTGGATCCATGTAGTTGGAGGATGGTTACTTGCTCTCCAGATGGCTATGTTTCTGCTTTGTAAGTCTTTTTCTTCTTCTCTTCACATCTTTGCCTATTTCTAACACACACTGGTATAGGAAAATAAACCCAGTATTTATGTGAACTCTTTGTATTTCCTCCTTGAACAGGGGACTTCCTAGTCAAAGTTTGTCTGGTACTTTATCTCCATTGATTGGGAACCTTCCTCATTAGGGTTTCCTCATTGATTGGGGACTTCCTAGTCAGTGTAAGTTATTGCCTATGTTGACTAAGTTGCATATTAATTTAACTAATCTTTTCATTAGGGTTTCCATATTTTGTGACTCAAATTTCCTGCATTTTTTGTTAAGTAATTACTTGTTTCTTCCTTTTTCATGTGTAGGTTGCTTCAGAATAATGCCATTTCAGGTCCAATTCCAGCTACCATTGGAAAGTTAGGGAGGCTGCAGACTCTAGATCTCTCCAACAATACTTTCCATGGTGAAATACCTACTTCCTCGGGAGACTTGAAAAACCTTAACTATTTGTAAGTGTCAATTCTTTTTACTAGTTTTGCATCTTCATCTGCCTGTCGGGTTTCTTTCTAGAAGAGCTATTCTTACATGTTTCCCCCCTTGTTTTTTCGGGACGTATCAGGCGGTTAAACAACAATAGCCTTACTGGAGCCTGCCCGGATTCTTTTTCAAAAATCGGAGGCCTCACTCTTGTGTATGTATCTGGACTTGTTTATCTAATATTTTGATGTCTTGCAAATGCTATTTGTAAAGCCTGAAATTTACCTTGTTACTAATCTGCATGTTATTTCACTCACCCGTCCTCGATAAACCGTTTTTTAGGGACATGTCTTATAATAATCTGAGTGGTTCCCTGCCGAAAATATCAGCAAGGACTTTTAAGTGAGTTATTTCTTTCCCTGGTTCTGTTAAGGGATTATAATGCATTATGCATTATGAGTGTAACAATTGTTTTTTAGTTATAGTTTCCATTTTTACTTTCAGAGTTATTGGTAACCCTTTAATTTGTGGGCCGAAAACAGCCAACAACTGTTCTGCCGTCTTTCTGGAGCCTCTTTCTCTCCCACCAGATGGTCCAAAAGGTGACTACCACTGTGTTAGAGACGCAGTTTCTCATCAATATTATGACATTTCTCTTCTTCATTACAGTTTATTTTCATGTCTGAATATCTGGATCCTAGGTTTCTTAGCTCAATCAGACTCTGGATCAAAAGGCCATCATGTAGCTGTTGCTTTTGGTGCTAGCTTTGGTTCTCTTTTCTTCATCGTACTGTTTATAGGGGTTCTTGTTTGGTGGCGATATAGACACAACCAGCAGATTTTCTTTGATGTTAATGGTCAGCTTCTTAAAATTCCCTCATCTTATTTTTGTTGTTATTATTTATTTTACATTTTAATTTGTATGGTCAGTGATCCTGTACTGTTGTATAAGCTTTATGCATCCGTAATATATAAACACTCGTCAGGAGCAAGGGCTCCTAATTCACACGTAGTACTGCTGCCCTTAAATTGTCATCGATGCTAAGCTATTGACATGAAAACTATTTTGTTGGAGCTCTGGATGATACATATTAAATGCCTCGGGAGAGGTGGAAATGAATTTTAGAAGCATAGAAGAACATATTGAATAAATTGTTTACTCTTTTTACTTTCTCTGGTATCCTGTAATTACTAGCCCATACTTGTTGCACGACAGAACAATATGACCCGGAAGTATGCTTCGGACATTTGAAAAGGTATACGTTTAAGGAACTTAGAGTGGCCACTGACCATTTCAACTCGAAGAATATTCTCGGGAGAGGTGGATTTGGGGTTGTGTACAAGGGTTGCTTGAATGATGGGACTTTGGTAGCTGTTAAAAGACTGAAGGACTACAATATTGCTGGTGGTGAAATTCAATTTCAGACCGAAGTAGAGACAATAAGTTTAGCTGTCCATCGCAACCTTCTCAGGCTTTCCGGATTCTGCACGACTGAGAATGAAAGGCTCCTGGTCTACCCTGTTGGATCATAAACTTGATCCATTATGGGAGCCTAAATCCAAACCCAAACTAAATTGATGTCATTACTTACACCATTTAATTAAAGATGTCATTGCTTACATCATTTAAGTAATGATGTCATTGCTTACATCAATTTAGTTAGGTGAGAGTTAGATATTTGTTGAATTTGTAATGGTTTAAATTAGTTTATTTGTGTGGTGTAAGATTATTCTTGAGTAGTATAAATACCCCTTACCATTTTAGTTTTAAGCATCAAGAAAAATTAAGAGCTTCTAAGTGAGTGAAGAAGCAAAGTCTTATAAGAGTGAGTTGTAGTTCTTGTTTTTGAGTGAGAGTGCTCTTGTAATATTTGTTTGAGTTTCAATAAAAGTTGTTTGTGTGAGTGTTTTATTTCCAACAAAGTGGCATCAGAGAGAGTTGGAAAGATCGAAGGTCTCGACGAGAGGAATCCGACGCCGCCAGAATTTTCTCAATCTGAGTTCTGACGCACCGCCACGCACCGCCTGAAGACTGCTGCCAGAAAATCGAGTTGACTCACCGAGTTGAGCCGAGTCAGCCGAGTTGGAGCCCTTGACCGAGTTGTCCAAGTCCCTCCCAAGGTTTTTTCGGCGTTCCGGATTCATTCATGCAATCGGATTTTATAAAATCTCATTATATTGAGAGATATGGCAAATGGTATGGCACCATTCCAAGTTCCGACACTCAACAACAACAACTACGACAATTGGAGTATCAAAATGAAGGCACTTCTTGGATCACAAGATGTGTGGGATATTATAGAGAAAGGCTATAACGAGCCTGCGGATGATGATGCTTTTGCTACTCTTACACCAGATCAAAAGACAACTTTGAAGGATTCAAGAAAGAGAAACAAGAAGGCTCTCTACCTCATCTACCAAGCATTAGATAATGATGGTTTTGAAAAGATTTCAAGTGCAAGCTCTAGCAAGGAAGTATGGGAGAAGTTGCAAACCTCTTACAAAGGATCCAAGCAAGTGAAGAAGGTTCGTCTCCAAACATTAAGAGGTGAATTCGAATCCTTAAACATGAAAGCATCTGAGTCTATTTCAGATTATTTCTCAAGAGTAGTAGCTGTTTCTAATCAATTAAAAAGAAATGGTAAAAAGTTAGACGATATGAGGATAATAGAGAAGATACTCCGTTCGTTGGATCCCAAATTTGAGCACATCGTCGTGACGATTGAAGAGACTAAAGACTTGGAAGAAATGACGATCGAGCAACTCCAAGGATCATTGCAAGCATACGAAGAGAAGCATAAGAAGAAGCATGAGTTTACTGAGCAACTCCTCAAGCTGCAACTCAAAGATATGCATGAAAGCCAACGCAATCATAGAAACCAACGTGGCCAAGGCAGAGGTAGAGGCCATGGACGAGGTGGAAGTCGAGGTCGTGGACAAGGCTGGAATTACAACAACAACAATTCCAACAACAACTATGAGAAAGGAGAAAGCTCAACACGAGGCCGTGGAAGAATCAATCTGAACTCAAGGCAAGACAAATCTCAAGTTCGATGTTATAATTGTCAAAAGTTTGGGCATTATGCTTCAGAATGTAGAGCTCCCAACAACAAAATTGAGGAGAAGGGTAACTACGTGGAGGAAAAGACAGATGGCAAAGAAACTCTTCTTCTAGCACGAAAAGAAACTGATGGTGGCCAAGCAAATTCCTGGTATCTTGACAGTGGTGCAAGCAATTACATGTGTGGAAGGAAAGACATGTCCGTGAAGCTAGACGAGTCAGTAAGCGGAAATGTTTCGTTTGGAGATGATTCCACAATAGCAGTGAAAGGGAGAGGTAACATTCTTATCCGTTTGAAAGATGGGAGGCATCAATTTATTTCAAATGTCTACTATGTGCCCAATATGAAAAGTAACATCTTAAGTTTAGGGCAACTGGTAGAGAAAGGTTATGATATTCACATGAATAATTATAATCTTTCTATAAAAGATGATAAGAATAACTTCATTACTAAAGTGCCGATGTCAAAAAATAGAATGTTCTTGATCAATATACAAAATGATGTTGCAAAGTGCCTGAAAGCTTGCTATAAAGATGCATCATGGCTTTGGCATATTCGATTTGGGCATCTCAATTTTGGAGGTCTAGAGCTGCTATCTAAGAAGGAGATGGTGAAGGGACTACCTCGCATCAACCATCCTGACCAGCTTTGTGAAGGGTGTCTAGCTGGGAAACAATTCAGGAAAAGCTTTCCAAAAGAGTCAGAGACAAGAGCCAAGAAGCCACTCGAGCTCATCCATACCGATGTGTGTGGACCGATCAAGCCGAGCTCTCTCGGTAACAGTAACTATTTTCTTCTCTTCATTGATGATTTTTCAAGAAAAACCTGGGTATATTTCTTGAAACATAAGTCAGAAGTTTTTGAAGTCTTCAAGAAGTTCAAAGCAGCAGTGGAGAGAGAGAGCGGTAGAAAGATCAAAGCCATGAGATCTGATCGAGGTGGAGAATTTACTTCCAGGGAGTTTCAAGAGTTCTGTGAAGCAAATGGAATTCGTCGACCAATGACAATTCCTAGATCCCCCCAGCAAAATGGTGTGGCAGAAAGAAAGAACAGAACAATCCTCGATATGGCACGAAGCATGCTCAAAAGCAAGAAACTACTTAAGGAATTTTGGGCGGAGGCAGTAGCGTGTGCAATCTACTTGACAAACCGATCTCCAACAAGAAGTGTATGGGGAAAGACACCGCAAGAAGCATGGAGTGAAAGAAAGCCTGGCATTTCCCATTTGAGAACCTTTGGAAGTATAGCCCATGTTCACGTACCAGACGAGAGAAGAACGAAGCTTGATGATAAAAGTGAGAGTTTTATCTTTATCGGCTATGATGCTAATTCGAAGGGCTACAAGTTGTACAATCCAAACAATAAGAAGTTTGTGATTAGTCGAGATGTGGTCTTCAACAAAGAAGGAGAATGGGATTTTAACTCTCATACAGATGACTTCAATTTCTTTCCTCTGTTTGAAGAAGATGAGCAGACAATGAGGGAACAACTAGATGAATCTCAACAGGAGCTTGCAAATCCACCCACTTCACCAATATCAACCACTCAAGGAGACTCATCACCTTCGTCATCGTCAAGTGGGAGTCAAAGTGAAAGAGTTATGCAACGCACAAGAAGCCTTAGAGATCTCTATGAGGTAACTGAACGACAAGATAATCTTACATTATTTTGTCTGTTTGCCGATTGTGAACCAGTGAGCTTTCAAGAAGCGGTACAAGAAAAGAAATGGAGAGATGCGATGGATGAAGAAATCAAGGCCATCGAGAAGAATGACACATGGGAACTTACCTCACTTCCCAAGGGACATAAGGCGATAGGTGTCAAATGGGTATACAAAACAAAGCAAAACGCCAAATGAGAGATTGAAAGGCACAAGGCGAGGCTAGTTGCTAAAGGATATAGTCAAAAGGTTGGAATTGACTATGATGAGGTATTCGCTCCTGTTGCTCGATTGGAGACTATCAAACTAATCATTTCTTTGGCAGCTCAAAACAAGTGGAAGATACAACAGATGGATGTAAAGTCCGCCTTCCTAAATGGAGTTCTTGAATAGGAAGTTTACATTCAGCAACCATCAGGCTATGAAGTCAAAGGGCACGAAGACAAGGTGTTGAAGTTGAAGAAGGCTCTTTACGGGCTAAAACAAGCACCAAGGGTATGGAATAGCCGAATCGACAAGTACTTCCAAGAGAATGGCTTCAACAAATGTCCCTACGAGCATGCTCTATATATCAAGATCAAAGATGAAGATATTTTGATCGTGTGTCTCTATGTGGACGATTTGATCTTCACTGGAAGCAACCCAAGCATGTTTAATGAATTCAAGGATGTGATGATGAAAGAATTCGAGATGACAGACATGGGGCTCATGGCGTACTACCTTGGCATTGAAGTTAAGCAACAAAATGATGGAATTTTCATTTCACAGGAAAACTATGCAAAGGAGATACTGAAGAAGTTCAAGATGGAGAACTGTAAGCCAATAAGCACACCGACAGAATACGGGATCAAGATGACCAAACATGAAGAAGGCGAAAGTGTAGATCCAACATTCTTCAAAAGTTTGGTAGGAAGTCTACGCTATCTAACTTGCACGAGATCCGATATTCTTCACGCAGTTGGATTGGTTAGTCGCTATATGGAATCTCCAACAACCACCTATTTTAAAGCCACAAAGAGAATTCTTCGTTATCTGAAAGGTACAATTGACTTTGGCTTGTTCTATTCAGTTTCTAACGATTACAAGCTTGTTGGATATAGCGACAGTGATTGGGGTGGAGACATAGATAATCGAAGGAGTACTACTGGATTCGTATTTTTCATGGGAGATATTGCGTTCACATGGATGTCAAAGAAACAACCGATTGTCACATTGTCTACTTGTGAAGCGGAATATGTTGCAGCTACCTCATGCGTTTGTCATGCAATTTGACTTAGAAATCTATTAAAGGAGATAGGTTTGATACAAGAAGAGCCTACCAAGGTTTGTGTCGACAACAAGTCAGCCATTGCCTTAGCGAAGAATCCAGTATTCCATGATCGAATCAAGCACATTGATATTCGCTACCACTATATAAGGGAGTGTGTTGCAAGAAAAGATGTGGAAGTTGAATACGTGAAGTCACAAGATCAAGTTGCTGACATATTTACCAAGCCACTGACCAGCGAAGACTTCTTAAGATTAAGGAACCTACTAGGGGTCACGAGATCAAGTTTAAGGGGGGGTGTTGGATCATAAACTTGATCCATTATGGGAGCCTAAACCCAAACCCAAACTAAATTGATGTCATTACTTACATCATTTAATTAAAGATGTCATTGCTTACATCATTTAAGTAATGATGTCATTGCTTACATCAATTTAGTTAGGTGAGAGTTAGATATTTATTGAATTTGTAATGGTTTAAATTAGTTTATTTGTGTGGTGTAAGATTGTTCTTGAGTAGTATAAATACCCCTTCCCATTTTAGTTTTAAGCATCAAGAAAAATTAAGAGCTTCTAAGTGAGTGAAGAAGCAAAGTCTTATAAGAGTGAGTTGTAGTTCTTGTTTTTGAGTGAGAGTGCTATTGTAATATTTGTTTGAGTTTTAATAAAAGTTGTTTGTGTGAGTGTTTTATTTCCAACATACCCCTATATGCCGAATGGCAGCGTAATGACTAGATTAAAAGGTCAGTTTACCGAAGTTGAATTGTAGTTGCTGTTCTTGACTTTATTCTGGTCCTACGGATATGCTACTAGCCTACTAGGCTTTGAAGCAATAAATCTTGATAGAGTTTGACATCTACACGTTACTGGGTTTTGTTTTAATTCGTGGTTTCATATTAGATCATATTCATGGTAGGCCAGCTTTAGACTGGTCAAGGCGGAAGAGGATAGCCTTAGGTACAGCTAGGGGGCTTGTATATTTGCATGAACAATGTGACCAGAGAATTATTCATCGCGATGTCAAAGCTGCCAACATTTTGTTGGATGAAGACTTTGAGGCTGTTGTTGGAGATTTTGGGTTGGCAAAGCTTTTAGACCACCGAGATTCTCATGTTACTACGACGGTTCGTGGTACTGTCGGTCACATCGCTCCTGAGTATTTATCAACAGGTCAGTCGTCTGAGAAGACAGACGTATTTGGGTTCGGGATCCTGCTCCTTGAGCTGATCACAGGTCAGAGGGTCAAACCAGAAGCACGTAATGCTTGATTGGGTAAACACTCTCTTTTTTAATGTACATTTTGGGTGCACTGAGCAATACATGTTTATAACATAAATTCATGCGTAATGAGTCTTAATTCGTAGATTCCTTTTCGTTTAAGAATGTTGTTTGTGTAGTGCGGAATAATATGTAATGTTCTGCAAAACAACCGAAAACATCAGTTAAGGTTATTTGTTAACCTCGAGTATTTAGATAAGATTTCGTCAGAGCAACCTCACTGAGTAATTTGTTTTATTGTTTAAATACCACTTATGCTTTTCTAAGATCCTTTTAGGATCATATTTTCATACCTATATCCGAATAATGGTACCGTAGATCCTTATACTGTTTGTCTTTTGTTCGATAAATTGGTTAACTTGTCTTGCAGGTAAACAAGCTACATCAGGAAGGAAAACTAAGTCTGCTGGTGGACAAGGGTCTAAAAGGCAATTTTGACAGGATTGAGTTAGAAGAAATGGTTCAAATTTCTCTCTTATGCACTCAATTCAACCCTCTACACCGTCCGAGGATGTCTGAAGTATTAAGGATGCTAGAAGGTGACAGTCTGGCCGACAAATGGGAGGCCTCACAAACGGTTGAGACGCCAAGGTCCCGATCATGTGATAACCCTCCTCCGCAAAGATACTCTGATTTTGTAGAAGAATCTTAGCTCGTGGTGGAAGCCATGGAGCTTTCCGGTCCAAGGTAATGGATGCCATCTTCAACCTTCGGTGCATAATCGTAGCGGTATGAATTGCCTAAACAAAGAGTGATTGATGTTGAAATGTTGATAGCGAAGTGCTTGTATCCCTCTGTAAAAAGAAAAGAAAGAAAAAAACAAATGAAAGCTTCTTGTTCTTTACTACTAAAGAGCTGAGCCAAAGTTGAGCTTGTGGCTGCTATCAAGAAATATTGGAAAAATGTTATTTTTATATATAATTAAACTGTGATATGAAATTATATATATAATAAAATCATATTTTAGAATTTTAAAATTCGTACATATATTCTGTAAACGTAACTGCTCAAATTTAGAACTTTTAATAAAAATAACACGATCTTTTATCACTTAAATAATTTAATAAGCTCTAAAAGCGATGAATTCGGAGCTTCTAATCAATGTTTATTTACATAAAATAAAGAAATTAATAAATGAAGATTAAAAAGAAAAATATATTGCTTAAAAGATTTTATATAATTTTTTGAAAAATATTATGTATCTATTGGAATATGGTTATAAAGATCTATATGAAAATTAATATTGATCCAGCTTTCCGCACCGTGAGCCAAATATTATGAATTATATTGATTTATGAGGTGAATTACATGTTTAGTCATTAAATTAAAATTGTTTTTGTAATAATCTAATTTCAAAAAATTATAAAATAATCTCTAAACATGTTTTAAAAACATTTAAAATATTTAACTATTATTTGTCGTTAATTTTTTTAAATGATAACTTGACATGTTAATAAGGGTTAATATCTTATTTCATCCTTTAATTTTAATCAAATTATTTATTTAATAATTTTTAATTTTTCTTAACGTTAACTCCAAAAAAAATCTAAAAATATTGTGAGAAATTTGTAAATAGAAAAAGAACAGAGTGAGATCCACATATAAAAGATTACACAAGAGTTGAGATTCAAAGTGATTCGACCTTATTTATTTTCACATATGAGAAGAACATTAATTCACTATAACCGTAAAAATCACATATAATACAAATACATTATATTTTTTATATTCCAAAAATTTATATCTATACCAAAATCTGGTGTATCTCAACTCACTTTCCTAATATATTTACAAAATTATCTCTGTAATGTAAACCTCAAAAGTGACAAATACTACGAAAGAATCAATCACTTCACAATAGTTTTATCTCATTATTCTCAAGAGTAAGACATACTCCCTATTTATAGAGTCAAATACTTTATCACCAAGATTCTTTATTCAATAAGAACTCTTACTAAATAAACTTAACTATCAAACTCAATTACAATTATCTGAACGTTGAATTCTTGAGAAACAATGAGAGTTAAATCCAATAAAGGGATCCATAACACCAAGAGAACATTAGATTATATACACTCTAATCTTTGGAGACCGTGTGAAGTATCTTTTAGAGAAAACTCGGACGACAAATTTAGTATTGTGGAAATTCACCAGTGAATGGTCTCATCGATCTTAAAGAATTGCTTTGTCAAAAACTGAACAAAGCCAAAAATAAGGTTTATCATGTTGAAAGTTCCCCCCATAGATTAGCAATATTCATGCTCAAAAGCTTGATTTACCATATCAGATCAAAACCAAAAGAAAGATGCATGTCAGAAATCAATGTAATCTATAATTTAGACACTAAATAATTTACATTGTGTATATCAATTATGAAAGTTTGAATTAATATTAATTTATGTGGAGCTATAAATTTATACGTACAACCTATAATGTATAAGAATATATGTTGACTTATACGGTAACTATGAATCCATGTGTACAACCTTTAATTTATATGTTAAACCCGTCATTTTATTCCACAGCATAACATAACATAGTATAGATTGTATTGGAATTACAAATAAGTATTGTAAAATCCAAGACTTTTTAACGATTGCTTTCTGGTACATATATTCCTAGAAAAACAATCCACAAAGTAGACGTGTTTAAATAAAAAAGACTGATGATGGGGCTATTAAGTATAGCTACATTGCATGGTTTCAACCGCAGCGGAAGCCGGCGGGTGCCGGCGTACGACAGGCGTTCAGTACTCTTATAACTTGAATGGTGCCGAAAAATCTGCAAAGGCAACGAGCTGCTCCAGTAGGACCAGTACCCAAGATGGCCAAATCTCTGCAACATACACTATTTACTGGATCTGGGATAATCATGATCGGAAGAGACAGAGGAAGACAGGAAATGAACAGGAGGGGGTTACAGAAATTTGGCAGCGGAGCTGGCGACGGAGTTGGAGTTTGAGAGGTAACCAAAGTAAAGAAGACAAGGTTGAGAGAAAGAAGAAACACAACTGAAGCTGAAGCCTTAGAAGCCATATCTCCAACAAAATACCCTAAACTTACTCCACTGATATTATATTTTATGGTATAATGAAATGTGATGCAAATGATAAAAAAATGCAAAGGTATTTATAGGAGGAGAAGATCAACCTTTGGAGCTGCATCGCCATGGTTGCATGTAAGTACAGCACATTAAGTAGGAATCCATAGTGGAAATTAGATTCAATTTGGTATAGAACAAAGTTACTTCTTTCGCAACTTGCAATATGTTAATCACAATTCTTTTCTAACTAATAGGTTAAATTATACTTGACCAATATTAATGCAATTAATTAGGCAAATCTCTAATCGCCATTTATCTTCTTATTTTTAAGAGAGGGATTTTAGTTAGGTTTGGTCAAATCTTACAAAGTATAATTTAACCTTTGAGATATAATTTTAGGTTACATCAAGTTAATATGCGATAATTTTAGGTTAGATCAAGTTATTCTTAAACTGTGGTAGAATTATGATAAATGTCTTTGTAGTATTTAAAAATTAAAAGAATAAAATATGTATTACTATTTTAATTCTATTTGTGAAAAAAAGGAAAATTTCTATTACTATTGCCTCAGATAATAGTCTATTTTGCTTGAATTGTTTTTAATAAATTTAAGATGATGCAAGTGGTAAGAGACCAACCTACAGTCATAGGATAGCCACATTAATCTTTTCCTTAAAAGTAAAATTAAATTAAGAGATAATAAAACTCTCAAGTCGCACAGGCAAAGTGAGGGGAACCCTAGGTGACGTGCGAAGTAAGGAATACACAACTAAGTCGTCGAGATATTAACATAAAATAATTATTTTTATGGCTTAATACCCAAATAAATGCTCAAACTATAAAACTTTGAAAACCTTCATTTCAACCCCTAAACCCACGCCGACTGCCACCCTTTGCCGTCGACGAAGGTCCACCCGACCTCACCTCCCCCCGGCTACCAAAACCCCTATGAAATCATGATTGATCGATAGTCGATCAACGACAAATTGACGTTTTATATCTTGTAAACCCTAGGATGAAAATAGCAATTCTATGCGATTCCGACGGCTAATTGGCAACAACTACGGCGACGTATAACTAGGATGATGGCATGGACTAATTCAGCGGCGGTGGTCATGGCCATAAAGGGCGGCAGCGATGGGTTAGTGTTAGGATTTGGGAATTGTAGGGATTTTGAGTTTTTTTTTTGTAATTTAAAAGAAATTAGGATTTTTTTATAAATATTTTAATATTTTTAATATTTTATAAAAAAAACTTCAAAATTACCAGATTGTGACACATGTCACTTAACGGAGAAAATTAACGGTTGTTACCTAAAGTGGTCAAGTTTGTAATGTTAGGCACATGGATAGGCCAAAAAATATTGTATGTACCAATTTGGGTAAAAAGGATATAGTTTGGGCTCTTATTTGGGTATTAAACCTATTTTTATTGATTTTGATTTTTAACAAGTTGAAATAATAATGTATTTATTTTACAATAATAATGTAATAGGTTTTCATTTGGTTATGAGTTAGTTAGCATTAAGTTGTTGAGCTTCAGTTATGAAGATGTTAGGCTTCTGTTATAGTTAGTTATATGTGTCCATAGAGCTATAAATAAGCTTAGTTGTAACAGCAGAAGCATCTTTCTTATTAACTAGGTTTAGAGAGCATATTCTCTCTTATCTCCTTCCTTTTATTCTTGTGTTGCGTTTGTGAACCTTAACATGGTATCTTTCACCAATCCTGGTTGTTGTTCTACCACTGTTAAGTTGTTTCTTCCGCTGTTAAATCGTTTCTTGCTTCATCTTGTTCATCATGGTTGATCTAATTACAGATCTAGTTAGAGGTTCTAAAAATGTGTCACCGAATACCTCTCCCATGAGATCCATGTCAGTTCCGTTGGGGATTAATAGGATTCAGAATATTCCCAAGCATGATACTGTCAAGCTTACCGAGAGTATCTATCTCCTTTGAAAACATCAAGTTGCGTTGATAGTCGATGGCTATGGATTAACAAGTTTTCTTTCCAGTGATGCAATTCTACCAGATGAGTATGTTGCAAGTATGTCTGGTCAGACTGAGGTTAATCTGGCTTTCTTGATTCATAGGCAGCAAGATAAATTGCTAGCCTATTGGTTGCTCACCACGATTGGGACTGAGGTTCTTCCTTATCTTACTGGTCTCACAACAACCTTCTCCATATGGTATGTTGTTTCTCGGTTATTTGGTGCTCGGTCTACTGCCAAGATTTCAGCCCTTAGGCATAGTTTGCATACTCAAAGAAAGACTAGGTTGACTATTAATGAATATCTTGCAAAGATTAAGTCTATCTGTGATTTACTTAATGCATCTAGTAGTGTTGTTACTGAGCAGGAACATGTAAGTATTGTTCTTGCTGGTCTCTCGATGGAGTTTGAGTCGATCATTGCTATTATATCTCATGAGATTCTATCTTTAGACACTCTGACTGATATGTTAATGGATTGTAAGGCTTGACAGAAAATGTTCTTGAATGAAGGTGTTATGGTTATCTTGACCTGATTACCTAAGGAGGTAAATAACGTTGAAGTGGATGCTAAAGAGAGTAATGCATCACAACTGCATTCAGGTCAAAATCGGGATCAACAAGGAGGTGGTTATCGTGGCCGAGGCCGAGGACGGAGTTCAAACAGACCTCAATGCCAGTTGTGTGGCAAGTTTGGCCATGTGGTGAAAAAGTGCTATCACCGCTTTGATCGTGACTTTACTGGTTTAACTGGAGGTGAGGAGCAAACTGGTGATGTTCAGAAACAGTTTGCTCGAATAAATCCAGTCAAACATCAATCTGGAGGGCAAGTGTTCGCTCATACGTTTCAGTCTTTCTCACCCATTCCTCATCCATTTGTTCCTTATTCACACTCACCGATGTTTTACTCGACTGGCCCTAGTATACCAGGAATGACTAGTATGCCTCATGCTCCAGGATACTATCAGTTTTCTATACCTTCTAGGCAACCATCCTTTAATTCCATGACTCCTACAATGTTCAAATCTTCTGTTGCTCATAGTTCAACTCACTCCTAAATGCCTCCAGAAACTACTTGGTATCTCGATACATGTGCTACGCACCATGTCTCAAACGATCTATCAGTTTTTAACTCATGTATTGTTTATACTGGTGTGAATACCTTACTCAAGGGAAACGGTGAGGGGGTCAAAATTGATCATGTTGGTCGAGGTTTCTTACTTACGAGACAGAAACCCTTAGTTTTACAAAACATGTTGCATATTCCTAATATTAAGAAGAAACTATTATTTGTCTCACAGTTCACACATGATAATAAAGTTTTTCTTGAGTTTTATGCTTCTGAGTGCTTTGTGAATGATGCTCAGACCAGAACGTTTCTTCTTCGAGGGAAGCTCACAGATGAGGGGCTATATCAACTATTTTCATATGATGATCAGCATTCTTGTGACAAACAGGAGGCAGGTTTTCAAGTCCACAATGTTTCTGGTTCGTAAAATGCGTTGGAGCTGTGGCATAGGAGGTTGGTTCATCCTTCTTTGGATGTAGTTCTTTCTGTTATGAAGTCTTGTAATATCCCTTTAAATAAATCTAAGCTCACTCATGTTTGTACTGCTTGCATGCAAGGCAAAGCACATAAATTGCCCTTTTGTAAGTATTTGACTTGTACAATGAGCCTTTTCAATTGACTGTGTCTGATGTTTAGGGACTTGCACCAGTTGTTTCTTCAGATGGATTTGCTTACTATGTTTCATTCATCGATGTTTTTAGTCGATACACGTGGGTTTATTTACTCAAACGTAAATCTGAAGTCATGCAATGTTTCCTTGATTTTGTTAAAATGGTTGAAGTGCAATTCGGATATAAAATCAAGATGTTGCAGTCTGATGGAGGTGGAGAATATCAAGCTTTGAGGTCTTGGTTCAGAACGAATGGGGTTCTGCATCGTATATTCTGCCCTGACACTTCTAAACAGAATGGTAAAGCTGAGATGAAGCATAGGCATGTGGTTAAAATGAGCCTTGCTATGTTGTCTCAAGCCTCGTTGCCATTAAAGTTCTGGAGCTATGTTTTTGTGTTAGCAGTATACCTGATAAACAGTTTTCCTACGAGTATTTTGAGTGGTCTATCTCCCTTTGAAGTTCTCTATAAACAATCTCCAGATTACTCCCTTATTCGTGTATTTGGCAGTGTTTGCTTTCCTTGTTTACACACATTTAATCAACATAAACTGCAAGTTCGTTCTCAAAAGTGTGTATTTTTTTGTTATAGTTCCTCATATAAAAGATACAGGTGCTTGGATGATTCAGGCAAGGTCATTCTCTCTCGACATGTTGTTTTTGACGAGGAAGAGTTTCCTTATAAGAAAGCGAGTTGTGTTGATTGCTCATGTACTCGAGGTAAGTCTGATATAACCACTGGTGTGTTGCCTCTTGTTGTTCCTCGTATTGTTAATGGCTCTACTCGTGATGCTGGCCACAGTAAAGAAGTCGTTGTTACATCGAACAATGAAGAAATAGTTCCCTGTAATGATGATAGTTCTCCTGTAGCTTCTGTGGTTCCAGAATGTGTGGAACCACCCAGTACAATTTTTCCTGTAGCTTTTAGGTTTTCAGAACATGTTGAACATCCATCTACTGCATGAGTCTGTTCCCTCAGTTATTGAGCATGTTTCAAGGCTAGTACATGCTTTAGAGTACAATATATCTATCTTAAGTGATCCTCAGCCTGCTCCTCAAAATTTTCATCTCATGCTTACGAGAGGAAAAAATGGGATTCAAAAACCAAAGGCACTTTAGGTTGCCTGTCTAGAAAAGGAACCATATTCCATCAAGGAGGCTATGTGCAATCCTCACTGGGCTAAAGTGGTGCAAGAAGAATATGAAGCTTTAATGAATAATGGAACTTGGTCACTAGTTCCTCTTCTAAAGGGACGACAAGCAGTTCACTGCAAGTGGATCTTCAAGGTGAAAAAAAATCCGGATGGGACTGTGTCTCGTTACAAGGCTCGCCTCGTAGCCAAAGGGTTCCTTCAGCATACTGGAGTTGACTTTCATGAAGTGTTTAGTCCAGTGGTTAAGCCAACCACTGTTCATGTAATTATCTCGCTTGCCTTGTCTAAGGGATGGCAGCTTCGCCAAGTTGACATCAACAATGCATTTTTTAATGGGGTACTGACTGAAGAAGTTTACATGAAGCAGCCCCGGGTATGAACAAGGAAATGAAGGAATGGTGTGCAAACTTAAGAAAACTATCTATGGTCTGAAACAAGCTCCTCGAGCCTGGTTTGACAGTCTTCGAGTGTATTTGATTTCGGTGGGATTTGTTTTGGCACGATCGGATTCGTCATTGTTTGTTCGAAAGACTACTGATAGCATAGTGTATATGCTAGTTTATGTTGATGACATAATCTTAACAGGGAGTAATGCAAATGAGGTTCAAAGGGTGATCAATGATTTAAACAAACAATTCACCTTGAAATATCTTGGTTCCCTTAGTTTTTTTGGGCATTGAAGTGTGTTATGATGCTGATGGATTAGTTTTGAGTCAAAAGAAATACATTCGTGAATTGTTAGAGAGATATGGCTTTGGTGATGCGAAAGAGCTCCCTACTTCTATGGTTTCTACAAGCAGGCTTTCAGTAAATGGGGTGAGGTCATTACAAACACTGCTGAGTATCGCAACATAGTGGGGGCTCTTCAATATGTAGTAGTAACTCGTCCGGATATTGCTTACTCAGTAAATAGGGTCTGTCAATTTATGCAGGCACCATGTGATATACACTTTCAGGCGGTCGAGAGGATCTTGCGTTACCTTCAAGGCACTGCTGACTATGGGTTACGGTTTACTTCATCATTAAGACTGTTGTTAACTGGTTTTTCTGATGCCACGTGGGCCTCTGATGTCGATGATAGACGATACACTTCGGGGTTCTGTATCTATTTTGGAGGGAATCTTATTTCATGGAGCTCTCGTAAGCAGCAAGTTGTTGCACATTCTACTACTGAGGCTGAATATAGGAGTGTTGCCTCTGCTGCTGCTGATTTGGTATGGATTATGGCCTTGCTTAAGGAACTGCATATTGTCGTGCATGGCCGAGCAACTTTGTGGTGTGATAATAGGAGTGTTGTAGCTGCTTGTGCTTCATTCAAAATTCAAGCATGTTGAGCTCGATTTATTTTTTGTTCGTGAAATGGTGGCTGCTGGAAAACTGCAAGTGCATGAAGTTCCAGCCTATGAACAAGTTGTTGATGTGTTAACAAAGCCACTCTCTACACCTATGTTTGTAAAACATCGTCAAAAACTCTTAGTCACTCAATTGTTTAGAAGGTTGGAGAGTATGGGGAATGTTGATCCTTAATATACTGTTTAGAAGGTTGGAGAGCATGGAGAATATTGATCTTGAGTCAATATGTTGTTTAGAAGCCTGGAAAGCATTGGGAATATTGAGACTTGATGGAAATGCAGAATATGGGTGAATGTAATAGGTTTTCATTTGGTTATGAGTTAGTTAGCATTTGGTTGTTGAGTTTCAGTTATGAAGCTGTTAGGCATCTGTTATAGTTGGTTATATTTGTCCATAGAGCTATTAATAAGCTCAGTTGTAACAGCAGAAACATCTTTCTTATTAACAAGGTTTAGAGAGTCTATTCTCTCTTATCTCCTTCATTTACTCTTGTGTTGCGTTTGTTAACCTTGACAAATAAGTCTTAGTTTCATAATTTTGAAATTTCATTGCTCATTATTTTAATTTAATAGTATTAAATGTGTAATTTAAAAGGAATATAAAACACACTAAATTCCTTAAGTAATATCAGAGGTTCGAATCTTAACGTTTGTGAATAGAGTAAACTGGATTGGGAGTGTAGACACTCATTTTCGTCCAGGGCTCGTTTAGAAAACGGTTTGAAAAACATAATATATATATATATATTAAAAAATCTTTTTTTGAATATATATATATATATATATATATATATATATATATTATAGTTTTAAAACACTTTGAATATGTATATATAATATATAGTTTTTGAAAACATATATATAATATATAGTTTTTAAAACATTTTGAAAACATATATATAATATATAGTTTTTAAAACATTTTGAAAACATATATATATTATATAGTTTTTTAAAACATTTTGAAAGAATATATATATTATATAGTTTTTAAAATATTTTGAAAACATATATATAATATAGTTTTAAAACATTTTGAAAACATATATATATTATATAATTTTTAAAACATTTTGAAAGCATATATATATAATATATGGTTTTTAAAATCATTTTGAAAACATATATAATATATGGTTTTTGAAAACATTTTGAAAACTTATATAATATATGGTTTTTAAAAAAAATTGAAAATATATATAATATATGGTTTTTAAAAACATTTCGAAAACTTATATAATATATGGTTTTTAAAAAAAAATTTGAAAATATATATAATATATGATTTTTAAAAACATTTTGAAAATTATATAATATATAGTTTTGAAAACATTTTAAAATATATATATATATATATATATATATATATATATAATATAGTCTTAAAATATTTTTAAATATATATATATATTATTATTATCATTATTTATTTTTATTTTATTTTATTTTATTTTATTTTGGTCCAGGGTCCAATGTGTCCAAATGGGCAAGAGCACAAGTCAAGGTTAAGGTCTAGAACAGGGTCTGACCCAGCCCCAAAAGGAAAATACGGCTTCCAATGATAGTCAAACGCGCAGCCGATTAAGGACCGTTAGATATGGCCCTCTGATCTAACGATCCAGATTTCACCAGAGGAGCCCAACGGCGTTTCAACGGCGCCGAGATTTTCGGCCAAGGAAATCAGGACTGACCCATCTCGAAATCCTTGGCCAACAACGAGCAGTAACCATGATAATCGGAAATGGCCACCGGTGGAGGGGATATAAATACCTCCACCGAGCCACCAAGGATCATCGGCAACCAAACACAGAATCAAAGGAGCCAAAACCATAGCCAACAAACCCACAACGATAATCGAGCCACAACAGAAGCAACCGGAATCGAACACAAAAACACACAAAAACAACCAACACAGAGAACACAATACCACGATCCAACGATCGGAGAACCAATCAGCAACCAAAACAACAAAATACCAAGAAACCAAAGCCGAAAAGACGCATCGGAAAGGTAAAAATTCGAACGTACTTTTGTATATCTACGCCGATTTGCCGCTTTGTTGAAAAATTGGGCTACGAAACGGTGTTTACGAGGTTGGGGGAACCTTTTGGGTGAGTTTGGGTTTCGACGGTGGTCAGCCTGGTGGTCGATTTCCCTCCGGTGAGGGAATTCTAGAGAGAAGATGGCTTCTCTCTCTTAGAGAGAGTGAAAATGAACAAATGAGAGGTTGAAAGCCTTTTGGGCCGATTTTGGGGCATTTATACCCTTCCCGAAACTACGTCGTTTTGGGGAGGGATTTTCGTGTAATTTGTGAGTGGGTAAACCCCGTCTGTAGCCCTCTGGTTTGTAACCCTTACATTTTAGTCACTGAAGTTAAGTTTTAGTATTTTTTAATTTGGATTTCCAATTTTATTATGTTTATATTTTAGTCACTATTTGGTATTTAGGATTAATTATTGTTTGGTCCTCCTTGTTTCTTGTTTATTTTATTTTAGTATGTATATGATTTAGGGGTTATTTGCATTTAGGGTGCCTGTATTATTTAACATTTTGCGATTTGGGTTTTAGTTTATTTTATAATTAATGTGTGAACCTTTAACATTTTTTTTCAAAATTAACCTTTTGTTATTATTTCCTAAATTTTTATTATTTTTTATTTTATTTTACTTTATTTCGTTTTTATTTTTTATTTTCATTTTATTTTTTTATCATTTTTTACTCAATTTCTTTTATCTTTATTCGTCTATTTTATTTATTTTATTATTATTATATTAATATTTTTTTCATATTTATTTTTATTTTACAATCTAATAATATTTTTGACTTTTTAAGGGAATGTTTTAATCAATCGAAGGTAAGTAATTTGAATCGGGTTTTTAAATTTTAATTTTAATTTCAATTTTCGCAATTAATACAACCGACAAATTAATTGGTACTGAAAGGGCAGTACAAGGGTGTTAATACTTCCTTAACTGTAACCGACTCCCAAACCCGACACATTTCTGGTAAAACGCAGATCAGGTAAGATCATGTCCAATCAGCCTAAATATTTTTTAAAATGATCGATGGCGACTCTAAATCATTTTATTCAAGTCGAAGCCAAATTTCGAGCTCAACCGAAAGACGACCCCGACAGGGAGGTCACCCCATAATGAACCTCTATAAAACTCAATTTAAACTAATCTATCAATAGATCAAATACAAGAGATTAATTCAAAAATATATATGTATAAAGCAATTTCACCTTTAGTAAAGCAATTCAAAGTTATTTATATATATATATATATATATATATATATATATATATATATATATATATATATATATATATCGGTTATATAGAGATGGATAAAGTAATGATTGTTATTTTTAGAGATCTTAAGTTTATGTACGATGTTTATAAGAATGTTTTAAAAAAAATTCAAATAATTAAAAGTTTTTCGAAGATATACATTCTTGTAATTATTTCAAACTTAAAAAATATATACATCTAAGACATCTCACTGAACTATTTGGTTTTAATATGAAGAATAAAAGGCCAAATCAAAGATAAGGTTGATCATAAGCATAGCTTAAAAAAAAGCAATTACTGTAAGATTTCTTTTAAAAAATATAATTAATGAAGGACAAAAAGTCACATGAAAGTTATGGTACGTACGTGCCCAGAAAACAATCCACAAAGTAGACTATTATATTGTATGGTATAATGAAATGTGATGCAAATGATTAAAAATGCAAAGGTATTTATAGGAGGAGAATACCAAACGTTGGAGCCACTCCGTGTTTAAAATATTATTGACTACGTCGGCACTGTTGCATGTAAGTACAGCGCATTAAGTAGGATAAATTATACTTGCAAAATGTAACTACTTAGTGTAAATTATACTTTACCAATATTAGGCAAAGCT
Organism: Hibiscus syriacus; assembly: GCF_006381635.1. NCBI lineage: Eukaryota > Viridiplantae > Streptophyta > Magnoliopsida > Malvales > Malvaceae > Hibiscus > Hibiscus syriacus. The sequence continues at coordinate 8,160,171 of NW_024061960.1, read as the reverse complement.
CTAATCACCACAAGGGGAGGATGTATTAAGGTCGTATAAGAACAATTTCAAATCCATTATTTTAAAAATATATTAAATTCTGAAGGAAAAAATTTATTAAATAGTTTAATGTATTGAAGGGATAAGAAACATTAAAAAATTTTACATGCCCACTTTTTAAAAAGAAAAAATATTAATATTTTAGACCATCTTTTTTTAATTTCTAAATCTGCTACTTATCGTCGTTATTGTTTTTTTAGTTGGGGTCTTCTTGTTTTTAAAAGAGATTTTAATTAGGTTGGGTCAAATCTTACAAAATATAATTTAACTTTTGTGATACAATTTTAGGTTAGATCAGGTTAATAAAAATTACAATATTTAGTAATTCGCAATCCTTGACTTACTCTTACATATGCGATCAAACTATAAATCACTAATCAATTGAGTGATATATTTAGTAATTGAAGTTTATAGCTATAACAATCAATTTTCAAATGTTTACTAAATTTCAAATATATGATAATGATATATTATAGAATAAGAAACCATGATAAAAGATATATTAAATTTTATACCGAGTTAATGTTATGAATTAAAATAATAACAAGTTATTGTTTTAAAATATAATAAATATTAAATATCTCTAAACTATAACCGTTATTTTTCTTTTCTCTAAACCACTGTTTCTCTCTTTCTTTCTTTCCCATCTTTAGGACGTCATCAGCCTTAGTATTGATTGCCACCATCCCTATTGGTCGACCATATCCCTATACACAATTAAACACAACACAGCATAGAACTTTAGAATAGGAAAACATTTAAAAATTTTCTTTCAAATTTGTTCTTCTGGTGATAGAGAAAGATAATATTGTATTCGACTAATTACTATTGTTGTGCTTAATTTTGTCATTGTTTCTTGTTGTATTTTGGAAGACCGACGTCTAAAGTTACTCAAAACACTAAGGATATGACGAATATGTCTAAAGGAAACTATTCACACAAGCTTCAACAAAAATTCTTGTTCTACTCATCTAACTTCATGTCTAAATACGAGTAAACAAGTTCATTCCTCTATTTTACTTCATTATTTTTATTATTATTTTAATTCTTGAATTAATATTTTGTTTAATAATCTTAAGATAGATTTCATTTTTATTTACGATTCTAATATGAGAAGAACAGAGGCATATTTTTTTTAATCTCACGCCAAAGTGAAATTTCATATCGATTTGCAGGTTTGAATGCAAATAGCCTCTTATTCTTGTTGACTTCAAAACCCTGCTGATTCCAAATGGTTTTTGCACATTGGGAATTGAGGATGCGTTTAGCATTGATTTTGGTGCAAGTGCACTTCAATACATACGACATACGAGAACATATTAACAAAACAAAAGGAAAAGTGAAGATGCTGGTTGTGGCAACTTGAATATCATCATACCCTTGAAAATTATCAAGGGGAGCAAGTTGGTTTTCCACGCAATCACAAACGGTGACTTAGAAATGTGTTCGTGCTTAAATTGATGTGATGAGGTGGCAAACAGTATGGCTCCTATTGGAATGCTTTCCCTCCCTCAATATTGTAAATTCCAGTGTTATTAATGATTGTTTTATGGTGCGTACGTGCCCAGAAAACAATCCACAAAGTAGACGTGTTTAAAGAAAAAAGACTGATGATGGGACTATTAAGTAGATGCATATGCACTCAATATTGCATGGTTTCAAGGGCAACGGAAGCCTTCAGGGTACCGACCTACGGCAGACAAGGCTGAATACTCTAAAAACGACATTGGTTGGATCCGGGATTCCAGCGGATTTGAAAACTATGCTAAGGCAACCGACAGACTCAGCATTAGTACCGACACCAAGCAAGGCATTGCAACAATTCGTTGCTGAACCTGGCTGCAACGGGAACATAACCGCAAAAAGACATACAGCCCTTAAGTATACGAGGTTGCAGGTACTTGGCGACGGAGTTGGAGTTTGAGAGGTAACCAAGTAAAAAAGAGAAGGGTGAGAGAAAGATGAAAGATAAGTGGAGGTGAAGCCATATCTCAAACAGAATACCCTAAACTTACTCCACTGCTATTATATTGTATGGTATAATGAAATGTGATGCAAATGATTACAAATGTGTTGCGGAAGACGGCTATCGGATAGAGCAAAATCGCAACTGATAATTTGAGAAAATAAAATTGAAGATAAAAGAGGCACAAAATTTACGTGGAAAACCCCTAAAATATTTAGGGTAAAAACCACGGGCAACGGTAGAAGAATTTCACTATGAGAAAATAGGAATTACAACCTCTCTCGATCTACCAAGGAGAAAACAATGATAATTCTCTCTAGATAAAAAGGAGAAAAACAACTCTCAAGAAACTCTCTAAAATCTCTCTAGTATTGGAAGAAAGCTAGAATGCTTTGGGATGATTTTGAAGCTAAATGAGCTAGGGTATTTATAGTTGAAAACTAAGGACTAATTTGTAAATACCCTAAAGTTTAATGACTAAATTTTGATTTAGCCATTGTCCAAAAAAATCAACAAAACAACTCATTTTTTTCGGTGCATTTAATATGCACCTTTCGGTGCTTAGTCAACAATCTCCCACTTGAAGATTTGATTGGAACAATCATATCTTCACACCATTCTTTCTACCTTGTACCATCATGTTGCTTACGTCTCTGACAGGCCACAAGAGGATCGACACCAAGTAAATTTATCGGTATTGATCGCCTTCGTCATGAAATCTGCTATGTTGTCTTTGGTATGAATCTTCTGCATATCTACCGTCCCTTCTTCCACCTTTTCACGAATGAAATGGTATTGAACTTGTATGTGCTTTGTCCTTGAATGAAATGCTGGATTCCTTGCTAGATGCAAGGCGCTTTGACTGTCGCAAAATAGAGAAACATACTCTTGATTGTGCCCAAGCTCCTCCAATAGCATCTTCAACCAAATTGCTTCTTTACTGGCTTGTGTAGCTGCTACATATTCTGCCTCTGTTGTGGACGTAGCCACGACTGACTGCAATTTTGAAACCCAACTTACAGCTCCACCAGCAATTTTAAACACATATCTTGTAGTAGATTTGCTTTTATCCAAATCCCCTGCATAGTCAGAATCTACATAACCATTGATTAGTAAGTTTGATCCTCCGTAACATAATGCAACATTTGAGGTCCCTTTGATGTATCTCAGGATCCTCTTCACTGTATTCCAATGCTCTTTGCCTGGATTCGCCATGTACCGACTAACCACTCCCACTGCTTGTGCAATGTCTGGTCTTGTGCATATCATAGCGAACATTAAACTTCCCACTGCTGATGCATACGGTACTCGAGACATCTGCATCCTCTCTTCTTCACTGCTAGGACTCATACTGGAGGAAAATTTGAAGTTAATAGGAAGAGGGGTAGAAATTGGCTTACAATCTTGCATGTTGAATCGTGATAAGATCTTCTTCAAGTAATTCTTTTGTGAAAGCCAAATCTTCCTATTACTTCTATCTCGGTGAATTTGCATCCCTAGAATCTTGTTTGCTGATCCCAAGTCCTTCATTTCAAATTCCCTAGCTAGTTGTGCCTTCAATTCTTCAATATGATCTTTGTTGGGTCCTGCAACCAACATGTCATCCACATACAACAGCAATATAACAAAATCGTTATCACCAGACCTCTTAAAATAAGCACAAGGGTCTGCATTAAGTCTATTGTATCCAATGCACATAATGAAGGAATCAAATCTCTTATACCAACACCTCGACGCCTGCTTTAGACCGTACAGAGATTTGTTCAACCTGCAAACCAAGTTCTTCTTTTCTTTTTCTTCAAATCCTTCAGGCTGGAGCATGTAAATCTCTTCTTCAAGATTTCCATGAAGAAAAGTTGTTTTAACATCTAGTTGCTCTAGATGTAAGTTCAATGTAGCACACGTTGCCAAAACTACTCGAACTGTTGTTAGTCGAACCACAGGAGAAAATATTTCATTGAAATCAATACCTTCTTTTTGAGCATATCTTTTGACCACCAATCTTGCACGATACCTCTCAACTTGATCGTCACCATTTCGCTTGATTTTGAAGACCCATTTGTTACCAATTGGCTTCCTTCCTTGTGGTAGTGGCACAAGGTCCCATGTATTATTTTTATGAAGGGCTTCGATTTCCTCTTGCATCGCCATCATCCATAGTGAAGCATCTGAGCTGTTTATTGCCTCTTGGTATGTTGATGGCTCACCGTCCTCTGTTAAAAGGCAGTATGCAATATTACCTTCTATAACATAATCTGAGTGCCAATTGGGACGTCTTCTCACACGATCTGATTGACGAGTTCTTGGAGTTTCAGAACTCTCTGGTTCTTGTTCATCATGTGCTGGTTCTGCTTCAGAAGAATCTCCTTGTTCAACCTCCTTTTCCACATGTATATGTGTAGTCTCTGACTTTTCAGCGCTATCATCGTCTTCTTTTCTTTGTAGCTTATCTTCTACAAAGATAACATCCCTGCTAATGATCACTTTGCGGGCAGTGGGATCCCACAAGCGATACCCCTTGACTCCATCAGCATACCCCAAGAATTTGCATTTCCTGGATTTTGGATCCAGCTTTGAGATTTCTTGGGAGTTGTACATCACGTACACAATACTTCCAAATACATGGAGGTTTGAATAATCAGCTGGTTTACCAGTCCACATCTCCATTGGTGTCTTCAGCTCTATTGCAGTTGATGGAGCTCGATTCACCAAATAACAGGCGGTATTGACTGCTTCTGCCCAGAATGATTTTTCTAGGCCTGCATCCCTCAACATTGCTCGTGTTCTTTCTAACAAGGTTCTATTCATCCGCTCTGCCACTCCATTTTGTTGAGGAGTGTTCGCCACTGTGAACTGTCTTTTGATGCCTTCTCTCTTGCAAAAGTCATCAAATTCTTCGCTTGTGTATTCTCCTCCATTATCTGTTCTGAAACACTTGATCTTATTTCCAGAATCAAGTTCCACTCGCGCTTTGAAGTTTTTGAAAGTTGCAAACACATCTGACTTCTTCCTAATAGGGTACACCCAACATCTCCTGGAGTAGTCATCAATAAATGAGACAAAGTATTTTGCTCCACCTAGGGATGTGACCGGTGCTTGCCATACGTCAGAGTGAACCAATTCTAGAACACTTTAGCCTCTAGAATTTGATGTGTTGAATTTCAACCGGTGTTGCTTACTTGTTATACAATGCTCACACAAAAGAAGTGATACCTTTGTTAAGCTGGGAAGTAGCTTTTGCTCCACAAGGACTTTCATTCCTTGTTCTGACATGTGTCCAAGTTTCTTATGCCATAGCATTGCAGAATCTGAACTACATGAGGCAACATAAGCTTATTCTTCTAGCAAAGTCTCTCCCTTCAGCATGTACAAGTTTGCAGCTATCTTTTCGCCTTTCAGCACCACAAGCGCTCCACGGAGCACCTTCATGATTCCTTTTTGTGTTTCAATCTTGCTTGCATTATTATCCAACAATCCGTAGGATAATAAATTTTTCTTCAGGCCTTTCACGTGCCGCACATCTCGAACAACTTTAATTGTTCCATCATACATCTTCAATTTGATGGTTCCCACGCCAACGATATCTAAGGCATGATCATTGCAACTATAAACAGATCCTCCTGAGACAGGTTCATAATGATGGAACCATTCTCTTCTTGAGGTCATGTGATATGTTGCTCCTGAATCAATGAGCCATATATCTGCAAATCGTTTTCTTCCTTCCACGGTGGTTGACGCTTCACAGCATAGAGCATCTCCATCATCTGAAGTGTTTGCGGTATTGCCTTGTGGATTGGAGTTTTTATTGAGACTCCAACAATCCTTCTTCAAGTGACCCTTCTTTCCACAGTGGTAGCACTTTAAATTCTTCTTGCTTCTCGACTTCGATCTACCATGTTTGTGACTGCTGCTTTGGCCACGTTCTGTTGATCTCCCTCTCATCGTTGTCAATGCCTCTGCTTGTTGCAGATTTACTTGTCCGTCTTCCTTGTTCTTGCGCCGATTTTCTTCTTGTAGAACAGCAGCTGCAACGTCATCGAAGACTAGACTGGTGACATTATTGTTTGTCAAGTTGATGATGAGTTGATCATACGAATCCGGTAGACTTTGAAGTAGAAGTTCAGCACGTTCTTGTTCTCCTATTTTACAGCTTAAGGATGTAAGCTGAGAAAATAAGGTGTTCAGTGTATTTAAGTGCTCTGTCACTAAAGTAGATTCTGGCATACGGAGAGTGTACAATTTCCTTTTAAGGAAAATTTTATTGTGCAACGATGTGGCCTCGTACAATTTGGTGAGATGATCCCATATCTCATCAGCTGTCTTCTTCTCCTCGATGCTTGACAATACTTCATCTGCTAATGCTAGATGAAAGTTTGCCATAGCATTTTCGTCCATATCGTTCCATTTGTTGTCATCTGCGAAATCCACCGGCCTTTCATTGATAGCCGCTAGACACCCGTCTTTTCTCAAGATGGCATTCATCTTCAATTTCCACAGTGAGAAATTTCTCCCATTGAATTTTTCAATATCAAATTTCGTTGTCATAGCTTCTATTACGGATAGCTCCCACTATTTCACTATCGTGAATAGTTCTCTGGAACCTTCAAAGAATGGGTAATACCTTCTTACTTTCTTATGTTGGAGGATCCACCTTTTGGTGGCAACCACAAAGACAATAAGCATATATTACACACTCTAATCTAGCTCGGATACCAATTGTTGCGGAAGACGGCTATCGGATAGAGCAAAATCGCAACTGATAATTTGAGAAAATAAAATTGAAGATAAAAGAGGCACAAAATTTACGTGGAAAACCCCTAAAATATTTAGGGTAAAAACCACGGGCAACGGTAGAAGAATTTCACTATGAGAAAATAGAAATTACAACCTCTCTCGATCTACCAAGGAGAAAACAATGATAATTCTCTCTAGATAAAAAGGAGAAAACAACTCTCAAGAAACTCTCTAAAATCTCTCTAGTATTGGAAGAAAGCTAGAATGCTTTGGGATGATTTTGAAGCTAAATGAGCTAAGGTATTTATAGTTGAAAACTAAGGACTAATTTGTAAATACCTTAAAGTTTAATGACTAAATTTTGATTTAGCCATTGTCCAAAAAATCAACAAAACAACTCATTTTTTTCGGTGCATTTAATATGCACCTTTCGGTGCTTAGTCAACAAAATGCAAAGGTGTTTATAGAAGGAGAATACCAAACTTCGGAGCTGCTCGAGGTTTAAAACTGAAAAAAGAAATTAAAATAAAATTTTAGTTTTAATTGAGATGTTAAATAAGATATTCTCTATTAATTTAATATGTCGTTATTTTAATAACATTTAACAGTAGATATTATTTTTGAACAAAAATTCAAAATTTAATATTTATTTTATAAATTTTAAAAATTTAAAGACAAATAAGATAATTTTAGCAAAATTGAATTATAATTTATGAATTTTTATCATATTTTATATGTAGTGTATATAAGTGCATGCTATTAATGGTGTATATCAATATGTGACATTCATTGTAGATTCATAGTAGTAAAATATACATTAATTTTTATACCGAGTTAGTGTTATGAATTAAAATAATAAAAACTTATTGTTTTAAAATTGTCATGGCTGAAGGCGAAATGGAGAGAGAATTCGGGGGAATATTGGAGTTAGGGTTCACTGATTTCGGAAATTTGGGAAATTAGAATTAAGGGTTGGAGTCGTTAGGGATTGGGAAGGAGATGAATTGGGACGAAAGGAAAGTGATCAGTAAAAAGAATAATGGGGCTAAGGAATTATCTGATGTAAATGTTGGGGAAAGGATTATGGATCAGCCCAAGAGAGAGGTCCAGATTGGTGAATCAGCTGAAGAATTCACTACCCAAGAGAACAACCCACCTACGGAGCCCACTGAGAATGTCGTCGGAAGGAATCCAGCTAAGGAGTAATCTGTTATGCTACCAGACAAGAACATGATTTTTAACATGTTGAAAACGTTAATGTATTTATTTTATAATAATAAGTCTTAGTTTTATATTTTTGAAATTGTATTGCCCATTATTTTAATTTAATAGTATTGAACATGTAATCTAAAACGTGGCATGCTGTTGGCAAAGTAGGGGTGGAGATTCGCAACTAAAAAAAGTGCGCTATGGAGAAAAGTTATTGTTTCGAAGTATGGGGAGCTTAACCAAAACTGGAGAATGAATCTTTCGGAGTCAAGGAATATGTCAACTATTTGGAGAGGTATAGTTAAAAATCTGAAAAGCTCTAAAATTGCTAGTTGGATGGGAAGCGAGTCTTTTCGGTGGTTGATTGGGAATGGTAAAGCTGTACTGTTTTGGGAGGATTTATGGTGTGCTAATAAACCTCTTAGAATTGTGTTTATCCGACTCTATAGGCTTGCTATTAACAAAGGTGTGGTGATGGCTAATGTGGCTGTGAATGGGAAGTTTGAAACTATTCAATAGGAAAATGTTTTCTGCAGGCCTCTCCTTGAAAGGGAACTCAAAATGCTAGACGACTTAACGGAAGCGTTAATCGATGTTGCACTATCTCCACACTGTGTGGATCCATGATTGCACTGGGCTGTTTTCTGTGAAGAGTTTAACTAATCTGATCGTGAATGCTGGAATAGAGTTTTCGATCTCCAAGAACAACGGTCATCATTTCCAAGGTCTTAAATCATAGTTAAGAATCCAATTCATTTATTAAGCTAAATAAATAAGTATTGTAGACACCCTTTTTTTTTATTTTTTTTGTCAAAGTTAAAAAATATTATTAAATTATTATTATTATTATTATTATTATTATTATTAGTATTATTAAGTGTATTTATATTTTTGTGCAGGCCAAATGTGGTCCAATTATAAGCAACCCAACAGACCCAGATCAATAACAGTACCAAGCCTCTCCACCGACGAGTCACTAAGGCTAGTCACCTCTGAGCAAGTTGAAACATCATCATCACCATGTCGGCCACTGAACAGCAAAAACAAACAAATAATATCAGCAAAGTCAAAAGCATATCACCTAAATTATACCTAACCTGTCAATATCCTACCAAAAACGAAGAAAATGCAGATGCATCCATTAAGATTAGGTGGAGATATCAACCATAAAATAGGCAGAGGATTAGAGAAAAAAAAGGGGAGATATCAGAGAGCATTCGAATAAAAAAAAAGATTGAAAGAGGGATTGGGGAAAATCCTGGCAAACGACACACTGTAAACTCTATATTCAAGCAATAACAAGGGTATCAATTATTTACTATTTTTCCTATTATTTTCATCATTTTTAATGCATTTTTCTTTTGATTGTTCACTTTAAATCCTTGCATGTTCGATTAGGTTGAGTAAAATTTCTTTTCGATTCTCTTAGGGTATGGAAATATATATATATATTAAAAAAAACCAACATAGATATACATTTTTATTGTTTTCGAATATAACTTAGTTGCCCACAAATAACAGAAAATAATATGAAAAATAATTAGAGAGGGGAGAGTACAAGAAAAAAAAAAGAAAAAACTGTGAGAAAATACTGAAAAAAATCCATTCGAAAAGCTTACTTTAAATCGAAAAGAAAAAAAAACCCCGAAAGAGTAGGAGTAGGGGTGTCGTTTAACTCCTCAACGGATCCTATGACAAAGGCCATGGTGAATTCCATCTTGTGCCTTGTCTGCTAGAAAGAGAAAGAAAGGAAAAGATGAGCTAGAGTGTAAAACGGCAAGAGGGGAAGTAAAGAGGAAAAGGAATGTGGCCTAGGGATTTAGCAAATGGGAAAATACACAAGGATATTGTACTGTTTTGGATAGTAAGGTTCCATACACCTAGCTTATGGAATAACCACACGTTTAATCCCTGTTGATTTGTATCCATACCTTATAGTCATTAAATGAAGTCTTATTTATCTTATTTTGAGTTTTAACATTTCAGTTTTATATATTATAGTCCTTAGATCAATATTTTTGTATTTCTAATTTTTCTCCATGCTTTATCCGAATTCAATTTCAGTCCTAACTGGTAATGTAATTAGTTTCTGTTTGTTTATACATTTGATTTTTAATTTTCTGCATGTTTCTTTTTAGTCCTTATGCATTTGTATCCTTATTTCAGTCATAAATTAAAGTTATGTTTTTTTTAAGTTTTTTTTAATATTATATTTTAGTCACACTATATATGTTATATTATTATTTGTTATAATGTTCGTAATTATTGTATCTTAGTCATTGATTATATTGTTATAATATTTTTGGTTATGTTCAATTTAACCACTAAATTTTTAAATATCCTATTTTAGTCATGTTATTATTAAAATTATTTGTTTCAATTCGACCATATATATTATACATATTTTTTTCCTTAATATAATCGGTATATTTTCATCAATATTTAAATTTCATCTATGTTGTGCATATTTAATTTTTAAAACCTTGAGATGAGCACCTAGGCTATTTTTTTTTAGTTTTAGTGGCACATTTTTAAATACTTGATATCAATCAATTATTTAATTTCACCACTATACGAGGTCCACCATTATTTAGAAGCATTCATTCCATTTTGGATGTATTTGCTTGTTTGGTTTTGCTATTGTTTAGATTCTTTGTTAATTATATGTTTAATATTTTACTATTTATGTTGAGTTTTTAATTTACTTTATTTATCTAGTAAGAATTAATATTATGATATTTGTGTGTGTATATATATTACTTAATACGTATTAATAATAAATTTTAATTATGATATTTTGGTTGAACTTATTATATTTTAGTTCGTTTGACATATACATTTCCTTAATATATATACTCAAAAATGGTCTTCAAATTTATATTTTTATTATTCTACTCTTTAATTTTGTTTGTGTCATTTTAGCCTTTTAATTTTCTAATTTTGTTATTTTGATTCCTAAAGTTTTTTATTTTGGTCTTTATAAGTTTAATAATTTTTTTGCTATTTTGTATTTAGATTTGTAATATTTATTTGTTTACTCCAGTCCTTTGAATTTCCTCATTTAAGTTATTAATTTAAAGCAATTAATTAATATTAATAAATGTATCTATTTTAACTTGATATTTGATTCAGGATTTTCACTATTACGACAACGTGTAAGCGAAACAGTACCCTTTTGGGCGCTGTGGGGGTGCTATCCTTCCCCACGCGTACCGACTCCCGAACCCGTTTTAATCGAATCTTTGGTAAATGCTGACCAGCTTTTGTCTTAAAATGATTTTTCTTAAATTGTTTTTAAAAGACGTTTTTAGGTATTCGACCTACCCAAAGGTTAATGGCGACTCTTTTTAATTCTTTTTAATTTATTTCAAATTACTCCAAAATCACCCATTTTCCAAAATTAAAAGTCGTAACAGTTTTTAAAACAATTAAACGATTGTCCCCGCCAGAAAACGGTTACGACAGCTTGGCGACTCTGCTGGGGATCTTTTTTAGAGAGTCTGTAAGTCGCTTACACATTGTCGTTTGGTAGAATTATGAGTTCGAGTCTTTAGTTACTTATTATCCTTTTATTGAAGTTTTTAATTGCTTCATTTTATTATTTTTACTAACATTTTTATCTTTGTTTTCAGATTTGTCCAAAGTTTTGTCGAATGATGTTTTCCTATTGAGTCAAAGGGTTGAATGTTCCTCCTCACCACACGTCACGAGCATTTGCATAACATAAGCTCTATACCCGAGCTCCGAACCTTTCTAAGTGGGGGCGAAAGCGACGCCTTCGTGAGAATTTATTCTCCGTGCAGGCCTAGCAAGTAACCTTCGGGATTCATATACCTTATGTTTTCGTGAGAATTTATTCTCCACATATACATAAGGGAATGTATCCTCTCGAATTGAACTCGATCCGTTTAAGCCTATAATGGGTGAGGATTGAGGGTTTGGCAGCCCAAGGGGGCACTAACATCAAGGACAATTCGAGTACCTTTTTCTGTTAGAAACGCAACTACGCATATAGTGAACCGTAGAACGATCACCTGAGGTATAGATATATCGAACCTATGTCTGTCAGTAGGTACCCAAAATAGGTGTACAAAGGAGGAGCGTTTTCTGAACCTTTTCTTTTTTACTTTAATATTGTTTAATAACAGCATGCGAACTAGATACCATGTGGTTAGGATTAATTTATTGAAAAATCATTGTGGGTATATAACATGTTTGGGTAGATATCATGACGGGGTAGGTGTTATATTCATCTTTAAATGAAATTTTTATTGGTATCAATTTTCTTACTTGTGCTAATTCATTTTTATTTTTTATGTTTTTTTTGTTATTTGCATTGCATCATTCAAGATTAAGGGTGTTGATCTTCAGTTAATCGTCAATTTGGAAAGCTTTCATAATGGATGAAAGGATTTAAATCAAGTAGTTCAAAACTCTGAGGTACGACAGTGGGCTGAAGCATTGCAAAGATTGGAAGGGGGCAGTTTGCCAGCTGATCAATGTCAGATTTAGGGGTTATGCTTCCGTTTCTCTTAAAAGAAATGACACCAGGACTTACGAGACATTTGGGAAAAATGGGAGTCGAGTAAGAAGAGGCAGTTTACCAGTGTTATGGGATATTTCCTATCTGCTATATGTTGATATAGATGATGAGTTGATCCGAGCCTTTATTCAATTTTGGAATCCAGGGTACAATTGTTTCACTTTCAATAAAGAAGACATGGTTCCTACCATCGAAGAATATATTGCCTTGTTGCGCATAGAGGATGCTCAGAGAATCGGATTTATTCCAAGTCCATCAAAACTCAACCCTTCAGAATCAAATTAGCCAAAATCGCAGGAGTACGTGAGGAATGGGTGGTTGCTCGTAAACAAAAAGGGTGAAAGTGAAGGCATTTCTTGGATTGCTATTAAGGAATCATTCAAGTCATCCTGACGAGAAGGTGCGATTTGACCTCTTTGCACTGGGTATTTATGGCCTAGTCATTTTCCCAAAGGCCTTTGGATTTATTGAGTCTGCAGTTGTGGATTTATTCGAGCAATTACAAAAAAGGGTCAACCTTGCTCCTGTAATTTTAGCAGAGACTTTTTGATCCTTGAATGCTTGTCGAAGGCTTGGAGGTGGTCGATTTTCAGGATGCGCGCAATTACTATATGTCTGGATCTGTAGCCACTTCTGGAAAATTGAAAAAATTTCATATCATCGGTTTAGTACAAGTTACTCGCCTTTGAGAGAATTTCTAGAGAAAGATTGGCCAAAAGGAGTCTAAAGAACATGTGGATAGATGCCCTTAAGAATATGCAAGACAAGGATATCGTTGGCGTGCCCTTGGCAAATACAAAGTGAGTCCTCTATAAGTGCGGTGACTATAATTGGGTGATGTTGCCTCGGTTTATGGGGAGCATTGGGTACGCACCACTTTTGGTTATGAGGCAATATGGTGGCCATCAATTTATCCAGTCACTGCTGGACTGCACTCATCTGAGTTGTATTCTACGGGAACAATTACAAGAAAAACATCTCGAATGCAGTTAGGGATGGAAGAAGACTTTCTGTACTAGAGTCGATGCAGCCAAGGTAATGTTGACGCCAAATTATGAGGAATGGAGGTCTATAAGAAAGAATGAAAATATTCCTCTACCTGACCAAAGTAAAGATATAACTATGGAGGAACGAATTCAGATAGTCCCATGGAGATAGAGATCTTAAGAGCAGAATTCGAAGCTGAGAAGAAGGTTGGTCGAAAGAACTAGAAGAGATTCGACAAGACAATTCATGTTGTATTGATGTTGACTTTCATGCCGCACAATTTGCAATGCTAAGAAAGAGAAAAGAAAAAGTAGATTCGGAGTTGAAAATCTGAAGAAGGGTTCTACAAGCTGCAAAAAATCTGGATAACAATTGGGTCAAGTAGAGCATCAGCCCAGTTAACCAAAAAGTTAAACGAGAGAAACATCGAATAGAGATCGAAGGAAAAAAATGATCGTCTACTCAAGAGCTTGGAGAAAGGGAAAGAAAAAATAGAAGAGCTTGAGCTTGATAAGAGGGAGCGGATCATAAGATACAACGGCCGAGAGTCGCAAAGCTATGGAAGAACTAAAAAGGGAGAAAGATCGAGTCAAAGAGCTAGAAGCTGAGAAGACCATCACGATCAGGGGATTTGAAACTGAAAATAATATGCTTGTCGAACTTGATATTAGAGGACAAAAAATCGAAAGAATTTGATATTAAAAGAAATAGGTGGGAATTAGAAAAGAACACTTCAATACTAGATTCGAAGCAAGACAAGAGACAATCAACAGCTGGATGAAAAGGTGTAGAGATAAATATACAGGTCTTAATCGAAGGATGCAGGAATACAAAAACGAGACTTGAAGAGGATCTGCTCAATATCGGACTAAATCACAGAATTCATGATTATATCCTGCAACTCATCCTTGTTCCGAGGAAGGATTATTAGGACCAAGTAACATTCAGGAAATTATGAAGAGAATGCCTTACTGCGAAATCAAATTCGAAAGCCTGGAAAGCACACTGCAGAGTTGTCAAGTACGAATCACTGAGCTAGAAGGAAATCTCCAGGAACTATTGAACAGTGGCAACATCGCATGATTTCTATGAAGAACAGAGTGCAATAGAAGCAACATGGTAGTCGCGGCTATAATACATGAGTGAAGTTGCCAGATACATTGGGGAATTAGCTGTCGAAGCAAAGGTCATCGAGCATCACATCAATCCGGTTTCTGAGTTTGGAAGAAGATGTCTTGGTTGATTAAGAAGTTGTCGAACTTAATCGGATGGCTAGGCCTTATCTGTAGAAGTGAAACTATTGTGTAATAAAACTTGTGTTCAATGGAAGTTGTTCTATGATAATTAACTTTTTGAGATCAATACCTTTTACATTCATTCTGCATTGCATTTATTTTAAATATTTTGCATTATACATGCATTCATTCATTAAAACTCAAAATAATGTAAAATATAATTTTCAATCATTGAAGAAATGAGAGAGAGATTAAATAAGATGGAAGCAGAGATAACAAATTCGCAAACTGGTCTACTACAAAGGATGGAAGAAATGTTTAAGAAACATGCTATAGGTAGAAGGATCACGGATGGCAAAATAACGTCATCCGAGCAAGATTTATCATATCCTCCAGGGTTTGAACCAGGGGCATCACATCCTGCGGGGTTTACTTCTGATCCCCAGCACCTACCAAGGTTTACACCAGAATCTGGTCTCTCATGGTTTCACACCTGTACACATCTCTGCTCACCCTTCGGTACCTCAAGAAGCACGACCTCATGTATATGTCAGCAATGAGAATCAGCAACACCACATGGGATCTGCATTCCCAAACAATTATCAGCCTGTTACTGAACACTTAACTCCAGATCTAAATGAGTTAGCTGAAAAGGAAAAAGCCAATGAAAAATAACTCAACAGTTGAAGAAATTGGAAGAAATGGTAAAATCAGTAGAAATGATTGAACCGTTCTATGGGTCTGACGCCAGAGAGCTGAGTTTGGTCCCAGACTTGATCATCCCTATAAAGTCAAGGTTCCTGAATTCGAAAAATACAATGGATCCACTTGCCCTTCCTCTCATATTACTAGTTTTGCCGGAGGATGGCTGGCCATGTGAATGATGAAAAATTATTGATTCACTGTTTCAAGACAGTTTAACAGGTTCTGCCGCCAAGTGGTATAACCAATTAACTAGAGCTCACATCAAATCATGGAAGGACTGGCAAAAGCATTCCTAGAACAGTATCACCATGTTACAGATAGCTCCTGATCGGTGGACTCTTCAGAATATGGAAAAAAGAAGTAATGAGACTTTCCGACAATATGCCCAAAGGTGGCGTGATATTGCTGCCCACCCCTTTACTCGAAAAGGAAGCTACTGTAATTTTTGTCAACACTTTGAAAGCTCCAACTTGGGGCACTTGCTTGGAAATGCCACTAAAAATTTTGCTGATTTGATCATCTCTGGTGAGCTCATCGAAAATGCTATAAAAAGTGGCAAGATTGAAGTAGCAGAAGGGTCTAGCTCCAAAAAACCCGTATACTAGAAAAAGGAGAATGAAGTTGCAAGTGTATACCACAAGAATACTGCAAATAGTGTCACAATAACACAATCAAAGGCGGAGAAGAATGACATGAACACCGTCAGAAATGATTTCAAGGGACCTCGCAGAGAGAAAAAGTATCATTCACACCACTACTCGTACCCTATTCAGAGATATACGCTTCATTATTAAAAGCAGATGTGGTACGCCCCTACCGTTTGACTCCTCTTCAACCACCGTACCCTCATTGGTATGACGCAAATGCATATTGTGATTTCCACGATGGAATTGCTGGCCATTCTATTGAGAATTGTTTTGCCTTCAAAAAGATAGTGCAAAATCTGATTAACAGGAGGATTACAGTTTGACACAATAGAAGTAAAAAAAACCCACTACGAATCATGGAGGCAAAGGGATAAATGCAATCCATAAGGAGAATAGGAGGCAAAGAATGACGTTCATGAAATTAAATCTCCCTTCAGTGGGTATTCCAACACTCTGTCAGGCTGGCATGATTCGACAAGATCCTAAGCCAAAGTCCAATGAGTGTGGACACTATTGCAAATATCACCAAGAAGAAGGACATGAAATTCAGCTTTGCCCTGAATTCAGGGGGTTATTACAAAGATTGATGGATCATAAGGAGGTAGAGTTCTTTGAGGAAGATAAGGAAAAAAGAGAAGAAGATGTCTTCATGACAGAAAATTCTGAGCCCGTTCATAGAACAAGTAAGCCAATGGTCATTACTGTGAAACCATCAGCAATGAATTCTGGGTCGTCAACACCAAAAGTTATAATCACAGCTCCTTTACCATTCCCATTTAAAGACACCCGCAAGGTGCCTTGGAACTACACTGCCAATGTTTCATTAATAAGGGAATCTGGTTCGCTAGAGAAAATAAAGGTAGTTAAAGGTGAAGCACCAGGAGGCAACTTGATAACTGAAATAGTGAATGAAGTTGGTCACTTCACAAGAAGTGGGAGGTGCTATTCTCCCGAGATATCAAAAGAAGAAGACAAAGTGAAGAAAAAGGAAAAGTTGTTGTGGTACCGCAGAGAGATATCAACGATGAACCCCCACCAATGATCAATAAGCCGGTAACAGAAACACAAGCTCAAGAATTCTTGAAGTTTCTAAAACATAGTGAATATAGTGTAGTTGAGCAACTACACAAGCAACAAGCACGGATTTCGATTCTGGATTTGTTAATAAATTCAGAGGTACATCGGAATGCTTTACTGAGAGTACTCAATCAAACGTTTGTGCCTGAGGATATACCAGTGAACAAGTTGGATCGAATTGTAGGGCACATAGCTGCTGACAATTACATAACTTTCACTGATGATGAAATTCCTGATGGAGGAATGGGATCGGTAAAAGCCCTCAATATCACAACTCACTGTCATGGTCATGTCTTACCAGGTGTTTTGATTGACAATGGGTCTGCACTAATGTTATGCCTATGGCCACATTACGAAGGTTACCGAGGACAACTCACATATGAGGGCCTACCAAAACATTGTCAGAGCCTTTGATGGAACTCAGCGGGATGTGCTTGGAAAGATAGAGGTACCACTGTTGATTGGACCAACTGTCTACAATATTGATTTTGTGGTGATGGACATCAACCCTTCATATAATTGCTTGCTTGGGAGGCCATGGATTCATTCTGCAGGGGCAGTCCCTTCGTCCTTACACCAAAAATTGAAATTAGTGTCAGATGGTCAGTTGATTAGTATTGGGGCAGAGGAAGAAATTATTGCTTCTGTGACGACTGACGCCCCATATATTGAGATGGATGAGAATGCTCTAGAGTGTTCCTTCAGAGCCTTAGAATTTGTCAATGCTACTTTTTTGCTGAAGGAAACAAGATTCCTCGCCCACGTTTATCTGATTGTACTAAGATGATTGTGCGAGAGACTCTAGGAAAAGGAGCCAAGATAGGAAGGGGTCTTGGTAGATGCCTGCAAGGGACTTTATATCCAAATTTGTCATGATGAAGAGCGATCGCTTTGGGCTAGGATTTAAGCCTGATTTTCAGCAAAGAAAGAAAGAAATGAAAAGAGAGGTGAAATAAGAAGAGCTAGACTAAAAGGAGAGGACATTCCATGGGAGCATATGTCTTTTCCTCCTGATGAGCTCTTTCAAGTTTGGACGAGTGTTTGATATAGAGCAACAGTTAACCAGAGAGCTTGACGAAGAAAAGCAGATGAAAGACAGCAACTTGTTCAATGAAGCTATGGAGGGTTTGGTCATTAACATGATAACTGGGGATGAGTAATACCCAGTACTAATCCTTATACTTGTGCCCGCAGTATTAAGGAATTTTCATAAGGGCAGCTATGTTAACTCTACTTGCTTTCAATAAAAGACAATCTTTTGTTTCTTAAATGACCATCATTATTTTATATTTTCATTCTTTATTCTTATTCTTTACATTCATTTCATAAATTTGGTTCCTCCCAAATATATTCGATTCAATTTTCCCTTTGCAGTGTCACCATATCAATAGCATGAATGTTATGAATTTAATACTGAGATACATTGAGCAACCCATATGTCTGGAAGAAATCAATAAGTGTCAAGATGAGGTAGAATGTGATATCCTAACGAACTATTAAGATGGTAGAAAATGAGGACAAATAGATTTTACCTCACCAGGAAGAAACTGAGGTTATAAACTTGGGAACTAATGATGATAAGAGAGAAGTAAAATCGGCAGCACTTTCTGTTGAGATAAGGCAGACTTGATAGATCTCTTCGAGAATTCAAGGACATCTTTGCATGGTCTTACCAAGATATGCCAGGGCTGAGTACAGATATAGTAGTGCACAAGCTCCGATAAAGCCTGAGTGTAAGCCAGTTCAGCAAAAGCTCAGAAGAATGAAGCCATAAATTTTATTGAAAATTAAAGAGGAAGTGATGAAACAGATTGATGCAGGGTTTCGTCAAGCGGCAAAGTATCCAGAATGGGTTGCCAACATAGTCCCTGTGCCAAAGAAAAATGGTAAAGTTCGCATGTGTGTGGATTACAGATATCTTAATAAAGCAAGCCCGAAGGACAATTTTCCATTGCCTCATATAGATACTTTAGTGGATAACACTGCTGTCATTCGTGGTTTTCTTTTATGGATGGCTTCTCGGGTATAACCAATAAAAATGAACATTGAAGACATGGAAAAAACCACATTTGTGACTATGTGGGCATATTTTGCTATAAAGTGATGCCATTTGGTTTGAAAAATGCTGGGGCAACTTACCAAAGAGCTATGGGACTCTTTTCCATGACATGATGCACAAAGAAATTGAAGTGTATGTGGATGACATGATTGCCAAGTCCAGGACTGAAGGTGAACACATTCAAAACTTGAGGAAGCTTTTCCAAAGGTTGAGGAAATATCAATTGAAACTCAATCCAACTAAATGCACATTCGGGGTAACGTCAGGGAAACTCTTGGGTTTCGTGGTAAGTCAAAAAGGAATTGAGATTGATCCAGATAAAGTAAAGGCCATTCAAGATCTTCCATCGCCTCGTACACAGAAAGAAGTTCGAGGATTCTTAGGAAGGTTAAATTATATATCTCGATTCATTTCACAATTAACTGAAAAATGTGACCCAATTTTCAAATTGCTTCGAAAGAACAACCCCGAAGTTTGGAACTACGAGTGCCAAAAGGCTTTGGAGATAATCAAGGGATATTTGTCTAATACTCCAATTCTGGTATCACCAGTCCCTAGTAAACCATTGATCCTTTATAACGGTCTTTGAAATTCAATGGGATGTGTATTGGGGCAACATGACGAATCTGGAAAGAAAGAGAGAGCTATCTATTATCTAAGCAAAAGTTCACTGATTATGAGAGTCGATACCCGCCAATTCAAAAGCTATGTTGTGCTTTGGTATGGACTACTCGAAGGCTCGGCAATACATTATACCATACTACTTGGTTGATATCTAGCTTGACCCTTTGAATTTTTAATGGAATCACCAGCTTTAGCTGGTAGATGGCTAGATGGCAGATGTTGTTATCAGAATTTGACATTGTATATGTGAACCAAAAAGCAATCAAAGGGAGTGCCATAGCAGATTTCCTTGCAAGTCGTGCCTCAATGATTATGAGTCCTTAAATTTTAATTTCCAGACGAGGATCTGATGTGCATCACAACCAAGGAGGAAACAAATTCAGATGATAAATCTTGGAGGTTGTATTTTGATGGAGCATTTAATGCTTAGGACAAGGAATTGGAGCAGTACTGATTTCCCCAGAAAATGTCTATTATCCTTTTACAAGCAGATTGGAGTTCTTTGCACCAATAATATGGCAGAGTATGAGGCTTCTGTCATGGGGTTAAGAGCAGCTATAGAAGAAAATCAAAGTGCTCCAAGTATATGGAGACTCCTCACTAGTGGTGTATCAATTGCGAGGAGAATGAGAGACGAAGGATCTAAAGTTAGTGGAATACCGAATATTGATCCTTGAATTGGTAAAAGAATTTGAAGATGTCACTTTCAATTATCTCCCTCGAGAAGATAATCAAATGGCCGATGCTTTGGCCACACTTGCTGCAATGTTCCAAGCAAATAGAGAGTTGACATGATGCCAATTAATATGCAATGTATAATACCCGGCACACTGTTATGATATCGAAGAAGAGGTAGATGCCATGGTATTATGATATTTTGCAATACATCAAGCATCAAACTTACCCACAATGTGCGTCTGAGATCGATAAAAAGAAAATAAGGAGAATGGCTGCCGGATATGTATTAGATGGGGAAGTTCTGTACAAAAAGGGAGTGATCAAGTTTGATGAGATGTGGATGCCCGAGAAGCAAAAGGTATACTTGAAGAAGTGTATGAAGGGATATGTGGAACACATGCAAATGGGCTTTCTATGGCCAGGAAGATCATGAGATATGGATACTATTGGGCCACTATGCATTCAGACTGTGTTGATTATGCAAGAAAATGTCACAAATGTCAAATATATGGGGATAAGATTCATACATCTCCGTCACCTTTGCAAGTGATGACCACACTATGGCCGTTTTCTATGTGGGGCATGGATGTCATTGGGACAATTACACCAAAGGCTTCGAATGGACATCGTTTCATATTTGTGCAATTGATTACTTCACTAAGTGGGTTGAGGCTGCCTCGTATGCAAATATCACGAGATCTACAGTTTGTAATTCATAAAAAAGGAGATAATTTGTCGGTATGGATTGCCAGAAAGAATTGTCACAGATAATGCCACTAATTTGAATAACAAGATGATGATAGAACTTTGTACTCAGTTCAAGATAAAACATTCTAATTCAGTGACCTACCGTCCAATGATGAATGGAGCAGTGGAAGCAGCAAATAAAAATATTAAAAGGATCATCACAAAGACCACTGATACTATAAAGATTGGCATGATAAATTACTTTTGCCTTGTATGCATATCGAACTACAGTGCGAACTCGATAGGGGCAACACCTTTCTCTTTAGTATATGGGATGGAAGCGTCTTGCCAGTGGAAGTAGAAATCCCATCACTTCTAATTTTGAAAGAGGTGAAATTGGATGAAGCTGAATGGGTTCAGGCTCGGTTTGACCAATTGAATCTCATGAAGAAAAGAGATTAAAAGCTATTTGCCATGGTCAGATGTATCAGAAACGGATGATGAGAGCTCATGATAAGAAAGTTCATCCAAGAGAATTTCGAGAGGGTGATCTAGTGCTAAAAATATCCTGCCAATTCATAAAGATTTCCGAGGGAAATGGATGCCTAATTGGAAGGTCCATATGTTGTCAATAAGGCCTTCTCTGGGGGAGCGTTGATCTTGGCAGAGATGGATGGAGAAAATTGAAATCCAGTAAACTCAGACTCTGTCAAGAAGTACTATGCTTGAAGAAAAAAAGGAACAAAAAAATATGAAAAATGAAAAAGAAAAAAATGAAAAAAAAATGAAAAATGAAAAAAGAAATGAAAAAATGAAAAGAGAAAAAGGAGGGTTTGAGATGAAAATCCGTAAAGGACATCTTGAAACCAAGGAAGACTTTGAGTTGAAAACCTGAAAAGGCTGCTCAAAAGCATTTGAGATTAGGCATCAGACAACTAATCTTCTTGAGGGTCTGATATTTTGAGAGAAGCTTCATATCTATAGACATTTGGCAATTCTCGAAGTCCTCCAGACAGAAGCTCAACTCATAGTTATATCAAGTGGATTGATTCAGGAACATTCGTGCTAATGATCCATAAGGACATTTGACTTATGGTTTTAAATTTCCATTATTCATGTGATTGCCATAACTTTGTAAATTCAATTTCTTGTCAGAAATTCGAAGTTTGTTATTTCAAGTTCCAATTTTATTCATTCTTCTTATAAGTAGATTGACATGTCATTAAAAAATAAAAGATTTTTGGTATTACTCTGAATTAATACTTCCATATTAGATATTCTAGCCCTAATGATTGAAAATAGTATGATATGACATGGCTAAAGAAAATGCATGTGAGTTGAGAAAAGAAAGCACATTGAAAACACTGATATTTTGATACGCTGACAAAGATGAGCATTTCAAAAGGAAACAGAAAAGGATTTGCATGGGAACGGAGAAATGAGAATTTGCAGAAATAGCCCAAGCAAAATGTGGAGTGCAAACGAAAGGACCAATGACGCATTAAAATGAAAATTTACAGGACCACAAAGTTCATAATATTAAAATGCCATCATGCATACATCAGTAAGCATCTATAAATAGGAACATGCTCATTCATTCATATTCATTGAAATGCTTTGACAGAAATTTAGAGAGAGTCAATAACAATTAAGATTCACCGCAGAAGGAGGTGAACCAACATTTCCAATGGAGAGTTCATAATGAGAAGAACTCATTCGAGGGAGAAGAAGTTCATAATGAGAAGAGCTTGTTCGACTTATCACTCGATTTATGACATTTTGAATCAGTGACACCTCGCTTGAGGGATTGATATTTTCAGGAGAGTTCATAATGAGAAGAACTCATCCAACGAGGAAGAAGAAGTTCATAATGAGAAGAACTTGTTCAAATTCGCATCAACATTTTCAATGGAGAGTTCATAATGAAAAGAACTCGTCCGATAGAGGGAGAAGAAGTTCATAATGAGAAGAGCTTTTTTGACCTATCACTTGATTCACGACATTTCGAATCAGTGACGCCTCGCTTGAGGGATTGACATTTCCAATGAAGAGTTCATAATGAGAAGAACTCATCATAAAGGAGAAAGTTCATAATGAGAAGAACTTGTTCCTTTCAAATTCACCACAGATGGAGGTGAACCAACATTTCCAGAAGAGTTCATAATGAGAAGAACTCGTCCTAAAGGAGAAAGTTCATAATGAGAAAAACATGTTCTTTCTAAGTCCACCGCAAAAGGATTTGGATCAACATTTCCAAAAGAGTTCATAATGAGAAGAACTCATCCACGAGAAAAAAGAAGTTCATAATGAGAAGAACTTGTTCAATCTAACGACGAAGGAAGAATAAAAAAATGGTTGTCTGTTTCGTCTTTGCCCTATTCTTGTTAACACAAGAATGTGCAAAGAGGGGCAGCTGTAGACACCCATTTTTTTTTTTGTCAAAGTTAAAAAATATTATTAAATTATTATTATTATTATTATTATTATTATTATTAGTATTATTAAGTGTATTTATATTTTTGTGCAGGCCAAATGTGGTCCAATTATAAGCAACCCAACAGACCCAGATCAATAACAGTACCAAGCCTCTCCACCGACGAGTCACTAAGGCTAGTCACCTGAGCAAGTTGAAACATCATCATCACCATGTCGGCCACTGAACAGCAAAAACAAACAAATAATATCAGCAAAGTCAAAAGCATATCACCTAAATTATACCTAACCTGTCAATATCCTACCAAAAACGAAGAAAATGCAGATGCATCCATTAAGATTAGGTGGAGATATCAACCATAAAATAGGCAGAGGATTAGAGAAAAAAAAGGGGAGATATCAGAGAGCATTCGAATAAAAAAAAAGATTGAAAGAGGGATTGGGGAAAATCCTGGCAAACGACACACTGTAAACTCTATATTCAAGTAATAACAAGGGTATCAATTATTTACTATTTTTCCTATTATTTTCATCATTTTTAATGCATTTTTCTTTTGATTTGTTCACTTTAAATCCTTGCATGTTCGATTAGGTTGAGTAAAATTTCTTTTCGATTCTCTTAGGGTATGGAAATATATATATATATTAAAAAAAACCAACATAGATATACATTTTTATTGTTTTCGAATATAACTTAGTTGCCCACAAATAACAGAAAATAATATGAAAAATAATTAGAGAGGGGAGAGTACAAGAAAAAAAAAGAAAAAACTGTGAGAAAATACTGAAAAAAATCCATTCGAAAAGCTTACCTTAAATCGAAAAGAAAAAAAAAACCCCGAAAGAGTAGGGAGTAGGGAGTGTCGTTTAACTCCTCAACGGATCCTATGACAAAGGCCATGGTGAATTCCATCTTGTGCCTTGTCTGCTAGAAAGAGAAAGAAAGGAAAAGTGATGAGCTAGAGTGTAAAACGGCAAGAGGGGAAGTAAAGAGGAAAAGGAATGTGGCCTAGGGATTTAGCAAATGGGAAAATACACAAGGATATTGTACTGTTTTGGATAGTAAGGTTCCATACACTAGCTTATGGAATAACCACACGTTTAATCCCTGTTGATTTGTATCCATACCTTATAGTCATTAAATGAAGTCTTATTATCTTATTTTGAGTTTTAACATTTCAGTTTTATATTATAGTCCTTAGATCATATTTTTGTATTTCTAATTTTTTCTCCATGCTTTATCCGAATTCAATTTCAGTCCTAACTGGTAATGTAATTAGTTTCTGTTTGTTTATACATTTGATTTTTAATTTTCTGCATGTTTCTTTTAGTCCTTATGCATTTGTATCCTTATTTTCAAGTCATAAATTAAAGTTATGTTTATTTTGTTTTAAGTATTTTATTTTTAATATTTATATTTAGTCACATATTATATGTTATATTATATTTGACTTTAGTTATAATGTTCGTAATTATTGTATCTTAGTCATGATTATATTGTTAATATTTTGGTTATGTTCAATTTAACCACTAAATTTTTAAATATCCTTTTAGTCATGTTATTATTAAAATATTATTTGTTTCAATTCGACCATATTATATTATACATATTTTTTTCCTTAATATAATCGGTATATTTTTCATCAATATTTAAATTTCATCTATGTTGTGCATATTTAATTTTTAAAACCTTGAGATGAGCACCTAGGCTATTTTTTTTAGTTTTAGTGGCACACATTTTTAAATACTTGATATCAAGAATCAATTATTTAATTTCACCATATATGAGGTCCACCATTATTTGAAAGCATTCATTCCATTTTGGATGTATTTGCTTGTTTGGTTTTGCTATTGTTTAGATTCTTTGTTAATTATATGTTTAATATTTTACTATTTATGTTGAGTTTTAATTTACTTTATTTTTTATCTAGTAAGAATTAATATTATGATATATTTGTGTGTGTATATATATATATATTACTTAATACGTATTAATAATAAATTTTAATTAATTTATGATATTTTGGTTGAACTTATTTATATTTTAGTTCGTTTGACATATACATTTTCCTTAATATATATATACTCAAAAATGGTCTTCAAAATTTATATTTTTATTATTCTACTCTTTAAATTTTTGTTTGTGTCATTTTAGCCTTTTAATTTTCTAATTTTGTTATTTTGATTCCTAAAGTTTTTTATTTTGGTCTTTATAAGTTTAAATATTTTTTTTGCTATTTTGTATTTAGATTTGTAATATTTATTTGTTTTACTCCAGTCCTTTGAATTTCCTCATTTAAGTTATTAATTTAAAGCAATTAATTAATATTTAATAAATGTATCATATTTTAACTTGATATTTGATTCAGGATTTTCACTATTACGACAACGTGTAAGCGAAACAGTACCAATTTTGGGCGCTGTGGGGGTGCTAATCCTTCCCCACGCGTAACCGACTCCCGAACCCGTTTTAATCGAATCTTTGGTAAATGCTGACCAGCTTTTGTCTTAAAAATGATTTTTCTTAAAATTGTTTTTAAAAGACGTTTTTAGGTATTCGACCTACCTAACCCAAAGGTTAATGGCGACTCTTTTTAATTCTTTTTAATTTATTTCAAATTACTCCAAAATCACCCATTTTCCAAAATTAAAAGTCGTAACAGTTTTTTAAAACAATTAAACGATTGTCCCCGCCAGAAAACGGTTACGACAAGTATCAACAAAATTTTTATGTTCATTTAATAAACTAGCGAACACAAACAAACATATGTGTGTTCGATTCATTTATATGCACAAATAAATTCATTTATAAGTTTGTTTATCGACTCGTTTATAAGCTCGTTTATTATTTCATTTATAAGCTCGTTTATCGACTCATTTATAAGTATGTTTACTCAGATCTCCTTTTTCTTTTTCTTTTATATTTTAAATATTGATGAAGATAAATACTAAATTGAATATAAAGTAAAATTTAGAGTTCAAATTGTAAAGCTTATAGAACTTAAGGACTAATGGTATAATTTCACCATTTTTCTTTTACTTGAAAATAAACGGGAAAAGAATGTTGATTTTTGAGCATTAAACAAACATATTTATAAATATTAAATGAACATGTTCTCAAACGTTAAACAAACAAACAAGCACACCTTTAAAAATAAATAAACGAACATAAATCGAACATAAACATCTTCAAAAAAACAAATGAACACGAACATAGATTTATCCATTCAAACAGTTCATTTATATTCCTAGTAAAAATATTAAACCCTTTTCATTTTTGTCTTCTCTTCGTTCTTTCTTCCATAGCAAGCTCCATAAGTCAAGAAAAGTATTATGAGGTTTGTCCATGATTTTCATAGACCCTAATATGTCTCTAGTTCCCCCTACAAACATCTTTGTGTTAAGAAATCTTTGTATTTCTTGTTTGGCTAGGAAAAGAGGTGGAAAAGCATTATAGGGCAAGAAAAAAGGAAGATGCGAGTGATGGTTGAGTAAAGGAATTTTATCTCGGCGTTTTTCCCAAAATATCACCTATACCCTATATATTTCTCTGCAGTAAGGCGCGTCTCCTGCAGCGCGCTTTACACTGATCTGGCGCCACGTGGGGTAAGACGCGCCCTCTACAGTGCGCTTTACGTTGATCTGGAGCCACGTAGGGGTTTAGCGCGGGGTAGGGGCCGCACTTTACCTTTAAATTTGACACGCGACAGAAAGGCGCGCCCTCTGCGATGCGTCAAAAAGGCGCGCCCCCTGCGACGCGCCTTAGGTTTAATTACCCACCTATCCCGGTCGTTCACACCCCCACCCCCTCCCTATAAATACCATCATTCTCAACCACTTTCATCACACCAAATCCTCTCAACTTCTCTCAAACACTCTTATATTCACTTATAACTATTTTAAGGTATATTTTATTATATTTAATATTATATTTTTAATTTATTTAAGTATTTAAAATTTTTAATATGTTATTTAATTAATTATTTTTGCATATATAAAATGGAAGGTGGTCTACTTCGCTTGGATGGAAATCATATATCGCGACATTTTGTTGAAATGGTAACATTTTAATGTTTTAATTTAATATAAAATGGTAACATTGACCCTCATATCTACCTTTTATTAAGGTCAATGTAAGATAGAACCAGACCTTATTGCTGCCTTAGTGGAGCGGTAGAGGCCAGAGACCCCCACATTCCATCTTCCGTGCGGAGAGTGCACGATTACACTTGAGGATGTTTCTATACACCTGTGGCTTCCGGTGGATGGAGATGTGATATCGGGGATGGCGCACGGTTCATGGACTACTTTGTGTCGGGAGTATCTAGGACGTGTTCCGAAAAGTTTTAACGGTGGTCGAATACCATTAAATTGGTTAGATGCCAATTTTCGGGAGTTGAGCGAGGACGCCTCTGATGATGAAGTTAAAATGTATGCAAGGGCATGCATACTGCAGCTGATATGAGGGTTGTTGATGCTGGACAAATCGCTCAACCAAGTTCACTGTATATGGTTGCGACATCTTGGCGACTTTCATCTGGTCGGATCACTAAGTTGGGGCTCGGCAGTTTTGGCTTTCTTGTACAGGGAGATGTGTCGAGCCACTGACTATAGGAAAAATACTATCGGCGGATGTCTCCTGCTGCTGCAGTCTTGGGCATGATATCGATTGCCCTTTTTATGTCCCGTTGTCAAGATAGTAGGTATACGAGATCCACAAAATAGTTATAGTCTTGACGTGTATGCGAGCAAGCTGCTATCACATGAGAGCATGGATACTTCAGAGCTTGAAAAAACCCGTAGTCGCACGTTCTGTCCTGTAGATTTACTCTTAACGACACAGCTTCAATCCCTTGAAGAGGTCACGTCAACTTTGTGACACGAAACATTTCATGTCTTCTAGAGAATCTTGTTACAGACATTCCATTTGATGCAACAATTTTTTTTTGTAGATCTGCAACTAATCTAGGGTAATAGACATGACTGCCTTTCATCCAGGTTTGAGTTTGTCCCCCGAGCTTCACAAAAAGCACCCCCAAATAAAAATATGAAGTTTTTACCAAAGTCGCTATAGGTAAGTGACATGCACCCTTTAAGGTTGAATTGATTGCCTCATCCAAGTTGGTCGTCATGTGTTCATATCGATATCCACCATCATATGCGTTCATCCACATTTCTTTATCGATGAAGCTGATGTAATCGTTTCCTTCATCGTTTTTCGCCCGCGAATCTTGAAGCATTGATTCAAATGTTTGAGGAAGTAGTTCGTAACCTGATCAAAAAATGTATAACTTACTAACTTACTTTCTTTGCAAAATTAAAATGATCGAAAGAAAACAAACTACATCAGTTTCACTTACCCATACACACAATTAATTAACGCTCATCATTCTTCTTGTACCTTCCATGGTAGTTCGCAGCAATGTGTCGGAGATAATACATATGTTGGACAAAGAGTGGTTTCTACATTGGACCCAAAGACTCTGTTGCTGCTTTGATCTCAGCTCCGTGATCTGAAATGACAAAAAAAAATTTCTCTTGATAACATGTGTTCGTAAGTTTTAGAGGAAAAAGCCCAAGAATTTGTATCTTCTCCTTCAACAAGAGCAAAAGCAACTGGAAGAATATTGTGATTGTCATCTTGGACAACTGCCAATAATAAAACTTGCTTGTATTTTCCATACAAGAAAGTCTCGTCGATCTGTACCACAGGCTTGCAATATTTAACAGCATTAACGCACTGTGGGCAAGTCCAAAAAACCCGATAGAATTGGCATCGATCGCGAAGAACTCAATCATAATGGTATGCATAGGAGGTTTCGAAGTCCACAATTTTCCCAGGATTCAACCTCCGCGCCAGCCTAAACCAGCCTGGAAGTTTGTTGAAAGATCCATCCCATTCGCCATGAAGTTTGACAATGGCATTTTGTTTTGCCAGCCAAGCTTTTTTATAGGAGAGAGTACTCATACTGCGATTGTATAGCTGAAATCAACACAGCAACAACTATATGAGAGCTTGCTTTTACCATGGGCATGATGGTTTGGCATATCACTTCAGAGTCCAAGTTGGGATGATCTTGGTTGAGCCCTCCAGCATAACATGTGTAAGGACTGTTGTATATTGTTAGTTCTTATATGTTGTTTTTCATCTTCCTCTTCGATACGCGAACCATTCGATTGCATCCGTTTTCACGTCGGGCACAGTAGCATACATATTTTTCTTTCGTGGACCGATCGACTCTCGATTGAACAGAATTACGAATATTGTAATTTTTTATAGCCATCATCACTTGTTCTTTGCTTGAAAACTCTATGCCTAAAGATAACTCACAATTATTTATTGATGAGTAATATCCATAGTTACCAAGATGAGGCATATCCGTAAATTCTGGACCGTACATTGCACCATAATCAGCTTCATACATGTGTGCTGGAGGGTCAGCTTGTGCCACATTTGAGGGAACTTTATCTACATCATCATCGGAGTTGAATTACGGTGATTCTGGGTGAATGAATAGTCCAGTCTCAGCACCATCCGCACCAGGCTCACGAAGTGGTTCTTCTGATGGAGATGATGGTTCCTCCATGCTCTCCACATTTAGGTCGAAGAACCTACTACTTGCACATCTTCCCCTTGAACTAGAAGGCATATTGACATTGAGATCGAAAAAGCTCGCAATTGAATGCCTCCCCCTAGAGCTTGAAGCCATCGTGTCAAATGAAAACTACAAAAATTGTTGTGTCGATGGCATCTCTATATTAAGGTCAAAGAAATTTGCATATGAATCTCTTTCCCTTGAACTGGACGCGATGTTGTCATACGGATTGTTCGTGGACCCACCTCGGTACATATCGTAAGGAGTTGCAGATGAATGTCTCCCCATTGAAGTTGATGTGACGGCACCATGATGCGGATTTCCCATTATGGCATTAAAATCATTACACATTACTATAGTCGGGATGTCAACTTGATCAACTTGTTCAGTCAGCCCATAGTGGGAGCTTAATGACTACCCCGAACAACACGCACTTGAACAAACTTTGCATACATCTCAATATCGCGTCTGAATAATTACTTTGAGAATCATCCATCATTTCAACATCATCATTGTTCGATAGTTCAAACGATGTTTAAGTTAATGGCAATAATGATGCTGGAAATCTGTACTGCAACGACGACATTCTTCTACTACTTCCAACATGAACCTTCTTCGAAATCTTCGTTATCAACTCCTAAAGAGTTATGTTTCTCTTGAATGATATTTTAACACGCTCATTTGATACGAAAATAACGTCAGTTTCATCTTCTTGAATTTCTCCATCATAATAAATAATAGTTGAAAGTCGCGCCATTCTTAGAATTTAAAAGTGCGACAATATTATATATGCAAAAAAACAACTGAAACAAACATGCTTAAATAAATAATATATGAACGAAAATATAACACAGTAAAATTTTTACACATAAATGTAAATAATTTAAATAATATAATTTTATATTATTATTTGTACTACAAAAATATTTTGACGTATATTTCCGCTTTCCCCTTGAACTGGCACAGAAATTAATTGAAAACAAATAGTATAATATTTTTTCATATAATCATAATAAACAATTAGTATAATAAAAAACTATTATAACAAAATTACCTTATAACGAAAGATCGAATGAACTTCCGAATCAAATATAAGAGGATTGTCGGGTGTTATTTACTGGTTGAAAGGATTGTTGTATTAATTTCTCGATTGAGAGGAAATTGTGAGAGAGTTTACGGGGAGAGAGCTATTTATAGTTGAGAGATGATGCTTTAAATCCGAGAAGTTCGGGTAAATTATGCAAGGCGTGGTCCCTGCACCGCGCCTTGCATTATGCATGTCTGATAATTGAGCATGTGATAATTGAAAAGTGCATCCCCTGCCCCACGCTATAACCCTACGTGGTGTAAGGCGCACCCCAGGGGTTGCGCTTTAGACACGTGTGTCCATGTCAGCATAAGGCGCGCTGCAGGGGGTGCGCCTTACTGCAAAGGGTATTAGATCAGGAAAAATAGTCTGAATGGTGCCTGACAGGGAAATATATAGGGTATAGGTGATATATCAGGAAAAACACCTTTTATCTCTGGATTTTAGCATTACGATAATGTATTTTTAATCTTTTGTGATATCATGTCTTTTATAAATGTAATGTTTTGTATGTGAATTTGAACTTTGAATCATATTGAGTGATACTACATGATTTACGGTTTAGATGACGATTTGATTGTCAAACATATGTTATTAGTGTGTAAAATGATCTCAGGTAACTCCCTTTACCTTTAAGAATCGATTTGAAGTTAAACTAGAGTGTTTACGAGGGTTTTAAGTAATTATCGAGGTTAAAATATGCATTTTTAGACATTTCTAATTTTAAGTATATATGCTTTTACTTTAGGCCTACCCTCATTTTACTCATACTTGACTCTATTGTATCCAATTTTACAGCTATATCTAGTTATTAGATTTTTTTAAATCTAGATACAAAAATATCTGATTTTTATGAAATATAATTAAATTTTAGAATTTAAAATAATTAAACTAGATGAGATAAGTTAAATATACAAGTTATATATAATATAATGATTATTATTTGAATTGAGTAATTATTATTTGATTATAATTGAAATTTTAAATTTTAAAATGTGCAATAATTACAAATAATCAAATTAAAATATAAAAATTAAATGCAACGTTAGTAGAAACTATGAAAGTTTTTTTAACGAGGCACATAGTAATAATTCCCTTTTCATAAAAAATAAATTATACAAACATTAAAAAAAGGGAGAAAGTAAACTAGGGAGCTAAATTAAGCCTCAAATGCAACATTAATATAAAGTATTAACCTTTCAATTACTTGGAAATTCATTACTCATTATAATTTTAACCATATCTGAGATGATAGTAATTTGATTTTCCATGGATGATGGATCTCCACGTTTATGTGATAAGATGCATATTAGACATATATTCTATGATATTTTCCTCATATTTGAATAACTAAAATTGCTTAAATCATGGATTTTAATTATATTTCGTATTTTGTGGATTAGTTTGAAGATTTGGATTAAACAAGTTCAAAATCTAATGATTAGCATGATCTTCACAAAATCCCCAAATTGAGGAGGAAAAATCAGAATTCAAGAAGTTGGCAAGACCAGAAGAGGTTTTCACATAAGGCGTGGGCACGGCTTATTCATCTTGAGATATCGCAGAGAAATCTTCAGTTAAGACGTGAGTGCGCCTTATCAGTCTGTATAACCCTAAATTAGGGTTACAAATTTACAAGGGAAAAAGAATTTAATGACGGCTGGAAGACTCTTTTGAATTATTCTTATCTTTAGAAAAGGATGAGGGCATTTAAAACTCCTATTTTTGTGGTATCTTCTTTAAGGAAACTTCTTTATCTAGAGTAGGAAAATCCTTATAAAAGGGGAGCTAGGGCATTAGTTTTTCATCAAGTTTTTCATTAAGTTTTCTTTAAGTTTTTATTTTTGTTCTTTCAATTATGGGTGGCTAAATACTTTTATTCCAACTGGAGGATAATTGAAGTTTTGATTCTTCAAGGATTGTGAGATCTAAATAATTGTCATTGTTCTTTTACTTCTTGAAATTTATATATCTTCTGTTTTTATTAAGAATTATTGTCTTGATTGATTGTGCAAAGGGCCCGTTGTTCAATTATCAAGTTGATAAATTTCCATTTAGAACTTTAAATCTGTAATTGTTTAAACGTTCTAATATTAGTGGTAAAGTAACATAGTTGATTTTGATTATGTTATGAAGGTATATAACCTAGTCTAAATGAATCGAGCTTGTGTATTCGTTGGCTAGAATTGGTGGTCTCTCTAGTGGTTAATGTTGTTGATGGATTAAATCTTAAAAGCTTGTCTAGGGTTATTCATTAACAAGAGAAATAATCAAAGAGCTCCTCTTGATTATCAAGAAACTAAGGAGAGACAGGTTGTTAGAGCTTTTCAATAACCATAACCAATTTAGTGAAAAGTATAAGATTTTATCATTGCATCTATGATAAATTCTCTTAACCAATTCTGAAATTATACCTTTAGTTGGATATTTGCTTGATATTGATTTCTCTAAATTTTTGGTTGATTTTAAATGCTTTTTATTTTTGATTTTTTATCAATTTTAAAACCCCTTTTATTTGCTTTAATTTTCTTTAAAATAAGTGTACCCAATCCTTGTGGATTCGACCTTACTTATTGCTTCTACAAATTTATATTTCTAAAAGAAAGTATTATTATTTGTTGGATTCGACATCCACCAAATTTTTGGCGTCGTTACCAGGGATTGGTGTCATTTAGACGTATTTTAATGCCCCGTTCTTCTCGTGCAGGTGAACTCTAATACGATCCTGAAATCGAAAAGACCGCTCGCATGTTAAGAAAAGAAACTAACTTGCGCAACAAACAAGCTTCTTCTTCATCATCCCCTGAATCAGAATCTACATTCAACTTGGTTGATTCATCCAACGATTCTGAAATAGAAGGAACAATGGCCAACGAAGAAAGAACTCTAAGAGAATTGGTTGCACCAAATGTGAATTAACAACCGCTCTGCATTGACTACCCAGCTTTGGAGGTAACTTTTGAATTAATATCTGGTTTGATTCATTTATTGCATACTTTTCATGGACTTGAGAATGAAGATCCCCATAAGCATTTAAAGGAATTACATGTGGTATGTTCAAGTATGAGACCACAAAGAGTGACTGAAGAGCATATCAAATTACGTGTTTTTTCGTTCTCGCTAACCGATAGAGCTAAAGATTGGCTCTTCTATTTACATCCTGGTTCTATAACTACTTGAACCGAGATGGTGAGTGTAATATTCCAAACTTGGGGTTAGTGACTAAATTGTAAAGTTTCATAATTCGGTGACTAAAGTAGAAGAATTGAATAGTTTAATGATTTATCTGGAAATATTTCCTGAAATTTGCTAGTAATTATTAAAGGAATTAAAGGGCAAAATGGTCATTTGACAAGGAAGATTTTTATTTATCTTTATAAGATAAGGGAACCACGTGGGAAGGAAAGATTTCTCCAGAACTCTTCTCACTTCTTCTTCCTCCTCCACGTGAGAGCTCAAGCAAAGGTAAGATTTCTTGTTGTTGATTATTAGCTGAAATTTAAGGATAAATTTTGATTATTAGGTGATAATTAAGCATAAGAAGAGCTTAAATTATCTTGAAACAATAAGATGAAGAGAAAAGAGGGAATTAAAGAAAATAGATGAATAAGTGAAATTTTGAAAGAGGTTTCTTTAATGAGGTTTTAGAGTGAATTTGACTTGTCATCAATCTAATTAACATGTATGAAGTGTTAGAATTGGATTTGTAACATGTTAAAATTTGGGTATGATTCTTTAATTTCTTAAGGAGAATAGGATATGGAGGTTAAAGAAGTGATTATTGAGTAGAAATGAGTGCAAATATGTATATGTAAGTTAGGAATATGAAAGGGGACAAAATATGAAGCATTTGAGTTGAATTAAATGGATTTTTGGGCTTAAAATGCAAATTCTGGACAAGGTGTATCGATGCACATTGAATGTGCATCGATACACTCTTTAAAGAAGAAACATAGAATGCAAATGGTGCATCGATGCATAAGGAGTGCATCGATGCATCCCTTTAAAATAAAAACATCGAAGGTAATTTATGTATCGATGCATGGGTAGTGCATCGATGCACATGTTAAAGAATGCATCGATGCACTATAGAATGCATCGATGCACTATAGAATGCATCGATGCACTTCAAGGGGAAATTGAAATAGACATTTCTTTTGGTCTAAGAAATGATAGATTAGAATATATCAATTGGATACTGATATGTGTCAATGTATGATTATATAGATATCGAGCACGAACAAGTTCCGGAACGATTATCAAGTCAAGATTTGATCGAAAGAAATGAAATAATAAAAGTGGATTGGAACTTAGTGAGGCTCAGGTGAGTGCATATGATTATAGTATATCATTATATGGAAATTTGACTTGCGACGAGTCTATTTCCATGTTCTGATTTTATGAATGCATGAAAATAAGTATAGTTGGCAGCCGTTAGTATATGAATATGTATTGTTATGTTCTTTTCTATGATATGATTTATGTGATGATGTGACTCCGTAATATAAGTTATATGAACATAAACTATGTAAATAATAATGACTTATGTAATGATAAGAGAAAGTGATATAAGCTATGTGGTATAGATATAAATGATTATATGAACATGTATTATAAGTTATGTGAAGAGGATTTATGTTTTTATATGTCTATGAGAAGTATGTGCTATGTGATGAATATATGAGCTATGTGATCCTATGAGAATATGAAAAGAGCTTATATGAACATGTGATATGAAAGTGTATATGTGAAATGATATAAATGAAAATGCCCATGTTATGTGTATTGAGAGCAAGAGGTATAGTTGGCATGCCAAGAGTCAAGGGTCTACGCGGTCCTTCGGGACATATGTGTTATATGTAGTCCTTTGGGACATCTATGTGGTCTTTCAGGACAAATTCTACGCGCCCCTAGTGGGAATTATATGAGCTGTGGTGACAACATAGTGCACAACCTCAATAGACTCACATATCCACAGTTCTCACATGTGTACATGGGTTAATAAGAGATAATATTGAATACAATGTATGTTTTGGGATATGAATTATATGACATGATATATGTGTGTTAGTGATTATTGTATATGTTATAAGATATATGATTGTACAAATGGTAATTCTAAGATCATATGATAAAAGGAATCAATGATAATGATAAGAATGAAGATGATGATACAGTTGCTTGTGTGTATGTATTTTATAATAGGATATATGCTTTACATGACATGATATATATGTGTGTGTTATATTGCATACGCGAGTACATGTTAAAGTATATGTGAATGAGTATAATTGATTGACATGATGATATAATAACAAGTCTATCAGATATATAATATGGACATAAAAGATCATAAGAACAGGAGATAAGAGATATGAATGATAATGACATATATGTATGTATGTATTTGTTACACATAAAAGTATATGAGTTGTAAGAAATGATAATAGTAATTGTTTATGCATGATTACTAGTAAATGTTTACATTATATGTTTATTGCCTCACTAAGTCATAGACTTAGCGTGTAAGTGATTTACACGTAGGTTTCGAGAAGAGTAAATAACAATGTGGAGCAAGACAGGTCAGTTCTTCTTACCAAAGGTCAGATCAGAAGAAAGGTGAATAATGTGTATTTTAATATATGAAGTTCTAGTTGGCATGTATTCAAAATGATATATTGTATAAGCTTTGAATAAGTTATATGGATAAAAATTTTAAATCACTCACTAATTTATACAAGTAAATGTTTTGAAAAGGTCAATGTGACACATCGGACTCAGATCCGGGTCGGATACGGATTGGGGGTGTTACAATGAGTATGTTTCTTGATAAATTTTTCCCTGCTTCAAGAGCCGCTGGCATTCGAAGGGAGATATGTGGAATAAAACAAAAAGATACTGAGACCCTTCACGAGTATTGGGAACGATTCAAACGACTGTGTGACAACTGCCCTCAACATGGGATTTCTGAGCAACTTCTTATCCAATATTTCTATGAAGGACTACTACCCATAGAGAGGAAGATGATGGATGTAGCCAGTGGAGGTGCCATAGTGAATAAGACTCCTCACGATGCTAGGGAATTGATCTCTATCATGGCCGCCAATTCACAATAATTTAGTTTTAGGCAAGACACATCTCCAAGAAAAGTGAATGAGGTAGGTTCGTCTTCCATTGAATATTAATTATCGCATCTCACCTCCCTTGTTCAGCAACTAGTTGTAGGAAAAACGCAGCAAGTGAAAGCTTGTGCGATATGTGTTGCAATCGGTCACCCAACTGACATGTGCCCTACACTTCAAGATGATTCTCATGAGTATGCCAATGCAGTTGGAAGGTTTCCTAATCCTCCATAAAGGAAATATGATCCTTGCTTAAATACCTATAATCCAAGATGGAGAGATCATCCTAACCTTAGCTATAGACCAAGACCATCGCAATTCCAGCGTTTTCCACTTGAGCAGTCTTCTTCAAAGTCAGGTATGTCTCTAGAAGAAATTGTCAAATCACTTACAACTAATACACAACAATTTCAACAAGAGACAAGAACAAGAACACAAAATTTGGAGAATCAAATGAGTCCATTGGCATCCTCCGTGAGTCGGTTAGAATCCCAAGGTAAGTAACCTTCACAAACCATTGTTAATTCAAAGCAAAATGTTAGTGCAATCACATTGAGAAGTGGAAAGGAGTTGAAGGAACCTAGTCTATTGGTACATGGGAGAGCCTTAGAAGAAGAAACTGAAAAGAAAGTTGTTGCTCCTCAAACTCAGAAAGACCAACCTAAAGGACTCAAAAGCGAAAAATCGAAGGAATTTGTCATAAATCCTCATTTTCCCTCTAGATTCGCTAAGTCCAACAAAGAAGCAGAAGAGAAAGAAATTTTAGACATTTCGCAAGATCGAGGTAAATATTCCTTTACTTGATGCAATTAAACAAGTACTTCGATATGCTAAAGTTCTTAAAGAATTGCGCACCAACAAGAGAAAGCTTAAGGGTAATGAAAAGGTAAGTATGGGGGAGAATGTTTCAGCTGTCCTCCAGAAAAAACTACCCCCTAAGTACAAAGATCCAGGTATGTTTACTATTCATTGTAAACTCGGTAATGTTAGGATTGGGAAAGCAATGTTAGATCTAGGAGCCTTAATAAATATCATCCATGTTTTTATTTATTCATCTCTGAATGTTAGTCATTTGAAAGAAACATGAGTGATTCTTCAACTTGCTGATAGATCTAATGTATATCCTGAGGGAGTTTTAGAGTATGTTTTGGTGCAAGTTAATGAATTGGTTTTTCCTGCAGATTTTTATGTGCTTGATATACAAGAAGATGATTCTTCTAAATCAACATCAATTTTGTTAGGAAGTCCATTTTTAAAAACAGCTAGGACAAAAATTGATGTAGATGATTGTACACTTACCATGGAATTTGATGGTGAAATTATTAAATTCAATATTTATGACACTATGAAATGTCCTAGTAATGTGTCATCTATTTTTGTCATGGATGTTATTGACCCTCTAGCACAGGAAACTTTTGATCAAAATGAAGATGATAAGTTGAAAGATACGCTCAACATGAATTTCACTTCTAAAGGATTGAAGGGAATCATGAAAAAGTCTGTGTTGGATCTTGATTTACAAGATACAATCCAAGAACTAGAATCACTCAAACCCATGAGGTATGATGTATTTTATATTGAGTCACCTCTTTCTCACACCAAGCTTCTTCCTTCTCTTGTACAGGCACCAAAATTGGAAACGAAGCCTTTACCAAATCATCTGAAGCATGTATATTTAGGAGAAGAGGAAACTATTATGGTGATCATTCCTAATAAACTCTCTCGCTTGGAAGAAGAAAAGTTGATTCGAATACTTAGAGAGTACTAAGAAGCTATTGGGTAGAGAAAAAAAATCTCTATTGTTGAAACACAAAGTTTGGATACATGTCAAATATTTAAGGTCAATGATCATCGTTTGAAATATTTTTATGAAGGTTCTTTGGTGCATACTGCTGGTCAAACCATTTTAGAGTACCCAACTTAGGATGATTGAGAAACTACAACGTCTAGCCAAGAATGTTAAAGAAATGCGCTCTTGGGAGGTAACCCAATTTTTCTTTTTTTTCAATTTCTATTTTCATTCTTTTTATTTTATTTTATTTTTCCCTTAATTTTTGGAGTACAATTAATCTTGTTTTCCTCTTTAAGTCAGAAGATGAATTTTTGTAACCCGTGGGAATGCCTTACAAAAGCAGAATTATTCCTAAAGTCTCTCACTATCCAGAAGATGTTTTTGTATAAGACGTGCCCACGTCTAAACTCAACACCAATTATGGTTCAGGAAACAAGATTCAAATAAACTTTTTAAATATAAATGTGCCTTATCTTTTCTTTATTTTCTGTGCTCCTTCAGAGGAATACGTGTCACCAGCCGTCATCTCTATTCCACCTGACCCACGCCTCTGCTCAGTCCGAGAACCAACCCAGCCAACGAACAACACCTTCACCCCCCAGCTCGCGACAGATATCGTGGTTGATGCTCAACATTTTCAGGGGAGTTTTCTACTCTTATTCTTTCATGGTTTTTTAGCATCTATTTTGATACATTGAGGACAATGTATGGATTAAGTGTGGGGGAGAGTATTTTATACATGGTTTTGCTTTGAACATAATTTTACTTCAATTTTTTCTCTAAAAAAAGTATGTTTTAGTTCTTTTTTATAATTTTTCTCTTCGAATTCCAGATTCGATCGATGTTTGTCCTTACATGATTTGGATTGTTTTGAATTGTTGAATTAAGTTGAAGCATAATAGGGGATTAGCTTGAGTAGTTGAATTCTCATTTGCTACACACTGGTTGATTACTCTTGATGACTGATTGAATGAAAAATGTGTGGCATTTGATACATGTTTACCCTTTTTGCGAGTTTTTGGGCCAATGAGCACTCATTTTCAGCATGCTCCATTTCTTGATTGAGTGATTGCCATACATAGTTGATTTTTCTAGAACTTGCTTTGTTATACATGTCGAAGACCACATTTTAGAATTGGATGCATCAAGAACGATAAGGGCATTTAGGTGAAACAACTTTTAGCTTTTGTAAAGAGCCTACCCTAATTATCATCCTTAGAAAGCCAATTTTGAGCCTGAGCCTTTTTGTTTGAAATTAACCGTGGTACAAGCCAATATTACATCCTTTTTATTATTTTCCCCTCTTTTTAAACCTTGAATTGGAGGATTGTATGAGCTTCTTCACATGAGAATTCAAATTATCTTGAGAAGATCGGAAGATGTTGGAATATATTGATTCGAGTTGCAATTTCTTTCATTAAAGAAAAAAAAGAAGCAAAATTGTGCAAAGGAAAAGAAGAAAGAGAGATTGTGTAATAAAAAAATGTTATGTGGCTTGAAGAGAACATTTAAGATTGAGTTCCATGTGGATAAGTTTGTATGACTCATTTAATAAAACAACTCAAATTCATTTCCTACCAAACCTCACCTAAGCCCCATTATACCTTGTTTAATACCTTGAGGTTTTTATGCATTCAATTCATTGATTAGTGGTGGGGATGTGATAGGT
This sequence comes from Hibiscus syriacus, assembly GCF_006381635.1. Taxonomy (NCBI): domain Eukaryota; kingdom Viridiplantae; phylum Streptophyta; class Magnoliopsida; order Malvales; family Malvaceae; genus Hibiscus; species Hibiscus syriacus. The sequence goes on along the minus strand of NW_024061960.1, from coordinate 8,119,282 downwards.
TAGCAAGCCTATGGTAAAAATCTTTCTATGTTTTGGCTTGAGAGTTTGTTGACACCCTTAAACACTTCGAGCGTATTGAGTGAATCCAATGTGAGGGTATTAAATCCCACTGCATTTTGATTTCAAAAAGATTGATGGGGTGATTATTCATATGTGTTGGTTTATGAGAGTTTCTTCTACGAATTGTTCATTCCTTACTTATGTCTAGATTTGAGTCTTTAAGGCATGACAATTTTCAGTGTGGAATGATGAGAAAAAAAATGAAGAAGAAGAATTGATGTTGAGAAGAGTTATGAATTTGAACTATTGTATGCTTGAGGACAAGCATTGGTTTAAGTGTGGGGGAATTTGATAATATGCATATTAGACATATATTATATGATATTTTCCTCATATTTGAATAACTAAAATTGCTTAAATCATGGATTTTGATTATATTTCGTATTTTGTGGATTAGGTTGAAGTTTTGGATTAAACAAGTTCAAAATCTAATGATTAGCATTATCTTCACAAAATCCCCAAATTAATGAGGAAAAATCGGAATTCAAGAAGTTGGCAAGACCAGAAGAGGTTTTCACATAAGGCGTGGGCACGACTTATTCATCCTGAGCTATCGCAAAAGAAGTCTTCAGTTAAGGCGTGGGCGCGCTTTATCAGTCTATACAACTCTAAATTAGGGTTACGAATTTACAAGGGAAAATGAGTTTAATGACGGCTGGAAGACTCTTTTGAATTATTCTTATCTTTAGAAAAGGATGAGGGCATTTAAAAATCCTATTTTTGTGGTATTTTCTTTAAGGGAAACTTCCTTATCTAGAGTAGGAAAATACTTATAAAAGGGGAGCTGGGGCATTAGTTTTTCATTAAGTTTTCTTTAAGTTTTTATTTTTGTTCTTTCAATTATGAGTGGCTAAATACTTTTTTTTCCAACAGGAGGATAATTGAAGTTTTGGTTCTTCAAGGATTGTGAGATCTAAATAATTTTCATTGTTCTTTTACTTCTTTCTATTTATATATCTTTTGTTTTTATTAAGAATTATTGTTTTGATTGATTGTGCAAAGGGTCTGTTGTTCAATTATCAAGTTGACAAATTACCATTTAGAACTTTAAATCCGTAATTGTTTAAACGTTCTAATATTAGTGGTAAAGTAACATAGTTGATTTTGATTATGTTATGAAGGTATATAACCTAGTCTAAATGAATCGAGCTTGTGTATTCGTTGGCTAGAATTGGTGGTCCCTCTAGTGGTTAATGTTGTTGATAGATTAAATCTTAAGAGTTTGTCTAGGGTTGTTCATTAACAAGGGAAATAATCAAAGAGCTCCTCTTGATTATCAAGAAACTAAGGAGAGATAGGTTGTTAGAGCTTCTCAATAACCATAACCAATTTAGTAAAAGGTAGAAAATTTTATCATTGCATCTATGATCAATTCTTTGAACCAATTATGAAATTATACCTTTAGTTGGATATTTGTTTGATATTGATTTCTCTAAATTATACCTTGCTTATCGCTACTACAAATTTATATTTCTAAAAGCAATTATTATTATTTGTTGGATTCGACACCCACCATTATGTAACATAAAATCCCAACTCAAAGCATGTAGTTTTAGTTAAAGTTTTATCCTAGCCGTTTCTTTTTTTTTTTTTTTTTTCTCTCTAATCCTAGAAGTTGTTGTTTTCCTTTTGATTTTCATTTTATATGATAGTCGGTGACATCAACTTCGGTACTGATCATCAACAGTATGTATTTTATGTTTTTTATTTACTTTATTATATCACATGTTTATTTTTTTTTTGTTCCTTTAGTTTCTAATAATTCTTACTTTATGATATATTTTTCCTGATTTTATGGTATATTTTCCCTACCTTCATAACACGTTTTCGGTCATTTAATTTTTTTTACTCATTTAATTTTTCATGGTTGGATTCGATGTCACATTCACTATCAAGATGTCACTTTTTTGTTATTATGTTGATATTCTCTGTTTTAGCCCTTCAGATTAATCCTGGATACGTGATTTATGTCCGTAGATAGTTTTTTCACGATTGTCTGTTTTGATTTGCAGTTGATAGTGATCTTTCAGTGGTTTAATCACCTGTTGTGGTTCATTTATCGATGCACTTAAATTTGTTCGTATCTGTTTTAGTTTGAGTATTTTAGATGGGTTTTAACTTTTTCATTGTATAATTCTTATATGATATTGAATGACTATTTTATTATGTTAATAATTATAAAAGTATTATAATTGTATATTTAATATAAAAACTTTATTATAATTTTAAATATTTTTAATAAAATTGGCGAATCTATTTTCATAAAAAATGTAATTTTTGAGTCATTTACATGAATTAAATCATAGCCCGACCCAGTTCAACCCATCAAAAGAAACAAATGACCAAGCTTGGGATAACAGTCCAAATTCGGAGATCTGACATAGTTGGAGTGGGTTGGGACGATTAATCAATGAATATGCTGTAGATGTAGGTTGTGGATCGGATCAGACAACCAGAAATCATGTCGGCCACCATTTAAGTATTTGTACAAACCTTGGAATATTTCCACCCACATTCTCTTTTTCTTAGTTGCCAAACAACGAATAATTCCTCTTTCTATTTTTGCTAACGATTGTTCTTAGACATTATTTAAGGTTGTTTATTGTGTTGGTGCTTACTTGAATAGATTTCTACCCTATTCTTCCTCTTTCTTCTGGTTTTCAGGTCATCCGGTCCACTCAGTTTCGGCCCAAACCAAAAACAAAAACACATGAAACCGGTTGTGTTGTTTCGAGTGGGATATGTCTTGGAGGTTTGAGGCATTGTTGAGAGATTCGATGCCATATTTACACGTAAACAAATATCAAAGACTTGTCGTCTGGGGTTAGGGAAAAACAAGGCATAGAGAAGAAAGAAATTAAAACTATAGACAGAAGAAGAAAAATAATGTACTTTTTCTCCCTATATCCCGGGTCCGTACATTGCCTTCGCCAATTTATGCCCTTCAACTTCCATTTCTTTACCAACAAAATTGAATATTTAATTTAATAAAAAGTTTTTCGAATAATACATTATATAAAATTTAAAAGTTAGAACATCCTAGTAGCCTACTTTGTTGGGGGAGGGGGTAAAATTAGCAGTTTTTTTTAAATTTCAATGCTCAACTTTATCGTAGTTATCAATTTATATATCATAGCATTCACACTAGACTACATTACCTATTCATATTTATCCGGCTTCCTCGCCCATATAAAATTATGGAAAAAATTATTTTCTTATATAATGTATCTATCAGATTTTTTTTGAATTAGGATTTTTTATTGGTCTAAAAACATCGTGTGCTTCTGAGATTTTTTTCATTTGGCCGAAGACGCTATACAGTCGTGGAGTTTTCTTCATTTGTCTGAAGACGACATTGAGTTTTCATATTTAATTTGAAGACGCATGAAACACCTAACATATTTAAATTGATATTATACAATTCATCCTAGATGAAAAAATAATCATCAGAATGGATTATATTAAAAAAAATTCCCACATCATTTACTCAATCATTCTGTCATATTTATCCACTAAGTTTTTTGGTTTTATACTAAAAGTAAAAAAAATTTTGTTTTATTTTGCTATTTCTTCAAGGTAAAACACACAAATGTTTTTTATGTTCCAAATCTTAGTTGCCAAACAAAATTATGTTCCTAATCTTCACTTCTGTCCCAATTTTTGTTTTCTGTCGGGATACAGACAACTCCCATTCTCTTGTTGAGTTTTTTTATTAATTATTGGTATTGACTTATTGACCAATTATTACTTGATTCTTGTTTCAATCAATTAACTATTATTTTTTTAATATCACGCATAACCTTACATTTTATTTCTATTTTTGTCGTCTATCATTAATTTTTAAAAGTAATGTTGACGTGTTATTATAAGATAATGTTATAATAATATTAAAAAAATATTACATAAGCATCAACATTAATCTTTTAACAACGGATAATTAAAATAGAACTACAACATAATATTATATATGATTTTAAGAAAATGTATAATCCCAAAATTAGCTCACAACGTATACCAAAATGGTAATTTTGCCTCATATTATATTTTTTTTGGAGCATTTCCCTCACACGTTTCATTTTAGGATAAAAAAACCCTAACATTTGACAGAACACTCACATTTTCTGAAAAATATTTTCCGTAAAATGAATTACATTTTCTGGAAAATGTTTTACAGTGTTTGAAATATGTTGTGTAAACCATTTTTCACTAGTTGATAAATTTTCTAGAAATTATTTATTACAAATATGAAATAAAATAAATAATAATATTTATTATAAAAATTTAATATTATTTTAAAAAATATTAGAATAATTTATTTAATACTTTTTATACCAATATTATTATTAAAATATTTTTCTATAATTTTATAAATAAAAATATTAAGAGTAGTATATTATATTAAAAAATATTATAAATTATATTAAATATCTATTAAAATAAAAATATTATATTATATTTTTAAAATTATTAATAAATATATTTTAAGGATTTTTATTAAAATATTATTAGACTATTCTATTAATATTATATAAATAAATAATATTATTCACTATTAATAATTCAATAATATTATTTTAAGAAATTAATAAATAATATAAGTTGTATTAATAATTTGTTATATATTATTAAAATAAGAATATAATAGTATCATATATTATTATAATATAATTGAGTATATTATTTTAACAATAATAGTATTATTTTATATTATTAAATTATTAATAAATATAATTTAAATATGTTAATAATTAATATTTTATTAAAATGATACTAAAATATTATATTAATATTAAATACATAAAATAATATTATTTTGAGTATTTATGCTTTAAATTGAAAAATTCAAAAAATAATTTATTAAAAATCAAACAGTAAGTCATTTTCCATAAAATGCAAATGAAATTTTGTTGACAAAAAAAAATATTTTACATTGACCAATATGTTTTCCTCCAACCAAACACTGGAAACTTTTTTCAAAAAATGTTTTACAAGAAACAAACAGACCCTTAGGTTAAAAAAGGCTTATATTTTGGAGCATTAGTCGTTTGTTAACTAATAATTTTCATGTATAGATGGAGTTTTTTGTCCCAAAGTGAAACGTTGTGGCCAAAATGATGCAAAAAATATATATTAAAATGACCATTTTAATAAATATTGAGGGTTATTTTTTATATTATACCTTAAGAAAAATAATAACTGAATAATCTTCACAACCTAGTTTTATAGAAATTTAAATGATATTAATCAATTTTATTTTAATTCTATAAGTATGATTATAAAGTCAACACGTGTCATTTTGTTATATTTTAAAATTTTAGAATTAATTGATTTTGTTGTTATAATATATATAAAATATGTATTGAACAATTGATTTTTTTAAATGTGTACTTTTATAGAGAGTGAGAATTCATTTTATTTATATTTGGATTTAAATTATTGTTTTTATTAAATTAAACATATACAAATTATATTTTAAATTCATAATATAATTTTAATTGATGTTAATGCACTAATCAAGCGACATCAATAATTAAGGAATTTATTATTATCTCTTGAAGTATGAGGTTCCTGCACATATAAAGGAATATGATTAAGCAAATTTATTAATTGATATCAATAAACCTTGATTAACTCTCTGTTTTTTCATTGTGAAGAGTCTTTTTGGGTCTTAACGTTTAGCTGAATCAATTAGTTTTGCTTTTTATATCAATAAATTTGTCTTTAAAATAATATAATAATTTGATTACTTAATTTTATATTATTATAATTTCCTAATACTTATATTATTATTTAATAAATATTCTTCAAATCAATTATTATTGATCTATTGAAATATTTTTGTTTAATTCTAACTTTATAAATAGAATAAAAATTACTCCATAAATAAGACTTTATAATTCTCTATTCAAATTAATTAATTAATCAATAAAATAATAGTGATTATTTAAAAAGAAATATTCTCCATGTTTAGCAAATGGTATGGTTTCTTTACCTATAAAATGCATGGAATAAGCGGGGCAGACGTATTCGTATTTTAGAGTGGGTACGTGTATATCTTGGATTCTAAATTTCTTTATATTAATTATTTATTTTATTATTTATGTTTATCCTAAACTTTTATTTGTGTCTATCTCATACGAAATATTTTTATTATTAATATATATATATATATATATATATATATTAACTTTAAAAATATTTATAGATCCGCCATTGATAATACTATTTTTTAAATTAATAATAACAATTAGTTTTATTAAAAATATATATTAAATCTAAGAAAAAATTAAAAAAAGGAGAAAACTAATCACGTGAATAAAACATTTTCATTAAAACTATCAAAATGCATAAAATATTCATTTAATAAAAAAAGCATACAATTAAAAAGTAAAAAATTCAACCAAAATTAATTCCGACAAATAATAGATACAAATAATGAATGATAAACATCATCAACACTAACATGGAAATTTATATAACAATGATATATCGTTGACAAACTGATATTATCATATTAATCACGATTCATCTTCTATAATTATGAACATATATTAATATTCAATTATGATCTAAAACAATAATAAATTAACAGAATAATTAAATAAACATTATCTAAATCTAGAGAAACGATATCAAGTTTAATTTCAAGAGAAAAAAGAAAAGAATATAACATAATATAATATAAAAATACATGTTATAAAATAAAATCATTTACCATTATCATAAGCGAAAAACACTTGCTGATTTCTTTGCTTAATTTGACTTGTAATGTTTTCATCTACTGCATCGGGGAGGAACATAATATACATTTTATCTAAAAAACCAACAATCAACTATTAAATTAGAAATACTACATATTCGTAATACCTCGTTTTCTACAAACTTAATATATATAAAAATATACTTAGACTATATCATTTTTTTTCTATTTAGTTGCTTAAACATTGTTCGATTAATCAAAGTGCTTAACGTTACAAACGTTACTATTTTAAGTGCATCGAACATAATAATGTTAATTTTTTTTTATCAAGTGACATGTTTAATGTTCTGGTAATTTTGATTTTTTTCAAATAAAACATTATTATATATAAAAATTAAAAAAAAATTCTAAAATTACAAAAAAAGTCTTAAATTCGTAAAATCAACTCTAAAATCACTTACCCTAGCCTTATCATCTCCCCTATCCGCCAACGCCGCCATTGTAATCTCTCTTTTTTACTGTCGTCACCCTGCATCGTATGGTCCCGTGGGTCATGCAAATGTCGTGATTTTTCCCTTACCGTTCGTTGGGTTGAAATCGTGATTTGAGTTCGTCGGGTGGAGACGCAGTCAAGAGTAGGTTCAGTCAACGACAACGATGACGACAAAGGGTGACAACCGACGTTGTTATGGAGTTTTGAAAAAATAAAAAAATTTGAGATTTGTTAAGATTTGAGGAAAATAATTAAGTTTTTTAATTATAATTTAAAATTTATTATTGTAAATAAATTTTTTAAAATTATCAAAATATGATGTGTCAATTAACAAAAAAAAATTTAATCATCATTACTATTGAAATATTAAAAATGATTACGTTGGTAATTTTAAACTTCTAGATTGACCCAAAAAAAATTAAACACCTATGTATATATAATTTGAACATTTTTTTATATTGAAGTGCTGTCAACAATTAAATAAAAAATAAAACAAGAAAATCAGAAAAAAGAAAAAGAAAAATGGAAGACGAGCTTTCTTTTGATTTTTTGTTTAATAGTATACACTCTCCAACACCACTACCATTTCTAATTCCTGCAAATCCAATCTGTCGTTTTGTATATTCGAAATTGAAAAACAAATTAGCTACTACTAATTATTATTGTTGCCCAAAATCCCAGAAATTCATGTTATTTCTTCTTTGTTATACAAAAACCTGTCTACTTTGAAAAGCCCCTTAAAAAAAGAGAGACCTGTTTACTTATCTTATCCCGTTAATCATTAATATTCCCAAGCTTCTTTCTTTCTTTTTCTTTCTTGGTTTTGTTAAGTTGAAGGAGTCTTGTTTTGATGGACGGAATGTACAGTTACAACGCCACCGCGGGAGAGTACGCTGACAAGGCGTTGATGTCACCGGAAAACATGATCCTCCCGTCAGACTACCATGCTTGGCTTTGCTCGTCGGTTCGGGTTCCGATGTTTGGATCCGACGAGTTAATCTCCGCCGCCTCTGCCATATCGGAAGCTACTTCCATCACCCCTGAAATTCGACGAGAAGAAGACATCTCATGTGTCGTCAAAGCCAAAGTCGCTTCCCACCCTTCCTTCCCGCGCTTGCTTCAAGCTTATATTGATTGCCAGAAGGTGAAAAGAAATATATAAACACACCGAATTCGAAGCCCTTTGTCTTTTATATTTATGATGTTACATAACTGCGTAGATGATATGTGCAGGAACACTTCAACATAAGTTTTATAAAAATAAGAAAAATGAAGGAGAAAGCTTTCACTGCAGTTGCTTTTGTTAGTTAGTTGAGTTTCAATTTTCCGCCATAAATGAGGGTTTACTTTGGTTTTCTCAAAGTTTGACGCAAAAGGCTTTTAGCTCGAAATATTACTGGTTTTGGAACTTAAAGCTCTTTATTTTACTATACTTCGTACCCTTTCGTTTCCAGGCTCCAAACCCTTTTTCTTCCTCCATCAATTCCCATGATTTTATGGAAAATATATGATGGATTTCAGTAAAGCACATGTAAACTGTTTGTTGTAATTTTCTTGAAAAGTAGGTTCAGTTGTTTGTGTATTTGTTTTGTACTCTAGGTCGGGGCGCCACCGGAGATATCGAGTATACTAGATGAAATTCTGAGGGAGAACGACGTTAACAGGCGGGATATCGGGCCAACCTGCTTTGGAGCCGACCCTGAGCTCGACGAGTTCATGGTATTACCGTTTTTTTTTCTCTTTTGCTGTCTTTTTATTCTTTCTATTTTCATTATACATATAATGAATTTCGCTGTATTTCCTTTCTGTGCGTGTGTTTTTTCTCCAGGAAACTTACTGCGATATGTTACTGAAATTTAAATCTGATCTCTCAAGGCCATTTGATGAAGCAACCACCTTTCTAAACAAGATTGAAATACAGCTTCGAAATCTCTGCACCGGTTCTTCTATTAGAGGTCCTTCTGGTCAGTCCACCTCTCTTTCTGAAATATATATAAATTCCTTTATATTCTTTGTTTATTTTTTTCTGGGTTCTTGGTTTCTGTGCTCTTTCCAAAATCTGCGTCTTTCCATACCTGCAGTATCTGCTCCACTTAACGAAGAAATTTTCACCCCAAAACGCCTAAACAAGCTAAAAATCAATCTATATGAATTTCCCAACGAAATCATCTCTGCAACTATAGCAGGCGAAACTCGGGAGTTTTGTAGGTTTCCGGTGCATATGATAAACATATGAGGCATGGAAAGAGCGATAACCATTCCTTACCTAGTCATAAATCATAGATCTCATCTATCATTTTCTGAAAAAGAACCCACTAATGGAGGCCACAAACAGTAACTCAATAGAATAAATCCAAAGTTTCGAGTATGTCAAATAATAATACTAACCACTAACAAACAACGGAAAACCCTAGAGATGAAATAGACCCGTGTCCTTCCTTGGTTTACTCTCCACCATTCCTTTCTAAACCTTCCAATTTGTGTTTATAATCTGAATTCTTTTGTTTTCCAATAATGTTATGGTGACGATGACTTCATGTTTCTTCCATTTTGATCTGTATTGTCCTAAACGAATGATACTATGGATGATCCGGGGTGGGGTGGGGGGTTCATTTTTGCTTGCTGATAATCTTTTTATTTTTTGGTCTTGTTTCATCATTTTTGCCGAGTCATAGAGAAACGAAGCCTGAAATGTAAACACCTTTTGTGTTTCTGAGAGATTCTGAAATGACGTTTCAGGGTTTAGTGTGCCATGCGTAATAGTATCTATTTGCTTTGCTTGATGGTCCGAACATGATGATGTCTTATCAACTGTTCTTTTTTTTTTATGCAATGCCTTTGATGATGGAAATACCTACTTATAGAGTACAAAGGCCCTTTTGTTTTGAGTTGATTGAACGTTTAGACTAAAGACTCTTTTTCTCTCTCTCCAGTTTGGAAGTATATTGTCCGGATTAACCTTGTTTTATTTTTTGTTCTCAAAGTAATCTGTTTTGATCTGAAGTAATATGATGATTTGGTCCAACGAGCGTTTCTCTCCACTTGCCTACTAATTACAATTACATATTCCTTTTGAAAATGCATGTCTGGTTTGGTTGAGAACTTGAGTCCACAAAATTCACTACTAATGAGCTAGCCTTGTTGAAATTTGATGATAGCAATCTAGTTATCCAAAAGGTCATACTTAAAAATGTGCTACTACACTTATTTCCCCAACTTTGTTGGCCGAATAAAAAAGCTAATCTGTATAAGCACAAGGATTGATTTTGAAGATCACTTGGTTAATGTATTTTATTGTGTTTTGAAATCTTATACCGTACTGTGGTCCTGGTGTTCTCTGTTATCAACACAATCCTTTTCATTATAAGGTTACATGCAAGTCAATCAAACCCATCATGCAAGTCAATATATAAAACTTTTCTATTGGATATGTTGATGATTGAGTTTTATATTCTCTTGTTATTTTTTGTTAATATAATATTAACTTCAGAAGCGGCATCGTTGTTGCGGGGACTGAGGATAGAACGACGAATACGAGTAAGCCATGTTTATTGACAATTTAAACGTTTACTTTTAAGACCCTATTGACGTACCTGTGTGGCCAGTCAAGTTTCCGAGAAGTGTTTTAGGAGTTGGTGTAACATAGACGTGCAGTAATGTATAGAGTGCTATGGTATTGTTAATCATGATTTTATGGTAGGATTGATTATAGATTGTTGAGTTTTGGGAAATAAACTAATTATTTTTGGTTAAAAAGTTCGTATTTACACCCAAATTTAAGAAGGATAAACAAGAAAACAAATATTGATTAAAAGCAAGAAAGAGCAAGTTAAAATTTTGTACACTGCATCAAGTAAGAAATAGGTTTTTCATGCAGCAGTGTCTTAGTAGTTTAACAAGTTATCTGATTGCATATTCTTCATCTTATTACAAAGTTTCAAACTTACGAAGGTCATTATATGTTGCCTTTGATTATCATATTTGAGTTGCACACGTGTGGGAATGTAATGACATTGAATAAAGCTTATTATTCATATTCCGTGTCTTGCATGTTTTTTATCCAGTTCTTTAAAATAAGATGTTTTGCCTTATTTTAGTGGAATGATAATGGTCTGTAATGATGTGCAGTCTGGTCTTTTGAATGCGTACCAAGTTCCAATAGAGCATTAGTTGTCATGCATATGAATAGTGGAAAGTGTAGAATTTTAAGAATTTTCTACTTTAGGACTGGCTTATATGCTGCTAAAGTAATATATATATTTTCAACATCTATATCTTATTGAAAGTTGTTTTGGATAGCTGAGTTCTGAAAATATATAAGTTAAACATTGATTTGCACAAGAGTTTTCCGAGATCATGTGAGTGTAGATCATGGTGACTTTCCATAAAGGACTAGAACTGAGGTTTAAGACTTACAACCATCTTTTGTTTCTTCCATATCTATTATTTTACTGTCAATTGAGGTTGCTTTTTTGTCACTATGCTGGAAACTGGATAGGCTTGAACAAAATCTTAGTTATTGATACTGCTTTTGCTTCAACAAATTCTTTCTTTATTGAGTTGGGGTTAGAAATCTTAGGAATCCATTATGAAAAAAGCTGCTGATGTTTTCCATTTGTACGGGGGACGGGTGTTGGCTTGTGCCATTAGCATGTGTATAGCAGCCTTAGATATTATATACATACTTTGAAAGAGTGATGGCATTGTCAAAAAGGTTGTAAATCACTGCATTCTCTGGTTGTGGATGGTTGGCAACTATAATTGTTAATTGTTTCAAAGTACAATTTACCTTTTTGATGATGCTATCATCATTCTCTTTAATCACTTCATTTGCTTTTATCTTTCTTCTGCTTTGGTCGGTTGTGCACGTTATTTTATGCCAGAATTGTATTAACTTACCCGTCCTCTGGTCGAAAAAGAGAAAAATATATATATATAAAGAACTAAGATTCGTTACACATGTAACCATTATAATGTTGTCTTCAATAGGGATCGATTTGAAGATTTTATTCGTATAAATTCACATGTTTGGTTTGTGTTTAAATGAATAACTGCCATGGCTGCTCTCTAGGTGTATGATATGTTATCTGCCTATTTGAAATTATATGTTGTTTGTGACATCTCCCCTTTTTTATAGAATCATCTTCCACTTAAGGACAGCTATAGGTTTTATCCAAATTAACATTAGCACGCACGCACACACACATATATATATATTGCTGCAATTATCCGACATATGGTAGATTTAGCTTTTGTGGTTCCTTTTCATGTAGAATAATCCAAAGAAAAGTGGAGATGTGTAGGGAAGGAAGACTATTATGAAAAGCTTTCTTCCTATTGAGTTGATCAAGCTAACATCTTTTTGCAATATGATCCTTTTTTAGGTGTTTATGTTAATATTTCTGCCATTTCATTATTTATATTGTCAATATCGTGATTAACTAGGTTTTAATTGGATCGAGCTTAACATCTTTTTAGCAATATAATCCTTTTTAGGTGTTTTTTTGATAGTTTTGAAGTTGTCATGACTCAGTAAGCTATTTTTACTTGCTTTTTTGTTCTTTATGTTACATGATTAAATCAAGTGACTTGTGCACACAAAATATGTTTAGTTAGAGGGATGATGAGTTGATTCATCAAAGAGAATGATGAGATTAGTAAATGAAAGCTTCTTTACATGTTTATATATAATTTATTTATTCTAGGAATAGTAAGTTGAGATTAGCAAAGCACATGGTTGATAGTAACAAGAAATATCATTGTCTGTGCTTCAAGTGATGAATGTCCAATGGCTATTAAGGTATAGTTGTCCCACAAAAGAAAGAGCTTCGTAGGGGGTATCCTCAAAGTACGTAACTGGTCACTTCATCTGCAGCTGATATAAGGGGTCCAACCCAAAGCAAAGTTTACTACTAATAGAACCTTTTTTTTAGGTATGGGAAAAAGCCTCTGATTTAATTCAAGTGGTCGGAGTTTTCACATGAACTCCCGTGGGTTTCGCTGAGAACCCATCAGTTTTTTTCATTTGAAAAAGAAAATGATTCATTCAATTTGTAGAATCATTTCTTTTTCTTATCTTCCTCTCTGCTGGCTCTTGCTTGGTGCATGTCATATCCAATGGATATTGTTGTTTCCTTGGTGGGTCTACCTCTCTGGTAGTCTCTTTCACTGCATTTATTAACGTGCAACACACGTGTCTGCATGATATCTGAGAAACCTGGGCTCCACCTTTAGCGCCCCATTCGTTCTTTATTTTGTCAAGACATTTTTCCTCACCCACACCGCTTCCATACTTCTGCTTAAACACTCAAATAATTCATCAAATGAAAATATTTTCAATTATTAATCTCAAAAGGGTGTTAAAAATGTATTTTTAAAAAAAAATTGATGAGAGAAAATTGGAAATGTGAAGACCCTCCATATTTGAGGACTATACCCGAGCTAGGGTCAGATTAGTGGGAGGATCTGCTGGGCATTATATCTACACCACTTAATAATTGGGGGACCGAGCTTTCGCCGGGGGGGGGGGGGGTAGTTTTAGCCTTCTGAAAAAAAGGTATCCTTTGTTTCCATATCGTTCTATTTCCTTGACTTTTCTGGCAAATGTATTATGTGATATGATGGCCGTACTGTCATGTTAACTCGGGTCTCCCATTGAGACTGACAATGAACCTAACCAGACAGTCATATTGTTTGTCCTTTGCCCGAATCGTCACGTCTCTGCGTTTTGGGTCTCCATGTTGTTCACTGTGTAATGTCTGTATTTTTTGCAGTGCTCTCAGTCTGCACCCTCAGCTCTTTTAGCTATACGATCGTCACAATTTTTTATTGAAAATACATTGCATATTTTGAATAAACTTTAACAACTTATTTTTAGGGTACCTGAAAGCTAATAAGACGTATAATGTTTAGCCATATAGTTTAAGCTGGCTGCTTTAGCTCCATTGAAACCACAGAAATTATATATCCGCTTCAATCTTAAAGTGTAGAAAATATAACTCGTGAAAGATCATATCCGCTTGTAAAATGATTGTGTTACTCGGTCCATGGAATCCTATTCCTAGCTTGGAATGAAAACATTATCGTGGCAATGTAATCTTTCCATACATTTATGCACATGTATATGTATGTAATCTTTCCAAAGTGATTGAACTTTTATGTATGTGTTTGTGTGTTATGTTGTGAGGGGCAGATGAAGGTGGAGAATCATCGGATGAAGATGTTGGTGGTGGAGAAGTAGAAGTGGTAGAAGGGAAGGCAAGAAGGGAAGAGCAAGGTCTGAAAGATAGGCTGCTTCGGAGATTCGGCAGTCATATAAGTAGCTTGAAGTTGGAGTTCTCGAAGAAGAAGAAGAAAGGGAAACTACCAAGAGAAGCACGACAAATGTTGCTGGAATGGTGGAATGTTCACTACAAATGGCCATATCCAACGGTAATTTCATCCCAATTTCCTTATGCTAGTGGAGTACATCTGTACATGTTATATTTCTAATATACGGGCAGAAGTTTCATATTTTGGCTGGTGGAATCATTCAGGAAGCTGACAAGATAGCATTGGCTGAATCGACGGGACTAGACCAGAAACAAATAAATAACTGGTTTATAAATCAAAGAAAGCGGCACTGGAAACCATCGGAGAGCATGCAATTCGCGGTTATGGATAACCTGTCGGGACAATTCTTTACCGACGACTGAGGCATTGCCAACTCAAACGTATATCCCACATCATTACTTAATTCTGGTTTAACATATGCCATGTATCGTGGACTTCACACAGAATTTCACGTTCTCCGCGCATGCATTTGAAATACTTTGAATATTTGGATTACATCTATCCTTGTTTTTTTAATAAATTTAAAGTAGACACTATAATCAAAGTTATCTCTTATAATCGATCAATAGATGAGGATCAATGGTTAAATCAAATATATATTATATATGGGATAACTTGATATAAAATCTGAGGAGATAGATTATATGACAACTGAGCAATGCCATTTATTAATGTTCTTGGTTAATTTAGGTAAACATGGTTTTGGGGTTTTCAAAAGTCATTTATTATTTTACGTAAATATGGTTTTGAGATTATAAAAATGAATTAATTTGTATGAATCAAATTACCTCAATAATTAAGTTTGAGCACTAGAAATTCCAAAGGTACTCTCATTATCAAACGGTTAAGAATCTTTAAAACAAATACTAATTATACTTACTTTAAATAAATTAAAAAAATGAATTTATTTGATCGATGTTATATCCATATTTCAAGATATTACATATTATTTGCATAATTTTTTTATACATTTATTATTATCTTATGTAAATTTTCTTGGTTTTTTACTTGTGTTTGTTTTCGGTCAATAGAGAAATGGGATCATCTCCAATCATAGGTCCCAACCTTCCAATATAATTGAGTCGATACAAAAGTAGCTTTGTTTTTCGGATTTGTGTTAATATATTTTGGGTTGAGTTTTAAAATTAAATTTTTAGAATATAAATTGGTATTAATTTAAGAATATAAGTATTGAGTTCTTAAATTTAATAAATAATTTTATTATTTAAAATAAAATTTATTCGGATATCAATGTAGTAATATGATAAATAATAAAAAGTAAATATGATATTTATGACTATAATATATGTATATGAATTTTATGGAATTGGTTTTTGAATTTAATAAAATGTTTTTCCAAAATCGCTTTTAAACATTATAGATAATAACCGATTGCAGAAAATTCATATACATCCAATATGATTAAAAATATTATATATAATAAACACGTTTAGTTTTATTATATGAACTCTCTTTTATAAATAACATTATATAATTTTGTTCTTTTTATGAGGTGAATTTAGATTATATTGATATATTATAAAATTAAAATTAATTACTATATTAGAAATAAAATAATTATAATTTTTTTAATATTTAAAATTATTTAGATCTTTTAAGTTTTTCTAACTTGAATCAAATCTAAATATAAAATATTGTGAATACAATAAAATTTAAATTTGAAAGAGTATGTGCTCAAGCAAAATTTCACTCGATGGGATTGATATTATTATTAGAGTATTAAACGGTCAAATGTTCTAATTACATAAAACTTTAGTTAATTTTTTTTTGAACCGGTATTTTTATTTTTTAAAGTTCAAAAAAATTATAGAAATACCTAGCTTTCACATTGTATAAAAATAGCATTAGCTTATTGTTCACGTGCACACTAAACATAACTAGTTTATTAAAAAGCTACTAGAAATCCACAAATATAAAATTTTCCTAACTGACACCATTATTCACTTATCTCACAACATAATTATGGTTTCGAAGTCGAAATTTTTCATGGCTACTGTGCACATCCTTCGGCGGCAAAACCCAAGACATCCATCCAAACCTCGTTTATGCGGCCGGTGGGATGCTTCGAAGCATTGTACTGCGCAATGCTGTAGTTATAATTCTGGTTTTGATCCATTCCTTGCATCAAACTTTTACCAAGGCTAGCAACCAGACCATCTTTCTCTTTCTCCACATTGTCGTCCCTAGCATATCCGGTGAACTTTCTCACTGCAATACAGTGGCTTTTCCACTTGTCCAACTGCAGGTTCAACTCCGCCAAAGGCGGCGGCGGAGACTTATTGTTATATGCTGCAGGCAGATAATACCTCACGATATAGGATGACGGCGACCCTCCGCTGTGAGAAGGAACGATGGTGGTTAAGACGGGCTTTGTCATCGAGAAACAGGTGGAGTTACGGTTTGCCCCTTGAAGATACTGATACAACCTAAAACAAGCGAATTAGAATAAGAATCGACGTAAAATTTTATGTTAGGAAAACGGTTTTATAAAATTTTAAGCTTGGGTAACAACCTGTGAAAGCCTTGTTTAGTGGAATTCTGGAAGGAAGTTCCATTGACAAGAGCTGACATCCAAGAGATTTCCTTGTATAATCTTATTTCGAAATCTGATTCTAAGTGTACTACTCTGAATTGCGGCGATTCGTAGGCGTCGGCGGCTGAAACAACCGAAGACTTACCGGTAGCTGCTAATGCTAGCAATAGCAACATAAACAATTTTTCCATTTTTTGTTGGGGTTTGATAATATTTGATGTTATATAACTATGAGGCTCAGGCCTGGCTTATATAACCATGGGAGTATCACTTGAGTGACGATTTTATCCTTTCTTTTTTATCTTATTTTATATAGACTTAGCAAACTGGACCCGAACTCGATTACCCGAACCGATTTACCCGACCCAATACTTTATATTAACTCGAACATGATGATTAAATTTGTTATGAAACATGAACCATACTCATTCCAAAATTTAGCTGAATCAATATGAACCCATATCCAATTTGACCCGAATCGAATTGACTTGAATCGAAAGCAACTCGAACCGAAAAATAACACGAATCGAAAGTAATCAAGACTGAATTTAAACCGACCCAGATGTAACCCAAACCGAGACTAATCCGAACCGAAAGCAATCCAAACAACTAAAGTTTACTTATGTTACATAATAAGAGAAATACAAGTAATATTTAAAACATTAACAAATAAAATTTATTTATGTTACTTATGATAAAAATATTAAATTTATAATAAAAATAATTGAAAACAACTAAAACAAAAGAAATAATATTAGATTTATAATAAAAAAATAATAGAACTTATGTTACAATTAAAACGTAATAAATAAAGTTATATATTATTTTTCAAAATTTAATAAAATATTAAATTTATAATTGAAAATAAAACTTTATTTCTTTATCAACTAGTTGTTATTATAAACTTTTTGTACAAGATCAATATAAAATTTTGGTAACAAACTCTAGCACGCATTATAAGATTGTATTTATGTCAAATTATCAATTTATCATATCTAAATGATGGTTTAATTCAAAATATTGAACTATTGAGAATTGGAATTAAGTCTAATTGTCTAAATGATAAGATTAACAAACAAGAAGACATATTTTTTTATAAGAATATATTAATAGTTCTATATATTACTTGTTTAGACTCATAACCAATTCAACCCGAATTGACCTGATCCAAAGTTTAACCCAAACCGAAAATCAACCGATCCGATATTGACCCGACCCGAAATCTAACAGATTCGATATTAATCCGACCTAAAAATTAACCGATCCGATATTAATCCAACTCAAAATTAATCGACCTGAAAATTGACCCGACCCGATTTACCATACACCTGAACTAAATCCGAACCAGATCTAAACCAACCCGATTGAAATTAAACCGAATATAATCTAGATCCGAAATGAGACGACCCAAAATAATTCAACTCAAACCTTATCCGAATGATCAATTTACCACCTCTAATTTTATATGCCAATGTGAAGTTAGAAATGTGGACAAAGGATTGAAATATAGATGTAACATAGGAGTTTAATTTGGACTAGGATGATATTGAAAGAATTATTTTTAAGCATCCACTAATAATATATCACCTCTAGATTTTCATCGATAATATACTACATCAACCACACCACTAAACTTTGTTCTCTTTAATGTTTTGACCCTAATTAAAAACCAAAAACATAAGGTTGTTAATCCTAAAATCGTAAATCTTAAAATTTTAAATTCTAAAATAAATCGCAATCATATAAAATTAATTTTGGTTAGTTCCACTCTTGTGGGATTTTAAAAAAATTAATTTTTGTCCAGAAAAAAGTATAATATCTATGAGGAGAATTAATTTAATGTGAGAGATTGATAACGATATTTGATTTATTGATTACCTAGCTTATTATTAACTTAAATCATTAACCTAACATTTTATCTATTTAAGTTACTTAATAATTAAAAGTATATATCATTATTTTAAATATTTAAATACATAAAACGTGACTCATTATTAATAGATGCTTCTAAAACAACATTTTAAAAACATTATAATATAGTTTAAGTTCATAATGGATGCCTATCTAAAGTTGGCTGGCTGGCTTTTGTTCATTTATTTGGTGGTATTTCACATACAGATGCCACTTGTAACTCTTCAAACTAGTACAAGTGAAACAAGGCAGACAAAGAGAATCAAGTTATGATCTTAAAGATATTAATCAAAAGCATTAGTGGCCTGCTTTCTTTACTCCCCCACTTCGCAAAATCTTAAGCAACTCGCCAAATTGCAGTCCTCCTCTAATCATTTACAAAAATTAAGCCAAGTAATTAAACCCAAGTTGAGCAATTATGAGGGAGTTGATAAGCCGTTTTTGGTACGTTACTAGGACTCGAGAACACAGGAAAAGAACCCGTTTTGGTTATGAATGATATGCACTGGAAATATGTAAATATAAATGTTGTATGGGGATATTGTACAAAAGTGAAAAGGCATGGATTCATAAAACTAGTGGCGGAAGTGCTTTTCATTAATTAATATATATTATCTTTTATTAGTGGGTGTTTTCATGGACGACATAATTAATTAACAAACCATCATATTTCGTGTCGTTTTATTCAAGTTTATCATCTTTTATTTTATTTTATTTTATTTTAGGTTTATTTCAAAACATATTTAATGTGTATTATCCATTTATTTAAATATTTAAAATATTTTTAATCAAAGTATATTATCTTTTTTTCGTTTAGGTACCTAAAATTGACATATGACGTTGATGTTTAGATAATAAATACTTTAGATATGTAGGTGAAAAAATTATATACTTCAAATATTTATTTTTAAATTAAACTTTTAATACATGAAAATTTAGTAGTGATTCTACACTAGCACCTGGTACAGTAAAAAAAAAGAAACTGATGATGAAACGATTAATAGTATCACAAACTGTAGCAGAAAATAAAAAAAAACAAAAGAAAATAAATGGTAGCATAGGATAGACTTGTTGAAGGTCTGGTGAATAGCCTAACATTCATGTTTAACATGTCAATATTAATTATAAATTATAAATATTTATATATTTTTTAAACAATTCATATTTAGAAGAGGGGAAAGAGAATTTTATTCATAATCGGTGTTGAACCCATAACTCAGGGGAGGGGAGATGTGTCAACTGAGAGCTTTTAACAACATACTCTAGAGATTATTGACACATTTTTAAATTTACAATTATAACAATATTAAAAAAATTATGAATTTGGTTATGATATATATTTAAATTTTTAGTATTATTGTTTTTAAAAATTACTAACGATAAATTTATTATTATGGTTTAATTGTAAAGGAATGCAAAGGAATCTAAGTTAGATTTGTTGAGTCCGAAGCATTTTTCGGTGAAACGAACATCAACTTCACGTTAAGGATGCTAAAAATGAAAAAATTGAAAATATTACGGTCCAACAGTCATCAACTAAGACACCAGATGACGACTGACGATGGCCGAACAACGATGGTGAGTGGCAATTGGTAGTGGAACACTTTGATCAAATTCATGGATCAAATCAATATTTTATCTATAGTTTAGGGGTCAAAATGATATTTTATCTAAAGTTTAAGGGCTAAATTAATATTCTATCTAAACTTTAGAGGTTAATTTAAAAATTAACCAGTTTTATTAACACACCATATCATCAAAGTAATATACATTAATGGCTCAATGACTAAAATTAACAATTAATAATGTAAGTAACCAAAATTTAATAATCATTAATGTAAATAATCGACATTTAATGAATGTAAGTGACCGAAATATAACTTTTTTCGAAAAAAATAAGTAACCAAAAGTGAAGAAAACTGAAAAAAGTGACCAATCCAGCAATTTGCCATATTTTCTTTCATGTCATGTGTTATTGGCATGGTTATCAAAACCGGACCGGACTGGCCGGTTCAACTGATTAAATCGGGAACCAGTTGTCTGTCCGATCCGGTCAGCTTCCAAAACCAGTTTTGCAATGAACCGATTAAAAACCGGTAGAACCGGTAAAAACGGTTTGAATCGGCTAAAAACCGGCAAAATCAGTGTGAACCGTCGGTTCTGTTTTTTTTTTTTAAAATTAAACCAAACAACGTCGTTTGTTAAACAAGCCGAGTCGAACTCGAGTATTGCTGAGCTCGACTCGAACTCGAAAACTTTAAAAGTAAGCTCACTCGACTCAAAAACTCGCAAGCTAAAAATTATCAAGCTCAGCTTGAACTCGAAATATAATATTGAAACTCGAGCTTGAAAAAGCTTGAACTCAAAAAAATTCAGAAGCTCGATTGAAGTCCAAAACTCAAGCTTGATTGAAGCGAAAGAATAGTTCGCTCTGTGCTCACCACAAGGCTCTGTGATTTTGAATGTCAAATTACATCTATTATTTATAGAAGTTAGTTGGGATGCTCTTCTATGTTTCTTAGCCATGTGAGATTGTTTTGTTCTCTTATTTTTACTCTTCTATGCTCTTTAGACATTTTTCTGTATGGTTGTATATATTAATATTGTTTTGAGTATTATTTAAAATTTTAAAAAAAAATATTATTTTATATAAACCGGTTCAACCCGGTTGAACTAGTGAATTAATATCTTCACCGGTTTAAAGTCCGATCCGGTTTTAAAATCATTGTTATTGGGCATCCAAGTCATTTTAGTGATAAGCTTAGAACCAGACTGCGCCGGCCCGACCCTGATTTCTTAGTCCAACACCCACTTATGCGTTAAGCCAACAAGCCTCAAATCAAAACCATTTATTCTCTTCAAAGAATTTTAGAATTATATAAAATATATAATGATAAATTTATCCCTTAAACTTTATAATCGATTTCATATATGTTTAGTTGAATTATTTTTCTTGACAAATTTTAAATCTTATTTTAATCTTACATAAAGAGAAAATAAAGGAGGACTTTAGAAGAAAGGAAAGTGAAAATAAAGGAGGACTTTAGAAGAAAGGAAAGTGATTTTTAGCAAGTCTAGAATTCATGACCTAAGAGAATATAAAGAAACAAAAATGAGTAATTTGGTCAACTAACCAAATGTGCTCGTTCAGTTAAATTAATTTTTAACTTTCTTAGCATGAGCCAAGTGGCATCCGTGGTAAATGAATTGTTGTTATTCCTTGAGGACCCGAGTTCAAGCACCATAAATGTTGGAGTGTGAGCGTTCAACGTGGGGAGATTGAGACTTATATTTGGACATATACCGCATTGTATTAACACATATTAATAAAAAAAATTAACTTTCTTAAAATTAAATTAAATTAAAAATCCAACAATTAATTTAAAAACTAAAATTTCAATAACACAACATAACAGTTCGCATAACATTTCTCGTGGATTCATCTGGGAACATGGGCTTATTATGATCCACAACATGTTTTTCTATCGGCTTTGGGCTTCCGGCAAAAAGCACCAGCCGAAGTGAAATTAATTGAATATTTTTATATAATCTTATTTTATACAAGGAATGAAATAGATTTCTTTAAACAAAATTTTATATTAAGTGATATTTTAAGAAATTTAAAATTAATATATATATATAGGCTTAATATAAATTAGACACGAAGGGGAGATTAAATGAGCTAGTTTTGTAATGAAATTAAAAATTAAACATTAAGGTTAGTAAAAAAAATTATAAACATTAAAGTTAATTTAAAGTATAGTTTGACACTTGTTTTCAGATTAAGCCAAATATATAACCAAAGCCAAGACGTGCACCATAACCAAGTGCGCGTGCATGCCACTTGCCAACGCACATTAACAAAATTGCAAAACGACACCCTTAAAATCTTGTTTTCTAATTACTAGTTATTTTAGCATCTCTCACAAATTAAAAAAACAACATATAATGGTTTTTTCCTGCTATCTATGTTTGACCGTATGAATCGACCCACCAAATATGCAATCCCTCCATCTAAGCCACATGTTGGTTACTGTAGTATTGGCAACACCAGATGAATTTCTCCTTTTCTTTCGTATGTATTATCATCAATGCATCAAGTAAAACAAAATCCAAGGAACTGACAGAAAGAACATCCAAGGAGATGAGCAAGTGAAGTGGTTAAAGCAAAGAAATTTAGAAACCCAGAGCCAGAATCAAGTGTAATTCCTTTATCTCATCAGGAACCAAAGAATAACACAAGGATGATAGAGGGGCAGTTGTTTTTTTAAAATTTTCATTTTTTTATATAATTTAGATGTTCTTTAGTATTTTTTTTTATTAATTGTTTATTTAAAAAAAAAATTAAAAATTCATCACTAACATACAATTATACGTCTGTCTTTACTTGTACGAGTGAAAACACAATCTCTTCTTAATCTATTTTTCTCTCCCCCAATATATATATATAAACCCTAAGCATGATTTCATCACTACTTAGTATTTATATCACCACACCCACATGGGCAAACTTTAAGAAAACAAAGTCCATTTCTATGTTTTTTTCCCCTTTTTTCTAATCACTCAAACGCTTAGAAGCTCCACAATTCAAGGTGCCAGTACATAGAACCCAAGACATTGAAGCTGTAAAAGGAGGAGGAGAAGAAGAAGAAGAAAGAAGTTTTATTTATTCATTTATTTTAGTATTAATTTTTTTGTTCATTTGTAAGGTTTTCTTTCGAGAGCTTTGGAAAATGGTGAGAGATTAAGTCAAGAAAGTTTCCTTAGAGGTGTGAAGTTACGTTGGATAGATTATTCGGAGCGAGCTTCGTTTCCAAATGGTGCTGTCCTGTTTAGGTCAAAGAAGAAGAAGACACCACCAATGTACAAAAAGAGAAACCAATATACAACAAGAACCAACACAGAAAATGACTTCTTCCTATTGTTGTAAGATGTCGCCAATCATTCCCTTTTTTGTATTCTTTCTTCTTGTTCCTTCTTCGTTTTGTTCCGGCGATCTCCATTCAAGAAATCAAACTTTCCGGCCGGGAGACGAGTTACAAAGTTCGAAAATAATAAGAAAACGTCTCGACAAGATCAACAAGCCGGCATTCAAGAAAATTCAGGCAATTTTAATCTTTTCGTTTTGGCCATTGACTTGCAGTGATCTCTGTTTTTCACTACATTTTGGAAATGGTGGTGCAGAGTCCAGATGGTGATATCATAGATTGTGTTTTATTGCATCATCAACCTGCTTTTGATCATCCTCGATTAAAAGGACAAAAACCCTTGGTAAATTATTAGTAAATTTTGTGATTTTACCACCATTTTCATGAATTATAACCTTCAACACCTTTGAATTGTGTTTTTTTTTTCTCAGGATCCACCGGAGAGACCGAGTGGGGTTAACACAAATGAAATGGGAGCTGAAGATTGTCAACAGTGGAGCATGTCGGGGGAGACATGTCCGGAAGGGACAATTCCGATCAGAAGAACAACAGAAGCAGACATGCTGAGGGCTAGTTCTGTCAGAAGATTTGGAAGAAAAAGACCAAGAAGACGTGTTCGAAGAGACTCTACTAGCAATGGCCATGAGGTAAGTTTCGTTGTTCGAAAATACCTCTAAAACTTTCAAACTTTCATGGAGGCCAACTGTTTTCGGACAATGAGACTTCACTTTCACACTAATTTCAATGTATAAGTGATATTTACTTGTAGGATATATTTCATGTCCGAACATAAATACGAAAATATTTATATGGAATTGTTATTGGATTACAGAATGCAGTTGGGTATGTGAGCGGGGATCAGTATTATGGAGCAAAAGCAAGCATAAATGTGTGGGCACCTCGTGTCTCAAATCAATATGAATTTAGCTTATCACAAATGTGGGTCATCTCCGGTCATTCGGCGACGATCTCAACATCATTGAAGCCGGCTGGCAGGTATCTTCTATTTCAATCTACCCATTTTACTTAAGATAAAATATGAATTTAGTCACTCAACTATCATTTTGGTCTGTTTTAGTAACTTAAATCTTTTTCAAATTTATCATTAGTATTATGTTTTAGTTTCATTTTGGTCACCTGTTGTAAAAAAATAATAGTGATGTTAATGTGTTACTGTAAGATAATCTCACGCCATCATTGAAAAAAATAAAAAAAATTATCATGTCAACAATTCTATTAATTTTTTAACGGCATGTGATCAAAATAAAACTAAATGTAACATTAGCGATGATTTTAAAAAAAATAGTTGGGTGTTCAAAACAAAACAAAAATGATAGTTGAGTGGCTAAAACCGTAGTTTACCTTTTTATTTAATACCCTACTTGATAATCTTCAGGATTATCTTTTTAGGGTTTGATTTTGCATTGTAATATGAGTCAATGTTTTGTTTTTATGTTAAATGCAGGTCAGCCCAGAGCTGTATGGGGACAACTATCCCAGATTCTTTACTTATTGGACCGTAAGTAAATTAGAATTTATCCGGAAACAAATTTAGTTTTGATTTTGATAAATTAATTGTTATAAAGCCTTAACATAAATCATTTTAAGCTAAAATGGAAAAGAATGCTTTTGTTTACATTATTGGCAGACGGACGCATACCAAACGACTGGGTGCTATAATTTGCTATGCTCTGGTTTTGTTCAAACGAATAATAGAATAGCCATTGGAGCTGCAATCTCACCCACATCATCATATAATGGCGGACAATTTGATATCAGCCTCTTGATTTGGAAGGTAATATTATTATCTATAAATTCGAGTCGAGTCGAGTAAATTCGAAAATCATTTAATTTTTTACAAAATTTCCCATGGAAACCAAATGGTGCACTGTTAACCACCGGAAGTGCCTGTAATTCTCCTACTGCCTTTTCCTTTATAAGATTCTATTCGTTCCATTTTGTGAAGAAATAATCATTTGATTTTTTACAATGAAACTTCCTTTTACTTTTTTTTATTAACTTAACATATATTTTTATGACCAAAATAAATTGGGCTATAGGATCCAAAGCATGGGAATTGGTGGCTCGAATTCGGGTCGGGTATCTTAGTAGGATATTGGCCATCGTTTTTATTCACCCACCTACGTGATCATGCCAGCATGGTTCAATTCGGTGGCGAAATCGTGAATTCGAGGGCAGGTGGGTTCCACACCTCGACCGAGATGGGCAGCGGTCATTTAGCCGGCGAAGGGTTCCGAAAAGCCTCGTATTTTCGGAATTTGCAAGTCGTCGATTGGGACAACAGCTTAGTCCCATTGTTAAATCTTCGAGTGCTTGCGGATCATCCGAACTGTTATGATATTCAGGGAGGAATTAATAGAATTTGGGGCAATTACTTTTACTATGGAGGACCTGGAAGAAATGTTAAATGCCCTTAAAGATAAGGGTACAATTTCTAAAATTTTTGCTTTAATAATAATGAGATAATAATGTGTCTTTGGGGGTATTATTATAATTATTTTCCTGGTTAGCCAACTTTTGTAATTGTTCATTTTATTTTTCAACTAACAAGGTGTCAATTAAATATACCACCTTTGGGACTGTATGTAAACTTGGAAAAAAGAGATGGAATATAGTGAATACAGTTAGGGTTTTTCGTTGCATTTAATATATTTTATTTAAAAATTAGTATATTAATTTTATTTTATTTCAATTTTGAAGAATGCAAAGGTTTGAAGAAAGTGGCACTTCATTTTCAACGATGGCGACTCTATCGAAAAATACAGCATTTAAATCGTAACAGGGACCACTGTTTTAATTAGGTGCATCAATCAACCCACGTGCATATAAATACATAAATATAAATACATAAAATACGAGTAAAATATATGAATACACGTATTACAATATATATATTATGTTTGGAAATGATGTAATGTTTTGGGAATCATGATGGAAGCTGAAGATATTCATTTTTTTTCATTTTTTATTTTATTTATATTATTATTATAATTATTATTATTATTATAATTATTATTATTATTATTATTATAATAATAATAATTATTATTATTATTATTATATTATTTAATATTACAAGCCCAAATGGAAGCCCAATTACAAACAGTGGCCCAGATCCAAAATTCTACAGTAAACCCTAAACCCAATTTAGGGTTTGTATCATCCAGCTGCCGCCGCTCAAGCTTCAGCCGTTGGATCTGGTTTGATCCAACGGTCCACAGTTTGCCAGAGGAAACCCTAGGGTATCAATACCCTAGGGACACGTCCCAGCGCCGCCGTAGATTCCAGAAGACCACGCGGCGCTGCTTCAGTCTCACCGCCACTCCAGCCGCACACGTCTTTCCCAAATGGTGAGTCACCACTGGAAGTCCGGTGACTCACCGAATAACCCCTTTCGGACCGGTCTGAGACGAACACCGGTGATGGCTATAAAGCCATCACCCCATCTGCGAGCAAGAAAGAGACAGAGACAGAGACAAAAGAGATAAAAAAAAAAGAGAGAGACAGAGCCGGAAAAAGAAAAAACAGAGAAACAATATAGAAAAAAAAACTACTACCAACGATCTCAGTCAACATACCACAACCAGCAACCAAAAATAGAAGAAAAAGGAGGAGAGAAACTTACCGAGGAAGCCGACCGCCGGATCTCACCAAAACCTTCGAAAAACCGAAGGTATTTTTTTTAGATTTGCTCCGATTGGGAGCCGTTTAAAGGAAAAGATCATCGGAACCGTCATTAGGACGGTCCGATCTACGTTTCGATGTAAAAAAAAATTTTTCCGGCCACCGAAGACGGTGGCCGGCGACGGTGGTTGACGGCGGACGAACGCCGACTGACGGCTGCCGGCCGGCTGGCTTCTCTCTGTTTTAGAGAGAAGCGAGAGAAAATTCTCTCTCTCAGAGAAGAGAGAGAGAAGGAAAATGAAGAAATGAAGCTGGCCCTTCGGGCCAGCCGGTTTTGGACCTTTTATAGGCCTTCCCGAACGACGTCGTTTCGGGAAGGACTATGCGCGTAATTAGACAATAGTTAAACCCCGTCCGCCATCCTCCTAACTTGTAAACTTTACATTCTAGTCACTAAATCGATTTTATAATACTTTTAATTCAGATCTTAAATTTTAATTTCTTTTATTTTAGTCCTTTATATTAAAATAATATATTTAGGATAAATAACAGATTTAATCCCTTAATTTTAATAAATAATATTTTAATCCTTAGTTTATATTTTTAATTTATTTTATTCTAATATCCGAATTTTAGATAATTTTATTTTAGTCACTAAATAAATAAAATAAAGAAATAGCATGTTTAATCCCTATAATTTTGATTAATTATGAATTAGATTTTTAATTTTATTTTTACTGTAATTTAGTCATTTATTTTATATGTTTTCATTTATTTTACTGTTTTTTAAAAATATATTGTTTTAGTGGTATTTTTATTTTATTTGTTTATATTTTTAAATATTTTCATGTATTCATAAATATATATATAATAAATAGTAATTTTTAAATATTTATTTTTAATATCGAAGAAAAGGACAGTCTTAATACAACTGGATGTCCTATTCTGATATTTTAAAATTAAAAATTAAACAATATTATTTAAATTAATATTTATCAATATCAAAGAAAAGAGATGTCTTAAGGCACCTAGAAGTTCTTTTCTGATATTTTTAAATAAATAAATATTTTTTTATATAATTTTGAAATAATAGGATTATAAATTAAATATATTTTTGAATTTTTAAATTTTAATAATAGAGACAATTTATAATTAAAAAGTACCAATTTTGGGCGTTGTAGAGGTGCTAATCCTTCCCTAAACGTAACCGACCACGAATCCCTTTTTATTATTAAAAAGAACGAATTTTTGGTTATAAAACGCAGATCAGTTCATTTTTTTTAATTGATGTTTTCTTAAAACTCTTTTAAAGAACATAATTTTTAGGTATTCGACCTACCTGATCCAAAAGGCCGATGGCGACTCATAAATTATTTTCAAAATTATTTATTCACATCAATTTCCCTGCCAAGTATAATATTTCGTGCCCGGACGAAAACCGGTTACGACAGCTTGGCGACTCTGCTGGGGACTGGTCAAACTTTTAAAAATCAATTATAAATTGTCTCTATTAATTAAAAATTAAAAATTCATATATTTATTTTTTAATTCTTTCTTGTCAAATTTTTTATTTTTTATTTATTATTTTTATAATATTTATATGTTTTATTTTATTTGCAAGTATTTTATTTCATTATTTATTTTTCTGTCAAAGGTTTGAACATTTCTCCTCACATAAAACACTTGCATTGCATTACATAAAGCTCTATAATTGAGTTGTCCCTTTTAAGTGGGAGTGAAAGCGACGTCTTCGTGAGAATTTATTCTCCGTGTCAGACCTAGCAAGTAACTTTCGGGGTTCATATGCTCTATGTCTTCGTGAGAATTTATTCTCCGTGTCAGGCATAGAGAAATGTATCCCCTCGAATTGAACTCGATCCACTTTAGTCTGTGATGGACTAGGATTGAGGGTTAGCAGCCTAAGGGGGCACTAACATGGACAATTCGAGTACCTTTACTCCTAGATCTGAAACCCTGCATATAAAAAACCTTAGAAACTCTTCCAATCTGAAGTCATGCCGAAATTTTGTCTAAAATAGGTGTACACACAGGAGAATTGAATTCTAAACTTTCTTGTTTATTTATTTTCGTTAATGATTAAATTACATGTATATTTAAATTATTTAAATTTAGAAAAGCATGTTTAAATAAAAAAAATATTTATGTAAATGTTATTATTAAATTTCTTTATTATGTAAACTAATTTATTTTCTTTTTTGTGTGTTCTTTATTTTTCTGTTTGCATAGGATCATACAGGATAAAAGACATTGATCCTTGTGTTAATTGTCTCATTGGAAAGCCTTCATCTATGGATAAAAAGTGTTCAAATCAAGTAATTCTAAACTCAGAAGTAAGACAGTGGGATGAGGACTTACAAAGACAAGAAGGAGACAGTCTGCAGGATGATTATGTATCTGACTTGGCCAGTTATGCTCCAGTTTCACTAAAAAGAAATGATATGCAAGATTTGCGAAGCATTTGGGAAAGTTGGGATTCAAACAAAAAATTGCAGTTTTATCAGACTTACGGAGACATCCCATATTTGCTCTATGTTGAAGTTGATGATGAATTACTCAGAGCCCTAATTCAATTCTGGAATCCAGGGTACAATTGCTTCACTCTCAATAAAGAGGACTTGGTCCCTACTATTGAAGAATACACAACTTTGCTACATATCGAAGGGGCTTTGGAGAATCGAATCTATTCAAAGTCAATTAAAACTCAACCCTTTCGAGTTAAATTAGCAAAGATTGCCGGTGTACGAAGAATGGGTGGCATCCCGTACAAAACAAAAAGGCGAAAGCGAAGGCATTGCTTGGACCAACATTAGAGAAATTATTCAGAGCCATCCAGATATTAAAGTACGATTCGATTTATTTGCTCTGGGTATATATGGTATGGTCATCTTCCCAAAAGTATTGGGATATGTTGAAGCTGCAGTGGTAGATTTGTTTGAACAGCTACCGAAAAAGACTAATCCTGCTTCTGCAATTCTAGCAGAGACCTTCAGATCGTTAAATGCTTGTAGAAAGATAGGAGGTGGACGATTTTCAGGGTGTACCCAGTTGTTATATGTTTGGATCCGTAGTCATTTCTGGAATACAGAAAAGGTTTCATACCGACGCTTTAATACGGATTACTCACCATTAAAAGAATTTCTGGAGCAGGAATGGCCGAAAGAAATTAAGAAAGATATGTGGATCAATGCCTTTCGAAATCTGCAAAGCAATGACGTTGTTTGGCGAGCCCCGTGGCAAATACAAAGGGAATTCTTTTACAGATGTGGTGATTACAACTGGATAATGCTGCTCGGATTATGGGGAGGAATTGGATATGCACCACTTCTGGTTATAAGACAGTATGAAGGTCGTCAATTTGTACCTATTACTGCTGGATTACAGTCATCTGAGTTCGCATTCCACAACAAAAATTATAAAAGAAATATCATGGAAGCCGTTACAGCTTGGAAAACAACTTTTTGTATCCGAGCTAAAGTAGCAAAAGAAATGCTAACTCCTGATTATGAAGAATGGAGATCTGTCAGGAAAAACGAAAATATTCCTCTACCAGATCAAAATGAGGATATTTCTATGGAAGATCGCATTAAGGTGATTCCATCAGAGATTGAAATTCTGAGAGCTGAGTTTGAAGCAGAAAGAGAAGGCTGGTCGAAAGAATTAGAGCAAATGAGACAAGATAAAGCTATGTTGGGGGTTGGCATTGACTTTCATTCATCACAATGTGCAATGTTGAGAAAAGATAAAGAAAAAGTTGATGATGAAT
Organism: Hibiscus syriacus; assembly: GCF_006381635.1. Classification (NCBI taxonomy): domain Eukaryota; kingdom Viridiplantae; phylum Streptophyta; class Magnoliopsida; order Malvales; family Malvaceae; genus Hibiscus; species Hibiscus syriacus. The sequence continues at coordinate 8,087,875 of NW_024061960.1, read as the reverse complement.
TCAGAGCATTACAGAAAAATTACCAGGAGTTATATAAATCCCGGAAAGCATCAGGATCCAGCCAATCAACGGTACAGAAGACCCGAGATTTGAACATTGAGAAAAGATGAGTTGAAGATCTGAAAGGAAAGAATAGCCGTCTACTCAAAAGCCTTGAAAAAGGAAAGCAAAAAATGGAAGATTTTGAGGTCGACAGAAGAGAGCGAATTATAAAACACAAGGCTGAACACCGTGAGATCATGAATGAAATGCAAAGAGAAAGGGATCGAGTCAAAGATTTAGAAGATATGAAGAATGACATCTTTGTTAAATTTGAATGTGAGAAAAATATCATGTTCAAGGGATTTGAATCTGAAATGAACCAGTTAATTGCTGAACTTGAAGTCAGAGGCCAAAAGATGGAAGAATCCAATATTGAAAAAGAAAAATGGGAGTTAGAAAGAAAAAATTTCAACACCAGACTTGAGGTGGAGCAGGAAGTGGCTAGCAATTGGATGCAAAGATGCAGAAACAAGGATGTTCAAATCCAGAAGCTTAATCAAAGAATGCAAGAAACACAAACAAAACTTGAAGAAGATCTGGATCAGTCTAGAAACAAAAACTTAGAGTTTAACGCTTACATTTTGCAACTTGAAGAATCATTATTTCAAGAAAAGGTTCGTCTAGGGCCTAATGATCTCAAAGAAAGTAATGAGGAAAATGCTTCACTACGAAGACGCATTAGAGATCTTGAAAAAATTCTGCACAATTGTCAAGTCAGAATCACTGAATTAGAGCAGACTCTTGAAGAAATGAATGAACAGTGGCAAAAGTCAACTGAGTTCTATGTGGAAAGAAGTGAAGAAAGAAGCAATATGGTGTTCGAGGCCATGGTACAAATGAGCGAAGTTGCTAGATATGTTGGGGAACTAGCTGTTGAAGCCAAAATAATTGAGCATCATGTTGATCTAGTCTCTAAGTGCGGAAAGAAGGTGTCATGGTTAATGAAAGAAATTATAGAGCTTAATAGGAAAGCTATGCCTTATCTGTAGTTATGAACTATTATAAAGAAACTTTTGTATGCCGATGAAAGTTGTTCTATGACAGTTAACTTTTTGGGATCAATACCTTTTTGCATACATACATTTTGCATACATTCATCATTCATTTCATAATTTTCGCTATGAATTATTATTATTTTATTAAGATAAAATTCATTAATTAAAATTTGGAAAAAATAATATCAAAAGATTTTTCAATCGCAGTTATTCTGGCCAAAAGAGAAATACAACATCACTACGGTACTAGACAAGCTACTAAGAGAATTATGGAGGATAAATTACAACGTATTGAGGAACATCATAATAAAGAACAAGCAGAAATGAGAATGAAGCTGGAGAAAATTGAAGCCGATATTGCAAATTCACAAGACAACATGATACAGAAAATAGAGGACATGTTTAAAAGGCAGGCTATCAGTGGAAAAATGCATGAAAATCCTGTATCTTTCGACCAAGAACCCATATATCCTCTAGGTTTTCCACCAGAATCAATTTATCACTCTGGTACTACACCTATACAAATCAATGCTCGTACATCTGCATTACAAGAAGCCAAACCACATGAAGATCAACAAGTGAATCCTGCATCTTCAAGCAAAAATCCACTTATATCCGATGTGAAAATAGGGGATCTTAATACTGAGCATTTGATCCCAGATTTGAATGAGCTGAATGAGAAACAAAAAGTAAATGAAGAACTGACCAGACAGATCAAGAGCTTAGAAGAACGAATGAAATCTGTGGAAATAACTGAATCATTCTATGGGTTTGACGCTAGTGAGTTGAGTTTGGTTCCAGACTTAATCCTCCCTATCAAGTTCAAAGCTCCCGAATTTGATAAATATGACGGTACTACCTGCCCTTCATCCCACATTACTATGTTTTGTCGAAGAATGGCAGGATATGTGAAGGACGAGAAATTGTTAATTCACTGCTTTCAGGATAGTTTGACAGGACCGGCTTTAAAATGGTATACTCAATTGACCAAAGCCAACATTAGATCCTGGAAAGATTTGGCTAAAGCATTTTTAGAGCAGTATCGCCATGTAACAGACATGGTCCCTGATAGATGGACTCTCCAAAATTTGGAGAAAAAGAATAACGAAACATTCAGACAGTATGCCCAGAGATGGCGTGACACTGCGGCCCAAGTTCAACCACCTTTGTCAGAAAAAGAGGCCACAGTAATATTTGTTCATACCTTGAAGGCTCCTTATTTAAATCATCTAATGGGGAATGCAACCAGAAATTTTGCAGATTTGGTCATTTCTGGAGAACTCATTGAAAATGTCTTGAAAAGTGGCAAGATTGAATCAAATGATGGGTCTAGTTCCAAAAGACCTACGTACTGGAAAAAGGAGAATGAAGTCAACAATGCCAATTCTTACAGCAAGTGTAACATCCCGAAAGCCGGGTCAGTGACTAAAATGTAAATTTTGGGAAATTTAGTGCTCAATTTTGAAATAAGTTAAAAGTTTTGGGATTTAAGTAAAGAATTTTGATGATGGATTAAATAGCATAGATGGATAATTAAAGGGGCAATTTAGTCTTTTCAGCTTAAAGAATATTTTGTATTTTCTTTAAATACAAGTGATACACGTGGGTTTTGGGAGAGTTCTGGAAGCCTTCTTCTTACTCTCTTCTTCTTCTTCTCGTAGCTCCAACTTAAAGGTAAGTTTGATTTTTAACTGTTAATTTCTGGAATTTATAAGTTGGTTTTGAATCTTTGGGTATTAAATAAGCTTAAGGAAAGCTTATATAGGATTTAAACAATAAGATAAAAGAATTATGAAAGAATTTACAATATGAGTTTTAAGATGGAATTTTGATAGGGTATGGTTGTTGAAGTTTTATGGATGAATTTGACTTGTCATCAATCTAATTAAGAAGTATGAAGTGTTAGAATTGGAATTAGAACACATTGAAAATTTGGTATGATTTTTGAATCTCGTATGAAATATAGGATTTTGAGGTTTAAGATGAAATAAATGAATATAGATTGGTTTAAGTATGTGTACTAGAGTTAAGAATGAAAAGGAGATGATATATGAAGTGTTTGAGAGGAAATGAAGTAATTTTCGGGTTGAAAATATGATTTCTGGGCAAGGGGAATCGGTACCCATTCAAGGGGAACCGATACCCCTTCAAACGAACAAGAATTTCCAGTATGTCATGGGGGAACCGATACCCCCATGGGGGGGGAACCGATTCCCCCTAAAGGAAAATTGGGAATATGGATTTAATAAGTTCATTTAAATTGATAGTATCCAATTACAAGGTGTAGGTATCTATTGATTGTCTCGAAATATACATTTATGTAGATTCTACGCATAAAGAAATTCCGGAACGTTTGGCAAGTAAGATCGATCAAGGGAAAGATAAGAGATTGGAATTGGCTAGTGAGGCCAGGTGAGTGCATATTAATTAGTTTACGGTGCTAAATGGAAACAAGACTTGCGACAAGCCTATTTCCTCTGTTAGAATGCATGAATATATGATTATACGTATATGAATGACATGAATTGTATGTATGCATGATTATATGTGTTAACATGCTTTTGAATGTAATGTTACGAGAAGTATGTGCTATGTAATGTATATATATGAGCCATATGACATGATATATGTGAACATGAGAAAACAAAGTATAAGATATGAACTATGTGATCCTATAAGAATATGAAAAGAAGCTATGTGACTACATGTATATGTGAAAGAAGCTATGAGCTTATATGGCATGTGATATGAAAGTGTATATGTGAAATGATATGAAATATATATGTGAAAACAAGTATATGTTATGAGATAAGATCTATGTGATTACATGCAACATATGATATTAGATATATGTTTACACGTACATGTGATACGTGACTGAAAAGAAAAGCTATGTGGTTATAAGAGAAAGAATATGAATAAGTAATGTGAACTGTTATAAATGATAATGCCCATGTTATGTGATATGAGAGCTAGGGGTATAGTTGGCATGCCAAGGGTCGAGGGTTTACCTATGTTCTTCGGGACATAAGGACTGTTTACCTATGTTCTTCGGGACATATGGACTGTTTACCTATATTCTTCGGAACATACGGACTGTTTACCTATGTCCTTCGGGACATATGGACTGATTACCTAGGTTCTTCGGAATCTATGGACTGGTCCTTCGGGACATTGATCGAGCTGTGGTGACAGCATATGTGTGCACAACCTCAATGTACTCACATACCTTAAGTTCTCACTAGTGTACATGGGCTAATAAAGTGATTAAACAAGCATACTGAATGTGATATGTATACGATGGGTTTATAAGTGGTTTGAAATGTGTTACGTGAACCATATGATGTTGTGTGTGTATAGTGTTTGATTGAAAAGGTTAACAATAAAAGTATGTGATTACATGATAAACTGTTAATGATGAATTATGTGTCTGTATGTATTTATTGTAATTAATCTGATATGATTTTATATGATACGAAGAATGCATGGAATTGGTATAACATGATAGAACAAAACATGCATGTATTGATATATGTTATGAAGTGCATTATAAGTCGTTATGCCTCACTAAGTCTTCGACTTAGCGTGTGATTGTTTCACACGTAGGTTTCGAGAAGAGTAAAGAGTAATGCGGAGCAAGACAGGTCAGTTTTCCTTACCAAATGTCAGATCAGAAAATGTATGTACTGTTTACAGAATGTAGTTGGCATGTAGTCTAAAGATATAAATGGTATGAACTCTGATATCTGTTGTAAACGTTTTGAAATAATTTAAATGTTATCAAAGTTTTTAAATTACTCACTATTTTATACGAATAAATGTTTGAAAAGTCAATGTGACACTTTGGACTCGTATCCGGGTCGGATACGGGTTGGGGGTGTTACATTTAATGGTATCAGAGCTATGGTTTAGCCGATTCTCGGCATAAACCGAAGTCCAAAATGTCATAAAAGGTGTACATGCCAACATAGATTGAAAAATTTCTGATCTGATAGTGTAAGGAATACGTTGTCTTGCTAATAAAATAAGAATAGTTTAATACAGTAGAAATCTGATCGTGATAATTTCGAAGTAAGTGAAAGGTGATATTCCTGATTGTGATAGCTATTCACTTGCCCTGGCCAGACAGGATGAAGAGCGGACACCTCAGGAAATGCCTAGTAAGATCAAAAGTTGATTTCAGAAAGCTGAAATCATATCTGAATAATGATAGAAAATTTTCATCGTTTGGAATTGGAAAAACGATGTAGAGTAGTTTTGCTATTATGTGAATAAGATAGAAGATGGTGAACGGGTGTCACCATAAGAATGTTAAAAAGATCTAATGACGTGATGATTACGTATAGAAGAATTCAAGGATAAGTGCATCAGTGACAAGCGTATAAGATGTATATGTCAGAGCTTATGAGTTCGAAATGAAGGAATAACATTGTGTATAAGCCAGAGCGTTTATATGATAAGGGTTTGCAGTTAAGACGGAAAAGTTAGCGTTAGCTAACAAGAATATGCGATGGGAATGTACTGGAATTATAAGATTATAAGATATTGTCAAGATATGATAACTAGATCTGCAATGGATCTGGATATAGTTGCATATTTGGATCATAGTAATGTGGTATAGTAAAGGAAAAGGAAGTAAGAATTTGTATATTTAAGTAAAGCTGAGGATTGATAAGAAGAGTTTGAGAATGTGTATATTGATGATCAGATTATAAGACACAGGAAGTCAGAATGTTGAGTTTGAGCAAAAGAAATTTCAGGATATATAAGAATAGAGGTGAAATTGATAAGTTGAGTAAGCGAATTTTAAGATAATTTCGATTTGAAAGGATGTATGTGTTTAGTTGATTAGGGTTTGTACCCTAGATTGAACATATGTTATTGACTAGCTGTCAGAGTAAAGGTGATAGAGTTATAAGACTGAAGGAAAAGACAAAGTGGAGTTAATTGATTATGATGTGAATTTGAATATGATTGTATATTCTGAGCAGATAACTATGATGTAGAAACTGAGATAAGTATTTGCATGGAACCTTCAGGAAGGAAAATACAAGTATAAGAAATGATAAAGAATGAAGTTATGTATAAGAAATGGGTTATCAGAGTAATGAGGATGCAATGAAGATTGGTACATAAAGATGAGTATAAGTGATAAGACAAGAGTGTGAATATGAAAGGAAATATATGATTTATGTATAAGGAATAAGGAGTAAAGAAATGAAAGGGATTGATTTAAAAGAATCAGATACGATAAGTATGGAAGTACAGAGGACAGTTTTGATATAGAGTGATGAGATGAATGTTACTGTCAACGTGATGAGTGACATTATATAGAATTTTAGAAAGGTCAAGGGAAAAATGCATAGTCGAATGAGAGAAAAGACAACAATGGATTGGTATTACTGGTTATTGTTTATATGATAAGCAACAGAAGATGAATGTATAAACGAAAAAGATAGTTGGAAAACTTAAGGATTGAAAAGTAAGTTTCCGATGATGACGAGAAAGAATAAGTCAGGGAAGCAACATAAGAACATTGGAAGATATGTTCTTACTAAGATGTTCAGTGAAAATTCGAGGGCGAATTTTCTTATAAGGAGGGGAGATTTGTAACATCCCGAAAGCCGGGTCAGTGACTAAAATGTAAATTTTGGGAAATTTAGTGCTCAATTTTGAAATAAGTTAAAAGTTTTGGGATTTAAGTAAAGAATTTTGATAATGGATTAAATAGCATAGATGGATAATTAAAGGGGCAATTTAGTCTTTTCAGCTTAAAGAATATTTTGTATTTTCTTTAAATACAAGTGATACACGTGGGTTTTGGGAGAGTTCTGGAAGCCTTCTTCTTACTCTCTTCTTCTTCTTCTCGTAGCTCCAACTTAAAGGTAAGTTTGATTTTTAACTGTTAATTTCTGGAATTTATAAGTTGGTTTTGAATCTTTGGGTATTAAATAAGCTTAAGGAAAGCTTATATAGGATTTAAACAATAAGATAAAGGAATTATGAAAGAATTTACAATATGAGTTTTAAGATGGAATTTTGATAGGGTATGGTTGTTGAAGTTTTATGGATGAATTTGACTTGTCATCAATCTAATTAAGAAGTATGAAGTGTTAGAATTGGAATTAGAACACATTGAAAATTTGGTATGATTTTTGAATCTCATATGGAATATAGGATTTTGAGGTTTAAGATGAAATAAATGAATATAGATTGGTTTAAGTATGTGTACTAGAGTTAAGAATGAAAAGGAGGTGATTTATGAAGTGTTTGAGAGGAAATGAAGTAATTTTCGGGTTGAAAATATGATTTCTGGGCAAGGGGAATCGGTACCCATTCAAGGGGAACCGATACCCCTTCAAACGAACAAGAATTTCCAGTATGTCATGGGCGAACCGATACCCCCATGGGGGGGGAACCGATTCCCCCTAAAGGAAAATTGGGAATATGGATTTAATAAGTTCATTTAAATTGATAGTATCCAATTACAAGGTGTAGGTATCTATTGATTGTCTCGAAATATACATTTATATAGATTCTACGCATAAAGAAATTCCGGAACGTTTGGCAAGTAAGATCGATCAAGGGAAAGATAAGAGATTGGAATTGGCTAGTGAGGCCAGGTGAGTGCATATTAATTAGTTTATGGTGCTAAATGGAAACAAGACTTGCGACAAGCCTATTTCCTCTGTTAGAATGCATGAATATATGATTATACGTATATGAATGACATGAATTGTATGTATGCATGATTATATGTGTTAACATGCTTTTGAATGTAATGTTACGAGAAGTATGTGCTATGTAATGTATATATATGAGCCATATGACATGATATATGTGAACATGAGAAAACAAAGTATAAGATATGAACTATGTGATCCTATGAGAATATGAAAAGAAGCTATGTGACTACATGTATATGTGAAAGAAGCTATGAGCTTATATGGCATGTGATATGAAAGTGTATATGTGAAATGATATGAAATATATATGTGAAAACAAGTATATGTTATGAGATAAGATCTATGTGATTACATGCAACATATGATATTAGATATATGTTTACACGTACATGTGATACGTGACTGAAAAGAAAAGCTATGTGGTTATAAGAGAAAGAATATGAATAAGTAATGTGAACTGTTATAAATGATAATGCCCATGTTATGTGATATGAGAGCTAGGGGTATAGTTGGCATGCCAAGGGTCGAGGGTTTACCTATGTTCTTCGGGACATAAGGACTGTTTACCTATGTTCTTCGGGACATATGGACTGTTTACCTATGTTCTTCGGAACATACGGACTGTTTACCTATGTCCTTCGGGACATATGGACTGATTACCTCGGTTCTTCGGAATCTATGGACTGGTCCTTCGGGACATTGATCGAGCTGTGGTGACAGCATATGTGTGCACAACCTCAATGTACTCACATACCTTAAGTTCTCACTAGTGTACATGGGCTAATAAAGTGATTAAACAAGCATACTGAATGTGATATGTATACGATGGGTTTATAAGTGGTTTGAAATGTGTTACGTGAACCATATGATGTTGTGTGTGTGTATAGTGTTTGATTGAAAAGGTTAACAATAAAAGTATGTGATTACATGATAAACTGTTAATGATGAATTATGTGTCTGTATGTATTTATTGTAATTAATCTGATATGATTTTATATGATACGAAGAATGCATGGAATTGGTATAACATGATAGAACAGAACATGCATGTATTGATATATGTTATGAAGTGCATTATAAGTCGTTATGCCTCACTAAGTCTTCGACTTAGCGTGTGATTGTTTCACACGTAGGTTTCGAGAAGAGTAAAGAGTAATGCGGAGCAAGACAGGTCAGTTTTCCTTACCAAATGTCAGATCAGAAAATGTATGTACTGTTTACAGAATGTAGTTGGCATGTAGTCTAAAGATATAAATGGTATGAACTCTGATATCTGTTGTAAACGTTTTGAAATAATTTAAATGTTATCAAAGTTTTTAAATTACTCACTATATTTTATACGAATAAATGTTTGAAAAGTCAATGTGACACTTTGGACTCGTATCCGGGTCGGATACGGGTTGGGGGTGTTACAGCAAGGATTCATCGAAAAGTGTTACAATAACCCAGCCAAGGGTTAAGAAAGAGGAAACAAACACTAATCGATCAGATTCCAGAGGATCTCGAATGGAAAATGAAAGGTTGTCTTTTACACCTTTACCAGTACCATATGCTGAGATCTATGATTCACTGTTAAAAGCAGATGTCATACGGCCCTATCCTTTGGTTCCCATGCAACCACCATTCCCTCCTTGGTATGATACAAAGGCACACTGTGTTTATCATGAAGGAATCACGGGTCATTCTATTGAAAACTGTTTGGCATTCAAAAGGGTGGTTCAAAATTTGATCAACACTGGGAAGTTGGAATTCAATACACCATCTGCATCAAATCATCCATTGCCAAATCATGGAGATAAAAACGTGAATGCAATTCAGGAAGAGAACAGAAAGAAAGCAAAAACTGACATTTCTGAAATTAAATCTCCGTTTGTTTGGGTATTCCAACAACTCTCTTTAGCCGGTATAGTTCCACAACAATTCAGGCCAAAGCAGAATGAAGACAAGAATTATTGTGAATATCATCAGGAGAAAGGGCATCAAATTCAACTATGTCCTGAATTTAGGGATTTGGTGCAAAAATTGATGAACAATAGAGAAATAGAATTCTTTGAAGAAGAACCAGGAAAAAAAGAAGATGATGTTTGCTCATCAGAGGATTCTAAACCAAGTCAAAGAATAAATGATCCTGTGATCATTAATGTGAAATCATCTACGGTGATTCCTGCACCAATAAAGCCGAAAGTAGTTATCACACTCCTCTACCATTTCCATACAAAGATACCCGCAGGGTACCTTGGAATTATACTACCAATGTTTCAATGGTAGGAGGATCTGTTTCTCTAGAAAAAACAGAAGAGAAAATACAGAGTTTGGGTACAACATCGAAGTCTGAAGCAGTGAGCGAAGTCGGTTTCTTTACAAGAAGTGGGAGATGTTACTCTCCCGAAACATCTAATGCTTCAGAACAAGTGAAAACAAAAGGAAAAGCCATGACAATACCTCAGAAGGTATTTGAAGATGAATCCCTTCCAGCATTTAATGAGCCTGTGACAGAAAAACAAGCTCAAGAATTTTTGAAATTCCTGAAACATTGTGACTATAGTGTGGTTGAACAACTACACAAACAACAAGCGAGAATTTCCATTCTTGATCTATTGATGAATTCAGAAGCACATAGAAATGCTTTGATGAAAATTATCAATCAAACATTTATCCCCGAAGATATATCCCTCAATAAACTTGACAGAATTGTGGGACATATAGCCGCTGACAATTACATAACGTTCACGGATGATGAAATACCGGAAGGCGGAATGGGGTCAGTAAAAGCTTTGAACATCACAACACATTGTCATGGTCATGTATTGCCAGGAGTATTGATTGACAATGGATCCGCTCTCAACTTGATGCCTCTAGTCACACTTCAAATAATGCCTGTGGATCAATCACACATGAAGAGTTATCAGAATGTAGTGTGAGCATTTGATGGAACTCAAAAAGAGGTGCTTGGGAAAATGGAAATACCGTTGTTAATTGGTCCAGTCGTGTATAATATTGACTTTGTGGTGATGGACATCCACCCTACATATAATTGTCTATTAGGGAGGCCATGGATTCATTCAGCAGGAGCCGTTCCTTCTTCATTACATCAGAAATTGAAATTTGTTGTTAATGGACAACTAATATGTGTAGGAGCTGAAGAAGAAATCATTGCGTCAGTAACAAGTGATGTTCCATATATCGACACCAATGATGATGCTCTTGAATGCTCTTTCCGAGCTCTTGAATTTGTAAATGCAACCTTTATTGCAGAATGAAGCAAAATTCCATATCCCAGATTGTCTGATTGCACCAAGATGACGGTACGACAAACTTTAGGCATCGGAGCTAAAGCTGGGAAAGGTCTAGGAAAGAATCTTCAAGGGATTTCAGTTCCTTTCAAAATAAAGATGAAGAAAGATCGTTTTGGGCTTGGATTTAAGCCCAATTTTCAGCAAAAGAACAAAGAGATGAAAAGAAGATGTGAAGACAGAAAGGCAAAATTGAAAGGAGGAGAAATCCTTTGGAAACACATATCATTCCCACAGTTGAAAACCATATTCAGATCAGGGGGAACAATTAATGTAGAACAGCAGCTTGTTGAAGCCTTTAAAGAAGAAAAGTTGACGAATGATCAAGACATAGTTGAAGAAGCTATGAATGGATTATTTATCAACATGATCATGAATGACAACAAAACTGGCAAATACTTGGATAGGATTCGACCATGTTTTCCTGGAGAAACACTCACCAATTGGACCACTGAAGATCTTCCTATAGTTTTTAATATTAACGCAGAGTAATATTCAGAACTAATCTTTATGTTTAGCTCAAAAATATGAAAACTTTTTGTTATCTTGTAAAAGAAATTATGTTAAATATAAGGAATGTTCTTTAAAATTTTCATATGGCAATCATTCTTTACATTTTCTTACATTTTTACATTTATTTACTATATTCTTTCGGAAATATGTCCGACTTAAATTTGCAGGTGTCACCGTGTTAATAGCATGTGTATTCCTAAATTTAATCCAGTGATAAATTTAGAGCATCCTATATGTCTGGAAGAAATCAATGGTTGTGAGGATGAACTGGAATGTGATGTTCCTAATGAACTATTAAGATTGGTAGAAAAAGAAGACAAACAAATTCTACCCCACAAGGAAGAGGTTGAGACTGTGAATTTGGGAACAGATGAAGAAATGAAAGAGGTGAAAATTGGTACTACTCTGACAATCCAGATAAAACAAGAATTGATAAATCTCCTTCAAGAGTTCAAAGATATCTTTGCATGGTCTTATCAAGATATGCCCGGTTTAAGCACAGATATAGTGATACACAAGCTTCCAATCAATCCAGAATATAAACCGGTCCAACAAAAGCTCAGAAGAATGAGGCCAGAAATGTTGTTGCAAATCAAAGAGGAAGTAATGAAACAGATCAATGCAGGTTTCCTACAGGCATCTAAATACCCAGAATGGGTAGCCAACATTGTTCCCGTACCAAAGAAAAATGGGAAAGTTCGAATGTGTGTGGATTACAGAGATCTCAACAGAGCTAGTCCGAAAGATAGTTTTCCATTACCCCACATAGACACATTGGTGGATAATACTGCAGGGCACGCATGGTTTTCATTTATGGATGGATTTTCAGGATATAATCAGATAAAAATGAATCCTGAAGACATGGAAAAAACAACATTTGTAACCATGTGGGGCACATTCTGTTATAAAGTGATGCCATTTGGATTGAAAAATGCAGGGGCAACATATCAAAGAGCCATGGTAACTTTGTTTCATGACATGATGCACAAAGAGATTGAAGTATATGTAGATGACATGATTGCCAAGTCCAGGACTGAAGAAGAACATATTCAAAATCTGAGAAAGCTTTTCCAGAGATTGAGGAAGTATCAATTAAAGCTCAACCCCGCAAAATGCACTTTTGGGGTAACTTCCGGAAAACTTTTGGGATTTGTGGTCAGCAAAAAAGAAATCGAGATTGATCCAGATAAAGTAAAAAGCAATTCAAGATCTTCCACCACCCAATACAAAAAAAGAAGTTCGAGGCTTTTTGGGAAGATTAAATTATATATCTCGGTTCATTTCTCAATTAACTGACAAATGTGATCCAATGTTCAAATTACTTCGAAAGAACAATCCTGAAGTCTGGAATGAAAAATGTCAAGAAACTTTGGATATTATTAAGAAATATTTATCCAATGCCCCCATTTTAGTATCACCAATGCCTGATAGACCATTAATTCTCTACTTGACGATTTTCGAAAATTCGATGGGATGTGTACTAGGACAGCATGATGAATCTGGAAGAAAAGAAAAAAGCTATTTATTATCTGAGCAAGAAATTTACTGATTGTGAAGTTCGATATCCACCAATACAAAAATTATGTTGTGCTTTGGTGTGGACTACTCGAAGACTCAGACAATATATGTTATACCATACTACTTGGTTGATATCAAAACTTGATCCTTTGAAATTCTTAATGGAATCACCAGCTTTGACAGGCAGAATGGCTAGATGGCAGATGTTATTATCTGAGTTTGATATTGTATATGTCAACCAAAAAGCGATAAAAGGAAGTGTAATAGCTGATTTTCTGGCCAGTCGTGTATCAAATGATTATCAGCCTTTGAACTTCAATTTTCCCGATGAAGATTTGTTATGCATATCCATGAATGAAGAAGTCAGAACAAATGATGAATTTGCAACTTGGAAGCTTTATTTTGACGGAGCATCTAATGCTTTGGGACGAGGAATCGGGGCAGTGTTAATTTCTCCAGAAAATGTTTATTATCCCTTTACGAGTAGACTGGAGTTCTTTTGCACCAATAATATGGCAGAATATGAAGCTTGTGTCATGGGATTGAAAGCAGCTATAGAAAGAAAAATCAAATTTCTCAAGATATATGGAGATTCATCGTTAGTGGTGTATCAATTGCGAGGAGAATGGGAAACAAAAGACCCCAAATTGTTGGAATACCGAAATTTTACACTCGAATTAGTGAAAGAATTTGAGAAAGTTACCTTCAATTATCTCCCTCGAGAAGAAAATCAAATGGCAGATGCTTTGGCTACATTAGCTGCTATGTTTCAGGCAACTAAGAAAGTTGATATGATGCCAATCAAAATGCAAGTATATGAAATTCCTGCACATTGTTATAGTGTGGAAGAATAGGTAGATGGTAAACCATGGTATCATGATATTCTGCAATATATCAAAAATCAAAGTTATCCACCAAATGCATCGGAAATTGATAAAAGAACCTTGAGAAGAATGGCTGCTGGATATTTTCTTGATGGAGAGATTATGTATAGAAGAAGCAATGATCAAATTCTATTGAGATGTTTAAATACCAGTGAAGCTCGAAATGTCATTGAAGAAATACACAGTGGAATATGTGGAACACATGCAAATGGTCTTTCTATGGCCAGAAAAATAATGAGATATGGATACTATTGGGCTACTATGTACACAGATTGCATTGATTATGCAAGGAAATGTCATAAATGCCAAATATATGCAGACAAGATTCATGTACCCCCATCTCCTTTACATGTAATGACAGCACCCTGGCCATTTTCTATGTGGGGAATAGATGTCATTGGAGCAATCACACCGAAAGCATCGAATGGACATTGTTTCATCCTTGTGGCAATTGATTATTTTACCAAATGGGTTGAAGCTGCTTCATATACCAATATTAAGAGATCCACAGTCTGCAAATTCATAAAGAAAGAGATAGTTTGCCGATATGGCCTACCAGAGAGGATCATTACAGACAATGCTCTGAACCTGAACAACAAAATGATGACCGAACTTTGTGCACAGTTTAAGATCAAACATGCAAACTCAGTGGCATATCGTCCAAAGATGAATGGGGCAGTTGAAGCAGCAAATAAGAACATCAAGAGAATCATTACAAAGACTACTGAAACTTACAAAGATTGGCACGAGAAGTTACCTTTTGCTCTATATGCATACCGAACTACTGTTCGAACATCTACTGGGGCAACGCCTTTTTCTTTAGTCTACGGGATGGAAGCAGTCTTACCAATTGAAATTGAGATTCCATCGCTTCGAATATTGAGAGAAATAAAATTAGATGAATCTGAATGGATCCAAGCTAGATTTGATCAATTGAACCTTATTGAGGAAAAAAGATTGAAAGCTATTTGCCATGGACAGATGTATCAAAAACGGATGATGAAGTCTCATGAAAAAAAAGTACATCCAAGAGAGTTCCAAGAGGGTGATCTAGTACTAAAAAAGATCTTGCCCATACATAAAGATTTCCGCGGGAAATGGATGCCTAATTGGGAAGGGCCATACGTTGTGAAAAAGGCCTTTTCCGGAGGAGCATTGATCTTGGCAGAAATGGATGGAAAATTCTGAGAAATCCAATAAACTCGGATTCTGTCAAGAAATATTATGCTTGAAGAAAAAAGAAAAAAAAAAAAAAAAAAAAAAAAAAAAAAAGAAAAAGAGACAAAAAGAAAAAGGGGGGTCAAGGTGAAAACCCGCAAAGGGCATCTTGCAACCAAATGGAGGATTTGAGTTGAAAACCTGAAAAGGCGGCTCAAATGCAGGTTGATATTAGGCATCTGGCAATTGAGCCCTCTTAAGATTTTGACAGTTTGGGAGAAAATTCACATCTACAAGCATTTTGACAACGTTTGAGATCTTCCAGACAAAAGCTTACATCATTACTCTAAATTGTGTCAACTTGATTAATTTAGAAATACTTATGCTTATAATTTGTTGAGACATTTGAATTTTTATCATTCTTATGCTTGCCATAACTTTGAATACAATTCTATTTATTTCAAGTTCAATTTATTTGAGATTCAATTTATTTTTGAAAATTCAATTTATTCTTTTATTGAATTAACATAATTTTGAAATAATTTAAAGATTTCTGAATATCACTTTATGTTAATACTTTTAAATACATGGAATACAAAGTAAGCAAATCATCACCATCTTGAACAGGGTCGAATCCGCCAAATCTACTCATCAATTGTTCCAACCGATCACCATTCAGTTCTTGCACATCTGTTTTCAAAGATATACTAAGACAGTAGAATGCGATCTTTGCAGCATTGATTCCAGCAAAAAGAAACAAGACATTGATATCACTGGGAAACATATCTCTATACAGATTCTTGTGTATGGTTTTTAAGGAAACCTAGAAGTATTTCCACCTCATCAGGTTCAAGTGGAGCAACTTTATTCTTTCCAACCCATACTAGATTATATTTTCAGTACTCATCAAGAACATACTTCTGGATACTCGAAGGTGGCTCATTGTCATAACCTTCAAGAGCCTTACAGATCCTTTCTGTCAATTTGGCACTTCCTGTACATGTTTTTAAACAGTTCAACTTTGTTCTTGGATCACATGAAAGCCATCATTTCTTTGTCAATGAAAAAGCATCAGCACATGGAGGAAGCAGAATAAGAGAAAATCTGTTCTTAATTGGCAGAGTTATGAATATAGCTATTGTCAGTGTAGTAGTATGAAAATGTTTCAAATCTACAAATTATGGCTTTACATCTAATAAGTACTGTGATATCCCAGTCCAAACCTTAATTGGAATAAATGCAATTTGCTCATAGCATCTTCTGGAAGTGTTCTTTGAGTTATCTGATCTGGTTTGACAGAACCAATCATTGAATTTGAAAGATGAATTTGCTCATAGCATCTTCTGGAAGTGTTCTTTGAGTTATCTGATCTGGTTTGATAGAACCAATCATTGAATTTGGAAGATGAATTTGCTCATAGCATCTTCTGGAAGTGTTCTTTGAGTTATCTGATCTGGTTTGACAGAACCAATCATTGAATTTGGAAGATGAATTTGCTCATAGCATCTTCTGGAAGTGTTCTTTGAGTTATCTGATCTGGTTTGACAGAACCAATCATTGAATTTGGAAGATGAATTTACTCATAGCATCTTCTGGAAGTGTTCTTTGAGTTATCTGATCTGGTTTGACAGAACCAATCATTGAATTTGGAAGATGAATTTACTCATAGCATCTTCTGGAAGTGTTCTTTGAGTTATCTGATCTGGTTTGGCAGAACCAATCATTGAATTTGGAAGATGAATTTGCTCATAGTAGAAATAAGGAAATTCAATAGCATCTTATGGAAGTGTTCTTTGAGTTATCTGATCTGGTTTGGTAAGAACTACAGAACCAATCATTGGAATTAAAAGATGAACTGCATGATCGTCTTCATTAAGAAGTTTCTAATCAAGCTTCTTTTGCTTATTCCTTTCCCAAAAATCATAGCCCAAATTTCGCCTTTTCTTGTAATTGGGATCATTGTATAATGGCTTCCCATTTTGTACCGGAAGAAATGTGTCAGTAACATTAGCCATTTGAGCAGCATATATAAAATTTGCCAATTCTGCAATTGATGAATCTGGACCACGTCTCTACATGGCTATTGAAGTTTCAGCCCTTGAGAATCCCATTTTTGTCAAGTATAACAGTTATTTCTCCTCATCAGAATCAGAATTCAAGATTTTTCGGTATTAAAAGAATTATCGATATCTGTGAAATCATCTTGAAAGGTCATTTCATAATCAGATGAGTTGTTATCAGAATCAACATGTTGCCTGAATGCAAGCTTTTCAAGAGCCTATACTATTGAGTTTTATTCTCAAGAGATTTTGTGACATTATATCTACATTAATCAAAGATGATAGATTCTCTCATTTGAAGAAGAAAAATCTATTGGGTTTTTACAATTGAAGAAATACTCAATTCACCAATCTGAAATCAAATAACTCAACATTCATGCATCATATTTTAGGTGTTTACAAAAATAGGTGCATTTTCATTCATTTTCATCTATGTTGAATTTTTAACAGGAATTTCAAAGATTTTAGCAAAGATTCAAATCCATCACTTGATGGATCAGCTTTTCCAGTTCGAGTTCATAATGAGAAGAACTCATCTGAAGAAGGAAGAAGAAGTTCATAATGAGAAGAATTTGTTCAACCTTTTGCTCAAATCCATCACTTGATGGATCAGCTTTTCCAGTTCGAGTTCATAATGAGAAGAACTCATCTGAAGAAGGAAGAAGAAGTTCATAATGAGAAGAATTTGTTCAACCTTTTCCTCAAATCCATCACTTGATGGATCAGCTTTTCCAGTTCGAGTTCATAATGAGAAGAACTCATCTGAAGAAGGAAGAAGAAGTTCATAATGAGAAGAATTTGTTCAACCTTTTGCTCAAATCCATCACTTGATGGATCAGCTTTTCCAGTTCGAGTTCATAATGAGAAGAACTCATCTGAAGAAGGAAGAAGAAGTTCATAATGAGAAGAATTTGTTCAACCTTTTGCTCAAATCCATCACTTGATGGATCAGTTTTTCCAGTTCGAGTTCATAATGAGAAGAACTCATCTGAAGAAGGAAGAAGAAGTTCATAATGAGAAGAATTTGTTCAACCTTTTGCTCAAATCTATCACTTGATGGAGCAGCTTTTCCAGAGAAGTTCATAATGAAAAGAACTCATCTGAAGAAGGAAGAAGAAGTTCATAATAAGAAGAACTTGTTCAACTTTTTGCATAATTCTATCACAGAAGGAGATAGATTCGCATCAGCCTTTCCAGAGAAGAACTTATTCAACCTTTTGAATGACTCTATCACAGAAAGAAAGATATTTTTTTTAGATTTGCTCCGATTGGGAGCCGTTTAAAGGAAAATATCATCGGAACCGTCATTAGGACGGTCCGATCTACGTTTCGATGTAAAAAAAAAAATTCTGGCCACCGAAGACGGTGGCCGGCGACGGTGGTTGACGGCGGACGAACGCCGACTGACGGCTGCCGGCCGGCTGGCTTCTCTCTGTTTTAGAGAGAAGCGAGAGAAAATTCTCTCTCTCAGAGAAGAGAGAGAGAAGGAAAATGAAGAAATGAAGCTGGCCCTTCGGGCCAGCCGGTTTTGGACCTTTTATAGGCCTTCCCGAACGACGTCGTTTCGGGAAGGACTATGCGCGTAATTAGACAATAGTTAAACCCTGTCCGCCGTCCTCCTAACTTGTAAACTTTACATTCTAGTCACTAAATCGATTTTATAATACTTTTAATTCAGATCTTAAATTTTAATTTCTTTTATTTTAGTCCTTTATATTAAAATAATATTTAGGATAAATAACAGATTTAATCCCTTAATTTTAATAATAATATTTTAATCCTTAGTTTATATTTTTAATTTATTTTATTCTAATATCCGAATTTTAGATAATTTTATTTTAGTCACTAAATAAATAAAATAAAGAAATAGCATGTTTAATCCCTATAATTTTGATTAATTATGAATTAGATTTTTAATTTTATTTTTACTGTAATTTAGTCATTTATTTTATATGTTTTCATTTATTTTACTGTTTTTTAAAATTGTTTTAGTGGTAGTTATTTTATTTGTTTATATTTTTAAATATTTTCATGTATTCATAAATATATATAATAAATAGTAATTTTTAAATATTTATTTTTAATATCGAAGAAAATGACAGTCTTAATACAACTGGATGTCCTATTCTGATATTTTAAAATTAAAAATTAAACAATATTTATTTAAATTAATATTTATCAATATCAAAGAAAAGAGCTGTCTTAAGCACCTAGAAGTTCTTTTCTGATATTTTTAAATAAATAAATTTTTTTATATAATTTTGAAATAATAGGATTATAAATTAAATATATTTTTGAATTTTTAAATTTTAATAATAGAGACAATTTATAATTAAAAAGTACCAATTTTGGGCGTTGTAGAGGTGCTAATCCTTCCCTAAACGTAACCGACCACGAATCCCTTTTTATTATTAAAAAGAACGAATTTTTGGTTATAAAACGCAGATCAGTTCATTTTTTTTAATTGATGTTTTCTTAAAACTCTTTTAAAGAACATAATTTTTAGGTATTCGACCTACCTGATCCAAAAGGCCGATGGCGACTCACAAATTATTTTCAAAATTATTTATTCACATCAATTTCCCTGCCAAGTATAATATTTCGTGCTCGGACGAAAACCGGTTACGACAGAAGCCATTCTCTACATTATCTTCATACAATAAACAATCATCTTAGCGAAAAAAATTATTTAATCTGTATTTATAAAAAATCGGTTGGGGATTTTTTTAATTATTTTTTCTTAATATGTCACCATATAATTCGTTATCTCTCATCAACTTTATATATATATATAAATTTGGTATAAATATAATGTAATATTTTCAAAAAAATTTAATCTTTCGATAATGAAGACTCGTATTACTACATTTACAGTACTCGAACTCAGAACTTCAAACGATAACAATAAATACTTTAATTATTGAAGTTGTTTGGTTCATGCAAATTGATGTACTCATCAACTTTTATATGGTTTAAAAATATTTCATACACGATAATAATATTATTAAAAAAATTATATTTTAAAAGAAAGATAAATTAAAATCTTGAAAAACAGGAAAAAAATGGGTTTAAAGAGAAAAATATCGCCTTACACTCTAAATTGGGGTCGGACAATTTATGTTTAAAAATATTTTTTTTTAAATGTTGTATAAAAACAATAAATGACATAAGAAGTTTTCTAACAGTATTTTTTTTTTAAATGATCTGTTCATTTTTCTAATAAAATTGATATCTAATTAATTTACTATCTTAGCACAATTAAATATTTTACTAGTAATATAAATAAAAATACTTTCATTTAGTGAAATTTAATTAATCTTTAAATATATATGTGGGGAAGTGGTTTGGATTTTGAAAGAGAGGTTTATAAATACTTTTTATTTAATATTTAGATTATTAAAATTATTTTTGTTCCTAAATCGAATAAATTTAAATATTTAAATATATTTAATTTTAAATCTTTTTACATATTAAACCTTCCATCTATAAACATTTATTGAGTGAAGGCATTATTGGCGAAAGTTCAATTTTATTATGCATTGATTAGGGTACTTTCGGCTTTCGATGATAAAAGCAGCAAATGGAACAACCTCTTTCATTATACATTATAGTAATATATTATGAAATTAATTACACGCATGCTATTATTGTAGGGACAATATCATTATTCTATGCTTGCTTCTATAAATTTTTTTCTTCCTTGTTAAAATCAACTAATTATTGTCCTTTTGTTATTAATCCCATGCATTCTATGCTTTTTTTCCCTCTCAATATTTAAATGCAAGTTATAAATTGTATTACCTCTTTACTTTTTTTACTAAATAATTAAAATATTTAATTAATTTTTGAAGATATATTCTACATTTAGACCCAATCATTTATTTTCTTTTACTTTTTATTACTTTTGCAGGTAAAAGAATAATTAGGAAGAATAGACCTATATATTCTGGGTAGTTCTGCGGTGCGGCGCCTAAAAAACGGCTAATATACGGCGTGACCGGTAAAACAAGTGACCGGTTAAAATTTAGACCGGTTATGTTATATTATTTAACCGAAAATATTATAAAGTACAATAACATACTAGATAGCGCTTATATAATGTAATAGGTAGGCTTATATTTACCTATTTTATAAGTAAACGGGTATATTTATACTGATAGCATTGCAAATTTACCTATTACATTATAATATGTTGAAAGTGTCCATACTTTTTATAAAAATGATCGATAATTTTTTTAAAGTTATGTAATTTATGTTTCAATTTTTTTAATAGTGTTTCATGTTTTTCACCTACAATATTAATTTAATAATTTCATTTGCACAAAAAATTATTTGATTGTTTTGATATTTTATAAAATAATATTTAGAATTTAAATTTAACAATATTAACCAAAGATAATAATAAATATGTAATATATATTTTTATTATTTTTAATTTAATAATAATATATATCCTAACGTAAAAATAAATCATTAGACGCCTATAATTACTAAATTAATATCTTAAAACTCACTCAAAAGATAACCTTAAATTAATGTTTTCCACAATAAAAAAGTATGGACACTTTATAAAAGGATAGATACTTTACAACTACCTATTACATTATATAAACGATACCTATTACATTAATAAGCGCCACCTATTACATCATATTTTTACCTATTATATTGAAGTGTCCATACTTTTATAAAAAGATAGACACTTTTTTTAAAGTTATGTAATTTATGTTTCAATTTTTTAATAGTGTTTTATGTTTTCCACCTACAATATTAATTTAATAATTTCATTTACACAAAAAATTATTTGATTGTTTTGATATTTTATAAAATAATATTTAGAATTTAAATTTAACAATATTAACCAAAGATAATAATAAATATGTAATATATATGTTTATTGTTTTTAATTTAATAATAATATATATCGTAATGTAAAAATAAATCATTAGACGCCTATAATTACTAAATTAATATCTTAAAACTCACTCAAAAGATACCTTAAATTAATGTTTCCACAGTGAAAAAAATATGGACACTTTTATAAAAAGGATAGATAATTTACAACTACCTATTACATTATATAAACGATACCTATTACATTATATAAGCGCTACCTATTACATCATATTTTTACCTATTATATTGAAAGTGTCCATACTTTTTATAAAAAGGATCGACACTTTTTTTTAAAGTTATGTAATTTATGTTTCAATTTTTTTAATAGTGTTTCATGTTTTCCACCTACAATATTAATTTAATAATTTCATTTACACAAAAAATTATTTGATTGTTTTGATATTTTATAAAATAATATTTAGAATTTAAATTTAACAATATTAACCAAAGATAATAATAAATATGTAATATATATGTTTATTGTTTTAATTTAATAATAATATATATCGTAATGTAAAAAATAAATCATTAGACGCCTATAATTACTAAATTAATATCTTAAAACTCACTCAAAAGATAACCTTAAATTAATGTTTTCCACAGTGAAAAAAGTATGGACACTTTTATAAAAAGGATAGATACTTTACAACTACCTATTTCATTATATAAATGATACCTATTACATTATATAAGCGCTACCTATTACATCATATTTTTACCTATTATATTGAAAGTGTCCATACTTTTTATAAAAAGGATCGATACTTTTTTTAAAGTTATGTAATTTATGTTTCAATTTTTTTAATAGTGTTTCATGTTTTCCACCTACAATATTAATTTAATAATTTCATTTACACAAAAAATTATTGATTGTTTTGATATTTTATAAAATAATATTTAGAATTTAAATTTAACAATATTAACCAAAGATAATAATAATATGTAATATATATGTTTATTGTTTTTAATTTAATAATATATATCGTAACGTAAAAATAAATCATTAGATGCCTATAATTACTAAATTAATATCTTAAAACTCACTCAAAGATAACATTAAATTATGTTTTCCACAGTGAAAAAAGTATGGACACTTTTATAAAAGGATAGATACTTTACAACTGCCTATTACATTATAAACGATACCTATTACATTATATAAGCGCTACCTATTACATCATATTTTTACCTATTATATTGAAAGTGTCAATACTTTTTATAAAAAGGATCGACACTTTTTTTTAAAGTTATGTAATTTATGTTTCAATTTTTTTTAATAGTGTTTTATGTTTTCCACCTACAATATTAATTTAATAATTTCATTTACACAAAAATTATTTGATTTTTTGATATTTTATAAAATATTATTTAGAATTTAAATTTAACAATATTAACCAAAGATAATAATAAATATGTTTTCCACAGTGAAATAAGTATAAACACTTTTATAAAAATGATATATACTTTTTTTTAAAGTTATGTAATTTATGTTTCAATTTTTTTTAATAGTGTTTCATGTTTTCCACCTACAATATTAATTTAATAATTTCATTTACACACAAAATTATTTGATTGTTTTGATATTTTATAAAATATTATTTAGAATTTAAATTTAACAATATTAACCAAAGATAATAATAAATATATTTTCACAGTGAAATAAGTATGGACACTTTTATAAAAAGGATAGATACTTTACAATATAACAATAAAATATGACAAAACCAGATTCATTATGATAAAACCGGTAAAATTTACTTGATATGTTAAAAGTATGGACACTTTTATAAAAAGGATAGATACTTACCGATAACCAAAGTTTACCGGTTACCAAATTTTTTAATAGTTTTTCATCTTTTCTACCTAAAACATTATTAGTTGTCAACATAATAGGTACCGCTAAACCGAATTTATTAAATACATTTTAATATATCCGGTACTGCCGTATATTAACCGTGTATTAACCCGCCTCCCATATATTCTAGGTAAAGGTACCGTCTAACTTTAAATCCACGCTTTCTTGTCTTGCCATTATCCACTTTGTATACTCAGATCTTCTGTCAAATTTGAGTTTTTATTTTAGTTTAGTAATTTTTATAGATTGGGTTGATTTTAAGTACAAAATTAGGATCAATTTAGATGATTTAATTTTAAAATTAATAGAAATCGATTAAAGATTTAAGTTTTAAAATTATTTCATATTTTTCATTGATTTTAGATACATAATGAAGATTAAATATTGAAAGATAATAACTTAATAAGTATTTAAATTCTAAAACATTAATACAAGACTTAATTTAAAATATTCAAACTGAAATGAACAAAAGTCATCATTAGGGAAAAATTGGAAAGAGAATGATCGATTATTTCACTTAAAAATCTTATTATTTAAAGTGCTAAAAAATATTATATTAATATTTATATACGTTTATGATAAAATTAACAAAAAATACTCTTATTTCTGGACCTAACCTCCTGTCAAAATTTGCTTAAAGGTAGTTTTAATTAACACCTTTTAGCTAATAGATGTTATATGAAAAGAGGAGAAATATTAATAGAAAGGTCATATATATAGAATAATAGTGCCCATTTAAAGCAGCAAGGAATGATGCGCTCTAAAAAAATGATTTTACTTAGAAGCAAAGTTGGTGGTCCACTCCTATGAAATTACAAACTTTACTTAAACCACAAGCAAATACATAAATAAACTTATATAGTGTAAATATAAGCATATAATTGGCAAGCATTGTTGGGTTGAGATTTGCAGATATCAAATCTAGTTGATGGATCCTAGTAGCTGCTATTTGCTGCTGCTTTAAATTCAGTTTAAAGGTGCCTGCTGTTTTGAATTAGAATAACCGGATTGTTGTGGGTCCTTTAATGGACATTATAGAACATTTGAAACCGACTCATCACTGAAACTAATTGGAAAATTCCATCTCCCAGTCTCCGTCCAACATGGCCAGTTAGACATCTTTGTATCTTCAAATATGTCAGAAAACCATGCTTGATATCCTTGCCTTTCATTTTGGTGATACTTTTCTAGTCTTTAACCTCATGGCAATTGGCAAGGGCTAAGTAGTGTGAGACCCTCCGTAAGGGCCAGGTTAATCCGACAAGCTAACCTTGGCCAAGCTTGGACGGATTACAATGCGAGCCTCGGGCTAGAGGTATGTTTCAAGATGGGTGGAAAACTGGAACAAGTTGTGATTCTAAAGGGACTGGATAATTAAGAATCTAAGGGGGAAGAAACTTCTGCTTTTTTGGGGTCCTTTTTTGGTGGTCCAAGATAAAATTTCAGCATCGAGGCAGATAAAGACAGAATACCAGAACCTATCCCACTTTTGGATATAATCCAACAGGGGATTCAGATTCTTGAAGACAAGAGGACATGGCAGCTTTGCCTTTAGGACTGCCCTTACAGGAGGGAAGCTCAATTGCATAATAAAAATGAGTAGAGATGGCATGATATGGTATCCTACTCTAATATGAATCAACTGCATGCTGCTATAATATAACCATAAAATATATTATAAAATGCCAATAACAAAAGGAAGAAGAAAAGATCCTATCTCATAACATAGCATGAGTCAATTACATCTCTTCTCAAACAAACTAAATGAAAGGAATATTCTAGAATGGATCGTCCTATATTACCTATCGGTTCAACATGGGCACTGGCAGCATATGGGGGCTGTTTTGGGCGGCTGGAAAATTGGACCAAGTTAGGCACCAAATTGTTGAAATTATAAATGATAAAATACTCAATTTAGTCACTTTAATTTTAGGGTATTTATAATATTAATCCTCAATCTTCAACTATAAATACTCTATCCCATTTAGCTTCAAAATCATCCCAAAGCATTCTAGTTTTCTTCCAATACTAGAAAATTTAGAGAGTTTCTTGAGAGTTATTTTCTTTTTTTTTATCAAGAGAGAATTATCATTGTTTTCTCCTTGGTAGATCGAGAGAAGTTGTAATTCCTATTTTCTCATAGTGAAATTCTTCTACCGTTGCCCGTGGTTTTTTTCCCTATATTATTTAGGGGTTTTCCACGTAAATTTTGTATCTCTTTTTATCTTCATCTTTATTCTCTCAAATTATTAGTTGCGTTTTTGCTTTATCCGATAGCCGTCTTTCGCAACAAATGGTATCCGAGCCAGATTAGAGTATGTAATATCTGCTTATTGTCTTTGTGGTTGCCACCAAAAGGTGGATCATCCAACATAAGAAAGTAAGAAGGTATTACCCATTCTTTGAAGGTTCCAGAGAACTATTCACGATAGTGAAATAGTGGGAGTTATCCGTAAAAGAAGCTATGGCAACGAAATTTGATATTGAAAAATTCAATGGGAGAAATTCTCATTGTGGAATTGAAAATGAAGGCCATCATGAGGAAAGACGGTTGTCTACCAGCTATCAGTGAAAGGTCAGTAGATTTCACAGATGACAACAAATGGATCGAAATGGACGAGAATGCTATGGAAAACTTTCATCTAGCATTAGCAGATGAAGTATTGTCAAGCATCGAGGAGAAGAAGACAGCTAAGGAGATATGAGATCATCTCACCAAATTGTACGAGGTCACATCATTGCACAATAAAATTTTCCTTAAGAGGAAATTGTACACTCTCCGGATGTCAAAATCTACTTCAGTGACGGAGCACTTAAACACACTGAACACTTTATTTTCTCAGCTTACATCCTTAAGCTGTAAAATAGTAGAACAAGAACGTGCCAAACTTCTACTTCAAAGTCTACCGGATTCGTATGATCAACTCATCATCAACTTGACAAACAGTAATGTCACCAGTCTAGTCTTCGATGACGTTGCAGCTGCTGTTCTACAAGAAGAAAATCGGCGCAAGAACAAGGAAGACAGACAAGTAAATCTGTAACAAGCAGAAGCGTTGACAACGATGAGAGGGAGATCAACAGAACGTGACCAAAGCAGCAGTCACAAACATGGTAGATCGAAGTCAAGAAGCAAGAAGAATTTAAAGTGCTACAACTGTGGAAAGAAGGGTCACTTGAAGAAGGATTGTTGGAGTCTAAATAAAAACTCCAATCCACAAGGCAATACTACAAACACTTCAGATGATGGAAGGGTCACTTGAAGAAGGATTGTTGGAGTCTAAATAAAAACTCCAATCCACAAGGCAATACTACAACACTTCAGATGATGGAGATGCTCTATGCTATGAAGCGTCAACCACCGTGAAAGGTAGAAAGAGATATGTAGATATATGACTCATTGATTCGGAGCAACATATCACATGACCTCAAGAAGAGAATAGTTCTATCATTATGAACCTGTCTCATGAGGATCTGTGTATAGTTGCAATGATCATGCCTTAAAGATCATTGGCGTGGGAACCATCAAATTGAAGATGTATGATAGAACAATTAAAGTTGTTCGATATGTACGACACGTGAAAGGCCTGAAGAAAATTTATTATCCTACGGATTGTTGGATAATAATGCAAGTAAGATTGAAACACGGAAAGGAATCATGAAGGTGTTCCGTGGAGCGCTTGTGGTGCTGAAAGGCAAAAAGATAGCTGCAAACTTATACATGCTGAAGGGAGAAACTTTGCTAGAAGCAGAAGCCTCTGTTGCCTAATGTAGTTCAGATTCTGCAACGATATGGCATCAGAAACTTGGACACATGTCAGAATAAGGAATGAAAGTCCTTGTGGAGCAAAAGCTACTTCCAGGCTTAACAAAGGTATCACTTCCTTTGTGTGAGCATTGCATAACAAGTAAGCAGCACCGGTTGAAATTCAACACATCAAATTCTAGAGGTAAAAGTGTTCTTGAATTGATTCACTCTGACGTATGACAAACACCAATTACATCCCTAGGCGGAGCAAAATACTTTGTCTCATTTATTGATGACTACTCCAGGAGATGTTTGGTGTATCCTATTAAAAAGAAGTCAGACGTGTTTTCCACTTTCAAAAACTTCAAAGCGCGGGTGGAACTTGATTATGGAAATAAGATCAAGTGTTTCAGAACATATAATGGAGGAGAATATACAAGTGAAGAATTTGATGACTTTTGCAAGAAAGAAGCATCAAAAGACAGTTCACAGTGGCGAACACTCCTCAACAAAATGGAGTGACAGAGCGTATGAACAGAACCTTGTTAGAAAGAACAAGAGCAATATTGAGGGATGCAGGCCTAGAAAAATCATTCTAGGCAGAAGCAGTCAATACCGCCTGTTATTTGGTGAATCGAGCTTCATCAACTGCAATAGAGCTGAAGACACCAATGGAGATGTGGACTGGTAAACCAGCTGATTATTCAAACCTCCATATATTTGGAAGTATTGTGTACGTGATGTGCAACTCCCAAGAAATTTCAAAACTGGATCCAAAATCCAGGAAATGCAAATTCTTGGGGTATGCTAATGGTGTAAAGGGGTATCACTTGTGGGATCCCACTGCCCGCAAAGTGATCATTAGCAGGGATGTTATCTTTGTAGAAGATAAACTACAAAGAAAAGAAGACGATGATAGCACTGAAAAGTCAACAACTACACAGATACATGTGAAAAAGGAGTTTGAACAAGGAGATTCTTCTGAAGCAGAACCAACACATGATGAATAAGAACCAGAGAGTTCTGAAGCTCCAAGAACTCGTCAATCAGATCGTATGAGAAGAAGTCCCAATTGGCACTCAGATTATGTTATAGAAGGTAATATTGCATAATGCCTTTTAACAGAGGACGGTGAGCCATCAACATACCAGGAGGCAATAAATAACTCAGATGCTTCACTGTGGATGATGGAGATGCAAGAAGAAATCGAAGCCCTTCATAAAAATAATACATGGGACCTTGTGCCACTACCACACGGAAGGAAGCCAATTGGTAACAAATGAGTCTCCACAATTAAGCGAAATGGTGACGATCAAGTTGAGAGGTATTGTGCAAGACTGGTGGTCAAAGGATATGCTCGAAAAGAAGGTATTGATTTCAATGAAATCTTTTCTCCTGTGGTTTGACTAACAATAGTTTGAGTAGTTTTGGCAATGTGTGCTACATTTAACTTACATCTAGAGCAGCTAGATGTTAAAACAGCTTTTCTTCATGGAAATCTTGAAGAAGAGATTTATATGCTTCAGTCTGAAGGTTTTGAAGAAAAAGAAAAAAAGAACTTGGTTTGCAGGTTAAACAAATCTTTGTACGGTTTAAAGCAGGCGCCGAGGCATTGATATAAGAGATTTGATTCCTTTATTATGTGCCTTGGATACAACAGACTTAATGCAGACCCTTGTGCTTATTTCAATAGGTCTGGTGATAACGATTTTGTTATATTGTTGTTGTATGTGGATGGCATGTTGGTTGCAGGACCCAACAAAGATCATATTGAATAATTGAAGGCACAACTGGCTAGGGAATTTGAAATGAAGGACTTGGGATCAGCAAACAAGATTCTAGGGATGCAAATTCACCGAGACAGAAGTAATAGGAAGATTTGGCTTTCACAAAAGAATTACTTGAAGAAAATGTTGTCACGATTCAACATGCAAGATTGTAAGCCAATTTCTAACCCTCTTCCTATTAACTTCAAATTATCCTCCAATATGAGTCCTAGCAGTGAAGAAGAGAGGATAGAGATGTCTCGAGTACCGTATGCATCAACAGTGGAAAGTTTAATGTTCGCTATGATATGCACAAGACCAGACATTGCACAAGCAGTGGGAGTGGTTAGTCGGTACATGGTGAATCCTGGCAAAGAGCATTGGAATACAGTAAAGAGGATCCTGAGATACATCAAAGGGACCTCAAATGTTGCATTATGTTACCGAGGATCGAACTTACTAATCAGTGGGTATGTCGATTCTGACTATGTAGGGGATTTGGATAAAAGCAAATCTACTACAGGATATGTGTTAAAAGTTACTGGTGGAGCTGTAAGCTGTGTTTCAAAATTGCAGTCAGTTGTGGCTACATCCACAACATAGGCAGAATATGTAGAAGCTACACAAGCCAGTAAAGAAGCAATTTGGTTGAAGATGCTATTGGAGGAGCTTGGGCTCAATCAAGAGTATGTCTCTCTGTTTTGTGACAGTCAAAGTGCCTTGCATCTAGCAAGAAATCCAACATTTCATTCAAGGACAAATCATATACGAGTTCAATACCATTTCATTCGTGAAAAGGTGGAAGAAGGGACGGTAGATATGCTGAAGATCCATACCAAAGACAACATAGCAGATTTCATGACGAAGGCAATCAATACTGATAAATTTATCTAGTGTCGATCCTCCTGGTGGCCTGTCAGAGACATAAGCAACATGATAGTACAAGGTAGAAAGAATGGTGTGAAGATATGATTGTTCCAATCAAATCTTCAAGTAGGAGATTGTTAAAATGTCAAAGCATGGGCGACTGGCACCATATGGGGGTGCTTTGGGCGGCTGGAAAATTGGTCCAAGTTAGGCACCAAATTGTTGAAATTATAAATGGTAAAATACCTAATTTAGTCACTTTAATTTTAGGGTATTTATAATATTAGTCCTCAATCTTTAACTATAAATATCCTATCCCATTTAGCTTCAAAATCATCCCAAAGCATTCTAACTTTCTTCCAATACTAGAGAATCTAGAGAGTTTCTTGAGAGTTATTTTCTCCTTTTTTTATCAAGAGAAAATTATCATTGTTTTCTCCTTGGTAGATCGAGAGAAATTGTAATTCCTATTTTTTTCATAGTGAAATTCTTCTACCGTTGCCCGTGGTTTTTCCCCTATATTATTTAGGGGTTTTTCACGAAAATTTTGTGTCTTTTTTATCTTCATCTTTATTCTCTCAAATTATTAGTTACGTTTTTACTCTATCCGATAGTCGTCTTTCGCAACAAGATCGTCCTATATTACCTATCGGTTCAACATGATAATTATCAATTGCATTTTATTACTAAAATAACAGCAGATAATTAAAGCCATTCAAAATCACTTCTCCAGGAATTGAAATTTTAGAAGGGGAAAAAAACACATTAGAGAAAAATCACTCGACCGAAATCACCTCAAGCAATTGCTTACTTCCCTCACTCACTTCAACCTTTTCCATCTTCAAACGGCAACGCATCATGGGACTTTTCCTTCCCGCAGCTGCATAAGTTCTGATCAATAATTCAAACACTTCCTCTCCAAGATGGTCTACAGCTTTCTTTAAAATCTCTACAAAATCTTCGGCCCCATCAACATCTTTTACCTGCTCAAAATGTCGCATCACCGTCCCAATAGATTCGGATGATGGAACCCACTTTCTGCCATCTCCTCTGCCAGTCGAAATTGCATTGGCCACACAATCAACTGCCATGTTGATGTCCCCACTTTTCAAGTAATAATCCAAAAAGATCTCCCAAGTTTTGGCATTAGGCTTCGCTCCTCTCCTGCGGGCCTTCTCCTTCAGCTCTAGAGCTTTTTCTAGCAAACCCACCTTGACATAAGCTCCGATTAAGACATTTGGAATCCGGATATCATAAGTAGAGCAACCCGATCCCCATTCTCTAAAGCATTTCTCTGCTCCGGATATATCTTTCAAGTTGACCAGCACCTGAATCATATTCAGATAGCTTATATTGGCTGTTTTGTGAAAAGAGAGCCTCAATGAACGCCATATTCGATAAACTTCACGCAAGTTTCCCAGTCGGCCATACAATGTAATTAGAAACTGGAAAGCAGAAAGATCTCTGTCAGCATTTCTCTTTTCCAGTTCCTTAAGCGCCTTCTCTACCTTCTCAAACAAGCCAGCATCAACATAAATTGATGCTATATTGCTATATGTTGTCCAATCATCAGTATCCTCAGCATCTCTCTTCATTTCCTCGATAACTCTTTCAACCCCAGATATATAATTCATAGCAGCCACAGCTCTCATCCAAACATTATAAGTATATGAATCTAGCATGACACCACATGATTTCATTTCTTGTACGATTTCTGGTACCCTTTCAGGCTGGCCAATCTTCGTGTAAAGCGTCATGAGTCTGTTATAAGACATGGAGCCTAAAGGAAGGTTAAGATCCTTCATCTTTTCCATGAGAGCTTCTGCTTTTTCAGTCATCAGTTCCTTACAGTAACAGTTGAGAAGGGCACCATAAGTTAGATGGTTCTTTGAAGATTCAGGAAAATCGACAAAGTAATTTTCAGCCGCAGGAACCCCTTGAGCTTTGGCAACCAAATCAAGATGGATAGCTTGATCACTAACAGTTTTATTCATGCCCCGCTTAGTCGCCATCATTTCGGAGAGCTGTAAACTCAAACAAAATGATATACACAATCCATTTTGAATTAGTAACTAGTAAATTCAAACAGAGAAAAACATACATTTATAAGACATTCTGAACAAAAGCATGTATCTCCACACGATTGGACATGTTAACTTCTAAAAAAACGTGCACAGATATAGCTAATGAAACATAAGAATAGGAAAGAAAAAAGCAGAATTACGAGAAATATACGTTCGTATGAAAATTCTGAACCAAGTATTATCAACAATTATACGTAACCAGGCACCAGTCTCTGCATGATTTTGGACAATGTCACCTTCTAAAAGCAAACTGTGTTTTTTAGAATAACGAAACAAGAGAAACCGGGGGAAAGTAGAATAACGAGATAATCAAAATGAATTATCTATCTTAAAACGCTTCTGAATCTTTCACTTGTTTTTTAGAATAACACAATCATAGTTTATAAGTAACTAAAAAAGTACTCTAAAGTCGAATGAATAAAAACGGCTGAAATGAAATGAGCCCATATTCATATTACTTCACAAGACAAAATCAACAAAGCTTCACATGAATCATATCTATTAGGATAACATAATAAATTAGCATAAAAACCATTGATAAACCCGAATCTTTGATCCAATAGAGGAAAACGAACCTTGAGAGCAGGGTAATAGAGCTTACGGTCGCAGAGCTTCTTTAGAGTCTCGTCAACTTCCCATTTGTAGACACGCTTGGAGCACTTGAGGAACTGATTCAGCTTGTAACCCCCAGACCGATGCGGGTAGCCCGATTCGATCCGGGAAGTCACATTAGGGCCACCGGAGTGACCCACTGTAAAAATAGCGGAAATTTTAAAACTTTTATTGAAACATGTAACTTATAAAATCAGTTGTCACTATTTAAAAATAAAACAGATTTCCAGACTCGTATATAAATCAAAATACAATTACATGCCCCCTAATCACATGTACCATTCTCTGCAACAACGCCGGAAGAACTCCCTTACTGAAGTCGATAGATGCACTGGTACAATTTTTTTTAACCTGAAAAGGTGAGTAATAGAGTGAGCTTTGGAAAGCTCAGTAATACAGAACTACCAGATGATGCTGAAGAACGTGCAGATACAGATAAACATATTTTTTTCCTTATCGATTCAGACATTTACAGATCTTTATACTGAGCAGAGATTCTACGGATATTTCAGGTAGTAACGAACAATGAGCTTTCAGTTCAGAGAAATATTTCGGATGACTGAGTTCAGGAGATCAGAATAGGTTTTCTAGTGGGTTCCCATAAAACCAGTAAAAAGATACAGATCTTTTAAAACATATATATGTATATACCCCCATCCAACAAGTCCAAATTGTGTAGGTTCCCCAGAACCATACACCCACCATCAAGTCCAGTTGGCCCTGAGCACACAGCCGAGGAGCCTCCAGGTATACTTCCTCCAACATTACCCTCCCAAGTAAAATATGTTCGTCCGTAAAAGGATATATCAAAAATCAAAATATAAATAAGGTCAAGTATCATATCAAAATCCAGGTCAAGTATCAGATCAGAATCCAAGTCAAGTATCAGATCAGAATCTATGTCAGATATCAGATCAGAATCCATGTCAAGTATCAGATCAGAATTCAAATCGAAAATCAGGTAAAATATTCATGTGAGTAGGGAACACACTAGAATTTACAGATAGTATTCAAAGATATTGGATAATCTTAACAAGTAGAGGAATACGGATCTTCAGTATACCGATAGAATATCGGAATTCATAATCACTATTGGAAGAGTTCAATGACTGACAGAATCATCAGTTATTCAGAATGTGACTTGAGCTGATAAGGAAGAAATGAAGGTTCAGGACATTTATATTCTATATCGGTTGATCGGATTATCAGACAACTCTTACATGAATAGTTCCCAGAACTAATGGTCAATTGGTCAATTCATTGTTTTCCAGGGTATTACTTTAATACCACAATTCTTGTCCATAGACCATTTTCGAAATCATCGTTGAATAGATCTTCCAATGTCTTTATTTCATTTCCACACTTCCACAATATCATGAAATGCTGACGTACTTGATTAATTTGTTCATAACCCATTGTAATTGTACACTACGTAAACTCATCAGAGTTTCCAGACTTGTCCAAATCACTTACTAAATCCTCAGTCATTGAGGTTACCTATTTCATTTAGCAGTCATCTCCATTCCAGTTACTTCAGGATTTTCCAGAGTAAGTCAAACGTTCCTGAATTTCAGATAAATGTTGTACTTCCATTCCATTAAATTTGGTCTTCGTGGTTGATTGTCGAACAAACGTCCAATTCTTAATACTGAATACGATCTAGAGTTGAGCTGAGTTGAATACTTCCAAAATTTATCATTGAGCCAAACTTGAGAAGACGAACACATGTTCCAGTAATATCTATGTCATTCAGGTATTGACATAGCTTTAGGGTTGATCTACTCACTTAAATTATTTTCCATTACATTTAAAGGTAGTCTAATACCCATGCTTACTTGGATTCCTTAATTAATCCAAGACATTTACTTAATTTAGGCCATAAGGGTATTTTGGTAATTTTGATGTTCAATTTTATTCCATTCATTTCAGAGCTCGAGGATATTCAATCATTCCTGAGCTTGGTGATATTCTTGGGTCATTTCCATTACAGGGGTATTTTGGTCATTTTACAGATCCACGGTATTTCAATCTTTTTCCTTCATCCGGTCTTATTATTTAATTCCAATTTATCATCTATTTCAGTTCGTTCGAACAATTATGAAAAAAGAGCACCCTCCGATAAATTGTTCTTCAGGTATTTACTCATAACTCAGATATTTTCGGGTCAAGTGCCTTCTCGGATTTTACAAACGCAATATTATGAATTTTTCTTTACAAAGACAGAATATTAATAATTAAATTTGTACTTAATCGAGTTAAGTACAAATCCTCAAAGTACTTTCTCCTTCAGGGTCAACTCTGACTATTTTACCTCTCAAGGGTATTTTCGTAATTTCTTAACCAGATAATTTCGATATATCTCTTAACGAAAATATAATATAGAGATCCTATGATTAATTGCTTCCTCGAACATTCTTTGATCTTGAAATGATTAAAAGGCTTCTAGTATCTAGCATAACCTTCTTAGGGTTAAAAACCGGTTATCCATAATTTCCAAGTAAAACTAACATTTCTTATGCACATCAATAGTTTTAGCAGATCAATAATTCTTTTCAGATTTATTAATCCACTTCCAGAGACAATTCTTGTCATTTTCCAACTTAAGGGTATTTTCGTAATTTTACCCTACCGGAGTATTATCATAATTTCCCATCCAAGTACCTTTTACATTTAACCTTTGATGAAATAAACTATAAGTTACAAACCCATGTTAATTTCTTTATCACTAAGCACAGAACTTGTAATTTAATTCTAACAATCCCTCAATTTCTTGTAAAAATCATCTGAACCATAATCAATTACTGAACCCTTTTACCGTATTCAGATCGAGTGTAGAAACTAATTAACTACACAAATGAGACCAATATTATCTTAATCATGCATTTATCAATATCAACATGTTCCATAAAGCATAAAGAGGTAGTAAAGTATTACCTCGATTTCCGTGCAATACTGATCGACCATAAAAATTCCATTCGAACGCCTTTGATCTTCAATTCAACTTCCAATAATTTCCTCAGATACATATCAACATAAATTATATCAGAAACGGAGCTTAATTACGATAAACAGATCGAATCGGGTGATAAATCAGTGAAAGACGGCTTACCGGGTTCGAATTTGGCAAAACGGACTTCGGATTCAGATTCAGGACGTCGAAAGCATAAAATATGACTTTTCAGAAATTCAGAATTTTCATTCAAAATCAAAGTCAACAGGTTTGACCGGCAATTTCGATGCCTTCGGGTCTGAATTTCGAAAAATGGACTGCGGAATCGGATTTGGAACGTCGAAAAATGTCAGGATAGGTATACTCGGTCGAAGTCAAAGGTCGTTTAATGCCCGGTCAAAGCCGGTCAAAGTTTTGGTCAACAGTGGTCAACGTCGGTCTACGGTCAACGGGTCAACGGGTCGGGTCAACAGGTCGGGTCGGGTCAACGGGTCGGGTCGGGTTGTGACCGGTCAAACCGGTCAACTGTGCACCAAAACCGGTCAAACTGGTCATTTTTTTCTTCCCCACGCGCAGTGGCGGCGCGTGGGGGCGCGTGAACAGTGCTAAAATCCCGGAAAAATTTCTAAAAATTATTTTTGAACGATTTCGAGATACTTACAATGCTCGGTTCACAATTTTGAACGGCGGAGAGCTCGATTTCAACAAATCAGAAACTTTGACCGCTTCACCTCCTCACGCGCCGCCGTCGACGGAGACCAAGAATGACACCGGCAAACTCGGAACGATGCAACGAACGCGATGGTGTGGGAGGTGTCGTAAACGGATGACCCGATCGTCGTGAATCGATGAAAAACAAACTAAAACCGAGTTATTACCGACGATACTTCCGACTGAAATTCACGACGAACGGCAATGATTCACGACGAAATGTTTGAGGGGTTTTGTTCCTCGATTGACAACGAACACGATGATGATTTCGGATCATCATTTGGAGGTCGGACGACGAGTAGATCGGAATTGAAAGGAGAGTTGTTGGAGAGGAAAATCTTGAAAACAATCTGCTGAACCTGCGCTGCGCACGGGGGTTTATATTTTCCCAAAAATAAAAATGGTCAAATCATGAATTTAGCCACTAAACTTCATGCATTTCTTAAAACGGTCTGCCAACTTTGAAATATTACAATTTAATCCCCAAATTTCTTCCAAATACCAATTTAATTCACCATTTTATAATTTCTTAAATTTAGCCCCTAAATTGGGGTGTTACACAGCTGCTGCTGCCGCTTAAAAAGACGGTTGTAAAGTGCTTCCTCTAAGTACTTCTTTGATCTTGTCGTCACATTCTTGGTCCGTCCCAGTTGCTGCATCAATGCCATCGATTTGCTTAAGGAGAGGTTAGGGTTTTAGAGTTTATTTTTATTATTTACTTTGGATTTGGGTGAAATTCTGGGAAATGAAAGAAAGCCCTGAGCGACTGCGAAATGGAGTGTAGCTGAGAGTGGTTCTGGGTTTAGGCTTAATGAACTTAGAATTTGTGTCCCGCTCAATTAGGTTATGAGTTTATGTTAAGGATGTAGGGATCTCAATTTAACCCGAAATATTTCTATTTAATTCAATTAGTTATTTACTTTGGATTTGGGTGAAATTCTGGGAAATGAAAGAAAGCCCTGAGCGACTGCGAAATGGAGTGTAGCTGAGAGTGGTTCTGGGTTTAGGCTTAATGAACTTAGAATTTGTGTCCCGCTCAATTAGGTTATGAGTTTATGTTAAGGATGTAGGGATCTCAATTTAACCGGAAATATTTCTATTTAATTCAATTAGATTATGAGTTTATGTAAATATAAAAATTTTAGAATTAAAAATCATATAAAATTATCAAAAATGTTTCAAACCTTTTTTTTTAATAAAAAAGACAAAAGTTTAACAAATGTTACAAATATATTACAAATGTTAATCAAAATTATTAGAGGCTGCCACTATCTTGCGAAGGAGTTACTGAAAATGTATAGAATGATAAACAATTACATCAACATTAATCCAAAATTATGTTAATAATTAACATTATTCCTAAAAAAATAAATACAAAAGATTAACAAAATTGTACTAAACAACATTGCAGAAATTATCAAAATCCAATCAAAGGTTATTAGAATCAGTTATTTAAAATTTTATTAAAACACGAATTTACATGACAACAAATCTCAAATTGTTCGATTTTAATACACCAAAAATAATTAAGTATTGTTAGTTAAAAAAAATGTATTGTTGGCTGAACCGTGGTTAGTGTAGTAAAATTCAACTTTTTTTAAAAAATAATTCTATAAATTTAATTTAATTTACTGAAAATGTATAAGTTTTTTTTAGTAATATATAAGTTAACATTATAAGTGAACCATGAAAAATATTAAAATAAATATAATTATTATAATTTTTTTAGGCTGTCATCTTTTGATTCACCATAGTATATTTATCCTAAGCGTATCAAACATAATAAGTCATTAAGAAAAAAATTGATTTAAGCCTATTTAGTAACCCTAAGAAGATATTATACACTATCTGGTTTGACCAGTTTTTAAGCTTTTTATATATATATATATATATATATATTTAAACTTAATATAAACATTTACCGAGAAAAAATATATTATGCACTAAAACATGAAACATGCACATTATTTTATTATCGGAGCCACCGAGTGTAATGCCGGCCTGCCGGTTTGTTAAGTGGGAAGAACTCGAAATCCGCAACATCGCCACCAGTAGAGTTCCGAGACCAACGATCTGGTTAGATCAAGAGGACCTTGACAAATGGGACATGCAGGGTTAGGGTGTCGAGTCCATCTCTCTAAACAAAACCTATGAAAAACATGGCCACATATCATCTCACATATCTCTTCTCCTTCTTCGACTTTATATGGGCAAAGAAGGCATTCGGTACCGGCATCGACCGGCACCGCTAGCTACCAGTACTCGTCGTTGTCCGCTCCTTGCACTGCACCAACCTCAGCTGCCAGGATACTCGGAACGTAATGGTGGAATGGGAGTAGAGGATAGCAAATACAAAAACCACAAGCCCATTCCAAATAGGTTGCGATTATAAGTACGTGGTTGAATAGCGTTGATTCACGAACGAAACGGGGAAGATAACGACGGTTGAAGTAAAGGAAATAGAGAATAAGGGAAACGAAAGTGAGAATAGAGAAAGCTAGGGATATCCCCATTGTGGATCCGCCACAATTATGCGACCAAATGAGGGGAATTGGTGGTATTATTTATAGCTCTAAACAATGTTTTAAAAAGATTGTACGAAAGCAAAATATTTACGTCACGTTGATCCTAAAGTTTTAATTTCTGGAATTCGTGATAGTATTTTAAAGGTCAAATGTAAGACTTGGTCCCTTACATGTAGGTAGGGTAGTCAAGTAAAAAAAATAGAGTTAATTAAATTTATGAGAATTATTTTATAATTTGAATTTTTTTCAAGTCGAGTCAAATATATTTGTTTGATATTTTGTTCAAATTTAAATGTAATTATTTATAGTGTTATAGTATCGCTCATTACTGATTCAAATAAAGTATTAATGAGAGTATAGATGAGTCAAAGAATAAATAGGAAAAAGAATTTGTAAAGAGTTACAATAGGAGGACCAAATTGAATAAAATATAAAAATGAAAAATAATAAATAATAAATTTGTTTTTAAAATGAAGAGTTGAAGTTAAATAGTTTTTAAAACTTAAGTCTGTTAAAATATTCATTATGTATCTATCATCTTTAGTCAATCAATGAATGCCGCGTGTCTCTAACAATAAAATGTTGCACTTGGTATTAAGTACCTAGTTGGTACATGGATTTTTTTTAGAGCTATTTGATACTTGATCTTTTAATCTACCGAGTACGTGAACTTGAAAACAGTCACGTGCTTTAATCTAAAAAATTTAACTTTATTAATATCTTAAAGTCAAGTGATATTCATTGATTGGCTAGAGATAACACATCAGTAAAATTCTAACATAGTTAAAGTTATTTTTGTATAATCATCCAACACATTAATCGATTAATCTAAATTGAATAATACAAAGAACAATCCACTCAATAGCAAGAACCAAATCTTCATTGGGCCACTAATTGGATCTGTGTGTAGGCCCAAATGACCTCCAATCCTACAAACTAAAGATCCATTTGGAAACTAATCGACTCATCGCATACCAACTATCTCTCCTAAAATTATATATATTTTTAGTTTTACGTTGATCTAAAATTATTAGATAAGTAAAAACGATAATTGAGATTATTTTTTTCAATAAATATCTTTTTATTTTTTATTATTAATTTTATCTGTTAATTTTTACTTATTTAATAATCTTAAATCAAATTGTATTATAAATAGTAGTATATTAATTATAAATTTTTAAATACTGATATAAACCGACAAGTAGACTCAAGTTTGATAAAGGTAGCAGAAAAACTTGGTCGCGGCTTGACCCTACAAGATCTGATCTACCCATCCCTATCAATATTTAATCTTCATCGCAGAAACATGTTTTTTATGCAGATAAGGTCAGTTGAAAATTAGATACGAGTATATACAGTTATTCAAATATGAATTCCTATCATATACACGATATTTGAAATTGTTGAAACTTTTATATTAGTTAATAAAATTTTTATTTATATTTTATCTGAATTATTTGATTTCACATCCTTTGAAATTTTATAATCTCGCACTCCTAAATTTTAAATATAAATTTTTATATTCGCATCCCTTGACACAAATTTTTGTGTTCTTCCTTATATATATATATATATATATATTTCTTGAAATTGGAATTTTTTTTTACAAGATGAAGCCATTAGTTTTATCAAAATTAAAAAAATATTCAAATTACAATGGAAGTATACAATCACAATCATAAATTAAAACACATAATAAGAACATTTTCATGTAACCACATTAACACAAGAAACTAGCCATTAAGATCACAAAAGATAATGTAAGAAAAATGTTAAAAAGCCACTATAGCAAAAGTGTTTTTTAGCGGTGTTTTCAGGGTAAACACCATAAAATTTAAGTATGTAGCGGCGTTTACAATCCAAATGCCACAAAATTATACTTTAGCGGCGTTTTTTCAACAAACGCCGCAATAGAGTGGTAATGTAGCGGTGTTTATAGCTCAAACGTCAGAACATAGTTGTTTATAGTGGCATTTTCCCAACAAACGCCGCAATAGAGTAGTAATTTAGCGATGTTTTTATACAAACGCCGCAACATGGTTGTTTATAGTGGCGTTTATCCAACAAATGACGCTATAGAGAAGTAATTTAGCGGCGTTTATCAAACAAATGCCACAATAGAGTAATAATTTAGCGGCGTTTT
Organism: Hibiscus syriacus; assembly: GCF_006381635.1. NCBI lineage: Eukaryota > Viridiplantae > Streptophyta > Magnoliopsida > Malvales > Malvaceae > Hibiscus > Hibiscus syriacus. The sequence continues at coordinate 8,046,569 of NW_024061960.1, read as the reverse complement.
TCGTACAAACGCCGCAATATGTTTGTTTATAGTGGTGTTTTTATAAAAACATCACAAAAACATGTACTATGGTGGCATTTTTTAAAAAACGCCGCCAAAATGGTCAATATATGCCCCACCCTTCTCTCCTGCCCGATTCCTAAAATCATTACAACGCTTCTTCTCTAAAAGGGATTTATCTGGTACAACAACGACCCTCATACAATTCCAGGCGACGTCGTCTTCTGTCTCTCCCGGCGACCAAATCGACCCTCTCACCGGCAAACAGTTATCTCACGATTGAACGGTTTGAACCCTTCTCTCACTATTGAATTTTTTCATTTATTTTTTGTTGGTATTATGAAAATGGGGAAACCCCAGAAAGCTAACATAATGGAGAAATATAATAGCTTTCGAATAGGAAAAGAATATATATACATATTGTTTTACTGGTTTACTGCTTGAGAGCAGTGTTTTTTTGTTGAAAAAACACCGCTATATATCGTTACCTATTGTGGCGTTTTTTGTTACCAAACGCTGCGAACTTTTGCGGCGTTTGTCATATCGCCGCATGTGTTTTTTGCGGCGCTTAAAAATGCCGCTATAGGTAAAAAACGCCACAAAAAGTCAATTTTGTTGTAGTGAGCTAACAAAATAAACTCAAATAAAAAGTAGATACAAACAAATCTGATTGAATTGGTAAACAAACCAAAAAAGGAGATTAAGCTATTGAAAGACCACCGATAAATCGTAAATCAGAATCGAGCGACGTAAGAAAAATATCTATGAACGTAAATAGCGTATCCAAATCCAATTCGAGAGTCCAAAGCAGAAAATATCAACGTGATAACAAATGAGCGCCATCTTGATTAACCGTGACAATGTCAAATCCAACCCTGAGAAAAAAGATAAACGAAAATAACAGTCAAATGATCGGAAATGTGCCAAAAGGCAGAAGAAACATGACATAAAGACAAAGGAAAACATACCATAAAGACATTTATTAGAAATAAAAAATAAAAAAAATGTAAAGATACAACATAACAAAATAAAATAAAATAGCAACGAATAATGACGATTGACGATCAAAACTAAGACAAGTATCGCCGTCGATTACAAAGATAAAAATAGGATTTAAATATTAGTAAACTAAGTATCATATATATATATATATATATATATATTTCGTACATTACTAATATTCCTATAAAAAAATCTGTTGACCATCAAGGTAATATTACAATGCATTAACTTATTAGTTCAGTTTTAATGATAAAACAAGTAAGATTTGTGTTTCTCTTAATAGGAAAGAAAAAAAAACTATAGGAAAACGAATGCATACGTAATATGAAAAGGCACATGGGCTATGATAATTGCAAACACGTGAAATTAACGCCGACAATCGGTCAAAAAATATTCGGACGTTCGTCACATCATGTGTTGGCAACCAAACTATATAAATCTCATCGGCAGAAACTAATATAATATCTCTTAAAATGTTGAACCATAAACATCAATAATTAACCAACATGATTAGTGCTTAAACATGTAATAAACCACGGCGTTCAACAATGCAAGGAACGAGGCCCAATGCCTACTTCGCCTCTCCCAACAATTAGACATGTAAACGACAAGTTCAAACAAACCTTATGAATTCATTAATACTGTGATTTATATACTAATTTAATTCTAAGTCGTCGTTAATTTTCTTTTTAGGTGTGAAGCCGACAATTGCAGTTCAACAATAATGTATGTAAATATATAAACAATTTAAGCCAAACGTACATTTGAAATCAAAATTCATACCAACTAATCAAATTACCACGTTAAGTTCGTGTATATACTTTTAAAAGAAAAAAAGTATGATTCTTAATATAGCAACGATCATACAATTTGAATACATTGATGTGTGTCTCGTTAAAAACTTTCTTTATATCTAACTTAATGAATAAGAGTGCAACACATCAATATTTACAGAGTGTGACGTAACAATTCCGCACTTAACACATCAACAAAACTTTAAACCCTAACTCATCATAAAAACGTATATCGTTCCCATGTAACACTCCCAAGCCTATGTTAAAGCATCCCAGCATTTAGTGCTAACAAATTTCCCGTAATGTAAAACACTAATACAAAGCAACTTTATTGAAAAAAAATAATGTCAAAAATACTAAAAGAATTACCTAACCGATGAAAATCATAGCAGAGGAATATGCATGTCTTCCAATACCAGCTTGAGACAAAGAGTGAGCATTACAGTTTCGTTCTCTAAAGGTAAAACACACTTTTCATGAAAACTGAGTACGATAAGCAGCATAATTAGATACAATTTCAGCAAAGCTAGATAGAGCAATACTATGGTTTTCAATCCAGCTTACATGTAACGGATTGTCGGATTTAATGATCAACTTATAATAATTCAACCATTTAGATGATTTAAATACATTTCTCGCTTCCAGGATAGTTGCAAGTTCAGCTCCAGTGAGGTCCAAACATCCAATGGATTTTGAGCAACGAATGAGTATAACGTCATTATGATCGCCTAAAATTCCTCTGATACCTACTTCTTTGAAACTTCCTTTAACTGCGGTATCTACATTAAAAAACACTCTTTCGAAGGAGGAAACCGAGGTCCGACAATGAGTGTGTGCTCTTTTGTACTCTTTATGGTCGAGGCTGTCGGGCAAAAAAAAATCTCGTTAATGGATGAAAAGGATTCAAGTCACTTGCTTTTACTCCAGAAACCAATCCTGAGTAGAGAGAGGTCATAACCAATCAACTTCGAAGTGCCTCCCCTTGAAGATGGTCTGGTTCCGACAAAGCCAAATAGTCCACACTATACCACAAAAGTTAAGTTCCACAAAGGCTAGCTTTAACGAAGGCTTTATAGACAAATTATCCCAAGTCAAAAGGAATGACTTCAAAGAACTTGGAACCACTACATTCATATTCCAATAATTACGCCATGCTTGCCAAACTCTCCACGAGACACACAATGGCAAAATTGATACTACAGTTTTAATCATTTATAAATACGACTCGATCAAATTTTAGTTTTTAATTGAATTAAAACCTAATTCGTTATTTTATATTTAAAAGAAATCCAGTTCATTATTATTTAATTATTTGTATTTATTGTAATTCTGTGAGGAATCTAGTCTAACACCTCATCCTATTAAGTTAGGCGCACCAAAGACAAAAAGAGACAAGTGTTGTTTATGGTAAGTACAAATCTAGATTTTGGATTTACTAATTTCAAGAGTTTTTGCCTTTTAAAACCTCATTTTTTGTCGGTTTGAAGCGATAAAATCTGAGAATCCGAAACCAAATATTAAATGAATTAAGGGTTCATGCACCACACCACCGAAGCTCTTGCATTTTCTGCTTATATATAACTCCAAATATCCACACTCCAAATCACACCCACAACAGTATTTGACTAGTAAAACTAGAAAGAGAGGAATCCGCAATCCGTTTTAGAGAAGCGAAAATGGTGGTCGGCATTGACAAGGCAGTTTCCGCCACGAATCCCGTCGTTTCATCCGTCAAGAAGACGCCCCCCTCCGACTCCGTTATCAACTTGGCTCGGTTTGTGCATCCCCGTCCTTTTCTTTCCCCTTTCAGTAGTGGGGTTTCTGACTGTTGCATTGATTGATGTTCCATTAAAATCCCACTTCATTGCATGCATTGCGATCTGATTTGAAAGTTTGATAAATGGGAGTTTTTCTTTTCCCTCTTTCACAGTGGCGATCCTACCATGTACCAGCCATACTGGAGGAGAATGGGAGACAAGTGTACGGTCGTGATCCCCGGTCATGATTTGATGAGCTACTTCAGCGACCCTGGAAACTTGTGCTGGTTTTTGATGCCGGAGCTCGATGATGCAATCAGGAGACTCCATCGTGTCGTCGGGAATGCGGTGATTGACGACGACCGATATGTCGTTGTCGGCACTGGCTCGACCCAGCTCTTCCAGGCGGTGCTTTTCGCCCTCTCTTCCCCCCACAATCCTGACAATGAGCCCCTCAGTGTCGTCGCCGCTGCCCCTTTCTACTCGGTAACCCTCTTGATACAATTTTAACCCTTCATTCCATTGACCTTTGACTTGTTTCCCCCCCCCGCCCTTTTTATAACTCGGTTGAGTCAAATCAATGTATCCCACATCGTGTTGGATTCATTACGTTCTTATCGTTTTCATCGAGGATGGTTCAGAAACGACATCGGGAAACATTTACACTATGGGGTTGTCTCGAATGCGGAATAGACAAATTACTGTGGAAGGAAATGGGAAGAGGAACAAACATGTTTTCTTAAAAACGTAATAACTAGTTTTTCCAAACATATGCATGTAGGCATTGTTTCTGGATCTTAGAGAAAACATGGTAACATGGGCATGTCTAGTTTCTTAAACCATGTGATGAGTCAACCCCCTGATTCTCCACTGTCTGGTTCCAAATTTGGTGTAAAAAAAAAGCCACTTTAAACAATATTTTGAGCAGTTTTTGTATATTTTTATGTGCATTTTGTTCACTTACGATATCGAATTAGCAGTCGTATCCAGAGGAGACAGAGTTTCTTCATTCGGGGTTGTACAAATGGGCAGGTGATGCGTACTCCTTCGATAAAGATGGAGCTTACGTGGAGTTGGTGACTTCTCCGAACAACCCCGATGGAACGATTCGAGAAGCGGTTGTGAATCGCGATGGTGGTAAACTGATTCATGACTTAGCCTACTATTGGCCCCAATACACCCCCATTACTGGTAAGGCTGATAATGATATTATGCTCTTCACCTTCTCCAAAGCCACTGGACATGCTGGTTCTCGCATTGGGTAAGATTCTCCTCCCTTGAAATAATTAATAATCGAGAAAAATGTTTTGATCATTTAATATATAGCCATTTTGTTCTGCAGCTGGGCTATCTGTAAGGATAAAGAAGTGGCTGCCAAGATGGTTAAGTACATAGAGCTGAGCAGCATCGGGGTATCCAAGGAAGCTCAGCTTCGAGCCGCCAAGATTCTCAATGTGATTGCCGAGGATTGCGCGAATCCCGGGCCTGAGAAAGAAGAAAACTTCTTCGAATATGGCCACCGTCTCATGTCGGACCGATGGGAAAAGCTACGGGAGGTGGTTAAGCGCAATGGTGTTTTCAGTCTGCCTAAGTTTCCTAGAGATTTCTGCACCTTCATGGGAAAAGACACTGATCCAAGCCCTGGTAATTCATCATTTTTGGCATATAATAAAAGCACCCATTTGATCGAAACTTATGAAATTTGTTCTTCTTTTTCCCAATGGTACAGCCTTTGCATGGTTGAAGATCAAGGATGGCTTGGACTGTGACAATCTCTTAAGGGAGTTTAAGATAATCACTAGGGGCGGAACAAATTTCGGGGTTGACTCGGATTATACTCGGATTAGCATGCTGAGTCCTGACGACGAGTTTAACCTTTTCCTGGAGAGGTTGGCAACAATCAAAGGGACCATGAATGGAAACTATTAGTTGTGATGGAGAGCAAAAGGCCTCTGTTCGTCTTTAGGTGTATAAGTGTATATCCTAAGTGTTTAGACTTTATCCCCATAGGGAGTAAGTTTAGAATGCAGTTTTAACTTTCTAGCTTGGAAAAGAAAGATAGGGCTTTATATATATGGTTTAAGCAGTCGGCTCTATCTACCCATTTGCATGTATGTTACTTGCTTAATCTTGCAAAATATTTCTGCTAAGCAACTTTTATGGCATGAGTGTGATATATAATTCGAGAAAGTATAGAAAGAAATGTCTTCAAAAGAATGATCTTAAATATCTAATATCATTCGAGATATTACAATTCATTGATATGACCTTGGGAGACCTAAATGACCTACTAAAACCAAATCTATCGCCGCCTAGATGAAATCAAGATCAAGAGGCAAGATGTGATCTAGATGAACTCAGTCTCATTCATCTTTGTTCTACTTCCTTGTAGAGACGCAACACTTTGACTTAAATCAATGATCGTTACCAATACAAAAATCAAATTCCTTATGGAGACAGAGCACTTTGACTTAAATCAATAATCGCTACCAACACAAAAAATCAAATCAAAAGAGATGAATCATTTATCGCTGATTTAATAAATTCTTAATTATCATTATTAAAGCAAATAACTTAATTATCACTTCGAAGTATACTTTTATGCCACCAAACGAAGAATAAAATGCATGGGATGGGATCTCTTGTCTCCTACACTGGACATATATAAAACACAATGCAGATTACAGAATAAAAAGGAAAATGTCCCATTGAGGTGACAGATTTGTGAATATGGTTTCTTAATGTTTTGTTTGCTTCCAAGACAAAGTAGACAAGGCCTGCCATCATTACCAGTGGATGCAAATAACTCAGTTGTCATCATATGAGCCAAGACATGATTTTTCATATTTTAGTCGGATCCTTGGACAATAATTTAGTTGCAATTTATACTAGCTTAGCTTTGCTGCAAGCTTCTGCTTTAAGGGTAGCGTCCTCTTGCGGTAAGAGTTGGAGGTGGTTTTATATAGTGTTCTTCTGATAAATGTATTTAGAAATATTTTGGAAAGTAAACACACATATTCATAAACCTCCATCTAAATATCAAAATTTGATTTTAGTAGAACACATTGATTTAAATCATAAACAACACATAGGTGCAATATGTGTTTAAACTAGTAGAGAACCTTAAAAGATATAGTTACTTCAATATTGCTGATGCCATTAAAAATATGTTAAAAGAATGAAATACATTCTAGTAGCAAGATTGAAGACTTGACTAGAAAAAAAATTGATTTTCTTACTACTTTTATTTTTAAAATTTTAATATTTTTCAAAAATATTTTTGAAATTTGTATTACTTTTAATAAATTGTAAGCTATTTTATAAATTTTAATATATTCATTTATTATTTTTAAATATTTAAATACTTTTAAATATTTCAATTTATTTAAAATTTTAAATTTATATACTTTTTATTAAATATTAAATAAACTCTCAAACTTTGTGTAAAAATCAATCAAATCATCAAAGTTTCCAAAAAAAAATTAAATTTCTCATTTCATCATTCACACGTTAACTTTTAATTAGTAAAGTTAACGATGACGTCAGCAAAATAATGATTAACAACGAAAATTATCGATGAAAAAATTCAAGAAATATTTTTTTTTCTAGATATTTGAGGACTTATATTATCCTTAAACCCATAATCTTCCATGTGACATTTTATTTGAGTATTGAATCTGATTATTAGCTGATGATAAAAAGAAAAGGAAAAGGAAAAATCAAACCGTATTTATAATCCAAAATTCAATCCATGTTTGACTTACATCCACGTTTCCTCCGCTCCCTTCAAAGGAAAAATAATGGAAAGTTATACGGACACCGTTAACATATAATTAAAAAATGTGTTATTGATTTTGTTATTATTTAAATAATAAAATTGATAAAAGAATTATTTAAAATATTATTATTTTTACCTAAAATATCAATGTGTTTTAATATTTCCGGTAAAGTTTCCAACAATAAAAAAAATCGGTAGAAAAAATAACAAAACCGGTAGTTTTTACTGGTTTTGTTAACAAAACTGGTAAAACACACAATAATAACAAAACCGGTAGAAATAATAATGTTTTCGATAATTTTTTACCGGTTTTGTTATTTAAATAATAAAAAAACTGATAACGTTTTTTTTAGATGTATATTAAGACTGCCCACGTGATTATTTTCCAAAGGCATAATGCAAACAAATACCCCTAACGTTTGACACTATATGCATTTGTGCCCAAATCATTTTTTTTGGAGTAGTTGTACCCACAACGTTTAAATCAGATTCAAAAGTCACCCCCGTTAGATGGAAACCGTCAGTCAACTGACGGTCAACGACTCTAGCTGATTAAGCAAGCACAGCTCATCAGTGTTGATGATGTGGTATGTCCACGTCATTAATATATGCTGACATGGAATTGACAATTAACAATTTTTTTTGGTTAAAAAAATTAATTTCAATTAAAATTTTACACCAATAAAAAAAAGTGACACATGTCACTCTCTTATTAATGTATAATGGCAAGAATGAATAAAGGCTCTTGCTTACATGCAAGGAAGGGGAATTAAACCTGGGGCAAGGGCATGCCATAGGCTGGCCTTTGCCACCGGGCCAAGTATGCTATTTAGTTTTAAAATAAAACAAAATATTACTTAACCTATATTATATGTTCAGGCCAACCATTTTCCATGGGGCAGTCACTCTCGGTTCTGCAGAAGATAAGTGGTTTAGCAAGTATCCGACAATGGGGCATCGGAAAAGCGAGCCGAATCTCTATTTTACCTGTCAAAAAAACCGGGAAAAGGTAACTATCCTAATAACCTCACCGAAGATGAGCTGGAGGCAATCGGACTAGGGTATGACCGGATGGTCCGGTTCATGGAAAAAGACGGTTTTCGGATGAAAGGGTGACAATGATAGGGGAAGTGAAGAACCATGAGGAATGGGAGAAGATTGAGCAGTTCGAGATGGCTTCAGAGTTTGGGAAAAGATTGGAAACGATGGATAAAAACATTGGTTTTAGGTATTTCTGGGTGTTTGTTAGACACCCAAAATGGAGATTAAATGAATTGCCTTGGGAACAATGGACTTTGTGATTGAAGCAAAGAAAACCGAGAGGTTAGATAAGTGGAGTTTGATGGGAAGATTAGGAAACAAAGCTAGATAATTGATTACCCAATGTGCAGCTTGGACGAGACCAGATATCATTTATGTCAAGAAGCCTGTTTACCAGTGTAGATTTGAGGACCAAGATGAGCTCTTTAACGCATTGATACCGTTTCTCGATCCGAAAACGGAAAGGGATTACTTGTTCGAGGTCGAAAATGAGGACGGGAGTGTGGCGATGTGTTTTTATTTCGAAGGGTTGTGTAAGATTGTGAAGGTGAGTCAAAAGGCTTTTGTGGATGATGTGGTGAAAGGGTTTGAGAAGTTGAGTGAAGAAGGGAAGTCCAGGTGTTTGGGGTTTTTGTTGGAGAACCATCCCGTGCGACTTTTGCATCCCTATACAAAGGAATGGAAGGCTAAGTTGGAGGAGATGGAGTTGGGTTGTGATGCACAGGATGACGATGAGGCCTACGGTGGACGTCGAGATTCGGGTGAGGAGCAGTTCACGGATTGGATTGAGGATGATGAGGATGATGGCAAAGATGAAAATGAAGCAGAGGATCAAGATAATGTGGTAGTGGACATTGAAGATGATGGAGATGAAGAATTTGGGACCGGAGAATGAAAAGTACTGGGAGGAAGAGTTCCAGAAGGCATTAAGTAGCTCTGATAGGATGGAAAAGCTTGCAAAACGAAGTGTTGAGATATCTACAAAATTCTACAAGCAGCAGTTGGGGGCAATGCAAGCTGACAGAAATGCAAAACCATGGAAAATGGTTGGCCTGAACATATAATATGGGTTAAATAATCTTTTGTTTTATTTTAAAACTGAATAGCATACTCGGCCTAGTGGCAAGGGCCATCCTATGGCATGCCTTTGCCACCAATTTTTTTTTAATTGAAATTAATTTTTTAAATAAAATTTTTTATATTGATGTGTCAATTCCACGTCAGCATATATTAATAATGTGGACATGTCATGTCATCATCGTTGATGAACTGTGCTTGCTTAGTCAGCTAGAGTCGTTGACCGTCAGTTGATTGACGGTTTCCATCCAACCGAGGTGACTTTTGGATTAGATTTAAACATGATGGGTACGACTAATCCAAAAAAACGACTTGGGCATAAATACATATAATGTCAAACGTTAGAGGTATTTGTTTGCATTATGCATTTCCCAAAAATAATGAAAATGATGCCAAACATCAGAATTTTCCTACTCTTGTTCCTGCCCTGACCCTTTATGGAAGTGTTTAGCCTTGGCCAGTTGGCCTGCCTTCCACTTCCGGACATTGACAATAAAAACATGAAAAACCCCACAGTACCAATTAGGGTAGTAAGTGAAATTGACATATAATAAATTATTCTAGCGACTTGATTATAGTTTAATCAATTTATTATTCTAATAAATTTAACTCAAGCTCAAACTCAACTCGAATTCTTAATGAGTCAAAACGAATTACTTAATATTCGATTCAATAAACTCGCAAACAACTCGGAAAAATATATTAAAATTTTAGATTTTTTTAGATTAAATTATTATTAACATTAGTACGTTGTTTTTTTTAAATATATATATATATATATATATATATATATATATAAAGATTTTCATGTACTTAAAGTTTAGACTTGAACTCTAAGAATATTTCGAATTCAATTTTCTTCAAACTCGAGTCAAGCTTCAATTTTTTATTTCAAGTGAAGCTTAAAAATTTTAAATTCACGAGCGTTCGAGTTAAGCTTGACAATTTTAAACTCGTAAGTTTTCAAGTCGAATCAAACACAAACCCTTTTTGAATATAGTCAAGCTCAACACTACTCGAGCTTGACTGTTATACTACTGTCAATGAGTAAATATGATGGTAGTGCACGTAAACAATACGCAAAAATACACAAAAATCCTTTTCTTGAAAGTGTTTTCAAAAAAACATTTGTTCCCTTTCAAAGCTAAACACATTAAAATCCTTTTCTTAACTAAAAACAATTTCCCTTAAAACAGTCTCAAGCATCATATGATTTCCTACTGCACTGAGGTTACAAAAAAAAAATCATTAACAAAAGGGGGGGGATAATTCACAGTACTGAATTTCAAGTTTGATAAGGTAAGTAAAAAAAGTTCAAAACTCTTGCACACCTATTAGATAAAAAACACAGGGAAGTATAATATGAAGCAGAAAGGATTTTTCACAGGAAAACACACTTGCATGCCCTTCATAGGATTTTATAAACTAGTTTTTGTATTCTTGTGCCCCCAATGATTAGTGTTTGTATTCTTGTGCCCCCAATGATTCAGACTCATTTAAAAGCTCATAGGAGATGACAACTTAAAAACAATGGCTATCAAATAAGTCTTAGTTCGTACTCGCCGGCCATTGTAATGTACCGTACCCATGGAAGAGCTTGGTAACCACTTTTCTCAATGATCTTCAGATAACGAACCTGACAAACCCCAACAGGTGAATTAGGAAAATTATCAAACGCAACACGAACATTAGTTGGTATTATTCAGGGGGCAATTGCAACACGAACATTAGTTGGTATTATTCAGGGGGCAATTGCAACACAAACATTAGTTGGTATTATTCAGGGGGCAATTCCTAGATCCAAGAGTTATCTACATTGTGCTACCAAGTGAATGAGATGGACCCGTATTCATAAAGTTATATCATTAGCATGTTTATGATGGATATCTAGCAGCTAGCAAGCAAAACTAGCATGCTATCCAATCGTCCTTAAAATAATCTTTGAATGAAACATGAAATGTTTGGTCAGCAGTTTATGTTTGATATGCCGACATCATGTTAAACTGCTATCTTTAATCCATTCCACCCACCACCCATAAACAACCACCTTGGACACCCAGCACCAGCAATCTATGTTTACTCAAACATGGGTATGCATCCAATTGTTGTTTTTATGAATTTCTACATGTCTGCAGGGATTGGGTTGGAATTTATGAGTTTCTAGGCCAATTGTTAGGCTATCTTTCACCTTAACTCTCAGTCAACTATAAAACTCAAATCAAAATTCAAAATTTGGTGTTTTTCATTTGTGATGTATTCATTTAAAAAATAATAATTTTATGATCAAGCATATTAGTTCGCATGTTAGGAACATAAATATTAATAATGAAAGTGAAAAGTTATCTTCTCCCCAATTCAGATAGAAACTCTAGTTCTTGACTGATCTTTGAGCATGGGGAAGAACAGATTGACAAAAAAAAAAGTTGCATTTGGCATAACCAAATAAAATTAAAGGATATGAAGGCATACCTGTATCCCAGAAACAGTAAAATATGGAATCTCAAACTTCACACGAATAGGAGCTTTTCTCTCTTGAGTTGCCTCTTCATCTGTTATGCTAGGAAGAGTAAATTCGGCCCTCAACATATACTCCTAATGTTATGAATTTCAAAATAATTAGTATAATGGCGGCAAAGTTTTTTTTTTTTTTTTTTGAAGTTTGGACTTGGCAGATGATACCTTCCCACCAGGAAAAGATCTTATTTTCCACATTAAAGCATCATTTTCGGGTGCATATGCTGCAGATCCCATTGATGTCCGGACATTTGGACTGGAAGCATCAGCAGGAACAGGCACCATAATCTCAACATTTGTAGCAGTACTGTAAAGAATAATTGTCTTCATGAGATCTTGATAGTCTAAACAATAATAAGCCACCTAGAAATCTATGAAATATGAAGGAACAAGGATAAAACCCCCAATACCTACGCTCCTTGAACTGAGACCTAGCTTTTACCATAATCTCGACACGGCTTCTTGAATGTTTTTCCACTTGAGCTTCCACCCAGATGAGTGGTTTTACCTAAAAGCAGAAACAATAATTATAATCAATTATCATATTGAATAAAAAACAGAAAAAAGAAGGAAATGGAAGAAAGAAAGAAGGAATGGGGAGTGAAAACTCAAGAAAAATGGTTCACCTGAGTGCTAAGTCTGTATGTCATGAGATCAAAGGAACCATTTTTTTTTTTGATAGAAGTTGGAGGTCTCATTAAAAACTCCCTTCGTATTCGTTCACATACTAAAAGTATGTTAACGAACATTGGAAGGAAGAAAAGAGTACCTCAAATTTTATTGATAATAATACCCGATATAAAAGACACCACGAAATATCCTCTCATGGTGATGTACACTATTACAACAAACACCTTAACCCTATATAACCTCATCCAAAGCCACAATCTAATCACCTTCTAATTACGCCACTAGCAGTAGGATTAAAACAACGCAACAGAACATAATACAAATTAAAAGCAATACCTACAACCATATAGATAAAAACAAAACCACAATTGAAGAGACAAGATCTAATGAGACTCGTATTCTTCAGGAGCCCAAGAGTTTGGTTTGAATGAAGGCTCTATCTCATGCACCATGACCTTGAAGAAGTTGTCACCAACCTTCAATTCCACCATCGCATCAATTCTCGCATCAGCCTTTATGAGGACTTGAATTTTTGCCCGATCAAAAGATGATGGAGACTGACAACTTTCGTCGATAGCTAATAAACCCCACTTATCAACAATGTTCTTGAAAGTATCCCAATTCCATGCGTGAAAAGGAACACCCTCGCAAACTAACCATACTCGACGACACTCCATTACCAAACTCTCTGACCAAGCTTCGACTATGGAGAACCACTCTGCGAGAATATTTGATTTATTGTTCTTCACACTTCTCAATGAAGCATTGTCTTCGAAAATCATTAAAATCGCATTACCAGCAGCTCTCATTAAGGTAAAGCCAGTGAGGCCCTTCGCTTGCATTTGTCTAGCGAGATGACCAATTTTGACAAAGTCCTTGCACCTCCCCACTAGACAATTGCTCAACACCTGAAGTTTTTCTTCATCTATAACACCTTCAACTTTATAATGATTCCTCCTCGAATCATCTTCTATCCCGGACTTGCGAAGAACACCTAACGAGGACTTCCTCCAATAGGAATGTCGAGGTTTGAATTTAGCATAAGAAACGCCAACTTTGCTGCCATCGATACGAGAGCCATTCATTTTTGAGATCGCTCTCCTTGCTTCTTCAATAGTTGCATACCGAATAAACCCAAAACGGACCCCTTTCGAGTTTCTTTTTTTAGGAATGAAGGCATCAATAACATGACCATGTGTGCCAAAATAAACCCAAGTCTCTTCCAATGGATCATCTCTGGAAGGTTTTCGATAAAAATCGTGAAACAACCATTTCTGATCCCATTTCCGATTCTTGGATGACCATCCTTCGACCAATTTTGAAACTCATTTTTTCTCCTTCTCGTTACTTCGGAAAACTTTTCATAAGAGTACCCTTTCATGAAGCTCTCCTTGGTTCCATCCTGAACAATATCAGCGATAGGTAAAGTTGGTGTTGTCTGCACTACAGAATTAGTTCCGAGCTTTTGTTTCCCTCCTTGAGAAGAAGACAGTCCATTGTCATCAATCCTACCAACAGAAGGGTGATAGTCTGAAGTAGCTTTAGCAGAGCAATTTTCAAACGCCCGGTTGATAAAGGACTATCACCCAACCTCGCTGAAAATACTCTTGAATTTTGATGCTTTTGGGGCGAAGGCGATTGCCTGAAGGTAGTGCCGTCGGCCTCAACTGTCCAACCTGCCTCACGGGCCAAGGCGACCAGTACATCGTTCATATTAGAACGCTCTGAAAGATGGAAATTACCAAACTGCCGCAATCCGGCCAACATACGTCTAGTGAAGGCTCGCCTGTTCCGTCTTCGGAGCTTTGTCCTTTCCTTTTCACTCTCCCTCTCACGTTTTTCCTTGCCGGAAAATGAAAAATTGATTGCATTGTCAGGTCCAGAGAAAGTACTAATGGAGTTCACAGACGCTGCACCTGCCGCAGTTGTTGCAGCTAAACCACTAGTACGCCTGTGCTTAGACGAGCGTAGAGGTTCCATGGAGAGATCTGGGAAAGATGATTTACTGGAAAAACAGACAGCTTGGAGGATAGTGTAAGATTTCACCGAACCAGATGGATAGAACTGAGAAGTTGGGAAGAGGATTAACTGGAAAAACAGACAGCTTGGATAGGGTAAGATTTCACCGAACCAGTACACTGGAAATAGAACTGATTTTCGACACTAGGAAAGGGAGTTATGGTCGCGAGAAGAAGCTGAGTCCGGTGGTGAGGCGGTGACGACCACTAGCGGCGGGAAGAGGCGTAAATCGACGGTGAACTTCGAGCAGATCTGCGTCAATTGAATGTCTCAATCGCAAATCTAAAGCCAGATTTGGAATCACCTTGAGTCGGTGAACTTCCCAGGAGAAAAAAGCTTCAAACGGTGGTCGGAGTATGGCGGCGGCAGCAGCGGACGGCTGTCGGTGGCAGCGGACAATGGGTGGATGTCGGAGGAGAGAGAAAATTTTTCAAAAGACGCCTGGGCTATTGTAATTCGAAATTTGAAAACACCAAGGTTAGAGAGAAGCTGGAGCTTCTCTCACTAACACGTCATCCACGTTGCTTTTTAATCTGGTACAAGATCAAAGGAACCATCAGGAGGTATGAAGGATATAGTCCGGTCATTCTCAAATCGGGCCAAACGTACACACCTAGATCAAAGCATTAATCGTAGGGAAATTAGCAACATCAGACTTCAGTAGCAGTTACAGCCAATGCTTAAGAAAGCATATAATTAAAAACAAAGTACAACAAGAAAAGAGAGTCAGGGTATATACTGATGAAACTTTATGTCCTCCAAATCAATTGCCTTTCCCTTTGTGGCTCGTCCTTGTGCCTCAAGCAATACTCTATCATTTAGCCCAAGCTTACACTCGGGCATACCACTGAAAAAGATAATTGAACCCAAATAAATAAATGGGCAGCCTAGAACAAAACTTCCAAAATGAAAGCATACTTTGTGATGCCATAAATATCATGAAAAAACAATTGTTTGGACAATGTCACATGCATGAAGGTTTGAGTTGCCTAACATCACATAGCCTAGATAGAACATGCCAAATTATCATAGCTTCCAGCATAACTAGCATGAATGGGATGACAACCAGAAGTTTCAAATGAATGGTTGTCAACAATGGTGCAAAATAGAGATGAAGAGACACCAATTTCCAATTCTAAATTGATAATGTTTTATCAGATTGCACGAAGTATATTGAAATTGAGGTCTCATCATATCAGTTGTCTACCACTTCAATAAACATCACCTTCCCCCCCAAGAAATTGACAAATGCTAAACTTTTATTTGCAACTTGCAGACCAGACAGTATAAGTATGCATTCTCTCTAGAATGCTATATTTGTTTAAATATAAATTTTGCAACATAGACACTTTTTTATAAACCCACCTTAAATCTATTCACATAAAAACAATGCAATTACACACTATAAGTAAAGATAGAGTTCTATATAGAACTAAAGCATACTCCCTTAAAGACAAACCATTTATCTTGAAACAAACAGAAAACACACCTCAAATAAGTTCTCATTTTCAACGCCCCAACAACGTCTGACCTAATTATTTGTCCATTGCTGTTGACAAGTATGTTCACACTTTCTACCACATCCAAAAACACCTGAAATGAAGAACAAAACTTCATAAGCCAGTGTCTTAAGACATTAATAAATAAATCAAAAGAATGACTATAAAAAAGCCACCTACTTCATTCTTCTTGTAGTTTATTCCTTCACTACGCCAAGAGACTGCATTGGTAACAGCCATTGGGGGTCTCTGGGTAACTTCCATCCTATAAGCATCAGTCTTGATAAACTCACTAAGTATTTTTGCTTCAGTGTATTGAGGGTAGCCAAAATCCATAATCTCGTCAAGTAACTCATACTGGCAGAAGCATGAAAAAGAGCCAATTTAAACTCTTCGACTAAAATTATAAACCAGAACTGTCTAAAAATTGAAAAAAAATGTGTTTGATTTTCACATACCACTACAACAAAGTTATCCCTAAGAGATTCCTCTTCTAACTCCTCGAAATAATGCTTAAAAACCTGAAACATTAATATCGATACAGAGAACGGATACCATATACTACTTCATTAGGTAACACACACACACACAATTCAATCGAAAATTGAAAAATATAAAAGGCACAAAACTAAAATTACACAATTGGCTTACATCGACTACACGGTGCAGGAAAAAAAGAAGACTGGCGGCATTGCAATTCTGCCTTGTTGCGATCATCAAGTACACATTGATGTGTTGTATAAACATGTACGTTACTCCATTATCATACACCACTGGATCTTGCGACTGCGGATCTCCCTGTGAGCCAAATCCAAAGGACCGAATTCAACGATATGTTAACGAATTAGAGCACCACCAATCTAAAAATTGATTCGACGTATAGATAAGCTAAATTCAAACTTAAAAAATCAAAACAAAGCAATAAACAGAAGGAACGTATTTATTCTAAACGGAAATTAAATATTAAATTGAAATCCTGATATTGCAAAAAGAACCTCTTTCTCGATGAGCTTGGTGAAGAACCGTTCAGCTTGAGCGGCGGAGACGTCGCCACGGTAGTCACGCCACACCAGAACGCGGCCCTTTATATCTAGAAGAAACAGTGCAGATGCGGCCCCCGCCATTTATTCTTTGGTTTTATATTACTAGTCCCTACGAAATCCCTAGTAATTTTGCAGATCGGATCGGTGCGGTTAACGGTTTACTTGAGATCTGATATGAATCAAACGAGAGAGGGGAGATCTAAATGAAGGGAGTGCAAAGTCGAGCGAGCTTGTTGAAGATGAACCATATTTTGTGAATGTTCGTTACAAGATCTGCCCACACACTCATTTACTTTTCTTTCTATTTCATATTTTAAATGGTAAGAACAATGGGCTTCAACCTTCATCTTCCCATACCACAACAACAATAACAAAATTCAATTTTCATATGTATAAGGTAAGGGGAGTAGGGTAGTAAGCTACCCTAACGCCAGGTTGAGAGTAGCTTCCGTGGAAGACCTCCGACAGTCAGAAAATTAAAAATTTAGATAAAATGTAATGCATGTATAAATAAATACATAAATACATAGCTAAACAGTATTCATATGCAGTCATTAAAATCATATGTACGTCTGTAATGGGAAATTAATCCCTGCATAATAATCCCTGCGAAAGAATCTCTGTATGTAGACAGAAACATAAGATCCGACTAAATTTAAAAAAAGAAACATGAAGAGAATGATACACAAAAGTCAACGACACCGCTTTGCTGCGTTTAATACTCACGCGCCAATGTTGTGCATTGTTTTTAATAGGGGTAAAATACGAAAATAGTCTCAATGGTCACATGACACTTTTTTGAGTCCTTCAATTACAAAAATTTATAAAATAATGTTGATCATTCTTTGGCTAAAAAGTTAATAAGAATAGGACATAATAATAAATTTAGTCCTCATTTATTATGTTTTAATTTGATTCTAATTCTGAAAAAAATAACTCTTAACACTCCATTATTATACCAATTTAATTCATATTAACTTGACAATTTTTGCACATAAAAGCATTATCCAATCTTTAAACTTGACAACTTTTTAAGTTTGATTTTTAAATTTATTTTATCCATATTAACTTTAAATTTATTTTTTTATCATTTTAATGATATGACATTTTAAAATTATATATTGTACATTTAACAAAATTGTAAATTAATGTCCAATATCACATCATTAAAAAATTTAAGAAAATCGTAAATTAAATGATTAATGTTAAAAAATCACAGATATAGTTAAAAAGAAATTAAAAAAAAATAAAAATTACTTATCCCTAAATTTCCACTAGATTACTAAAGATGTGCTATAAGTTTTTCTTTTTCCAATTAGAGACACAAATCAGAAAATTACGCAAATTTCTTCCAAACTCCCTTGATGCCTTGACTGAAACCAAATTTCTATCCCAACAATTTTTTTTCTTTAAAAAGAAAAGCTTATATGGAACAGATAACAACGAGGCAGTTCTATTTTTCATTTGCAGCTATATATGTTTAATATAACATAGCTGAGAAATGAGTAAAATGGAGGTTGTTTAGTTTTCATCTTCCATTGTAAATCCCACTGAAAACTTGGCTATTCCCTCCCAGTGACGCATCCCACTCCACCGACGACATCACAATCTGGGAAAGTGCTAAAACAACATCTCTCATTTCCGGTCTGTTCACCGCCTCATCGCTCAAGCACCACATCGCCAGTTCTGTCATCTGCAACATCACCAGCTATTTATGTTATTTTCCATTTTATGATTGTTGAAGGGAGATAGGGTTATATGTGTTCGTGTGTGTGTGTGTGTATGTACATCGCCAGTTCTGTCATCTGCAACATCACTAGCTATATATGTTATTTTCCATTTTATGATTGTTGAAGGAAGATAGGGTTGTGTGTGTGTGTGTGTGTGTATACCTTGTATACATCCTCCATAGGATAGCTTCCTCTAAGACTTCCATCTATCACTTCTTCTAAAGCTTTTTCCGGGTTTTCTTCTACGAAAATATTATTTACCTTACCACAATATTGAAAAGAAATAGAAAACATGTTTGAGTGAGTGAACAGGTTTCAATCTTAAATTCTTCTGTTATTGTATCGGAATCAATTTACTTACAACGGTTATCAATGATCTCATTTTGTTCGGTTCCTTGTTGTCACGAACCAGCGCACGTTGGCCTGTTATCAGCTCCGCCAGCACCACCCCGAACGCGAAGACATCGGATTTTGGTGTCACTTGCAAGTCCATCACCGATCTTTCCACCATAACCATATAAACAGCGGGAAAAAAACCTCAGTCTGGGAACAGATTTTGTAAGAAAAAGAACATTTCATTAGTGATTTATAGCAAACTAAAAACTTACTCAGGGGGCAAGTAACCTGGAGTTCCGACCAATCGTGTTGCTATTAGATCCTCTTCGTTTGTTCTCTCAACGAGCTTTGCTAATCCGAAGTCCCCAACCTAATCGAATGAAATACATTACATTCATTGTCTCATGAAGACTATAGCAGTAAATATAATACAATGGAGTTCATTTTAGTACCTTTCCTCGTAGACCCTTATCAAGCAGTATGTTACTGGTCTTGATATCCCTATGCACATACCGTGCTTTCGTGTGGTCGTGAATGTATTCAATGCCTTTCGCAGCATCGAGTGCGATTTGCGTTCTCGCTATCCAAGAGAGTGGCTGGTGACCTTTCAATAACGGATCATGAAGATGATCATTGAGTGATCCATTCTGGACATACTCATAGACCAAGTAGAGATGATCATCTCCACTAGCGAATCCCAAGAGCTCAACCTGTAAGTACAACACATGATGACTCATGTTCTGAGACAAATTTAACAAGAGTTAATGGTCGGAAAATTTACCACGTTTATGTGATGGACCTTGCATAAGACCTTGAGTTCAGCAAAGAACTCTTTCGATTTGTTCGATTTCATCTTCTTTATCGCAACTTCCTGAAAGTGCAGAAAGATTAAGTCGTTCCATTTAAGTAGAAAAATTAGCAACGAAAGTTTGTACCTTTGATCTTAGTATTCCGTGGTACACATAACCGTATCCCCCACTTCCAATTTTCTTCTTTTCATCAAAATTATCTGTAGCTTTTTCAATCTCCTCCAGGCTATATATCATTGGTATTTCTGATTCAAAAGCTGTTACATCTACAATAAGCAAATGCAGTATAGATGAGTTAATTACCTCTTCCTCTCCAGAAACGGATTACTCTATTCATCAATATTTTTAGTAATGTATAGCTCATTAAGTGGCTTCAGTGGTAAAAGGGAGTGTTGTTCTTCAGTCTTGGAGCAACTGGGTCTAGAGTGTGTGTGTCCATTATGAATGGCTAAGAAAGATTCTGAATAGATCTTACATTTTAAGCACATCAGACTATTTAAAAAAAAAATATTTGGTTATGTATGTAGTTCTAATCTTCCTGACCTTCCATGTTTTCCGTGTAGAAAAACTGGGATTGCAATGAAAATGTTCTTCCACTCATCATGCTTTTGGATACTGACTTTGGATGTTCCACACTCATTTTTTGTCCTTTTCTTTTTCGTATGAGAAAGATGAGCAATGCAACTGTTGAAAAAAATGCAACTACCGATAATACGACAATAAGGATTGTCCATTTTCTTCTTCCTCCTCCCCCTCCCCCTGATAATTAATGGCAAAACAAGGAATACCATAATTAAATCAGTACAAAACAGTGAACATTTTTATCTGCTAAAAATAATATTTTGAAATGAAAAAGAAAATGATCTTTGAATTGAAACAACTGCTCACTTTTCATTGGTGCTGGAATTCTATCATTGTCCATAGTCACATATAGAACCGAACCGGAAATTATAAGATCAGGGTTTTGAGTCAGGTTGCTGTTCAATCTTTCTATGTCTTTTATGTTAGTCCATAGCTGAGTCGCAATACTTGTCAAAGCATCGCCCTGCTGAACTGTATATGTGACTATGGTTTTTGACGGACTCTCTATGCATCCGCATATTAGATGCATTGGTACTTTGTTCCCTGGATTGAAACTACTCACTTCGTCACCAACTTCGAGAGCTTGTCCGCTGTAAATACTAGTCGAAACATCCTGAAATGTGTCATGTTTTTTCACCGTGTAGGAAGCATCGTAGAAGTATGCTACGGTATCGTTACCGATGTCCTCACAAGAACAGGGGACCGGTATAAGGTAATTCCTGTTGTTTCCGTGGGAAATGGGGCGGAAAGTGGAAGGATCAACGGAGTAAAAAGAGGCAATCTGGTCGTCGTCTAGACCAGTATTGATGTGGTATAACAAGGCATCACATTTCTTGATTTCTTGTGATGAGCAATTAAAAGGGAACATAACATCGGCTTTACAGATTCTAGCAAGTAGAGCTGCCAATAAAGGGAGCGTAAGGCAAACAAGGAGATGGTGTGAAAGTGAAACCATGGTTATGAGCATGGGAAACTCGATGCTTTGCAATGAAAAGGGAAGAGGTAGAAATGATGGTCTTTGTTTTAATTTCTGTTTGCACATGTTTGCTGGCTCATTGGGGTATTGTTTCAGAACTTCCAAGTGGAATCCCCCACCAAGTTTATTATAAGCAAAAAGAGGTTTAAGATTCTTTGGAGACGAGAAAACAAACAATTCGCAAACCCACAGTTTGGAATATTGTCATGGGTTTATCTTTTATTGGACACTCGTCGATTCTTACAATATGGAAGTTATTTTGCTTATATTTTAGATGGATCATAGGATGACAGTCGCCTCTGAAAATTTCAAATTATGTATAGTTTAATTATTTTTTATTTTCATCCCTAAAATTTTATAAATTTTTTTTTTTAATATAAAATCTTACGTCCATCCTTGCTTTTAGGCTCTAGGCCATGATTAATCGAACAAACTAGACTTAATAGTTCATGTATTCATGTCGTGTTAAGACTTTTTTAATTAGTTTGAAATGATTACAAAATAAAAAAATTTCATAATCTTTCTTAGTCATTAATAACTTATACACTCATTTCATGTTAAGTTTATATCATACTTTTTTGTTTGTTTTAATGTTATATTGTGTAATCGTATCATATGTAACATTATTAGTTCTAAAGCAAGAAAATGCAATAGAGAAGCTTACTCATTCTCGTGGGTTAAATATATTGTACGCTGTAATACGCAGGGCATTCGCTTGTTCAATGCTGAGTTTTAGATTTTTTATAAAACGTCCAAGGGCTACATAAGCTGAGGTTTATATTTATGTGAGTATTACTATTATTTTACAGGACGTTAACATTTTTTTAGCCTAAGCCAAGAGAAACCGAGTTGTAGTACCTTGGTTAACTCGCCTTCCATAGACATGCCTGTCTCCTGGTTTGCAACAGAATATTCTATTATGGCGATTGAGTGTTCCCAGTTGTTTAATTTAATAGTTTGAAATTAGGTCCAAATACTGTAATTAATGAATTAGCAGCTATGATACTTGGATACTGCATACATTCCAACAATGAATTATTATTATTTAAATAAAAGTATTTTCACGTCCAGTAAAAAGATAGTAATACTAGATTAACAGGCACTCAGGCTGGGAGTTCTAAGCTGAAATCCTATCTAGTAAAGGTAATTTTTTTTTGGGTTTTCAGAGTACACTTTTTACTCTGGTTTAAATATTACGGGCACTTCTATTGCCCCCACTTTCATGCTCCAACAGGCTTTGGTAAACTCTATTACAATTTGCTTGCAATCTTATCTTGCTAACTATAGGAAGCACAGGAACAAAAGCACCATTATTAAATCAGAGCACTGAGAATTTAACAACTACTTGACATAATTAAGCCATGCATAATTCTATATGTAGACTTCAATATTTATTCGCCTACTAAACCAGAGGCATTGGAACTCAAAAGTAGCTTTTATTAATCTGTTCTCAAAATTATCAGCAGCCTTCTTTTGCTGGCTATATAAAAACTAACAGGGAGGGAAAACAACACCATTGGTCAAACAAGAGTTACAACTTAAACGTTCATTGCGTATTCCGTCGTGTAAATATTTAGGTGCTATCTATTCTATTCACGCTGCCGGCCATACAAATGCCATAATTTCGACTCAAACAGTCAGATCTTCTGACAAGTGGCAAGTTTTGGATTTTGGAATCTGTTACGGTGCTATCTACCTCACAATTTACTTTACTGTAGAATTGGCGTTTCAGCTGGGCTTTTCCTTAACAATATCCTAAACAGAAATTGTTATGTATGGCTCATAAAAAGTCTCGTTGTAGGGTTACGAATTATGTGGGTTGGGGGTGTGGGGGCGTAGCCCCCGCGGTACGGTACAGGGTTGATTTTGTAATTATGTACCAGGGTTTTCTATTATAAATAGAGATGTAACCTAGACCTAAAATATCATTGAATAAAATTCTAGCGCCGCCTAGGCACCGAGGACGTAAGCACATTGCCGAACCTCGTAAAATTCTCGTGTTCTTTCGTTTTCTTTACCCGTTTTCGTCAACAATTGGTATCAGATGTCAGGAGCAAAATTCGAAGTCGCGAAATTCGATGGTCAGGGTAACTTCGGATTATGGCAAACGAGGGTGAAGGATCTATTGGCGCAGCAAGGGATCTTGAAGGCTTTGCGACCTACAAAGCCGGCGTCGATGGATGAGGAAGATTGGGAAGAATTGCAGCAGCGAGCGGCAGGAACCATACGATTATGCTTGGCGGACGAGGTCATGTATCACGTCATGCATCTATCGTCTCCAGACGAAATTTGGAGGAAGTTGGAAAGTCAGTTTATGTCCAAATCCTTAACGACAAAACTGTATCTGAAGCAGCGGCTGTATGGGCTGAAGATGCAGGACGATCACGATTTGGCGCAACACGTGAATGTCTTCAATCAAATCGTTTCTGATCTGGCTCGGCTTGATGTGAAAATTGAGGATGAAGACAGAGCGATGATTCTGTTGTGTTCGTTGCCTTCCTCTTACGAACACATGGTGACTACTCTTACATATGGGAAAGAGACTATCAACGTTGAGGAGATTACTGCAGCCTTGTTGGCTCACAACCAGCGGAAGCAGAATGCAGGGGAAAGCTCTCAAGCCGATAGCTTATATGTCAAGGGTAATCGAGATCGTGGACGGAAGCCAGAGAAGGCAGGGTCCGGGAAGCGGAATTCCAGATCCAAATCCAGGGATAAGAAGACGATTCACTGTTACAAGTGCAAGGAGGCGGGACATATGAAGCGAGACTGTCCGAAGTTGAAAAAGCAGACTGATGAGAAGCGTGATGGCTCATCCAAGTCTGTGAACGTGGTCGAGGATGATACTTCTGATTGCAGTGAGGGTAATATGCTTTCTATTTCAACGACACAATTGACGGATGCTTGGATTCTTGATTCTGGATGTTCTTATCACATCACGCCAAATAGGGAATGGTTTTCGACATACAGGCCGGTTAATTCTGGTTCGGTTTATTTGGGCGATGATCGATGTTGCAATATTGTTGGTATTGGTGATGTCAAAATTAAGATGCACGATGGCTCCGTTCGGACGTTGAGTGGTGTTCGACATATCCCAGACTTGAAGAAGAATTTGATTTCCTTGGGCACTTTGCACAAGAATGGTTTTATCCCTAAGGCTGACGAGGATAGGGAAACCATTCGGATTGTTAAAGGAGCATTGACTGTGATGAAAGGCAAGATGACTGCAGGGAATATCTACAGATTGTTAGGGAGTACCGTTGCAGGTGGAGTTCACTCTGTTGAGTCCTGTGATGATACGACAAAATTGTGGCATATGCGCATTGCTCATCTTAGTGAACGTGGTATGGCAGAATTACACAAGAGAAACTTGTTGCATGGTGTCAAAAGCTGTAAGCTCGATTTTTGCAAGTATTGTGTTCTTGGTAAACAGACTAAAGTCCGTTTCAAGACTGCGAAGCACACAACTCAAGGGATTCTTGATTATGTGCATTCTGATGTATGGGGGCCTTCCACGACATCGTCTTTGGGTGGATCTAGGTACTATGTTACTTTTATTGATGATTTTTCACGGAAAGTTTGGGTGTATTTTTTGAAACAGAAATCTGAAGTTTTTGAGAAGTTCAAGCTGTGGAAAGCTGAGGTAGAAAACCAAACAGGACGAAAAATCAAGTGTTTGCGGTCTGACAATGGTACGGAGTACACAGATTCACATTTCCTACAATTCTGTAAGGAGCATGGGATTCAGAGGCATTTTACAGTGCGCAAGACACCACAACAGAATGGTGTTGCGGAACGAATGAACAGGTCGTTGAATGAAAGAGCCAGATGTTTGCGGTTGAATGCGGGGCTTCCCAAACACTTCTGGGCTGAGGCTGTTAACATGGCGTGTTACCTTATCAACAGATCGCCAAGGGCATCGCTGGCTGGGAAAGTTGCAGAAGAGGTATGGACTGGGCATGATGTTAGTTTTGATAACTTACGGATTTTTGGTTGTCCTGCTTATGTGCATGTACCTGCTGATGAGAGATCCAAACTTGATGCAAAATCGAAGGAGTGCATTTTTCTGGGTTACAAGAAAGGTGTCAAAGGATTCAAGTTTTGGGATCCAGTTGCGAAGAAAGTTGTGATTAGTAGAGATGTCGTTTTTGATGAACAGTCTATGTTGCAGCAGAAGCAAGACACGACAGTGGTAGATTTCGAGCAGTTTCCAGTTGAGAAACCAGAAACTTCTCAACCGACTTCTGGTGGTTCCACTACGGATGATTTGCAGGATTATAGTCTCGCCAGAGACAGGGTGAGACGGACGAATATAAAGCCTCCGAACAGATTGGGTTTTGAAGACTTGGTATCTTTTGCACTTACTGTTAGCAGTGATGATCCAATTACTTTTCATGATGCCGTTACTAGTCAGGAAAACGACAAGTGGATGGCAGCCATGGTTGAGGAGATGGAGTCTTTGAATCACAATCGCACATGGGAGTTAGTTCCCCTTCCTGAGGGTAAGAAGCCGATTGGTTGCAAATGGGTGTATAAGAAGAAACCAGCAGTAACAGAAAAAGAGGGGGAGAAGTTCAAGGCTCGTTTGGTAGCGAAGGGTTTTTCACAGCAGAAAGGAGTTGATTATGATGAAATCTTTTCTCCTGTGGTCAGGCACACTTCAATCCGAGCAGTACTTGCATTGGTGGCTAGTTGGGATTTGCATTTAGAGCATATGGATGTTAAAACTGCTTTTTTGCATGGTGATTTAGAGGAGCAGATCTACATGCGGCAACCTGAAGGTTTCACTCAACCTGAAAACGAGCATTTAGTTTGCAGATTGAAGAAATCTTTGTACGGGTTAAAACAGTCTCCGAGACAGTGGTATAAACGGTTTGACTCCTATATGATCAAGATTAGCTACAACCGATGTGAGTATGATTGTTGTGTCTATGTTAAGAGCCTTGATGATGGTTCTTTTATTTTTCTATTACTGTATGTTGATGATATGTTGATTGCTGCGAAGAACATGGATGATGTTATCGGTTTGAAAACTTTATTGAGTCAGGAATTTGATATGAAAGATTTAGGTGCTGCAAAGAAAATTCTTGGAATGGAAATTTGCAGGGACAGAGACTCAAGGAAACTGCGGCTATCTCAACGGGGTTATGTTGAGAAAATGCTAGAAAAGTTTGCGATGAGCAGCGCGAAACCAGTTAGCACTCCATTGGCGAATCACTTTAAGCTCTCATCAGAACAGTGCCCTAAGACAGATAAGGAAGCTGAAAATATGGCAAATGTTCCGTATTCTAATGCTGTTGGCTGCTTGATGTATGCGATGGTATGTACTCGACCTGATTTAGCTCATGCTGTTAGTCAAGTTTGTAAGTACATGTCTAAACCTGGTAAGCAACATTGGGATGCAGTCAAGTGGATCTTTCGGTACTTAAAGGGTACTGTGGGACATGGAATTGTTTTTGGGAGTCAGCGGGATAATCCTTTGGTTGTAGGATATGTGGATTCAGATTATGCAGGTGACTTGGATAATAGAAGATCTACGACAGGGTATGTGTTTACTCTTGGTGGAGGGTCTATTTGCTGGAAGTCTAATGTTCAATCTGTCGTGGCACTATCTACAACTGAAGCTGAATACATGGCAGCGGCTGAAGCTGCAAAAGAAGCTTTATGGCTTACTGGTTTAGTGAAGGAGTTGGGTGTTCAACAAGGTGGAGTTCAGTTGCTTTGTGATAATCAAAGTGCTATTCACTTGGCTAAGAATCAGGTGTATCGTGCTAGAACTAAACATATTGATGTAAGGTTCCACAAGATCAGAGAGTTGGTTGCATCTGGAGAGGTTTTGTTTCAGAAGGTACATACTGATGAGAATGCCGCTGATATGTTCACCAAGCCAGTTACGACAGACAAGTTCAAGCATTGCTTGGACTTGTTGAATGTTTCGAGTTGTTAAAGAAGCAAGGTAACCCAACCCACATTGAAGTTTCCAAGGGGCAGGATATTCGCCAAGGTGGAGATTTGTTATGTATGGCTCATAAAATGTCTCGTTGTGGGGTTACGAATTATGTGGGTTGGGGGTGTGGGGGCGTAGCCCCCGCGGTACGGTACAGGGTTGATTTTGTAATTATGTACCATGGTTTTCTATTATAAATAGAGATGTAACCTAGACCTAAAATATCATTGAATAAAATTCTAGCGCCGCCTAGGCACCGAGGACGTAAGCACATTGCCGAACCTCGTAAAATTCTCGTGTTCTTTCGTTTTCTTTACCCATTTTCGTCAACAGAAATCATGTGGCATTTCAATGACTTTTGGTTTTGAGAGGTCTTAGAACTTGTAAGTCAGCTACAAGGTTGTTAGTTAAGTATAATTACTTATAAACTAATTTGTCTGTTTACAACGTAATTGAGAAATAGTAGTATCATCACTTAATTATAAAAATAATAAAAGAAACCTAGCATTCAATGTATGAGCACCTCGATCATGTTCGAAAGCCCAAGCAGATAAAGCAACTTACAGCAGCATGTCAGCTCCAACGTCACTGATAATTTTCTCTACTTTAGTCAACATATCTGTAAAAATAATCTCTCAAACTTTAGCAAATAGGCATCAAACAATTTATTAACGGAGACAGTGCCCCAATTCAAACAGAGATTGCAGGCCTTGCAAAATTTAAGTGAAATAGAAATAGAAATAGAAGGTACCTTGGAAGGAAGAATCTTCCATGAATTTCTGCACAAAACAAAACAAAAACCAGAACTGTCAATGAAGGAACAATCTCGTAGACATATTTAGAAAAACTTGCAGTTTTAAGAAATGTTACATGCCAAACCATGCAGCAATAAGGTACTCTTTACCTTCTAAATACTGAAAGTAATAGCAAAAATATCGAGAAATAGTTAGAAACCATTACCACAATTTGGGATTTGAGATCGATTTCCTCAGACACTCTGGGTTTATTGGCAGCTACATCATTTGAGGAAAATGTGTTATGAATTCAGTTGCTGGATATCCCTATCTATATTCAGGTCAAGAAATCTACCCTTTTCAGCGGTAGGGCAGAAATTGGTCAGTAATGACGTGAAACTAGGGGGAAAGGGTGGAAAAATTCCTTCACAATTGCTATCAAGCATTGCATCTTGATCGAATGACTGCTGCCTAATTTCATAGATTAAACCGAGAGACATTTGTGGAGCGTAAGAACCATCAGAATTGTTATTAAGCATCACATCTTGATCAAATGACTGCTGTCTAATTTCATAGCTCAAACTGGGACACATTTGTGGTGTGTAAGAACCATCCGGATTCAAATCACTAAACTCTTGATTGTCTCTGCAGACAGTCATTAGCTCCTTTTAGATTTGTCCTTAAGACATACCTCCTAGTGTTCCCAATAATTTGTCTTCTGATTAATCCAATAACATATATTAAAATATTCTGCAAGAAACAAATTCGTAAGTGTTGCATTTCATATCTACCTAGAAGGAAGTCCATTACTAGATATGAACTCTGATTGTGGTGAAAAATCAGATCCAAAATCTGTGTTTAAAGGTTCAATTTCAACTTCACCCTTGAACTTCTCCTGAGAAAGAAAAATAATCATTCCAGTGTAAAAGAAAAGAAGTCCAGAAGCAGGGCAAATTTATTGGATATGGATGAATCTATGATAATAATAAAAGTCAATGTTATTACAAGAAGTAAACATTTCTATAGTTGCATTTCTACCCGCAGAGTATTCATGAATGATTCTGCCTCATGATTTGTAGAAAATCGCAAAGCAAACTTCTGAATCTGCAAAAATATAAATAGAGCTCCATGAGTTTTCTGCGATGAACAAAGATTCTAAACTTTGTTTAGGTCTGCCTTCAAAGGAAAAGTAACAATTCGTATTGCTTAGATCTATTTAAAATATCTTAATATTGTCCTAGACTGCATAGTTTCCCATTCTAAGATCTCTTTGGGAGACGATATCTTCATTAAGTGGCTCTAGAATGAGAAACAATAAGAAGGTTTGCAAACATTTTTCTCCTACATCATTTGTTTAATGCAGTTCTTATATACTTTTTTCACTTTACAAACACGTAAATACCTTTCCTGTTTTGCTCCTATGAAACACATTTTAACGGTAACAATGACCTTAAGAAAGAGCAAAAGGAACATATCTATATGTGTATCCCTTGTTATAACCTTATAGGCTTACCTCGTCAGCGCAGTCTTTGTAGCTTACAAACACAGCTCTGCTGCCCCTAGCAGGAATTTCAGGGATGCATTGGATTTGAGGCCAGGAGAAGTGCAGATTGGACATGTAGTGCACTTCCTACTCCAAATAACAGAATTCAATTCCTTATAACAGCAGAACACAATCATGATGACACAAATCCAAATGAAATAAGATCGCAAAATAATGAGCTAGGCAAACCGCCAATCTGTTAACAAGAAAAATGCAAATTGAATTGATATTTTGAGATCAAATCAACTACAGCCAGAGTCTAAACTTGGATATGTTTTGGTCTACACTACTTTCAACATTCCTTATACATTATAAATGAGAGAATTGAAAAAGAAAAGAATCAACAAGTAAATACTATAAGACAAGTTCCTTGAAGCTCCAGAAAATTTATCTAAGAAAACACAGTGAAGGACGATGAAAAGGGAATATAAATTCAAATTTGCTCTCGAAAAGTAGAAGGATCGAGAGCAATTGCTATGCTGGCTATGAGAAATCAGCAATCAACACACTTCTCCGAACCTGGATTCATTCTCATTTTCTTAACACTCGATGTATTTCAGATAAAACGAAAATTCGTTTTCCTCATTATTTTAATGATCAATCAAACATAATTAACAAACTGCTTAAGAGATTGATCAAATAATTTAAAGCTAGCGAGATCCTAATTGGCTTAACAGTCAACTTTGTACAGATAAAATGAAAATTCGTTTTCCTCGTTATTTTAACGATCAATCAAACAGAATTAATAAACTGCTTAAGAGATTGATCTAGAAGAGTTAGTAAAGAACAACTTACAAGGATCTTCCCGCTTAAAGAAACGGCGAGGATAGTTTCGGAGCTTGAGAACTCATTGATGATCTGCAGAGAAGCGGCTGGAAATGATGTGGCGATCCAGTTACCTCCACCCGAGCGACTTCGTTGACTCTTAGTGAGAGGTACGAGAGAGGGACCGGTGGAAGGGAGAGATGCCAAAGATCCCGCCATTTTTTATCACTTAAATTCTCTGATTATTTTTTAGTGAAGTTCGAAAATGAGGTAGACTATAGACTCTAGATTTCTAATTATTCCAAGTGAACCCGGCCCACGTTGTATTTCAAATCCATTAAGGCAATGAAATAAAAAAATAGAGATATAGTCATCTGACTAACCAATTATTTTCTTTATATTTTTCAAAATTTTAATAGAATTAAATAATGATTTGAAAGTAATAAGTAGAGGCGTTTATAATTGAATATTCATATTTTAAGATATTTAAAATGGATAAAATTGTCATAATAACGTGTTAGAAAAAATTTGATCGTGTAGGATTAAAAAATTATTTTTTAACTAGGGTCTTTGTTACACTATCTATTAGAAGTCATTTGAATCACATGGCATCTTCTGTGACGTCTGGATTACTCGATAACTTTTGCAGCACCAACCAGTTATCTCTATTATCGTGCATGTATGAAATAAGAAGAAGACGTTATCTACTTTAAACAACTTTCAGAAGTCGATGTGTGTTTCAAGCGACTTCTAATAAGCACTATAACAAACACCTACTTGAAAAAAAAATCTCATACACTTTATATGGTCAATTTTTTTAACAACATTATTCAAAAATTTTATGCCCAAAATGTATCTCCAGCAAAATTTTTGGGATAATATAGAGGGAACAAACTTTTTAATATAAGGTGATACATAAATTATTTTTTCAAATATGATGAATGTTACAGTGTCAATTGGAAGCTAGAATCATATGATATCTGCTGGAAGACACCTGGAAAACACAATATTTTCTCGCATTAGGTTATGTGCTTGTCTTCTTCATCTTTCTAAACTTCATCAATGGCGTCTACTCTTCGACCAGCTCCCCCTTTAGTTCAAGAACATCAACAAATCGCATCATTATTTTTGCATCCAAAGTCATTCATAAAAGTTAAGAAGATGTTTAATCTTTCATACGTTTTTATAAAGACGTCGTGTAATCCATACATCTTCTTCGATTTATTGTATGGAAATTATATTTGAGAAAATAAACTTCAGTGATTCTTATTTGAGGAAACTTTTTCACCTCATTATTTAGGTGATTTTGCAACTTTCTCCGATGAATTATCACCAACGATGTTATAATCAGAGCTACGGAGAAGCATATGCCATCCATCATGAGACGTCTACCTCTAATTCTGTCACTATGCTAAATAATACCCAAATAATTCCATAAAAAAACAACAGTGACTCACTCATAAATGTTGACCAAATTGCCCTGCTACCATTTCCATTACAAAGAAATCAAATATGAACCACACTTGGACTCGGTGAATGCGACCAATGTGAAATCCTCCAAGGTTCAATATCTACCAAAGAAGTCACAGTTTGAACCTACACCACACTTCCTCGATCACTTTTATCCTTTTTGTCGTTTGATTTTTGAAGATTAAACACCCAAATTCCCACATTTTTTGAAATAATCCAATTTTCAGTGGTTCTGCTGCTGCCACTGCCATTTTTAACTCATTAACACACTGCCACATCTTTTATATATTAGTCTTTCATCGACATGAAAAGTCTACTGACACCTGCGACTTAACCAACTACACAAAATCTGTGTACTTCATCCCACGGGTTAGCGTTTCTGCAGTTTTCTAATTGAGTTTAAGGGTAATCTGTTGGGATTCCTGGTGATTCACTATTAAATGAGTTTGGGTGCTGAAACTTTAATTGATTATTTTGCGGATTCTTGGGTTTGTGTTTAAGTTAACCATGTGATTTTGTTGACTGAGACCATTTACTTATTGATTCCTTTTTTTTTTTCCTTTTTCATTTCTAAATGCATTTCTCTGCATGGATTTTCAAATATTCTGGGTTTTTTAGTGATAGTTAATACCTTGCAATCATTTTCGTTGATGCGTGCTTTTGGGTGTCAGATGAGCTTTGGAGCCGATTTTTAAGATTTAGGCTTAAGAGAGATTCTATTATTGTGTTCGAATTGTTTTGGTGATTGTTATTCTCATATTGGAACTGGAAAACGAATATACAAAATCAAAATGTTAAATTTGACTTCTGGTTTAAGCCTTAAGGTTTTCTTACAGGTTTGAGTCCATAGATTGATAAGTTTAAGGAAGGAAGTTGGGTATCATGGGTCTTAAGGCATTAGACTATGAGACACTGAATGAAAACGTGAAGAAAGTTCAATATGCAGTCCGAGGGGAATTGTATCTTCGAGCTTCTGAGCTTCAGAAGGAAGGAAAGAAGGTATGTTTTTGCTTGCTTCTGAGCTTATGCTGAACAACTTGTTGAAGCAGTAGTTTATATGTTGGGGGTTTTAGCTTTTGTAATCAACTAAGAATGTGTAAATTCCAGATTGTTCTTATACATTTTTCGGAAATTATCATTATTAGTTCAGTCCTTATTTACAGCACGGAACTTGTTCTTGTGATTTTCTTTTCTTTTTGGAATTGTAGGTTATTTAGTGTTTTAAGAGTTTCCTAGTTAAATGCCTGCCTTGATGAGTTGATTCTACATTCATTGTTTGTCTGAACTTTTCTCGAGGGAATTCTTGTGACGGAATTAAAATGTCTGCATAAACCTCTATGCAGTATATGTTATCCCTATAGTTTACAAGAGTTCCCTATGTGCTGGGAAGTATGTTTTTTCAGAATTTTAGACTTTTGGTGTTTTGGGAAGTATGGCTGATGATTTTGCATGTGATTAGTGAACTGGGCTTTAAAAACATGGTGCCATTATATTTTCAGTTACAAAACTGACATGTATATGTTAATTTGTTTCGTGGCTTTATTTTTGTATCTGCAGATTATTTTCACAAATGTTGGCAACCCTCATGCTCTTGGACAAAAACCACTGACTTTCCCTCGCCAGGTATATTTAAGTTCTATGTAGTTCAGTTTTCAGCTGTTGGGATTAATCTGTGTTTTGCTCATTCAGTTGTTAATAGCATGTATTTGATCCAATAATTCTGTGCTACTACAGGTGGTTGCTCTGTGCCAAGCTCCATTTCTGCTAGATGATCCTAATGTAGGACTTCTATTTCCCGCAGATGCACTTGCAAGAGCAAAACATTATCTTTCACTGACTTCTGGTGGTCTAGGTATATCGTTGAGCTATTTATATGAAAATTGTTGTTAAACCATCTGAAATACCTCTGCGCTTTGTTTTCTTCTGTCTATGTACTTGTTAAATAATCTACTAATTCAATTATTTCTATATTTTAGTTATTAGTTTACAAGTATCTTATTATAGCTGATCTATGAACAGATCCCAATGGTATTTAAAGGAATTTGAATATGATCTGCAATGTAAATAACATTTGTTCCTTCACTATCTATCTAGGTGCATACAGTGATTCCAGAGGTATTCCAGGAGTCAGGAAGGAGGTAGCTGAGTTCATTGAAAGGCGTGATGGGTATCCTAGGTGATAATCTAGATGCTATTACTCACGATATCGCCTTCCGTACAAACAAATTCACATTTTTGGTACCAAAGCTGTAAGCTTAGTGGTTATTTGCTTCTTTTTCCAATGGCAGCAACCCAGAACTCATATTTCTCACTGATGGTGCCAGCAAAGGTGTGATGCAGATCTTGAATTGTATTATCCGCGGCCAAGGGGATGGGGTAACATATTTTCCTCATCCATTTTTTCTAAAAGATAATTTCATTATCTGTAGCATCTCTTTTATTGTCTCAGTTTGATTTATTCAACCTTATGAAATATAATTTAGAGATTTACTATGTTCCCAGTGCATAATGCTCTGATGATACTATTAAAATTTTTCCTTTGCCAGATTTTGGTTCCTGTCCCACAGTATCCACTTTACTCGGCTACAATCTCTCTCCTTGGTGGTTCACTTGTTCCATACTACCTGGAAGAGACTGCAAACTGGGGGTTAGATATTAATAATCTTCGAGAATCAGTTGCACAGGCTCGCTTCAAAGGAATAACTGTTAGTATACTTTTTCGTTTTTGTCGTTTACAAAAGAATTTGAAAAACATGGTCAGAAACTACGCAAACTTCATTATTAGTTGAAATGATGGATAAAAGTGGTCTGCTTAAGAGTCATAAGCGTATATAATTTGTTTGACTAAAAAATCCCATTCTGCATGTTAGGACCTAAAAATCTGATTTGTTTTGGCTGGCACCAAACGGTTTAACTTCCCATATTTACTCTTTTATTCTTTATATGACCAGGTGAGAGCAATGGTGATCATTAACCCTGGGAACCCTACTGGTCAGTGTCTCAGCGAAGCTAACTTGAGAGAAATATTGAACTTCTGTTACCAAGAAAACTTAGTGTTACTTGGAGATGAGGTCTATCAACAAAATATATACCAAGACGAGCGTCCCTTTATCAGTGCTAGAAAGGTAGATTCTATCATGCTGTTAGATCAAGCTACATGTGAATGATTTATATGGGATGCTAATTCTTCTAGTTGCGTTCTTTTCCTTTTACCAATGGAAGGTTTTGATGGATATGGGGCCTCCCATAAGCAAGGAAGTGCAGCTCGTTTCTTTCCACACTGTGTCTAAAGGATATTGGGGTGAATGTGGGCAGCGAGGGGGATACTTTGAGATGACCAACCTTCCTCCCCAGGTTTGCGTCGTTTTAATTAGCTTTAACGAGTTTCATGCTTTTCAGAGCGAGCCAAGAATTTCTTTCCATGTTAAAATTACTCTCAGAGGTGTACAAGTTTCCCTGCTTCGATGATATCGTCAAACGGATAAATTCATTATGATTCTTGCTATTTATCAATACAACTAAATTGCTTTGCTGTGTTACATCTTAACAATCATAGGCTTTCTTCCTTCTGGAATCGGACAATTTCGATCATTGAATGGATGCTCAGTCCTGTTTTGCTTTCCTGATCTTATATTACAGACAGTTGATGAGATCTACAAGATTGCATCAATAGCACTCAGTCCTAATGTTCCTGCTCAGATATTTGTGAGTCAATGTCATCCGATTTTCTGCGATTTTAGGTTTCAGTTGCGGTTCTCTTAAACCGTAAGATAAGTAAGCTTCCTCTTCTCTTTACAGATGGGATTGATGGTCAACCCACTCAAACCTGGAGACATTTCATATGAGCAATTTGTTAGGGAAAGGTATGCCTACGAAGACTGACTTGATGCACGTTTTTCCTGTTAAGTTTAAACTGACAATGCTGTTTAAAACTCGCAGCCAAGGAATCCTTGAATCATTGAGAAGAAGAGCAAGGATAATGACTGATGGATTTAACAGCTGCAAGAATGTGGTTTGTAATTTCACTGAAGGTAAATTGTGGTTGTCATCAACTGATCACTCGAAATCTTTCGTTTTCCGCCATTGTTCCTCAGTGTTTTCTTCTTGGTAATCCTACAGGCGCCATGTATTCATTTCCTCAAATACGCTTGCCTCCTAAAGCTATAGAAGCAGCCAAGAAGGCAGGAAAGGTCCCAGACGTGTTCTATTGTCTCAAGTTGTTGGAAGCAACAGGCATCTCCACTGTCCCAGGTTCCGGATTCGGACAAAAGGACGGGTACTTCTCCACATACCCTTTGTCGAGGATTTTCCTTCCAGTTATGTTCGATGATTTGCATGGATCAGTTCTGCCATTTATTTTGATAGTATTACAAAATGCTTAAATGTTTCACTGTTTCTGATAGGGTCTTCCACTTGAGGACAACAATTTTACCTGCCGAGGAAGACATGCCAGCGATCATGTCGAGCTTCAAGAAATTCAATGACGAGTTCATGAATCAATATGAAGATAACTGGAATCACTCAAGGATGTGAAGGATGTGTTGAAGTGCCCTTGATACTTGGATCGATGTATTGTAATATTAATTGGCTGTTGCAGGCCGCTCTGTTATACATGTTCGAACTTGAATCGTGTTTCTCCTTTTCCTTGAGCTGTAAAACTTCATCCTACTCAAGATTATCCCACTGTTTCTCTCTTTTTTTTTTCTCTACTGAAATCTCTCATGGAATCTCTCTTTACTGAATTATGTTTGGGTTTTTTTTTTAAAAAAAAACTCTGAATCATGCTTTTTACCCCCATATGCTAATACATGCACAGAGGAAAATTTGGGAATTTTGCAGTAAACCTTTTACAACTTTCAAAAATTTTAATTTTGTCTCAAACTTTTTGAATATTTTTTATTAGACCATTTAAAGTTTTCCGAAATTCTCATTTCAAAACTTTTAAAAAAATTATTTAGATATTAATTTTTTTTAAATCTTATGAAACTCAACCTAGATAATATTCATTAAAAGAAAAATAACGACTCATATGAGATTATGAGGAATTAATTTTATCAACTAAGGTGTTTATAACAATGTCAATAAAAAGACATAACATCTTTGAAAAGATAATTGAATGATCCGAAGACTTATTAAGAACACATCTCACCAAATTGTATATAGGATGAAGAAAATATCTTATCTTCTTTGTGTCTTCCTAAAATGCTCCCTACGTCTTTTTGAAAACGTTTTAACGTCTTCTTACAGACACTATAAAAAACTTTTTAATTGAAAAGATAATTTTTCAAACATCTTTGAGCCATTTTTTCCCCTTACATTATCTAAGAAAATTTAGCTATGAAACTCCTTGAATCTTTTAAATTTTCAATTAGATCTTTAAATTTTGAAAATTTTAATTAAACTCCACTGCCAAAATCCATGGCTGCACATGCTGCTGTAATATATGCGTCATTGAGGGGGCCGTTGAGGATTGTTGGGTGTCATATTGTCCGAAATTTTGAATGCAATATGATCGTATGTTGGCCGACTCTGACAGGCGGTGAGTGATGATCTTAAGGAGCTAAAGATTGTACATTTTTGTTCCCTTTGCCGAAAGTGTTGCAGACGAGTTTATCCTCCAACTAAGCTTATTTGATTAGCTGACAATAATTTGACGTCAAACTCTCCGTTTTAGACCACAGTGCTACTGCTGTCACTGACATGATCTTACCATTTTATCTTTTATTCATTTTCAATCTTCTTTCTCAGAAGGGATAAATTTTGTCCTTAAAAACTGCTGTTGCAAAATATTGAAAAAAAATAGTATTATAATTTAAAAAATTTCGTTTCAATAATAATAACGTTAAAAATGTGAAATTAAAATAGAACCTGTAATCGGATGGCACTGAATCAATAGAAAAAAAGTTTTGTTGAGGCTTGAATGAACAGTTTCCTTAAGACAGATTTGTCATCTCCTCGGTGCTTTGAGTAACGTTGGACGTCGGTCTCCTAGGATACAACAACAAACGTTCACAACAGTAAGCACAACCGTAGTGAACAATCAAAGACAATCTTTGTCTTTATCTATCACCGAAAAATGACTTTTGAAAGAATCAGAGATTTGGAAGTAAAATATTTGAAAGAGAATAGTAGAAAGTTGTGTGTTAAAATGTGTCACAACTTAACCTTTATGTAGGGAGATGATTGAAAGGTTAAGACCTTTATTGAAAGGTTAAGACTTATTGAAAGGTTAAGACCTTTAAATGAAATGATTTAACCATTTTATTAAAAATCATAACCTTTTAATCAAAAGGTTAATGTGGTGATAGATTCTACGTTCGATATTTGTATAGGATAGGTAGGTGTCCCCCTTTGAACATTCCCTTATGAAAAATATGTTTACCTTACTGGTTATCCCGTAGACGTGATGTCCTTGAACTGACCTGTCGTTTGTGTAAGCGATGACATACCTTACACAAATATCTTACTGACAAGAGTTTGGTTCTCATGGTTATGTCCATATAGCCGTGGACATCTTCTGGTTCTACAAGAGCTTAGAGAACTATGCTCCAATAGTCTCTTTGAAGCGGGTCCACTTCACTCTCACATAGGTGACTTATGTTGTTCGGTTCAACGAAACACATATTGGTCATTAAAAGCATTGCTTAACCTTATCCACATTTTAGTCACTGTTTTCATCATAAGAATGGGCTTGGGGATAAAAAAACCCCCACAGTGACCTTACCAGGTCTATGCAAGTAGGTTGTCCCATTGAACCTAGATCTTGGGATCTCCAGTCAACTATGTTGGGTTTTCCTTCACATAGAGTCTTAACAATTCATGGGCTTTAGTCCCATTCCTCTTAATGTTTTATCAACTTGATCTCGATTCAACCCTTTGGTTAGCGGATCCGCAATGTTATCTTTTGATCTTACAAAGTCAATAGAAATAACTCCAGTTGAGATCAGTTGTCTAATGGTATTGTGTCGACGTCGCATGTGTCTTGACTTACCATTATACATTACATTTTGTGCTCTACCAATTGTTGCTTGGTTATCACAATGTATACATATTTGGGTACAATCTTTGGTCATTCAGGAATATCCTCCAAAAAAATTCGTAACAATTCTGTCTCTTCTCCAGTTTTGTCCAAGGCTACAAACTCAGATTCCATCGTGGATCTGGTTATAATTGTTTGTCTTGAGGATTTCCATGACACAACTCCTCCTCCCAATGTGAAAATATAACCATTTGTGCCTTTGGTATCTTGAATATCAGATATCCAACTGGCATCATAGAATCCTTCTAACACTACAGGATCTATAGAATAATGCAATCCATAGTTTTGAGTATATCTTAGATATCTCAA
The DNA here is from genome assembly GCF_006381635.1 of Hibiscus syriacus. Classification (NCBI taxonomy): domain Eukaryota; kingdom Viridiplantae; phylum Streptophyta; class Magnoliopsida; order Malvales; family Malvaceae; genus Hibiscus; species Hibiscus syriacus. Next base: position 8,007,175 of record NW_024061960.1, on the reverse strand, counting down.
TACCCTTACAATTGTTTTCCAGTGTTTCTCCCCTGGATTGCTTGTAAATCTGCTTAAATTGCTTACATTGAAAGAAATATCAGGTCTAGTGCAACTCATAAGGTACATTAAACTGCCTATGATTGTAACACCCCTAACCCGTATCCGACCGGAATATGAATTCGAGGTGTCACATTGACTTTTCAACCTTTGACACTTAAAGAAAAACAGGGAAACTTAAACTTTCATTAAAACAAAATACGTTAATTTACATAAAAGAGATTACAAAATACAAAATCGACCAGAACATTCGTAATTAACGACTTATTACATGCCAAAGTTCTATACACAACCCAAAAATACCTACTTTGCCAATTACTTCTGATCTGATCTTTTAGTAGTGATGCTATTCTTGCCACTTCTAGTACTGCTCTTCTTGTTTCCTGGTACCTACGTGTAAATCACTTATACGCTAAGTCATAGACTTAGTGAGGCATTAAATAAACATGTAGCTATATATTCATGAATATGAATTCTTACCCTTTGATCATAACATTTCAATATGCATGTATATATTTCACTGTAACCGATACAATCATTTCATGTACAGATGAAACTTATTTTCTTGTATCACTTTCACCTTACTTTATCTTTCAATTGCCAATGTACATTATTGAGAACAGAGGTATTTGAGTACATTGAGGTTGTGCACTAATGCTGTCACCACAGCTCAATAAATTCCCTCATGGGGCACCAAACATTTGTTCAGTATTTGTCCCGAAAGACCATTGGATACGTCCCAAAGGACCACTGGATACGTCCTGAAGGACCACTATGTCCCGAAGGACCACTATGTCCCGAAGGACTAATATACTCTCGACTCTTGGCATGCCAACTATACCTATAGCTCTCGTATCATATAACATGGGCTTTAATATGAATATGTTTCTCATTTCATATATCTTTAATCACTTTTCATGTAAACGCATAATCTTTTCCAGCATTTCACATACCTGGATTATATTTTCTGGCAATGATATTCGTTCATTCAATGTCATATGAACATATAATGAATTATGCATGCAATCACTATTACAATAGTATATGTATGCATACACATGGGTATGGAATCATTAATTCAACTATCAGAGATAGACTTATCACAAGTCTTGTCTCTATACACTTTAACTATAAAATGCACTCACCTTAGCCTTGCTTGATTCGATTCTAATCCTTCGATTGTTCTGGAACAAGATTACGCTCTAAATCTACATAGTAATACATTGATACTTATCAGCATACGAATTGATATATTTTAAACTATTAATTCTTAGGCTAAAAGAAAGCTATTTTCATCTCTTATTGAAGGTATGCATCGATGCACTACACCATGTATCGATGCATCCCTTGACGGGTGCAACGATGCACTACCCATGCATCGGTGCATAAATCATATTCGATGTTTGTATTTTAATCAGGTGCATCGATGTACTCCTTATGCATCGATGCATTAATGACATTCGATGTTCATTAATTTAAATAAGTGCATCGATGCACTTCTTATGCATCGATGCACTTTCAACAAATTCTAGGATTTTCTCATGATGCATCGGTACACTTTGAATGTGCACCGATGCACTCTGCCCATAATTCATATCTTGAACCCAAAAACTCATCAATTTCAGCTTAAATCTTTCATGTTTCATCCCCTTTTATATTCTTAACTCCAGTACACATACTTAAACCATTCTATATTCATTTATTTCATCTTAAACCTCAGAATCCTATCCTCCTTGTGAATTCCAAGAATTATACCAACTTTGCAACATGATTTAATTCAACTTCTAACCCTTAATATGTCTTAACTAGATTGATGACAAGTCAAATTTAACTTCCAATTCTATATATGAACTCTATTCTAAAATTTCATTCAAGAACCTCTAATCTTTAATCTCTTCTAACTCCATCATCCTTTGATTTTAAGATAATCTAAGCTTTCCTTAAGCTTAGTTCTCATCTAATAATCAAAACCCAATCTTAAATTTAACAAGAAACTCAATAATCAGAAAACTCACCTTTGTTTTGCTTTATACGTACAAGGAAGAAAGAAAAATAAGAGAACTCTGGAAGCCTATGGTGTTCTCTCATTTTCAACCCACGTGTACTCATATATATCATTTCTTTAACTAATTTTTCTTGCAAATGACTATTTTGTCCTTTCATTCCTTCTTCTTTTCAATTCAATCCTAAACAATCATATATATATCTTTATACTATTCATTCATTCTATTTTAATTACCAAAATTTGAAACTTTCCAATTTAGTCACTAACCAGGTATTGAGGATGTTACAATGATCCTTGCATATTCCACTTGATTAATACTTTCACCTTTATTTTTAGATAGATGTTGACTTGTATCTATCGGAGTTTTGGCTACACCAGAATCATCCTTGCCAAATTTTCAAGAATCTTGTCTACATAGTGTGACTGAGTCAATATGAGACCTTCAGATGACCTTTTGATTTGGATGCCCAAAATCATGTCAACAAGTCCCATGTTTTTCATGTCAAATTTTGAATTTAGCATATTTTTTGTACGTTTTATCATTTTATTGTTACTTCCGACAATGAGTATGTCATCAACATATAGGAATAGGATTACATACCCATCAACAGTGATTTTGACATACACACATTTGTCACACTCATTTATTTTAAATCCATTTGATATCATAACACTATCAAACTTTTCATGACATTGCTTTGGTGTTTGCTTAAGTCCATATAATGACTTTACCAACTTACATACTTTCTTTTCTTGTCTTGGAGTTACATAACCCTCATGTTGTTCCATGTAAATTTCCTCATCAAGGTATCCATTAAGAAAAGCGGTATTAACATCCATTTGATGTACTTCTAAATTACGTAAAGCGGCAATTGCAAGTATCATTCTTATAGAAGTTATTCTTGATACGGTTGAATATGTATCAAAGTAATCAAGACCTTCCTTTTGTCGGTACCCTTTAATAACCAATCTGGCCTTGTACTTATCAATTGTTCCATCTTCTTTCATTTTTTGTTTGAAAATCCATTTAGAATTTAATGGTTTAATTCTATGAGGAAGATCCACTAATTCTCACGTATGATTTTGCATGATGGAATCAATTTCACTCTTGATGGCATCTTTCCAAAAATTACTTTCAAGTGAATGTATAGCTTCGCAATAAGTTACAGGTTCAGTCTCTAGCATATAGGTTAGAAAATCCGATCCAAAGGATTTTTCTACATGTGTCCTTTTACTTCTTCTTGGCTCTATCTTGACTTCAATCTCTTGTTGGAAGTCTTGACTATTTTCATTAATAGTTTCTAAAGTTCGTTTCCTTGAACTTGAGCCAACTTCTCTAATTTTACAAGGAAATATATTTTCAAAGAATGAGGCATTTTTAGATTCTAATATCGTATTCTTGTGAATTTCTGGATTTTTTGATCCATGCACAAGAAATTTATATGCATTGATGTGGTGAGCATAGCCAATGAAAATACAATCCACTGTTTTAGGACCTATTTTCATTTGCTTTGATAAAGGAGCCATTACCTTTGCAAGACACCCCCACACTTTCAAGTAATTGTAGGAGGGTGTACACAACTCATATGGTGTATTGTCTTTTTTCTTATGAGGCACCTAATTTAAAAGGTAATTTACTGATAAGACAGCTTCCCCCCATATGTTTTGTGACAACCCAGAACTTCTTAGCATAGCGTTCATTATTTCCTTTAATGTTCGATTTTTCCGTTCTGCTACTCCATTCGATTGAGGAGAGTATGGTGGTGTTACTTCATGAATAATACCATGTTGTGCACAATATTGACCAAATGGTTCAACATATTCACCACCACGATCACTTCTCACCCTCTTAATCCTTTTGTTAAGTTGGGTTTCAACATCCTACTTATAGAGAATAAATTTTTCTATAGCTTCATCTTTGCTTTTAAGCAAATATACATAGCAATATTTTGTGCTATCATCAATGAAGGTAATAAAATATTTATTCCCTTCTCTAGTTTGAACAAATTTTAAGTCACAAACATCACTGTGTATTAGATCAAGAGGTTACATATTTCTTTCAATGGGTTTAAATGAAGACCTTGTTAGTTTAGTTTCAACACATGTTTCACATTTATGATTATAATTAATGTGAAATGGAGGAATATGTTCTAAGTTAATTAATCTACGTAAAGTATCATAATTAACATGTTCGAGTCTACCATGCCATAAATTTAATGACTCATTCATATAAACAGAAAAAGAAGAAGAATCATTCTTATTTATATTTTTAGCTTTTACAGAGATAGCATTGAGTTTCCACATATTGTTCAATACATATCCCATTCCCACAAATATTCCCCCTTTTGATAAAACTATCTTATGGGATTCAAACACCATCCTAAAGCCATGTATACTTAGGAGGGTCCTAGAGACAAGGTTCTTTCGTATGTCAGGCACATACAACACGTTTTGAAGTTTCAACTCTTTTCCAGAAGTCATCTTTAAAATTACAGTGACTTTCCCCTTGATCTTGGAAGTTGCAGCATTGCCCATATAGAGCTTTTCTCTTTTCTCACAAGAAACCAACTCAGCAAAGGAGTCATAGTCACAACAAATATGGCGTGTGGCACCAGTATCAAGCCACCATTCTCTTGGATTTGAATCAACCAAGTTAACTTCAGAGACCACAACACATATGTCAAGTTCAGATACTTCCTTGGAAATTTCTGTCACAACATTAACCTCTTTTGTTCTGGACCTTTTTAGAAGCCTACATTCGGATTACATGTGTCCCATCTTATTGCAATTAAAGCATTTCCCTTGGAATTTTTGCTTCTTAGAAACACCGCCTTTTGGTCCTAGTTTAGACTCAATTTGAGCTTGCTTTCTTTTCTTGAAGTCCTTTTTTTACTTCCACCACATTTGCCTTGGCAATGTTATGATTGGTTGTTTTGTTTAGCCTTTTAGTCACACATCGATTGTCTTCTTCAATTCGAAGTCTCACAATCAGATCTTCCACTGTCATTTCTTTTTTCTTATGTTTAAGATAATTCTTAAAGTCATTCCAAGCATGCGGAAGTTTTTCAATAATGGTCACCACTTGAAAGGATTCACTTATAATCATCCCTTCTGCGAGAATACCATGAATGATCAGTTGGAATTCTTGCACCTGATTCACAACAGTTTTAGAATTAACCATTACAAAATTTAGGAATTTGACAACTAAGAATTTCTTAGCACCAGCATCTTCAGTTTTGTATTTATGGTCCAATGATTCCCATGGTTCCTTAGTCGTTTTCTTTACGTTGTATACATCAGATAAACCATTCAAGATGTAGTTACGGTATAGGAAATCTGAGTGCTTTCATGCTTTGGTAATGTTGAATGTGGTTGCAGCATCCACTTCATCCTCTCTAATAGTAGGAGGATCATCCTTAAAAAATTTGGCCAGATTGAATGTCGCCAAATAAAACAACATTTTCTGTTGCCATGTTTTGAAATTCTCTCAATTGAATTTCGCAGGCTTTTCATTATAACTCATGGTCATAGGTAACGTTTGGCTCGCAGCCTGAGTCTGTGTAGAGACAATCGCATTGGACTGTGAATTGGATGAAGTATCAGACATTTTTCTGTAATCGGAATCAAAACCGAAATAATAAATATAATATGAAACGAAATATATATTAACTTAAATATAATATGAAACGAAATATATATTAGCTTAAATATATTACCACGGTAATCTATTTGAGTTTAGATTGAACTACAACACAATAATTCTATCTTAAGGTTGTTGCAAATATTGAAAAAATAGTATTATAATTTAAAAAATCTCGTTTCAATAATAATAACGTTTAAAAAATGTGAAATTAAAATAGAACCTGTAATCGGGTGGAACTGAATCAATAGAAGAAAAGTTTTGTTGAAGCCTGAATGAACAGTTTCCTTAAGACATATTCGTCCTCTCCTCGGTGTTTTAAGTAACGTTGGACGCCGGTCTCTCAGGATACAACAACAAACGTTCACAACAGTAAGCACAACCGTAGTAAACAATCGAACACAATCTTTGTCTTTATCTATCACCGGAAAATGACTTTGAAAGAATCAGAGAATTAAAAGTAAAATATTTGAAAGAGAATAGTAGAAAGTTGTGTGTTGAAATGTGTCACAACTTAACCTTTATATAGGGAGAGGATTGAAAGGTTAAGACCTTTATTGAAAGGTTAAGACCTTTAAATGAAATGACTTAACCATTTGATTAAAAATCATAACCTTTTAATCAAAAGGTTATCATGGAAAGACTTGACCTTTAGAAAAAAATGAAATAACTATTTTTCATGAAAAATAAAAGACTTAATTATTTTTCATGAATAGTAATGATTCAATCTATTCATCCATATTTTTCCTACAACTGCAACTTTGCCAAACCCCAAAGGGACTATTTCCGTAATTTTCATTTAAATTTAGAGTTTTTTTGTTTCATAAAATATAAAGTTTGAATATTAAATTATATTTCTTAAATAATAATTTTTAAAACTTCAACAACCGACCACTTTTTAATAAGTAGTTTAAAAGACGTAATGCGCTTAATTTAAACGTATATAAATTTTGTTTGAGGATTTATCTAATCACAAAAATTTGTATAAAAATGAATACGATGGTGATGAAAACAAATGAGTTATATATAGATCGTTAATGATTTATTTTATTTTATTTTAATAGAGAGTCGTAGTTGGTATAAAAACAATCATCTGTTCTTTTATTCCATTAAGACAAGCGAATACATAATGGAAAATATTTGAGTATTTAAGTCAAAAATAAAAGAAGATACTTCTCAAAAAAGATTATTGTCTCAATTGTAGATGAGAAGTATTTATAATAATCGTAGTTGACGGTATCTTATACACAATCATTATAACTATATATAGTATTCTCAAATCTAGGAATTTTAATATAGAGATTCAAAAAATTTAATATTATTTTTAAAAATAAAATAGGTATATATTTTTTTATTTTTCTCATTTTCTTAATATATTGAACAATATCTATAATAGTAATTAATTATAATATTTTTTTCTAGAAAATATTACAAACAGCAACGAGATAACCGGAAACCAGACAGCCAAAACTGCAGAAAGAAAGAAATAAAAGAGGGAAACCATGGGTTATCCTATAGCTCAGCATACGACCTTCAACCCCAAAGTTTGGCGCCAAAATCCAAGTCAATCCCTAAGCCCCAATTTTTAGAGCACCAACTCCACTGGCTTTAATGATAAAAAAAGTACTATTATTATTTGGGATTTAAAATCCGAGTACCAACAATATAAAAAGTATAAATATTTAATATTAAATAATTAAAAATTATCTCTAAACAAATTTTATATTGTAATTATTCATATTAATAAAAAAAAATTTCGGAAGGGTGCCCGCGGTCAGCTATTTTCACGGGCAACTTATAGAAGTAGTTGCCTCTGCCGTCAGTATTTTTAATTTTTAACTTCAAATTTTTTAATTGGATAGAAGTGGGTTTGCTTATGTCATTTCACGAGTTTCCTCGGGTTCCTTTTTTTATCTCTATCTGATCAGTATAAACACAACATTCAAGCTTTGCCCCCTTCCCTCCCCCATTAATTCCTCCTTTTTGTTTATTTAAACCAACATCTCCATTCTTCCCATGTTCTTCCTTTTCATTTCCTTTCCATGACTTTCCTTCTCCTTTCCTACTGATTCCCTCCGCACAAGGGAAAACTACGTCTTTATTCTTTCATCCCTTCCAAAGAGATATGGGGGTTTCAGGGAAGCCTCAACTGGTGGATGGAGGAGGAGCAGGCTTGGAATCCGATGGCAAAAAATGGGTCATTGCCGGCATCTCTTTACGAGCTCCGTTGAACCCTATTTACACAAATCCAGTGGATGATCGCAAAGATAAAGAAGAAGAAGAAGAAGAATCGTGTTCGACCACTCCAACTGGACGGGAAGCGAGAATTCCAACGCTGTTGACATGTCCACCTGCTCCCATGAAGAGGAAGCCTAATTTGAAGTGTAATTACGTAACTGTTAGACAGTTCTTTACTCCACCGGATTTGGAGACTGTCTTCATACGCCATGTTTAAAAAAGCTCACCATGATCTATTGTAACATGTTCATCATTCCCCCCCCCCCTATTTTAGGGTATTTTAATGGTAGCGATCACTAGAAGTTTATGTACAGATGAATTCTTAAATAAATAACATGTCGAAATTTAACTCCTTTTCCATTTCCCTTTTTTACCTTGGAAGTTTCTATATATGTAGTAGTATTAACTAGTTAGTAACTATATTTTCTTGCTTGTATCAAATCTATTTTGCACTCACTGAGTTTAATTTTTATTTTCCAGTTTATTTGATATCTTGCTGCTGCTTTTTTTGAAACTGTTCACGTTCCCCGCCCGGGGGGGGGGGGTGGCGGACACATGCAAGTCAAAATCTACCAAGGGTCATACAACTTACGCCAAAAGTTGGTAAAAAATAAAGTGTCCAATAGATTCAAAGCTTCAAAATTTTTCAAAATATTTGCAATCGTCATGGGTATGTATTAATAAGAAAAATGGCAAAGAAGATGCTGAACGGATGTTCCAATATACTAGCTCATCGACCGAGACAAATCGCTTAGCACACAAGATCCACTGAGGGGAGCCTCTGCCATATTTATCCCTTTTTAGACTTTAAGCATGGCTTTTCAGGGATCAAATTATTCAAATTTAATATTTTTAAAGAAAATAATATTTTCTTTTGGATATCGATAATAATTATCACTTTTAAGACTTATGATAGTGGGAAGATTCTTTGTAATGCTTTTCACCTTTTTGTGATATAACTCAATCTCCCACCCCCAAGAAAAGGACAATACACATGTTGTAAGACCTGGATTAGAATCCTATGCAAGGGTTTAAACTGATCAAGTTCTGCAACACCAATAATTGACAATGTCACTTGCATTTCTATTTCTCCGGTACTAACTATTAATATTCTTTTGAATTAGGATAATCAAAGTGGAATGTTTATTTTTTTTAAAGGGGGTTAATCCATTTGTTTAAAGTAGGAGAATGTGGAGGCATAGTTTTAAAAGTGACAAGGGGGACTTAACCTAATCTGGGGTTTTCATTATATAAACTTTAGACAAGGCTTTATAGGGATCAGAGCTTTGAGATTGAAGCGATAATGATTCAACACGTTTCAACAAAGACTGTCTACCATTAAACAACCCTAATAGGTCAAATACTTAGTGATATTATTGGAGACCCACATGGGATGTGGGTGGCTAATCTGTCATTGTTAAAAAAAAGCTTTTCTTTTAAGTAATACATTCTTCTTGAGTCTGTTTTCATCTGTACCATTAAAGGAGACAAGGGAACAATGCGGTAAATAATGTAATAAGAATATGCTGAGAATTCAGATTATACCCGTAGTATATATTCGAAATACTTTTAATAATTTAATAATAGACATTCATATATTTTTATAGACATCATGTTCGAATTTAAAACGTTAATAAATAATTACAATTCTTTAATCATTGAAGTCATTATACTGATTTTAAATATGGCACATGCCACCTAGTTAGAGGTATACGCAGTAGTAGGGCCACTGAAATCTTCAGTGTATACATCACGTGATATCCACTATAACATGCTGCAAATCATATCCGAATTCAATTCCTCTTTGGCACTTCAAATTGTTTACATAAGAAGTGGCCGTTTTCAAAGCCTCCATAAATACTGAAAAGGGGATTAAAAAAACCTGCTCTCTCTCAAAATAAAAATGACAGCACTTGTGGAAAGATGTGGTTTAAATGGATGGTTGTCAGAACCCTTATGGGGGTCTGAATTTTGTTACAATTTGATAGGAAGAGCTTGTAAGATTATAACTTTGTCGTTTTCCCATGGCAAAACCAGTGTCATTTGTTTAGGTTTGTAGGGGTATGCAACGTCGACGTCGCGGTGCCTGTATGTATTGGTATAATGGTATCAGTGTATAATTAAAAGTTGAATTTCATTTTATGTTTTATGCTGGTTTCACATTTATGATTAATTCATTGAACAAGTAGTTAAAGGAATAATTGTTATCTTTTGAGGTCTCGAGTTTAAGTACGACGTTTATAAAAGTATATGAATATTTATTATTAACTGATTAATTTTTTTTAAATATATATTATTTTGTAATAATGGTGGGCCATGAGCAATGTGGAAGAAATAATTGGAAAAGAGGTACTTGGTACGTTGTAGGATAGAAAGAAGAATAACAAATATTGTGATATAAGGTGGAGTCAAGTGAAGACGTGTGAGGACTGCTCTCTGATCAACTATGACCCAACAAATCTTGCGGGATGTTTACGTTGCCAAAGCATCATGTGGATGTGGAGGAGACTTCAGTCTTACTTCTTCTTTTTTTAATAATAATTGCAATATAATTAGAAAATATAATAATATAGATGAATGAACTTCACATTTATTTTAAAAAATTTAAATTTACTACTAACTAAACATGTAATCAATCCGTAAACTTTAATAATAATAAATCTAATATTTTAATTATATTATTATTCAATTCATTAGATTTAAACAAAATCTAAATTTCAATTTACAAAATCTAAATGATTATAAGATAATATTTATTCAGAATTTTTTTAACCAACTACACACGGTAGATACATATTTTAAAATCCTATATTTCTAAAAAATAACATTTATTTTTATTACTAAATTCATTTGATGAATTTATTCTCTAATTGAATTTAATATTGTATTGAGGCGAGACATCAGATAAGACTGTTAGGCGAAATGTTAGGCGAAAGCCGCCTCCGACAATTTTGACCAGTAAACAAGTGATTGTGGTCAAAGGTTAGAAGGCTTTAAATTGAATGGACTTGCTGATTGATCATGGGGTCATCATAAAATTTTGTTATATAATACTCAGATTATTTAGAATTTATTTTATTTTAAATTTAAAAAAAATGAATATTTAAATATATTTAATTTTATATTTTTTATATACTATATTAATAATAATATCAATTAAATTAAAGTTAATTGATAATTATAAAATTTTAAATATATAAAATTTTATATTATATCAATAATAATATCAATTAAATTTAATTTAATTGAAAGGCAGGCATGAGTTGAAAATGACATAAGAAGATCAAATTAGAGTTTTCATGTTAGAAATTAGTAAACCTTTTTTAATTTGAATACAATGACTAACAATGTTCAATGATGAAAGAAATAGTGTCAAAATTTTCTCTTTTTTGGGTTTCTTTTCAATGGTTTACGTGACAATAACATAAATATTAATTTATATTAAAATGATTTAATATTATTGTTGCAGTTGTATTTCGGGTGGGCCTAGAATTAAGCTTCGACTTGAGAAAATATTAGAGCCGTCACCGATCATTTAAAAACATTATTTAGGTTGATTGGATACCATCTTACTTGATCTGCGTCTTACCAAAAATATGTCGGATTCGGGAGTCGGTTACAGTCAATGAAGGATTAACACCCTTGAACTGCCCTTTCGGTACTAATTAATTTTCAGTTGTCTTAATTGAGAAAATTGCAAGTTAAAAAAAAGATAAAAGTTCGATCCAAATTACTTACCTTCAATGAATTTAAAAGAATACCCTTAAGAAATTAAAAAAAATGTTAGATTGATAAAGTAAAAACACTAAACAAATCAAATGAGATAATGTACATTAAATTATGATACTTTAAACATAAGGGAAAAAAACAAATAAACACATAAAGATAGCAAAAAAATAAAAAAAATATACCCAAAAATGTAGCTAAGTTGAAAAGAGGAAAAAAGTTAAAATAAAAAAATGAATTCAACATGAAAAAAATGAAACAAAATAAAATATAAAACCCCTAAAAGAAGAGAAATAAAATGAAAAATAAAAAATAAAAAGAAAATATATATATATATATATATATATATATATATATATATATATTAAGTTAAATAAATAGAATAAATAAAGAAAAAAATGAAATTAATTGCAACGTAAAAAATTAATATATATAATAATAATAATAATAATAATAATGAAGGACTAAATTAAAAGAAAATCAAATTGGGTGGTAAAATTAGAAAGCAAATCGGGGTAAAAATTGAATTTAAGGGTCAAAATGGAATTTAAAAACAAACGAGGGACTGTGAATGCAATTATCCCCTTTTTAATTGAAAACACGCGGATCCTGGCCGGGTTGGATCGGGTCACAGGTCAGGTCGGTGGGTCATTATAAAACCCAAAAATTAAACACAACTTTTCATTCTTCTATTTTCCAAACCGATCGAACCCCCTTTTAGTTTTCTCTTAACTTGTTCTTCAGGTTGAAGAACACGGCCGCCTAGATTCCTATGAACCCATATTTCGGTCGGTCGTCGTTTATCAGTGACGAACAAAAAAAATCATTTTTAGAAAGCTCTTTCACCCTCTTTTCAAAAATCAAAATGGTTTTTTGAAAATCACCTCAGGGAGGGCTAGATCTGAGAATAAAGTTCTTGAAATCCTCCTCCATGTTCATCAGTCGACCTTTTTTTTTTCGGGGTCAAAACAGAGAGAAAATATACAAAACACCCACATGCAAGCACGAAACCGAGAAAGGTGAGACCTTTACCTTTTATTCAAAAATTTACAAAAATCTTCGACTTCTTGAGTATTGCTCTCGTGATTTTCTTGTGTATTTTATGAGTATTTATTGTCCTCTTGCCTTGTGATTTTACATCCATTTATAGTGTTAAAAAATCTATTTCCGTTCGATTTTAAACTCATAATAGGACTAATCTGCTTGCTTTTCGGTTGTTGAGAATCCTGACTTGTTGTTTGTTTTTTTTACTTGGTGATGTTGGTGCCGAGAACTCTGGGGAGGGGTTGTTGGATGCGGCTGGAACGGTGCTGGAGTGGGGGGCTTAGGGTTGTGAAACCCTAATCTCTAGTGCGATCTGGACCGTTGAGTGGGTCCATATCTAACGGTGGAAATCGAGGGGCGACTGGCGACTGAGATGTTGAAAACCCTAATCTATTTTAGGGTTTCAGGTCAGGTCCGTTCGGGTTACAGCTTGGGTTGGTTCGGGTTGCTCCAAGATTCGGGTCTGCAAGAGTTCTAGGATGCTGTTGGGTTGGACTGCTGGGCCAACTGGGTTTGTTGGCATTGGGTCACCATTTGTAATGGACCTTGGGCTGTTTGGGCTTTACAAAACAAATAAAAGTATGTTAATTTAATGAAAATAATAATAATAATAATAATAATAATAATAATAATATATACATAATATATATACGTATGGACAGAAAAAGTGTGTCTACAATTATATATTTTATTCAAGATTGAACAGCTATTTTATTGCTTATGAGTGGGTAAATGTTCTCTCATAGCATAAGCTTTATAATTCTGTTGGTTCAATCTGAGATCATTCTTCCATTAAGCTAATAGCTATAATATCTACGACAATGAGACAATACTATCGGTCTAGTTTGAGAATGTTTAATTTAAATATGTTTTTATAAAATAGTATTCGAATAAGTCTTCGAGTTCAAATAGGATAAACCAACCTTTTATCAAAAATGTTGGAGGATAGTTGGGGATGACACTTTCACCTGGAGATAATATTATATTTTTTAAATAATTTTATTATAATATTATTGTAAGTGAAGACGTTTGAAGTTAGAAAATGAATTAATTTTGTAGTTAATTTCATAAGTATTTAAAATTTTTATGTAGAAACTGTTGTTAGAGAGAAAAAACTTGCTCGAGTTTAAAATTGAGATGGACGTGGCGAGTGTTTAAACCAAACATATTTAAATTTATTAACAATATTTTTAGTGTTTTGGACTCAAATGTTAACCTTGTAAATATACAAGGACTTAGATATTATTTTTTATAATAAAGAAACTAAAATGAACCTTCAAGTATAATATAAGGATTACAATATTTCTTTTTATAATAGAGATTAAAACAAAATTTAAATATAATACATAGATTTTTAAGACTTTATTCAGGATCTCTTTCTAATGAAATATACTATAATATATATGGTTCAAACAATAGAGTTGAAATCTCAATAAAAATGATTAATTTTTAAGGTAAATTACATTACAAATTATTATAGGGTAAACTACGCTATTAGTACCTAAACTGTAACCTTTGATCCGATTTAGTACTTGAACTTCCAATTATTTTAAAATCATACCTAACGTTTATACTTAACCTAACGTTTAAACTGTAACCTTTGATTTGATTTAATACTTCAACTTTTAATTATTTTAAAATCGCACTTAGCATTTAATTAAAACAAGTTTAAACTGTAACCTTTGATCTAATTTAGTACCTGAACTTCTAATTATTTTAAAATTACACCTAACATTTAGTTTTTGTTTTAATTTAGTACCTAAAGTTAAAAACTTTATGGCAGAACCGATGTGGTATTTTTTAATTATTATTTACTTAGTTTAAATCGACTAATAAGGTGGAGACAAAAATCCGCAAAGGAGGGTTTTACAGCTTCGAACCTGGGTTTAGGGTGAGAGAGTCTCTCAACCATCTGAGTTACAGCAGACCCTTGGTCCTAAATGCCAAAGCGTATATTTAACATATACTAAAATATCACTATAAAATGCCAAAATTATTTTTTAACTTATAAAAAATTAAAATTAAATAATTTATCATTTAGAAATAAGAAAATAATTCAATAAATATTTAAAATTACTATTTATATTTATTTATTTGATTAAATAATTATGAAAAATATTAAATTAAAATTTTTATTATATCCTTAAAATTGTTTAAATAATTATTTATATTTATTTTAATAAATTATTATAAATTAGAAGTTTATATTTAAATTTTAATAATTAAACAAATAGAAATAATTTTAAATTGTATTTTTAAATTATTAAATACTTATAATTTTAAACTACTTATAATATAATCATATGATTTTTAAAATAAACTAATATTGATTTTACAAAATATGTAAATAATTATTTAATTATCTTAAATTAAAATAAAAAATTATTTAATTTTATATTAAAATAAGTTAAAAAATAATTTTGGTATTTATTAAATTAATTTTTAATCTGATTTAATGATTGAATATTTTGGGAGATGTCCTAAGTTCGAATCATATATCTAACAATTTTCTTTCATTTTATAGTGACAGCTTAATATAAGTTAAATATCCTTGGCGTTGACAAACCAGTATTCTGCCCTAGTGCATATGGTTAAGCGCCTCTCTTCCCCCAGTAGACCCGATTTCAAGTCCTCTTATGCTCCCTTTTAGGAATTAAATCTTGGTTTTGTACACCACCTTATTATTTGAATAAAATTGATTAAATAATAATTAAATAATTAAAAGCGTGTCATTATTTTATTACTCGAATAAAATTGATTAAATAATAATTAAAAAAATATAATGTTAAGTTTTTAACGGTGAGATACTAAATTGAAATAAAAACTAAATATTTGGTATAATTTTAAAATAATTGGAAGTTAAGGTACTAAATTGGATCAAAGGTTAAAATTTAGGTGCTACTGGCGTAGTTTACCGACTATTATATTATAAATAAATTTATAATTAAAATATTGAATTTTAAAATCTATAATAAAATTATTTCATAGCATAAACAAAGTAGGTACTTAAAAGGAGAAGTTATGTTGAGTCGTGGGCTTTTGGGGGGGGGGGGGAATTTTACCTGTGGCACAAATGGATTGAGCTCGACTCGTTTTTGGTAGAATCATCTTTGCCAATGATGTTTCTCATCCAAACTCAAAATTTTAAAAACACATTTACACATATATGTTAAAGTTTTACTTTTATTCTCTTATTGAATTTTATTTTGCTATAAAATATGAAAACATTTGAACTTTTGTTTTTAAATGTGTTTATATAACTGGGAGCTTATAATAAATATGAAACAAATTGAGATGCAACATAATAAAATCATTGAAATATAAAGACAGAAAATAATATGATTAGAGCATAAATATATGAATAAGTAAAAAATTAATTATTAATTTATAAATATTTATATAAACTTTACTCTTATTCTTCTTATTATTAAGGCTATAACTATTGTTAGCAACTATAGGAAATATTCAATGTCCATATAACAAAAATGGAAATATTCACAAGCAGTTTTATGTTCACTAAAAAAGCAATAAAGCATCTAAGCATTTTTTTAACAGTGAATAATTAGTTGAGCAGGAACCTGTCAACTTTGATAAAACAATTCCTTTTTTCTAACCGACCAAATGTTGTATATTTGTGTTTTGCCCTCTCAGCTTGCCTTCATACCAACCTGAAATGCAGATCAATAGAATTTTAGGGGGACATTCAAGGTGCATACAATTGCCTCTGCGGATGGGCTCCGGTGTGATAAAGGTTGAGCTGATATATGGCCCTCGACACCAATTCTCTCAAATCAGGATGATGTGCAACCACCATTCGGTCTGCTCCCTCCAGGGCAGTCAAAACCCTAGCTTGTTCCAAAGCCTCGTTATCGCCCGCGTGTATGGCAAGGTAGCAGAGCAGTACTAACCCGTGCAGCTGTGCTCTGTCACCGCATCTAAGCAGTCTCATCAAAAATGGAACACCGTTGAACTCAATTATCGACTTTGAATGATCCATACAGAGAAAATTATCTGGACATGCAAACTTCTGCAGTGCAATTGCAGCTTCCACTGCCACTTCTTGATCCTTATTGTCAAGCTGTTTCACCAAAGGGCCAATCACTCGAGTCTCCCTAGCTGGGAAAGTCCTTGCCAATGAACCAACTGATCTAATAGCAGGAACTTGCAATGTAGGGCTATTTAATTCCTTGATTACCCTCAAAAGCTGATCAATAACAGCCTTAGCAGCGGGTGAATTCGTCTTAAAAGCTGCACGTCTAAGATCAGAATTGGATTCAGCAGCTGCTGTAATCTCCATTATTGCCATCAAACAATTATATTGCAATTCACCTTCTTCTGTCTCCACCAACTTAGCCAAGCAAAGCAATCCTTTTGTCTCGGTTATCCTCCTACTATTCGAAACACTCCCTTTAGCAAGCAACCATAAAGCTTCAGCACAATTAATTTTCAACTGAATTTTAACTTCGGGCTTCTCATTTTCCCTTTCTTTCCTATGATTTCCTCCCCTACTACTTCCTTCCAAGTGTAAATTCGAGTAAGAATTTCCATACGGTCTATAACTAAAATTCCTTGAATTCGATCCAGTTGAAGAAAATTTCTCCAATTCTTTATTTATAACTATAGAATGAATGCTTTGCTTACCCAACGGTGCCTTAGAATCTTCCACAAACGTCTCGAACGATAACAGAGTCACCAACGGCCTAATTACATTCTCTCTGGCGAAATCCTCCTGAGCCAGCGGATCGTGCTCCGCCATTGTTGCCACCAGTTTAGCCACCGGAATTTGAACCTTCACTGGAGAATCTCCCAACACTTGAACCACAATTGGAACCCCCATTTCATCAAGAATACTCCTAACTCTTTCCTGCTCGTTCGCTAAAGCAAAAAGCGCATTAGCTGCTGCAATTTGGGCTTCGGGTGAGGAGCTTTCTTTAAGAAGTTTTAACAAAGGAGGGATTCCGCCTTCTTCCACGGTTATCTTTTTGTTTCGGTCGTTGTCTCGAGCGAGGGAAGCGAGGTTATTAGCGGCTTCGATTCGATCGGCCAATTGGCCCATTTGAACTGTGGCGATGTAAGACCAAACCCATGAAATAATCGGGTCGTTGCTGGCGATTGGAGGGAGGGAAAGGAAGATTCCGCTGGCAGTCCCGTTGTTCTCGGTGTCTAGGACTCCCATGAGCCACTTCATGTCGCCGATGGAAGCGTCTAGAAGGTTCGACACTTTGCGGAAATCGGTGGCGCTCGTGATCCTCACGACCCGGCGCAAGATGCTCTGGCGCTTGCACTTTCGGACTAACGTGAGAGCTCGCTCAAGATTCTTCGAAACCTCGGAGACGACCCGGCGAATCGGACGTTCGTAGAGGGATTGAACCGAGGTGGTTGACCGGACTAGGGGTCGAAGCATTTGGGAAAGTCGATCCACTTGCTTCCCGACCTCCGCACAATCTACTTTAAACGACTCAGCCTCCTCCGCCGCAGCGCGAACCCGTTCGGCTAGCAAAATAGGATACGACAGCTCATCCTCGATTCTCTTCTCTTCTGCCGATCCCATCATCAGCACAACCAGATAAAAGAGGGGAGGGGTTAATAACACGTAAGCCTGGACGCGCGAGTCAAGAAGTAGGCAAATCAATGAACTGAGCTGCAACAGACGTTTCTTTAGCAAGTCCTCTACTCTTCTAGGTAATTGTGCTGCTTTATATATATATTATTACTGGTATCCCACTTTCGACGCAGCGCGTGGAATGGAATTTATAATGAAATTCACGGATAATAAATAAATGTTTATAACAACAACAAATTAAAATGAAACAAGTAAAGAGAGGAGGAGTCAATTTTATTACCAATATTTTTACTTTTCCTTCTAAAGAAACCGTTGATTACGACGTTATTGAGAAACTAGAAGGTGAAAAGCACTTGCTTGGAACTTGAACGGAACCATCAATTGCCTTCCCTTTACTGCTTTCCGGTCAAAAATTTATTGTTCGTTTTTTTAGAAAAATAATATGATTATCGTAATCGAAATGTAAGAAGCTTAATGGTTGACCCGATCATGTTGTAAATGGACAGAGAATCGTGGATTGTTGACCACTCTTACTTGGTAGCAAAAGGGGTTAATTGCTTTTCAGCTTCATACTCCATCCATTTTATTTTTTTAAGTATTTAAATTAATAATTTTAACTGGAATTTGACTTTCCTTGACAGAGCAGCAGCAGTCTAATATTGTTTGATAAGGAAATCTATTGAACATTTTTTTAACGGAGTGATGATTTTCATGAACACCAACATAATCAGACAATAATTATTCTATTGGAGGTTCAAACTATGTGATGATTAATAATGTGATCAATTATTTGATCTTTATGAAAATAATGTTTTGCTCACTGCTCAAGATCATCCTGTCTTGGGCAATGTGATTGTTCTTGACCTCAACACTACATCCTACTATTTATCTCTCCTGCATACATTTCTTTATAGGAATATACGTGTTAGATCTCAAAGAGAGTAGATAGTAATAAAGAGATTATGGCGGCGGCAGATAATTTATCTCTTTTAATTAGGATGAAAAGTTATAATCTAAACTCTAATAATGAAAAGAGAAATGAAAGAACAAAATTTGTGAGAGATTCTGTGGAGGAAGAGATGAAGAAAAAGATCCTTCTTGCCTGGCATAAAGGTTTATATATCAACCCTTTATGTGCATTGATGTCAGTCTTAGAATCATGATTGTTATTCATAGATCGACAATATATAAATGCATCCACTTGACAATATATAAATGCATCCACTTGAACAACCCTCCCGGTTCAGTTTGTTCCATACGCAAACGTCAGAATTCATATCATTGATCTTATTTAAGGAATTTAGTACATCGTCCCACTAGATCAATTAGGTGTCGGTTTGTTATTATTGTTATTAATTCACTATAGCAAATCTCATTTTACTTCATCTTCATAATGTATATTTAACCGAATGTTGATATTTGTGTCATATGAATCCAACTGAGTTCCCTGATCAGATTATGTAACAACATATTTAATATTTGATATCTTGCCCACTAGAAGGATCTATGCTATAGCGATTTGGACTCGACACTAAGCATCAAATTTGTTGGAATAACATACCTTAGAAGTGATAGCAGCAGAGTGTATTTTGTAGGGAAACTTGTGGTTCTTGTGAGATTACTGTTTGTACGTAGTAATAATCAAAATGGTTGGTGGTTTTGAAGAAATAAAAGACCCATACTTTGCTTTATTGATGTAAGCTTTGGTGGATACAAAGCAAAAGCCAATGTTGTCCAACCATCAAGGTAATGGTGGTGCGGCATGGCCCTTAATGTCTTGTCCGTTCTATCTCACTACATCAACGCCAATATTTGCTTCTTGGTTTAATTATAAGCCTAAGATTGCAACTATGAATGTAATCATTTAAATATACCTTCTTTTCTCTAAACTGTTATTTGTTCTTTTTCTTTCTCAATTTTAGTTAGAGGTAATCTTAATGTTAATAGTCGTCGTTGATATTTCTTTTTTTTTTCTTTATATATTTTTTGTTTTTAATAATTTATTTTTTATGACATAAAATTTTTATATTTCGACACATTTATCTTTGTCTTTCGGCACGTTTTATCTCAATTTTAGTTAGAGGTAATTTTTTTTTGTTTTCAACGCATTTAATTATATGTCACAGACATGCTTGTTTAATGTTTGCGATTATGCTTGTTTAATGTTTGCGATCATGCTTGTTTAACATTCACAAACATGTTCGTTTAACATTTACGAATATATTTATTTAATGTTCGAAAACCAACACTCTTTTGTTTTATCTTTTTATTTACATGTTAAAGAAAATTAGTGAAATTATGCCACTAGTCCTTAATTTCTTTAGGCTTCACAATTTAAACTAAAAAGTTTATCGTTTGTTTAATTTAGTCCCCATCTTTATCAATATTTTAAATGTAAAAATATAAAAGGAGATTTGAGTAAACGAGTCAATAAACGAACTAATAAATGAGTTTGTTTGTGAAAATAAACGAATCAAACACACCTATGATTTTGTTTATTCGATTACTAAATGAACATAAAAATTTTATTTATATCCACTTATTTAACTTAATAGACAAATATAATCAAATTTTATACAAACATCGAACAATTCGCCAATCACTATTCATTTACAATCTTAGATACGAGGTTTATGGGATGAGAGCCTCTCGGACCCAACTCCCAACAAATTATTCTTTTTTCCTTTCGCTTTGCGTTTTGAGGCGACTTTGTTGTTAGGCCTTTTTGTGTTTTGAGGATCTATGGCCTCTTTCGCTCTGGTGTTGGGCTCGTTAGCATGTTCTCCTCTTCCTGCGTGTAACCTATTTTCACTTCAATGGTTCAATTAAAAAAAAAAAAGCAAAGAATCCAACGCAAAGGGAAATGATTAGAAGTTAAAAAGTTATGATTATAATTCTTAAACAGATAATAAATTATTTGATTTTAATTTCATCGATATTCAAATTGAATAAATTTAAATCGAGCTTGAATTCAACTCAAATTTTTAACGAATCGAAACAAGTTATATGATATTAGATTCAAAAAGTTCACAAGTAACTTGAAAAAAATAATATATTAAAATTTAAAATTAGATTACTAATAATATTAATATTTAAATATTATTTTTTAAATAAAATATAATTTTTTATATACTTAAAATTCAGGTTCGAGCTTGAACCGAGATCGAGTTCAAACTTCAATTGAGCTAAGCCTGAGAATATTTCAGATTTAATTTTTTTCAACTTGAGTTGATCTTCATTTTTATTTCAAGTTCACGTCGAGCTTAACAATTTTAAGCTCGAGACTTTTGAATTAAGTCAAACTTAACTTTATATATTTTTAATCGAATCGAGCTTAATAATAATCGAGTTCTATTCGAATATTTACGGGCCTAGTTATGACCCAGGCAAAATCTGTCTTTGCCTGTTGATTTCGAGAAAACAATCCAAGCATTTGATATGATGGTTAGTACATATTTCTTTACTCGAAACGTTCTAAACTTGAAACTTTTACTGTTTTTTGGGTTAACTATCATGCTCATCGAGAAGCATGGGAGTGAAGTGGCCTTGAAGTTTGGTATTGATTTGTTAAGTCATTGAAGTAAATGATTAGACAGTGATAGAATTGGTAGTAGTGGCATCGAATTAAATGTCAGAAGACTGAAAACAGTGTTGGAGATCATTATCGCAGTAAGCGGCAACGGAGCCACTAAAGCATTGGCTTGGGCCACAATCTTTTATATAATAATATTTTAATCATTTTTAATTTAAATATTGTTTAAAGAAAATTTTATCATTTTTAGTGCTATTGTTTTCTTTATTTAATTTACTTTAATTACTTTATTTGATTAAATAAATAAATAATCCCACAGAATTCGTGCTTTAATTGATAATGAAGAAAAAGAATAATAAATTTTTGTAGAAAAAGAATTCCTAAATCATACATAACAATAAATTTAGATAAAAATTTAATAAAAATATTAATAGTGTTATTATTTAATGGTGACACGTTAACAAAATCGTTAAATTTTTAATAGTAGAATACTAAAATAAAACTTAAATTAAATGTTAAAAATGATTTAAGAAAAATAATATTTAGATATTGAAATTAAATAAAATAAAAATTTCGATACTAAATATAGTATATCTTAAAAAACAAAATCGCGCGAACGCAGATAAGTAGAACCCGGATCAACCTAAATATGAGGGAGCAAAATGTCACGTGCCGCAAATGCGAACCATCCAAGCCTCGACCTTTTAAATAATGGCCTATCCATAATTGATCAAATTATACTATTGTATTTACATTCTTTTCCTTGCTTTTTGTTGTCTCCTATGGATGACGCAAGCAATCGCTTCTTTCCCCTCGGCCAATCGGCGAGGACAGCCGCCGTCAGGACCAGTTACTTTCTAAACCCTCCAACTGCTCCTTCCACCACCTTCAGCGCCGGCGCCGACGACATCCCACCGATCAACGTTGTCCGTGACTTCTTTAAAGAGTACATGGTTGAGTCTAAGAAGCTCTGGTTCCTTGCTGGCCCTGCCATCTTCACCTCCATCTGCCAATACTCCCTTGGAGCAATCACTCAAGTTTTTTCCGGCCAAGTTGGCACTCTGACTCTCGCCGCTGTCTCTGTCCAGAAAGCCTTCATCTCTGGTTTCTCCTTCGGCATCATGGTAAATCTGTTGATTAATTAAATTTCCATGGATAACGGTTTTCATTTAGTTGGTCAAATTAGATACTAATAATACTTGATTAAACTTAAATAGCTTGGCATGGGAAGTGCACTGGAAACTCTATGCGGCCAAGCATTTGGAGTGGGGCAGCTTGATATGCTAGGGGTATACATGCAAAGATCATGGATCATCCTCAACTCAACCGCTTTGCTCCTAAGCTTGTCATACATATTCGCGGCTCCGATTATGAGGCTGATAGGCCAAACGGAGAGCATATCCTAGGCCGCCGGAATCTTCTCTATATGGATGATACCGGAACTGTTTGCTTACGCTTTTAACTTTCTGATGCAGAAGCTCTTACAAGCGCAGAGAAAGATGATGGCGACGGCGGTGATATCCGGTGTGGCGTTGGTTCTGCACGTTGTATTGAGCTGGGTCTTGATGTTCAAGCTGGGATGGGGGCTGGTGGGTGCAGCCATTGTTTTGAATATGTCGTGGATTTTCATAGACATGGTTCAGTTCCTCTACATAATTAGCGGTACATGTGGTCCAGCTTGGATCGGGTTCTCGTGGAAGGCATTTCATCATTTATGGGGCTTTGTTAAATTGTCTTTAGCTTCAGCAATAATGCTATGGTAAGTCAAGTATAACAAATTTTCATCAACATGTTTATATATTATATGTGCAAATCTTTGCCTATTAGATTTACTTTCGAACGAGCAAATAAAACAAAACAAAGTAGGGTTTTTTCAAATTATTATCGCTTTCTTTTCTGAATATCCGATTCCAAACAAGTTTAGTTTTGGAAAAGAGAGAGGTCTGGTGATTAATAATGATTGAATCTATAAATCATTTGCAGTTTGGAGATTTGGTATTTTATGTCATTGATTCTATCTGCTGGATACCTAAAGGATGCTGAAGTTTCTGTGGATGCATTATCTATTTGGCGAGTACTGCATCTATACCCAACCTAAGTCTTAAAATTAAATGATTGGAATTTGGTATAATTTAAATCTAAAATTAATTAATAATAATTAATTTTGTATACAACAATCCCAAACTAAATTCTTTTAAATACGAGAGGAATATGAAGTTTGAATTTTGCTGTATGAACATACCGGGATGGACGGCCATGATATCTATCGGGATGAATGCAGGTATAAGGTAATATCGAAACCCTAAGCATATTAATCTTAATTAATCAATAATTATGGTAGGCGTTAACTTTTATGAATGAATGTGCCAGGGTTTCAAATGAATTACGAGCAGGGCATCCAAGAACAGTCAAATTTTCATTGGTGGTGACAGTGACATCTTCATTTATGATCGGTGTCATAATCTCCCTTATTCTCATCATCTTTAGGTAGCATTATCTCTTATTCTCATATCTATCTCAATATAGGTCGCCTGAATAAAGAATATGAAATCATTACGATAGTTTCTGTAACCTTATCTTCTTAGTTTTAGATACAATGAATTCAACAAGTTCTTCTCAAAAGAATCACTCTATCTTTGAGTATGATTTCGTTAAGAGTAAAACCTGAACTTTTTTATCAGTGAGTTCATCAAGTCCTTCTCAATAGAATTACTCAACCCTTTGGATATGAATGCATTAATAATAAAAAATTTACCCTCTCATATCCATGAATAAATTAAGTACCCTAAAGAGAGTGTAACACCCTCAACCCGTATCCGACCCGGATACAAGTCTGAGGTGTCACATTGACTTTTCAAACTTTAATCTTTTAACGAAAACCAATGAAATTTAAAACTTTTATTAAAATAACATTGTCACTGTACACGAGTTAACCAAAACAAGACAAAACTAATCAGAGCATTTGTAACTACCACTTTTCTTACATGCCAACACACTACATACAACAAAATACCTACTGTGACTTTACTTCTGATCTGATCGCTGAGTAGAGATAGGTTGATCTGCAAATTCCTATTCTTGATTCTCATGCTCTTCGAAACCTACGTGTAAAAACACTTATACGCTAAGTCATAGACTTAGTGAGGCATAATTACATAATAAAGAATTACTAAAATATAAACAGGTCGTCTACTATCCAAACACAATTATACTATCATCCCATCATGTATTATACCACATATGAGCCAATATAAATCATAATAATACCATATTAAGATACAATTATATACATCCTCGTTATGTCTTATTTAAGCCCATATACACTATTGAGAACCCAAGGTATACGAGTATTATGAGGTTGTGCACACGAATGCTGTCACCACAGCTCAATGAATATTCCGAAGGACCTATCCAGAGGTCATAAAGATCCTCGGTAACTATCCAGAGGTCATAAAGATCCTCGGTAACTATCCAGAGGTCATAAAGATCCTCGGTAACTATCCAGAGGTCATAAAGATCCTCGGTAACTATCCATATGTTCCTTAGAACATAGGTATACTGTCCATATGTCTCGAAAGACATAGATAGTTCTTCGACTCTTGGCATGCCAACTATACTTACAGTTCTCATAACTCATATCATGGCATTGTCTTTTACCTTATTACATATTCATACATCATAGCACATTTTTCTTTTTCTATAGCTCTTTATCACATGTTCATATGATCATCTTATTACCTATACCTTTTCATATAACCATTACATACATACATACATACATGTCATCATTTATGTTTTTATCATACTCCTATAGTATTATCCTTCATCTCTTTTATCTCTTGTTCATTTTTCATCCAATAACTTATATAAATGTATATATATATCACGTATACTAGTTCCTAGGTCCCATCACACTAGCATATTTTCATATAATTCATGACACCCCTCATATGATTTCATATTCATATTCTATATATTTCATATTCTTTCTTATGTCATTTTCATACTTCTTATTTCATATTCTTATGAAATCATATTGATCATTTTAACTATTTCACATATTTAACACATTTATCTACCTATTTACACAACTCATATCATATATATATACTGTAACATGTCAATACATATGCTCATTCATACATATAAACCATAACAAACACAGCACACACACTTCATATACCTAATATAGATATCTCGTAACTCATTCATATATAAGCTCTAATCTGGAAAATAGACTTACCACAATCTGCATAGTATATCCCATAATGTATATGGTATGAATTCATATCATATTTAATAATATTGAATGAATCATGTATCAAGATATTAAATCTAGACTTATCGCAATTCTAAAACTGAATATACTAACATAATCATGTTATGCACATGCACTCACCTTAGCCTTGTTTGAATTGAATCAATTCTAACCCTTCGATTACTTTGAAGCAAAGTCACGTTCAATATCTACATAAGCATAATTTTCAAGATGATTATCAGATGCCTAAGTCTTGAAATTAACCTCTAATAGCCTACCAATTTAAGGGATTAATAGTTTAGTTTCTCTTCTTTCTTCTTCTTTTTTTTTCATTATGGGGGAATCGGTTCCCCCCCTGGGGGTATCGATTCCCCTCTAGCATTCTGGAAATTCATATTCGTTTGAGGGGGGATCGATTCCCCTAGCCCAGAAATCCCATTTTGAGCTCGAAAATCACCTTATTTCAGCTCAAACCTTCCTATTTCACTTTCTTTAATACTCCTAACTTTAATACACATACTTAAACTTATTTCTATTCCATAATCACTTCTTTAACTTCAAATCTAGTCATTCCTATGTAATTGCAAAAATTATACTAGTTTTGCAACATGTTCAAATTCCTATTCTAACATTTCCTATCCCTTAATTAACTTGATGACAAGTCAAATTCAACTTCCAATTCTCAATATAAACTTTATTTCGATATTTGTTAGGATTTTCGGAAGCTCGAAACGACAACCGGAACGATTTGCAAAGAGGGGTCGGAACGGTTTTGTGTTTAGGGAGTAAGGAGATTGAAAGATAGAAAATTGTACAGCGATTTAGAGTGGTTCGACTTTATCAACCAAAGTCTACATCCACTACCTTAGCTCCTCACCAAGGATTTTCCAACAAATTCACTAATTTGTTCTTTCTTTTGAGGACAAAGAGATAACCTTACAACTCCCTAGTTTTTCCGGGCTAAACTAGAACCTTTCCCTAGCTTTTACATGGGCTAAGCTAGAACCTTTCCCCTTTACAAAAGGATAATAAGTGTAAACAAGAAAACCTCTCTAAGGTAGGTGTTTACAAGATTGAGCTCACAAGAACAAAATATTTACAAGAGAAAGATGAAATAAGATTGAAAAACTATTCTCTTGTGTTTGATTGCTTGGATAGTTGTTCTCTTTCTTCTTCAAGTGTCCTCAGCTTGTATTTATAGCTTGGAATGAGTTTGAAGTCGTATATAGCCGTTGGGGATGTTTTGGAGCCGTTTGGGGATGATTTTTATACTCAAAAAGGTTGCCCAGAATAGAGGGAATCGGTACCCCTTCATAGGGAATCGATACCCCTTCATAATATTCAAATATTATGACCGTTGGGCTGTTGAACAGGGGGGGAATCGGTACCCCCTGGGGGGGAATCGGTACCCCCTGGACATTCTGTTTTTCTCGGAGGCAAAACCTGCAGGGGGAATCTGTACCCCCTGGGGGGGTATCTGTACCCGGGGTATCTGTACCCCCTGGGGGGAATCTATACCCCCTGGGCAATCTTGAAACCCCTTAAAATATTTTTGGCTCAAATCCGAATTTTAATTGATTTTGAATTATTTTTGAAACCTTTTAAAAACTTTGAATAAATTCAATTAAGTCCAAAAACATTTTGTAAATTCAATTCAAGTCCAAAAACCATTTTTGCCTTAAATTGTTATATCGAAACATAGTTCAACAATCTCCCCCTTTTTGATATAACAAAACATTTGAAAAATTGTTTTTGGCAAAACTCCCCCTTAATAAAATGTTTAATGAAAAAGATCCTAGTTGTTGGAAAACATATGAAAATGTTAAGCTCCCCCCTTTTCATTAAGAAATTGAATTTTTTAAACCAAACTTCTCCCCCTTTTTGTTATATTAAAAATAATTCAATCTTTGATGTTCAAAATAACTTTGGAGAGTAAGTAGTAAATTTTACATTTAAAATCATTTGAAAAATCAAAAGCTCCCCCTTAATAAATGCATTCCAATCAAAATTTAGCTTTTAAGAACTTGACACTTAAACAAAATTGAATTTCAACAAAGAATAACAAACAAGTTAGTAGCACATGAAATTCAATTTATCCAAGACTAAAATACTTTATGCAATACCAATTGTTGAAATTTGATATAAATATCAATTGTTAAAATTAAGTGCATTTGCATAAAGTTTTCCAAAAATGTTATGCATAAAAAAATTGATATCAATTGTTAAAGAGATATCATTTTCATTTAAACCACATGCATAATCATTTAAATTTAGGTCAAAAATTTTAAAATTTGTAAAATTAAATTATTTGAAAAATTGATATCAATTGTTAGAGAGATATCATTTGCATTAAAACCAATTTTGACCAAAATTTTATTATGATGAACTAAAAATTCTTAAAAATTAATATAACTTTAAAATGTTCATCATAATCATCTTTTCAACATACATGAGATTAAAACAATGATGCATAATCATTTAAAACCAAAACTCATGCATGCTTAAAATCAAATGAGCAACCAAATAACCAAAATTAAAAGCATTAAGCTTAGAGGTTACCCATTCCTTTTTCATGTGTGGCTAGAGCATCTTGAATATCATTATTTTCATCACAATTGCTCCCACACACCTACAAGAGACATTCATTTCGATTTTGGTATCCAAATTGCTTTGGATCCTTGGACGTTAGTTTCAATGCCCCTTGTTCCTTTTGGAACCCATACTTGCCTAATTTTAAAACGTTTTCCTTTCTTCAAAGGACAAGTATGTTCCTTATGACCATGATAATGACAATGTGAGCATATTGTCATTATTGAACTAAATGAATTATTTAAAATGATTTCTTTTTCTTTTGTTAAGCATTCAAGCTTAACTTTTAAATCAAAATTTTCTTTTTCAAAACTTTCAAATTTTATTTTTGAAAGCTCTAAATCCTTTTTCAAAATTTCATTTTGGCTTTCAAAATCTATTTTTGTTTTCAAAAGAAAATCATTTTCGATTTTAAATTTTGAAATCATTTTCTTATATTTGGAGTTCATGGTCTCAAACTCCGAATATAACCTATTAAAAGCATCTTGTAACTCATCAAACGTATATGAATTAAATTCATTTGAGTTAGAAGATACCTCGGGCTCTTCACAAGCCATTAGAGACACCACCTTTGTTGGTTCTTCTTTCTTGTTTCCATGGATTTCCTCAAGCTTATTCCAAAGCTCCTTGGCACTTGAACATGAAGAAACCCCTTCATAGATTTCATGACCAAATGCACAAAACAACATGTGCATGGACTTGGCATTAAGTTGAGCTTTCTTCCGTTCTTTGTCACTCATCTTCTTCTCCTTCTTCTTTGGAGAAGAGTAGCCGTTCTCGATTATCTCCCATGCATCAAGATCATTGGATTGGATGAATACTTTCATTAATTTCTTCCAATGATGATAGTTGACTCCATTGAAGTATGGAGGTTTGTCGGTTGGTAGGGAGTCTTCCATGTGGAACGAGCCGGAGGTAGAAGCCATCTTCTCGGTTGTGTCGGGAATTGGTAGAGCTTCTTCGAGGATCGTCTCAAGGTGGTTAAACCTTCTTAACGAGTTAGGCTCTGATGCCAATTGTTAGGATTTTCGGAAGCTCGAAACGACAACCGGAACGATTTGCAAAGAGGGGTCGGAACGGTTTTGTGTTTAGGGAGTAAGGAGATTGAAAGATAGAAAATTGTACAGCGATTTAGAGTGGTTCGACTTTATCAACCAAAGTCTACATCCACTACCTTAGCTCCTCACCAAGGATTTTCCAACAAATTCACTAATTTGTTCTTTCTTTTGAGGACAAAGAGATAACCTTACAACTCCCTAGTTTTTCCGGGCTAAACTAGAACCTTTCCCTAGCTTTTACATGGGCTAAGCTAGAACCTTTCCCCTTTACAAAAGGATAATAAGTGTAAACAAGAAAACCTCTCTAAGGTAGGTGTTTACAAGATTGAGCTCACAAGAACAAAATATTTACAAGAGAAAGATGAAATAAGATTGAAAAACTATTCTCTTGTGTTTGATTGCTTGGATAGTTGTTCTCTTTCTTCTTCAAGTGTCCTCAGCTTGTATTTATAGCTTGGAATGAGTTTGAAGTCGTATATAGCCGTTGGGGATGTTTTGGAGCCGTTTGGGGATGATTTTTATACTCAAAAAGGTTGCCCAGAATAGAGGGAATCGGTACCCCTTCATAGGGAATCGATACCCCTTCATAATATTCAAATATTATGACCGTTGGGCTGTTGAACAGGGGGGGAATCGGTACCCCCTGGGGGGGAATCGGTACCCCCTGGACATTCTGTTTTTCTCGGAGGCAAAAACCTGCAGGGGGAATCTGTACCCCCTGGGGGGGTATCTGTACCCGGGGTATCTGTACCCCCTGGGGGGAATCTATACCCCCTGGGCAATCTTGAAACCCCTTAAAATATTTTTGGCTCAAATCCGAATTTTAATTGATTTTGAATTATTTTTGAAACCTTTTAAAAACTTTGAATAAATTCAATTAAGTCCAAAAACATTTTGTAAATTCAATTCAAGTCCAAAAACCATTTTTGCCTTAAATTGTTATATCGAAACATAGTTCAACAATATTTCATTCAAAAACTTCAAATCTTTAAATCCTCATAAACTCTTCATTTTGTTGTTTTAAAGCAAATTAATCTTTCCTTAATCTTACTTAGCATCTAATAATCAAAACTAAACTTAAATTTCAGCACATAATCAACTCAAGAGAAAACTCACCTTTGCTTGGCTTCACACGTGAAGAAGAAGAAGAAGAAAAAGAAGGGAACTCTGGAAACCTCTAAACTTTGTTTCCTTCCTTCCACGTGTATCTATATATATCATATATTATTATTATTATATTTTTCTTTTCTTTACAAATGACCATACTATCCTTTCATTCCTCATTCTTTTCAATTTGATCTTACCCCTCATTTCTCATATAAGTCTTTAAACCACTCAATTATTCTAATTTAAATCACCAAATTTTGAAACCTTACAATTTAATCACTAACCCGGTATTGAGGATGTTACAAATCTCTCCTCCTTTTAAGAAAATTCATCCTCGAATTTCCATTACACATATCGATAAGAACATATCTTTCAATGTTCTCATGCTCCTTTCTCTACTTTATCCCATTGCAATTTGTAATGAATGATTTGCTTTCACTTCCCAAAGAACCCAATCCATTTCTAATTACCTTATAACCATACCCAATCTCTTATTCCATCATTCTATAACTTAGAACACAACCCTAAACCTCTTCAAATGTTATTAAACGTATACTTTACGAAATCAATCAATCTTTTCATAACATTATCTACCATTTCCTTACCCCTTATCAACTTATAATTCACACTTTACACCCCTTTTTCATTTAATTCCCTATATATATACTCCTTTATAAATCACTATCTCCTTACTTATCCCTTGAGAAATATCTCCATTAGATTAACAGAGAATTAAATTCCCTGAATTCGAATATAACACTTCTAACATATCTTGTTTACTTTAGCACTGTACCTTAATGGAATTGTCACTACACTATTTAAAAAATGACTTCTAACTAAATTCGCATTTCTCTTACCCATTCTCTACTCTTATATGGTTATACAAGCTCATATCAACTAATATCATAAAGCATTTACTGTACAATAGAAGATACCTGCTATTATCTCTGGATCCTCATTGTCTTCACTGATATAGAGATTATATACTCTAGCCGTAGAGCGCATTTCCTGTTGAGTAGAAAATTCTATCTGACTTCTTCCTCTACCTCTACCCCATCCTCTCTGGGATATCGAAGCAGATCGCTCCGACTGCACAGGCTTTCCTGTCCCCAATGGACAATCTCTCATGAAATGTCCTATTTCCCCACATCGAAAACAGGCTCCAGATTCAACTCTACATGCCCCACCATGATATTTCTCACAAATTTGACAGTGTCTCTGTTGTGCTCTTCCATCACCAGACTTTCCTAATTGAGTCTGTCTAGCTCTCATCTGATTTGATCCTCTAGCAGAGGATACCACTGATTCAGACCTTACTTGGTATTGGAACCCAGAATCTCTACCTCTCTTGGGTGGTACAGAGCTCGACGAAGCTCCCGTTCTTTTGGAAGATTGAGCTTTCTGATCCCCAAACCGCTCATTCTGAGCTCTTTCTAGAGCTTTAGCACGATTTACTACTTCCTGAAATGATGACAAGTTCAAAACAATCAACATCTCTTTTAGCCTTGGTCGTAGTCCTTCAACAAACCACTCACATGCTTCTTTCTCTGTCCGAATCAATTCGGCCGCGAATCGACTTAACTTGTTGAATTCACACTCATATTCATACATAGTGCGATTCAGCTGTTTCAAATTCAAGAATTCTTGCTTCATTTCCCTGATGAACTGATCTCCTATATACTTGTGCTTAAACTCTTCTAAAAACAAATACCATGTTTTCTGATCATTTGGCATCCTATGAATAACATTCGTCCACCAGATTCTCGCTTGCCCACGGAGCAAAGAGACCATCCCATCTAGTTTCTCCATATCAGAGCAGTGGAGTCCCTCTAACATGATCTTTACATCATTAAGCCAAAGGTCCGCAACAACAGGACCTTCTTCGGCTTCACATTTGAACTCTGGAGCTCCTAATCCCTTTAACTCTTTGGCTATATTAATCCTCTGCATTGAGGATGCAGGAGTTTGGAAACGTGTCAAAATAATGCCCAACGTCCTGAAGAATACATTTTGATCTTGTACAGGCACTCCAAAGGGTGCCTGTCCTTCACCTTGCTTGGCCAGGGCAGGTGAATTACTACTTTCAGCTAATATATCATCTCTCGCTTCACCCCGAGAGCTATCTTGTCCTGACATCTAATAAGAGATAACCAAATATTTCTATCAGCTAAACAACATACTCATTACTCGTATCAGATCAGAAGTTCTTACTACTATATTGGCATGAACACTTTTTAAGACACTCTGGACTCCGGTTCATGCCGAGAATCGACTAAACCATAGCTCTGATACCATTAAATGTAACACCCTCAACCCGTATCCGACCCGGATACAAGTCTGAGGTGTCACATTGACTTTTCAAACTTTAATCTTTTAACGAAAACCAATGAAATTTAAAACTTTTATTAAAATAACATTGTCACTGTACACGAGTTAACCAAAACAAGACAAAACTAATCAGAGCATTTGTAACTACCACTTTTCTTACATGCCAACACACTACATACAACAAAATACCTACTGTGACTTTACTTCTGATCTGATCGCTGAGTAGAGATAGGTTGATCTGCAAATTCCTATTCTTGATTCTCCTGCTCTTCGAAACCTACGTGTAAAAACACTTACACGCTAAGTCATAGACTTAGTGAGGCATAATTACATAATAAAGAATTACTAAAATATAAACAGGTCGTCTACTATCCAAACACAATTATACTATCATCTCATCATGTATTATACCACATATGAGCCAATATAAATCATAATAATACCATATTAAGATACAATTATATACATCCTCGTTATGTCTTATTTAAGCCCATATACACTATTGAGAATCCAAGGTATACGAGTATTATGAGGTTGTGCACACGTATGCTGTCACCACAGCTCAATGAAAGATCCTCGGTAACTATCCAGAGGTCATAAAGATCCTCGGTAACTATCCAGAGGTCATAAAGATCCTCGGTAACTATCCAGAGGTCATAAAGATCCTCGGTAACTATCCAGAGGTCATAAAGATCTTCGGTAACTATCCATATGTTCCTTAGAACATAGGTATACTGTCCATATGTCTCGAAAGACATAGGTAGTTCTTCGACTCTTGGCATGCCAACTATACTTACAGTTCTCATAACTCATATCATGGCATTGTCTTTTACCTTATTACATATTCATACATCATAGCACATTTTTCTTTTTCTATAGCTCTTTATCACATGTTCATATGATCATCTTATTACCTATACCTTTTCATATAACCATTACATACATACATACATGTCATCATTTATGTTTTTATCATACTCCTATAGTATTATCCTTCATCTCTTTTATCTCTTGTTCATTTTTCATCCAATAACTTATATAAATGTATATATATCACGTATACTAGTTCCTAGGTCCCATCACACTAGCATATTTTCATATAATTCATGTCACCCCTCATATGATTTCATATTCATATTCTATATATTTCATATTCTTTCTTATGTCCTTTTCATACTTCTTATTTCATATTCTTATGAAATCATATTGATCATTTTAACTATTTCACATATTTAACACATTTATCTACCTATTTACACAACTCATATCATATATATATACTGTAACATGTCAATACATATGCTCATTCATACATATAAACCATAACAAACACAGCACACACACTTCATATACCTAATATAGATATCTCGTAACTCATTCATATATAAGCTCTAATCTGGAAAATAGACTTACCACAATCTGCATAGTATATCCCATAATGTATATGGTATGAATTCATATCATATTTAATAATATTAAATGAATCATGTATCAAGATATTAAATCTAGACTTATCGCAATTCTAAAGCTGAATATACTAACATAATCATGTTATGCACATGCACTCACCTTAGCCTTGTTTGAATTGAATCAATTCTAACCCTTCGATTACTTTGAAGCAAAGTCACGTTCAATATCTACATAAGCATAATTTTCAAGATGATTATCAGATGCCTAAGTCTTGAAATTAACCTCTAATAGCCTACCAATTTAAGGGATTAATAGTTTAGTTTCTCTTCTTTCTTCTTCTTTTTTTTTCATTATGGGGGAATCGGTTCCCCCCCTGGGGGTATCGATTCCCCTCTAGCATTCTGGAAATTCATATTCGTTTGAGGGGGGATCGATTCCCCTTGAATGGGTACCGATTCCCCTAGCCCAGAAATCCCATTTTGAGCTCGAAAATCACCTTATTTCAGCTCAAACCTTCCTATTTCACTTCCTTTAATACTCCTAACTTTAATACACATACTTAAACTTATTTCTATTCCATAATCACTTCTTTAACTTCAAATCTAGTCATTCCTATGTAATTGCAAAAATTATACTAGTTTTGCAACATGTTCAAATTCCTATTCTAACACTTCCTATCCCTTAATTAACTTGATGACAAGTCAAATTCAACTTCCAATTCTCAATATAAACTTTATTTCGATATTTCATTCAAAAACTTCAAATCTTTAAATCCTCATAAACTCTTCATTTTGTTGTTTTAAAGCAAATTAATCTTTCCTTAATCTTACTTAGCATCTAATAATCAAAACTAAACTTAAATTTCAGCACATAATCAACTCAAGAGAAAACTCACCTTTGCTTGGCTTCACACGTGAAGAAGAAGAAGAAAAAGAAGGGAACTCTGGAAACCTCTAAACTTTGTTTCCTTCCTTCCACGTATATCTATATATACCATATATTATTATTATATTTTTCTTTTCTTTACAAATGACCATACTATCCTTTCATTCCTCATTCTTTTCAATTTGATCTTACCCCTCATTTCTCATATAAGTCTTTAAACCACTCAATTATTCTAATTTAAATCACCAAATTTTGAAACCTTACAATTTAATCACTAACCCGGTATTGAGGATGTTACAGAGAGTCACATACTTCAAAAAGTATATTGTTTTGTATTAAATATCTCACAAAATCGTACCTTATAAGAATATCTCTTCTTATCCTTGTAAGCTTAGTTATGGGTTACACAAATTACTCTGTGTGAGATTCTCTCTACATTATCAACAACTACAGCTGCAGATGCGTTATTTGGTAAAAAATGATATTGAGAATCCCTACGAGGCATGAGAACTTATAACATCATAAATTACCTTATTAGGATTAAATTATTAATTATAACAAAACTTTAAAATCCCCGAGCCTAGTGATTTCAGGAAGAAATATTTAGTGGTTGTTTAAAGATTTTTTTTTGTTATTGATTTTCAGATATATATATATATATATATATATATATGGGTTAACATCCACTTATACAATGTAAAACACTTTAGTCTTACACATATTTAGGACAATTGGATGAGTAAAAATAGATGTGTAAGATTGGCTATTTTTTCCCCAGTGAATATCTTCTCATTTCTTATAGTAATTACTATAATCTCAACTATCTATTTTT
The DNA here is from genome assembly GCF_006381635.1 of Hibiscus syriacus. Classification (NCBI taxonomy): domain Eukaryota; kingdom Viridiplantae; phylum Streptophyta; class Magnoliopsida; order Malvales; family Malvaceae; genus Hibiscus; species Hibiscus syriacus. The sequence continues at coordinate 7,970,921 of NW_024061960.1, read as the reverse complement.
ATTCATCTAACAGTCTTAAATCTGTGTAAAATTAAAATAGTTTTACATTGTGTAACACGATATTTCCCTATATATAATTTTTTTTTAATTTATGATATTTTATAGATTTTTAAATACTAAGGATAAAATTATAAATATGAAGGATTGAAAAGATTATTTTACCTTTTCATGGAAACATTTGATGAAAATCAATATCGAACCAAGATTTTCAAATTAAAATAAAATATGTAGATTCAATGTCATAAAATTATAACACGAGGACTAAGTTTTAAATATTCAAACAGTATAGGATCCTAACGTATTTAAACCTTAACAAATATGGTCATTGAATCAAATCATACAGTATAATTAATTTTTCATTTATAGACATGATTTTTACAGAAAAGATATAGAATACAATTGTGTTGGGTCATTTTCGATCCTATCTGACTTTTGAATGATACTTTCGCTACAACCAATAATATCTCTTAGAATAGTTACTAATATTTTAAATTTTATATAAATCTAATACCTTTAATAATAAATAAATAAATATAAAGGTCATCAAATCTTAAAAATCTTGAATGAAGTTGACATTTGTAATTTATTATTTGTATTATTGTCGTTGTTACCCTCTAATTTATAAAATAACGATATACTAAACACGAAACTAAATTTTATTACCTAAAGTATACCTAATCTTGAATCATAATGAAGTATTATATCATAAAAACTCCACTAGAGGTGGATTTATTAAAACGTGAGAGTGGCTAAAAGTCAATCTTAAAAATCTAAATATATATAGTAAGTATACAAATAGTCAATCGACTATAAAGTGTTGTTTTGTTGAGTCTCGATTATAAAGTGCTGTTTTGTTGAGTCTCAACTATTAAAAGTTGTAAAATAGTCTTTCGACTATAGGGTGTTGTTTTGTTGAGTTAATTGACTATTAAAGTAACAAAACGGTCACACGACTATTCATATGTTTCAAACTCGTAATTTTCTGTTAAAAAATTGACGTTCGTCTGAGCTTGACCTTAACCTGCTGACTGAGATATGATAAAATCATATTTTAATGATGTCTAATGGCACCGTTGTTTCTTTCAAACACTGACTCAATGTTATAATATTTCAAGCATTGGTACAATGACATAATATAAACGATGAGTCGGTCCACTAAATACAACCTTAAACAATTATGTGATCAAATTTTATCATATCCAAGTCAATGTATTAATGTCCATTTCAAACAACCGTCAATTTTTTAACGAAAAATAATGAGTTTGGATCATATGAATAGTCAATTGACAATTTTATAAATTTTAATAGCAGAGAAACTCAACAAAGTAACGTCCTATAATCGAAAGACCATTTTGTAATTTTCAATAGTCTAGGAACTAAAAAAAGCATTACCATATAATAAAGAATCATTTGTATACTTTACCCTAATATACGTTTACTTTTAAAATTATTTATATATTATCCTTCCCCAATACCATATTATGTTAAAACATAACGTCTATATATCTTGGACTGTTATCTTGATAATCATAATTCATTGCCTTTTATCGTCTCCAATGGAGGACGCTAAGCAATCGCTTCTTTCCCCTCATCAGCCAGTTGGCGAGGGAAGCCGCGCCCAGGAGAATCGCTCCATCTCGTCCAACATCTTCACCGCCACCAACGAAGACATCCCACCTATCGACGGCGTCCGTGACTTCTTCAGAGAGTACCTGACTGAGTCCAAGAAGCTCTGGTCCCTTGCTGCCCCCGCCATCTTCACCATCATCTGCCAATACTCCTTCGGATCCATCACTCAAGTCTTTGCCGGACATGTTGGCACTCTGACTCTCGCCGCCGTCTCCGTCCAGAATACCGTCATCGCCGGTTTCTCCTTTGGCATCATGGTAAATCTGTTAATGAATTAAATTTCCATGGTTAACAGTTTTGATTTGGTTACTTAAATTAGATACTAATAATACTTGATTAAACTTAAATAGCTTGGCATGGGAAGTGCAGTGGAAACTCTATGCGGCCAAGCATTTGGAGCGGGGCAGCTTGATATGCTAGGGGTATACATGCAAAGATCATGGATCATCCTCAACTCAACCGCTTTGCTCCTAAGCTTGTTATACATATTCGCGGCTCCGATTTTGAGGCTAATAGGCCAAACGGAAAGCATATCGAAGGCCGCCGGAATCTTCTCGATATGGATGATACCGGAACTGTTTGCTTATGCGTTTAACTTTACGATGGCGAAGTTCTTACAGGCGCAGAGCAAGATGGTGGCGATGGCAGTGATATCTGGTGTGGCGTTGGTTGTGCACGTTGTATTGAGTTGGGTCTTGATGCTGAAGCTGGGATGGGGGCTGGTGGGTGCAGCCATTGTTTTGAATATGTCGTGGATTTTCATAGACGTGGGTCAGTTCTTGTACATAATTAGCGGCACTTGTGGTCGGGCTTGGACCGGGTTCTCCTGGAAGGCGTTTCAGCATTTATGGGGATTTGTTAGATTGTCTTTAGCTTCAGCAGTAATGATATGGTAAGTCTAGTATAACACTTGTTAGGGTTCATATATAGTTGAGGGAAAAATCTAAAATGAACTACATTTAGTCTTTACCTTTCAATTTGATTATTTTTAATCATTATATGTTTTGAATTTTAAAGTTACAGTCCTACGTTAAATTTTATTAAATAAAAGAGTTAATTGCATCATATTTCAACAACCTATAACCTTCATTTTGAAATTAGTCCTTAAACTTTTAAATATTTCAATTGCATCCCGAAACTATGACCCTCTTTCTAAATTGGTCCCCAAACTTTTGAATCATCCAATTTCATCCTCAAATGCATCCAAATATGTAATTAGTTTCAACCATAGTTTAATCTAAAGTTTTTTTCAAACATATAATAATATCACTTGGCCTAACGATTTTATTAGTAAGGGATGTGATTAACATATACATTTAGTTTTGGATAAAATTGGAATGTTTAAAAAGTTTGGGGACCAGTTTATAATGAAGGTCATAGTTTTGGGATGAAATTGAAATGTTCAAAAGTTTGAGGACTAATTTAAAATAATATTTATAGCTTAGGGATAAAATTGAAACATTAAAATTTTAGAGGCCAATTTAAAATTAGGATCATACTTTGATTACATATGATACAATTAACTCTAAATAAAATAATATAAAATTTTTGTGACTAATATGTGAAAATAACAAACTGCCATAGCATCACACATGTAATAATATGTTTGCTGCACAATTGTTTTCTTCAAAATAACGAAATTTGTCTTAATAAATTTAACGATTACAGTTTGATTCAACACTGAAATTATAAAATTTAAAAATGATTAAGACTAAAAAAAAAGCTAATGCACATAGACTTATTTCATAATATTACATAATACAAATACAAATAATAAAATTTAACCTTTGTTTAATCCCCGATATATGAGATAACTAAAATTAACATTATAAATGATTAATTTTGAGTCATGTATGATGTGTCGTTAAAAAAATAGTGATAAATCTGTTATTATGTAATATTAAAGATTTGGTCATTTTTGTTTGTTTGTTAGTTTTTTTATTGAACGCGAATTTTCATTGGTGAATTTTAGAACAATTATGTTTATTCAATGTGATATTATTTTATATTTATTTATTACGCACTTGAATAATTATATTTAGTCAATAAAAATATTTGAATTAATTTAAGAAGAAGTGTATAAATCAATTGCAGTTTGGAGGTATGGTATTTTATGGCATTGATTTTGTTCGCTGGATACCTAGAGGATGCTGAAGTATCTGTGGGTGCATTGGCTATTTGGTGGGTAATCATTTTAATTGCTGCTTATTTTTTAAACCATGTGATTGATGATTATCTAAACGAAACTTTCAAATTGATGCAGCCAGTACTCATAATTTACTATGTAGCAGTAGCAATATAATATCGTAGCAATAATTTTATGGCATTTCAAAATGATGCTTGTATTAATAATTATCTGAAGGCAGATTCATAATCTATTCGATGCTTTAGAACTCCTTCGTCTCCGATAAATGTTACATCTCGTGGGGGCGTATTAAAGATAAGAGATAGTGTTTGACCTGACTTAAAATATTGGGTGAATTTTAAGTTTGAATTAACAACATTTTATAAGAATGAAGAATTATGGATTGCTGAATTTTGTAGCATGAACATACTGGGATGGACGGTCATGGCATCTTTCGGGATGAATGCAGCTATAAGGTAATATTGAAACTATAAGAATAGTAATCCTAGTTTGTTTATAAAATCAATATACATTGGTTTTTATGGATATTTTGATGAATGGCAGTGTGAGGGTTTCAAATGAACTGGGAGCAGGGCATCCAAGAACAGCTAAATTTTCAGTGGTGGTGGCCACAACATCTTCATTTATGATCGGTGTCATAATCTCCCTTATTCTCATCATCTTTAGAAATGATTATCCATCTTTCTTTTCCAATGACCCGCAAGTTCATCATCGCATTATAGACCTCACCCCACTCTTGGTCCTTTGTATCATCGTTAACAATATTCAACCCGTCCTATCAGGTTCAAGTTCGAATTTGAACGCTTATAATTCATTTTATTATAATAAGAAACCCATAATATATGACCATTTGAATGCATGCTTTAATTATCATTTCTTATTATACAGGAATGGCCATTGGAGCTGGGTGGCAAGCTGTTGTTGCCTACGTAAATATTGCATGCTACTATGTCTTTGGAGTTCCTTTGGGTCTCATATTAGGTTTCGTACTTCAAATGGGTGTTAAGGTATGTATCTACTCGTGTTGTCTCCTTATTGTTATATTATCAAAGTTCGTAATCAGGGAAGGATCTAGAACTATTTACGAGGGAATACGTATATTAACAACACAACATTTTTATACGTGATTAGACACAAATAAATCTCAAGATGGATACAATCAATAAATATAATTAAAAAAAGTAAATTCAAATTTTAGAATGGACACTTGTCCTCATTGTATATAATCTAGATCTATCGGTATTTGTAATCAAATTTAGTGATAGAAATTTATGTAAAATCAAATTTTGAAAATCAAAGATAAGATTATTATTACATGCAGATGTGTTAATTGGTAAATGGATTCGTAGAGAGTATGAGATTTTATAAGATTCTAAACACAATTAGAATTGAATTGCTTCTTTCAATTTTATGAATTGAACCCTTTGTTGTCAGGGAATTTGGTGTGGGATGTTATTAGGGACAATCGCGCAAACTTTTGTACTAATTGGAATGATTTACAAAACCAATTGGAGCAAAGAGGTAAGAAAAAAATATAATCAATAATTTTCTGTTCAAACATATATATATATATATATATATATATATATATATATATATATATATATATATATATATATATATATATATATATATATATATATATATATATATATATTGTTTCAAACTTGAATTATATATAAATATGTGTATTATTGCAGGCTTTGATGGCAGGGGAGAGGATAAAACAATGGGGAGTTGACATTGACAATCAAGAAGGGGAATCTGTTACAAAATAATAATAATAATAATAATAATAATAATAATAATAATAATAATAATAATAATAATAATAAGGGTTAATTACTCAATTCATACATGAAGTATATCCAATTCTCAATTTCATACATAATGTTTAAAGATTCTCGATTTCATACATGGTGTTTTTTACCTTTAACGGGTTTTTCCTATTTCCGTAACTGAAGGTGACGTGAAACCCTGACAAAATGCCATGTGACACTTAAAAAATATTTTTTAAGTGTCATATCACATTCCGTGACGGAAATGGGTGAACCCGTTAATAGTTAAAAACATCATGTATACAATAAAAAAAATTAAACATTATGTATGAAACTGAGAATTGAATATTGATAATAGGAGGAACGAGTTGGTGCATATCCATGAAAATGTTTATGAGATTATCTTTGCAACCAAAACTTGTTAGTGGACTGAAATTTATTTTTCATTATGGTATGATAATGACATCAATTTGACCTCTTCAACAAAATTAAATGTCAAAAAGATTCATTTTTCTTTGAAATTTATAACTTCATCTTACTAGATTAATGTATCCACTTCCTTATAATATTTACAAGATAAGAGATTAAACCCCAAATTGACATCAATTTGACTTGTGGCCTGTGATAGATTGACATGGTTAGTAGGTGAAGCGTAACATGGACTCAAGTTATATGTGGGCTAGTTCAGGCTTCAAATAAATTTGTTGATTTGGGCCTAGGATTGACCCGATTGAGGTTTTTTTTTTGGTGATTTGGAATAGTTTGTATTGTTTTGAATTTTGACTAAGATCCGTGTTTGAATTAAATCTGTATCTGAATTTAGAGAGACTTGAAGTTATTGGACAAAAATGAGTGTCTATAAATTTTTCTGTTGAGAGTTTCACTACATCCAATAATTCTATTTTATTTTATTTATTTATTTATGGAAGATGAGTATAAAATCAGTGTCTATAATTTTCCTATTGGGAGTTTCATCACAACCAATAATTTATTCTGTCCTTTTTGTTATTTATGAAAGAGGACCACAAATTGGTTTTGTTAATATAACGTTGAAAATGACTAAAATAAATAATTAATATTTTAAAGTTTATACAATTATTTAATACCTTTAACAATACATAAATAAATAAATATAAAGATTATCAAAATCTTGACAATCGAGAATGTCGTTTTTAATCTGTTAATCAAATGCAAGTGGTTTGTTGGAACGGATTTTATTTTTTAAAATATATTTCAACAACTACATATTATAAAATCTTAATCAATCTTTTCTTTTAAAGAAAATCTTTTAATCAATCTTTTGAACTTATTATGTTTCACGCCGATTCTATATAGAATGGATTTTTCCAAAAGTGAGATTTTGAGCAAAGTTAATCGACTTTTTATTATTGAAATTCGGAAATTTAAAATAGACCGTTTATAAATTTATAAATAATAATGCATATTAAAGACGAGCCAAATTTTACTACGTAATGTATGACTATTTTATTTTATCACCATGTATAACTAATTTTGGACCATATTCCATACAGAATGTTGCAAATCATACAAATTTTCACACAAAGGCCAAAGCCGCCTTCTATTAAAACATATCGTCTATATACCTAAGGCCTGTTGCCTTGAAAATCGTAATTGATCTGTTGTTGTCGTCCAGTATGGATGACGCTAAGCAATCGCTTCTTTCACCTCGACTAGACGGCGAGGAGAACCGCCACCAGGAGCAGTTACTTTCTAAACCCTCAAACCGCTCCTTCTCGTCGGCAACCTTCACCCCCGGTACCGATGACATCCTACCGACCAACGGCGTCCGTGACTTCTTCAGAGAATACCTGGTTGAGTCCAAGAAGCTCTGGTTCCTTGCTGGCCCCGCTATTTTCACCTCCATCTGCCAATACTCCCTCGGAGCCATCACTCAAGTCTTTTCCGGACAAGTTGGCACTCTGGCTCTAGCCGCCGTCTCCGTCGAGAACTCCGTTATCGCCGGTTTCTCTTTCGGTGCCATGGTAAGTCTGTAAATTAATTAATTTTCCCTTGTTATTTGGTAAAGTTCTCTTTTAGTTACTTGGTTACAAATAACACTACTTAAAATACTTGATTAAACTTAAATAGCTTGGCATGGGAAGTGCACTGGAAACTCTATGCGGCCAAGCATTTGGAGCGGGGCAGCTTGATATGCTAGGGGTATACATGCAAAGATCGTGGGTTATCCTCAACTCAACCGCTTTGCTCCTAAGCTTGTTGTACATATTCGCGGCTCCGATTTTGAGGCTAATAGGCCAAACGGAAAGCATATCGAAGGCTGCCGGAATCTTCTCGATATGGATGATACCGCAACTGTTTGCTTACGCATTTAATTTCCCGATGGCGAAGTTCTTACAGGCGCAGAGCAAGATGATGGTGATGGCAGTGATAGCCGGTTTGGCCTTGGTTATTCACGTTGTATTGAGCTGGGTCTTGATGTTGAAGCTGGGATGGGGCCTGGTGGGTGCAGCCATTGTTTTGAATACGTCGTGGATTTTCATTGACGTGGCTCAGTTTTTGTACATTATTAGCGGCACTTGTGGTCGAGCTTGGACCGGGTTCTCCTGGAAGGCATTTCAGCATTTATGGGGATTTGTTAGGCTGTCTTTAGCTTCAGCAATAATGCTATGGTAAGTCTAGTACAACAATTTTTCATCAACTTGTTTTCAATTAAAATTTAAATTATATTCATTTTGATTTAATATTTTTTTTTTGCAAATATTTACAGTTTGGAGATATGGTATTTCATGGCATTGATATTGTTTGCTGGATACCTAAAGGACGCCGAGGTATCAGTGGATGCTTTATCCATCTGGTGAGTGACCTTTTTAACCACTTCTTGATTATCGTGCTTGTTGTTTTTTTGCTGTCAAGCACGTGATTCATGATTACTTATACAAAGTTTTCAAATTGATCACTTCAGTCCTCATAATTTACTATATTTAAACTCGTAAAGATTGTTATAAAGGCGTTAGATTCAGACCTCGATTAGGACAATGTTTGACGCGGGCATTTATGTCATACTAGCAATGACATATGCACATGCACTCACATGCGTGTACTAAATTTCGTTCTGTAATCTGTACGATATTTAACAATATATTTATTTTAGCTTAATATATATAAAAATCTAAACTAGACTTTTTTTTCTATTTGGGTGGCTAAATAAATTTTTTTGATAAAAATAGTATAGTTTGGGATTTTTTTGTATTAATCCATTTATTTTAGACGTTGTGTCGCTTTGAAACCTGTTACTGTTTTCCACAGTTAATTTGTTAGAAAATAACATTGAATTTCGACAACATTTGCAATTATGTTATGCAGACAATGGCATGGACATATCTACACATGAATCACATGCGATTCTTCTCATCTTATATTTTCATATATTATTAGAATTAAGAAGTCTGGAATGCTGAATTTTGCAGTATGAACATACTGGGATGGACGGTCATGGTATCTATAGGGATGAATGCAGCTATAAGGTAATATCGAAACCCTAAGCATACTAATCTTAATTAATCAATAATTATGGTAGACATTAACTTTATGAACGAATGTGGCAGTGTGAGGGTTTCAAATGAATTGGGAGCAGGGCATCCAAGAACAGCTAAATTTTCATTGGTGGTGGCAGTGACATCTTCATTTATGATCGGTGTTATAATCTCCCTTGTTCTCATCATCTTTAGGAATCACTATCCCTACTTGTTTTCAAATGACTCACACGTCCAACAACTCGTTATACAACTCACTCCACTATTAGCCCTTTGCATCATCATCAACAATGTTCAACCCGTTCTTTCAGGTTTAATATCGAGTTTTGACACTCATAATCCATTTTTATTGTTTAAATTATTTTTTATATAAACATTTTATATTTAAATGCATGGTTTAATTATTATTATTATATAGGCATGGCCATTGGGGCTGGATGGCAAAGTGTCGTTGCGTATGTGAACATTGCATGTTACTATCTCTTTGGGGTTCCTTTGGGTCTCATATTAGGGTTCGTACTTCAAATGGGTGTCAAGGTATGTATTTTCTCATTCTAAGCACAAACAAAGTTCAATTGCTGCTTTTAATTTTATTTAACCTTCTGTTTGCAGGGAATTTGGTGTGGGATGTTAGTAGGAACAGTTTTACAAACTTGTGTACTATTTGGAATGATTTACAAAACCAACTGGAATAAAGAGGTAAGAAAAAAAAAATCTATCATTTTCTACTCATGTATTCAATGGAGGATACAAGTATTGTCCAAGACAACTTTAAAAATCGATTTTTTATATTAATTGTTTATTTTAATGATGACATATATCATAAAAATTTTATATGTGTTCATCCTTTACAAAAAAATTATATTATTAATGTATATACTAACATTGAAAAATATTTTTAAATTTGTTAATGTATATATACATGTACTAAATCGTAAAAGTTGGAGTATAAAACTTGAATTATATATAAAATTATGTATATATGTTATTGCAGGCTTCGATTGCAGAGGCAAGGATAAAGAAATGGGGTGGTGATATTGACAGTCAAGAGGAGATCAGTCTGTTACAAAATAGTAATAATAATAACTGAAAAGAAGTTTGAGTGAAGAGGAACAAGTTGACATTCAAGTTTGAGATTTTCTTTTTTACAATTTTCCTTGTAATTTTATCTACTGAAATAATGATGTTATATTACTTTTCCTTTTGTTGTTTGATTTTTGTTTCAATTTCCTTTTCTTTATTGCATTTATTATTTAGTTCCTTAGGTGATAGTGGGACACATCTGGTTTTCGTTCAAAAATAATTTTTTTCTTTCAATAAAGATTTCTTTGCCATTTTAATTAAAAAATATTTTATATTAAGAAAGTGAAAATTTTAAATTATAAAAGAGAATATATTTCATAAATTTTAAAAACAAAAACAAAATATTAATAAAATATATAATATTTTAATATTTTTTTAAAAAATACACTGCTGATTATCACTGTTAACACATCTAATCGTAGTAGATAATGATTGTACCGCAATAGCAGTAGTTTCTGGAAACGATTATGATACAATAGCCAAGCGAAGTGACAATATATAATCATAGTGGTAAAATTATTTATTAAATTGTCGTCTTTTGAAAGCTAATACTATGTGTCTTTATCAGCTTTGAAAGCCGGACTGAAGTCAATTGGACAACGAGTTTTGGATAGACGAACTGCTGCGGCCATAATTATTTGTTGAAGTTTTAAATTTTAATAAAATTATTTGTCAAAGTTTTAAATTTTAATAAAATTATATGTATTGAAATTGAAGTATATCTAATTAGGAGGGGTATAACTGTTGAAATTTCTTCAAGCAGCCTGCGGCTGCAAAAATAAGTGGGGATGCTAATTTTTATTATTATTTTATAATAGGAATAATTATAAAATTGAGTTATTGAACTTTAGGGTACTTATAAGATTAGCCCTTAAGCTTCAATTATAAATATCTTAGCCTATTTAGCTTCAAAATCATCCCAAAATCCCAAATCATTTCTTTCTCCCAATACTAGAGAGTTTTCTTGTGAGTAGTGAGTGTTTTGTAAACACCTGTAAATTTTCTCACCTAGTAAAAGATCTGCAGCAGTTCGGAGACGTAAGCAAAATTGGCTGAACTCCGTTATCAATTTCGGGTATTATTTTTCCGCTTTTATTTCGCATTCTCACTAATCTGGTTATACGGAAATTACTCGTTCTCGTTTTATTTCCTAACAACTGGTAATCAAAGCTTTTGGTTGTGAATTATTGTCAATTTTTTGTGAGGTTACTATTCATTACTATTCATGTGAATAGTGAATTTCGTGAATAGTGAAATTTTGTCGGTGATACGAATTTGTCGACATAGTTGTTCTAATACACAGTGGTTCGCAAGAATTGTCAGAAATGATCCAAATGAAGCCATATTCGAGTGGGAGCGATGGCTGCAGACGAAGGGAATGTGAAAATTGAGAAGTTCGATGGTGCGGACTTTGGCTTTTGGAAGATGCAGATTGAAGATTTTCTGTACCAAAAAAATCTATATCAACCTCTCTCAGGAAAACAACCAGAGGGCATGAAGAATGAAGAATGGACTCTTCTCGACAGATAAGCCTTCAGAGTTATCCGACTGACGTTATCCCGCAATGTTGCTTTCAACATAGCAAAGGAAAATACCACGACGGCTCTTATGGCGGCTTTCTCCAGTATGTATGAGAAGCCATCCGCATAAAACAAAGTGCACTTGATGAGGCGATTATTCAATTTGCGGATGACGGAAGGGGCATCGATGGCACAACACCTAAATGAACTCAACACAATCATAACCCAGTTGAGTTCAGTGAAAATTGAATTCGATGATGAAGTTCGAGCTTTAATTCTCTTATCATCTCTACCAGACAGTTGGAATGCTATTGTTATAGCAGTCAACAGCTCGTTGGGAAACAACAAATTAAAATTCGACGATGTTTGGGATCTGGTATTGAGCGAAGAAATTCGATGGAGAGAATCGGGTGAAGCATCAACCTCATCAGTATTGCACACGGAGTCTAGAGGGAGAACTTCAGAAAGAAATTCAAATCGTGGCAGATCGAAATCCAGAAGGGGCAAATCAAGAACAAGAAAGAAAGATTTTACCTGTTATAACTGTGGCAAGAATGGTCACTTTAAAAGAGATTGTCGAGCATCGAAGAAAAATATCGGCGCACAGGAATCTGCCAACGTGATAGAGGAGACAGGTGATGCCATGATTCTAAGCGTCAACAGTCCGATTGAATCATGGATCTTGGATTCAGGGGCATCTTTCCACTCCACCCCATGCTGAGAAATCATGGAGAACTATGTCATTGGTGATTTTGGGAAGGTTCATCTAGCTGATGATGAAACCTTGAAGATTGTCGGGAAAGGAGACATCTGATTAAAGTTGCCAAACCAGACCACCTGGACGCTGAAGGGAGTGAGACATATTCCTAGCCTCAAAAGAGATTTGATTTTTGTAGGATAGCTTTGATGTAGAAGGATATAACACAACCTTTTCAGGCTGTGAATGGACGCTGAAGGGAGTGAGACATATTCCTAGCCTCAAAAGAAATTTGATTTCTGTAGGATAGCTTTGATGGAGAAGGATATAACACAACATTTTCAGGCTGTGAATGGAAGATTACCAAAGGAGCACTCGTCATTGCTCGTGGTAAGAAGACTGATACTCTCTACGTAACATCAAATTTAGAGAATATCATTGCAGCAGCAGATGCTGATGGAAAATTAAACCTATGACACCAAAGGCTTGGTCATATGAGCGAGAAAGGGATGAAGACACTTTTGTCAAAAGGGAAGCTGCCGGATCTAAAGAATGTAGATGTCAGACTATGCGAGGATTGCATCTTTGGAAAACAAAAGAAAGTGAGTTTTGCAAAGATTGGCAAGACACCTAAGGCTGAAAAGTTAGAGTTGGTTCATACTGATGTATGGGGACCATCTCCAGTTCCATCTCTTGCAGGCTCATTATATTATGTCACCTTCATCGATGATTCTACAAGGAAGGTGTGGGTTTATTTTCTGAAGAAGAAATCAGAAGTCTTTGATACCTTCAGAAAATGGAAGGTCATGGTGGAAAATGAGACTGGTTTGAAAGTCAAGCGGTTGAGGTCTGATAATGGAGGAGAGTACAAAAATTGTAGATTCAGAGATTTCTGCGCAAACAATGTGATCAAGATGGAGACAACAGTTCCTATGACACCGCATCAGAATGATGTAGCAGAGCGCATGAACAGAACTCTGAATGAACGTGCCAGAAGCATGAGGATACATGTCGGATTACCCAAATTTCTATGGGCTGAAGCTATCAACATTGCAGCTTACCTGATCAACCGTGGGCCCTCAGTTTCTTTGGATGACAGAATACCAGAGGAAGTTTGGAGCAAGAAAGAAATAAATCTTTCACACTTAAGAGTGTTTGGTTGTATTTCTTATGTACACATAGATTCTGCTGAAAGAAGTAAACTTGATGTCAAGTCCAACAAATGCGTCTTTGTTGGTTATGGTGGTGATGAGTTCGGTTACCGGTTTTGGGACTATGAAAATCGTAAGATCATCATAAGCAGAGATGTCATTTTCAATGAGAATGTGATGTACAAAGACAGGTCAACCATGGTGTTGAAAACATTTTGATATTTCGATATAACAAATTAAGATAAATAAATTTTAAGATTTTCCAAAAGATTTTCTAAGTATATTCGATATAATTAGTCGAATATCAAAATATTACTCCAAATCTTTCAAATGTCATTTTTAATCCTTACTCAAGTGTAAAATTAAGTTTTAAACTTAAAATAATTTCAAAACAATTTTACAAAATATTTCGAACCATTTCAAAGCCAAAAAAATTCCAGATTGTCAAGGGGGTACCGATTCCCCCTGAATGGTTTGGCTCCGAGAAAAATAGAATGCTCGGAGGGAATATATTCCCCTAAGGGGTATTGATTCCCCTGTTCAATGGTCGAGATATTTGAATTTTAAACTTAGGGAATCGATTCCCTATGAGGAGGTACCGATTCTCCCCACGCTCCAAACAGAAATATTAATTGTTTTCACATTTAAACGGCTCTAATAACTTCATTAATGATCCCCTAACGTTCAAAAGTGATTCAAAGAGTATTTAAACAAGCTTAGAAGCCTTTGATCAATAACATTTTATCAATAATCAAGAGAGAATCAAAGAGAAAGTATCAAACCTCAAGTTTGAGCAATTCAATCCATTTTTCATTCAATATTCATATTTGCTTTCAAGAACACTACTTTTACTCAATTGTATTCATCTTTAAGTGTTCTTTTCTTTGTTCTAGAATTGTGCAAACATCTTTCCTTGTGAGGATTTTCTTGTAAGTTTGCAAAATTTGTATTGTTCTCTTGGGAGAGAGTGTTCTCAAGAATTTGGGGTATAATTCTTGAGGGATTTGTAAGGTTACTCTTTTTCCTCAAAAGAAAGACAAATTAGTGAATTTGTGGAAAATCCTTAGTGTGGATAGCTAAGGTAGTGGACGTAGACTTTGGTTGATAAAGTCAAACCACTCTAAATCGATGTGCAAATCTTTTCGATTTTTTGCAAAAGCTTCCACCAAAATTTTTATTGCCAATTCACCCCCTCTTGGCTATATTCGTCGATCAATTAACTCAACAATTAACATCAGAGCCTAACTCATTTGAAGGTTTAATCACCTCTTGAGTCGATTAGGGAAGAGTTACATCGATTATCAAGTCATCAATGGCCTCTACTTCAAACTTCGACTCCAGTCTCGATTCAATGCCCGTCAACAAGCCTCCTTTCTTCAATGGTGCTAACTATGCCTATTGGAAGAATAGGATGATGTATTTTATTCAAGCAAGTGACATGGGAGCATGGAATGTTGTAGAATACGGATATATCAAGCCTCCACTCATCCAAGATTGTGGAGCGAAGGAGAGACGAAAATGTTCCAGCTCAACTCCAAAGCCATCCATATTATATTTTGTGCTCTTGGACCAGATGAATATGGAAGAGTTTCATCTTGTACAACCGCCAAAGAAATATGGGATAAACTACAAGTCACTCATAAAGGCACCGACGAGGTAAAAGAATCTAAAATTAGTCTTCTAACACATAGCTATGAAAATTTCAAGATGAAACCAAATGAAGATATCAAAGCTATGACGGATAGATTCTCATCGATTGTCAATGGTCTCAAATCATATGGAGAGATCATTCCAAACGAAAAGCTTGTGAGGAAGTTAGTTTACTCACTTCCAAAATCATGGCAATCCAAGAAGACTGCAATCATCGAGGCTAAGAACCTAAAGTCCTTAACTCTTGAAGAGATAATCGGTTCCCTCCTCACTCATGAAATGATGCTTGAAGATGAGGTGGACCTCGATAAGATTGACGAGACACCAAAAGAGAAGGAGAAGAAGAAAAACATTGGAGTTACTATCAAATCCACAAAAGATGAGAGTGATTCGGATGAAGATGACGATGACGAGGAAATGACATTGTTTGCCAAACGGTTCAGAAAAATGATGAGACCTTACCGAGGAAGAAAATTCAAATGAAATGAAGGCCTAAAAAATGAACCAAAAAATAAAGACCATATCATTTGCTATGAATGCAAAAAGCCGGGTTAAGTCAAATATGATTGCCCACAATTGAAAAGAAAAAGTCAATCGAAGAATAAACACAAGGGTCATGTGGCTACATGGAGTGATGAAGAGGGTTCTGATGAAGAGGAACAAGAAGTAGCAAACTTGTGCTTGATGGCATTAGGGGAAATTTCTAAGGTAACCTCTAACTCATCTGAATTTGATGATTTATCTTATGATGAGCTATTAGAGGAATATAATGGGTTGGCTTCGGATTATGAGAAATTGTTTTTAAAATATAAAAATGATGTTTCAAAATTGAAAAATGAAAATAAACTCATATCCAAAACCAACAACTATCTTGAAAGTAAAATCAAAGATTTGCAAATCAAACTAGAAGAGTTTGAAAAGAAAAATTTGGATTTGCAAAATTTACTTTCAAAGGTCAATGATGATCATCAAAAGAAAATTGATGATCTTAAAACCTCTTTTGATAAAGTTGGAACAAAACATTTTGAAAATGGAGAAAATTCAAAATCCAACTTTGTTAGAAAAAGTTTTAAAAACTACAATTATAGAGGTCCCCGAAGAACCTCTAATGGAAAAATCGTTAGAAGTATATGAGTTCTTAAAGAGCTCATTACTACTAAAGATAAGGATATCCTACACAAATGGATACCTAAGGGGACTAAGATTTTGGAAACTAATGAATATGGACCCAAAAGAATTTGGGTACCAAAAATTAGAAATTAATCTATGTTTGTAGGAAAAGGAGCATTGCTACAAGGCACGGGAAATAAATTCAAACTAATGGTACCTTGATAGTGGATGCTCGAGACACATGACCGGGGACAAAAGCCGGTTCATTGAGCTTAACGCCAAAAATAGAGGAGAAGTGACTTTTGGTGATAACTCAAAAGGTCATATTGAAGGTATAGGCACTATAGGTAATATCTCTTCCATACAAATTAAGAATGTTTTATATGTGAATAGATTAAAGCATAATCTTTTGAGCATTAGTCAATTTTGTGATAAAGGATTCAATGTCATGTTTGAAACTAATGGTTGTAAAGTTATTGACATTGTATCTAATCGGATTATGCTTGTTGGTCATAGAATAGGAAACATATACATGGTGCATTTAGATTCTATTGATATGACTAATTTATGCCTAGTAGCTAAGGATGAGCATGATAGTTGGTTATGGCATAGGAGACTAGGACATGCTAGTATGAGTGTTTTGCAACGGCTAATTCAAGGTGATTTAGTTCGAGGGTTGCCTAAACTAAAATTTGATAATGATAAAATCTGTGATGCTTGTGCTAAAGGAAAACAAAAGCGAATTTCTTTTAAATCCATTAACGATGTATCAACTAGTAGAGTATTACAATTGATCCATATATATCTTTTTGGGCCAACTAGAACTACTAGCTTGGGTGGAAAACAATATGCATTTGTCTTGGTGGATGACTATTCTAGATATACTTGAGTTCTATTCTTAAGTACTAAAGATGAAGCATTAGAAAAATTCATCACGTTTTCAAAAGTAATCCAAAACGAAAAAGGTTACTCTATCACTAGTGTTAGGAGTGATCATGGAACTGAATTTGAAAATCTTGGATTTACTGATTTTTGTAATTCTAATGGTATTAGCCATAATTTTTCAGCACCTAAAACTCCTCAACAAAATGGAGTTGTTGAGAGAAAAAAATCTAAATTTAGAATAAATGGCTAGAACCATACTTTGTGAAAACAATTTGCCAAAATATTTTTGGGTGGAAGCCACAAATACCGCTTGTTATGTTATTAATCGAGTAATGATTAGGCCTATTTTAAAGAAAATTCCATATGAACTTTTCAAAAATAAAAAGCCTAACATTAGTTATTTTCATCCTTTTGGATGTAAGTGTTTTGTTTTAGGAATTTTTCTGGGTTATTCCTTAAATTCTAAAGCTTATCGAGGAAGGATTCTTATGTGAATGATGATGTAGGTGCTATAAATACAAATGACGTTAGACATGACGTTGGAGAACCATCATCAAAGGAAGAAACGAAAAATGAGGAAACTCATGATCCTCTCGAGAATCCAACCATTGAAGAAAGGGATGTCTCTTACCCAAGAGAGTACAACTATGTCAAGGATGGTAAAATCATAGGTGATCCATCCAAATGGGTAACAACTCAATTTTCTCTTAGAAATATTTGTAATTATGTTACATTTATCTCATGCGTAGAGCCTAAGAATATTAAAGAAGCATTAAATGATGAACATTGGATTATGGCTATGCAAGAAGAGTTAAATCAATCTGAGAGAAGTAAAGTTTGGACATTAGTTGAAAGACCTAGTAATAAATCTACTGTAGGTACTAGATGTGTATTTAGGAATAAGCTTGATGAAAGTGGTAATATAGTGAGAAACAAGGCTAGACTTGTTGCTCAAGGGTATACTCAAGAAGAGGGCATAGACTATGATGAAACATACACTCCCGTAGCTAGGATGGAAGCAATTAGAATTTTATTAGCATTTGCATGTTTTCATGAATTTAAATTATATCAAATGGATGTTAAAAGTGCATTTTAAATGGTTTTATAAAGGAAGAAGTGTATGTGGAACAACCTTCAGGTTTTGAAGATTTAAAATTTCCAAATCATGTTCTTAAATTGACAAAAGCGCTTTATGGTTTAAAACAAGCTCCTAGAGCTTGGTATAAAAGATTGTCAAATTTTCTAATTGAAAAAGGTTTTTCAAAAGAGAAGGTTGACACTACATTGTTTTTAAAGCATGAAGGTAAAGATTTATTACTAGTTCAAATTTATGTTGATGATATAATATTTGATTCTACTAATGACGTTCTTTGCCAAGAATTTTCTAAGCTAATGCAAAGTGAATTTGAGATGAGCATGATGGGAGAGCTCTCATTTTTCTTGGGACTCCAAATCAAGCAAAAAAAGATGGCATCTTCATCAATCAAGCTAAGTACGTCAAAGATATGCTCAAGAAGTTTGTACTGGAAAATGGAAAACCTCGTGACACTCCAATGAGCTCATCAATAAAGCTTGACTTAGATGAATGAGGTAAATGTGTGGATGTTAAATTATATAGGTCAATGATTGGATCTTTACTTTATCTAACTGCAAGTAGACTAGACATTATGTTTAGTGTTTGCTTATGTGCTAGATTTCAATCATGCCCTAAGGAATCACATTTACTAGCTGTTAAGAGGATCTTTAGATACCTTAAGGACACTCTTAGTTTAGGACTTTGGTATCCTTGAGACTCTAGCTTTAGCTTGCATGCCTTTTCTGATGCAGATTATGGAGGATGCAAATTAGATAGGAAAAGCACCTCCGGTACTTTCCAATTCCTTGGAAATATGTTAATTTCTTGGTTTTCAAAGAAACAAAATTGTGTTGCATTATCTACCACTGAAGCCGAATACATTTCAGCTGGTAGTTGTTGTACACAAGTTTTATGGATGAAACAACAACTTTTTGATTATGGAATTGAAGTAGGTACCATTCCTATCAAGTGTGACAATACTAGTGCTATTTGTCTCACTAAAAATCCCATCCAACACTCTAGAACTAAGCACATTGAAATAAGAGATCACTTCATTAGAGACCATGTCACTAAGGAAGATGTAGTTCTAGAATTTGTTGATACTTTGCATCAATTAGCAGATATCTTTACAAAGCCTTTAGACAAGGAACATTTTTGGATACTTAGGAGAGAATTAGGTTTAACTAACCTATCTTCACTTAGTTCTTAAAATAATTTTAGCACTTTTAAGAATAAATGAAAAATGCATACAATAGTAATTTTTGATTGCATTCATTGCTTTTAGTTAGAGGGAGTTTATGATTCTTGGTGAAAATTAACTTTATGTTCAAATAATTTTTAATGATAAATTTGATTGATTGAACATGATTAATTTTCAATATATGAGTTGTCAATACCACTAGAGAAAATTAATTTAGCATTTTGGGTATTTAAAAATAGATTTTTAGCATTTTGGTGCAGAGGGAATCGATACCCCTAGGGGAACCGATTCCCCCTTTGTAGGGGAACCGATTCACCCTTAGGGGAATCGATACCCCCACGGGTTCTGGTTTTAAACACCAGAAAACCCTTTTTTCTTTACTCTCAAACCCTCTCTTCTCCTCTTCACCGTTCTCCTCTTCTCTCTCCCCAAATCATCACTTTGATTCAAAAACAATGTTTCTTATCGGAATTACTTCAAATATCATCTCCTAAACTTGTTGGAATCATCAAACTAGTGCAAAAATCATCACATTCTCACAAAATCTGAAAATCTTCAAGGTATTTTTCTAAAACTTCTATTTTATCAAATTTTGAACATAAGACTAGTTTTAATTAGTTCTAGATTGAAATAGTGATCGGACATTAATTTTTTAGTATTTAGAAACTAGATTTTACAACTAATTTCATCAAAATCTCACAATGTTTCATTTTTTTTTCATTTTTTTAAAAAAATGATTCTTTCAAATTGTTTTGCTTTGATTTAATTATGTTGTTATTATAAAAAAACTATACTTATATTGACTTTCAAAATCTTACTTTTCAATAGTTTTTCAAAACTTTGCCCATTGGGATTGGTTTAGAGAACCTTGAAATATTGAGAACTCAATTGAGTTTTGGGATTGATTACATTGCATACACGTGTTTTACAGGTATTCATTCTATTCCAATTTTCTTAAACCATGTCAAATCCTAAACGTGCTAGGTCTTCATCTATTCATTCAAACCAACAACCAAATCCACCTCCAAATCCTCCTCACATTCCTAAAATTCCTATTCCTAATCCCGTTGATCCTAATATGACTATCCAAAACTCGTGCTTCAATCAACCTGGTCCTATAAATCATCGTTTTTGGTATTATTAGTATTTTGACTCTTACAAAATTAGAGAAGAACGTATCCCATCTCTTCAAGCTATGATAGATATCAATTTTAGATATCTCCCTCTTTTACAAGAGTGGAAATTTGATAAACTTTGTGACCTTGAACCTATAGTTTACCATCAACTTGTTCGTATCTTCTATTCTAATGCCGTTTGTATTAAAAACCGAGCTCAAACCAAAACCATAGGAGTTCGTTCCTATCTCCTAGGAAAATTCTTCCATGTTGACTCGACTTATATAGCCAATGAATTAGGATTAGATAATGATGATATATCTAATGAAAAACAGATTTTAGGTTCTCGTTATAAAAGAAGGGATAGTGCGAGTGTCTTAGATCTTCATGATCGTTTTCTTCATCTAATGATTTCTTGGTGGTTTCGACCATCCGGAGGTCGTTACTCCACTCTTAGAGCCTTGGATCTTTGGTGGTTACATTGTTTCCAAAACAATATTAAAATAAACCTACCTCATATTATTTTTGCTGAAATTATTGAAACCGTAAATCTTGTTCCTAATAAGAAACTCTGTTCATCTCTAGTTTACGGTTGCATTCTGAGTAATCTATTTTCTAAAGCCGAGCTTAGAGTTGGTCTAGATGTCGTCTTTCCTCTCAAAAATCAAATTAATCTTCTTTCCTTAACGAGAGCAGGATGGATAAATAATAAAGAAACTGGTGAATGGGTTTGATCATCTAAGGATACTCCGGGAGCTAGTTCTTCACAAGCTCCACCAGAAGCTGACGACGATCCCGAGCTTGAACAATTAATGCAAGCTATTGACGAAGCCGACTATGAGCCAGAGCAGCACGAGGAACAAGCTCAACAAGAAGGTCAAGTGCCTCCATATTTTCAATCATTTATGGAGACATTTGATTTCCGTTATGCATCCTTGGATTCTCGCTTCACTTCCATAGAATCTCATTTCTCGACTATGAAAGCTCAACAATTGGAAATTCTCCGGGAGATGCGTGCAAATAATGAAGCAACCAACACTCGTATTAATGCACTCACTCATGAAATGATAGCTATGCGAGCTCATTTCCCTCCTCCTGATCCTCCTACGGATGCTTGAACTTTGATCTTTGCTTTGCTTGTTTGGATTGAACTTAGATATTTGCATTATTGTTAAAACATTTTGAATGTTTTTGGATTGTTTTTACTTTGGTTGTTTATGAATGTTTGAACCTATACTTGATTTGAATTTTATGTTTCAGTTTAATGTTTATCAATTTTTGAATCATTATATATAAATGACCAATTTCCATTACATATTTATTTATGAATATTGATTATGGAACTAATGGCTAATGTTTCTCTTGATTGTGATCTTAGCAGCTTAAGCTATATATATTTATCATCAATTGGCTAAATGATTTCAAAACCTTATTTAAAATCTTTTAAAAGTCTTTTTGATTTAACAAAAAGGGGGAGAAATGTTAAAGTGTTTTAAAGGGGAGAAGTGTTAGAGTAAGGGGGAGTAATTTCAAAACTTGATTTCAAAATCTTAAAATTACTAAAATGTTTTGTTATATCAAAAAGGGGGAGATTGTTGAAAACATTTTGATATTTCGATATAACAAATTAAGATAAATGACTTTTAAGATTTTCTAAAAGATTTTCTAAGTATATTCGATATAATTATTCGAATATCAAAATATTACTCCAAATCTTTCAGATGTCATTTTAATCCTTAGTCAAGTGTAAAATTAAGTTTTAAACTTAAAATAATTTCAAAACAATTTTAAAAAATATTTCGAACCATTTCAAAGATAAAAACATTCCAGATTGTCAAGAGGGTATCGATTCCCCCTAAGGGGGTACCGATTCCCCCTGAATGGTTTGGCTCTGAGAAAAATAGAATGCTCGGAGGGAACCGATTCCCCTAAGGGGTATCGATTCCCCTATGGGGTATCGATTCCCCCCTGTTCAACGGTCAAAATATTTGAATTTAACACTTAGTGAATCGATTCCCTATGAGGGGGTACCGATTCCCCCACTCTCCAACCAGAAATATTAATTGTTTTCACACTTAAACGACTCCAATAACTTCATTAATGATCCCCAACGTTCATAAGTGATTCAAGGAGTATTTAAACAAGCTTAGAAGCCTTTGATCAATAACATTTTATCAAGAATCAAGAGAGAATCAAAGAGAAAGCATCAAACCTCAAGTTTGAGCAATTCAATCCATTTTTCATTCAATATTCATCTTTGCTTTCAAGAACACTACTTGTACTCAATTGTATTCATCTTTAAGTGTTCTTTTCTTTGTTCTAGAATTGTGCAAACATCTTTCCTTGTGAGGATTTTCCTGTAAGTTTGCAAATTTTGTATTGTTCTCTTAGGAGAGAGTGTTCTCAAGAATTTGGGGTATAATTCTTGAGGGATTTGTAAGGTTACTCTTTGTCCTCAAAAGAAATACAAATTAGTGAATTTGTGGAAAATCCTTAGTGTGGATAGCTAAGGTAGTGGACGTAGACTTTGGTTGATAAAGTCGAACCACTCTAAATCGCTGTGCAAATCTTTTCAATTTTCTGCAAAAGCTTCCACCAAAATTTTTATTGCCAATTCACCCCCCTCTTGGCTATATTCATCGATCGATTAACTTAACACATGGAATCAAGTAGCTCCAACACCGAAGCTGAAACAAAGGAATTTGTTGAGTTTGAGGAGATTTCTGGAAATGATGTTCAGATCACTCCTAAAGCAATTCAAGAAGAACCAGTCACACTAGAACTGAGATGCTCCTCCAGAATTCCTAAACCAACCCAACGATATTCTCTTTCTTTGCACAACTTGTTGCTGACTGACAATGGTGAACCATAGTGCTATGATAAAGCAATGTAAGTGGACGATTCAGTCAAGTGGGAGTCTTCCATGAAAGATGAGATGGACTCGTTTATATCAAATCAGACGTGGGAATTAGCTGAATTACCACCAGGCAAGAAAACACTCCATAACAAGTGGATTTACAGGATCAAAGAAGAGCACGATGGGAGCAAACACTACAAAGCAAGATTGGTTGTCAAAGGCTTTCAGCAAAAAAGAAGGTATTGACTACAATGAAATTTTCTCTCCAGTCGTGAAGCTATCTACAATTAGACTGGTATTGAAAATTGTAGCTGCAGAGAATTTACATCTTGAGCAATTAGATGTGAAGACAGATTTCCTTCATAGTGATTTGGAGGAAGAAATCTATATGAGGCAGCCAAAAGGCTTCATAGAGGCAGGCAAGAAAAACCTGGTATGCATGTTGAAAAAAAGCTTGTATGGTTTAAAACAAGCTCCTAGACAGTGGTACAAGAAGTTCGATAGCTTCATGGGTATCAATGGTTTTACCAGAGGCCAAGCAGATCATTTTTGCTACATCAAGAGGTTCGACAATAGCTTCATTATTTTATTGTTATACGTTGATGACATGCTCATTGCAGGCTCAGACATGCAAGAGATTATAAACTTGAAGCAAAATTGTCGAAGCAGTTTGCTATGAAGGATCTGGGTGCTGCAAAGTAGATTCTTGGGATAAGGATCAAGAGAGACAAAGTCGGAGACTTTGATATTATCACAGGCTGAGTACATCAACAAAGTACTCTCCAGGTTCAACATGCAAGATACTAAACCAGTAAGTACACCTTTAGGTGTTCATTTCAGACTCTCCAAAGAACAATCACCAAAGACTGAGGAAGAACGTGCACACATGGTGAAGGTGCTGTATGCCTCAGTAATTGGAAGTCTGATGTATGTCATGGTTTATACCAGACCAGATATTGCTCAAGCAGTGGGAGCTATTAGCAGGTACATGAATAATCTAGGCAAGGTACACTAGGAAGCAGTCAAATGGATCCTCAGATATCTGCGGGGTACTACAAACAAAGCACTTTGTTTCAAAGGTGGATATACGATACTGACAGACTATGTAGATGCTGACTTAGCCAGAAATGTTGACATCAGAAAGAGCACTACAGGGTATGTCTATACTCTAGGAGGTACTGCAGTGAGTTGGGTTTCTCAACTACAGAAGATAGTTGCTCTATCCACAACTGAAGCAGAATATGTCGTTGTTACGGAAACCAGCAATGAGATGGTTTGGTTCCAAAGTTTCTTGGAAGAGTTAGGCAAGAAACAAGAAAACAATGTCTTATATTGCGACACTCAAAGTGCTATCCATCTAGCAAAGAATCCGTCTTTTCATTCCAGGACAAAGCACATACAATTGAGATATCATTTTATCCGGTCTCTTCTGGAAGATGGGAATTTGAAACTTGAAAAGATCAGTGGAGCTCAAAATCCGGCAGACATGTTGACAAAGACGGTGACTATGGACAAACTGAAGTTGTGTTCAGCTTCAGTTGGCATGCTAGAATAACAAGACTAGAAATGCTGCTGTATCGATTGAGGTGTGAAGACATATTAAAATCAATCTTCAAGTGGGAGATTGTTGAAATTTCTTCAAGCAGCCGGCGGCTGCAAAAACAAGTGGGGGGTTGCTAAATTTTTGTTATTATTTTGTAATAGGGATAATTATAAAATTGAGTCATTGAACTTTAGGGTATTTACAAGATTAGCCCTTAAGCTTCAACTATAAATACCCTAGCCCATTTAGCTTCAAAATCATCCCAAAATCCCAAATCATTTCTTTCTCCCAATACTAGAGAGTTTTCTTGTGAGTAGTGAGTGTTTTGTAAACAACTGTAAATTTTCTCTTTTAGTAAAAGATCTATAGTAGTCCGGAGACGTAAGCAAAATTGGCTGAACTCCGTTATCAATTTCGGGTATTATGTTTCCGCTTTTATTTTGTATTCTCAATAATCTGGTTATAGGGAAATTACTCGTTCTCGTTTTATTTCCCAACAATAACTCAGATTTTTTAACAACTCGACCCAAAAAAAATTATACATTCTTTATTTGATTCGAATTCGATCTAAAAATTATATATTTGAACCCGATTTATCTTTTTAAAATAAAATATAAATTTGATCTGACTTGATTCAAAATAATATATTTATAAAGAATATTACTTTTATTTAATAAAAATAAGGATTTAATTGAAAAAATAATATACATGAGTATTATTGCAATTATAATTAAATATATAAAATAAAATTATATTTTTTAGGTCAGAGTAGGTTAAATATTTTAAACCCTAAACTTGATCCGATCGAACCCAAATTTTATTAAAAAATTTGACCTAGAAGGCATGTGGGGTTTTATTAATGAAGGTCTCAATCAATAAAATCTATCCATCATACTTAAAAATAAATAAATTTTTACATCTTTCCTATATATAAATCAGATGTGAATTATTATTTAAAAATTACTT